>NC_077228.1:473359660-476199660 GCF_027887165.1 Monodelphis domestica
TGTATATAACAGGCTTCTTTCTTTAGGAGAGGGGTTTCCATATGAATACTTATTCTGCTAAGAAGATACATTACAATTCTCTTTGCTCTCTCTCTCTCTCTCAATTCATTTTGTGTCAGTGAGGTCAGACACCAGGAAAGATAGTGGGTTCATAATGGTATCCAGAGTTTACCAGATTCTACTAGAAAGATGAAATTATATAGTGAACTAAAAGTATGAGTCACTTTTTAAAAACTCTTACCTTTTTTTCTTGTAATTGATACTAAGAATCACTTCCAAGACAGAAGAACTATATGGGCTGGGCAAATGAGGTTAAGTGACTTGCTCAAGGTAACATAGAAAGGAAGTGTCTGAGGCTTGATTTGAATCCAAGTCCTCCCAACTCTAAGTTTGGCATTCTATTCACTAGATTACCTAGCTACCCTTTGTATGAGATTCTTTTGATGTCTTTTAAATTCTTTTAATTGAAGGAGTAGAGGAAATATTTCATTCCTGAAAAATGAATGTCATTTATTTTTACCTTTCTAAGAACAATGAAATTTGGCTTACCAGAAGAACACATAGGAAGTAAATAATGTAAATTTAAACAGGATGGTATAATGTGTCATCCTAAAAGACAAAATTTACATTGTTGTAATATGTGCACTCAAAAAATAAGGCTTTGTTATTGTTAAAAAACAACCCAATGTGTTTCCAAACCTCCTTGAGAAAAGCATCATGAGCTCATTTAAATGGTTTCATTTGCATTTAATTTGAATTCAACTACTGCATAGTCTATTAATTTCAAAGAAAAGCCTGCATTCCTTATGAGGGAGAGCAAGAGATAAACCAAGAAAAGTCTATAACTCTACTTCAACATTTTT
Source organism: Monodelphis domestica (assembly GCF_027887165.1). NCBI lineage: Eukaryota > Metazoa > Chordata > Mammalia > Didelphimorphia > Didelphidae > Monodelphis > Monodelphis domestica. Next base: position 473,360,524 of record NC_077228.1, read on the forward strand.
TCATTAACCTGAATCTTCTTTTAAAAACATAAATCTTGATTACAGTGGCTCATATTTAGAATAACATGAAAAAACATCAACTTCAAAGTCTATTTGAAAGATGACTTGTTATACTATGTATGTGGCAGGATTGGGCATCAAGAAGAACTTGTACTGAATTCTGCATCAGATTTTTAGTAACTGTGTGAGCTTGTAAAAATCATTTAAGTTCTCTTCACCAGGTCACACAGCTAGTAAATGCTTGAGGAAGGATTTGGCCTGAGGTCACCTTGATTTCAAATCCAGACTTAGACACTTATTTGTTGTGTGACCTCAAGCAAGTCCCTCAAACATAGCTGCCTCAGTTTCCTCATCAATAAAAGGAGCTGTAGTAGGAAATGGCAAATCAATCCAGTATCTTTACTATGAAAACTCCAAATGGTGTCATGAAGAGTTAGACAAGACTGAAATGACTGACCAACACCCTGACTCCAAGCTCATTCCTCTATTCACTCCATTATCTAGTTCTATGAGAACTCTGAGAGTATATTTGAATGTATGGTGTAAAACAAACTTAGTAGATACCATATATATATATATATATATATATATATATGGTATCTACTAAGTTTAGATATTAGATATAATAGATATTAGATATTAGATATTAGATATAATAGATATAATATTAGATATTAGATATAATAGAGGTATATTAACCAATAATGATAAGATAATAATAATCACTATCATATCACTTTAAAGTGTTTAGATTACAAAACATTATAGATTGTGATCTGAATGTCAATAGGAATTGCACTTTTAGAGTTTGAAGGCTGATATTAGGTTATTGTGTTTTGTTAAGTGATTTTGATTAACTTAGTGATTTGAGGTTTAAAGGAATCAGTTCATAATCTTTTCCATTTATTGGGAATGGATAGGTGAAAACTGAATTGCAGCAATAATGTAAAAATATCTTCACCAATAGGAAATTTTTGTGTGGAACAGTGTTAACTTGGAAAAACACAGAGCTATTAAAGTGATCAGCAATATCAAATCTTTAATCAGGACAAGGAATAGTACTCAATATTTGGCCACCACATAGAGTGTGCACTTAATACCACAGAGAGGCAAAACTTTGGCACTCTGGTCACAATGATTCTCCATAGATCAATAGAACTTGTGGTCTTATATACTTCGGGGAGAATTAAGGACAGAAAATATATATTAACTTGGTTATAAGCAGGCTTGGGAAAGAGGTTCTAACCAGAGGCTGGGATACCAGGGAGTGTCCTAAGATAAAATGAAAGAAACTTGTAAGACAAAAAGGGTGATTGAAGGCTTGAACATTTCTGTCATTCCTATTCAGGATACTTAATAGATGCATGGTGATCCACTGTTCAGTCTAAAACAAGTTCCCAATGGAGAAGGGAAAACATGGGGATCCCAAACACCCAGTTAACAAGAGGAACAGACAATAATTGGGAGAAGTTGGTCCCTATCAATGTAACACTAAATTTTGTATCTTCCTTTGAAAAAATTTGCCACTTAAACAATTTCTCCACACTCATCACTAACTCATATTATTTGAAACCAACTTCCCCTCTAAAATTTTCTATAAAGAAATAAATCAGCTCTGTAACTAATTAGCTATGCAACCTTAGGTGAATTGTTTCATCATCTGAGGTTTAGTTATCACATTCATAAAATGAGAATACAAAACTAGATTATCTCTCTGGTTTTCTATCAACTCTGTTTTCCTAGGATTCTTAAGAATCTCCACAGGAGAGAACATCATTGCATTTTCAAGATCAAACAACCCAAAATTCATATTGAGACCATAATCAACAATTTTATCTCAGTATACTAATGCCACATTCACATTTATATTATCCTCAAATATAGGATTAAGCTTAACTGCTTAAAGCATTTTTTTTAATCTAGAGATATCTCCCAGAAACAATGAAACATTATGAAAACAGTTGGTAAAGTTCTGCCTATGCTTTCTAACACCATCCCTGATGATTATGGAAAAACCAAGTCATGGACTAAAGTTGTAAATCCATGCAACAAGGTCTTTGCAATAATATGCAAATACTACCAAGTTTTCATTTTAGGAAAGGAAAGCTTCAAATTATATGAGAGCATTATGTTAAAAGGATAGACCCATTAAACATTTTTCTATCCTATTAGGATATTACTAATGTTTTAATTGCTTTTCAGTTTTTAAATTAAGGTATTAAAATATTTACTAACACAGGTAAATATGATGGCTCCTACTCTCAAATATTCATTCTAATGCATAAAATACATATATACATATGTGTATATAAGAAAGTGGTAGCCTGAGAGAGTTTTTAGGTGGTCACACTGGAGGTTAAATGGATCATAGTTACAATTAAGAGCATTGGGGGTTCAATGAATATTGGTTGCAATTAGGAAGAAGAAATTTACAAAAATTCTTGCTAGGTCCAATTCCATTTTGATTGAACATTTATACATTCTCCAATCCTTAGCAGATGTGATCGCAAATGTTATAAGAATTTTAATATACTCTCTCCTTAAGCAGTTTCAGTAAAATATATAGTTTAAGGACTGTGAAGATTAGATTTGGCTATCTACTGATTGTAACAATGAAGGTACTTAGCTCTTCCTTTATTGTGAAGATTAAATTGTAATTCCCTGATTGTAAGAATGAAGGTACTTAGCTCCTCCTTGACAGTTTGACAGTGAAGATAAAATTGTGATCCCCTGTCTATTTTTAGATCTTAATCCCCAAAGTGTTGACTCAGTATTTAAAGTAGATCTACCCATTTTAACTATAAAAAGGTATTAACTAACCAAAAAGGTTAGTTAATAACTAACTACAAAAGATGTGAATACCCATTTCATACATTGAGTGGGCAGTCCTGGAGAGGAGTTTCTGCTGTGATTAGGGGAGGTGACACAAGAGAAAAACATCTTTAAATAGAGAAAACAGAGGCACATGGGGGAATGGATCAATAGATCAAGATCATTCAGTCACTCCAAGTTGGACTGGAAAACAGATTCTTGAGGAGAGACTAGAAGACAGACACTCAGACTAGGAGTGAAAACACTTGGCTGTGGAATTGGACCCCTGGAGGAACTTGTGCAGGAGACCTCAGACTGCTTTTCTTTTACATGGTCACTGTGGAAAGTGAAAAGCTGACTTAGTTTCCTTCCCTTTATGGAGGTATGAACCTCCAAGAAAGTTCCATCATCTTGAGACTCCTTTCTTCTAACCGGTGCCTTAAAATTTCTAACTGGTTCAGAGGAAGCTGGAACTTTCTCTCTCTCCCCTTTTCTCTCATCCTTAATATCTTCCCTTTATTGTAAAATAAACCACCATAAATTCCATTTTACTTTAGTAATTTATTTTGGGATTTAGAAATTAAATCCCTGGCAACCACCAATTAAATATTCAGCCCAACCATAATAAATTTAACAGGACCAAGTTCCTGTGTGGGTTTATAGGCTGCTGTTTGCTATATGTGTAAGGTATTAACATTGTTTATCTTTTTAAATAAATCCCCTAATAATGTTTAAACTGATCACACCAGCTTTGTGTGTCTCTTCTCAGAATCTCTCATCAGGAGTAGATGAAATTGGGCTCTTTAGTGTTCTGGTCTGAAAGAGAATGGTAATTTGTAGTACTAAATGGACATTTTTCTAAGTAATAGAAAGGAAAATGATCATTGGTTTCCCCCACTTTTTCCATCTAGTATGTTCTTTGAAGAGAAAATACTAGCAATATATGGTCATAAAGGAAATCCAAAAACAGAAATATTGCCCACTGTTGCTTTATATTAGAAGATTTGGTGATTTAGAAAAATGAAATAAAAAGGCAATGCTCAGTCTTTCAAAAAGTAAATTAGTCTCTGCAAATGTTGATAATGATTACTAGCAACTTCCAATAATAAAGTAGATTCTAAAAAAAGATAAGTGGACTTTATGTGGAACAGCAATTACTTTAATGGATTTATAGACCAGTAAGTAGCATTGCCTGGCTAGATTCTGCCCCATTTCCCCCTAAATAAGAGCATCAAAAGGAGGTGTCAAATGAAAAATATTTCCCATTTGAGTTACAATGAATGTGATGAATGAGAATTAATATTCATGACTCAGGAGTAGAGAAAATCATTAGTACTAATTTAATTTCTTAGCTCATTCAGTGCCGAAGGGTTAATAAAAAAATTGCCTCAGATGTTCTAACATTGTAAACAAAGTGAAGTACAAACAGAATGGAGAAAAATGTGGAGTCTAGGCCTCATTGAGAATCTGTTGAAGCAATTGGAGGTGTGTAGCCTGGAGAATATGAGATCAGTGGGGAAAACAAAGCTGCCTTTGACTATTTGTAGAACTGCCACTTGGAAGAAAGATTAGATTAGCTTTCTTTGTGTTCTTCTTTGCTTTGCCTTTCACCAATCTCAGAAAAGTAGCAGAATGTTTTAGCCTTTTGAGTTCCTGTTTCTAGTAAGCCTAATCTGACAGAACAATGATAATGGGAGTTTAGCACAAATACAGTTCAGACTATGTCTCTAGGACTCCTTCTGGACCTCTATCCTAGCAGTGATCTTCATAATGGTAACGCTTCTGCCTCTACAATATTTTCTTCTGGTGATAAGTTCATCCTCAACCATCAACTCCAGCTATGCTTACTGCATACCCAATTCAGTTATCATTCTCTATACTCCTTCTGGATTTTCTCCCCACATCCTACATTTCTACTTCATTTTCAACTGCCTTTTATGTTTTGTCCTTTCCCCATTAGAATGTAAGCTCCTTAATGGCAGGAGCTATCTTGTTTCTTTGTTTTGTTTTGTTTTGTTTTCCATTGTATTTGTATTATCAATTTTAATACAGTGGCACTTAGGAAAAATATTGTTGGGCAAATAAAATATTTGAGGTGATCAGAGACAAATAGTAATTCAATATGCTTAACCCCTCTCCCTGAGACTGGTGTTGTCCTTAGTCTGGCGTAGGAGTACTATCAGTTGTTTTGGACAGTTAGCCACATGAACTTTAATCATAGGAAGAAGCAAAGGGTTATTTCCTATGTCCTACAGGATCTTCTGTTCTCCCACCTTTGATAGTTTAAAGCTATAGGGCACAACTTAGGTGTCCTATGTCCAAGCTTAGCATCACTTGGAGTAAAATCAAGGGCATGAGAAGACAGGATGTCAAAAGATAAGAAGACACTACTTTCTCAGAAGATACCCCAACTGCTCAATATAGGGCAAATCATCTATTGGTTCTGGCATGGGACCCCAGGTTATCCTTGGAAACCCCAAACCCTAGAGGTATTTCAAGTCAAAGAAGAAGCAGAAAAATTCCTTCCCTTCCTTGCATTCTTGTAATGCTGAGGAAAAGGTGACTCTGGGCATCAGAGACTCATGATAAGGAAAGACCCCAGAGAGAAATATTCCTCTTGGATTCTCCCCTAGATTTCAAGATGGACACAGATATACATCTTCTGGTTATGCTCTGATACCATTGAGTTGTAATCTAGGACATCTACTTGTCTCCTAAACTATGAGCAACCACCGCCTGTGTCTTCAAGACTCTAAACATCACTCTAGCCCCAGTCAGGTGACAAATATCCCCCACTTCTGCCCAACTGCATTCCATTTCCTGATTCTTAGTTGTGTAGCCCTGTTGTGGGGAGCTTGAAGTGAAAACCCTGGGTTCAGGAAGGGTATCCTTTGCAAGACTTCAAAACTTAGCTTAAAAGTAAAAAGAGAAATTTATTAATTTAGAAGGTAATGTTGAATTCAACAAGGAGGATAGCATCAATGGAAAGCTGCCTCCCAAAGGACATCACTTCTCCAGTCTTTTTATTATTTACAACAGGTGAGAGTGATTTGAGGAGGATATGCTCTCAGGCATAAGGGGTTGCATGAATGGCTAGTCCTGGAATGCCTGGATCCCAGACTATGGGAAACACTTCCTCTGGTATTTCTGATAAGATTGCTGAGGGTTTCTGCAAGGGAGTAGCTAGGCACAATAGGTAAGACAGAGTTGAGATAAGGGAGAATACAAGGCCTAGCTTCTTAATGATATCCCCTGCACATTAAGGGGCATGAGGAGGAGGGAATAATCAAAAATACATGTTGAAATAATTTGTGTTTATAGGCACAGACTAGGGGTGCCATTTCTCTTTATCTAAGTATCTTCCAAACAACTCTAATAATCTTTTGCTGTGATAAAATTATAGTACCATGTTGAGAGATAAGGACAGAATAAGCAGCTCCCGTGTCAATCAGAAAGGTAATAGCCTTACCTTCAACCTCTAGAGCAGTGGATCTCAACTTTTCTAATGCCGTGACCCCACAATACAGTTCCTCATGTTGCAGTGACCCCAAACCAAAAAATTATTTTGGTGGCCACTTCAAAACTCTAATTTTGCTACAGTTATGATTCAGAATGTAAATACCTGATATGCATTATGTATTCTCATTGCTACAAATTGAGAGGTTGAGAACTGCTGTTCTATAGTGACCCTGGTTTGGACCATGGTGATAGAAAATGGGAGCAAGCCAGTCCTTAGAGCATCCCTATTCTGAGTCTTCAGGAGACTGGAAGGTAGGGAGATGCTTCTTAGGTTGCTGAGGTCCCATTCTAGTGGAGCAGTGACATTTCAAGTGACCTCATTTCCCACAAGCTGGGCATGGTTTTGAGGGCAGTCGACTGTCCTGCAACAATACCCATTCTGTCTACAGGCATTGCAAGAGCCCTTTGGCCTCTTCCCATGGATTAGGAAGGTGAGGGAAGCTGTAAGCAGTTTTTCACAGGTCTGGCCTTCAGTTTCCACAAGGTCCTTGCTGTGAAAAACCTTAGTGATTTCTTTCTGAATAACTTCAATGTGGCAATCAATCATGTGGTCCTTGCGTTGTCTGTGTCTCTCATTCTGATAATCCCATCCAGGATCCTGTCCTGGAACAGCAGTGGTGCCAGGGATTCCCACCCATGTGCTACCTAGAACATTATCATCTCCTATTCCTACAGCCAAATTCCAGATTTCTTTTTCTCATATGGAGTAAAACAATTGGAAACAATAATATGCAAATCTGCCCAGGATAGATAAATTGTAGGCTAAATGATTTAAACCCTTCAATGAATTTGATGTAGTCCTCTGAGTAGCAATCTAATTTTTCCTTAATCTGGGTTGTCTGAAATAGAAAAAGGAACATGTACTTGATCTGTCCCATTTTGTGAAGGTTCTTCCCTCACAGGGAGTGGAGACTCCCTTTTGCTGAAACTCAGTCAGCTCAAGGTATGGATGGGTAAGTGTAAGGATAATTTATGGTCTTGACCTAATTTAAATTTAATTTTTTGTCAGCAGGGGAAGTCCCAAATAAAATACCCAAGTTAGTTTGGAAATCTATGGTGGTTTAATCAATATAGAGGGAAGAACTCAAGGAGAAGAGAGAGCGAAAGGGTATAGGATTTCACCACCTGGCCTATGCCAGGGGGAGTTCAAAGTTCTCTGCCACAAAGTTTCTGAAGATCAGAGGCTTCTAAGTGGATAGTGTTTGGAAGGTAAAGGAGGAAAATCAGCCTACACTCTGAGAGAGCTTAGAGAAGAGCCTCACCTGAACTAGGTTACTAGGCTTCCTCCAGTATGGTATCAAGGGAAACTAACCCCTAAACCAGACAATAGCTGCTGCCATGTGAAGATGCCAAGATGTTCAGCAAGCTGCTGCCAGCCACCTCTCCACCACAAAAAAAAGGCCCAAGAGAGGAAGTGACATGAAATATATAAACTGTTTTACATCACTTTTCTGCATCACACCTGTACCAATGGTAGCTTAAGCTTGACTTAGGACAGCCCAGGGGTCTGTAAGCTGTTTCTGATTTGTCATTTGTTAGCACATGTCTATTATAGGTGATCCTCCTAGATACTTAATCCTTAAATATGGGTATAGACATTCCTGATTTTGTTAGACTAAGTAGGGTGGAGTAATCTAAAGTTCCCATAAGGTGGGAGTATCAGGCAGTGGGGGATATAAAAGAATGATATAAGTTGGAGTGGGTTGGGAGACAGGAGTGGCCCCAGGCTCTGAATCCAGAAAATAAGGTTTGGGTTTGGGAGTCAAGGGATGAGAAGATGAAGCTGGTGAACCTAGAAGAGGAGATCCTGAAGTGGATGTTGCCTTTGTGGAGGCTGAGGAGGAAGGAGTCTTTGGTTTTACCTCAGACAATGAAGAAGTCCCTCATCTTCCCTTAAGGAGGCAAAATGGCCTTTGAATTCTATATCATTTAGAACATCCTCCTGAGAACTTTCCCCACTAGGCTTCAGCAAAGGCATGGTAAGGAATATTCTACAGTCCTTCCTAAGGTCACATTCTGATTAAGTTTAATGAAGACTGAAATATAGGGAATATCTGTCCATTTCTCTTCCCTCCTGCAGAACAAATCCAATTGATGGATGGTATTATAATTTTGGCTGCCATGGATAGGCCAAGCCTCTTGCTTATCAAGGGTATAATTTGGCCATTCAACATTACACAAAGAAATTTATTTTTTTTCAAGCTGTCTAGAGTCATTTTTTTCCAAGTTTTAAGTATGCACATCAAAGGGAAATCTTGTGGTATGCCCTGTCTCTGTCCACTTAGATGGGGAATGGTCAATTCGTCACCATGCTTGAACAACTATGTGTCCACAGAGGTTGCCCAACTTTTAGCACTCAGTTCAGCACTGAGGTGAGTCTCCTCTATGTTGGAATGTCTTCCAATATTTCAAGAGGAATGATATACCCCAAAACCAGTAGCCTGACTGACCTCTGGGATTGATGAGAGAGACAGCAAGAGAGGTTCACAAAGATGTAACCCAAAAGCGGGTGGTTTCAAAAGTCTAAGAAGAGCACCTCCTTATCTGAGAAGCTGTGTCCTCTTGGATGATCAGGGTGCAGGAGTAGCTTTCAGGACAGCCAAACATGTTGGGCAGCAAAATGTTGTGGGAGGGTTTGAGGTAAACCCCTAGGGTTCAGTAAGGGTACTCTTTGCAAGAATGCAAAACTCCAAAACTAAGCTTAAAAATAAAAAGAGAAATTTATTCATTTAGAAGATTATGCTGAATCTGGCCAGGAGGACAGCATAGATGGAAAGCTGCTTCCCAAAGGACATACTTTCTGGGATCTTAATACTTTTTACAACAGGTGATATGTGACTTGAGGAGAGTATGCATTCAGGCACAAGAGAGGTGTTGATCATTGCACTGGGATCAGCCTGAAGACATAGGGGGTGTCCTTCATAGTTTAGGGGATAGATAGATATCTCAGATGCAACTCAATGGCATCAAAGCAAAGCTGGGAGGTATATCTCTACATCCATTTCAAAACCTAAAAGATCCAAGGAGGATAATCCTCTCAGGGGACTTTCCCTTTGATGTAACAGGGTCTTATGGAGAGTTATCAGATGTCAATGTTCCATGCCAGTATGACTTAAGAACATATTATTCAGTCAGTACATTTTAACAGTTCCTTTGGAACTGTGGAGATTTAGTGTGTAAATATGTAAAATCTCAGACAATTTAAGAGGGTACTTTGGTGCTACATGCATAGTGATTTTGGTATGCAAAGCAGTAGCTGCATTTGCAGTTGACAAGTTCTAACTTAAGTATTCCTGAGGCTCTGGCTATGAAAACAAGGTTTAAAATTCAAGTGTTTACACAACCTTAACAATAACAACACTTCTTCCTTTAAATAGAAAAGGGGAATGCTGAAACCCTGTGATAAATCTGCAAGAGCCTCTTATTCAGGTTTTAGTCTCAACCTGCTTACCAGAATAACTCTTACCCAAACATAAAAAAAAACATTATGCAAAAAATTTTAAGTGTCTTAAAGCTCTTAGCTTGAAAGATGGAAGGAGACCTTCAAGACTGTGAAATATAAACCATTCATTTTAGAATAGAGGATAAAATTTTGAAAGTTTAATTGATGGGGTAAGGTAATGACAGCTTCACAATATGAACCCAGATCATGAGACTCAAGATGTGGGGGGAATTCCTCTACCCAGAGTTTTTAAAATACTCTTGAAAAAATAATTCCTCCTACCTTGATTTATTTGACTGAAAGTCAATAAATCAGGAGGAAAGCCTAGAAGAAAAAAAAATTAATTTACATCAGCTGTTGGGCAATGACTAGATAGTTAGAATCTCTAAAAAGCAGAGATACACAGCAATATAAGATTTTGTACAGCCTTAAGTCAACATTCTAAGGAGTGAAAGCATCTTATTGGGTGGGGATGGTCAATTACTTCTCTTATTTGGCCATAATTTGAGAAATAGGGAAAGGAAGTCAGGTGATTTGAGTAGACAATGTCTTAACCTTTGGGATAAATTTCTTAACCAAAGTGTCTCAGAAATTGCCAAAGATAAGTTTTACTGTTGTAGATGATTCTTTCCAGTTAATCCCATCAGAGTATTTATTTGGGATGGGAGTTTTCCAAAACTGTAGTGGTCTCCTTACAGGCTGGTTTAGTGGGTTTATTTCATTGTTGAATACTAATCTATTTACACAGCCCCTAAACTCCCTTTCTTTGGCCTCTAAGGTTTATTATTTCTGGGGAAATATGTCCTTCAAACTCTTTTCTTGTATTTCCTCCACAAGATTAAACATTCTTTCCATCATGTCACTTCTACACATACCATCTAAGAAAAGGGATCCTGGTGGGATCACCTACAACTAGTATAGGCATGTTCAGGTTATGGTCAGTGATGGGTTCGATCCACTATATGGATTCTGAAGTTTTGGGAAATACAGAGATTCTGGGGTTCTGAGATTCCTGAATCAAATAATTAATGCAACATAATAAACTATTTTTATTTTTTCTTCTCCAGCTCATTTTATTTTTTTCCCATTAGAATTAATTTATTTAGTCAATTTAGAACATTATTCCTTGGTTACAATAATCACATTATTTCCCTCCCTCCCTTCCACCCACTCTTCCCTCAACCAACGTGCAATTTCATTGACTATTACTTGTGTCCTTGATAAGAATCTATTTTCATGTTGTTGTTTACAATAGGATGTTCATTTAGAGTCTACATCCCCAACCATATCCCTTCAACCCATGTATTCAAGCAGTTGTTTTTCTTCAGTGTTTTTACTCCCACTGTTTTTCCTCTGGATGTGGATAGTGCTTTTCCTCATAGGTTCCACCAAGTTGTTCAGGATCATTGCATTGCCACTAATGGAGAAGTCCATTACCTTCGATTGTACTACAGTGTATCACACCATGTGTACAGTATTTTCCTGGTTTTTCTCCTCTCACTCTGCATCAATTCCTGGAGGTTGTTCCAGTCCCCATGGAATTCCTCCACTTTATTATTCCTTTGAGCACAATAATATTCCATCACCAACATATACCACAATTTGTTCAGCCACTCCTCAATTGAAGGCCATCCCCTCATTTTTCATTTTTTTGCCACCACAAAGAGCACAGATATGAATAATTTTGTACATGTCTTTTTTCTTATTATCTCTTTGGGGTACAAACCCAGCAGTGCTATGGTGGGATCAAAGGGCAGACAGTCTTTTATCACCCTTTGGGTATAATTCCAAATTGCCCACGAGAATGGTTGGATTGATTCACAATTTCACCAGCAATGAATCAATGTCCCAACTTTGCTACATCCCCTCCAGCATTCATTGCTTTCCTTTGCTGTCATGTTAGCTAATCTGCTAGGTGTGAGGTGATGCCTCAGAGTTGTTTTGATTTGCATTTCTCTGATTATAAGAGATTTATTTTCATGTGCTTATTAAGAGTTTTGATTTCTTAAACTGAAAATTGCCTATTCATGTCTCTTGCCCACTTATCAATTGGAGAATGGCTTGATTTTTTTTTTGTACAACTGGTTTAGCTTTTTATAAATTAGAGTAATTAGACCTTTGTCAGAGGTTGTTGTAATGAAATTGTTTCCCAATTTGTTGCTTCCCTTCTAATATTGGATGAATTTGTTTTGTTTGTACAAAAACTTTTTAATTTGATGTAATCAAAATTATTGATTTTATATTTTGTAATTTTTTTCTAGCTCTGTCTTGGATTTAAAGTCTTTCCTTTCCCAAAGATCTGACAAATACACTATTCTGTGTTTGCCTAATTTTCTTATAATTCCCTTCTTTATATTCAGGTCATTCACGCATTCTGAGTTTATCTTGGTGTAGGGTATGAGATGTTTATCCAAACCTAACCTCTCCCATACTGTCTTCCAATTTTCCTAGCAAATTGTGGATTTTTGTCCCCAAAACTGGGAACTTTGGGTTTATCATACACTGTCTTGCTGAGGTCATTTACCCCATGTCTATTCCACTGATTCTCCTTTCTTTCTCTTAGCCAGTACCAAATTGTTTTGATGACCGCTGCTTTATAGTATAGTTTGAGATACAGGACTCAAGTCCTCCTTCCTTTGCATTTTTTTTTCATGATTTCCCTGGATATCCTTGATCTTCTGTTCTTCCAAATGAACTTTGTTATGTTTTTTACTAATTCAGTAAAAATGTTCTTTGGTACTTCAATGGATATGGCACTAAATAAGTAATTAATTTGGGTAGGATTATCATTTTTATTATGTTAGCTCATCCCATCCATGAGCAATCACTATTTTGCCAATAAATTCTTAAATTTTCTCTCTTCAATTTTCTAACTCCTCTGTTTTGTGAATGAGATGCTTCATATTTTCCTCATTTTTTCATTCTCTTGGTTTTGTTTTATAGTGTCCTGCTGCCTTGTGAGGTCACTTAATTCTAGTTGTTGTATTCTGGGTCTTAAAGACTGGATTTCATCCCTGGCTTTTTTGTCATCCTTCTCTTTCTGGTCTGATTTTCTATGATGCTCATCTTTCATCCCCTTTATCTCATCTTTCATCTCCTTTGCCTCATTTTTCATCTTCCTTGCCTCACCTTTAATCTCCTTTGCCTAATTTTTCAGCTGGTTGATTTTGGCTTTCAAGACATCATTTTCTCATTTTAGAACAAGTGCCTCTGTTTCCAGATTACTTATCATAGTTTTTAAGTTATTTTCTGTAAAGATTAAATTTAGGGGAGACTGAGGCAGGTAGAAATTAGTTTCTCTCTGCAAGGAGTATTATATTTTTATGAGGTTTATTAAAGATTAAGGATTAAAGAAAATACAGGATAAGAAAACAAAGTGCCTAGGCCAGAGTGGCCTAGACAAGATAACCTCACATCATGGAAGAGACACCTCTGCTCCAAAATGGAAGTCCAAAAAGAGCACAAAAGCCTTTGCAATCAGGTTAAATCCCTTCTCGATTTCAGCCCACCTGAGAATTCAGTGAGATTACAAAGCATTTTGGGGAAGTGGAGCAAGGGCTTGTGGGGATTGAAGTCCTGGATTCGCATCTATTTTTTACATTTTTCCATGTGATCATTTGAAAAATAATAATTTTTTTTCCAAAGGATCATGACAACATAATCAATTTAAAGATTACAATAATTTGAGGATAAGAGAAAAAGAAAAAAAAGAATAAAACCAATAATTGCTGAATGCATTGACAAAAAGCCAGTTAGGGGGCAGTCCCCTTTGGCATGAAATTATATATACAAATAAATTTTCAATCAACCGCACCCAAAGTTCATTTTGATATTGTGAAGCTTGTGGTCTGGAGGCTTCTTCATGGTGGCTTCTCCAACAGTTCAGTTTCTGGATTCAGAGAGGTAGCATCTTCTTTACCTAAAATTCTTCTCAAAAGGAATTTAAACTTTGCAATTTAAATAATAATATTGTTTACATTTCCAAATGTTGTGTGTGATTGAAAACTACAGGATCACTTAGGGATGCATTGGTGAGGTATGAGGTAAATGAATCAATTGGCAAGAGATATTAAAAAGATATCAGAAAAATTGAAATAAATAAAGAAAATACTGGATGAAAATATAGACTAGCCAAGTCTTATGTGTAAAAATACCAAGTGAAAAGAAAAATAAATCTATAAGAGGTTCTTGAATCAGGGCCCAATCAAAATGATCAAAGCAATGATGCATTTACCCAGTCAGTAGCCAGGAATACAGAAAGGTACCACACTATGAGAGGCAGAAAAGGGGACCAGATTATCAGAGCCAAGGTTTCGGGGATACTTGTCTGTGAGTATCTTCAGAGTGAGTGTGGACACAAGGAAGGCCTACATCTTAACTTAAATAGAGTGTCGCAACCCCAAGTCTCACACTGGGTTCAAGACCTTTGTATTGGCCTAGAAGTGCATCAATCCATCCTGGATTGCCTTTTCTTCGGCTCTGTGCAATGGCTCTTGTGTGTATATCTTGTCCTGGAATCAGACAGTCATTAAGCAAAGTCCCATAATTTTTTAAGTAATTAGTGGCATCATTTTTATAGTCACAAGCTTTTTGGGGTATGCATTGGCAAATGTATCTTAAACTTATATTACTGAAAAGTCAAAAAGTTAAAGAAAATCTTAATACTAGTGACATGTGCTTCAAATATAAAAAGGAGAGAAAAAATAAAAAAAACCTGAAAAAGTATATTGCACATGCAAGAAAAATATTAAAAAAAGAGCTTTAAAATTCAAAAATATAGCTTATAATCATTGACACTCTGTGTCAGCTAAGAAAATATAGGATACAAGGCTTTCTCACCAAAAATGAGATCCATTTCCTCTTCATGTCTAGCCATGCTCCACTGTGAGTAGAAGGCAAATGAATTGAAGAGTAGTACAAATATGTTGTTTCAATATTCCCAAAATTATCAATAGCCCAACTAATTACAATAGCAAACAAACACACTATCATTTTTCACATAAGTTGTTGTATGACATTTTTAAAATCTATGAACCGATGGATATTTGTCACAAGTTTTTACAATCATAGCAAATCTTTCAACTTTGGTAATTAAACATATTTTTAAAACAAAGTAAAACTCATCTTGGGTTAAGAACATATTTAAGAAATCTATATATCATTCTGGTGGAAATAAAATAGTGAGCTGAAGAGTATAAATAAAGGGGTGCTCCTTTTTGGAGCATTTTTAGGGGTACAAATGCCCTGAGATTAACTGCCCCAACTTCCATTCACATATTTAAAAATGTGGGAAGGTTCAGGGTTATAATTGTATTTCACTTCAGCTATGGGCCTTACCTCGTGGTAGGGGCAGGCAAAAATGACCAGAGATTGTTTAAAAAAATTACAAAAATCATATTTAAAAACCCTTAAAATCATTTGAGATATTTAGCATATTAAAATTTCCAAAGGTTTTTATATAATTGTAACCAGTTCTGAAGTACATCTATCCTCTATGTGACAATTTACAAAGGCAAAATTAAGAAAGGCTGTTTTTTCTTATATAGGCTTATTCAATAATAGTTGTTCAGCACAGTTATAGGGGAAAAACAACAGAATTTTTAAAACTCAGTACATTAAATGAACAGTATAACAGAATAATATTGAATCCAGTAATATATGAACTTAAAATCACAAAGGTAAACCTTAAACAAAAATGCAATAGAATACAGAGATTTGTATAAACCATTGGAATCTGGAATGCCTTAAAATCATAACTTCCAGTCTTTAAAGTTCCTTAGGTGTGTGTGTCTGTGTTTTAAATTAATTATCCATTTAAATGTCTATTGTCAGAAGGCAGAGTAGTAAGGGCTAGGCAATGGGGGTTAAGGGATCTGCTCAGGGACCCACAGCTGGGAAGTATCTGAGGCCAGATTTTAACCCAGGACCACATGTCTTTAGGCCTGGCTCTCAGTTTGTTGAGCCACCCATTTGCAACTTCAAAGTTAAAGTTGAATCTTTGGGCTGAATCTTCTCCCTGATGTCAATGAAATTACCAGAAGAGTCAAAAGGTATCCTTTTAAATAGCCCCATTGCTTTTAAGTTCCTGCTTGAAAAATCTGTTTCTTCTCTCCCTCTAGTCTCTCTCCCCTGCTATGATCTTCCCATGTGGTCAAAACCCAGAATTTGTTACCAGCTGGTAGAAATGAGTCCTGAGCGATCTGCTCCAAGGATCTGGGTGATGAGCCAGCTAAGGTCATGCTCGTGGGTCTGGGGCACATAAACAGGCAGGCAATGGCCAGTGGATGGCTGCAGGCAGGAACACAGGCAGGCAGGGCTGGGAGAGCGGGCACCAGGTGAGAGGCCAGGAGCAGGAGCCAGAGCCAGAGCATGCTGCCTGGGTGGGCAGGGCCAAGAGCAGGACCAGGACCAGGACCAGGTGGGCGGCAAGCAGGTCCAGATCGAACCTGTGAGCTATCTAATGGCTGGAACAAGCAGCAGCTTTGCAAGGGTAAAAAAACCTCAGCCAGAAAAATGTGGCTCAAAAAAAATTTTCTAGGCACTAGCTATTAAAACCTGAACTTAAGACCATAAAAGAATCAGAAGATTGAGAGTCTTTTTCTCCCATTAGGTCGCCAAACTGTAAAGATTAAAATTTAGGTGAGACTGAGGCAGGTAGAAATTAGTTTCTCTCTGCAAGGAGTATTATATTTTTATGAGGTTTATTAAAGATTAAGGATTAAAGAAAATACAGGATAAGAAAACAAAGTGCCTAGGCCAGAGGCCTAGACTAGATAATCTCACATCATGGAAGAGACACCTCTGCTCCAAAATGGAAGTCCAAAAAGAGCACAAAAGCCTTTGCAATCAGGTTAAATCCCTTCTCGATCTCAGCTCACCTGAGAATTCAGTGAGATTACAAAGCATTTTGGGGAAGTGGAGCAAGGGCTTGTGGGGATTGAAGTCCTGGATTCGTGTCTATTTTTTATATTTCCCAATTGTCTTTAGCCTCCCTTAAATGTGTTTTGAATTGTATTTTGAGTTCTTCCAAAGCCTGTATGCAATTTGCTAGGATTTCTGATTTATCGTTTGCTTATCTCTCCCCCTCTGTTCCGTTCACTGTATAGAACCTGTCTATTTTAATTTCTTTTTTTTTCTGTTGTTTGCTCATATTCACCCCTTCTTTGTTCCTCACATTTGTCTGTGCTCTTGCTCCTCTCATTTTTTGGTTTCGGGGAATCTATCAGTCTCCCTTCTTGGAGCTTTGACAGAAGATCTCTCGGTGCACTCTGTGGTGGAGAGTTGTTGGGGTTTGAGCTTCCCTGTCCTCTGAAGGCTTTTGATTGGATTAAAGTCCAGCAGTCAATGAGGGAGGGTTGTGGAGCCTGGGATTCCCTGAGTTTTGAAGACTTTTGATGGGATTAAGTTCACCTGGGTTGAGTTGGGTATGCTCTGAGGTTAAAACCTCCTGGAAGGCTGTAGCAAATATAAAGGATCTCCACAGTTCTGGCCAGGCTGTCGTCTCTATGCTCCCTCTCCAGCTCCTTCCCTGTCATCTGTGTTCAACACTCTGAGCTTGGCACAGCCCTGCTCTCAAGGTACACCCTCCAGACCAGCACCTTTGTCTGCCCAGGCGTTCCCACTCTCACTGGAGGCTCAGCAATCTTAGTGGGAGGAGGGTGTGTGTGTGTCCTGGAACCTTCCTTCTGCCTTCTCCTTAAACCAAAGTGTTCTCAGATTCCAGCTTTTTAATTGAGTCCAGCAGGAGTGTTCCTTGACTCTATCTTGTTGTTGATTTTCAGTTGCTTTGGAGCATTCAGTTTGTGATCGGTAAGGAAGGGTATTCAGAGATCTGAACTTCTGCTCCTTCTAGTCTGCCATCTTGACTCCACCTCCCATAATAAACTCTTTAAGAGCAGGGATTTTCTCCATTTTATACTTATTGCCTAACAAAAGTTGATAATTGATTAATGTCAAATATCAAATCCATGTATTTAAATGCAAAACTATGTGAATAAGAGGGTAGCGAGGTAGCCCAAGGAATAGTGTTGGGCTTGGAATAAGGAATCCTCATCTTCCTGAGTTCAAATATGCACTCAAACACTTGATAGCTTTATGACTCTGGACAAACCATTTAACCCTATTGGCCTTAGTTCTTCATGTGTAAAACAAGCTGGAGAAAAAAATGGCAAGCCATTCTAGTATCTTTGTAAATAAATTTTCTGATAGTGGGTCAACCTGAAAATAAAGAGGACTACCAAAGTAGCAACAAGGATCTTTAATCAAGAAGGAAGTACTGCAGTTCAGGCTCACAGCACAATACTAGAAAGTGTTCCAGTGCCCATTCTAAGACATAAGGAGCTTGTTTGTATAAATTTCAACAGAGAAGTGTAGCCAGAAGGAACAACAATGGAGAAGTGATTAATATTTTGTGACCATTAAGTAGCAACTGAAAAGAGCAAAAGAATTAAATTGATTAAAATCTGATAAAAGCAAAGGCTCTAGGAATGATAAATTTCCAGACATATTATAAAACATACTCCAATAATGAGGTCTGTGGGGCTGAAGATAGCCTATTTTGATAAATGCATTTAATATGGAATCAGAAAGTCATGACTGAAATGATTGAAAAACAACAATAAATGTCAATACTTAATGGGAAAATAATTGCAACTTAAATTTACATTATGCTTTACAATGTTAAAAAGTCTTATTTAATCCCAATGGATGATTTTTGAGATAGGCAGTGCAAGTGTTCCCATTTTATAGGGAAAGGAATTGATTTCCCCTAGAATTAATTCTACAGATAGTAAATATAGGCAAAAAAAAGTAGAATCCTTTCTACTGGAATTCAGGTTAGAGATTTTCAGATAATGCATATAGTAATGCATATTAGTTTTTCAATGGATTGATAATGGTTTAGGATTAGTAAACTTTTAGGTGGAAGAGAAGGCTACTTATGCCTTTTTAAAAAGTGATTTCTACTTCTTTAAAAGGGTATTTATATTTTAAAATGATATTTATTGAATATTTATTATAATTATTTGATACAATAATATAAATTATATTATTTAATTCTTAAACAAAGAATTAAATTATACTTATATTTATTTAACAAAGTATATAGTTTTTAAATTTTTTAAAAACTATTTATTGGTAACACAAATGTCAGCCCTTCTAAATTACAGAATATCAAACTGTGAAAAATCACCCTTCTATTCTCTTCATCATATATTTTCTTATTTGTGTTTTTGTTTTCATTTTCTTTTGGAACAAAGGGTATATTTATGGTTGGACTGAATATTAAATTCATGGTTGACAAATATGTTACATTTATGGTTGGAGCTAAATATTTTATTGGTGGTTGCCAGGGATTTAATTTCTAAATCCCCAAATAAATTACTCAAGTAAATGGAATTATGGTAGTTCATTTTTACAATAGAGAGAAGATATTAAGGAAGAGACAAAGGGGGAGAGATAGAGAAAGCAAGCTCAGGCTTCCTCTGAACCATTTAGAAATTCTAAGGCACCAGTTAGGGGAAAGGAATCTCAAGATGATGAGTCTTTCTTGGAGGTTCACACCTTCAGAAAGTGCAAGGAAAGAAATCAGCCTTTGCCCTCACCATAGTGACCAACTAAAAAGAAAGCAGTCTGAGGTCTCCTGCACAAGCTTCTCCAGGGGTCCAGTTCCACAGTCTTCACTCGAGCTTGAGTGACTATTCCTCCAGTCCAACTCCAAGTGACTGACTGAATCATTGTGTGTCTTTGTTTCCACTATTTAAAGACCTTTTTCTCTTGTGTCACCACCCCTAATTTTTACATCTACTAATCACAGCAGACGCTTATCTCCAGAACTGCACCCTCAATGGGCACACATGGGTCATAGACCTACCACTCAATGTATGAAATGGGCATTCATACCTTTTTGTGGTTAGTTCACACCTTTCTGTAGTTAGTTCACATCTTTTTGTGGTTAAAAATGGGTAGATCTACTTTAAGTACTGGGTTTACACTTTGAGGATTAAAATCTAAAAACAGACGGGGTATTACAATTTAATCTTCACATTGAAGGAAGAGCTAAGTACCTTCATTGTTACAATCAGGGGAGAGAGTCAAATCCAATCTTCACAAAAGAGAACTAAGAGTATAGTATCATTAAAGAACACATTTAAATTAACAAATCATCTCAATTCAATAAGAAAATCTGTAGGGCATTGTTAATGACTTATAGAGACTTCAAGTTGAAATAATGCAAAGCCATAATCCTTATGACTTGACCAAATATTTGAGAGTTTGGTTGCAAGGAATTTAATTACTAAATCCCAATTAATTTACTAAAGTTAGAATGGTTTTTATGGTAGTTTATTTACAAATAGAGAGAAGAAGGTAAGGAAATTGAGAGAAAGAGAGAGAGGTCTGCTGTGGTCTGGTCTGAACCAGGCAGGGATTCAGAAGCCCTAGAAAGGGGGGAGGGTGGCAGACCATTAATTTAACAAGGCTTCCAGCCATGATGACTCCTCCAAGACGAGGGGCCTCTCTAGAGGCTAATGTCTCCAGAAAGTCAAGGAAAGGAAGTCAGCCTTTCCCTTACAATGTCAGTCCAAAAGGAAGCAATATGAGATCTCAAGCCCAAACTTCTCCATAGTCAAGTGCCAAGGCAAAGAATCCCTCACAGGAAGTGGCCACCAAATTTAAAGGCAGTTCTTTGCATCATTTTCTGTGCCTTCCTTCCACCTTTACATGAAAACAATGGTGGCTTAAACTTGGCTCTGTGATACTCAGGGGGAAGTCAGTTGCTTCTGATTTGTCACTTGCTAACACACAGGGGTCATAGACCTCCCCCCTCCATACTTAATACTTAAGTGGGGGTGTATAATTCCTGGTGGCTAAAAATCTAAAGAATAAGTAGGGTTGTGTTAATCTCATTTTCACAATTCCTCTGATGATGATTGGGGGACTAGTCTCCCTAATTGATCATTTAACATAATCATTTGGTACCCCTAAAAATTCTTCTAACTACAGGTACATACAAAAAAATTGCATCTTTCAAGAGGAAACTACAAAAATTAGAGATGAGAGGGTAATAGAAGAGAGAGAAAGCAATACTAATATTTTGCTGGTTAGATTGACAAAAACTAATTAGGGGGAAGTCCCCTTTGGCATAAAAGTGTACATTCAAAATAAATGATCAATCCCCTTCAGTTCAATCAACTACACCCCAAAGTTTATTCTGGATCTTCTTGATGCAGTATAGGTTTTGCAGGCATCTTTATGCAAACAGTTCATTCTCTGAATGTTAGGAAATAGCAAGCTTCTTTCCCTGTTTTTTTTTTTGAACGAAATTTTAAATTTTGGATTTTTATAAAAATACAATCCCCTCTGAAGAGGGTGTTGACCAACACCCAGTTCAGCTCAGGATGTATGGTTGAGTTTTGGTGTGTATGAGTCAATTATTAAAAGAAAAACCAAACACACACACAAAAAGACAAATAGAAGAAAAATTAAACTCTGGGAAGAAAGAAAAGAATTCAGTCAGAATCAAAATATCAACAATCTATGTAAATAAACATTTTGAGTAAGCAAGAATAAATTCATAATGGGCCCTTGTATTAGGGTCCAATTAAAGTAATTTCTATCCTACAAGTCTGTAGGACAAAATGCAATTATATTTCACTTGCCCATTTGCAGCCAAGACTACAGGAAGTTGCAATACTATAAGAAAGAAAAAAGGACTAGATTTTTGTGTAATAGGGTAGTATCTTTCCCTGGTCTGATTTTACCTTCACTTTCATGGATAGGGAGAACCAGGATGATAGCCAAACTTTGGTACTTGTCTCTGAGTATTTCACAGAGAGTATAGTACAAGGTGTGCCACGTCTTAACATATGTCAAACACTGCAACCTCATGTCTCACACTAGGTTCAAGTCCTTTTGTATTGCCTGAGAAGTTCATCAATCCTAGCTGGATTGGTTTGGCCCTTTTTGACCGTATGCTCCTAGGCACTATGCAGATTTTTATCAATCCCATTGGAACTTGTTGGTCTCCTTGACCTTGTGCTTCTTTGTCACTGTATAATAGCTCTTTTATTCCCTTCTCCTGGAAACAGACAGAATCATTAATCACAGTCCCATAACATTTATCAATAAATGGCCAGTTTCTATAGTCTAAAACTTTGGAGTATGCATTAATATTATAGCAAATATATATTTTAACTTATATTACTATAGAATAAAAATTATATTGATCATATGTACTTTCAGTATAAGAAATGAGAAAAGAGAAAAAAGAAAATATTCTAATCAAAATAAAATAAAAGCAATAATAAAATAAAAATTCAGGAATTCACTGTTTCCCAAAAGAGTATCCACTTGTCTATGGACTATTATCTCCAATGCATGTGACAGAATACAGTCAATAGGTTTCAATAGAAGATGCTCTCTTTACATGTGAGCAATGAACACAAGAGTCTTTCTCTCCAGTTTTTATGGCTTTTGGAATGGTTAGCAATTTTTAAAAAGGCCCTTCCTAAGAAGGTTGAGTTGCTCCAGTAAGCTGTTAAGTTATTTTTATATACACCTTGTCTCTTGGGTTCAGACCATGAAGTGAAAAGTCTATTGGTTCTGTCTATAATGCAGCTCTGGATTCATGGGATTCACGCAGTTTGAGCTGCAATTCCTGGATATAGGAAGCAATAGGAGTATCTCTCTCCCTAATATTGATGTATATGCAGAGAAAAAAGGCTTAGCCTATATAGGGGGATGTACAAAAAGCATCTTAAATGGTGAGATGTGTAGATCTCCCCTGGGCCTGCTTCTAAGATAAAATAGGGCCAGAGGGAAAATTTCAGGTCTTTAAATGTACCTCAATGCATAATTTGCTAATCATAGTTTTAAGTTCTTTGTTCATTCTTTTAACTTGGACTGAGCTCTGGGATGATATGGTAAATGGAATTTGGGAGTTATCCCCAAACAAGAATATATCTGAGATAAAACAGAATCGATAAAATGACTTTTGCTGTCTAAATCAATATGTGCTGTCAGGCCAAAGCAACGAATAATCTTTTTTAAAAGCACCTTGGTGAACATCTAGGTGGCTCAGTGGACTGAGAGTCAGGCTCTGAGATGGAAGGTTATGGGTTTAAATCTGACCTTAGACACTTCAGAGCTGTGTGACCTTGGGTAAATCACTTAGGGGGCAGCTGAGTGGCTCAGTGGGTTGAAAGCCAGGCTTAGAGATGGGAGGTCCAAGTTCAAATCTGGCCTCAGACACTTCCCAGCTGTGTGACCCTGGGCAAATCACTTAACCCTCATTGCCTAGCCCTTACCACTCTTATTGATTCCAATATGGAAGAGTTTAAAAAAAGAAAAGCACCTTGGCAACAAAAGCTGTGGCTCAAGCAGTAGGAAATGCTTTCAGCCCTCTGGTCAGTTGATCCACTATGACTAGCAATCATGGGTTTGTTCTCTTTTCCTTTTATCCCCAAATTATTGTAATTTAAAAGTTGGTTATGTTTAAAAGATCCATTTGAGAGACTAGTCTTCCATGGATCTCAAGGGGGAATGTACAATTGAAAATATGTTACCCTAAAAAAACTACATTTCCTGGGAACCCACCGACTTCCTGTCATTACATACTTCCTGTAGACAGGGGATATTGGGCAGTGATATGGAGTTTCCTGGCCTTTTTGGTTTCATGGCAAGGATGGTGGTGGTACGTGTGAGGATTTTGAATAGGCTGATTAGCCATGGGCACATGGTTGGTTTTTACTTTGTATCCCTTTTTTTCCCTTTATTTCTAATAATTATTTAATAAATCTCCTAAAATATGATATTTTCATTGTTAAGATCATGATATCAACTAACCACCTGGAACCACAAGTTCTTCTGTTAAGTGAAGGGGTGGTATTTGATGTCCTCTGAGTTCTCTTTTAGATATATTAATCCATAATCTTAAAGCAGTCGCAATGACAGCTATAATTTACAATATTAAATGATACATCAGGTAATGAATTGAACAAAAAATTATGCTAAATGCTTGGGACACACATCCCTTTCCTCAAGGAACTTGCATTCCATTGGAAATGGTGACTTTAAAAGGGAATTTTGCTTTGATTAGCCATTGATATGGAATATAGATATCCAAGACAATAAAATACTGTCTCTTTCCTGGAAAGGATGCTTATATTGGTTTTATTTTGTGCCAAAAGCAGGAGATGGACTTGAGGTGGGTGTAGGAGAGGAAGGGTACACACACACAAAACAATTGATAGACTTTTCTGGATGGAAAGCTGTGTGACTGAATTGAATGTGAAAGTCTAATGGGGGAACAGTAACTTTGCACTTAATCATCAATTTTAACAAAAGCCTGAAATTAGAGCAGAACCTTCATAGATAAGTGGAGCAACTTCCTTGGAGTCAAAGATTTGGATTCAAGAGGGTTAAAGTCCCAGTGTTTATGCATTAGAGAATTTGAGGTCTGAGTAGCAAGGTTATTATTGACAAAAGAAAGTGCATCTGTCTTACAGCTTTTCATGGATAAGCTCCCATATGTTAATGTCCTGTCTTCCCTTTGTTTTCTTCAAGCTAGATCAAATCCTTTCTTCCTTAAGAACCCTTGCCTTTGAGATTACATGTAATTTGCACTACGTCTATATTTATGGTGTCAACTTGGAAATTACACAGAAGTATTAAAGTAATCAGAAAAACCAAGTCTTTAATCAGGAAAGGGATAAGTCCAAATTTGTCCCTTTACTCAGAGCTCAGAGCCAAAACTTTACAGGGTCTACACTCTAGGACTCTGGTGACAATATCCCTGGGAGTGACATCATGCTAGATGGCAACTCTGAAGGACAAAAGAATTGGAGGAAACTAATATATCCTTTAGGGGAACTGAGGAACACGGAAACATGATTGATTGACATTACCATGGTTATAAGGAAATGGGAGTGTTCAAACTAGCTGACAGGCTATAAGCAGGCTTGAGAAAGAGACCTGATACAATGGGGAAAAATGGCAAGATAAAAGGAAATTTAGCATTTACCAAGAGTTCAACTTTCCCAAGGTTAAACAGTCAGCAGAGAAAGAAATTGAGCTCTCATTTCCCTGATTATAAGTTTGGCTCTCTGTTACTTCCTCTCTCTTAATAAATGAGACATAAAAAAAATGAGAGAAGGAAGAGTACCACCAGAAGCAGCAGCAGCAGTAGTGGTGCTGATGCTGGTGGTAAGAGTAAATAAATTTCTGGCCAAATATTTTAGTTATAGCTGCTCTGGTAATACTCAAAGGTTCACACAGAAAGTTTCAATACCCACAAAAACAGATAATTGATCATACATTGCCACTTAGAGTAAAACCCTAGTAATTGTTTGGGAAATCTGAAATCATAAAATCTTAGAAGAATTTTATTTTATCAGTTCTTCAACATTACAGATAAGAAAACTGAGACTCAAAAAAGCCATAGAAAGGAATTACTTCTAAAGCTAGCATCACAAATTATGATTCTGGACTCAGAGACTTTTCATTATTCAGATGGACGGAATTTTCATTATGTAGAAGGAAGAAGATTCACATACCTGTAAGCAAATTTACAAATCATAATATTTTATAGGCTTTCATGTATTCCAATAGATTTGAATAAGGAATCTGTGACAATAAGAGGAAAAAATCAGTTGCAGGAATCACTAAAATATATTAAGTTGAATAAAATGATGTATATTAAATAGTCCTAATTCAGAGGTTCACCCATAAAAGAACTAAATTTTGAAGAGGTTGTTTTTTTACTTTAGCAGAAAAATTATGAATGGAAACAAGTTATAAGCATAATCCTTTTAATGTTGAATGAATATTTTATCATGTAGATATAGTCTGTTTGAATGCATGAATGAATACACTAATTGTCAGAAATTTGACAAAAATATATTAGTCGAGACACAAAAATTTAAAAGAGCCTCCAAGCCAAAAAGAAATAGGTTCATTGAGAGAGGATCCAATCTCACAATAAAGTAGGACTCTGGTCAAGTCTAAGAGACCCAAACCTTGTGAGTGGCCTCCTTATATAACCCAAAATTGTACTAAAGATACAATAATTTTTCAAATATATTTATAGTTACCTAAAAATCCAGGAAAATAAAAAAATAGCATAAAGAAAAAGTAAAAATCAGATAGCACACGTGTGTTTGAACTATAACTTCACATAATAGAAAATAGGGTAGTGAAGTGTCAGAAAACTGTATGTATCTTCTTATAAATGATTCTTTCAGAATTAAATGATTACTATTAAAATATTTAATACTGACAATCAAATACTTATTCAGATCCATTAGGACTGAACTACTAAAAATTCTTATATGATTAAGATACAGAAAATTATTCAGATAGAAGTATATATTGATTATTTTCAGAAAAGTTTAAGATTTATGATCACAAAATAACTAAAATGTGGAAAAAACTGCAGATCTAATGTAATCATGAAGGGGATAGGGAATTTTCACATTCACAGACCTAATAATCTCAGTGTTGGATGTGATTATTTTACATTAAAAAAAAACAACACAGGTATGTTGAGTATATCAAACCAGGATTCATTTGAAATAGATTTAGATAAAGGTATGTGATTTTTTTAACTAGTATATATTAATTAAGAGGGCTAGAATAATTTGTATGCATTTCTCATATTCAGGTCAATATCATAAATAACTCCATCCTAAAAATAAAACAAAACCAAACAAAACCCTTTTGATGCCAGGAGCAGATAGAAGGCTAGATGGAGGAAATACTCAAATGCATTTGTGGTCTTATCCTAAGATTCCCATCAATGATGCAAATCACAACTGTCCCCATTCTAGTCTCTCCATTCTGTGTAACTTTCCTCTTTGCCTTGGTTTATAACAGAGAATCCATATTGCATAATGAGGTATATTCTTGCCTTTTCTTGACATCATAAGGAGAAATATTCAGATTGTTCATTGGTTTCCCTTCACTCTGGTCACATAACTAACCCATCTTTTTCACTTAAATATTTCTTTCATACTTTTTATTGTCATTTTCATTCATAATTAATTGTTTGCAATTTGTTGCAACTAACTTTGTAATGCAAAATACAAACTGATCCAAATTTAATTTCATTATTCATTCCCTTCATTAAATTCACCCTCATCCTTTGGGTGATATTCAATTTCAGTTCTTTAAAATGTCTGAAAGCCATTCAAAAATATGGGACATTATTCTCAATTAACATGTCCTTTATTCATGATCTTATAATTAGTATTAACTCTACATATATCTTTCACTGAATTTAAGATTTGGAAGGAACATGTGGGATATAATTCTTTCATTTTACTGATGATAAAATTGAGGTGCATAGAGGCTAAATGATTTGCCAAATGTCAGTCTCACAGCTATTTAGGTCCTAAGCAGCAAATAGAATATAAATCTCCTAACTTCATTCTCATTATTATTTTATTCAAGTGAGGCTTCTTTCTGAAAAATAACTTGAAGATCTAATTATTGCTTTTCTTCTTAAAAAATACTGGTAATCTCACTAGTATTGCAACTCAATTGCAAATGCTTTATTTATGTATTTTTAAATTTATGCTAAATTATCAATCTGATCATTGAAAAGTAAAAGGACATACATAACTCCATATTCTTGGACTGCCAGATTTCATGAATTAGTCTTTAAATATTTCCAGGTAGAAAAAAAATGACTATTGTTTTGTGCAAGAGCTAACCAATTGATTGTACATGGAAATAATGGAATATTATGGTCTATAGGAAACAATGAAGATGAAGATTAGAAGACCCAAGTGAATTCATTTAAAAAGACAGAGAAGCAGAAAAATAAGATGCACAATTACAACTACATAAACTTTGCAACTGTGTAACTTGGAAGAATAACAGAAATATAAAATTAAAACTGAATTTTCTGAAATTGTAATAAACAAACTTGGTCCTAAAGGAAATATATGAGCATGAACCTCCCTCCTTTCTTCACAGAATGAGTAAATATGGTTGTGAAGCACTACATATACTATCAGATTTAGATTTATTTCCTCCCCCTTTTAAAAATATTATTAATAAGTAATGACTCTATGGGAGTAGGATTTAAAATAAGTATTTTTAGAATGTAGGTGATATAAAAAATAAAAATACCAATTAAAAAAAATTCCAATGAGGGTATATTAGGGAGGTGGTTTGGGGAATGGGATAGGATAAATTGTATTGGGCTTGTATCCATTTGTTTACTGTGGGTGGAAAGGCCAATAGAAACTCAAACCAGGGAGGCAGCTGGGTACCTCAGTGGACTGAGAGCTAGGCCTAGAGATGGGAGGTCCTAGGTTCAAATATAGCCTCAGACACTTCCCAGCTGTGTGACCTTGGGCAAGTCACTTGACCCCCATTGCCTAGCCCTTACCACTCTTCTGTCTTGGAGTCAATATGGAAGGTAAGGGTTTAAAAAAAAACTCAAACCAGGGCAGAGTTTCGTCTGAGATCAATACTGTGGAAAGGAAACTAGACTGACAGTTTGTGGGGGAAGGGGCCAACTGGGAGTGGCAGTTGGATCTTGTGACTAGCACTTCCTTCCTGCCATGTGGGTCTTGCTTCCTGGTGTTGGAGGAGAGAGGAGCTTGGTCATCCCAGTCTGGAGTGGCATGCTCTTCTTGGTTCAGCTGGAAGACACAGGCTTCTGAAGGTCAGATTTGTTCTTGTTTGCTTTCTGTGTTCTGCTAAGATTCTGAATTAGACAAACGAGAGTAGACGGGAGTAGGACAAACCCTCCACCAGCCTCTGGGGCCTGGCCTCAGGTCTGAAGCTGAGAAAAAACTCCAATCCCAACTAGTTATTAACTTTATATTATTTGAATTCGCAGTCAGATAAGTACACTATCTTTTCTGGTCATAAAGGGAGCTGAACTTCAGTTCAGTCATTCCAGGACAAACCATCCTTACTGGACCCCTGCTATTTCCTCTCAGCAGGGGTCATCTCCCTCCCTTGCCTCACCAAGTGATATACCTTCTCTCCCCCTCTCTCCTCCATACCCTGCTACAAACCTCAAGTTATCCCCTATTTTTCCAATCCTATTTCCTTTCCCAATAAATATTACAATACACAAATCACTTAGTAACTGGGAAAGTATTTTAATTAAATAGGGAAAGGTTGAAATGGAGATAGGGTAAACTGATACTATGTTTCTTTAACTGATGTCCCCAGGATCCAAATATCTCCTCAAGGAGAGTCTTCACAGAGTTAGTCTACTCTACTCCTCACTTCAATTACCTAAAATTCCCAGTCCCTGCTCTAGATAATTCCCCACTATCCCCAGCCCCCCTTTAGTTGCTATTAAGGTACTGGACTATGGAAAGATTGGCAGGACCCAGAGAAAGATACCAAGGCCGGATGGACTTAGATCTCCCACTCACTGACAACTGAAGTAGACAAGATGTTGAGTCAGGCTAGCTTCAATTCAGGGATCTTCTTTATCAGGAAACACAGGACTTAGCAAGAAGTACTGGTAACCTTAATCCACCAGATAGCTTGATAGCAAAGCCTCCTAGAAGCTTGCAGTCAGCAAACCCCCAGAGAGACTCTCACTGATTCTCAGTTTTTCAGCTCAACCCTCATTTCAATATTCCAGAATTCTTTCCCTATTTGTCTCCTGCTTCCATCCTCTGCATTTGTCCCCTGCAGACCCTCCTCTCATGCAGTACCCTCTCTTACTTATAACAAAGGTCTGTGTGGGTAATTCAAAATTACATCCTTTTTTACTTTTAAAACTATACATGTTACATGGCATTATTAAAAATATAATGACCTTGGTTGATAAGAGTTCTCTTTATCTAATCCAGACTGGGTCCTGATATGCTTGTCCTTCAGTCATTTTCGTTGCTTGAGTTGTATGTGCCACCTAAAATTTTAAAGTCTTTGCTTCTGGGAACAATAATGAAATCAGTAATGTCATTTCTGAAATGAATAAGCCAATTAGTTGCTTTATGATTCCAATCACAATCCCCATGACTTAGACCAAAACACTGATATCCCTATCTTTATTTTCCCCATTTGAATATGAGGTTCTTTAAAAAAACAACAACCTAATTTTTTAACAACTTTAACACAAAATGGCAAGGGCAAGGCAAATGGGAGTAAGTGACTTGCCAAAGTCACATAACTACACAGTGTCTGAGGACAGATTTGAATCTAGTTCTTCATAACTCCAGACATGGTTCTCTATTTTCTATGTGACCTACCTGATCTTGAATATAGGGTTCTTTAAAGCAAGGACTAGTTGCTTCTTACCTTTGTATTGTTTGTGTTTAGTATAATGTCAAACACATATTCATTGCTTAATAAGTGCTCTTTTTTCACATTTGTTTTCATTCATCTCTTGTTTTCATTCATTAACTCATTTACTATTGAAGTACTATTTGATGCCTAATTAGGGCACAGATGTGAGGCTATGAAGTTGAAATCCATTATGGGGAAGGATAAATTCTGAAAATCTAGAATGGTTTGGAAGTGAAGGTCAATGATAGACTAGGTATTTTTTTTACCTGAGGAGTGAGTAGTCTAGCTAAGTTTATAAAGTTTTGTTACCAGGAGGTTTGCCAGTAGGTGTATCAACTTTGTTTATGGAATCCCCAAGTTTGTCCCTGTATCTTGGGAACTTGCTTTAGGGAAGTCCCAGACTGACCTTGTCTTAGACTGAACAGTAAACCTCAAAACCCAGAGATTTTAGCTTAGGTGAAATTAGTAAATATAATCAAATTTTAAGTACCCTTTTGTCTTAGAAGTTTCTCCCATTGTATCAGAGACCTCTCCCAGGCAATTCAGGCTTTGACTGGATTCATCCTTTCCTTGTTATGGATTGTAAAGAATCAGCCTCACTAAAGCAGTACAGCTGGGGTCCTCCTTCCCTTGTGTCCATAGTAAAGCCAATCAATTGAACCTTCTGGTCCCCAAAAGATATAGGAGACCTTAAATTCTTCAGTTAATTGGAATATCCTCTTTTGAGCTACTTTTTCCTGGAGACTATTCCCAGAGTCCCAGACCTTGGTTCTGTATGGTATTCTGTGCATCACTCTGTGTAGGGCCAATTAAAGCATTGTTTTCCTTTTCCTGATTAAAGACTAGTTCTTTCTAACTATGGTGGCTCTGGGTTTTTTCAAGGTTGACAGGTGATAGATGGCTTTAGCTATAGAAAATCATGAAAACAACTTAAATTGTACCCTTTGAATGGCAACACAGCACAATGGACAGAGAACCAGGAATATCTGATACATACTATTTGTGAGGACTTGAGAAAATCATTTAAACTTTCAATTGTCTAAGAAGCTCTTTAATTCTTTAATTGATAAAGAACAGACATTCATTGGTAAAGAATATTTCCTGTTCCTACCTTAGAAGGAGAGTTCCTACACTAACATAATCATATTTCCAACTCATATTCATCCTAACTTAATGCAGTAAAATATTTTTTAGATAAAAGAATATTCACACAAGGAAACCATGGATGACATGCTTTAAACAGTTGAGTCACCAATAAATTTGGTCAAGATTTCAATCTATAGCTTCATTCAAGCCATTGATCAAAATGTTTACTAGCAGTAGACTACAGATAAATGACTTTTGGTTACTCAAAAATTAAAGACTTTCATCCAAGAACCATTACTTAAATTAAATTCTCAGTATTCATACACTTCCATATTTACCTAAATCTCATGTCTTATAACTTATATCTCACCATTTTGTCAGTCTCGAAAGAATGAGAGATTTCATCAAATGACTTGCTGAAAATCGAGGCAAACTATAGAATTCTCCCAGTCAACCATTCAATTAGCTCTGGGTAAAATCAACTTAGTTTGACAATTTATTTTTCTTAAGGTCTTATTACTCATATAGATCACTGATACTTTGCCCATTTACTATCAAGCAATATCATAATGTTATAAGACCCTGGGTTTCCCATGGATACCCTAAAACCTAAAAGTTTTTCAGGTTAAACAGAAAACAAGGATATTCTTTTCCTTCCTTGCATTCTTGTTGGTGCTGAGGGAAGGCTACCCTAGGCATCAAAGACTCACAATAAGACCCCTGAGAGAAATATTCTCCTTAGATTCTCCCCTAGATTCCAAAATGGACACAGATACCATCGGGTTATATCTAGGATATGCCTCAGTTCTGCCCAACCTCATTCCATTACCTCATCCTTTGTCACATAGACCCCTATTATTATGACTATGAAAAGCCCAGAACACATCTCCTCTAGGAGGCAGTGTCAATGCCTGGACACTGTCCTCCCAGCCAAATTTAATATGAATTCTAAATTAATAAATTTATCTTTTCATTTCTAAGATAAGTTATGGAATTTAGCATTCTTACAAAGGGTACCCTATCTGAAGCCCAGGGGTTCACCTCAAGATTCACCCCCATACAGTATTTATACATTCTAATTTTTTATAAGTAATTGAAGTTAAGTTCAACAGCCAACAATTTATTTATTTATTTTTAAACCCTTACCTTCTATTTTGGAGTTAATACCATGTATTGGGTCCAAGGCAGAAGAGATGTAAAGGCTAGGCAATAGGGGTCAAGTGAGTTTCCCAAGGTCACACAGCAGGGAAGTGTCTGAGACCAGATTTAAACCTAGGACCTCCCATCTCTAGGCCTGGCTCTCAATCCACTGAACTACCCAGCTGCCCCCCCCATCCAGACTACAATTTAGAGACCTATTTTTTTCAAATTCATAGTAACTTTGGTATTATTTACACCTATATATGTGTATGTATACATAGATACATACATATGTGTCTATGTATAAATATATAATTTGATTTTCTATAATTCTTTATTGGTTACTGATACTATTCCAACACACTGTGAAAAGATTTTATAGCATCTTTATTTATAGAAAGGATGTATTAAATGGTGTATTTTATCTAGGCTTCTAGAACAATCCCAATATCATATTATTTTCATTTGTTTTATACTCTTTTTATGACAGTCATTTCCAGAACTATACACCTGTGGCATTTGTAAACCAAGCTAACTCCATTCTGTCACTCAGTTTTTGAGTTAACTCAGTTCATTTTCTATTCAATTATGGGACTAGTTTAATTTGTCTTGTGAGTAAACTTTATTCAATTGTGGGAATTATGAGAAATTTTTATTGCATTATTTGAATGCAATAAAGCACTGTGTGTCTGAGAAATTGGACCATAACTACCTAGTTGCTTAGAGACTCTTAACTAAGGACCTAGATTAGGATGACCAGCAAATATAGTCAGATCCAAAGAAGTTTTATTACAATTATATATCTTTAGCAACTCATGTATCATATCTGAAAAGTGACCCCAAACTGGTGAATCAATTATACTTTCTTTGATGCTTTGATTGAATTTAAACATTTAATGGGAGTGGAATGTTTCTTTTTCTCATTTCAATTAATTACATCTGTTCAATTTCCCTCTTCTAAGTTGAAGGGGGGTTTTCCTTTTAATCAGAAATCAAATTACCAAATTTTGTATCTTGATTTGTATCCTATTGCTTTCTTTTATTAATTGATCTTATCAATTTTTTGTATAATAAAGATCTGTCTCATTCAATATCCGAGGTCTTTATACTAACTGGGGAAGTTCATGGATACATTTTTGCTAATATAATGATCTCTCACCTATCAAGGAAGTTACATTCCAGATACTCCCATGATATGTGAAAATCCATGAAGCAGCAGGAAAGGAAACTGCCTGAGGCTATAGTCACTGAACCAATCAGTGTCCAGAACACATTGCTGTGGTTGGTCCACTTTCATTCCATCAGCCAATAGTGTGCTGTACTGTATTTCCATTGTTGACAGTATGATATTCATCTGTAAAATCTCCTGATATAGTGAAAATGTCACAATACAGAATTATATATATATATGTATATATATATATATAAACTATAATACAGTGAAACTATGATAAGTGAATTGTGATATAGGATGACTATACATTTGATTGTTTGGATTGGGTTTCCTTTAAATTACTTATCTACCACAATTTAATACTTCACTTTTCCTTTTAGCAAAGAAATGTCACTATGTGAAATCAGTTGTATAAAGTGACCGTATCATGTTGTATATGCAAACTTTCATACATATAGTTCCCCACGTCTTTATTATAAGATCTAGTCCAAGAGATTAAATATTATTGTGCTCAGAAACCTGCAATGTCAATTAATTGTTTAGGGGGCAATATTGTGTGGAATGAGAAATTAGTGTGTTATTCTCAAGTTAATAAAAGTTATTAATATCTCCAAGAAGTTAATACAAGCTGGTTCCCCCATCCATTGCTCTTCAAGACAAGATTGCCCTACCCTCATCTTTCTCCCTGTAGGACAAAAGTCTTACATCTCTAAGTGTTTTGGGTTGGGTCTTCTGAGTTTCTTTGAGACCTTGCTTTAGGGAGGTGTCCCAGACTGACTCTGAAGTACCCAATGTTAAAGTTTTAAGTACCTTTTTTTCTTATAAGACAATCAGGGGACACTTCTCCCAGGAAGTCAAGCCCAATGGCTGGAATGATCTTTTTGTCATACCCTCTCAGATAATCCAGCCCTGAACTCCTTCTCTCTTTGTATTATAAGTATTAAAATAAATGGTTTGGCTAAATATATAAAAATTATAAATCTTTTATTTACAAAAGAGGTGGAAGAGTGAAAGCAGAGGAATACAAAAGGGTAGAGAAGAATAAAGGATTCCTTTTCATAAGTGTGAACTCAAAGAGAACAAAGAGAACCAAGAATTTCCTTTCATAGTATCCACTGTAAAGCTCTTCAACTTAATATTCCTGCTCTTTTTTTTCTGGATTAAAACTTTGTCTCCAACTCTTGACTATGTCTTTAAAATGTTAATTTGAAGGAAGGCTTGAATATATGAAATAAGTCCATTGTATTTTCCTATAAGTTAAGAGTAACCAAGCAAAAAAAATACTTTAAGCAGCCAGAACAAAACCATTCAAATATCATGGACCTACAATCAGGATCACACAGGATCTAGCAGCTTTTACATTAAAAGATAAAAAGGCATGGAATATGATATTCAGGAAGGTAAAATATTTGGGTTTATAGCTCAGAATAAATTATCCAGCAAAACTAAGTATATTCTTTCAGGGGGAAAAATGAACATTTGATAAGATAAAAGATTTCCAAGCATTCCTGAGGAATAAGCCAGAACTAAACAAAAAATCTCAAGTCCAAACATGAGACACAAGAGAAGCCCAAAAACGTTAAATAAAAAAGAGAAAATTTAAGTTACCCATTGAGGTAAAAATGTTTATATCTACATGCAAAGAGGTTTTCTGTAATTCTCAAAAATTATTCTTAGTAGTAGATAGAAGATAGAAGAAATTTACTCAGAAAGAGGGTAGAGAATTAAGCTGATTATTATTATAATATATATTTGTAAAAAGGATGATATGGAATGATATGTATGATAAGCTATGTATGTATATAAATGATATGTAAAAAAAATCAATCCATGTCTGAGAGGGTTGCACAAAGAGAAAAGGAAAGGGGGAAATAGAATGGAGTGAATTATATAACATAAAAAGGAGTAAAAAATCATTATGGAGAGGGGAGGATAAGGGTGATAATGGGCAATACTCTGATTGTAAAGACCTTAGAAAGGGTAAGAAAAGTATGCTTAGTGGAGTATAGAATTCTATTTTACCTTACTAGGCAAGGAATGGAATTCTATCTTACTCCACAGAGAAGTAGAAGGGGAATAAGACAAGGGAAAAGAGAGGTCATTGGAGGGAGGAGGAAATAGAGGGGTGACAAAACGAAAAAACCCTGGTGAGGAAGAACAGAAAGAAAGGGACTAGAGCAGGATTTAAAGGAGTTAAAATGATGAAGGACACTACACAGTTAATAATAATAATGCTGAATGTGAATGGGATGAACTCAGCAGAGTAGATTAAAAACCAGAATCCTACTATATATTGTTTATAAGAAACACATTTGAGGCAGTGACACACACAGATTTAAGGTAAAGGGCTGGCACAGAATTTAATATCCTTCATCTAAAGTAAAAAAGCAAGAATAGAAATCGTGATATGAGCCAAAGCTAAAGAAGAAATTGATCTGATTAAAAGAGATAAGGAAGGAAATTGTCTTCTATTAAAGGGTACTGTAAACAGTGAATAAATATCATTACTAAATATTTATGCACCAAATGGTATAGCATCTAAATTTCTAAAGGAAAAATTAATGGAGCTCAAGGGGGAAAGAGATAGTAAGACAATATTAGTGGGGGATCTCAACCTTCCCCATTCAGAATTAGATAAATTGATACAAAAATAAATAAGGAAGGAGTAAGGGAAGTGAATGAAATGCTAGAAAAGTTAGAGTTAATAGATATATGGAGAAAAATAAATAGGAATAAAAAGGAATAGACCTTCTCAACAGTTCATGGTACATATACAAAGATAGACCATATACTAGTACATAGAAATATTGCAAATAAATGAGGAAAAACAGAAATAATAAATACAACTTTCTCAGTTCATGATGTAATAAAATTATACTTAAAAAGGGTCAAAGGAAATGCAAATTTGAAAGTAATTGGAAACTAAATAATCTAATTCTTCAAAACTGGTAGATCAAAAAAGAAACCATAGAAACAATTATGGACTTTATTAAAGAGAATGACAATGAGGAGAAATCATATCGAAACCTATGGGATACAGCCAAAGCAGTACTCAGGGGGAAATGTATATATCTGAGTACCTATAGCAACAAAATAAAGTGGGAGGAGATCAATGATTTGGACTTGCAACTTAAATAAATTAGAAAAACAAAAAATTAAAAATTTCCAGATAATAACTGAATTGGAAATCCTAAAAATTAAAGGAGAAATTAATCAAATTGAAAGTAAAAGAACTATTGATCTAATAAATAAGACTAAGAGCTGGTACTTTGAAAAAACATGTACAATAGATAAAATACTGGTTAATCTCATAAAAATGGAAGGAAGGAAATCAAAACACTATCAAAGATGAAAACGGTGATCTTACTACTAATGAATAGGAAATTAAGATTATTATTAAGAACTATTTTGCCCAATTACATGGTAGTAAATATGACAATCTTGCTGAAATAGGTGAATATTTACAAATATATATATAAATTGTCTAGATTAACAAACTAGGAAATAGAATACTCACATAATCCCATCTCAGAAAAAGAAATTGAACAAGTCATTAAGGAATTTCCTAAGAAAAAATCCCCAAAGCTAGAGGATTCACAAGTGAATTCTATCAAACATTTAAAGAATAACTAACCACAATGCTATACAAATTATTTGTCAAAATATGCAAAGGAGTTTTACCAGATTCTTTTTTATGACTCAAATATGGTATTGATTCCAAAGCCAGGCAGACCATAAAGAGAGAAAGAAAACTATAGACCAATCTGCTTACTGAACATATATGCAAAAATCTTTAATAAAATGCTAGCAAAAAGACTACAGCAAATTATAACAAAGATTATACACTATGACTAGGTGTTCTTTATACCAGGAACACAAGGATGGTTTAATATAAGGAAAATCATCCACATAATTGACCATATCCATAATCAAGCCAACAGAGATCACATAATTATCTCGATAGATGTAGAAAAAGCCTTTGACAAAATACAGCACTCATTCCTATTGAAAACACTAGAAAGTATAGGGATAGATGGGTCATTTCTTAAAATAAAAAACAGTAAATATTTAAAACCATCAGCGAGTATCATCTGCAATGGGGCCAAGTTAGAAGCCTTTCCAATAAGATGAGAAGTGAAGCACTGATGACCATTATCATCTCTATTATTTTATAGTAACAATTAGAAAATAAAAAGAAATTGAAGGTATTGAAGTAGGCAATGAGCAAAATAAACTATCACTCTTTGCATATGATATGATGGAAAACTTAAAGAATCCTAGAAAATTAACTAAAAGACTAGTGGAAGTAATTAACAATTAAAGCAAAGTTGCAGGGTATAAGATAAATGCATACAAATCATCAACATTTCTATATATTCCCTACAAAATTCAGAAGGAATTAGAAAGAGAAACTCCATTTAAAATCATGCTGGATGATATAAGATATTTAGGAATTTATCTACCAAAACAAACACAGGAATCAAATGAACACAACTACAAAACTCTTTTCCCACAATTAAAACTAGATCTATATAACTGGAAAAACACATTAATTGCTCATGGGTAGGATGAGCTAA
Source organism: Monodelphis domestica (assembly GCF_027887165.1). Lineage (NCBI taxonomy): Eukaryota > Metazoa > Chordata > Mammalia > Didelphimorphia > Didelphidae > Monodelphis > Monodelphis domestica. Next base: position 473,398,532 of record NC_077228.1, read on the forward strand.
CATAATGGAAATGATAATCTTACCCAAATTAATCTACTTATTCAGTGCCATACCTATCAAATTACCACAAAACTTTTTTTTAAATAGAATTAGAAAAAAATCATTAAAAAGTTCATCTGGAAGAAAAAAAGAACAAGAATATAGAGGGAAATGATGAAAAAAATGTGAAGGATGGGGGTCCAGCAGTAACACATCTTAATCTGTACTATAAAGCAGTGGTCATCAGATAATATGGTACTGGCTAAAAGACAGAAGGGTGGATCAATGAAATAGAGAAGGGGTAAATTACCTCAGCAAGTTTGTGTTCAATAAACCCAAAGATCCAGCTTTTAGGATCAGAACTCACTATTTGACAAAAACTGCTAGGAAAATTGGAAAACAGTATGGGAAAAATGAGGCTTAGATTAACTTTATGCCAAGATAAATTCAAAATGGATAAATGACAAATATAAAGAGTGAAATCATAAATAAATTAGGTAAACATAAAAGGGTATAGATCTGTGGAAAAGGAAGGGACTAAAGACCAAGCAAGAGATAGAGAATATTGCAAAATATAACCTGAATGAATTTGATTATATCAAATTAACAAATTTTTTTACGGAGAAAACCAATGCAAGCAAAATCAGAAGGAAGACAACAAACTGGGAGAATATTTTTATGACAAACTTCTCTGACAAAGGCTTAATTTCCCAACTATATAAGGAACTAAGTCAAATTTACAAAATATCACACCATTCCACCATTGACAAATGGTCAATGGATGTGAATAGGCAGTTTTCACAAGATGAAATCAAAATTATCAATAAGCAAATGAAAAAGTGTGCTAATCCATCCTCATTAGATAATTACAAATTAAAACAAATCTGAGATACCAGATTATATTATTAAAATTATAGTTGTGACTGAAAAAAATCTAAATTTAAATGATCACCTAAGGAAATCCCAAATAATAAAATACCCAGATCAGCTGCAATTTTTTATGGTGATTTTATTGCAACAGGAGGAAGAAAATATTAGAGGGAGAGAGAAAGAGGGAGAGAAGGAAAGGGGGAGAGCAGGAAAGGAGTTTAACTCGGAACCACTCTGGCTCAGGCTGAGCCAAAGTGGGCATTAAGGCCTTGGAGAGCCAAGGCAGGGAAAGGGGTCAGTCCTTATCACTCATGTGACCAATCTGAAGGAAAACAGTCTGCGGGGTTCCTCCAACCTCAGGGTCCAGTATCCAACTGAACTCTAGCCCTCCTCACAGGAAGTCCCGAGAACTCCAGAGGCTGTTCTCTACCTCACTTCCTGCATCTCACATGTGCCAATGGTGGCTCAAGCTTGAGTTAGGACTACCCAGAGGACTATCCTTTTTTGCACATGCCTGTTGAAGGCCATATTCTCAAATAATTAAATCTTGAGTTTGCTGCAGCCCTTCCTAATCTTGTTACACTGAGTAGGGTGGAGAATGTAATTTCCAAGACCTGATTCTGTTATTCCAAGTATCTCTATTGTTATTATCAGGAAATAGCTAAATCTGATCTTCTAAAGAATGGTCTGAATAGGATGGAGTAGTTTTGAAATTCACAGTTACACCTATCAGACTTTCCAATATGGCAGCAAAGGAAAATAATAAATGTTAGAGGAAATGTGGGGAAATTGGGACACTAATAAACTGCTAGCAGAGTTATGAATTGTTCCAAACATTCTGGAGGGCAATTTGGAACTATGAGCAAAGGGCTTTAAAAGGTTGCCTGCCCTTTGATGCAGCCATATCTCTGCTGTGTTTGTACCCCAAAGCAATAATAAGGGAAAATACTCATACAAAATTATTTATAGTTCTACTCTTTGTGGTGGCAAAAAATGGAAAATAAGGGGTTGTCTCTCAATTGGGGAATGGCTGACCAAATTGTGGTATCTGATGGTGATGGAATACAATTGTGCTGAAGGAAATAATGAACTGGAGGAATTCCATGTGAACTGGAAAGACCTCCAGGAATTGATGCAGAACAAAAGGAGAAGAACCAAGAGAACATTATACACAGAGACTGATAAATTATGGCACAATCACATTTAATGGACTTCTCTACTAGCAGCAATGCAATGATCCAGGACATTCCAGAGAAACTTGTGAGAAAGAATGCTGTCCACATCTAGAGAAAAGAAGGAAAACATATGATCAATCCTGTGGTTCAATAGGGATATTTTAGGGTTTTAATGTTAAAAGATTACTCTATTGCAAAGATGAGTAACATGGAAATAGGTATTGAACAATGATACATATATAAGTCAGTGGAATTGCTTATCAACTCCAGGAATGGGTGGAGGGATCATGAATCATGTAACCATGGAGAAATATTCTATATTCAAAGAAAAAGAAAAAAAAAGATTTCTGTATGTCAGGAGTCAATCTCTCTCTGGTCCATGACCTGAAACGTGGCCACACATCTTTCTCTTTCTGTAAATATGGAGAACATTGCCTTAGGTCTAGGATGTGAGACATTGCTCCACATTTCTCTCTCAGTAAATAGATTCCATTTTAAAGATGGTTTTCCTAGACCTTTTTACAGTGTCCAAAGAGGGCATATCTTGATATTCTAAGGTCCCTTTAAACTTCTACTTCACACAATATGAAAATTCAGGTCTTTTTACAATAACGTCTCAGATTCTTTCTTCAAGCTTATCTTATAATTTCATAACACATACTATATGCCCTACCCAGACATACTACCTAGAGTCAAACCTTGTCTTCCCAATCTTATCTCTATAATGTTTTTTATTTTTGCCCCAAGCTTGGGATACCTTGTTTCTTCTTAGTTAATCTGAATTCCGACCATTATTCAAAGTCTGTCTAAATTTCCATTTTTCTTTTATAATAATATTTTCTTTTCCCCCAATAACATGTAAAAATAATTTTTAACAACCATTTCTTAAAAATTTTAAGCTTCAACTTTTTTCCTATCTTCCCACCTTTTCTCCCTCCCTCCCTTAATTCCCCACCACTACCCACTCTGGGAAAGTGTCAACATTTTTTAAAAATCAAGTATCAAAGTAATTACAATAAAAAAGCCTTAATCTCAGTCAGAAAGATTACAAATAGGAATTCCCCTTCAGCACTAAAAAAAGGTACTTGGGTTTATCAATGGGATACAGATGAGGGGGATTAAATACTTTTGTAATGGCGAGAACAATAGCAGAATTACTAGGGTCCACAAAGATTTGCAAGAAACACAATAACCAGAGGCTAAGGTGGGTAGGAGTGGGTCTTTCTTAAGGTTTAATTGTCCTCTTTTAAATTTAATCCTCTCTATAGGCAAGACCAATTCATAATCAATTCAGTCATTATATGTCTGAGTTTCCTAGTTGAATTCTTTCTAGTGAAAGTCAGTAAAGTGATTATCTGATTATGTGAAAATGAAGTCATTTTCCATGTACAAACATATAAAGGATTATTTCATATTAGTCATTTAGTGGAAGAGATTACAAAGAAAAGAATAATATAATGAAATATAGTATGTTTTGGTCTGCATTTAGACTCCATCATTTCTTTCTCCATAGGCAGATGGCATTTTTTATCATGAGTCTCTGGTACAGTCTTAGATCACTATATTGCTGAGAATAACTGCCATAAACAATTGTCCATTAAAAATATTGCTGTCTTTGTTTTCAATATTTTGTTTTAGTTTTGCTCACTTCAGTTTGCATCAGTTTATGTAAATCTTTCTTAGGTTTTTCCTGAAATGTTCCTGGTCATCATTTATTATAGCGAAATACTATCCCATTAACATTATATACACCAGGTTGTTCCGTCCTTCCCAGATTGATGGAAAACCTTTCAATTTCCAAATTGCCTTGCAATAAATTTTGTATAAATAGATCCTTTCCCTTTTCCAATTTCATAAAAGATTGAGTGGGACAGGGTAATGAACAGTGAACCCACCACTGCAATAAGTTCACAAACATGCAATTGAGATGCCACAGTATAAGTGGATTGAATGTGCATGAGACAGAATCAAACATTGTTTCATAATTTCTAACCACAGGAACATAATTTAAAGAAACTAATTCAAAAGTCTCCAATACATAAAGAAATATAGATTTATTAGGGGAGGTAAAGTCCCAAAATAAAGCCAGACCTCTGGTATAGACCAGAAGACCCCAAGTACTATGAAAAGACCTTTTATATTCCAAGGAATTAGACAAGTTTTATACCAGTACAAACATAGTTTAGGACGGTGATAAAAATAGAGAGATGTGGATTGGTTGAAGTAATCAGGAAATATTTCTCATGAGTAGAAGTCATTTGACCATGACTTCATAATTACTTCATGGAAATGAGGGAGCAGATGGTCCTGAGCTAATGATGCATAAGATAAGAGTGGGTGGGATTGAGTGGTACCAGGTTCTGAACTAAAGGTCAGGCATCTTGATGTGTAATGTATCATAAGTTACGGTGCCTGATATAGCAACTTTGAAGGGTGGGACTGTTACTAAAGCCTATGCAAAAGCAGTTATTTTCTTATTTTAAAACTTTAATACTTATACCTGAATATTAACAAAACACCTACTAATATCATGATTTAAGCAAATTATCTTAGAATTACAGTCAAGATTAACTCAAGACTATGATAACATTAAAATCTAATCCTCTTTAAGGGGTTAGGGGTATTTTTCTATCACATGATGCTATTCTCAGATTGAGCATTTAGCTTATAAAAGCTAGTTTGTTACCTTTTTGTTGGTTGATGTCTCTAGGACCGACTTGAGAGTGAGACTTATGAAGGACAGAAGGGGCAATGAATAGCTCAGTTGCTTCCCTAGCCTTGCATGAGTTGGGTTGGAAGCACAGGTGTTTTGAATTGTAAGTCAAAGCCTGGTGGGGAGATGTGGGGTTGTGTAAAAATTAAATTAGTCGCTACTGATAAAAATATTATATTTTAAGAGGTTTATTAAGATTATTAGAAATCAAGGAAATAAGAAAATACAAAATAAGAAAAGCATGTGACTAGGGTTAATTAGCCCATTCACAATTCACTTACATCTTGCATGCTGAGTAGAGAGACGCATGTGTTTAGAAGTGAAAGAAAAGAGCTTGGGAGACAGAGAGCCCTTTAAATACATAATTTTGTACTTGCAATCAGGTGAGGACTCAGGTGAGATTATAGGGAATTCTGGGAAGTACCAAGGACTTGTGGGGATTGAAGTTCAGGGTTCAAATCTCCATTTTTACATTTCCCCTGTAAGCCTATTGGGAAAAATTTCCCCAAAGGATCATGGTTACATAATCAACTTAAAGACTGCAATAATTTGTGGATAAAAGGAAAAGAGAACAAAACGAATAATTGCTAGGCACATTGACAAAAAGCCAGTTATGGGGCAGTCCCCTTTGGCATAAGAGTATAAATACAAAACAAATGCATTCAAACCCCACACCCAAAGTTCATTCTTGGTCTTTCTCATGCAGCTTGTGGATGGTGGAGGCATCTTCATGGTGTCTTATCCAAACAGTTCAGTTTCTGGATTTGGAGAGTTATCATGTTTCTTAACCTAAAATTTCTCTCTCAAGGAACTTAAATTTGACAATTTAAAATAATAATAATTATACATTCCCCACATGAAGAGGGTGATTGAAAAACACAGAAATCATTTAGGGATGTATGGCTGAAATATGAGGTTTATGAAATCATTTGGTAAGAGAAATCAAAATTAAAAAAAAATCAGAAAAATCCAAATAAAAAAAGATAATTCCTGGATGAAATATCAAAGTCTAATGTGTAAAAATTCTAAATAAAGGAAAAGTAAATCTATAACAGGTTCATGAATCAGGGCCCAATTAAAATGATTTAAGCATTGATGCATTTACCCAGTCAGTAGCCAGGACTACAGAAAGTTGCCACATAATAAAGACAGAATAGGCACTAGATTATAGGATCCAGGTAGGAGCCAAATTTGAGATACTTGTCTGTAAGTATTTTCAAGAAGAGTGTGGATACAAGGAAGGCCTACAACAACATATGTAAAGGGTCACAACCTTGAGTTCACATTAATATTTCCTGTGTGCTCTTTTTGGCACTCTTCAGGTTTAGATTTGTGCTTCTTTGGCCCTTTGCAATGGCTCTTTTGTATATCTTGTCCTGGAAACAGACAGAATCTTTAAGCAAAGTTCCATAAATTTTTAAAGAATTAGTGGCATGATTTTTATAATCTCAAGCTTTTGGGGCATGCATTGACATTATAGCAAATGTATTTAAACATATTACGGCTAAATCAAAAAATTTAAAGAAAATCTAAATACTGGTGACATGTGATTCAAATATAAAAAGGAAAGAAAAAATAAAAGACTGAAATAGAATATTGCACATGCAAGAAAAACATAATAATAGTTTTAAAAATTAAAAAATGTAGCTTATAATCACTGATACACTGTGTCAGCTAAAGAAATATAGAATATGTCACCAAAAATGAGATCAATTTCCTCTTCATACCTGGCCATGATCCACTGTGAGAACAGTGAGAACTGTAAAGAACAATAGTACAAATATACAGGTATCAATATCCACAAAATTCTCAATAGCCCAATTAATTACAATAGCAAACAAATCCACTATCATATTTCTTTTTTTTTAATAATATTTTATTTGATAATTTCCAAGTATTATTAATTAAAGACAAAGATCATTTTCTTTTCCTCCCCTCGCAACCCCCATAGCTGACGCGTGATTCCACTGGGTATCACATGTGTTCTTGATTCGAACCCATTGCCATATTGTTAGTATTTGCATTAGAGTGTTTGTTTAGAGTCTCTCCTCTGTCATCTCCCCTCAACCCCTGTAGTCAGGCAGTTGCTTTTCCTAGGTGTTTCTACTCCCACAGTTTGTCCTCTGCTTATGGATAGTGTTTTTTTCTCCTAGATCCCTACAGATTGTTCAGGGACATTACACCGACACTAATGGAGAAATCCATTACATTCGATTATACCACAGTGTATTAGTCTCTGTGTACAATGTTCTCCTGGTTCTGCTCCTCTCGCTCTGCATCACTTCCTGGAGGTTGTTCCAGTCTCCATTGAATTCTTGCACTTTGTTATTCCTTTTTACACAATAGTATTCCATCAACAACATATACCACAAGTTGTTCAGCCATTCCCCAATTGAAGGGCATCCCCTCATTTTCCAATTTTTGGCCATCACAAAGAGTGCAGCTATAAATATTTTTGTACAAGTCTTTTTGTCCATTATCTCTTTGGGGTATAAGCCCAGCAGTGCTATGGCTGGATCAAAGGGCAGACATTCTTTTATCGCCCTTTAGGCATAGTTTCAAATTGCCCTCCAGAATGGTTGGATCAGTTCACAACTCCACCAGCAATGAATTAATGTCCCTACTTTGCCACATCCCCTCCAGCATTCATTATTTTCCTTTGCTACCATGTTAGTGAATTTGCTAGGTGTGAGGTGATACCTCAGAGTGGTTTTGATTTGCCTCTCTCTGATTATAAGAGATTTAGAACACTTCTTCATGTGCTTATTAATAGTTTTGATTTCTTTGGCTGAAAAATGCTTATCCATGTCCCTTGCCCATTTATCAATTGGATAATGGCTTCATTTTTTGTACAATGGATTTACCTCTTTATAAATTTGAGTATTTAAACCTTTGTCAGAAGTTTCTATGAAGACTTTTTCCCAATTTGTTGTTTCCCTTCTGATTTTAGTTACATTGGTTTTGTTTGTACAAAAGCTTTTTAATTTGATGTAGTTGAAATTATTTATTTTACATTTTGTGATTCTTTCTATGTCTTGCTTGGTTTTAAAGTCTTTCCCCTCCCAAAGGTCTGACAGGTATACTATTCTGTTTACCCAATTTACTTATTGTTTCCTTTTTTATATTTAAATCATTCACCCATTTTGAATTATCTTGGTGTAGGGTATGAGGTATTGATCAATTCCTAATCTCTCCCAGTCTTCCAATTTTCCCAGCAGTTTTTATTGAATAGTGAATTTTTGTCCCAAAAGCTGGGATCTTTGGGTTTATCATATGCTGTCTTGCTGAGGTCACTTGCCCCCAGTCTATTCCACTGATCCTCCTTTCTGTCTCTTATCCAGTACCAAATTGTTTTGATGACTGCTGCTTTGTAATATAGTTTGAGATCTGGGACTGCAAGGCCCCCATCATTTGCATTTTTTTTTCATTATTTCCCTGGATATCCTTGATCCTTTGTTATTCCAAATGAACTTTCTTATGTTTTTTTCTGAATCAGTAAAGACATTTTTTGGGAGTTCAATGGGTATGCAACTGAATAGATGAATAAGTTTGGGTAGGATGTTCATTTTTATTAGATTGGCTCGTCCTATCCATGAGCAGTTAATATCTTTCCAATTATTCAGGTCTAGTTTTAGTTGTGTGCAGAGTGTTTTGTAGTTGTGTTCATATAGTTCCTGTGTTTGTCTCGGAAGATAGATTCTTAGGTATTTTATTTTGTCTAAGGTGATTTTGAATGGCATTTCTCTTTCTAGTTTTTGCTGCTGAGCTGTGTTGGAGATATATAGAAATACTGATGACTTATATGGGTTTATTTTGTATCCTGCAACTTTGCTAAAATTGTTGATTATTTCAATTAGCTTTTTGGTTGAATCTCTAGGATTCTTTAAGTAGACCATCATGTCATCTGCAAAGAGCGATAACTTGGTCTCCTCCTTGCCTATTTTTATGCCTTCAATTTCTTATTCTTCTCTAATTGCTAATGCTAGTGTTTCTAGTACAATGTCAAATAGTAGAGGTGATAATGGGTATCCTTGTTCCACTCCTGATCTTATTGGGAATGCATCTTGTTTATCCCTATTGTAGATGATATTAGCTGATGGTTTTAGAAATATACTGTTTAGTATTTTTATGAACGATCCTTCTATTCCTATGCTTTCTAGTGTTTTTAATATGAATGGATATTGTATTTTATCAAAGGCTTTTTCTGCGTCTATTGAGATAATCATGTGGTTCTTGTTGGTTTGCTTGTTGATGTGGTAATTATGTGGATGGTTTTCCTAATATTGAACCAGCCCTGCATCCCTGGTATAATCCTGTTTGATCATGGTGGATGACCCTTCTGATCACTTGCTAGAGTCTTTTTGTTAGTATGCTATTTAAGATTTTTGCATCTGTATTTATTAGGGAGATTGGTCTATAATTTTTTTTCTCTGTTTTTGACCTGCCTGGTTTTGGAATCAGTACAGTGTTTGTGTCATAAAAGGAGTTTGGTAGAACTCCCTCTTTGCTCATTATGTCAAATAGTTTGTATAGTATTGGGGTTAACTGTTCTCTGAATATTTGATAGAATTCACTGGTGAATCCATCAGGCCCTGGGGATTTTTTCTTAAGAAGTTCTTTGATGGCTTGTTGGATTTCATTTTCTGATATGGGATTATTTAAGAATTCTATTTCTTCTTCTGTTAGTCTAGGCAATTTGTATTTTTGTATATATTCATCCATATCACCTAATTTGATGTATTTATTGCCATATAATTGGGCAAAGTAATTTTTAATGATTGCCTTAATTTCCTCTTCATTGGAGGTGATGTCCCCCTTTTCATCTTTGATGCTTTTAATTTGCTTTGCTTCTTTCCTTTTTTTAATTAGATTGACCAGTACTTTATCTATTTTGTTTGTTTTTTCAAAGAACCAGCTTCTTGTTTTATTTATTAAATCAATGTCTATTAATTCTAATTTTTCTAAATTTCATTCACTTCTTTCACCTCTTTCTTATTTATCTTTTTATTTGATTTATCTAAATTTGATAATGGTTGGTTCAAGTCTCCCACTAATATGGTTTTACTGTCTATTTCTTCCTTCAATTCTCCTAGTTTCTCCATTAGAAATTTGGGTGCTATATTATTTGGTGCATATATGTTGATTAGTGATATTTTCTCATTGTCTAAAGTCCCTTTTAACAGAATACAATTACCTTCCCTATCCCTTTTGATCAGGTCTATTTTTGCTTTGGCTTTATCAGATATCATGATTGTGACTCCTGCCTTTTTTCTGTCAGTTGAGGCCCAGAAGGTCTTACTCCACATTTTAATTCTGACCTTTTGAGTGTCTACCCACCTCATGTGTGTTTCTTTGAGACAATATATAGTAGGATTTTGGATTCTAATCCATTCTGCTATTCGTCTAGGTTTTATGGGTGAGTTCATCCCATTCATGTTCAAAGTTATGATTGTCACTTGTGGACTCCGTGGCATTTTGATATCCTTCCCTAATTCTAACCTTTCTTCTTCAGCTCTAACTTTTTAATCCATTGATTTATTTTAAATCAGTCCCCATTGTCCCCTCCCTTGATATGTTTCCCTTTCTAGTCCCTCCCTTTTTGTTCCCTCCCCCACCCCGCTCTTCTTCCCTCCCTTTTTTATATTCCCTCCCACCATACCCCCCTTGATTTTCCCTTTTCCCTACCCTTGTTGGGTAAGATAGAATTCAAGATCCCAATGGATCTGGATGTTCTTCCCTCTCAGAGTTGATTTCCCTGAGAGTAAGGTTTAAGTAAAAACTCTCTTCCTCTCCTTCTCATAGGAGTTTTCTTCCCCTCCCCTTCTCATGTGAATCTTTGTGTGAGAAAGATTATTCTATTTGGTCTTTCTTTTACCCTTATTTACACATTACATTTTCCCCACCTGTTAGTATACATAGATTGATATAAATGTAGTCCTTATAGAAGAGAGTTTGAGTAAAAGAAAAAGATAACATTTTTCTCCTTTTCCCTTTCCTTCATATTTACCTTTTCATGTATTCCATGCTCTTTGTTTTTCGATATCGAATTTTCCACAGAGCTCTGGCTTTTCTTTGCAAAAACTTGGAAATCTTCTATTTTGTTGAATGCCCATACTTTCCCTTGGAAGTATATAGTCAGTTTTGATGGGTAGCTGATTCTTGGTTGAAGGCCCAGCTCTCTTGCCTTTCTGAAAATCATGTTCCATGCCTTACGCTCATTCAGAGTGGAACTTGCAAGATCTTGTGTGACCCTGATTGGCATTCCTTTATATCTAAATTGTCTTTTTCTGGCTTCCTGTAGGATTTTTTCTTTTGTTTGAAAGCTTTGGAATTTGGCAATTACATTCCTGGGAGTTGTCTTTTGGGGATTTAGTGTAGAGGGTGTTCTGTGAGCTCTTTCAGTGACTGTATTGCCGCCTTGTTGTAGAATCTCTGGGCAATTTTCTTTGATTATATCTTGTATTACGATGTCGAGTTTGGTGTTTATTTCTGGCTTTTCTGTTAGTCCAATTATTCTTAAATTGTCTCTTCTCCCTCTATTTTCCAGATCTGTCATCTTGTCAGTGAGATATTTTATGTTCTCTTCTAATTTCTTGGTCTTTTGGCTTTGCTTTATTAATTCTTGCTTGTTTTCTTCCAGTTGGCTGATTCTGACTTTTAAAGCCTATTTTTCCTTTTCAGTTTGGTCAAACTGGTTTTGTAGATGCATGAATTACTTTTGCATTATTTCACACTTTTACTCCAAGAAGGCTTCCATCTTTTTGATCATTTCCGATTCAAATTCTTCATGGGTTTGTGGAGAGTTGCTGTTTACTTTGGAAGGTTTCGGGGCATTTGCTTGTGTTTCCTCTTCTATATCCTCTGTATTTTGTATTTTTGTTCCATAAAATGTGTCCAAAGTATCCCTCTTCTTCTTGTTTTTCTTGGAGTGTTGAGTCTTTTCTGTGCTGTTTGCCATCTCTGAGTGGGGAGGTCTAGCTTTTCTTATCTCTGTCTGTTGTTCAGAGGTTTTAGCCCCAGGCAAATTGTCCGTTTGTGGGTATTACTGCTCTCAGTTCCCTCCCGATGCTTCTCCTTTGCCTTTCTTCCACCCTCTGATCCACTAGCATATTTCATATAAGTTGCTGTATGGCATTTTTAAAAACCTATGAACTGATAGATATTTGTCACAATTTTTACAGATGTAGCAAATCTTTCAACCTTGTCAAATATATTTAAACAAAGTACAACTGATTTGGGTCTAAAACATCATCAAGGAATCTAGATATCATTACAAAAATATGGCAGAGGAGTCTAGGGGAAAAAAACCAAAACTCTGTACTGTTGATGTTGGGTAAAGTGAGCTGAAGAGTTAAAAATGAGAGATGCTCCTCTATTTGGAGTCTTCTATGGATACAATACCCTGGGATTAACTTCCCAGCTCCTTTGGTATGAGAATGTGATGGCCCATCCTTTCATATTTTTATAAATGTGGGAAGTGGGAATTATAATTGTATTTCATTTCAGCTACTAAAATGGACCTTACCTCCTGTTAGGGGCAAGCAAAATCACCAGAGATTGTTGGAAAAAATTTCTAAAAATCATATCTAAAGACCCCTTAAAATCAACTTGAGGTATCTAGCTCATTAAATTTTCCAAAGGTTGTTATACATTTTAATCAGTTTTTAGGAAGTCTATCCATCTTTTAGGTGACAATTTACAAATTTAAAAATATAAAAAGCTGTTTTCCTATGGGTGTATTCAATATTTGTTCAGTGTATTTAAAGGGGAAAAAACAACAGAATATAACAGTAGTTAAAACCCAGTATATTAAAATTATTCAGTGTAACAGAATTGTATTGATTGCATTGATATATGAATTGAAAACCAACAATATTAAATCTTAAACAAAACAATTAGTAAAATGCAATAGAATATAGAAATTTTTAATAAAACGTTGGAGTCTGAAATGCTTTAAAAATATAACCGCCAGTCTCTTTAAAGTCCGTTGTTTTTTTTTTTTAATCATCCATTTAGATGCCTATTGTCAGAATTAGAAGATTGGTAAGGGTTAGGCAATGGGGGTCAAGTGACCCACCCAGGGTCACCCAGCTAGGAATTTTCTGAGGCTAGATTTTAACCCAGGATCTCTCATCTCCAGGCCTGGCTCTCAATCCACTGAGCCATTGAGCTGCCTCCCCATAGTGAGGGTGGGTTTTTGGAATTTCAAATTGGGCCAAAGTATTGCAGGGAACTGAATTTTTCCCCTGAATCTCAGGTGAGATAAATAACAGATTCAGTGCACTCAAAAGATATTCTTTGAAATAAGCCATGCTTCTATCTTCCTGTTTGGAAAAGTCTTTTCCCTTTCCTCTTTCTCTCCCCTGTGGTTCCCTGCCCCCTTTTGGAGGCTAATTGTAGCCTAAGGAAACATCACCCCTGTTTTTATCAGCTAGTGTTTGATTCCAAAGACATAAGGGCAGCTACAGCAGCCTGGGTACTAGGGTTGGGCCTGGTGCAATGAGCATCTGAGTCAGAGTTCAGAGTTGCTTGGGCCAGGGCTGTAGCCAGGTGGATCGGGATGGGAGAGTGATCAAGCAGGTCCAGATTGCTGGAGTTCAGAAAAAGGCGGCAGGCAAGCAGGCTCAAGCTGATCAAGAGACTTTTCTGAAAAGCCTTGGAGAAATGTGGCTTAAAAAAAATCTAGGCAGTAGCTATTAAAAGTTGAACTTAGTCACAGTAGAGAAAAGGTTTAGGAAAGTTAAGAAGACTAAGGGGATTTCTTCACAACCAATGTGGTCAGCCAAACTATAAAAATTAAATTAGTCTCTACTGATAAAAATATTGTATTTTAATATGCTTATCAAAATTATTAGAAATCAAGGAAATAAGAAAATACAAAATAAGAAAAGCATGTGCCTAGGGCTGATTAGCCCATTCACAATTCACTTATATCTTTCATGCTGAGTAGAGAGACACGTGTCCTTAGAAGCGGAAGAAGAGAGCTTGAGAGGCAGAGAGCCCTTTAAATAGTAAATTGTGTTCTCACTCCCAGATGATGACTCAGGTGAGATTATAGGGAATTCTGGGAAGTACCAAGGACTTCTGGTGATTGAAGCCCAGGGTTCAAATCTCCATTTTTACAGTTGCTAAGATAGGAGGTGGGAGGAACCTTGGGTATACATTGCCTGTTTGCTTCTTAGTCAGTTGGCACTCCTAAGCCCATCATTGAAGTGCTCTCTTTCATGAAGTGGCATAAACAACTTCCTCTTTTTACTCCTACCTTCTGACTCTGATTTTGTTTGTTTAAGTGAGTAGGGAACTTGGTACTCATTTTTGAGTGAGATGCTTGTAATCAATTTTTATCCCGCACAAGTGGGATACAATCTGTGACTTTCTCATGAGAAGAGTTTCGCCCCAATATTTTCAAAAACCTAGACAGAAGTTTGTATTTCCCCTTCCTTTTAGAACACCCATTCTTCTCTAAAAAAACCAAACCAAAAAAAATCAAAACAACAAAAAGCTTGTGACCTGTCTACTTAAAATGTCTAAGGCCTTGAGGGGTGGAGTACTTAACTCACTTATATTTTAGAAATGGCAAAGAATATACCAGTTATGACCTTCTGACCAAGAAGTAGGGAGGGTTTTTTTTCTATAATTAGAATTCTGTAAATTATTTAATTCTATAATTGGGTCTTTGAACTAAATTCTTTGACATTACTCAAGCATCCAAAGTGGGGAATATCCCTTTCACAAAAGAATAAGCTACTGTCTTATACTTTGGCCTCCAAATTCTATGTTTGTGAACTTATTGCAGTGGTGGGGTTCACAATTTTAAGACCCCATCCCATTCAGATGGGGGTTTGTCTGACATTCCTAGAATGGTAGAAAGACCCTCAGTTCCCTCTTTTGGTAGGTTATTCTGGTGGCCTTCCCCCAGGGTAAGGATCCTGTGTGTCCCTGCTGGTATGGGACCCTCGGTTTCCATTTTTACACCCTAAACTGAACAGGTGGTTAAGCAGGAAAATTCCTTTCCTTCCTCATTATTCTTGTGATGCCAAGGAAAAGGTGTCTTTGAGCCTCATGATAAGGCAAGCTGAGAGAAATATTCTCCTTGGATTCTCCCCAAGATTTGGAGGTGGACACAGAGTTACAACTTCTGGCTCTGCTTTGATACCATCTTGTTGTATCTAAGCCCTTGTATCATCAGGACACAAAAACATTACTCTAGCCCGCAGTCAGATGATCCATACTCCCTACTTCTGCCTTAGCTTATATCATCACCATCCCCTTTCCAGTCACATAGCAAAAGAGGGCCAAAAAGAATCACCCCAAAGAGACAGTATCCCATATATGCTGTCCTCCCAGTCACTTCAACCTGAATTCCAAATTAATGTCTCTTTTTATTTCTAAAGTAAAATATGGAGTCTTACATAAAGGGTACCTGCCCTGAACCCAGGGATTCACCTAATGTCCACCACAACACACCTACCAGCTTCCAAGCCCAAAGGGATAAGAAGTTGAGAGTAAGAAACCAAAAAGTCTGGATGGGGAGGGGAAGGAAGTTTCAACAAGAATTACCTAAGTTTGTGTGTCCACATCCCAAATCTGTTTGACATTTAGCAAAGTTAAATACACTGGCTGGCTCACAGGATGGCCTTGACTGGGGAGCCTGAGTGACTGGTGTTCTAGTTTGTAAGACATCTTAGACGAGATACAGTGAAAGATCTGGTGAATTTGAGAGTTAGCAACCTAGGGCCTGATTCACAAGATATCTCAGAGGAGATACAATGAAACACCTGGTGAGCCTCAGAGTGAGTGAATCAGGGAAATTAGCTTGAAAGTCTCAGGACTGAGTAGCCTAATCTGTCAGTGGGCATTTGACAGGTTCTAGAAACCTTGATTTTGATACAAGTGAACATCGGGAATGGGCCAGGGAAATTCAGAGTCACAAAGGGGACCAAAAGCCCCAACCTCTTCCCCATTCTGCAGATCTGGGAGTGGGGGTTGGGGCAGACTCAGAATGATGTGTTGGAGAAAGGGATTCCAGGGCTGCCAAAACCTGAAGAAAAGTTTATTTGTCTTTCATGTTTTCATAAGTCTATGCAATGTGATTTTATATGTTTTAAGCTTGTCTCTCTCTTCCTGCATTCCTGAATATTGAGGGGTGTTTGGAGGACAAAAGAGGCCAGTGACTTCCCTGTCCAAGATCCTGAATCTAGTGACTAGAGGGTGCCCTACATGCATCCAGGTTGTGGTTGCCACTGCCACCTTGGTGGAAGAGAGAAAAAAAAGTAGCCCTGGAGTTAGTAAAAAGAAAGGGAATCTGGCTAGAGGATTAGGTCCTGATCAAAGTCTGGAAAGATGATAAACTAACTCCAATCTGGGAGAAACTCTTTCCAGGTTCTCCTACCAGAAGACACAGATGTGATGATGGTTGAAAAAGGATGGACTCACTGCACCAGAGTGAGGGGACCAGCAGCTCCACTTGTCTCCTGGACAGCTAAAACTTCAGAAGTACAGTACCTGAAGGAAACATTGAAAAGGCACTAATGACTAGTGATGAGATTGGACTGATTATATCTGGACTGGGAATGTGTGGGCTTTTAGGCATTTTAAGTCTTGATTTGTATTATTTATATTGTACAACCATCCTGGCAGCAAGACCTAGAGGGGGAAACTGAGGCAAGTGAGAATAACATTTCTGAAAATAAAAAAGGGGGGACTGAGTGAGAGAAAATTGAGTGCACTATTCTCAGAATGAGTACTCAGCTTACATCCCACTTTATTCTCAAGGCCAAACTTGGTTAACACCCCCAGTTGAGAAAGGGATGTGAAAGGCTAGTTTGTTGACTGAAGACTGAGGCAAACTTTCAAAGGAGAGACAGAAAGGGCAATTAACAACACAATTGCTTTCCTTAACTCACCTGAACTGAATTAGAAGGACATGTGTTTTGGATTGTGAGTCAAGGTGTCAAGGTTCAGGTAGGGGGCCTGACAAGTGCAGTGGGAGGAGCCTGGAGTTGGGAACTTATATATATATAGTGCCTGCTTGCTCATTGTCAGTCAGCACTTCTTAGCCCATCATTGATGTGCCCCTTTCATGAAAGAAATAAACAACTGCCTTTCTTTATTGCTACCTTCTGACTCCAAGTTTTGTTTATTTAAGTGAGTGGGGCACTTGTACTCATTTTTATCTCATGTAAGATGATCTTATCATCTGCAATATAAGTGATTTTTCCTTTCACCATGCATTTTTTAGGATACTCTTATAGCACTTAAATTTTTTTAATATATTGAATGAGGCCTTTCATCACATCTCCTTAGAGATTGTCATAACCCTTAAATCATTCATTTGCCAATTCATTTATTTATTCATTTATCCATCCATTTAATCTTTTATTTTATATTTATTATTTCATTCATCTATTGATTGATTTTATTCTTTACAACACCTATAGAAGTTCCTTAAAAATAGTAGGTTCTCCAAAGTGGTTTTGAAAATCCATCTTGCATAGATTGCATACAATTTAGGAGGAAGGGAAGAGAGGTATTAACATTTTTATAAGAAATATCCAATGATGTACTTTTTGGTACCTTCTTTGCAACTTATAGTAAGAGATGGCACTTACATAGCATTTTAAGATTTACAAAGCATATATAGTCTCTTTGCCTGTTATACTTAGTGGTTAAGAGACTTGTTCAGGGTCACACAACCAGTATGTGTCAGAGACAGTATCTAGGTCCTAACTCCAAGGCTGGCTCTTTATCTGTTCTGTCATGCTCCCTCTCATTTATGTGCTAACAGGCTGTTATTAATATGTGGTGCCGAAAGCTCAAAGGATTGAATTTTGGAACTGATATCAAAAAGACCTTGAATTAAATCCTCCCTCAGACAATTACTAGGTCTATGTATGACCACAAGCATTTTCCTTAACTTTTCAGAGTCTCTGTTTTTCTTGTGTAAAATAGATATGGTAATTGTTATAGGTCCTAGCACACAGTGTTATTATAAGGCATGAAATAATGTGTCAAAAGATATACATTTAATTATAATGATTAATATATTTAGAAAATAAATGAATTAATATCTTTAATATTGTATAAAGGCATTCTTTATCCAGATAGGTATTGCTCAAATAATCCGCTAAACTACAATGGTAGCCAAATAGCTTACCTTGGTCTTGCAGCATGGATTACTGGGGTTGCTTCTGGTAATCCTATAGAAATGGTTGGTCTTCCTTTTAATTTTTAAAGCACTATCTAATTATCCATTATCTTCTCCTTCATAAATGCAAGTATTCTACTCAAAGCAGTGAGATGCCATTAAATGTGGATGAAAGAAGTTAGTATTTTTATAATCTGAAAAGAACATAATCATTTATAGTTTATCACCTGTGTATAGTTATCCAACAAAAATTAAAATCCAGTTCCTAATAATAGAGGATTTTCATCTTTATAACTCAACAGCTGAATGGGGCTTGTTTTTCTTTTAACATTTAAAAATATTCTGAACTTTGCTAAATGTAGTCCTGGTGTGGTCCAACGGACTTAGTCACCTCTTCATTTAAAAAAAAAATTAAAAGTTTTTGTTGGGGGGGGCGTGTTTTGCTTTGAGATCTGATCAGATTATTAGATATTATGGTGCCTCATTGAAAAGTTAATTAAAATATGAAGTCTAACAAGAAACAGTTTTGACCTTGTCTTTTGGACCCTCTGATGGCTCTAAACATTGGTCAATGACTTAGTCTTTGGAAGTCTTTGTATTTTCTCTTTATTTAGAGACCTCACATTCTGAATGTAATGAAGCCTAACAAAGTGTACCTTGACACAAAATTGGATCAAATCTGGTTGTTTTGTTTTGGACAAGTTTATTTCTTTGGGGTTATTTGGGGAAGCCCTTTTTTCTAGAGTCCCAATGAAGTGCCAGATATTATTTATACACTGAAAAGAATTCTCCATCCCCCCCCTTTTTTAAGGAAAAAACATCACAGAAATTTCATGTGTTTTTTTTCTAATACTTTTGTAACTGCATGACTTACTTAACAGGTTGATAAAAGTAGTTATTAAAAAGCTCATCTTTTTTAAGAAATAAATATATGCAAGTCTTCTTAACCAATGTAAAATGGAGATTTGAACCCCGGACTTCAATTCCCAGGAGTCCTTGGTACCTCCCAGAGTTCCCCATGATCCCAGGTGAGGTCCTCACCTGGACCACCAGGAGCAGAGAGGGATATTTAAGCTGTCTCTCCCCCTACTTCAGACTCTCACTTGGCTTCTGGGCACATGTGGCTCTCTACCTAGCAGGCAAAAGGTAGGTTGCACATCCTTTTCCTTTTTTGTATTTTCTTTATTTCTTAATCATTAATAAACCTCTAAAAATATAATACTTTTAGCAGAGAAACTAAATTTTAATCTTAACACCACTCATTCACAGGATTTTATCCACTTAGTCACTCATTGCCCAGGGTTAATGAGAAGCTGAATATTTTTCCCAGTTTCACACAGTCAGTATATATCAGAGGAGGAGCTCTAACCTAGGTTACTTACAAATCAAATGACCATACTGTAATTTTTGGGGACTCTTGTTCCTTAGATAGAGAAATAAGGGTTGAAGGCAGGGAAGAAAGGGTTGATGAAATGGCTTCCTCACTACCCCCTCCCAGAGTTCCCTGATTACTTGAGAGGAGACACAATGGAGATTTCCCCTTGGTGAAGGCTTGCTGGCCCTCAAGGGCAGCAGAAAAGTCTTCTCTACAAGGAGAGGCATGTGGGACCCCAATCTGGATATGTGTTACTTTGTGGCATTCACAAGCCTCTGAAAGCTGGCAGCAAGATGGAATCTGTCAATGAGCTTACTCTCTAGATCTAAATAAACAAGATTAAATTCACTATCTGACTGCTCAATGTGATTTTATTTGTGAATTGGGGTAAAGGAGAAGCAGGTAAAGGTTAGGGGGTTGTGGGTCACCCTAATTTCTAACTAGTTGCCCCTGTCAGTCACTATTTGTCCTGTAGGTGGCGATGGAGAGTGGGTGTTTGAAAGGGGGAGAGAGCACTGCTCACTGAATTGAGTCCAGTATCTCAATAGTTCATGGAATGAAAGTCTTTAGAGAAGTTAGGGTTTGTTCATAGGAACCAGCGATGTTAGGATTTCTGTCAGAGACAGAAATCTCCGAAGGTGCATTGAAAAATGGCACAGAGAAACAGCCCCTACTTCCACTTCCTTCTGTGACTCAGCATTCAAGACCCCCTCCTCAGTAGAATTTCCTAGAGGTCCTTGTCCAGTTTCCAAAGGTTGTTCCTGCCTCATGCAACTGTAGAACTCTCAACACCCATTTCCCCCAACAGTTCTTTTTTTCTTTTTCTACTCTCCATCATTACAATGGAACAAAAACATCTAATATTCTTTAGCCATTGTAAGGCTAATCTAAACCTCTAATGAAAGTGGTCTTATGAGGACAAAGGAAAACATTTCCCCTAAATCACACAAGCAACTTTAAAAGCCCCATGCTCCTATCTGGGCTTTGTGAATATTCAGTGGTTTAGTCATGTCTGACTCTTCATGACCCTGCAGACTATACTGTCAATGAGGTTTTCTTGCTATAGATACAGAAGTGCTTGGCCATTTCCTCTTCCAGTGGATTTGGACAAACAGAGGTTAGGTGATTTACCCAGGGTCACATAGCTAGTGTTTGAGGACAGACTTGAACTCAGATCTTCCTGACTCTCTTCCCAGTGTTTTTTTGTTTGTTTGTTTTGTTTTGTTTTGTTTTTTTCACTGAGCACCTTCCTGCTTCCTGTCTTGACTTTACTAAAATATAAAAATGACCCTGCTTGAGTGAAATGAACATTACTCATCAAGGTTGAATTGTTCTTGAGAAAAAAATTTCCATCTAGGCATTAAACTAGTTTTTCCCCAAACCCTGTTTGTTACACCATTTTCTTTTAAAACTTGCATTTACCATAAACCACAAAGAAGTATGCTCTTTGTTTATGACTGAGTTGCATTTTTATAGTCCCTGAAGGCAAGGATGCAGGTTACTTGTTTTGAACCTCTTCTGCTCCTCACCCTCACTATGATTGTTTATTTCTTTTTAGCTTCCCATTTGATAAAGAAATAAGAAGTCCTTCATAGAGGACAAATAACTGTATTTTTTCAATGAGCCACTTAGTGCATTTGCATTCAAAATGGGAAAGGGATCCCTGAAGAATGTTTTTCAAATGTGTGAAAAAATATATTGTTTTCCAATGCAACTGCATCTGCCCTTATAGCTCAATGGATGGTTTTAACAATGCCCATCTTCCTGGGTAAGTAGACTATCATCAGACAATTTTAAGGTTATTAACTCCATTGCTTCCTAAATTATATGAATGACTATTTTGCTGACTAGCGTTATTGTCAACATATGTATAAAATGCTATAATGAAAAAAAAAAAATAGAGAAAACAAGCTGAGGCCAGGGCAGACAAAGTGCTTTAGCTCTCATTTTCTGAATAAATGCTTCTATCCTGGCATTCCCTTTCGTTGTCATTTTTTGACCTTGTGTGTACTTTTCTTCCAGATTCAGGATAGCTTTTAAGGTTGCATCTTCAATCAGAAAGAGAATCTTAAAGCACACATTTTCCCTTGAGCATGTATAACTATAAATGCCCTTTGTATTTGAATTGACAGTGTTGTAGTCCAGGTCTAAAATAACAGCTACTCTGAGAACTCATGGCAGCATATCCCACAGTTGAAGGGGGTAGCTTATTATTGTAGGACCCACTGTTGTCTGATGTTATCTTTTTTCACCTGGGGGAGGGCACGCAGAACACCTGTTCTCATGAGAAGCTGTACAGAATGCTGGGGAAGCTTCTGGGATTTATCACTTGCCTTCAGTCACTCTTATTGCCTGGACTATTGAGAGTACTTCTGAGTACTCCAATGAACTTCTGAATCTTTTACCTGAAAACTTTGTAAAAAAAAAAATAAAGGACAAGTAACAAACCATAATAAAGAAACTGTAGAATCATGAAATTCTTCAAAATGTCTTTAGCATAAGTTACTTAATCTTTGAAATGGAGGCAGGGATTTCTTTCCTTGCAATTTCTGTGGCTTAAATGATATGGCAAAATAATGTGATTCTTTTTTTTTAATAGATTAGTTTTTATTCACTTTCTGTAATAATGAATTGTTGAACTGAAATAGATTTTTTTTGGTTTGTTTTTATATTCATTAAACCTTCTCTTCCAGCATTCTAGCCAGGTTGGTAATGTTATATCACCATGGAATGACACATTTTTCATACAAAAAATAATTCACAGACACTAAAATGAAATTGTATGGGATCACATAAAGAAAACAAATTTATGTTATAAGCTATGCAATTTTTATTATTATAAGTAATACAGAATCAATACATTTGTAGTTTTTAGAGAATGGTTGGGGAATGATATTATTCACTACAAATTGAAATATTGTCTTTTTCAGAATGCCAATGATAAAGACAAAAATAATGTTTTATAACCATAATCAATTTATAAGAAAATATATTTCTTTAAATAAAGAAATGCCTATGATATCTGTTTTTCATAAAATCAAATAATAGGAATTATAGTTAGAAGAATATCAGATTTTATCTAATCTAATTTTTATCAAAAACATGAAAGTAATATCTCTGTACAGCAGTACTTAGACTTCCCTTAAAAGCCTCAAGACTGTCTCTTTCTCTCTCTCTCTCTCTATATATATATTTATATATATATAAATATATATACACATATATATGAGATTCCTAGGTATTTCATTCAAATTTTGTATATATCTAATTATTAAGGAGCTCCCCCCTTATTTTAAACTCAGGTTTGCAACTGTGGAACTTCCACTCATTGATCTTTCCCTACTTTGTCTTCCAGAGTTAAGAAAATACATTATTTATTTTCAAAATTACTGCCTTCAAATATATGAAGATATCTATCATGTTCCTTCTGAACAATCTTCAATTTTCTACCTACCATCCAATTAATATATGTATATGTGTTTGATTTTTTAAAGATATATTTATTAAAATCTTTTTATTAAACTATTTATATCAATCTGATATTGGAGATACCAAGTAATCTTGGGCCTGAAGTCAATAAGAGCTTAATTAAATCCAATCTCAGACACTTAGTATTTATAACTCTGGACAAGTCATTTAATGTCTATCTGCCTTAGTTTCCTCATGGCAATGAGGATGAAATCTACCTTGCGGGGTTGTTGTGAGGACAAAATGTCATAAATTTAGAGAATATAATATAGTGGTATATATGGTTGTATATATGAGAGAATATAGTTGATAAGTCAACACAAGATTTTTATTATATTTAACATTTATTTCCTTGCTAAGGTTATTACACTCTTTCCAAAGACATATATATATATATATATATATATATATATGTATATATATATATATATATATATCAGAAAGAAGATTGCCTTTATGTTAATTTGATTAAAACAGCAAAAGTGTATTTGTTATATATATATATATATATATATCTTGTTTACATATGTTCATATGTATGTTTATATGTACCATATATGCAAATACATTAACTTAATGATGAATATACATATGCCAATTCATTCTACTTAGTAATGAAAATTACTAATGAGAATTGATTAATTAAAAAAATATAATGATAGAAGCTTTAAAATTATTTAGGGGCTAGACCACAGGATTACCACATACACCATTTTGAAAACTATAATTTAACTCTCATGTTTATTTTATCTGGGTTCAGTCTCAGTACTTTCTCTTACTATATATGTATGATCTTGGATAGCAAATAGATTCTTTTCAATGAATTTCACCTTTCTCCTCTGACGTAAGATGTGTAATAGATAAATTTTATTTAAAAATTTAATTTTCTTCATTGATCTAAATGATATAAGCCAGTGATTCAATGATTAGCTAGTTAATAAAATATTCAAAATAAAAAATGAATTTTTAAAAGTTTTATAAATGCAAATCTAGAAGTTTTCCAATCCTAGAATTACTTGGGTCCAAAATGTTTTCAAATTTGCCCAATGTGTCTAATGCATAAAGGTATCTTATTGTATTCAATATTTATTTCTGAAGCTATGTACCTCTACCTGTCCTGAATACAATTTGCCTTTTTGTCCTTAATATTTGGCCCTTTCCTACAAAACTATCCTTACACAATCTCATTGGATTAAAGATTAAGCGATACTCAAACTGGTACTTTTATTCATATAATTACCAAATAATTTATTCAGTCATTCTACAAGTATCACAAATCCCTAAAGAATATAATGAGGCTACTAGGTAGTTCAGTGGAGAGAGCATTGGGCCTAGAGTCAGGAAGAACTGAAGTAAAATCCAACCAGACACATTTATTAATTGTGTGTGACCCTGGTCAAGTCATATGTACTTTGTTTGTCTTAATCAGCTGGAGAAGGAAATGGCAAACCACTGCAATATCTTTATGAATAAAACTCCATGTACAACATTGGTGTGCTATGGTCCATGGAATCATGAAGAATTGGAAGCAGTTGTACAACTAAACAACACAAAGAATATAGTAAGAACTGTGACAGATATAAGAAATGTGATACATTAATATGATTTCTATGTTCATTTCATAAAAATGTAGGCTCAGAGCTTGATCTCTAGAAAACATTAAAATCAAATTCATCACAGAATTTTAGAGTTGGATTAAATTTAAGAAATTATCGTGTCTAACATTTCTAGAAAAGGATTACATTCAATATACCCAGTAAATAGATATTCACATGTCTGAAATTTGAATTTTTAATAATATTCCTAATCCTCTTATTTTGATGGAGCTTCCTTTTTATTTAGGAAATGATGAAATTACCTTCAAATTAGAGGTGTTTGAACAGAATAGAAGTAGCCCCAGCTCAGACCTGATACACTAATGGCATCTTGTCATCTCAGCTACTAGCAAGTTAGAAGCCCTTGGACAGCTGGAACCTCCTCATAACAAGGAGTCCTGAAGACCCAATTTGAGATCTCCAACAGCCCTTCCTATCCTTTGTTCCCAACCATTTTGTCCGAATAATCCAATCTTTGTTTAGATGCTCCAATCTCCACATGCTCCAATGTTAACATGTTATCTCAAAAATCATATATAAGACCTCTTTGACCCTCAAAAAACTAGTCACACAATAGGCTTATGTTCCATATATCTATACTTCTTTAATCAATAAAATGGTTTGCACCTGACATATTTTTTTCATTTTTTGGTAACTCAGTTTATGGAAATTATTTGAAGTCTCTAGTATGGAAGAATCCACTACCCATCAAAGGTACCTTGTACTATTTCCAGATAATGAAAGTTTGAAATTCTTTTGATATTGTGGTTGTTGTTTAATGTTCACTGTTTAATTTAATTTAGTTTTTTCCCCAATTGTTTCAACATTTAAAAAAGAATATTGCCTCAAATTACCTCCCTCCCTCCCATCCCCATTGAGATGATAAACCATCTCATATAGATTTTACATGTACAATCATATAAAACATTTTCCCATTTTAATTTTTTTGTGTAATGAAACTCAAATAAAAAAATAAGGGAAGTGAAAAAAGTTTGCTTTCATCTGACTTCCAAGTCTTAGTTATTTTTCTCTAGAAGCAGATGGTATTTCTTATCTTGAGTTCTTTGGGATAGTTCTGGATCCCTTCTGAGATTATCAGTTATTCACAGTTGTTCATTGTACAGTATTCTTGATACTGTGTATAATGTTCTCCTGCTTATTTCTCTATGCTTCAGTTTATGTAAGTTTTTCCAGATTTTCCTGAGCTCCTCCTGCTTTTCATTTATTTTTTTATGATCATCTTGAGTCATGTATTTGGCAGTCAAATTTTCCATTCATATCTGGTCATTTCATTAGGAATATTTGAAAATCTTCTATTTTGTTGAATATCCACTTTTTTCCTCTAAAGGACTATACTCATTGCCAGGTAAGTGATTCTTAGTTGAAATCCTGACTCCTTTAACTTCTAGAATATAGTATTTTAGACCCTCTAATTCTTTAAGATAGAAACTACTAAGTCTTGTATTATCTTTAAAGTGGATTATGTGAATCTTGAAATTTCTCAGACTTGTGAATGTTAAAAATTTCCCCATCTGGAAATTCTCAATTGGAACAATTCCCTACTGGGAACATTCCACATTTGGATGTGAGAACTCTACTTGGATCAGAAATGGGAGGACCTCTGCTCCACCCGTACTTGGGACTGCTTTGGGGGAGAGAACTCCTTGCTAAACAATGAAAGTACTTTAACCCATACTTATAATGAGGCAAAAAGTTCTTTAAGCCATGTCTATTTTTAGAATTTATACAATAGGGTGCTAAGTACCTATTAAAGGTCAGGCAACTTGTAAACTTGCCAGGAGCAAAGAGGTGAAAACTTATTCAGAAGTTTTTTTTTTCTGGTTCAAAATTACCAAAGGGATTAGTCGACCCAGCAGTGATTTTAGAATGGGTTGTCCTTTGGAAAATGTCTACTGTGATTGGTAGATGTAAGGACTTAGGGGAGGTGACATAGGAGAAAACCCTCTATATAAGAAAAAGCAGAATCCTTTTGAAAAATCCTTCTGGAGAATCTCTCTTGAGAGAGGCTCTGGAGAAGGGAAGCTCTTGGAGGACAATCTCTAAGGAGGTCTCGCTGGAGCTCCTCTGAGGGGACTCTGTCCCTCTGGAGGCTCTTGAGAGAGGCCCTTTGAAACAGTCTCTGGCTGGAAGGTTCTTTGAGGAGGACTCTGGCTGGAACTCTCTCTAAGGAGCCTCTGTCACTAGAATCCTTGCTTAGACAGACCTTTTGGTAAGTGATAAAAGACTGACTGATCTCTCTATTAAGACTCAGGACTAGGCCATGTTGGCTTAAGGCCCTTCATACTTATTTCCTTTTTCTCTTTCTCTCTTTCTTTGATTCCTCATTGTAGTATTAATTAAATTCTCTATAAAACCCAGTTGACTTGGGTTTATTCATAATTGGGAATATTTCCCTGGCGACCACCTTATATTTGATTTAAAACCAAGACACTGTAGTGAAACATATATTCTGCGGTCAAAATTTATTCACCCACTCTTATATCTATCAGAACTTATATCTTCAACTATTTTAACTCACTATAGTTTACAACCTCAACCATTTTAACTCTTACAGTTTATGACCCCAACTCTTTTAAATGCCAAAGTTTATGGCAGACAACTATTTTAATTAAAACAATTCATGATATTTGAATTGTTTCTTTTTGGTTGCTCTTGACCTAGGAATTTTGAAATTTGGCTATAGCATTCCAGAAAGTTATATTTCTGGGATCTCTTTTAGGAAGTAATTAGTGGATTCTTTGAATTTCTATTTTGTCCTCTGTCTCTAAAATGTCAGGGAAATTTTCTTTGATGATATTTTGAAAGATTATCTCTAAGTTCTTTCTTTGATCAGGGCATTTCAATAGTCTAACAATTCTTAAATTATCTCTCCTGGATTTTTCAAGTCAGTCATTTTTCCAATGAGATATATCACATTTTCTTGATTTTTTCCATTCTTTTTACTTTTATTATTTACTGAAGTCTCATGAAATAAGTAACTTCCACTTGCCCAATTCTAATTTTTAAGTCATGACTTTCTTCAGTGAGCTTTTGTATCTTCTTATCTATTTGGTCTCTTCTACTCTATAAAGAGTTCTATTCCATAAAGGACTGGAGGAATTCCATGTGAACTGGAATGACACCCAGAATTGATGCAGAGCAAAAGGAACAGAACTAGTAGAACATTGTACACAGAGTCTAATACATTGTGGCACAATCAAATGTAATAGACTTCTACTAGCTGCAAAACAATGGCTCAAGATAATGGCTCAAGATAATTTATGAAAAAGAATGCTATCTACATCCAGAGAAAGAACTGTGGAAATGGAAATGCAATAGAAAAATATGTGATCAATCACATAGTGTATTAGGGATATGATTGGGTTTTTTATGTTAAAGGATCACTCTACTGCAGATATGAATAACATGGAAACAGGTTTTGAACAATGATGCATGTATAACCTAGTGGAACTGCCTATTGGATTTGGGAAGGGGGGAGGAAGGAGCAGGGTGAGGGAGATCATGAATCATGTAACCATGGAAAAGTATTCTAAATTAAAAAAAAGGAAAAGAAAATTATATTCTAAAAAATGCTATCCACCTGTAGAGAAAGAACTGTTGGAGTAGAAATGCAGATGAAAACATATCATTTGTCATTTGTTTACTTGGGTATATGATTTGGGTTTTGGTTTTATAAGATTACTCACCTACAAAAATGAATAATATGGAATATATTCTAAGTTATAATACATGTATAACCCATGGAATTGCTTGTCAACTCTGGCAGGGGGGAGAAAAGAGAGAAGAAAGAGAGCATGAATGGTAACTTTGGAAAAAAATGTGAAATTTGTTATTGGAATAAAGATAATATTTTTTAAAAAGAGTTCTATTCCTCAGTGAATTTTTGTACCTTTTTTCCAAAGGGCCAATTCTATCTTTCAACAATTTTTCTTTTTATGTGCATTTTGTATATTTTCGTTTATTTGATCAATTAAGCTTTGAAAGGAGTTCTTTGGATTTTTGTGTCTGTTTTACCAACTGCTCTATTCTATTTTTTAAAATACTAAGTTCTTCAGTATTTTATATGCCTCTTTTACCAAGTTGTTGACTCTCTTTTTCTGATTTTCCTTTGTCACTTTCATTTCTTATCCCAATTTTTTTCTCCCTTTTATTTGATTTTTAAAATCCTCTGAGCTCCTCCATTAATTCATTTTAGGCTTGAGAACAATTAATATTTTTGTTGGAAGCTTTGGATATGGCTGTACTAATTTTGCTATCTTCTTCTGAGTTTGAGTCTATCCTGTCACCTAAATAACTTTCTATTTTGAGTTTCATTTTGTTGTTGTTTGCTTGTTTTTCTGCCTTTTTCTCTCCTTTTTTTTAGCTTTTAAGAAAACTATCCAAGTTTGGCCATCTGTGGAGAATGATGCACTGTTACAAGTTTCAGACTCTTTCTGCAGCTCTTTTTGGAGTTTTTAATGGAGATCTATCTGCTTTTAGTTTTTTTCACAGTGGCATGATATAAGGAGAGATGTACTCTTCAGGCCTGTGCTCTGGTCTGTCAGTAACCCCAAGCATCCTGTTCTCCCTTTGAACTATGACTAGGACCCCTCATCCACTGTGACTGCAAGTACTGGTGTTCCTCCTTACCTTTCAACTGTGCCCTATGACTGTGACCTGGTTCTGCATGGCCAGTGCAATAAGAGTCTTGCAACCAAAGCCAACAAAAGGACTCCTTTAATTTCTTTCTGAGCAGTTGTCCAATATCCTTTCTATCTGTGGCTGAGCATTCCAGAAGCCTTTGGTGATGCTCCAGTTGTACCCAAGACCTGTTTCCTTGGTGGGAACTGCCCTGGTACACTGAACTCCACCTCCACCATGGTGTACTAGATCGATTATGCAGGCCTTCTACATTGTTTTGGGGTGGTAATTTCATTTTGTTTTTGTTTTTTGTGGATTTTGGTACTTCAGAATTTGTTTTGAGGCATTACATCATACCTTTTTGGAGGATAACTTAATAGAAAGCAGGTAAGTAAGTGTACCTTCTCCACTCTCTTTGCTTTGGTCCCTTAACATTCATTTTCTAAGAGGACCAATGACATCATGAGGTGATACCTTGATTTGTATATGGATTGGATTTAAGTGAGGCAGAACAAAGTCATCATTCTCATTCTGCTTTTCAGTCATCAAAGTCCAGTGGCAGGACCAAAGTCAAGCTGACTGATGTTAGACTAGTATATAGTGGATGACTGGTATCTTTGATATCTGACAAAGCTCTAAGTACTCCATAGCACCTGCCTTAGACACTTTAATGAGGGTTGGAACAAATTGTTCTCATCTATCCATTCCATGATGGAAAGTCTTCATGTACTTGGGATCAGCATTTCTCTGTATCACTGAGGGATTTGAGGCCAAACAGTTACTCTCAACATGTGTTATCTGCATCTGCAGAGATGGTTTTACTGGGGTCCTAGAGCTACAGGTGAGAACTGAATAAAAAGTGGATCCTAAAGCTAGATGAGCAACCCTTAAAAGGGCTTGACAAGGCCTCACACCAGAGATGCTAGTCTGAGCATAGTCACTTATCTACTTGGGGTTGATTCTTATGACCTATTCTAGATGAAGCTATTGTTTCTTTCTATCTTGTTTCTTTTGTGGTCTTTGTTTCTTTTTCTACATATTATCAAACCATTCTTTAATGCTGTACTGCAGAATTTTTTCTAGTATCAGTTAAGCTCTATGATCTATACTTTATAAATTCCATTGTGCCTCTCTTATTTTGAAAATTGAGAAAATATTTGCCTTTCTTCCTCCCTTAGAACCTCTTTGGTTCTTTATAATATTTCAAAGGTAATTGACTATTTTACCCTCCAAAAAACCCAAAGTAAAACAACCACCAATAAACAAATAAAAAATCAAACGTCCCAATTGTTTCAATATACAGAGAAAATTTCCATGTATGCCATCTGACTTGATCTTATACAATTCGATCCAATAAACATTTATTAGGAACCTGGTATGTTCCAGATACTATGCTATACAGTAGAGATATAAAGACACAAAGAAAGACAGTATCTTCCCTCAAGGAGTTTACAATTATAAGGGGAGACAATTAACCAAAGGAGATGAAAAGCACAGAGTGAGTTGAAGGGCACCAGTAGATAGCTTATTCCTTGGAGTTGAAATCAAGAAAAGCAGCAAATGCAAAGTAGAATAAACTGATAGTTTCGTTTTTGCAATCTGTAGAGAAAGGCGTTGGAAAGAGTTTGATTTTTCACCTTCCAGTCCTCCAATCAGAGGTGAGAGACTGCTAAAGGAGATAGTTTCAATCAAAATTTGAAGTAGCAGCCCAGAAGCAAGATTAGAGGTGATGAACTTAATCTGGAAGGGTAATTTTGTTCTTTGGAGTTGAAACCTGGGAAAGCAACAGAAGCAAAGTGGAGAATCTTATAAAGAAGAGTGAGATCCTCTCTTATTGTGTGGGCATCAACTCCCTATTTGTCCTATTTGTTTTATCCTTTCCAGTAAAAAGATGATTCTTCTTGGAAGAAAAAAAGAGAAGCAAAATAATATTTTAGCATCATCTCTGTCATCATTTATCATCATTTCAAGTACATTCAGTATTGTTCCTAAAACTAGACTGATATGACTTAATTTCCCAATATACATTATAATCACATTATAATTGTGATTTAGTCAAAATTATATTTCCTTTCTGAGAACATTCATTGATTAAGAATCCCTCTTCCTACAGATGCAATATACGGGTCATATCTTGGTTTTACTATTCTGGCATTTGAATTGATTTCTACACCAGTTTCACAAGTGATCCCAAGGTTGGGTTTTGCCAATAAACATAATTTTGGACCCAAAAGGTTTATGTTTATGTCCCTGGTTACCTAGTCATTACAATCTTAATTCCAATGTAAAACTCAACTTTATACTTTTTCTGAGGAGAAAAAGGGGGAAACAACATGAAGCTAATTAAATAATGTGTTTATGGTTTAAGTATTGTTTTTTTTTTCCTAGAATTTGATGAAACAGGGTGTACCAGTTGACAGGTAGTCAACTTAAAAGAGAATACATCTTTGATGTCAAGTGTGTCTAAAGGATTCTCAAGTAAGAGTTATATGAAAATGGCCCCACTACTACTCAATCTATTCCCAACAGTTACCTGCCAGTCTGAGGGCCTCTGTACCATTATAAAAATCTGTCAAGCATTCAAAACCAATTACACACAGGATGTCAAGTGCTGTCATGCCAGCTGTCCTTGCACTCCACAGGGGCTCTCACTGCCCATTTACTGTTAAAAATACATTCAACTCCATTGTTATTTTTTCCAGAGCAGAAATACACTATATTATGTTAATTATCTTCATTTAACAAAAATTAATAACTGATTTGTATGGATTAACAGAAAACACACTAGATCACAAAAGGCTATGATAGATCATGCATTCAATATCTACTAACCCTTTTAAGGGCAAAACAAAGCTTTTCTGGCTTTTTTCTCTCTCATGTAATTGGTTCTGTTATTAAACTTTATCATTTCTCTGGGGACTATTTCAAGTGTATCTTGTTCTTTGGGATGAAATGGGGAAATATTTGGTGACTTGCACCTTGAGATTGTAAAACTACTGAGAGCATTTTCTTTTTTTGTTGGCATACATGCCTTAAGGAATTGCTATTCAATACACATTCTTTTAGGTGTCAGTTCTTTTTGGTTGACAGCTTCTTAAAGATTAACCAAATGTGTAAAACACAGAAAGTAATAAGTCAAAAGGCATATATTGAGGAATTACCATACTATCACTATCCCTAGTATTATGAGTGACAAAAGAAGTAGAATTATGAAAATATTGAGGTTATTTGCAAATTGATTTTAATGTATTTTATTCATATATTTCATTATTATAACTTGGCATTTCTCAATCAATAAGAAAGGGAGGGTAAATTGAGCTAATTTCCCAACACACACCCAAAAATTGGGATATTACATGTAGTGTTATGTATTAATATTTCTCTACCTTAAAATGTTTTTTGGAGAAAGTAATTTCTCATATTTCTTCTTTGGGATTCATTATTATTTTTCTTAGGATTCAGTTTTAATTTTATTGTTGATATTCTTTTAATAAGCATTATTACCATTGTCCATATTGCTTTGCTGTTTTAGTTTATTTTTCTTTGTATTAGTTCATATGTCTTATTATAACACTTCTATGTGTTATGGATTATATGGGGTATTCACAGAAGACTAGTAATTCTGGTATGATCACTTCCCAAAACTTTTAAGGCTATTTATCCACCTTTGGAGTCCATTATTACCTTTCACCTGGGTTTAAAAAAATATATACAAAAACTTTTTCTAAGTTGATTCCACCCATCATTGGTGAATGGAATGTGTACATTCTTATCGACAATAGAAACTCAAGTAAAAACAAACAGCTTCCATGAGAAAACTCAGCAGGTGTTTTATTCACATAGCAACCCAATATGAAACAAAGATTGTAAATGAAATGCCAACTTACCAAACTCAGCTAAATTTCGCAATGAAATCTAATCTAGGCAACAAGGTTTTATGCATCCCAAAATAAATGAATGACAGGCTCATGACAAGATGATTGCCACTTACAAGAAAGTGACACAGTACCATCATTAGTGTGTATGATTCTACCATGATTAACTCAGAAGAGGCCAGAGAAAAATTTTATGAAGAACTGGAGATCCTCATCATTCATGCTCCAACAGGGGAGAAGTTTCTAATTTTCTGAGTGAGTTTAACACCAGAGTAGGCACAGATTATCAGACATGGAAGGTAGTTGTTGGTAGCAATGCAGATGGAAAAAGTAACATTAACTGTCATTACTGAAGGCTTGTGCATTTCATGGCATTCATATCATCAACAGTGTCTTCTGTTTACCTAAATTCAATGAAACTGTATGGATGCATCCTTGAAGCAAACATTGGCACTTAATAGACTATGTCATTGTAAGAAGAGATAACAGAAGGTGACAGTGAAGGTGGTGTGTGGCACATAGTGTTGTGCCTGTGATAGACTTATCCTCTTCAAGTTTAATATTCACATTCAATAAAAGCAGTAGTCCTATGGCAAAACAATTACTAGAAGACTTAATGTTAAAAGATTAAAATACTTCCCCATTGTGAAAAAAATTGTTGCTAGCTTAGAAGGAAAATTGAGCCTCTATAAAGTTGACAGCAGTGGAGCAAAGGAGTAGGAAGATTTTAGAGAGATCAAGGATGCCTCAATTGTCCATTTCTACAAAGAAAAAGGAAATAAGTTGTCCTATGACAGTCACAAGGGAAGGACTTTTCTCTTAGTCACTGGTGCTTCTTGTAAGGATCGTCTTTATTTGGCCAATCCTTCACATGAAAAATAGACAGATAAATGAGAACTAGTATGACTTAAGAAAGGTCCAAGAAATCATCAATATGGTGTTTGCTGTTTAACATCTCTTAGTAGAAATGTCAGGAGCAGAACAGAAGTCTGTATATAATGGTTGTAGATCTAATCAGTTGTGAAATAATGTAGAAGACCATGGCAAAATTTTGATTGCCTTGAGAAGTTTATTAGTTCTTTAATCCAGTTTCATAAAATTATACTTGAATGGATTTTGGATAATGGAAAATGTTCTTCAGTTTTACCAGTTACTAATGAAGTCAAGCAGAGCTGTGTGCTTACTCCTATGTTTTATTTTCCTTTTTAAAACCTTTCTCTTCTCTCTTACTATCCATTCCAAGACATAAGAGCAGCAAGAACTAGGCAATCAAAGTTAAGTGACTTGTCCAGAGTCACACAACCAGGAAAGTTTCTGAGACCAGATTTTTACCCAGTTTCCCCTGACTCCAGGTCTGGTAATCTGTGCTACTTATCTGCCCAGTTCCCATACTTTGATATTTTCCCCCAGATCATATGTTGATAGAATTTTTAATATCTATTTTCTGTCATTTTGCAATGTATGTTCTCTCCCTCCCTCACATGGCTCCTCCCTCTCCAAGGAATTAGGTTCCTTTATTGGAAATATAGAATTGTAATCTCCTGATTTTAACAATGAAGGTACTTAGCTCTTTTAAATAATCTTTTTCTCTTGTGTCACCTCCCCCAAATTTCAGGTCTACCAATCACAGCAGAAACTTTTTTCCAGGACTGCCAACTCTTTTGTTCTCACCTTCTTTGGTTAGATTATATTTTTTTGGGTTACTTAACACCTGTTTTGGTAAGTTCACCTTTTGTAGTTACTTAACACGTTTTTGAGGTTAAAATGGATAGATGTACTTAAAATACTGAGTTATCACCTTTTTGTAGATTAAAATCCAAAAATAGATTGTGGATTACAAGTCTAGTTTCACTATAAAGGAAGAGCTAAGTATCTTCATTGTTAAAATCAGGAGATAGCCAAATCCAAACTTCACATTGGCCAATATGACTGAAGGAAAGAGGTAAAAGTATGGCTGTATTGTGACGAAATTAGGACACTACTGCATTGTTGGTAGAGTTGTAAATGAATCCAATCATTCTGGAAAGCAATTTGGAACTATGCCCAAAGGGCTAACCCTTGATCTGGTAATACCACTACTGTGTTTGTATCTCAAAATTATAATAAAAAAGGGAATAAAAAAGGGGAAAAGACCTTGTAACAAATAAAAATTGATCTAGGGACTACATTACTAGATATATAAGCAACTATTAGGAGAGAGAGAAAAAGAGAGAGAGAGAGAGAGAGAGAGAGAGAGAGAGAGAGAGAGAGAGAGAGAGAGAGAGAGAGAGAGAGAGAGAGAGAGAGAGAGAAGAAAGTTAGATTTCAACCTATTAAATCTGATACTTCATTTTCCTGGATGACTGCAATCAACTAAGGAAGCAGAACAAAGTGCCCAGTCATAGATAAGAAAGCCAAGAGAGCAACTGGCCTTCCCTTCTTCCCTTTCAGGAATAAAAAACATGTCCTCAGCCAATGGCTTTCAAACATCATGCTGTCTGCCCTTCTGTGACAATACTTGGAATGCCCATGCCAATACCAAGGGATACCAGGAGACTTCAGTGTCAGGCTTTAGATATGACACCTCATCATTGGGGTGTCACAGGAGGAAATATTTTACCTCACACAACCTACTTATACAAAAATATTTATAGCAACTCTTTTGTAGTAAATAATTTGGACTGGTAGGATGTCTATCAACTGGAGAATGACAGCAAATTGTGGCACATGTTGATGATGGAATACTATCGTACTATAAGAAATAATAAGCTAGAGGATGCATAAAAAGTGGAAAGACGTGAAGGAATTGATGCTGAATGAAATAAGCAGAACTGGGGACACTATTGTACAATGATCAACTGTGAAAACTTGGCTACTCTCAGCAATGGAATGATCTGGGACAATCCTAAAAGACATGACAGGGAATGCTATCTACCACCAGACAAAGAATTGTTTGTGTTGTCTTTCATATCAGTGCATTTATGGATTTTGGTTCTGTGTGAGTGTGCTCTTACAATGATGACCAATATGGATATGTATTTTGTAGGACAATAAACCAAAATAAAAAAAAAGTCAGGATCAAAAAGCTCCTCAGACTGGTCATTTCAAAGCAGAATAGTCAGCTATTCTCTTACCAACATACTGTCTTTCCCTGTCACAGTGATTTGACCAATTTATCACTGCCACTTTGTGCAAGGTGAGCTGCTCTGGCCAATTTCTTCACTCACCTAGATTTTGTTATCCAATTAAATCTCAGAATTTCTTCCTATCCAACTTAGATACTGTATAATGCCTTTCCTCTTCATGTTTTTCCCCCTCTTATCTCAAAGGAAACAGTGAAGGAAACAGACATTCTGTGAGTCTTCATTGGTCTTAAGACCTAACACAAATCTTTATTCACCCAAACAGGAGACAATAAGTATAGTCTTTCTGTGAGTTCTTGTGATTGGTGTTCTCAAATAGCATTGACAAAGTTGCCTTTTGTCTCCTGTTGAGTATCCTTTCAGTTTTCTTCAATCTCATCACCACACCAGCCTCAGACTCCTATTACTTCAATGTTCAACAGCATACTTTTTATTATAAAGCAACAACTCACCAAAATTTCCCCATTTAATAAGTAGCTGATATTTAATTTTAATCCAGTCTTCAGTTATATGATTTTTAATTTTTTTTAGTTTGATGCAGTTTTCTTTAAAAAATACATGTAAATATAATGTAAAATCACCAGAAATCAGAAATGTTTTAGAGAAGATAATTTCCCAAATATTTGACTCATAGGTTCCTTCCAATCCCAACATTATGAAATTCTGGGTATTGCATTTGGGATCTACAGAACAGACAAATAGAGTTCATTCATTAATTTATTTAAGAAACTAAGAAAGTATTACTGAGTTATTATAATGAGAGATGAAAACGAAGTGCAAAAGTTCATTCTATATACTGAATATTTGAACAAATATATAAATGTTGTGTATATATGTATGTATGCATATAAGTATATAAGTATATATGTATTTATATATATGTGCATATGTGGGAGAAAGAGAGAGAGAAATACAGAGAGAGAGAGAAAGAGAGAAAGAGAGAGAGAGAGAGAGAGAGGGAGAGAGAGAGAGAGAGAGAGAGAGAGATTCCCTTTCTACCACCCCAGAGGAAGGAAGAAGGCAGGGTAGTCAGCTATGGACATACTTAACACAGACATATTTTTAACCTGAATAATCATAGAAAAAAAGAAGTCTTGTATAGATAGGAAGTGTACCTGTTTCCAGACATGTTTTATTATCATTTTGCCCTTTTAATCTCTATCAATTTTTAAGGAATGTAATTTAATTAGTGATTGAGGTTATTTATATTTATACCTATAGAACTTTTTTCAATCTCAAAGTGAAATGGATATAACTGGAATTATGGACAACTTAAAGAACTTCATAGATTAAGATGAACCAATTAATCAAGGAGATGGAGACTGAGTTTATCAATACTGACTGTGGAATGAACACTGACTAGCCAATGTAATGAAGTTTATTTATTCATCCATTAGAAAAATACCATCTTCCCTGAGCACTTGCTTTCTTAAAAGACTGCATTCCAAATGGAAGTTAGAAAGCTATGACATAGCCACAGACCCCAAGAAGTTTGCAATCTAGAAAAAGAGAATATATGAGAATATATGTGTAGCAATGATGCCTCTCAAATGTAGAATGGAATTTAAAAAAATGCAACAGAAGTGAAAGTGAAGCTTTAAGGGAGTTCAGAGTGGGAAGAAACATTTCTGACTAGATGACTCAAAAAATGCTTTGGTGGAAGAGTAAAATGAATTCATTTCTAATAAGTGGAAATAAGGAACAGGAAATACAGGCAAAGAGGCCAGAATAAATAATGACATGGATTCAGAAAAATTAATGGATATTTTGGGGAATTTTGATGAGTTTGGTTTACCTTAGTACAGAGTATATTTAAGAGGTAATGACAGAGGGCAGGTAGAGGGCTCAGTGTATTGAGAACTAGGCCCAGAGATGGGAGGTCCTGGGTTTGAAACTGTCCTCAAACACTTACTAGCTGTGTGACCCTGAGCAAGTCATTTGACCTTCATTACCTAGCCCTTACCATAGTATTTACACAATATTGATTCCAAGATGGAAGGTAAGGGTTTAAAAAAAAAGAGGTAATGACAAGTAAAGCTCTAAGAGGAGGCCAGAGCTAGAGGGGAAATTTTTAATGTCAAGATAAAAAGTTTGAGCATTGATATTTTGTTAGTATCTTCCAGACCACTGGCAAGACAAAAGTAAGGATGACTTTGGCCCCGGATGCAGTTAAAGACATTGAAGTCTTAGATGTCTGACAAAATTCTTAGTACTTCACAGAGACTGCTTCAGCTGCTTTATTGGAAGAAATTTTAACAATTATTTTCTGAAATTTTGTGATTTAGATTCTTTCCCTCCCTCCCCTATCTCACTGAGGAATTTAATAATGTCATTCAATTTATATCAGAACCTTCATGCAATAAAAATTCCCTTATTCTCCACGTTGTAACTAAAGACACACATCATATACACAATAAAATCTCTTGAAGGAAATGAAGTGAAGGATGGAGCACTTCAATCTGCAATTGTATTTAAAAAGTTTCTTCTTTATTTCTGGATAGTGTTGTTTCTTTTTTTATTATTGGCTTTTCATGTCTTCTAGTTATAGAAGGAAATGCAATCTAGGGCACAGAGGACTGAACTTGGGAAGGATAAGGTCTGTTTTAGGTGTAGTCCCAGTCCTGCCACCATGTTATTTTTGTGTAGTCACTGATTATCATGTCCTAGTGTTTCTCTCTCAAATAATATTTTCCCTTCTCAATTTTACAGGGATGAATTTAACGTAATTGGAATCCCAGGATTTAACAGAATGTTTCCTTTAAAAGAACAGAATGATTTATTGGTCCATACAAATTTAGTTTAAAAGGATATGTAGTTAGGGCCTAAGCAGGTAAGACTCACTGACCAATTGAGATTTTAGAAAGACACAAATAAGATGGAAACAACAGTAAAAATTGATGATGAATATAAAAGTGTGACTTAAATGACAGGAATGAATAAGTTGATAGTGGTAAAGAATACTAAGGAAAATGAAAATGGTTTTTAAAAATTATCATTCTTAGTATTAGAAGAAAGAATCATATCAAAGATAGAGGAAGGCTGATGCTAATGAAGGATGGGTCAGTGATAATGAACAATGAGAAAACAGCATTACTCTTTCACTTTTGCAATTTTTTCCAAGGAAAATGATTTTGAACTATAGAGAAGAGAATAATAGAGTTGAAATTCAAGAGAAGTAAAGTAAAAAGGAGAAAAATCTGACTGTATTTGATGACTTTAAATCACCATGCTCAGAGGATCTATATTCTAAGGGACTTAATGAATTGATGGAGATGTCTGGGGGCCCATCATTAGTGACTTTTGAAATATTATGAAATGGTCCTACAAGACTAGTGAAGTATATCTAGAAAACAGTTAATCTGTAAAAAGATGTCAGGTTCTTGTAGATTGCAAGTTAAGTACAAGAGGAGTGATATAATGGCCAAAAAAGCTAATGCCATCAAAGGGCTACATTGAAAGGTATAGTGCTAGAAGGAAGGAGGCAAGAGTTTCAGTGTACTCATCCTTCCTTAAACCCCATCTGGAGTACATACTCTGATCCAGTGACACTGGCTTACTTGCTATCTATTGAACAAGAGACTCCATCTCCTAACTCTGGCTGTCCTTCATGCCTAGAATTCTTTCCTCTTTTTTCCTACCTCTTGGCTTCTTTTCCTTCCTTAAAGTTCCAGCTAAAATCTAACCTTCTACAGGAAGCTTTTCCCAATATCTCTTATTCTAGTACATTCCTTCCATTGGTTATTTCCTATTTATCCTCTAAATAACTTATTTGCACACATTTGTCCCCCACCACCATTAAATTGTGAGTTCTTTGAGGGCAAGGACTGCTTTTTGCTTTCTTTGTAACTCCAGCATTTAAGACAATGCTTAGCATACAGTAGGCACTTATTAAATGATTAACTGACTGACAGGTTTGAGTACCCCATTTTAGTGAGGGTGTTCTTAAGCTGGAGTATATTCAAAAATGGCGAAGGGGCTCAAGGTAGTGATTTACAAGGTTGGTTGAATGAAGGAAAAGGAGATGTTTACTTTAGAAAAGAGACAAAAGCAGAAGGCATGATAGCTTTTTGCAAGTATCATTTGAAGAGCTTTAAAGTGGAAGAGAAGTCATTTGAATTGTTCTGCTTGGTCCTGGAGGGAAGAACTAGGAATGGATGGAATTTGATGAGAACATGATTTGGGTTTGATATAGTAGTAGTCTCGGTAACAGAGGATGACTATTGTCTTTTTTTTTTTCAAAAGTTTTAACCATTTAATGGCAAAGCCAAAAGGACCGATGATAACACAATAGATCACCAGTTATCTGGGGCAAGACTTCTCCTTTCCAGAAAGCTGGCACCAGTCTTATCTTAAGAATGCACGTGTAGAACTTTGATATTCCAAAGGACCCTAAAACCTGTCTGTGAGCTTAAACGCAAGAAATAACAGCAGAGGTTTGTCTTTTAATGTCAACCAAATCTAAGCCCATCTAAATTTAAGTACTCAGCAATCAATCATGTGAAATATTAGAAACATATACATGACTTGGACAGGGTCACACATTTGGGAAGTTTCTGAAGGTCTTTTCTCCAAGACTGGCTGTCTAACCACTTAGTCACCTAAATGCCCTTATGCTATTAAATTCTTTTTTTAATAATATTTTATTAATTCCTTTCCTAGCATTATTCATTAAAGACAAAGATAATTTTCTTTTCCTCCCACCAAATCCCCATAGCCAACGCATGATTCCACCAAGTATCACATATGTTCTTGATTCAAACCCATTTCCATGTTGTTAATATTTGCATTAGAGTGTTCATTTAGAGTCTCTTTTCTGTCATGTCCCCTCAACCGCTGTAGTAAGGCAGTTGCTTTTCCTTGGTGTTCTTACTCCCACAGTTTGTCCTCTGCTTATGAATAGTGTTTTTTCTCCTAGATCCCTGCAGATTGTTCAGGGTCATTACACCGCCACTAATGGAGAAGTCCATTATGTTCGATTATACCACAGTGTATTAGTCTCTGTGTACAATGTGCTCCTGGTTCTGCTCCTCTCGCTCTGCATCACTTCCTGGAGGTCGATCCACTCTCCATGGAATTCCTGCACTTTGTTATTCCTTTTTGCACAGTAGTATTCCATCACCAACATATACCACAATTTGTTCAGCCATTCCCCAATTGATGGGCATCCCCTTGTTTTCCAATTTTTGGCCACCACAAAGAGCGCAGCTATGAATATTCTTGTACAAGTCTTTTTCTCCATTATCTCTTTGGGGTATAGACCCAGCAGTGCTATGGCTGGATCAAAGGGCAGACATTCTTTTATCGCCCTTTGGAAATAGTTCCAAATTGCCCTCCAGAATGGTTGGATCGAGGACTTCCGGGTAATCATGGCTGCAATCTAGATGCCACACGCTTCCTCTCCCCTGCACCCAAATAGACTACATCAAAGAAGCATAAAAATCACCTTGGGAGGAACAGAAGGACACCCCAGTACTCCCAGTACTCCACAGAGGTGAAGGTATGTGGGGTTTGAACATTTCCACACTATAATAAGGAGGAAAAGCTTGCACAGAAAAGTGAACTGAGCTGCCCTTCCCCCACCCCACCTCCCCCACTAAACCAGAGTGAGCTACCTGAGCCCTCACCGGGACAGCGAGTGAGTGGGGAATATCTCTGTTGGGAGGGGGGGCACTCCAGGGTCCTTGGGATCTGGGGACTGCCAGGAAAAAACGTCTCAGGGCAGTTTCACTGGAGAATCCAGCTCTTCAGCTGAGCTGTACTTGGGGCAGCTGCGCTGAACATCTCCACAGAGCTAAACACCAGGGGTGGACCACGCTTTGATTATCTGGGTGGAGCTGAACACCTGGGCAGTGTGGCTGTGATCAGGGACCCAGAGCTCTAAGAAACCTCGGAGGCTGGGAAGAACTAGTCTGAAGCAACCTAAATTCACAGAAAAACCGCCCATATAACCAACATCCCAGACCAAAAAGGAAAGGGGAATAAAACCACCAAAGGGATGGATCACATGGCCCAAACCCAAGCCTCCAGGAAGAAAGGGAAAAAAGTGACTATTGAAAACTTTTATGGTGGAAGTACCCAAGGAAAAGAGGAGAATGAGGAGGAAATCCAAAAAAATTCAGAATGCGCCTCCCAAAATGGAAACTATCAACAAGCTCTGGAAGATCTCAAACTGGAACTTATCCAAAAGATAGAAACCTGGAAAGAAAAATGGGAGAAAGAGATCAGCTGTCTGACAGATAAGAATGCTCAATTGGAAAAAGAACTCAAAGCATCCAATAGAAGGGCAGACAAGGCTGAAAAGCAAAACCAGTCCCTAATGACCAGAATTAAGCACCTCGAAGAAAGTGAGATGATAAAACAGCAAGAATCAATAAAGCAAACCCAAAAAATTAATGAATTAGAAGAAAACATAAAATATCTCACTGAGAAGATCACAGATCTGGAAAACAGAGGGAGAAGAGAAAATCTCTGAATTATCGGTCTCCCAGAAAAACCAGAGATAAACAATAAACTCGATATTATTCTACAGGAGATTATAAAAGAAAATTGCCCTCACCTTCTGGAGCAAGGGGGCAAAATAGAAATAGATAGGGTTCATAGAACACCTTCTATACTAAATCCCCAAAAGACAACCCCTAGGAATGTAATTGCCAAATTCAAGAGCTTCCAAGTAAAGGAGAAAATCCTACAAGAAGCCAAGAAGAAGAGCTTCAGATATAAGGGGGCTCCCATAAGGATCTCACACAACTTAGCGGCTAACACACTAAGAGACCGCAAAGCATGGAACACGATATTTAGAAAGGCAAGAGAGCTCGGTCTCCAACCAAGAATCAACTACCCAGCAAAACTGACTATATACTTCCAGGGGAAAGTATGGGCATTCAACAAAATAGAGGATTTCCAAGCATTTGCTAAGAAAAGACCAGAGCTCTGTGGAAAGTTCGATATCCAAACACAGAAAGCAAGAGAAACATGAAAAGGTAAATATGAAAGAAAGGGAAAAGGAGATAAATCTTATCTTTTTCTTTAAGTCAAACTCTCTTCTATGAGGACTACATTTACATCAAATTATATATATTAATATGTGGGGAAAATGTTTTGTGTAACTCTCATAAATTGTATCATCATAAGAGTAGTTAGAAGAAAGATGCATAGGGAAAGATTGGGGCATTAAGAAGATTTGGGGAAAGTGGGGGCAAAGAAAGGAAAAGGGAGGGGGGGAACCATCGATAATATTAAGATTAACTTCAAGAAATAGGAGGGAATCAATAGAATAATCTTTCCCATATAAAGATACACATGGGAAGGGGAGGGGAAGAACTCTCATATGAGAAGGAGAGGAAGAGAGCGTGAAGTCGAATTACTTAAACCTTACTCTCTGTGAAATCAAATCTGAGAGGGAAGAACATCTAGATCCAGTGGGATCCTGAATTC
Organism: Monodelphis domestica; assembly: GCF_027887165.1. Lineage (NCBI taxonomy): Eukaryota > Metazoa > Chordata > Mammalia > Didelphimorphia > Didelphidae > Monodelphis > Monodelphis domestica. The sequence goes on from NC_077228.1 coordinate 473,441,926, forward strand.
TATCTTATCCATTAGGGCAAGAAAGAAAGGAAAATTAAGGAGGGGGAGGGGGGAAGCAGTACAAAAAGGGAGGGAAGGAGAGGCGGGAGGGAGGGAAGCATAAAAATGGAGGGGCTAGAAAGGGAAGCATCTCAAGGGAGGGGACTAGGGGGACTGACCTAAAGTAAATCACTGGTTCAAAAGGAGAAAGCTAAAGAAGAAAGGTCAGAACTAGGGGAAGATATCAAAATGCCAGGGAGTCCACAAATAACAATCATAACTTTGAATGTGAATGGGATGATCTCACCCATAAAACGTAGACAAATAGCAGATTGGATTAGAACCCAAAACCCTACCATATGTTGTCTTCAAGAAACACATATGAGACAGGTTGACACAGGGTTAGAATTAAAGGTTGGAGTAAGACCTTTTGGGCCTCAACTGATAGAAAGAAGGCAGGAGTTGCAATCATGATATCTGACAAAGTCAAAGCACAAATAGACCTGATCAAAAGGGATAGGGAAGGTAAATATATTCTGCTAAAAGGGAGTATAGACAATGAGGAAATATCACTAATCAACATGTATGCACCAAATGGTATAGCATCCACATTTTTAATAGAGAAACTAGGAGAATTGAAGGAGGAAATAGACAGTAAAACCATATTAGTGGGAGACTTGAACCAACCACTATCAAATTTAGATGAATCAAACCAAAAATAAACAAGAAAGAGGTAAAAGAGGTGAATGAAATCTTAGAAAAATTAGAGTTAATAGATATATGGAGAAAAATAAATACGGACAAAAAAGAATACACCTTCTTTTCAGCACCACATGGTACATTCACAAAAATAGATCATACACTAGGTCATAGAAACATGGCACTCAAATGCAGAAAAGCAGAAATAATAACTGCAGCCTTTTCAGATCATAAGGCAATTAAAATATTGATCGGCAAGGGTACATGGAGACCCAAATCAAAAATTAATTGGAAATTAAATAACATGATACTCCAAAATCAGATAGTTAGAGAAGAAATCATAGAAACAATTAACAATTTCGTTGAAGAAAATGACAAAGGTGAAATATCCTTTCAAACCTTATGGGATGCAGCCAAGGCAGTACTTAGAGGAAAATTCATATCCCTGAGTGCATATATTAACAAATTAGGGAGGACAGAGACCAAGGAATTGGAAAGGCAAATCAAAAAACTTGAGAATGAACAAATTAAAAACCCCCAGAATAAAACCATACTAGAGATCCTAAAAATTAAGGGAGAAATTAATAAAATAGAAAGTGACAGAAATATTAAGCTAATAAACAAGACCAGAATGGTTGGATCAGTTCACAACTCCACCAGCAATGAATTAATGTCCCTACATTGCCACATCCCCTCACTACTTTCTTTTGCTATCATGTTAGCCAATCTGCTAGGTGTGAGGTGATACCTCAGAGTTGTTTTGATTTGCATCTCTCTGATTATAATAGTTTTAGAACACTTCTTCATGTGCTTATTAAGAAATTTGATTTCTTTGGCTGAAAACAAACTATCCATGTCCCTTGCCCATTTATCAATTGGAGAATGGCTTGATTTTTTGTACAATTGATTTAGCTCTTTATAAATTTGAGTAATTAAACCTTTGTCAGAGGTTTCTATGAAGATTTTCCCCAATTTGTTCTTTCCCTTCTGATTTTAGTTACATTGGTTTTGTTTGTACAAAAGCTTTTTAATTTGATGTAGTCAAAATTATTTATTTTACATTTTGTGACTCTTTCTATGTCTTGCTTGGTTTTAAAGTCTTTCCCCTCCCAAGGTCTGACATGTATAGTATTCTGTGTTTACCCAATTTACTTATGGTTTCCTTCTTTATGTTTAAGTCATTCACACCTTTTGAATTTATCTTGGTGTAGGGTGTGAGGTGTTGATCTATTCCTAATCTCTCCCATACTGTCTTCCAATTGTCCTAGCAGTTTTTATTGAATTGATTTTTGTCCCAAAAGCTGAGATCTTTGGGTTTATCATATACTGTCTTGCTGAGGACACTTTCGCCCAGTCTATTCCACCGATCTTCCTTTCTGTTTCTTAGCCAGTACCAAATTGTTTTGATGACTGCTGCTTTGTAATATAGTTTAAGGTCTGGGACTGCAAGACCCCCATCATATATGTTTTTTTTTTCATTATTTCCCTGGATATCCTTGAACTTTTGTTATTCCAAATTAATTTTGTTATGGTTTCTTCTAAATCAGTAAAGAAATATTTTGGGATTTCAATGGGTATGGCACTAAATAGATAAATAAGTTTGGGTAGGATGGTCATTTTTATTATATTGGCTCGTCCTATCCATGAGCAGTTAATGTTTTTCCAATTGTTCAAGTCTAATTTTAGTTGTGTGGAGAGTGTTTTGTAGTTGTGTTCATATAGTTCCTGTGTTTGTCTCAGGAGGTAGATTCCTAGTTATTTTATTTTGTCTAAGGTGATTTTGAATGGGATTTCTCTTTCTAGTTCTTGCTGCTGAGCTGTGTTGGAGATATATAGTAAAGCTGATGACTTATATGGGTTTATTTTGTATCCTGCAACTTTGCTAAAGTTGTTGATTATTTCAATTAGCTTTTTAGTTGAATCTCCAGGATTCTTTAAGTAGACCATCATATCATCTGCAAAGAGTGATAACTTGGTCTCCTCCTTACCTATTTTGATGCCTTCAATTTCTTTTTCTTCTCTAATTGGTACTGCTAATATTTCTAGTACAATGTCAAATATTAGAGGTGATAATGGGCTTCCTTGTTTCACTCCTGATCTTATTGGGAATACATCTAGTTTATCGCCATTACAGATGATATTAGCTGATGGTTTTAGATGTATACTGTTTATTATTTTTAGGAACAATCCTTCTATTCCTATGCTTTCTAGTGTTTTTAATAGGAATGGGTGTTGTATTTTATCAAAGGCTTTTTCTATGTCTATTTTGATAATCATGTGGTTCTTGCTGGTTTGCTTATTGATGTGGTCAATTATGTGGATGGTTTTCCTAATATTGAACCAGCCCTGTATCCCTGGTATAAATCCTACTTGATCATGGTGGATGACCCTTCTGATCACTTGCTGGAGTCTTTTTTGCTAGTATCCTATTTAAAATTTTGCATCTATATTCATTAAGGAGATTGGTCTATAGTTTTCTTTCTCTGTTTTTGACCTGCCTGGTTTTGGTATCAGTACCATGTTTGTGTCATAAAAGGAGTTTGGTAGAACTCCCTCTTTGCTTATTATGTCAAATAGTTTATATAGTATTGGAGTTAACTGTTCTCTGAATGTTTGATAGAATTCACTGGTGAATCCATCAGGCCCTGGGGATTTTTTCTTAGGAAGTTCTTTGATGGCTTGATGGATTTCATTTTCTGATATGGGATTATTTAAGAATTCTATTTCTTCTTCTGTTAGTCTAGGCAGTTTGTATTTTTGTATATATTCATCCATATCTCCTAAATTGGTATATTTATTGCCATATAATTGGGCAAAGTAATTTCCAATGATTGCCTTAATTTCCTCTTCATCGGAGGTGCTGTCCCCATTTTCATCTTTAATGCTGTTAATTTGCTTTTCTTCCTTCCTTTTTTTAATTAGATTGACCAATCCTTTGTCTATTTTGTTTGTTTTTTCAAAGTACCAGCTTCTTGTCTTATTTATTAATTCAATAGTTCTATCACTTTCGATTTTATTAATTTTTCCCTTAATTTTTAGGATTTCTAGTTTGGTTTTCTGGTGGGAGTTTTTAATTTTATCGCTTTTGAGGTTTTTTATTTGCATTTCCAATTGATTGATCTCTGCTCTCCCTAGTTTGTTAATATATGCACTCAGGGATAAGAATTTACCTCTGATTATTGCTTTGGCTGCATCCCAAAAGGTTTGAAAGGATGTCTAACCATTGTCATTTTCCTGGATGTAATTATTAATTGTTTCTATGATTTCTTCTCTTACTAAACAATTTTGATTATCATATTGTTTAATTTCCAATTAGTTTTTTTATTTGGTTTTCCATGTACCATTACTGATCATTATTTTTATTGCCATTTGATCTGAAAAGGCTGCATTTATTATTTCTGCTTTTCTGCATTTGTATGCCATGTTTCTGTGAACTAGTGAATAGTCAATATTTGTGAATGTGCCATGTGGTGCTGAGAAGAAGGTGTATTCCTTTTTATCCCTATTTATTTTTCTCCATATATCTATTAATTCTAATTTTTCTAAGATTCTATTCACTTCTTTTACTTCTTTCTTATTTATTTTTTTATTTGATTTATCTAAATTTGATAATGGTTGGTACAAGTCTCCCACTAATATGGTTTTACTGTCTATTTCCTCCTTCAATTCTCCTAGTTTCTCTATTAAAAATTTGGATGCTATACCATTTGGTGCATACATGTTGATTAGTGATATTTCCTCATTGTCTATACTCCCTTTTAGCAGAATATATTTACCTTCCCTATCCCTTTTGATCAGGTCTATTTTTGCTTTGGCTTTATCAGATATCATGATTGCGACTCCTGCCATCTTTCTGTCAGTTGAGGCCCAGAAGGTCTTACTCCATCTTTCAATTCTGACCTTTTGGGTGTCAACCCGCCTCATGTGTGTTTCTTGAAGACAACATATGGTAAGGTTTTGGATTCTAATCCATTCTGCTATTTGTCTACATTTTAAGGGTGAGTTCATCCCATTCATGTTCAAAGTTATGACTGTCACTTGTGGACTCCCTGGCATTTTGATATCCTTCCCTAATTCTAACTTTTCTTCTTCAGTTCTAACTTTTAAATCCAGTGATTTATTTTAAATCAGTCCCCCTTATCCCCTCCCTTGATATATTTCCCTTTTTAGCCCCTCCCTTTTTGTTCCCTCCCCCATTCCCCCTTCTTCCCTCCCTTTTTTATATTCCCTCTCCCCTTCCCCCTTTGGTTTTCCCTTCTCCCTACCCTTGTTGGGTAAGATAGAATTCATAATCCCAATGGATCTGGATGTTCTTCCTTCTCAGAGTTGATTTCCCTGAGAATAAGGCTTAAGTAAAAACTATCTTCCTCTCCTTCTTATAGGAGTTTTCTTCCCCTCCCCTCCCCTTCCCATGTGAATCTTTTTGTGAGAAAGATTATTCTATTTGGTCTTTCTTTTCCCCCTATTTACACATTACATTTTCCCCACATGTTAGTTTACATATTTTGATATAAATGTAGTTCTTATAGAATAGAGTTTGAGTAAAAGAAAAAGATAAAATTTTTCTCCTTTTCCCTTTCCTTCATATTTACTTTTTCAGGTATTCCATGCTCTTTGTTCTTCAATATCAAATTTTCCACAGAGCTCTGGTCTTTTCTTTGCAAAAACTTCAAAGTCTTCTATTTTTTTGAATGCCCATACCTTCCCTTGGAAGTATATAGTTAGTTTTGCTGGATAGCTGATTCTTGGTTTAAGACACAGCTCTCTTGCCTTTCTTAAAATCATATACCATGCCTTACAATCATTCTGAGTGGAACTTGCAAGGTCTTGTGTGACCCTGATTGTCATTCCTTTATATCTAAATTGTTTTTTTTTTCTGGCTTCTTGTAGGATTTTTTCTTTTGTTTGAAAGTTTTGGAATTTGGCAATTACATTCCTGGGAGTTGTCTTTTGGGGATTTAGTGTAGAGGGTGTTCTGTGAGCTCTGTCAGTGTTTTTATTGCCCCCTTGTTCTAGAATCTCTGGGTAATTTTCTTTGATTATATCTTGTATCACAATGTCAAGTTTGCTGTTTATTTCTGGTTTTTCTGGAAGTCCAATTATTCTTAAATTATCTTTTCTTCCTCTATTTTCCAAGTCTGTTACCTTGTCAGTGAGATATTTTATGTTCTCTTCTAATTTCTTGTTCTTTTGGCTTTGCTTTATTAATTTTTGCTCATTGTCTTTGAGTTGCCTGATTCTGACTTTTAAAGCCTGGTTTTCCTTTTCACTTTGGTCAAACTGGTTTTGTAGATGTGTGAATTTCTTTTGCATTGTTTCCCACTTTTCCTCCCAGAGGGCTTCCATCTTTTTAATCCTTTCCAATTCAAATTCTTCATGGGTTTGTGGAGAGTTTCCATTTCCTTTGGAATGTTTCAGAGCATTTGCTAGTATTTCCTCTTCTATCTCCTCTGTATTTTGTATTTTTGCTCCATAAAATGTGTCCAAAGTCGCCCCCTTCTTCTTGTGTTTCTTGGGATTTTGAGGCTTTTGTGCTTCTGTGGAGTTTGCCATCTCTATCTGAGTGGACAGGACTAGCTTTTCTTATCTCTGTCTGGTGTTCAGAGGTTTTAGCCCTAGGCAGATTGTCTGTTCTATGCAGTTGTTGTTCTGTCTTCCCAGGGAAGCCAGAAATTGCTGGTATTTCCGTTGTACTGCCCTCCTCAGTTCCCTCCCGATGCTTCTCTGTTGCCTTACTTCCATGCTCTGAGCCTGGTTTGGCCCTTACCACAGGGTGTTTGTTTCTGTGCCTTAGCTGGCCAGGAGAGCCAGCACTCTGAGGGGAGAGGGGCCCCAGCTTCATGGAGCTCTGAGGGCTCCTGATAAGATTAACTTTATCTGGGTTGAACTGAGTATGCTTTGAGGCAGGGACCTTCCCTGAGACTTTGATGGAAGGATCCAGCCAGGGGGCTTCAGGCTCCCCCATCTCTCTCTGTTTCCCTACTGTTTGGGTGCCCCCTGGACTGGGTCAGGTTGTTTTCAGGAAGTGGCCTTCAGGATAGCTGGCCCTGAGGCTCTGAGGTTCCCTCTGCTGCCTTGGATTCAGCTCTCTGGGTTGGGGGGATGGGTCCTGGGACCTTTCTTCTGCCTACCCCTTAAGTCCAAGTGATCTCAGGTTCTGGCTTTTGGGGGTGCTGTACCTTTTGATCCAGGTCCAGGTGCAGGAGGAGGATTCCCAGGGTCTATGCTGTTGTTTGTTTTGAATTTCGTTGCCTTAGGAGCATATAGTTTGAGTTCGGTAGGGAAGGGTTTTAGGAGATCTGAACTTTAGCTTTCACTAAGCCGCCATCTTGACCAGAAGTCCTATAATCCCAATTTTTACACATCCCTTCCAGTACTCATCATTATCTTTCTTAACATATTAGGTAGTATCTCAGAGTTTATTTTAATTTGCATTTCTATAACAATAGTGATTTGGAATGTTTCCTCATTTGACTATAGAAATTTTTAATTTTTTAATTTGAGAATTATGTGCATATCCTTTAATCATTCATCAAATAAGGAATGCTTTGTATTCTTAAACATGTGACTGAGTTCTATGTTTATTTGAGAGACAAGAGGCATTGTAATAAAAAAATTCTTCTAATATGTATTTTTTCTTCTAATCTTGCTTGCATTCATTTTGTTTCTACAGAAACTTTATAATTTAATGAAATCAAAATTATCCATTTAATTTTTGGTAACTTTCTGTCTTCTTTAATCATAAATTATTCACTTATCCATAAATCTGACAGGCAAACTTTTGAATGTTCCTTTAATTTGTTTATTGTATTCCTATGTATTCCTATTTTTTCTTGTTTATTAATTCAATGGTCATCTTACTATCAGTTACTATCAATTTTACTTATTTCTTCTTTGATTTTCAGGATTTCTAATTTGGCATTTAATAGGGGATTTTTAGTATTTTTTTCATCTAATTATTTTAGTTTCATGATCAATTTTTTGATTTTCCCTTTCTTTCTTTTATTGATGCAAACATTTAGAGAGAAAAAAATTGCCCCATAAGTTTAACTTTGAAGGGAACACTTTGAACATTTTGATATATTCTCTCCTCTGTAATTCTATTCAATGAAATTGTCAGTAGTTTCTATGATTTATTCTTCAACCCATTTGATCTTCAGGACAAGTTAATTTAATTTAAAATTGATTTCTAGTATTTCTACTGCCCCCTGTTGAATTAAATTTTATTGCATAATGTTCTAAAATAATGCATGTAATATTTTTGCTCTTCTAAATTTGATTGTAAAGTTTTGAAGCCTATTACATGATTATTTTTTTTATGAATTTGATCTGTATTGCTGAGAGAAAACTATTCCCATTCAATTTTCTCCAGAGGCAAATCATATCTGAATTTTCTAAAGTTTCATCTCTTAACTTCGTTCTTATTTATTTTTGGTTCAATTATCTACTTCCAAGAGAAGGAAGTTTAGCTCTCCCACTAGTAATGTTTTACTATCTATTTCCGCCTGTAAATCATGTAACTTCTCCTTTAGGAATCTGGATACTATGCTATTTGCTTTGAATATATTTTGAATTCATATTATTTCATTGTCTATAGTGACTTTTATCAAGATATAATTGTGTTTCTAATCTATCTTGATTAAATCAATTTTTACTTTTACTTTGTCCAAGATCATGATTGTTCTGTGTTATTTTTTTTATTGGCTGATGCATAATATATTATGTTATAGCCTCTTATTTTTACTCTGCATGTCTCCCTATTTTAAATGCATTTCTTATAGAGAGCATATTTGGGGATTTTTCTTCCTTATTCACTCTATTATCCTTTCCCATTCCCATTCACAGTTATGATTACTAATTGTATGTTTCCCTTTATCTTATTTTCCCCCATTTGCATTTCTCCTGCTTTATTGTCAGTATTTACCTGTACACACAAAAAATTGTGTCTCCACCCTTCTTTTCTCCTTTTCCCCTTTCTCCTCTTCTTCCTATAGGGTAAGGTAGGTTTCTATAGCTGGCTGAATGTGGGTGTTATTCCTACTTTGAGATAATTCTTTTGAGAGTAAAATTCAAGCACTGTCCACCACATCTCCCATTTTCTTTTCTACTTTTTTGACTCTTAGGTACCTCTTTACATGAGGGAATTCAACCTCTTCTATATTTCCTGTCCTCTTCTCCCCATGTGTTCCTTTTTCCTTTTTTTCCCCTTTTATTTAGATATCAATTCTTCCTATTCTATTTACTTCCTTCTTTATTTCTAAGCATATTCCTTTTTTTTACTATCCTAATAATGATAAAATTCTTATATATATATATATATATGTATATATAAAGACTAGCAGGTATATAGATATAGATAAAGATATATCTTAAGTAATTTTATTATTTTCCCATATATGAATATACTCAATTTAACCTTATTAGAACATGTTTCCTTTTTAGCATTGTTATCTTCTTCCAAGTTTTATTTAGATCTTCTCTATCATTAAAGTAACTTTCTAAGGTTAAGTTTTTTTCTTTGTCTTTTGGTCATTTGTTTTTGGATATAAGCCCTTCCTATACCACTTGCTCCCTCCAGTCTCTCTCTCTCTCTCTCTCTCTATATATATATATATATATATAGAGAGAGAGAGAGAGAGAGAGAGAGAGATTACTTATTTCTTCTTTGATTTTCAGGATTTCTAATTTGGCATTTAATAGGGGATTTTTAATATTTTTTCTTCTAATTATTTTAGTTTCATGATCAATTATTTGATTTTCCCTTTCTCTCTTTTATTGATGCAAACATTTAGAGAGAAAAAAATTGCCCCATAAGTTTAACTTTGAAGGGAACACTTTGAACATTTTGGTATATTCTCTCCTCTGTAATTCTATTCAATGAAATTGTCAGTACTTATCCTAATGGTGATGAAATTCTTAAGTATCTTAAATACTTTAAGCATCTTGAATTTTAAATATATCCATAATACAAATATCATATATATGGTATCTTAATTATCACCTTCCCAGGTAGGGATGTACAAAATTAAATCTTATTGAAACCATTACATTTTCATTTTTCTGCTTTCTTTTATATAGTTCTCATAAGTGCTGAATTTGGTTGTTGAAAGGAATACTTGGAAGTCTTCTTTTTCATTAACTTTCATTTTCTCCCTGGAGTGTTATGCTCATTTTTGCTGGGTACAAAATTCTTCATTTTAAGTTTAGATCCTTTGCTCTTCAGAATATCACATTCCTTGCTTCTTGGTCCTTTAATGTAGAAACTTCTAGGTCTTTTATTTTAAATATTGACTGTTACTCCATGATATATGAATTATTTTCTTCTGGCTGCTCACAATATTTTTTCCTCCATCTGGGAGTTTTTTAAATTTTGCTATAATAATCCTGGCATATTTTATATAAAAGTCTCTTTCAGGAGATGACCAATGGGTACTTTCACCTTCAATTTTCCACTCTTGCTCTAGAATTTCAGGGAAGTTTTCCCTTATGATTTCTTTTAATATGATGACCTGATTTTTAAAAATCAGAGCTTTCAGGTATTCTGATAATTCTTAGAAAATCTCTCTTGGACTCTATTTTCCAGATTAGTTTTTTTTATAATGAAACATTTAAGATTTCCTTCTAGTTTTTTAATCTTTTGATTTTATCTTATTATTTCCTGATGCCTAATAAAATCATTAGCTTCCTTTTGCTCAATTCTAATTTTTAGGAACCTACTTTCTTCCTTGAGCTTTTGTATTTCCTGAACCATTTGACCCATTCTAGTCTGTAGGAAGTTGTTTTCCTTAATACATTTTTGGTCTCCATTTTCATTTAGCCTATTCTAGTTTCCTAGTTGTTGGCTCTTTCTATCATTTATTTTAGTATTTGATTTTTTAAACTTCTTTGAAAATTCACTGAACATGTCCCTCAGGACATGTTGAAGCTGATAGGATCCTCCTGACTTCTGCCAGTTTCTTTGCCTCAGGTTGTTTATAGAGCTGCTGTTGGCTCTGTGTTTCCTTAACTCAGGCCTCCTTAACCCTGGTCTTGGACTATACTTAGTCTGCCATTTTGTTGTCTCAGGCTTTTTGGTAGTCAGTAGAATTGGACCAGCATGTGATCTGCAAAGATACTCACAATTCAGCCCTTACTGGACTCACCTCTCAATTCAATGATATTCTCCCCTCTCAACCCTCCTGTTTTTTCTTTGTTTTGAGGAACTTTATTTTCTATTTTTTTTTTGTGGTGAGAGGATTTAGGCAAGTTGGTCATTTCTTACTCTATCATATTACCCCCATGGTACATATATGTCTATTTTACTTTAATTCACATCTAAGTCAAACCATCATTCATGATGCTATTGTTTCTTTAAAACAAAGGATAAGGAAATGACTCTGCTGCTAATTTTTTTTTCTTAACCATAAACAAATCTTCTCTGATCAAGTGAAGCAGTGACTAGATTGATATATTTCCTGTCAGAAAAACCAGACTTCAAATTTGGACTTGGATCCTAACTATTTGACCTGGGAAAGTAAGTTAACCTCTATTTGGCTTAGATTCTTGCTCTGATAACTGGAAGTAATAATAGGTTCTGCATCCCAAGTTTTTTGTCAAGATAAATAGGCTAATATTTATAAAGCGTTTTACAAATCTTAAAAGACTATATAAAAGATTCCTATTTTGGTTGCCTTTGATACTGCTGCAGCTTCTGTCATTTTTCCCTCTTCCATTAAACTAAGCGTCTTGTTAAAGGGGAAAATAGACACTGATTTATTTTAGTGGATGAGAAATGGGGAGGGTATGTTAAGCCAAAATTAATGTTTTCCCAGATTATGGAAGAAGAAATATATCAATAATTTTAGCTGAAATCTCAGATCTTTTTATTTCCTTTTTTATTTTGTATCAGAATAACAGTAGTGTATTCCTTAATTATATTTAGATGAGAGAAATATGGGGTATGAAAACCAGAAAATTTGATATTTACAATAAATTTCCATAATTTTGTTTGTGCATTGTGAGATGTTATATGATTAGGCATTCCATATTCAAAAGTAAATACAAATAACTTTGACAGCCAAAGACAGATGATGCTGAGGTTATTTTCTGCTTTGTACAGACTGCACATTGCTCTCCATACTATAGAAGACATTCTAAGGGGAAAATGGTTAATTACAAGAAACATTTAGCTACATAATCATTAATTTAGTCAGTTATCTAATTCATATCAAAAAGACAATCAATTTAGGACTAAATGTTACCTTTGATGTCATATAATTCAACACTCTCATTTTATAGATGAGAAAACTGAGACATAGATTAAAATCCTGACCTTTTAAACCCACTCATGACCCAAAGTCCTGTCGACTATGGTACATCTTAAATCTCTTAAAAGACATATGAATGATTATTCAGTCTCTTAGCTAGTGCCCAAATGAACCTTACCTTCACAGCATATTGTCAACAAGATCCAATACCTCATTGTGTTTATACCCATTACTAATATTCACATACTTTAGATTACAGTCAAAATGGCCCATTTATTTCCTTTCACAACCAATTACCTTCTGTGATTTTTCATTGATTCCTCTTGTGCCTAGAATGCACTCTCTCCTAACTCTTTTCCCATTCAGATCCTCTGTATTCTTTCAAAAGTCATCTGAAGTGCTTTGGCCTACAAACATCTTCCAGTTTCTAATGTCTCTCCAACAAATTTTGCTGAATTCATCCTGTGTTTATTTTTTATCTACTTATATATTTGCTTACTTCTATCCTACAAAGAAAGGCAAATAATGAATAGATAATTGGGCTTGGGGTCTAAGATTTGAGTTCAGAACTAACCTCAAACCTCTTACTAGCTGTGTGACCTAATGGAAGTCACATAAGCCTGTTTGCCTCAGTTTCCTCATTTATAAAATTAATTATAAAATGAAATGGCAAAACAACCCTCTCTTTGCCAAAAAAAAAATCCAAATAGTGTCACCAATAGTCTGATTCTACTGAGATGACTGAATAATGATAAAGATCTTCCATAGAAATAAAGTCTTTCAGGGCAGAACTAATTTCTTTTTCTACATCCCTTGCACCTACCATAATGCCTGACATAAAATAAGGGTTTAATGCATTCTTGCTAATTATCAGGCAGCTTAGATAAATCTAAAAAATCAAAAGCATTACTATAATATAGGTTACAATACAATTTGATTCAGTTTTTTGGTCTAAGCATTGTTCTCTGCTTTCCTCTCCTCTCTTCCTTTCTCTTTCCTCCTACCCTTCCCTTTTCTATCTCCCTTTTCCTGTATGTTTCTTTTCTCACTTTCTGAATCTTCTCTCGGTGTCTGTCTCTTTTTCTCTCTGATTTTGTCTCTGTCCCTCTAACTCTCTCTTTACCTATCTATCTATTTTTTTTGTATATTCAAAAAACTGATGGCTCTGAGCTTTGATAATATTATGGAAATGTTAATTTTCACAGTTGCATTAGCATAGGTGAAAAAAGACAGTATCATCCATGAATCTGGAATTTCATCAACCTTGGAAACAAGGACATTGATGACAATTTCTGAGGAATATATCAGTCAATACTTCTTCCCATTCCAAAACTCATCATTATCTGATGGTAACTCAATGCATTCACTCTATATTTAAGTAGACCCAGATTTGTGTGTGTGTACATGTGTGCCTGCATATGTGTATGTGTGTATGTGTGTGTGTATGTGTGTGTATGTGTGTGTGTAGAAGGATGACCCAGAGGAAAAGGATATGGCCTATTCTTTTACTTTCTGGATCCTAGAGATACCTTGAGATATATCAGGGAACTCTGAGATTTGAATCAAGTCTAGCTTCTCCCCAAGGAAGAATGAACAAAATCACTTTAAAATAGTAATTAATATGTAAAGTAGGTATCATATAAATGGAAGGCATTTATTTATTTACCTGGAAAAACATTCTTAAAGAAAAAAAATATATATGCACATATATATTTTCAATATATGTTAATAAGCCATTTATATGTATATATATATGTAATTCAATAGCAAACTCTTGCTTTTATTATATTCTCTTTGAAGTTAGAAAAAGTTCCTGGGAGATAGTGGAAGAATGGACAAAACTTCACTGTCATCTTATTCTCAGTCCATATAGGTTAGCCAGTCAGAACATGGCTCATTCACCTGGCAGTGCTCTCTCCTCTTAGACAGGTGTTAAGGGTAAATCTTAGGGTTGCGACTGAATATAATTTTAGTGGTTGCCAGGTATTTAAATTCTAAATCCCAATGAAATACTCAAATCAGAATGGAATTTTATGTTGGTTTATTTGCAATAGAAGGAAGTAATTAAGAATGAAAGAGAGTGAGAGAGAGAGAAAGGGGAAGTTCTGTTCCAGCTTGGTCTAAGCCATAGGGAGTTCAGAGGCCTCAGCTAAGGGGACTTCCCAGAAGTTTAGATCTAGCACAGCTTCCAGCCATGAGGCCTCCTCCAAGATGAGGGATCTTCTTGGAGGCTAGTGCCTTCAGAAAGGGCCAAGGAACCAGGGAGTCAGCCTTAACACTCACCATGTTGACATCTCAGTGTAGCAGCCTGAAGTCCCATGCTCCAGTCCTCCTCCAAGTCAAGTACCACCGCCAAGGACAGCAAAAGTCCCTCTCACAGGAAGTGACATGAAATATAAAGGCATTTCTTTACATCACTTCCTGTGTCTCACACGTACCAATGGTGGCTTAAAATTGGCTTGGACAGCCTAAGGGGTGAGTCAGTTGTGTTCTGATTTGTCACTTGTTAGCACACACAGGTCATAGACCTTCCTAACCCACACTTAATTCTCAAATGGGGGTGTATATATTCCTGGTTACTAGAATTATAAAGACTAAGCATTCACACAGGTTTAATGTCAAAGTGAGGGATGGGGAAGGATGAGAAGGAGCAATTTCTAAGAGATCTCAGGAGCTTTCAAATTCACAAAAAAAAAAACCCTCCTGAGACTGAAAATCAGGTTTGCTACTCAATGACCTATGATTAGGGAAAGAAACACAAAGCAGAATAGGCAGTCAGATTTAGAGATCCAGTCACAGGCTTGACCAGGCAATTATGTGTTCTTGAGTTCTTGTCTATGCCTTCACCATTACTACTAGGCAGAGGGAATTCCTACATCTTTGTTTGAAGTCCAAGACAGAGCAGACATTTGGACATATATCAACCAAGAAATACTCTTGAAATGAAGAAGAAACGGTTTCTCCTCACTCTTTATAGACCACAGAATGGGTGACATTTCCTGGCTCAGGAGCTAAATTTCTTTGACATGGATTTTCTCCTCCTTTTCATCCTCCTTATCCTCCTTCTTATTGTCATTCTCGATCACCGAGAGACTACCACTATCCTCCTTGTGCTCCTCCTCATCCACCTTTTCCTCCATCTCTGACTCTCTGATTATCTTTATCTTTGTCTTTCTCTGTCTCTCCCCCACACCCCCTTTCTTCCTACCTCCAGCAGGGCAGGTCCAAGGACCACTTGGAAGCTGTTAGTCATTCTTGTCCCTTAGCAAGGAACCAATGTATATGTAGCCCATTACAAAGTTCCAGGGCACAAATCAAACCTCTAAATGCTACACATTACAAAGAGATCTCTGCTCCATTATATCCTCCATAGTATATAGAGTATATAGATGGTTCCCACCATACCATTAACATAAGATTAAGGTTTCATAGATATTTAAACTTGTAGAGGGAAAAGCCTAAGACTCCACAGAGCAAAGCTCTGGAGGCATGGAAGGCAAAAAAAATAAAAACAAAAACAAAAACAAAACTGAGTCCCTATTAAGGACAACCATGAGTCATAACACAGCTGAAGTCTGTCACATATCGCAACTTTTTACCTGGAGGCCTACAGCCACAAGCTCCCCCCTCCTTCTTTCCCTACAATATCATTGACATATGTATTTCCTTGGGAATCCTAGGTTGTTAACATGTTGATTTATGATCTATAGTAATCATTATGTCAACTCTAGATTATATGCCAAACTAGATTACATTGTACCACTTTATCAATTATTTATCTTCATTGTGTAAGTGGAAACTTGTGCAAAATCAATAGCTTATTTCCCCACCCTACAAAAGTAGATTTAACCTTCAATAAGGTGCTTTTGGTTGCTTTCATCATCTCTAGCCCTCCTGATTCCACCAACATGTTATGTTTTATCCATCCTACTACATCTCATTCTTCTTAGTCCTCCAGGTTCCCTTGACATAAACTATACTAAGAAAATACTAGACTTCCGGTCAAGATGGCGGCTTAGAGAAAGCTAAAGTTCAGATCCCTGGAAACCCTTCCTTACTGATCTCAAACTATATGCTCCTAGGGTGCCAAAATTCAAAAAGATCAACAGCATAGACCCTGGGAATCCTCCTCCTGGACCTGGACCTGGATCAAAAGGTACAGCCCCCCTCAAAAGCCAGAACCCGAGATCACACGGACCTAAGGGGTAGGAGCACAGAGTTCAAGGCTCGGGGAAGCCGCGGACCCTCCCCCCTCAGAGAGCAGGGTCCTCTGAAACAACAGTAACCCTCAGGGCCGACAAGACAGCCTCACGGCCAGCTATTCTGAAGGCAACTTCAGGAAAGCAACCCGACCCAGTGGAGGGGGCACGCAAACAGCAGGGAAACAGAGAGAGAGCCGGGGGCCAGTGTAACCCCCTGGCCAGATCATTCCATTTCAGTTCCAGTGAAAGTCACTGCCTTAAGGCATACTCAGTTCAACTCAGGGAAAGCTCATAGAACGGACAATCTGCCAAGGACTAAAACCTCTGAACACTAGACAAAGATAAGAAAAGCTAATCCTCCCCATTCAGAGATGGCAAACTCCACAGAAGAACAGAAGCCCCAAAATCCCAAGAAAAATAAGAAGAAAGGGGAGACTTTGGACACATTCTATGGAGCCAAAATACAAAATACAGAGGAGATAGAAGACGATACACAAGAAAATGCCCCGAAACCTTCCAAAGGAAATGGAAACTCTCCACAAACCCATGAAGAATTTGAATCAGAAATGACCAAAAAGATGGAAGCCTTCTGGGAGGAAAAGTGGGAAATAATGCAAAATAAATTCACACATCTACAAAACCAGTTTGACCAAACTAAAAAGGAAAACCAGGATTTAAAGGTCAGAATTAGGCAACTGGAAGACAACAATCATGTAAAAGATCAAGAATTAATAAAGCAAAGCCAAAATACCAAGAAATTAGAAGAGAACATAAAATATCTCACCAACAAGGTGACAGATCTGGAAAATGGAGGGAGAAGAGATAATTTAAGAATAATTGGACTTCCAGAAAAGCCAGAAATAAATACCAAACTCGACATCGTGATACAAGATATAATCAACGAAAATTGCCCAGAGATTCTAGAACAAGGGGGTAATACAGCCACTGACAGAGCTCACAGAATACCTTCTACACTAAACCCCCAAAAGACAACTCCCAGGAATGTAATTGCCAAATTCCAAAACTCACAAACAAAAGAAAAAATCCTACAGGAAGCCAAAAAAAAAGGCAATTTAGATATAAAGGAATGCCAATCAGGGTCACAAAAGACCTTGCAAGTTCTACTCTGAATGATAATAAGGCATGGAACATGATCTTCAGAAAGGCATGAGAGCTGGGTCTTCAACCAAGAATCAGCTACCCAGCAAAACTGACTATATACTTCCAAGGAAAAGTATGGGCATTCAACAAAATAGAAGATTTCCAACTTTTTGCAAAAAAAAGACCAGAGCTCTGTGGAAAGTTTGATACCGAAAAACAAAGGGAAAGGAATACCTGAAAAGGTAAATATGAAGGAAAGGGGAAAGGAGAAAAATGTTATCTTCTTCTTTTATTCAAACTCTCTTCTATAAGGACTACATTTCTAGCAATCTATGTATACTAACATGTAGGGAAAATGTAATGTATAAATAGGGGGTAAAGAAAGACCAAATAGAATAATCTTTCTCACACAAAGATTCACATGGGAAGGGGAGGGGAAGAAAACTCCAATGAGAAGGAGAGGAAGAGAGGGTTTTTTACTTAAACCTTAATTTCAGGGAAATCAACTCTGAAAGGGAAAAACATTCAGATCCATTGGGATCTTGAAGTCTATCTTACCCAACAAGGTTAGGGAGAAGGGAAAACCAAGGGGGGAGGGGGAGAGGGAAAACAAAAAGGGAGGGAAAGAGAGGGGGGAGGGGGAGGGAACAAAAAGGGAGGGACTAAAAAGGGAAAAATCAAGGGAGGGGACAAGGGGAACTGAATCAAAGTAAATCACTGGACAAAAATTTAGAGCTGAAGAAGAAAAGGTTAGAATGAGGGAAGGATATCAAAATGCCAGGGAGTCCACAAATGACAAGCATAACTTTGAACGTGAATGGGATGAACTCACCCATAAAACGTAGACGAATAGCAGAATGGATTAGAATCCAAAACCCTACCATATGTTGTCTTCAAGAAACACACATGAGGTGGGTTGACACCCACAAGGTCAGAATTAAAGGATGGAGTAAGACCTTCTGGGCCTCAACTGACAGAAAGAAGGAAGGAGTGGTAATCATGATATCTGATAAAGCCAAAGCAAAAATAGACCTGATCAAAAGGGACAGGGAAGGTAATTATATTATGTTAAAAGAGACTTTAGACAATGAGGAAATATCATTAATCAACATGTATGCACCAAATAATAGAGCACCCAAATTTCTAATGGAGAAACTAGGAGTATTGAAGGAAGAAATAGAGAGTAAGGCCATATTAGTGGGAGACTTAAACCAACCATTATCAAATTTAGATAAGTAAAATCAAAAAATAAATAAGAAAGAGGTAAAAGAAGTAATGAAATCTTAGAAAACTTAGAATTAATAGACATATGGAGAAAAATAAATAGGGATAAAAAGGAACACCTTATTCTCAGAACCACAAGGCATATTCACAAAAATTGACCATACATTAGGTCACAGAAACATAGCACACACATGCAGAAAAGCAGAAATAATGAATGCAGCCTTCTCAGATCACAAGGCAATAAAAATAATGATTAGTAATGGTACATGGAAAACCAAATCAAAAACTAATTGGAAATTAAACAATATGATACTCCAAAATCATTTAGTTAAAGAAGAAATCATAGAAACAATTAATAATTTCATCGAAGAAAATGACAATGGCGAGACATCCTTTCAAACCATTTGGGATGCAGCCAAAGTGGTAATCAGAGGTAAATTCATATCCCTGAATGCTTGTATTAACAAATTAGGGAGAGCAGAGATCAATCAATTGGAAATGCAAATGAAAAACTCAAAAGCGATCAAATTAAAACCCCCCAGCAGAAAAGAAATCCTAAAAATTAAGGGAGAAATTAATAAAATCGAGAGTGATAGAACTATTGATTTAATAAATAAGACAAGAAGCTGGTACTTTGAAAAAACAAACAAAATAGACAAAGTACTGGTCGATCTAACTGAAAAAAGGAAGGAAGAAAAGCAAATTAACAGCATCAAAGATGAAAAGGGGGACAGCACCTCCGATGAAGAGGAAATTAAGGCAATCATTAAAAATTATTTTGCCCAATTATATGGCAATAAATACATCAATTTAGGTGACATGTATGACTATATACAAAAATACAAACTGCCTAGACTAACAGAAGAAGAAATAGAATTCTTAAATAATCTCATATCAGAAAATGAAACCCAACAAGCCATCAAAGAACTTCCTAAGAAAAAATCCCCAGGGCCTGATGGATTCACCAGTGAATTCTATCAAACATTCAGAGAACAGTTAATCCCAATACTATACAAACTATATGACATGATAAGCAAAGAGGGAGTTCTACCAAACTACTTTTACAACACAAACATGGTACTGATTCCAAAACCAGGCATGTCAAAAACAGAGAAAGAAAACTAGAGACCAATCTCCCTAATGAATATAGATGCAAAATTCTTAAATAGGATACTAGCAAAAAGACTCCAGTAAGTGATCAGAAGGATCATCCACCATGATCAAGTAGGATTTATACCAAGGATGCAGGGCTGGTTCAATATTATCCACATAATTGACCACATCAATAAGCAAACCAACAAGAACCACATGATTATCTCATTAGACACAGAAAAAGCATTTGATAAAATACAACACCCATTCCTATTAAAAACACTAGAAAGCATAGGAATAAAAGGGTCATTCCTAAAAATAATAAACAGTATATATCTAAAACCATCAGCTCATATCATCTGCAATGGGGATAAACTAGATGCATTCCCAATAAGATCAGGAGTGAAACAAGGATGCCCATTATCACCTCTACTATTTGACATTGTACTAGAAACACTAGCAGTAGCAATCAGAGAAGAAAAAGAAATTGAAGGCATCAAAATAGGCAAGGAGGAGACCAAGTTATCACTCTTTGCAGATGACATGATGGTCTACTTAAAGAATCCTAGAGACTCAACCAAAAAGCTAATTGAAATAATCAACAACTTTAGCAAAGTTGCAGGATACAAAATAAACCCACATAAATCATCAGTTTTCTATATATCTCCAACACAGCTCAACAGCAAAAACTAGAAAGAGAAATCCCATTCAAAATCACCTTAGACATAATAAAATACCTAGGAATCTACCTCTCGAGACAAACACAGGAACTATATGAACACAGCTACAAAACACTCTCCACACAACTAAAACTAAACTTGAGCAATTGGAAAAACATTAACTTCTCATGGATAGGACGAGCCAATATAATAAAAATGACCATCCTATCCAAACTTATTTATCTATCTAGTGCCATACCCATTGAACTACCAAAATACTTCTTCACTGATTTAGAAAAAAAAATAACAAAATTCAGTTGGAACAACAAAAGATCAAGGATACCCAGGGAAATAATGAAAAAAATACATATGATGGGGCCCTTTCAGTCCCTGACCTTAAACTATATTACAAAGCAGCAGTCATCAAAACAATTTGGTACTGGCTAAGAAACAGAAAGGAAGATCGGTGGAATAGACTGGGGGAAAGCGTCCTCAGCAAGACAGTATACAATAAACCCAAAGATCCCAGCTTTGGGACAAAAATCCACTATTCGATAAAAATTTCTGGGAAAATTGGAAGACAGTGTGGGAGAGACTACGGATAGATCAACACCTCACACCCTACACCAAGATAAATTCAAAATGGGTGAGTGACTTAAACATAAAGAAGGAAACCATAAGTAAATTGGGTAAACACAGAATAGTATACATGTCAGACCTTTGGGAGGGGAAAGACTTTAAAACCAAGCAAGACATAGGAAGAATCACAAAATGTAAACTAAATAATTTTGACTACATCAAATTAAAAAGCTTTTGTACAAACAAAACCAATGTAACTAAAATCAGAAGGGAAACAACAAACTGGGAAAAAATATTCATAGAAACCTCTGACAAAGGTTTAATTACTCAAATTTATAAAGAGCTAAATCAACTGTACCAAAAATCAAGCCATTCACCAATTGATAAATGGGCAAGGGAAATGGATAGGCAGTTCTCAGATAAAGAAATCAAAACTATTAATAAGCACATGAAGAAGTGTTCTAAATCTCTTATAATCAGAGAGATGCAAATCAAAACAACTCTGAGGTATCACCTCACACCTAGCAGATTCGCTAACATAACAGCAAAAGAAAATAATGAATGCTGGAGGGGATGTGGCAAATTAGGACATTAATTCATTGCTGGTGGAGTTGTGAACTGATCCAACCATTCTGGAGGGCAATTTGGAACTATGTCCAAAGGGCCATAGCACTGCTGGGTCTGTACCCCAAAGAGATAATGGATAAAAAGACTTGTACAAAAATATTCATAGATGCACTCTTTGTGGTGGCCAAAAACTGGAAAATGAGGGGATGCCCATCAATTGGGGAATGGCTGAACAAATTGTGGTATATGTTGGTGATGGAATACTACTGTGCAAAAAGGAATAACAAAGTGCAGGAATTCCATGGAGAGTGGATCGACCTCCAGGAAGTGATGCAGAGCGAGAGGAGCAGAACCAGGAGCACATTGTACACAGAGACTAATACACTGTGGTATAATCGAACGTAATGGACTTCTCCATTAGTGGCGGTGTAATGTCCCTGAACAATCTGCTGGGATCTAGGAGAAAAAAAACACCATTCATAAGCAGAGGATGAACTGTGGGAGTAGAAACACCGAGAAAAAGCAACTGCCTCACTACAGAGGTTGAGGGGACATGACAGAGGGGAGACTCTAAATGAACACTCTAATACAAATATTATCAACATAGCAATGGGTTCAAATCAAGAAAACATGTAATTCCCAGTGGATTTATGCGTCGGCTATGGGGAGGGGGAAGGAAAAGAAAATGATCTATGTCTTTAATGAATAATGCTTGGAAATGATCAAATAAAATATTAAAAAAAGAATATGAATTTGACATTAAAAAAAAGAAAATACTGTTTTCAGTCAAATTCATTCTAAATTAGGTTCCAAATAGGAAACAATTATAATATATCCTCTTAAATCATTTTTGAAAACTTTTGTCTGACTATAGGGTTGTAGGCTAGAAAAACACTCCTCTTCCTTTCTATGTTGTTCCTATTGCCATATCAAATACATTCTTTTCAAGAATTACAACTATGATCAGTTTATATCATATATTACATATATATATTTCATATATCCTAGTTTCATTACCCCTTCTTTTTTGGCTTGTTACTATTTATTTACAAAAGCAATATTTGACTAAGCTATAGTTATGTAAATAATGAAACCATTTTCTTGATTTTAATATGAAAGTAGGGCTAGAAAATAAGAATTTTGATAAAAATCAGTTAACCAAAACTTTGTCTACTGAAACAGACAATGCCTCTTGTAAGGAGTTCTGAGTTTTGGAAATTCATAGAACACTTTTCTTCATAAAATATTCACAATATACTATTGACACCCTCAAAATAAATTCCATAGATACTTTTATAAAATATAAGAGAATGATAAAAGCTAATATTGTACCTATTCAGATAGGTTAAATTGAATAGAAGGAGCTATCTAAAGATCAAGTAGACTGAATGAGTCTCATTTGGTTTAGGAGCAAAGATAAATTACTGGAGACCAAAGCTATATAATACTCTGTTTATATGACTTTTCAGTGACAACTTTGGTGAGATGAATGGCCTTTTCTTCCAGTATGCCAACTGATTCTGGGACTGATTTCTCTCATTGCCCTTGATCCAGAATGTTCTGTTCCTTATTTGAGTTGCACTTTGTTGATAATTTCCCATTCCCATGTCCCATACCTTTATCAAATACTACTATACCAACTACCTTAATAAGCATGTCTTCCCTTCTCTCTACTTTGCCTTTTCTGCAAGATAACCTGATACAAATACACTACCAAGTTCTTACACCCTGCTCAGGCTTTACACACTCTATCATTATCATCCTAGCTCACTGTCACTCACTGTAAGTCCCACTGTTCCACCTACCTCTCTCTTTGAGATGTTTTCTAGTGAATTTCTCATTTCCCTTGCTTTCTCCCCAATTCTACTTCAATATGAGAATTTTGCTTCTTTCCTAGTGGCCACTTTCTTCCACAAGGTTGACCCATTCTGCTGCTTTATTTCCACTTATATCTATCTCTTATCTTTTACCTCTTTTGGAGTGTTATTATATAAGATCACAGATTTAGAGGCAGAAGGAAATTATATATATATATGTATATATATATATATGTATATATATATACACACACATATATATCTCACAAGTTCTCTAACTCCAAATCTGTCACTCTTCCAATTCAGAATTGGATTGTCAACAGGATTCAATTCTACTTTCCTTACCTTCAGCCTAATTACAGAGAATCCTAGGTCACATAGAATCTATTCAGCTGGCCAATTGACAAGGAGAATAAATGTATTTCCTTTTGATTTCTCTAGTATCTAGTCTCTAACTGGAGAAAGAGTGACATGGCTCTTCATGCCAATTGAATGGACTGTGACTCATAGGCAGATGTGAGGGTTAACAGTCCTTGTCAACTCCTCTGTGATTGGGTCACCAATCACAGCTTTACCATCTTCCTTGTTGTAATGCCTTATAGACCCCTGTATACTCTCTTCTGACTTGTAGGTTCATGCTAATGACCTCTGAAACTTGCCATCTGCCAAGTAATTATATCTTTAGGAATTCAAGACTTTTTATTCCATATGCCTTATAACCAAACTCTTTTGCATGTGTTTTCTCTTCCAGTTGGAAAGGAAACTCCTTGTGAACAGTCTGTCTCATTTGTTTTTCCTTCTATATCGACAGTGTATTGTACAGTATCCAATATATAGTAAACACTAAAATGCTTAATCTCATTTATACATTCATAATTCATTCTACCACAGAGCTGACCCCTCACTACTTCCATCCTTCTCTGCCTCTTCCAGGAAATTGACTTCAGGATGTTAATCAATTACTATATAACATCTTATGTGTTCCCAATTCATCCTCCTATAAATTGCCTGCTCTGGCTGAAGAGTAAGGGTCTATCCCTTTCTGCCTATACTTATTACTGGTAGTTATTAGTGCACCTTCTGTAATTCTATCCCCTCACAATAAAACTCTATGGAGCTGATTGAATTCTTCAGCAACAGACTGAAGTTTTCTAAAGTTAAATTTTGTATATCATTAGAGGTGGTCTCCAGCTATCACAAAGGTAACAAAAATGAGGTTTGATTATGTCTTCCTTTTTTATATACAGGAACAAATACAACTTACTTGACACTTTTTTTAAATTTGGTTTTGTTTTATTTTGGTTTCACTGGGTGTTTAGAAATTTTCTAACCTCATTCATTATCATTTCTGGACCACGCTGGGTTTGTAACAGACATCTAATCTAGATTTCAAAAGTCCATCTACCTTGCATAAGAACTCAAAAACATTTCCTTTACAATTTAACTATTTGTAAATTAATTATTATGTATTAGTTATAGTTCACACTCTCACTAGCTATTTCCTAATGTGAGAAAAATAAATATAGTTTATTTGGATAGAGTTCTTTGAGTTCATTCAGTGTGAAAATGACATGAGATTCGTTAGGACTCCATGGGTCTACAGTGAAAAGACAGCAAGAACTGATGCTTCTGTCACCAAGGAGAGACACTAAATAATAAATCAAAAAGAATTCCAAACAGACATAGGATATTCAGTTCTCTGCTCACTAGGAAAGGGGCACTGGACAAGAAAAATCCACAGTTCGGGTTATAGTGTGCTGATTTGAGTCAATAGTTGTTTTTTTTTTTAATCTCCTTTGTAAAGGGAAAAAATATACACACACTTTCTTGGCTATCTGAAAGCATAGCAATTAATTAATTCACTTTGGATAAAAACAATCAAGGTAGATATGGAATGGAAAGGAGAGATGGCAAAAATTAGTTTTAGTGGTAAGAAAAATAGATCTAGCATGATTGAGATTGACACATTCAGAAAATAATCTGTTAGTAGATGCAGTCATTCAAGGAAAGGGGATTCTCTTTCTCTTTTCCATCTTTTATCATCCTGCAATCTTGATCCTTTTCTCTTTCCTGGGGTTCATGTTACTGCATTACCCCATTTAATCATAAACACATTCTGGAACACTACAAGGTTTGAAGCATAGAAATGGTGTTCACTTCCATGGGAAAAAAATGTTTCTCCCATGTTTTTTGCCAATATATTTTCAATTGACCCACCTTAATTAGAGTTCTGAATACATTCATTAACAGTATTAGTTTATAAGAATTTTTGTTGTTTCAGTCATATCTGACTCTTTGTGACCCCATTTGGGGTTTTCTTTGACAAGGTTTTGGATTAGTTTGCTATTTCATTCTCAAACTCATTAACGGATAAGAAAACTAAGACAAATAGGGTTAAGTGACTCGTCTAGGGTGACACAGCTAGTAATTGTCTAGGGTCAGTCCTGAACTCAGGAAAACAAGTCTTCTTGACTCCAAACATGACACTCTATTCATTGTACCACCTAGTTGCCCAGTTCCTTGGAATAAAATTGGAGCAAGCTTTATCATCTGACACTTCTACAATGGAAAATTTTAATTATTTGTAATATGTAATGAAAAAGATTGTCTTTAGTACTGGCAAACACTGACTATATTACTTATTCTTCTGGGATGATAATAACAAAACAAAGAATAATAATGTAGGATAATATGATAGATTCTGGTCTCTCTGGAGATTTAGTACAGAAAATGGAATTATAATGGTGAAATGTCCCTTTAACTAATTATCAAGGGGAGAGGGTCATATGATTGCAACTCTCCAAAAGGATAATAAATAAATAAATAAATAGTGAATAAAAAATTCACTATTTCAAAACTTTTGTGCTCACTTCTTTTTTTTACTTAAACATTTTTAATATCAGGGAAAACTATGGTATTCAAAAGATAATCTAAAACATTAAATGTTTATTAAAAATTATAGAAAACACTAGGACCAATGAATAGTACAAGAGAAAACTTCTTAATAATTAGAGTCATCCCCAGGTTGTCTGAATTGTCTTGGAAAGTAATAACTTCCAACTCACTGGTGGTCTTCAAACAAAGATTGCATCTTGAATTTTCTAGCCTTCCTAATTGAAATGTTGTGATTTCACACCATTCCGTCTTCCCTAAGGTAGATCTAGTTGAGAATACTAAGAGTCTAAGACCCGTAATCCTTATTTTGATATATCCTCAGCACACTTGAATAGAACTAGTTAAATTTATTCAATAATTTCTAACCCATCTATACCTGCATAACTTGCTTTACTTTTGTTCAAGTTATTGACAAATTTCTAACCTGGAGACTGACTCAAAGTACAGTAGGCCTTCTTTTATATTCTTAAACATAAAAATTCTGTCTCTTGTCATTTTCTCTCACCACATGATCAGTCAGTCAGGAAATAATTTTTAGTATACCTACTATGTGCCAGGCACTGCAAAATATGCTGGGAATAGAAAAAAAAAAGGTGAAAGAGAATCTGTCCTTGAGAAACTGGCAATCTAATGAAAGAGACAATAAACAAAATAACTGTGTGCAATCAAGATTTATACATAAAATATGGTATATCTTTCAAGATATAAATGGGAATAATTTGTATAGGAAAAGTTCTAGAATTAAGAGAGTTTGGAAAAAGCTTCTTGATCAGCCTATTATTTCTTCATATCAAACAATTATTTGGGAGGTGGAGTCAAGATAAAGGCTTAGAGACAGCGAAAGTTCAGACCCCTGAAGGCCCTTCCATACTGATTAATAACTAAATGCCACTACTAGGGGACTGAAAATCAGACATAACAATAGCACAGAGCCAAAGAAACCTCCTGCTAGGCTCAACTTAAAAGACAGCCCCCCCCAAAGCCTGAATTCAAGAACACTCCAGGTTAAAGGGGAAGGAAGAAGAAAGGTCCAAGGACCCCTTCCCCACCTAGAGTACTAAGCCTCCAGTGGTGGCTGGAACCTCTGGGTGGGCAAGGATGTTGGTCTGGAGGGTGTACCTTGTGGGCAAAGCTGTGCCAGGCTCAAAGTGTCGAACACAGGTGGTAGGAAAGCAGTTGGAGAAGAAGCACAGAAAGGGCAGACTAGTGGAGACACTCCATATTGGCCCCCTTTCCTGAGGTTTTGGCCTCAGGGCTCATCCAACTCTGAAATTCAGCTGGACTTAATCTCAAATAGCCCTCAAAGGGCCAGGATGCTCAATCTCCAACACCCCTCACCCTCAGACTGTCCTGAGAGATTTGCTGACTAAGCTCCAAGGGTAGAGGCTGAAATAGAAGCCCCAAACCACAGATCCAACACAAAATGAGAGGATCTAGAGAGCAGGCAACTACAGGGAGTATGAGCAAACAAGAGAAAAAGAAAAAAGAAATTACAATTAACAGCTTCTATTCAAGCAATGAATAAAGAGTAAATGGAACAGAGAAGGATGAAGGAACACCAAGCCAAAAAAAAAAGGAAAGGAAAAAAACACAAAATCCAGCAAATTGGATACAGGCTTTGGAAGAATTCAAAATAAAATTCAAAACACAATTAAGAGAGGCTGAAGAAACTGGGAAAATAATTTAAAAATCAAGTTAAGTCATCTGGAAGCAGAAACAAGTGTCTTGAAAGCCAAAATTAATCAGCTTGAAAATGAGACAAAGGAGATGAAAGATGAGGCAAATAAAATGAAAGATGAGACAAAGAAGATGAAAGACAATCTCCAAAGAAAATCATACCAGAAGGAGAAGGGTGACCAAAAAGTAAGGGATGAAATCCAATCTTTAAAAACCAGAATACAACAATTAGAAACAAGCAACTTCACAAGGCAGCAGGACACTATAAAACAAAATTAAAAGAATGAAAAAATTGAGGAAAATATGAAGCACCACATTCACAAAATGGAAGATTTAGAAAATCATTCCAGGAGAGACAATTTAAGAATCATTGGTCTACTGGAAGACCATGACAAAAGAAAAAGTCTGGACATCATACTACAAGAAATTATCCAAGAAAAAATGCCCTAATATTCTAGAACAAGAGGGAAAAGTGGAGATTGAAAGAATCCACAGATCACCTGTACTTACTCCTCAACTGACAACACACAGGAATGTTATAGACAAATTCAAGAACTATCAGACAAAGAAAAAACTTTAAAGCTGCTAAGAAGATGTCAGTCAAATACCATGGAACTATAGTGAGGATAACATAGATCTGGCTGCATCTACACTGAATGACCAAAAAACATGGAATATGATATCCCAGAAAGCAAGGGAACTAGGTCTACAACCAAGAATCAACTACCCAGAAAAACTGGCTATATTCTTATGGGGGAAAGTATGGTCATTTAACAAAATAGAAGAATTCCAAGCATTTGTAAAGAAAAGACCACACTTGAACAGAAAATTTGATGCCCAAAAATACAAATCAAGAGAATCATCAAAAGGTAATTAAGAAAGAGGGAAAAAAGAAAAACAAAACAAAACAAAAAAACCACTTTTTAAGAGACCCATTAAGTTAAAATCTGTATCCATATAAGAAAGAAAGGTCATTAGTAACTCTTAAAAATTGTTGTTATCCCCTTGGTAGCTAGAAGAATTATACTTAGAGGGAACAATGACAAACTCTATAGGATGAAATGCAAAGATGTAAATATGTATATTTATATATGTATGAATAAATACATATATGTGTGTGTACATATATATGTATATATATATAACTAGAGTTAAAAAAGAGGTTGATACTGTAAGGATAATTTTAGTGTTTTGACTTAAAATCTAAATAAGTGGTCACCATGGGAAATTCCCAAATATGAAAATACCCAAGTTATCTGGGGATTTATGGAGATTTTAACTAATAAAGGGAGAAAGAATTAAGGGAAGGAGAGAGAGAGAGAGAGAGAGAGAGAGAGAGAGAGAGAGAGAGAGAGAAAGAAGAGAGAATTAATTTAAACTGCTTTGGCTCAGGCTGAGCCAAGCAGTAGTTAAAGGTCTTGGCCAAAGTGGCCTCCCTGAGCCTAAGGGAAAGAGGAGTCAGTCTTATAACTCACCACGAGACTGTCTTCAAGCTCAGTTCCAGTACTCCAGTCAACTCAATTTCCTGAACTCAGTTCAGAATCTAACTCAATTCCGAACTCAATTGCTTCCAACTGCTGTAACAGTTAAAATTTAGGGGAGACTGAAGCAGGTAGAAATTAGTTTCTCTCTACAAGGAGTATTATGTTTTTTAGAGGTTTATTAAAAATTAAAGATTAAAGAAAATACAGAAAAAGAAAAAAACATGTGCCTAGGCCTGAGGCCTAGACAAGATAACCTATATTATGGAAAGAGCCACGTCTGCCCCAAAACAGAAGTCCAAGAGAGAGAGAGCTCAAAAGCCTTTGCAATCAGGTTAAATCCCTTTTTGATCTCAGCCCACCTCATAATTGCATGAGATTACAACACATTCTGGGGAAGTGGAGCAAAGGCTTGTGGGAATTGAAGTCCTGGATTGCAATCCATTTTTACACAACTGACTTTTTACCCCTACCTTTTAAAGAAATTTTCTCTTATGTCACCTCCTCTAAATTTTCTCATCTACCAGTCACAGTAGATGCTTTTTTCCCAGGACTGCCAATTCTTAGTTCTCATCTTCTTTGGTTCTCACCTTCTCTGGTTGCATTATATCTTCTGAGTACTTCACACCTCTTTGTTAAGCTAGCCTTTTGTAAGTTATTTGACCTTTTTAGGTACTAATTTAACTTTTACAGGTACTTAACAACTTTTTGTATTAGATCTAAGAATAGACCTATCTTAAGGTTCTAGTTTTCTATAAGGTATGAGTTAGGGACTTTCATTGTTCAATCAGGAGTTTACAACTTTATCTTCCCCTAAGGCACTGTCTGAGTAAGGTGGAATAATTTTAAAAGTTCCCAATACATTCCTGATTCTTGTTAGACCAAGTATCTCCATTGTTATAATAAGGAAATAACTAAATAAAATCTGAAGTATAGTCTGAGTAGTTTTCAAGATTCACAATACTAAGAGAAATGGAAAAAGAAACAAAATGGAGTAAATGTATATGTCACAAAGAAGCACATGGAGGGAGGGGGCAAGAACATCAATACACTGGAAGAGTAAAGAGGTTGGAGATAGGAAATACTCAACTCTTACATGCATTGAAATTGACTCAAAGAGGGGAGAACAATCAAATACATTTGGGAAGAGTATTGATTTGAACCCTATAGGGAAGTAGAAGGGTAATAAACAGACTGGTGGGGAGGGAAGCAATACAAGGGAGGCAGAGGTTGTGGGGTAGTTTAAAAAGACTTTAAAGAAAATAAGAGGGGAATAAGAAGGGAGGAGGGTAGAAACAGAAGTAAAATAAGGGTGGGAATTAGTAGGACCAATTAAAAACAAAACACTGAGGTAGAAGGAAATAGTGAAAGAAGAAAGGGCAGGACTGGGAGTGGGAATCAAAATGCTGGGAAATACACAGCTGGTATCATAACTCTGAATGTGAATGGAATGAACTCACTCATAAAATGCAAGCCAATAGCAGTGTGGATTAGAAACCCAAACCCTACCATATGTTGTCTACAAGAAACACACATGAGGAAGGTAGACATACATAGGGTAAAAGTAAGAGGAAGGAGCCAAATCTATTGGGCATCAACTGATAAAAAGAAGGTGGGAGCCTCAATCATGATATCTGACAAAGACAAAGTAAAAATAGATCTAGTCAAAAGAAATAGGGAAGCTAATTACATCCTGATAAAAAGCAGTATAGACAATGAGGAAATATCAGTACTCAACATGTATGCACCAAATGGCATAGCATCCAAATTTTTAATGGAGAAACAAGGGGAGACCCAGGATCAAATAGATAGAAAAACTATACTAGTAGGATACCTGAACCTTCCTCTATGAGAACTAGATTAATCAAACCAAAAAATAAATAAGAAAGAGGTAGGAGAAGTGAACGAAATATCAGAAAAAATATACTTAGCAGATATGTGGAGAAAAATAAAAAGGAACAAAAAGGAATACACCTTTTTTTCACTACCATATGGTACATTCATAAAGATTGACCATGTACTAGGGCATAAAAACATTACAAACAAGTGGAAAAAATCATAAATGACAAATGCAACCTTCTCAGACCACAATGCAATGAAAATAATAATTAGTAAGTTTGCATGGAAGGGCAAATCAAAAGTTCATTGGAAATTAAACAATATAATTCTCCAAAATAAGTTAGTTAAAGAACAAATCATAGAAACAATAATTCCATTGAAGAAAATGACAATGATGAAACATCCTTTTTAAATCTATGGAATGCAGCAACTCCTTGAGTTCATATATATTAACAAATTAGGGAAGGCAGATATCAATGAATTGGGCATGCAAATTAAAAAAAAAAACTAAAAAGTGAACAATTTAAAAATCCTCAGATGAAGACTAAATTAGAGATCCTAAAAATCAAAGAAGAAATTAATAAAATTGAAAGTAAAAAATAAATCTATTGACTTAATAAATAAGACTAGAAGCTGGTACTTTGAAAAAACAAAAACAATATATACAAAGTACTGGTCAATGTAATTAAAAAGGAAAGAAGAAAAACAAATTAACAGTATCCAAGATGAAAAGGGAAACCTTCACCTCTAGTGAAGAGGAAAATAAGGCAATAATTAAAACAATTATGTCCAATCATATGGCAATAAATATGACTATCGAGGTGATAGGAATGAATGCCTAGACTAACAGAGGAAGAAATAGACTACCTAAACAACCCCATATCTGAAAAAGAAATTGAACAAGCCATCAAGGGACTCCATAAGAAAAAATCCCCAGGACTAAGTGAATTCAGAAATGAATTCTATCAAACATTCAAAGAAAAACTAATCCCAATATTATACAAACTATTTGACAGAATAAGCAAAGGGGTTCTACAAATTTCCTTTTACAAGACAAATATTGTACTGATTCCAAAGCCAGATAGGTCAAAAACAGAGAAAGAAAACTATAGACCAATCTCATTAATGAATATAGATGCAAAAATCTTAAATAGGATACTAGCAAAAAGATTCCAGCAAGTGATCACAAGGGTTATTCAGTATGACCAGGTAGTATTTATACCAGGAATTCAAGGATGGTTCAATATTAGGGAAAGCATCCACATAATTGACCATATTAACAAGCAAACTTACAAAAATGACATGATTATTTCAATAGTTGCAGAAAAAGCCTTTGACAAAATACAGCATTCATTCCTATTGAAAACACTAGAAGGCATAAGAATAGAAGGGACGTTCCTAAAAATAATAAACAGTAAATATCTAAAACCATCAGTAAACATCATCTGCAATGGCGATAAACTAGAAGCCTTCCCAATAAGATCAGGAGTGAAACAAGGATACCCATTATAACCTCTAATATTTAACATTGTACTAGAAAAACTAGCAGTAGTAATTAGAGAAGAAAAAGAAATTAAAGGTATTAAAGTATTAAAATAGGCAATGAGGAGACCAAGCTATCACTCTTTGCAGATTATATGATGGTCTACTCAAAGAATCCTAGAGAACCAACTAAAATGATAGTGGAAATAATCAACAACTTTTGCAAAGTTGCAGGATACAAAATATACCCACATAAATCATTAGCATTTCTATATATTTCCAACACATTGCAGCAGCAAGAATTAGAAAGAGAAATTACATTTAAAATCACCTTAGACAATATAAAACACTTAGGAATATATCTGCCAAGACAAACACAGGACTTATATGAACACAACTACAAAACACAATTAAAACTAGATATAAACAATTGGAAAAAAACATTAAATGCTCATGGGTAGGATGAGCTCACATAATAAAAATGTCAATCCTATACAAATTAATTTACTAATTAGTGCTATATCCATTGAACTACAGAAAATCTTTTTTTTTCTGAATTGGTAAAAACCATAAGAAATTTCATTTTGAAGAACAGAAGATCAAGGATATCCAGAGAAATCATGAAAAAAAAGCGAGGGAAGGTGGCCTTGCAGTTCCAGATCTCAAACTATATTATAAAGCAGTTGTTATCAAAACAATTTGGTACTGGCTAAGAGACAGAAAGGAGGACCTTTGGAATAGACTTGGGATAAGCAACCTCAGAAAGACAGTCTATGACAAGCCCAAAGAACTCAGCTTTTGGGACAAAAATCCACTATTTGATAAAAACTGCTTAGAAAATTGGAAGTCAGTGTGAAAGAGATTAGGTTTGGATCAACACTTCACTCCCTACATCAAGATAAACTCAGAATGTGTAAAGGACTTGAATATAAAGAAGGAAATTATAAATAAATTAAATGAACATAGAATAGTACACATGTCACATCTTTGGTAAAGGAAAGATTTTAAAACCAAGCAAGAACTAGGAAAAATCACAAAATGTAAAATAAATAATTTTGATTGCATTAAATTAAAATGATTTTGTACAAACAAAACCAATGCAACCAAAATTAGAAGGGAAGCAACAAATTATAATAAAAATGTCTGACAAATGTCTAGTTACTCAAATTTATAAAGAGCTAAAAAAGTCAATTGTCCACAAAATCAAGCCATTCTCCAGGTGATAAATGGGCAACTGACATGAATAGGCAATTTTCAGTTAAAGAACTCAGAACTATTAATAAGCATGTGAAAAAGTGTTCTAAATCTCTTATAAGAGAGATTCAAATCCAAATAACTCTAAGGTATCACCTCAC
Organism: Monodelphis domestica; assembly: GCF_027887165.1. Classification (NCBI taxonomy): domain Eukaryota; kingdom Metazoa; phylum Chordata; class Mammalia; order Didelphimorphia; family Didelphidae; genus Monodelphis; species Monodelphis domestica. The sequence goes on from NC_077228.1 coordinate 473,475,820, forward strand.
ACCTATCAGATTGTCTAACATGACAACAATGGAAAGTAATGAATGCTGGGGAGGGGAGTGGCAAAGTTGGGACATTAATGCATTGCTGTTGGAGTTGTAAATTGATCCAACCATTCTGGAGGGCAATTTGGATCTATGTCCAAAGGGAACTAAAAGACTATCTGTCCTTTGAGCCAGCCATAGCACTGGTGGGCTTGTACTCCAAAGAGATAATAAGGAAAAAGGCTTTTACAAGAATATTTGTAGCTGCACTCTTTGTGGTGGCAAAAAAATTGGAAAATGAGGGGATGCCCTTCAATTGGGAATGGCTGAACAAATTGTGGTATATGTTGGTGACGCAATATTCTTGTGCTCAAAGGAATAATAAAGTGGAGGAATTCCATGTGAACTGGAATGACTTTCAGGAACTCATGCAGAGTGGAAGGAGCAGAACCAGGAGAATAATGTACACAAAGACTGATATACTGTGGTACAATCAAATATAATGAACTTCTCCATTTGCGGCAATGCAGTGATCCTGAAGAACTTCGAGGAATCCAGGAGAAAGAACACTATTCATATTCAGAGGAAAAATGGTGAGAGTAGAAACACAGAATAAGAACAACTGCTTAATAACATGGGTCGAGGGGATATGATTGCGATATAGTCTCTAAATGAACATCCTAATGCAAACATCAACAACATAGAAATAGGTTCCGATCAAGGACACTGGAATTGTGCATCAACTATGGGAAGGGTGGTGGGATTTGAGGGAGGGAAAAAAATGATTGTTGTAACCAAAGAATAATGTTCTAAATTGACTAAAAAAATTATAAAATAACAGACTTTAGGAACATGAGAAACTATAAAAAATAATTATTAAGCAATATATAAATAGAAACTTTGCACCTTTGAACTACATCTCCCAGCATCCCTTTCCTCTTTGATCCCCACCTTGCTTGCTTGCATATTGTATATAGTTGTATGCAATTCTGCCTCTCCCTATCTACTCTCGAGACTGCAGCTTAGTTAGCTTCCTTTTTACTCTAGCTTTTTATTTTAGTTATTATTAATAAATCTTATTAAACATAATACTTGAAGTGTTTGGATATTAATTTTTAATCTTATAGCTTGGTGGAACATGAAGAGATAAAATTCTCAAAAAAAAAGTTTTAAGCCTTAGAAAAGAGTAGAGTAGATAAAATTTTCAAGACATATTTTCTCTCCTGTAGCTTTTTATGCCCATCTACTTGAGCCAGCATTCCTTGCTGCTACTGCTGTTTTCACCTCTGCTCAGACTCTGCTTTTCCTATTGCTGAGATGTGCTGTGAAGTCTGAGAGCTGATTGGAGTTTGAAAGTGCTTATTTGGTCCTGTGCAAAGGATGATCTATAAATCCTTCCACCCCTCAATCCATGCAATGTGGTTTTCCATCCTGTCCTAGCCATTTTTCAGCAGGGGAACACAGCATAAAACAGAAAAAAAAAACATGCTATTCCCCAAAACTCCCTTCTAGTTTCTAAGCCAAAATCTAAAACTGACTCTGGGCTACTGGTTAAGACAGCTGCAACTGAATGTTCTTTTTTTCTTTCACAGGCAGGGCAGATAACCCAAATCAATGAATTTGAAGTTGGAATTTTGGAGATATTGTCTCTGATTTTTTTCCATTTTTTCTCCTGACCCAAAAACACTAAGAGAAGCCAGTCTCTCATATGTAAATATTCTATTTTTCTCCCTTGAAGTTTTGCCCTTAGGGAAGAAGGCACCCAGAGAATAGGTTTTAAAAGCACTTTAGCAAACACCTGAAAGGATTTTTCCCTTCTAGTCATGGTCTTTTTTTTTTTTACCTGTAAATAAAATATATTCAGCCTTTTTGTTTTTTTGAGGAATAATGCTGTTAAAAAGCATGCTGGAAACTCTGAAAGAACAATTTAAGTTGTTAGAGCTAAGAAGGTCAGATTCACTTTGCTTAATTTAGTTTACTGGAAGTTTTTATTTTCATTGGATATTTCCCATTTTATTTACTTCTCCTCAAGAGATGCAGCAATAAGTTAGGCTACTTGAATTACATACCAAACTGTAATATTTTGACAATATTTTGAAAATCTTAAATACTCTCAACATGCAGAATGGAGGTTTTGCCCAGTGCACGTATGAGGAACTCCAGAGGTGTGACCAAAAGAATGCAAATGGATGATGATATTGGGGAAAGAAAGGAACCTTAAAGAGATCTGGAAGTTTATTGATATCAATTTTTTGAGTTTTGTTTCTACTCCATAATAGTGCTGAAGTCTATTGGAATTGTAGAAACGGACTTTTGAATTCAGTGCCCATATCCTGTCATGCTTACTGTATTTTGCTGATTGTTTGCTTTTTATGTTTATAAATTAATCTAATCAATATTTTTCTGTTACACTGAATCATTTTAAGCTACTTTGTTTTGGCTATTAGATATGTTCTGTTACATAATCTTTATTTGTACCCTTCCCCTATGACTGTACTAAAGAAAATATCATTGTAAAAGCCCATAAACACCTTGAACACAAATTTTTTAAATTGTGATACCATAAGTCCTTAGGGATGCTGAGTTTGTCACCTGAGCCATCAAGGTCACATGTTGCTTATACAGCCTTTTGTGTATTTTTTGTTAATTTTGTTAATTTTCACATAGATGATGGATTAAACTGACTACAAACTGTATATAAGCTTTGGGGAATTTAACGAACTAAATAACTCAATTTATTTTAAAGGATCTTCAGAAACAATTTTTAGATATCTAGTAGCTTCTGTATGATATATATATATATATATATATATATATATATAATGTTGAATAAAAGTTTGAGAACAAAATAGAAGTTCCTGCCACAAAAGTTTTATATAAAGCATGAAGCCTAGTAGCTTCTAAATGGATTTTTAAAAATATTTTAACTCTTCAGTTGAATCTAATTGCACCAGAACAATCTAGATTCTTAGTGATGTTTTAGACGCAAAAGTTTTTTTTTGTTGTTTTTTTTATCAGCAGTACAGAGGTTTGTGTTTTTTTTTCTAGGCTCCATTGCCAAATTTTGGAATAGACTTTGTTAAAAATATCTTTGTCAAGGTTGAAAGATTTGCTACATCTGTAGAACTTGTGACAAGTATCCATCAGTTCATAGGTTTTTTGAATGTCACGTCAACTGTCTATATAGAGACTCATATGAATTCTATATGATAGTGGTTTTGTTTGCTATTGTCATTAACTGGACTATTGTGAATTTTGGGAATTTTGGTACTTTCTTTGAATGTGCATTACCTACTGAACAACTATTTTATAAAACTGTTACTTTGTGAAAATCATTTGCACTCACTCAGTTTTTCATGGCCAAGTTAAAAAAGAAAATGAATCTCATTTTTGGGTGAGAAACCTTTGTATTCTACCTTTACTTGGCTGACACAGTGTGTCACTGATTGTAAGCTATATATTTTTTATTTAAAAAAATTTTAATTATTTTTCTTCCTGGTATGTATAATACAGTATTTGAGTTTTATTTTTTCCTCCCCTTTTTTGAACTCAAAGCACATGTTACCAGTTATTAAAGTTTTTTGATTTTGCATTACATTAAGTTTAAAAATGCACATTCACCCTAATATCAATGCATGTCCCAAAAGCTTTAGACTACATCGAACCCTGCCATTGATTATTTAAAAATTATGAGACTTTGCTTAATTATTCTGTCTGACTCCAGGAGAAGGGAATACAAAAAAATTCACTGTACAGTTCCAAAAAAAGAAGAAGAAGAAGAACAAAGGTAACATGCTTAGTGCCAATTGAGCAAAAGGTAAAAGAGACCAAATCCATCCTAATGACATTTTGCTCAAAGACTGCAAGAACTTTGTCATGTGTGAGACTTGAGGTTGTGGCTATTTAGCCTTTGTTAAATGCAGGATTTCTTTATACCACACATTATATCAAGTACATAACATCGATTTTTCTGTCTCCATTATCCCGGAAAGCAAATAAAAGGTTCAAAATAGGAAATTCTATTTCCCATTTGCTGCTGAAATCTAGTCCCTTTTCTGTCTTTCATAGAGTTGCAAACTTTATGTAGTCCTTGCTTCTGATTGGGTAAGTGCATAATTACAAAAATTACATAATTACAAAAAACTTTTATTGGGCCCTGATTCAAGAACCTTTTATAGATTTAGTTTTTCTTAACTTAGAATTTTTGCACATAAGACTTTGATATTTTTTATTTCATTCACTAGTTATTTTTTCTCTTTCTTCTGGATTTTTTGATGTTTTTGAATTTTTTTGCCATTTGATTCATATGCCACAAAACTCAGCCATGCATTCCTGAGTGATCCCTGGGTTTGTCAATACCCTCCATGGAGGGGAATGTATTATCCTATAATGCAAAGGATAAATTCTTTTGAGAGTAATTTTAGGATAAGAAACTTACTACCTCCCCAAATCCAGAAGGTGAACTTTTTGGAGAAGTTGCCATGAAGATGCCTGCAGAGACCACACACAGTACCAAAAGATGCAGAATGAACTTTGAGATAAGATGAATTTGATCTTTGGGGGATTATACGCATTTGTTTTGTATGTACACTCTTATGCCAAAGGTGACTACCCCCAAATTGGCTTTTGTCAATGTAGCAATCATTTGTTTTGTTCTTTTTCTCTTTTATTTCCCCTTACCTCCCAAATTATTGTAAGTTCCCTTTAGAAACTGCAATATTGCATACACCTTTATTAAAAAGATATTTAGAGTTTCAAGTTCATTATCTTTTCATACTCCATTGGAGAGACTGGTCTTCCAAAGATCACAGGGGGAATGTATAAATATAAATTTCGTACCTTTGAACAACATCTCCCAGCATCCCTTTCCTCTTTCATCCCTACCTTGTGTGCTTGTATTTTGTATATAGTTGGGTGGAACTCCTCCTCTTACTCTCTTCTCTCACAACTATGGCTGTTAGCTCCCTTTTGACTCTAGTTTCTTATTTTAGTTATTAAAAATCTTACTAAATATAATACTGGAAATATTTGGATATTAATATTTAATCTTATAGCAATAGCCTTTATTCCTCTTATTTTGAGTTCCACACTGGTTATTTGTTACAGTTTATCATATCCAGTCTACATCTAAATATTGTCCTCTTCAATATTCATTTTCATTCTTTAGAGTCTATGGTGTTCCTGATCTTATGGCCATACAATGACAGCAAAATATTTATATTGCTTTCCTTAGTAACTTGGGGCCAGTTAATATGTTTTGAATAGTCTTGTTCTCACATTTCTTTTTTCTTTTTAATCTAGTACTTTTAGATCTCTTAGATTTTTGAGTCTGTTTATTATTAAAGCTCTTTCCTATTATTGATCTATCAATAAAAAGACTGCTTGTTTTACAATGGAACATATTGGTATACATATTTATTCTATTCTATCAGAAATTCCTGAAAAGGGGGAAATGTTCTTGCACTTGAAAACTACATAACCTCCCTTATGTTGCCACAATCAAGATGTCTGTTATTTATAAAAATGGTCATTTTGCTGCCAAGACAGAAGTTAGTGAGACATCTTTGTGACAAAGTAGTACAACCCAAGGAAATCTGACTCCTTGGGAAACATGCTGTCTCTGTATTTGTGTTCTCCTGCTTTCCTTATATGTACATACTTGAGTAAAGTCTTGTTCTGTGACTTGTAGTTAGTTTGTGCTGAGGAATCATGTGATGTTGCTGCTGCTACAAAAAAAGGACTACTAAGCTTCATCTTCTACAGTGTCAATTTGTTCACTTAAGGGACACTTATTATTGTCTACTTAAGTGCAAAGAATTGTATAAAGGTAAAACAGAAGCACAGCTTTTCTGGTACAGTTTTATTTCTAGTAATGAAAAATAATATGCACATATATTTTTGTATATACACATGTGTGGCTATGCATACTATTCATATACATATACATAATACACATGCATATATATATATATATATATTCCTGCCAACACATGTATACTGTATAAGTGCATGTGTATACATATCTATATACATATATATTTCAACATATATTTAATCTCATATGTCTCTGCACATAGATGATCAATACAGTTAAAGGCACACACAAGCACAGATATGTGTTATAAATATTTATATGTAAAACTACATGGATTCAGATATTTATATGCATATATGGGTACATATAGTTGTGTATATGAGCCATGTGCATATCATGTGTATATATACATAAAAGTAATGCCTGTGTCCCTTGCAAGCATCTAATGGAATTGAGGAGAGGTTTCCTGTAGGAATTAGCATCTGAAATGGGTTTTAGTAAAAAAAAACATTCAATAACGGAGATGAAATGATAACATACATTCTAAGCATGTGTGTATGTGTGGAGGGGTTAGTTACTTTTTGCTTTAGAAATAAAACTCCAGGAAAGTTTTATTTTTTATCTTCAAAATTCAACTGTAAAATAATATATAAAAATGATTCCTACATTATAAAAATTTATTTTCCCATTTGGAATGTATTATCAAATTCACAATCAGATCATCTTAAACTTATTTATAATCCTGTCTTTTGTTTGTTTCATGCCTAATCGTGTATTTTGGAGCTCAGTAAATTTTGATGAAATCATTCTAATAATAATTTATATTCTTTTCTGACATTTATATATTTTTTTAAATTTTATAGAGAATTCATTAAAGGACAAGAATGGTGTAAGGAGTTTATAAGTTCAATCTTACCACCTGGAATGTAATTTTAGCATTATAGTTACTGAAAACTAAAGAGGATTACTAGATATATTTTTCTAGGTTCTCTTGGCACAGATCTGTGTAATGCACAGAGGTATATATATTTATATATATATATATATAGTAGTAGTAGTAGTAGTAGTAGTAGTAGTCTCTCAGTACCCAAGATGATGATTGTCTTTGTGCATTTTCATCTATAGTGTATAGATGAGTGTACACAAAGACACTTGTGCGTGAAGGAGATTTAATTGGAAAAGTCGATGCACAGAGACAATCCCACTCTCGCGGCTTTGGAAGCCTGGGTCCAATGGCACGAAAAATCATTACGTCTGGAGACTTCCTCAGCTGCATTGAATTGCCGTGTTGTCCTTTGTGCTCCAACATGCCCTAAGCACTCCACAGTTCTTTGCTGCGTCGCCATCTCAGCCATTGAAACTTCTTATTGGTTTCTTGCGTCTGTTCAGCCAAAGCAGCCTTCACATGCTGGGTGAGCAAAGCCTTGGTTCACCAGGGGTCTACGACCCGATGGCTACCCTCACAAGGTTTAGCCGGCCTGCCAAAGCCGTTGCCCAGGGTGTGGCCACTGCCACATGCTAGCAGCTACTGGGAGCCACAAGTGAGAGTTGGGTGTCAGGTGAAGGTCAGAGACTGGAGAGCTGCCCTAAGAGGGCACGACAAGCCCTCCAAACCAGAAATACTACCCCTCCCTGAGCACCCCATACACTATAGTAAAGAGAAATAACAATACCAATGATAATAACTAGGTATTAGCAATGGATCACTACATCCTATATGAACCACAAACTACTTCACCAAACTTCGAACTCAATTTTTTCCCATATATATATTCTGCCACATAACCCTGACAGAGTAGGCTGGGTATGCAGGATAATCCAGATATCTTACTGTATGTGGGGAGAAGTGGAAGCTAATTTATTATTATTAATAATGACAGCTAGCACTGATCTGTTATGCTACAGTTTACAAAGAAATGTACATATGTTATCACATTTGAGTAATAATGTTCCAGCTAAATATAATCTCTCCAAGCCATGGCGCAGTGTGAGATCAGGAAGATGCAAGACCAATGGTGGGAAAAAAGGCAGAAGAAATCCATCGCTTTGCTGATATGAAAAACTACAAATAATTTTTCAGTGCCCTCAAGACTGTCTATGTCTATGTCTATGGGCCATTAAAACCCTACACCACTCCCTTGCTATCCTCTGATGGTGACACTCTCATAAAAGATAAAAAAGGCATCAGCAATAGGTGGAAAGAACACTTCAGTCAGCTTCTCAACCAACCCTCTTCAGTCAACCAAAGCACCCTTGACCAGATCCCCCAAAACTTCACTACTGAACAACTTGACATCCCTCCTTCAATAGAGGAAGTCCAAAAAGCCATTAAACACATGAGTGCAGGCAAGGCACCCGGTAAAGATGGCATCCCAACCGAGGTGTACAGGGCCTTAAATGGAAAGGAGCTCCAGGCATTCCACATAGTGCTGACCAGCATATGGGAAGAGGAAGACATGCCTCCAGAACTCAGAGATGCCTCCATCATAGCCCTATACAAGAACAAAGGCTCACGAGCAGCCTGTGACAACTACAGAGGCATCTCACTCCTCTCCACTGCTGGAAAGATCCTTGCCCGTGTTATACTCAGTAGACTCCTGTCATCTGTTTCAGAGCAGAACCTGCCTGAATCACAATGTGGCTTCCAACCAGATCACAGCACCATCGACATGGTCTTCACGGTGAGGCAAATGCAGGAAAAATTCCTTGTGCAGAACATGAGTCTCTACATTGTCTTCATAGACCTGACAAAGGCATTCGACACAGTGAACAGGGACACATTGTGGGTGATCCTTAGCAAGCTCGGTTGCCCAGCAAAATTCATCAAACTGATCCAGCTCTTTCATGTCGACATGACAGGGGAAGTCCTATCTGGTGGAGAGACTTCTGATCGCTTCAACATCTCCAATGGCATGAAACAAGGATGTGGCCTCGCACCGGTACTATTCAACCTATACTTCACCCAAGTATTACGACATGCTATGATGGATCTAGACCTGGGCATCTACATCAAATACTGACTGGATGGCTCACTATTTGACCTTTGCCGCTTGACTGTAAAAACAAAGACAACAGAGAGACTCATCCTGGAAGCTCTCTTCGCAGATGACTGTGCTCTCATGGCCCACCAAGAAAATCATCTTCACACCATTGTGGACAGGTTCTCTACAGCAACAAAACTGTTTGGCCTGACAGCCTCAGCAAAACAGAGGTGCTGTTCCAACCTGCGCCAGGGAGGCCAACTAACCAGCCGTGCATTATAATCGACGGCACGCAGCTTTCAAGTACCTGGGCATCACCACTTTCAAGTGCCTGGGCAGCACCATCATCAACAAAGGGTCCCTAGATCATGAGATCAATTCCAGGATACAAAAGGCCAGCCAGGCACTCGGGCGGCTGTGCTGCAAAGTCCTCCAACACAGCATTGTAAACACTGCAATGAAGCTAAAAGTGTATAATGCAGTGGTCCTCAGCTCGCTCCTATATGGTTGCAAGACATGGACACTGTACCAGAATCACATGAAACAGCTGAAGCAATTCCACCAACGCTCTCTCCGGTCTATCATGAGGATCTGATGGCAGGACCGAATCACCAACCAGGAAGTCCTCGACAGAGCCAACTCCACCAGCATCGAAGTCATGGTCCTCAAAACCCAGCTACAATAGTCTGGAAACATCATCCATATGGACCCACAGCAAATACCTAGACAGGTATTCTATGGTGAACTGTCAGCTGGACTCAGGAAACAAGGCCGACCAAAGAAAAGGTACAAGGATCAGCTAAAGTCAAACTTGAAGTGGGCAGGCATTACACCAAAGCAACTAGAACTTGCTGCCTCTGTCAGAAGCAGCTGGTGAACCCACATTAACCATGCCACCACCACCTTTGAAGATGAGCGACGTCAATGTCTTGCCACTGCGTGTGAATGCTGACACCAGGCCACAACCTCACCTCCTGTAACAACTGGAGTCCCATGCCCCATGTGCCACAAACTCTGTGCCTCAGCCTTTGGATTTCAAAGCCACATGGGGGTACATCAATAGATGATAATGCACAAAGACAATTGTCATTCTCGGTCACCGAGAGGCTATCACTACTATCACATATGGGGCTAAAAACAAACTACACATGGTCAAATACTATTCACTGAATATGGCATTGCAAATGTATTATTTACCTCTCTTTGATTAAATGCCAGCAATAGTTTTACCTAACAACTTCACATCCCCTTTCAAATGCCCTACTGATTTCCCACTTCCTTCTTCTGAAACATCTTCATTAGAATGACTGGATATAAAATTGATTATAGGACAAACCAGGAGCACTAAGAAAAACAATATTCTGCTTTCTTTATCACCTAGATCCATCTCTGTCCTCACCTCCTCACTTCTTTCTTAAGTATATGACTCATTCCTTTAAAATTATTAAAGTTTTTACATTGTTGTCATTGCATGAATTGTTTTCCAGATTCTGTTCATTTAATTGTTCATCAGTATACAAAATGCCCAGTCATTCATTTTTCTTCATGTTATAGTATAAATGTATTTTTCTGGTTCTGCTCACTTCATCCAGTTCATAGATTTTTTCAGGTTTATTTTGAATCATCTATTTCCTTATTTCAACCATTCTTCAACTGATGAACATCTTTTGGTTTCCATTTTATTGCCTCCACAAAATATTTGCTATATGTTTTCATATGTCAGTATTTTTTTCAGATTTTCTGATATTAAAGACCTAGAAGTGGTATAAATGAGTCAAAGGATATACAATTTTCCATATTACCCATATTATATAAAAGAAAAAAGAAAGATAGAAAATAATAGTTCAGTTTGCACTCAAAGTTCAAAAGCAGAGTTTTCTCTCTCTCAGTGGAAAACATTTTTTAAATAATAACTCCCTTGACCTTATTTTGGATCATTGTATTGATCAGAATAGTCAATTCATTCACAGTGATGTTACTATGTACACTGTTCTCACTTCACTTTACACCAGTTATATGACTTGCTGGGTTTTTCTCAAACTACCTCCTTGTCATTACTATTTCCACCCCCTTTTTAATTTTTATTCCACCCCTCCAAATTAAATGTTGGTAAAATTTTCAATTTTAATTTTTTGACATTTTGTATATAGATTCTTTTCCTCCCTCCCAACCCTCCCTTGTCCCTAAGAAGATAAGTAACATGTCATAGGCTGAATATATTATCATATAATTCATATTTCCCCATTTATCATGTCCTAAATCCTTGCATTGTTGATAATAGTTTTCATTCAAACAGTACATATAGTAACAGCAAAAAAGTTGATTTTTCTCTGGTATAAACAATATGTATCATGGATGTGGAGAGCATTATTTCTCATAAGTTCCTCAGAATTTTCCTGGATCATTGCATTGCTGCTAATAGAGAAGTCCATTAATTTTTATTTTGTCATAGTGTATTTGTCAGTGTATAACATTCTCTTAGTCCTGCACCTTTCCCTCTGCATCAATTCCTGGAGGTCATTCCAGTTCACAGGGAATTCCTCCAGTCCATTATTCCTTTTAGCACAATAGTATTCCATCAACAACAGACACCACATTTTGTTCCTACATTCCCCAATTGAAGGCCATCCCATCATTTTCCAAAATTTTGCCACCATAAAAATATGGCTATAAATATTTTTGTACAAGCCCTTTCCCTGATTATCTCTTTGGGGGCATAAACCCAGCAGTGGTATGCCTGGATCAAAAGGGAAGACAGTCTTTTAAAGCACTTTTGTCATAGTTTGAAATTGCCTTTGCAAATGGTTGGATGACTTCACAACTCCACTAGCAATGCATTAATGTCCCAATTTTGCCACATCTCTTTCCAGGTTAAGATGGTTGTTGCAGGACTCTTTCTCTTCTTACCTCCAACTGATATAAACTACCACAAAATGCCAAAAAAACCCAAATTCAGATGAACAAAGGGATCCACAGTAGGGTGCTGCATTAGACAAATATGGGATTTGGGTATTTCCACACTATAAGGGGGTGAAATAGCTCCCACCAAAACTTAAGCTGATCAATTCTTCCCTACTCCACTTACAGAGCCAGAGTCAGAGGCATCATGCTAGAATCAGGGATCAAGCACAGGGCAACTCTAGGTCCTTGGCAGCTGACTAAGTCCATCAGGGGTTTAACCTTGAGAGCAGCTGGACTTGAGACTCCAATAGGCTGAAAAGTGTGGACCTTGGGCCCAGAGATAGAACAGAGAGGGGAGGCACATAGAACCAGCAGAGATTCAATAGATGGCCTCAGGCAAAAACCTTGCTCCTTAGCTCCAATACAAAGAGCCTGCCCTCCTCACTCAGACTTCTGACTGGAAAGAGAAGACAAAATCAGCATAGTGATGGCATGAAATGCCCAGGAAATACAATTTCCAAACATCAAGAAGAAGAAGAAGGCATTGACCCTGGATAATTTTTATGGAAAAAAAAATCCAGACTACAGAGAAAACAGCAGAAGATGACAAACAAGTAAATACAACCAAACCTTCCAAAAAATGGGAATTGGCCACAAACTATTGAAGAATTAAAATATGAGATTATGAGAAAGATAGAACTGTTTTGGCAAGAAAAGTGGGAAATAGTTCAAAAGGAAAACAATAGTTTAAAAGATAGAAACTCCGAATTGGAGAAAGAAGCACAGAAATCAAATGAAATGATAAATAAAATGAAGAACAAAATTAAACAGATGAAAACCATGAAAAGCAGGATAGACCAAACAGAAAAGGGAAATCAAAAGATTAGAGTGGAAAATCAAAAGATTAGAGTGGAAAACAAGGTTTTAAAGACCAGAATTGGGCCAATTAGAAGCCAATGATCTCACAAAACAGCAAGAATTAATTAAATTAATAAAGCAAAGACAAAAGACTGACAAAATAGAATGAAATATAAAATATCCCACTGACAGGATGACTGAACATGAAAACTGATCTAGAAGAGACAATTTGAAAATCATTGGTCTACCTAAACACCCAGAAATAAACAGAAATCATCATACAACAAGAAATTATCCAAGAAAACTGCCTTGATGTTCTTGAAAAAGAGGGCAAGATAGACATTGAAAGAGTCCATAGATCACCCTCTACATTAAACAACCCCCAGGAATGTAATTTTCAAATTCAAGAGCTTCCATACTAAGAAGAACATTTTACAAGAAGCCAGAAAAAGACAATTCAGATTTCAAGGAGCACTCATGAGGATTACATAAGATCTGGGAGCTTCCACACTAAAGGAGGGCAAGACTTGGAATATGATATTCAGAGAGGCAAGAGAATTGGGTCTTCAAACAAGGATAACCTATCCATCGAACTGATTATATACTTCTAAGGGAAAGTATGGGCATTCAACAAAATAGAAGATTTCCAAGTATTTGTAAAGAAAGGACCAGAAGTAATTGGAAAGTTTGGAAATTGGAAAGGCATGTTGAAGTCTCTCAGATTTACATGCCTAGTCTCTCCAATTAATCATTTCACATAACTAGCTTATATCTCTAAAGATCTCTTACTAGCGGTGCATGCAATATTGTACTTTCTAATAAAAGAAAAATTAACTTTTGGGAAAAATATCAAAATAAAATTGTATATAAAAATTCTGAGTAAATAAAAATAAATCCATAAGAAGTCCTTGAATGAGGACCCAATTAAAAGTGATTTCTGTCAGAGAAGCCTATAGGACAATTGTAATGATTTAGTGCTTACCCATTGGTAGCCAGAACTACAGAAAAAATGTCATATGATGAAGAGAGAAAAGGGGCTAGATTTTAAAGCAAAAGGGAAGTATGATTCCTGTAATACTTATAGAGAAAGATGGGTGGGTATGAAGAACAGGGGATACAGAAGGTTTGTAGCAGGGAATGGAGGAGTTGAAGGGTGAGAGAGAATATGGCTGCTAGTGAGGCAAAGGAAAGAGATGCTCCCTGCCAAGAGGCTATATTTTGAACAAAATGGGATGTCCAAGAAATGAGCCACATATGATAACCTGCAGGGGTGTCTTCTTGCTGGATTGCTGCTGAAGTTGCCCCAGAGCAGGTAAACTCAGATCCCCCTGAGGGACAAAACTTTCCCCAAGATTTGGTCATCCAGAAGTTGTCTGGTAAGGAACATTTGTAATTGGATGACTGAACTGAGGTTCAGTTTTCTCTATGCCCCAGAAAAGATAGTCCACTTATCTGACTGTGATATTCAAATGAGGTAAATTTTAATAACCAGTTCAGATTGGAGAAATATCAGGGAAAAGGGAAGAGGGATGTCCCTAAATAACTTTGGAATCTTTCTCAGCTTTGGAGCTGAGGCCAGGTCTCACAGGCTGGTGGAGGGTTTCTCTTATTCCTGTCTACACTATATCTGTGCTTGTTTTCTTAATTTCAAAATCATAGCAGTAGACAGCAAGCAACAAGAAAAGTTCTGACTTTCAGAGCTGGTTGGGCCTGTCTCTTTGGGCTGAAGAAAATAGAAACACCATATCCAGATTGGAAAGGCAAAGCTTCTCCCACTTCCAATACCAGGAAGGAAGTGCTTTAGACATAAGACCAATTGCCCCTCCCAGTTGCCCTTTCCCCCACCAATTGTCAGTCTTGTCATTTTCTTCTCTTTAATATTCCCACTATTTCTTGTTCCAACACAGTGGCAGAAAGTCCAGAACTTGTTCTTGTTTCCTTTCCACATCCCCTAATCTGATTTTACCTTCACTTTTAGGGATAGATAGCCAAAATGGCAGTCCAAATTAGGTACTTGTCAGAAATCTGGCATGAGACAATATGGTGTCTAATGTTGTCAAACAGCCACTTTTTCAAACCTCAAAACATGTCCTCTATCTTGGGGCAGATTCTCATCAATCCCACCAGGATTGTTTGGTCTCCTTGACCTTGTGCTTCTTGGTACTATACAGAGGCTCTTTTGTAATCCCTTCTTCTGAAATATGACATAGTTATTAGTAAAAGTCCCATGATATTTAACAATTGATGGCAGATTTCTATAGCCTAAAACTTTGGGGTATGCATTCAAATTAGGAGTAATGGATATTTTAAACTTATCCTTCAATATAAAATAAGTAATATTGGTTACATGTACTTCAAGTACAAAACATAAGAAGAAAGAAAAGAAGGCAACAATTTATACAGACTCCAGATATGCATTTGGAATGTCATGCAGTGGGTATGCTATGGCTCCAAAGGGGGTTTTTAACCTCTGGTGAAAAATATATCACAAATTCAGATATCATTAATGAAGTTCTTTCTGTTCTCCAGCTACCTGGGAATCACACAGGCATGTTTCAGAGCTATCAGTCTTGTACCTTGAGCACTTATATTTGAGGGCAGCAAAGCTGACCACACAGTGGTAAATTATCTGACTACAGCAGCTCCAGTGTAGCATATGCCATCCCTCATGAAAGAAGAAACATCAGTGAATAAAACTAAGTCTAGGTTGTTTAAAGGAGTGTCCAGGTGGTTATCTCAAGATTTTTAGCCATGGACACTAAAGATTCACAACTTTGTAATGGTTCTCCTGAAACTCATAAATCAAGAAGCAAGGTGGCAGGATTAAGAATTGTACAGTGTTTCAAGGTAATATGCTCATTACCCAAAATAAGGTTACTTCATATCTAGCAAGTCTTTGATCTAAAAAAGGCCTGTGTTCTATGTCTTAGCAACAATGCTTTGAATTAATTTGGGCACATTATGGTTAATGGGCACCCCAAAACTAAATCAGTAGACTTAGTTACTAACAAAGCTGTGGCAGATATGCCTCAAAGACAAGACACAGTGTGACTCCTGAAGCTATTGGGTTAAGCTGGGGCAAATAATAAGCAAATGGATGCTTAACAGGTCCTAAAGTTTGAGTTAAAAAACCTGAAACTACCCCCTCTCTGTTCATGCAAAGTAAATGTTTTTTGTTTGTTTGTTTGTTTGTTTTTTGAAATCTGGAATGCTCACAGCAGGGATAGACAGGACAGCCTGTTTTAAATTTGATAGAGCTGACAGGTGTTCCACCTCTAATCCAAGTGGTTCAGGGACTGAATTTTGTGTCAGAGCTTTAAGGGGTTTAGTGATTTCCCCTTAGCAAGGGACCCACTGTCTACAAAAACCTGTTCCTCCTGAAATTGCCCTCAACCATTTCTTAGTGGAGTGGGTGCTCAATTTCTGAATGTCTTCTATGATCTAGGGGAGATGAAGCAGGCACCAGCAGTTTAAGTAAATCCTAAATATTTCACTTTAGGGAGATACCATTGAACCTTTGAAACCTTGTAGTCTCTTTTATGTGGCTCTATAAGTAGATGTTTGCTGTCTTCTTGGCAAGCTGTGGAGTTTGGTGAGGCCAAGAGCAAATCATCTATAAAATTTATCAAAAGGCTTTCTTCAAACTTAATACTATCCAAATCTTGGCTTTAAATCTCTAAGAATAGGGTGGAACTTTCTATGAATTCCTGTGGTAGTCAATGCCAGGTCCACTAGGAATCTTTCCAGATGAAGGCAAATGTATGCTTTGAATTCTCATGAACAGGAATTGAGAAGAATGCTGAACAGAGGTCTACCACTGTAAAATATTTTGCTGTGCTTGAAATAGTAGAGATAATTGTGTTTGGGCAGGGAACCATATGACGTCTCTTAATGACATGATTATTTACAGCCCTTAAATCCTGGACAAATTGATAGATTTTTCATCAGCTCCTAATTTGACTTTTTTACAGGTAGAATAGGTTTATTATATTCAGATTTGCATAGAATTATTATTCCTTGCTCTATTAATGAATTTATCACTGGGGTAATTCCCTCAATTTCCTCTTTTGATAGTGTAAAGATTAAAATTAATAATCAATAATTAAATGTTATACTTTATAAAGTTTAATTAATAATAACTAAAAAAAAACTGTCTGAATTCAGCCAGGTCTCGGGTCAAAGAGAGAGCATGGGAGGAGCATATATCCACATAAATACTAATGTGATCTTGCCAACATGGAGACACAGGAGAGATTATAGAGAATTTTGAGAAATTCTAAGGACTTCTAGGGAATAAAGTAAAAAGTTCAAAATCTCCACTTATACATACCCCCTGTGATCTTATCGGGAAACCAGTTTCCCCCAAAGGATCATGGAAATGGAATCAACTTAAAAATTGCAATAATTTGTCAGTAAAAGGAAAAGAGAACAAAACCGATGATTACTAGGTTGACAAAAAGCCAATTTGGGGGCAGTCCCTTTTGATATAAGATTATACATTGAAAACAAAGGCATTTCAACCCCCCATAGTTAAAATCAGATCCCAAAGTTCACTCTGCATCTTCTGGTGTAGCATATGGTCTCTGTAGGCATCTATCTTCATGGCACATTCTGAATTCTAGGAGGTAGCAAGTTTCTTATCCTAAAATTGCTCATATTTAAATCAAATCTCACAACAATAACTTGGCCCTCCTGAGGTGAAGAATAAAAAAACACAGGAATCACTCAGTGATGCATGGCTGAGTTATGAAATATATGAATCAATTTGGAAAAGAAAATCAAAAACATGAAAAGATCCAAATAAAAGAGAAAAATAACTTGTGGATGAAATACAAAATATAAAAGTTTTATGTATAAAAAAATCTAAGTAAAGGAAAAACAAATCTATAATAGGTCCTTGAATCATAGACCAATTAAAATGATTTAAGAAATTATGCACTACCCAATCAGTAGCTAGGACTACAGAAAATTTGCTACACCATGAAACACAGAAAAGGAACTAGATTTCAACGGCAAATAGGAGCTAGGATAGCAGTGAAAAGGAGGTGCTTGATAGAATGTGACTCAGAGGAAGTTCAACCTCAATAAAACTCAGATACTATATTGCACATGCAAGGAAAAAACAATGATAAAAATTTAAAAATAAAAAAAAATATATCAGTGACATACTGTGTCAACCATGGGTGAGTATAAATGATTTTCAGAATAAAACAGTAACAGTAGATAATGCACATTCAAAGAAGTAGCAAAGTTCCCAAAATTCACAATAGTCTAGTTAATTACAATAGCAAACAAACCTACTCTCATATTTCACATAATTTGCTATATGACATAAAAAACCTATGAACTGATGGATATTTGTCACAATTTTTACATATGAAACAAATCTTTCAATGTTGGCAATTATATTTTTAAACAAAATACAACTTATTTGCATCTGGAACATCACCAAGAAATCTAGATTGTTCTGGTGTAAGAAAATTAAACTAAAGAGTTAAATTATTGTGCATGTACAGAAGCTCTTTTTGACTTCTTGTTTATATGAACTTTTTACCTTTAATACAACATTCTTTGTAATATATATGTATGTAAATATAAAAATCATCCATTCAGAAACCACTAGTTATCTAAAATTATTTCTGAAGATCCCTTAAAATTACAATTTAAATTCTTAGCTCATTAAATTCTTCGAAGATTGTATATAGCTTTTGATGAAGTCAATCCATCATTATCTATGTGACAATTCACAAAGGCAACATGTGATCTTTGATGGATCAAATGATAAGAGTTTGGGCAAGATGTTCATGGGTTTATACAATATTTTTTTTCTTCAGAAAAGGTAATGGTACAAATTAAAGATCAATATAAGCAAAATATGGTATATTAAAAGATTCAGTATTACAGGAAAGTATCAACTAGATTAATACAGATAAACTTAAAAAATTTAATCCTTAAAGCAAACTGTAAATACAATAATATAAACAAATGAAAAGGTACAGGCAGTCAGTGTGGTCAAAATCCACCGCCCCCTTTTTTTTTTTTACCATTCTCAATGGTCTTGTCCTATATTATAGGAGAATAAACTCAAAATAGTTAGCAATAAACTTCCAGATATATTTTAATGCTTCCTCCCCCTCCCCCAGTATTTATCATTCATTTGCTTCTCTTTTGTCAGAACTCTTAAGCTGATCATATTGAGGGAGAATTCTGCAGTGAATATAGTATGGAGGGACCTCAAATTGGAGGTATTGTAGAGGTTGGGCAGACCCAAATGCCAAAGGAGTGTAGGAAGATGAATCTACCCTCTGAATCTCAGGATTATTCAAGTTAAATGCAAGGATCCTTGTTCCCAGGAACAGTAGTAAGAAAAGACATTCCAAAACTTTGAGCTGCTGGAGATAGGTAATGCACTGCTCTTTCATAGAGTGAGCCATGCTTTGTAACAAGTTTACTCTTTAAATAAAAGTTAAACAAAAGGAATCCCTGACTGAAGGTAAAGAGCTTTTTTTAAGTTTTTTTTTTCACTAAAGGGTTTTTAAGAGCTATTCTTCTGTGCTCTCCTCCCTAAAGGCAAATCTTAGAGGGACAACAATAGCATATGTGCATATGAAGGAATGGTGTTTTGGGTCAAGAGAGAAAGAAAAAAAAAACAGGTTTATTTCCCAAAACTCACTTTAAATCCACTGATTTGGACTCCCTGCTCTACCTATGAAAAAATTTGAATAATAACCCTCTAAACTAGGAGTCCAGGGTCATTAAAAAAACTGTTTAAAAATTAGGTGTGGGGTTCTTTTCTCCACACTGAAACATGGTTATGGCAGGCTAGAAACACACATGAGGAATGAGTAAAGTGATTGAGGCAGAAAGATTTTTATACATCACCCTCTTTGGAAAAAAATGACTGTGATTGGCAGGCTCTTGTGGCAGGTTTGGTCTCAGCAAGAGGAGGCTCCACGCTCAGTAAGGAATGCTGCTCAGGCAGATAATTGGGAGAAACAGCAGGCAGAGGCAGGTGGCTGGGCAGGGCAGGAGCTCAGGCACACCCTGCCACTGGAGCCTCGTAGTGGGTGGTGACTGGGCAAACGTACTATCTTAACTGTAAGGCTATCTGTTAAAATTTTTTGGAGAATTCATAATTGCTTTGTGGTAAGCAAAAATGTAAAGATTAAAATTAATATACAATAACTAAATATTATATTTTACAAAGATTTATTAATAATAGCTAAAGCAAAAGAACAGCCTGAATTCAATCCAGTTGCAGATCAAAATGAGAACATGGGAGGAGCATACATCCACTTATATACCAATAACATGATATCACCAAATTGGAGACGCATTAAAGATTATAAGAAATTTTGGGAAATACTAAGGTATTCTGGAGAATTAAGTCAAAGGTTCAAAATCTCCATGTATACAATAGGAGATACTGAGGAATGAAAGGAGGTAGACTACCTGTTAATTTGATCAGGAGCAGTTGATTTGAGTAGGCCCATCGGAAGAAGATGTGGCCCAGAGAGATTCAGGTATATCAGCTGGGATTTTATTTCAAAGGTGTCAGTTTTCTTCACCTCCTGACTATTTAAAAGAAATACAGGAAGCAAATTTAAGGATTCCTCAGGCTATTCTAGCATCATAGAACCATCTGAAGAGCATGTTATTGTAGCTCTAAGTTTGCATAAAAGATCTCTCCCTAACAAATTTATAGGAGAGCCAGGCATTAAAAGGAAAGAATGTTCTACTGATAGGGGTCCCACAGACATCATTCGAGGGGAAAGTTTTGGGACCTTTAGAGATTCTCCTGATACACCTACTACATTTAAAGAGCCAATAGAATTGCATTGAGAATCAGGTTTATTCACCGATATTTATCTAGAAGCTCCATTGTCTGAGAGGCCATCATAATATGTATTCCCAACCTTCAGTGTTACATGAGGTTCATTATTATAGGGGGGGAGTGTTTACTGGGATAACTGACATTAAAAAATCAGGGTCTGGAAGAACAAAATTTTCCCTTTTGATTCCAAAGGCTTTCACCCCTTCCTCCCTCCCCACCTTCATAAAGATCTTCTGGGGTCCTCCACCATGATGTGGACAAGTCTCATTTTGGGTATTTTGGTGTGAGTTATCATTTGGCTCATTCAAATTGCTATTTCTATAATTGTTATTATTTCTAAAGTTGTTATTTGTATTTGCCTGATTCCACTTCCTACAGTTCATCACTATATTATCCCCTTTTCTACAGAAGTAACACATTAATGATTGATTTGTGGATTACTGAAAAGGGGATATGGCCACTCCTTTAATTTCTTTTTCTTTTTCAATTTTTTTCTTTCTTGTATTCAATTTATTCTTCTATATGTTTCTATTTTATAGATGAGCTCAACTCATTCATTTTCAATATTATCATTATGTGTATTTATTTCTATCCTATTTTCATCTGTTTATACATCTTTTTAAAATCCTCTCTCCTCAAATGTTTATTTTGTATTTGACAATTGTGTCTTTTAATATGTGCTTCCTTCTTTCATCCTTACCAAAATCTCTTATCTCCTCCCCTCCTTTTGCCCTATTGAGTTATATGGATACCCATCTGTATGTGTGCACATTCTTCTCTCTTTAAATCAATTCTGATGTTAATGAGTTTAAAATACTGCCCACCCCATCATTCCCTCAACATTAACAGCTCTTCCTTGTGCACATCTTTTATGTGAAAAAAAGTTTCCCCAATCTGCCTGTTTCTTTTCCCTTCTCCTAGTATATCCTTTCATACTCCTGAATTTTTGGAGATCATAGCAACTTGATTGATTCACATGTGTGCCTTATTTCCAGGTATACTTCTTCTAACTGTCCTAAAACTAATAAAACTCTTGGAATTTACATTGTAAGGGGTAAATTCTAGGGTTTGACAGAATATTTATTTTTTTTTAGTTGGTTGCTAGGGATTTAAATTCTAAATCCTAATGAAATACTCAAGTTAGAATGGAATTTTATGGTGATTATTTATAAGAGAAGGAAGAAAGTAAGAATGAAAGAGAGAGGAAAAAGGGAAGGATAGCTGCCCCAAACTGGTTTGAACCAGGCAGGAGTTCAGAGGTCTCAGTCAATGGGTCACTCCAGGGGCTAGTGACTCCAGAAAGTCAAGGGAAAGGGAGTCCTAACAGATGAGCCTTTTCAGAGGCTATTGCTTCCAGAAAAGCCAAGGAAAGTTGAATCAGTCTTATTACTCACCACATGATGTCTAAGGGAAGCAGTCTTAGGTCTCATGTTCGAGCTCCTTCATGGTTCAATTCTACAGCCCAGTCCCTCTCACAGGAAGTGACACCTGTGTCTTACATGTACCAATGGTATTTGGCTTTGGATGGCCCAGAGGTTCAGTTGTTTCTGATTTGTCACTTGCTAGCACACTTGGGTCATAGACCTTCCTCCCCCACATTTAATCCTTAAGTGGGGGTGTATACATTCCTGGTTGCTAGAATTCTAAAGATTAAGCAAGATGGAGCAAATCTAAAATTCACTCATGTAACATCTTCCCACATAGGTATGTAGACAGTTTAATGTTATCAAGTCCCTTAATATATTTCATTCATATTTACATTTTTATGCTTTTCTTGAGTTCTTTGTTTGAAGGTCATATTTTCTATTCAGTTTTGATCCTTGTGGAAAACTGGAAGAAATGTTTGCCTCATGGTTTTCTCTGGTAGCTACTGTTAGAAGGCAGTTAAAGCCCAACTTCATGCTAGGTAGCTCAGGGGCCAAAGGAGGCTAATTACAGCAAAGATGTTCTCACAAGAAGACACAGCCTAAGTTCTAAACTCTGAGTGAAAGTGTGTGTGTGTGTGTGTGATTATGAGCTAACAAACGAGAGACAGAACAAGATTAGGGAGAAAGACAAAGACAGAGAGATGGATATACAGAGAATAACAGTCATGGGAAATCTAGGGAGGTTCATGAGAGTAAAATTGCAAAGAGCTGTTTTATTGGGCATATAAGAGTGATTTTTATACATTTCATGAACTAAGAAGTTACTTGTCAAAAGTACACATTTTCTATATGTCAATTAAGAGTATTCAAGTATTATAAAAGTATTCAGTCCAGTTAAATGTACACAGCTGCATAAGGGACTAAATACATTCAACAATACTAATCTACAAGGTTGCTCTTTGGTGTGATATCCAAGACAAAAGATAATGCTGGTGACAGAGTAGAGATGGTCTCTCTATCATTGTGACATAACTCAAAGTTTGTGATAACATAGCCAGGAATTTTGAGGGAGTAGAATTGGTATAGGATGCATGGAAAAATTATGAAGGTCGTTCTGTTCAAGATAAAGCTTTAAGGTAATGTTAACCTAGTCAATACTATTTCAGTGTCAGGAATGATTTAAGACAATTAAGAAGAGTCAAATAGGAAAGATAGATATCTATGACATGATTTGTGGACCTCTAGGTTCATGACTCTGTCCTTGCCAGGAGTCTGGGTTATGTTTTACAAATTATATCTCTTTCTGGCTGTTCCTTACCTCAATGGGCCTGGGGATCTCTCAGATCCTTTTTTTCAAGAGTGCTAGAAAATCCTCTCATTAAATATTCATTTTTTTCCACTGAAGGATTAAACTCAGTTTTGCTTAATAAAGCTGTGTAGATAAAATCCACTCCCCAGGCTCATATTCCCCAAGCTCTTCCTACCTTGCATCCCATTTACATGTCTATGTTGTGTGACAGAGGAGGACAAAAGGAAAAAGTGTGGTTCAGGAGGCAGAGATCTCTCTCTGGGTTGGCACTTCAGTCAAAGACTGTTGGGAGCTAGGGCTCAGGTGCCTACTGTGCAATGAAGGGCTTTTGTCAACTTATGCAACTTGGATGGACTTTCAATGGGGACTTCCTGATTCGGTTTAGGATAATTTAGCTAGGTGATATCCTCCTTACCCTTCCTGCATTTCCTTCTTTTTACTTTATCTCCATTTTGATTAAAACTTAATTGTTAAGAGCTACAAACAGATTTGTGACTTGAGAGTTAATTTTAGGCAGTGACCACAAATCATTTTTTAAATTAGTATTACATTTAATATTTTACTTTCATTATTACAAAACCCAAATTCTTTCACTTTTAGAATATCATATTCCAAGACATCTGCCCTTTTAGTGTGGAAAATTGTAGATCATCTGTGATCTTGATTGTGAATTTATGATATTTGGATTATTTCTTTCTGACTACTTTCAAGATTTTCTCTTTGACTTGGAGCTCTGCAATTTGGCAATAAGATCCCTTTTAGTTTTTTTATTAAACATTATTTTATTTGGTCATTTTCAAATATTATTCATTAGAAACAAAGATAAATTTTTCCCTCCCCCTCTACTCCCACCCTTTCCATTGGTGATGCGTGATTCCTCTGGGTATCACTAATGGTTTCCTTAGTAGGGTGTTCATTCAGAGTCTCTCCTCGATCATATCCCCTCCAACCCTGTAGTCAAGCTGTTATCCTTCCTTGGTGTTTTAACTCCCACCCTTTGTCCTCTGCTTGTGGGTAATGTTTTTTTTTTCTCCTTGATCCCTGCAGGTTATTCAGGGACATTGCATTGAGACTAATGGAGAAGTCCATTACTTTCGATTGTACCACAGTGTTTCAGTCTCTGTGTACAATGTTCTCCTGACTCTGCTCCTCTCACTCTGCTTCACTTCCTGGAGGTTGTTTCAGTCTCCATGGAATTCCTCCATTTTATTATTCCTTTTAGCACTATAGTATTCCATCACCAACATATACCATAACTTGTTCAGTCATTCCCCAATTGAAGGGCATCACCTCATTTTCCAATTTTTTGCCACCACAAAGAGTGCAGCTATGAATATTCTTGTACAAGTCTTTTTCCTTATTGTCTCTTTGGGGTACAAACCCAGCAGTGCTATGGCTGGATCAAAGGGCAGACAGTCTTTTATCACCCTTTGGGCATAGTTCCAAATTGCCCTGCAGAATGGTTGGATCAATTCACAACTCCACCAACAATGAATTAATGTCCCCACTTTGCCACATCCCCTCCAACATTCATTACTTTCCTTCACTGTCATGTTAGCAAATCTGCTAGGTGTGAGGGGATACCTCAGAGTTGTTTTGATTTGCATCTCTCTGATTATCAGAGATTTAGAACAGTTCTTCATGTGCTTATTAATAGTTTTGATTTCTTTGGCTGAAAACTGCCTATTAATGTCCCTTGCCCATTTATCAATTGGAGAATGGCTTGATTTTTTGTATAATTGGTTTAACTATTTTTAAATTTGAGTAATTAGACCTTGGTCAGTGGTTTTTGTTATGAAGATTGTTTCCCAATTTGTTGCTTCCCTTCTAATTTTGGTTACATTGGTTTTGTTTGTACAAAACCTTTTTAATTTGATGAAATCAAAATTATTTATTTTACATTTTGTGATTCTTTCTATGTCTTGCTTGGTTTTAATATCTTTCCCTTCCCAAAGGTCTGAAATGTATACTATTCTGTTTTCACCTAATTGAATTATAGTTTCCTTCTTTATATTCAGTTAATTCACCCATTCTGAGTTTATCTTGGTGTAGGGTATGAGGTGTTGATCCAGACCTAATCTCTCCCACACTGTCTTCCAGTTTTCCCAGCAGTTTTTGTCAAATGGTGGATTTTTGTCCCAAAAACTGGGGTCTTTGGGTTTTTCATAGACTCTCTTGCTGAGGTCACTTACCCAAGTTTATTCCACTGGTCTTCCTTTCTGTATCTTATATAGTACCAAATTGTTTTGATGACCATTGCTTTACAGTATAGTTTGAGATCTGGGCCTGCAAGGCTACCTTCCTTTGTATTTTTTTTTTCATTATTTCCTTGGATATCCTTGACACTTTGTCCTTCCAAATGAACTTTGATATGGTTTTTTCTAATTCAGTAAAAAAATTTTTTTTGGAAGTTCAATGGGTATGGCACTAAATAGATAGATAAGTTTGGGTAGGATGTTCATTTTTATTATATTGACTCATCCTACCCATGAGCAGTTAATAGTTTTCCAATTGCTCAAGTCTATTTTTAATTGTGTGGAGAGTGTTTTGTAGTTGTGTTCATATAGTTCCTGTGTTTGTCTCGGGAGACAGATTCCTAAGTATTTTATTTATTCTAAGGTGATTTTGAATGGGATTTCTCTTTCTAGTTCTTGCTGCTGAGCTGTGTTGGAAATATATAGGAATGCTGATTACTTATATGGATTTATTTTGTATCCTGCAACTTTGCTAAAGTTGTTGAATATTTTGATAGCTTTTTTGTTGATGTTCTAGGATTCTTTAAGTAGACCATCATATGATCCACAAAGAGTGATAATGTAGTCTCCTCTCATTGCCTATTTTAATGCCTTCAATTTCTTTTTCTTCTCTAATTGCTACTGCTAGTGTTTCTCATACAGTGTTAAATAATAGAGGTGATAATGGGCATCCATGTTTCACTTCTGATCTTATTGGGAATGCTTCTAGTTTATCCCTATTTTAGATGATGTTAGCTGATGGTTTTAGATATATATTGTTTATTACTTTTAGGAAAGACCCTCCTATTCCTATACTTTCTAGTGTATTTAATAGGAATGGGTGTTGTATTATATCAAAGGCTTTTTCTGCATCTATTGAGATAATCATGTGGTTTTTGTTGGTTTGCTTGTTGATATGGTCATTTATGTGGGGTTTTCCTAATATTAAACCAGCCCTGCATTCCTGGTATGAATCCTACTTGATCATAGTGAATGACCCTCCTAATCACTTGTTGAAGGCTTTTTGCTAGTATCTTGTTTAAGATTTTTGCATCTATGTTCATTAGGGAGATTTGTCTGTAGTTTTGTTTCTCCATTTTTGATCTACCTGGCTTTGGAATCAGTACTATATCTGTGTATTAAAAGGAGTTTGGTAGCACTCCCTCTTTGCTTATTATGTCAAATACTTTGTAAAGTATTGGGATTAGGTGTTCTTTGAATATTTATTAGAATTCACTAGTGAATCCATCAGGCCCTGGCGATTTTTTTCTTAGGGAGTTCTTTGATGGCCTGTTGGATTTATTTTTCATTTATGGGATTATTTTAGAATTCTATTTCTTCTTCTCTTAGTCTAGGCAATTTATATTTTTGTAAATATTCATCCATATTACCTAGATTGGCATATTTATTGCCATATAATTGGGCAAAGAAATTTTTGATGATTGCCTTAATTTCCTCTTCACTGGTTGTAAGGTCTCAGTTTTCATCTATGATACTGTTAATTTGCTTCTCTTCTCTCCTTTTTTAAAATTAGGTTGACCATTTCTTTGCCTATTTTGTTTGTCTGTTTTTTTCAAAGTACCAGCTTCTTGTCTCATTTATTAGTTCAATAGTTCTATGATTTTTAATTTTATCAATTTCTCCCTTAATTTTTAGGATTTCTAAATTGATTTTCTTCTAGGGGTTTTTTAATTTGTTTGCTTTCAAGTTTTTTGATGTGCTTTTCCAATTCATTGATCTCTGCCCTTCCTAATTTGTTAATATATGCACTCAGGGATATGAATTTTCCTCTGAGTACTGCCTTGGCTGCATCCCATAGGGTCTGAAAGGATGTCTCACATTGTAATTTTCTTCAATGAAATTATTAATTATTTCTATGATTTGTTCTCTAACTAACCAATTTTGGAGCATCATATTATTTAATTCCCAATTGATTTTTGAACTTGCTCTCCATAATCTTGTTATTTTTATTGCCTCATTATCTGAGCAGGTTGCATTTATTATTTCTGCTTTTCTACATTTGTATGCCATGTTTTTATTACCTAGTGTATGGTCAATTTTTGTGAATGTGCCATGTGCTGCTGAAAAGAAGGTGTATTTCTTTTTGTCCCTATTTATTTTTCTCAATATATCCATGAACTCTAATTTTTCTAAGATTTCATTCACCTCTTTTACCTCTTTTTTCTTTATTTTTTTATCAGATTTATCTAAATTTGATAGTGGTTGGTTCAGATCTCCCACTAGTATAGTTTTATTATCTATTTCCTCCTTCAATTCTCCTAGTTTCTCCATTAGGAATTTGGGTGGTCTACCATTTGGTGCATACATGTTGATTAGTGATATTTCCTTGTTGTCTATACTCCCTTTTATCAGGATGTATTTACATTCCCTATCCCTTTGAATCAGGTCTATTTTTGCTTTGGCTTTGTCAGATATCATGATTGCTACTACTGAATTCTTTCTGTCAGTTGCAGCCCAATAGGTCTTACTCCAACCTTTAATTCTGACCTTGTGAGTCAGAATTCTACCTGCCTCATGTGTGTTTCCTGAAGACAACATATGGGAGGGTTTTGGATTCTAATCCATTCTGCTATTTGTCTACATTTTATGGGTGAGTTCATCCCATTCATATTCAATGTTATGATTGTTATTTGTGAATTCCCCAGCATTTTGATATCCTGCCCTAATTCTGACCTTTCTTCTTTTGCTATTACCTTTTAAACCCGTGGTTTATTTTAAATCAGTTCTCCTAATCCCCTCCCTTGTTATGCTTCCCTTTCTAGCCCCTCCTTTTTGTAACCTTCCCCTCCCCCCTCTTCTTCCCTCCCCTTTTTTGTTCCCTCTCCCCTTCCCCCCTTGGTTTTCCCTTCTCCCTTACCCTTTTGGATAAGATAGAATTCAAGATCCTAGTGGATCTAGATTCTCTTCCCTCTCAGAGTTGGTTTCACTGAGAGTCAGGTTTAAGTAATACCCATTAGCTCTCTTTTCCTCTCCTTCTTATGAGAGAATTCTTCCCCTCCCCTTCCCATGTGTATCTTTGTGACAAAGGTTGTTCTATTTAATTTATTTCTATTTTTTGGAGTATATCTTAGTACCATCATTGATTCCCTCCTTCCTTTTTCTTTCTTTTTATTCTCCCTCCCCTCCACATCATGTTAATGCCCCAATATTTCCCTATGAGTGATTCTTCTGATTACTTTATTAATGCATACAATTTTTGAATGTTGCACATAACATTTCCCCCATATGTTAGTATATATAATTTGATCTAATTGTGGCCCTTATAGAAGAGAGTTTGAATAAAAGAGAAAAAATAAGCACTTTTCTCTTTTTCCCTTTCTTTCATATTTACCTTTTCATGTTTCTCTTGCTCTTTGTGTTTGGATGTCAAACTTTCCACTCAATCCTGGTCTTTATGAATATTTGGAAATCTTCTATTTTGTCAAATGCCCATACTTTCCCCTGCAAGTATATAGTCAGTTTTGATGGGTAGCTGATTCTTGGTTGAAGACCCAGTTATCTTGCCTTTCTGAATATTGTGTTCCAGGCTTTATGGTCTCTTAGTGTGTTCACTGCTAGATCATGTGTGATCCTTATTGAAGTGCCTCTGTATTTAAAGTTTCTCTTCCTAGCTTCTTGTAACATTTTCTCCTTAGCTTGGAAGCTCTTGAATTTGTGATTACATTCCTGGGGGTTGTCTTTTGGGGATTTAGTATAGAGAGTGTTCTATGAACTCTTTCAATTTCTATTTTACACCCTTGTTTGAGAACATTAGGGCAACTCTCTTTGATGATTTCTTGTAGTATGGCATCAATGATTTTGTTAATCTCTGGTTTTTCAGGTTGACCAATGATTCTCAAATTGTCACTCCTTCCTCTGTTTTCCTGGTCTGTCACCTTGTCAGTGAGATATTTAATGTTTTCTTCGAATTAATTAATTTTTTGACTTTGCTTGATTAATTCTTGCTGTTTTGCAAGATCACTGTCTTCCAGTTGCTTAATTCTGATTTTTAAGGACTGGTTTTGCTTTTCAGTTTGGTCTGCCCGTCTTTTAGAGGCTTCCAGCTCTTTCTCCAATTTTGAGGTTTTGTCTGTCATGCTGAAGACCTCTTTCTGAATTTGTTCCCATTTTTCTAGCCAAACAGTTTCCATCTTTTGGATTTGCTCCATTTTGAGTTCTTCCAGAGCTTGTGGATAATTTCCATTTTTGGGGGGCGTATTTTGATTTTGTTTGAATTTCATCCTCTTTTTCCTCTGTAGCTTGGGTTTTCCCTCCATAAAAGTTTTCAATAGTCACTTTTTTCCCTTTCTTCTTGGAGGGTTGATCTTGGGCACTTTGAGCCATCCCTTTGGTGGTTTTCCCTTTCCTTTTAATTCAGGAATCTGGGTGATGTGGGCAGATTTTGATGTTTATGTCTCAGGCTGGTTCTTCCCAGCCAGTTTGTTAGCATGCCCACCCATGTGGTCTGTGGTCTCTTCTCTCCCGTGCAGGCAGGCTTCTCCTGTAAAACCCCTCTGCAGGGTGTTTCCCTGATAGTCCTTGTCAGTTCCCAAGGATCCTGGTGTGCCCCTCCCCTCACTGCAGTGAGGAACAGAGGAGATTTTGCCTCAGGCCATTTCTAGAGCCTCCAAGGTGTAAACCTCAAAATTCCTTAGACTTATAAATGTTGGAAATTTCACCATTGGGATATTTCATACTTGGAAAATTTCTTACTGATAGTCTATTGGAATGGGAACCCCATTGGCATGGGAGGTTCCTTTTCTTTCCTTCTTAAGATTACTTTAGGACAGAAACCTTTTTTTTTATTTTTTTTATTTTAATTTTTTAAAATATATTTTATTTGATCATTTCCAAGCATTATTCGTTAAAGACATAGATCATTTTCTTTTTCTCCCCCCCACCCCCCATAGCCGACACGTAAGTCCACTGGGCATTAGATGTTTTCTTGATTTGAACCCATTGCTTTGTTGATAGTATTTGCATTAGAGTGTTCATTTAGAGTCTCTCCTCTGTCATGTCCCCTCAACCTCTGTATTCAGGCAGTTGCTTTTTCTCGGTGTTTCCACTCCCATAGTTTATCCTTTGCTTATGAATGGTGTTTTTTTCTCCTGGATCCCTGCAAGTTGTTCAGGGACATTACACCACTACTCATGGAGAAGTCCATTACGTTCGATTATACCACAGTGTATTAGTCTCTGTGTACAATGTTCTCCTGGTTCTGCTCCTCTCGCTCTGCATCACTTCCTGGAGGTTGTTCCAGTCTCCATGGAACTTCTCCACTTTATTATTCCTTTTAGCACAATAGTACTCCATCACCAACATATACTACAGTTTGTTCAGCCATTCCCCAATTGATGGGCATCCCCTCGTTTTCCAGTTTGGGGCCACCACAAAGAGTGCAGCTATGAATATTTTTGTACAAGTCTTTGTGTCCATTATCTCTTTGGGGTACAGACCCAGCAGTGCTATGGCTGGGTCAGGAACAGAAACCTTTTGCTGAACAATGGAAAGGACTTTGACCTATGCTTAAGCATAGAACAGGAATTTCTTTGAGTCATGATTGATTTTAGAATTGATACAATGGAGGTACTTGGAATCAATCTCCACCCTATTCAGTCCTAACAGGATTGAGTAAGGGCTGCAGCCTAGATCAAAATTTAATTATTCCAATCTCTACCCTACTCAGGTTAACAGGATTTAGAAAGGGTTGTAGCAAAGGAGCAAAGATTTAATCATTTGAAAATATGACCTTCAACAGACATGTGCAAAGCCTCTGGGCGGTCCTGGGTTAAGCTAGAGCCTCCATTGGCACAGGGAAATTGATGGACAGTGATTGGTAGATGTGAGAACTGAGGGGAGGCAACTTGGATGGTTTCCTTAAAGATCAGGGGGTCTAGAGACTCGGGGTGGTTGAGGAGTTTATCAGAGTGGTGGCAGTGTACTCTGAGAAGCTTGCTCTGAAGGAAGCTGAAGGTGGGGGCCTCTGAGACTGTTTCTCCATTTTGGTCACGTGAGTAATAGAGACTGATCTCCTTTCTTTGCCCCAGCTATCTAAGGGCTTGGGCCTTTTGGCCCAGCCTAAACAGAAGGGGTATTTAAGCCCTATTCCTTTCTCTCCCTTTTTCTCTCTCTCTATCTCTAATTCCTTTCTTCCTCCTATTGTAATTAAACTCCATAAAAGATTGACTGCAAACTTGAGTTTTCATTTAGGAATTACATAGCTGAATTCCTTGGCGACCTTAAATTAATATATATCAGTCTTTTAAAGTGATTCCCTTGTAACAATGGGGTTCTGAGGTCTACCTGCTCCCCAGTGAAACCACTCTGAGGGATAGTTCCCTGGGAGTCCTCCTTAGATCCCATGTACCCTGGAGTGCTCCCCACTCACTGCAGAGACATTCCTTACTCACTTGCTGTCTCCAGTGAGTAGGCTGGTGTAGGTGGGGTGGGGGAGGACAGCTCAGCTCAACTCATACTTGGCAGAGAGCTTTCTCTCCCTCTTATAGTGTGGAAGTGTTCAAACCCCAGGTACCTTCATTGCTGTGGGCTCCTGGAGAGTCCCTCCAATCTTCCAAAGATGATTTTTATGGTCTTTTGTGGTAGTCCTGTTCGTTCAGTAAGGGGAGAGTAAGAAATTCATGTCTAGTTTGCCACCATGTTTACCTAGTATTTCCCCTTAGAGTTATAATTTGGGGCCTCTTTCATGAAATAATCTTTGCATTAAGTTAGTTTCTATTTTGCCATCAGAGTTTAAGATATAAGGGCAGTTTTCTTCATTAATTTGTAGAAGTATTGTGTCTAGCTATTTTTTGATCATGGTTTTCAGGTAGTTTAGTAATTCTGAAATTATCCTCTCCTTATACTTCCTAAATTACGCTGTACTCAATCTGTTTTCCCAGTCATGTTTTCCATGAAATTTCATATATTTTTGCTATTTTTTACTTTGTTTTATTGTTTCTCATTCTCTTATGTAGCTATTAGCTTCCATTTGTTCAGTTTTAATTTTTGAGAAATTAATTTATTCCATTACTTTTTTTTTTCCAGTTTGGTCAGTAATACATTCCAAGGAGTTTGATCTTTGTTCCAGTAAAATCTTTACCTCCTTTTTGATTTGTTCTATTCTTCTTTTAAATACATTCTTTATTTAAGTGACCTTTTGTGCCTCTTTTACTATCAGGACATTTCTGTTTTGTTTTGTTTTTAGGAAATTATTTTCTTGGGTAATCTTTGTACTTCTTTTACCAAAATGTTAGTATTCTTTTCATGATTTTCTTGCACTACTCATTTCTTTTCACAACTTTTCTTCCACCACTATTATATCTATTTTTAAAGTCTTTCAACAATTCTTCCTGGCCATGGGTGCATTTATAATTTTTCCTTGAAGCTTTGCTTGTAACTGTTTTCACATTTTTGTCTTCTTTTAAGATTATGTCTTAGTCTTCTCTGGAACCCTATTAGCTTTTCATGTATTTGTTATTGTTGTCATTTCCCCTGTCTTTTCTTCCCTTTGAACTTTATTTTATTTTAACATTGAATTTTATTTATCTGAGGTTCGGGAACTTCAAGGTTTTTCATGCTTTTGTTTTCTGAGCTAGTTCAGTAGGTCTAAAATTGTCCTAGGTGATGTGATCTGGGGAGAGGTGTGGTCACTTCTTTCCAAGACTTTGCTTTGATCTTTTCCCAGGAAGGCTCCCTCAATGCCTTCTAGCTACAAGTCCCCTCATTCTTATTGTCCTTGGAAATGTGACCAGTTATCCTATTCTCCTGCTGCCTTAAATGCTGGCACTTATTTAGGTCCTGTGTATTTCTCTAATTATTAATGATATAGATAAATTATCCATATAACTTATAGCTTGGATTTCCTCCTCTGAAAAGTAGCCATTCTTATATTTGTTCCACTGATAAATTTGGGCCTGGCTCTTGAGCTCATAATTGTCATTACTACTTCTATATAAAAAAAAATTTGAGACCTACACTAGGGAAAAAAGATAAAATATTATCCCCATATACCTACATAACATAATAATTTTGATGTCTATATTTTAAGTAGTTTGAGAATTCATAGTGCTATATTCCTTTCCTTAGCATTTTATCCATGATTTCCTTTGAGATTATAGAAGGAATTTTTATTTCATTTTATATTTCATTTCATTTAAAGATGAAAAAACCTACAAAGAAACCATGAGATTTTGCCAAAAATAATAACAGAGCCTAGGTACGACTGAACTAAATTATGTTGCTCTCTGAATTTAACATATAATTTACAACTTCTATGCCTATGCATATTGTTCCCCATGCTTGGCATGCATTTCTTCCTCATTTTG
The DNA here is from genome assembly GCF_027887165.1 of Monodelphis domestica. NCBI lineage: Eukaryota > Metazoa > Chordata > Mammalia > Didelphimorphia > Didelphidae > Monodelphis > Monodelphis domestica. The sequence goes on from NC_077228.1 coordinate 473,509,425, forward strand.
ACACTTCTTTCTAGATTCAACTTGGCTAACTCTACCCTTTCCTATTCCTGTTGATAAATCCTTTTTTTATATCTTTTCTCCATAAATTATTGAGTATTTGCTTAGATTAAGCAATCACTAAGCCTCTCTGGGCCTCAGTTTCCTCACATAAAAGCAGAAGTTGGACTGGAAATCTAGATCTAAGAAAGTAGGGTGGAACAAGTGGAAAAGATTCTTTAAGACCACATTTTGCTCATTGAAATTTTATTTTGCACAACCTCAAGAGTTCTCATGAATGGTAGACAATCTGACTATGCCTCCATTATTAACCACTATCCTACTCTTCAGAGCAATTCTTAAACCTTTTATTGTAAAATTTTTATTCCTCCTCAACCTCTTATACCTTCCCTTTCTTCCATTTGCTTAGCTGAGCACCCCTTTTTCTTACAGGAAAACTTGTGATGATTCTTTCTTCTAACCTCTTCATTACCTCCTATCACTCAGATGCTTTCTGTCACTGTCTCCTCCTTTTCTCCTGTCACATGATAAAGTGGCCTTACTTCTTATGAAGGTGAATCCTTCTACATGTTCAAGCAATTCCATCCATTCTCCAACAGAATGTCTTCTCTTATTCATTGAATTATTTTCAATATTTCCCTTTCTACTAGGTTATTTCTTACTACCAAGATCCTCATGCATCTTCCATCCTGAAAAACAAAAAACAAAACAAAACAACTTTCAATTGATCTTTCTATCCCTGATAACTATTGTCTCACATCTCTTCTGTTTTGTAGCTAACCTCCTTGAAAAGGCTATCTGTAATAGGTGTCTCTACTTTCTTTTCTCTCATCTTTTAAACCTTTACAATCTAACTTTTGATCATATCTTTCAACTGAAACTGTTATGCATTGTTACTAAAGATCTTTGAGGTGCTAAATCTAATGGTCTTTTCTCAATCCTCATTCTTCTTTATCTCTCTGTAACTTTTGATGCTGTGTATCATGCCTCTGCTATTTTCTTCTCTCCAGGTTATCAGGACACATTCTTTCCTACTGTTCCTCCTGCCTATTTGATCACTCTTCTATCTTATTTTGCTGGATTATTTTCCAGATCATGTACTTTAACCATAGATGTTGCCTCAGGGTTCACTCCTGAACTTTCCTGTCTTCTCCCTCTACACACTACTTCATTCAGTGATTTTATCAGCAACTATGGATTTAATTAACATCTCTATGTTGCTACTTGTAAAATCGACCAATTCTCTGTCAAACTTTGGAATAACTACACTCTCACATATATAATTTAGTTGTAGACATTTCAAATAGGATGTCAAGTAGACATCGTAGACTCAAGATATTAAAAATTTAAATGATTATCATTCCCCATAAATTTCTTGCCCCTTCAAACTTCCTTGTTACTGTAGCATTATCATTCTAGCCCCTCAGACTCAAAACCTGGAGTCATCCCAGATTCCTCACTAACTCTTACCCTCCCTCATCCAATTTATTGCCAATTCCTGTCAATCTCACCTTTGTTAGTTCTCTCAAATACTCCTTTTTCTCTGATACTATGGGTACTATAGTGCAGACCTTTATTACCTTAGACTTGGATTTTTACAATAGCCTGATGGTGGGTTTAGCTGACTCAAGTTTCTCCCCATTTTAATCCAATCTATTCGGCCACTAAAATGACTTTTATAGATAAGTCTGATCACATATTGCTATTACTCAATAAACTCCAGTGCCTCCAGAAGAAAATATGAAATTCTCTGGAATTCAAAATCCTTTGTAACCTTCCCTTCTCCCTTGCCAGTCTTTTTACACCTTATTCTCCAACATATACTCTTTGAATCAGTAACAATGGCCTACTGGACTTTTCCACAAACAAGACACTCCATCTCTCATCTCCAGGCATTTTCTCTAGCTGTTCTCCTTCTGCTGTACACCATACCTGGAATTTTCCTCCTTCCATTCTGACTACTGACCTCTCTAGTTCCCTTAAATATGAATTAAAATCCCATCTCTTATAGGAAGCCTTCCCCAATTGTTCAATTCCATTGCCTTTCCTCTGTTTATTCTTTCTTATTTTTCCTGTATATACCTTGCTTTGAATATACTTGTATGTTTTCTTCCCATTATATTATGAACTAGTTAAGGACAGGGTCTCTATTTTGCCTCTTTTTATATCCCCAGTGCTTAGCACAGTGCCAGGCACATAGCATTTACTTAATACATATTTGTCTATTTAAATAGTCAACAAAAAAGCACTTTTGGATCGTATGTTCATCATCCTGATCAGTTAATTCTTTAACAATAAATATGTAAATTTAGTATAATAAAACACTTCCTTCAACCCACTCACCCCTTCCATTCATGTGGAGTCAAAAGTCCTCATTTCAAATTGTATTTCTGGGGTTTACCAACTGTGTAATCATGGGCACATCACTTGGACTACTTGGAGTTTCTCCACTTTAAAAATAAAGGACTTAAATTAGATAGTACTTGACATCTCTTCTACCTATAGCTTTATGAATATTCAAATTCTTTATCATCTCATAGAAAATAATTGGCTCAATAACATTAATGGATTGTTTTTACCTAAAGATTACTGCAATTTACCAGTGCATAACCCAGCACCTAACATAGTGTTCACATGTAGTGGGTGACTTAAAAATACAAAAAAAAATAACTTAATTGAATGTCTTTATTCTTGAAGTAGCAAGGAGATGTGAAAGGTGTGGCAAACATTCATATTTTTAAGAGACCACTGTTCCTCTATATTCCTGAAAGCCCCAGGTTCACCCAGGGGTCATTTTTAATTTTTATTTCAAATTCTCCAATTCACAGTTCAATTTCTTTTAAATCAGTCTAATTCTTTTAGAACCTAAACCTGTGAGTCTCTGCTAAGTCTCAGAGTTATTTTAATCTCAAAATTAAGATTTAGGGTATAGTCAGTGGTTTAAATCAGACTAGAAATCAGCTGGGATAGTTCCATCGTTGTCATGACAGCCAAGAGATCCTGAGCTAATTTGCTTTAGTGGTTGGGTATTAAAAAGACTCATTAAAATAAACACAAAGAAGTCCAAGATCAGAAAAGGGGAAGAAATCTACTTTAATTGGGATGCATTTGCTGAAGTATTTGACTCCATTCCTTCTTATTACACAGAACATCCTCAAAGGACTCCAGATTTGGAGTAGTATGTTGAAATGAGTTATAAATGTGATTATCCAACATCAATTTTGTTCCCCCTAAACCTGGAAGGGAAGGACATTTAAGATGGAACAAATTACTAACTCAACAGATTCAGAGAAAATAAATTTGCTCTTCGCTTATTCAGAAGAGAACAAAAACATAGGTTAGACATATTACAGTTGAGGCATACAACAATTTGTACTTGATAGATTACTGAAATTATACTTAGAACTCTTTATTTGATATGTTTCTTATGCCAATAACTTCTGTAACCTTGCACAGGTCATAGGACAGCTCTGAGTCTTAGCTTTCTCATTCTCATAGGTATAATCAAACTTGCTTTACTGGTGTTCTTTGGCTCAAAGTAGATAATGTACCTAAAATATGAAAGTGATTAGTAAAATATAAACTACAAAAAGAAAGAGAATTAATTTCATTATCATGTCTGAATCCAAAAAAAGAGTGATGAGAGAAAGACAGAGATGAAAATGGAGAGGAGTGGAAAAACAGAGAGACAAAGACACAAAGAGAAACAGAGACAGGGAAGACAAACACTAAAAGAGACAGAGACATTAACAATAGCCACTGCTGTATTTCCAGTTACCTAATCTTGTTTTTCTAATTTAGCTTCATCCTAAATACAATACCAATTGGTAACTAGGGTAAAGAAGGTTTAAATTAATTGAGAATTGACTAGGGATAAAGAATTGAGGTTTGTGAGCTGGCAAGTAAAATATATGTTATGGCACAGTCACTTTAATAACATAATGGAAGGGACAATAACAGAAACAATGTAAAAAAAAAACTTAATAAATGTAGAATTATAATCTCAAAGCTTCTCTCCAAAGAAGAAATGAGAAAATATCCATATATATGAGGAAAAACATATGTGGATGATTGCATATACATTTTAAAAATCTCTTGCCTTCTGTCTTACCTTCTGGATATAAAATTTCGATTGTAAGGCAGAAATGTGGTAAGGGGTTGGTAATTGGGGTTAAGTAACTTTCCCAGACTCACTCAAGTAGGAAGCTGTCAAAATTCAAATTTGAACCCAGATCCTCTTGACTCCAGGTCTCCCACTCCATCCACTGTGTAACCTAGCTGCCCCCATTGCATATTCATGTTGTGTTAGTCATTTTTATGTACACTATATCCTTTACTATCCAGCTCAGTAGTTTACATATAATGACTTATTAAGTGCTCATGAATAAATAGATATATAAAATGGATGTGGAGAAAGATAGATATTAAGATATTGAACACTAAATTTGAGATTGTTGGAAAATCATTAATATTTCAGGTGAGGCAAGAGGTATTGAAACATTTCTAAGATAATATAATCATTTTAAACAGAAAAAATAACTTTTTTCACAGAATGGAAATTATGTTTAGATTATAAAGAGCATTGATGTTGGTCAGGTAGAATACCATCAACTCTATATGGACATATACTTTTCTATCTATGTGTTATACATTTAGCCCATTATTTTGTGACATCTTAATATTAAGTAGTAATTATAAATAAATGAAAAATTCATTACTTATGACATGTTAGAAAGGCATTAGCTCTTAACTGATCTAGTTTAACTGGGTAGAATTAGAGATAATTTTCCCCTCTCTATGTCCAATTTGATGATTTAGATTTCCCAAGGGAAGAGTTATAAACTCTTTGAAAAGGACTGTAAATGAAAAGGACAAGAGCTTTGTTTCCATCTCAGACACACAGTTATAGAGCTTTTCTTGTTTGGAAAATAATAATCAAACTAAAAGATTAAGAGTAAAAATGACATACAAATTTTATTGGACTTCTGGGACTTCTATTTAATAAATCATTGGACTTCTTTTTAACAAATCATGCCATAACCTACCTTCTTTACCATGGTCAGACAATTCTAAATTTTTATAGAATCATAGTAATCAGAGCTGAAAGTGATCTTAGGGGCTATCTATTTCAATTAATTCATTTAACAGAGGAAACCATAGCTGAGATATAGGGAGTATCCTTTCCAAATTATACCAGTATGAGCCAGCTACATTTTGCAATGCATAAAAAGTTGGCTTTGAAATGAGGAAGATCTGGATTAAAATCTTATCATGGATATTTGTTGGCTTGATGATATTGGGCGAATACCATAACCTCTCTCAGCTTTTGTTTACTTATCTATAAAATGAGAAAAAATCCTATTCATAGGATTATTGTGAGGATTAAATGAGATAACATATATATATATATATATATATATATATGCACATAAAGCATTCTTTACATTTTAAAACACTACTTAAATATTACTGTTCATTGTTATAAATACTAGAACCAAGATTTTACCCAATGTAATAAACGGTGTGTCTTGAGAGGGAGAGGAGAGGGAGAGAATGCAGTTTTCCCTCCCTCAAGGCAAGGACAAAGGAAGAGGAAATAGTATTGTGGTTAAGTCAAAAGATAGAAGGAGGGTGAGTATGTTTTTCCCCCTTCAAAGCCCTCTGGTTATGGCCCCTCACTGTGTCTGCTCTTTCTCTATTTCCAGGCTCTTCCTAAATGGTAAATTCCTTCCTTCTAGGGAGAGAAAGGTCACTTCTCCCTTCTCCCCCCCCAGCTGTGACTGTCCTTCACTAAGGCTTGAGTCAATTAAAAGTTTTGATAACAGGTTTATTCTATAAAAACAAAGATGAAGGATAAGGTTGAAATGGATGGGGATTGGGGTTAAAAGGAAAGAGGGAGGAAATGATCCCTATCTATATAAACCCTCCCCTCACAAAGTTAGGCAACTCATGTTTGAATCCTGAGCCCCAGAAGGGTTCAGAGCAGTGAACTCTGGCTTTTGGCACTGCACAGTAGGTGTCTTAAGTTCAGGGTAAAGAAAGATTGAGACAGGTCTTTCTGCTGACTACTTCCTTCTTCAGGTCTTTGCCCACTTGCTGATCTGGGAGGACTGGGTACAGGTTTCAGGGAGAGAAAGGTTTCTGGGATCGGGATCCAGGCAAAGAATCAACCTTCTCCTCAGCAGGTCTCAGTCAAGAGAACAGAGACAACTGACTCTCTCAGGGTTTTTTTTTTCCTTTCAGAGTCCCAAACCTTCTCTCTATGCCTGACCCCACTGCTGATGGAATCCTTGCAACTCCACCAGACATTCCTTCCAAAAGTCTCTGCTTTTTCTCTCTCTCATACCAAGTATTCTCATTCCAGACCCAATATTCTTTTCATTACTATTTTTACTTTCATAATAATATTCACAATAGTCACTTTCATCAATAACATTATGATTAATAGAAGATTTTCTCAAGCTTCAAACTATATGGAAAAATTTTAATATTTTTGTCATTATTGCTAGTTTTGTTATTGTTGTTGTTGGTGGAATGCATGTGTGTATGTAAATGTGAGTCTTTTTATTGTTGTGAAGATCATCCACAGAAATTAATTCAACTTATCTCAACTCAAATAGGGAAAAGACTATTTAGTAGCTATATTTCCCTATGCTATCTGCACAGTATTCCCCATTATTTTATTTAGCTCAGGAATCCCAATGACTCATATGGCCACAATTTCCCTTAGAAACATGTACTATCAACTAGGCTTTTATAGTATTAAGTTTCAGTTATTGATCTGGGTGCTGTAGTTCTATATTCGATAAAAATAACCTTGTCTATTCATGCAGAACTGAATTGATTTTTTTATAAATCACATCAATCCAATTTTTTATAGCTTATCTGTATTATTATGGCATCTTATGAGGGTTTAGCATCACCCTCCTACTGATTATTTACTGTGTAAGAGGGAAAATTATGAGACTGGTCATAAATTAATAATTTTATTAATCAAAAAGTAGTAGGGAAAAAAGAAAACAAGGAGAGGGATATATAAGTTACTTTCCTGTTTGTTCTATTTAGCTTGCTGTTCTGTGCTCCCCCCTTAAGATCCACTAGTCAAGCTCCCAGGAAGTCCAGCCAGCAACACACACAGAAGAGAAGAGAGTGAAATTCGCTCTTGGCTCAGTTCATCAAACATTTTTTATGCCCACTAACTCTTACACATTACATCTCAGGAGCCAATTGTGGCTTTCTATTTTGCCTGAGCAGCCAGGAGGGAAGGCAGTCTGGGGGCAATCCAGGGGACATCCACCCTGCCTCCCATCTCATGATCTCTTGACTCTATTACTGCCCTTTTCCAGCTGCCATTCTATCCTGGTGACCTAATTCACTCAAAGATTTTATTCACACAATCCTCTCCTCCAGATCAAATTCAGATACATGCCAGGTAGTCAACAGGAGATGATGTCATCTCTGTGACCCTAGGCTGAGGGGAGGATAAATTTCCTTCAGGCACTGTCAAAGGGTCTTGAATGAATGGATCATTTAAAATTCTATACCAGTGCAATCACAATGTACCAATATTACCCCTCTTAGACATGCAGATTAAGTGACCAAATCTAACTTGCCAGTCAAGTCAAATGATGTGATGCAAAGTGTAGGGAACATCAATCAACTGACATTATTAAGTATCAATTTATTAAGCATCTACCAGATATGTGTTTTTGATATACAGACATATATGTATATGTGTATATGAATATGTATATATGTATATACACACACACACACATACCTAAGAGACATAATAGAGTGCACCAGGCATGGAGAATAAGGAAGCCCTGATTTCCATCATCCATCATACCTTTACTATGTGACTCTAGGAAAGTCATTTAATCTCCAATTGTCTTAATTTCCTCATCTTTAAATGGAAATAACAAAAGCACCTATCTAACAGGATTCTTGTGAGGATCCAATGAGATAATTATAAAACACTTAGCACAGGATCTGTCATATAGTAAGCACTATGTAAATGATAGCTTGTATAAATATATTTGTTTATATTTAGTTGCATAAGTTTTATTAGTTCCTACAAAGGGTAAATGTCAAAGCTGTTCACCACTGTCCAATGGGATATAGTTGAATATGTATTTAACCTTAGAAGTGTCAGGGATGAAGTGATTCTCAGTGATCAAGTCCTCAAACTCATAAACCCAGAACTTTAAGAAGCATCACTTCTTAGAGTTATGTATTTTCTAGTGGGCCTGGAAATGTAATTGAGGTCAGCACAAATTATACCCAAGCTACTTTAAATTAACCTTATCCTCATTCAACCTTATGAAGCTCCAATCTTCTTCAGATCATATTGAAAGACAAACTGTTAATATTTGACAATTCCCTCACTCCCCCCACAAAAGAGCCTGTGCCTCACTTTTTTAAACCCTTACCTTCAATATAAGAATCAGTACTGCTGGGGGCAGCTGGGTGGCTCAGTAGATTGAGAGTCAGTCCCATAGATGGGAGTTCCTGGAGTGAAATTTGACCTCAGATACTTCAAGTCACTCAGATACTGGGCAAGTCACTTAAGCCCCATAGCCTAGCCCTTACCACTTTTCTGCCTTAGAACTAATAGCCAGTATTGATTCTAAGATGGAAGGTAAGGGTTATTTTAAAAAATCAATACTCTTTATTGGTTCTAAGGCAGAAGAGTGGTAAGAGTTAGGCAATGGGTGTTAAGTGACTCACCCAGGGTCACATAGTTAGGAAGTGTTTGAGGTTGCATTTGAACTCAGGATCCAGAGCCTGGCTCTCAATCTACTGAGCAACTGAGCTTCCACCCCCTCTCCATGCCTCACTTTTGAGTTTAATTTACATTATTAACATTGTCTCCATAACTTTCTGACTTCTAGAAATCAACCACAAAATAATGAATCAAATCCTGCTTTGCACATTTTCTTGATTTCTGTGGTATACATTCTCAAATAGAAAGTTGAGCAATTAGCTCCCAAGAGCTGGTTCAAGCTATTTCCTGCACCTCCCTCATAGCCACCCTCACTTTATGTCTCTCTTATCCTTCATATAATTTGTTTTCAGACTATATTTGCATTTTTAAACTAACTTCACACTGAAGTACTTACATAGATTATATTGATGCTTAAATACAAATATTTGATGCTCAAAAGGACATTCACTAAATGTCAATTTGTTTCCTCTAACTGAATTCTTAGTGATAAAAACTAAACTGCTTTGCTTCAACACTAATTATATTTGGACATATTTTGATGTACCTACATGTAAGCATAGATTTTCATTTCAGATCTAGGGAAAGTTGGAAAAAAGCACTGGAGATGCTTCAAAGCATGGCTTAGGGTGTCGACCACAATTACAGGTTTCATTTTCCCAGGAAGCTTTTTTGAAGACAGTTAAAGATTAACTAAATGTTAGTCACTCAGACTGTACCTGAAATAGGAATATTTTATTTTTAAATTACTAGTCTGTAGGCTCCATAATATTTAATCTTTTAAAGCACTGTGGTGATTCAGAGTTGATAAAATTGAAATGCATGTTTTCCAAAAGACAGGGGCAGTAAGCTATTAAGCTAGGAAACCTAGATTGCTAATTCTCATGACCATCTGTAGTGGGAGGATTGTGACAGACTTGTGACTGATCTCTTTCCTCAGAGTCTATTTGCTGAGTATGTCAGTATTCAATAAAATGTAATATTGTTCCCCTGATAATAGGTATTTGTTGCTTAGCAACAAGTTCTGCTTGTGTACACCACATTCATCATTAATTTATATAGTCATTCTCTTTCAAAGTGAATGACTATGATGTTTCAGGTTGAAACAATATTACAAATGGAAAAGAATAATTGTAAAATCCAAATGCCACCCTAGAAATGATACTGAAAACAAAAATTGAAATAAGAAATCATTCAAACTTATATTTTAAGCTAGACTAAATATAAAATAATTCAAAACTTATTGGGTTTAAGAAAATTATTGTGATGACCAGGATTCAACTCTTTAGTTGCATAAGAAAAAGGTATCACTAATTGAATATATTATCTTATTTAAATTAATGCTTACATCCACCATGGCATAGTGTAAAGAGAGAGCCAGCCTCAAAGTCAGACGGACTTGGATTCAACTCTGGTCCTTGACGAACTTCTCTTCAGTAATGTGACTTGTATAAACTGCATTGGTGGAAAATATTTCTTCTCCAAGAATTACCTAAGCCCGAGAAATTATAGATTTGATTTTTAAAAGGAAATTGAAAAAGATTTCAAGGAAAAAACAAGTTATTCAAAGTAGTTGTATTAATATTTGTTAGAAATAATCTGTTGTTTATTCAATATTAGATGAATAAAAGAAGCTGAAGAGCTTGAGAACCTTGAGAATGACTAATTGAAATTGGTTCCCTATGACACCTAGCAATGTGCCTTGTACCTTCAATACATATTTATTGAATTCAATCAAATACTTTGCAGTATTGGAATCAGCACTATTATAAAATTTATACATATATACTTAAAATCACCATTCATTTCTTATAGATATTTGTTATTTTGTCTTGTTTTCTGTAAAAGAGTACCTTAATCTATAGCAATTGCAGAAAACTTCAGTTTCAAATAGTGAAAGCATATGTAAATATATCTTTGTGTTAAAAAAAATCAGGAAATGTAGACTAAATGAGAAAACAGTGAAGTAAATTTGCAAAGAGTTGAATTACTGACTTCAAAGAGTATCAAGCATTAGATTAGTGCCAATCTAGAATCAGATCTCCTGTGGAGTTCTCCAGAGATCTTTCTTTGATTGTTTTTATTAAATATTTTCATCAATGACTTGGAGGGAATCACTAATAATATGTTAACCAAAAATTCTGGTGAAATTAAGGTTATAGGAGTATTTGTGAGCAAATATCAAATATGATCTTGTTAGGAAAGAATAATAATCAGTTTTATAAAATTTGGTGAATTTTAATAATATTAAATATAAAGGCCTACATTTTTTTTTCTTTTTGAAAGATTGGCCACATATGGGATATATAATGAGAAAATCGTTCCTTGAAAATTATCTAGGGTTTTCAGTGAATGCTAAACTCTGAATAAGAAGTCCATAAGTAAATACATTAATTATTTTTAAAATCTGTTATGGAAATGTGATGCTAGGAGGTAATATTTTGAATACATTCTGAACTTATTTCCATTTTAGAATATATTTTCCACATTTGAGAAGGGACTGTAGTCATATCAGACTACTTACAGAAGAGAGTGAATGAGTTGTGACAAGGATAGAGGTTATGGGTAGAAGAAACAGATTCTTTAGAACTGAAGGTTTAGTAGAAGAGAAAGAGGGGAAAACAGATTTGAAATGTCTTCAGGTAGATAAAAACATGTAATGTAGAAGTGGATTTATTCTTTATTGTCAGATTTTTTTAATTTTTTAAATTTTGTTAAATATTTCTAAAATTCATTTAATACAGTAAATATTCACTTTTCAAAAATTTGAGTTCTAAATTCCCTTCCTCTATCCTGCACCTCCCTTTCAGAAGGAAAGCAATTTTATATAGAGTATTCATGTGAAGTCATGAAAAATATATTCACATTATCAATACTATACAAGAAAACAGACAAAAACACAAAAAAATTGAAATAAAATTGAAAATTAAATAAAACATAAAAATCTGCATTGAGTTCATCAGTTCTCTCTTTGGAAATGGACAGCATTGTTTACCATGGATACTTTGTAATTTTCTTTGGACCATTGCCCTGATCAGAGTAGTGAAGTCTTTCATAGGTAATTATCCTTACAATATTGTTATTACTGTGTACAGTGTTAAGTGTTCTGCTCACTTCCTATTGCATGAGTTCATATGAATCTTCTTAGGTTTTTCCAAAAGCAAACTGCTCTTTATTTCTTATAGCACATTAGTATTCCATAACAACTATATATCATAATATGTTCATCTATTCCTCAGTTGATTAACATCTGCTTGATTTCCAATTCTTTGTCAACAAAAAAGAGCAGTTATAGTTTGTTTTTTTCTCCAAATATTTTTTCCCTTTTTTGTGAAATCTTTGTGATAAAACCTAGTATTTAGCAGTGGTAATGCTGAGTCAAAGAGTATTAACTTTTAGAGAGCTTTGGGCATTTTAAAAAATTGTTCCCCAGATTGGTAGGACTAGTTCACATCTCCACCAATAGTGCATTAGAGTCCAAATTTTTCCATATCTTCTCTACTACTTATAATTTTATTTACCTATTATATTAGCCAATATTATAGGTCTGAGGTGGACCTTCAGATGTTTTAATATTCATTTTTTCAAATTGATGATTTAGTGCATTTTAAGAAAGTATTGATAGCTTTGAGTTTTCTGAAATGCGACTTCATATCTTTTTACCATTTATCAACTCAGAAACAGGTTTTAATTTTTTAAATAAATCTGGTTCAGTTCCTTATATATTTGAGAAAAAAGGCATTAACAAGAAATCTATTTTTTTCCCATTTTTCTGCTTTCTTTCTAACATTGACTGTATTGGTTTTGTTTGTGAACAAGCTCTTCAATTTTATGTAATCAAACATCCAGTTTGTTTCTGATCATCTCTCTCTCTTTCTTTGTCATATCTTCCCTTATCCATATTTTTCCTGCTTCCTTAAATTTCTTGTTATCCTCTATATCTAAATCATTTGTCAATTTTCACCTTATTTTGGCATACCGTGTACAATGTTGATCTTTGCATAGCTTCTGTTAAACTGCTTTCAAATTTTCTAATCAATTTTCATTAGATGTTAAGTACTTGTACCAAAAGTTTGAATTTTTGGATTTATTAAACATTATGAAACATTCTGTAAAATAATTCCTTGGTAACTTAATTGATATGACACTGAAAAATGAATTAACTAGGATCACATTGTAATTTTTATTTTTTATTATATTGACTTAGTCTACCAATGATCAACTAATATTTCTCCATGTAGATTCTTCATTATTTGTGTGAAAAAATGGTTTGTAATTATGTTCATAGAGTTTTTGGGTTTGGCTTGGCCTAAAAACTTCCAAGAATGATTATATGTATATATACATATATATATATATATATATATATATAACTGCACATATATGTATATAATTTAATGTATTTTATTTATTTCCTATGTTTTGTTACTAGTAAAAGTAGCATGAATTATGTTGGTTTACTTAATATACATTTACTAAATTTGTTGCTTTGACTGATTTTTATTTGGTTCTCTAGGGTTCCCTAGGTATATCATCTCATTTGTAAGAGTGATAGTTTTTATTCCTTGTTTCTTTTTGTTCCTTTAATTTCTTTTTCTTCTCTTCTTACTTATTAAGTAAATATTTAATGGTATATTCAATATATTTTCAGTAATTTCAAGTAAAATATTGAATACAATAGTGAAGTTGGAAATCCTTTTTTTTACCCTGATATTATTGGGAAAAGTTCAAGTTTATCCTCATTACAAATAATGTTTGTTCTTAGATTTAGATAGATATTACTTATTTAAAGAAAGGTTCCACTGAATCCTATGTTCTCTAATGTTTTCAACAGGAATGGGAGTTCTATTTTGTCAAAGGCTTTGGCTTTTTGCATCTATTGATATTATCATGATTCCTCTTATATTTTTTTATTGCTGGGATCAGTTATGCTGATAGTTTGCCTAAAATTGAACCAGTCCTATCTTCCTGGTATAAATCTCATCTGGTCCAGGCATATGATTTTTGTGATCAACTGCTGCAATCTCCTTGCTAGTATCTTAATTAAAATTGTCATTTACTTTTAATTAAGGAAATTTGTCCTTAATTTCTTTTGCTATTTTTTCTCTTCTTGGTTTAGGTACCACAAACACATTTGTTTTTATTAAAAATAGGAATATTTCATTATTTTTCAAAAAATTTATGTAGTATAATAATTACTTGTTCCTTAGATATTTGATAGAATTAATTTTTAAACCCATGAGGTCCTGGGATTTTTCTTAGGGATCACATTCACAGCTTATTCAATTTGTCTTTCTAGGTTAGGATTAAAAATTCTGTTTCCTTTTCTGTTAATCTGGGCAATTTATATTTTAAGATATATATGTATGTATATATATTTATCTTGTTTTATTAAAAAATTCACAAGTGCTTTAACAATGTAATGTTAGGCATGCTTATCCATGTTCTTATCAGCATTCCTTGATCAAATTAACCCATATGATTCTTAGTGAATATACATTACTAGTGATATATTTGACTAATTCTTAGGCAGCAAGCACAATCTCTTGCCAGGACCATATTCTTTCCAAAACCAACTTGCTTATACCTAGTGGAATTTTTGTTCCAATGCCATAACCCTCAGGATTGTTAAAGAAAGACTTATGCAGAATATTTATGCTCTCAAAATCATTATTATTCCACCAGAAACTATATCTGAATTATGTATGTGTTCAGGCTTAGATCTATTACCAGAATCATGAAGGTGTGTGGAAATTCTCGAGATAGCTATAATATTTAACTTATTTATGGTTCTATTCATCTTCTTATTAATTCTTGGTTAGTTTTATCTAGTTCTGAGGTGGGAATTTAAAGTCCTTCCTTATTATTACTTTGCTTTGTATTTTCATCTGCATCTCATTTAGTTTTTCCTTTAAAAAACTAGATGTTATAACTATTGTTTCCTACAGGTCAAATATTGATAGTGCTTCATTATTCCTGGTATTCCCCTCCCCCCAACATAGTATAGCCATCCTGTTCTTCCCTTCCAATTATATCCATTTGATCCCAATTCTATCAGAGAACATGACTACTCTCCCTGCCTTTGTATCAGTTAAGGCACAGTATATTTTGCTCTAGTCCCTCCCCTTCACTGTATGTGTATCTCTCATTTTCAGTTTTTTAAAAAAATAAACAACACATTGTCAAATTTTGGCTTTTTTTTCTTCTTGCTATACATTTTCTTCCCAATGGGTGAATTCATCAACTTTATATTCAATGTCACAGTTACTTGCTATACATTTCTACCTCCCCTGTTCCTCCTGAAAATGAATGAAATTGTATTTAAAACTTTCATAACATTTATTATAAACCAAACAATCTTAAATTATCCTTTAGGTAGTAACTGTAATTATGATTTTAGAAAAAAGTTAGTCCCATTTAACATTTAATTGTGTAAATACTTTTATTATCAACTTTGGAATGTTAAGTACACAACTTGACTGAATTTTGATTCCCAATAAGAATGACATAAAAAATAACTTAGTCAATCATAGAAAATAGGGATTTATTACAAGGACAAGATGATATTTGCTTTTGTGATGGATTTGTATTCACTCTAGCTTCCTTAGAGATGACAGCCCAGATAGGTGCCTCTGGTTTATCTTTAAGAGTTAGTATAGTGAGTCATCTGATTATGTCTACTATTATTTGTATTATAACTTAGATATTACTGAAAAATGTATCCTGATTAGAATCTTTCCTATATTTTCTATTATTGTTACTTTTAAACTGCAATGATGAACCATACCATTGTGACATATCATGAACCAAACATGCTAAATGTTGAGACATTTAACAGAAGCCCTAATCTTTGTAAATCCATCTGATGCCCAAACAATAGGTCATAATTGTTGCTAAATCATCAGAAGGACAAGATCAAATGAATACTGCTTATCTTAAATCTTTTATTGGAATTTATTAATTCTCTTAGCAAATATTTCCTAAACTTTACTAACATTCTAATTATTTGGATTTGTTAATCACTTATGCTAATTGACTC
This sequence comes from Monodelphis domestica, assembly GCF_027887165.1. Classification (NCBI taxonomy): domain Eukaryota; kingdom Metazoa; phylum Chordata; class Mammalia; order Didelphimorphia; family Didelphidae; genus Monodelphis; species Monodelphis domestica. Next base: position 473,525,186 of record NC_077228.1, read on the forward strand.
TTAAAAGCCTATGAAACAGTTGTGCATCTAAATTAGGTCTTTGCCACTTGCTGAGTGTTGTGAGACCTCCAATTCTAATTTCCCATAATTAAAGTTGGATGTTCAATTCAGGATGATGACCCAAATATTTTTATTTCTAACATTCCTCACTATTTATCCTCTTCCTTTATTCCTCCCTCATTCCTCTTCTGATGTCCAATTTCCTTTGACAAATACTTTTTTTCAATTCAAACCCTTTCCACAAAATCTCTCCTTACCATCTCCTTTTGTTCTCCTAGTTAAAAATTAACCCCCTTTTCCAAAGATCCCTCCCTTTTCCCTCCCCCTTACCTTTTAAATTGTATTCTATCCACCTTTTTAAAAATCCTTTCCTTACTTTCCAAACATGCCCTGTTACTTCTTTATATGAGTTTGATTCTAAAAATCTACCTTATCTTGTCCTAATATCCACTCCCTTATCCCCTTACCTTGCCCTCCTATCCCTTGTTAAGTACAGTCCTCTAGGTATCTCTCTGTTTATTCTCTCTTTAATTATTCATTTGCCCTTATTTTTATTAAACCAACCTTACTTCTCTTATTCCCTCAGTTTTCCAAGGAGACTCTCAGTCCTCTCTTAAGTTATCTGTGTTCCCTTCTGCTTCTTTGTACAGTACTTTAAGATTTTTACTCTTCTGATTGTGTATGTTGTTCTCCCTTTTTCTCAAGTCTAATGACAGGGTTCTAATATTACCTGCCCTAAATCTATCTCTTCCTCCTCTTCTCCATGATAGTTCCTGCCTTCATTCCTTCTCCATATGAGATAGCCATTCCATCCTACTTTTTTCCTGGTCTATTCTCCTAACATTTCAGCTTATTGCATTACATTCACCTTGACCTCCAGTCTTCTTATCCATATACTCCCCTTCAAAATGCTGAAGCAATGATGTCATTCTCAGGAGAAGGAGATGACATTTTCCCATATAGGCATCAAACACTTTAATCTTTTGATCTTTTGAACTGCTTTTGATTAGTCTTTCATCACTTTTGTATATTTCCTATAGGTCAAATTTTCTAGTGACTTCTGAGTTTTTTTGCCAGAAATATTTGAAACTCATTAAGTTTAGGAAAGATCCATATTTTATCTTTCATAATTATGCTTGTTTTTGTTGGATATATTATTCTTGGTTATAAGCCTAGTTCTTTTGCTTGACAAAATTCTGTGTTTTATACCCTGTGTTCTTTTAATGATGCAGCTACTAAATCTTGTGTTCTTCTTACTCCACAGTATTCTATTTTGTTGTTGTTTATAGCATTTTTCCTCCTTAACCTGGGAGCCACAGCATTTAGCAATGATGTTCCTGTTTTATTTTCATCTTTGCATCTCTTTAAGGTGGAGATTGGTGTATTCTTTCAATTTCTATTTGACCATCTGCTTCTAGAATTCAATTATCACTTTAAAAAAATATATAATCTGAGAAGTCTGTAAGCTTCAGAAGACTTCCAAAGACATCATGACATATAGGAAAAGGTTGTCTTGCTTTAGTCACTTTAAGTATTTTCAATTTTTTTCAATTTTGTATATTGAATTTTACTATTAAAGTTAATTAATATATTTTATTTAATTATACTCCCTTTCCTTTTGTCCTACCTCAGAAAATATAAAGGAGAAATAAAAACAATTATAGCATCCTCACACAGATTTATTGAAATCCATATAAAATGAAACTGTTTAAAAATAAAGAAAGCCAGATCATAACACTTTACAGAATTACTTGTGCCCCTTATAAATATATGACACTATTAATAGGTTCTTAATAAACAAGATAGATAAATCTATCTATCTATCATTAAGTTCTATAGTCATATCTGACTCTTCATGACCTCACACACCATAGTCATACATGGAGCCTTCCTGGCAAGGATACTTATCATTTCATTTTCCAATGAATCTAATAGATCCTTTTGGAAAGCAGTCAGAGGTTAACTGACTTGCCCAATTCACAATGGTAGGAAATATCTGAGGCCATATTTGAACTCAGGTCTTCCTGATTCTTGGTTCAGCACTCTATCCACTGAGCACCACTCTCTCTGTCTCTTTCTTTTTCTTCTTTCCCTCCCTATATGTGTTTGTGATACACATATGTACACACACATAAAATTTTGAAAGATAGATCAAAATATTAAAGTTCAGAGCAATGCATTCAAAGTGCCCTATCTTTTTGTTTGCTTTTGTTATACTATTGGTACTTCATTTTCATATTTGCTTCATGAGAGACCAGAAAGAATCTTGGGGTTCCAAAAACAGAGAAAGTCTCAGTTCTTAATAGCCCTTTTGGGGATTAATAAAAGGATAGCTCTTTTAAATGATTCTAAAAAATGAATTATTTGGAAATAAGAAATTACGTAGAACTTACAAGGACTTTTTTTGACTTTGTCAAGTAGAAACTTAGGATAAAGACATTGCCACCTGGTGAATAGTTAGAGGGTTAGAGGATGTCCCTGTTACTTTTTAGTTGGCCAATTGTTCTATATTCCAGAAAATCTTGAGCCCTGCTGCCAAAGTCTATTCTATTTTGAATAAAGCACCAGTAAAGGCAAGCCTCTGATCAGTGCCTGACTTTCCCTACCAGGGCAAAAGAAACTAATGTTTCCTCATCAAATACTTGATATGTGATGGGCCCTCATCTCTATGAAAGTTAAGCTCAAATCTGAACTCAAGGCTAAAACAGAGATTTTGAGACATCTTTTCCTCTTACAGGAAAGAGGGAACAACTCAGCTGAAAACTCTGGCTGAAACTAACCTAGATGAAAAATGAAGTACCACAACCATTTACCCAGAGAAATCACACATTGTATTTACTAGCATTTACTAGATGACTATTTCAATAACTTCTGGTTCTACTACTGTAGACAAAGATAAGTTCACAGGAGAGGCTAAATATCATGCACATATCTCCAACTAAGAAAACACTCAGATAAACCCTTGCACATCATGTGATAATAGTGGGAATTACTAATTCTCATAAGGTCTAATAAAAGAAATATGTTGACAGTACCAGAAGAAATCATCAGGCTTATATTCTTGGAAGCTTGTTGTTTCTTTACATATGTTCCATACCATACTTATATATTAAAGGAAAATGTGCATCTCTGTGAACTCTTCATAAATTATTTGTGTACTTCTTTGTGTTTTTTCTTATCACACTTGACCTCTAAGTGTATAAGTTTCCTAGAAATGCCTATTCATCCCATTAAATAAATGGTAGGGTATATCCTTGGTTACTGGACAGAATGTTCTTTTGTTACTTTCCTTAACAGAATGTTTAATCAAATGCTTTGATCTGAAATAATTACCTCTTTTGTCTTATAACTAAAGGTAACCATATTGATGGTGGCTCACTTTTTATAAATTTGCCTGAATATTTAGAGCTGACTATCTTGGCATGGGAACCCATGTATTAGAGGATATGAAATGTACACAGTGTTCAGGTTCCTGAAAAATAAGTTAAATGTCTAGTGTTAGAGAATGTATCTCTTTGAGAAATGAGAAGGAACGAATAGGAAGAAGCTTCATATTCTGTTATTCTTAGTCTCTAAATCATTAGAAACCAATGTCATGAGGTTATCACCACCTCTGAAAGTTTAGTATGTTTAAGTTGTCTTTTTAAATGTGAGACTCCCTTTTGTAATGGCAAACTCTCCTCTACTTTTTTTTTTTAATTATATGGGTTTATCCTTTTTGTTCTTAAAAAAAGGCTTGTTTCTTTGCCACAGATCTTGGCATATAATTTGGTATTTTCAGCCCAGGTACCAGGTACTAAGATTCCACAGAAGGTATCTAAATTAAAACCAGTGGTTGGAATTCTTCAAGTTGACTTTCAAAATGGCTTCTCTAGAGCCACAGTTGTTATCCTTTCTGAAATTTAAGAGGGGAATTATAGCCAACTACTTTGCAAAAAGAGAGTGAAAGTGAAAGACTTTGTTATTTGTAGATTAAGAACAGTGAATGCTGCAGGAAATTGTAAGGTAGTAAGTAAAATAAAATTAATGTATTTAAGGAACCCTTAAATCCAAGTCCTCAATCACACTGGGTTTCCCATTTATGGAGACACTCAGCACAGTTAAAATACTTTTGTTATATCCTATAGAAAGAGAGGGAATCTAAAATCTCCATATGAGAATCAGAAAATTTCTGATATGGGAGGGATTTCAGTGGACACAGAAAGGATGCTCCACTATAAAAAAAATGAACAAATTCATCCTGAACTTACAGTCTTCAAATAATGGGGGAAATCATAACTCTTGTTGCCATCCATTTTACTATTGGGCAGTTCCATTTTAAGAAGTTTTTAGTTTTTAGCTTTATGTTTTGAAGTCACATTTAAATTTCTCTCTTTAATTTCTATTTTTCCCCTGAAGAGCCAAGGACATGTTTCACATGAATGCCCTTCAAATACTTTAACTATCATCTTCATTCCTCACTCCACATCCAGAATTTTGTCTTCCTTATGCTAAACATTCTCAGATATTTCATTCAATCCTCATTACCATGTTTATGTATAAGGACCAAAATCCCTAACTTGTTTACACTGTTACTAGTATAAGCATTATTATATCTAATTTATAGGCCACAAATGATTGAATTACTTTCTAAATTGGTAATTTATTTTATAGATTATTATATAAACATGAAATTGATATTTCATTATGAAGTTTATAGGCATTAATAGAAACAGTGAAATTTTAATTCACAAATTACATGATGTTTCTATTTTGGGTTGCATAATAAAATCAGATATGTTTGCTATGGCAATGATCCAGATCTTTAACAATAATAGTTGATAATAATTTTGGGATCTGTAAAATAGTGTTACTATAAATTCTTAGTTTTTTGCCTCATTTTCATTAAATAGAACATAATCTGTATTTTTCTTTTTATTGAACTTTGTCTAAATTTCTGACTCAATAGTGTTTCCAAAGTTTGACAGTCATGGGCCTTTTAGTGAAGAAACAGTGATCAGAGTATATACTTTAACTTTTGCAATAAAGCCTGTGATAGTGCTAACTAATGCATGCAGGACTAAGAAAGATATTCTAAAAATAAAAGAATTCAGTCAAAAACAATTAATCAGCTCCAAGCCCTTCCTAGTTATCTTCTTCTGGTTCTCTCTAACTTCGCTGTATTCTTAAATTATGGCTACCTGACTTAACACACACTATTTTCAACATCTCAGATCAGAATATAGTGAATTATCACCTCCTCCTAACTGCAAATTATACTACTTTTAATTTAGTCAATGTCTATTTTAACTGTTTTTGGCCATCAGATGTGTTTCTCTGATGGCTCATATTGACTACTTGTAAGTTCATCACTAGATCCATTTTTTTGACAACTTATCATGGCTAGAAATCTCATTCTTTAAAGTATAAGTGAATATATGTGACTACACATTAACTGGATCATAGCATAACAAAACAGAGACCAAGGAAAATTTAAATGGCTGTGAAAGAATAGAGAAAGATATTTTATGAACCCCTAAATTTCCATTCTGGAGGGATTTCAATATCTAAAAGGAGATGCATAGGTTCATATTGGGTTTCTGGCTCATGCAGACTCATTCAGCTTGCTGAGTGAATGCAACTTATGTCCTCCTTGTGTAGTGATTGTAATAGCTAGTGGGGTCTTTGCATGAGTTAGACCCTTATTACATATTAATTATGTTATACATAACTCTAGAGAACAAAATATTATAAAACAAAAACAGACATTTAAGTATTCCCTTAAAGGATACATTTTGAAGACATTTCATTGAATTCTCAAAGTCAATCAACAAACATGATCTAATTACTATAATAAAGAGTGTAATAGGGAGAGATTTATGACAAAGGAAGAAAGGTGAAAAGGGAATGGAGTCTTCTCCCTCTAAGACAGGGACGAAGTGAGGAGGTGATATTGATAAGCTAAAGGAGAGAAAGGAAGATGGGATGGGTTTGTCTTTTTCCCCTCAGCACTCTCTGACAAACTCTCTCCACACATATACACACTATGACTGCCTTCAATTCTTAACTGCTGGGTTCTCTGAAGGATCTTATTGAAGATTGTTATGGTCCTAAGCCTCTTTCTTTCTGGGGAAAGAAATGTCACTTCTTTCTCCCTCGATCTCAAGCTTCCCTCTAATAAAGGTTTAAATCAGTTTCTGGGTCCTCTTAAATGAATGTATTTGAAAGAAACAGAAAAGAAACAGGGCAGATGGAGGGTAGGAAATTGAAGTTCAAGAAGGAAGGAGGGAGATGGGGTCCCTATTTAACTACTACCCTTCCCCCCAGAGTCAGGCAGATCAGGGTTTGGTTCACCTGACCCTCTTGGGGTCAGAGTATAGAAACCCTGGTTCTTGGCTGCACAGTGAGTGTCCCCAAGTTCAAAGTTCAAGGAAGTGGATGGAAATCTTTTTCTTTAGTGGACAGCTTGTGTTTCAAAGCCCTGTCCAATTGACTTTTCTTGTGAGAATCTGGGGTCAGGAATCACAAGGAAAGAGATCACTGGATCAGAGAATTAGCTGGAGTCAACCTCTCTGGTCTATGTCTCCAGGTGGAAGTCCATTTTCAATTGCCTGGATCAACTCTCTCCCCACTCTCTTTCCTAAGTTCAGTGTTCCTTCTTCGCCCATCCTCCCCTGCTATAGAATCCTTCAGCTCTTCCAAGTTCATTTTCCTTCCAAGATCTAAAACCTTCTCTTACAGAACTCATAATATTTCAGTTTATGTATTAGGAACTAGGTATATGAAGACAAAAATTAAGTAGCCCCAGTTCTGAAACAACTAGATTTACATCACGGGAGGCATAATAAAAAGTCATTTTGTGGGTGAAAGCACCTGGGAGATATAGATCTCTGAGTATATATTTCAGTGAAACTTTTCCTGGGTGGGTTTCCTTCCAAATAGTTAACCACACTGAATTAAATATTTACATTGCAAATTATTGAATTTATTTTGTATCTTTAAGAGTGGAGGAGATTTATAGAAACCTTATTTGCACATCTGTCATTGCCTCTACATTTTCAAGCAATTATTTTTTAGCATAATCGTCTTTTCTTTCCTCACCTTCCCTGCACCTTAAAACAATATCCCTTTGGGAAAAACTGAAGAAGGAGAATAAAAAAAGGAAATACAGACTGGGAAGACATAGAACCATTAAACTATTTTCTTTTAAATAAAACCCATTCAAGTGCATTCAGGCTTGAAAGAAAAAAAAATAGAACAGGCTTACTGGAATCAAACTTTTCTATTAAGTCTGTCACTGAAGTGTACACAAGATACAGAGAAAACAATAAAGGTAGACTTCATATTGTATAAATCTAAGAAAAGATAACATTTAATGAAAGACATTATAATAATACAGGTGATTTAAACAAGTCAGCTTTTGGTTGCCCTAGTTGAGTAATGATTTGGTTATCCCATTTGCCTTTATTCTACCAATAATGGATCAAAAAGTGACATGAAACAAGAAAGGGTCCTTCTGTTTCTTATTCATTCATTTCTGAGCATATTATCCATTCAGTGTTTTGTTACTTTTTTTTCAATCTGATGAAAGCATCACCATTAGACAGTGAGTACATTGTTATAAAAGTCAAATTCTATGATAAAAAGATTTTTCAACCCTTCTTTAAAATTTCATAATGTAGGAATGACAATCAGAGGGTTTAGCAGGTGCTGGTATTAGATATATTTACTCTTGAAAGGTAGCAATATCAGGGAAATTTTTTAAATCTATATATACATTCTTATACTCATACACTTATTCATGTTTTGAAAAAATTGACACCAAAGAATGTATATTGTCATAAGATTATTGCTTTATGTCTTCTAAATTTCTTCTTGATTTTCTAAAATTAGCTACTTGCTTATTTATACCTTGACTCTTTCCCTTATTAATGAACAAACTTATTTATTAATTAAATGAATGTTTATAGGACACCTACCATGTGCAAGGTAGTAAGGCAGACATACAGAATAATGTAACCCCAACTGAACAATGATAATACGATAATAGACTATGGTAATCACACAAAACAGAGATGGAAAAGGTGGTATTACATCATTATTTATTTCTCAGAAATTGTTCTATAAATTTCAAGCATTTAGAACAAGTAGGGCAAATGAATTCCTAAAATTGCCACATTATGTCACAAGTATTCTGATGTTGACCTTTAATTTTCTTCTACTGGAGATGAACTCTTTCTCTAAGATGCAGGGCTCTGATTGGTGAGAATTAGAATTATATTGCTCTGAAGCAGACTTCCATGATACTTCTTGGTTATTCTACACATGATGCTGAGAAATTCTTAACACATCATACTTTAATATGATACTTTATGTATTTCCCCCATTAGAACCTAAGGTTATTCAGGATAGAACTTTCTTACTTGTTTTTTAATAAAAGTGATGCTTAGCTCAGCACTGAATACATGGAAAATTATATATAAATATTTAAAACATTTTCAACAAATATGTGTCAAAATGACTTATTCTATAGTTATAGAAATTGTTTCCCATGGTATTGTTTCATTTTTGTTTTTACATTGTTTTTGGCATTTAGCTATCTTCAAATTACATGCAAAACATTTTAACATTAAAAAATTAGTTCCATTTTCTTTCCATCTTCCCTCTTACCTCTGCCACATTAAGAAATTTGATATGGATTTTACATGTAGGGTCATGTATTTTGACAATAATCATGTTGTGGAGAAAACACATAGTAAAAAAAAAACACAAAACAAATGAAAGAAATTTTATTTTCATTCACTTTCCATCAATTGTTTTTCTAAGATGGATAGCACTTTTTACCATGTTATTGATTTTGTTCAGCCTTTTTTCGGTCATGTCTGACTCTTATTGACCCCTTTTGGGACTGTCTTGACAAAGATATTGAAGTGGTCCTCCATTTCCTTCTCCAACCCATTTTGCAGATGAGAAACTGAGGGAAATGGTTAAGTGACTTTCCCAAGGTGCCTCAGCTAGGAACTCTCTTAGATAGGATTTTTTTTCTCTGGAAAATGAGAGTTGCTTTTGCCAGGCTGGACACTGTATCCACTGTACCATCTAGAAATTATTATTTTTGATCATGAGTTCTTCAGGATTATTTTGGATTATTGCATTGCTGAGAATAGCTGTCATTCACAATTGATCATTATATGATATTGCTTTTTCTGCACAGTCTCCTCATTCTTCTCAATTGACTTTACATCTCTTCATGAAAGTTGAAGTTTTTTGAAAGCATTCTGTTCAGTATTTATTATAACACAATACTATTTCATCACAAACATCTACTACATATTGTTTATCCAATCCCCAACTGACAAATGCCTTCTCAATTTCCAATTTTTGACAACATAAAAAGAAATATTTTAAAAGTTTTTGTTATTATAGACCTTTTCCCTTTTTAAAAAATCTCTTTAGGGATGGTAGAGCAAAGATGGTAGAGAAGGAATGCAGATCTACCTGATACCTACCAAATTATCAACCATAGGAAATTATGTAATGCCTCAAAATGAATTCTAGATCAGCTAAATTCCACAAAAGATGGGGTGAAATAATTTTCCTCTGAAAATCCCTTAAAAGAATAGTATAAATATCTATTTCACTGGGAACCCTGTGGAGAAAAGTGTGCTTTTGGTTACTCACTCAGGAAAACTGGTCACAATTCTTCAGTGAATAAATGGGAATTCAATGAAATGAAGCACTCTACAACATCCTTGATGAAAAGACCAAATCTGAATGGAAAATTGGACTTTCAAGCATAAGACTCAGGAGAATCATAAAAAGATAACTAGAATTAGAACTCAAAAGATATTTAGCAAGGTTAAATTGTATATATACCTACATGGGATGATGCTTCTTGCACAATCAGTTGGGATAGAAATCTATCTTACTCTACAGGAAATTAAATGGGGGTAAGGGGAGATATATAAGAGAAGGGATGAGGAGTAGAGGTAATAGAAATGAGGGCAAATAATGGGACATTGTAGTCAGAAACTAATCAGGGGAAAATAGGCTGAAGAGTAATACAGAGTAATTATAATGGTGCAAAAATATTTTTTACAAATCTCTCTTATGAAGGCCTTATTTCTCAAATACATACAGAATTGCATGTATGGGAACACAAATCATTCTCCAGTTGATAAACGGTCAAAGGTTAAGAACAAGAAATTCTCAGACATTAAAGTGCATGTAAAAATACATTAAATTACTATTGATTAGAGAATCATGAATTAAAATAGATCTGAAGTATCACCCCAATAAGTTTGGCTATTATGACAAAAAAGAAGACAAAACTTGTAGAGGATGTGGGAAAATTGAGACATTAATGTATTACTGAGGGAGCTGGGAATTGATTCAACTATTCTCATGAGCAATTTGGACTTATGCACAAAGGGCTATAAAACAGGACATAACGTTTGACACAGAAATATCATTACTAGGTTTATGTCCCAGAGATTTAAAAAATAGGAATAAATTATATATAGAAAATTGGGTAAGCAGCTTTTTTGTGGGGACACAGAATTGGAAAGTGAGAGGGTACCAGTCAATTTTGTGACTAGCTGAATAAGCTATAATATATGATTTTGATAAAATATTTTCATTTTTTACAAATGAAATTAACAGTTAAGAGTAGAAGGAAAGCAGAAAATTTGGGGAAAATGTATAGACAGCACCTCAGATGGTGGTCTCACATTTAAAACATATAGTGAATCTTGTCAAATTTATAAGAATCAAAGTTATTCCCTAATTGAGAAATGGGCAAAAGATATGAACGATTTTCAGATAAATAAATAAATAAAGTCATGTATAAGTATATTAAAAATACTCCAAATCAATGTTGATTAGAGAAATGAAAACCAAAAAACAATTCTGAGATACCAGCTCCCATCCACCAGACTTAAATGACAGAAGAGCAAACTGACAAATTTTGGATGGAATGTGGTTGGTGAAGCTATGAACTGATTCAACCATTTTGAAGAGCAATTTGGAATTGTACCCAGAGTTATGAAACTGTATATATTCTTAGACCCAGCAATACCATTGTATGGTATATTTCCCAAAGAGAATATGGAAAAAGGAAAAGAAACCATATGTTCCAAAATGTTGAAAGTAGCTCTCTGTGATGGCCAAGAATTGGGAATTGAGGGGATGCCCATCAATTGTGAAATGAATTAAAAATTTGGCATATGATTGTAATGGAATACTACTGTACCAAAGAAATGATAAACAAAATTAAAACACACACACACACACACATACACAACCTGGAAAGAACTATATGAGGTAAAGAACTAATAACAGAAGAATAAACTGAGAATATTGCCTACAGAAAATAAACAGAAAGATAAAACATGAGGTATATGAACACGTTGGCCTCTGTGGTGATCTCTTATGTGATTTGGGGAGGATAAGAATGGGTTTGGACACTAGTGTATGGGATGTATTATGCAGATATGTTGAAAAGCAAGTTAAATATATGGGATTTGCAATTTCAATTGTATAATATCTCCTTTTTGTATCTTAAAATATTTGTTTTGTTTGGATTTGTAATTTTTTAAATACTTGGAATAATAAAATAAAGTAAAAATTTAATAAAATAGAAAGGAATACTATTGTGTTGTAAGAAATGATGAGCAGGAAGAGATCAGAAGAAACTAGAAAAATCATATATGTCCTGAAGGTGAATGAAATAAGAAGAAACAGGAGAACTCTGTACATAATGATAGAAATACTGTACAATGAACAACCTTGAATAACTTAGGCATTATAAGCAATACAATGATCCAAAACAATTCAAAAGATGTCATGATAAAAATGTCATCTGCTTCCAGAAAAAAGAACTGATGGAGTCTGAATCCACCCCCATTGCCCTCTGGAATATCGTATTTTAAATCCACAAATCCTTTAAATTAGAAATGGTGAAATATTTCTTTATCCCAACCATGGTTTCATAATAATTGGACTGTTTCTTTATGCTTACAATATTTTCTTCTTAACCTGGGAGTTCTTGAATTTTGCAGAAATATTCCTGGGAGGTTTCATCTGGGTCTCACATTTAGGAGTTGATCATTGGATTCTTTCAATATCTATTTTATCCTCTGAATGTAGGGGTTGAGGACAGTTTTTTTTTTAATTTAACCATTATCTTCTGTCTTAGAATCAATACCAACTAAAGTCTGGGAAAATGGGATTGAGTGACTTAACCAGGGTCAAAAAATAGGAAAAGTCCAAGATCAAATTTCAACCAATACCTGCGGTCTTCAAGTCTGGCTTTCTACCCACTGAGCCACCTAGTTGCCCCTCATGATGATATCTAGACCCTTTTATTGATCATAACTTTCTCTTTTATTCTTATAATTTAATTTCACCACCAGATTACATGCCAGTAAATTTTTCAGTACTTAATTTTTAGCAATTTGCAATCTATGTTTTTTTTTCTCTCTCTTCTATACCACTCCCTTCCACAAAATGGCAGGAAATACATTATAGACAGTACATGTGTTATTCTAAATTATACATGTCCATGTTCATCATTTTGTGAAAGGAGACAAATATAATTCATACTAGATAATAATTCATGCAGGAAATAAAGTGAATAATGGCGTGCTTCTAGTGGCATTCATATATAATCAGTTCCTTCTATAGCAGTGGATAACCTTTTTTTTTGTAATGAGTCTTTAAAGTTGTGTTGGGTCCTTGCATTACTAATGATAGGTAAGCTATTCATAGATGATAATTCTTTTTTATAATCATGATTTTCAGATAGTCTGAAAATTCTCAAATGATCTCTCTTCAATATATTTTCTAGATCATTTTTTGCAATGAAACGTTCAGGTTTTTGAAAATATTCTTCATTCATTTGAATTGTTTTTTTCCCTTTGTCATGAGCTTCAACTTACTAAATTCAGATTTTCAAGGCAATATTTTCTATAGTGAATTTTTGTACATCTTTTTATCATTTGGTTTACTGCTTTTGAAGGAATTGTCTTCAATGGATTTTCAAGCCTTCTTCATAATTTGACCCATTATGTTTTAAGGTGTTATTTTCTTCAGGTTGTGTGTGTGTGTGTGTGTGTGTGTGTGTGTGTGTGTGTTTCCTTTTCTAACTGCTGACTACTTTTTTTCTTCATTTTCTTGCACCATTCATTTCTTTCCCCAAATTTTCTTCTATCTCTCTTATTTGAATTTTACAATTTTTTTAGCTCTTCCAGGGCCTGAGACCAATTTATATTTTTTGAGGCTTTGCATATAGTTATTTGATATTCTTGTCTTTTCTGAATTGGTTTTTTGATCTCCCCTGTTACCATTGTAATAATTTATATGATCAGGTTCTTTTATTTTTGTTGTTTGTTCATACTTCTACCATTTTTAAACTTTTAACTTTATCTTAAAGCTGGTCTCTCTTCTTGGGGTATAGAAGGTATTTTTTTATTTTTCTTCATGTTTTTTTTGTTCCATTGTTTTTCAGAGATGGATATGAGTCTCTATGTTTTCATTTATTCCCAAGTGGAATAATATAAGGAGAGTTCTGTTCACTCAGCTCTTGATCTGTACTCTGGTTTATGATTGACCCCAAGAATTCTTTACTACCCTGGAATGGTGCCCATTGCCTCTGCTTCTAATGATTCTCCTAATTGCCCTAGGATCCAGATTCAGTTAAAGGAATATCAGCATATTCAAGCTTCTAGCAAAGGGTGTCCCATAATCTCCTTCTGATCAGTTGCCCAATCCTTACCCTTTGTAGGCTGAGACATTTGCAACCACTGATTGAGTCAATCTCAAAACCTTTTGCTATCTTGTGGGAGGCATGGCCTACACTCACATGCCTTTGCTAAACTGCCTTCAACTCTCACTTCAGTAAAGTAGACCTTTCCTGTCTACCTCCTAAATTTTCTTTGAACTTATCTCACCTAGTCCTTGGTTCTACTACTAAAGAATTTACTTTGAGTTACTATTTTAACATTGTTTTGAAGGGAATTTGAGATATCTCAGTCAAGTCTCTGCCTTTATTCTGCCATTTAGACTCTATCCAACATCAATATTTCTTAATTTAAATATTGTGAAAAAATTGATAAGCAATATTACATTTTCTCTTTTGCATCAATATCAATTGGGATGATACACACAAAAGCACTTTTCAAACTATGAAGTACCTTATAAAGAAGAATTATGTCCTGATTTAGTTGTGATAGTTAAAGATGCTACATTATGATTTATCTCAAGTAGGAGTGAATAAATAAATATGAACTTATTGAATGTCTACTATAGTTATTTTATAAATCAATTATAAATGATTGAAAAGAAAAAAAAACTGTAATGAGTGCTTACTATTTGCAAATCACCATGCTAAACTCTGAGGTAATAAATAGAAGAATGAAATATTCTGTGCACTGAAAAAGACCATGTTCTAATAGGGGGAGACAATTCATAAAAGAAAGATCAGAAGTAACGGGGATGCATAGGTCTCTTAACTCTTAGGGGGAAGCTATATCATGATCCAGTTATCCTGTTGGCAACTTTGGCTAGTGTGGAATTAGGAACTAAGTGTGTTGTACACAAGCAGGTTATTTATTATATTGAATGATAATACCATATCTATTTCTGACATTAAACTATTATACAGCATCATGGACATTGGCATTAAGAACTGCAATAATTATTACCCTTGCATCAGTCAATCAACAGAAATTTACTTAAATCCTTATATGTTAAGCACTATGTTGAGGATAAAAATAAAGGAGGAAAAAAGTAGTCACTTCCTTTAAAGGAACTTTCTTTCTAATGAAGGGGAAAAGATCCAAACAGCATATAAGATATACAAATGTCACTTGGAAGTTATGTTAAAGAGAAGACATTAATATTGTGTAGATCAGGTTGTTGATGTATATAGGATAAGAAAGACTTCCATCAGAAGGTAGTGTTTAATCTGATTAATTGAAGAGTCCAAGAATGTCAGAAGGTAAAGTTAAGAAGGTAGAGTACTGAAAGGGAGAGGTAGAACCAACCTAAAAGGAGAGTATGATAACATAAGTAGGCTAGTGTTATTGGTGCTAAGAGTTCATAAAGAGGTATATGACAGAAGATTGTAGAATTAATGTTGACTCTAATGTTGTGACTAAATGATTAGGAGGATGTTGCAGACTTTATATCAATAAGAAAGTTTCAAATAGTACAAGATTTTAGTAATGATTAGTTGTGTTTTAGAAATTTGAGATTGATATTTCTATGGGATAACTTGTTGAAGATGTCTTGTTGATTGTTGATTTTTGTTGATTGTTATTGTTGGTATTGTTGATATGGCATTAGAACTCAGGAAACAGATTAGCTCTAGAAATATAGCCCTGAAAATATTTTATAGTTGCTGAGATTTATAAGTGAGATAGTATAAAGACAGAAGAGGAAAAAAAACATAGGAAGAAACATTGGGGGACATCTATAGTTATTAGGTAGGTCTTGCATAAAAAACAAATAATCAAAATGATTAAGAAATATGATTAGACTGTTATGATGAAAACTAGGAATATTCTATAAAAAGAGAGCAGTGTATATATGCATAGTTGTTAAGTCAAAGAGCCACTCCTCTGAACAATGGCATCTGGGGTTGAGTTGAAAGCCAAAACAATGGCTAGGGCAATAGTAGGGGTACTGTTTCTGGGTTCTTTGGAATACAGTTCAGGCATTCCTCAACTCATTTTGAAGTGGATATGGTTGTGAAGGTAGTATGGTTTGGTCCGATGATCCCTCCTGTCTCTTTCTTGGGGTATTTTACTATTTCTAGATAGAAGAGACACAGGAGAATATGATTCTTCTTGTTATCAAACTTTATAATCTAGGTAGGTGTAAAATATCGCAGCATGAGAACTAATTGAAGAACAAGTAATAAGAAATTCTAATCAAATGCTTATCTATGTGTGGTAAAAATGATATTCATAATTATAAATCAGAAAAAAGAGAGATAAGTGGCAATAGAAAAATAACATGATTTCAGAATCTCATATCTAGAAAGCAACTCAGCAGCTATTTGTCTAGATTTTATCTGTACAAAATTTACCTCTATAACATCTAAAAAAAGTCTTATAATTTTCACTTAAAAATTTAAAATCAAAGAGAAACAAACTACCTCTTAATGTCTTTCTAATTTTGTTGTAATTATTTGTGTTTTACTTTAAAATAAATCTAAATAGATTTCTTTGTATTATTTATATATTAAGGCATGTTTTCCTTTGATTGTTTAAGCACAATTAATGTAGTTATTCCTTGATGTGATCTCTTCAAATATCACATGCTACCCGAATCATTTCTCCATGTTAAATATTACAAGTTCCTTCAATAGATCTGTATATAGCATGATAATCTGAGGAAGTCTTCATCAGTGATGTGAGGTCATATTGATGACTTAATGTATGGATGGGCTTTAGTGAGTGGGTAATACAGATTCAAGAAAGTGAGAGAAAAGGTATAAACTTGAAAATGGATATTTTGTATATATAAAGGGGGAGGTTGGAGGTGAGAGAGTTTCTTGAAAGAGATTATACTGATGCTTTGCGTGGTATGTTGAAAGCAGCAGGTAAAGGCTGGCACCATTTATCCTATAAAGGTCAGAACATTCCTATTTTTGTGAAGTTATTTGTCAATATTTCCATAAACAATAGATTCTTATTAAGATTGTCCTATGTGTCAAGTCCCACATTAGGAAATGGAGTCATAACTTAGAAGAAAATAATTCATTCCTTAGCTCAGGGCCTAATACACTGTAGGGAGAGGCAAGAAGAGTGGAGTGGAGGAAAGGGACTAGCGATAGATATAAAGAACTGGGAATAATCTGTATAGAGTGAATAGTGGAATCCATGGGAATTAATGAAATCTCAAAGAGAAAGACAATAAATAATAGAAGAGATCCCAGGAAAAGTCCACTAGTAAGGTGTGTGAAAGGTTTAATGAACCATCAAAGAAATCTGAGGAGGAAAACTAAGGGAGAAAAGTATCACAAAAACTCAGAGAAGATAGAATATCAAAGAGGAGAGGATAAAGTACATCATGCTGCGGGGAGATAAAGAAGGATAAAGACCAAGCAATGGTTTCTGAATTCTGCAACTAAGAGATTTTTTGTAATCTTAGAGAGACCCATTTTTCTTTCATGATGAGGTTAGAGGGTATATTATATGAGATTGAGAAGTGAGAATATTTTCACATAAGATAAACACCAAAAAGAAGGTGTTATTTCTCCCCAAAAACCATCTACCTGTATCCAAGGGTCTCGAAGACTTCACCATTTGAATACAATCTCATATAATTACGAGCTGTGTGATATCGGAAGAATTACTTACATTATCACAGTTTCAGTTTCCTCAACTGTAAACCCAAAGGGTCATAAAGCTTATGACTCATTTGACTTTGTGTTTAAACCCTGAGAATATATTCCCCACTATAGCTTATAATGTGTGGCTCTTCTTGTTATTTCATTAATGGCTATAATAATAAATTAATTTTCTTCTCTCTCTGTCCCCTAAAAGGACTAAAGAATTGATGTGGCATAGCAGATATAGTACTGTTGTCCATCTTTCACTTCAAAGAGGAACAATGACATTACAGGGTGGTGTCTTAATCTGGTTTTAAGTGTGACAGTTACACAAATCCTCACTGTGTCTTCCAGAGACATCAAAGTCATCCAGTTGCAAGACAAAAGTCAGGATGACTAATTATGGCCTGGGATATAGTGAGTGACTTTGATATATTTGATATTTAATCAACCTCTAAGTGCTTCCCAACAACTGCTTCAGTCACTTTCATGGCCACTGGAACAAAGTGTTTTCATCTGAACATTCTGCTTGGAGATGTCTTCATCTACATGGGGTAGACATTCTCTTAACTCACCGAGAGGTTTAAGTCCCATCAGCTACCCTCAACATGGTTTAGCCCATCTGCTGAGATAGTTTTAATCAGGTTTGACCATTGGATTTGCTACAGTTTCTTGGAATTACTGATGAGAGTTGGATGACAGGTAAGTACCAAATTACTTTGAAGTAGCCTTCAAAAGAGCTTAGCAAACTATCATAGCAGACATGTTATTCTTCCCTAAGACCCTGTACCTGTAACTGGGGATCTGGAAGACTTCAGTTTGAATACAATCTCATGCAATTACTAGCCACATGACCTAGGATGAATAACTTACACTGTCTCAATTTCAGTTTCCTCAACTGTAAAATAGGATTAGTAATATATAGAATATGTCCCACATTTAGTTGTTGTGAGGATTCAGTGAGTTACTACTATATGCAATATATGTAATAGCAATCCTTAAGTGACTTTGAGAAAAAATTATTATTATTACTTTTATTAAAATTCCCAAAGCACTTTTCTAATCTTTTCTCTCATTAAAAGCAAAAAAAAAACTAAAATGAAATAAAGCAAACAAACAACAGAAAAAGTCCTTTTATTTGAAGACAAAGATAGTGTTATTAGCCCCTTTGAGATTATTTCCCAGTAGTGGGAAGGAACATGAACCATCTATCAGCCCTTTCTTCCCTAGGGCAGCCTTGTGACAGTGAACATCCTTTACCAAAACAGCTGGTTGAAATTAGTTTTCGAGTGGATGGTCATGAAACAAAATGGAGTGTCTTGGTCTAGAGGGACAGAAATCCAAAACATGGCCTTGGCCTTATTAGCACAAACTAAAGCAATTGAGTTCTATGACCAGATTATACATTCCAAGACATGAGAATTTGGGTCAGAAATTATTACTTCCTAATTTAAATTTCCCCAGTTGAATATTGATAACTAGTGAGGAGTTTTTTTAAGGGTTTGAATATCTGGACATTATCCTAGAAGCTCCAGTGAGATATAGAAAACATGCAAATTCATTGCCAAGTAGGACTAATAAGCATCTTAGAGAACAGAGAAAGAGTTGTTTCCTGTCAGCAGCCAAAGGTTAGTGACATTCACAAATGCCTGGATGAAGCATGAAATGATTCTGCTGTCCATATGGGTCCTGTCAGGAACTGGGCCAAATGTGATAAAGACTTTAAGAAGGAAGAGGCTGAAATCCAGATCAGGTAACTGGCTTTATATTTTCTGTTTTGTATTCAAATCTTACCCCCCCCATCCCCACCCCCCAGTCATGCTCTAACTGCTCTCTGACCATTGGCTACTTCTCAATTTCTTTTGGAGGATGAGAGATAAGAGTTGAAAGGCCTTCCCTAAATATGTTCTTTTAAAGAAGAAAGCACAGGGCCATTTAGTTGGTATAGGGGATAGAGCATCATCTGGAATTAAGAAGACAAGGTCAACTTGGTCCCAGTCACTTATCAGGGCAGCTAGGTGGCTGAGTGGATAGGGAGCCAGGACTGGAGATGAGAGTTCCTGGGTTGAAATTTGGCCTCAGACATTTCCTAGCTGTGTGACCCTGGGCAAGTCACTTAATCCCAATTGTCTAGCCCTTGACACTCTTCTACCTTAGAACTGACACTTAGTATCATCCCAAGACAGAAAGTACTTTTTGTTTGTTTGTTTTTTAAAGAATAAAATACATTAAAATTGAGAGGCATTATTTTCTTCTGAATGCTATTGGTAGCATTTTTATTATAAAAGTATGTTAGGTTATTATTAGTATGGAATTTAGAGAGGGAACTTGATTTACAGATCTATATTTGTTTCCTTTTACTGGACTTACTTGAATTATGAGGTTTATTTTGTAATTAAGTCAATGCTATATTTAGAACTCAGAGGATGAACTTGAATCCAGGACTTCCTCAATTGAAAATCTGTGCTATATCAAATTCACTAAGCTGACTCTTATATAATTTCATTTAAAATAAATATGGATAAGTAAATTAAAATACCATTTCTCTTAATGATAGAAGACTCAGTTGCAGAGTTCTTGGCCTGGAGTCATGTGAGACACTTACCCACTATGTGACTCTGGGAAATTCCCTTTACCTCTGTTTGTTTTAATCTACTGGAGAGGAAATAGTAAACCACTGCAGTGTCTTTGCCAAGAAAACCCCATAGACAGAGCGGTGCGCAGGGTTACAACTGAACAACAGGAAGTACCTCAGTGGGACTAGTAGTTGCAGAAAAGGTACCAACATTTCCCTGGGGTGAGAGAATTTCTAAATCTAGGAATTACTCTCCTTGGAAAGTTCCTATACTAGCAAATTCTCAGGTCAAATTCTTATTTGTACTATTTAAGGATATTGCTTTTAGTTTATATATTCATTTATGCTTTTTTAATATAACAAAACATTTGGCAATTGTGCTAATACCAAAAGACAATTGTCATAGCCTGGCAAGATTTCTACCTCCACAGGAAGAAACTGGTTAGGATCATCAGGGACAGAAAGAGAAATAATTTATTTTATCTGATGCTGATAGATTGAAATTAAAATAGAAATGAATTAAATAAGTTGTAGATAATTACTTTTTGTAACTCTTCTTAACTAAGGTGTCAGACTCGCAGTATAATGCTCATGTCAAGTATTATATTCTGACTTGCCATGACAAACAGATGGCCTCCACTCAGGAACACAGGAAAGGAAAAAAAAATCAAGCTCAAGTCCTGTTTTAACAACATAATGTCAATTTAAAATATCTCTGAGCTCTAAATTTAAATAGATCACTTGGGCCTAAGTCAATTAAACACATGTCTGGCTCCCAAAACATTGAAGGCCCACACAGTGGCACAGAGGCCTTCCACGAGGCTGCTCACCATCTGTGGTGTAGCATTCCCAGCCCATTTAAAATCAAACATCCACTTGAATTAGACCTTTCTGGTAACACATTCAAATACTATAATTATCTAACATTACAATTAAAAATACACAAAGCAAGCAAAGGTAAAACAGTCATTACTAAATGATGATTAGACCCAGAAAATAATAATAATAGTTTGATTAGAAATAACCCAATAATATGGGGGAGCTAGGTGGTTCAGTAGATAAAGTGTCTGGCCTGAAATTATGAAGATCCGAGTTCAAAACTGGCTTCACACACTTGTTAGGTATGGGACCCTGAGCAAGCCACTTAATTCCTATTTGCTTCAGTTCCTGATTTGTAGAGGAAATGGTGAACCAATCAGTGTCTTTGCCAAGAAAACTGCAGTGGGGCACAAAGAATTGGATAAACAACAAAATTGATACTATTTATCTTGATTTGAACAAAATTTCCACAAAGGTATTGATTTATCCCAAATAAATGGGAAATAGGTAGTTACCATGGACAATGTGAATTTTGAGAATCTATTTATTCATATTTTAAATGACAATAATAATAGTGGTTATGCTTACCAGGCTATTATTGGGCATTTCAGTTTATACATATAGATATGAGTAATACAATATGTATCCAGAGTTTTTAAAGGAAACAACAACAAAACCTTGATAGTCTTGTATAGTTTTGAAAATGAATCACCAGGCATTAATAGCTAGGAGGAAAGGAAATTATAACTGATGAAGGAAAAGTAGTATAGGAGGAAGAAAAATATTAAAGCAACAAAAAATGATAGGAAAGGCATATTATAAATACAAACATTCTCTAAAGTCTTAGTGGCTTTAAGTCAGTAAAACAAAAATACTGAACTAATAGTTTTGGGACATCCTGGATTTTGAGAAAATAATTTCCTTAAATGACAACGCAGAAATGTACACTTATCCTCCTATGCCAGTAGGTAATATATGAACATAAAGCATCATTTGAAGTCTTTGAAGCCTGTAGATTGTTCATTTAAACAAACAGATAAACAGCTATAGAATAAAAATCAAGACTCATGAAGACGTCAATTATTTGTTCATTTTTTTAATGCATACCTTTCCTCTTAGAATTACTACTATGTTTTTGTTCTAAGGCAGAAGAGCAGTAAGGGCGAGGCAATGGGGGGGATCAAATGACTTGCCCAGGGTCACATAGCTAGGAAGTGTCTGAGGCCAAATCCAAACATAGAACCTCCTGTCTCTAGGCCTGGCATTCAATTCACTGAGCCATCCAGCTGCCCTCCATTTGTTCATTTTACTAACATTATTTAAAAGTTTATTATACATTAGGGACTGACTAAATTCAATCAGGGTTAGTAGAGTATCGGTTTCTTGAAATCAAGTAATCTTTTAATTCATCTTTGTATCATTAGGGCCTTCGGTATAATTATTATTTAAGACATATTTGTTGGATTATATTCTAGAAAGAATGAAATTCAGGGCATGTTTTCAAGTTCTTTATTATTTAGCAGAGGTGACAAGTCATGTGTTCACTTTCAAAGGTTTAAGTATTACCTATCTCCACCCTCATCCTCGTCTCCATTGTAATAAGGTCCCCCTGGTGCCTCTTTATCTGTTATCAATTACCCCATTTTACTTTTCTCTTCATGTTTCTCTTAGTGAAAAACTATTTTCACCCCTAATTTTTTTATTTGCTTATCTTTCGAAACAGCTTACTACCACACACTCCATCTATGTATACTTCTTCTAATTACTATGATAATGATAAAAAAATTAAGAGTAAGAAATACCATCTATCTATATAGGAAAATAAATAATTCTGCCTCACCAAGTTCCTTGAATTTTTTCTCTTTCTTATTTACTTTTTTATACTTCTCTTGAATTTTATATTTGGACTTCCACTTTTCTATTTAAGTCTGATATTTTCTTCAGGAATGCTTGGAAATCTTTTTTATGAAATGACCATACCCTCCCTTGAAAGAATATAGTTAGTTTTGATGGATAGGTGATTCTTGGTCATAAACCCAGTTCCCTTGCCTTCTAGAATATCATATTCCAAACCTTCCAGTCCTTCAATGTGGAAGCTGCCAGATCCTGTGCAATCCTGATTGGAGCTCCTTAATATCTGTATTATTTCTTTCTGTCTGTGTGCAGTATTTTATCCTTGGTCTTGATGCTCTTGAATTTGGATATAACATTTGTGGAGTTGTAATTTGAGGGTTTTATTCCAGGTGGTAATCTGTGGATTCTTTCAATTTCTATTTTACCCTCTTTTTCAAGAATATCAGGGCAGTTTTTTAGATAATTTCTTGTAATATTATATCTAGACATTTTTTTTATCATTACTTTGACTTTCAGTTTGTCTAATAATTCTTAAATTTCATCTCCTGCATGTATTTTCCAGGTAAGTTTTTTTTTAATGAGATAGTTCATATTTTCTCCTATTTTTCATTACTTTGATTTTGTTTTATTGTTTCTTGATGTCTCATGATATCATTAGCTTCTCTTTGCCCAATTCTAATTTATAAGAATGCATTTCGTCCATGACCTTTGGATCCTCCTTTTCCTTTTGACCCATTCTAATTTCCAATGAATTCTTTTCTTCATTGGATTTTTGTGCCCCTTTTTCCAGATTACCAATTTTGCTTTTTAAGATATTATTTTCTTTTTGTGTTACTTTCATTTATTTTTTCCTATTTTTCTTCTAACTGCCTCATTAAAATTTTTAATTCCTTTTTTAAGTCTCTGAGAGCCTAAGACCAATTTCCATTTTTCTTTGAAGTTTTTTTTTGCTTGAATCTCACCATCCCTATTAACTATGTGCCTTGTTCTTTATCTCCATAAAAATTTCCTATGGTTAGAGTTACTTTTGCTGTTTGCTAATTTTCACAGTCTTTTTTTTTTTTGTCTGTAGACTGGGAGTTCTGAAAGCTATTGATTCTGTCTCTGCTGTTGATGACTTGCAGGTCTCAGCACAATGATCTATTTTTGTATATATTTTCCCATGTTTATCTTTACCAATGAGAACTTAGATCATGTGCGGCTTCTACAAGAAGCCTTTTCTGGTCCTTCCTTGTTATAGAAAGGTAGGTCGGAAAGTAAGAAACAAAGGATAAAGACATAAAGACAAAATTGAAGGCAAAAATAAAAACAAGAAAGAAAGAAGGAAGAAAGGAAGGCAGGAATGAAGGGGAATTGAGTAGTGAGAATTGAGTGAACCACACTGATTTCATCTTATGACTCAGTTTTCACTCTAACTCAGTTCCTTGTGAATTCAGATATGAGAATTTCTGTCTTGTGAGAAAACTTCATTCATTCATGAGAATCCTGAGAATACTTTATTGCATTGTTTGAACCTAAGCCTGTGTAGCTGGGAAGCTGAACCATCTCTACCTCCTGCTTAGAGACCCTTAATTAACTCCCTAGGTTTGGTTATCAGGAATCCAAACAGATTCAAAGACTGATATAAGGAATTTTCTCAAAACTATGTATTTCAGGTTACTAATTTGTCTTATCTGAGAACTAAGCCCATTCTGATTAACTGAGTCTTTTTACTTTTCCTCTCCAAAATTCAAAAGTGGCTAATATTTCCACCAATTAGAAAGAAGTCTACTTTGTTTTGTCTACTGGCTAATTGTTATCTCTTAACTAATTGGTCTTATTTGACTGTTTTTAATGTACAAAGATCTGTCTCCCTCTATTTGGAGTCTAGGGCAACAGGTTAAGAATGCTACTGGATGCAATTATTTTTTAAAGTTTACATGTACCTCCTAATAAATCAATTTGCTTAGAAGCTCATATCTTTTTACTAAGTTATTTTATCTGTTACATTATGTGTGCTTTATAATATTATCTCATTTGAGAGAAATCCCTCCTCTTGAGTAGGTTTGATGGTGAACAATAAATTTGTGTTTGCTTCTGTTCATCCAAATTGACTATTTCTCCTAATTTTTTCTTGGGATTTCATGACCCTACCTAGTGTGTTCAATTGTGGGAAATTGGGAAAAAGTATTACAATACAAATGCATCAAATTATATTTGATGTATATGGAGGAGTTACCATCTAAATTGAAATTTATCTAGTAAATATGTTTCCTTCCATCAATCCTTTATTTAACTCTTTTAATAATTTATCCTTTGAAAGGTTGAGCCAAGATGACAGGGAAGATATAGATCCTCATCTGATTCTAATGCCTTATAATGATTTCTAGAGCAACAGAACCCACACCAAAGTGAAGTAATTTTCTAGGACTAAACAACTTAGAAGGCCAGCATAAAGAATCTAATGTTCTGGGTTGGATGTGGAAAGCAGCACACCAGGGAAAGCTCTACCACAGCAAAGGGCCTTGGGTGCAGCTGAAGCAACAGTAAAGGTTTCTGGAAATCTCAGCCACAGACAGAAAGGGGGTATGAACAATTGCTCAGGAGATTAAAGAGGTTCATTTACTATCTCTGGGTCCCAGACTCATATCACATTGCTCATCACAGAAACAAGTCACAATCTAGGAGTGTGGTTTCTGGGTAAGGAGGAGCATACACAGACATCAGACTTGAAGCCATTTGGGAGCAGGGGGCTCTCATAACAATTCCAAGGGGGAAAAGGAAAACATGGAGTCACTGAAAGAGCAGGGAGCAGGAGAGTATTAAACACACCTCTCCTTACATTATATTGCTTTGGAATAATTCAAAGTAGATAGATCCCCAGTTCCAACTCTGAAGGCAGATGCACAAGGAACCTAAAAATTGGAACAGTACTCCCTTCATCACAAATATGGAGCACAATATTAACAATTCTTTAAATTAAAAAAAAGGGATCAACGCTGGAAAATTAGTCAACACACACCAAAAAAAACTCAACATTGAAAATTATTTTGGTGACAAAGAATAACAAAACACATTCAGAAGATAATAAAATCAAACTGCTGCATCCATGAAAATATGAATCACTTTCAAGTTCAAAAATAATTAATGGAGAAAAAGAAATGAGAGTGAAACAGGAACATATAAAAAAAGAGTCAACAGCTTGACAAAGGAGGCACAAAAATACTGAGGAAATTAATACTTAAAACAATAGAATAGGCCCATTGGTGAAAGAGGCACAAAAATCCAGTTAAGAGAAGGATTTTTTTCAAAAGCAGAATTGGCCAAATGGAAAAGGATATACAAAATGCATTGGAAAACAATTTGAAAGGCAGAATTGACCCTATATATGATGACATATAAGAATTCACTAAGGAAAAGATTTTTTCTTTACAAAGATGAATTTGCCAAATGGAAAAGAAGGTACAAAAGCTAATTCAAGAAAATCATGTATTCAAAATTAGAATTGAACAAGTAGAAGCTAAATATTCCATGAGACATCAAGAAACAATCAAAGTTAAAAAAATGAAAAAAGTAAAATAAAATGTGAAATATCTCATTGGAAAAATAACTGACCTAGAAAATCAGAAGTAGTCTAAGAATTATAGGACTATCTGAAAGCCTTGATTAAAAAAGAGCTTAGATGTAACCTTTAAAGGAATTATCAAGGAAAACTTCCCTGATATTCTACATCCAGAGGGCAAAATAAAAATTGGAAAAATCCACCAATCATCTCCGGTAGAGTTCTAGTTGATAATTCCAAGTAATATTATAGCCAAATTCTAGAAATCCCAGGTAGAAGAGAAGTAATCACTAGCAGCCCAGAATAAATAATTGAAATGTTGGGGAGCCACAGTGAGGATAACACAAGATTTAAAATACTCTACAGTAAAGGATCAGAGGGTATGGAATATGATATTACAAGGCAAAGAAGCCAGGATTTCAATTTATAATCACTTATTGAGCAAAACAGAGCATAATCCTTCCAGCAGAAAAATGATTATTGAATAAAATTGAAGACTTTGAAATATTCCTGATAAAAAAAACAGAACTGATTAAAAATTTGACTCTCAGATACAAGACTAAAGAGAAGCATAGAAAGATGAAGACAAAAAATAATTTTTTTAAATCAATAACTTTAAACTGTATACTGACCTACATGGGGAGAACTCTAACTCCCCCAATTGGTTCTTTTTTTCTATCAGTCCCACTCCCTTTCTCTAATTTCTTTCCTCTTTTACTTTCCTGTATGGTAAGAGAGCATTTTCTAAGCTCAATTGATTGTGCATGTTCTCAGTTATTTCTAATCTGCATTGAGAGAGAGAATTTTAACTTTGGTAATTCACAGCATAAATGAAAGCTCAGTCCAGAAACTACTCCACCAAAAGGAAGTAAAAGGGGGGAAGATGATTGTTAGTTTAAGGTTGCTGTCAAATTCTCACTGATGAATTGTCTTAATATCTAGCAAATTCTTTTTAATCATTACATTATGTTCCTATTAATGCCAGATGCCTAAATCAACCCAGCATCCCAGTGATAAATCAACTCCTTGATTACAGACCTGCTAATCATTTACGTTATTGACTTTTTCTGTCAAGCCTCCAAAATATGCACACAGAATTCAGTGGGATGAAATGTAGTTCATGACCATTTAGAGAAATATGTATTGAATCATATAGGGGAATGCTAATTATCTTTCTCTTATTAATGGACTATTCCTTTACCCTAAAAAGACTCACAACAAAGACTAGGGAATGAGTCAAATGATACATAGAAGGTCAATGACGTATTTCACAGAATCAAAGAATTTTAGATTTGAAAACAAAATTAAGTTTTTCTAGTTCATCCCATCTCCCCAACGGAATCTCTACTATAAGATTATTTACAGCCTTTGATGTCCTCCAATAAAGGGAAATTTTCTCCACCTTAAGGTAGCCCATCTTACTGTTGGACCAGTATAATTATCAGAGAATATCTACCCCTACCTATGAAATGAAGTACAAGTTTAATTATTGCTATTTCCTTTTATATATTATCATCTGTAAATTAGATGTTTTATCTTCTAGATATAAATTAAATATTTTATTTTGGAAGGAAAATAAATTTTAAAATATAATATGACATATAGATAGAATTATATTCATTATTGTGTACCATATAGAGTAATGAATACAAGCATATTCATTTTATGATATTAAAAGCATAATGCTCATTAGAATATATTTATAGGGTTGTGTATACCAAAACTAATCACACAAATTTTGAATGCTCCTTTTGTCTCAATTCTACTCAGTGAATTTGTCCCATACTTGCCTCTACTCTTCAAAATCTTTCCAATTGACTTCAAAATTGCTATTTGCAATTCTCAATTCTTCTAGATAATTAAAATATGTACTCAAAGTGTATAGTACTATCACACCTTGCTGTTGAAAATAGTATGCTTTATCCTGAAAATGCCTGATTAGTTAAAGACTTCAATACATGTCATGGAAAATGAATTGTTTCTCTATGTTATCTCATTACAGCATTTATATTTTTATATTAACTATTTTTAGGAACCTTAATTACACTTTCATCAGAGGGTAAACCTCTACAGCTGGTGTGCTATTTTCACAGAATGACATATATTAGTTGACAAAGAAATTGCCAAATTCCAAAAAGCAAAAACTTTTATTTTAGAAAGATTGTGTGTTTGTGTTTGTGTTTGTGTGTGTGTGAGAGACAGACAGACAGACAGACAGACAGAGACAGAGACAGAGAAACAGACACAGAAAGACAGAGACAGAGAGAGACAGACAGAGAGAGAGAGAGACAGAGAGAGAGAGAGACAGAGAGAGAGAGAGAGAGAGAGAGAGAGAGAGAGAGAGAGAGAGAGAGAGAGAGAGAGAGAGAGAGAGAGAGAGCTGTTAAAAACAACAGGAAAAAAATTCTCACACAATTCATGGAGTTGAAGGTTTAAGCCAAGAACTGATCACATCAATGTACGCTCTATGATAGACAGGTGACACTCGATATTCAGAAAAACACAGTTCATAAGAAGCATGCCTATAAAACTAAAAGTTTAATTGGGCTGTTCAGAATCAGTGAGGATTCATGTCCTAAGTACCAAGCCTATACACAGGATTATTTTTCCTTCACAAAATGGAAGGGATCAATTACTACTAAAAGAAAGTTAATATATGTGAAAAGAAGGAAATTGTGAATGCACTGAGACATTTAAAGAAATAATTGAACACAGACTGTTTTCAAAAGACAAAAAATGAGCAATTTTTAAGGCAAATAAAATCATATGGGCCATCTTTAAAAATGATATATTTTAAGGTATTATCAACCCAATATTAAAACAACTGCCCACACATTCTTAACCTCCCAAATGATAGACTACTGCCTTTGATCCAAAGGGGAGATGGATGGCTCACAAAAAAAGGGGGGAAAATTGTTTTATTGATTAGTTGTGTTCCCCTCTTCATGACTCAAATCGGTGAATTTTCT
Organism: Monodelphis domestica; assembly: GCF_027887165.1. Lineage (NCBI taxonomy): Eukaryota > Metazoa > Chordata > Mammalia > Didelphimorphia > Didelphidae > Monodelphis > Monodelphis domestica. The sequence goes on from NC_077228.1 coordinate 473,554,261, forward strand.
TCACAAAGAAACTAGAATGGTATGCAATTTCTTTTTCCAATTACTTTTATACATAAGGAAAACAGGCAAGCAGGGTCAAGTGATTTGCCCAAGGTTACCCAACTAGTATCTGAGATTCTTTTTGAACTCAAGACTTCCTGACTTCAGGACTGGGACTTTATCAATTGTATTGTCTACGTGTCCAGAGAAAAGAGATGCTAAAAAGTATGCATATGTTGCTCAGACTGTCAGATTTGGCTGTTCAGAAGGCTGTTCAGTGAGGATTGAGGTCCTAAGAATCAAGTCTATACACTTTACTTGGAGGATGCATTTGGAAATTTGAAGAGAACATCAGGAGCCCAGAAAACACAAAATAAAGCAAATTAATTTCCTATTTCTCAGGAACTTTTTTCCAAGATTTTCTGTTTAAAATTCTTCACAATATAGGATCAATTTGTAGAAAGGACAATGGTCTCCTGTTGTTTCCAGTACTAATAACTCCGATGGAATTGACTATTTAAATCCCTGTAGTGAAAAAGAAACAGAATATAAGTGGTATATGAGTATTTAGGAACAATTTCTAAACTCATTTGCACAAAATAGAAATGCAAATATATATATATACATCAGATATATCATTGAGAACTATACAGAATATGTAAGTATAATAATAATAATGTTTTACTCTTCTTTAATATTCTTTCTTGCTCTATGATTTTATTTCATGAATGTCATCAAATCTCTTTGGGTTTCAGTTACTCCATCTGTAAAGTTGGAACCATAGTATTTGGATAATGTAGCTAACAAGATTTCTGTGTATATAGTACTTTAAAGCTTAGGGAACAAATAAAATATAATTATTCTAGAAATCAATAAAATTTTGCCCTCTTCTTTTATTTTATTTTTTAAATCATGATTAAAAGTTTTCAAAGATAAGAAAAAATGTCAAGTGTTTAGGTTGTTTTTACTATGCAACATATAATGTATTTTTCCAGGTCATACTACTGAGATGCTTTAAAATACATTAAAAAACTTTTAAATAAGTTTATTTAAAACAAGGTACATAAATGGAAAAGAAGATAATCTGGGATTTTTTAAAAGAAAACTTAATTCCTACTTAATATGTAGACTAAGACTGTACTACCTATGTTAGCCAAAATATGTATTTTTACAAAAAAGGGAAATACTAAAGAATTAGAACATTTTAGATAATTCATTTATATTGTAATATAAGTTTGTAAAATGAGTTTGGACTTGGTTATTGTTTGTGTTAGAGAGTAATAACAAAAAATAACTTGCCAAATAAATGAAAGTTGTATGAACATAAGACTACTGGTAGGGGAAAAAAGTGTTTTTACCAAGCCATTTTCCCATAGTCCATCTCTATTTGAAGTCATTCCAAATATAATAGTGATAATTTAAAAGCCTTTGTCTATGCATATACTAGTTACTTTATGTATTGTGAAAGGATGACACAAGAAGATCCCATAAGAAAAGAATATTCAGTGAGACAACAATTTTCAGTGGAAAGAGAGTTCTTTTGGGATTCAGAAAACCCATGTTTATATCTCAGCTAGGCATTTAGTACTTTTGTGAACTTTGTTAAGTAACTGAAACTCCTTGACCATCAGTTATTAATGTCTAAGAAAAGATGCTGAACAAGATTACCTTAAAATTACCATTCAGTTGTAAACCTATGAACCAAGGAAAATTATATCTTAGTAGTCAGGTAGAGGAGAAATCAAATACTATTTTCAAATTTTAAATGAAATTTTCCCTTTGTCATTATAATTCTGGAATAAAATAACTAATTCCTCCTTTTTCATAAATGCCTTCTATCTAATGCCAAACTGCTCCCCCCATCAATTATATCTTCATCCTCTCTTTCCAACTGTGTGTGTTTCATTAATTGACTGCCTATCAAATTAGTTTATGATATACAAGATTGAAAATTCTTGCCACTTGAAAAAGATTTTCATTAGTGTACTAAGTTGCAAGTGATTCTTAATCATATGGTAGCCTCTCCTCTGGGACTACTTCTTCAATGCCCATTCATACTGGTAATCTCCAATATGTGATTATTACTGTTCCTTCAGACTTAGGTACAACCTGAGAGTCACTTGAGCTTCTAGTATTACTGCTTAGGAGCCCCCACTAAGCAGTTCTTCATTTATTATCATCTAGTAACTCTGATTAGCTTTTGCTTGATGTAACTAATGAAGTACTATAACATGAACAATTAGTCCAAAACACTACACTTATCTTAATAGAAGAAATTAAAGCCTTGGAAACAAATTGAGGAGTTTGGCATAAATTGCCTTTTGGATATATGGATAAGAGAAGAGTTTATATCCAAAGGAAACACAGAAAAAAATTTAAATGCAAAATATATCATTTTACTTCATTAAATTAAAAAGATTTTGCTTAAAAACACAATTCAACCAAGATTAGGAAGGGATCATTTTATAGCAAGTGTTTCTGACAAAAGCTTCATTTCTCAAATATAAAGAATGAGTTAAATTAATAAGAACACAAAGCATTCCTCAATTGACAAATAGTCAAGGATACAGGTAATTCTCAAATGAAGAAAAATATAAATTGAAACAACTCTGAGGTACTACTTCACACCTATTACACTAAATAATTTGTGAAAAAAGAAAACAATAAATGTTGGGGGAATATGATAAGACCAAGAAACTAATACACTGTTTGTGGAGCTGTGAACTGGTCAGATCATTCTGGAGAGCTATCTAGAATTATGCCCAAAAGACCAAAAGCCTGAACATATTACTAAGACTATATCCCAAAGAGATTAGGGAAAATGGAAAAGGATCTACTTATTATGCAAAAATATTTATAGCAGAACATCTTATGGTGATCCCATTACATGTAATAGATTAAAGATTTAGAGAAAGAAAGGAATTTTGTAATCAAGTACAAACCCATCATTTTGCATAAGAAGAAACTGAGGCCTGATTAGTTAAATGACTTGACCAATATCATGTGGGTTATGAATTGAATAGCCAAGATATGACCCCTCTGAATCCAAATTTTACATTCCATTTATTGCACTAGGATAGTATTCATCCATATTAATCTACCACTTTCAAGTTAGTAGAATTAGGATATTTTTTGGAGACTTAGTTCAACACTCTCAGTTTATACTTGGTTATAATAATGGTCAAACTTGCCAAAGATCACACAATTAGCACAGGGAATATCAGAACTAAGATATGACACTACATAATGATGAGTCCCAGAACTTGTATAGCTAATGTTTGACAAAAGAAGCATTAGGTCTATTCTATGGGATCAAGGAGGAACTGTGGAGGACTCTATGGTGGAAAGAGAATATAGTATTTTTCTTCCTTTATCACTGTCCCTAGTGAGTAGTATGTTGGACTTATGCTCAGGAAGACTTGAAATCCTCTAAGTGTCAGTCAAGTCATAACTAACAAAATGAACAATTAAAGATAGGTACATACTTGATTGGTATCCCTGGAAACATTTTAAAAAAATAGAAGTAGGGCTACTTGCTAATTGGGCATCTTCTGGATCACAAATTAATTTGATGCTTACTGGGCATTCTTTCCTTCTTGCTATACCCCCTACCACACAAATATTGAATTTATGTAAGCATATGTGAGAGACATGCACAATCAGCAAACTTAGACTTAAATCTGATTAATTGGATGGACCATTCACATCTTTTTTTTCAGACTAAGGATGTTATTTACTCATTTCTTTCATTTAAAATATTCTTTCATTATATTCTTAGCCTGGGAAATATCCACATCTATGAGAACATGGTTATACTTTAATATTGCAGCACTAGATTTCCTTACTCAGCTAATTCCCATAAAAAATTTAAGTCCAAAGACGGAAGTGGAGAAGTGATCGCATAACCCTTAAAATAAAACTTTGTTAAGACCCAGAGATAAGATCTGCAGGTCCCTCAAGTGAGTTTTTGTTAGTCCAAGTGAATTGTACTTCTTAGACCACAATCACATAATATCTAAGCCTCTCAGATACCTTATCAAGGAATTATATATGTTGTAAATGAAATGAGTAAAAAATAAATACCCAAGCGCAACAGCATAAATGGGAGTAGATGAGAGTAGCATAAAAATGAGTCTTTAAAATCAAATATTGTTTTTTAATTGAATTGCCTGCTGAGCACAACTAAAATCAAGACAGTTAGAATCAGATTTGGCCTGCCGTGCACTTCTTTAAATGAAGGTGGCAGAAAGTGCTTCTCAGGGATCCCCCAGCCTAATAAGGCTTTCAAAGGGTTTTTGGAAAGCTTTTCAACAGAGATTTTGGTAAGTGGTTTTTTTTCCCTTTCCCTCCCACTCCCAGGAAAAGCAGTCTCTCCTTAAAGTAACTCACTAATTCTTCTCAGGTACTTCCCTACTTACGCTATTTTACAGACCCCTGTGGTACACAGGAGGAGCTCACTTAGCAAAATTCAAACTAAATTAAAAAATAAATAAAAAACAATTTCAATGAGACGTTAGGATATTGAATTTAATAAATAGTGTAAATGCTTTAAAAACAGTTTCCCATGTTCTATGTGAAAGCATTTCCTCTTTTTTCAAATAAAGTAGATATCAGAAACATAAAAAGGTCTTATTCATATATTCACATGCATATACACATGAATGCACATACAAATACATACGAACACACTGAACTCATGAGAGATACTCAAATATAACTTACATTGATTACCCCGTCTATGTAGCATTTTCTATATCCAAGCTTATTAGATTTCTTTAAGTTGAACACTGACTCCTTAACTATGAGTAAATCACTTGGAAAAGTGAAAATGGAAAGAGTAGAATCAAAATAACTTCCTACAGCAAATGAAAGTCTAATGTTAAATTAATGGAGAGATGTTTTAATTTTTCTTTTTGTATAAATTGAACAAGTAGAATTCAGGAGCACAATTTCCACTAAGAAAAATTAGAATTTTATTTTTTCTCTTTTCTGATATGATCCAGCCATGAAGAACTCATAAGAGGTAAAAGATACCATATAGTTATGTCTGGTCCCAAGAAATGAATTTGAAATCTTCTTGTGTTTTGTTTGTATTTTTCAATTCTAGTGCAGGTAGTAAAGTCTTCAACTCAGGAGGTCAAGAAATATGATTTTTGGAGTCTTGGATTGCAAAAATTGATGTTGTAGACAACAAAGTAGGAAGTTCCTGAGAAGATAAGAGTTTTTGAATACATTATATTTCTCATGTAAAAATACTAATGGTATATACACTGGAATGTTACATTATAATATTATAGTATAAAATATGTTTGTATTTATTTTAATACATAGTGGGCTGTGTATCTAATATATGCATATTCTAATATTCTTCCAAGAGGAGGGAATCATTCAGTGAATTAATTTATTATTCTTTTCAATTCCTATATAAATGATATACTTTAAAAAATTATATACTCAATATCTTTTTTAGTCTACTTCTTATTCAAATCATTATTAGTAATTGCTGTATTCAGTATTTCTAGCAGAATTAAATTTTTTTGATCTAAAATTCATAGAACTTTTTGATTTGGTCAAAGAGCACATTTAAGAATTATTTTTAATATTTCAACATTATTTTATCTCTTAAATTAGAATTTATACTTTGGTTGGCTAGCCTTAATCTTGAATTAAAATGGAAGTATAAATGCATAGCCATGGTAGACTTTGAACTATGTGGTATGATATCAGTATAACCAGGGAAAGATCCTCTGATCCAAAAAACATAGCTCATTCTCATCCTTTTACAATGCCTGGCATATTCATGACATTCATTTTTTAAAATTATATATCCAATAAAATATCTTCAACTTAAAACATATAACTTCATGTCATCCATTAATACAATGTTTTAAAAAGTTTTCCAGATAATCCAGCTAGTGATATTGTATGACTCTAAAATGTTGGGAATAAGAAAGGATTTTTACAGGATGTATATGGGATAGTAGAGTCAGAGAAGATCAAGATATTGGGGACAATGGGAACATGAGAACATGAGAAATTAAGTAAATTATGTCAGAGATACAGTAGAAAATTTTGACCTCAAGGAAAACAAAGGCCATGGATGCATGCCAGAAACAGGAAATATATTTATACAGAAGGAAGGGTGTTAAATAGAAATTCTACCTATATATAAAAATAAATGAGTGGAGATAATCTAGCTAAAGGTGAAAATCAAGAAAATAGTATATGTCATTAGTTCAGTTGCCATTTACTCCTGATAATCAGTATTTATAGCTCTTGGGCCTCTGATATTATTTTCTTCAATACAAGATAAAAAAAAATCATCCTTCCAATTTGAGTCTTCTGCTTTGGATGAGTCACTGGTTGTATATGCTAATAACTTCAATTATTCCCAAGTCTGACAATAAAAAAAGTTTTAGAATTTTAACAGATCAACATTTCTCATTTGAAAAGGATTAAAATATGGTCCATTGAATGTTTTCAGCGAGAATCTTCAAAATTTAGGTTGGGGAGAAGCTGGGTTGCTCAGTGGATTGAGAACCAGCCCTAGAGACTGGAGGTCCTAGGTTCAAATCTGGCCTCAGCTACTTCCTACCTGTGTGACCCTGGGCAAGTCACTTGACCCCCATTGCCTAGCCCTTACCACTCTTCTAACTTGTATTGGCTCCAAGACAGAAGGTAAGGGTTTAAAAAAATTAGGTTGAAACTCAAATTCAATTTGAAAATAACATCTCCTTCCTATTGTGATATGTGTAACAGTGAAATGTTATAATTTTATAATGTTGCTAATATGATTTGGCAATGGGACGAATGAGGTTGAAAATAACCTAGGATTTTGTTCAGTTAACACATCATATCTTTATTTCCCTAGTTATAATTCAGGAATTTATACCTACATATATGTGCATGTGTCATGAACACAATGAGTTTTATGGAAGACAGTAACACCTTCTCCTAAATGAATTGAAATGCATTTCCAGCATAATTTTAATAACTGCAAATAGATACAATAAATTTTCAAAACAGTATTCCTTCTTCAAAGCTACTACATTTGACATATAATCCCAAGTATTTTATAAAACACAGCGTGTTAATGGGTTAATATTCACTAGTTTTCAATACAAAGAAACTAAGCTGTAGAAAGCAATAAAAAGTGCATTAACATCATGAATGTCTGTAAAACAGCAAACTTGCAAAACAAAATGGACATTAAAAGTCACTATAAGATGTAATTACATATTACATTCACATTAAACTCTCATAGCTGGCAGCTTTAGTACATCCATTACCAGCAAGGGATTTGAGTGAAAGTAGGGGGGTATTAGTGCCAAGTGATTTTCATTAGGGTTGATCGATCCATGATATCATACTGGATATCAGAGAAATGAATATGAATCATAATGCACTGTCAACATAGGAATTGCCTGCACATTTGAGTAAGTTTCTTTATCAAAAGGGAGATCACTTTTTTCCCCCTAACTAGTTCCAAACTAATTCAGTACAACATTCATTTACTAAGAATGGACAATAAGCAAGACACTGCGCTAGGCACTGGGGATAAAAAAGAAAGAAAGAAAAAGCAGTCCATAACCTCAAAGGCATCACATTCTTTTGTAAGGATATGAAATGTAAATATAAGTATATGCATAATGATTTACTTTGAGACTTACTGACTAGAAATCTGGCATCAGAAACAAAAGAGGGAATTTTACCTTTTACACAAAGTTGCTGTGGCAACTCTCTTAAGTACTTTTATTACAGAACTATTGGAGTTTAAGTTGTAGACTATGAAGTCAGAATTTTCCTTCATTGAATCTCATTTTCCTTATCAAATTCTGTGCATAAGAAAAGTTGTATTATCTGCTTAACAGAATCAGAGAAAAGGGTATGCAATATAATGCATTTATGTCTCTTTCTAACCTTAAATTATTATGTAAATGTCAGCTTTAATATTAAGGGTTTTTTTTCTAATAACATTTCAAACTACACAAAATTGCAATGGATTTTCACAGGAGATAGTAGACCCTGCCTTCACTGGGAATCTCCAAATAAATTCTGTATGGTTTCTTGCTGGGTATCATGTAGAAGTAATTGTTCAGGTATAGGTTGGATTAAATGTTATCTAACATCAAGGACATTTATGAAATCTTTTAATTTTTGAGTGCTGCCTATGCTGATGTAAAATGACACTGATACAATTTCTGATGTTCTTTTTTGAATATTTAAATAATTGAATGTTGGTCATCTAATGACTAAATAAGAATAGCAATGACGTACCTCCTTTTGGAGGTGGATTATATCATGGTAAGTACTAAAAAGGGAGAAATTCAAGGTCCTTCATTGTTATGATCCTAGTTTTCTCTGCTAAGAAGGATATTGAAACACAGAAAGCATAAATAAATAAATGGCTATGAGGAAATTGATACCCAGTATCGCAAGGGAATTGTGAGAGTAAGGTAGATGAATTTTAGAAATTGCAGTTACCAGGCTCTTAAAAAGTATACATGAACATGCTGAAAGAAGACTTGGCATACATTTTTAGGTCAATTGCATGGATTTTCAAGAAGTCATGGAGATGACGAGATTCAATAGAACTGTAAAACAAATGTTCTACTTAAAGATGGAAAGATGTTGATGTCTGACACCACAGTCTAGTAAATTTTATTTAAATTTCTAGCAAAAAGTTAAAATTCATTATTAAAGAAATTATTGCATATTTAGAAAAAATTAGGAATAGCTAGCATGACTTCATGATAAATAACTAATGGTATGATGATATGATATGAGTTTATTCATTGTTAATTTTATTATGGTATATTATATATATGTAAATCCATAAAATGCCTATGTTTTAGTAAAACATTTGACAAAATCCTTCATTTTGTACTCATGTACTTATGGGCTACATAGTTGAATTCTTAATTTATTGAATATCTAGAAGCAAAGTATAAGTTTTGATGATTTGATGGGTTTGATGTTGCCTTGAAAGGTAGTCTATGATGAAGTAATGAAGAGGTTTATTTTTGGCCTTATACTATTTAATTTTTGGTCAGGGAGGGACAGCTAGGTCACAAAGTGGAGAGAGTACCAGGCTTTTAGTCAAAAGGACCTGGGTTCAAATGTGACCTTAGACAATTCCTAGCTATGTGGCCCTGGGCAAGATACTTAATTCCACTTGCCTAGCCCTTGCCCTTCTGTCTTAGAGTTGTTACTAAGACAGAAAGCAAGGGATACACAGGAACACACACACACACACACACACTCTTATAGGAAATCAATGATTTGGATCACAGTATATTTTATGCATTTTACTAATATAAAGATAAAACAATTTGGTAGGAGTAACTAAATCATTAGACCTTACAAAGCATGATCAAAATTTCAAAATACTTCTCAGTCTATAAAATTAATTTTAGAATCCAGAATATCAAGATCTAAACTTCCCAATTATAATATTTGGGAGATAATTAGATAACAATTAATAAATGACAATTTTGGGGGAGATTTTAGCAGATTATATGCTCACAAGATCACAGAATCAAGGAAGATAAGAATTTGAAGGGAACACACAGATCATCTAGTATGAAAAATTAATGAAGAACAATTCCTTCTATAACAGACTCGGCAAATAGTAATTTAGCCATTGTTTAAGGACTTCTAATAAAAGACAAGAAGCAACCACACAGTTAAGATTTTCCTTTTCTATGCTGTGCCAATCTGATAGAATTGAGATTGTACCTCATATATGTTTTCATTTGCATTTTTTAAATCAGTAGTGATTTAGAATACCTTTTTCCCCACATTACTATAGAGAGCTTTGCTTTCTTTGTCTGAAAACTGCCTGTTCATATCCTCTGAGTACTTATCAATGGAGGGATGACTCGTATTTTTATAAATTTGACTCAGTTCTCTCTTTATTTGAAAAATGAGGCCATTATCAGAGAAATTTGCTTTGAAATCTCCCTTCCCCTGAGTTTTTTGCTTTTCTTCCACTCATGATTGAATTGGTTTTGTGTGAGCATTTTTGAAACTTTATTGAATAAGAACAGTAATTACTAATGAAAAGCATGGAAAATAACAAATTTACAACTAGTGTAAAAATAATATACTTGTGTATGTATACCAGTTTAATACACATATGCAATGTTTATACACATATATGCATATTTGTATTTCTGAGCATGCACAGAAATATATATGTAATACATATACACACATGCAGATATAAACAAAGACATGTACATATCTTCAAACAGAAGTATCAGAAACAGAATCACTTAGAACCGATAAAACAAAGAATGAAAAAAAATCAACTATACTCAAATTTAAAATTCAAGTAAAACAGCACATGTGGTCATTAACTATGCCTGAACATGTACATTTTCATTATTTACTAATTAATAAATTATAGTAAAACCCTGGGAATTAACTTTGACAAGGAAGCACCAATTAAATTTACTTTTTGTTTTCTCTGATTTTGATGATGTTTGTCTTTGCATTGTATTGTAGGCTCCAGTCTTATTGTTTCCAACATTTTCTGAGGATTCTATTAAGGGGCAGAATAGATTATTTTTAATTGTTTCTGCAGTGGTGATAGATTTTTATGAAACCCATCTACTATTTCCCTGAAATGATTATTAATTCAATTATCTAGCCAAATTATTAGCCATTAGTAAAGGGTATTTACTGAGGTGGGATAGTAAGAAGAAATGATGTATCTCCTCTGGGGAATGGCGGGAAACAGCCTATGAATCTCTTCTATAAGTACTCAATCTAAAGGAAAGTGGGCTCAAGCTTAGATAGCTCAAAAAGCTCCTGATGTTGAAAAATAATTTTTTAAGGAATCCTCATGAACTCTCTTTCATGGTATAAATATTTAGTTGTCTCATTGTAGAGTCCTAAAGCTGACTTTTAAAAATGTGTCTTAATAGCTTTATTGATTATTAACAACTTGGGTAGATAAGGTAGATGAAAAGTGGTTACATTATTTGATAGAACAAGTATGATAGTAGGTGAGGGTTTCAGTCTAGCAGAAGATACTGACCTCTGAGGCAGATAGATGTAGAGTTTTCTAGAAAAAATTAGTTAGGATTGGCATATTGGGTATAGTTATAATGCAGTATAAGATTATTTTCACTTTCCTCCTTCCTATTTCCTATCCACATTTCCTAATAATAAACTAGGTGTTTTTCATTTAATAAACTGTCCACTGGCTTTTGATCAAACTCCTGCCCCCCCCAATTTAACCATTCACAACTGCCAGAGTTATGCATCATTGGGAAAGAAAGAGTAAAGAAGCTGGTAGGATACCAATCAATGGCAAATTAGTGCATCTGAACAGAATAGCAATGGATGAGGAGAGGACTGCTGAAAAAAAAAAATCCTGGTAATTTGATCATTGTGATTCCTTTAGTCACACTTTTATGTCAGATACTTTTATAGCCTGTGCAACCCTAAAGCATTCACTTTTCATTAGTGTTATAGGGGAATTTAGTGAAAGGGGAAGGTTTAAGAAGGGAACACATTAAGTATGTGAATAGTTTTATTAGCTACAAGGGATGGGGATGGTAGTGGATGATGGACCAGCTGGCTATTACCCTTTTAGTTAGTTATCTCAATAAGGTTTCTACACTAAGCTAAATTTGATTAAATTAATACTAAACTAAGAGTTAAATAAAGGATAAAGTCCAAAAGGGGAGCCCAGATTTCTCACACACTTCCAGAGTCCATTGGTTGGTTCAGAATGAAGAGTCCAGTTGTAGGGAGGGTCCTTATAGTCCAAGAAATAGAGGAGTTCACACCCAAATCTCTTCTGTTCACCAGAATGAATGGGGGGATCAAACTCAACCATTTCCTTGAGAATAATCCAAGCAGGTAGCTTCAAAGATGACTCATTCAGAGAGACTCTCAGATTCATAGCCTCTGTTTGACTTCTAGCTTCAGAAAGAGAAAGAGTTGAAAGCTGTCTAACCAGTCAGAATCTTGACCCAGCCAGCTCTAGAGAATGTTGGCCTGAGGGCTGTCAATCAACTTTGCAACTTCCCTAGCTACAGTGGGTAGTAATTAGGGGAAGGATAATCCATGAAGAATGGAAGTCCAATTAGGACCCTATAATATGCATACTATTATTATTTTAAAGATCAAAACATTTAACCTCAAGGGGTTTAAATAACATGATCAAATTAACATAGTTTTTGAATGTCATTCTCATTACATTTGAAATTGAAACCCCAATATCTTTACTCTAGGTGCAAAGGAATTAAATTAAGCCATACTGTGAAGATTTTCAGTCATGCTATTTTGACCCATTAGAAAGCATGCTAAAGCAAGACATTTAACATAAAGACTCAAAGAAATTAGGTTTAGATTTCTTCATAGATTTACAACAAAGTTATGAAACAGCTTCATTCTCATTTCATTACAAACCTCTCAAGCTTTTACTATAAAAAATTGGCGAGATGTGACCTATTTTGTTACAGTTTTGGGACAAGTTGAATAGCAACAACCAAAAAGGTAGACAATACTGGTTTGGGGTCAACTCCAAAAGAAAGTTTTAGTGAAACAATTCAAGGGATCTGTTGTTGACTCTGCTAATATCATGGGTAGCATTTTATAATTTAAGCAAAGGCATAGATGACCTTCCCAATGGATATGGTATGCTAGATTGTTCATCATATATTTCTTGAATAAGAAGAGATATATCTGGTATGGAAGAGGGGTCACCCAAATAATAGTGGAAGCATGTCTATTGTATGCAAATAGTCTTTGTGAAAAATGACAAGTAGGCTAGTGTAACTAGATTGTAAAGGGCAAGAAGACTTGAAAGGTAGGAACTTTTCAGGCCATGAATGATTTTAAATAAAAGATTTGATATTTTGCCCAAAAAGCAACTTGAAGTTATTGAAATTTATTATGTTTATTTGTGGAATGAGTGATAGTGAGGATGGTGGAATTATGAGAATTATAAGAACAGATTTGAACTTTAGGCAATCCCATTGGCAACTATGATAACTAAACCAACAGGAGCCTGGAGACAGGGAAACCAAAATAATTATAAAAATAATAACAGAAATTATTAAAATAATAAAGGAATGAAAATTTAGTAGGACATTGACAAAGTAAAGCGTGAGTAAAGGAGGATAGCTAAGATGATAATAAACTTGATAATCATGTTAAGTTACAGATGGACAATATTTTTATGAAAAAGAAATTTAGTTAAAAGAAAAGAACGTGGGAGGTAGAAGAGTCATGATAGTTGTCTTAAATGTTAGTTATAAGTCCTTATAAAGAACTAGATATTCTCTAAAATATGGAAGGAAAAATGTGCTAAATATTTTCAATTTGCCTTCTATTGAGATCAGCACTTTACAATCATTAATTTATGTGATCCTCACAATAACCATGGAAGAAAGATATCTTTATTATGCTGATTTTTTTGGTTGATGTAATTGATTCAAACACTTTAAATGACTTATCCAGTATCATACAGCTAAAAATTCTCAGAGGCTAAATTTGGGGGGTGGTGGTGGTGGTGAATAGCTGTTGTTTATATAGAGCTTACTCTTTGCCAGATGTGCTGAGTGTTTACAGATATCTCATTTGATCATCTCAACCACTCCGGGAGGTGAGTGCTATTATTATCATCACCATTTTACAGAGGAGAAAACTGAGGCAAACAGGTGTCATGTGACATACCTAGGGTCGCACAGCAAGTTAACAAGAATCTGAGCCCAGCTTTAAACCTAGGTTTTCATGACCCAAGACCTCCCCACTCTCCAGATCTAGAAACAATATTATTTATATGCTCTTCAGGGCAGAAAAAGGAATAATGGGCAGAAGTATAAAGGAAAGAATTTTCCAGAAAAATTAAGAAAAGGTTCTCTAATAATTAGAGTTATCTTTTCAAATTGTAATATATTGTCTTTTAACACAATAGGTTACTTTTACTGGAATAAAAACTGTGATAATTACTAGTATAGTGTCTTTCTTTTCCTATAAAGATTTGATTACTGTGGTTGGTTTCTTTTTTTTTTTAATGATATTTTATTTGATCAGTTCCAGGCATTATTCATTAAAGACAAAGATCATTTTCTTTTCCTCCCCTCAACCCGCCATAGCCGACGCATGATTCCACTGGGTGTCACATGTGTTCTTGATTCGAACCCATTTCCATGATGTCAATATTTGCATTAGAGTTTCATTTAGAGTCTCTCCTCTGACATGTCCCCTCAAACTCTGTAATCAGGCAGTAGCTTTTCCTCAGTGTTTCCACTCCCATAGTTTATCCATTGCTTATGAAAAATATTTTTTCTCCTAGATCCCTGCAGATTGTTCAGGGACATAACACCACTAATAATGGAGAAATCCATTAGGTTCGATTATACCACAGTGTATTAGTCTCTGTGTACAATGTTCTCCTGGTTCTGCTCCTCTCGCTCTGCATCACTTCCTGGAGGTTGTTCCAGTCTCCATGGAATTCCTCCACTTTATTTTTCCTTTCAGCACAATAGTATTCCATCACCAACATATATCACAATTTGCTCAGCCATTCCCCAATTGATGGGCATCCCCTCGTTTTCCAGTTTTTGGCCACCACAAAGAGCGCAGCTATGAATATTTTTGTACAAGTCTTTTTGTCCATTATCTCTACGGGGTACAGACCCAGCAGTGCTATGGCTGGATCAAAGGGTAGACATTCTTTTGTCACCCTTTGGGCATAGTTCCAAATTGCCCTCCAGAATGGTTGGATCAGTTCACAACTCCACCAGCAACAAATTAATGTCCCTAATTTGCCACATCCCCTCCAGCATTCATTATTTTCCTTTGCTATCAAGCTAGCTAGTCTGCTTGGTGTGAGGTGATATCTGAGAGTTGTTTTGATTTGAATCTCTCTGATTATAAGAGATTTAGAACACTTCTTCATGTGCTTATTAATAAATTTGATTTCTTCATCTGAGAACTGCATATCCATGTCCCTTGCCCATTTATCAATTGGAGAATGGCTTGATTTTTTGTACAATTGATTTAGTTCTTTATAAATTTGAGTAATTAAACCTTTGTCAGAGGTTTCTCTAAAGATTTTTTCCCAGTTTGTTGTTTCAATTCTGATTTTAGTTACATTGGTTTTGTTTGTACAAAAGCTTTTTAATTTGATGTAGTCAAAATTATATATTTTATATTTTGTGATTCTTTCTATGTCTTGCTTGGTTTTAAAGCCTTTCCCCTCCCAAAGGTCTGACATGTATACTATTCTGTGTTTGCCCAATTTACTTATGGTTTCCTTATTTATGTTTAAGTCATTCACCCATTTTGAATTTATCTTGGTGTAGGGTGTGAGGTGTTGATCTATTCCTAATCTCTCCCATTCTGTCTTCCAATTTTCCTAGCAGTTTTTATCGAATAGTGGATTTTTGTCCCAAAAGCTGGAATCTTTGGGTTTATCGTATACTGTCTTGCTGAGGTCGCTTTCCCCCAGTCTATTCCACTGATCTTCCTTTCTGTTTCTTAGCCAGTACCAAATTGTTTTGATAACTGCTGCTTTGTAATATAGTTTAAGGTCTGGGACTGCAAGGCCCCCCTCATATGTGGTTTTTTTTCATTATTTCCCTGGATATTCTTGATCTTTTCTTATTCCAAATGACTTTTGTTATGTTTTTTTTTCTAAAACAGTAAAGAAATATTTTGGGATTTCAATGGGTATGGCACTAAATAGATAAATAAGTTTGGGTAGGATGGTCATTTTTATTATATTGGCTCGTCCTATCCATGAGCAGTTAATGTTTTTCCAATTGTTCAAGTCTAGTTTTAGTTGTGTGGAGAGTGTTTTGTAGTTGTGTTCATATAGTTCCTGTGTTTGTCTCGGGAGGTAGATTCCTAGTTATTTTATTTTGGCTAAGGTGATTTTGAATGGGATTTCTCTTTCTAGTTTTTGCTGCTGAGCTGTGTTGGAGATATATAGAAATGCTGATGATGTATGTGGGTTTATTTTGTATCCTGCAAATTTGCTAAAGTTGTTGATTATTTCAATTAGCTTTTTGGTTGAGTCTCTAGGATTCTTTAAGTAGACCATCATGTCATCTGCAAAGAGTGATAACTTGGTCTCCTCCTTGCCTATTTTGATGCCTTCAATTTCTTTTTCTTCTCTAATTGCTACTGCTAGTGTTTCTAGTACAATGTCAAATAGTAGAGGTGATAATGGGCATCCTTGTTTCACTCCTGATCTTATTGGGAATACATCTAGTTTATCCCCATTGCAGATGATATTAGTTGATGGTTTTAGATTTATTTTTAGGAACGACCCTTCTATTCCTATGCTTTCTAGTGTTTTTAATAGGAATGGGTGTTGCATTTTATCAAATGCTTTTTCTGCGTCTATTGAGATAATCATGTGATTCTTGTTGGTTTGTTTGTTGATGTGGTCAATTATGTGGATGGTTTTCCTAATATTGAACCAGCCCTGCATCCCTGGTATAAATCCTATTTGATCATGGTGGAATCTTTTTGCTAGTATCCTATTTAAGATTTTTGCATCTATATTCATTAGGGAGATTGGTCTATAGCTTTCTTTCTTTGTTTTTGACCTGCCTGGTTTTGGAATCAGTACCATGTTTGTGTCGTAAAAGGAGTTTGGTAGAACTCCCTCCTTGCTTATTATGTCAAATAGTTTGTTTGGTATTGGGATTAACTGTTCTCTAAATGTTTGATAGAATTCACTGGTGAATCCATGAGGCCCTGGGGATTTTTTCTTAAGAAGTTCTTTGATGGCTTGTTGGATTTCATTTTCTGATATGGGATTATTTAAGAATTCTATTTCTTCTTCTGTTAGTCTAGGCATTTTGTATTTTTGTACATATTCATCCATATCACCTACATTGGTGTATTTATTGCCATATAATTGGGCAAAGTAATTTCTAATGATTGCCTGAATTTCGTCTTCATTGGAGGTGCTGTCCCCCTTTTCATCTTTGATGCTGTTAATTTGCTTTTCTTTCTACCTTTTTTAAATTAGATTGACCAGTACTTTGTCTATTTTGTTTGTTTTTTCAAAGTACCAGCTTCTTGTCTTATTTATTAAATCAATAGTTCTATCACCTTCAATTTTATTAATTTCTCCCTTAATTTTTAGGATTTCTGGTTTGGTTTTCTGCTGGGGGGTTTCAATTTGATTGCTTTTGAGTTTTTTTTATTTGCATTTCCAATTGATTGATCTCTGCTCTCCCTAGTTTGTTGATATATGCACTCAGGGATATGAATTTACCTCTGATTACCACTTTTGCTGGATCCCAAAAGGTTTGAAAGGATGTCTCACCATTGTCATTTTCCTCAATAAAATTATTAATTGTTTCTATGATTTCTTCTCTAACTAAACGATTTTGGAGTATCATATTGTTTAATTTCCAATTAGTTTTTGATTTGGTTTTCCATGTACATTTACTGATGATTATTTTTATTGCCTTGTGATCTGAGAAGGCTCCATTTATTATTTTTGCTTTTCTGCATTTGTGTACTATTTTTCTGT
Organism: Monodelphis domestica; assembly: GCF_027887165.1. Classification (NCBI taxonomy): domain Eukaryota; kingdom Metazoa; phylum Chordata; class Mammalia; order Didelphimorphia; family Didelphidae; genus Monodelphis; species Monodelphis domestica. The sequence continues at coordinate 473,571,758 of NC_077228.1, forward strand.
GACCTAATGTATGGTCAATTTTTGTGAATGTGCCATGTAGTGCTGAGAAGAAGGTGTATTCCTTTTTATCCCTATTTATTTTTCACCATATGTCTATTAATTCTATTTTTTTCTAAGGTTTCATTCACTTCTTTCTCCGCTTTCTTATTTATTTTTTGGTTTGATTTATCTAAATTTGATAATGGTTGGTTTAAGTCTCCCACTAATATGGTTTTACTTTACTCTATTTCTTCCTTCAATTCTCCTAGTTTCTCCATTAGAAATTTGGGTGCTATATTATTTGATGCTTACATGGTGATTAGTGATATTTCCTCATTATCTAAAGTCCCTTTTAACAAAATATAATTACCTTCCCTATCCCTTTTGATCAGGTCTATTTTTGCTTTGGCTTTATCAGATATCATGATTACCACTCCTGCAATCTTTCTGTCAGTTGAGCCCCAGAAGGTCTTACTCCATCCTTTCATTCTGACCTTGTGGGTGTCAGAGTGCCTCATGTGTGTTTCTTGAAGACAACATATGGTAGGGTTTTGGATTCTAATCCATTCTGCTATTCATCTACTTTTATGGGTGAGTTCATCCCATTCACGTTCAAAGTTATGACTGTCATTTGTGGACTCTCTGTCATTTTGATATCTTTCCCTGGTTCTAACCTTTTCTTTTTCGGCTCTACATTTTATTCCAGTGATTTACTTTAATTTGGACCCCCTTGTCCCCTCCCTTGATATGTTTCCCTTTTTAGTCCATCCCTTTTGGTTCCCTCCCCTTTTGTTTTCCCTCTCCCTATCTGCCCCTTGGTTTTCCCTTCTCCCTACCCTTGTTGGTTAAGATAGAATTCAAGATCCCAATGGATCTGGATGTTTTTCCCTCTCAGAGTTGATTTCCCTGAAAGTAAGGTTTAAGTAAAAACTCTCTTACTCTCCTTCTTATAGGAGTTTTCTTCCCCTCCCCTTCCCATGTGAATCTTTGTGTGAGAACAATTATTCTATTTGGTCTTTCTTTTCCCCCTATTTACACATTACATTTCCTCCACATGTTAGTATACATAGATTGATATAAATGTAGTCCTTATAGAAGAGAGTTTGAGTTAAAGAAGAAGATAACATTTTTCTCCTCTTTCCTTTCCTTCATATTTACCTTTTCAGGTATTCCATGCTCTTTGATTTTCAATATTGAACTTTCCACAGAGCTCTGGTCTTTTCATTGCAAAAAGTTGGAAATCTTCTATTTTGTTGAATGCCCATACTTTCCCTGGGAAGTATATATTCAGTTTTGCTGGATAGCTGATTCTTGGTTGAAGACCCAGCTCTCTTCCCTTTCTGAAGATCATGTTCCATGCCTTAAGGTCATTTAAAGTAGAACTTGCAAGGTCTTGTGTGACCCTGATTGGCATTCCTTTATATCTAAATTGTTCTTTTCTGGCTTCTTCTAGGATTTTTTCTTTTGTTTGAGAGTTTTGGAATTTGGCAATTACATTCCTGGGAGTTGTCTTTTGGGGGGTTTAGTGTATAGGGTGCTCTGTGACCTCTGTCAGTGACTGTATTGCCCCCTTGTTCTAGAATCTCTGGGCAATTTTCTTTGATTATCTCTTGTATTAAGATGTTGAGTTTGCTTTTTATTTCTGGCTTTTCTTGAAGTCCAATTATTCTTAAATTATCTCTTCTCCCTCTATTTTCCAAATCTGTCACTTTTGTCAGTGAGATATTTTATGTTCTCTTCTAATTTCTTGGTCTTTTGGCTTTGTTTTATTAGTTCTTGCTTTAAAGACTGGTTTTCTTTTACAGTTTGGTCAAACTGGTTTTGTAGATGCGTGAATTTCTTTTGCATTATTTCCCACTTTTCCTCCCAGAAGGCTTTCATCTTTTTGATCATTTCAGATTCATATTCTTCATGGGTTTGTGGAGAGTTTCCATTTCCTTTGGAAGGTTTCTGAGCATTTGCTTGTGTTTCCTCTTCTATCTCCTCTGTGTTTTGTATTTTTGCTCCATAAAATGTGTCCAAAATTTCCCCCTTTTTCTTGTTTTATTTTTTTTTAATTTTGGGACTTTTGTGCTTCTGTGGAGTTTGCCATCTCTATCTGAGTGGCGGGGACTAGCTTTTCTTCTCTCTGTCTGGCTTTCAGAGGTTTTAGCCCTAGGCAGATTGTTTGTTCTTTGTCGTTGTTGTTCTGTCTTCCCTGGAAGCCAGGAGTTGCTGCTGTGTCCCTGTTACTGCCCTCCTCTCCTTGGCACCCTCCTAATGCTTCTCTGTTGCCTTACTTCCACGCTCTAAACCTAGCTTGGCCCTTGTTCCTGTGCCTTAGCTGGCCAGCTCCAGCACTCTGAGGGGGTAGGTGTGGAGGCTTCCTGGAGCTCTGAGGGCTCCTAATAAGATTAGCTTTCCCTCAGTTGAATTTAGTATGCCTTGAGGCAGGGACTTTTTTTGTGAGACTCAGATGGAAGGATCCAGCCAGGGGGTTACAAGCTCCCCCCTCTCTCTCTGTTTCCCTGCTTTTTGGGTGCCCCCTTGACTGGGTTAGGTTGTTTTCAGGATGTGGCCTTCAGAATAGCAGGCCGTGGGGCTCTGAGGTTGCCTCTGCTGCCTCGGACTCGGACTCAGTGCTCTGGGTTGGGTGGGATGGGTCCTAAGACCTTCCTTCTGCCTACCCCTTAGGTCTGAGTGGTCTCGGGTTCTGGCTTTTGGGGGGGGGGCATACCTTTTGATCCAGGTCCAGGTCCAGGAGGAGGTCTCCCGAGATCTATGCTGTTGATTGTTTTGAATTTTGGTGCCCTAGGAGCATTCTGTTTGTGATCGGTAAGGAAGGGTTTCAGGAGATCTGGACTTTAGCTTTCTCTAAGCGGCCATCTTGACCGGCACTGTGGTTGGTTTCTAAGGAAACTATCAACTTCATGAATTTGTGAACCTTTAGAAGTGATAGGTATAAGTAAAGATTGTAAACTGTAGAGTGTGGGCCAAGGGCCAAAGATTAATTCCAGGAAATGTTCATATTAATGTGATAAGACAAACAAGGACTAAATAAATAAAAGAAAGAATGATCTGAGAGGTAGGAGTCAAACAGGAATGTATGCTATTTCTACAGCTAAAGGAAGAAAAATTTTCTACTAGAGTTTTAAAATAAAATTGATTTTTTTTAGTTCTTAAGCCTTCCAATGAGCTATTTGAAAGCTAACACCAAAAACAGACTTGAAATATAGCCAACTGAAGCAAAAAATGCTAAAGACTTCTCAGTTTGGTTTTACCACCTGTTCATATTAAGTCACAGCCAAAAGGAAAACAAAAGAGAAACAATCTCAGTTATATCTTCTGTATTTTACTCTCTGATCAAATGATAGAGGTTTTTGTGATTTTATGGGAAAGTGGTATTTAGATTTAACCTTCAAAACCCATATCCTAAAAATAAAGGAATTTATTTTGTCCAAGTGTAGAGTTGTGATCTTATTCTTAGAGAAGTGAATAGTTAACAAAACATTTTAATAGTAAATCTGTTTCAAAATATGAGGGCTGAAGGAAATGAATGACATGTCCTTAATTTATATCTTTTACATCTCACCAGATAAGTAACAGGGAAATCTAATTTCCATTAATATTTTTTTAATTTAGACTTATTTTGATATTTCAATGCATTTGTCATCTGCTGGATATAGATACTTCTTCTAATAATGTAGATTTTAACTGAATCACAACTGTCTTATCCTGAGCCATTCTTGTCAGTTAACTTCTTAAAGTTTATAGAGTCTCCATCTAATTGTACACTCATTACTTTCATGTAATATCGAGATAGAAATAAGAAAATTAAGACATTGACCCCTTTTACCAAGGAACTTACTTTGGGAAACCCATGAATTTAAGGGTTTGCAATTCTGAAAAATAAAGTTTTGTTTTGTTTTTGATACCTCAAACCAACATCTGACAACTTTCAAATTACAACCATTTCCCCCAGGTTATCCTTCTGTGGCCAAATAAAATGAGAATAATCCTTCTGTGTAAAAGTTCCTCAACTTGATGATGACTCTCATGTTGCCATAGAACTTTCTCTTATCCAGGATAACATGAACATTTTCATTAAATGATCTTTAAATGATTTAATTTTAAAGTTTCTTATGAACTTTAGTGTCCTCCTTTGGATATTCTTCAATTCATCAACTATTTTACCAAAATATGTGTTTGGAATGGAATGCCATACTGAAGCTATGGTTGACACAATAGGAGCAACAGGAACATTTTTCTTAGACTCCCGTACATGGTTACGGGACTATCTCAAAGATGAAAAACAAGCCAACATCTGAAGGACTGAAGAAGCATCTGAGTTGATACTAAACTATTATTTTGAACAGGTCAGTTAATCAAATTCAATTTCATGTTCAATAATTTCAATTAATCAACACACATTTAATAAGTAATTACTATATGACAGGAAGTGGGTAGAGTGCTAGGTATACAAAGGGAGTTCAGAACAAGGTTTCTAACCTCAAAGAATTTCTTATTCTAATGGGATTGTTGATGGTGTTCATACATTTTTCAGAGAAGACTAATGACATCATGGAGTGATGTATTGACTTGCATGTGAACTGTAATTTTTTTTTAAATATTATTTTATTTGGTCGTTTTCATACATTATTCACTGGAAACAAAGATCGTTTACTTTTCCTCTCCTCCCCTTCCCCCCCCCCCCGCCTTTCCCTCTCCCATAGCCGACTCATGATTCCACTGGTTATCACATGTGTTCTTGACTCGAACCCATTTCCCTGTTGTTGGAGTTTGCATTATAGAGTTCATTTAGAGTCTCTCCTCAGTCTTATCTCCTCCAACCCTGTAGTCAAGCAGTTGCTTTTCAGCGGTGTTTTTACTCCCACAGTTTATCCTCTGCTTGTGGGTAGTATTTTTTTTTAGATCCCTGCAGATTGTTCAGGGAAATTGCATTGATACTAATGGAGAAGTCCATCACCTTCGATTGTACCACAATGTATCAGTCTCTGTGTATAATGTTTTCCTGGTTCTGCTCCTTTTGCTCTGCATCACTTCCTGGAGGTTGTTCCAGTCTCCATGGAATCCCTCCACTTTATTATTCCTTTTAGCACAATAGTATTCCATCACCAACATATACCACAATTTGTTCAGCCATTCCCCAATTGAAGGGCATCCCCTCATTTTCCAATTTTTGGCCACCACAAAGAGCGCAGCTATGAATATTTTTGTACAAGTCTTTTTGTCCATTATCTCTTTGGGGTACAAGCCCAGCAGTGCTATGGCTGGATCAAAGGGCAGACAGTCTTTTATCGCCCTTTGGACATAGTTCCAAATTGCCCTCCAGAATGGTTGGATCAATTCACAACTCCACCAGCAATGAATTAATGTCCCCACTTTGCCACATCCCCTCCAGCATTCATTACTTTGCATAGCTGTCATGTTAGCCAATCTGCTAGGTGTGAGATGATACCTCAGAGTTGTTTTGATTTGCATCTCTCTGATTATAAGAGATGTAGAGCACTTTTTCATGTGCTTATTAATAGTTTTGATTTCTTTGGCTGAGAATTGCCTGTTCATGTCCCTTGCCCATTTGTCAATTGGAGAATGGCTTGATTTTTTGTACAATTGATTTAGTTCTTTATAAATTTGAGTAATTAAACCTTTGTCAGAGGTTTTTATGAAGATTGTTTCCCAATTTGTTGCTACCCTTCTGATTTTGGTTACATTGGTTTTGTTTGTACAAAAACTTTTTAATTTGATGTAATCCAGATTATTTATTTTGCATTTTGTAACTCTTTCTAATTCTTGCTTGGTTTTGAAGTATTTCCCTTCCCAAAGGTCTGACATGTATACTATTCTGTGTTCGCCTAATTTTCTTAAAGTTTCCTTCTTTATGTTCAAGTCATTCATCCATTTTGAATTTATCTTGGTGTAGGGTGTGAGGTGTTGATCTAAGCCTAATCTTTCCCATACTGTCCTCCAATTTTCCCAACAGTTTTTATGAAATAGTGGATTTTTGTCCCAAAAGCTGGGATCTTTGGGTTTGTCATATACTGTCTTGCTGAGGTTGCTTGCCCCCAGTCTATTCCACTGATCCTCCTTTCTGTCTCTTAGCCAGTACCAAATTGTTTTGATAACTGCTGCTTTGTAATATAGTCTGAGATCTGGGACTGCAAGACCCCCTTCCTTTGTATTTTTTTTTCATTAATTCCCTGGATATCCTTGATCTTTTGTTCTTCCAAATGAACTTTGTTATGTTTTTTTCTAAATCAGTAAAAAAAATTTTTGGAAGTTCCATGGGTATGGCACTAAATAGATAGATGAGTTTGGGTAGGATGGTCATTTTTATTATATTGGCTCGTCCTACCCATGAGCAGTTAATGTTCTTCCAATTGTTCAAGTCTAGTTTTAGTTGTGTGGAAAGTGTTTTGTAGTTGTATTCATATAGATCCTGTGTTTGTCTCGGGAGATAGATTCCTAAGTATTTTATTTTGTCTTGGGTAATTTTGAATGGGATTTCTCTTTCTAGTTCTTGCTGCTGAGCTGTGTTGGAATTATATAGAAATGCTGATGACTTATGTGGGTTTATTTTGTATCCTGCAACTTTGCTAAAGTTGTTGATTATTTCAATTAGCTTTTTGGTTGAGTCTCTAGGATTCTTTAAGTAGACCATCATGTCATCTGCAAAGAGTGATAACTTGGTCTCCTCCTTGCCTATTTTGATGCCTTCAATTTCTTTTTCTTCTCTAATTGCTACTGCTAGTGTTTCTAATACAATGTCAAATAATAGAGGTGATAATGGGCATCCTTGTTTCACTCCTGATCTTAATGGGAATGGATTTAGTTTATCCCCATTGCAGATGATATTAGCTGATGGTTTTAGATATATACTGTTTATTATTTTTAGGAATGACCCTTCTATTCCTATGCTTTCTAGTGTTTTTAGTAGGAATGGGTGTTGTATTTTATCAAAGGCTTTTTCTGCATCTATTGAGATAATCATGTGGTTCTTGTTGGTTTGCTTGTTGATGTGGTCACTTATGTGGATAGTTTTCCTAATGTTGAACCAGCCCTGCATCCCTGGTATAAATCCTACTTGATCATGGTGGAAGACCCTTCTAATCACTTGCTGGAGTCTTTTTGCTAGTATCCTATTTAAGATTTTTACATCTATATTCATTAGGGAGATTTGTCTATAGTTTTCTTTCTCTGTTTTTGGCCTGCCTGGTTTTGGAATCAGTACCATGCTTGTGTCATAAAAGGAGTTTGGTAGGACTCACTCTTTGCTTATTATGTCAAATAGTTTGTATAGTATTGGGATTAACTGTTCTCTGAATTTTTGATAGAATTCGCTGGTGAATCCATCAGGCCCTGGGGATTTTTTCTTAGGAAGTTCTGTGATGACCTGTTGGATTTCTTTTTCTGATATGGGATTATTTAAGAAAACTATTTCTTCTTCTGTTAGTCTAGGCAATTTATATTTTTGTAAATATTCATCCATATCACCTAGGTTGGTATATTTATTGCCATATAGTTGGGCAAAGTAGTTTTTAATGATTGCCTTAATTTCCTCTTCATTGGAGGTGAGATCCCCCTTTTCATCCTTGATGCTATTAATTTGCCTTTATTCTTTCCTTTTTTTAATTAAATTAACCAGTACTTTGTCTATTTTGTCTGTTTTTTCAAAGTACCAGCTTCTAGTCTTGTTTATTAGCTCAATAGTTCTGTCACTTTCTATTTTATTAATTTCTCCCTTGATTTTTAGGATCTCTAGTATGGTTTTCTTCTGGGGGTTTTTAATTTGTTCATTCTCAAGTTTTTTGATTTGCATTTCCAATTCCTTGGTCTCTGTCCTCCCTAATTTGTTAATATATGCACTCAGGGATATGAATTTTCCTCTAAGTACTGCCTTGGCTGCATCCCATAGGGTTTGAAAGGATGTTTCGCCATTGTCATTTTCTTCAACGAAATTGTTAATTGTTTCTATGATTTCTTCTCTAACTATCCGATTTTGGAGTATCATGTTACTTAATTTCCAATTAATTTTTGATTTGGGTCTCCATGTACCCTTGCCGATCAATATTTTAATTGCCTTGTGATCTGAAAAGGCTGCAGTTAATATTTCTGCTTTTCTGCATTTGAGTGCCATGTTTCTATGACCTAGTATATGATCTATTTTTGTGAATGTGCCATGTGGTGCTGAAAAGAAGGTGTATTCTTTTTTGTCCCTATTTATTTTTCTCCATATGTCTATTAATTCTAATTTTTCTAAGATTTCATTCACCTCTTTTACCTCTTTCTTATTTATTTTTTGATTTGATTTATCTAAATTTGATAGTGGTTGGTTCAAGTCTCCCACTAATATGGTTTTACTGTCTATTTCCTCCTTCAATTCTCCTAGTTTCTCTATTAAAAATTTGGATGCTATACCATTTGGTGCATACATGTTGATTAGTGATATTTCCTCATTGTCTATACTTCCTTTTAGCAGAATATATTTACCTTCCCTATCCCTTTTGATCAGGTCTATTTGTACTTTGGCTTTGTCAGATATCATGATTGCAACTCCTGCCTTCTTTTGATCGGTTGAGGCCCAAAAGGTCTTACTCCAACCTTTAATTCTAACCTTGTGAGTGTCAACCTGTCTCATATGTGTTTCTTGAAGACAACATATGGTAGGGTTTTGTGTTCTAATCCAATCTGCTATTTGTCTGCGTTTTATGGGTGAGTTCATCCCATTCACGTTCAAAGTTATGATTGCTATTTGTGGATTCGCTGGCATTTTGATATCTTCCCCTAGTTCTGACCTTTCTTCTTTAGCTTTCTTCTTTTGAACCAGTGAGAAAGTGTCAGTCCCCCTAGTCCCCTCCCTTGAGATGCTTCCCTTTCTAGCCCCTCCCTTTTTATGCTCCCTTCCCCTCCCCCCTCTCCTTCCCTCCCTTTTTGTACTCCCTCCCCCTTCCCCCTCCTTGATTTTCCTTTCTTTCTTGCCCTAATGGATAAGATAGAATTCAGGATCCCACTGGATCTAGATGTTCTTCCCTCTCAGATTTGATTTCACTGAGAGTAAGGTTTAAGTAATTCCACTTCACGCTCTCTTCCTCTCCTTCTCATATGAGAGTTCTTCCCCTCCCCTTCCCATGTGTATCTTTATATGGGAAAGATTATTCTATTGATTCCCCCCCTATTTCTTGAAGTTAATCTTAGTATTATCGCGGTTCCCCCTCCCTTTTCCTTTCTTTGCCCCAACTTTCCCCAAATCTTCTTAATGCCCCAATCTTTCCCTATGCATGTTTCTTCTAACTACTCTTATGATGATACAATTTATGAGAGTTACACAAAACATTTTCCCCACATATTAATATATATAATTTGATGTAAATGTAGTCCTTATAGAAGAGAGTTTGACTTAAAGAAAAAGATAAGATTTATCTCCTTTTCCCTTTCTTTCATATTTACGTTTTCATGTTTTTCTTGCTTTCTGTGCTTGGAAATCGAACTTTCCACAGAGCTCTGGTCTTTTCTTAGCAAATGCTTGGAAATCTTCTATTTTGTTGAATGCCCATACTTTCCCCTGGAAGTATATAGTCAGTTTTGCTGGGTAGTTGATTCTTGGTTGGAGACCCAGCTCTCTTGCCTTTCTAAATATCGTGTTCCATGCTTTGCGGTCTCTTAGTGTATTAGCCGCTAAGTCGTGTGTGATCCTTATGGGAGCCCCCTTATATCTGAAGCTCTTCTTCTTGGCTTCTTGTAGGATTTTCTCCTTTACTTGGAAGCTCTTGAATTTGGCAATTACATTCCTAGGCGTTGTCTTTTGGGGATTTAGTATAGAAGGTGTTCTATGAATCCTTTCTATTTCTATTTTGCCCCCTTGCTCCAGAACATGGGGACAATTTTCTTTTATAATCTCCTGTAGAATAATATCCAATTTGTTGTTCACCTCTGGTTTTTCTGGGAGACCGATAATACGGAGATTTTCTCGTCTTCCTCTGTTCTCCAGGTCTGTGACCTTCTCAGTGAGATATTTTATGTTTTCTTCCAATTCATTAATTATTTGGGTTTGCTTTATTGATTCTTGCTGTTTTATCATCTCACTTTCTTCGAGGTGCTTAATTCTGGTCATTAGGGACTGGTTTTGCTTTTCAGCCTTGTCTGCCCTTCTATTGGATGCTTCGAGTTCTTTTTCCAATTGAGCATTCTTATCTGTCAGACAGCTGATCTCTTTCTCCCATTTTTCTTTCCAGGTTTCCATCTTTTGGATAAGTTCCAGTTTGATATCTTCCAGAGCTTGTTGATAGTTTCCATTTTGGGAGGCGCGTTCTGAATTTTTTTGGATTTCCTCCTCATTCTCCTCTTTTCCTTGGGTACTTCCACCATAAAAGTTTTCAATAGTCACTTTTTTTCCCTTTCTTCCTGGAGGCTTGATTTTGGGCCATGTGAGCCATCCCTTTGGTGATTTTATTCCCCTTTCCTTTTTGGTCTGGGGTCTGGGTTATATGAGTGGTTTTTCTGTGAATTTAGGTTGCTTCAGACTAGTTCTTCCCAGCCTCTGAGCCCAGGTATTCAGCTCCGCCCAGATAATCAGCGCGTGGATGGTCCGCATTGTTCAGCGCAGCCCACCCCAAGTCAAGGTCCGCTGGATTCTCCAGTGAAAGCGCCCTGAGACGTTTTTTCCTGGCAGTCCCCAGATCCCAAGGACCCTGGAGTGCCCCCCCAGACAGAGACGCTCCCCAATCACTCGCTGTCCCGGTGAGCGCTCAGGTAGCTCACTCTGGTTTAGTGGGGGAGGTGGGGTGGGGGAAGGGCAGCTCAGTTCACTTTTCTGTGCAAGCTTTTTCTTCTTATTTTAGTGTGGAAATGTTCAAGCCCCACTTACCTTTGCCTCTGTGGGGTTTTGGGGAGTCCTTCTGTTCCTCCAAAGGTGATTTTATGCTCCTTTGATGTAGTCTATTTCGTTTGGTGCCGGGGAGAGGAAGCGTGTGGCCTCTAGATTGCAGCCATGATTACCCGGAAGAACATTTTTCTTAGACTCCCGTACATGGTTACGGGACTATCTCAAAGATGAAAAACAAGCCAACATCTGAAGGACTAAAGAAGCATCTGAGTTGATACTAAACTATTATTTTGAACAGGTCAGTTAATCAAATTCAATTTCATGTTCAATAATTTCAATTAATCAACACACATTTAATAAGTAATTACTATATGACAGGAAGTGGGTAGAGTGCTAGGTATACAAAGGGAGTTCAGAACAAGGTTTCTAACCTCAAAGAATTTCTTATTCTAATGGGATTGTTGATGGTGTTCATACATTTTTCAGAGAAGACTAATGACATCATGGAGTGATGTATTGACTTGCATGTGAACTGTAATTAAGTGAGGCAGAAGAGCATAGCCATAAGTTTCACTCTGTCTTCTAGAGTCTTTGCATCCCAGTGGCAAGACAAATGAGGAATGTTTTTACATAGGGGAATAGACATCCCCCTAAATCTCTGACAGGCTTGACGTCTATATATTACCTCAACATTTAGCTCATCTGTTACAATGGTATGGCTTCATTCACTGGAGTATGGCTGATATGTATGCTATAACTTTCTGAAGTCATATGTGTGAGTTGGATGAAAGATGGATACTGAAGGTATATGATTAGCTCTCCTCCAGCTAGTCCTCCAGAGATGCAAGTCCTCCTGGAATATCTCAGATGTTCCACACATTAGCAATGATTGTAGTTGAATGGGGTAGATAACATGAAAACAACTATATATATATATATATGTGTGTGTGTGTGTGTGTGTGTGTGTGTGTGTGTGTACATATATATATATATATACATATATATATATATATATGAGAGACAATCATATAAGATATATGCAGTAAAAATGTTTAGTAATCTCAGAAAGATTTACCTACCTCATTGGTTAAAAGGGTGGATAATAAAAGAAGAAGGGAATGTCTCTTTTAGAAGGTGTGATTTGAACTGTCAAAAAAAAATCAGGAAAACATAGGAGGCAAGGGTGAGGGGGAAAGGGAATTTATTCCAGGCAATTGGAAGAGTCAGTGAAAAAATAGAGTCAGGAGATGGACTGACCTATGTGAAGACAGCAAGGAGGTCACTGTTGCTGGAATGTAGCTATGAGGAGATGAATAAAGTATAAGAAAACTAGAAAGGTAGGAATAGGTAGGTTATAAAAGTCATTAAGAAACAAAAAGAAAATTTGTAATAGTAAAAATTTGAAATGATAGAAGCATGAATCAGAGGAGTGGTTGTGTTAGTGGACAATAGAGCAAATATAATATGTTTGAATTGATTATAAATTGTACTCTTTCCTTTTACAAAGGCAAGTTTTGAAAATCCATTTTGGTCTCAGCTCTACCCTTTGATGGGGTACCCACACATGCTATGGGAGGGTGTCAAATGCTTTGTGACTCTATGGTATTTTGAACGATGCTTACATCTTGTCTCACATGACTGCTGACATCTGAAAGACTGGCTTCTAACCCACATTGATGTCATCTATCTAACCAGGGAGACTCAGGAGTGATGTCACTGGGGTTTTAAATTGGGTATCAAGGAAGCAACATGGTCTCTTGGCAAGAAGAACATCAGTAGTGAACAGAGATGGGAGGTGAGGAGTGAACTCAGATTAGCTAGGCTACTGGTGTAAGAAAATATTCTTCTTACAGATATTAACTATGGGTGAAAGGGGGGGCAGGACAGGCACTTCAAGATTGGGTACTTGAGGTTACAGAGAATCTGCTCTCCTAAAAGCCCTTATTCCCTTCAGAATCCCCTTATCCTTACGAAGATATCTGACTGTGTTATTTAACTAAAGATGAATTTAATAACAAGTTTAGATCAGGAAAATATCAGGGTAGAGGGAATAGAGATTTCCTTACACTTTGCCATAGATTGGTTCTGGGTCTTTCTCAGCTTTTTAGCTGAGGCCTGGCTTGCAGGCTTGTGAAGGGATTATTTTATTCCTGTCTATGCTGTATCTGTGCTTTCTTAAAATCAATGTCTTAGCAGTAGAGAGCAAGAGGAAGTAAAGGTTCTGACCTTCAGAGGTAGTTGGGCTTGTCTCTTCAGGCTAACACCCTAAATATTGGCCTTACAGTTCAAATTGCTCCCCTTAAATCCTTTTGTTTGATGACACAATCACAGGAATACAGATATAGCATACAGTTGGAAAAAATCCAGGAATAGAGGTACTTCTATCCAAGACAGGGAGAGAGAGCACCTTCCAGGCTGAGGGCCAGGAAAGAGACTCCTTGAGAGCAACTGTCACTCTCCAAGTTGCCCCTCCCCCCTCCAACTGCCTTTGCTGTCCAAAAATCTTCACTCTAACATTCCATCTGCTGTCTCCTCCACCTCAGTGGCAGAAAGGCAAAAGCTTGATTCAGTTTTCCTTTCCACACTGGCCATGTGATCATGTGCTTTTTCTCTCTCAAGCCCACTTTTGCTATCTAATAAATAATTACAGATTAACATGCAGTCTCCAGAGAATTTTAATATTAACATAAAATGTACCTGGAGTGGAAATGAATGTACACTTGACTTGCATTTATTAGGCATACTTATAAAAAGATCTGAATTCATAATAATTTTGTACTTAGAAGAGTTGTTATGAAATGATTTGTACTTATGACCTCAGTTAGAGAGTAAAATTCTCTACAAAATGGCTTGAAGATAGAGCTCCAAATCCTATAGTATATGCTTCCTGGCTCACATTATATATTCATATTAAATAAAAAAGATATAAAATAACAAAAGCTTAGTGTCAATCAGAGATATTCGTGACATATTAGTAAATCTTGTCAATATATTAGTCAAATTAATAAATTTAAGAAAATTGAAAATTGGCAAAAAGTATAACCCAAGTCATTAACTTACTTCTGGTGAGAGATAACACACTACCCTCCCCCACTACATGCATCTTCTAGCTATCCATAGATGGAAATTATGTTTCATGGTCTAAAAGAAGGAAAGTGTAGATATGTCAGACCTGAGCTGCTACCCATATCATGCTATCACCTTGTTTGAAGGCTCACCTCTCCATTCTCTCTTCCCTGTTGTTTTCAAGCTTGAATACCTCCATGCCAATTCCACTTTTTAAGGATTAATATGATAATTTCCTATTTTATTAAACTATGAAGAAGCATACATCAGGGGATTTGGGGGAGAGGGAAAATGAATAAAATTTTATTCTTGCTATTTTAAATGACCTGTCTCAGTAGTTCAACTGTGTCTATAGTAGTACATCTACAACCATAAAACATTTTCAGAGAAAGGTCTTTTTGGAGCTATGAATAAAGCTACATAGATATACACATAAATTTACATATATATTTACACACATATACAATAAATGCATGTATCATATATGCATATATGTCAAATATTAATTATATAAATTACCAAATTTTCATGTTGATCAAAATATCCAAAACAAGCAATTTATTTTTACATGTATTATTTCCAAGTTTTATCCAAATACAGAAATAGAAGAAAAACAAATACCAAAACAATAATAAAGGAAAATACTTTTCTCCATGATACTGCCAACACAAAACTCTAACATTAATTTTATACACTTATTCTCACATGTTATTTCCAAGTTCTGATCACCCCAATTTTTACATAAAACATAAATTAATAACACTATATCTAAATTAGTGCTCAATTTTAAAGGAAAGTTAAATAAAAGAGTATTTTGTGTTTTGTAAAAAAAAATATTCCTAAATAGGGCTCTAGAATTATATTCATAACTGTATTTACTTTCTCTGAAAAAAAATCTGAAAGAAATCCATATAACAACATATTGCCCACATATTTTAGTTGCTACTTCTCTCTCCAAAATCATTTCTTTTCATACTGCTTACTTCAGAATATGTTGAATCTCTACAATAGTGTATAAATTCTTTGTAGTTGAGAATTCTTTTATTATTGCCTTTATCCTCAACCTGGAAAAATTCCTGAAAAGAATCATTGTTTAATAACATATTGTTACAATGTTATTCATTGTTACTAAATTAAGTTTGAGAAAGAAATATCTTTCTGATATGAAAATGATATTGATAGATTGTTTTCTAAATTTATTAAAGATTTGTTGTTTCCTGAATTTAGGGAAATAAATATATGGAAGTTCTATAAAATAGACAGCAAACAGAAGACAGGTTTGTTAAGTTGACTTATTCATGTTTCTGAAGCAAGGTAAGATTAAATTTTATCTCTGCAGTCTCTTTAGAAATTATCAGAGGTGGAATTTAAACTTAAGTGTTCTTGAAAAATTCCTAATTCAATTTCATGACTTTATATGCTCAAATAAATATCTGAATATCAGGCTTTACTTTTAATTTTGTTTTCACAATTATTTTTCCTCATCTCACAAGTTCTTAATGTGTATATTATTTTTCTCAGTTTTGCATTTTTTCTCTTACACAGAATAGTTTAATTCCTTAAATGATTTTGATTTACTGGTTTATCATATAACAATATATTCACTGATTTCTTAGCAGAAATTTTTGAGCACCTACTCTGTGTTTACCCCATGCTAGATATAGTGGACAACTCCAAAGATTTATAGTATGACTTTTCAAGGATTTACAATAAAAGATATTAGAAATGATTACTATTATTATTTTTAAATGTAATATGGAATATTAAAAAGAAAACTAGGCTAGCACTATTGCAACTTACTTTAGTTCTTCAGTTTACTGGTAATTCATTTTTGGTCAAGTTCACTTCATTAATGAGCTTTGTTTTCCTCCTCAAAAGAATGAGAGTGCTAGCCTATATACAGAGAAAGAAGATTTCCATAAAGTCTAAAAGGCAAAATGCAAGTGAAAAATTTAAAAAGTATAAAGTTTTTACAAATAAAAGACAGAAGGTCATGGTGAGCATTTGATTTAGAATCAGAGGGCTATATTTCATATCTTACCACTGGCAAAATGACCTTTGACAATTAACTCAAATTTTTGACCCTCAGTTTCCTCCCCTCTAAAATGAATGGTTTGCCTATGGTCCATAAGATGAAAGATTATTGATGTTCCAGTTTGCTTAGATTGTCATTTAATTTAAAGAGCTATTTCCTTTGTAAATGGGGGACAATTTTTGATATAAGATTTTGTCAACAAAAGGGATTCATCTTCTAAATGTGCTTTTCTGTCAATCAACTTTCCAAATTTTTAAAGGAAATGAATCTATCTGGATTTTCATCAACACATTTCCTTTTCCAGTATTGTTAATACATCCATTTATATAAGCAAAAAAAGAGAAAAAAGTTTATAAAGTCAAAAGTTATATCCACCTCCTTTGAGTTTAGGGAGTTTGGCCACCATCTATGCCTAGCAGGCCTTTTCTCTGATTTCTCAGCTTTTGCACACTTCATTCAGATTTTTTGTGCCTGTAGCACATAGGAAACACTAAAGAAAAATCTATGTTCACTTTGTGATTATTTGAGATGATTTGCATGTTTTGTCATATATTAATTCTTAAAAACTAAAAATCTCATTTTCTGAAAGAAACCTTATACAGTACATTTTGCAGGCAGCCATATTGAATTAATTAGCTTCTGTAAAGTTCTCCCAAGGCCTTTTCTTTTATATTTATCTGAAGAAAGTAGTGCATTTTTGTTCTGTGTTCCAAAGGGATTGCAATAATGCCCTGGCATTTTAGCCACATTTTCACTCAACTCTGAATTACTCTGAAAGTGTTGAATAATGAATTAAATATTTATAATGCATGGAAAATATTTTGGGGAACACATTTACAATTCAAATAATTTAGAAAAGTCAAAGAAAAAGAAAATGTTTTCTAATTAGTTAGAATTAGAAATTAATGCACACTTTACCTAGCAGCTTGGGAGTCTTTCAAATTTCTCTAGATCAGGTTAATTGGGATCCAAAGCAGCTTCCTGGTAAAGGGTAATGCTATTAACTTTTAAGACAAATTCACAAACTGCATCAATACATTTAAAATGAATTGGGGGACTTGAGACAATATTGGCATAATTGTGTTACCAATTTGTATTTGAATCATGAAGAGATTGGCTAATTCTTAGAAGTGCACAGTTATGTTACTTTTATTAATGCATGTTTTATGTTAGTACCTTTTTCCTTGCATCTGATTTTTCTTATTTTATATTTGATGCAACATTAGAACGCTTTCCTATTCTTTTATTTTTTCTTGTGACTAAAAGGGAGCATGGTGGAATTTTCAACAGATTGAAGAGCAGAGACCATCTGACAAGGAAGTTCATATCAAGAAGGTGAATGTCAGGGGAAGCTGGGTAGCTCAGTGGATTGAGAGCCAAGCCTAGAGACAAGAGTTCCTAGGTTCAAATCTGGCCTCAGACACTTCCCATCTGTTGGACACTGGGCAAGTCACTTGACCCCCATTGCCTAGCCCTTACCACTCTTCTGTCTTGGAGCCAATACATAGTATTGACTCCAAGATGGAAGGTAAGGGTTTATAAATTAAAAAAAAAAAAGAAGATGAATGTCAACTAGAAAGAATCAATCAGTTGGAGGGCCAAAGAGTATCAGGCAGATATCACTAATCAGTTTAAATAAAAATTCTATAAGGCATAATATTAAAGCTTTAGACAGGGAGTTCTGGTTTATGAAGAACAAAAAATATTATCCAGGAACTAATATATTACTTAGGTCTCTACCCAAAGAAATGATATTTCACAAATTGAAGAGGATTAATGTCAGGAATTCAGAGGGTCAAATTGATAAAAGATATTGGCAGGCAAACTACACTGTTGTAATCGACTTCTAAAACAAAATATCTTCATTCATATTTGTTACTTGGGTAGTAGTTGTACTTTTTTTTCTTTGTTTGCAAGGATGAAGAAAGCTGATGAAGGTGATAAAGGGTACTATAAAGAAAAGCAAACTCTGTTTGGTTCTGATAATGAAGTTCCTCTGGGAATTTGTTGTTGTTGGTGGTTATATATCTGTATTGATGTGATCACATTAATAATAAAAATATTGCATAATGCTCTTTAATCTGACTAGTTTGAACATACAGTAAAAATGACTTATTCAACCATTTTTGACCAAATGAAAATGGCTTTCACATAAACATGTACAAAACAAATTATAAGAATACAAACTTCTATATAACTAATTTCTATAGGCATAGGAAGGAAGGAATTGAGCTCTCAGAGATTCAAATGATAGCATTTTTCTAAAAGAAAAGTTAAATATCGACAAACCAAAAGTCATTAATCTGACTGTCTATAACAGTTTCAATTAGAGGAATAAAATGAATATATGATTGGAAAAGTTTAACAAAATAAACAAAACTACAATAAAACAAATGATTTTAATTTGTCATTTCCAAGTCAATATGAAGACCTCAGGGATACAATTTTCAATGTGAGTTTGACTCCACTGATATAGCCTATACCCTTCATTTTTACATGACGAAGCAGAGGCCAGAAAGTTTAAGAATCCTGACCAGTGTCCCAAAAGCATTAAGCAGAATTAGAATTTCAAGCCAGGTCTTCTCATCCAAATAAAGTATTCTTTTTATTATACCATCTTAGTCAACATAAACAAATGATAAAATCATGATATTTGCACTAAAAAATTGGTAGTAAGATAATTGACTCTTATTGGTTTTAGTTTTCTCAACCTTTAAAATAAAGATGCTAGAGTAGATCAGTCTGATGACAGACCATGAGATGATACAATAGATAGATTACCAGGCCTGGAATCAGAGAGACCCGAATTCAAATTTAGCCTCAGCAATTTCTGTTGAGTGACCACAGGCAAATTATTTACCATCTGTCTGCTTCAATTGTCTTATTTGCAAAATTCGAATAATAGCAACTACTTCTCAGGTCTGTTGGGAGATTCGAATGAGATAGCTTTCATAAAACAGTTTATAAAACTTAAATCATTAGGAAAATACTAATGATTTTTTATTGGTAATTATTGTCTCTTCCAGTTCTCTGTCTTGAACATTAGAAACCATTAAATGGCAGAAGTAGGGACCAAAGTCAAATTTTATGTTGCCAAGAACATAGGATTCTCCATGAGGCTTCAATGCTTTTCAAAGTGGGTTCAATGTCAAAAATAATTGTGAAGAATGAGTGTGAAAAATAAAAAGAATATATTCTAAATGGGATATATAGAATTGTAATATATACATATGTATTACAGTAATATATATATATAATATATAATATACATATAAAACATATATATATATATTTAATATATAATTTAAAAGATTGGTCAGATAAATTACTGAGAGAGTATGGAAGTACATTTGTGTAAATCAGTTAAGGAACATTTATTAAGTACCTACTCTGTTCCTATTACTATGTATGGTAAGTGCTAAAAAGAGTTCTAATTCAAGTTAGGACCTGGAGGATATAAATGCAAATATGTGTTCATATTTGCACATGTGTATACATGTGTTTCTTTATGTATAGATGTGAATCTATATCTAGATGTATGTTTACATACACTTTGAATAAACATACAAAGAGGATACAAATGTATACACTCATTCTTTTAAAATGCAAATCAGCTGAACATTTTCCCATTGAAATATAAATTTCAATGCCATAACCTATGTATTAATATATCTAAGATACAAGACAAAAACTCTTCCAAATTTCATTTATATGTGCAAATATTAAAGTACATAATTCTGAATTGTTTGTGGTTATGTATGCATATGTGCTTATATATGTGAATATAGGTATGAATGTATGTATTTGACTCTAAGACAGCATATTTTAAATTAATAATGGGTTCTCCTTTGGAAATAGAGTCCAGGTTACTCTTATGAACACATTACATCCTAAAGCTTCAAGTAGCTCTGTAAGTTAAAAAGTAGTCAGTCTGCATCAATAGAGGGAGTTTCCTCATTCATAAGTTTCTTATGTCAATTAAATCACAGATTTAGATATATTAGAAAATAATAATGATGAAAACGATAATCTGATCATCCACTTTTCTCTTATTATTCTTTTCTTATGGGAGGGGGAAAATAAAATATGTATACATTCTTTGCTTTCATGCAAATCTTATTTAAATTATAGAGATTATCAATTTGGCAAAGGTAGGAACAGATTCTCTTAGAATGAGAATATGGAATAATAATATTGTCCCTTTGCTAATGCTTTATCAAAAACCACAGCAGTAATATGGAATCACTACACTTTCTGAGAGCAAAAATCATCTTTAAAATACAATATGACTTTCAGCCTCCTAAAGCTAAATTTAATTGGGACCATCTATTCAACATTACATAAACAAATATTCTAAAAATTACATATTTAGTCTGTCAACTGTTATTTTCCTATTTGCCCAGTGTTAGTGACTATTAAATACTACATTAAATAAATACATGTTTTGGGCAGAAGGGAATTCAAAATCATCATGAAGGAAAACATTAATATTTGGCATTTTCTGACTAGGGTTAGATACATAAGGTATTACATTTATAAATTGAATATAATCATACCAAGACTCATTTTTTATGTTACCTAGATTTGCAAGTAATCATCATAGAAAATAGGAGAAAATATTATCTGGAAAATTTATTTCTACCTAAGTATTCTTTGATCAGTCTAATAGGTGGCTTATATTCATCAACTCTTCATTATATTTTCATGACTATATTCAGTTCATAGCAGAAAACAAACCTAACTTCCTTCAGGCAAACATTTACAATCCAAGAAAGTCAATTTCTATAAACATAATCAATCTTATGCATGAAATTTTAATTTTCAAAAAAAATTAAAAACTAAGGACCACATAAATTTCAGTATATTTCAAGGGGAAAGGGAGAGCCATGGAAGTTCATTGACCATAAAGATCAACAATATTTATGAATTGTAATGTCTGAATTCATCATTATTACTTTTGTATGTGAAGTGCTTTTTTCCTTTCCTTCTAACCAACCATTATATAAAGAATATGCAAAGGTATGCATATAAATCCTATCATATGACATACTTATTGTAACATACCAGGCATGTTGGCATCTGGAAGCATGGTTGATGTATTAGGTACTTGATCAGATCAGTTAATGATCAATGTAAGGGCAGGAGAATTCCTGAGCCTAAGCCACAAAGGCTTAGCTCTCACCTTGTGGAACCTCATTCCTTTGAAAAGTGCATGTCAGGTGAATCCCCACCTCCTCTGATCTTGTCCTTGTCTAGTCAACCAATGTTAAGACCTACCTGCTATGTCACGTATTCATTGATCACCTCTCAATCCACAATAAATGCTGGGGTGAGGGGTGCTACTCTTCCTCTTGATTCCTGCAACCTTGGAGTTCTTCCTTCTATCTCTCTTTATATTTCCTAGTGCCACTCTTGGCCACGTGCTGTCTATCTCAGAATCCTTACTTCCATATGTTCTCTTATTTCTCATATTTTCCTTTAATTAATTTTCAAGGGAAAACATTATAAGGATCTAGCGCCACTCCCCATATGAACTAACTTGTCTTTGAATCTTCATTTATCACCCATTTTTCTCAGGTTCCCTTCTCCTTCTCAAGCTATAACCCACAAAGGAAAATAATATAGCAACCCCTGGACTGATTGTTATACTTATATAAATAGTTTTTTTATTATTTTATAATATGTATATATTATATTATTTAAATATTATGTATTACATATATATTTCAGGAGATATTTCCCATATAAATTAAAATTGATTAAAAGATTATATATCTTTAATTTGACTTTCAAAAAGGTGATATTGAAATCTTGGCCTTCTTTATATAAAAGGTATATTGCAACTAGACTAGAATACTTGTCATAAAAGGGGAAGTCCCAAGGTGTAATCTTTTCTACACAGAACACTTATTTTTTGCACTGTGTGGTCTTAGAAATCAGTGACATCTTCCATCTGCCATCCCATTGGTACAGTAATCAAATAAGAAATTCACTCAATCTCCATGTTAATCATCTGTTAGCTTCAATCAATCCTTGCAATGCAAGAAACTCCATTTCATTTAACACCAAAGTACAAAATAATAGGGAATATAAAAAATAGACAGTTATACCTTCCATACAGCAGTGCCCAGAGACTCTTTTCGCATGAAGTATTTTTGGTTGTCTCTACTTTCACCCCCATTCCCCAACAGTGTACCTCATAAGTGAATAAAATTCAGTTCAATCTGTACATATTCTATCTTTGCATGAATGTATATTCTTTCCTTATTAAAATATAATATTCCTTATTAAAATATAATATGCTCCTTAAGTAAAAGTAAGTGCTCTTTTACTTTTATCTCTGAATCCCCAGAGCTTAGCATTAGGTCTAGGACAAAGAGAATATTTTATAAATGCTTGTTGATCTATTCATTAAATCTATATGTTATTTTAAGTATCTATAATCTTATTTCACAGTCTGATCGACATGTAAGAAAAAAGTCAATGAAAACTCTTTATAGTAACAAAGTTAAATCAACATTTTTAAGTTGTTCATTATGTGTTAGGAATAAAAGTATAATACCCCAAATTATAATGAAGTGTGTTTTCATCTCTGAGTACTGCTTTGAGTGAATTGCCACCTCTCTGTACCACTCTCACCTGTCATATTCCATTTCTCTTTGCTTTTGAAGGTGATATGAAGACCAAAGTCCCATAAAGACAACCCTTCCCAGAGAGTCTTACATATCTAGCCTGCAGAAAAAAAAAAAAAACAACTTTCTGACTACATGCTCTGAATCTTTACCATTAGAGCAAAATTGATATCTAAACTTTTCAAGAGTGGTCAAAAATCTGTTGTTGTTTTTTTTTTTTCATGAGGCTGGTTCCAGTTATGACTTCTTAAACCTTTATTGAGAACTGAAATTATTGTCTGGTGTTTGGATCCGAGTGATCCCTTTGTTCTCTCTCTCATCTTCATCTTAAGTAACTATCTTCTTCTTTCCACATATTTTCTGACATCTGTCTCTTCAGGTGTAATGTCTTTCTTTTCTTTTGTTTTTAAATGACTCCAATTTTTTTTTCTCTTAGTTCTCTAATTTCCATCCTGATTGCTGCCTTGGATCCCATATGACAAACAACTGATTGTGACCCTGGAGCTTACTTCTCTGCCCAGAAAGACAGTTAGTGTCTGATATTTCATCACTGTAATAATTAAAAATTGGTGGCCAAAATGTAATAGTTAAAAATTTGTTTTGATGAAAATAATAATGGTTAAAAAAGAATTGTTGTGGTGGCTGTTTATAAAAATTAAAGTTTTGTCAAACTAGGAGTTAGTAGGCTGGTAGTAGCTTTATTTATAGCAAGGTGAAGATATTAAAGTGGAAAATATAGGAAGGAGATAGAAAATATCACCTAGCTAAAAATACTCAAAATCCTAATCCTAGTGACTCCAGGCCAGGAATATGAATCTGAATTTGAATCTCACCATAATCCAAAGTCCAGATCAGGAAACCAAAATCCGAAGATCCAAGGAAGCTGAAAAGACACCCAGAACCTTCAGTGCACACACAAGGCAAAGACTGCCAAGAATCCCATCAGAGCTTGTACTCCTTAGGCTTAAGACCTCCAAGAATGAAGAGCCCAAGAATCAAGAGGGAATGAATCTCTCTCAGGCTCCCGCTTACATACACTTTTCTCCACTCATCCACTCTCCTCAGGAATCAATTACAGTCTTTCAATTTGCCTAGAAATGTGGGGGAGGAGGATTGACTTACAAAGTGTTTAATAGGGATATTTTAAGTTCTGGATTGGTTAACTTAAAATAGACAAAGGGAATAAAAAATTCCCTTTCGTTCCACCTAGATCATGTTAGATACTTAAAGTAAGTACTTAAAGTAAATCATTTGATAAGCTAAATATTTAAGGTACTTAAAATAAGCCAAAACTGAAATTAGGGTTATTTTCTTTTTTCTTGTTATTTTCCCATTCTCCTTCTGCTCAAGCCTAACTTTGACCTAGTCTCAATACTCATTCTAACAAATGCATATCTAAGAGAAGTATAAATACAAAACAGTAGTAATTACCAGCCCCAAAATGATATGTTAAAAATGTATTTGCTACCCTTAGTATGTATTGCCTAAAATGTTTCCTCGGCACTAAAATGACCTGCTCATTAATTGATTCTTCCTCATGTATAGTTTATACTCTTCTCTAGAAAGTCAATGCTTAGAACACACTTTAGGAAATGTCTTTTCTTATTTGAATACTTGTTTGCCTGAATATATTTTTAAAGATAGAGTCAATATACTCTGGTTTATTCAGAATTTGTTTAAATAGTAACATTTCAGGTTATTTGTTAACATTAAACAAGTACGTGTTATCATATTCTAATTTTCTCAGAAGACAAAGTTTATATTGTGATGTTGAAATATTTCAATGAACAGATTTTGAGGCTCAAAATATATGAAAAAGGGAGTGCTGGGGATGGGGACAAAATACCCAATGAATGCTAACATTTGAAGTAGAAAAGTGATCTGGATACAGCAAAACAATACATTATCAGTTATGAGTGCAGCCTAGGGCTTCATTAAATAAGTCATATTGAGAGTCAGAGTTATAATATTTGCTCAACTATACATAGTTTTGAATCTTTTATGAGTGTTTTGACCTCTCAAGACCTTGGTCTGTAAAGTGGGAAGGGGTTGAATGAGATGATCTCTAAGATTCCTTTTTGCTATTAAGTGGTAGTCTTTTGCTCCTAGGAGATCTCATATTTGATTGTTCCACAATTGTGAAGTGAGACAATCTAATAAATTGCTCTAGTTATACAGATGTCAGATATAAGACTGAGAGGCACAAAATGATTTCCTTAATGTCACATAGTAGATAGCTAGGTGACCTAGTATATGGAATTAAAGGCTTGCCTCAAATATTTATTAGCTATGCCACTCTGGACAAGTTCTTTAACCCTGTTTATGTCAATTTCTTTATCTATACAATTAACTGGAGAAGAAAATGGCAAACTATTTGGGTATCTTTGTCAAGAAAATCCCAAATAGGAGTCAAGAAGGATCAGAAACAGCTAAAAACAATATCAACAAAGTCAAACAGGGAATGAGAATCAGATGAAGATCAACTAAATTTTACTTTATCTTCCCACTGTTATGCTACCTTTGTTATAGAATATAAAGGATGAGAAGGATAACATTTTATGAGGATGAAATGCAGAAATAATACGATCTGTTATCTTATTCTTGTAGGAAACTCTAGGTTAGGAACTCCTTTTACCACAACTCATTAGCGCCTCTTATGTGCTTTAGTTATAGAGAGTTTCCTGGGATATTGATAAATCACTTCCTCAAGTAAGTGTGATCACAGCCATTATCAACCAGAGCAATAATTTGAATACTTTCTATGTCTGTTTGTGTCTTTATGTCCATCTTCTCATTTCTACTCTATCTGCCCCTGTCCCTATGTTTTGTTTTTTTTTTTTTTTCATTTGTGTCTGTCTGTCTGCCTGCCTGTCTATTTTTCTCATAGAGCTTGCCCCTTTAGAACTTGGGTCTTCAAATCCCTCCATGGCAAAAATGGCCTAATCAAAAAAGGTGTCTGGCCCCACAAACTAGAGTTGAAAAGAGAGAGAGAGAGAGAGAGAGAGAGAGAGAGAGAGAGAGAGAGAGAGAGAGAGAGAGAGAGAGAGAGGAGAGGGAGAGAGAGAGAGAGAGAGAGAGAGAGAGATCCAGAACCATAGGGAGAGGCATTATCATTGTGCTTATTGTATTCTTCTCAGCAGAATGGCAGGACTTGATAATTCTTTATTGCTTTAAATTGTGTGAATTAAATATAAAGGGGTACCTATTCCACCAGACTCACTTCATTAGGCAGGATGCCATTGAGTCATAATTACTTTTTTTGCCATGTTGTCAATTCAGTTCCTGACCCACAAAATTCCATGTAGGTGATGTGAAAAGTAAGACTCTAAGAAGAGGACTAAAGTTAAGCCTGACAAGTCAGAGACAGAGGAGATGAAACATCTAAACCTTATAAGAAAGGGGCCTAGAGTAGTGGTGTTCTCTATCGTGATTTTCTTCCCTGAGGGGACCTACTGTCTCTCCTGGGCAAGAACTTCCATTTAATAAATAACTTTTTTTTCATTTTTAATAAAGTTGTGGTAACATCTCTGTAAATATTTCATGAGATGTTTACATTAGGATTCACTAGACATTTTTGGCTTAAAGCTTTCATTTTCAAATTTATCTCTCCATGTTTTAGGTATTATAAGTATATATTATAGGGATTTGGAAGGATGCCATTGTTCTTGTTTTGTGAAAAATCAGAAAATTTCAGAACGTTGCTTTTGGAATGTTGGAATAATAAATTTCTTTTTTTTAAACCCTTACCTTCTATATTACCATCAATACCATGTATTGATTCTAAAGCAGAAGAGTGGTAAGGGCTAGGCAATAAGGGGTTAAGTGACTTGCACAGGATCATATAGCTAGGAAATGTCCGAGGTTAGATTTGAACCTAGGAACTCCCATCTCTAGGCCTGGCTCTCAATCCACTGAGAACCCAGCTGCCCCTAGAATGATTAGTTTCTAAACTTTGATATTTTCTCCTTTATTGAGTTTTTTTATTATTTGCCCAAATCATTTTTTTCTTTTTTTAAAGTTATTTGCTCTTGGTTATATTTGAAA
Organism: Monodelphis domestica; assembly: GCF_027887165.1. Taxonomy (NCBI): domain Eukaryota; kingdom Metazoa; phylum Chordata; class Mammalia; order Didelphimorphia; family Didelphidae; genus Monodelphis; species Monodelphis domestica. The sequence continues at coordinate 473,598,336 of NC_077228.1, forward strand.
AGTTTTGGTATGTTGTCTCATTTTGTTTCTTTTTAAAATAAATTATCTTCTCTTTCTATGAATTTGTGCCTGATTCATGAATTTATTGTTTTTTAAATTGGAATTAATACCTTACATATCTCAATAAAGGGATATTTATCTGAGAAACTGGGTGCAAAGTTATTTTTCACCAGTCACCTACTTGTAAATACATAGGACATTTAACATATGTTTGCCATTGTTAATCTTTTCTTCACTCATTAGAAAACTTATTTGTTTCTAATTTTTGGGAGCACTTTTTTTCTAAATATTATTTTATTACATATTTCTTTGTATTTCTTGTTTCCCAAGATTATATTTGCTTTTATGGAATTTCCAGGACAAAGGGTATGGACAATTTAGTTAATTTTATTGAATAATTCCAAATTGATATACAGAATCTTTAGTCCAATTTATAGTTACATCCAAAAGCATATTTGTCTACCTGTCTTCCTTTCACATCCTCCTTGGTCCCACATTTGTATCAGATTTGCCAGATATCAGATATGAGGTGAAACCTCAGATTACTTAAATTTTTATTTCTCTTTCATTCTATTAGTAGGAATAACATGTAGACATATATTTATAATTATAAATCATAGAGTAAGAGAGGCAAACTCAGTTTTTAAAATGGCAAGACTATCTTAAATTTTATTTCTAATTGTATCTTCTTTTAGTAATTTCTCCAACTATTTCTGTCATAGTTTAATTCATCCCTATACTGGGCCACTGAATAGTTTATATCATAACTTATTACTAATAATTTCTTTTTTTTTTAAAATATATTTTATTTGATCCTTTCCAAGCATTATTCGTTAAAGACATAGATAATTTTCTTTTCCTCCCCCCCAACCCCCATAGCTGACGCGTAAGTCCACTGGGCATTAGATGTTTTCTTGATTTGAACCCATTGCTTTGTTGATAGTATTTGCATTAGAGTGTTCATTTAGAGTCCATCCTCTGTCATGTCCCCTCAACCTCTGTATTCAGGCAGTTGCTTTTTCTCGGCGTTTCCACTCCCATAGTTTATCCTTTCCTTATGAATGGTGTTTTTTTCTCCTGGATCCCTGAAAGTTGTTCAGGGACATTACACCGCCACTAATGGAGAAGTCCATTACGTTCGATTATACCACAGTGTATTAGTCTCTGTGTACAATGTTCTCCTGGTTCTGCTCCTCTCGCTCTGCATCACTTCCTGGAGGTTGTTCCAGTCTCCATGGAACTTCTCCACTTTATTATTCCTTTTAGCACAATAGTATTCCATCACCAACATATACCACAGTTTGTTCAGCCATTCCCCAATTGATGGGCATCCCCTCGTTTTCCAGTTTTGGGCCACCACAAAGAGCGCAGCTATGAATATTTTTGTACAAGTCTTTGTGTCCATTATCTCTTTGGGGTACAGACCCAGCAGTGCTATGGCTGGGTCAAAGAGTAGATATTCTTTTGTTGCTCTTTGGGCATAGTTCCAAATTGCCCTCCAGAATGGTTGGATCATTTCACAGCTCCACCAGCAATGAATTAATGTCCCTATTTTGCCACATCCCCTCCAGCATTCATTACTTTCCTTTGCTGTTATGTTAGCCAATCTGCTACGTGTGAGGTGATACCTCAGAGTTGTTTTGATTTGCATCTCTCTGATTATAAGAGATGTAGAACACTTCTTCATGTGCTTGTTAATAGTTTTGATTTCTTTATCTGAGAACTGCCTATCCATTTCCCTTGCCCATTTATCAATTGGAGAATGGCTTGATTTTTTGTACAATTGATTTAGCTCATTATAAATATGAGTAATTAAACCTTTGTCAGAGGTTTCTATGAAGATTTTTTCCCAATTTGTTGTTTCCCTTCTGATTTTAGTTATATTGGTTTTGTTTGTACAAAAGCTTTTTAGTTTGATGTAGTCAAAATTATTTATTTTACATTTTGTGATTCTTTCTATATCTTGCTTGGTTTTAAAGCCTTTCCCCTCCCAAAGGTCTGACATGTATACTATTCTATGTTTACCCAATTTACTTATGGTTTCCTTCTTTATGTTTAAGTCACTCACCCATTTTGAATTTATCTTGGTGTAGGGTGTGAGGTGTTGATCTATTCCTAGTCTCTCCCACACTGTCTTCCAATTTTCCCAGCAGTTTTTATCGAATAGTGGATTTTTGTCCCAAAAGCTGGGATCTTTGGGTTTATCGTATACTGTCTTGCTGAGGTCGCTTTCCCCCAGTCTATTCCACTGATCTTCCTTTCTGTTTCTTAGCCAGTACCAAATTGTTTTGATGACTGCTGCTTTGTAATATAGTTTTAGGTCAGGGACTGCAAGGCCCCCATCATGTGTGTTTTTTTTCATTATTTCCCTGGATATCCTTGATCTTTTGTTCTTCCAAATGAACTTTGTTATAGTTTTTTCTAAATCAGTGAAGAAGTATTTTGGTAGTTCAATGGGTATGGCACTAAATAGATAAATAAGTTTGGGTAGGATGGTCATTTTTATTATATTGGCTCGTCCTATCCATGAGCAGTTAATGTTTTTCCATTTGTTCAAGTCTAGTTTTAGTTGTGTGGTGAGTGTTTTGTAGTTGTGTTCATATAGTTCCTGTGTTTGTCTTGGGAGATAGATTCCTAGGTATTTTATTTTGTCTAAGGTGATTTTGAATGGGATTTCTCTTTCTAGTTCTTGCTGATGAGCTGTGTTGGAGATATATAGAAAAGCTGATGATTTATGTGGGTTTATTTTGTATCCTGCAACTTTGCTAAAGTTGTTGATTATTTCAATTAGCTTTTTGGTTGAATCTCTAGGATTCTTTAAGTAGACCATCATGTCATCCGCAAAGAGTGATAACTTGGTCTCCTCCTTGCCTATTTTGATGCCTTCAATTCCTTTATCTTCTCTAATTGCTACTGCTAGTGTTTCTAGTACAATGTCAAATAGTAGAGGTGATAATGGGCATCCTTGTTTCACTCCTGATCTTATTGGGAATGCATCTAGTTTATCCCCATTGCAGATGATATTAGCTGTTGGTTTTAGATATATACTGTTTATTATTTTTAGGAATGACCCTTCTATTCCTATGCTTTCTAGTGTTTTTAATAGGAATGGGTGTTGTATTTTATCAAAGGCTTTTTCTGCATCTATTGAGATAATCATGTGGTTCTTGCTAGTTTGCTTGTTGATGTGGTCAATTATGTGGATGGTTTTCCTAATGTTGAACCAGCCCTGCATCCCTGGTATGAATCCTACTTGATCATGGTGAATGATCCTTCTGATCACTTGCTGGAGTCTTTTTGCTAGTATCCTATTTAAGATTTTTGCATCTATATTCATTAGGGAGATTGGCCTATAGTTTTCTTTCTCTGTTTTTGACCTGCCTGGTTTTGGAATCAGTACCATGTTTGTGTCGTAAAAGGAGTTTGGTAGAACTCCCTCCTTGCTTATTATGTCAAATAGTTTGTATAGTATTGGGATTAACTGTTCTCTGAATGTTTGATAGAATTCACAGGTGAATCCATCAGGCCCTGGGGACTTTTTCTTAGGAAGTTCTTTGATGGCTTGTTGGATTTCAATTTCTGATATGGGATTATTTAGGAATTCTATTTCCTCTTCTGTTAGTCTAGGCAGTTTTTATTTTTGTATATATTCATCCATTTCTCCTAAATTGGTGTATTTATTGCCATATAGTTGGGCAAAGTAATTTCTAATGATTGCCTTAATTTCCTCCTCATTGGAGGTGCTGTCCCCCTTTTCATCTTTAATGCTGTGAATTTGCTTTTCTTCCTTCCTTTTTTTAACTAGATTGACCAGTACCTTGTCTATTTTGTTTGTTTTTTCAAAGTACCAGCTTCTTGTCTCATTTATTAAATCAATAGTTCTATCACTTTCGATTTTATTAATTTCTCCCTTAATTTTTAGGATTTCTAATTTGGTTTTCTGCTGGGGGTTTTTAATTTGATCGCTTTCCAGTTTTTTCATTTGCATTTCCAATTGATTGATCTCTGCTCTCCCTTGTTTGTTAATATAAGCATTCAGGGATATGAATTTACCTCTGATTACTGCTTTGGCTGCATCCCAAAAGGTTTGGAAGGATGTTTCGCCATTGTCATTTTCCTCGATGAAATTATTAATTGCTTCTATGATTTCTTCTTTAACTAAACGGTTTTGGAGTATCATATTGTTTAATTTCCAATTGGTTTTAGATTTGGTTTTCCATGTACCATTACTAATCATTATTTTTATTGCCTTGTGATCTGAGAAGGCTGCATTCATTATTTCTGCTTTTCTGCATTTGTGTGCTATGTTTCTGTGACCTAATGTATGGTCAATTTTTGTGAATGTGCCATGTGGTGCTGAGAAGAAGGTGTATTCCTTTTTATCCCTATTTATTTTTCTCCATATGTCTATTAATTCTAATTTTTCTAAGATTTCATTCACTTCTCTTACCTCTCTCCTATTCATTTTTTGATTTGATTTATCTAAATTTGATAATGGTTGGTTTAAGTCTCCCACTAGTATGGTTTTATTGTCTATTTCTTCCTTCAATTCTCCTAGTTTCTCCATTAGAAATTTGGGTGCTATATTATTTGGTGCATACATGTTGATTAATGATATTTCCTCATTGTCTATAGTCCCCTTCAACAAAATATAACTACCTTCCCTATCCCTTTTGATCAGGTCTATTTTTGCATTGGCTTTATCAGATATCATGATTACCACTCCTGCCTTCTTTCTATCAGTTGAAGCCCAGAAGGTCTTACTCCATCCTTTAATTCTGACCTTGTGGGTGTCAACCCGCCTCATGTGTGTTTCTTGAAGACAACATATGGTAGGGTTTTGGATTCTAATCCATTCTGCTATTCGTCTACATTTTATGGGTGAGTTCATCCCATTCACGTTCAAAGTTATGATTGTCATTTGTGGACTCCCTGGCATTTTGATTGCCTTCCCTAATTCTAACCTATTCTTCTTTGGCTCTACCTTTTAGTCCAGTGATTTACTTTGAAACAGTCCCCCTTGTCCCCTCCCTTGATGTTTCCCTTTTTAGTCCCTCCCTTTTTGTTCCCTCCCCTTCCCCCCTCTCTTTCCCTCCCTTTTTGTTCTCCCTCTCCCCCTCCCCCCCTTGGTTTTCCCTTCTCCTTACCCTTGTTGGGTAAGATAGAATTCAAGATCCCAATGGATCTGGATGTTTTTCCCTCTCAGAGTTGATTTCCCTGAGATTGAGGTTTAAGTAAATCCCCCCCCCCTCTCTTCCTCTCCTTCTTATAGGAGTTTTCTTCCCCTCCCCTTCCCATATGAATCTTTGTGTGAGAATGATTATTCTATTTGGTCTTTCTTTACCCCCTATTTATACATTACATTTTCCCCACATATTAGTATACATAGGTTGATATAAATGTAGTCCTTATAGAAGAGAGTTTGAGTAAAAGAAGAAGATAACATTTTCCCCTTTCCTTAATATTTACCTTTTCAGGTATTCCTTGCTCTTTGATTTTCGGTATCAAACTTTCCACAGAGCTCTGGTCTTTTCTTTGCAAAAAGTTGGAAGTCTTCTATTTTGTTGAATGCCCATACTTTCCCTTGGAAGTATATAGTCAGTTTTGCTGGGTAGCTGATTCTTGGTTGGAGACCCAGCTCTCTTGCCTTTCTGAAGATCATGTTCCATGCCTTACGATCATTCAGAGTAGAACTTGCAAGGTCTTGTGTGACTCTGATTGGCATTCCTTTATATCTAAATTGTCTTTTTCTGGCTTCCTGTAGGATTTTTTCTTTTGTTTGATAGCTTTGGAATTTGGCAATTACATTCCTGGGAGTTGTCTTTTGGGGGTTTAGTGTTGGAGGTGTTCTGTGAGCTCTGTCAGTGGCTGTATTGCCCCCTTGTTCTAGAATCTCTGGGCAATTTTCTTTGATTATATCTTGTATCACCATGTCCAGTTTGGTGTTTATTTCTGGCTTTTCTGGGAGTCCAATTATTCTTAAATTATCCCTTCTCCCCCTATTTTCCAGATCTATCACCTTGTCGGTGAGATATTTTATGTTCTCTTCTAATTTCTTGGTATTTTGGCTTTGCTTTATTGATTCTTTCTCTTTTACACGATCATTGTCTTCCAGCTGCCTGATTCTGGCCTTTAAAGCCTGGTTTTCTTTTACAGTTTGGTCAAACTGGTTTTGTAGATGCGTGAATTTCTTTTGCATTATTTCCAACTTTTCCTCCCAGAAGGCTTCCATCTTTTTGGTCATTTCTGATTCAAATTCTTCATAGGTTTGTGGAGAGTTTCCATTTCCTTTGGAAGGTTTTGGAGCATTTTCTTTTATATTATCTTCTATCTGCTCTGTATTTTGTATTTTGGCTCCATAGAATGTGTCCAAAGTCGCCCCTTTCTTCTTATTTTTCTTGGTATTTTGGGGCTTCTGTGCTTCTGTGGAGTTTTCCATCTCTGAATGTGGAGGATTGGCTTTTCTTGTCTCTGTCTGGTGTTCAGAGGCTTTAGTCCTGGGCAGATGGTTCTATGACTTTCCCTGGGTTAAACTGAATATGCCTCACTGGAACTGGAATGGAAGGGTCGGACCACGTTGCTTTCAGGAAGTTGCCTTCAGAATCGCTGGCCATGAGGCTGTTTTGTTGGCCTGCGGGGGGATGGGCTGCAGCTAACCCAAGCTCCGAGAGCAAGGACTTTCACTGAGACTTGGATAGCAGGATCCAGCCCGTGAGGCTGTCTTGCCCGCCCTGAGGGTTGCTGTTGTTTCGACCAGCTCTCTGCAGTGGAAGCCCCAGGCAGTAACTTTCACCAGGACTGTAGAAGGCCCTGAGGGTTCTGCTCTCTGAGCCCAGCCTGGCTGCGGCTTCCAGGAACCTTGGACTCTGCGCTCCTACCCCTGAGGTCCGAGGGATCTCGGGTTCTGGCTTTTGAGGGGAGCCGTACCTTTTGAACCGGGTCCAGGTCCAGGAGGAGGGTTCCCAGGGTCTGTGCTGTTGATCGTTTTGAATTTCGGCGCCTTAGGAGCTTATAGTTTGAGATCGGTCGGGAAGGTTTTTCCGGAGATCTGAACTTGAGCTTTCTCTAAGCCGCCATCTTAACCGGAAGTCCTACTAATAATTTCTAAGCTGTGAACTGCTTCCTCTAATTTTGGTCATTATGTCTTTCATTTTCTTCACATAAATCTTTGATTGTGTTGGACTATAAAACTACCAGATCACTAAATGCAATTGCCTTTATACTAATTTCCTTTTCTGATTTGTGGTCTAAGTTTCAAGTGTGGTCCTAGGACTTACTGCTTGTAGCCATGATTTTTATTTATCTCTCTGTTCCCGTTAGAAGTTCTAATGCCTTTTCCTGTGTTTCACATGTGTCTGCATAAGTCAGTTTAATTTGAAACAAGATTCAATTTAATCAAATAATTCATTCAAACTTTTCCACTTGGTCAGGAAAGTCAGGCTTTTCCATTACTAAAGCAAAGTTGATACTTGGGTCTTTATTTGCTTATAATGCTAAATTTTAGTAGTACTTCTGCAGTACTTCACCTTCCTCCAATACACACACACACACACACACACACACACACACAGTTGTTGAAAAGTAAATTGAAAAATTCTAAAAAAAACTGAAAAAAGAAAAAAAAGAATAGAAAAAAAAGCACGTGTTTATTTAAATAATATCCTTAAAGTGTTTTTCATAACTGTCAGCTGTGGCTACTGCTGAATTTTGCTAATGCCATAAAATGAAGCAAAACAAACTAGATGAAGAATCTGTCTATGGACAATGGATTTTCTGGTGATATTGCAAAAATTAATTAATTATTTATATGGCACAAGATGCATTTTGGGTTGATCAGATACCAGACAAACAATGAATTTTAGAGGTGGGATTGAACCAGAGGAATATAGCTGGAATAAATGAAAATCCTGAGGGTATCATCTCTATTTCTTTATTATTTCATTTGCTTTAATGAGGTAATATGATTTTATTTTTTTCTCTTGCTAAAGTCTTTTTAGTTCATCTTGAGCTTGAAGCCAAACCTACACCCCTAGGTTTTTCCATCCACTTGAGAGTCTTTGGGAACTGAAGGTGGGAGTGGTTTTGATCCTTTTTAATAGCCAAATAAAGTTTTAATTGTGAAACTACAACCTTGTTAACAACAGAAAGGAAATTTCTGAACCCAAATACTTATCATATTACCATCCCCTTTTCCCATATGTGTTTTTCAGAATTAAGGTAAGCAAACTTAGGAATTACAAGTCCCCTTTCTAAAATGTTAGAAAGTGATAATTAAAACTGAATGAGAAGCGGGGTAGCTAGGAGGCCCAGTGCTGTTGAAAACCAGGCTTAGAGAAGGGTAGTCCTGGATTCAAATTTGACCTCAGACACTTCCTCCTTGTGTGATTTGTGAAGATTAAATTTAACACTCCCTTGATTATAACAATGAAAATACTTAACTCTGCCCTGACTGTGAAGATTAAATTGTAACCTCTGACTCTTTTTAGATTTTAATCACCAAAAGTATAAACCCCCTACTTAGAAGTTGAATATGAAGATCTGTCCATTTTAGATTTAATCATCAAAGGTATAAACAACCCATTTCACACATTAAGTGGGAGGTCTGTGACCCATGTGTGAAATAGTGGGTGACAAATCAAAATCAATTAACTGCCTCTGAGCAGTCCTAAAACAAAGCGTCAACTGTGATTGGTAGATATAAAATTATGGGAAGACACAGGAAGTAACACAAAGGAAGCATCTTTAAAAGGAGCTGTTACTTCCTGTGAAAGAAAAATTCTTCATTCCTTGGAGTGCTGACTGGACCTGAGACTGTTTCCTGGTGAGGCTGGTAAAGAATCTGCTGACTGGACTGACAGTGGTGAGTGAAAGGCTGACTCTTAACTGCTGGTTTTTTCTCTGAAGAGACTGGTCTCAGCAAAGACCTACTCTTGAGAGAGGCTTCTCCAAGTCCTCTGCTTTGCTGAGGCCAGTTGAAACTACCTATCCCTGTGTGTGTGTGTGTGTGTGGGGGTGTTGAGGGGAGATTTTGGGGAAGGGGGCAAGGCTGGGGAGCAGAGAAAATTTAATTAATGCTAAGGCTAGATTTCTTACCTCATCCTCTCTCTGATTTCTTGTTCCACTCTTTCTACATTTTGAAATGAAATTGTAAATAACATCTCTTTGGAATTAATTAAATTCCTGGAGACCACACTTTTAAAATATAAAATGCAACCCTTTAAAAATTAACCCCTTTTCCACCTTACAAATCCTAAGCATGTCACTTAATTGCCTAACCCTTATCACTCTTCTACCTTGAAATAAAAACATAGTATTGATCCTAAGATAGAAGGTAAGTGTTAAAAAAAAGAAACAAACATAATGAAGAAGCTGTTAGATTTTGAAATAGATGCTCTCAAACTCACATTCTTTCACTTTATATGCATTGAAGTCAAACAAAATAGAAATTATGGCAATTTTATTTTGAGCTAAACTTCTTAATAAGGAAATATTCACATATATACTTGCACATACATACATAAATACATCCATATGTGTATGCACATATACACAGAGATATAGACACACATACAGTGAATAGAACACTAGGCTTGGAATAATGAAGACTCATCTTCATGAATTCATGAGTTAAATTCAATCTGAAATACTTATTAGCTGTATGGCCTTGGGCAAGTCATAACCCTGTTTGCCTCATTTTCCTTACTTGTAAAATGAGCTGGAAAAGGAAATGGAAAGTCACTTTAATATCTCTGCAAGAAAATCCCAATTGGGATCATGGAGAGTTTATATATATATATATATAGATATAGATATAGATATAGATATAGATATAGATATAGATATAGATATAGATATATAGATATATGTAATAAAGAATTATATAGGAAGAGTAAACCTTGCATTTATATAGCATTTTGAGGTTTTTATTATATATTTTATACATTATGTATATTTTAAGGTTTTTAATTATGTATATATATATATTATATGTATATACAGTCACATATATATCTATAAAATTAAAAATCTCAAAATGCCACAAAAGTACATAGCTGTACTCATAACACATGAAACTCTGAGCCACCTGGCATGCTTTTAACATTTACTAACTAGGATATTCTATCAAGTGTATTGCTTTGTGATGGCTCATTGATCATTGACCATAGAGTAAGAAGGAATTTTACAGACTTGTAGAAAAGATTTAAAATGCAAAGGAAGTTCTGATGTTGTTTTGACTTTGCACATTAGTGAACAGAGGCATGCCAACAAGAAGACCCACTCCTCAAACACAGAGGAATCCTGATTGAGTTGAAAAAAATATTAAAAGGAAAAATGACTATATATGCATGTTGGAGACAAAGTACGTAATATGATGGAGCTCACAACCAGAGAGGCATGAGCACAACTGAAGTTAGAAAACCATAAAGATGTGGTTTAGGGAGGAGTTGGCAGCAGAGAGTGAACAGCCTCAGGAGGTTGTTTAGTACCAAGGGCAGACCATGAAGCCAGTTTAAGCTGATTTCAGCTGCTTCAAGTAGACTTTGTGATGGATAGCTCAACAAGGTGAAACAAAAAACACAGCAAGGGAGTAAGCGAGATTTAAATAAAAATGACTAGTAATGAATAAGGTTTCTGGCTCACTGCAGGCTCCTGATTGGCTATTTTCTACAAACAGACTTCCTTTGTATCTGTATAGCAAATTAGCTTGTGGGAAATATACATATTTCCAAAGGTCTAATGACAGAAAGCAACTTGCCCCAGTTACCTGTGTACTTGATAACAGAAATCCTCTGGGTCACATCATTTTTAATTGTGTGTCCTTTCCACTACAATATGATGTATCTTAGCAGAAACTGCTCATTTATAAGGGAGGGTCAGAGTGTTAAGTGATCAAGGTGAACCAAGTCGTGTGACTCAAAATCTCATTTTCCAACTGTCTCTACTCTAATTTCTTATACTCTGTTAGAGGAAACAGTAACTCTTATTTTCAAAAAAATGAAATTACCTAAGAATATTGTCTGCTTTTGTTCTAAGGAAAATTAAACTTGCAATTAAACTAGCAATAATAGTCAAAATTCTAACAACATTATGTTGCACACAGAATATCACGACATACAAATTTGAAAGTAGATATACAGCACAAAACGAGGTCTTCCTGGGAATGGGATAATCCATTTCAGCCTGCCTCATATTGACTTTGACTACATCATTGCAAAAATATATTTTGGAAAATAAGGAAACACTGATGTAAGCCATTCAGTGAACAGTGATGTACCCCACATATTTTTGCATATACACACACAAATGCACATAAAACACACAAATTTGAAAATAAAACACACACACACACACACACACAAGGACGGACTCCATCTCATTTAGATAGCCAAATTTGTTTAACTGTGACTGCATTTCTGACCCCTGGGATCTAGGCTTCTTAACTGGTTTATGACTGGAATTGATTGACAAAAATATCAAAGCTCATGCATGGTGTAAGTTCATCATAAAGACAATTGAAGAATTATAAAATATGATTAAGAAGATGGTGGAAATCTTCTATTCCATCTCTCATTTTATAGAGTTGCTTGAAATAAAAAAACTTGCTTGAAATAATCATAAAACAATGGAGTCAGTATTTGAAGCCAGACACTTTGACTGCAAAACCATCCCTCTCTTGGCTGAACATTTTGATATAGCCTTGGCCTTAGGTAGCCCTAGGATGCTAGCTCAGCCTTCACAACACACTCAAAGTCCAAATAGGCATTACAGATGACCAAAATGTCATTAGTATATAGAGTCATTCCACTACTGATATAAGCATACACATAAATTGTATAATCCTTCAAAATGCTAATTTTTGTTTCTTACATTGAAGAGATGTTTTTATCAGAGTGCAACAAGGAGAAAGGCAGAGACAAAGAGAGATCCTGAGAGACAGTAAGGTGTTCTATGAAGCCACAGAAATACCATTGTTGATGCACGAGATTAACAATTTATTTTTAACTTCTCACATACTTTGCATTGTTTTAACTTCTCATTTTATATCTTTAACTTTCTTTCATATTATTACTATGTACATCAAAAAGGAAAATGAACACTTCTTACTTAGAGAAGTAGGTCAAAACATGAGTCTGCTGGGACAAGTTGTTGATGGCCAAAAGTTCATATTTAGCAATGATCAACAAATTAACTTTTTATACCTACACAGATTTCCCATTCTAAAAGACTTGATATGTTTTAAAGTTAAAACTTGTTAAAATACAAAAATGATATCTATTGAATCTCATGATGTAATGATTTTACTGTCTATTGTTCAGTTGCTGAGGTTAGCCATCATATAAATTTAAAGAAAACCAAAATTAACTGGGCAGAGACATGAGAGAGATCGATTAAAAGAAATTCATTCTGGCTGGACCACATGGCACATTTTATAGTGATAAAATTCTCTGAATTTTATGGACTTTATCTTTCGAAAAAACTTGTGATTTGTAGTAATTCCCACACTTATGAGATTTATAATTCTGTTATATTAAATTCTCTTAAATAAACTTCACTCAACTACTTAACTTTAGCTATTTTTCTAGTTATAAGAAAAAATTACTCCAATGGAATATAATTTTGAATTGTTACTAAAATTTCCCAATGCTGTCAGGGTTAATGTGATCAGTTGGTTTTCAAGAAAAAAATATTCAACATATGTAGAAGGCATGTAGAAGGTATAATGAAGAAAACACAGAGCTACAGGAGAGGGTGGTCAGAAAGACCAAGTTTCAATCCAGTCTGTCATTTGCTAACAGTTTGAGCCTAGACAAGTCACTTAACCACTATTTACCTCAGTTTCCTAATCTGTAAAATGGGAATAATAATAACACTTATTTCTCAGGGTTGTTGTGAGGTTAAAATGAAATAATATCTACAAAATTTATGCAAACATTAAATTATTATATGAATAGTAGCAATTATAGGTGCTTCAAACCTTTCAATTGTTGATTAAATTCCTAGTACTGTTAAAGAATTATGTTAGGTGCTTTGGCTGCAAAGACAAAATCAAGAACAATTCTTGAAACATATCTATCTATCTATCTATCTATTTATCTATCTATCTATCTACATATATATATATATGCCTACACACATGTCCAAACAGTATTCTGTCTTATTTTGCATTCTAATCTTAGACTTATGAATACATTCTGTGGTTTATGTAGTACAATGTTAGGGTCAAGACCCCTTATAGTTGTTCTGACTATTCTGAAGGTCTAGCTGCTACAGAGAGGAACTCCAAGTTCATCACAGAACAGGGAAATGCTTTTTTCCCCCTACTCAAGCCTAATATGTTTCACTCTACAGTGAATGTTTAAATGGATTTTTTCTCTTGAAGGTGTTGACAATAGCTTCCTTCCAAAGCCCAAGGATATTATACTTTAAACTCTGAGATTTCACAACTATGGTTTAGCAAATTCCATAAATGGATAGTTTCACTTATTCTGCACTCATATCTCTTAAAATGGTACCTTATTATGCAGGAGCTTTCCCAGAGCTCCTTTGATATCTACTGTCAGACTTGTCCAATTCAGGTCTAGCTTGTCCTTCCTAAGGATATACCAAAGATCATGAATTTGATTCTGCCTGACTGAATAGCAACACTACTCTTATTTTCTAAACTATATATAGACTTAGTGGAACTCATCCATTATCTCAAGAAAATGACAGTGACTTTCTCAATCCTTTCCCTATAGACCAGCCATCCCCTAGGATAGAACATATCTCTAACCATGAAAAACTGGGCAAACTGGGAAATATAACTTATTCTTAAGACCTGAGGCCTGGGACCATGTAGAACTACAAGTGATCCATCAATCTTTTTTTTTTAAACCCTTACCTTACAACTCAGAATAAATGCTAATTAGAAGTTCCTAGGCTGAAGAACTGTAAAGTGTAGGCATCTGGAATTAAATGAGTTGCCCAGGGTCACACAGCTAGAAAATGTCTGAGGCCAGAGTTGAACCAAGATCCGCCTTTCTCTAATCCTGGCTTCCTTTCCACTGAAACACCTAGCTGCTCCTCTATTGCTTTTCTTAAATAATGTGTTTGAAATGATTGATTTCTAAATGTACTCTTCATCTCTAATTCTATAAGGTTGTAGATTCAAGTCAGGGTCATGAAATTCTATTGAACTGGTTGAATAGACACTATTTCAATGAAAAATAAGTGATGTTTCCAGTTTTGTCTTACATGTGATGGTAAAAGTGATGAGTCATTTTGAATCAAACCAGTCAAATTTATAATCCAATTTGATTTTTTACCAGATAGAAGACAGATTAGTTACCCCAGGAAGTAAATAGCCAGGGGAAAGAAAAGAGAGTGCAAGAGAAAGGCTTTCACGATAATCTACTATAAGTGGAATTCATGGTGAGGAGGGTTGTAAATGAGATTCTAAAGAGACATGATTAAAAGAAAAAAAAGGTAAGGGAGGTTGATGATTCACATACCAAAGTCAGAGAAACTATTTCACAGGAATAGAAAATAGGCCATAATAAAATACTGAAACATAATGCAAAGTAAGGAATAAGAGACTTTGACAATTCGACATTTCTTTCAGTAAGACCAAATAAAGGTAAATATAATTAGGATAGTTCTTGTACGTAGCAAAAATATGTTGAGAAGACATTTTAGTAAAGACAGTTCTATAGAGGATGAAAGGTTGGGACATCTTGAAAGAGAATAGAAGAGCAAAATTAAAGGTAACAACATTCCAAGAACTTGACAACAAAAGACAGGCATGAATGGCCTACCTAAAATAATCCACACAATTTAAAAATATAGAATAGAATCAATGAAAAAATAACACAAAATCTATGAGAAAGTGTTGTCTTAGGAAGAATCCATATAGTCAGATGGCACAGATGACATTGATTGGAGTTTCACTTCTGCTACTATTTTGATAAGTCCTTTGGCATCTCAGAGACATAATTTCATTATCTGCATAAAGAGTATAAAGTTGGTCAGTCAATTAACAATTATTAAGTAATTGCAATGTGATGAATACTACAATAAGTATTAGAAATACAAAGAAAGCCAAAGAATAGTACCTGATCTCAAGGAGCTCACAATCCAAAGGGAGAAGAAAAATGAAATCAACTACGTACCAACAAGATATATACAGTACAAGTTGAAGAAAATAAAAAAGGAACAGTTTGGCTTTAAGGAAGATTATGAAAGACTTCTTATACAAAGTGAGGGTTTATCTTGTATTTTAACCAAGCTAGGACGGTGAAGAGACAGAGTTGAAGGTGGGGAGAATAATAGGCAAGGGAAGATGGAATTTTTTTCATGTTCAAGGAACAGCAAGGAGGCCAATATCATTGTGTCACAGAGCATGTGGAGTTAGTATAAGAAAGGAAAGTGGAAGAGATAGAATACTATATAGTTTTTGACCCAGCAATACCAATATTAGGTCTCAATCCTCCAAGGATCAAAAAGAGGTGGGAAAGACCTACTTGGACAAAAGTATTTATAGCAGTTCTTTTTGTCATGGCAAAGAATAGGAAATTGAAGGGATGCTCATTGATTGGGGAATAACAAATTGTGGTGTATGGATTGAAATGTACCATGAGAAATGATGAATAAGATGATCACAAAAAAGCTGGACTTTTATTAAATGATGGAAATTCAAGTGAGCAGAGCCAAAAAAATCATGTACACAGAGAAAGCAATGAAGTATGATGACCTACTGTGAATGTCAACTATTAGCAGCAATGCTCAAAAATCAAAGAGGAAAATTCCTAGAGACACATGATGAAAAAGGTTATCCACTGCCATAGAAGGAACTGATCGTGTCTAAATGCAAATTGAAGCATTACGTTCTTCACTTTATTTCATTCATTAATTTTTCTCTAGTGTAAGCAGTATGTGTCTTCTTTCAAAATATGATGAATATGCCTTCCCTAAATGACAAAGGGCCAAATGATATTAACAAGCAGTTTTCAAATGAAGAAATAAAAATTTTCAATCATAATATGAAAAAAGGTCTTGATCACTCTGGATTAGAGAAATTCAAATTAAAAATGCTAAGGTAAAATCTTATACCTATTAGATTGTCTAATGTGGCAATAAAGGAAAATGATAAATGTTAGAGGGGGTGTGGCAAAATTGGAACATGAATGCATTATTGGTGGAGTTGTGAACTGATCCAACCATTCAGGAGTGTAATTTGGAACTACAAAGGACTACAAAACTGTGCATACTCTTCGATCCTGTAGCACCACTACTATACCTGTATTCCAAAAAGATAACAAAGAGGAAAGGATCTACTTGTACATATATTTATGTGTGTACATGTATGTATGTATATGTATGTATGCTCTTTTTGTGGTGGCAAAGAACTGGAACTTGAAGAGATGTACATCAATTGGGAAATGACTAAACAAATTATGGTATGTGATGATCATGGAATACTCTTGTGCTATAAGAAATGATAAGCAGGATGATTTCAGAAAAATCTGAAAAGACCTATATGAACTTAACTTATGCAGAGTGAAATAAGCAGAACCAAGAGCAGACTGCCTAGTAACAGCAATATTGAACAATGATCAATTGTAAAATTCATAGCCACTATCAGAAATGCAGGACAATTCTGAAGTACTCATGACAAAGAATACTATCCACCTGCACAGAAAGAATTGTTGGAGTCAGAATATAGATCAAAGCATAGTATTTTTCCCTTTAGTTTATGTGTCTTTTTATTCTGGGGATTTGGATTTATATGCATATTATCTTACAATAATGACCAATATGAAAGTATATTTTTGATGATAATATATGTATAACGCAGATCAAATGGCTTACCATCTCTGGGACCTGGGAGTTGAGGGAAGGACAGAGATAATTAGGATCTTATTATTTCAGAAAACATATGTTTTAAATTATTATTGCATGTACTAGAGAAAATAAAATATACAATTCAGTTGAGACATAATATGATGAATTTAGAAATATGCCTTTAATAATAACACATTTACAACCTATATCATAACACCTGTCATCTTAGGGTGAGGGTGAGGAATGGAATGGTGGGGGAGAAAATGGATCAGAAAATGTCAGAAAATATATTTAAAAGTGTATTGGCATGTAACCTGGAAAAAATAAAAAGAAAGAAAATGTAAGGTGGAAAGAAATTGGAAAGATAGTAGGTATCCTACTATGAACACTTTGAAGCACAAATAGATGGTTTTTATATTTTGTGCTGATGATGCTCGATAGCCACTGGAATTTACTGAATGGGAGTCAGGAAAAATTCTGTGTGTGTGTGTGTGTGTGTGTGTGTGTGTGACAATATCAGAACTGCACTTTTGTATGACTAATTTGACAGTTGAAGTGGAGGATAGACTGAATTGGTGAGAAATTTGCAACATGGAGACCAAGTAGAAGATTCTTATAAAAGTCATGCATGAAGTGTAAAGGACCTGAACTATAGTGCTGCCAGTGTCAAAAAAGAGAAGGGTAAATTTAACAGGTTCAATCAATAGACTTTGCAAAAGATTGAATACAGCTAGAGGAATGAAAGAGTAAGAAGTCATAAATGGCAAGAGTTGAGAATCTTTGTGATTGAGAAAATTGTGGTACCCTTGAAAGTAACAGGAAAGTTCAGAAGGGAGGAGAGATTTGGGAAGAAAGATCATGAGTTAATTTTTGAACATGTTGAGTTAAAATGTTGATAACATATCTTGTTTGGGATGTCTAGTAGGCAATTAGAGAAGTAACAGAAGCTTAGCCGAGAAGTCTGGGCTAGATAAGTAGATCTGAGAATCATTAGCATACAAATGATATTTCAGTCAATGAAAGCTAATGGAACAAATAGATAAAATAATATAGTTAAAAGAAAGGGGCACATGAGAGAGGCCTCTTTTAAGAACTAAATGAGAAAATTTATGTTAAATATTTTAAATCATAACAAATATTTTTGTAAATAAACTTTTTAAATAATTTATTTGTTCATTCATCTATCTACTTATCTGCCTATTTTCTGTTTGCCTAACTACTCACTTATATACCTATTCATCTATCAATCCAACAATCTCCCATCTATCTACTCATCTGTTCATCATCTATCTGTTCATTTACCCATGTGCCCTACTTGCTACCCATCTATCAGACTATCTCCTATATATCTTTCTATCTTTTAATAGTTTTCTATTTATCTCTCTCTATTTTAATATGCATTTATCCATCTATCTATCATCTCTCATTTTTGGTTTCACCTGCTATTTTATTGTTGTAGGGAAATATGATTTCAAACATTGTACTAGAGTATGTTTCACTTCTCTGTTTCACTTTTCACCTAAGAACATTATCAGGATCATTACTAGATTAGGTGAGATTACAAGGTTTGCATAGCTGAGATATGTTAAGAATCAAGTCTTGAGCTCAGGTCTTTCTATCATCCAGTATGGATCCCAAACCAAGATACAAAGCTTCTACCATAACTAATCTCTATATAGGGTTTCAAACTGAGCCTGTGGGTTCATTGGTGTGGGTAATTCCCAGGTGAAAAAAAAAACACTTCTACCAATTCAATCCTGCTCCTTCTCTTCAGATTAGAGTCTTTAGAGATTTCTCCATCTCCAGAGTGACAATAAATGAGTTGCTCAGGATTATGTACCCTGAATGTGTCACAGGCAGTACCTGAGACCAGATCTTCTGGCTCTGGCTATGATCTAGACTAGGTTGTCTCTAAATTACAACACATACAATAAAATCATAAGATTAGGATAATTCATTCTTTATACAAATATAAATAATTTCCCTGGTCAATGAGAATGAACAAGTCACCTGCTTTCTCTGGGCTTTAGTAAAATTGATTGGGGCATACAAGTGGCACTGTGCATGTAGCCCTGGACTTAAAATGAGAATGACCAATGTTCAAATCTTGGTTCAGGCACTTACAGCTGTTTGACCCTGGATGTGGCAAGGGTGTGCTAAAGCCAATTGAAAATTTATTGTTCCTACTTCAGAAATGATTTTATTTTATTTTTTTCTTGATAGCCTAGTCTTAAGAAAAATGTATGTTAAATTTAAATGCTTACTTTAACAATAGATTAACTAATTAAACTAATAATTATGAAGTTTAGAAATCATAAATGTGATATAAATAATATAATGATTAGTTTAAATGATGCAAAATAAAATGTAAATCTTTTAAAACCATTTTTGGGAAGTAATTGTTTCTCAACATTTATTAGAATTCCTCCTATATAAGTCTCTCAGCTTCACTATACACTTTTTAAAAATGAAGCATATAGGCCCAAAGGCCTCTAATGTCTATGGCCCCTTCTGATTAAAAAAACAGATGAGTCTTTTATTTACATGACTTTCACATAAAGTTAAATACATCTATTGAATTTTCAAAATATTTTACCTGATCCATATTTTATTATAAGGTTTTTGAGAAGTAGTAATGTCTATTAGGTTGACGCTTTTAACCTTCAATCTACCTGTTTCAGACTACTATCTAGATCTTCAAGTCCCAGCATCAGTTTGACCCTACTTTTATGCCACTGATGTTCTGGCTTGATACTAAAGTCCCTGAAATATTACTTGAGCTTAGCAACAATCAGTCATTTCTATTCTTTGCATACCATTAAGAACTGATAAATATCATAAAAACTGATTTTTTCTTATGAATGCTGTTCTGATTTTTCTATTAAATGAATAAAACAAAGGCTGTAATCCATAATTTTCACCTAATTAGGCTTTAATCTTTTTTTCAATCCTCTGATTTAATTATAAATGCTTAGTTCAGTGAAACTAATATCTTTTTTGTCATTGTTTTTGGTTAAAATCAACAAAGCTCTGCAAAAGATATAGATTACCAATAAGAGACTATCCTTTTATAATTACTCTAAAGATTAGTGCAACAGACAAAAGTCAGTATATGTAGACTAAATAAGATAGAAAAAAATAAAAACTAATTATTTTTATTCAGCTTCTCAAAAGAGTTGGCCCTTGAGTTTAGTCATATAAATACACTATCTCAGTGTTTAAAAGAATATACACTTAACTCATTTTAAACATATTATAGAAACTAGTCTAAATTTAATTGACTGGCTAAAAACCTTCATACTACATCTTTCTCTGCTGTATAATTAGAAATCTTTGTTTTCTCAGAGATAGAATAAGAATCCAAACCTTATGTTTTCAAAATAAGATTCTCTTTAATTGGCATTTATGACTTAAATTGTTCTACTAATGGCCAATCTGCAATACTGAATACTTTTAATTTTAACATCTGATTTCTTTTCATATGAACAAGTAAAATCCCCGAATTAGCTGTACTCATCAACTAATCCATTATAAAAGCTTATATGATTATGTGAACTACAGAGAGAATAAGAGATAGCTGAAGTTGTAAAATTAATCATCTGTGGATAATAATCTTTTGAATATGTTATAACTGTTTAAATAGATCATTCCATTTCTAATAACATCATAAAAGGATAAAAAATATAGACTTTCTATGATGATGCATTAGTTATAATTTTAGGTACTTCAAGACAAAAACATTTCAATTTTTGCATGAACATATATTAGAGACAGATAGAATAATGGGCTTGATATTGTAGTTACATAAGTGTTACTATCTAGTGCTCAGTAGATCTACTGGCTGCCCTGACACATCAGACCAGGATTTAGCTTCATGTTATCTTCAGTCATTCACCTTTCTCTTCATCTGACTACAGAATTGTTCTTCCTTTCCTCTCCCCAGAACAAACCATGTCTCCCTCATCAACACTCCTCTATATTTGTTTTCCAGTATTAAAGTGTAACCTCACTGAGAGCAAGGAGGGTGTCTTTTAAAAATATTTTTCTCTTACCTATTCTGGCACCAAGTAAGTGCACAATAAAGCATTTTCATTCATCAATTCATTCCTCCTTTCCTCTTTTTCTTCTTTCCTCCTTTTTTCCTTCCTTCCTTCTTTTTGTCCCTTGTTCCCTCCATTTCTTCCTTCTTCCATCCCTTCCTTCTTTCCTTCCTTTATCAAGAAGAACTCAATTCAATTCCCATCTCTAACCAATAGGTGGTACAGGACTCTGGTCAAGTCATTTAACTACAATTTGTCTCAATTTGAAGCAATCAATTAACATCTAATATGTCAGGTTAATACAATATTTGAACAGATATACATAAAGAAATCTATGTTTAGGAAAAATGGAAAATAATTAATAAAAGGCAGGCACTAAAATTAAGAGTGGTTGTGTAAGGCTTTTCATAAAAGAAAAAGATTTTAGTTGAAACATAAAGGACTTCCTTGTACTAAGTCATAGATGAATTTTATTCTGCAGTAGCAGAGGGAATTACAATCCTGGGTTGGTGTCTCTTTTAATTGCACATTTACTTAGGGTAAATAGGAATATCTAGCTATTCTTCCCCATCACTCATCTTCACTGACACCATGGAAGGGTCTGGTTGGGGAAGAAAACAATGGTAATTTTAAAGACTTTTTTTCTTGTTTTAAGTGAAAATGCACTAGCAGGGGATAAAAAAGTTGAGTTACTCTTATTGTTCTTGCTCCCTCAACCTTTCAAACCCAGCAATAACCTACTTCCAACTTACTTTTCAAGCTATATTTTACATGAGCTAAATAATGAAGTCAGAAGAACTAGTTTCAATCCCAGGTCCACTATTTATTGTTCAAAAGATATGTAATTTAGTGATTCTATATCTGCTACATTATTTTTAAATGATAGGCCATGAAGACCTTCAAGATTTTTTCTGGGCCTAAACTTAGTGTTTGAGGATTTTTGTGTACTCAATACACTGAAGTCAGTTGGAGCCAGCTCTAACCAGAGACTTAATAGTCAGTTGTTAAATTTTCAATATAAATATTTTCAATTTATGAATCAGAAATTGGTATAAATTATGGCTTCCTTCATGTTTTTGTTTCTTCTCAAGACTTAATGCAATATTAATAAAGCAAATTAAAGTTAAATACATATTCATACATTTCCCCCCCAGAGAATAGTTGTTGGACATTTTCCATTATATCCCTATGTTTCTCTACAGAAATTGTTTGAACCCGTTAGGAGTATAGCAAAAGGTTTAGAATTAAACCATCCCAATTTAGAATCCTGATGACTACATGAAAAGAATCAACAACAACAACAACAACAACAATAATAATAAAATAATCAGTCATTTTTCAATTGTCTGACTCTTCACAACTCCATTTTATGGTTTTATTGGCAAAGACACTGTAGTGGTTTCTATTTATTTCTCCAGACCATTTTACAAATGTAGAACTGAGATAAAAAGTGTTAAATGACTTCACCAGGGTCACACATAGCTAGTAAGTGTCTAAGTCCATATTTGACTTCAGGAAATAAGTGTTCTTGACTTTAGGCTCAGTATTCCACTGACTGCACCACTTTGCTGCCTATTTAATAATAATGATATGCAGCTTACATTTATTTTGTGCTTTATGGCTTACAAAATTGTTTTACAGTCGTTATGTCATTTGAGCCTCAAAATTACTAGTGGTTAAGATAAGAGGAAAATTTGTCAGAAATACAATCATTAACTAACATTCTTTCTGGTGAAGACCATGAATGCTACTCTACTGCAATGGAGAATACATTTTGGAATTATTCAAGCAGTTAATAAGTACTATTAAGTACATATTATGTGCCAGGCACTCTGCTATGCTATGAAAGTCATAAAGAAAGACAAAAGACAGTCTCTGCTCTTAAGGAACTCACAATATGATGAGGGAGGTAACAAGCAAACAACTATATACAAGATATATTAAAATAAGCAACTAGTGAACAACACCAGAATTAAGGTAGTTGTTGTATTTACTGAGAAAGAGGAAGATTGAAAATGTGGGGGCTTTGTGATGCAAGTTTTACCAATGGTCTACTAGAACTAGATTTTCTGGTGACACAGTTTTGATTAAATTGTTCCTAATGAGTCTGGAAATAGAAGCCATTAAGAGTGTTGCAGGAGCAACACATCTTAGTTAATATCTCTGTGTGTTTTGATCTCATTTACCACTATTTTATCTGCGTGCATTGACAGCAAAGTCTTGATTAACACGGATGGGAATGGGGAGGAAATATGCTGTCTATTTTTAACTCTGGGGAAGTGAGGTGGGAGCCCAATATAATGCTTAGAACCAAATACAAGCCTCATAATCATCTAGAACAGCTTTTATGATTGTTGTCCTGCAGCAAATTATTACAGATCTGCAAAAATTTAGCATCTAAGGATCTGTATCCTTAAAAAATTTCTACATTATCTTTTTCCCGGGGTCTTCATCCTCTGATCCCTGGTTCCCTTGTTCTCTGTCCCTTCCAGATCCTGTCCATTGCCCAACTGTGAACTACCTTATAAAGATGTTAAAAGATAGAGTCAAAATGGGTGGAGAATTTAGTCATTTCCCTAGATCCAAGTATACTTTGAGTGGAGAAACACACTGATATAAAACAGATCAGGTTGTAAAATACTAAATGATATCAAACTATCAAATCACAGAATTTAAACACTGGGAAAGATTTTGAAGGTCTCAGTCTAATTTCTTCTTGGATCTGACCACTTCTTTGCATAATTTAAAATTCTTTTTCCAATTATCACTTCTTTTTTTGTCCCTCACATTCCTGTTTTCTCTTTAATTGCACTCTCTTCCTTCTCTCTCTCTATCTAATTTTTCCCATTTTTTATTTATGCTTCTTTTTATCCTTTGCCTGCCATATTTGTTTGAGGCATATTAGTGACCTACCTCCTTCCCCTCATCTATCTTACTAATGTTTGTGACTCTTGGAGATGAAGCAATTGCTGATCCAACTTCAATATGCTCATTCAGTAGCACAGATCATCAGTCTGATGATGGGAAGATGTTCATGTTCTTTGCGTATATACAGTGTGAGTATAATCTCTAACACCTATCAAATTTAGGCATCATTAAAAGACTTAAACGAGAATGTATTAGAGCATTTGCTATCATTTTCATTTTGAAAGAATGATTTGTAAAATTGCCTAAATGGATTTTGTGATACAACTTTACTCTATGGCTAGCAAGTCTGCTTTTCAAATGGCAAAGAGGAATGACTAATGAAGTATTGGGATGTGGCCCATCCTAATAATTTGGAAGCAATACTAGCTTGGACATGTATGGAGGAAGGATGATACCATTTTCTGAAGAATCAGCTGCATGATAAGCTGAAATGGGGTAGCCAGAGCCAAGTGTTATGAAAAATGTTTCAAGAATTCATTGAAGCAAAGTATCAAATGATGGATCATAATATAAGGGGGAAAAGCATTTAATTTTATATGAAATTTATTCTGGATTATATTTAAAATAGGGTCACCAGGAATTGAATTTATTCCAAAGAGATTTATTTACAATTCATTTACAAAATATAGAAAGAGTGAATTAAGAAAATCAGAGAGAGGATAGGATAAGATATCCAGCCTAAATACCAAGTAACTTACTCCCAGCCCCTGGCTCAACCTGGGCGGGGAGAGTTAGTCCTTAGCTGGAGAGGCCTTGGCAAAACTGAGGACCTGGGGAAGTCTCTCTCAAGAGGTAGGTCTCTCCTGAGACTAGTATGTTTAGAAATTCCAGAAAATCCAGAAAAAAAAGGAGTCAGCCTTTTCACTCACCACATCAGTCCAAAGGAAGAGATTTAATAACAGGCTCATTAGGAACAGGGTCTCAGGTCAAAACACCAGATTCTTCTCTAGTCTCAAATCCAAAGAATGAAGAACTCAGTGTCACAGGAAGTTGTGATTCCTTTTAAAGACACTCTCTTTTGCATCACTTCCTGTGCCTTCCTCCATTTTTGCATGGACAAATCATATGCTAAAGCCTTGCTTAGGACTGTGCAGGAGGCAGTCAGTTGATTCTGATTCATCACCCACTATTACACACATGGGTCATAGAGCTTCCCAATAAATGATTAAGTGGGATGTTTATACTTTTGGTGATTAGATCTAAAAATGAGCAGATCTCCATATTCAACTTTAAGTACAGTGTTTACTCTTTTTGTGATTAAATCTAAAAATGGGCAGGGGAGTTAATTTAATTTTCACAATCAGAGGAAAGTTAATTTTAATCTTCACAATAGCTATAAAGAACATAGTATTTATAGTAAATGAGGAATCAGACTGGCATGTAACTATCAGGAACAAGGTGATTCTTTCTAAGCAACAGTGTTTGGCATCCCATCAATATAAGTGACTAAATTGTAAATGACTACATGTAGCATTTGTCAGCTGAAGTCACACATTAATTTAGCTTCCACATATGTGCTATTTGGAAAGTGTTTACTGGTTAAATATGTTAAAAGGAGGGAGAGCATGGTGTAATAGTAAGAGATCCAACTTTAGAGACACAGAGATCTGGACTCAAGTTCCATTTCTGACATACACTGGTTATGAAATCCAGAGTAAATCTTATAACTTCACAGTACTTAAGATAACACTCAATCTTTCCTAGGTTGTTCAGTGAATTGAGCATGGGGCCTGAAGTCAGGAAGCATGAAATTCAAATCTAGCTTCATTTGGGCTGGAAAAGTTACTTAATTTCTGTTTTTCTCAGTTTTCTCAGTAGTAAATTGGGAATAATAACAGCAATTACCATGCAGGGTTCTCAAGGGATTCAGTGCCTGTTATATAGTAGGTATCATTGTTATTATTCAGTCATTTCACTAATGTTTATCTCTTTATGACCTCATTTGGAGTTTTCTTGGCAAAGATACTGGAGTGGTTTGCCATTTACTTCTATCGTTCTTTTTATAGATGAGGAAATTGAGGTAAGCAAGGTTAAGTGACTTATCAAGGATCACTCAGCTAATAAGTTCCTGGGGTCCAATTTAAACAAAGCTTTTCTAAATTCCAGGATTGGTGCTCTATCTACTGTGCCAGCTTGCTACTCGAGTAGGTATTATATGAAGGCATAATTCCTCTCTCCATCTCTCCCTCCATATGATCAGAAGTTGAAGAGAAAGTGCTGACCCTCTTTGATTGATGGAATTTCTTTACTTGGTAGTTAAGTTCCTTATATTAATGGTGTCAGAGTTGCAGCATCTACACATTCATGCTATATCTAAAAGAAAATTTGAAGAGACTTAAAGGCAACCATGTAGTTTAATTGATAAATCATATGTTATTTTTTTACATAGTTCATTTTAACCTTTATCCATTAATTTCTTCATTCTTTCTGCAAATTTTTTGGACATATGCTCTGAAAAACATTGCTATTTCTTTAAAATATATATGATCATTCCATTCAAGAAAATAAAATCTATTCTTTCAAGGAAAATAATACATACATTTGGTAAAATGCATGTTGCTTCCTCTTGCTTTTATTAGTGACTGATCCGATCTTTTCTGGTCATACATCTCTTTGATCAAATCCTTTATACTGAATCTACTTTTCACTTTGTTATTGTTGCTGTGGTTTCTGTGTTGCTTTCTACTCACTCTCAAAGGGTACTTCTCTGCTTTTAAAGAAACTATAAATATTAACCCTTCAAAGGCCAGACTATTCCAGAATGTGTAGCAATATTTATATGAAAAATATAAACCTTTGCTACAAGGATAACCTAGAAGTCATTAAAACTGCTGTGCTAATTCCTAAACCAAACCAACCCACTCTGTTCTTCAAATATATACATGGTCCATTATTTGTTGTCAGTGCCTGGGCAAAATATATGTACTGAGGAACCAACTCATTGAGGAATTCAATGGCAATAGAAGTAAATGAATATGCTAGTCTATTTGTAAGAAATTTTTCATATACTTTATCTTAGATGTGTGTTTTGAGGAGAAGAAGGTATTAGGTTAAAGCTCTTAGCTCAATCCCAGTCTAATCAGCTTGATTTGTAAATAGATGAAAAAATCATAATAACTAATGGATAAATTATTTTTCATACCTGGAGAGATTTGTAAAATGGAGTGCTTCATCATTCTGTCCTTCATTCTATTATTTTTTTATTTAAATAAAGGATTATTGATAAATTTTGTTTTTATATTATCTCTATATCCTCCTCTCACCATATTCTTCCTCCCAGATAATAATATATAGATGTAATGCATTAAAACATAATGAAATATAACTTGAAAAAATTAAATATAAAAATATTTTAAGAGAATAAAAGCAGAAAAACTTCAATATATTGCAAAAAACAATCCAACAAACTTTGAAATCTTCCCAAATTATACATTCCCCACCTCTGAAAAAGAGGGGGTGTCTTCTCATACTTCTTTTTTGAATCAAGACCTGTCTTTTGTCATTTTCTAACCTTAGTTTTTAATCATTTTGTGATTATTCTTCCAATTATATTATAGCCATTGTCTTGAAATTTTTTTTACTGTTTTGCATCAACTCTTGTCTTTCTATGCTTCTCTATATTCATCTTTTCTTCTAACATCATAATTATACCACAATTGGTAGTCAGTTCTTTGCCAACACACAAAAAATATTGCCATAAGTATTTTGGTATATATTGAGCTTATATTTTTAATCAGTGATATTGGGATATATATCTAGCAATAGAATCTCTGAGTCAATTAGAATAGATATTTTTATTATTCTATTTACATGATTCAAAATTGTTTTCTGTAATGTTTCTACTGATTCATAACTCTACTAACAATGCATTCATATACCTATCTTTCTACAATATTTTCAGGGCTGGTTATTTCCCTTATTTGTTTTCTTTACCAATTAGACAGGATATGAAGAGAAACTTTGGAGTTGTTTTCATTTACATTTTTCTCATTAATAATGATTTGAATCATTGTTGCACATGTTTCTTAATAGCATGTGATTCTTCATTTAAGAAATGTTTATTCTTATATTTAGACTACTTCTCTAGTGAAATACTTGTGGTCTTATATATTTCTGTTAATTATTTACAACTCTTAGTTACTACAGATTCATAGAATAAATCACATACAACACTTTTTTTTCTTATTTCATGTTATACTTCTTATGTAAAAGTCATTAATTTTGTTTGGGCAAAAACTATTTAATTTAATGTAATCAAAATAGCATATTTTATCAATTGTAATTGTCTCTAATCGTTGTTTGTTTGGTTAAGAACTTATCTCCTACTCATAGCTTTGAAAATTAAATGGTCAGTATCTTTTCCAATGATTTTGTGGCATTATCTTTATTGTTAGGATTACATATCAACTTTGAATTTATTATAGAATACGATATAAAATATATGGGTATAAAGCAGATTTCTGTATACAATTTTATGGTTTTCCCATAAGATCTTTCCAAATAGGGATATCTTTATTAAGTAATTTATGGTTTGGGCTTTACAAAATAAAAACTAGGTTATTGAATTCTATCATTAAATTCATTGCAATATTCTTGTTAATGATTTGGATAAATGCACAGATGAGATGTTGATCAATGACTACTGACAAGAATCTTGGAGGGTTAATTAACATACCAAATGTCAAAATTTATATTAAAGAAGGTGATATCAGGATAAAATGATGGGACATATATAAGATCAGATTTAATAAGTGGAAACCTAAAGCTGTTATTAAAATTTTAACACAACAAATATAGATGAACATAATTGCTTTGGTCAAAAGGCAAGAAGTTAGTAATTTTCAGTGTTATTTAATTTAACTCTAAAATCTAAATGTGACATTAGGGCACATTTAGGTAAAATATTATGAAGAGAATAAGACAGAGTACTTTTCTCATCACACTCTAAGTTGATCATACCACAAGTAGTACATTTATATTTGGTTTAGTGTCCATTGATAATAAGGAATATATAAAGAGGAGGGGGTGAGATGTTATCTATTCATCCTCATCTCCATTGTCCTGTTATTTATTTCCTACTCAACCATTCTTTGCCTTAATCTTAATTATTATTCATTCACTTAATTTATCCAGTCCAGAATTTTCATTGGTATAAAACATTCCCAGTTCAAACAAACTCCCATAACCAATGCAAATCAGTATTTCATCTGCAATTTAAAGTCTCAAACAACTGGGGAATTGTAAGATCAAGTGACTTACTCCATGTCACATAGGCAGAATATATTTTTTGTTGTCTAGTCATTTCAGTCATTTTTGATTGTTTGTGATGACGACTGAATTTTTCTTGGTTTATAATTGAAATGGCTTTGACAAATATAAGAATTTTTAAAAAATATTGAGGTCACTGTTTATAAAAATAATTGATGTATCCAGGGAAAATGACTGTAAGCAGCTTTTATTTTTAGCATAGTACATATATTAAAGTGGAAAATATAGGAAAGAGGTAGAAAAAAAATTGCCTAGCTACAAAACCCTAAATCCTAATCCTAATGCCTCCTAATAGTGAATGTGAATCCAAAAGAGAATCTCACCAGAATCCAAAAATCATAATTAGGAAGCTGAAATCCTAAGAGCCAGGAGATGCTGAAAAATCTATTGAGAACCTTCAGTGCACATGAGGATAAGACCACCAAGAATCTCACCAAAGCTCACATTGAAGAGAATATTCCACCAAAGCACAAACCAAGATAGAGAGAGTCCTCACTGATGAACCAAAGAAGGAATGAATGAATTTTCTCTTCTGTTTCATCTTTTATAGCTCATTCTCCACATAACTTCCTGGCTCTCTCCCACTTCACAGAAACCAAGCACAGCCTTGCAATTTGCCTAGCACTGCCTAATGAAGAGTTCTCTTACTTAGGGACTTACTAAGTTTGAAGTAGAGATATTTTAAATTCTTGATTTATTGATTTAAAAGTTACTATTTAATTACATTAAAAACAAAGAAAGGACTTCCGGTCAAGATGGCAGCTTAGAGAAAGCTAAAGTTCAGATCTCTGGAAACCCCTTCCCAACTGAACTCAAACTATAAGCTCCTAAGGCACCGAAATTCAAAAAGATCAACAGCATAGACCCTGGGAATCCTCCTCCTGGACCTGGACCTGGATCAAAAGGTATGGCCCCCCTCAAAAGCCAGAAACCGAGATCACACGGACCTAAGGGGTAGGAGCGCAGAGTCCAAGGCTCCGGGAAGCCGCAGCCCCACCCCCCTCAGAGAGCAGGGTCCTCTGAAACAACAGCAACCCTCAGGGCTGACAAAAAAGCCTCCTGGCCAGCTATTCTGAAGGCAACTTCAGGAAAGCAACCCGACCCAGTCCAGTCGAGGGGGCACCTTAGCAGCAGCGAAACAGATAGAGCCAGGGGATAGTGTGGCACCTTGGTCCAACCTTTCCATTCCAGTTCCAGTGAAAGTCATTGCCTGAAGGCATACTCAGTTTAACCCAGGGAAAGCTCATAGAACAGACAATCTGCCCAGGACTAAAGCCTCTGAACACCAGACAGAGATAAGAAAAGCTAATCCTCCCCATTCAGAGATGACAAACTCCACAGAAGCACAGAAGCCCCAAAATCCCAAGAAAAATAAGAAGAAAGGGGCGACTTTGGACACATTCTACAGAATCAAAATACAAAATAGAGAGGAGATAGAAGACGATAGAAAAGAAAATGCTCTGAAACCTTCCAAAGGAAATGGAAACTCTCCACAAACCCATGAAGAATTTGAATCAGAAATGACCAAAAAGATGGAAGCCTTCTGGGAGGAAAAGTGGGAAATAATGCAAAAGAAATTCACGCATCTACAAAACCTGTGTGACCAAACTGAAAAGGAAAACCAGGCTTTAAAGGTCAGACTCAAACAACTGGAAGACAACGATCGTCTGAAAGTGCAAGAATTAAGAAAGCAAAGCCAAAATACCAAGAAATTAGAAGAGAACATAAAATATCTCACCAACAAGGTGACAGATCTGGAAAATAGAGGGAGAAGAGATAATTTAAGAATAATTGGACTTCCAGAAAAGCCAGAAATAAACACCAAACTGGACATCGTGATACAAGATATAATCAAAGAAAATTGCCCAGAGATTCTAGAACAAGGGGGTAATACAGCCACTGACAGAGATCACAGAATACCTCCAACACTAAACCCACAAAAGACAACTCCCAGGAATGTAATTGCCAAATTCCAAAGCTCTAAAGCAAAAGAAAAAATCCTACAGGAATCCAGAAAAAGACAATTTAGATATAAAGGAATGCCAATCAGGGTCACACAAGACCTAGCAAGTTCTACTCTGAATGATCGTAAGGCATGGAACATGATCTTCAGAAAGGCAAGAGAGCTGGGTCTTCAACCAAGAATCAGCTACCCAGAAAAACTGACTATATACTTCCAAGGGAAAGTATTGGAATTCAACAAAATAGAAGACTTCCAACATTTTGCAAAGAAAAGACCATAGCTCTGTGGAAAGTTTGATACCGAAAAACAAAGAGCAAGGAATACCGGAAAAGGTAAATATTAAGGAAAGGGGAAAGGAGAAAAATGTTATCTTCTTTTACTCAAACTCTCTTCTATAAGGACTACATTTATATCAGTCTATGTATACTAACATGTGGGGAAAATGTAATGTATAATAAATAGGGGGTAAAGAAAGACCAAATAGAATAATCTTTCTCACACAAAGATTCAATTGGGAAGGGGAGGGGAAGAAAACTCCTATAAGAAGGGGAGGAAGAGAGGGTTTTTTACTTAAACCTTAATCTCAGGGAAATCAACTCTGAGTGGGAAAAATATCCAGATCCATTGGGACCTTGAATTCTATCTTACCCAACAAGGGTAGGGAGAAGGGAAAACCAAGGGGGGGATTGGTAGAGGGAAAACAAAAAGGGAGAGAAAGAGAGGGAGGAGGGGGAGGGAACAAAAAGGGAGGGAATAAAAAGGGAAACATCAAGGAAGAGGACAAGGGGGACGGATTCAAAGTAAATCACTGGACTAAAAGGTAGAGCCGAAGAAAAAAAGCTTAGAATTAGGGAAGGCTATCAAAATGCCAGGTAGTCCACAAATGACAATCATAACTTTGAATGTGAATGGGATGAACTCACCCATAAAATGTAGACAAATTGCAGAATGGATTAGAATCCAAAACCCTACCATATGTTGTCTTCAAGAAACACACATGAGGTGGGTTGACACCCACAAGGTCAGAATTAAAGGATGGAGTAAGATCTTCTGGTCCTCAACTGACAGAAAGAAGGCAGGAGTGGTAATCATGATATCTGATAAATCCAAAGCAATAATAGACCTGATCAAAAGGGATAGGGAAGGTAATTATACTTTGTTAAAAGGGACTTTAGACAATGAGGAAATATTAATCAACATGTATGCACCAAATAATATAGCACCCAAATTTCTAATGGAGAAACTAGGAGAATTGAAGGAAGAAATAGACAATAAAACCATACTAGTGGGAGACTTAAACCAACCATTATCACATTTAGATAAATCAAATCAAAAAATAAATAAGAAAGAGGTTAAAGAAGTGAATTAAATCTTAGAAAAATTAGAATTAATAGACAAATGGAGAAAAATAAATAGGGATAAAAAGGAATACAACTTCTTCTCAGCACCACATGGCACATTCACAAAAATTGACCATACATTAGGTCACGGAAACATAGCACACAAATGCAGAAAAGCAGAAATAAAGAATGCAGCCTTCTCAGATCACAAGGCAATAAAAATAATGATTAGTAAAGGTACATGGAAAACCAAATCTAAAACCAATTGGAAATTAAGCAATATGATACTCCAAAATCATTTAGTTAAAGAAGAAATCATAGAAACAATAAATAATTTCATCGAGGAAAATGACAATGGTGAGACATCCTTTCAAATCTTTTGGGAAGCAGCCAAAGCAATAATCAGAGGTAAATTCTTATCCCTGAATGCTTATATTAACAAACTAGGGAGAGCAGAGATCAATCAATTGGAAATGCAAATGAAAAAACTCAAAAGCGATCAAATTAAAACCCCCCAGCAGAAAACCAAACCAGAAATCCTAAAAATTAAGGGAGAAATTAATAAAATCGAAAGTGATAGAACTATTGATTTAATCAATAAGACAAGAAGCTGGTACTTTGAAAAAACAAACAAAATAGGCAAAGTACTGGTCAACCTAATTAAAAAAAGGAAGGAAGAAAAGCAAATTAACAGCATTAAAGATGAAAAGGGGGACAGCACCTCCGATGAAGAGAGAATTAAGGCAATCATTAGAAATTACTTTGCCCAATTATATGGCAATAAATACACCACTTTAGGGGATACGGATGAATATATACAAAAATACAAACTGCCTAGACTAACAGAAGAGGAAATAGAATTCTTAAATAATCCCATATCAGAAATTGAAATCCAACAAGCCATCAAAGAACTTCCTAAGAAAAAATCCCCAGGGCCTGATGGATTCACCAGTGAATTTTATCAAACATTCAGAGAACAGTTAATCCCAATAGTATACAAACTATTTGACGTAATAAGCAAAGAGGAGTTCTACCAAACTCCTTTTACGACACAAACATGGTACTGATTCCAAAACCAGGCAGGTCAAAAATTGGAAGACAGTGTGGGAGAGACTAGGAATAGATCAACACCTCACACCTTACACCAAGATAAATTCAAAATGGGTGAGTGACTTAAACATAAAGAAGGAAACCGTAAGTAAATTGGGTAAACACAGAATAGTATACATGTCAGACCTTTGGGAGGGGAAAGACTTTAAAACCAAGCAAGACATAGAAAGAATCACAAAATGTAAAATAAATAATTTTGACTACATCAAATTAAAAAGCTTTTGCACAAACAAAACTAATGTAACTAAAATCAGAAGGGAAACAACAAACTGGGAAAAAATCTTCAAAGAAACCTCTGACAAAGGTTTAATTACTCAAATTTATAAAGAGCTAAATCAACTGTACAAAAAATCAAGCCATTATCCAATTGATAAATGGGCAAGGGACATGGATAGGCAGCTCTCAGATAAAGAAATCAAAACTATTAATAAGCACATGAAGAAGTGTTCTAAATCTCTTATAATCAGAGAGATGCAAATCAAAACAACTCTGAGGTATCACCTCACACCTAGAAGATTGGCTAACATAACAGCAAAGGAAAGTAATGAATGCTGGAGGGGATGTGGCAAAGTAGGGACATTAATTCATTGCTGGTGGAGTTGTGAACTGATCCAACCATTCTGGAGGGCAATTTGGAACTATGCCCAAAGGGCGACAAAAGAATATCTACCCTTTGATCCAGCCATAGCACTGCTGGGTCTGTACCCCAAAGAGATAATGGACAAAAAGACTTGTACAAAAATATTCATAGCTGCTCTTTGTGATGGCCAAAAACTGGAAAACAAGGGGATGCCCATCAATTGGGGAATGGTTGAGCAAATTGTGATATATGTTGGTGATGGAATACTGTTGTGCTAAAAGGAATAATAAAGTGGAGAAGTTCCATGGAGCCTGGAACAACCTCCAGGAAGTGATGCAGAGTGAGAGGAGCAGAACCAGGAGAACATTGTACACAGAGACTAATACACTGTGGTATAATCGAAAGTAATGGACTTCTCCATTAGTGGCGGTGTAATGTCCCTGAACAATTTGCAGGGATCTAGGAGAAAAAAACACCATTGATAAGCAAAGGATGAACTATGGGAGTAGAAACACCGAGGAAAAGCAACTGCCTGAATACAGAGGTTGAGGGGACATGACAGAGAAGAGTCTCTAAATGAACACTCTAATGCAAATATTATCAACATAGCAATGCGTTCAAATCAAGAAAACATGTAATGCCCAGTGGATTTACGCGTCGGGTATGGGGGGCTTGAGGGGAGGAAAAGAAAATGATCTATGTCTTTAATGAATAATGCTTGGAAATGATCAAATAAAATATAAAAAAAAACAAAGAAAGTTTAATTCTCTCTTCATATTGGCATAGATTTTGGAATGATTTGCCATTTTCTTCTCTATATTTTTAGGTGAGCAAACAGAAGCAAACTTGCCCAGGGTCACACAGATAATAAATTTTTGAGGCCAGATTAGAGTTCATGAAGATGAGTTTTCCTGGCTCCAGGACCAGGGCTATATGCAACTGTACTACCTAAAGAGAGTATCTGAGTTCTAATCGACTCAGAGGCTCATGCTCTAATTACTTTGAAATATTGCCTTTTCCTATTTATATTAAGAAGTTTGTAATACTTGTCTTGACTACTTCACATAATATTAAAAAATGCAAAAAGATAATTTAAACTAAAAATATAAAATTGTTTTATAAAATTATGGTATGAAAATAGCATATATCATCAACCAAATACAGTATTAAGATCTAGTTATCCTGAGGATATTAAATAACTATATAAATGAGAAATATTACTATTATTATTATCAGTAGATGCTATCCTGTTGATTAGAAAAAATGGGAGATACAAAACAGGCCTTTTCTGGAGGAACTAGTAATTCTGGGAGGAAAGTAAAATGAACAGTAAGGCAGAAAATATAAAATAACTCAAGAATACATCAAAGCCTGAGTTCTTCCAAAATAATTAGAGGAATAGGAACTTATTGAAAATAAATTCCTTATGCCATGGTTTAGTCAGGAACATGATACAGAATATGAAATAATCTAGGTCTTACAAGGATGGTATTAGAAATTAAGTCTCTACATTACTTAAAGGTAGGAAGTAGGCAAGCTGACTTGAGAAAGAGTTGGAGTTTGAAACAGATCTGAGACAGTGTCAGTTTCAAATGTTGACAGTATTTGGGGCACGTGTAACAGTTTTTCTGTGGCAGTTGCTCTCTGAGAGTGGGAGTTGCTATATGGGTGATGGGAGCAGGTGACATCTTTTCTCTCTCGCTTTACTCACTGTCTGAAGATAGAAGGAAAGGAGCAAAAAACCTGAAGGAACTAAGTGATTTCCTTTTTTCAACTTGGAAAACTCTAGTGACTGTCTATTGCTGTTTCATAGATTGTTTTATCTCTTACAAGAGCAAAGAAAAATCTGGTCTTTCATTTGGACTCTGAGTCTTCTAAAGATGAGTCCTAACATGGTACTTGCTGAGGCTCAGCCAGCTAGCCTTTGTTATTTTTATAACATGGAGACAAAGTTAAGAATTTTATACTTCTTATAACAGTGTTAGTTTATTGTAGAATAGGGGAAATTTGGGTTAGTCAGAACAGGAAGGATCAGTGTAGCCTGTGGAAACAGGATAAGCAGTTCCTTACAGAATGAGGGAGTTTTATTTGGGTGGCGTTAGAAATCCTTAGAGTTAGACATCCTTTTATATCCTTATATTCTCAATAAATAGTTTATTTTTGTATAAAAAGAGTATCCTTAGCATCCTTGTGCCTGGCCCTGAAGAGAAGTTCACTTGTGAACCTCACTTCACTCATATAAACTGAAGATAACTTTGTAAGTACAGCAAGCAGAGTATCTAATCAGTTTATATCCATAATCAATTTATTGAGTCATTATTTTTACAGTATTGAGGGAGAAATATCATTTGCCATAATTATACATGAGTAAAAAAGCAATATGAATACATAGTTATTTTTAATAATTTAATTTAATGGTCAACTTCACTTATCCAAACATTTATTGAAAGTCTATTGCTCCCCAAAGCAAAACAATTACTAATTTACTGACTTGGCTGAATGCCAGCCATATGATACTTAAAATGGAAGAATCAGTAATTGGCAGTTAAAATCTCAATATTTCTCACTATGGAGTTAAAAAGGTACAATAGATTACATATTGTGTCAGAATGGCCTGAGTTCAAGTTTGACTGTATATAATTTTTAGCTGGGTGACTTGGGTAAATAATTTAATCTATCTCTGCTTCAATTTTCTCAGCTGTGATATGTGAAATCCTTATATGAGGATTAGATTTTATTGCTGGTAGTAGTATTGAGTTAGTTATAATTGTAATTCTAAGGTAGCATAAGTGATGTTTTTAATAGACTTTTGCAATTGTTTTAGTATAAGTATTAAGGTTGAATTAAGTAAGATGATTGAATTAAGATATATTTAATCATTGTTAGCATAGGCTCAGTTTTGGGCCTTAGCCTTAAAATTTTTATATCATGCAAACTCAGCAATAATTATGGTCTTGATCTTTTGATCCAGTATATGTCACTAGGCCTGTCCTTGGGTTGATATTCTCATACCACCCAAAACCACCCACTCTTATCTTTTGCATCACTAGACTAGGCCAGGCTTTCCTGACCCCCCCCCCCCTTGTCTAGCAAGTGACTTAAGTCATCAGCAAGTGAATTCTTCTATTAATGAGAAGTACAACCTGCTCTATTTTTACCACAGTCTTGGATTATTTTTGAACTTGGTATACCAGTTGATATTCCTTTGGGTATTTGGAAGGACTCTCACAGTGATTGGGATCTTTTGGTCTTGATCAGAAATCTGGCTTTATTGGAAGACTTGTCTTCTCTGAATAAACCTATTTCTTTTTGGCTTTTTTCTCTTATTTGCATTCCTGTGGTTAGAAATTACACAACAGAAATAAAGAAACTTCACATGGTTATTTTAAGGATAAAATGAAATAATATTTGTAAAAAAAACTTAGCAGATGGTACATAGTGAGCACTTAATAAGTCTTTGTTGTTTTACCTTTTTCATTAACAAGGTAGATATTATTCATGAGAGATAGTATGAAGAGAGTAACAATGTCAGTCAGTGAATATAAATTACTTCTTGTGTGTCAGCTATAGTGCTGTGTTCTAAGCATACAAAGAACAGACAAAGATAATTTTTGCTCTCAAGGAACTCACAACTGAATAGGAGAGACAACATGCAAATAGGTACAAACAATCTATATACAGAATAAATCTGAGAAAATTGACAAATGGAAGGCACTAGGATTGACAAGGATTGGTAAGGGCCTCCTGAAGAAGTTGGAATAATAGTTGGGAATTGAAGGAAACCAGGGAAGTCAGGAGGTAAATAAAAAGGATAAGAGCATTACCAGGCATGGAGGTAAGTTAATGAAAATTTCCAGAGTCAGGATATGTAGTACTTTGTTTAAGGAAGAAGAAGCAGGCTAATGTCAGAGGATTGTTAAATACATGAGTGTTGGGGATGGAGATGGTAAGGTGTAAGAAGACTATAAGGGGAGGTTAAGATATGGGTGAATAGGTTATAAAAACTCTGGATGTAATAGGAAGTTACTGGCATTTATAGAGTTGGGGAGAAGTGGGATTGACATGGTCTGAATTGCACTTTAGGTAAATAACTTTGGTATCTGAGTGAAAATTGAAAGAGAGTGGAGAAAGATTTGTGCCAATGAAACCAGCCAGAATGCTATTTCAATTGTGCAGGCATGAAGTGATGAGAGCATGCACAGATACAGTGACAGTCTGAAATGTCTTCTTTTGATTGTACATGAAAACCCAATACACTTGAAAGCATTGTAGAAAAAAATAGACTGACCTTCACTTCTCCCTCAGGCCTGGATGTTGTCCCTTTCCCCTTTCCCCCATATTTTCTTCTAAGGTTTTTCTCCTATGTTTTTTAAGGTGTAGAGAAAATGAGCAATATACAAAAATGTTACAAAGGTAAAACCTACAGACCTTGGCAATAGATCAACTATAGAGGACGAGAGAATGAGGAGTGAAAGATCATACCTAAAATTGGAGCCTGGGTGATGAGAAACTTGGTGGTATAAGTAATAAGAAAAACTGGGGAAAAGGAAGGGTTGGGCATGGAAGTCAATTTCCAAAGGGGAAGGATAGTGAATTCAGTTTTAGACACGTGCAATTTAAGTTGACTACAAAACATCTAGTTCAGAATCTCTAATTTGCTACTAGAGATGTGAAGAATTTAGGGGTAGAGAAATAGATTGGAAAATCATCACCAGCGAGATAATAAGCCATTCATTTGGAGGTGATTAGATCAGCAAATGAAATATTATTGAGCAGTGATGGTGAACATTTTATAGTTGTAGTGCTGGGCACCCTCTCACCCTATCTCCTCAACCAGAGTACTGTGCCCTGGCCACTCATACCTCACTTCTGCCTCTCACCTCCCAGACAGTGGAGGGAGGAATTACACCCATTGGCCTGTTGGACAGAGGGGCAGATGATGACAGGCACCTGTGGAGAAGGGGAGTGGGTTGACACCCCTCTAGCTCTGCTGCACTCCAGCTCTGTGGCAGACTGTGAGCTATGATCTCTTCAAACCTATCTCCTCTCCAAGTGCACCACAGGCTCAACAGGCTGCTGTCTGATCCACATCCTCATGCATCATGTGAGGATCTCCCCATCACCTTACCCTAGTCAGGGGAAGGAGGAAATACTCCCATTGGGCTTCCAAGCAGAGGGGCAAGGTAAAGTGAGGAATGCCCTCAGGCATGTGTGGAGGTGGGAGGGGAACACCTCTGTTCTGAGTCTCTCCAGCTTTCTAGTAAAGAACTCTGTTAGGTGTCTGCAGTCATGCCCAGAAAGAAGATTCTGCATACCCTTTTTTGGCATAAGTGCCATAGGTACTCCATCACTGGAATAGAGGGACAAAATAAAGGATCCAGGAAAGAGACCTGTGGGACACTCATGTTTAGTGGGTGTGATCTGGATGAAGATCCAACAAAGGAAACTGAAAAAGAGTAGTTAGACAGAAGAAGCAGGAGAAGGTTACCTGTTCATTGTTCTCCAGTCCTTTCACTTGTATCTGACTTCATTACTCAATTTTGGGTTTTCTAGGCAAAGATACTGGAGTGGTTTTTCATTTCTTTCTCAAGCCCATTTTTAAAATGAGGAAATGATACTTAAGTGACTCACCCAGGCATCCAAGATCAGATTTGAACTCAGAATGATCAGTCTTCCTGACTCCAGACTTAGTACTCTATCCACTGTGCCACCTAGCTGATCACAGGAGAGAATAGATACAAAAAATATAGAGAGAAGAGGTTCAAGAAGAAGATGATCAATAGTTTCAAAGTCTACAGAGAATTTAGTAAGGGTAAAGACTCAGAAAAGGCCATGAACATCTTAAGGAACAATTTCAGTTGAATGATAAATTAAAAAAAGCCAGAATATAGGGAGTTAGGAACAGAGTGATAAGAAAGAAGTGGAGTTTTCTACTGTTGTAGAAAACCTTCTCAAGAAGTTGAGTCACAAATGGTAGGAAAGACATAAGAATATAGCTTGAGCCATGGACTCCCTATGGAACAAGTCTCCTATCCTTATATTCTGATCAATTTAAGGTGACTTAATCTATGTGGAAGAGACCAAACTGGGGAAAATGTGACTGAGATTGCTTTTGTTTTTCTACCCAAGATTGCTAGAGGCAACTGGTTCTCTTAGGGCAGCTGACATTCTTAAATGTCAGAGAGAAGCATAATCCACCATATCTGAAAGGCATCCCATGTCCCTTAGCTACTACTCATCCTCCTTTCACCTGAAGATTAATCTTGTCTGTCTCCCTCCTCTTCTCAATATGAAGCAACAGGAAGAAGATGAGTAGTATTAAACTACTTCCCCATTAGAAAGTTTACCAAGTTTGCCAAGGGAGGTGTAAATAATGTGCTCTAAGGCCAACCACAAGAAAGATGCATATAGATTAAAAATGTCCTTTTATACCTCACTCCAGGTCCTTTGGCCTAAATGGAGATGAATCATTGATAGCTTCATTACCATGCTGCATGCCTCAATAAGAAATGATATATTGTTTGGGAAATTGATTCATTTTAATTTTTTGTTAAATTTAACTCATAACACTACCACCAACCCTCTCCAAAGAGAGGAAGGAAGGGGATATAAATTTCAGAGTTGATTTCTTCTTGCAGATTACTGAGCTTCAAGATCTTGAAATCCAGGAGAGCAGTTGAGTGAGAAATTAGTAGCTAGGGTTCAAAATGAGGAAAAGAGGAGAATGTTGTCAGTGCTGGGAGACGTCCTGGAGAAAAATCTAAGGGCTTTAGGGATTAGAGGTCAAAGAATTTGGAGTTCTAATGTAGAGGCAGAATAAGAATGACATAAGATTGTGATTAGACACAAATTCATAAACCAAGGTGATAGAAGAGCAAGCAGACTCTCAAGTTTTTAAGAAATCTTTTTCAGGTACTGGGAGTATCACCAGAATGCAATTTTTCAGGACCACCAGTTTCTAGCTCCATCCTAATCAAGGATATAGCAAAACCAAATTTAAATATTTATGCTGAGATCCTAACATAGCATGCATTTGGCATTCCCCTGGTCATTTAGTTGAGCGACTAAGCTAAAAAAAACATAATTGGTCAGGCTTGATTTTTTAATGATAGGTTGAAAAGAAAGACATGTGCTAATTTCCAACTCAAGGTGACCATGTTTTTCTTTTGTAAATATTAAAATACCAATCTTTTAACAAATTTATCAGAATTAGGTATCAAGATTATCAGCTTATAATTTGAAATAACACTTTTTAAAGTTTTTTTTGAAGATGAGGAAAGATTGGTATAACACTTGTGCTTCAGTCAACCTTGACTCTTCATGACCCCATTGAGGATGACTATCATCCATGCAGATTTCTTTTTAAATATGCTGGAGGCATTTACCATTTCTTTCTCCAGGGGTTTTGTTTTTGTTTTCTTTATTTTTTTTGTCAGGCAGTTAGAGGTTGAGCATCTTGCCCAGAGTTAGGAAATGTCTGAGGTTAGATTTAAACTCAGGTCTTTCTAGTTCCAGTTTCAGTGTGTAAAAGTTAAAATTAAATCTCAATAATAAAAATATTATATTTTAGGAGATTTATTAATGATCATTAGAACTAAAGGAATAAAAGGAATGCAAAATAAAGACCACATGCCTGTGGCTGATCAGCCATTTTAAAATGCCCACCTTACTACAATCCTGCTCACTGACATCATGCCAAAGAAGCAGGACCCTCCATGTACCTGCCTAATATTCCCTGTCTACTGGCAGAGCCAGAGGGAGTTTAAGCCCGAAGGCCAAGGTAGAGAAGAGAATCAGTCCTTGACTCACGTGACCGATCTGAAGGAAAGCTGTCTGCAGGCCTCCTCCCTGCTCAAGCTCCTAGCATGAACTGAACTCTAGCCCTCCTCACAGAAATTCCCGTGAACCCCAGAAGCTGTCCTCTACCTCACTTCCTGCTTCTGAGTGTCTGTCTTCCAGTCTCTCCTCAAATGCCTGTCTTCCCCCCAGCCCCAAGTGAATGTATCCTTTCACTCTAAGTCTGAGAGACTCTCTTCACTCCATTCAAGAGTCTGGTTTCCAGTCCAACTTCGAGTGATTGTTCAATACAGTCCAACTCTGAGAGACTGATTGATCCCATGTGTCTCTGTTTCCACTATTTAAAGACCTTTTCTCTTGTGTCATCTCTCTTAAATTTTACGTCTACCAATCACAGCCAACACTCTTCTCCAGGACTGCCCACTCTT
Source organism: Monodelphis domestica (assembly GCF_027887165.1). Lineage (NCBI taxonomy): Eukaryota > Metazoa > Chordata > Mammalia > Didelphimorphia > Didelphidae > Monodelphis > Monodelphis domestica. The sequence goes on from NC_077228.1 coordinate 473,640,611, forward strand.
TCACACATGGGTCTTAGACCGCCCACTCATTGTATGAAATGGATGTTCCTACCTTTTTGTGATTAGTTCACACCTTTTTGTAGTTAGTTCATACCTTTTTGTTAATTTACTTTAAATACTGGGTTTACACTTTGGGGATTAAAATCTAAAAATAGACAGGGGATTACTATTTAATTTTCACAATAAGGAAAGAGCTAAATTCCTTCATTGTTACAATCAGAGGAGAGTTAAATCCAATCTTCACTTTACAAATAACTCAGAGTTAGGCAAAATCATCCGTCAGAATGTTTGAAAAAAATCTTAAAACCATATCTAAACATCTTTTGAAATCAATTTGAGATATTTAGCTCATTAAATTTTCCAAAGGGACATTAATTCATTGCTGGTGGAGTTGTGAACTGATCCAACCATTCTGGAGGGCAATTTGGAACTATGCCCAAAGGGCAACAAAAGAATATCTACCCTTTGACCCAGCCATAGCACTGCTGGGTCTGTACCCCAAGGAGATAATGGACAAAAAGACTTGTACAAAAATATTCATAGCTGCGCTCTTTGTGGTGGCCCAAAACTGGAAAACGAGGGGATGCCCATCAATTGGGGAATGGCTGAACAAACTGTGGTATATGTTGGTGATGGAATACTATTGTGCTCAAAGGAATAATAAAGTGGAGAAGTTCCATGGAGACTGGAACAACCTCCAGGAAGTGATGCAGAGCGAGAGGAGCAGAACCAGGAGAACATTGTACACAGAGACTAATACACTGTGGTATAATCGAAAGTAATGGACTTCTCCATAAATGGTGGTGTAATGTCCCTGAACAATTTGCAGGGATCCAGGAGAAAAAAACACCATTCATAAGCAAAGGATAAACCATGGGAGTGGAAACACCGAGGAAAAGCAACTGCCTGAATACAGAGGTTGAGGGGACATGACAGAGGAGAGACGCTAAATGAACACTCTAATGCAAATACTATCAACAAAGCAATGGGTTCAAATCAAGAAAACATCTAATGTCCAGTGGACTTACGCGTCAGCTATGGGGGTTGGGGGGGAGGAAAAGAAAATGATCTATGTCTTTAACGAATAATGCTTGGAAATGATCAAATAAAATATATTAAAAATTTTTTTCCAAAAGGAAACAATTTTAACCACTTTTGATGAAGTCCATCCATCATCTCTGTGACACTTTCCAAAGCAAAAATGGAAGAAAAAGCTGTTTTTATGGGCTTATTCAAAAATATTTGTTCAGTATAGTTATAGAGGAAAGGTAACAGAATATAATAGTAGTAAAAACCATAGATTAAAATGATTCAGTGTAACAGAATAGTATTGAATACATTAATATATCAACTTAAAAAGAACAAAATTTAGTATTAAAGCAAAACAATCAGCAAAATATAATAAAATACAGAACTTTCATAAAACAATGGGGTCTGAAAAGGTTCAAAGTTTTCACCTCCAGTCTCTTTAAAATTCATTTCTCTATCTGTTCAGATTTCTTTTGTCAGAGCTCTTGGATCTTCCATAGTGAGGGAGAACTCCTTGCTGAGAATAGTGTAAAGGAATCCCAAATTAGATGAATCTTACAGACAGATCAGGCCCAAATAGCAAAGGGTTTTAGGGAAATGAATTTCTCCCCTGAATTTCAGGCAAGGTAAGTAAACTTATCAGTAGATTCATTAATGGTAAAAGCTGTTTGAAATAGGTAATGTGCTGCTTTTTCAAAGAGTGTGCCTTGCTTGCAATTATCTTCCTGTTTGCAAGAGTAACTTCCTTCCTTCCCTTTCCTCCATGAGGTCCCCTGCCACATGGAGGTTAATTATTGCCTAGAAAAAGCACACCCAGGCCTTTTTACCAGCTACCTGGAGAGCAGCTCCAAGGATTCCCTGCTTCTTCATGGCAACAATATGTAGCACCATAAGGATCAGCAATAGGGGAAGCTACCAGGGTTGGGACCCAGGGCTGGGTTTGGGGTGGGGACCATAGCAGGAGCAGGAGGAGGAGAAATCAGGATCAAGAAGGTCTGGAGCAGATGGCTGGGACAACCCAGGAGGCTGGATCACCAGCAGTAGCAGGATCATGAGCAAAAAGCAGGCCCCTGGAATTTAGCAGTTGGAGGGAGTAATGCTAGAGGCATCAGTGAGGAACTGAAGAACATGGGCTCAAGCAGATGGGTGAGATAAGTGACTTATCTCCTCCTAGCCAAGAATCTCCCAGCTAAAAATAGGCCAGTCAGTAGGGACAATGACTGGGCAAAAGTAGGGAAAGAAAAGGCAGCAGCTCCAAAGAGATTTCAGATTTTGCAAGGGTAGGTGGGGTGGGGTAGGCAAAAAGCCTTGGCAGGAGAAACATGGCTTAAAAACAATTTATCTAGGCTATCTTAAAAATTGAGAGATTCTTCTCCAACTAGTGGTTGCCACCAATGTAAAAGTTAAAATTAAATCTCAATAATAAAAATATCATATTTTAGGAGATTTATTAATGATCACTAGAAATAAAGGAATAAAAGGGATACAACATAAAGACCATATGCCCATGGCTGATCATCCATTTTAAAATGCCCACCTTACCACCATGCTTGCTGCCATCAAGCCAAAGAAGTGGGACCTTCTACATCCCCACCTAATATCCCCTGTCTACATGAAATATGTAATGATAGGAAGTCAGTGGGCTCCTGAGTAATGTAGTTCTTTTTTGGGTTAACAGATTTTCAATTTATTAGTGCTCTAATCTTTTGGATACAACTGCCTCTGCTGTTTCACATTAGTTTAAAGAAAACTCTTCTGTTTACTTCATTTCATTAAAGGTTTTTTGTAGCAGTTCAGTCCTCATTCCTTTAAGTATTTTAAAAAAATAGATATATCCTAGTTTTCTACCTTCAATTCTGAAAAGAAGCTAGTTAGTAGGTTATGGTTCTATTTGCTGTTCAAATTCCCGAGGATTTTTTTTTTGCTCTACTCTCATTCAATCCTTCACAGTCTGAAGTATGTTTTTCTCACTCAAGTCAGTTTAAGGACAATGCTTCTCAGTCTCAAAAAATTCACTCCATCTTTGGAAAACCTGAACCGAATGAATAATAATTGCTGAATGTTTTGAGAGAAAAAGACAGCTCATGCTATATTGCATCTCTTTTAACAGTCATTGGTTTTTCATGATGCTGAGAATTTCATCAATCTCATCACAGCTGGAATAATCCTTATGGGAATTCCTTGCCCAGGCTTGACTAAATTAAACAAACCAATCAAAAATACCTTCCTGGATGTGAAAGAAGTTTTTCCTTCCTTCATTTCAATAGTAAAACCAATACTTTTCTCTTTGTCCAAAAAGGGATGATGAGCTCACAAGCTTTTCTTGTTCTAGACCCCATCAAAATCCTGAGAAATTTTCTTAGACTATATCTAGATAAACAAAATTTTAAATTCAGGATTACAAAATATTGAATGCAAAAAACAAATAGGGTCATTTATGTCAAATAACTAATTTAATTAAAAATTATATTCCTTAGCTGGCTGTTTTCAGCATTTTCCAGAGAAAGACTTTCTGTAAATCGTCTCTGTAAAATTATTTTGGAGGTGGGGTAGTGAGGAATGATAGAAGTCAAGAAATGGGATAATGTAATTCTTGTATGCCTTATTCCCTAGAATGTCAATCATTTAATACTATTCAAATTATTTATCAAGTAGGCATCATCAGTTCCCAGAGTAATTAATTAACCCTTATATCATCACCATCTCTATTTTTCCCCCTTAGTTTCTGAGTTTCCAAAATATAGTACTTTGGAAAGTCTAATTGAAAGACTCAACCCAATATAAACTTATTCCCTCTAGTTAATATTCTTCCAAATATTCAAGTCCCTGCCTCTGGGCAAGAATACTAAGTGATTCATTGATCACATTCAATACATAAAATTCCCTTCTAACATTCCCAAGAGGTCAATTGTCACTTGAGTTAAGAAGGCAAGATTTAGTACTTGAGATAGAATGAATGGAAAATGGCCAATGTAGTCTCACTTAACAAAGTAAAAGGGATATATTTGCCCTGGAATGCATGAAATTTCAGACTCACAATTGCAGAGGTTTGCTTCAGTATTATGTGTAGCTTATTGCTGAATTTATGTTCCTAATTCAATGTCTAATTTCCAACTTACTGAAAATTAGGGAGAAAAAATTCACTCCTGAATTCCTCTGCTGATATGAGATAAGCATAAATTCTTATTAACTTCAATTTTACTCTAAATGAATTGAATATTAGACATGTTGATTTGGGTAAAATGCCCTTTCCCTCTGTGTTTTAATCAAATTAGTAATAGTTCCTATTCCTAATAAAGTTAAAATAGATGATCCTTCAGCTCTATCTCCATAAGATTAATTATAGGTATCACTTTTAAATTCAATATATTCCTCATATCTCCACTTAAAAATCAAAGTTACCCTTCCCCTCCCCAATTGCAGCATTGTTCTCCATTCAGACTTTTGTTTAGAAAGACTAGACTGACTTTGTTAATATTTTTAGTTATTGGAAGCAATCTATATAATAAAATAAAAAACAACATGTAGACCAAGTTTAGGTGTGGCTGATTGAACAGATGACCAAATGATTTAAAGGAATATGTAGTGAAATAGGATCCTTAACAGCAGCATCTGATGAGTAGATCAATAAAAAGGTTACATGGCCAAAGTAAATGAAAAGGGGAACAATTAGGTCAATTAGCTGAATAATGGGTCATATTCTGGGAAATGATCAGTTGCTATATTCTAGTCTGAACCAAATGATCCAAAATAGTTTTTTCTCTCAAATCTGAAAATCAGACCTTATTAAGGAATTTTTCCATTTGTAGAAGCTCTCAGTATTGCAAAATTGGAGTTAAATGTATGAAGATTTAAATTAACTTTCCCCTGATTGTGAAGATTAAAATGAAAACCCCTTCCTATTTTTAGATTTAATCACCAAAAGTGTAAATACCCTACTTAAAAGTTGAATATGGAGATCTGCACATTTTTAGATCTAATCACCAAAAGTGTACACATGCCATTTAATCATTAAATGGGAGAAATGTGACCCACATATGCAATAGTATGTAAAGGACCAGAATTAAACTAACTCCCCCAGGGCAGTCCTAAATCAAAGCTTCAACTGTAATTTGTAGATGTAAAATTAGGGGAAGACACAGGAAGTGAAGCAAAAGAAATATCTTTAAAAGGAGCTGTCACTTCCTGTGAGACCCAGATCTTCATTATTTGGAAGTGGAGACTATCAGACAATTCTTCATTCTTTGGAGTAGAGGATGGATCTGAGATCCTTTTCTTGTTGAGGATATTCTAAAATCTTTTCCTTTGAACTAACACATGATAAGTGAAAAGCTGACTCTTAACTGATGGATTTTCTGAGAAAAGCAGCCTCAGGAGAGAATTACCTCTTGAGAAAGTCTTTCACAGGATCTTGGCTTTGCTGAGGCCTAAGTTCTAACTCTTCCTGCCCAGGGTTGAGCCAGGGGCCAGTGTAAATTACTTAGTGCTTAAGCAAGATATGTTACCCTATTCTTTCTCTGATTTTCTTTCTTCACTCTTTCTACATTTTATAAATAAATTTTAAATCGATCTCTTTGGAATAAATATAAATTCCTGGAGACCACACTCTTGAATGATCCATTCCAACCCTTTAAAAAAAACCTTCCCCCCCCCCTTACAAATGAAATGCACACTGGTCATTATATTCTATGTAGATTATTACCTTCCTACTAATAATGACCTCCCCTCCATCTCATATCTTGCCCAAAATTGGTACCATTCACTTTCTTTTGATGGCATTGCATTTTTCTTGTCAACCATTATCAGGTAATTGCTAAGATATTATTTATAAGGTAAACACAAAAAAATTAGATTCATTCTAATATACCTAATTATTATTATTATCATAACAATAACATTTATATAGTAGCTACTATGTGATAGACACTGTGGTGAGGGTTTTACAAATATTGGCAGAGCAGCTTTGGAAAGTAGATGCTATTATTTTCACTTTTTTTTTTACAATTGCAGAAACCATGGTACATAGAGGTTAAGTGACTTGTCCAGGTCACACAGCTAGGAAATATCTGAGCTTATATTTGAAACCCAGTCTTCTTGACTCTATGGCTTAGAACTCTATCCATGGTGCCACAAAATTGTTCTGTCATGTTGGTAACTATCATACTTTCTCAGGGTTTTTCATACTGTGTAGTTGAAAATCTGTTACCCTAAAAAGGAACTACATTCCCTGGAGCCCACTGACTTCCTGTCATTACATACTTCCTGTAGACAGGGGATAAATTCAGTGGGCATTCTGGATCTGGCCTATTAGGCTTCCTGTCAGCAAGTATGGTCATGGTAAGAGAGTATATGACCTGGGTAATTAGCCATGGGCACATGGTCTTTATTTTGTATCTCTTTTATTGCTTTATTTCTAATGATCATTAATAAATATCTTAAAATCTAATATTTTTATTATTGAGATTTAATTTTAATTTTTATAATACTAATATGCTTATAAAATACATTGAGGTAAGGATGATCCTCAGAGCAATCAGAAAGGGGAAAGTAAATTGGATATTTTGTTATGTTTTGAATTTTCTTTAACAAAAGAAACACTTCCTAATTAATGTGCAAAGAATTAATGTAGAGTTTTTTGAGCAATACATGTTAATATAATATTATGCTTTTTCTGTAGTTTTAAATGTCAGATTTAGGGTTTCAAATTCCCTAATAAATTACACTTTTAAAAAAAAATCTAAGATTTCTGGTCAAGATGGTGGCTTAGACAGAGCTAAAGTTCAGAGCCCCAAAAACCCTTCCTTATCGATCTCAAACTGCATGCTTCTAGGGCACCGAAATTCAAAACAAGCAACAGGATAGACTCTGGGAACCCTCCTCCTGGACCTGGATCAAAAGGTATGGCCCCCCAAAAGCCAGAACCCTAGATCACTCAGACCTAAGGGGTAGGCAGAAGGAAGGTCCCAGGATCCATCCCCCCCAACCCAGAGAACTGAGTCCAAGGCAGCAGCAGGAACCTCAGGGAGGGCAAAAGGACCTCAGGGAAGGCTATTCTGAAAGCCAGTCGCGGGGACACCCAACGCAGACAGCAGGGAAACAGAGAGAGACGGGGGTGGGGGGAGCCTGTAGCCCCGTGGCTAGATCTTTCCATCTGAGTCTGATCGAGGGTCCCTGTGTCAGGGCATACTCAGTCCAATCCAGCTGAAGTTAATCCTATCAGGAAACCTTGGAGCTCCAGGAAGCCACTGCCTCTCCCCTCAGAGTGCAGGGTCTTCTGGCTGGAAAAGGCAATGAGATACCTGGCGGAGAGTGCCAAGCCAGGCTCAGAGCATGGAAGTAAGGCAGCGAAGAAGCATCAGGAGGGAACTGAGGAGGGCAGTAACACCGAAACACCAGCAATTCCTGGCTTCCCAGGGAAGACAGAACAGCTGCAGAGAAGAGACAATTTGCCTGGGGCTAAAGCCACTGAACACCAGACAGATAAAAGAAGAACTAGCCCTCCTCACTCAGAGATGGCTAACAGCACAGAAGCACAAAAGCCTCAAAACAACAAGAAAAACAAGAAGAAGGGGGCAACTTTGGACACATTTTAGGGAGAAAAAATACAAAATACAGAGGAGATAGAAGAGGAAACACAAGAAAATGCTCCAAAACCTTCCAAAGGAAATGGAAACTATCCACAAACTCTTGAAGAATTTGAATCAGAAATGATCAAAAAGATGGAAGCCTTCTGGCAGGGAAAGCGGGAAATAATGCAAAAGAGCTTCACGCAACTACAAAACTGGTTTGACCAAACTGAAAAGGAAAACCAGGCTTTAAAGGTCAGAATTAGGCAACTGGAAGACAATAACCTTGTAAAAGAGAAAGAGTCAATAAAGCAAAGCCAAAAGATTAAGAAGTTAGAAGAGAACATAAAATATCTAACTGGCAAGGTGACAGACTTGGAAAATAGAGGAAGAAGAGATAATTTAAGAATAATTGGACTACCAGAAAAGCCAGAAATAAACAGCAAACTCAACATTGTAATACAAGATATGATCAAAGAAAATTGCCCAGGACCATATCACCAACCAGGAATTCCTCGACAGAGCCAACTCCACCAGCATCGAAGTCATCCTCCTCAAAGCCCAGCTGTGATGGTCTGGACACGTGATCAGCATGGACCCACAGCGAATACCAAGACAGGTATTCTACAATAAACTGTCAGCTGGACTCAGGAAACAAGGTTGACCAAAGAAATGATACAAAGATCAACTAAAGTGAAACTTGAAATGGGCTGGCATCACACCAAAGCAACTAGAACTCGCTGCCTCTGACAGAAGCAGCTGGCAAACCCACATTAACCATGCCGCCTCCACCATTGAAGATGAACGACATCAACGTCTTGCCACTGTGCGTGAATGCTGACACCAGGCCTCAACTGCACCTCCCTTAACAACTGGAGTCCCATGCCCCATGTGCCACAAACTTTGAGCCTCCATCTTTGGACTTCAAAACCACATGAGGGTACATCAATAGATGATAATGCACAAAGACAATTGTCATTCTCGGTCACCTAGAGACTACCACTAAGAGCACCAATCTAGGTGATATGGATGAATATATACAAAAATACAAACTGCCTAGTGTAACAGAAAAAGAAATAGAATTCTTCAATAATTCCATATCAGAAAATGAAATCCAACAGGCCATCAAAGAGCTCCCTACAAAAAAATCCCCAGGGCCCAATGGATTCACAAGTGAATTCTATCAAACATTCAGAGAACAGTTAATCCCAATACCATACAAACTATTTGACATAATAAGCAAAGAGGCAGTTCTATCAAACTCCTTTTATGACACAAATATAGTACTGATTCCAAAACCAGGCAGGTCAAAAACAGAGAAAGAAAATTATAGACCAATCTCCCTAATGAATATAGATGCAAAAATCTTAAATAGAATACTAGCAAAAAGACTCCAGCAAGTGATCAGAAGAATCATCTACCATGTTCAAGTAGGATTTATACCAGGGATACAGGGTTGGTTCAATATTAGGAAAACCATCCACATAATTGACCACATCAACAAACAAACCAACAAAAACCACAGGATTATTTCAATAGAAGCAGAAAAAGTCTTTGATGAAATACAATATTCATTCCTATTAAAAACACTAAAAAGCATAGGAATAGGAGGATCGTTTCTAAAAATAAAAAACAGTATATATCTAAAACCATCAACTAATATCATCTGCAATGGGGATAAACTAGATGCATTCCCAATAAGATCAGGAGTGAAACAAGGATGCCCATTATCACCTCTACATTGTACTAGAAACACTAGCAGTAGCAATTAGCGAAGAAAAAGAAATTGGAGGCATCAAAATAGGCAAAGAGAAGACCAAGTTATCACTCTTTGCAGATGACATGATGATCTACTTAAAGAATCCTAGAGATTCAACCAAAAAGTTAATCGAAATAATCAACAACTTTAGCAAAGTTGCAGGATACAAAATAAACCCGTATAAGTCATCAGCATATCTATACATCTCCAGCACAGCTCAGCAGCAAAAACCTGGAAGAGAAATCCCATTCAAAATCACCTTAGACACAATAAAATACCTAGGAATCTATTTCCTGAGACAAACACAGGAACTATATGAACACAACTACAAAACACTCTCCACACAACTAAAACTAAACCTGAGCAATTGGAAAAACATTAACTGCCCATGGGTAGGATGAGCCAATATAGTAAAAATGAACATCCTACCCAAACTCATCTATCTATTCAGTGCCATAGCCATTGAACTTCCAAAAAATTTCTTTACTGATTTAGAAAAAAATATAATAAAGTTCATTTGGAAGAACAAAGGATCAAGGATATCCAGGGAAATAATGAAAAAAAATACAAAGGAAGGGGGCCTTGCAGTCCCAGATCTCAAACTATATTACAAAGCAGCAGTCATCAAAACAATTTGGTACTGGCGAAGAGACATAAAGGAGGATCAGTGGAATAGACTTGGGGCAAGTGACCTCAGCAAGACGGTATATGATAAATCCAAAGATCCCAGCTTTTGGGACAAAAATCCACTATTCAATAAAAACTGCTGGGAAAACTGGAAGACAGTGTGGGAGAGATTAGGTTTGAATCAACCCCTCACACCCTACACCAAGATAAATTCAAAATGGGTGAATGACTTGAACATAAAGAAGGAATCTATAAGTAAATTAGGGAAACACAGAATAGTATACAGTCAGACCTTTGGGAAGGGAAAGACTTTAAAACCAAGCAAGACATAGAAAGAGTCACAAAATGTAAAATAAATAATTTCAACTACATCAAATTAAAAAGCTTTTGTACAAACAAAACCAATATAACTAAAATCAGAAGCAAAGCAACAAATTGGGCAGAAATCCTCATAAAAACCTCGGACAAAGGTTTAATTACTCAAATTTACAAAGAGCTAAATCAATTGTACAAAAAATCAAGCCATTCTCCAATTGATAAATGGGCAAGGAACATGAACAGGCAGTTCTCAGCCAAAGAAATCAAAACTATTAATAAGCACATGAAAAAGTACTCTACATCTCTTATGATCAGAGAGATGCAAATCAAAACAACTCTGAGGTATCACCTCACACCTAGCAGATTGGCTAACATAACAGCTATGGAAAGTAATGAATGCTGGAGGGTATGTGGCAAAGTAGGGACACTAATTCATTGCTGGTACAGTTGTGAATTGATCCAACCATTCTGGAGGGCAATTTGGAACTATTCCCAATGGGTGACAAAAGATTGTCTGCCCTTTAATCCAGCCATAGCACTGCTGACTTTGTACCCCAAAGAGATAATAAGGAAAAAGATTTGTACAAGAATATTCATAGCTGTACTCTTTGTGATGGCCAAAAATTGGAATATGAGGGGATGCCCTTCAATTGGGGAATGGCTGAACAAATTGTGGTATATGTTGGTGATGGTATATTATTATGCTAAAAGGAATAATAAGGTGGAGGAATTCCGTGGAGACTGGAACAACCTCCAGGAAGTGATGCAGAGTGAAAGGAGCAGAACCAGGAAAACATTGTACACAGAGACTAATAAACTGTGGTACAATCGAAGGTAATGGACTTCTCCATTAGGGTCAATGCAATGTCCCAGAACAACTTGCAGGGATCTAAAAAACACTATCCACAAGCAGAGGATAAACTGTGGGAGTAAAAACACTGATGAAAAGCAATTACTTGACTACAGGGGCTGAGGAGAGACTCTAAATGAACACTCTTGTGCAAATACCCACTACATGGAATTGGGTTCGAATCAAGAACACATGTGAAACCCAGTGGAATTGTGCATCAGCTATGGGAGAGGTGGTGGGAGGGGAGTGGGGGGCGAAAAGAAAATGATCATTGTTTCCAATGAATATTGTTTGTAAATGACCAAATAAAATAATGTTTAAAAATATCTATATAGAATTTTCTATTTTGCAGTTAATTTTCAAGCTTTATTCAGTAGAAATGCTTTAAAATGGAACTAATAGAATCCAATTTATTTCTGTTTTGTGGGGAGGCTGTTTGTATTTTTTTGTACTAGCTTCATTCCAATACAAGTAAAATGTAATATGATTATCAATTTCTGCAGAATACACTGAAGAATCTAAGTCCTATGTGGTGTTTTTATCACATGGTTTGTCGGTCAGTTGTACTTACTCAAAAGCACCAAAATGGCCTACATCACTATGTCTAGCCAATGTACAATGTGTTTGACTATGGGTAATCAAAACAACATGAGCTCAGAAGGTTCAATCGCCAATGAAGCACAAGTAGCCCAAATGAACATTTGGATGAATATGTTAAAATTTGTGCATTTCACATTTCCTTTGACCAACTGAAAATCTGCTTTTCTTATTTAGCACAGAGCCTTCTTTCATGTGAATACACCCTGCTGGATGGTCTTTTGCCAATGTCTCTCATGTCTCATAATTGATATTTAAGTTCTTCATAGAGACCGTGAGAGGATCTTTGTATCACTTTTTCTGATCTCCAAATAATCACTCTTCTTGTATAAGTCCTCTACAAAATTGACTTTTATGCAAACTTGAGTTTAACATTCAACCAACACGGCTAGCCTTCTGAAGTTGCACTCTCTGAAGTAGGGTATGAATACTTTTTGTCATTACTGATAATTGTAGGTGGATACTTAGATAAAAAAGAATTTGTGATGAATATGTGCTTTCTAATAGTAGCTGGCTTTCATCTACATTTCCAACATATTTTATATACATTATTTCATTTAATGTTAGGCATGATTATCTTTCATCTTCCTCTTGGTGTCTCTTTCTGTTTCTCTGACTCTGTGTCTCTGTGTTGCACTCTCTGTCTTTCTCTGTCTGCCTGTCTCCTCCCTCCTTCCCAGGATCAATTTGGGAATATCTTAGAATGATATCTGTATTTATAGATAGTTGGTTCTAATTAGCCCACCTTTAGTTGCATGGCATTGTATGTCTTATTCAGAGTAAAAAAGAGAAAAACTTTCCTAATGCTTCTTCTCAAATGCCTTTTAATTGTCTTCCTTCTGCCCCTTGACATTCTCCTGGAAGTGGAGTCAAGAACTGGTATCACTACATTACTAGCTATTATTTATTAGGGTTTCTTGTTTATCTTCTTGCTACACTACCTCCAACATGAGTTCTGTTTAATCACACAGGGTCAAAAAAGGGGGGAAAATGAATGGAAATTGCAGAGAAAAAAGTAAGATTAGCATTTATATCAGGGGAAATAAAATTTAAAAATTCAAAATGCCATAAAAATTCTTCCTAATGATTAATACTATCCAAAGCAGTAATAATCTGTTTCGTGAAGTAGCCCATTTCTCCTCATTGAAAAGATTTAACCAAAGCTTGATTGCCCATTCACTTGGTATGTGGTAGAGGTGATTATTTTTCAGGTAAATGTTATACTAAGTGGCCACTGAAATCCCTTCCAATTCTGAATTTTTATGAGTCTGTGATTCTGTGCCCAGGCAACCTACAAATAAGTATTGAGGCATAAAATATTCAGTTAGGTGTTATTAGAGTCAGGGAGATTGGCACGATGGAGTCAGTGCTGAGAGCACTTAGAATCAGGAAGCACTAGTTTCAAATCTAGATTTTGACATTGATTTTGCTACCCTGATCAAGTCACTTAATTTCTGTCTGTCTCAATTCCCTTATAAGTAACATCGTGATAATAGTAATAGCTATTCTATTCTATTCTCATATATATTCTATTCACTTTGAGAAAAACCATATATAATGGTCATTTGGGGATTAAAACTTAATATTTTAAAGCCATTTTACTTAATTCAAAGTACTATATAAATGCTTATCATTTAATTATGCCTGTAGTGTGTTATGATTATGATTGCTATTATTTATTGTTGCCTTGGACTTGCATTCCACTAAACTTACTATAAATTTAAATATTAGACTTGTCACTGGGCAACTCTGTGTCTCACTCTGCTACCTCACTTTGCCAATTTTTAGAGACTTAATTTCTCTAATAGAACAGAATACCACCTCCTCTGCCTACATTCCGAAGCTGTTGTGAAGTTTTTTAAGGTTTAACACACTGCCAAAACAAGAGTTGCTTCTGTTTTTGTCATTCAAATGAGGTAGCTTCATTGATAGAACTCTAGTGCTGTTGTCAAACCATGTGGTTTAGTGAAGCCTAAAGTTAGAATTCTCAAGGATGAAAAACAACAGAGAAACAAGAAGAAATATTCTAAGATTCTGGGAAAATTCTGGAATTTCCCAGACTTGATTTTCCTAAGATTCACTCAGTTTTTATGCTTCATAGAACATTTTGAATTTGCTTATTGCTATGTAGTATTTGAGGCTTTCTTTTCATCTATATGGAAAATCAGAATTTTTAGAAACAGACTTGATTATGGTCACTTAATGAATATTATTACACATTAGTGTCCTCAGATTGCTTCACTGAGATTTCTATTTTACAGGAAGGGAGGGGTTTGGCAAGACTACCCTAAGGCATTGGGATTTGTAGGGTTTTTTCCATTAGCACGAACATACCTTTATCTAACATTTATAAAACTTTTTACCTTAATTAGCTCAAACCTGAACTTCTGTATCCTGTCTGGAAAAACAAAAACAAAAACGTGTCTTTGGGGGCCAGAGATGGGAGGTCCTAGATTCAAATCTGGCATCAGGCACTTTCTAGCTGTGTGACCCTGGGCAAGTCACTTACTTTCCTTTGCCTAGCTCTTACTGCTCTTCTGCCTTGGGACTGTAAACCTTAAAATTTCTTAGACTTATAAATGTTGGAAATTTCTGAAATTTCCAACATTTATAAGTCTAAGAAATTTTAAGGTTTACAATACTGATACATGGTATTGATTCTAGTATGGAAAATAAGGGTTTATTTAAAGAGAATTTAAATATTAAATGTGTCTTTGGTAATTATTAAATTGAAAATAACATTTGAAGTTAATAGTAGAATTGAATGTTCTTCTAAAAATTTATTTTTCTCAAAAATACCAGAGCATGACAGCATTAGCATGGTCTGTGGTAACAATGAAAAAAAAATAACAAGACAGCAAAAATACTGCTTTCAGATTTGCTCAACTGCAGGAGCCCAGGAGAATAGCTCAGTCTTCTCAAATCATTGAAAGCAGTGAAGCAGAGAATTTGCCCTGTGTTACGATAAAAGCTTCAAGGGAATAAATGAGAATCAGGAAGAGATTTTGCTTTGGACACAATCACAGATGAGTTTGATAAAGACACTGAGCATTTTGATAGCAGGTTTAGTGCTTCAAACAACTGACAGTGGGCATCTTTCAGTTTTGAACATGGAGCTCAAATCTTGTTCCCTGGACAAATAAGCTGGCAAATATATGCTTTCTTCAGAACAGGATGCAATATTTAGCACCTGGAACCGTGAACAATACAAACAGGGGAGAGTTAAAAGAAAGGAAGATTAATCCATATTTTGATATTATGACAAAATCCATAAAATTTCAACTAGTTTTAATGTTTAAAGCATTCCCTTTGCCATCTCCTTCCAATGAGATTGTTTTTCCTTTTTTCCTTTTCTTTTTTCTTTTTTTAGGTTTTGCATCATACCTTACTTTTACTAAAATCATGTTGTGATTACTTCTGACAGAGAAATGAAGTGAATTCTTAAGACTTGTGTGAGAGCAGATTGCAAGCTTGGGCATGTTAAACCATTCAGACAAATTTCAATGATGTGTTCAGTGATGGGAGTTGTATCTATCACATGAGACCAAGCTAGCTACCAATAGCTTATACAATATAGATGAACCACAGGCAATCTTGAATGCTTCTCCTAAGAAGAGAAGGATTTTGTTTTCCTTTGAGGAGAAAACTATGTTAATAAAATACCACACATATTGGGCACTAAAGTATTAAAACGTGTCATAACTTCATATACAATCCACAAGTAAATGCATTTTACCACAGTTTATCTCTAAAGGGTAAAATCATAAAGATAGCTAACTTTTAGGTAGAACCTTACAGTTTAAAAAATGATTTACACTCTTCATTGCAACAATCCTGGTGTGAAGAAGGTATTATTTCCATTTTTAGATGTGAGACTGAAACTAAGAGAAATTAAGTGACTTATTTAGAATCTCACATAGTTCATAAGTATTTGAGTTAGGCTTTTAATTCAGGCTTTCCTAATTCCACATTCAGTATATAGCTTTCTTTAAAAAAATGTGTTATTCCAATAGATACGGTTAGTTCCTCCCCCAAACAAATCTGATGCCTTGGTGATCAGCTTGTTAATATGAAGAGGCCCATTGGTTTAGGTGGTAAAGGAGAATGTGACAAAAATTTAGTCTGAATAAACTGATTTTTTGATCTTATATTTAGGGTGAGGGCAACTAGGTGACTGGATTGAAAGTCAGGTCTATAGAAGGAAGGTCTTGCATTTAAATATGGCCTCAGGTTTTTCCTAGCTATGTGACCCTAAGAAAATCACTGGACTCCCAAATTGCCTAGCACTTTCCAGTCTTCTGCCTTGGAACCAATGCAGAGTATTAATTCTAAGACAGAAGTTTGGGATTAAAGGATATTTTACTTTATTTTCCCCCTTTAATTCTATCAACAATATCAAATCTAAAAATACATAAACTATAAAAAAATCACAAATACATATAAATTATTTTATTTATAATTATGCTTACATATATAAAATTTTAGGAGATATTGCAATATACTCTTATTCTGATTTTGATTTCAAAAGAGATTATAAATCAGTAAATATTTATTAAGCACTTATGTTTTGGACATTATGCTAAGCTCTGGTGATAGAAAAAAGTCAAAAGACAGTACTATGCACAATGAGATTACAATATAATTGATGAGACAACATGAAAACTATATAAGAAGGAAGTTAAATACAATGCAAATATGTTATATTTAATATAATAATTAATAAGATAAGTAATTAAATTAAGTCTCTAGAATTAAGAAGGATTGGTAATGGCTTCCTGAAAAAGATGAGATTTTATTTAAGACTTAAAGGAAGCCAGGAAAGTCAGTAGTCAGAATTGAAGAAATTGGGCATTCCAGGCATGTGGGGCAGCTGGAGAAAATAAATAGAGCTGAAGATTATATTCTTCAATGATCTGGGTATCAGTAGCAATAGCCGCTGCATCAGCAGCAGCATCAAGCAATGTTAATTTTCCAGTTTCATAGAAGTTGCTTTGTGCTAAGTCTAAACATGAGATATGTTGACCAGTGATGATTGAGTTTCTCCAGATGTTCCTGTGGATGTCACTGGACTGATTTTATTAAGCTCGGCATATCTTTGATTAATTCAATTTTTAAAATAAAATACAGTTAAATAAGCCACATATTAGGTTTTGATAGTCACTATATAGATGAAAAATTGGTTATGACCAGATTACACAGAAGAAGGAAAATGATAAGTAATATATGGGAAATTATCCAGGACTTTCAATGCTGTCAAGCTGTTCCATACTATTAAAAGCCTATTTTCAACACTGATATTTTTCTAATAATTTATGTGCCTGTGAATCATGGACTATTTTGATCACAGAAGAATTTAAATTCCAGCTGACACATGAGATAGTGAGATAATACAGAGATGATGTAAATAAACTGCTGCATAATACCAATGAGAATAAGTACTCAAGGAATCACAAACACACATACAGGTACATACACACACAAAGCATCAAGGACATGAACGATCAATATGTTGATATATCACATAGCAAGAATGATGGATACAAGATGGAAATGTCTAACTGGTAAACACAAAATATGAAAAGAAGCAGAAGATGGTCATTGGGCCAGTGGTGTCTGGGGTCTTTATGGAGAAAAATGATTAGGAATTGCATGGATTGCATAGGTTAGGACTTCTGGTAGATTATCAGAGAACATCCAAATTGATAGTGATTCACAAAGTGTATGTATGGAATTCTGTTGGTCTCCAAGACCCTTTCATGTAACCCTTGGTGATGAAAATTATTTTTCAGAATAATAGTAAGAAATTAATTTCCTTTTAAAATATTCCTCCCTTTCCCAATGAAAGAGCTATAAAAACTCAGTTTTTCTTCATTTTCTTCAACCAAAACAACAATTTGAAGTCAGAACCATAAAGGAATTGAGATATTTTTTATTATGTTTAATATTAAATATATTTGAAAAAATATATAAAAAATGCCACTAATTACTTACACTAATTTTCTCACTATTTTTAGGTTTGAAAAATATGACATTTAAAATGTTATTTATATTAATATGTGTAATTATCCTATTGTGACTTTAAATGAATTAATACATACAGTTTAAAATAATTTTAATTTCTAATAATATTAATACCTCTATATGTATAATCATATAAAGGAAATCTCTTGGAGTCTCTGAGGATTTTTTAACAATATAAAGGGGAATATATGACACTAAAAAGTTTGAGAACACTGCACATTGAGAAGATCATGGATACCCTGAAATGAGGACATTTCAACTGCTAATGTGATAAAGTATTAAACTAATCAGCCTATAAGCTATAGCTTATATGTCTGAAGGAGCCAAAAAGAAAGAAGAAAAATCAGCGTAATAACACATCTTCATAAAGGCTAATGGTGAGAAGAGAAATTAGAAATTTTAGGGGGTTCTCTCAATGTGTTTTAATTTGGGTAAAACAAGTCACTCTGTAATGGTGAGCCTATGGCACATGTGCCAAAGATGGCACACAGAGAGGTCTCCGTGGAAACATGCACAATCACCCTCCAGTTAGGTAGTAGAAAGGTAGAGATACTCAGGTGGAACTACTCCCTTACCACTCTCAATTGTACCTCTCCACCACTCTTCCCAGCAGCCCAACAGAAGTGCTTACTCCGTCCTTGAGCTACACCTTCCCTTTTCCTCACCCTTGTCTGGGGTAAGGCAGTGGGGGGTGGGGGGTAGGATGTGGATCACTTGATATGGATGAGGCAGGGCACATTACCCAGTATGAGGCAGGGGCAGGGCATGGGACTCAGTGTCTAAAAAGTTCTAAAAGGGATTTGGCATCACTGAAGTCACTAATGATCCTTCAGGTCCTTTCTACTCTCAGTATTCAATAGCACTATGAGGGCTATAGCAAAGGTTATAGGTTCAATCCCTATATCAGTTATTTAAGGAATGCCTAGAAAAAATAAGCAAAATAAAATGAAGAAAAAACAATAACAAACACAGAATTCAGACCAACTCTCAAACGTTATATAAACTCTAATTTCAGGAAGTAGATGAAAGGTTTTAAACAGCTAAGCAGAATTGCTTCACTGATACAAGAAAAATAAAGTAAAATCTACCTTTTATTTACAATGATTCAATTTCATCATCTTTATGTAGAATGGTCAAAATATTTTTTTGTTATAAAGAGAATTATAGAAAAAATAATCTCTAATTTTTAAATGTAACATGAATTTTTGTGTATCTACTCTGCTCCATATTTTCAGAAAATTATTCATTATTTTGGAAGCAGGGCTGAAATTTGAGAACCAAGCATGCCAACTAGAAGTCTCTTACAGCTAAAATTATTTGTATTTCATGTATTTTACAATATCTTTTTACTTTAATGAGTTGTTTATAATACCTTATTATAAATTTTGGCTTAAGTATATATTCCTTAATTTCTATACTTTCTCTGTGTCATCTGCTCGCCTCTGTTTTTTGTCTGTGGATTCCATAAAACTCCCCAAAATTATATTTTAATTTCTTATGCTGATCAATAACATATCAAAAAAGGGATAGGGAAAGTTACAATGTAGAAGGGAATAACTTTACTTCAGTTAAACCAAAAAGCAGTTTGGGGTTATCATAACTAGCAAGACATCCAAAGTTACTGGCTGACATATATAATAGTAGATTCTTGGTTTTTGTCCTTAATAATTCCCATCATCTGCATCCCCAAGTCCACTAATAGCTGATTCTAAAGTTGCTTACACTTTTCCCCTCTGCTGTCTAGAATACCTGCTTCATAGGTAATGAACTGGCTTCTATCTTTATTTTCTTTTTCCTTTCTTATTTCATCCATGTACTTTTACTTACGGAAACTTTGCTTCCCCTTGATAACACCTCAACCCTTCCTAGCCTTTCTAACACTAGCCTCTTACTTGTTGTCTTCCCCTCTTATCCTTAAGCTCCTTAAGAACAAGTGCTGTTTTGGTAGTGGTGGTGGTGGTGATGATGATTGTAATTATAAGATATTTGTTATTATTGCTCTTGTTTCACATAATAAAACAAAGTAAATGCTTGTTGATTTTAATTAATGAATGGGTTTGACTTATGACATACTAAAGAGTCATCAAAAGGTGAAGATATATAATATATACCATTGCAAATGGGCTTCAACTTTGAGAGAGTTCAAACTTTAAATATTTCTTGGTATCTGTCCGTAGTATTTATCCAGCTTAAAATAAGAACATGGATATTTTCTTACACTAAATGAGTAAATGTGTTGACAAAGGTTATTAGATATGTTTAGCATGACCTGTTTTTAATAAGCCAATGTTGTTTGCAAGTTAAAGTGCTGAAGGCAAGGTATTTGCTAAGGCAATCCTCAACAAACATTAAAATTCCAAAACATTAAAGCAATTATCATCAGTTCCACAAGGGAGGAGGATATTTCAACAAAATGTTGACTCTAAAATAACTAAAAATTCATTTTACATTATTTTGTAGAACTGAATAAGCAAAACCAAGCATCAAAAGAACATTAAATACAAAGGGAGTCACTCAAATTAACAAATCCAAGTATTTCACTTGTAAAGATTAAAATTTAGGAATATCGGGAGACTGAGGCAGGTAGAAATTAGTTTCTCTCTGCAAGGAGTATTATATTTTTTAGAGGTTTATTGAAGAGTAAGGATTAAAGAAAATACAGGATAAGAGACACATGTCCAGGCCATAGAGAGGCCTAGACACAACCTCACCTACATTATGAAAAAAAGTCAGGCCTGCCCCAAAACAGAAGTCCAACTGTCAAGAAACCTCAAAAGCCTTTGAATCAGCTTAAATACCTTCTTGATCTCGGCCCAGGTGAGGTTACAAGGCATTCTGGGGAAGTGGAGCAAAGGCTCATGGGGATTGTAGTCCTGTATTCAAGTCTATTTTTTACACACTTATATTTCTTAATTATAATCCATCTAATCTATCTATCTATCTATCTATCTATCTATCTATCTATCTATCTATCATCTACTTATCTATCATCTATCTATCTATCTATCTATCTATCTATCTGTCTGTCTGTCTGTCTGTCTGTCTGTCTGTCTTTCTTTCTGTCTGCCTGCCTATCAAGTACTTCTATGCATACATACATCATGAGATTTTCTTTTCTATTTTAATAATTTTCAATGTTTTATTTGTAATAGTCAACATCCAGAATTAGGCATGTTTGGAGTTACTGACGAGAAGAAAACTAGTCAAAAGTAACAATAATAATAAAACAATGGTTATATAATTAAGACATTTAAAAACATGGTATTGTATGATATTTTCAAACTTTCATGAAATCATATCAGCTTGTTTTCCTTTACCTTTCATCTCAGTACATCTCAGGAACTTTGCTGCTACTACTAGTGGGGTTTGTTGGACAAATAGAGCTTTAGAATTTAGAAGGCAAGGATTGAGATGATCAGTAGCTGTGGAGGTTTTCAGTAAGATGCAGATCAAATAAAGAAATAGGTAAGAAGCATATGGTTTAAGAACTTCTTGTTTCCTGAAAGGATTAATCATAAGAGTCATTCAGTATTCATTATTTCTTGAATGATTCAATTCCCAAATCTAAAAAGGTGAGAGAAAATGATAGTTACACTAACTAATAATGACTACATATGTGTAAATATGTATATATATATATATATCTTTTATATAGCTGATATGAATAATCATTATAGCTTATATTTACCACTTTAATATTTTCAAAATATTTTACTCATGATTTAAACTCCAAGATTCCTTTGAGGTAGATACTATTATCATTCCAATTTTACATAAGACGAAACTAAATATGAGAAAATTTGGGATTTTTATGCCATCACATGCAATGTTTATTTGGCTAGATTTTTCCTCTTCATTTCAAGTCTAGCAATCTATCTGTTATACTACCTAGCTGCCTAAGGAAAGGGATAGAAGGGGGATTTTCACACTAAAAATCAGATGTATATATCATTATTCAATAATGAATGTGCAGACAGGTAATACAATAACTGAAGGGCAGTTCATGGGTACAGGGGAAGTTTCAGACACATGTATTTGTAAGAGGCATCAAAATTATATGATATTTTTATTAGTATTTCCAAAGCTGACCAAATTGGGAATTCATTACAACCAAATTTCTCAATTAATGATATACACATATGCATATACATATACACACAGAAAGTGTGTAAATAAAACTATATCAAAGTGCATTTATATGTGTGTATATATATACATACACAAAGTATATATTATATATGCATATATATATGATGCATGGATATTAACTTTGGTATAGTTTTATTGTAACTATACCCAGTGTAAATAAAACTATACCATAAGTTTAAATGGAAAACCCTTTGGGTTCCTCTGCACTCTCAGGACCACAGCTATATTGAGGGGTGGTAAAACAGGGGAAGAAGAAAGAGCTAATAGTATCCCTATTTCAATTAACTATCTTTCCCCTCATTTTATTCTGCAGAATTCCATTTCACACAACATACTAAGGCAGAATAGATGCTGCCTTCATGTATAATTGAAAAAAAAAATAAAAGAATGAAAAGTCTCACCAGCTTGGTGCTGATGTGTGATATTTCAAAATTCAGAAATTTATTTCATCATTTCTCCCAAGCTAAAATGGGAATGACATTAGGAGGAGTAAGAAAATGTTCTTTTTCAATATGAATTAACTTACAAGATATGTTCCTAATGGCAACAAGTAGGAGAAATCAGATGATGGAGATGGATGAGTATTTGGTAGAAGAGGGAGGCAGGGGTTGGAATGATGTCCAGAGAATGATGGTACACATATTTCCCTAAATTTTTCTTTGGGGAATGTAGTGTGTAGTGGAAAGCTTTATCTCCATTTTCTACAGGAATTTTTAAAGAAAAGAGATAAATCCTGAACTAGGCATTCTATGTATTTACCTTCCAGAGCCCAACTTCAACTCTCCAGTGAAGCCCCTTCTCTGAAGCTGTGTTTGCACTTTTTTCAGGTGAAGAAGCAAATTGTTTCTGACAAAGTTTTGAAACAAAATTTTATTTTTATTCTTGTATTTCCACTCCAGCCTTGAAATCAGCTGCATGTCTTTTGTCCAACAACCAACTAGTAATAATCACTAGAAGTTTGTCTAACAGATAATGACTTTGTTCATCTATGATAATTCATGAAAATCATCTAGTGAGGTGAAGATTATTACCAATTGCATTAGTAGAAGAAATATCCACATTGAAAAAAGAACATATCCTTCAATTAAAAGTATCACAATTCTTCCATAACATATCCTATTAAAAACCATTTTACCTTGGACCCTTTAGATATTTCTTTTCCAGTTATTTCCTTACTACAAACATAACAACTGAGAGGTAAGCTAAAGATTTTTTTTTCCTAACTTCCTGAAGCTATCAGTCATATGACAGATTTTTTCTTTGTTTCAGATGCCCAAATATAACAGTAAAACATCATAAGGAATATAAATAGATAGATAAAAATAATATATGAATTACTTAATTTGCTATATAGTTTAAACTATAGTATTATATGAGTAAATTAAGACTATTTTACAAAGTCAGGAGAGACCATATCTTCTGGAATATGTATTACATGAAGTAAATGTTGCTAATGTAAACATTAACTAAAGGTCATACTGTCCTTAATGGCACCCATCACAAGCCTAATTTCATTAAATGTATTTAATAAATAAAAATTGAATATAGGTCTAGCTATCTGACTTCTGATCATTGAGTTCTGGTAATACGAGGCAATTCTCATGACATGAACCATAAATATTCTTAGAGTAATCTATGGGCTTTCTTGATGGCTACAAGGAAAAAGGCTACCAAGAACTGCATGTCAGCCCTAATAGTTCTATCACTCTCAAAGCTCAGTGCATTAGCTTCTTCATTATGTGCATACTTTATGCTTTGTTGACAGCACACCACTGATAGGGACTGCAACTGATTGGAATTGATCCACCACTGAGCCTCTGCTGCTGTCATAGCTGATTATGCCCTTAGCACTCTGCCCCAAAACCTATGTTTTGTGTTTGGCAGGTTCTTGAGCTTACAGTCCAGATTTACTACTTTGCTTCCACTGAGCCTATTTTTGCATTTGCATATTTATAAGACACTATTAATATGCTTGATGATCTTCAGATATGAGGAGCATCAACATAGGAAAATGAATGTCAGAAATGAAACTAGAAACAAGGGATTTGCTTTAGGGAAAAATAAATGTTAGTACTTCTTCCCCCACTGGAAGAATTGAACTTGTTTAACCATTTGGGTTTTGAATTTTACTAATCCTATCTTATCAAAGCAGAATATTAATTCCAGAGAGCAAGATATAGGAAAGTGAAACTGGCAATTTCAGGAGACCTGACTTAGAATTCTGGATTTAAAAACCGTGTCATCATAAACAAGTCATTTAATCTCTAATTCTCAGTTTATTCACCTGTAAAATAATAACACTTGGGTTGCTTATTTCATATATGTCTTTGTAACCCTTAAAGTGCTTTATAAACATTTTATTTCGAATTTAGAGTTGCACTTTCCTATGATTTTATTTGCTCCTGAGGGAGGATGTCTGTCTGCCTGTCTGTCTGTCTCTCTTTTTTTCTCTATATATCTCTCTCTCAATCTATCTATCTATCTATCTATCTATCTATCTATCTATCTATCTATCTATCTGTCTGTCTGTCTGTCTGTCTGTCTGTCTGTCTATCTATCTATCTATCTATCTATCTATCTATCTATCTATCTATGTATCTACCTATCTACCTACCTACCTACCTATCTATCTATCTATCTATCTATCTATCTATCTATCTATCTATCTATCTATCTATCTATCTATCTGTCATCTACATATATGATACAAGCATGTGTATATATAACATTGGAAATATAGAAACACAAATAGAATATTTTTATATGCTAACATTTATATAGAGCATAGTATGTGCTAGTCATGGTGCTAAGTGCTTTAAAAAATTATTATCTCATTCCAGCTTCATGTAAACTTGGGAGGCATGGGCTAATATCATACCCATTTCACTTGATTAAACTAAGACAAACAAAAGTTAGGTGACTTGAACAGGGCCACATAGCTATTAAGTGTTTGAATTAAGATTTGATTTCAGGTCTTGCTAATGCACACAGGTGTGCATATATAACATACACATTTATGTATGTGTTCCTATAAATATATAATGGTACATGCATTATATACATATATGTCTATATAAAATATTACATATAATATTATGTGTATACAGACTATTAAAACACTCTTTAAACTATAAGTTTCAAAGAAGGTGCATACATGTTGTATACATAGAAGAGTTTCATCATTTGTAAGTTTTTAGCATTATCTTCCACAGTTCATAGGACATCAGTGGGCACTTAGTCAATGATCAATATTACCTGTTGACTGATTGATATATGCTTTTCCAAGCTGATTACTTGATTACATGCTTTTTTTCAACTTGTATTATGGTTTCTGACAAATATAATAGCCACAAATATATTGGTAGATAGTTCCTTTTTGAAAGGATTCATATTATTTTTTATTGCTAGGTGATGAGATAATTTCAAATAAAATTCCAATTTTTATTCTTCTCAGTAGATGCTAGCTTTATTACCCCATTGGAAAGTATTTGAGAAAGTGTAGTTAAACAATGATCAGAAGTTATCCAGGTTTTCTGAGTTCATATCATTAGTCTCCCTCTGGACCATAGAAAAATAAATTGTCAGTGCATATGCAGAAAAGTGGCTTTGAAAAGTAAAGTTTTTCTGGAAGTTAACTCTTCTAGTGGTGAACAAATTGGTTAGAAGAGATTTGCCAATAGTTTCAATATAATCACAAATAGATTGATGTATTATTAAATTTAGGTAGTCAATGTGTGATGAGAAAATTATTTTCTTTTAACTGAACCAAATTCTTCTATATTCTATCTTTCATATATATAACAGTAAAGTTATATATTTTGATAAGATTGGTCCTAGGAAGACAGATAAGCTTCTTTAAGCTTTTGATAGCTTGTACAAATGTCTGCTTTGGAGCTGTGGAGAAATGGCACAATTCATGGTTTCCTGAATATATTTCAAAGAAAAAAATTTAAGCATAAGTAAAGAACCTTTCTAAGGGCTGACAGAGATTACACTGTTAGGAGAAGAAAACATATAACACTGAGGCAATCAGGCAGATATGGATGATATGTTAATAAGACTAAGAAAAATGTGGGTAAACCAAGAGTTGCATTAAATTTGGTGAAAGGTTATGCTCAACAAAAAAAGGATTTAGACTGTGTTTTAGGATTTTTTTACTATTTCATTTTAAGGTAAGAAAAGTCAAGGACAGTATCGTATAGTGAGTAGAATGCTGAGTTGTAAATCAGTAAATGTAAATTTTAAACTAATATATACTTCTCCCTCTCCCTACCTCCCTCTTTCTCATTCTCTCTCTCTCTCTCTCTCTCTCTCTCTCTCTCTCTCTCTCTCTATATATATATATATATATATATATATATACACATATACATATATATACATATATATTTACACATATACATATATTCTTCTACATTGTGTGTCTTGAACTACTTAAAGACATAAATCAATAGAGCCAAGATGCTGTTATTTATATGTCATTATATAAGGCATTAATCATTTTCTGGCATGTGAATTTCCTCTGTTGATGAAGATCATGATTAATATAGAATTTGTCAAATAATATTAGTGAGAGGCATTTTGGTGGTCAAAGAGATTAAGGGATTTTTTCTATGGCCACATTGTTATTAAGAGCAACATATAAAATTCATTTTTATTTAACAATAGTTCATAGCAATATAGATGTGTAAAGTACTTTTTATATAATAAATAAATAATATAAATAATAATAAAGATGTTCAAAATACTTCAATAAATCATCTCAGTTGAGTTTTCTAAAAACCCTGTGAAGTAGATACTCTACTACAGGTACCATTATTCCCATTTTATAGAAAATAAAATTGACATGTAACTGTTTGGTGATTTTCCTGTGGTTATATGGATAATAAATTTTATTAGCATAATTTAAACCTAGGTATTCCTGATTATAAATCCAGGACTTACACATCCTCTCTCATTCCTCCTCTCCCATTTGGTTTTTCTTGGTCTTTGTAATTTTTCCTGATTATACATTAATACAATCTTAATATTGTTTTCTGACATTTTGGCATTCATAATCTATCCTTCCTTCCCACCTTACTGAGAATATAGGCAATATGATATATATTAAATGCATATTATCACATATATGTTTATGTTCCTCATATTGGTAAATAAGAAACATATTACTTACACTATAGAAAAATTAATGGAAGAAACAAAGTGAAGAATGTTATGTTTCAATCTTCATCCCAACTCATCTGTTATTTCTACAGAAGAGGATATCCATTTTAATCATAAGTCCCTTAGAGTTTTTGGCGATCCTTGTCTTGTTGAAAATTTAAGTATAACTGTTAACCATCACATACTTTTGTTGTCATTGTGTACAGAAATCTCTTTGTTATGATTATTCCACTTTGCATCACTTCATATAAGTCATTCCATGCATTGTTCATGATCATCTTGTTTGTCATTTCTCATGGCACAATAGCATTCAATTACTATCATATACCACAACTTATTCAACCATTCCTCAATTGATGGATACCTCTTCAGTTTCCAGTTCTTAGCTACCATAAAAAGAGCTGTTATAAATATCTTTGTGCATGTATGTTCTTTTACCTTTATATTTAATCTCTTTGGGATATAGACCTAGGAGTGATATAGTGATATTGCAGGGTCAAAGGGTATGTACAGTTTGATGGTCCTTTGGACATGATTGTAGATTATTCTCCAGAATGATTTTTATCACTTCTCATCTCTACAAACAGTGTATTAGTGTCTCAATTTTTCCACATCTCCAACATTTATAATTTTCCTTTTTTGTTATATCAGTCATTCTGATGGGTGTGAGGTGGCAAAAATTGTTTTAATTTTCATTTCTCTAATCAATAGTTATTTGGAGCATTTTTCGATATGACTGAAGATAGATTTAGTTTCTTCATCTGAGAATTGCCTGTTCATGTCCTTTAACCACTTGTCAATTGGGGAATGCTTTGTATTTTTTATAAATTTGACTCAGTTATTATTATTGTTTGAGAAATGAGGCCTTTTTCAGAGTCAATGACTATAAATATTTCCCCAACTTGTTGTTTGCTTTTTAATCTTCTTTGCATTGACTTTGTGTACAAAACCTTTTTAATTCAATGTAGTCAAAGTTTTATATTCTGCATCTAAAAATGTTCTCTATGTCTTGTTTTACCTAAGTTCTTCCCTTATTCATAGGTCTGACAGGTAAACTATTTTGTACTCCTCTAATTTGTTTATGCTATCACCTTTTATTTATGAATCATGCATCCATTTTTACTTTATTGTGTGAGATGTTGGTCTCTGCCTGATTTCTGCCATACTTTTTTTCCAGTTTTCTCTGCAACTTTCTTTTTCCAATAATGGGTTCTTCCAAAAGTTTAGATGTTTGGGTTTGTCAAACAATAGGTTGTTATAGTTATATACCATCGTGTGTTCAATGCCTAATCTATTCCATTGGCCCATCTCTTTAATTCTTAGCCATTGGTAAATTGTTTTGTTGGTTGTTGCTTTATTCCTCTGTCTCCATTCTCACTACTACCACCAATATACACATACACATAAGGTGGCATAAATATATATAACCTTTCATTCGCATTTTGAACTTGTTTGGTAGTGAAATTTTTATTGCTCCTCATTTACCCTGAACCAGAACTCAGATCAAACCAGATGTTCCATATTGATTATTCCTTTCACAACACTGCATTTCCTCCTAAGCACAAGATGTTATTATTAACAGATTATTGGTACTCATGGCATTTGTCAAATTTCTCTCTTCTCTGAACATGAGTTTAAATTCCTCTTTTCCTGGGGAAAAAGAAGTTGGTAGGATTATCTGTCATCTACTTTTTACTCAACATTTTCAAATATGTCCATAGCTACATATTTTTAAAGCCATCAAGATACAGAGAATTCATTCTTATAGGAATTTCTAAGGATGTGCATTTATGAAAGGATTTTTTGTTATGTACACCCATAATATTAAGGCATTGCAGTTGTCTGAATACAAGAAGCAAAGCCTCAGGAACTATGTGATCATTTTGCAACTAGTCATAAACTTCTTTCAGAAGTTCATGAGAAGACAGAGGGGAAATCCCTTTTATTATGAAATAAAAGAGGAAGATTTTAGACCATTGCATATCAATTTCTGAACAAATGGAAAGGGTTCTGTAATTTGTTATGAAGGTTATAAAACCTTCACATTTTAATAATGATTTAATATTTACATGTTCATGTTTGTATGCATATGTATACATAAAAGTAAAGAAACCTAGATCTAAGACTTTTTAATGAGAAAAACAACAGAATGCAAATGTTTTAGTTGATCATAAGTTCAATATGAGCTAACAATGTGCTATAATATGGAGTGTATAGAGTATTCATGAAGAACTATCCCTTCTGGTTTTTAGGCTTAGTAGACCTTTGTGGGACTGTTTATACACCCTTGGTGTCCAACCAACTTTCACCCATTACCCTAAAAAGCTATATAACCTCCTAAATGACCATAATCCCATAAAACCAAGTTGGCAGAAAGGCTAAACCATATTGGACTATAACCAACAGTCATCAAATATATTGTTGAGTTAGGGGATACTAATATAAGTGCAATATAATCTTTTTAAATTCTTTTTTTCTTTTTTTCTTCCTTTCTTTAATCAATAATGATTCATAACTTTTTTCATATGGCTAAAGATTGTTTTAATTTCTTCCTCAGGGAACTGCTTGTCTTTTGATCATTTGTCGATTGTGGAATGCTTTATATTCTTATAACCTCAATTCAGTTCTCTATATGTTTGAGAAATGAATCCTTTTTCAGAGACACTTGCTATTATTTTCCCCAAAGTTTATTTCCTTTTTAATCTTAGTTGCATTGGTTTTATTTGTACAAAACCTTTTAAATTAAATGGAATCAACTGCAACATAAACTTAACATTCATTATTATTATTTGGCATATAAAATACATTTATGGAAAAAGTGATAATAATTTAGCAAGTAGTTTATCATGCATCATAGTGAAAGTTAATGGTAGATATTAAGTTAAAACTATGCTGAATTCAGAGTTGTAATGTATCTTATAGTGCTTCTGATCCAATGCATACCTAAACAAAATTTGCCTCCACATATCGGATAAGTAATTATTTATTCTAAGCACAAAGTAGTTAGAGTGAGGATAAATTTATAGGCAAATTTATATTTGACATGAAAAAATTCTCTAATAATTAGAAATATCCCAAGGTTGAACAGTTCTGGAACATAGTGACTGCTCCTTCATTGGAAGTTTTCAAGTATAGATGATGAATTTTAGGATTTCTTGCCAAGGAAATCATTTTCGTGGCATTATTTAATCAAATGGCCACTGAGTTCCCTTTTAATTCTGAAATCCTGTTATTATCTGAAATAAGTGAAAAGTAATGAATGAACTAAGTAGATTGGTGACATTAAGAGTATAAATGAATGTTATAAATGTCAAATTTTTAGAAAGTCATATTGTTAGATAGACTTTTCCTAAATCTTCTTTTTGGGTAGCTAGATAGTTAGTGGATATGGTGCTAGGCAGGGAGTTTAATTCTGGCCTCCAATGCTTACTAGTATATTACCCTGACCAAGTTACTTAATCTTGTTTGCCTCAGTTTATTTTCTATAAAATACGCTTGTGAAGGAAATGACAAACCATTGTAGTATCTTTCCCAAGAAAACCCCAAATGCAATTATGAAGAGTTAGAGCCAACTGAAAAATCTGAATAAAACAATCTTATTTTTACTTAAAATGAATGAATCTAATATCTGTTACTGAAACCTATTGTACTCTATCCCCTCTCCATTATCTATTTCACTTTTAAGATCTGCTAATTAATAATTTAATTCGCTTAAACAAGATATAATGTTTATTTAGAAGTCATTAGGAAGAATTTTCTAAAAATTCATAACCTCATACATAATTTCCTGTCTTCTCTATTTTATTTTTAATAATAGTAGGGGACACATGTGTACACATATGTTAGCAATGCCTATATATTTTATTTTAACATTTCCAACAAAGTAAATAGGATTAAATGACTTGACCAGGTTCATACAGCTAGTAACTATCTTAGGCTTGATTTGAATTCAGAAAGATGTCTTCCTATCTCTAGGTCTGAAAGTTTATCCACTGTACCATAATTCATTAAAAAAATTCATTAACCAGGTCCAAAATCAATATTTTACTGCATTTTGGCTCCACAGTTTCTTTGTAAGTATGTAGACTCCATTTTTTATCACTAGTCCTCTGGAATTATGTTAGACTTTATATTAATTAGAATTCTTAAATTGTTGCTGTTTCTTTTTTTTTTAAGCCCTTATCTTCTCTCTTGGAACCAATATTCCAAGGCAGAAGTATGGTAAGGGCTAGGCAATGGGGGTTAAGTGACTTGCCCAGGATGACACAGCTGAAAGTGTCTGAGGACAGATTTGAACCCAAGACCTCATGTCTATGGGCCTGACTCTCAATCCACTGAACCACCCAGCTACCCCCTGTTGTTGTTTCTTTACACTGATATTCATGTAAGAATCATTCTTCCAGTTTTCATTTCACTATACATCAGTTTATAGAAAATTTATAGATTTTTCTGAGATTGTCTTTTCCGTTATTTCTTACAGAAAGTGGTCTTGGTGTGAATTAAGTGGCACAGTGGACAGAACACTGGGACTGAGGTTTGGCACATTTGGCTTTGAATCCAGCCTCCGTTTATTACTGCTACTACTACCACTACCACTACCACCACCACCACCACTACCACCACCACCACCACTATTACTACTACTACTACTATTACTACCACTTACTAGCTATGTGACCCTGGGAAAGTCATTTAACCTGTATTTACCTGTTTACCTCACTTTCCCAAGTTATAAAATGGGATTAATAATTAAACTGACCTCTAATAGTTTTTTTTTTCTGAAGATTAAATGAAATAATTGTAGTAAAATATTTAGTACAGGGCATGGAAAATATAAATATTTATTATTATTTTTATGTATCATAGTTGGTTCAATCATCTAGCAATTTGTGGCCATCCTCTTAGTTCATTGTTCATTGTTATAACAAAATAAATGCAAATGCATATGGTTCCTTTTCCTTTTAAAAATAATCTATGTATTATCAATAGTATTGGTAACATTGTATTAAAGGGCTGCTTGTACAATAAAATTTTAAAAAATTCAATTGAATCCTCACAATTTTATGTGAGAGATACTAAACTCCATATTTATTGATGAAGAAGCAAAGATGTAGACTGTTGTTCTGTGGTATCAAATGTAGGACAAATCCACAGATATCTCTTGACTCCAAAATTAATGTAATGTTGCATGGTCTTATTACAAGTGATGTCTCCTTTGCTACTTCAACAGTTTTGCCATAATTATGTATATGTATGTGTGTATATATATATATGTTATATATGATTACGTTGTTTATGAAGTGGTCAATGTGCTGATTATTCAGGCATGAAAGAGTCAAATCTGATTTCACTTTATTTTGCTTGTGGCTATGCATTTTTTGGGGAAAATTTTATCCCCAAAACAGTATGAGAAGATGATTGAAAATTCTTCAGATCTCAGAAATGGAGATTAGAGAAACCTGTGCTCCATTTTAACTGTCTTATCTCCATAATCTGCCAGTTTCAGTTATGTGTATGAGCAAACTCAGGGAAAGTGATATTGAAAATCAGAAGTTTGAAAAAATGATTACTTTCAAACTCTATAATAGACAGCTGAAGGATAGAGATAAGAATTGAAGTACTGATCATTAAATCATCAATAACGTCAGCTCCTTGGTTAGAGATGTCAGTGAAACTACCTCTAGTCCACAGGTGACCATTTTGAATTCTTAGATATTATCATTCTAGAAATAAGGAAACAATATTCATTTTTTAACTTTTATTAAAGAGTTATCTATGTGCATGTCCATCCCTCTCATTATAAATTCAATGATGACAAGGTTGTTGAGATATTCATCTTGATATCCTCTGCACATAGTAGGTAGTTAACTAATGTTTACTAAATTGAATCAATTCCATTTGAAATGGATTTGGGACTAGAGCTAAAAGTCTAGTTTATTTTGCCAAAGATACTTGTCTAGAATTAACTGTGTTAAAAGCAGTATCTAATCTTAGGCATTGACAGTTCACTTGACTGCCCTTCTATTATTATTGCTTATTTTACCAATTTAAAATATGAAAAGTAAAAAAGAAATAGGTAAGTAAATAAATTAAAATATGATTGTTCAAATTAAAAGAAAAAGTAACAATAAAAATAGCACCAATACAAAGGGAGCTGAATATGATGAGTAAAGGTTTTTTGTATAGCAGAAGATTTGTTTCTGTCATATATTTGGGACAAATGTAAAAGTAAGAATAATGTCATAAGAGGTTGGCAGCAATTTGAGGTCCTCATCAGAAATTTACTAGAATAAAAGAGCTCTTTACAAAAAGCCCAAATGTTTACACAGTATAAAACTGAGAGGGGAAAAGCTGAAGGCAATCAAGCAAAAACTGAACCCAGCTGTTTCTCTCTTTAGTCTCTCACAGATTCATAGCAGATAAAAAACAATTGGGCTTCCTGGTGCTGCCAGGCATTTCAGGCCAGAGGTTTGGACATCATATACCTGCTAGAAGAGAAACAGAATGCAATTAAGTAAAGTGTGATGAGGTTAGACTCAGCTGCTCCACTCCTCAACCTGATACAAAACTGGAGCAGATATTAAACAAACAGCAGTCCCATTCCTTGCCAGGAAAGAATATCTAATGGCCTCACTATACCATTTTGTACATTGGTTCAGATACATAGGGGCACAGGTGGCAGCAATAGGAACTTACTTTTCCTATGCAAATATTCTTGCTATTAGTCTTTACTCAAAGGGAAGTTCAAGTGAAACAAAACCAATGAAGATTAGCCAATTTAATCATGATCCCTTTTGCTGAGTTTAGGCATAGAAATTAAAATGTGCCTCTAAACATACACTTGATATCTCATTTTGTTCTTGACTATACTCTAGGCAAAATCATGGATTTTAAAATTTTGTTTTGTTTTCATTTTTAAAATTCCAAACTTCATCACCAAATAAAAGTAGAATTTCAAAATACTCAATTTAAGTTACTGAAATTCTGGACTTCAATTACTGACAAAATCCTAATTCACATAATTAAAATGAATTGATTCTGAGCATTTATACAGGTAAGCTCTGATTCATAAGAGACTAAATGCATTGATTAAATCAGGACAGACATAGTTTTCTAGTAATACATTTGAAGAAGTCTTCAATGAAATCCTGATAGAAATGATAGAGAGATATAAGGTAGATTAGGATAGTATTATTATGTAGTTGCAGTGAACATCCTAAAATGCAGTGATAAATGACATCTTATGGAGTGATGATTAGAAATGGGGTATTACAAAGTGCTGTCCTTGATTTTATTCTGTTAATTTTAAAAATTGCTGTCTTAGATGATGACACAGAAGTTACACTTCTGAATCTGTAGATGACATGATGTAGAAATGATTTCATAACATTTTGAATGATCAGATACTCCATCAAAATAAAATATTGGTTAGTACAATGGACAGATTATGATAGTATTCAATAGATGCAAATGTAAATTCCTGTCTTTTTTTTAAATTAAGTATAAAATAACAGAGAAATAACTAGATAGTCATTCACATAAATATGATCCAGGTTTAGAAAACTTCAAGTTCAGCAAAAGCAAATATTGAATCATTGCTGCCCCAAAATTTTAATTTTATTTTATTTTAAAATTTATATATTTTTAATTTTAAATTATATTATTTTGATATTGGATGTATTACTATATTATTATATTATAATATCACCAATTATATTATTTATATTATTATTAAGAATAAATATATTAAAACAAAATAATATTTGTAAGTTCTATTTTGTGTATTTTTAATTGAGGTCTAGACTTTACTTTCATTGATATAAGGAAATCTTACTGAGAACATTCCTGTTATCAATATAAGGTAGAAAATATTTTATAGCTAATTTTTCTTAGAGAGTTTATTAAAGAATTGAGAGAAGAAATAAAGCACTCTCTTAGGATTATAGATTTTGTAATGTGACATTTGACTTCATTGATAGAATACTCTTTTTTTTCCAGAATGGAGGAAATGATAGACTTTTCAATCTTCTGTAAATTCAGAGTATTGTATAAAGTTCAGAAAGATGATATTTAGAAAGATATTGAAAAGCTAGAACTTATCCAGAAATGTATGTCAAAGATTGTTAGAACTTTCTAAACCATTGCATATAAGGAGACATTGACTGATCTGATGTTAAGCCAAAATTAGAGATGACTTTGGAAGAGTACATTATTGTCTACTTATACTTAAAAAGGTTTTCATATGGAACAAGAATGCATGATTGACTTCAACAGCAATAGGGTTAAGCAGTAGGTGGGAATACAAAAGATATGCATTTTGGCTGAAAAAAAATGTCCAATTAGATATGTCCAAAAATCAAGTAAGGATCTTTTGGAAATATTAAATTCCTGCTAATGTAGACCTTTAAGATGAGACTGGTTTTCTATGGCTAGACATGACATTGAATTAGCTTCCCTAGTTGTACAATGGCAGAGATGATGATGAAGTGCATTCAAGCTGAGAGAGACATATAGTAAAATGTCAGAAACATGAAAAATCAAGTACCATGTGATACCAAGAAGTCCAGTTTGACTCAAACCAAAGAGTAGACAATGGTAATAATGATGACAATAATAATAATTATAATATATACTAAACTCAGAGAAGTAAATTGAGGTTAGATTGTAAAAGGTTTGGATGACAAAAGACTGTCTGATATTAATAGAGATAGTAAGCCAATTAGTCAATTTATCAAAGAAGTATGTATCAATCACCAAGTGTGTGCCAGTACCTATGCTAAATTCTAGAGATTCAAATGCAAAGAAAATGAACAATCTTACTGGTAATATTACATTTCAGTGTATTATATTCAGACCAAGCAATTGATTTATCTCTATATCATCTATGTCTATCATTTATATCTTGTGAATATTAAATTTAACACTCCACTGATTATAACAATGAAAATACTTAACTCTTCCCCTGGTTGTGAAGATTAAATTGTAACCCCTGTCTATTTTTAGAAAACAGTACTTAAAAGTTAAGTATGGAAATCTACCCATTTTTAGATTTAATCACCAAAGGTACAAACACCCCATTTTACACATTGAGTGGGGAAGGTCTGTGACCCATGTGTGTGATAGTGGATGATGAATCATAATTAACTGAAGTAAAACAGAGTGTCAACTGTGATTGGTAGACATAAAATTAGGGGAAGACACAGGAAGTGACACAATAGAAGCATCTTGAAAAGGAGTTGTTACTTCCTGTGAGATTTCAGTTCTTCATTTTTTGGAAGTGGAGACTGGAGACTTTATTCTTTGATCTGCTGACTGGACCTGAGACCCTGTTTTCCTAGTGAGGCTGATAAAGAATCTGTTTACTGGGACTGACACATGGTGAATGTAAGGCTTACTCTTAAGTGCTGGT
Source organism: Monodelphis domestica (assembly GCF_027887165.1). Taxonomy (NCBI): domain Eukaryota; kingdom Metazoa; phylum Chordata; class Mammalia; order Didelphimorphia; family Didelphidae; genus Monodelphis; species Monodelphis domestica. The sequence continues at coordinate 473,677,099 of NC_077228.1, forward strand.
TTTTCTCTGAAGAGACCAGCCTCAGTAAAAGACCTACTCTTGAGACAGGCTTCCCCAGGTCCTTGGCTTTTTGGAGGCTGGCTGAAACAAACTCTCCCTGCCTGGGAAGGGGGATTGTTCAGAAATAAATTACTTAGTGCTGATTTCTTGCTTTACTCTTTATACATTTTGTAATGAAATTGTAAATAACATCTCTTTGGAATTAGTTAAATTCCTGGTGACCACACTCTTAAAATATAAAATCCAACCCTTTTAAAAATAACTCCCTTTCCCCCTTACAATCTACATATATCAATATAGAAATCATTGTATCTCTGTTTCTACTATTTTCCAATATGTTTATGAGATGTTCAGGAAGAACTAGCACTTCTGCTTTAAGGTCTTCCTGAGTCATTTTCAGAGCAACTCATCCACCCTTGGAGTCCACTTTTCACCTAACTCTTACCTGTGACACCAAGAAAATACAGCATGAACTGTTGTTATACCTTTGTAAAACAGTGTCCATGGATTGGCTAAACCATACTGAAGGTAATCAATATATTTATAAACATAAATATAGCTATTTACATATATATCAGTACATGGCTATAAATAAATGTACTTAATACATAGAGTGCCAGGCGTGAAACAGGAAGATTCATCTTCTGGAGTCAAATCTGGCCTGAGACATTTACTAGCTATATGACCCTTATAAGAGGTAAATTGTATAATTGGACTGAATATATATTTTAGTTGATCACCAGTGATTTAAATTCTAAATTCCAATGAAATATTCAAGTCAGAATGGAATTTTATGGTCGTTTATTTACAATAGAAGTAAGAAATTAAGAATGAGAGAGAGAGGGAAAAGGGAAAAAGATCTGCTCTGGCTTGGGCTGAGCCAGGCAGGAGTTCAAAGGCCTTGGCTACTGGACCTTTGCAGAAAGCCAAGGAAAAAGGGAGCCAGCCTAATAATTTTCATGTGACTGTCTAAAAGGAAAGCAGTCTGAGGTCTCATGCACAAGCTCCTCCAGGGTCGAGTTTCATGGCCAAGTCTTCCAAGCCACTTACAGGAAGTGATGCGAACTATAAAGGCAGTTCCTTACATCACTTCTTGCATCTTACATGTACCAATGGTGGCTTAGACTTGGCTTTGGATAGTCCAGGGTTCAGTCAGTTGTTTCTGCTTTGTCACTTGCTAGCACATGTGGATCATAGACCTTCCACCCCACATTTAATCCTGAAGTGGGGATGTATACATTCCTGGTTGCTAGAATTCTAAAGACTAAGCAGGGTGGAGTAAAATTAAAATTCATACCCTGGGCAAGTCACTTAAACTAGTTTGTCTCAATTTCTTTATTTGTAAAATGATCAAGAGAGGGAAAAGACAAATCATTTCAGTATCTTTGTCAAGAAAATGCCAGAGTCATAAATGATAAAAGAAAATGACTAAATGACCACAATAATGTAGGGATTTTAAAGGTAAATATAGGAGTGTATAATTTATAAAGTGACTGGGTTTTTTTTTTTTTGTCTTTCTTCATATCCTCAGCTCTTAGAATCAACCCTGACACAAACCACTGCTTAATAAACACTTCTTGATTTGATTTGACTTATTCCAGAGGCAACAAGAAAATATTGAAGTTGTGTGATTAGGGAAGTCATGTATTCAAGTCTAAGCTAAAGGTAAATTTCTTTGACAAAATTGTGCTGTATTCCATAAAGTGGTAAGAGATGAAGCAAGAAGACTATGAGATATTTTCAGTAATCTAGTGAGATGTGATGAGGACCTAAATTATGGTGTTAGCTGTGTAAACAGAGAGGAGTCAGATGAGAGATGTACAGGTAGAAATGTTAAAATTTTATAATTGATTCACTATGTGAGGCAAATGAGAGTGAAGAATACCAAATCATGTGAATGTTATTAAAGTGGGAGACTGAAAAGATGATTACACTTTTAGTAGAGAAAGGAAGTGTAGAAGAGGGAAAGATTTGCTAAAATGATTGTAATTTTGGACATGTTGAGTACCACAGTTTAATAAGTAGAAGAATGATAATTTACAATCTGTGCTTTAGGAAAATCACTTTTGGAGACCAGAAAAAATTAGAGAAGGCAAGAGAACAATTAGAAAGGCATTAAAAGAAGTTCAGGTGAAAGGTAATGGGATGGATTAAGGTGGTGCCTTATGGATAGAGATAATGGGAAGAATGTGAGATTTACTGCAGGAAAATTCATAAGACTTTACCACTATCATAGTGTGGTAGCAAAGTGAAGGAAATTGAATAGATTATAGTGACACAGATATTGAGAACTTTCAGGATTGATGTTTCCCTCAACAGAAACAGGAAAAATGAAAGGGGATTTTTTTAGTAGGAAGAATAAGTTGTTTTGGATGTATTAAATTTAGAATGTATATGAAATATCCAATTTGAAATCAATCAGTTTTTATTGAGCACCTACAATTTTCCAAAAGTGTGTGGCATGATCAGGTAGAATTAGAACCTTTGGTTAGAGAGCTTGCTGAGCCCTTTTCGGAAGTCCTCATCCATCTTTGGTTGCTACTTTTCATATAATTCTAGTGACTCCAAAAAACTATAACATGAACAGTTGCCACATCTTAGCAAAACAGTCTCCATAGATGGACTAAACCAGATCTAAGGTAATCAGTAGACCTCAAATGCTTCAGTAAGTTAAGGGAATGTCTTCCCTAAGCATGTGAGAATTCCACTGACAGAATGGGTAGATCACAACAGTTTGTTTCAAGAGCCATGAAGATGCCTGAAGCAAGCATTGTGTAGTGCTTAAAGTTTGATTAAACATTGAATAAACCAAGTCAATCCACAGCATTCCAGGCCAATACTAATAACCCTAACTTTTGACTAACCTTCATATTGTCTGTAGAAGAGAGAATGAGACTGACAATATGAGAATGAGACTGACAATTTTTGCAAATATGCCTCTCTTAAATCTGATTCATGAGCAATTCAACATATCATCCCATAATATCATTGGTCCTCTTGAAAAATGAAAGACAAAAAATAACAATTATATTCTGGGGACAGCAGGGTGGCTCAGGGAATTGAGAGCCAGGCTTAGAGAAAGGAGGTCTTGGGTTCAAATCTGGCCTCAGACACTTCCTAGATGTGTGACCTTGAACAAGTCACTTAACTCCATTGACTAGCTCCAATACACAATACACAATATTGATTCTAAGATGGAAGGTAAAGATTAAAAAAAAAAAGCAACTATATTATGTTGTTACATGTGGGGATACAAAAAGAGATAAAATTAGCTCCTGCCCCTAAGAAGCTTAGCCCAATAAAGGAGACAATTTTCAGAAAAATATATACATAGCAATCTATATACAGGATGAATAGGAAATAACAGAAGAAAGTAATTGGATTTAAGTAGGGTTGGATGAGACTTAAATATTTCAATTCTAGCAAATGTAAGGTCTCATTGCTTATTTTAGACATATAAAATATAAAAAAAATATAAATCCCAAATTTCCCACTTACATTCAATTATTTATATTTCCTCCATTCCTTTGAAAGTTGCAATGCTAGGGCCATGCTTCATAATCAAGTATTTATGAAAATGAAGCACATATTAACAGTTGATTTTTTTAATCAAATAAATAATAAAATGAGATGCTAATTTGTAGACATTACTGTTGTTTTTAATGAAATACAAGAGAATTAGCTATAAAAGATTATCAGTTAAAATAAGTGACAGTAATTAATAGTCTTTCATAGCAATACTAATCATTGGATGGTCATTTGAGGGAGCAAGAAAGAAAAGATAAAGCTGGCCAGATCAGAGCAAAAGGAGATGTAATTTTGAGGATAGCTCCTCATATTGAATCTAAGCTCGTTAATTTCAGTCTAGGGTGGTGGGTCATAGATTACATGTGGGGAAAAATAATAAATATCAAAAAGCTCCATAACTATGATTTATTATTGTTTGTATTTTTTAAAAATCTGTCTCCTCTTATTCTCCACTTACTTTCAGTCATTTTTTTCCAATTCTGTCCTGTAAAGTCACAATAAGTTAGATCTCTTCCAAAATATTGTGTCATCAAGGATAGAAGCAAATGACAAAAGTTAATATACCTTTGTTTAGATCCCCATACAGATTTTTATTTTTGAATACTATTGGGTTCTAGCCATTTAGACTATGGGGAAAATGGTTTGAAATAAGCAGAAAAAGACACAAAACAAACATTGGACTCTTACAGAATGATAGATAAGTGAGTAATAATGCTGCTTTTGTTTTTCTTCCTAACACTTCAAAAATAATTACTAATTAAGAAGAGCCCACTTCTAGTGGTCTGTATATTCTTATGGCATTTTTTCGACAGTAATATCACTTATTCTTCATGTTGCCTTTGTTTTTATTTTACCTTTAAAATTATCACTGGTAATTTTTCTTTTAATCTAAATATGAAGGAGGAAACCAATGTATACTTTTTTAGTTGCCATGCTATTTAGTTGTCAAAATGTATACTTTATATTGTTTTACAAGCTTAATGAGAATTTAATTTGTTCATATCATCTATTTTCATTTCCAATGATAGTTGAGCTTTTGTCACATCTCATGTCATGACCTTTTCTGTAAATAGCCCAATTAATGCCTATGCCAAATCTCTTTTGTCATTTCTACATGGAATTAGACTCATCACTCAAAATTAAGTAGGATTTCTGCTTGAACAACTCCATTTTCAAAGCAGAGTGTAATAGGCATGACTTCCACATTTTGTGAACAATTCTCATGCTTATGCACACTTCATTTGCATGACTTGTTAATGTTTCCAAGTAAAGGCTTAGGAGCCACAAACTCTTTGTATATTGGCTCATAAAAATAAAAGCATTGTTGTCCCACTAAGACAACTTGCTTTTAAAAATGAGCTTTAGAAAGCAATTGGTTTCTTTTAGCTTTCCAAAGACCTTTTTGCTAGTTAAGTAACCTATTTTTTCCTCTGTTCCCTCTGAATTCTAATGCTACAGAAAGAAGAATGTGTTTTTGCCCAGTGTAGGTTTAATTTTATATATTTAAGCATAGTTTGCTATTTTGTGAGACTGCCAGGGCCAGAACAAACATTGCATTTTAAAACTTTATGGAACTAATTTATAGTGTAGGGCAGGCACAGACTTGATCTCATGGCAGCAAAATTTTATGTTTCCATTTCGGCAATACTGCCTAACACAATAATATCAGGCCAGCAAATCTTAAATATAAGTTAAGCTAACATGATCCATTGCCTTATAAAGCAAAAGCACCCTGTGGAGTCATGCTGAATATGCCAAGTGATTTTTCAAAATTTAATCATCCTAAATGTCAGATAAAGGTGCTTTTGCTGTCATTCTTGAAAACTGGGGCAGGAATCCTGAGAGTGTGTGCCTCTGAGTTTTAGAGAAAGCCTGTTCTGAACAACGGGTGTTAAATAATCACTACATTTCAATCATGGTGGCTTTTGTTAACTGCAACCAGGATAGGAATATTGAAATGTTTGAGGCAAACTCACACCAAAAATTTTTCCCAAAAAAGATCAAGGTATGAACTGGTCTTTAGCAGAACATGGATTTCTGGTAGCTCTAAGGTCAATTCAAATGTCGCCTCTGATCCTTCCTGGTTATAGCCTTTGTAGGAGGATCTGTCTGACATTGAAAATGCATTTGGGGCATTTCTTAGATAGAATTTTTTTTGTTTAACTTAACTCCCAAGTCCATCAGATAAATAACATTCTCAGACAAGCAAATACATTTTTAATTAGACTTCAGAAAATAATGAATCATTTGGAAATGTAAACTGCATGCAGACAATTTAAAGTATTTGCTCCTCATAAATATCAGATCTGCTTTATTTATTCAGTATTGAGAATGAATTTCACTATCAGACATTAACTAGATACATACAGAAGACTCATATCCATTGCTCTTGAGGAGGGTCAGAGTCTTAAAGAAAGATATGAGTCTGAAAAACAGTGACTATCATTTAAGTCATTTGTGTTGACTATCTGTAAGTACATTCACATATGGATTTCACTGAGGCCTTGGTTGCTTTCCATATAGATACAAATTATTATAATCTTGGTTTGAGCTAGAAATATGTGTAATTTCAGATTTATTCTAAATGTAGCTAGTCCAACACTCTCATGTGTATCTATATGTGTATCTTTTTTCTAGTACAAAATCAAATTAACAATGCATGCAAAATCAGATATGGATACAAATAAAAGTGAAGAATCAAGGATAACTCCATGTTTTGAATATGTCATTAGGAGAATCATAATGCCCTTAACAGAAAAAAAGATAAAGTATGAAAACAGGTGGCTTTAAGGGGGAAATTATGTTCTGATTTCAGCATATTATTTAATATGCCTATAGGATGTCCAATAGAAAAAAAAAGATGTTGATATATAGCTTGAGCTAGTAAGGGAGAAAATGACTGGATATTTACACTTGGGAGTCATCTGAATAGAGATGATAATTGAACTCGTAAAAGCTGATGAAATGGCAGATTGGTGGTGAGGTGACAAAGAAAGAGAAAAGATGGCCCAGGACAAAGCTCTCTGATACACTCACAGCTAGGAGATGGGAAAAGGATATTAGTTCCTAAGAAAGATTTCCCAGATAGCTTGGAAAGGAACCAAGAGAAAGTTATATCACAAAAACACAGAGCAGAGACTAAAGAGATTATCTTGCATTTGAGGGTCATCAGTGTCAAATTCAATCACGAGGTCAAGAATGATGAGGACTGAGAAAAGACAATTAGATTTGGCCATTGAGACCTCATTTATGACTTCTGAGAAAGAAGTTTCAGTGACATAATGATGTTGGAAGGCACAATGCAAAGGAATGAAAAGTGAATAAAAGGAGAGAAAGTAGAAGTCATTTACTTAGATGACTAGTTTCAGGAATTTTTCTATGAAAGAAGGAATAATACAGAACATGTTCAGTTTCAATCTCCTGTACTATTCCTAATTTTAAGAGGCAGGAATTAATTTCCACTGCAGATATAAGTTCTTTCCTATTAGTCTCAATATGATCCTAAATAGGATTTTCCCTTTTTTGTTTTCTCTCCTTTTTAAATGATAATGTAATAAGAATAAGAATAACTCTAATAACTAATATTCACATAGTACCAAATATGTGCCAAATGTGCTAATAGCTTTACAATTATTTTCTCAAGTTGTTCTCACATAATTTTGCAAGGTAGGTGCTATTTTCTTCCCCATTTTAGAGATGAGGAAATTGAATAAAACAGCAGTTAAGAAAAATGCCTAAAATCACACAGCTAATAAGTGTCTGAGGCCTTCTTGACTCAAGGCCCAGCATTCTATCCTCTAATGCCACTTAGATGATCACAATGTAAAGTTATGTACTTAACAGCATTCTGCTTTTGGCAAAGAGAGAAAGCTCTGACAGACTTTAATTTATGTCCTCCATCAATAGTACTATATCATTCCTCTAAACTAGACTTGTGACCTGTTGTTAACCATATACTTCACTTATTTCCTGTGCCTGTTCAGATAATTTATAGGATACTCAAATGAATAAATTGTTACCTTTTAAAAGCTATATTGACAATGAGATGACCAACCAGCAGTTAGCAAAAGGAACTGTAAATCAGGAAAGAGAAAATCTCAGTCTATCAATCAACTAACTTTTATTAAATACCTACTATCTTCCAGGCCCTGTAGTAAGGGTGGAATGTAGGCTTCTTGAGAGTACAGGTTGTCTAATTCTTTGATTGTATATCCCCCACCACCCAGAACAAAATCTAGCACAAAATAGGTTCATAATAAATCCTTTAGATTGATTAAATGATTGAAACTAGAGCTCAAAAAGAGGTGGGGTTCCTTGGTGTAGAGATGATATTTGAAAAAACAAAGGATCCTCTAGATTCATGAAAATAAATACCCACATGGACCAAAGATACACTTTTCAGTATAGTACAGTCATATCATCATCATTTTCATAATCAAGTATTTACTGAACATTTATTATGTTAAAGGTACTATGCTAAATAAAAGAAAGGCCAAAGAGTCTTTTCTGACAAAGAGCTCACATCTTCCTGGGGGGAAGGCAGTGTGTAAACACTTAGACATATACATGATATATTCTGTGTAAATGGATGAAAATCTTTAAGAAACTCACAGGGAGGATGGGAGAGGGAGGTACTGGAAAAAGTGTCCTACAGAAAGTTAGATTTGAGTAGCATCTTGAAGGAAGCCAGCAAAGTCAGGAGATGTGGATGAGCAAATGAATCCCTATAAGAAAATCAGAATTTTCAAATTAGCAGAAAATATGTAGTATTCTAATCCAACCTAGAGCTAAATGGGAATCATTCCTGAAATGTCCCTTATAAGTGATAGTACAGTCTTTGTTGAAAGATCTCCATTGATCAGAAATCCAATCTATCTTGAGGCTTTCTAGTCTACTTTTGGACAGCTTTAATTATTCAGCATTTTTTTTTCCTTACATCAAACTGAAATCTGTCTTTCCATCCCTTCCATACATTGCTCCTACTTGTGCCCTCTGGGGACAAGCAGAACAAGACTAATTCCCCTTCTACATGAAGGACCACCAAATATATGCAGGCAAGTCTCTCATCCCTACCTATCTTCTTCAGTTCCTTCAAGTAATCCTTATATGGCAGAGTTCTGACTGCACTTACATCTCTGGTTGTCCTCATTAGATGTACTCCAAATTGCATATTTCCATTCTGAATTTTTCACCTGAAGTGAGCAACAAAACTAAATTTCTATTAAATTAGCATATTTTGGGCATAAAGGGTTGACATGGCATACTGTTAACTCATTTTGCGCTTGTAATGAACTAAAATCCCTAGACTTCATCATATTAAATGTTAAGCTAAGTCTCCCCACTCCTGTATTTGCTCAGTGGATTTTTAAATATGTAAAGTTTAACATTAATCACTATTAAATTTGTTCTGATTATCTCTGACCTTTTTTTTTTCTGCCTGATGAAAGAATTTGGGATCTCCATTCCATTAGGCCACATATTGGCTCTCAATTCCACCTTCATGAAGTGATGTTGAACTGGAATTTATTGGAATCTAAAGCTAGTGACGTAGATTTGGAAGTGGTAGCATATCTGAGATCTGCTCAAGGTCACACAAAATATATTTTTAAATTAATTAATTAATTTATTTATTTTTTACATTAAAATACACAGTTAACTCCCTTCTTCCCTTTCTTCCCTCTACTAGAGAAAGCATCAGTCAACAAATATATATATATATATATATATATATATATATATGAAACTATGTCTTGCTTCTTTCTATTCATCAGTTCTATCTTTAGAAGTAGAAATATCTGTCATTCTTCAAACAATATTTCTATGGCCATATATAATGCTCTCTTGGGTTTACTCATTTCACTGTCCATAATTTCATGTAGATTTTCCATATATTTTTAGTTACCCTGTTTATATTTTCTTAGGAAGTCATAGTATTCTATCACAAGCATATACTACAAATTATTTAGCCATTTCCCAATTAATGGGCATCTTTTCAATTTCCAATTCTTTGTTGCCACAAAGAGAGCTGTTATAAGTATTTTAGAACATAAATGGAGATATTTTAAGTAAATTAGAAGAATGAGGAACATATTACTTATTGGATTTATGGAGTATGAGAAGAATTCATGAATAAAAGGAGACAGCATTATTAGATGTAAAATGGAAAAAAATGGAATTCACTAAATTAAAAAAAAAGGTTTATGCAAACAACAAAAAAATGTAGCCAAGATGAGAAGGAAAGTAGTAAGTGGGAAAATAGAGACAATTTCTCAGGTAGGGGTCTCTATTTATATCTAAATAATTTTAGAGACACTTGTCAAATTTATAAGAATGTGAGCCATTTGCGCACTCTTTTTGAGATGCTTTAATGTGTATGCTTTCCTAACTCCTCTTGTCATCTTCATATTTTTATTACATTTCAAGAGGCTTATTGTGATGCTGATGAAATGGACTATGCTTCTTTACAGATATATAACTTAAAATTAAATTTAAAATTATGAATATAAATATAGATACCTATTTCACTCAATATAAATATATAATACTTTGCAAAGTTATTTGTATTTAATTTAATTCTTATTTTCTTTAGTTATTGTTATTATTATGACTACTACTATTACCACTATCACTGTATGTATTAGTTCCCAACATAGAGATAGAGAAACTGAGGCACAGAGAGATCAATTGACTTGCCATGGCCATAAAGTCTCAGAGGTAAGAAATATCCAGGGCTTCATAACTCAATATTCTGTAATCTTTTGAATTGGTCACAATGCCTTCCTTAAGATAATGTTTTTATGAAAAGCTAATTTCTCTCTGCTGCTTCTGTCTCACTTTCTAGCTCTAAGATCTATGTATTTTCTGACACTTGTTCTGTTCTTCTTTCTGTAGAAAGCTCATCATATTGAGTATCATGGAAATATAGGGAATATAGGGATAATTGTCTTTGATAACCAAACCTTTATTACTACACTAAAATATAGATGACTTTAACATTGAAAGGAGAGAGAAGGTAAAGGAGTGGGGAAGTATAAAGGAGACAACTTTGATAAAACAAATGTTTCTTTTCCTTTCATGAAGAGAAAGAGTGGAGTGAGCAGAACCAAGTGCATGTAGAGTATAAAATCAATGACTTATCAAACAAATGGAGGCCTTTTAGGAACTCATGAAGGAAAAAATGAACAAAACCCATAGAACCACCATGATCATCAAAATTATAGTCCAAAATGTTAATGGACTAAGGATAAGACCTCCTATCTACGTCTTGACTGGAAGATAATACATTCAGAGTGCAAAAAAACAACATGCTTCTTTTTTTTTTAAACCCTTACCTTCTGTCTTGGAATCAATACTGTATATTGGTTCCAAGGCAGAAGAGTGGTAAGGGCAAGGCAATGGGAGTCAAGTTACTTGCCCAGGATCATACAGCTGGGAAGTTCCTGAGGTCAGATTTGAATCCAGGATGTCCTGTATTTCCCTTCTCCTGTAATTACCTGAATGGTAATCATAATACTCAGGATAAAGGAAATATACATGAGAGACATTTATGAGTACATCAAGAGATCTCTCTTGTGATAATTAATGGTAACTACCACCAGTCCTTGTTATTCTTTAACCAAGACATACACTGAAAGTTTTGGGAGGCAGCTCTAATACCAGAAGTCTTTTAGTTTAGGTGCAATTGGAGGACAAAATAAGGCTCATGTAAGTCAGTGAACAGCAGACAAAGAGGAGATTTATTTCATCCTAACACAACAAGGAAATATGATGAAGATATAGTACTTCTCTTGTTCTTTGATAGACATGACTAAGGAAACATTTCTGCTTAAAAGGTCATCTTGGTATACTGACTTTCTTTGTCTCAGGCACACATCAAATCTGGAAGGCCTAGATTCCATGTAGAGTATTATGCCCTTACATTTCCAAGAAGTTATATGAGGAAAGCTGAGGTCAATCAGGTAATGGAAATAGCTTTGTCTCCTTTTAGGAAATCATCTGTGGAAGAAAGGAAGGAGGACCCTGGACTTACTACATTTTTGAGTATGAAGAAATGCTAGTAGACATTAGTCTTAAGGTGAAAAAAGGGGTTTATTTATATAAAACAGTTGGACTGGATTATATTTAAAATAGTGTCACCAGGAATTTATATTAATTCCAAAGAGATTTAGTTATAATTTATTGATAAAATATAGAAAGAGTGAAGTAAGAAAATCAGAGAGAGGATAGGGTAAGATATCTAGCCAAAACACTAAGTAATTTACTCCTGGCCCCTGGCTCAAAACCAGGCAGGGAGAGTTAGTTCTTAGCTGGCCTTGGCAAAGCCATCTGGGGAAGTCTCTCTCAAGTGGTAGGTCTCTCCTGGGGTTAGTTGTTTTTTGTTTTTTGTTTTTTTTTTTTTCAGAAAATATCCAGGAAAGGAGTCAGTCTTTTCAGTACCACATGTTTGTCCAAAGGAAGAGATTTAAGAACAGCCTCACCAGGAATAGGGTCTCAGGTCAAGTCAGCAGATCCTTCTTTAGCTGAAGATCTCAGACAATTCTACCACAAATATCAGATGATTCTCTCTCCATAGAAAGTTGTAACTCCCATTTAAAGACACTTTCTTTTGCGTTACTTCCTGTGCCTTATTCCAACTTTATGTCCACCAGTCAAAATTGAAGCTTTGCTTTAGGACTGCTCAGGGGCAGTCAGTTTAATTCTTATTTGTCACCCAATATTACACACGTGGGTAACAGATCTCCCCCACTCAAGTGTGACTAGGATGTTTACACCTTTGGTGATTAAATCTAAAAACTGGGCAAATCTCCCCACTCAACTTTTACGTACGGTGTTTACACTTTTGGTAATTAAATCTAAAAATGGGCAGGGGAGTTAATTTAATTTTCACAATCAGGGTAGGGTTAATTATAATCTTCACAAGTCCTGTGGTAGCAACACTGGAAATGTTGTGATACATATAATGATAATAATTCTTTTTCCTTCCCTTAGGATTATTTTTCTTCTATTATATGAACCACCACAAAGATGAGTGTATTAAACATTTTTAATTTTTATTGACAATTGACTCATAAGAGCTCCATGTTTTCATGGGACATATTCAAGTAAACATATTGCACCTAATAGTTTAAGGACTTCAAGTGGAATCTATAATTAGAAGATAAATGAAACTTTCTGTAAAATTATCATTGTGTAAAATTCACAATATCTATCAGTATTCATTTTATAAATCTGATCTACCCCATTAATAATTATAAATGATATAATGTTTTATGAAAAAATAAACACTTCTCTTCCTAATGATTTTTGTATTTTTCCCAGCACTTTATGACTCATCTTTCAATATACATTTGCAATGGAAGAATCCAACTATAGAAACCTAATCACTTTCCAAAACTTAAATCCTTCAACATTCTTTTGGATGTTTCCACTTTGAAAAATTTTAGGTACCCCAAACTGATCACATCCAAAAAAAGAACACATTTTCTGTTCTTCTTGACAGGATTAGCTAATAGAAGGCATTTATATAATGCTTTTAAAATTTCAAAACTATATATATATAATATGATTTTACCATAATAATAATATTAGATAGATATGGTTACCATTCCCAATTTACACTTAATGAAATGGAAGCACAGAGAGATTAAGTGTCTTACAGATCATAGTTAGTGAATATCTGAGATAGCATCCAAATTCAAGAATTCCTGACCTCATATCCTTAACTTCATCCATTGTACCACCAAGCTATAATAATTTACAAATGTCAATAGAAAACTCTTTCCCAATAAGCAAAATTTAAAATTTTGGAGTCACTTGGCTCCTCCTTTTCCTAGAAATCTCTTCTCCAATCATTTGACAATTTTTAGAATTATAAAACATTTATACAGATTTTCTTATACTATACTTCAAACCCTTATTCCCCATCTCATTCTCTATAGCAATAGCTTCTTAATTGTTTCTCTTCTGCCCCTTTGCATCCTGACTTAAGCCTCTCTAATCTCTTTTCCACATAAATACCAATTATATTTCTTTTTTTTTTAATATATTTTATTTGATCATTTCCAAGCATTATTCGTTAAAGACATAGATCATTTTCTTTTCCTTCCCCCCCACCCCCCATAGCCGACGCGTAAGTCCACTGGGCATTAGATGTTTTCTTGATTTGAACCCATTGCTTTGTTGATAGTATTTGCATTAGAGTGTTCATTTAGAGTCTATCCTCTGTCATGTCCCCTCAACCTCTGTATTCAGGCAGTTGCTTTTTCTCGGTGTTTCCACTCCCATAGTTTATCCTTTGCTTATGAATGGTGTTTTTTTCTCCTGGGTCCCTGCAAGTTGTTCAGGGACATTACACCACCACCAATGGAGAAGTCCATTACGTTCGATGATACCACAGTGTGTTTGTCTCTGTGTACAATGTTCTCCTGGTTCTGCTCCTCTTGCTCTGCATCACTTCCTGGAGGTTGTTCCAGTCTCCATGGAACTTCTCCACTTTATTATTCCTTTTAGCACAATAGTACTCCATCACCAACATATACCACAGTTTGTTCAGCCATTCCCCAATTGATGGGCATCCCCTCATTTTCCAATTTTTGGCCACCACAAAGAGCGCAGCTATGAATATTTTTGTACAAGTCTTTGTGTCCATTATCTCTTTGGGGTACAGACCCAGCAGTGCTATGGCTGGGTCAAAGGGTAGATATTCTTTTAGCACCCTTTGGGCATAGTTCCAAATTGCCCTCCAGAATGGTTGGATCAGTTCACAGCTCCACCAGCAATGAATTAATGTCCCTATTTTGCCACATCCCCTCCAGCATTCATTACTTTCCTTTGCTGTTATGTTAGCCAATCTGCTAGGTGTGAGGTGATACCTCAGAGTTGTTTTGATTTGCATCTCTCTGATTATAAGAGATGTAGAACACTTCTTCATGTGCTTGTTAATAGTTTTGATTTCTTTATCTGAGAACTGCCTATCCATTTCCCTTGCCCATTTATCAATTGGAGAATGGCTTGATTTTTTGTACAATTGATTTAGCTCTTTATAAATATGAGTAATTAAACCTTTGTCAGAGGTTTCTATGAAGATTTTTTCCCAATTTGTTGTTTCCCTTCTGATTTTAGTTATATTGGTTTTGTTTGTACAAAAGCTTTTTAGTTTGATGTAGTCAAAATTATTTTACATTTTGTGATTCTTTCTATATCTTGCTTGGTTTTAAAGCCTTTCCCCTCCCAAAGGTCTGACATGTATACTATTCTGTGTTTACCCAATTTACTTATGGTTTCCTTCTTTATGTTTAAGTCACTCACCCATTTTGAATTTATCTTGGTGTAGGGTGTGAGGTGTTGATCTATTCCTAGTCTTTCCCACACTGTCTTCCAATTTTCCCAGCAGTTTTTATCGAATAGTGGATTTTTGTCCCAAAAGCTGGGATCTTTGGGTTTATCGTATACTGTCTTGCTGAGGTCGCTTTCCCCCAGTCTATTCCACTGATCTTCCTTTCTGTTTCTTAGCCAGTACCAAATTGTTTTGATGACTGCTGCTTTGTAATATAGTTTTAGGTCAGGGACTGCAAGGCCCCCATCATATGTGTTTTTTTTTTCATTATTTCCCTGGATATCCTTGATCTTTTGTTCTTCCAAATGAACTTTGTTATGGTTTTTTCAAAATCAGTGAAGAAGTATTTTGGTAGTTCAATGGGTATGGCACTAAATAGATAAATAAGTTTGGGTAGGATGGTCATTTTTATTATATTGGCTCGACCTATCCATGAGCAGTTAATGTTTTTCCATTTGTTCAAGTCTAGTTTCAGTTGTGTGGTGAGTGTTTTGTAGTTGTGTTCATATAGTTCCTGTGTTTGTCTTGGGAGGTAGATTCCTAGGTATTTTATTTTGTCTAAGGTGATTTTGAATGGGATTTCTCTTTCTAGTTCTTGCTGCTGAGCTGTGCTGGAGATATATAGAAAAGCTGATGATTTATGTGGGTTTATTTTGTATCCTGCAACTTTGCTAAAGTTGTTGATTATTTCAATTAGCTTTTTGGTTGAATCTCTAGGATTCTTTAAGTAGACCATCATGTCATCCGCAAAGAGTAATAACTTGGTCTCCTCCTTGCCTATTTTGATGCCTTCAATTCCTTTATCTTCTCTAATTGCTACTGCTAGTGTTTCTAGTACAATGTCAAATAGTAGAGGTGATAATGGGCATCCTTGTTTCACTCCTGATCTTATTGGGAATGCATCTAGTTTATCCCCATTGCAGATGATATTAGCTGTTGGTTTTAGATATATACTGTTTATTATTTTTAGGAATGACCCTTCTATTCCTATGCTTTCTAGTGTTTTTAATAGGAATGGGTGTTGTATTTTATCAAAGGCTTTTTCTGCATCTATTGAGATAATCATGTGATTCTTGCTAGTTTGCTTGTTGATGTGGTCAATTATGTGGATGGTTTTCCTAATGTTGAACCAGCCCTGCATCCCTGGTATGAATCCTACTTGATCATGGTGAATGATCCTTCTGATCACTTGCTGGAGTCTTTTTGCTAGTATCCTATTTAAGAATTTTGCATCTATATTCATTAGGGAGATTGGCCTATAGTTTTCTTTCTCTGTTTTTGACCTGCCTGGTTTTGGAATCAGTACCATGTTTGTGTCGTAAAAGGAGTTTGGTAGAACTCCCTCCTTGCTTATTATGTCAAATAGTTTGTATAGTATTGGGATTAACTGTTCTCTGAATGTTTGATAGAATTCACAGGTGAATCCATCAGGCCCTGGGGACTTTTTCTTAGGAAGTTCTTTGATGGCTTGTTGGATTTCAATTTCTGATATGGGATTATTTAGGAATTCTATTTCCTCTTCTGTTAGTCTAGGCAGTTTGTATTTTTGTATATATTCATCCATTTCTCCTAAATTGGTGTATTTATTGCCATATAGTTGGGCAAAGTAATTTCTAATGATTGCCTTAATTTCCTCCTCATTGGAGGTGCTGTCCCCCTTTTCATCTTTAATGCTGTGAATTTGCTTTTCTTCCTTCCTTTTTTTAACTAGATTGACCAGTACCTTGTCTATTTTGTTTGTTTTTTCAAAGTACCAGCTTCTTGTCTCATTTATTAAATCAATAGTTCTATCACTTTCGAATTTATTAATTTCTCCCTTAATTTTTAGGATTTCTAATTTGGTTTTCTGCTGGGGGTTTTTAATTTGATCGCTTTCCAGTTTTTCCATTTGCATTTCCAATTGATTGATCTCTGCTCTCCCTTGTTTGGTAATATAAGCATTCAGGGATATGAATTTACCTCTGATTACCGCTTTGGCTGCATCCCAAAAGGTTTGAAAGGATGTTTCGCCATTGTCATTTTCCTCGATGAAATTATTAATTGTTTCTATGATTTCTTCTTTAACTAAACGGTTTTGGAGTATCATATTGTTTAATTTCCAATTGGTTTTAGATTTGGTTTTCCATGTACCATTACTAATCATTATTTTTATTGCCTTGTGATCTGAGAAGGCTGCATTCATTATTTCTGCTTTTCTGCATTTGTGTGCTATGTTTCTGTGACCTAATGTATGGTCAATTTTTGTGAATGTGCCATGTGGTGCTGAGAAGAAGGTGTATTCCTTTTTATCCCTATTTATTTTTCTCCATATGTCTATTAATTCTAATTTTATTAAGATTTCATTCACTTCTTTTACCTCTTTCTTATTTATTTTTTGATTTGATTTATCTAAATTTGATAATGGTTGGTTTAAGTCTCCCACTAGTATGGTTTTATTGTCTATTTCTTCCTTCAATTCTCCTAGTTTCTCCATTAGAAATTTGGGTGCTATATTATTTGGTGCATACATATTGATTAATGATATTTCCTCATTGTCTATAGTCCCTTTTAACAAAATATAATTACCTTCCCTATCCCTTTTGATCAGGTCTATTTTTGCATTGGCTTTATCAGATATCATGATTACCACTCCTGCCTTCTTTCTATCAGTTGAAGCCCAGAAGGTCTTACTCCATCCTTTAATTCTGACCTTGTGGGTGTCAACCCGCCTCATGTGTGTTTCTTGAAGACAACATATGGTAGGGTTTTGGATTCTAATCCATTCTGCTATTCGTCTACGTTTTATGGGTGAGTTCATCCCATTCACGTTCAAAGTTATGATTGTCATTTGTGGACTCCCTGGCATTTTGATTGCCTTCCCTAATTCTAACCTTTTCTTCTTCGGCTCTACCTTTTAGTCCAGTGATTTACTTTGAAACAGTCCCCATTGTCCCCTCCCTTGATGTTTCCCTTTTTAGTCCCTCCCTTTTTGTTCCCTCCCCCTCCCCCCTCTCTTTCCCTCCCTTTTTGTTCTCCCTCTCCCCCTCCCCCCCTTGGTTTTCCCTTCTCCTTTCCCTTGTTGGGTAAGATAGAATTCAAGATCCCAATGGATCTGGATGTTTTTCCCTCTCAGAGCTGATTTCCCTGAGATTGAGGTTTAAGTAACCCCCCACCCCCTCTCTTCCTCTCCTTCTTATAGGAGTTTTCTTCCCCTCCCCTTCCCATGTGAATCTTTGTGTGAGAATGATTATTCTATTTGGTCTTTCTTTACCCCCTATTTATACATTACATTTTCCCCACATGTTAGTATACCTAGGTTGATATAAATGTAGTCCTTATAGAAGAGAGTTTGAGTAAAAGAAGAAGATAACATTTTCCCCTTTCCTTAATATTTACCTTTTCAGGTATTCCTTGCTCTTTGATTTTCGGTATCAAACTTTCCACAGAGCTCTGGTCTTTTCTTTGCAAAAAGTTGGAAGTCTTCTATTTTGTTGAATGCCCATACTTTCCCTTGGAAGTATATAGTCAGTTTTGCTGGGTAGCTGATTCTTGGTTGGAGACCCAGCTCTCTTGCCTTTCTGAAGATCATGTTCCATGCCTTACGATCATTCAGAGTAGAACTTGCAAGGTCTTGGGTGACCCTGATTGGCATTCCTTTATATCTAAATTGTCTTTTTCTGGCTACCTGTAGGATTTTTTCTTTTGTTTGATAGCTTTGGAATTTGGCAATTACATTCCTGGGAGTTGTCTTTTGGGGGTTTAGTGTAGAAGGTGTTCTGTGAGCTCTGTCAGTGGCTGTATTGCCCCCTTGTTCTAGAATCTCTGGGCAATTTTCTTTGATTATATCTTGTATCACCATGTCCAGTTTGGTGTTTATTTCTGGCTTTTCTGGGAGTCCAATTATTCTTAAATTATCCCTTCTCCCCCTATTTTCCAGATCTATCACCTTGTCGGTGAGATATTTTATGTTCTCTTCTAATTTCTTGGTATTTTGGCTTTGCTTTATTGATTCTTGCTCTTTTACATGATCGTTGTCTTCCAGCTGCCTGATTCTGGCCTTTAAAGCCTGGTTTTCTTTTACAGTTTGGTCAAACTGGTTTTGTAGATGCGTGAATTTCTTTTGCATTATTTCCAACTTTTCCTCCCAGAAGGCTACCATCTTTTTGGTCATTTCTGATTCAAATTCTTCATAGGTTTGTGGAGAGTTTCCATTTCCTTTGGAAGGTTTTGGAGCATTTTCTTTTATATTATCTTCTGTCTGCTCTGTATTTTGTATTTTGGCTCCATAGAATGTGTCCAAAGTCGCCCCTTTCTTCTTATTTTTCTTGGTATTTTGGGGCTTCTGTGGTTCTGTGGAGTTTGCCATTTCTGAATGTGGAGGATTAGTTTTTCTTGTCTCTGTCTGGTGTTCAGAGGCTTTAGTCCTGGGCAGATGGTTCTGTGAGTTTTCCCTGGGTTAAACTGAATATGCCTCACTGGAACTGGAATGGAAGGGTCGGACCACGAGGCCCCACTCCCCCCCCCCCCCCCCCCCCCCCGCTCGCTTTCCGGAAGTTGCCTTCAGAATCGCTGGCCGTGAGGCTGTTTTGTTGGCCTGCGGGGGGATGGGCTGCAGCTAACCCAAGCCCCGAGAGCAAGGACTTTCACTGAGACTTGGATAGCAGGATCCAGCCCGTGAGGCTGTCTTGCCCACCCTAATGGTTGCTGTTGTTTCGACCAGCTCTCTGCAGCGGAAGCCCCAGGCAGTAACTTTCACCGGGACTGTAGAAGGCCCTGAGGGTTGTTGTTCCTGCTCTCTGAGCCCGGCTGGGCTGCGGCTTCCGGGAGCATTGGACTCTGCGCTCCTACCCCTGAGGTCCAAGTGATCTCGGGTTCTGGCTTTTGAGGGTAGCCGTACCTTTTGATCCGGGTCCCGGTCCAGGAGGAGGGTTCCCAGGGTCTGTGCTGTTGATCGTTTTGAATTTCGGCGCCTTAGGAGCTTATCGTTTGAGATCGGTCGGGAAGGGTTTTCAGGAGATCTGAGCTTTGGCTTTCTCTAAGCCGCCATCTTAACCGGAAGTCCTCCCAATTATATTTCTAAAACACACGTCTGAACCCCCAGCTGATGCACAAATATAGAAATTCAAAAAGTACTCAGTGATTCTTTATTGTTTCTAGAATAAAATAATTATGATAATAATAATAACTTTTATATAGTGCTTAGGGAAGGTAGATGGTAGGGTAGATAAAGCCCCAGCCCTGAAGTCAGGAAGACTGGAGTTCAAATACATCTTCAGACTTTATTATGTGCTGGCCACTGGGCTAAACCTTTTATAATTATCATTTTACTTGATCTTCCCAACTACCCTTGTTGTTAGGTAATATTATTATCCCCCATTTAGAGTTAAGGAAACTTGAGGCAGAAAGAGTTTGGGTGATTCGCTCAGAATTACCCAGCTGGTAATTGTTTGTGATTGAATTTGTATTCAGATGTTCTTGACTCAAGACCCAACACTTTATTCACTATGCCTTCTAGTTGCCTCTCAAAAAACAATCTGGTTTTGAAATAACATCATTAGCTGACTCCCATCTACCTTTCCAATCATGTCAAATAGCTCCCCTTACCTCTTTCTCCTTTCTGTGCAAACTGCCTCAATAGGTATTTTCCCTTTGTGAAATTGACCTCCTGACTTTGTTATTTTGAGCAACTAATCTCCTATTATATTTCCCTTCCCTATCTCTCATTTTAGATTATCCTTAGCTTGCTTAATAGCACTACTCAAATTTCACTTTATACCCAATGCCTTTTCAATCTCTCCTTCATCTGCTTCACAAGAAATTAGTAATTATCTATCCCTCTTTAAAATATATCATGTTAATTAAATTTTAATTATATATGTCTACATGTATATATCAATGTATTACTTTATATGTAATGTGTTTTATGTATATTCTTACATACAAACACTAACACTATAAAAATTGTTAGTTGTTCCTTAACAGGTATTGAAATTGCCTTTGAGATTTAATTGACTCATGAGACTTAGAACATGGATGCCAAAATGTCAGAAAAAGAATAATAAAAATTATATCAAAATGATAATAAATAAATAATTAATGATAAAGCATCTAGCTCACTAGGGACTAGAAATCCTCTTTCGGTTTTGTGAGTCACACCCCTTTTTCCCCCTACAAGCATCATAAAACAAAATAGGAAACTACTGAAATAAATTCATGTTCATCTAAGAAGAGAATCCCTTTTCTAACTATGACTAAGTAAACCTCCTTTCATTAACTGCTATATGGATTTTCTATTAAATTGCACACCTAAACTACTAGGAGATTGGCCTAAGTCAGACTCAACCAATATCAATATAATTTCCTCCATAAAATCTAAGTGAATCAAGAGAAGGGTTTGCTTCATTTCTTTTTTTACTTATATCATTTCTTTTTTTGGAAAATTTTATTTAATTAGAAAATTTTCATTCATTCATATATTTGTTTGTTTGTTTATTTGTTTATTTATTTATTTAATTAGACAAATTTTCCTTGGTTACAAGATTCATGTTCTTTTCCTACCCTCCTTCTCCCTCCCATAGTGGATGAATAATTCCACTGGGTTTTACATATGTCCTTGATAAAAACCTATTTCCATATTGTTGATATTTGAACTAGGATGGTCATTTGGAGTCTACATCCCCAATCTTGTCCCCATTGACCCATTTAATCAAGCAGTTGTTTTTCTACTGTGTTTCTGTTCCCACAGTTTTTCCTCTGAATGTGGATAGTGTTGTTTCTCATAAGTCCATTCAAATTGTTCTGGATCATTGCATTGCTATGAATTGATAAGTCCATTACATGCAATTGTACCACAGTGTATCAGTCTTTGTGTACAATGTTCTCCTGGTTCTGCTCCTCTCACTTTGCATCAGTTCCTGGAGGTCATTACAGTTCACATGGAATTCCTCTAATTTATTATACCTTTGAGCACAATAATATTCTATCACCAACATGTACCACAATTTGTTCAGCAATTCCCTAATCAAAGAGTATCCCCTCATTTTCTAATCACTTCATTTCTATCTAAGTAGCTATTAACACTCATCATCTGAGGCAGTTTGATGGTTAAGTGGCTAGAACTGTGGATCTGAAGTCAGAAAGATGGAAATTCAAATCAAGCCTCCTGGGCACAGGAAGAAAATACCTCTATTTTCCTTGAGTTGTTTCAGTAGATAAAGCACTAGGCTCAGTAAAGGCAGGAATACAAGTTCGAATCCAACCTCAGACACTCACCAGCTCTATGGCCTTGGGCAAGTCAATTAATCACTATTTGTCTTAATCCACTGAAAGGGGACATGAAAAAAACACTCCAGCCTCTTTGATAAGAAAACCCATAATAGGGAACATATCATAGAGAATATGACAAATTAAAAAACACTCAGAGCTCATAACCTCCCTCCAAATGACCACAGAAGAGCTTTTGGCTAAAAATGAATACTGGAAAATGCTCAATCTGGAACTTAGACAATTGAATCAAACCTAGGCGCAATACAAGCAAGGGACAATACCACTACTAAACCAGGAATTGAGCCTCAGCATGTAGACAAAACTAAGGGAAAAAATAACCCCCAATAGAGCAAAAGACAGAGAAAAAGCCTGATGCCATAAGAATATTTCGACAAAAGAGATGATCAAAATATGAGTTCATAAGAAGACAGCAAAACAAAAATGAAAATGTGTGAAGCCTCATAAGAAGACGACAATACAAAAGAAAACCCCATAATGGAGTCATGAAGAGTTAGATACAACTGAACAATGACACTCTCAGCACCATGTTATTAAACTTAGCATAACAGAGAGTCTACTTTGGAGTCAGGAAGACCAGGGTTCACGTTCCATATCTGAAAATATTAACTCTATGACCCTGTTCCTGTCACTTAATTTCTCAGAAGAAATACTGATCTCCCGAGATGGAAGTTTTCCTACCTATCATAAACCATGAAAGTAAATAAACAAATATTTATACTAAAAAGAGAAATTCCCTAGAACCTAGTACCATGCCTTAGACAAAGGCATTTAATTGGATTTGGATTTGTGTTAAATTGAACTATTAAAGGGTACTTTGTTGTCTTATGAAATGCTAAATATCAGGATGTAGGCATTTTACAGGTTCTATAATAATTGAGCTTAAAATTCATGATAAACGATTAAAAATAAGTAAAAGGAAGAACTTCCTTCATATACAAGTGTTGGCTAATGGGTGAGGTTATTACATGATAGAAGAATACTCTCCCTTGAATGCCCTTAGGAAGTCTTGTTTATGTGGAAGCAGTAAATGGACTAGGTGACCTACTAAGACCCTTCCTGCCTAACAATTTTATCCTGTAAGGCCTCAAAATACACTTTCAAGGCTACTTACAAGCATTATTTTATCTATTATTTGGAAGGAATGGAAAGGTTAAAGAGGCAATTTAGTCGGGTGATTCAAACATGATGAGTTCCAGCCTTAGCTATTAGAGAGCCTTACTTGGTGAATTTGGAAGTCATGACTTTTTGGTGCCTTTGTTTACTCATCTATAAAACATTGAGCAATATTTGATAAATGATTATAAGTTCTTTTGACATATAAAGTGCTATGTAAGTGTTAAAATAGTAATGATGTTGAGTTCTGAGGTGATAGAAAGACATAGACTATATTAAAGATAAATAGAAGTGACTTTTCAGCAGCTTCCCAGGATATGGGTGATGGGATCAAGGTTAAAATCTGGGACTCTTGATTACATGAAATTTCTTTCATTGCCATGGGACCATTCACCTTTTCAAAGAGAGCCTTTTAACCAGATATAACAAGGGCATTTATAGAGTGTTTCCAGTTTTTGTGTAAATCTTTCATTCTCTTTTCTATTTCTTGAAGATATTTGTTTCATTGCAAGAAACTAATAATACATATTCTGGCATCTTGTGATTAAATAAACAAATATTGTTGGGTGCTGACAGCATACAAAGTCCTTTGACAAGAATGATTTTATTTTTTAAGGATAAACCATGACCATCATCACTTAAAGGGCTTATATTCAATATTCAATATTTACTATTTTCAGGAGGATGGGCAGCAGTACAGTGTATAGAATAAAAGAACTGGAGTTTGGGTGTGTTGGGTTCAAATTTTACTTCAGACACTTCTTAGCTGTGTGTGACCCTGGGCAAATCACTTATTTCCCATTTTTTCTAACCCTGGTGTTCTGTCTTAGAACTGAAGGTAAGGGTTTAAAAAAGGTTTACTATTTGCTAATTACTATGGCAGGCAATGCTAGGCAATCACAAAGTTTAAAAAAATCCCCTGCCCTCAGATTATGTTTTTAATAGTTATTGTTCCATTATATTTGACTCTTTAAGAAATTATTTGGGGTTTTCTTATTAGGAATAGTTTGCCATTTTTTCTACATTCATTTTACAGATGAGGAAACTAAGGCAAACAGGATTAAGTGAATTGTCTTTGGTTGCACAGCTAGTAAGTGCCTGAGGCAGATTTTAACTCAGGAAGAGGAGTCTTCTTGGCCTCTAGTGGGGGACTCTATCTACTTTGCAACCTTACTTCTCTAATTTCAGTTTTAGAAATGGGGAAACAGCATCTGAATGGTTATGATCATTATTATTATATAATTATCTACCATGCATGCCCTTTGATCCAACAATACCACCACTACTAGGTTTGTATCCCAGAGAAATAAAACAATATTTGTATAAAAATATTTATAACCACACACTTTATGGTGGCAAAAAATATTGTAAAAAGAGGGGAATGTCTTTTAAATGGTGACTAGCTTAACAAATTGGGGTATATGATGGTAATGGAATACTTTTGTGCTATAAGGAATGATAAACTACTTGATTTTTATAAAAACTGGGAAGATATCCATGAACTGATGAGGAGTGAAATGAGTGGAACCAGGAGAACATTGTAAACAATACCTGAAACATTACGGGATGATCAAATATAATAGATTTGGTTACTAATAGCAATGCAATGATCCAGGACAATCCTGAAAGACTGAGGAGAAGGAATGTTATCTACATCAAGAGAAATAACTGTAGGAGTAGAAATGCAGAAGAAAAAAAAACATATGATTTATCACTTGTTTATATAGGTATAGGATTTTTTTAAGACTTACAAAAATGAATAATATGGAAATAGGTATTAAGAGATAATGCATATGTAACCCAGTGGAATTTTTCATCATCTCTGGGAAGGGGGAGGAAAAAGGAAAGGGTGAGAACACAAATCATGTAACCTTGAAAAATATAAATAAATTGAATAAAGGAAAGAGATGTGACTCCTAAATTGAAATATAAAAATGATGATAGAGCTGGGATTTTCTCATAATGGATAGTCAAAACAATCCTTTGAGCTATTTATCCAGGTATTACTATTTTTTGACAGGTGAGGACCAAATCAGAAATATGAAAGAGTTTGTCAAAATCAACTAACAAGTGACTTTGTATACTCACTGATTCAGGCCTACTGCTCTTCTCTCTATACTCAACTCCCTCTACTACTTCTATGTGTCTTGCTGACCTTAGCTACTTATCAACTATAGCTCCTGAAAATGAAGAAAATAATATTTTATAGTTTTTTTTTTGTTTTCCAATTATTCAACATTGGACATGAATATGAGTTTATCATATTATTGTTGTTCCCTAAGGACCATGGGACTTTAATCAGATTTTCAGCTGAAACTTTTTCTACTTGTTGATTCTCCTATTAGAATGTGAAATCCTTGAGTCAATCAATTAGTTAATAAAAATACTTTGCTTCTTTTTTACATCCCTACCACTTAATACAATATCTGTCACATAGTAGGTACTTAATAAATGTTCTTTGTTTGATTAAGTATATATGTCATACACTGTAATAAGTACAGTGGTTAAAATTAGTGGGGCGAAACTCAGAAACATTACCTGCCCTCAAAGAGCTTACAGGAAAAGGGAATGGAAGATACAACACATGAAATGGAAATGAAAAGTGGGAGAGAGAGGAGGGGAAAATTGAGCATGAAGCTGAAATTCTAATTAATTTGTATAAATATGAAAAGGAGGCAGGCAGCCGAATTCTTTGAATACTCACTGGAAAAGACTATGATGGCAATAGAGAGTAAAGCTTCAATCACACTTTAATAAAGCACAGAATATAAGGGGCAAATGGCACAGAAGGGACAGAGACAAATGGTACAGAAGAAGAGAGCAAAGACAGATGGCTTGAGAATGAGAATGAGGTGGTGATAGAAGGCAGGCTGCATGGCAAAGAAAATGGGGAGAGTGAGAGGCACAGAAAGTAATTCACATGACCAGGATTTAGAGTAGAGAATGTTAGTATTAAATTGAATAGAAGATGCATTCAAAACTGAGTAATAAATGATAAGTGACCTAGTATTTGACAAACCCAAAGATCCAAGCTTTTGGAAGAACTCACTATTTGCCAAGAACTAGTGGGAAAAGCAGAAAACAGTATGGCAAAAATTAGACATAGACCAACACTTCAGACCATATACCAAGATAAAATCAAAATGAATATGCAATTTAGAATAAAAGATTTATATCTTAAACAAATTAGGGAACATAAAATTATCTGTGTCAGATTGAAATTAATATCCAATAACTCCAAGTATTATATTTTAAAATATGTATTAATAATCACTTGAAGTAGAAGAAATAAGAGGACAAAGGTAAAAGCCTGAGTAAAGAAAGCTTTCCCAGCTGGGGTTGTGGGATAAGAGAGCAAGCGAGGACAGAACTACACAAATTTTATATATTTCCTACTTAATATGTAACGTGGGAAGGAACATAGGAAGCTGGGATTTAGAGTCCTGGGGAGCAAATCCTAATTATACACTGGTATGGCATGAATAGGAAGTAGAAAACATTACAAGATGAGAAACAGAACACTTTGATTACCTTAAATTAAAAAGTTTTGTATAAGTAAACAAAGGCAACCATGATTTGAAGAGAAAACAAAAAACTGCAAAAAAAAGTTATAGTAAATTCTCTAACAAAAGCTTTATTTCCCAAGTATGTGGAGAACAAAGTCAACTTTATAAGAATTCAAATCTAGCCCTTCCCACTCTTCTGACTTGGAACCAATATTTAGTGTGTATTCTGAAATGCAAGGTAAGAGTTGATTTTTTTTAAATGAGGTGGGATTGGCAATTTTTTTATTTTAATTTTTTTAAAATGTGATGGAATTGGTGGCTCAGTGGATAGAGACCCAGGTCTGGAGAGGAGGTTTTGGTTACAAATATGGCCTTACACACTTCCTAGGTTTGTGACCCTGGGCAAATCACTGAATCCCAATTGCCTAGTCCTTACAACTCTTCTATCTTGGAACTGATACGTAGTATTGATTTCAACACAACACAGTAAGGATTTAACTAAAAAATAAATGAATAAAGGCATTCCCTAATTGACAAATGATGAAAGGATCTAAACAAACAGTTCTAAGATGGAGAAATCAAAACTATCTATAGTCATATAAAAAAATACACTCTAAAATCACTGTTAATCAGAAATCCAAATCAAACAAACTCTAAGGTAACACCTCACATCTATCTGACTGGATATTGTGACAAAAAAGGAAAATGATAAAGGGGAAGGGGGTATGGGCAAATTGTGACACAAATATACTCTTGGTGGAGCTATGAACTGATTCAATTATTCTGGAGAGCAATTTGGAATGATGCCCAAAGAGTCAAAAACTGTGCATACCCTTTGGCCTAGCAATATCACCACTAGGTTTGAATCTCAAATATAGAAAATATTGGAGAAAAGGACCTATTTTTGCAAAAATATTGATAGCAGCTCTTTTTGTGGCAGTATAGAACTAGAAAATGAAGGGATGTCAATTGGGGAATGACTGAACAAGGTGTGGTATATGATTATGAAGGAATAGTTTTGTACCATAAGAAATGTTGAACAGGACAATCATTAAGCCTATCTGGAAAGACTTACATGAAGTGATACAATATGAAGTGAATAGAACCAAAAGAATGTTATACAGAGCAACAGCAATAATATTCAATGATTATATATGAGACTTCAATATTATCAGTAATGCAAGTATCCAAGATAACTCCATGCATATCATGATGAAAAAAGTTATCCACCACCAGAAAAGAAACAGTTGAAATCAGAATACAGATTGAAGTATACATAGCATTTTTCATTTTTTTTATTGATGACTTTTTTCTTATAAGCTACGTGCTTACTTTTACAATACAAAAACATGGAAATATGTATTGCATGATATTACATGTATAATCTATATCATATTACTTGCCATTTAGGGGAAAGAGTGATAAGAGAGGCAGAAAGTGAATACAGACCACAAAATATCAGATAGCAATTTTTAAAAATTGTAACAACATATAAAGAAATAAAAAAATAGACTATGCTCAGAAAAAATTATTTTCTCATTTGATGCTCATAATAATGCCAGGAAATAAGTGTTATTATTCTCGTTTTACAATTGTGGAATGTAAGTATTTGTAAATTGACTGATAAATTCGCAAATCAACAGAATGGAGCCAATATGTGGCAGCAGGGCAAAAGGTAGGAAGATGGTTGATATATAAAGTGAATATATAAAGTAGGCTATATAGCATAATCATGTAGAATTCCCTGCAATCAGGACAATTTGGACCCTTTACGTAGTTAGTAAATCAAAAAACCTTAAGTATCTATGTACTATAGACTCTGCCAAGTACTGCAGATATAATGAAATTAAAAAAAAAAGGTATTAATCTCTGTTCTTAAAGAGCTAAAAATCTAATGGGTACAAATTTCAGAGATGAAAAGGATTATGTCTATACTGAATACATCTCTTGACTAAGGAAGATACTAAAGGGAGGCTCACAACTACCTATGATTTTTAATCAGAAATGCTTTGAAAAAAAATTATATGATACCCAAGATTTTCATTAAGTTTTTAATGACTGGTTTTCAAGTAAGATTTTTTTATTTTCTTTTACGATTTGATCTATCCTGCTTTTCATGGCTTCCAGCAGGTAATTTATGGTCTTCAAATTGCTTATTATTTTGTTTGATTTCTAAGCTTCAATTTCCAAGTGGGGGATCCTATCTTTTAAACTATTATTTTCATTTTTGGACTATTTACCACTTTTCTTGCCACATCTCTTCCATTTTTCTGACAATTTCAGATTTAAAGTGAAGAAGTTTGTCCTGTGCTTGCTCAGACTCTGGTAAGGTAGGTGAAGTGGGGGAAGGGTGATGAGCTCACCCCTTGGTGGGAGAAATTTTGCCCACTTTTAGTGTAGAAATTCCCTAACTTTGCCTACCTTCTGTGCTGTGCCCTACCGTGGAACTCCTTTGCTCATTTGACTTTGGTTTTGTTGTTTTGAGGCACTCTGTCTCCATCAGTAGAGAGGAGAGGTAGAGCTCTGCTTCTACTCTGGAGTCATCTTGACCCAGAAGTCCCCAAGATTTTCATTAAGATTGTCAGTGAAGTTACAGAATTTTTTTGTGAATATGAAACCTTGTGAATGTGTATTGTGAATAATCAAGGTAGCGCCCACCCCCCCAAAAAAAAAGGTAGCTACTCTATACCAGAGAAATTAGACAACCAATGAGAAACTGGACAACTTGCTTGTTTTCAACATGAATAGAGTCTGAGACTCTATTGAAATAGAGTCTGAGACTCTATTGAAAACTTATCATACTTTTTGGTCATGGGAGTATTGATGGAACTCCCTGATGAATAAGAAAAAAATTTGATGAACAATTAGCTCTGGGTTCTTTGAAGAGAATAAATTTGCCAGTTGAACAAATATTTTCTCAAATACATAATAGCTTAGAAGTGATATATCCCTTTAAGGACTTTATAGGTATATACCTTTATAGGTATGTATATACCTTTATAGATAGATAGATACATACATACATACATACATACATATACACACTCTCTAATGAACTATTTCAGCAGGTGGACTATTACAAATTGAGGGTTACTGACATACTGCAAACCTGACCAGCGAGTTAGAGGAATGTGAAGATTTCTCCCAACAGAAAGAGCAGATAACAATTTGTTCCAACAACCATGAACAAAGGGGAGGCAAGTGCTGTGAAGTGCTTAAAACTTGTCATTAATTGCATACTAAACCATCACTAGTGATTTTGACTTTTGTCTTGGCTCTGAACTTTGATGATGCTGGAAGAGAGAGTGATGCTGATGACTTTATGATACTCTATCTCACTTAAATACAATTTGCATTTAACTCAAAAAAATATTATCTGCTGCCATTTTGGTCCTTTTCAAGCACAAAGAACAACAACTTACTACATGTATATATTAAACCCTTACTTTCGGTCTTAGAATCAATACTGTGTATTGGTTCCAAGGCAGAAGAATGGTAAGGGCTGGGCAATGGGGGTTAAGTGACTTGCTCAAGGTCACTCAGCTATGAAGTGTCTAAGGCCAAATTTGAATCCAGGACCTCCATTTTCTATGCCTGGTTCACAATACTCTGAGCCACCTAGCCGTCACCACTCACCATATGTTGTTATAACAACCTTGTGTCAAACTGAAGAGGACCTGAGTTCAGATGGTGAGGCTGGGAATGGTAAACTGTATGAGAAGCAATTTCATTTTTGGCCTAGAGTTTAATTTGAGGACATCCTCTAAGAAACAGAGTCAGTCTATAAAGCCTATTTCCTCAAAAAGTTAAGGTTTAAAAATGACAGACTTAAGATCTAATGATGCTAATGACTCCTCAACCACCTTTAACTATAAATGGACAATGGTCCACAATGGATTATTTTAAGAGAATCATTTAGTCTTTGATGACATTAGCATAATGATATAGGACAAGAAGCAGAAACTGTTACACATGTAGCCTGATATAACACCAATTTTGATTTCTCTAATATTTGCTTTGCATATAATCTCATATGTTAATATTTATTGATACATTTTTCATCATGGCATATTCCTGAATCATATGTCTTCCTAAATATTTATGCTTTATGTTTGCCTGTTCAAGATCTAATGTAAAATGTATACTGTTTCCCTTTGGTTTTTGACACTACATTGCTTTTCAGTGCTTTCTAGTACACATATATGATAATGTTTGTAAGGAGGGGTTGCAAAAGGAAAGATGGAAGTTTGCAAGAAGAATTGAGTGACAGCAAAGACCTTTGGTAGCAGAGGATTCTGGGAGAGAAGAAGGAACTTGGCAAAACTCTGAGAGGAATTCTGGGCTTTTTAATGGAGACCTCAAACAAGCAGGAAGCATTTCCTTGCTGGGGACCTCTCCAAGAGTCATAAAAGGATTCATCTGTATATTGCCCAGAAATGACTTCTGTCAAGTCATTTCATCAATCTGATACCTTAAGTACCATCTCAATAGAGTGTCAGACTCTTCAGACTCGAGAGAGCTGTGGGCTCTTTGTCTGACAGCCCAGTTCTCTCCCTTTGCCCCTTTGCATCTGCTCTGACTATTCCTTAGCCCAGTAATATTATAAATAGTTGAGAGAATTAGTGGGATGGGAAGTAGAAAGTCAAGTTGGCTGGACTGCTACTTGAGTGATGGACCTTTATTAAGGAGATAACTCAGGGACCCCGACTCCCTCTTTCCAACCTCCCTACTTGCCTTATAACCATTGTTCATTAAAGCTTTTATTTAGTAGTCAGGTATTTATTCAAGTGATATATTCTTGGAGCTTAGGAAAGGTAATTTGCTGAGGCAATAGATCAGCCTTAACAGAGAGCAACCAAGACCCCTCCCATGCTGAGTCAAAGACTCTGGAGAGACTTGTCTCCTTGACCTCCTCATGCCAGGAAATCTGGGGGTCCCGCCAGTTCATCTGATAGGAGAGATAACTTCAACTTCCCATCACCAATCACAATATTGCACAACCCTGTGCAGTGGTGAAGGAGAGTAGGAGTCAGCCCATTCAAGGTTCCTATCATTCAACACTTGGTTTCCTTCTCAATAAGCCCCCTGTAGATCATCATCTTACTATGATTATAATAACACCAAAGTCTATTACATTCATTATAGATTTCTATATGTATTCTTGCTATATAGACCTATTAGTATTGGTCCCATTAGATTTGCATTGATTTTACTGCTGGGTATGATGATTTGTTTTTGTACTCTGGATATGCATGCACTAACACTGTATATATATATATATATATAATATGACTCCAGGATGACTGTGGGGCCTGGAATTAAGTGAAGACTTTCTCTTCTGTTTTTGTTTTTGTTTTTTTGGTTTGTTTTCTGGCAATGTCTCTGCCTTTTGCCACTCAGGAAAAATCTTTTCTACCTGCCTGGTAAAAAGAGATTAGTGCTAAATATGTTGGGGTTCCCCTGCAGTACTCAGGGGTGGAAGACCAAGGAGTCTTTCCTCTGGGTAGCTGCTCTACCACTGGAGAAAATTCCTACCGGAGCCAGATACATCATAGCAGCCTCTGCTTCCCATGCCTGCCATGTACTACAATTAATTTAGACATTTAGTCATTGAAGCAGCCTATCAAATGATGCTTAACATCATGTCTACTCCACTTAATGTTATTGGAGACCTACTCTATGTGGTACTATAGGTTGATTAGCTGCAATTTAGGGATAATCATCTGTGCTATGTTGAACTGTTGATACTTATCACGATGCTTATGATATATATTGGCAGACATTAAGTGTTCTTCTTTGCAAGAATGATAAGCTTTTGACTGTGGGAGAGGATCAGCACCCCTCCATCAGGGTTGTAGCCCTGAGGAACTGGTGGGGCTGAATCCTGTGCAGCATAGAAATACAAATATCTGTCCAGAGTTCAAAGGGATAACCATAAGCCATCTAGGCCCCTCAATAGGAAGCAAGGAAAGAACTGACAAGTTAAGTAGTGGCAAAGGGCATGTGAGGGCATGATGAGAAGTAATAGGCCAGTGAGAAGAGAGCAGAGCATAGAGTGGACCAAGAAACAGCAACTAAAGCAAATTGGCAAGATTCTCAGGGTTCAGTTTATAACAATCACATTAGAGTGCCTGAGAAATAGCAAGTGATTAATAACAGCTCCTTGACTGACAGAACTAAACTGAACTGAAAGAAACATTGCCTAGGTAGAGGGGATTTGTAAGAGAAGAGAAGGAACAGATTTTTTTGACCTTTTGATTATTTCCCCCCTCCCATTTCCATGCTAATTGGTCTAAAGAGGGATTAGTTGGATAGGGCAAGGAATTGGAGATAGGAGAGCTTCATTCTACCCATCTGTAGCCATCACAGTCTGAAAATGGAATCCTAGTACTTTAAATGACACTATTTCTTTGTTAATTGAGATGGCTATTAAAACTTATGTCCATTTATAAATTGTTTTGTTTGTAGTCATTAAGGGCACATTTCAAGATTGGGAGAAAGGACAATGACTCAGGCAGAGCTTTTCCTCAGTTCAGTTTAGGGTCATCTCCTTAGAGGTTAACATCCCTCTGTGATAGAGGCTGGCACTAGAGAAAAAGTGCCAGACTGAAGAGTATATGAAATTGATCAACTCGATGGGGGAGGGGCCCTGGGAGTAAATTTCCTGAGGAGAGAAGACTCTGCTGAGGAGAGCAGTGAGTGTCTCTCCATCTTGAGATGTTGAAGAGAGAAGGTGGATAAAGACTTTCTCCTGAGGGTTACCACTTTTCCTGCTGGTGACTGGAAAACTTCCCCCCAACACTTCCCAATTGAAGGGACTTTCTGAAGAGAAACCAGAGCAGACTTTACCTCAGCTCCTGTTGCCCAGGGGGGAGTCAACCTGACTTTCTCTCAGGGGGACTCAGGCTGCCAAGGCCTGAGTTCCCCCCAAACTCCAGGAAGGAGGAAAAGGGTTATATAGAGACAGAGACCCCCTTTTCCCACTTTCATTTTCCCATTCTTCCCTGCCCTTTATTTCCTTTTGTAGTACCTGATTGGGTTAACATTAAAAAGTTATCTGTTCCCCAAGCTGAGTGTGAATGAACTGATCAAGGGGAGACCCTTTGGTCTCTAGTAGTGGAGGGGGGACAAGAGGGACAAGTGTGAATTGGGGAGAGCAGTTTTAGCTAAGGAGGGAAGGCAGAAGGGGGAAATCTTCAAACCCCCTCTCCTCTCTCTGAGCCAACCAGTTACATCTGCTGTCTCCCCTGAACCCTGCTTTGTGGGAAGGGGGTTTATCCTCTCCTTCCCCCCTCTTCATACCTCAAGGTCCAAGCCTCTCTTTCAGGAGTACATTCCCTTCCTTTTCTCTTTTATTTTTTAAAACACCTCTCAAGAAAATTCACTTAATACTAATGAAGAAATAGCCCTGAGCAGGTTAAGTGACTTTCTCAAGGTCACATAGGTACTAAGTATGAGAGAAGGGAACTTTATCCACTTTGTTGAATGGCCCTACCCTGGTGGCAGCTCTCAGCACTGTTGTGCTCCCTCCCTTGGTAGTGAATCCTCCAGCAAAACTGTTTCCTTCCATATGCTTTTTTAATTTCCAAACTTCAGCTTCTCTCCCTGAAGTCCTTCTTTCCTAATCTTGAAACTGATTTGCCATTAAAATTGTTTTAAGCATTGCTTTACTCCTGTTTGCCCCAAGCATGCTTTCTATTGCCTATGTAAGGCACAGGTCCTAGTTATGCCTCTAAGGAAAATGAAGATCTACATAGGAAATAAGACATAGAGAGGAATTAATAATGTTTTCAGAAAAAACGATTATTGCTGGACCAAGGTCCTACTGGACAAGAAAAGAAAATGGGATCAAAGGCACAGGTAAGTGTATTAACTTTAGTAAAGATCGGGCTCATCTTCTTCCCTATGGACAAAGGGAAAGAGGGGAGAGTGAGTTTATCTCTCTGGCTATCATCTAGCTATCTGTCTGTCTTTCTGCCTAACATACATGAGTATGTGTTTATTTATGGAGTGTGTGAATATGTGTCACAGAGGATGTGAACAAGTATGTTTAATAACCTTTGACCTCTAAATAAAGGTCTTCTTGCACATATGGAAATATTTTTCCACAAAAATGGGAGCTATTTTTAAAAGTGAAATTCACCTCTTCAGGATATGGAGGAATTCTCACTATTTCTTGAGTTTATTAGAGAATGGATACCCTTTAGATTATTGGACTAAGATCATAGGTTGTTGAAGTCCCATGCAATTCTCAAATCTCAAATGAAATCAAAATGATTTGATCAGCCTAAAGGAATTCCCTTTACTTATGCCTCCCACATCTCATTTATTATTTATTAGAGAAGTCCAATGGAGTTATCTAAGGCACTGAGATATGAAGTAACTTGCCAAGGGTCATATAACTAATATTAGAAGTGGAAGGCTGGTGTCAGATCCTTCTCACCACAATTTCAGCCCTCTATCCACTGAACTATAGAAGACAATCTTAATCTACCTTAAATATCTAAGAGAAAAGTAGGATGAATGCCCAGGTTTTGGAAGAATAACATTTGTATTGAGGGCATCTTGAAGGCCATCAGTATATTAGTCAATCAGCAAAAATTTATTAAGCACAGAAAACAGTGATGAGTTTTTCATTTCCTGTACTCTTAACATATTTCCATGTTCATTGGATGTTATTAATTAATTACCACTGTCTTATAATAAAAATGATGATGGGAACTACAAAGATATCATTAAGATAAATTATAGAATATACATTTATTTTAATTAATAGACATAATAAACAAATACCAAAGGAATTTTATACTAAAATAAGAATTTATACAAATTTTAATACTAAGTTCATCCTTATTACAGATCTTTCTACAAAAGGGGGGTACACATACATGATATATATGTTCCTCTACAGAAAGACTTGATTGTACTTTTGGAGTATTCCTTTGATTCTTTGCCAATATATCTACCTTCTATCATTCTTCTAAAGCTTCAGAGAATCTCCTTAAATAGGTAATCTTTTTATTTGTATTCATTTTTTTTTCTGTTTACCTTGGGCCAGATTTAAATTCTGTGGAAATTGTTCTTGTATCTCCCAACTCCCAAAAGAAGGTTCGGCTACATATTATATAAATCTGATCCCTTCATGGTACAAAAAATGAAAATGTAATCTTATATCAATTGCCTTAGACTTATAAATGATGAAGTGTCCTTTGATTGATCATCTCTAAAGAGATGATTTGTCTGACTTTATTCCTCATGTAAAAATATATGATATTTTCATGAGTTAAAAAATTCTTCAGTCTGTGGCATTTACAACTTAAAGCAGGATGATTTTATGTTTGTTGAACATGCATTTGTAAATAAAGAAATAAACATTTCTAATTTTTTCCTTAAATTTAAAACTATGTACTTTGAATAATACCACAATATCAAATGGTATACTTAATATATCCTCTTTCCTCTACTTTACAACTCAGGACTTTAAAAACAAAAAAATCTAAAATAAACTTTCTCCCCTTATTTTCAACCAAAAGGTGCTTTCTTGAAATGTTTCAAAATCTCCCAAATTTATCTCATATTATTCTGTGCATACTAAACTTTACCCAGACTGATCTGCTAACTAAATTGTAGATTCTATGGGAGTGAGAAATTGAGAATGGTTTGTAGCAGGAGCTTGGAGTAGCTGAGACTGATGACTTGTCATTCAAATGAGAGCATTATGGTTTGGAATGTGACCTGGAGAAACAGTTGGAGGGAGACCAACTGAAGTCTGGACCTTTTGGCTTTGAAAGACAGAAGAGATCTAATGTCTCTTGACTCTTGGAGATTGAAGTCTGAAGGCTGTCTTTTGGCTTAGAAGACAGAAGAAAGAAGGACAAAGTCCAGCTCTCTTTCTGATTTGCTCTGTTGTGATAGTGACTGAATTTCCAGACCTATCAGCCATTTCTCCCAATTGAACTATATTCCACCATCCTTCAATCTATGACTCATTCCAGTATTAGGGAAATCCCCCAAACCCCCTTTTCCTTCCATTTCCTTTTCCTTCCCTGTCTTCCCCAATGAATCCCTTACTTAAGACAGAGAAGAGAAAGAATATTTTATTTGAGACATCATAAACTCACCCTGAATAGATCTAAAAGACCTATAGAAGAAGGAGGGTGAAGGGAGGAAGGGAGGAAGAGGGAGGAAGGGAGGAAGGAAAAAGATTAACAGCCTGATTTTAGTTATCAATTACCATTCAAAATAGTCCCTTATTACAATTCCTACATCCAATAAAGGAAATATCATAGAATTACACAATTGTAGAGTTGTAGGAGAATTGAACAGCTGTCTAGGCCAACCTATACCTGATAAGAAGTTCCCTTTTAAATAATCCTTAAGTGATCATCCATGTACTGCTTAAAGATGATCAATTAAGGAAAGTATTCCTTAGTATCCACAGTATTCCAAGAAAGTCAATTGGACTCTGGAATCACTCTGTTAGGCCTCCCCCCCCCCCAAGAAATGAAGTCCAGATTTTAGTCTTTATAATTTTTAACAATTTTCTTGATCTTGCCCTTTGGGTCAGATAATTTCAGCTGTTGTGCTCCAAGCTAAACCTCTCTCACTCCTCCAGTTAATTCTCATGTGGCAACGATTCGAGAAACTTTGCCATTGTAGATGGTGGCTACGTCTGGATACTTTGCTGCTTACCATTTTATATGGCACATTGTGTTGCACTGCACTAGTGGTTGCACATGTGGTCTGGTCAAAACGTTTATCTGAACTATCACCTCCTTATTTCTGGAAACTAAATAATGCAACTGAAAATTAAATGAAGTTTTATTTTATTTTTAATGCACTATCATATTTCCAACTCATATTTAAACTATCAGTCCAAATTCTGTCCTATTAAGGGTTCTCATATTGTGTACATCGAGAACTCAAAGCCTGAAAGTTCAAAGGAAGAATTTCTAAAAACTTACTTGATAATCCTTAGCTGGCACCTAAATAGATAAAAAGGAAATTAAATACAAATGTCAGGAATTCCCTTTTCAAGACCTTATATACTCATAGATCAATAGAAATAAATATTATGTGCCTACTATGGATGAAACAATGTATTAAGTACTTTATCTTCACAGCAATCCCAAGGGGTAAGTGATATTATTATTCCCATTTTATAGCTGAGGAAACAGAGGAAGATAGAGGTTATGACTTGTCTTGAGTCCCCAAAATAGTGTCTAAAGATATATTTGAGTGCATATCTTCTTGATTTTAAGCCTAGTACTGCAAGGGGGAAAGATCCAAATCTATCTAGTTCTACCTTTTATGTTTAACTATCATCCAAGATTTCCTCCGAGTTTATAACATGGTTTGGATACAATATACTGGAAGTCTTCCCAACTTTCTCTCTAGGTTGTGAGGGTATCAGTGGATACCTTTAAAATTCATTAACAATCTGGCCTATTCCTAAGAAACAATTTTAGTCTTACACTCTATTCCTCTGAACATACTCTATAATGAAGCAAAAGTTGTCTTCTTGATTTTTCTCACATATTGAACTCAGTCTCCTACTCAATGGGAGACTGGCTTTCTCTCAGGTCTAGAATTATCGCCTTCCTAGTATCTACCTCTTATCTTTCCCAATATCTTTCAATTCTTACCCTAAATTCCACCTATAAAAAAGAAACTTTTCTCATTTACCTTCTTCGATTATATCCCTAGTTTATCCTGTAGAAATATTGTAGATCTATAATTGCTTGCATCTTGCCTCCCTCATTTGAATATGAGCTCCCTGAAAACAGGAAGTTTTTGCCTTTCCTTATATTCCCCAGGATATAACATGTGCTTCATAAATGACTTGATCATTGGGCCTCTTTGGATTTATCACCTTCCTGTTATCCTCTTTACTTATCACAATTCTAGCCCATTTCATTTTCAGTCACACAATTATTTAATTGTACAATTTAAACCTTTTCTACTCTAGGCAGTCAAGGTTAAGTGACTTGCCTAGACTCATGTACCTAGGAAATCTCTTGAAGTCAGATTTGGATCCAGATCTTCCCACCTCCAGGCATATATATATAGTGTTGGAAAGTTCCCTTAGATATCCAATTTGATACATATTAAAATCTGGGCAATATAAATGTTTCATCCATTTCATCATTCCATATGTAGATTAATAGGCCAAATTC
The DNA here is from genome assembly GCF_027887165.1 of Monodelphis domestica. Classification (NCBI taxonomy): domain Eukaryota; kingdom Metazoa; phylum Chordata; class Mammalia; order Didelphimorphia; family Didelphidae; genus Monodelphis; species Monodelphis domestica. Next base: position 473,716,023 of record NC_077228.1, read on the forward strand.
CTCTGAGTGATTATATATCTCTTCCCAAAAGCTCTGAAAATTATTTTTGCATATTTATGTAATCAACTCTATGTCATCCATGAAAAAGAATATCTAAATGACCTTCCCACATAGAGGAAATTCCTTCTCAACTCAGATGCTGTCCACATCTTCATCATGATGAATCTTTTGATGAGCACACATTTTCTTATTTTGTATGTTGTCTGATGTTTATTACATGGAGGTTATTAAAGTAGACTATCATTTTTTCCATTATTCATGTTGGTTGTTCAATGGAATAGTGAATTTGATGGGCTTGGAGTAAGGAAGATGAGAGTTTATAAACATACCTCCAACTTTTACTAAATAAATGACCCTAGACAAGTCCATTATCCTGTATCAGCCTCAGGCTTTCAATCTATAAAATGATAATAAGAATAATAGGTACTTTCTAGAGCTGTAAGCATGAAACTCATGTAAGTATGCATAGTGCTCATAAATATCGAAGTCAAATTGTTATAGTAAATGTTAGAGGAAATAACAAATAACAATAAATGTTAGAGGAAAAACTACATTTTCCAAGGAATTCTGAATCATCTTGATGTATGTGGATTAGAAACTTTTTTGTTATAAATGCACACACACACACATATTTCTTTCCATCAAGGAAAATAGGAACTACCAGCCTTACAACCTAACATCATAGTATCTGAGAGGTTTATTTAGAAAGAAGAATTGGCACTAAAAAGAACAGTAAAGAAAATAAACAGATTTGGATGAGCTTTACATAGAGATAGATAAGGTAGATAATATAATTGTAAAGTAAATGGGGAAAGAGATACTAAAGATGTGGGGAAAATTTCCAACTTTATTAATCCCCTCCTGAAAAAAAAAGATAGTTGATAAGACATCAGTAACTAGATATATAAATTGCCTACCCTCTCATCCATATAAAATCTTTATGATAGTCATTCATCTATGTAGAAATTGATTCTTCTATAAAGGTATTGTAGGGCTACAATAAGCAATCTACAGTAATGAGTACTATCTTTATCATCTCAAAATTGACTGAAAGATATAGAGAAAATAAGATCCCATTATGCTTATTGCTTGTTGATTTTGAAATAAGCAACAAAATATCTCCTTACAAGCTCTATGACAATATAAATAGAATGCTGGGAGTAATACTAATAAAATAATATTAACTTCCCTGAGTGATATTAAAAGCCGACAACAAGTATATGCCATTGAATTTGTGAAATGTAAAGAAAAGTGGTTTAGTTCCAGATGGAGAGTTTCAAAAAGCAATCGAAGAGTGAAAAGGCCTTCCATACAAAATATCCATAAGAGCTCAACATTAAATTAAGAATCATCACACACATGCATACAAAGGATGAGTCATATGATTTTGTTAAATGGTAGACAATTCAAGATCAGATCCCTGATTCTAGAAATTATAGAAAGATCATGGACCTCTGGAGCAATGCATATTATTTAAGGAAATGACAGAATGATAGTAATTTAATATATTATTGTAGGTAATAAAATAGAAGCTTATGAACTTTAATAAGCCAACAATGACAAATAGTTATAACTACCAATATGGATTTCATATGCCTATTTCCCAATTTAAATAGATACTATTCTATTTGATACTATGAACAATTTTAGTCCTTGATGTAGCATTACATTGATTCTGTCACTTTAAAAATGAGAAAACTGAGGCAGAAAGTGATTGGCCAAAGCTCATATAGCCTCAAAGCATATGAATCATGAGCTAAACTCAGATTTTCTTGATTTAAGTTCAAGCAGTCTGTCGTGTAACTGAGTTTCCTTACCAATTTTCTTTGTTTTTTTGCTATACTTTGCAATTGGTCTCATGGTTGTCACATATGGCCTGGGTTCCTAGACTTGTGAATTTCTCTGGATCAAACTAGTAAGTCTGGGACATCATATCCTGTACCTAGAAGTGAAAAGAACAAAGAAAAAAACAAGAAAACCTAGGTCTACTTCTCCAGGCCTTGTGGAGTAAGGAGAAAGGAAGAGGCAACCCTCAGACCATACCCTTTCTTTGGGTTGTGACAAATTCTTCATCCTTCTATTCAAATGCAGGAAATATTCAAGACTGTGCTTAATAAGGTAATTTTAAAGACACAGATAATCCAACTTATGAAAGCCAGTGGTACATGACTGGGAACTCAGATTTTCTACTCATATATCATTTATTCTGTCTTTCACGGATTCACCTGTGCCTTCAACATTAGTGAAATTTTAGTTAACCAGGCATATACCAAACTCTCAAAATACTCCTGACTCTGATTCAAAAATTACCATCTTTGTCATAAAGGCAATAGTATATTTTTAAAATGATGTCTATATGCCTAGTCTGGAGAATTCATCTAGAGCAAGGATGACAAACCTTTTAAAGAAGAGTACCAGGCCCCAGTGCCCAGACCTAGTGCTGTGCCTGTCCTCCCCAGAGATGTAGTGTCACTCCCTGCCTACCTCCACCAGAGACCAAGTGCTGCACCTCCCCATACCTTACCCTAGACAAGGGAAGGGAGGAAGTACTCTCATTGGGTTGCTGGGCAGAGGGACAGGTCAATTGAGGAATATCCTCAGGTGCATGGAGAAGGGAGGGGAACAATTCTTCCCTGAGTTCCTCTAGATTTCTAGCAAAAAAATAAAAAGAAAAAAAATGACTGCAGGTGTGCCCTTTTTGATATGTGTGCAATAGGTTCACCATTGTGGATCTAGAGTCTCTAGAAAGACATATCGTTGTACTTTCATGTATTTCCTCACTGTCTTACAGGAACAGGTTTCAAAACACTCAAAAGACTATGATATTATACAATATCACATGTAAAATTGAAAATCACAATTATTCTCAATTACTAAACTTTACAGATTTGACAAACAAGGATCATTGCAAGAAGTTGCCCAAGATTATTGTTTGTTAAATACTGAATAAATTCCCTATTTAGACTTCTTTCCATAAGATAAAACAAAGAGAAAGAAAGTTGCCTTCTTATTTCTGATGGAAATCTAGTTCAGACTGATATTCCCAAAATACATGATGATCTCTTCTCACAGGGATTTAAGATTTGAGATCCATTAGGTATCACCTTCTCACTTTCAGATGAGAAAGCTATACTGGGTGAAAAATATCCCATATTTTCTTCTTATTATAATCCTATCTAACTGGGGTAAGAAAAAAGTATTATGATACTTCTACATAGTGAAAAAAATAATGTAAAAGGGCCTGTGCCATAGATGAACAATTCACTTAGGTTTACAGAGAAATTTATTGTGTCTTTATTCCAAGGGGCACCTGGAATTTCTCCCAATGGCTTCTTGTCACTGCAGTATCAATACAACAGGATTTCAAAATCAACTGACAAAATAACTAAAGAAGTCGGTAATAGAAAATTAATAAATAAATAAAAAGTAAAATACTAGGGATTCCTAGGCATCCAATCATTTTATGCTACAAAGACACAGATCATATTACTCTCATTATAAAGCAAGTAGTTTATATCTACTTGAATTAAATATAATATACATACATTGACTAACCAGTAACTTCTACTTATATGAATGCCATATTTCTCTAAATTTAATAGCAATCCATCAATTTTATTCTTTCATATAGCAAATATAGTATCAAATATACAAAGAATCAAGAAATGGAAACTTTGCAAAATTATATGAATGGAATTGAATTATCAAGAAGCATACACTTGGAGAGGGGAACTATGCAATTCTAGTTTATTTTTTATTTATTTAAATTTATCTTGAATTTTGAAAACTAGGATACTGGAAATATTGGAAATATAAAGTTCCAGGTAGGAAATCTCTTTGAGTTTCTACAAATGAAGTCTTATTTTATTAGAGATAAGGAAGGGTAGGAAACCTGGTTGTCCAATCTACTGAAGGCCAGATCTGTTACATTTTTGCACAATCCCTCCTTCTCCCCTAACTCAAACATTTTCTGATATATATTTTCTATTATATATATGTATGTGTGTATATATATATAGCATATTCTTATAAATTATATATTACCCAAAACATATGTAATATTTGCAATTTCTTCCCTGCCTTTGATTTGAGCACCTACCAAATATACTGCTGTTGTATTATTGGCCCAGTGATATGGTCCATTTCCATGTAACCACTTAATATCAGATTACCTTTTATAAAAACTATGTGGTACTGGCTAAGAAATAGAAAAGTAGATCAGTGGAAAAAAATGGCAGACATTCAACCAATACTTGTAAAATATTATAGTAACCATGTATTTGATAAAAGGAAAGATCCAAGTTTTGGGGCTAAAAATTTATTAATAAAAATTACAGGGAAAACCAGATAATGGTATAATAGAAACTAGATATAGACCAATATATTACACTGTTTTTCAAGATAAGATCAAAATGGATAAGGCATAAGGGAGGTATCCTAAGTAAATTAGAGGAACAGGGAACATATTAACTACCAAATTTATGAATGAGAGGAATTTATAAATAAGAGTTGGAGAGCATTGTAATATATAAAATGAATTAGTTTGTATATATTAAATTTTAAAAGTTTTAAAATTCATTTTTACTAATATAACTAATATAGCCAATATTAAAAGAAAAAGAGTAAGTTGTTGGGGGAATATAGACTATTTCTTGGAAAGAGGTCTCATATATAAAATATATAGAAAATGTCAAATTTATGGTCAAGATAGTCAAAAGATATGAATTAGGCAAGAAGAGTTATAAAACTGTGTATACCTTTTGACCCAGAAATATCAATATTAGTTTAATTTTCTAAGGTGATCAGGGAAAAAGTAAAATAATTTATGTGGTCTAAAATATTTATTGCATCTCTTTTTATTGTGTCAAAGACCTGGAAACTTAAAGAATGCTGATCAGTTGCAGAATAGTTAAACACATGGCATATGACTGAGATGGAATACTGCCACACCACAAAAAATGATGAACTGGTTAATTAAAAAAACAAACCTAAAGTTACAAAGAGAGAAGAGGGTAGAATCAAGAGAACAGTACACATAGGAACAGAATATTGTTTTAAGAATGACATATTTGTTCACATTCAGAAAAAGAACTGATAAATAGAAATAAGTAAGACATAGCTATATATATATATATGTATATACATATATATATAATGATTTTTGTCAAGTAATGCGTTCTTTATTGGGGGAAAACGGAAAGGGAGGTAGTTACCTGGGAATTTTAATATACAAATAATTCATTTAAAATAAAAGTTTATTATTTAATAGAGCACAAACTAGCATGCAAATATTTTCCTCAATACCTTGAATGGCATAATCCTCCTTCTAATCTTGTATGCTGGGGATTGGAAGGGCAGTAGAGTTTACCTTAATAGTATTAATCTCATTTCTAGGACCCATTGGGCTTGGACTATACCCCTGATCCTCAGAGTTTTATCCATATGATGGTTGTAACATCCACCCTGAATTCCTGAATCTTTAATTCTAAAAACTTGACAGGTGAGAACTACTTCCTGTATTTAAAACAGAAATGGACAAAAGACATATAAAAACACCAAATTCCAGGCCCATTTTTCAGGGTCAAAAAAACCCTGAGGGGCATGGAATGGGAGTAAGCTCTTGGGTTTATTCTCTTCTTTCTTACAGCATGTTGTCATCTGCTTTGAAAGAAGGAATTCTTTACTTCTGCATACAATGTCAGGGAAAAGCCTGAATGCTTAGTCAGACAATTTTAACGACTTCAGATAGTTCTAGTTACATATCCAGTAGAAAACACCATGTTTTAGGTCAACCCAAAATGTTCATATGTGTTCTAATTCTCTTATTTCATAGATGCAGGTCCACTAGCCTCTTTCACATGAGAGATGTAATTGTAGGTGACAAAGAATACCCCAAATATTCATTAAATGTAGAATGTTTTCCATTCTTACCTATAGTTTTTGACATTATGAACTTTTTTCAAGAATACTTTGATAGATTTCATTATACCAAGCATTCAATTCCCAATCTACCTGGAATTAAAATTTTTCAAAATGTAGAGACATAGTAAAATAAGTCATACTTATGTGACAAATATATGAAATACTATTTTCCAAAAGATGATTTCCCTAAGACTACTGAAGGTTAGCTTAGATTTTCATTTAAAAGGTGATTCTTTTGTCTAGTGAGGTGGAATTATTTTGTCTAACTACTTATGTCTTCTTCCAATTTTAAAAATGTATTATTCTAACAAAATTCAGCCACCTACCACAAAGGATTGTTTTAATAGAATTTTATTATACAAGATCCTTTATGTGGGCCTAATAGTTTAGTTATTAATTAAACTATAAAACAATACCAAAATTATCTTTTAAATTATATTCTGTTTCATTTAATTATACTCTAGTATTTATAATTTCCTGGTTGCTTTGTTCCATCCAAAATCATATAGACTAAATCTAGTGCATCAAGAATATCTGTGAAAAGAAAACACACTCACAAATCAAAAAAGAAAGGACGTTATCCTCGACTTGTCATTTGGAAGAAGTGTGAGATACATTTATTTTCTCCTATATAGTCCTCTGTAATTCTATGAGTTTTCAGCAAGGCCATAGAACAGTTTCAATTCCATTCCTTAAAATGGCAAGGCCCTTCAAATGACTTGCTGAGCATGCAGATATAATTGGCATACAAGTCACTTGGCATATCTCATTGTAAGTAATATAAATCTCACATAATTTATGTGTGGCCCATATGAGGTGGCAATCTTTAAAGCAATTTTCAACAACATTGTTATCTTGTAAATTTTAAATAATTGAATGCAATGTTAATTTAACCAAATTATAATGCAACTCATTTCCATACAATGATTTTCATTCAAGATGATAATACACATTTTGTCAGTGTCAACCTCTGAAAACCAATGTTTGTCTATCTTTGTTAATCACAAGGGTCAGTAGATGGAATGATTAGTTTCATTTCAAAACAACAGCTATTTAATTTGGGTGATCAACATAATCTCCATTTAGAAATAGGTAGAAACAATTTAGTCAATTCCAGTACTTGTTCCAATGTACATGTATTAAATTTAGGATTTTAACATTTTAAACTTTTTACCAAATATATATGAAAAGTAGGCACAAATATTTATTAAGCATATACTAACTGCCCAGAATTTAACAAATATCACTTCATTTTATCCTCACTACTACTCAGAGAGATATTATTATCACCATTTACAGTTTAGAAAACTGAGGCATGTAGAGGTTAAGTGACTTCATCTATGAACACTTAAGAAGTCTGTGGCTAGATATGAAATGCTATCTTCCTGATTAAGAACAAGTGTCACCTATTGTGACACCTATTTCACTCTTTAGAATCCCAACACAGAATAGATACTTAATAAATATTTTTCTGATTGAATGAATTATTTTAGATATGTCATGATATTCATTGGGTCCTGTTCAAGAATAGAATGTAATCCTTCACTTCTAAATTTGGAGTGAAAACTTCATTCAAAGCTGGCATTAGACTCTACCTTTAGATCCTTGAAGATATCAGTTTTCTTTCTGTCTTGAGATTATTTTTCCTTAACCTTAACTATTTATACATCATAACCCTATGGTGGAATTTAAGTTCCCTGAGGAAAATAATAATTATTTCATTTTCAGGTTTTATCTCTACAACCTTGCAAAATTCCAATATCCCAGTCACATGATGGTTAAAAAACCAATTGTTTGGCTCATGTTCATTGAAATATAATCTTAATTATATATTCTCAGAATTAAATCTAAATTTTTGACTGATTCATCTCCCCCCATTTGCAATGAGTGACTATTTTTTTTGTGCTTTCTGACATCTTGAGAGAATAATTACTGAAATAGTTTTGATCTTAGCCAAGTCAATGATTCTGACATCTTGATATTACTCTTTCCTTGTTTCTTCATCTTAACCTTGTGTTGAGGGTCTAGAACTAGAAAACTGCATAATCTCACTTAAGTAAGCTGATAAGATTCAGAAATATATATAATTGAATTCTAATGTATTTTCAAGTTTGCTTGTGTGTCTATAACTTTCACATTCTTAAAGTCTGTGTGTGTGTGTGTGTGAATGAAAAAAGAACTAGGAAAAGAAGTGACCAAAACTTGTTGACTACACAAAAACTTTATTTATATAAATCATAACTGATCCCAGTGTTCTCTTTTCTTTTTTTCTTTTGTAATTATTCCTAATTTGTTAATAATATATGCACTCAGGGATATGAATTTTCCTCTGAGTACTACTTTGGCTGCAACCCATAAGATTTGAAAGGATGTTTCACCATTGTCATTTTCTTTGATGAAATTATTAATTGTTTCTATGATTTGTTCTCTAACTAAATTATTTTGGAGTATCATATTATTTAATTTCCAATTAATTTTTTGATTTGGCTCTCCATGTACCCTTACTGATCATTATTTTTATTGCCTTATGATCTAAAAAGGCTACATTTATTATTTCTGCTTTTCTGCATTTGTATGCTATGTTTCACTGACCTAGTGTATGGTCAATCTTTGTGAATGTGCCATGTGGTGCTGAGAAGAAGGTTTATTCCTTTTTGTCCCTATTTATTTTTCTCCATATATCTATTAACTCTAATTTTTCTAAGATTTCATTCACTTCTTTTACCTCTTTCTTATTTATTTGTTGATTTGATTTATCTAAATTTGATACTGGTTGGTTCAGATCTCCACTAATATGGTTTTACTGTCTATTTCCTCCTTCAATTCTTCTAGTTTCTCCATGAGAAATTTGGGTGCTATGCCATTTGGTGTATTCATGTTGATTAGTGATATTTCCTCATCGTCTATAGTCCCTTTAAGCAAAATATATTTACCTTCCCTATCCCTTTTAATCAGGTCTATTTTTGTTTTGGCTTTGTGAGATATCATGATTGCAACTCCTGCCTTCTTTCTATCATTGAGTCCCAAAAGGTATTACTCTCTCCTTTAATTCTGACCTTGTGAGTATCTATGCACCTCATGTGTGTTTCTTGAAGACAACAAATGGTAGGGTTTTGGATTCAAATCCATTCTGCTATTCATCTACTTTTTATGGGTGAGTTCATCCCATTCACAGTCAAAGTTATGATTGTCACTTGTGGATTCCCTGGCACTTTGATATCCTCCCCTAATTCTGACCTTTCTTCTTTAGCTATAACCTAAGCAGTGATTTACTTTAAATCAGTCACCCTAGTCCCCTCCCTTGATATGTTTTCCTTTCTAGCCCCTCCTTTTTTGTTCCCTTCCCTCCCCCCTTTCCTTCTCTCCCTTTTTGTCGTCCCTCCCTCCCCACCTTGGTTTTCCCTTCTCCCTTACCCTGTTGGATAAGATGAAATTCAAGATCCCAATGGGTCTAGATGCTCTTCCCTCTCGGAGATGATTTCACTGAGAGTAAAGTTTAAGTAAAAACTCTCTTCCTCTCCCTCTTATAGGAGAATTCTTCCCCTCCCCATCCCATATGTATCATTGTGTGAGAAAGATTATTCTATTTAGATTATTTTTTTCTGTTTCTTGGAGTATATCTTGGTATCATCAATGATTCCCCCTTCCCTTTTTATTTCTATTCCCCCCTTTCTCCATATTATCTTGATGCCCCAAACTTTCCCTAAGCATGATTCTTCTTACTTCTTAATTACTTCTTCTACTCTAATGATGCATACAATTTTTGAGAGTTACACATTATATTTTTCCCACATATTAATATGTATAATTTGATATAAATGTAGTCCTTATAGAAGAGAGTTTGAATAAAAGAAAAAGATAACATTTTTCTCCTTTTCCCTTTACTTCATATTTACCTTTTCATGTTTCTCTTGATCTTTGTGTTTGGATGTCAAACTTTCCACAGAGCTCTGGTATTTTCTTTACAAACACTTGGAAATCTTTTGTTTTGTTGAATTCCCATACTTTCCCCTGGAAGTATATCGTCAGTTTTGATGGATAACTGATTCTTGTTTGAAGCCCCAACTCTCTTGCTTTTCTCAATATCATGTTCCATGCCTTATGGTCATTCAGAGTGGAAATTGCAAGGTCCTGTGTGACCCTGATTGGCATTCCTTTATATCTAAATTGTCTTTTTCTGGCTTCTTGTAAGATTTTTCTTTTGCTTGGAAGCTTTGGAATTTGGCAATTACATTCCTGGGAGTTGTCTTTTGGGGATTTATTGTAGAGGGTGTTCTGTGAACTCTTTCAATGCATATTTTGTCTCCTTGTTCTAGAATCTCTGGGCAGTTTTCTTTGATGATATCATGTATTATGATATAAAGATTACTGCTGATTTCTGGCTTTTCTGGTAGGCCAATTATTTTCAGGTTGTCTCTCCTTCCTATGTTTTCCAGGTCTGTCTCCTTGTCAGTGAGATAGTTTATGTTATCTTCTAATTCTTTAGTCTTTTGACTTTGCTTTATTAATTCTTTCTCTCTTCCAAGACCATTGTCTTCCAGTTGCTTGATTCTGACCTTTAAAGACTGGTTTTCCTTTTTAGTTTAGTCTGACCTGTTTTTTGAGGCTTGGAGCTATTTCTGTATTTGCATATTTTGGTCCCTCAGATTGCTGAGTTCCTTTTGCATTGTTTCCCATTTTTCCTGCCAGAAGACTTCCATCTTTTTGATAATTTTCCAATTTAAATTTTTCAAGAGCTTGTGGAGAATTTCCATTTCTCATGGAAGATTTTGGAGCATTTGTTTGTGTTTCTTCTTCTATGTCCTCAGTATTTTGAATTTTTGCTCCATAAAATGTATCCAAAGTCACCCCCTTCTTGCTATTCTTGGTGTTTGGAGGCTGTTGCACCTCTGCACTGTTTGCCATCCCTATGGTTTTCCTCCCCTTTCCAGTCAGAAATCTGAGTGAGGAGGGCAGGCTCTCAGTGTATGCTTCTGATGATCCGAGGCTTTAGCCCCAGGCAAACTGTCCATTCTCTGCAGCTGTGCTGCCTTCCTGGGGAAGCCCAGGGTCTGCTCTCCCCTGCCTGCCAGTGTTTCGGGTGTTTTTTTCTCTCAGTTCTCTCCATCTGCTTCTCCCCCTGCCTTACTTCCACGCTCTGAGCCTGGCACAGCACTGTCCACAAGGTACCTCAGTGCCTTTGCCCACCCTGAGGTTCCTGTCCTTTCAGGAGGCCCTGCACTCTAGGGGGTGAGGGTTCCTGGTCTTCCTGAGGTCTGAGGGCACCTGATGGGATCATGTTCAATTGTGTTGGTCTGGATGTGCCCCAAGGCAAAATCCTCCTGTGAGACTCTGATGGAAGTACCCAGCCATGGGGCTATAGGCTCCCCTCATCTCTCTCAGGCGGCTTCCCTGCTGTCTGTGCTGGATGCCCTGAGACTGGCCCAGGTTGCTTTCAAGGTGCACCCTTCAGAACAGCACCTCTGCTGGCCCTGAGTTTCCTGCTGCTGCTGGGGGCTCAGTGCTCTGGGTTGGGGGAAAGGGGTCCTGCGACATTCCTTCTGCCTTCCCCTTAGACCTGAGTATTCTAGGATTCTGGCTTTTGGAGGGGCATACCTTTTGATTTGAGTCCAGAAGGAGGGTTCCCCAGCTCTGTCCTATTGTTAAGTTTGAATATCAGTCCCCTAGGAGCATTCTGTTTGTGATCGGTAAAGAAGGGTTTTCAGAGGTCTGAACTTTTGCTGTTTCTAAGCTGCCATCTTCTCCAGAAGTCAGTCCCTTCCATTTAAAAGCCAGCCAATGATATAGTCCCAATGTTCTTTTTTCTAAGAACAATTGTCTAACCATATCCCCTTTAGTTTTTATTAGTAAAGTTAATTTTACTTACCTATGTATATGATTTTATACTTAATGTATTGTGAATTTCATCATTAATAATGACAGCTAGCATTTTAATGGTAATTCCATGTTTTCAAATGTGCTCCATATTATCTCATTTGATCTTCTTTGTGAAGATCCTGTAAAGAAGGTAATGTTATTTTCATTTTAAAGATGTGGAAACAGAGGTAGGTAGACATTAAGTGACTTTCTCAATGGCATATATCTAACTGTATTAGGCAGTATTTGAACTCAAATCTTATTAAATTTAAATACAGTATATATATATATATATATATATATATATATTGATTGATTGATTGATTGCATTCTGCCATTTAACGATCTTATTAATTTTGTCCAAATTAGTTTTGCACTATTTTGTTCAGAATCTTTCATGCCCTTTCTCTGTGACAACTTTGTCAATGTGATTGTTGATAGAAAAGTAACTATGACAGCTTTTATAAATGATAACTTAAAACAGATCAGATTATTATTGTGGCAGATGAATAGAAATTTATTAAAATCAATGTCTACAACAATAAAATATAAAGGCATATTTTATTCTAATATTGTATATTCCAGAAGGATAAGTGTCTTAATATAAGCATATTTACAAAAAATTATTTTCATTGCATTTAAAAGAATTTTATTTTTTAAACACATATTGTGTGAAAACCTCTAAACATTTCAACATTGAGAAAATATAATTTAAAATGATATATGAGAAGACATCATCCTTTTGCTAGCAAAACAAAAGCATACAAAGTAAAGTCATAATCATGAACTATATGAAAAGCTCACAGGGGTATTAACTCACTAACTTTCTTTGAAGTAATTAAAACTTAAGTAATTCAAGAAAAGGAATAGATTAAGATGTTAAATAAAGTGACAAATCTATTAACATAGACTATGATGCAAAATTACTTTGTTCTTACTATTTTACTGTATTGATTTGAGGACTTAAAAATTGAGTTTCTATTCTTTAAAAAATCACTCTAGTAAAATTAGTATACATACACATTGCACATATCATTATTTATTCTTTATATTTGACATTTTATAAAGCTTAATAGGCTCCTGAAAGTATACACAACTCTCCTAGTAGCATGTTTTATGAACTTCCTTTAAGGAAAATTTGTGAGAATGATGAAATGCAAAAAAAAAAATTCTCTTCATGAACTTGTTCTGTATATTTTTAGGAACATACAAAACTAAAATATCACTTCAATAGTGAAAAGGATACTGAAAGAAACATAGTGATCACATATAATAAAGAAAAAAATTCATGGCAGATATAAGCACAGTACAGTATGTTATCAGTTATGCTTTGGTTAAAAGAATGGGTGTAATGATACAGCTGAGTTAAGCACAAGATCAACAAAAGTAGTACTTAGATAAAAAGTGTCTGAAAAACTAAAACAATGAGAAGGTTTAAATGTGTTAAAGCAGGGGTCCCCAAACTTTTTACACAGGGGACCAGTTCACTGTCCCTCAGACTGTTGGAGGGCCGGACTACAAAAAATAAAACTATGAACAAATCCATATGCACACTGCTCATATCTTATTGTAAAGTAAAAAAAAAAACCAACGACAACAAAATGGGAACAAATATAACATTTAAAATAAAGAACCAGTAAATTTAAATTAAAAAATACACCTAGGGGAGTATAAGGGCCATTATACTACTGTGTTTCACCTAAAATAAGACACTGTCTTATATTAATTTTACCCCCAAAAAATAGGGAGTGTCTTATAAAATACCCAGTGGCAGTGGTGGGCTTCTTATAGTAGAGGCCCATTGCTGATGTCACAGGCCAGATCACTGCTATCTGATGCCTGTATATAGTACTGGAGGTGGTGCTGGGCCTATGAAACTGTATACCAGTGTCTGGGATAGTGGAGGCTGCAGAGTTGGCGGTACTAGTCCCGTCCCACCTTACATAGGCCCATCACCACCACCACTATACCAGGCAACAGTATACACAGTGGAGAATCCCCTCCCCTAGATGAACACTCACCATGCTGACTTCTTCCATTGTGCAGCCACATAATACTTTGCACAACACCTTGTTCTCATTCAGTTACTCTCAGAACAAGGTGCTATGCAAAGGATTATGTCACTGGAAGTAGTACTATACTTGAGATTCACGTGCTTTGCAGCACTACGACTTACTGCGGTCCTCTCACTGACCACCAATGAAAAAGGTGCCCCTTCTGGAAGTGCAGTGAGGCCCTGATAATTGGCCTCAGGGAGCTGCATGTGGTCTGCAGACCATAGTTTGGGGACCCCTGTGTTAAAGTCTTTAGAGAAGTTTAATAGAGGAAACAGACCCAAGATTACACAGGATAACAAGATTAAATGGAAGGAAGAAGGGGTAAAAAATAGGAAGGTGCAGTTGGTGGATGGAATGCCCACATCCTTGAAATCATAGATCATTCTAATTTAAAATAATTTATTTCCTTCAGCCAAATTCTTTCCTATCTAAACTTTGTGAATGAGTTAGCTTTCATTTAAACCAAATGAGTTCTTTATAAAGATTTTTTTTAAATTTTCTGCACTGAGCAGGGAGGAGATTTTAAACTCTGAAATCTAAACAAAATGATATTTTTAAAAGTTAAAGGCACACTGGATATATAAACTGAAATTTATCTTCCTTATATATATTTATGAAAAAAAACTAGGCAGGAGTTTGTTTTTTTTTTTATTTCTAGAAATTTGCATGATTATTTTTAAACAGATGTACCTTTTCTGCTACAAATAGTTTAATTTCATTTTCACAAGGAAGGACATTCTATCAGTGGTTCTTTGTCTCATCAGTAAAAAGAGATGCTTAATATTTCTATTCTTTGTATTATTTATCTGATTTAGTGTTGTCTTAGTAGAGTCAAAAATACGAACTTACATCAGGAATTACTGTCTTTTACTTCAGACATTTTAACTAAGAACCTAACAACACATTCATTTGTGATTGTCTTCTTGATAAAGCCTACTGTGCCATTAATGCATAATAATTTTAATAATAATAACCTAGGAAGTAATTTGTTTTTAATATCACAAAACTAAAATTTGCAGGATTTTCAATCTATGGAAATAATTAGCATATATCTTTATTTTATATGTACATTATGAAGCTGAAACTCAAATAGAGAAATCAAGGTGGTAACTAAGAGTATTCATCTACTCATGGCTAATTCAGCAGAGGGCTGTTATAGATTTTCTTCTCAGTATTTGCCATGTAGTGAATAATTTTCTCTGGAAAAGATGAACAAATGTTCAAATGGAAGTTTACAGAAATTGAAAGAGTAAAAAAGCTATAGAAATAAAGAAGAATAGCAATATTTCATTCAGGGAAATAAAGGAGTAAGGATTAAGTCTGTAAGATTACTGCTTTCTTTCCCCCATTGCAACCTCTGATGAATACAAATAACTCCTTTGAGTTTTCATCTGTAAAACTGCATACTTCTTCATCTCATGGTTGCTATGTAGCTCAATAATGGTAATATATATATATATATATATATATACATATATATGTCTGTGTGTGTACATATATATATGTAAGTTTACAAAATCTGAAAATATTGCATATCTGAATTTTTACCATTGTTATTAGTGTTATTATTAATTGTAGAATGATGTAGAAGGACTATGTAGTTTATGGCCCCATTAAAAATGATCCTTATGAAGTAATATCTTCAGATAATATTGTCAGTTTACAGGGCATCACACAGTACCAGTCCATATTGTAAAAAATAGACTCAAATACAGGACTACAATCCCCACGAGCCTTTATTCCACTTCCCCAGAGTGCCTTGTAATCTCACCTGGGCCAAGATCGAGAAGGTATTTAAGCTGATTCAAAGGCTTTTGGGCTGTCTCTCTTGGGTCTTTTTGGACTTCCGTTTTGGAGCAGGCAGTCTCTTGCATGATGTGAGGTTATTTTGTCTAGGCCTCTGGCCTAGGCACATGTTTCTTACTTGTATATTCTTTAATCTTTAACCTTTAATAAACCTCTAAAAAATATAATACTCCTTGCAGAGAGAAACTAATTTCTGCCTGCCTCAGTCTCCCCGTCTCCCCTAAATTTTAATCTTTACAATATATACTAATAAAGGAGTTAAGATGCATTCTGGACAGGTTTCATAAAAGTCTCAGTAATAATTTTCAGGTAACATGATATCATTTTAGGCAGCCAATTAGGAAAATGACCATAATGGGTAGAAACCATTTGGCATTGAGCTGTTCCAAAATAACATATTAAAAGAGATGATTCAAAAAGGCAATGTATCATTTATATAAATCACATAGTTGTAAAGAGATATAAAGATTGGAAGAGAGGTAGAGATGCTAATGATACTCATTCACACTTGGACCTGTTGAAGAAATTCCATCAACTTTTTTATGCAGTGTTATCATTGTCACTTACAAGCCATTCTTAACACCATAAGTTAAGAAAGCTGTTAATACCTATAAAGACAGGAAGAGATGAACTAAATTGAAATATACTATTGCAATCTTGGTCTTTAAAAAAAGTATGGTGAGATATATTCATCATTCCTTACAACTATAAGAAAGAAAATGGAATAAAATGTCAAATAGCATTCATGAGAAATAAAAAATAGAAAATTTTGCCTCAGCATTCACTAGATAGGATACTTTTCTCTTTATCTAATATATATCTTTATATATGTGTATGTATATATAAAATGTATATACACATATTAATTCTTAAATAACCTTGATCAAAGGGCTTCCCTTTTGGTGAAGTTGTCTTTTATTTTATACTACTCAGTATATAAAAATCAGATTGTTTTGTTTTTTCAGTTGAAGAAGTTGGGAGAAAATGCTTCTTTTTCTTTGTATTTCTGTAGTCTAAAAATCAATGCCAAAAGGCTTTAGAGGATAAACTTCTGATGTTTCTGCTCCTAATAGTTCCTTGGAGGAATACTTTCATAGGTGATCAATGTTCTAACTTTAAACTGGCCTAAATACACTCTAGAAATTGTATAAAAATGGTTTGTGACCTTAACTGCAATGATAAGAACACTATTTGATCCAGTTACATAGTTCCTGGCAAAGAGTAATTCTTGGGGTAAATGTAAGTAGGAAGTAGGAATAGTTATCAAATATTGATGGTAGGTTCTTTTTTACTTGAAAACTTTGGCTAAGGCTTAATGGAATGGTCAAGGCAATCTTAGGATGTTTATTATTACTAATTCAGTAAGACTGATTCCCATTGTTGAATGTGTCAAATTGAATGACAAGAAACTTGGTTAATCTTTTCCAATAGTTGACCTTAAGGCATTCTTAGTAGTCCATGTCATCCTTTTGGTTGTATCATTTGTTTAAGAGCAATGCAACCCAATAGTGACAGCTTAGATAAGGTTTATGTCTACAAATTCCTTGAACTCAGCTAGAGAAAATGCTGATCCGTTGTCAGAAATGAAAGACTGACAATTCAGAAGTTGCAAACAAATTCCAAAAGCTGCAAATTCTGTGGCAATCATTTGCAATAGAAGCTCTTTGAGCTATTTTAAGAAAGATATGATTTCCACTTGTCTGAACCAATGTTAGAAGCAAAGAGTGAAAAGAATAAAAAAGCAAACAAAACAAAACAAAAAACAAGAAGGAATCACCTATAAACACAAACTGGAAATAATATAAAATATAAATAGCCTTACTCAGATAATTCCTATCTTCTATTTCTGGCATAGTGGTCATTTAATGAATGTTTGTTGAAAGAACAAATACTGCTGTGGGCAAGGGCCAGACTCATTCTCAACTCCAGGGGTTTGCAACAGTTGGTGAATGGTCAGTCAAGAAAATAAGAAACAGAAGACAGCTGTATATTTATGGCCATGGGCATGCTTTGCATCTGATAGCTGCTGCGCCACCCCCAGGCTTGGTGTTTAATTTTATACCCATTTTCTTGACACACAGATACATTACCTAACACACATGTCCAAATATAGACATTTGGAAAAGTGATACATTAACTTTTAGCAAATCACTTGTTTAACATTGTATATTCTTGTATTATGATTACAGATTCTTGACAGCATAAAGTTTTCACTCAAGATGAATGATTTCCTCACAGGTGGCTTAATTTTCTCATTACCCTGTGAGAAGTTTTGAGCTTATAAATAATGAAGGAAATTTACTTATTATAAGTAATCAATCAGAAGTTCTTAAAGGCAATTCAATAATCATGTCACTGAGGTTGAGAGGTACTGGGGACACAATTCAGATTTAATATTAGACTGATCATTTTTCAGGGTTTACTAGGGAGTTTCCCACTGGTCAGTTACTGGTTTATGAAGTTGAGTCATTGAGGCATGGTGAAGCTTAGTGTACCTGTACATTTTGTATGGGCCTTTATGATTGATTTGTATGCTGGCTTCATGAGAATAAGTTTCTGTAAGTGGGAATGTTTGGGGCTTGGCTTGTAGCTGCAGTTTTGCTTGGAATTATGTAGCTAAGTAAAAGTTAACCCATGATAGTCTTTTTGGATTGGGTTTGAGGGTCTGATATTTTGGTGATGGTATGGGGAATTAGGGTATAGGTATTTTGCTCTTGCATTATTCCTTCTGAGACTAGGGGGAATAAGAATCATGTCAATTCCATAGGTAAGGGATATTAATGAAAGAGGTTATGCAAAGGGGATAGCATGAATATTAAAAATTTCTCAGACTCTACTTTAGAACATTTGATTAAGGCTATTCCCCATTTTAAACAATGAAGGTACTTGGTCAGGAATGTATTGGGAACTTTAACATTATTCCACCCATACTTAGGCATACTTTAGAGGAAGAAAAAGTTGTAAAACTCCTTACTGAACAATGGAAACATCCCTAACTCATACTTATAGTGAGGCCAAAACCTTAAGCTAGGTGGTCTATTTTTAGATTTAATACAAAAGGGTGCTAAGTACTTATAAAGGTTAAATTAATCACTAAAAAGTCAAGCAACTTACAAAGGGCAAGCTTAGAAAGAGGTGTGAAGTTTTAGACTACTCAGGGAAGGTGATTAACAAAATAAGATGTGAATTAAGAATGGTCAGACCTGTGGAAAATGTCTACTGTGATGGGTAGATGTGAAAATTTAGGGGAGATGACATAAAAGAAATTTCTCTTAAAAAGGAGTTGGCTCTCTCAACTTGGGGTGATTTGGATCTCTGACTAGTTGGAGTAGCTGGACCTCTGAACTTAGTTGGAATTTTGCTTGGGACAAAATCTTGTGGTGAGTGGATAAAAGCCTGACTTAGTCTCTCTTTAAGAGAAAGGCCTAGGCCAATTTGGCCTAGGCCCTTCCAACTATTTCCTCTTACTCTGTCTCTCTCCCTTCCCTTAATTCCTTCATTTGTATTAATTAAAATCTCCATAAAAACCCAGCTGACTTGGGTATTTCATATTTGGGAATTTTTCCAATGGCGAGCACCTATTTTTTTATTTAAATCAAGACACT
This sequence comes from Monodelphis domestica, assembly GCF_027887165.1. Classification (NCBI taxonomy): domain Eukaryota; kingdom Metazoa; phylum Chordata; class Mammalia; order Didelphimorphia; family Didelphidae; genus Monodelphis; species Monodelphis domestica. Next base: position 473,735,269 of record NC_077228.1, read on the forward strand.
AAAATTATTTTTACAGTTTTGGAAATTCACAGTCATTGAACTCACATTTTCACGGTCACAATAGAGTGGGCAGTCACATCTTGCCAAGGATCACTCTGTGGCCTCCTTAGCTATCATGCATGAATTTGTCAAGGCATCATGGCCTGATGGCTCCCAGCAAAATACAAACTGAATTCAAAACCTTATGTAAAGATATTTCAGATGGATTCCAAATGCATCCTGTCATATCATAAAAATAGATTTTGAGCTTGAAGGAAGTGGATAAGCAATTGAATCCAGCTCCTTTATTTTATAATTGAGGAAATTCAAGTTTAGGTAGATTGAGAAAGTTACTCAGTGCCATAGAACTGTTTGAAATAAAATTTGAACTAAAATTTCCCTGACTCCTAATCTAGTAATTGATCTAGTTACTACATTAAATTTCACCATAATGATGGTGAAAACTGTTCTTTAGTTAACCCTAGTACATTGTTAAAATTTTAGGCTAAGGTGACAAAGATCAATAGGTATCCTATAAAGACATGTTTAGAGTCCATGAATGTTATGAACAAAATATGAGACTATTAAGGAAACCGTAGCTCCTTGATTAAAGTAATGACATGAGCACTATTTTACATATACTAATTTTACAACTTTGTGGACCATGGATGAGAGAAGGAGATATTTGAAGTAGGGAGAAATAAGAAGACTAAGAGAGTTTTTTTTTAATTTAATTGAAAAGGGTTTGACAGAGTATTAGGTGAGCAAAAAGAAAATAAATATAAGAGATATTATAAAGGAGAATCAACAAAAGTCCTCAAATAATTAGTCCTGCAAATGATTGTTCCAGGGTCCAGGTGCATTTTAGAAAAGAGAATGGCAAATATACAGAAACTGACAGCTCGGAAGACTAAAAAAAACAGCTAAGAGCAATTCTGGGGATAATAGGATTTTGTAGACAATGGATGCCAGCATATGGAGAACTGACCAAATCACTTACAGGGCTGACAAAAGACATTGTTACAGAGCCACTTAAATTAACAAAAGAACATCTTGGAGCAAAAAACAAACAAACAAACAAATTAAAGCATGATATCCTGCTTTACGAATTCCAGACTATAAAAAAATCTTTTGTCCTCTACATCCATGAGTGGAAAGGAGTTGCTTATGGAGTGCTCACTCAGGTTTTTGGTCCATTTTAAAAACCTATAGCTTATTACTCTGCCCAATTAGATCCAATAGTGGCTGGGGCACCACCATGTCTAAGGGGAGTAGCTACAACAGCTCTGCTAGTCACCAAAGCAGCTGATTTGGTTTTAGGGATGCCATTAAGTATAATGTATCCCCATGAGATTGAAGCATTGCTATTAAGGCACAAGACCCAAGCCTTTTCAGACCAGAGGCTTGCTAGATATGAGATAATTCTTTTAGGAAGTGAGAACATTACTCTAAAGAGATGTGGCAACTTAAATCTTAAAACACTTTTATGAGATTCGCCAAAATCTGGGGAAAACCAGCAAGTTGTTTAGATAGTTGAAAGACCAAAATAAAAAACTTTCTGATATGTCCTTGGAGAATCTGAATTTTATTCTGTGCAGATGGCTACTCTTTAATGAGAGTATGTTATACAGGGGCTGCAGCTGTGACAGAATTTGAGACAGTATGGGCTGCTGTGTTGCCATCAAATCTCAGTGCACAAGCAGCAGAACTCATAGATTTGAAGTATCACAACCAAAGATAAAGTGTCACAATTTACATGGATTCCAAATATACTTTTGGAATATGCCATGCAATTGGATCATTATGATTGCAGCATGGATTTTTAACATCTTTTGACAAAACATTTGTAAATACAGAGACAATCAGTGAATTTTTAGTGGCTCTACAGCTACCAAAACAGCTGGGTGTTTTGCATTACAGAACATACACCAAGAATGAGAACTTTGTTCCAAGTGGAAATAATGAAGCAGATGCAACAGCAAAATTTGTAGCCATAGGAAGACCTGAACTGTGTTTAAATCTCTCCCTGATAAACAGATTTGGAAAAAGCTTGCAATGAAAAGAAATTCAAAATTGAATACAAAATTAAGGCAGAGAAAAAGAATAGAGTTTGGGTAGCATCATATGGGAAATAAATATTTTCAAGGGCTTTTTACAGCCAAATTTGTCAAAGTGTACATAAAAAGGACCATTTGGGAACACAGGGCAGTTTGGACTCAGTAAAGAAATCTTGGGTGGCACTAGGCATAACAACCATAGCTTTAAGTATTTGCTCATCTTGACAAGTGTGTCAGCAGATTAACTAAAATGTATTTAAACAAAAATCATGTGGAGTCAGGCCTTTAGCTTTCAGTCCTTTTTAGAATTTGCAGATTGGCTATATCACCAGACCAAAGGAATTATAGGTACTGTTTAGTAATAGTGGATCAACTGACAAGATGGCTGGAGATATTTCTAACTAATAAGAACACAGCCACTTTTGTTGCAAAGGTGTCATTAAAAGAAATTGTACCATGATTTGGGATACCATCTGAGATAGATTCTGACCATGGTTCATATTATGGGCACAGTGTTATAGAAATATATATAAATCTGGGGATAACACCAAAGTTCCATACCATCCTCAGAGTCCTGACCAAATACAATGGATGAACAGAGAAATTAAGACCATTATTGGGAAATTGTGCATGGAAGTGCATTTAAAGTTGCCTGAAATTTTGCCTTTAGGCCTGTTTTACATAAGAACTAGGCCCTGGGCAATCTGCACATTTCTCTATATGAAATATTGTATAGACAACCCCCCATTACAATCTAAGAGTTTCAATTTGTTATATATGTCATTATTGAGTGGAGACACAAATGTTGCAGAATACATAAGATAATTGCAAATGAGAATCAAGGACTTACCAGAACTGAGGATAATTATTCAAGCTGGACCAATTGATGTCACATTACATAACATAAATCCAGGGGATGTCATATACATTAAAAACTTTAATAGGACAAGTGACACTGAACCTGCCTGGCAAGGGCCAAATTAAGTTTTGCTAACAACACCTACAGCCATAAAGGTAACCAGCAAAGATGTGTGCCTACAATGCTCACATGTGAAGAAAATATCATCCGGAGAAGTATTGGACTACAGCTAAAGTTTCTTTAGGAGAAGAAGGTAATCAAGACAAAGGAGACAAAGATCAACACAACTACACCAAACACAACTGCAACAAGAACAGCACAAGGAGAATGGAAAAAATACAATGAACTGGCTTGGCAAGGTCTCATAAGGACAATGTACTGTATAAGAACATATTGCATAAACATTGCTACAATCAACAAGAGAGACTGGCAACACAGACTTGCAAGCACACTGAAGAGAAAGAATGCAGATGGAGTTTCTAAAGACTCTACATTATGCTTTTCAATGGAAAATGTTTGAATCAAGAGAAGTGTGTATAGGAGAAATATAGTAAAATGACAAGTCTAAAACTTTAGGGATGTAGGAAGAATCTGTATGACTATAATACATAGTATATCAAATGAGGATATTAAGAGTTCTAAGTAGGTAACACATATAATACTCAATGCATAACAATATAAAATATAACTAATTCAAAGGGATTTTATATCCAAATTACAAAGATATTTTACCCACCACAGGTGTAAAATGGAGATTCAATCCACAGAAGTCCTTGGTATTTCCCATAATTCCCTATAATCTCACCTGAGTGGGAGAACACAACTTAGTATTTAAAGGGCTCTCTGCCTCCCAAACTCTCTTCTTCTGCTTCTAAGAACACACATCTCTCTACCCAGAATGCAAGATGTAGTAAGTGACTGTGAATGGGCTAATCAGCCCTAGGCACGTGCTTTTCTTATTTTGTATTTCTTTATCATTGATTTTTAATAATCCTTAATAAACCTCATAAAATATAATACTTTTAATAGTATAATATTATATATTATGTATATAATGTAATACTAATAAAATATAAACTAGTTTGTTTAATCTTTATAGAGGGAGGGAATTTTAAATAATCTTTCTAATAGGTGACTTCAGTGAGCATGTAATTATAATGTAATTATATATATATAATGTAATGAGGTTTTTGTCAAGAATGAATTCTTGTCCCAAAGATGGGATCTTTGGGTTTATCAAATGTTATCTTGCTGAGGTCATTTACCCTTAGTCTATTCCACTTACCCTCCCTTCCACCTCTTAGCTAGTACCACATAATATTGATGACCACTGCTCTATAGTGTAAAATGGAGATTTGAACCCTAGACTTCAATCCCCAGAAGTCCTTGGTATTTCCCAGAATTCCCTATAATGTCACCTGAGTCTCCACCTTGGCAGGATCACAAGGAATATTTAACTGGCAGCAATGCCTACTTCACCCTCTTCCATTGCAAAGATTTAGTAGGTAAGCTAAGTGCAGGGGTTTTGAATGGGCTAATCAGCCCTAGGCATGTGCTTTATTATTTTGTATCCTTGATTTCTAATAATCCTTAATAAACCTCATAAAATATAATATTTCTATTACTAGAGACTAATTTAATTTTTATAATAGTAGAGTTTAAGATCTGGTACTACTAGCACTCCATCCTTCACAATTTTTTAAATCATTTTCCTTGATGTTCTTGATCTTTTGTTCTTTCAGATGAACTTTTTAATCATTTTTCCAAATTCTGTAAAAAATATTTCTTGGTAGTTTGATAGGTATGGCATTGAATAAGTAAATTAAATTGAGTAAGATTATCATTTCTATATTAGCTCATTCTACCCATGGTCAGTTAAGGTTTTTTCCAATTATTTAAATCTCATTTTAATTATTTGAAAAGTGTTTTGTATTTGTGTTCATATAATTCCAGTATTTATTTTGGCTGATAGATTCCTAAATATTTTATATTGCCTAGAATGATTTTAAATGGAGTTTCTTTTTCTCACTCTTGCTGCTGAGTTTTATTGGAAATATATAGAAATACTGATTATGTATATGGGTTTATTTTGTATACTGCAACTTTGCCAAAGTAGTTAATTATTTCCACTAGCCTTTTAGTTCATCTTCTAGGATTCTTTAAGGATACCATCATATCATCTGTAAAAGTATCATCCTCATTGCCTACTTTAATCCCTTTAATTTTTCTTCTTCTCTAATTGCTATCACTACCATTTCTAGAACAATATTAAATAATAGAGGAAATCATGGCCATCGTTGCTTCATCCGTGATCTCATTGGGAAGACTTGTATCTTGTTCCCATTGCAGATGATACTTGCTAATGGTTTTAAATGTATGTCATATATTATTTTAAGGAAGGGCTCTTCTCCTCCTATACTTGCTAATGTTTTCAATAGGAATGGGTGTTGTACCCTACACCAAGATAAATTCAAAATGGGTGAAAGACTTAAACATAAAGAAGGAAACCATAAGTAAATTGGGTAAACACAGAATAGTACACATGTCAGACCTTTGGGAAGGGAAAGACTTTAAAACCAAGCAAGACATAGAGAGAATCACAAAATGTAAAATAAATAATTTCGACTACATCAAATTAAAAGGCTTTTGTACAAACAAAAGCAATGTAACTAAAATCAGAAGGAAAACAACAAGTTGGGAAAAAATCTTCATAAAAACCTCTGACAAAGGTTTAATTACTCAAATTTATAAAGAGCTAAATCAATTGTACAAAAAATCAAGCCATTCCCCAATTGATAAATGGGCAAGGGACATGGATAGACAGTTTTCAGATAAAGAAATCAAAACTATTAATAAGCACATGAAGAAGTGCTCCACATCTCTTATAATCAGAGAGATGCAAATCAAAACAACTCTGAGGTATCACTTCACACCTAGCAGATTGGCTAACATGACAGTTATGGAAAGTAATGAATGCTGGAGGGGATGTGGCAAAGTAGGGACATTAATTCATTGCTGGTGGAGTTGTGAACTGATCCAGCCATTCTGGAGGGCAATTTGGAACTATGCCCAAAGGGCGATAAAAGAATGTCTACCCTTTGATCCAGCCATAGCACTGCTGGGTCTGTACCCCAAAGAGATAATGGACAAAAAGACTTGTACAAAAATATTCATAGCTGCGCTCTTTGTGGTGGCCAAAAATTGGAAAATGAAGGGATGCCCATCAATTGGGGAATGGCTGAACAAATTGTGGTATCTGTTGGTGATGGAATACTATTGTGCTCAAAGGAATAATAAAGTGGAGGATTTCCATGTGAACTGGAACAACCTCCAGGAAGTGATGCAGAGCGAGAGGAGCAGAACCAGGAGAACATTGTACACAGAGACAAACACACTGTGGTATAATCGAATATAATGGACTTCTCCATTAGTGGTGGTGTAATGTCCCTGCACAATCTGCAGGGATCAAGGAGAAAAAAACACTATCCAAAAGCAGAGGACAAACTGAGGGAATAGAAACACCGAGGAAAAGCAACTGCCTGATTACAATGGCTGAGGGGACATGACAGAGGAAAGACTCGGAGCGAACACTCTGATGCAAATACTAACAACATGGCAATGGGTTCAAGTCAAGAACACATATGATACCAGTGGAATCACGCGTCGGCCACGGGGGGGTGGGAGGGAGGAAAAGAAAATGATCTTTTTCTTTAATGAAAAATGCATGGAAATGATCAAATAAAATACTATAAAATTAAAAAAAAAAAAGGAATGGGTGTTGTATTTTGTCAAAGGCTTTTTCTGCATCTATTGAGATAATTATGTGATTTCTTTTGGTTTGGTTATTGACATGGTCAATTATGTAGATGTTTTTTCTAATATTAAACCATCCTTGAAATCATGATATAAATCCTATGTGGTCATAGTGGATAATCCTTGTGATAACTTGCTGTAGGGTTTTTTTTTTTTGCTAGTATTTTATTTAAAAATTTTTGCAAGTATATTCATTAAGTAGATTGGTCTTTAGTGTTCTTTCATTTTTATTTATCTGTCTACCTTTGGAATCACTACCATATTTTGTCATGGTCATGAAAAGAATTCGGTAAGACTCCTTCTTTGCATATTGTGTCAAATAATTTATATAGTATTAGGTTTAGTTTTCCATTAAATGTTTGATAGAATTCACTTGTGAATCCATCTGGCCCTGGGGAATTTTTCTTAGGAATTTCCTTAATGACTTGTTCAATTTCTCTTTCTGAGATGGGACTATTTAAGTTCTCTATTTCCTCTTTTGTTAATCTAGGCAATTGATATTTTTTTGTAAATAATCACCCATTTTACCTACATTGTCATACTTATTACCCTATAAGTGAGCAGAATAGTTCTTAATCATTACCTTAATTTCCTCTTCATTAGAAGTGAGATATCCTTTTTCATCTTTGATATGGCTATTTTGATTTTCATCTTTCTTTTTTATTAAATTAACCAGGACTTTATCTATTTTATTTATTTTCTTTTAAGGGACTCACTCCTAGTCTTACTTAATTGTTAAATAATTCTTTTACTTTCAATTTTTATTAAATTCTCCTTTGATTTTTCAGATTTCCAATTTAGTTTTTTCTGGGGATTTTTATTTAGTTCTTATTCTATCTTTTTAAGTTGAATGTTCAATTCATTGATTCCCTCCCTCTCTATTTTGTTGATATAGGCTCTTAGGGATATAAATTTTCCCCTGAGTACTTCTTTAGCTGACTCCCATAGATTTTGATATATTGATTCCCCATTGTCATTCTCCTCAATGAAAACAGTATTTGTTTCTTTGACCCATGAGTTTTGAAGAGTTATATTATTAAGCTTCTAATTAATTTTGAATTTGCCTTTCAATGAACCATTATTAATTATGATTTTTATCACAATCTGATCTGAAAAATGCATTTATTTTTTCTGCTTTTCTAGATTTGTTTGTAATATTTTTATGCCCTACTACATGGTCTATTTTTGTATATGTATCATTTTTAACCATATTTGGTTTTCTCCAGATATCTATTAGCTCTAATTTTTCTAATATTTCATTCACTTACCATACATCTTTGTTATTTAGTTTTTTGGTTTGATTTATCTAGTTCTGATAGGGGAAGTTTGAGATTCCCCATTAATATGGTTTTACTGTCTTTTTCCTCCTTAAACTCCTTTAGTTTCTCCTTTAAAAATCTGGATGGTATACCATTTTGTGCTTATATTTTAAGTAGTGATATTTCTTCATTATTTATGCTCTCTTTTATCAAGATGTAATTTCCTTCCTTACCTCTTTTAACTGGATCTATTTTTACTTTAGCTTTGTCTGAGATCATGATTGCCACTTCTGCCTTCTTTGTCTCAGTTGCATCCCAATAGAAACTGCCCAAGCCTCTTACCTTTGTCTTGTATCTATTGACCTGCCTCAAGTGTGTTTCTTATAGACAACATATGAAAGGATCCTGATTTTTAATCCATCCTGCTATGCCCTTCCATTTTATTGTTGAATTCATCCCTTTCACATTCACAGATATAATCAATGTGTGTGTATTCACCTCCATTTTTAGATCTTCTTTTAATCTTAACCTTTCTATTCTCCCTCTTACCTTCCCCTCCAGTGTTTTGATTTTAGTCAGGCTCCCACCTTTCCCCTTCCGTATATTACTCCTCTTTTCACCACCTCCCTTCTTAATTCCATTTTACTACAGGGCCTTTAGAATGCTTCCCAACATCTCCCTCCTTTGTATTACTCTCATCCTATCAGTCCTTTTCTTATTACCCTTCTACTTCTATAAAGGGCAAGACAATTCTTAATCCCAGTTAATCTGACTGTTCTTCCCTCTCTGAGTCAATTCCAATGAGAATAAGGTTTAATCATTACCTGTTACCAACCTCCCTCCCCTCCATTTAATTGGTTTTCTCTCCTCCCCCTCAAACCCTTGAACTTCTTTATGTGATATATTTTACTTCATTTTGCTTCTTTTCCCATTTCTTTTAGAATCATCCTCTTTTTTCATCTCTTGTTTTTTTGACATATCATCCTAAACAGCTTAGCACTTAACCCTCTATGTATGTTTCTTCTTGCTACTATAATAATAATAACATTTTAAGAGTTACAGGTATCATCTTTCCATGTAGGAATACATGCCATTTGACCTTATTGAAGCCCTTATTTTTTTCACTTTCTTATTTACCTTTTTATATTTCTCTTTATTTCTGTATTTGAGCATCAAATTTTCTGTTTAAGTCTGGTCTTTTTTTTCAGGAAAACTTGGAAATCTTCTATTTTATAAATTACCATGCTTTACCCTGAGAGAATATAGTCAGTTTTTCTGGGTAGTTGACTCTTGGCTGAAGAATAACTTCTTTTGCCTTTCAGAATATTGTATTTCATGCCTTCAGGTACTTTGGTGCTGACACTGCCAGAACTTGTGTAATCCTAATTGATTTTCCATGATATCTGAATTGTTTCTTTCTAGCAGTTTGTAGTATCTTTTCCTTAGCTCATTAGTTCTTTTACTTGACTATGACATTCCTAGTCTTTGATAATTGAGGATTTAATGCTGGAGTTAATGTGTAGATTCTTTCAGTTTCTATTTTAGTCTTATGTTCAAGGATTTCAGGAAGTTTTCTTGGATAATATCCTATAGTATAATGTCTAAGATGTTTTTTTATGGTCATGATTTTCAGGTAGTACAGTGATTCTTAAATTTTCTCTCTTAGATATGTTCTTAAGGTCAGTTGTTTTCTCAATGAGGTGTCTCATATCATCTTCAATTTTTTCATTCTTTTGATTTTATTTTAATATGTCTTGGTGTTTTGTGAGGTCATCTGTTTCTAATTGCCTAATTCTAATTTTTGAAGGTATAATTTCTTCCTTGGCCTTTTGACTCTCCTTTTACTTTTGGATCTTTCTTCCTTTCAAGCCATTCTTTTCTTATTTTTATTACTTCATTTTCTAGCAGGTCAATTCTGCCTTCTAATGCCTATGCCTCTGTTTCCAGGAAATCTACTTTGCTTTTCAGGCTACTATTTTCTTTTTGTAGTTTTTCTTCAACCTGTATTATTTGATTTTTAAATACTTTTTTGAGCTCCCTCTGAGCCTGCATACATTTCCCTCTTTGTTTTTTGTTTTTTGAGGCTTTGCTTGATGTTTCTTGGATCTCATACTTATCCATTGGTTCTATTATTTGGTCCTTACACCCATAGAAGCTTTCAATTGTAGTTTTTTTTTCTCTACTGTTTACTCATTTTACTTACTTTTTGTCTTCAGCCCTATGGACTATATAGACTTGTCCCTCTGTTCATTCACTGAACCAGAGTGTTTGAGCTGTTCTGGCCTGAGGCCAAAGCTTTGCTTTTCTCAATCCTTCACTGGTATATTGGATTCAACTGGTTGAGCTAACCTACTGAATTGGCCTGCCCTAAGGCAATTTTTTTTCTGTAGCCAGTGGACCAAGGATATCCAGCCAGGTATCACCCCCTTTTTCTCTACCAGTCCTTGATATAACCCTTGCCCATGTGTGGTGAGTTATAGTTAAACCCTCATGACTATAGTCTCTGCTCAGGTCTCACACAGAAAGCCTCATCTTTTTACAGATCTTGATGTAGTGGGTTGAGGAAGGAGCCCTTCCTGATTCCCCCCTCCAAGTTCCTCCCTGCCAACCATTTGCAGAGTCCTGTGTCATGTTTAGTGGGTCAGAGGTGAACCCTGATGGTTACAGTCTCTATTTGGGGACTCACACAGTCAGACTGGTATTATTACAGTTCTCAATGTGCTGGGAGAGGGAGGCTATCTCTCCCTTTTTTCTGTGCAAATAAATGGCCTATACCTACCTTTCCAGTTGATTTCAGTAAGAGAGTCTCGTGACTTGTTCTTGGATTTAGATTTCTTTTTTTTTTATTTGAAGTGGCATATAAATATTGGTTTAGAAAAAAAAATATCAGAGAGTTGATGGCTTTAGGTGGTCCTAAGCCACCATCTTGGCTCATTGATTCAGACTTTCAAAGAGTATTAAAATGTAGACTTAAGATACTCTAGCCTTTTAAAAAAAAGCTTCTTGTTCTTGTTCTTGGTTTGAGTATGGTTTTGGTTCTGCTTAGGATTCCTGGTTTGATCTAGCAATAGTAATTTTACACAAACAGCCAAAGTTTAGAATTTAGGATCAATGTTTATTTATTAAATACAATGAGGCAGAACACCAGGAAAATGTTATACACAGTAATAACAATAATGTCAAATGGTCAATTGTGAATGACTTAACTATTATGAGCAAGGCAAGGATCTAGGCAACTCCAAGAGACTCATGATAAAATTAAAGGCTATCTATTGCCACAAAAGAAACAAGGGATTCTGAATGCAAATTAAACTATACCATTCTTTACTTTATTTCCTCAGTGAGTTTTTCCCTAGTGAAAGCAATGTGTGTCTTCTTTTACAACATGACTAATATAGAATTATGTATATGATAAAATTGTAAAAATAAATAAAGTCTGACATGACAAAGAGAAAAATGTCATGAAGAAGAATGGTATTTTTTCTCATAAAACAAGTAGTAAAAGAAAAAAATATTGTTGATGATTTGGAGTCACAGCTAAAAAAGACATCCTGAGTATAAAATTTTGAGGATAACAAGCCAGTGAAAGCTGGGGAGTACCTTTAAAGATAAACAACAAGTCCTGAATGTATTCATCTTAAAGGAGATTTTGAGGACACTCTATATATCTGGAAGTAGCCAAGTATAAACGTGGACAGAGTAGATAAATTAGAATTAGAAGGAGTTATGTTTGGATTCTTTCTCATTTTCTGCCTCTTAGACACTGGGCAAGTTATTTAAAATCTCATTGCATAATTTTCCTCCTATATCAATTCATAATAATAATAGCATCTATTTCACAATGCAATTGTGAGGATCAAATGAGTTAATACATATAAGCACTCTTCAATTCTTAGAATATTTTTCAAATGCTCACTATTATTTATTTTTATTTATTTGTTTATTTATAAATAAATTTATTTAGATTATATATTATTTCACTTTAATAATAAATATTTTATAATATACCATTCTCAGTGTTTCATTGATAGAAAGAACATTTGTTAAGCGGTATTCTGAGGGCTGAGCCTTCAAAGGAAAGAAAATAAAGTTCCTTTTGAACTCAAGGATTTTACATTTTAGTGGTGAGATACAGCACATAAGAAAAAGCTGGAAAGGGGCACAAATAACTTCTGGAAGGAAAGGAGGTGTTGATGTGGGGAAAAAGACCAAAGAGTGAGTGGAGATGTGAGTAAGTAGGAAGAATTGCAGGGCCTTAGGGCTGAGGCTTTTAAAAAGTTGCAGGGAAAGGAAAGAGGATTGATTAAGAAGAGGGCAAATCAAGGAAATTCATTGAGTTTTTAGCATACTACATTGAATAGGCAAATTTTCACAAGAAAAATAACATATTATATTTTACCATGACACTATTAATTAGAAGATATAGAATATGCATAATGCTGCAATTATATTTTTATTCTTAAAAAGCAATTCTTACAGAAAAACAAAATATCATTTTAAAGATTCTTCAGATGAAGTATTTTTTGTTCACATGTCAAAAATGATAGAATAGTCCTTGAAGGATACTATGTTTGGAACTTTTTTTGACAATCCTGACAATATTTTAGTTCCTGTAGCTAAAATTGTCATCATCCAGAGGCCAATCTGAACTTCTTTAGACTTTTTTAGGCTATTCCTAGGAAAATATCTAGGGATATATCTCAGGGTGTGTATGTGGGGGAAGGGGGTGATAAATAGATTGCAATGGAAAAAATTCTTGGATTGAAATGAGAGAATATACATCTTAATCATTGAGATTCTATTTAATATCTATATATTTATTGCTTAACAAATATGAGTCTTAGTTTCCTATAATTTAAAAGGGACACCATAATTATATTATCTTAAAGAACTGTGATGATCAAAATATGTCTACAAATATTCAAATTACTTGGGATATAGTCAACTGAATATTACCTCTTAAGATGAATATCCCAACCTAACTATACCTTTACATTATGTGTAATAATTCTCCCTATTGCCCCTGATGTTCTTCTCTAAGTCACTCATTGTGTGGGAAGGAACAGGAGACCTTTAATGTTCTTCCAATATTGTAAGATGTGCTCAGGTTATTGGCATGCCATACCTCACTTCCAATATGATTAACTCATCTCTATGATTCTACCTTATCCTGGTGACATTTCTTCCCCAGTTCTTTGAACTTTCCCATTTGTTATACTTTGGTACATTCTTTATCTATGAAAATTTCCCTTCTCTAAAGAGTGAAGTTTCTCTGACTCACAGCCATGTTCCAATTCCAGCAGATCTTTGCATTAAAAAAATGAACCTTCATTTCTGAAGGTAATTTGGCAACATTTATGGAGCTTTCTAGTCCTCTAAATTTCAGTTAAAATTTTTGGTCATTTGTAACATCTATCCTAGATTAAGAAGCTCTATATCTACTATAATTAACTGTACATTGTAATGTGTAAAATATATTTTTCATTCAAGTATTATTGTTATTATTACTATTTGTTTTGGTCTGGCAAATATTTTGGGGGTATTAAAGCACTTTTCCAAGAATATATATAACCTTCCTGGGTTTAACTTAAACCTTATAATATCACCTGAAATAAAAAAAAAATCTAGAGGATTATATGACCATTGAATTCCTCTTTGACTTGCAGTTTTTATGAAATCTATCTCATCATGATATTGAACACATATGGTGAGGAAATTCATAATTTTATAATAATCACATGGTTATTTGACAAGATCATGACTGTTTTTTATCTTGAAGGAAATTACTAATAATTTTAAAATATAATTTAGGGACTCCTTTGTTGGATGGATACTTATAAGGTGACATTTTATTCTACCAAAATACACACACACACACACACACACATATATACACACACATATATATATGTATATATATATATATATATATATATATATATATATACACACACATAAAAAATAAGCCAGTTTCAGTCAGTTGCATCATGGTAAATAACAGTCTACAGTGGAATAATATTTGTGAAAATCTGCCTTGATTCCATTTTATGTGGGAATATATTGAAGAAATTATAATATTTAGCCTGGAGAAAAGAGAAAAGATATAGTAGCTAACTTCAAATATTTGGAAGATTGAAACATGATGAAGGAACTACACTTACAGTTTCATTTCAGCAGACACAGGAGCAAATTATTGAAGGTGTAGAGACAAACATGGATTCAATTTTGTAGGGGCCAAGGAAGTAACTTCATAACAATTGGAGCTGAAAAAAAAAATAAAAGAATTCACCTTGAACTGTAGTGGTATCTTTAGCAGAGACTGGATGACTACTTGTTAGGTATATTGTAATGGGAATTTCTTTCCTGGATGGATTGTTCTCAATGCACCTATAAGTCCTTTCAACTCTAAATTCTCTAATTCATTGATTCTATTGATATACTAACAATTAAGTAGCCTGTCAGATGGCATTCTCATACTAATAAGCAGAATCACAAGACTGAAGGGGATATTAAAATGCTCTAAAATTAGTTTCTCTGCCTTCAAGAAAAGCAAAATTAACCTCTGTAGGAAGCAAAGCATAGACTGCATTAAAAAAATAAACTTGAGATTTTTTGGTTTCAATAACTCTTTCTGACATTTAACTATTCTCACTCTTAGGAAATTATTGACAAGTTAACATCATTTATCATGTAGTTTAATCAAATATATAAGGAGAGATAAAAGACAATTTGTTCTTTTTTATATTGAATATCAGTATCATTTTAGGAGTATTTTGACTCTTCCTCATAAAATTGCCCCACCTCCCCAACTGCTTATCAGTCCCATCATAAGATGTCTATAGAAATAGAAATACCATTATCCGTTAAACACTTGAAATGTAACCACATATACTACATAATCAACTTCTCTTTCAGATTTAGTTCAGTACTAGATGGTTGAATGACATGGTAATCCAGTCTTCATAACATCTATGCTACAGTAGGTTAGTCAAATGAACCAGAAAACGGTTCTTATGGTTATATCCCATGCATTGTAGTTTTTTTTATTGCCGTGATGTTCAAATAGTCACTGAAATATGCAAAAATATAGTCCAGAAAACATATTTGTGTTTCACTGTGAGTGGGCTCTTGAAATGAAGTTAATCATTTGGAACTGAAATATTCATAAGGAACGTAGTATTAACACCACAAACTGATTCTGATAAATGAGCCTCTCCAATAAGTTTTTGCAGTCATTGGACAAGATGTGTTTCTATCCTTACTCTAACAGAACAGTGAAATTGCTTCCATGTTTTTGTAACAGACATGGTCTCTTTACTTCGTTCAGGCTATCTAGTTTCACTGGTTAATTTAAAGTTTTCCTAACTTTAGAGATGCTCTGATTAGAAGGTAAATTTGTATTTTGAGGACAAATCATTGAGAGGAATATAGGAAGAAAAAGCAAACTGTAAAAAAGAACAAAGAGATAATACTATCTTTAAGGGATCATAACTCATATATGTGGGCATATTCAGGTATATATGTACAGACATGCAAAATAAGTTCATATCTACATATATGTGTACATATGAGAGTTCATATATGAAAATAATCTCATGAATATGCAAATATATTTACACTTTCTATAAGTTATAGATTGTTTAAATTGGAAATAACATTTATAGCAGGGCTGGTAAGAATACCTAAGTCAGGACCTTTTATTTTACCGGTATAAGGATCTCCTCATGAAGAAACTCTTTAACGATTAAAAAAAGGAACTCTCCTTCAATGCAGAATTTTAGTTGCTTTTGGCATTGAGAAGTAAAAGAACTGACCTAGGGACACATGATCAATAATTATTAGGGGTAACCTAAAGCCCATGTCTTCTCAATTCAGAGGCAAGCTCTCTCTATCTCTCAGAACACAAACTAATGCACATATACTATTTCATGAACAATTAAATGCACATCACAATTACAAAGAATAGCATGAAATTGGGAAGTTTATTGTATCCTACATACACAATTTCATCACCTTTACAAATGAGATTTAATAAATCAAACAATAAGTAAACATTTAATAAATGTCTACTATGTGCCAGGCATTGTGCTAAGTGATAGATACATAAAAAGGTGAAAAATCTCAAAAACTCTTCCCAAATTGAACTTCCAAACTAGTGGGGGATCCAACATGCAAACAAATATGGACCAAACAACAATCATCTCTCTCTCTCTCTCTCTCTCTCTCTCTCTCTCTCTCTCTCTCTCTCTCTCTATCTATCTATCTAATGAATATAAAATTTTTATAGAGAAGGCTTTAGGACTAAGACAGTCGGAAGAGACTTCTTGAAAATATGACATTTTATTTGAGACTTAAAGATAGTCATGATAGTCAGTAAGTAGGTAGAGTTGAAGAAGGAGAGAATGAAAGGCATCCAGGACATCCAGAGAAAAATACTTGGAGGGAGAGATGTGAATCTTGTTTTTGAATAGCCAAAGAGGTAATGTCCCTAAATCTAAAAATATGTATCTGGGAATAAGGAATAAGAATATTGGAAAGGTTGGAAGGAGTATTTTGTATTTTATCCTGTAGGTGATAGAGAACCACTTGAGTTTACTGAATATGAGAATGACACGGTCAGACTTACACTTTGGAAAAATCAGCTTGGTGACTGAATGGGATAATTTATTATGAAAATGATTGTAAAAGGATATTGTGGAATATATTCTAAAGCAAAGTGTGTTCAGTACTAAAGGGTAGAATTGGATCAGGGAAGAAACATGCTCAGGTGGAATAATAGCAGAAACCTGTGGCAGAAGGCCTGTATAAGTATTTCTGTTATTTATGCCTTCCCAGATAGATAAAAAGGTCAGAACTTTGACTTTTGACCTTTAAATATTCCTTTTCAAGTAATCATCTGCCAATGAGTAGCTAATGTAGTTGTATATGGAAGTGTCAATGTATATACACACGTATAAAAACAATACTTGCTTATTTTATCCCTAAAGATCCCAGCAGCAATATATTGTGCCTTTTGTAAGTTTACCACTTACAGAATCAGTAACTCAAAGCCTCACAACCCAGGGCCAGTGTGGACTCATTGAGATCTGAGTGGAATTTATTTTTTATAAAAGGAACAGGGATAGAGCAGGTGCTCTCACAGCTGCTGCTTCTGCATAAAACAATATTTGAGTAAATTCTCAATGAGTTATAGTAAGCTTAGAACAAGATACAGCCCCTAGCACTAACAAAAGGCTCCTAGTCAACTACAAGTGATTATTTATATTTTGTATTATTATTGCAATTGTTTAGCTAATTAATGACACTGATGAATGTCTTCGCTGCTAGGTAAGAATCTGTGTTATCATTTCAAACTTCTTGATTGAAATATCTGAATTTCTTATGATTTGCCATCATTTTCCCTCCCTGAGATTAGTTTTATTCTGTAATTTCTCCTATAAGCATGTTCTTTAAGGGAAACTGCTCTGAAAAAAGTAGATCTTGGTACCTAAAGGGCAAAACTCTATAACTGAGCACTAGTCATCTTGTGTATATCCTGACTTCTCATGTAGAAACTATATATAATTCAGTGCCAGGTCAGAACAATATTGTTGCATTTTTTCAGATGAAGAAGATTAGATTAGATTATTTCATCTCAGATTCTCTTGGATGGATTCTATGAACAGAACATTAAATAAATTGGACATGATCAACCCATCAGGTTTAACTGTCTTCCTCCATAGCTTTACCCTGAGGGAGAAATGGCATTTTAAAAGTTATATTTAAATCGCCTTCAGATTACTTCTGAAAATAGACATTTGTTTGTTTTTGGTGTAGTCCACAGTTTCTAATTTTATCTTCATATTTTTGTCATTTACCATGTTTCATAAATTTAACATTTAATTAAATATAATTAATGATAGGGTTTTAGCTAAATTGGCCATTCAATAAGACATCATTAAAGAGTAAAACAAAATTTCCATCATATTTTAGGATTTCATGATATCCTTAATCCTCCATTCTCCCATCATTTGGAGATATTTCCTTTTCTATCATTCATTTCAATTCAAAATTATCTTATTAAGTATGTGCATGGTAATATATATTGTATGTAGGCAGCTAGTTGGTGTAGTGGATGCAGTGCCAGTCCTAGAGTTAGCAAGACTCATCTTCTTGAGTTTAAATCTGACTTTAAACCAAGATTAATTTTGTGACCTTGAGCAAATTACTTTACTCCATTTTCCTCAGTTTTCTCATCTGCAAAATGATCTGGAAAAAGAAATGGTATTTTTGTCCTCCAGTATCTTTGTCAACAAAACATCAAGTGGGATCATAGAGAGTCAGACAGGTCTGAAATGACTGAATGACGTATGTTATAATATAGTGTATAGTAAAATGAACATACTGAAATAGAACAACAAATGCTACTAAAACTATCTTGCTATCAAATGGATATAAGATTTTAATTTTTAAACATAATATCATAGATTTGGAACTCAAAGGGACTTTAGAGGTCACTGGGTGAACCCCTTTAATTTAAATTCACAGAAACTAGTTTAGATTTTTGCCTAAAATTAATTGGACCCAAAGGTGAATTTGAACACAGATGTTACTGACTTGAAAACGAGTGTCATATCCTTTATGCATTGCTGCCTCTCAAAAACTACATATATCTGTAACAGGAAATACAAATTAAAAGATTAATAAAATAATAAGAATTTTAGAAGAAAGATTTGCCTTTATTTAGGGAATCAGACAGTTAAGGAAAGTTTCCATAAAAATATGGTATTTCAACTGGTTGTTGACTGAGTGTTGAAGGAATGGAATTATTTTAAGAATGAGCATTCTGAATATATTTTTGAGGGAAAGAAACAATAAAAGGTATATATCAAAAATAAGCAAAAAGCATTATTAAATTGCTTTTTAAAACTCCCCTCTCTCTTTGCTATCCACCATAATACACAACTTGATTTTCTCTCTAGCTCCCTCAGGAATTTTTTTTCAGCCTCATGATGCCTTTAATGTGAGTATTTCCCCAAGTTCTGTACTCAGTATTTCTTCCTTTCTCTATATTCTCACTTGTTTATCCCTTTCATTTTCATACCTTTAAAAGCAACTTCTATGGAATTTGTACCTTTCTTTCCAAGGATATTAGAGTTAACTTAAAATTCACTGGACATTTACATCTTAATCTCAAAGAATTTTAAAATTTATAGATGTTATGGCTTTGTTAAAAATATTCTCTCTGTCCTAGGCTTTCATGCTTGAAACATTCAATTCCCTGTTGATAGTTCCCTCTTTTAACCACCAAAACCAATTAATCCCTGAATCTTTTCAATTCTTCTGATGGAATGTTTCTTCAATCGGTTCTCATTCTCTTCCTTTCTATCTACTCTGTTGCCCTTAGCTACACCCTCATCAACTCAACCTTGATTTTTTTGTACTGGCATCTTAAGTGGTTCTTCTGCTTCTAATAGTTCCTTCTTACAAATTATTCTGTATCCAAGATACATCCTACTTAAAAAAAAAGAAAACAGAAAATACAATGCTTCCTTTTTAGCACTGGATGAAGTCCAAAATCCTTAGCACAACATTTAAAACCCTCTTCAACCTGACCCGGTTTAGACACTACAGCTAATCAATGCTGAACTCTTTCATTTTGGGAAAAAATAAACAAATGGTCAAGCAAACAAGTATTTATTAAACATAGCTACTATTATCCACACATTTTGCTAGATGCTGAAGATGAAAGAGAAAGAACCACTACTGCCACCATCACCACTACAATAAAAGCAATGAAACAATTCTTCTATTTTGGAATTTATCATCTACTCAAAATTCTCAGGTAATCACTTGTATTTATTTATTCATTCATCTATCTATCTATCTATCTATCTATCTATCTATCTATCTATCTATCTATCTATCTCCTAGAACTTTTCTGTATTTACTCCATTTGGAATTTCTCCTCTGGCTACCTTTGCTTGTCAGTGAGATTCAAATATCCAGCACTTCTCTACTTCAATGTAGTGGTAATTGTTCAACATCCTCTGGGCCAGAGAAATTATATGCTGACTAAATTTCCACGTTTAGTTCATGATTCTCTGATAGTTCTTTATATACTCTAGTTATATTTATTGGTTCATACTTCTTAGGTCATCTAGTGGATTTTCATTTCCTTAGCAATACAAGTCCTTTCTTATTCATCATTCTTGATCATCACAATGTGTGTACATAGTGGTATCAATAGCCTTACTTCAAATGAATGATCAGTAGCATTTTATAAAGGCAGACTAATTGATGCCAATCCCAAAAGAGGGAACTTAGTTTATTTTCAATTTTTATCAAAATTAATTTTTTATGTATTATATATTCCTCCAGTAATTTTCAAAGGCTTTAAAAATTAGAACTGGGTGAGTAAAAGCCAATGATAACATGAAGTATCAACAAACAATAAAATTTAAAGAATGGAACAAATAGAAGCAAATGTAATATAACTAACTGAAAAAACAACTGACCCAGAAAATAGATCAAAAAGAGATCATTTAAGAATTATTGGATTATCTGGAAGTCATGATCAAAGAAGGATTCTAGACTTCATGATTTTGGAATTAAAAAGTAAATATGCACTAAAATTTTAGATCAAACAACAAATAGAAATGGGAAGAATATTCTGAACAAATTGTGAAAAAGATCCCCAAATGAAATTATACTTTAATGTATAATAATTATAAAATAAAGCAATGATGTAATATTGAAGTCAATTCTGGAGCTCATAGATAAAGGAGAAGATACATCAAGTAGTCGAAATAATTCATTCAATAATTTCATAAAAAAGAATGACTGCAATGAGTCAAAATACTAAAATTTATGGGATGCAGCTAAAGTAGTACTAAAAGGAAATTTTATATCATTAAATAATTACACCAACAAAAGAAAGAACAAATCAATGAATTGTACTTGAACCTAAAAAAATAGAAAAAATGAGAACTGAGTGAAAAATATCCTATGCAAACATGGTAAGTAACATACGAAAATAACATAAAAAAATCTAAATGTTTACTCCTCATAGGCAAAAATTATGTGTTTAAATCTGAAGAATTATATAACCAATTAGATGGTTCAAAGGATCACTTATAGATAGAACATTCAAGGTCAAATCAAATATAATAGAATGAGTTAAAAAATTTTTAAAAATAATTGGGTGATGAGAGATAAATTGAAATAACCATCTCATATAAGAAGCACAAATGAAAGAAATGATACAAATGATAAAAAGTGATCTGGAATTATATTGTCACAAAACTGTATATACCTTTTGACCCAGCAATACTGCTATTATGTTTATTTCCTAAAGTAATCGAGGGAAAAGGAACTATATTTCTAAAATATTTATAGCAGCTCTTTTTTTTTAGTGGCAAAGAACTAGAAAATATACATCAGTTTGGTAATGGCCAAACAAGTTCTGGTTTATGCTTTGTAATGGTATCATAAGAAATGATAAGCAAGGTTATCACACATATACACCCACACACACACAAAAACTGGAAAGTCATATGAAGTAATGAAAAATTAAGTGAGCAGAAAGAGAACATTGTACACAGTAATGACCATTTATGACAATCAAATGTAAATAACTCTTATTAACAAGGCAAGGATCTAAGACAACTACAAGGGACTTATGATGAAAAAATGATATATACCACCAAAGAAGGATACAGAGTCCATGCAGATTCTTCTCTGTGAACTTTTCTCTAGTATAAGCAATATGTGTCTTCTTTTACAACATGTAGAACATGGAATATATATTATATGATAATATATGTACAACCTTAAGTACAAATCTGCCTTATTGGGGGAAATGGGGGGTTGGAAAGGAGGAATTTTTTAAAAGTTTTTTTTTTTTTAGTTTCTTGTTTTTAGTTTCTTGTTTAATAGGAGGGATTTTTTTTTTAAAAAAGAGTTAATGATGATCATATCAAAAAAGAAAGAAAAGAAAGCACATTGATGTGGCATTTAAAAATTAAAATAAGAGAGTAAAAGAAAATGCATAATGGGACTCCACACAAACAAAGTGTTATTGGGACTATTATGCTAAATTTGAAATATGTTTTAAAAAGCTATATATGATGGAAATTGTTGTTTTCATATATGGTCCATTTTTCTGTTCTTTAAATGTGGAATTATTAAAGTTTGTTAATTCTTCTGAACTTCATAGTAATAAAAGAGAAAAATTTACATGTATAAACCATATCAAATTGCTTGTCAGTTCCAGGAGAGAAGAAAAGAAAAAGGACGGAGACAATTTGGATCGTAAAATTTCAGAAATCTTATTTGGAAATGTTTTATTACATGTCATTTTTTTAAGTGAGTTATGGAGAAAAAGTTACAGTCCAGATATAGAATAAAACTTTGTCCAGTCTCACAATTTTAGTTTATTTCACTCCTAGTTAGCAAGGCTAGATCTTTATCAGAAAAGCTACAACTTTTAATTTCAAGTGAACTGTTTTTCTAAAAGCATATTTGCCTTGCGGGAAGGAAGGAAATAAAAACTTATTGCATATCTACAAAAAGAAAAAGAAAAATTAGTAGAAACAAAAACAAATTTAAAATATCAAAATAAAAACAATTTGGAAATCCTAAAAATCCAAGAAGAGATTTGTAAAATTAAAAGTTAACTATTAAACTAATAAATAAAATGAGGAGTTTCATTCATTACAAATCCAATAAAGTATGTAAATTTTAGCACCAATGATGATGAAATTAAAATATTAGTGGGAATTATTTTAACCAATTATGTTCAAATAGATCTAGTAATCTAAGTGAGATTTGTGAAAATTTCCAAAAATTAAAATAAAAAGTTCCTAGATAAACAGAAAAGAAAATAGAGCACTTAATAATTCTATTTTGGAAAATAAATTAAATGAGGCATAATTGATTTCCCTAATTAAAAATACTCAGGACTAGATGGATTCACAATCTACTTTTCTGCAAAATATTTTTAAAAAAAATTTATTTCCATAAAAAACATTCCTCCACATTGGTCATTGTTGTAAGAGCAAAGTCATACATAACCATAACCCTAAAATAAAACCATGACTATATTGATGTGAAAGGCTCCTCCAACAGTTCTTTCTCTGGAGGTGGATAGTATTCACCATCATGTCTTTCAGGATTATACCAGATCAATGCATTGCTGATAGTAACCATATTTTCCCAGATAATCATCATCCAATATTGCTTTATTATATTTAGTGTTCTCCCAGTTCTTCCAGGTCTGCTTATTTCGCTCTGCATCACTTCCTGTGAATCTCTCCAAATTTTTTTCTGAAATCATCTTTTTTATCCTTTCTTAGAGCAGAATAGTATACCATTACCAACATGTACCACAATTTAATCAGCCATTCCCCAGTTGATGGACATCCCCTCAATTTTCAATTCTTTGCCATAATAAAAAGAACTGCTACAAATATTTTAGTACAAGTAGGTACTTTTCTCCTTTTTTTTCTTTTTTTTCCTACATTTTATTTGATCATTTCCAAGCATTATTAATTAAAGACATAGATCATTTTCTTTTCCTCCCTCCTACCCCCCACAGCCGACGCATAAATCCACTGGGCATTACATGTTTTCTTGATTTGAACCCATTGCTATGTTGATAATATTTGCATTAGAGTGTTCATTTAGAGTCTCTCCTCTGTCATGTCCCCTCAACCTCTGTAATCAGGCAGTGGCTTTTCCTCTGTGTTTCTACTCCCATATTTTATCCTTTGCTTATGCATAGTGTTTTTTCTCCCAGATCCCTGCAAATTGTTCAGGGACATTACACCGCCACTAATGGAGAAGTCCATTATGTTCAATTATACCACAGTGTATTAGTCTCTGTGTACAATGTTCTCCTGGTTCTGCTCCTCTTGCTCAGCATCACTTCCTGGAGGTTGTTCCAGTTCACATGGAAATCCTCCACTTTATTATTCCTTTTAGCACAATAATATTCCATCACCAACATATACCACAAGTACTTTGTCTATTTTGTTTGTTTTTTCAAAGTACCAGCTTCTTGTCTTATTTATTAAATCAATGGTTCTATCACTTTCGATTTTATTAATTTCTCCCTTAATTTTTAGGATTTCTAGTTTGGTTTTCTGGTGGGGGGTTTTAATTTGATTGCTTTTGAGTTTTTTCATTTGCATTTCAAATTGATTGATCTCTGCTCTCCCTAGTTTGTTAATATGAGCATTCATGGATATGAATTTTCCTCTGATTACAGCTTTGGCTGCATACCAAAAGGTTTGAAAGGAAGTCTCGCTATTGTCATTTTCCTTGATGAAATTATTAATTGCTTCTATGATTTCTTCTTTAACTAAATGATTTTGGAGAATCATATTGCTTAATTTCCAATTGGTTTTAGATTTGGTTTTCCATGTACTATTACTAATCATTATTCTTATTGCCTTGTGATCTGAGAAGGCTGCATTCATTATTTCTGCTTTTCTGCATTTGTGTGCTATATTTCTGTGACCTAATGTATGGTCAATTTTTCTGAATGTGCCATGTGTTGCTGAGAATAAGGTGTATTCCTTTTTATCCCTATTTATTTTTCTCCATATGTCTATTAATTCTAATTTTTCTAAGATTTCATTCACTTCTTTTACCTCTTTCTTATTTATTTTTTGATTTGATTTATCTAAATTTGATAATGGTTGGTTTAAGTCTCCCACTAATATGGTTTTATTGTCTATTTCTTCCTTCAATTCTCCTAGTTTCTCCATTAGAAATTTGGGTGCTATATTATTTGGTGCATACATGTTGATTAATGATATTTCCTCATTGTCTAAAGCCCCTTTTAACAGAATATAATTACCTTCCCTATCCCTTTTGATCAGGTCTATTTTTGCATTGGCTTTATCAGATATCATGATTACCACTCCTGCCTTCTTTCTGTCAGTTGAGGCCCAGAAGGTCTTACTCCATCCTTTAATTCTGACCTTGTGGGTGTCAACCCACCTCATGTGTGTTTCTTGAAGACAACATATGGTAGGGTTTTGGATTCTAATCCATTTTGCTATTCGTCTATGTTCTATGGGTGAGTTCATCCCATTCACGTTCAAAGTTATGATTGTCATTTGTGGACTCCCTGGCATTTTGATATACTTCCCTAATTCTAACCTTTTCTTTTTTGGCTCTACCTTTTAGTCCAGTGATTTACTTTGAATCAGTCCCCCTTGTCCCCTCCCTTGATGTTTCCCTTTTTAGTCCCTCCCTTTTTCTTCCCTCCCCCTCCCCCCTCTCTTTCCCTCCCTTTTTGTTTTCCCTCTCCCTCTTCCCCTCTTGGTTTTCCCTTCTCCCAACCCTTGTTGGGTAAGATAGAATTCAAGATCCCAATGGATCTGGATGTTTTTCCCTCTCAGAGTTGATTTCCCTGAGATTAAGGTTTAAGTAAAAAACCCTCTCTTCCTCTCCTACTTATAGGAGTTTTCTTCCCCTCCCCTTCCCATGTGAATCTTTGTGTGAGAAAGATTATTGTATTTGGTCTTTCTTTACCCCCTATTTATACATTACATTTTCCCCACATGTTAGTATACATAGATTGATATAAATGTAGTCTTTATAGAAGAGAGTTTGAGTAAAAGAAGAAGATAACATTTTTCTCCTTTCCCCTTTCCTTAATATTTACCTTTTCAGGTATTCCTTGCTCTTTGATTTTCGGTATCAAACTTTCCACAGAGCTCTGGTCTTTTCTTTGCAAAAAGTTGGAAATCTTCTATTTTGTTGAATGCCCATACTTTCCCTTGGAAGTATATAGTCAGTTTTGCTGGGTAGCTGATTCTTGGTTGAAGACCCAGATCTCTTGCCTTTCTGAAGATTATGTTCCATGCCTTACAATCATTCAGAGTAGAATTTGCAAGGTCTTGTGTGACCCTGATTGGCATTCCTTTATATCTAAATTATCTTTTTCTGGCTTCCTGTAGCATTTTTTCTTTTGTTTGAGAGCTTTTGAATTTGGCAATTACATTCCTGGGAGTTGTCTTTGGGGTTTTAGTTTAGAAGGTGTTTTGTGAGCTCTGTCAGTGGCTGTATTACCCCCTTGTTCTAGAATCTCTGGGCAATTTTCTTTGATTATATCTTGTATCACGATGTCAATTTTGGTGTTTATTTCTGGCTTTTCTGGAAGTCCAATTATTCTTAAATTATCTCTTCTCCCTCTATTTTCCAGATCTGTCACCTTGTTGGTGAGATATTTTATGTTCTCTTCTAATTTCTTAGTGTTTTGGCTTTGCTTTATTAATTCTTGCTCTTTTACATGATCTTTGTCTTCCAGTTGCCTGATTCTTGCCTTTAAAGCCTGGTTTTCCTTTTCAGTTTGGTCACACTGGTTTTGTAGATGTGTGAATTTATTTTGCATTATTTCCCACTTTTCCTCCCAGAACGCTTCCATCTTTTTGGTCATTTCTGATTCAAATTCTTCATGGGTTTGTGGAGAGTTTCCATTTCCTTTGGAAGGTTTCGCAGCATTTTCTTGTGTATCGTCTTCTATGTCCTCTGTATTTTGTATTTTGGTTCCGTAGAATGTGTCCAAAGTTGCCCCTTTTTCTTATTTTTCTTGCGATTTGGGTGTTTCTGTGCTTCTGTGGAGTTTGCCATCTCTGAATGGGGAGGATTAGCTTTTCTTATCTCTGTCTGGTGTTCTGAGGCTTTAGTCCTGGGCAGATTGTCGATTCTATGAGCTTTCCCTGGGTTAAACTGAGTATGCCTTAAGGCAATGACTTTCACTGGAACTAGAATGGAATTTTCGGCCCAGGGGGCCACACTCTCCCCCCGGCTCTCCCTGTTTCCCTGCTGCTAAGGTGCCCCCTTGACTGGACTGGGTCTGGTTGCTGTCCAGAAGTTGCCTTCAGAATAGCTGGCCATGAGGCTGTCTTGTCGGCCCTGAGTGTTACTGTTGTTTCAGATGACCCTGCTCTCTGTGGGGGCAGGGGCCGCGGCTTCCAGGAGCTCCGAGGGCAGACTTTCACTGAGACTTAGATAGCAGGATCCAGCTGGTGAGGCTGTCTTGCCTACCCTTAGGGTTGCTGTTGTTTCAGACGACCCTGCTCTCTGAGGGGGGTGGGGCTGCGGCTTTCAGGAGCCTTGGACTCTGTGCTCCTACCCCTTAGGTCCGA
Organism: Monodelphis domestica; assembly: GCF_027887165.1. Lineage (NCBI taxonomy): Eukaryota > Metazoa > Chordata > Mammalia > Didelphimorphia > Didelphidae > Monodelphis > Monodelphis domestica. The sequence goes on from NC_077228.1 coordinate 473,762,378, forward strand.
GTGATCTTGGGTTCTGGCTTTTGAGGGGGGCTGTACCTTTTGATCCAAGTCCAGGTCCAGGAGGAGGATTCCCAGGGTCTATGCTGTTGATCGTTTTGAATTTCGGAGTCTTAGGAGCTTATAGTTTGAGATCAGTTGGGAAGGGTTTTCCGGAGATCTGAACTTTAGCTTTCTCTAAGCTGCCATCTTGCACTTTTCTCCTTTTTAGTTATCTCTTTGGAATACAGACCAAGTGATGGCATTATTGGATCAAAGGGTATAAACAGTTTTATATCCCATTTAGTATAGTTCCAGATTACCTTACAGAATGGTTGCATCAATTCACAACTACACTAATCATGCATTAGTGTCCCAATTTTGTCACATCCCCTCCAACATTTACCACTTTACTGGCATATTGGTCAAGCTGATAGGTGTGAAGTGGTATCTCATCATCATTTTAATTTCCATTTCTCTAATAAAGACTGATTTAAAACATTTTTTCATAACATTATTTATAGCTTCGATTTATTCATCTGAAAAATGTTTGTTGATATCCTTTTACCATTTGTTATTTAGAGATTGGCTTTATTCATATAAATTTGAGGGATTAGAACTTTATGAGATATAGTAGTTATAAAAAATTCTGCCTCAATTTGTTTTTCCCCCTTCTAATCTTGGTTGGATTCGTTTTGTTTTTACATAATATTTTTAATTTAATGTAATGATAATTATTTGTTTTACATCTTATAGTACTCTCTATCCCTTATTTGTTCATAAAATTTTCCTTTCTCCAAAGATCTGCCAGGTAAACAACTATTCTTTGATTTCCAAATTTGTTTTGGTATCGTTCTTTATATCAAAATCATATATCCATTTAGAGTTTATCCTGATATATAAGGTATTAGATATTGGTCTATACCTAGGTTCTGCCTTACTGTTTTCCAATTTTCCCAGGAATTTTTGTCAAAGTGTCAGTTCTTATTGCAAAACAAAGATATCTGGGTTTATTAAACCCTAGGTTGTTAAGGTCATTAACCCATGTGTATTATGTATCTAATCTAATCCATTCATCAACATTTTATTCCTCAAATAGCACAAAATTATTTTGATTATTGTTGCTTTATAGTATAGCTTGAGGGTTGGTACTGTTAGATTTCCTTCCTTCACTTTTTTTTATTAGTTCTCTTGATTCTTGACCTTTTTTTTCTTCCAGATGAATTTTGTTATTATTTATTATAGTATTATAAATTAATTTTTGATAGTTTGAGTAGTGTGGCACTGAACAAATAAATTAATTTAGGTAGAATTGTCATTTTTATTAGGTCAACTTACCCATGAGCAATATTTTCCAATTGTTTAGATATGTCTTTATTTGTATAAAAAGTATTTTGTAATTATGTTCATACAATTCCTGTGTTTGCCTTGGCAAGTAGATTTCCAATATTTTATACTGTCGAGAGTAATTTTAAAAGGGATTTCTCTTTCTATCTTTTGCTGCTGGACTTTTTGGTAATATCTAGAAATGCTACTGAATTATTGAATTTATTTAGAATTCTCTAACATTATTAAAGTTATTAATTATTTCAAGTACTTTTTTTAGTTGATCCTCTAGGATTCTATAAGTATACTATCATATCATATAAAAGAGTAATAATAGTACATTTTCCACATTGCCAACTTCATTCCTTCAATTTCTTCTCCTTTCCTTATTTAGTAAGCTAGTCTTTTGAATACAATATTTAATAATAGTGGTTATAATGTGCATCCTTGCTTCACCTTGATTTTATTAGGGAAGGCTTTTAACTTATCACAATTGTAAATGATATTTGCTGAAGGTTTCTGATATATATTAGTTATCATTTTAAGAAATGACCCATTTATTCCTCTGCTTTCCAGTGTTTTTTAACAAGAAAGGGTTAAAGTCTTTCTCTGCATTTAATGAGGTAATCTTATTATTTTTGTTGGTTTGAATTATTGATATGCTCAAATATGCAGATATTTTTTCTGATATTAAACCACCCTTTCATTCCTGATATAAATCCCACTTGTTCATAGTGAATCATCCTTGTTACATTCTTCTTACTAGTATCTTGACTCTATAATCATCAATGAAACTGACCTATAATTTTCATTCTCTTTTTGTTCTTCCTGATTTAGGTAGGTAACAGCACCATGTTTGCTTCATAAAAAAATATTTGATAGGATTCCTTCTCTATCTATTTTCTAAAATAGTTCATGCAATATTGGGATTCACTGTTCTTTAAATGTTTGATAAAATTTGCATGTGAATCCACCTACGCACTAGGGATTTTTGACATGACTTATTTGATTTTCTTCTTTCCATTATAAAATCAAATTAAGTTCCTTTAATTTCTCCTTTTTCTAATTTTTTAAGTTCCAATTCCAATTCACTAATCTCCTCTCTTAATTTTGTTGCTATAGGAACTCAGAGATATACATTTTTCCCGGAGTACTGCTTTAGCTATATCCCATAGGTTTTGGTATGATGCTTCCTCACTGTCATTCTCTTTAATGAAGTCTGTAATTGTTTCTATGATTTCTTTTTTAACTGATCAGTTTTTTCATATTTAAAATTAATTTATTTAGTAAATTTAGTACATTATTCCTTGGTTATAAAAATCATATTATTTCCCTCTCTCCCCTCCCCCCAACTTCCCATAGCCGATGCACAATTTCATTGATTACTACATGTATCCTTGATTAGAACCTATTTCCATGTTGTTGGTGTTTGCATTAGGATGTTCATTTAAAGTCTACATCCCCAGCCATGTCCCCGTGACCCATGTATTCAAGCAGTTGTTCTTCTCTGTTTCTGCTCCCACAGTTTTTCCTCTGAATATATAGTGGTTTTTTTTCTCATAGATCCCTCCAAGTTGTTCAGGATCACTACATTGCCACAAATGGAGAAGTACATTACATTCGATTGTACCACAGTGTATCCGTCTCTGTGTGCAATGTTCTCCTGGTTCTGCTCTTTTCAATCTGCAACAATTCCTGGAGGTCATTCCAGTTCCCATGTAATTCCTCCACTTCATTATTTCTTAGAGCACAATAGTATTCTATCACCAATATATACCACAATTTGTTCAGCCATTCTCCAATTGAAGGGCATCCCCTCATTATCCATTTTTTGGCACCACAAAGAGTGTAGCTATGAATCTTCTTCTTGTACAAGTCTTTTGTACATATTTTCTCTTTGGGGTACAAACCCAGCAGTGCTATGGCTGGATCAAAGGGCAGACAGTATTTTGGCACCCTTTGGGCATAGTTCCAAATTGCCCTCCAGAATGTTTGGATTAATTCACAACTCCACCAGCAATGCATTAATGTTCTGACTTTGCCACATCCCCTCTTTCATTCATTACTTTCCTTTGCTGTCATGTTAGAGGTGAGATGATACCTCAGAGTTGTTTTGATTTGCATCTCTCTGATTATAAGTGATTTAGAACACCTTTCCATGTCCTTATTGATAGTTTTGTTTTCTTTAACTGAAAATTGTCTATTCATGTCCCTTGTCCATTAATTAATTGGAGAATGACTTGATATTGTATACCATTGGATTAAATATTTATGAATTTGAATAATTAGAGCTTTGTCAGAGGTTTTTGTTATGGAGATTGTTTCCCAATTTGTTTCTTCCATGCTAATTTTGGTTGCTTTGGTTTGTTTCTAATAAAACTTTTTAATTTGATGTAATCAAATTATTGATTTTACATTTTGTGTTTTTTCTAATTCTTCCTTGGTTTTAAATTCTTTCCTTTCCAAAGATCTGACATGTATACTATTCTGTGTTCATCTAATTTGCTTATACTTTCCTTCTTTATATTCAAGTCATTCACCCATTCTGAGTTTACCTTGGTGTAGGGTGTGAGGTGTTGATCCAAACCTAATTTCTTCTATACTGTCTTCCAATTTTCCCAGCAGTTTTTATCAAATAGTGGTTTTGGTCCCCAAAACTGGTATCTTTGGACTTATCATAGATTATCTTGCTGAGGTCACTTAACCCAAGTCTATTCCACTGATCCTCCTTTCTGTCTCTTAGCCAGTACTAAATTGTTTTGATGACCCCTGCTTTATAGTATTGTTTGAGATCTTGGAATACAAGGCCTCTGTCCTTAGCATTTTTTTATTATTTTCCTGGATATTCTTGATATTTTGGTCTTCCAAATGAGCTTTGTTATGTTTATTTTCTAATTCAGTAAAATAGTTTTTGGTAGTTTAATGGGTATGGCACTAAATATGTAACTTAATTTGGGTAGGATTGTCATTTTTATTATGTTATCTCATCCTACCCATGAGCAATTGATGTTTGTGTTTGTGCAATTGTTTATAACGAGTTTTAATTGTGTGGAGAATGTTTTGTAGTTGTGTTCATATAGTTTCTGTGTTTGTCTCAGCAGATAGATTCCTAAGTACTTTATATTGTCTAGGGTGATTTTAAATAGAATTTCTCTTTCTAATTCTTACTGCTGAGATGTGTTGGAGATATTAGAAATGCTAATGATTTATATGGGTTTATTTTGTATCCTGCAACTTGCTAAAGTTATTGCTTATTTTGATAAGCTCTTTGGTTGATTCTCTAGGATTCTTTAAGTAGACCATCATATCATCTGCAAAGATTGTTAGCTTGGTCTCTTCATTGACTATTTTAATACCTTCAATTTCTTTTTCTCTTCTAATGGCTACAGCTAGTGTTTCTAGTACCAAGTTAAATAATAAAGGTGATAAGGGGCATCCTTGTTTCACTCCTGATCTTATTGGGAAGTCTTCAATTTTGTCCCCATTGCAGATGATGTTTGCTGATGGTTTTAGATAGATACAATTTATTATATTTATGAAAGGCCCTTCTATTCCTATATTTTCTATGGTTTTCAATAGAAATGCATGTTGGATTTTGTCAAAGGCTTTTTTTGCATCTATTGAGATAATCATGTGATTTTTGTCAGTTTGCTTATTAATATGATCAATTATGTGGGTGCTTTCCTAATTCTGAACCATCCTTGCATTCCAGGTATGAATCCTACATGATCATAGTGAATAACCCTCCTAAGGACTTGCTGGAGTCTTTTTGCTAGTAGCCTATTTAAGATATTTGTATCTATATTCATTAAGGAAATTCATCTATAGTTTTCTTTCTCTGTTTTTGACTTGCCTGGCTTTGGAATCAGTACCATATTTGTGTCATAAAAGGAATTTGGTAGAACTCCTTCTTTGCTTATTCTGTCAAATAATTTGTATAATATTGGGATTAGCTGTTCTTTGAATGTTTGATAGAATTCAATTGTGGATCCATCTGGACCTGGGGATTTTATCTTAGGTAGTTCTTTAATGGCTTGTTCATTTTTTTTTCTGATATGGGGTTTTTAGGTAGTCTATTTTTTCCTTTGTTAGTCTAGGCAATTTATATTTTTATAAATATTCATCCCTATCACATAGATTGTCATATTTATTGCCATATAATTGGGTATAATAATTTTTAATGGTTGCCTTAATTTCCTCTTCATTAGAGGTGATGTCTCCCTTTTCATCTTCGATACTGTGAATTTAGTTTTCTTCTTTACTTTTTTTAAGTAGACTTATCAGTACTTTTTCTCTTTTATTTGGTTTTTCAAAGTACCAGCTTCTAGTCTTATTTATTAAATCTTTAATTTTTTGACTTTCAATTTTATTAATTTATCCTTTGATTTTTAGGATCTCTAATTAAGTATTCATCTGATGATTTTTTAATTTTTTAGTTTTTTTAATATACATACCCAAATCAATTGACCTTTGCCCTCTCTAATTTGTTAATAGATGAACTCAAGGATATGAATTTTGCCCTGTGTACTGCTTTGCCTGCATCCCATAGATTTTGAAAGGATGTCTCATCAATGTCATTTTCCTCAATGGAGTTATTGTTTCTTTGATTTGTTCTTTAGTTAATCCATTTTGAAGAATCAAATTCATTAATTTCAAATTATTTTTTAAATTTGCCTCTCCTTATACCTTTACTAATTATAATTTTCATTACATTGTGATCTGAGAAGGTTGCATTTATTATTTCTGCTCTTTTGCACATGTTTGCAATGTTTTTATGCCCTAATCCATAGTCAGTCTTTGTGAATGCACCATAGGCTGCTGAAAAGAAGGTGTATTCGTTTTTGTCCCAATATATTTTTCTTCACATATCTACTAACTCTATGTTTTCTAAGATTTCATTCATTTCATTCACCTCTTTCTTATTTATTTTTTGGTTTGACTTATTTATTTCAGATAGAGGAAAGTTCTGGTCTCCCATTAGTATAGCTTTTCTATCTAATTCACCCTCGAATTACAATAGTTTCTCCTTTAGACTTTTAGATGCTATGCCATTTGGTGCATACATGTTGAGTACTGATATTTCCTCATTGTCTATTATGCCTTTTATCAGGATGTAATTACCTTCCCTATCTCTTTTAACTAGATCTATATTTACTTTGATTTTTTCAAATATCATAATTGCAACTCCTGCCTTCTTTTTATCAGTTGATGCCCAGTAGTATTGTCTCCATCCTCTTATTTTTACCCTTTGAGTATCTACCTTCCTCATGTGTGTTTCTTGTAGACAGCATATGGCAGGGTTTTTGTTTTTGTAATCCACTCTGCTATTCGCTTGCATTTTATGTGTGAGTCCATTCCATTCACTTTCAGAGTTATGATTACCAGTTGTGTATTTCCCAGTATTTTTATTTCTACTCCTAATCCCGCCTTTTCTTCTTTCACTATTTCCTTCTACACCAATGTTTTCTTTTTAATCAGTCCCCCTAATTCCCAACATCATTTAATTCCCTTTCTATACCCCCTCTTATTGTCTTAAAGTCTTTTTATACTATCTCCCACCCTGTCCCTCCCTTGTATTGCTTCCCTCCCCACCATTCCGTTTGTTACCCTTCTACTTCCCTGTAGCATGCAAATCAATTATGTGCCCCAATGTATTTGATTGTTCTTCCCTCCTTGAATCAATTTTGATGCACATAAGAGTTGAATATTTTCTACCTCCTACTGCCTTACCCTTCCAGCATATTGATGTTCTCCCCCTTTCCACCATGAGCTTCTTTGTGACATATGCATTCACCCATTTTGTTTTTTCTCATTTCTTTTAGTATTAAATTCTTTTTACAGCTCCAGTTTTATATATATATATATATGTATATATACATATATATGCATACATATATATATTTACATATTCATGTCTTTGCATTTCATCCTATGCAGTTTGTCACTGTTCCCTGTAAGTGTAATTCTTATTGCTTCCCAGGTGATAACACTTTTTAAGAATTATCAATGACCTCTTTTATCATAGGGATACAGATCATTTAACTGATTGTGTCTCTTAAAAAAGTTTTTTTGTTTATTTTTTGTTTCTTTTTTGTTATGTTTTTTCCCTCTTTTTTAATTAACCTTTTGATGATTCTCTTGAGTTCTATGCTTCGACATCAAATTTTCTGTTCAGGTCTGGTCTTTTCTTTACAATTCCTTACAATTCTATTTTGCTAAATGATCATACTTTTCCTGTAAGAATATAGTCAGTTTTTCTGGGTAATTCATTCTTGGTTGTAGGCCTAGTTCCCTTGCTTTCTGGAATATCATATTCCAAGTCTTTCTTTTTTTTTTTCAGTGTGGATACAGCCAGATCCTGAGTTATCCTCACTGTGTTCCATGGTATCTGAATGACTTCTTAGCAGCTTGTAATATTTTTTCGCTTTGTGTGATAGTTCTTGAATTTGTCTTTAATATTCCTGGGTGTTGTCAGTTGGGAATTAAGTACAGGAGGTGATCTGTGGATTCTTTCAATCTCCAATTTTCCCTCTTGTTCTAGAATATTGGGGCAGTTTTCTTGTATAATTTACTGTAGTATGATATCCAGCCTTCTTCTTTTGTCATGGTTTTCTGGTAGACCAATGATTATTAAGTTGTCTCTCCTGGAACAATTTTCTAAATCTTCTGTTTTGTGAATGAGATGCTTCATATTTTCCTCAATTCTTTCATTCTTTTGATTTTGTTTTATAGTGTTCTGCTGCCTTGTGAAGTTGCTTGCTTCTAGTTGTTAGTATTTTGGTTCTTTTTTTTTTAATTTTTATTCGGTCATTTCCAAACATTATTCATTGACAACAAAGATCATTCTCTTTTCTTCCCTTCCCCCACTCCCACCACCTCTCCCATAGCCCACGCGCAATTCCACTGGGTATCACATGTGTTCTTGATTCAAACCCATTTCCATGTTGTTTGTATTTGCATTAGAGTGTTCATTTAGAGTGTCTCCTCAGTCATATCCCCTCCACCCCTGTAGTCAAGCAGTTGCTTTTCATCGGTATTTTTACTCCCATAGTTTATATTCTGCTTGTGGATAGTGTTTTTTAGATCTCTGCAGATTGTTCAAGGATATTGCATTGCCACTAATGGAAAAGTCCATTACCTTTGATTTTACCACAGTGTATCAGTCTCTGTGTATAATGTTTTCCTGGTTCTGCTCCTTTCACTCTGCATCACTTCCTGGAGGTTGTTCCAGTCTCCATGGAATTCCTCCACTTTATTATTCCTTTCAGCATAATAGTATTCCATCAACAACATATACCACAATTTGTTCAGCCATTCCCCAATTGAAGGGCATCCCCTCATTTTCCAATTTTTGGCCACCACAAAGAGTAGAGTGCAGCTATGAATATTCTTGTGTAAGTCTTTTTCATTTTCTGGTTTGATTTATCTAGTTCAGATAGAGAAAGTTTCAGGTCTCCCACTAGTATAGTTTTGCTACCTATTTCGTCCTTGAGTTCCTCTAGTTTCTCCTTTAGAAATTTGGATGCTATGCCATTTGGTGCATACATGTTGAGTACAGATATTTCCTCACTGTCTATACTGCCTTTTATCAGGATGTAATTACCTTCATTATCTCTTTTAACTAGATTTATTTTTACTTTGGCTTTGTCAGATATCATGATTGCAACTCCTGCCTTCTTTTTGTCAGTTGATGCCCAATAGATTTGGCTCCACTCTCTTACTTTCAACCTATGTGTATCTACCTTTCTCATATGTGTTTCTTGTAGACAGCATATGGTAGGGTTTTGGACTCTAATCCACTCTGCTATTCGCTTGCATTTTATGGGTGAGTTTATTCCATTCACAGTCAGAGTTATGATTACTAGCTGTGTATTTCCCAGCATTTTGATTTCTGCTCATTTTCCTGCCTTTTCTTCTTTCACTATTTCCTTCTACACCAATGTTTGCTTTTGAACAGTCCCCTTTGTTCCCACCCTTATTTTACTTCCCTTTCGACCCCCTCCCTATTTATCCCCCCCCTATTTTCCCTGTAGTATTTCTAAAATTAACCCCCTGCTCCCTCCCTCTCTTGTACTGCTTCCGTCCCCACTAGACCATTTGTTACCCTTCTACTCCCCTATAGGGTGTAAATCTATTTTCTGCCCCCAATGGATTGGATTGTTTTTCCCTCTTTGAGTCACTTTCAAAGCATGTAAAAGTTGAGTATTTCCTGTCTCCAACCTCTTTACCCTTCCAGTGTATTGATGTTCTCCCCCCTCCCACCATGAGCTTCTTTATGACATATAAATTTACCCCCATTTGTTTCTTTTCCAATTTCTTTTAATATTAACCTATTTTAATCTCTCTCTCTCTCTCTCTCTCTCTATATATATATATATATATATACATGCATAGTCATGTTTATGTATTTTTGCATGCATATATCTATATACCTATTTATGTCTTGTCCTCTCATCCTATACAGTTTGTTGCTATTCCCTCTAAGTATACTTCTTTTTGCTGACCAGGTAATAACAACAGTTTTTAAGAGTTATCAATGACCTCTTTTCTTATACGGATACATATCATTTTAACTTATTAAGTCTCTTAAATTTTTTTTTGTTTTTCTTTTTTCTCCTCTTTTCTAATTACCTTTTGATGATTTTCTTGAGTTCTGTGCTTGGACATCAAATTTTCTGTTCAGGTCTGGTCTTTTCTTTACGAATTTTTGAAATTCTTCTATTTTGTTGAATGGCCATACTTTCCCCTGTAAGAATATAATCAGTTTTTCTGGGTAGTTGATTCTTGGTTGTAGACCTAGTTCTCTTGCTTTCCAGAATATCGTATTCCATGCCTTTCTTCTTTTTTTTTCCATTATGGATGCAGCCAGATCCTGAGTTATCCTCACTGTGGTTCCTTGGTATCTGAATGACTTCTTCTTGGCAGCTTTTAATATCTTTTCTTTGGTATGATTGTTCTTGAATTTCGCTATAACATTCCTGGGTGTTGTCAGTTGGGGATTAAGTACAGGAGGTGATCTGTGGATTCTATCAATCTCCAATTTTCCCTCTTGTTCAAGGATTTAGGGGCAGTTTTCTTTAATAATTTCCTGTCATATAATGTCCAGGCTTTTTCTTTTGTCATGGTCTTCTGGTAGGCCAATAATTCTTAAATTGTCTCTCCTTGAATGATTTTCTAAATCCTCTGCTTTGTGAATGAGATGCTTCATATTTTCCTCAATTTTTTCATTCTTTTGGTTTTGTTTTATTGTGTCCTGCTTCCTTGTGAGGTTACTTGATTCTAGTTGTTGTATTCTTGTTCTTAAAGACTGGATTTCATCCTTAGTTTTTTGGTCATCCTTTTCCTTTTGGTTGGATTTTCTTTGGAGGTCATCTTTCATCTTCTTTGCCTCATCTTTCATCTCCTTTGCCTCATTTTCCAGCTGTTTGATTTTGGCTTTCAAGACACTATTTTCTGTTTCCATATGACTTATCTTAGTTTTTAAGTTCTTTTCCCAATTGTCTTCAGCCTCTCTTAATTTTGTTTTGAATTGCATTTTGAGTTCTTCCAAATCCTGTATCCATACAGAATACAAATCCTGTATTCGCTGGGATTTCTGATTTTTCCTTTGCTGATCCCTCCCCCTCTGTTTCATTTGCTCTTTGCTCATTACCTGTGCAGAAGCTGTCTATTGTAATTTCTTTCTTCTTTTTCTGTTGTTTGCTCGAGTTTACCCCTGCTTTGCTCCCTGTATTTGGTTGTGCCCTTGCTCCTCTCATTTTGTTTTGGTTTTGGGGCTGTCAGTCTCCCCTTTTGGAGCTTTGTCAGATCTCTTGGTACCATCTCTAGGGGAGGAATGTTAGCTTCCCTGTCCTCTAGAGACTTTTGATTGGATTGAGTTCAACTGAGTTGGGCTGTATGTGGTATGAAGCACTGAGGCTCTGAAGACTCCTGGAAGGCTGGGCCACCCAGGCTTTCTCCAATTCTCTCTAGCTGCCTCTCCACTGTCCACAAGTGCCTTTGCCTGCCTCCCTAAACTCTGAGGAGTTCTGATGGGATTAGGTTCAACTCAATCGGTCTGGATGTGCCCCAAAGCAACAGTGGGATTGAAGCCCAATTGAGGGACCCAGACACAGCCCACTCTCTCCCTGGCTTCCTCCCCACTGTCCAAGCTGGATGCTCTGAGCCCAGCAACCTGCTGCTCCCAAGGTAGACCCTCCAAACCAGCAACTTTGCCCACTCAGAGGTTCCCGCTGCTGCTGGGGGCTCAGCCCTCTGGATTGTGGGGGAGGGGTACTGGGACCTTCCCTCTGCCTTCCCCTTAGCCCTGAGTATTCTTGGATTCCAGCTTTTGGGGGGCATACTTTTGATTTGAGTCCAGAAGGAGGGTTCCCCACTTCTGTCCTGTTGTTCAGCTTGAATTTCGGTGCCCTAGGAGCATTCAGTCTGTATCGGTTAAGGAAGGGTCTTCCACGAGGTCTGAACTTTTGCTGCTTGCTAAACCACCATCTTGACTCCACCCTGTATTCTGGTTCTTAAAGACTGGATTTCATCCCTGGCTTTTTTTGGTCATATTTCTCCTGGTATGATTTCTTTGGAGATCATCTTTCATTTTCTTTGCCTCATCTTTCATCTTTGGCATATCTTTCATCTCCTTTGCCTTATTTTCAAGCTGTTTGATTTTGGCTTTCAAGACACTATTTTCTTTTAGTTCAAGTGCCTCTTTTTCAAAATGACTTATCTTAGTTTTTAAGTTTTCTTTTTTTCCCAGTTGTCCTCAGCCTCTCTTAATTGTGTTTTGAATTGTATTTTGAGTTCTTCCAGAGCCTGTATCCAATTTTCTGGGGTTTCTGTTTTTTTTTTTTTCTTGGTGTTCTCTCCTCCTTCTCTGTTACATTTGTTCTTTGTTCATTGCCTGTATAGAAGCTATTGATTTGTAATTTATTTTTTTTATTTTTCTGTTGTTTTGCTCATATTTACCTTTTTTTTTTTACTCTCTGCAGTTGCCTGAGCTCTTGTTCCTCTCATTTTTTGTGGTTTTGGGCTTTTCTTTCCAACTTCACACTTGGAGCTTTGCCAGTAAATATCTCAGTGCAGTCTTGGGGAAGGGGTGTTGGAGCTTAAGCTTCCCTGCCCTCTAAAGTCTTTGATAGGATTAAATCCAGTAGTCTCTGGGGGAGTGGTTTGGAGCTTGAGATTTCCTGCCCTCTGAATATTTTGATGGGATTAAGACCAACTGGGTTGCTGTATGTGCCCTGAGGCCAAAACCTCGAGAAGGTGGATGTTGGGAGGGAAATATGGAGTGTCTCCACTGCTTCAACTCAGCTGCCCTCTCTGTTTCCCCACTGCCTTTGTTGGACACTCTGTGCCTGGCACTGCTTTGCCCACAAGGTACTCCCTCTATACCAGAGCCTTTGCCCACCCAGAGGTTCCAATTGCCTCTGGAGGCTTAGTGCTCTATGTGGGGGAGGGGCCCCAGGACCTTCCTTATTCCTTCTCCTTAAAACAGAGTGTTATCAAATTCTGGTTTGGGGGGTGTATCTTTTAGGTTGAATCCAGCAGGAGCGTTCCTTGGCTCTGTCTTTTTGTTAGTTTTGATTTTCAGTCTCCTAGGAGCATTTAGTTTGTAATTGGTAAGGAAGGGTTTTCAGAGGTCAAAACTTTCATTGCCTCTATGCCACCATCATGACTCTGCCTTGTCCCCTTGACTGATCAGTTTTGAAGAGTTAGATTGTTTAGTTTCCAATTAATTTTAAATTTTACTTTCCAGGAACCCTTGTTAAGTATAATTTTCCCATTATGATCTTGAAAAGTTCCATTCATTATTTTTACTTTTCTGCTTTTGTTTACAATATTTCTATGGCCTAGTACATGGTCAATCATTGTATATGTACCACGTAGTGCTGAGAATAAAGTATATTACTTTTCATTCCTTATCAGTTTTTTACAGAACTTTATTAACTTTAATTTTTGTAGCACATTACTTACTTCTCTTACTTCTTTCTTATTTATTTTTTTGGTTTGAATTATCTAGTTCTGAAAGGGGAAGGTTGAGATCTCCCACTACTATTGTCATGCTATCTATTTGATCCTTGATATCCTTTAATTTTTCCTTTAGAGATCTAGTACTTATGCTATTTCTTACATAAATGTTTAGTAATGGTATTAATTGATTGTTTTAGTATCCTTTAACAGAATGTAATTTCCTTCCTTATCTCTTTTCATTAGATTAATTTCTACATTAGTTTTGTCCAATACCATGATTGCTACTCCTGATTTTTTTTTTTACTTTGGATGATGCATATTAAATTTATCACCAGCGTTTTACTTAGAATCTATTTGTGTCACCCTACCTTAAATGTATTTCTTGTAAACAACATATAGTAGGATTCTGGTTTTTAAACAACTTTTCTATCTTCCATTTAATTGGTGAGTTCATCCCATTCACATTCACATAATGATTTATGTGTATTGCTATCCATTATATTATACCCTTTAAGTACTGCTCTATTTCCTTTCTCTCAGTTACTCCTCACCAGTGTTTTGCTTTTTGTCACCCCCCACTTTCTCCTCCCACCAATTACCTCCCTCTTCCCTTTTCTTTTTCTCCTTCTCCTTCTCTGTGGATTAAGATAGTATTCTATAGCTCATGGAGTAGGGTAAGATAGAATTCTATACTCCACTTAGTATACTTGTTTTACCCTTTTTGATCCCTTTACAATGAGAGTAGAGTTTAAATTTTGCCAGTCGTGACCCTTATCATCCCCTGTCTATAATAATTTTTCACAGCTCTTTATGATATATAATTTATCCCATTCTATCTCTCCATTCCCTTTTCTCTTCATCACTTCCTGGAGGTTGATCCAGATCCCATGGAATTCCTCCAGTTTATTGTACCTTTGAGCACAATAGCATTCAATCACCAACATATATCACAATTTGCTCAGCCATTCCTCAATTAAAGGGCATCCCCTCATTTTCCAATTTTTGGCCACCACAAAGAATGCAGATATGAACATTTTTGTACATGTCTTTTGTCCTTATTACCTCTGAGGGGTATAAACCCAGCAGTGCTATGGCTGGATCAAAGGGCAGACAGTCTTTTAGCATCCTTTGAGATTAGTTCCAAATTGCCCTCCAGAATGATTGGATCAATTCACAACTCCACCAGCAATGCATTAATGTTCTGACTTTGCCACATCCCCTCTTTCATTCATTACTTTCCTTTGCTGTCGTGTTAGCCAATCTTCTAGGTGTGAGGTGGTATATCAGAGTTGTTTTGATTTGCATTTCTCTGACTATAAGAGATTTAGAAAACTTTTTCATGTCCTTATTGAGAGTTTTGATTTATTTAACTGAAAAATTGCCTATTCTTGTCTCTTGCCCATTTATCAACTGGAGAATGGCTTGACTTTTTGTACAATTGGTTTAGGTTTTTATAAATTTGAATAATTAAATCTTTGTTAGGGTTTTTTGTTATGAAGATTGTCTCCCAATTTGTTGCTTCCCTTCTAATTTTGATTGCATTAGTTTTGTTTTTTAAAACACTTTTTAATTTGATGTAAACAAAATTATTGATTTTACATTTTGTGATTTTTTTCTAGCTCTTGGTTGGTTTTAAAGTCTTTCCTTTTCCAAAGACCTGACATGCATAATATTCTGTGTTCACCTAATTTACTTATAGTTTTCTTCTTTATATTCAAGTAATTCACCCATTCTGAGTTTATCTTGGTATAGGTTGTGAAATGTTGATCCAAACCCAATCTCTCCCATATTGTATTCAAATTTTCCCAGCGGTTTTCTGTCAAATAGTGGATTTTTGTCCTAAAGGCTGAGGTCTTTTGGTTTATCATAGACTGTCTTGCTAAGGTCAATTACCCCAAGTCTATTCCACTGATCCTCCACTCTGTCTCTTAGCCACTATCCTATATTTTTGATGACCACTGCTTTATAGTATTTTTTAAGATCTAGTACTGCTAGGCGACTTTCCTTCACATTTTTTTTTCATTATTTCCCTTGATATACTTGATATTTTGTTCTTCCAAATGAACGTTGTTATTGTTTATTCGAATTCATCAAAAAGTTTTATTGGCAGTTTGATTGGCATGGCACTAAATAATTAAATAAGTTTGGATATGTTGAAAGATTCTATAATTGGGATAGGGGAAGGAAAGTAATACAGTGGGAAAATATAAATATTGAATTTATTTTAACATAGAAGGGATGAAGGAAAGGGAAATGGGAAATGGCAAAATATGAGTGCTTTTTACCCACTAAATAATAAATATCTAACTTACTTATAAACTGTACCCTAAGTTATCTAAAAGAGCATTGAACAGGGTCAATATCTCACAAAAGTCCTTGATGAACCAGATACAGGAGTCCATCTGATGTCCTCAGATGTCCCAGCAGGCTAGTGATTGGGGAATCTGGCAGTCAAGCAGGAAGACTGGAGTTATTCTTTCACCACAGCTAGAAGATCTTCAAGGCCAGTTGTTTAATGGATGGGTTCCATATGAATCACAAATACATCTTTCTCCTCCTTCTCGCAGGTCCAGAGTGACAGTTAATCAACTGTCCCTAGGAGTGCTCACTCAATCAGGCTCAGGAAGAATCTGAGTCGCAAGCCCTGTCAATCATTCCTTGCATGAGTTTTATTTTCCTTTGCTACAGGTAGGATTGTGATTTTTATTATGTTAGCTTGTCCTACCCATGAAAAATTAATGTTTTTCCAATTATTTAGATCTAGGTTTAATTGTGTTGAAAGTGTTTTGTAGTTGTGTTCAAATAGTTCCTGTGTTTGTCTGGGCAGATAGATTCCTAAATATTTTATATTTTCTAAGGTGATTTTAAATGGAATTTCTCTTTCTAATTCTTGCTGCTGAAATGGGTTGGAGATATATAGAAATACTGATGACAGATGCGGGATTATTTTGTATCCTGCAACTTTGGTAAAGTTGTTGATTATTTCAACTAGTTTTTTAGTTGATTGTCTAAGATTCTTTAAGTAGACCATCATGTCATCTGCGAAGAGTGATAGCTTGGTCTCCTCATTGCCTATTTTAATACCTTCAATTTATTTTCCTTCTCTAATTGCTAGTGCTAGTGTTTCTAGTACAATGTTAAATAATAGAGGTGATAATGGGCATCCTTGTTTCACTCCTGATCTCATTGGGTAGGCTTCTAATTTATCTCCATTGCAGATGATGTTTGCTAATGGTTTTAGATATATATTGTTTATTGTTCTTAGGAAGGGCCCTTCTTTTCCTATACTTTCTAGTGTTTTCAATAGGAATGAATGTTGTATCTTATCAAAGACTTTTCTGCATGTATTATGATAATCATGTGCTTTTTCTTGTTGATATGGTCAATTATTTGAATGGTTTTCTTAGTATTGAACCATCCTTTCATTCATGGTATAAATCTCACTTGATCATAATGAATAACACTCGTAATCACTTGCTAGAGTATTTTTGCTAGTATTCCATTACATATTTTTGCATCTATGTTCATTAAGAAGAAAGGCTTATAGTTTTATTTCTCTGGTTTTGACCTGCCTGGCTTTGGAATTATTACCATATTTGTGTCATAAAAGGAGTTTGGTAGAACTCCTTCTTTGCTTATTCTGTCAAATAATTTTTATAATGTTGGCATTAGTTGTTCTTTGAATGTTTGATAAAATTCACTTGTAAATGCATCAGGCGCTGGAGATTTTTTCTTAGGAAGTTCTTTGATGACTTGTTCTTCTGTTAATTTAGGAAATTTATATTTTTGTAAATATTCATCCATACCACACAGCTTGCTATATTTATCGCAAAATAGTTTTTAATTATTGCCTTAATTTCTTCTTCATTAGAGGTTAGCTCTCCATTTTCATCTATAATTTGGTTTTCTTCTTTTTTTATTATGTAGACCAGTACCTTATCTATTTTATTTTTCAAAATACCATCTTCTAGTCTTATTTATTAATTCAGTAGTTCCTTGACTTTCAATTATATTAATTTCTCCTTTAATTTTTAGGATCTCTAATTTAGTTTTAATCTGGGGATTTTTAATTTGTTCACTTTCAACTTTTTTTGATTTGCATGTCTAATTAGTTGACTTCTATCCTCCCTAATTTGTTAATATATGAACTCAAGTATATAAGTTTTCCCCTGCGTACTTCTTTGGCTGCATCCCATAGATTTTGAAAGGATGTATCATCACTGCCATTTTTTCAATGAAGTTTTTAATTGTTTCTGTGATTTATTCTTTAACTACTGATTTTGGAGAACCTTATTATGTAATTTCCAATTAATTTTTGTTTTGGCTCTCCATGTACCCTTACTAATTATTATTTTTATTGCATTATGATCTGAAAAGGTAGTATTTATTATTTCTGTTATTTTGTACTTGTTTGCCATGATTTTATGCCATAGTAAATGGTCAGTCTTTGTGAATCTACCACGTACTGTTGAAAAGAAATTGTATTCCTTTTTGTCCCTATTTATTTTTCTCCATATATCTATTAACTCTAATTTTTCTAAGATTTCATTGACTGTTCTTACCTCTTTTTTATTTATTTATTTTTTGGTTTGTTTTGTCTAGATTTAATAGAGGAAGATTCAGGTCTCTCACTAGTATAGTTTTACTACCCATTTTCTCTGTCAGCTCCACTAGTTTCTCCTTTAGAAATTTGGATACTAGGGGGAAGCTGTGTGGCTCAGTAGATTGTGAGTCATGCCTTGAGATGGGAGGTCCTAGGTTTAAATCGGACCTCAGATATTTACCAGCTGTGTGACCCTGGTCAAGTCACTTAAGCCACATTTTCTAGCTCTTATCACTCTTCTGCCTTGGAGCCAATACACAGTATTAACTCTGTATTGGATTTTTATTTTAAGAAATTCAAGATTTCTTTGAGAAGAATTTCAGCAAAAGAAGTTTTCTAGCTCCTTGAATCCAGAGAATGAATTCCTCAAAGAAAGATTCTTTCAGAAGCCATCAAGAAGATCCAAATGAAATTTGGGGTGCAATCAATTGTACAAAAGGGGATTGAACATTTATTGCAAATGTACACTTTTATACCAATGAGGACTTCCCCCTAATTTGGCTTTTTGTCAATTCACCTAGCAAAACATTGATTTTGCTTTCTCTCTTTTCTAGTTCTCTCTAACTATTGTCATTTCCTCTTAGAAAGTGAAATACTGTATATATCTGTAGTTAAAAGGTTTCAGGGCTACAAGACAATTCTGTTAATTGATCAATGGGAAGACTGGTCTCCCAATGATCATCAGGGGGTATGTGAAGTTGGATTTAGTCATCTCCTGATTGTAACAATGAAGGCACTTAACTCTTCCTTTATTGTGAAGATTGAATTGCAATCCCCTATCTATTTTTAGATTTTTATCCCCAAAATTTTAACTCAATTTTTAAAGTAGATCTACCCATTTTAATGACAAAAAGGTGTTAACTAACCAAAAATATGTTAACTGGCTACAACAGGTGTGGACATTGATTTAATACATTGAATAGGCAATCCTGGAGAGGACTGTCCATTGTGATTGGTAGATGTAAAATTTAGGGGAGGTGACATACGAGAAAAACTCTTTAAATAAAGGAAACAGAGGCACACACGGATAAATGAAAAATACAGTCACTCAAATTTGTACTGGACATGATCAGTCACTTGGGCTTGGATTGAAGAAGAGTCACTTGGAGGAAAGACTGGAAGAGTCACTCAGAGTTGAACTGGAAGACAGACACTTGAGGAGAGCCTGGAAGACAGACACTCAGTGAAAATACTTGGCTGTGGAAATGGACCCCTTAAGGAGCTAGTGCAGGAGACCTCAGATTTCTTTCCTTTTATATAATCAAATTGGTGATTGAAAAGGATGACTCAGTTTCCTTGACTTTCTGGAGGCATGAACCTCCAATAAAACCACATTGTCTTGAGACTCCTTTCCCCTGGCTGGGGCTTAGAATTTCTACCTGGCTATTAGGAAGCCAGAGCTCTGCTTCTCTCTTTCTCTTTCTCCCCCATTTTTCTCTTCTTTATTATCCTTCCTCTATTGTCAAAATAAACTGCCTTAAATTCCATTTTACTTTAGTAATTCATTTTGGGATTTAGAAATTACATCCCTGGCAACCACCAATTAAATATATTCAGGCTCAAGCAAAAAAAAAAATTTAAGAACTCAAAAATGGAAGGTAAGGGTTTTAATAAAAACAAAACAAAACAACAACAACAACAACAACAACAAAACAAAAGAAATTTGGATGCTATACCATTTGGTGCATACATGTTGAGTATTGATATTTCCTAATTGTCTATACTGCCTTTTATCGTGATGCAATTACCTCTCTATGTTTTTTTAATCAATTTTATTTTTATTTTGGCTTTGTCAGATATCATGATTGTGACTCTTGTCTTCTTTTTTTAAAAGAAAAAGACAAAAAAGTCTTTCTTTTTCAGTTGAAGCCCACTAGATTTTGCTCCAGGCTTTAATTTTTACCCTGTGGGTGTCTACCTTCCTTATGTTTGTTTCTTGTAGACAACATATGGTAAGATTTTGGTTTCTAATCCACTCTACTATTTGCTTTTGTTTTATGTAAGAGTTTTTTTCATTCATATTCAGAGTTATGATTGCCACTTGTGTATTCCCCAACATTTTGATATCCTCTCCTAGTTCTGCCCTTTCTTCTTTTGCTTCTCCTTTTAAACCAGTGATTTGATTTTAATCAGTCCCTCTAATTCCCACTCGTATTATACTTCCCTTTCTGCCCATTCTGTTTTTGTTCCCTCCTTATTTTAGTGTCTATTTAGTTTCCTCCCACAACTCTTTCCCTCCATTTTTGAACTCCTTGTTCTACTCCCCCCACCTTAGTTTTTCCCTTTTCACTTTTCCTGTAGGGTAAGATAAAGTTCAATATCCCAATGGATCTTGATGTTCTTCCTTATCAGAATAGATTTCACTGAAAGTAAAGTTTAAGTATTATGTATTAGCCCTTTCTTCCTCTCCTACATATAATGGTATTCTTCCTTTCCCCTTCCCATGCACCTCTTTGTGTGATATAGCCTATCCTATTTATCTTATTCCTTCAAGTTTCTCTTGGTGCCATCTTTTATTCTCCCCTCCCTTTCCCTTTTTTTCACATCATCTTAGACTACTTATTATGCCAATCTCTACCTATGAATGATTCACCTTATTACTATAATAGTGAATATAATTTTTGAGTTTACATATAACATTTTTCCATATAGAAATATAAAAAACATCATCTTATTGAAGCCCTTAAAAAGAAAATTAAATAAAAACATTTTTTCCTTTTTTCCTCTCTTTCTTATTTACCTTTTCATGTTTCCCTTGATTTTTGTGTTTGGATAGAAAATTTTCTGCTTAGTTTTGGCCTTTTCTTTACAAATACTTGGAAATCTTCTATCCATAGTATTTAATGGACTGCAAGTAGTAGCAGCCCCTACTCTTCTATCTAACCTGCAAGTATGGTAAAAGTTAGGAACATGAACTCAGAAATAAGAAAGGGAAGATTAAATTTAAATGCAATTTCAAATATACTTTATTATGCTTATATTTGTAAATCCATAAAAAACAATATTTGAATGGTAGATCAATACAATTCCAGTTCAATATATGCACTCTTAAGAGAATGGCATGTTCCCTTCTTCTGATTTCTTCCAGGTAGGAATAAAATTTTCCCTTTTGAAACAGTATGCATGATTGCTGTGACATATACCAAAGTCTCCCTGTGAGCTGCCTTTAGACAAATCTATGTGAGTATATGTTTGTGTGCTTGTCCCTTCATGTTAGCTATAGCATTCCTAATCTATTCTTATTAACTGTTTACAACTCTGTTAACATATCTACTATTAATAACTGTCTAATACACAGAATCAACAGATCTGAAGTCAAAAGGGATGTTCATCTTGTGCCTCAAAAAGAATGATTTCCGTTACATATATGAAAAATACTAGTCTGCTCCAAGTCCTCCATGAAACAGGAACTCAGTATATACTAGAGAGTTCATTGATAATATTTACGTCCCATGTCAAGCACATCAAACACAAATATAGAAACTTACATTCAAGCATACAAAACAATTTCACTGATAACTTTGCCACAGCAGGAGAACATAATGATCTCAGCAGAGTCAGTATATGTTATAAATCTTTATTGTTAGAAGAAAATCTTAAAAAATGAGATTGTAGGTCCTTTTGAATACTTGAATATATGTGCTATTTCAACATACCATAGAAGCCTAGAAAATTATATATTATATAATGTAAATAAATATATCATCTATCTATCCATCTATCTATCTATCTATTTATCTATCTATCTATCTATCTATCTATCTATCTATCTATCTAATCTTTTCTAAGACCTAGTCCTACCTACAATATACTCTTAAAGCCATTGTCTTAGATATGCAGTAATTATTATTACAGAAAGAAATTATATTATTCTAACAATAATAATATATCATGATCAACTGTGAAAGTCAACGAATGTAGTGAGTCAATTATCAGCAGGACAAAATCCATGAGAACTCCAGGAGACTCATGACAAAAAAAGGATATCCACTGCCATATAAGGAACAGATATAGTCTGAAAGCAAATTGAAAGTAACCATTCTTTAGGTTTTTTTTCCTCCATGAATTTTTCTCAAATATAAGCAATATGTGTCTTGTTTCACCACATGTTGAACATGGAAATACATATCATCTAGTAATATATGTACAGCATATATTGTATTAGCTGCCTTCTTAGGGAGGAGAGAAAGGTGGGGGGAAGAAAGAGAATATAGATCGCAAAATATGAGAAAAATTAATATTAGGAAACAGTATTGACATATAACATGGAAAATAATATTTACGCAAAATTACATTATCTTCAAAGTAGTAGACATCCAAATATGTTATTATATTTTTTCTAAATTTAGATAAAACATTCCCTTTGACCTTGAATATGAACATAGGACATAACTATCAGATATAATTATTTTAAAATAAGTCACAGAAGTATTCATTTGATTGAAAATTCTATATGTAAGCTTTAGACTAACCTTGTGGTGGCTCAAGTTGAGACATTTCTCATCTATTCTCAGCCTATTGGACCTGTCAACAGACTTCAGGACAATAGATTACAAAATGCAATAATCTCCATTATTACCTACATCTATTGGCCTAAGGACAATGGCTTTTCATGCTCCAATCATTCTTGCTTTGAACATTTGTTTCAGATGGTTTATATTCATGGGCCATGTGATTCTAATGGTTTCCCATATTTCTTTTTGGCATTTAATTTAAGAATTTTACCTTGCCATGGAAATGCTTTGAAATTATACTTAATGTTCCCAGATCCTTGGATTCCTTTTAATCTTGCCACTTTTATCATCCACTGGATATTCTCCCACACTCATTCCAAACCAGGGAAATTTTGCTTCATGAAATTCATGATTAAATTCAAACTGAGGCCATAGGCATTAATTTGTCACATTTTCTAATTAATAATATTGTTAAAGATCCTACATTTCCCAATGTTAATGGTAAACATAACATCACATATTTACCACAATGAAAATAAATTCACAAGTATTATCAAAGAGCCTGGGTCACATTGTTACCAACAAGGCCAAGGATAATTAAAACTACTGAGCAGTTGTGTTGAGTTTATTAGTAGTGATACGTAGAAAATAATTAAAATTTAATAGCAAAAGTCTTGTTTTGTGGATGCAGACTTGCATGGTGCTTGAACAATAACACCCAGAGTGCCAACAGACATTTCATTGTTTACATTTGGTTCATTAAAGTTACACTGGGGCATTGTAAAGTTTCATTAATTAATGTGTTTGAGATATTCAGGTGTAGAAAGTTAAATATATGCAACAACTATTATTTTGAGGAGTTTGATGAGGGGAAAATTCAAAGCAGTTTTGGGCAACATTTTCACTTCTTGTTGTTTATTTGTGCTCAGTTATTTCCATAATCATCAAGAGGATTGTAAGAATAAACAGTTCTATTTATTCAGTCTTTATGAAGAATTCTTTCTTTGTTCTTTCCTATGTAATCCTTAGCCCATGCATAAAAAGGGAAAATATTATATAATTCCCAATTTGTCTTCATCTATGCATCACATTTTAATATAAAAGAAAAATTATTTAAAAATAGAGGACCATCCTATTGAACAAATAAGTATTCTATCTGCCCATCATCGTTGTCATTTCCTTTGTAATTTTGTGATGGACAATAGCTAGTATTTACATGTAAAATCACAAAATTAATAGTTGGAATACCACTGTTACATTCAAATTGAGGATATTAGAGATTCACATTCTAAAATATAAAAATATTCTGTTATTTAAATAAGCATCCAGGACCTTTAATTTAATGATTAAAGGTCTTCATGTATTATTACTTAATAGAATAAAATAATTCTCATGACAAAGCCAGGGATATGATTTCTTGATGATTTCTTATAACCTGGATTCAAAGAATTCTACCATTCATTAACTATGACTTGAAAAAAGCCATGCAGTTTCTCAAGGCCTGAATTTCTTCTTCTGTAAAATAAAGTTGTTGGAGTAGATGACCTATTGGTTCTCTACTAATGTTATGTTTGTGGTTCTATAATCTTATTTCCATTCAATGAATGTTTGTTAAACACGTGCTACATACATGACACTGAAAGCTTCTTGGAATTCGGCTCTGCATTTCCAATTTAAATAAATAAAAAACATCTAGCTTTAAAGGAAAAACATTAAAAAAAGGTACATGCCTAAAATGGAAGCCATAGAATTTTAATCAAAAAAGTCCAATTAGGACGGAAAATAGGCCTTTTAAGCTTAAGATAGGTATGGTATTTTGCAATATCAAGCTGTTTACTTAAGCTTGCAAACAATAATATCAAATATCAAGAAGAAAATACCTAAAGGACTCAATGCAGGTGAAAAGAAAAACAAAACCTTTCAGTTAAATGAAATAAAAAATATTTGAACTTCTTTTCTCTTTTGATAATGATTCTCTAAATATAGAAGGGGATTAATTAATATTTGCCTGCTGAAGATCTGATTACTAGTTTTTTTTGCCAATACAACAATAAGCATAGTTAAGTAGTATAGGGTTATGTTTCCATAGGAAGATTGATTTTGGCCTATCATTCCATTTATTTAAGAGAACAAGAATCCAATGCAAGTCATCAATTTCTCTGAATTTATGATCTTAGAGGTTTTACCACCACAGTAAGATTTGCTGAAAATTGTATAATCTGGATGTATCATAGGTAGGACTTGATATCCCGTTTTGTTACACACAAAGATATCTTCAAGTCCATTTAATTTAGAAAATAAAAAATAAATAAAACTTTGTCCTTTATTTGTCCACAGACATCATACTTGTGAATGTTGGTAGCTGAATTTGAAGAATTATGTATTGTTGTTGAAAATAAAACCATTCTGTAGTATGAATGATAGGGATATGATACAGAAGATGAAGGGTTTTTATTTTTCTTTTTTCCAGCATTGAGTCCTTATATATCCTTAGGTAGATTACCAATGATTTTAAAGTAAGAATATGATAAATGGAAGGCCATTTAGAGAGTAGATTCCTCAGTTCTTTATTTATGTTGCTAAGACTATTATCTTCCTGACCTCTGAATCTTGAATGCTAATGATTATTTCGTACTCTTGCTTTCTCACATCTCCTCTTATCCTATCAAATGTAAAGTTCTTGTGATTTCTGATACTACCATAATTTTCCCATTCATTCCTCTTTCTTTACTCTCAGTGGTATCCACCTAAGTTAAATACTTAAAACCTCTTAATTTGATCATTTCAACTATGTCTCCTATGCCTCTATCTGGGTTTGAATATATATTTTGGACAGTTCATTAATTAATTTTTGAGATACATAAATATTATCAAGTCATTCCTTTTCTCCAAAATATTTCACGATTCATTATTTTTCATATGATCAAATATGGATTCCATATCCCTTCATGTTATGATTACAAACAACTCTCTAGGTTTCTTTCATACTAATCTCCTGGACTTACTCTACATTTCAGTCAAATAACATCAGTAGTCATATTTCAATATCATATTAGCCTCTTTTACTTCATGAAGGCAGTTGGGTGGCATAATGGATTGAATATTAGGCTTCAAGAGAGTAAAATCTGAATTCAAATCTTGCCTCAGACCATAACAGGTTCAATGATCATGAGCAAGTCAATTAACTTCTTTCAGTCAAAATGTTCCCATTTATAAAAATGGACATAATAGCACCTCCTTTCAGAGAATCAAATGAGATACAGAGCTCTGTAGACAGTAAAGCACTATATATATTCTAACTGTTAATTTATTCAAGCAAATGTTTCTAATATTTCATTATTTCAGTGCTGTTCAATTCCTGATTTTCCCATTTTCATTTTCTTTTTTATTATTTTTTTCAGTTTCCATGTCAATACAATTTTTATTAATTATTTTCTGCCATTTTGTGATTTATGTCCTTCCCCTCTAATTATCAAATTTAGGACTATCTGCTGTGATGGCATTTTCCTTGGAGACTAGAACTGAATTCTCAGACTACTCCAAAGTTAGGAAATTCATGATTCATGAGATAAGTCAACTAAGGCAGAGAATATGTGATTTGCTTACCATTATATACATCTAGTAAGTGTCTGAGTTTGAACTTGAAATCACATTTTTCTGACTGAGTACAGTGATTTATCTACTATGTCACCAAGTAGACTTTAATATGTTTAGCTTTATTGATCTATAGATGTATTGGTAAATGCATATGTAGAAAAATAATTTAAATGTTTGAAAGAATATTTTACCCTTAGTTAGGTCTAAGAACATATGGTAAAACACAAAATTATAAAAAAGTATTCCTATGACAGATTTTGAAATGATGAAGAGTATCCCACTTTCCTGTAAAGACACTTAAGCCATGTGTGTTGAATTTTGGGAAATCATAAACATTTTGGCTGAGGTGACCAATAATTGTGTTATTCCTAGGGCTAATCAGTAAAACAAAGCTGTTTGGGAGAGGTTATGATGTGATAATTTTGTCACGAAGAAAAATTTAATGTGTGCTTTTGTGTGTATGATCAAGACTTTGTGCATTTCTACTCATATTTCATGTTGTTAAATTTGAAATTATATCACTGTAGTATAATTATATTGAATAAAATTGAACCTGATAAGTTCCAGACACATATTTGGTATCTTTCACATTGCCAAGCATAATTTTGCTTCCTTATTAAGCCTTGTTGTCAAGCATACAAATTTTTGCCTCTCCAAAAACAAAAATACATCAATAGCTATTTCCAGGCTAAACCTATTTTCTACACCTATATTTTTATTGATTTATTGAGAATGTATCCAAAGCAGCTTTTCTTCTCTTCTCTACTTTTAATCATTTTAAATGTAATATTTTATTGTTTTTTGCATCACTTCCAGTGTCTCACATGTACCAATGGTAGCTTAAGCTTGACTTAGGACAGCCCAGGGGGCCTGTCAGTTGTTTCTTATTTGTCACTTTGCTAGCACATGTCTGTTATAGGCCATCCATTTTGACACTTAATCCTTAAGTAGGGGTGTATACATTCCTGACTATTAGACTAAGCAGGGTGGAGTAAATCTAAAATTCACACTTTATATATTCACAACAGAGAATTTGTTTAGTTGAAAATGGACAAAAATACTATTATAAGAATGACTGTGGTTATCCATAGGTAGGTTTTTAATTAGGTAGAATCTAAACCTAATTTTAAGTAGTCAAATACCCAGTCTAGATTACCCCACATTCTTTCTCTTCTACTATTACTTGCTTCTTTCTGAATGTTGATAAGTAGTCATAGAACTGTGATGACTAGATTTATTTCAAATTTGTATTATCTAATTTCACTTGGCCCTTTTTTCATTAAGGAAATTCTTTTTGTTCCTCCTTCTTTGGTTCTCTATTACACTCCCTATAATTTTGTTCCAAAATATATTTTATTTGCAACTCTCCTATAATAGCCCTCTCCCACACTCTCAATAAGTGTCCTTGACTAACACTAAAGAAAATTGAAACTATTTCCTTGAGTTCTGTTCCCTAATCCACAACTCAAAGCTTTTTCCTAACATTCCCCATTTTTTCCTCTTCTACCTATCTGATAATAAAATGGCTTTTCTCACTAAGGCCAAGTACTTTACTCTTATTTTTTACTCTGTATCCATTACTTCAGCAGTTTTCTCTCATAGTCATCATTCCCTCCTGAATATATATATATATATATATATATATATATATATATATATATATATATATATATATATATATATATATATATATATATATATATATATATATTTCTAGCTCCTGCATCCATAAAAGATCTAAAAATAATCCCATCATCCCAGTCATGCTCTCATCCTTTCATTGTTTGTTCTTTCACAGATTTACTCTTAAATTTATGCCAAGTGTCTTCATATACTTTCTTTTAGCTGAAATTGGTTCCACTAAAATTATCATTGATCTCCAAATTATTGAATCAAATAACCTTTTTCTAAATTCTCCTCATTTTAAACCTCTCCATAGAATTCAACACTACTAACAAAATCTACTTCCCAGAGACTCTATTCTATTTTGTGATGTTCTTTCTATTTATTTTCCCTCTAGAAGTCTGAATAGGTTTTCTCATATTCTTTGCTGGTTCAACATTAATATGCTCCCTATTTATTGGAGAGCTCCAACATTGTGACCTGTGCCATTTTCTTTTTTGCATTTAAATTATCTGTTACTTTCATTATCTTCCATCAATTCATTTTTCATCTCAATGCAAATGACATCCAGATCAATATAAAGTCACAGTCTCTCTCATGTGTTCAAGTCTCATATTATTATTAGACTGCTAATAGACCCTACAACTATAGATAATCTTCATTATTGATGAATTCTGTGTATGACATTTCATCCAATTCCTAAAATATATTTGTAGCTCCAAAATTATATACAAATTCCTTTTGAAATTATTCCTAGACATTCACAGAAGTATGACTAACTTGAGTTTCCTGAGATCCATGTTTTACATGAGATTCAACAATATGATAGTCTTCATTCTTATTTCAGATCTTATACTATAAGATGTTATACTATAAACAATTAAGTTTTTTATAGTCTCTTTAGTGCCATGTTCACATTGCATGCTTTTTGTTGGTGATTCTGCTATTTAAAATGCTATCCAAGCATAGTGCTGAAGTTCTAACTAGTGTCCAAATCACAACAAGACTATAATGTATAACATAATAGAGAAAGTACACGTTTGAAAAGCTTCATTCAGTTTTGAGTTCGAATGCTTATTAGTTCAATATTAATGAATGAACACTAAGATCCACCCAGAGAACAGGAAAAGGGAATTTGCCAATATGTGTATGAAGCCTGTCTGCAAAGTACTATAAGTATTGTGACCAAAAGTTCACAGGAAACTAATTTTGCATTTCCTCTAGGAGTAATGTTTCAGTATTCACTAATATTATTGTCAGAGTTATTTTGTAGAATACAATTACTGCAAGTCACAAGTATTGACTGTATACATCCTAAAGACAAGCTTTAAGATAGAATTATCTTTTTTCCTCCAAATAGTTTCCCTTTTAGGTTTCCTCATTTCAATCAGGGCTAACTTCATCATTCTAGTAATTCAGGTTTGCAACTTCAGTTATCATCTAATCCTTACTATCTCTTATAATCCTACATATTTAATCAATTGCCTGTTCTAGGTAAATCACCTCAACTGAATTCCTCACATCAACCTCCCATCTTCTTCAGTTACATAAATTCTGCAATATAAATTCATATTCATCACCACTTGCATGTGTTGTTGCAATATTTTCCAATTTTATCTCTATATGTCAGCCACCCCTCCTCTAATTCATCATCTAAATATCTCACAAAAATATTGTTAAAGCATGAGTCTGACCATAATATTCACCTGCTCAGTAAATTCTAGTTAATCCTTATTATATTTAACTTAATACAAAACCCTTCCACTTGGAATTGAAAGTTCATCAAAAGCTAGAAAAAGCCTCACAGTAAAGGCTTAGTAAAATTACATCCCCTTTTTGACCAAAATGGTCTAGAAAAACTAAGGATTCCTTCATGTTCTTCACACATAATTGCTTCTACATCTATACTACTGTATCTTATGAAATTGATCATTTTTCTTGACTCCTGCCTGTAATACATTTTTTTTCTTACTGGAATGTCTTCCTTCCTTACCTCTACTTCTTAAAAAATTTAATTTTCAGGGACTTCTGGTCAAGATGGTGGCTTAGAGAAAGCTAAAGTTCAGATCTCCGGAAACCCATCCCCACCGATCTTAAACTATAAGCTCCTAAGGTGCTGAAATTCAAAACGATCAACATCATAGACCCTGGGAATCCTCCTCCTGGACCTGGACCTGGATCAAAAGGTATGGCCCCCCTCAAAAGCCAGAACCCGAGATCACTCGGACCTAAAGGGTAGGAGCACAGAGTCCAAGGCTCCTGGAAGCCACAGCCCCACCCCCCTCAGAGAGCAGGGTCGTCTGAAACAACAGCAACCCTCAGGGCGGGCAAGACAGCCTCACCAGCTGGATCCTGCTATCCAAGTCTCAGTGAAAGTCACTGCCCTCAGAGCTCCTGGTAGCCGCGGCCCCTTCCTCCTCACAGAGCAGGGTCCTCTGAAACAACAGCAAACCTCAGGGCTGACAAAACAGCCTCACGGCCAGCTATTCTGAAGGCAACTTCTGGAAAGCAACCAGACCCAGTCCAGTCGAGGGGGCACGTTAGCAGCAGGGAAACAGAGAGAGCCGGGGGAGAGTGTGGCCCCCTGGGCCGAAAATTCCATTCCAGTTCCAGTGAAAGTCATTGCCTTAAGGCATACTCAGTTTAAACCAGGGGAAGCTCATAGAACCAACAATCTGCCCAGGACTAAAGCCTCAGAACATCAGACAGAGATAAGAAAAGCTAATCCTCCCCATTCAGAGATGGCAAACTCCACAGAAGCACAAAAGCCCACAAATCCCAAGAAAAATAACAAGAAAGGGGCAACTTTGGACATATTCTATGGAGCCAAAATACAAAATACAGAGGAGATAGAAGACGATACACAAGAAAATGCTCCGAAACCTTCCAAAGGAAATGGAAACTCTCCACAAACCCATGAAGAATTTGAATCAGAAATGACCAAAAAGATGGAGGCCTTCTGGGAGGAAAAGTGGGAAATAATGCAAAAGAAATTCACGCATCTACAAAACCGGTGTGACCAAACTGAAAAGGAAAACCAGGTTTTAAAGGCCAGAATCAGGCAACTGGAAGACAATGATCGTGTAAAAGGGCAAGAATTAATAAAGCAAAGCCAAAACACTAAGAAATTAGAAGAGAACATAAAATATCTCACCGACAAGGTGACAGATCTGGAAAATAGAGGGAAAAGAGATAATTTAAGAATAATTGGACTTCCAGAAAAGCCAGAAATAAACACCAAACTCGACATCGTGATACAAGATATAATCAAAGAAAATTGCCCAGAGATTCTAGAACAAGGGGGTAATATAGCCACTGACAGAGCTCACAGAACACCTTTTACACTAAACCCCCAAAAGACAACTCCCAGGAATGTAATTGCCAAATTCCAAAGCTCTCAAACAAAAGAAAAAATGCTATAAGAAGCCAGAAAAAGACAATTTAGATATAAAGGAATGCCAATCAGGGTCACACAAGAACTTTCAATTTCTACTCTGAAAGATTGTAAGGCATGGAACATGATCTTCAGAAAGGCAAGAGAGCTGGGTCTCCAACCAAGAATCAGCTACCCAGCAAAACTGACTATATACTTCCAAGGGAAAGTATTGGCATTCAACAAAATAGAAGATTTCCAACTTTTTGCAAAGAAAAGACCAGAGCTCTGTGGAAAGTTTGATACCGAAAAACAAAGAGCAAGGAATACCTGAAAAGGTAAATATTAAGGAAAGGGGAAAGGAGAAAAATGTTATCTTCTTCTTTTACTCAAACTCTCTTCTATAAGGACTACATTTATATCAATCTATGTATACTAACATGTGGGGAAAATGTAATGTATAAATAGGGGGTAAAGAAAGAGCAAATAGAATAATCATTCTCACACAAAGATTCACATGGGAAGGGGAGGGGAAGAAAACTCCTATAAGAAGGAGAGGAAGAGAGTTTTCACCTAAACCTTACTCTCAGGGAAATCAACTCTGAGAGGGAAAAACATCCAGATCCACTGAGATCTTGAATTCTATCTTACCCAACAAGGGTAGGGAAAAGGGAAAACCAAGGGGGTAAGGGGGAAAGGGAAAACAAAAAGGGAGGGAAAGAGAGGAGGGGTGGGGGAGGGAACAAAAAGGGAGGAACTAAAAAGGGAAACATCAAGGGAGGGGACAAGGGGGACTTATTCAAAGTAAATCACTGGACTAAAAGGAATAGCTGAAGAAGAAAGGTTAGAATTAGGGAAGGATATCAAAGTGCCATGGAGTCCACAAATGACAATCATAACTTTGAATGTGAATGGGATGAACTCACCCATAAAATGTAGATGAATAGCAGAATGGATTAGAATCCAAAACCCTACCATATGTTGTCTTCAAGAAACACACATGAGGCTGGTTGACACCCACAAGATCAGAATTAAAGGATGGAATGACATCTTCTAGGCCTCAACTGAGAGAAAGAAGGCAGGAGTGGTAATCATGATATCTGATAAAGCCAAAGCAAAAATAGACCTGATCAAAAGGGATAGGGAAGGAAATTATATTTTGTTAAAAGGAACTTTAGGCAAAGAGGAAATATAATTAATCAACATATATGCACCAAATAATATAGCAACCAAATTTCTAATGGAGAAACTAGGAGAATTGAAGGAAGAAATAGACAGTAAAACCACATTAGTGGGAGATTTAAACCAACCATTATCAAATTTAGATGAATCAAATCAAAAAATAAATAAGAAAGAGGTAAAAGAAGTGAATTAAATCTTAGAAAAATTAGAATTAATAAACTTATGGAGAAAAATAAATAGGGATAAAAAGGAATACACCTTCTTCTCAGCACCACATGGCACATTCACTAAAATTGACCATACATTAGGTCACAGAAATATAGTACACAAATGCAGAAAAGCAGAAATAATGAATGCAGCCTTCTCAGATCACAAGGCAATAAAAATAATGATTAGTAATAGTACATGGAAAACCAAATCTAAAACCAATTGGAAATTAAGCAATATGATACTCCAAAATCATTTAGATAAAGAAGAAATCAAAGAAACAATTAATAATTTCATCAAGGAAAATGACAATGGCGAGACATACTTTCAAACTTTTGGGATGCAGCCAAAGCGGTAATCAGAGGTAAATTCATATCCCTGAATGCTTATATAAACAAACTAGGGAGAGCAGAAGTCAATCAATTGGAAATGCAAATGAAAAAACTCAAAAGCAATCAAATTAAAACCACCAGCAGAAAACCAAACTAGAAATCCTAAAAATTAAGGGAAAAATTAATAAAATAGAAAGTGATAGAACTATTGATTTAATAAATAAGACAAGAAGCTGGTACTTTGAAAAAACAAACAAAATAGACAAAGTACTGGTCAATCTAATTTAAGAAAGGAAAGAAGAAAAGCAAATTAACAGCATCAAAGATGAAAAGGGAGACATTACCCCCAATTATGAGGAAATCAAGGCAATCATTGAAAATTACTTTGCCCAATTATATGGCAATAAATACAGCAATCTAGGTGATATGGATGAATATATAATCAAAAATACAAACTGCCTAGACTAACAGAGGAGGAAATAGAATTCTTAAATAATCCCCTATCAGAAAATGAAATCCAACAAGCCATCAAAGAACTTCCTAAGAAAAAATCCCCAGGGCCTGATGGATTCACCAGTGAATTCTATCAAACATTCAGAGAACAGTTAATCCCAATAGTATACAAACTATCTGACATAATAAGGAAAGAGGGAGTTCTACCAAACTCCTTTTACGACACAAACATGGTACTGATTCCAAAACCAGGCAGGTCAAAAACAGAGAAAGAAAACTATAGATCAATCTCCCTAATGAATATAGATGCAAAAATCTTAAATAGGATACTAGCAAAAAGACTCCCGCAAGTGATCAGAAGGATCATTCACCATGATCAAGTAGGATTTATACCAGGGATGCAGGGCTGGTTCAATATTAGGAAAACCATCCACATAATTGACCAAATCAACAAGCAAACCAGCAAGAATCACATGATTATCTCAAAAAATGCAGAAAAAGCATTTGATAAAATACAACACCCATTCCTTTAAAAACACTAGAAAGCATAGGAATAGAAGGGTCATTCCTAAAAATAATAAACAGTATATATCTAAAACCATCAGCTAATATCATCTGCAATGGGGATAAACTAGATGTATTGCCAATAAGATCAGGAATGAAACAAGGATGCCCATTATCACCTCTACTATTTGACATTGTACTAGAAACACTAGCAGTAGCAATTAGAGAAGAAAAAGAAATTGAAGGCATCAAAATAGGCAAGGAGGAGACCAAGTTATCACTCTTTGCAGATGACACGATGATCTACTTAAAGAATCCTAGAGATTCAACCAAAAAGCTAATTGAAATAATCAACAACTTTAGCAAAGTTTCAGGATACAAAATAAACCCACATAAATCATAAGCTTTTCTATATATCTCCAACATAGCTCAGCAGCAAGAACTAGAAAGAGAACTCCCATTCAAAATCACCTTAGACAAAATAAAATCCCTAGGAATCTACCTCCCGAGACAAACACAGGAACTATATGAACACAACTACAAAACACTCTCCATACAACTAAAACTAGACTTGAGCAATTGAAAAAACATTTACTGCTCATGGATAGGATGAGCCAATATAATAAAAATGACCATCCTTCCCAAACTTATTTATCTATTTAGTGCCATGCCAATTGAACTACCAAATCACTTCTTCACTGATTTAGAAAAAAAAATAACAAAGTTCATTTGGAAGAACAAAAGATCAAGGATATCCAGGGAAATAATGAAAAAAAAAACACATATGATGGGGGCCTTGCAGTACCTGACATTAAACTATATTACAAAGCAGAGGTCATCAAAACAATTTGGTACTGGCTAAGAAACAGAAAGGAAGATCTGTGGAATAGACTGGGGGAAAGTGACCTCAGCAAGACAATATACGATAAATCCACAGATCTCAGCTTTTGGGACAAAAATCCACTATTCGATAAACACTGTTGGGGAAATTGGAAGAGAGTGTGGGAGAGACTAGGAATAGATCAACACTTCACACCCTACACCAAGATAAATTCAAAATGGGTGAGTGACTTAAACATAAAGAAGGAAACCATAAGCAAATTGGGTAAACACAGAATAATATACATGTCAGACCTTTGGGAGGGGAAAGACTTTAAAACCAAGCAAGACATAGAAAGAATCACAAAATGTAAAATAAATAATTTTGACTACATCAAATTAAAAAGCTTTTGTACAAACAAAACCAATGTAACTAAAATCAGAAGGGAAACAACAAACTGGGAAAAAATCTTCAGAGAAACCTCTGACAAAAGTTTAATTACTCAAATTTATAAAGAGCTGAATCAACTGTACAAAAAATCAAGCCATTCTCCCATTGATAAATGGGCAAGGGTCATGGATAGGCAGTTCTCAAATAAAGAAATCAAAACTATTAATAAGTACATGAAGAATTGTTCTAAATCTCTTATAATCAGAGAGATGCAAATCAAAACAACTCTGAGGTATCACCTCACACCTAGCAGATTGGCTAACATGACAGCAAAGGAAAGTAATGAATGCTGGAGGGGATGTGGCAATGTAGGGACATTAATTCATTGCTGGTGGAGTTATGAACTGATCCAACCATTCTGGAGGGCAATTTGGAACTATGCCCAAAGGGCAACAAAAGAATATCTACCCTTTGATCCAGCCATAGCACTGCTGGGTCTGTACCCCAAAGAGATAATGGACAAAAAGACTTGTACAAAATATTCATAGCTGCACTCTTTGTGGTGGCCAAAAACTGGAAAACGAGGTGATGCCATCAATTGGGGAATGGCTGAACAAATTGTGGTATCTGTTGGTGATGGAATACTATTGTGCTAAAAGGAATAATAAAGTGGAGGAGTTCCATGGAGACTGGAACAGCCTCCAAGAAGTGATGCAGAGCGAGAGGAGCAGAACCAGGAGAACATTGTACACAGAGACTAATACACTGTGGTATATTCTAACGTAATGGACTTCTCCATTAGTGGTGGTGTAATGTCCCTGAACAATCTGCAGGGATCCAGGAGAAAAAAACACTATTAATAAGCAAAGGATAAACTATGGGAGTAGGAACACCGAGGAAAAGCAACTGCCTGAATACAGCAGTTGAGGGGACATGACAGAGGAGAGACTCTAAATGAACACTCTAATGCAAATATTATCAACATAGTAATGGGTTCAAATCAAGAAAACATGTAATGCCCAGTGGATTTATGTGTCGGCTATGGGGGATGGGGGGAGGAAAAGAAAATGATCAATGTCTTTAATGAATAATGCTTGGAAATGATCAAATAAAATACAAAAAAAATTCATTTTCTATGAATTTCAAATCATAACTGACCTTTCCTTTGAGTCTATTAAAATTAATAGAAGTAGAAAATGGTATCACATGTTTGGGAATAATTATTGAAGGTGGCAAAGTTATAATATCACAATGCTTGAAGGAGAGGAATGGGAAAACAATGTGGTAGATCTTTATTTGATTATTGTCAAAGAACAGATTCTTAACCTATAATTTATGACAAAAATGTTTTGATATCTTTATTTCAACATTATTTTATTATCTTATACATTTTATGAATTGAAATATTTTCCTGACAATTGGTCCATAGTGTTTATGAAATTACAAAAGGTGAACATGACATTAGAAATGTTAAGGACCTCTGGTCTAGAATGAAGCCTTAGAAGGGGAAATGATTTCTCCTGTTATTTATAATGCCCAGAAAATTATGGGAAGTGAATTTGAAAGCTTCATATTTTACTTTAGAAGAAATGTATGGGTAAATTAATTGTTTCCCTGATAATCTAGTTTTATCTTGAGATGTCCTTCAGCAGCAATTACTTCAGGAAACAATACAATTAACTCTAGAAGATTTGAGCTATGTATGCTTATGGAAACTAACTTTTAGGAAACTAGATGGATATCAATAACGTATTCCTTTTTGAAAGAATCAAATTTCAGTACTATTTGTTGCATACATAAGCTATGTTTAGATCACTAAGCAAATAATTATATCTAACATCTAATGAAATTGCCTAAGACAGTATAATTATAAATTGACACTTATGAATATTCATGTATGAACTATGTTACAAAGTGCAAATGTTATTGAATTTCCAAATCAGAATATACCTCAGAAATATAGGATAAGGAGTAATAGGAAATTTCATCTAAAAAGTAACCAAGACAATTTATTTCAATTACCCATTAAGATCCGAAAATAAGAGTTTTTATCTAACAATTGAACATTGGGTCACAAACTCTGCTCTTGATAACCATACAAAGCTTCAAAGTTAAGATCACTTCACTTTCCATAACTTCGATCACTGAAAGTCTCAAAATATGGATTTTGCTTCATTTGCATCCATTTACAAGTTTTATTTGACTTATAATATTGTGTTATTCTCATGCATGTATACAAAAGTATTTAACCAAGATATCTTGTTAGTCAACAAATCAAGACAATGTTTTCAAAGGGGAATAGTTTATCTTAATTTTTTTAAAACACACTTAGCAAATTTGGCAATATGAGCTTAATTCTGAAATTCAATTCAGTAAAAAATAACTATTGTGGGGGTGATGTTATAATTTCCATAATATTAGACATTTTTTGTTATTGTTGATTTAACATTTAAAATCTGAGGCTGAGTCTACCTATCTCCACTAGACAGCATGGACCTGATCTCATTACTGATATATACAGGAGTTTTGATCTACTTTATTTACAACCTAGGCCACTTCATCTTTCCTTTTCTGGCCTTGTTGTTCCCCATTCCTAGAGGATAAGTACATCAGTGATGAATTTAGTATGGATATGAAAATTGCTGGTGACAAGTTCACAATTTCTAAACTTAATCAACTAGTTTCAGCCATGGGCAGCTAGGTAGCTCAATTGTTAGAGTGCTGAGCCTGGAGTCAGGAAAAATAATCTTTCCAAGTTCAAATTTGTCCTCAGAAGACTCACATGACTCTCTTTACCTCAACTCCTCATCTGTAAGATAAACTAGAGAAAGAAATGGCAAAATTCCAAATGGAATCACAAAAAGTTGGACCTAGCTGAAATAGAAGAAAGAAAACCAAACTCCCACCAGTTTAGAAGTAGGCATTGTAGGCACAAGCCACTATAACCAGTCTTTTGCCTCTTTCTTAAATCAGCCTAAAATTGCATTCAATATTTAAGCTATATTACTGAGATGTTAGTCAAGCAATAAATCAGTCAGTCAGCATTATACACCAAGCACTGTGTGAACCACTAGAGATACAAAAATGCAAAAGAATTATTTCCATCAATAAGACATATTATAAAGTGGAAGAAAACAAGCAAAGCTGTATAAAAATATAGATTGGCAGACAACAAGGAATAAGATATCTGGAATGGGAGAAAGATGGTAAGCTATAGAAGTATTTGGATACCATATAGAGAGCTTTTAATTGAATCTTGGAAGTGATAAAGGAAAGGATTGTGACAGCCAAAACTTCCAGCAGTTTATTGCTGGAACAAAGCATGATATGATAAAGGAGGTATATTCAGGAGATGTTTAAAGGTGAAATCAATAGAATTTGGCAACACATGTTGCATTGATACGTAATGAGATATAGAGGATAATATTAAATATTTGATCCTTGGGGACTAGGAGGATGATATTCTTTTGTTTTATGATTTTATTCAAAGATATTTTGGTTTCTCAGTTACATGTAATAACAATTTTCAATATATATTTTCTAAAAATTATAATATCCAAACTGACTCTCTCTCCTCTCCCACATTCAGAGAAGTAGGTAATTTGATATGGATTACAAATGTAATATCATGTAAAACATACTTCCATAATGGTCATTGTTGTAAGAGAAAACATATAAAGTCAAAACCCATAATAAAACCATAATTAAACTATTGGGAAAGATAGTATATACTTTGATTTGCATCTGACTCCAATAGTTCTTTCTTTGAATGTGACTAGCATTTTTTGTCATAAGTCCTTCAAAATTGACCCATACTCATTGCTGAGAGAACTATCTTTCACAGTTGATCATGTACAATGTTCCCATATCTGCTTACTTCCCTGTGCATCAGTGCAGATAGATAGTTCTAGCTTTTTCTTAAATTATCCTGTTATAATTTCTAATATCACAGTTGTATTTCATCACCAACATATACCACAATCTGTTCAACCATTCTCCAATTGATGAACATTCCCTGGACTTTCAATTTGTCATCACAAAACTTGCTATAAATATTTATGTACAAGTAAGTATTGTCTCCTTTTTTATTATCTCTTTGGTATACAGACCCAGTATTAAAAGATCAAAGGGTATATACAGTTTTATAGCCATTTTGGAATAATTCTAAGTTGTCCTCCAGAATGGTTAGATCTATTCTCAACTTCACAGAAATAACAATTTTGCCACATCTTCTCCAACATTTACCCTTTGCCTTTACTGTCATATTGGCTAATCTGATAGGTGAGAATAATTACTTAAGAATTGTTTTAATTTACATTTCTCTAATCCAATAATTTAGAACATTTTTATATAATTAATTATAGCTCTGATTTCTTCATCTTAAAATTGCTCCTTTATTTCATTTGACCATTTGTGAACTGAGAAGGACTTGTATTTTTTCTAAATTTGATTTAGTTCTCTATAAATTTGAAAAATTAGACTTTTGTCAGAGAAATTTGTTGTAAAAATTTCTTTCCTATTTTTTGCCTTCTATTCTTGTTTACATTGTTTTTTTGTACAAAATCTTTTTAATTTAATATAATAAAACTATCCATTTTACATCTTATAATGTTCTCTATCTTTTGTTTAGTCATAAATTCTTCCATTCTCCATAGATCTGACAGGTAAAGTATTCCATATTCCCATAATTTACTCATGGTAGTCCTTCTTATATTTAAATCTTATAACCATTTTGATATTATCTTTGTATAGGGTGTGAAATTGGTCTATATCTAATTTTTGCCTTACTGTTTTCCACTTTTCCCAGAAGTTTTTGTTAAATAGTGAGTCCTTATCCCAAAAGCTAAGGTTTTTGGGTTTATAAAATATTAGCTTGCTAAGGTCATTTACTCTTTTATAAATAGAATCTGTCTTTACAGTAATAGAGAAGTTATGGGGATTGAAAGGGTTAAGGGAGAAAGATGAAAAGTTCAAGTTTGGATATGTTGGAGTTAAAAAATGTCTATTGACCATCTAGTTTGAGATGTCTAAAAGGCAATGGGAGATGAAAGTTTAGAGGAAAGCAGAAAGTTTAGGGAAGGGGGAAGATTTAAGAATCACTAACACAGAGAAGATAACTAAACACATGGGTGATGATGAAATCATTAAATAAAGGATTATAGAAAGAGAAAGAAAAGAAAGTCCACAACAGAATCATGTGGGATATCTATAAATATAGGAATCAGTAAAGAAGGCTAAGAAGGAATGATATGATGGGTAGGAGGATAACCAGGAGAGTGCAGTATGCCAAAAATATACAGAGAATAGAGTATAAAAAGGGTATGAACAGTGTTAACAGAGAAATTAAGGAGAATGAGAATTAAGGGAAAAAAACATTTGATTTGATAATTAAGAGATCACTGATAACTTTGGAGAGAACAGTAAGATGAGGTCAGAAAATATAGTGGAAGAGAGAGATAGAGAGTGAAACAAACTAGAAAGAGAAATCCCATTCAAAATCACCTTAGACAAAATAAAATACCTAGGAATCTATCTCCCGAGACAAACACAGGAACTATATGAACACAACTATAAAACACTCTCCACACAATTAAAACTAGCCTTGAGCATTTGGAAAAAACATTAACTGCTCATGGTTAGGATGAGTCAATATAATAAAAATGAATATCCTACCCAAACTTATTTATCTATTTAGTGTCATACCCATTGAACTTCCAAAAAATGTCTTTACTGATTTAAAAAAAAACACAACAAAGTCCATTTGGAATAACAAAAGATCAAAGATATCCAGGGAAATAATGAAAAAAAAAACACAAATGATGGGGGCCTTGCAGTCCCAGACCTCAAACTATATTACAAAGCAGCAGTCATCAAAAAAAATTGGTACTGGCTAAGAGACAGAAAGGAGAATCAGTGGAATAGACTAGGGGCAAGCGACCTCAGCAAGACAGTATATGATAAACCCAAAGATCCCAGCTTTGGGGACAAAAATCCACTATTCGATAAAAACTGCTGGGAAAATTGGAAGACAGTGTGGGAGAGATTAGGAATTGATCAACACCTCATACCCTACACCAAGATAAATTCAAAATGGGTGAATGACTTAAACATAAAGAAGGAAACCATAAGTAAATTGGGTAAACACAGAATAGTATACATGTCAGACCTTTGGGAGGGGAAAGACTTTAAAACCAAGCAAGACATAGAAAGAATCACAAAATGTAAAATAAATAATTTTGACTACATCAAATTAAAAAGCTTTTGTACAAACAAAACCAATGTAACTAAAATCAGAAGGGAAACAACAAACTGGGAAAAAAATCTTCAGAGAAACCTCTGACAAAAGTTTAATTACTCAAATTTATAAAGAGCTAAATCAATTGTACAAAAAAATCAAGCCATTCTCCAATTGATAAATGGGCAAGGGACAATGATAAATGGGCAGATGGATAGGCAGTTTTCAGATAAAGAAATCAAAACTATTAATAAGCACATGAAGAAGTGTTCTAAATCTCTTATAATCAGAGAGATGCAAATTGAAACAACTCTGAGGTGTCACCTCACACCTAGCAGATTGGCTAACATGACAGCAGAGGAAATTAATGAATCCTGGAGGGGATGTGGCAAAGTAGTGACATTAATTCATTGCTGGTGGAGTTGTGAACTGATCCAACCATTCTGGAGGGCAATTTGGAACTATGCCTAAAGGGCGATAAAAGAAAGTCTACCCTT
This sequence comes from Monodelphis domestica, assembly GCF_027887165.1. Taxonomy (NCBI): domain Eukaryota; kingdom Metazoa; phylum Chordata; class Mammalia; order Didelphimorphia; family Didelphidae; genus Monodelphis; species Monodelphis domestica. The sequence continues at coordinate 473,803,914 of NC_077228.1, forward strand.
TGATCCAGCCATAGCACTGCTGGGTTTGTACCCCAAAGCGATAATGGGGAAAAAGAGTTGTACAAGAATATTTATAGCTGCACTCTTTGTGGTGGCCAAAAATTGGATAACGAGGGGATGCCCATCAATTGGGGAATGGCTGAACAAATTGTGGTATCTGTTGGTGATGGAATACTATTGTGCTAAAAGGAATAATAAAGTGGAGGAATTCCATGGAGACTGGAACGACCTCCAGGAAGTGATGCAGAGTGAAAGGAGCAGAACCAGGAGAACATTATACACAGAGACTAATACACTGTGGTATAATCGAACGTAATGGACCTCTCCATTAGTGGCAGTGTAATGTCCCTGAACAATCTGCAGGGATCTAGGAGAAAAAAACACTATCCATAAGCAGAGGACAAACTGTGGGAGTAGAAACACCGAGGAAAAGCAACTGCCTGACTACAGAGGTTGAGGGGAATTGACAGAGGAGAGACTCTAAAGGAACACTCTAATGCAAATACTAACAACATGGCAATGGGTTCAAATCAAGAACACATGTGATACCCAGTGGAATCACGTGTCGGCTATGGGGGATGGGGGAGGAGGAAAAGGAAATGATCTTTGTCTTTAATGAATAATGCTTGGAAATGATCAAATAAAATATTATTTAAAGAAAAAGATAAAATAAATAAATAAATAACTATTCAAAAAAAGAAAAGAAAATATAAAAAGACATTGTTATTATTAGTACCACTAAATAATCTGAACCTATAGAAAATGATAAGGAGATGAACAATAGCAATAATGAATAGCTGACATTTATAGAACATTTTCAAAGTACTTAATTAAACATTATATCAATGGATCCTCTCCAAAAAAAAAAAATCAAAACAATGATATGCGTCATATCCTATTTCGTAGAAATAGAAGTTTCCTGATGCTGTTACTTGCTCAGGCTAATGTACCTTGTAAGTGACTGAAGTGGGATTTAAGTCCCCATTTTGCTGACAAAGAGTGTTCTAACCATGAATTTCACAAATGCAGATTACATACAGACATACACACAGAGGTATGCTTTTTGGAGATGATAAAAATTTATTATTCATAATGTTCTGACAGCCATTTCAATACAGATAAAACAAGCATATGCTCTAAACATAGCCTAAATATATATATAGTTAACTTTGTTTTTATATCTGAAGAAGAAATAAGTATATGATTATAAGGAGAAATAAGAGGAGAAAGTCATACAAGTTGACAGAAAATGTTTGCATATATTTTTATTCCTTTTAGTTGTCAGCACTTTAGTACCAAGCTGTTATTATATTTTCTGAAAAAATCAACTTTTCTATTCCATATAAACTAATTTTAGAAAAAGATATCCATATATCATATTCCTCTATCTCTGAAAGAAATTTGATTATAAAACCACCAGCTGAACCAAAGCTCATAATGTTTTGTTTCTTTTCAAATGTTGCTAAAGATCTGAAAAAGGATATCAAAGCTATTTGACAGCTAACTCCCTATAATGGAGATGAGAGCCAATTCTGGGCTTCCAAGTTACCTCCTGCTGCCGTTTTATTATCTGTGTGATGTGAGTTCCACCTTCAAAGTGCAAATCATATTTAAGTAGATCCTTCAAATGTAAATGTATGTACTTAGTGAATATATAGTCCTAATACACACATTTATTTTGTTTTTGGAACATACAGAGATTATTAGTGAAAGCTTGATTCATGCATGGTGAAGGTTATCTGCATTCTAGATTTTTGCTACAACTTTTTTTTTAATATGCTTAGCAAAAAGACCTTTAGCTTCAGTTATTTATTTTTGAGTTTCTTCTATTTCCCTTAATTGAAAAGAAATATTAGTAAAATCCTATGGTCTATCTAAATATATATATATATATGTATATATACATATATATATACATATGTATAATGTTAGAGACTGATTTCAAACATTTTTTCTTATAAACTTTGGTATTAAAAATGACATTAGTTTTGTGTTAAAGGGCACTCATCACATTTAATAGCTAAGAAAAAAAGTTTCTATTTTTGACTCAGCACAATGCTGTAATCTTTGACCTAATTTTACTATCTTTTTTTGGTCAAACCTATAAAACTAACTTGAATTATTTGCTAAGGAATTCTTCCACTGTTAAGGATATATTTTTTTTACCAAGAAGCCTATCATTGTATTTTTAAATCAAATAAATGCAAGGATCAATGATGTTGCTGGCCTGAGGTATCAAGATCAGTCAGATACTTACATTATTGGAGCATATTCTTCCATCTTCTCCATGCTTTAACTTAAGAGCATTGGTCTTGGCATAAAATGATCTGAATTTGGGTTCCATCTCTAGTTCTAGATATAGAACTTTGAACAATGCTTTCACTTACCTTTCATAACCAATCATTTATAAAATTGATTTTATTCTTCAAATATCTCTTGTACATGCTCCCCCTCCCTTGCTTTTATACTGACACTACTCTGTTTTGACCATTATCACCTCTTGCCTAGATTACTGAAGTAGTCTTTCAATTATCATTGTGTCTCAAATTTCTCTTCTCTACATCAGTGTCCAATTGATTTTTCTACATTCCAGGTCTAATTATGTCATTTTCCTAATTAATCAACTGAAAGATCCCTGTCACCTCTATAATTCTTACTTTGATATTCAAAGACCTTGACAATCTGGTCCATCCCACCTTCCCAATTTTTTACACCCTATTTATTTCCCAAAATTCTGTGATTCTGTAGCACTGCTTTCCTGTTGCTCTTCACCTGTGACCATCCATCAGCTGCACTTTATCATTAATTCCCCACATACACCTGAAATTATTTTCTTCTTGATTTCTGATTTATGGATTTCCTGATTTATTTGAAGATTCATCTAAAAATTCACCTACTGAAAGAAGTCTTTCTTGATTTTACTTAAGACTATCCTTTCTGTTGATTATCTCCAACTGATCCTGTAACTATCTTGTTTGTACTTTTTTTTTGCATATTGTCTTATTCATAAATTGGGAGACACTTGAACGTACAGATTTCTTTTTGCTTATATTTGAACTCTGTGCTTGATACAAAATGAATATTTAATAAATGCTTTTAACTGAGTTTTTTTTCTTATCCCTTTAAATTACATAATCTGCTTCAGGAATTTTGTTTTCTTAAAGAATCTTCCTTTCTTCTTCACACTTAAATCTTGCTTCCCTATTGACTTTGATTTATTTCTATTACAAACTTGTGTTTGTGTGCATGCTCAAAGTTCAATTGTCTCTTTCAGATAGAAGTAATTTTCACCTTATGAATGCTTCTCATATTCCTTACTATGTGTTTGTTTTCCTTCTTGATATCTCATTACTACTTAAAGTAGGTTCTATCAGGTTCTTCTTCCTTTGTTTTTTACTTAAGTATGCCTTCTACTTTTCCCTCTCTTTGCCCTCTTAAAATCTTCAGATCCAAATCTGGGGTCTGTTTTCTAAATTCCCTCAGTACCAATTGAAGATCTTTTTGAATATTATATTCCAAAGTTTGTTGTTTATAGAACTTGCCAAGCCTTCTGTGTTGCTGTCTCTATTGTAGTTCTATTCCTTCTTTCTAAGTGCTTGATGTATTTTTATCTGTTATGAAAGTGATTTTATAATGACAATTTTCTAATGATAATCTTGATACTTTTCCTTTAGGGTTTTCTTTCAGAAAGTAATTGGTAGATTCTTCCTAGTTTCACTATGTGTTTCATTTCTAATAATGCTGAGCAATTTTTACATCTGTCTTCAAATATAATGATCAGCCTTTCTTAAAAATGTTAATCATGGTTTCCTGTGAGTACATTGACTCTTTATGTTATCTCTTCCTGACCTGTCTTCCATTTTTTTAAGTTTCATCTCTCTTCTGTTTTCTTTCATTTATTCAATCTTGTGATTTGTTCTAATAGTTCTACCAATCTCATCATGACATGCATAGCAATTTTGTCTTTTATCATTTTCAGTTAAGTCTGTTATCCCCCAAAAGTTTATAACTTCCTACTGCACAATACATAGCACATGATTTCTTTGAAAATATTTTATTTTCACAATTATGTGTAATAACAATTTTCAACATATTTTCCAAAATTTTAAGATCCAAATTTCCTCCCTTTCTTTCCTCCCCTGTTCCAGAGATGATAAGCTCTTTTATCTGGGTTATACATGTATTCCCATAATAATTTCTTAATAAATGATTGTTGGCTGATGTTTTTTTCTTAGATGTTTATTTTTGTTCCAATTCTTTTAGACATCTTTTTTTCCCACTTTTTATTTAGTATAAGATATCTTGCCTTGCACATGCCAAATTGCCTAACATGGAGGCACTCTTCTTCCCAATGTTTTCCCCTATAGAGTTAGCAATGGTCCCCTTTGACTATACATTGCTATATAGCAACAACACGTTGTGTTTCAAACTGACCAAACTCTTTTTTGAGTACCCTTTCCTGCTACACCCAGAGGGTAAAAATCACAATTTATTCATAGCAGGGACATCATGAACTGAATGAAGAAGGGGGTTACTTACTTCCCTCTCTCATACCCCAACTCTGAAAAATAAAATGAAGAGATGGTTGTTTCTCTTCTTGATTATTTGCCCATTTCATTTTTAAACACAGTCAGTGATTACTACTGGATCAGGAGTCTAATACATGGTAACTTTGTAGTCAGGAATGTAGTTGAGATATTCAAGCTGCCTAGCTTGTCAGTGAATACCTTAGAAAGCAGAGTGCCTGAAACTTGAGCTTAGGAGAATTTTTTAACACAGAAATTGATTGTATTCTTTTAGAATGGGGCTAAACTGTTTATTTATTATTATATTTTAAAAGGGAATATTTCCTTGTAAAACCTAATGCAATTGTTTTTGGTGCTTAAATGAAACTTCCATGTAGGTGACACCCCACTTGAAGGATCATAATCACTAGTGGTCTGTAGCCATTTATGGAGCACCTAGAACACTCCAATCTAGTTTGGAATATTAGGGAATCATAAGAGATTGTCTTATCATAATCATAATCAATATCATAATCATAAGATATAAACAACTGTGAAGATGGGATTAACTTTACCCTTCCTATTTTTAGATTTAATCATAAATGTAAGTGTATACACCCCAATTATCCTTAAGTATGGGGAGGTCTGTGACCCAAATTTGCTATAGTGGGTGATAAGTCAAAATTGACTGACTGCCCCCTGGGCAGTCCTAAGCAAAGCTATAGCTGCATTTGGTCCATGGAAAGCGGAAGGAAGGCAAAGGAAGTGACAAAATAAATGGTCTCTAAAAGTGGGAGAAACTTCCTGTGTCCAGCTCTTTCATCATTGAACTTGACCTTGAAGGAGCTCTGGCTTGGGAACTCAGACTGTTCTTGGATTTTCCCTTAAGAATACCATATGGGTGAGTAAAAAGGCTGACTCATTTCCTTGCCCCTGGAAGGACTAGCTCCTATAGAGGACCCCTCCTGCTTTCTTGGAGGAGGAGGCCACATGGCTCGGACCTTTCTTTAATTTAACCCTAAGCCCTCTAGCTGGGACTTTTTTGGAGCCCTGATAGAGTAAAGCCAGGGTCTAAGCAATAGTCTAGGTCATTAAGTTAGATTTCTCATTCTACCCTATTTCTCTTTCCTCTACATAATTCTTTCCCTCTATTTTGTAAAAAAACAAAAAAAAAGTCATTCTGACTTGAGTAATAATTTCAGCAACTACATTTTTATATATTTAGTCTAATCTTTAATTTTTAACCCTTACACCTGGCTTTTAGGCAGTAGAGGACAGATTAATAAGTAGCACACGTTTTTATGACACAGATTCTTAGGCAACAGCACATGACCAAATTTCCAAGGAATCCATTATCATACTCAAATACTAAACATAATTTAGCATTTTCATTTTCAAATATTATTCTGAGAAGTGATCTGTTACAACACACACACACACACACACACACACACACACACACTGAATTTCTAGTTATTCAGGTAGTCCTTTTGGAAAATTTCTCACTTCTCCCATTGAGTCTGTATTTGTAGTAATTACAGAGTTACTTTCTTATTGTAACCTGGATTTCTGGGCATATCTGAATGTATAGTAAGTCTTTTTAAAAATGCTGAATGACATCTTTCCTTTATTCCCACTCTCTTCTATGTTGTGTGGTGATCATAAAATGCAATTCCTTTGTCCTCACAAAAACAACAAAAAAAGCCTATTTCACAGGACTCTGTCTTTGTCACTCTTCTTTTCTCCTCCTGTCCTTTACTTGATGAGCTCATCAATTCCTGTGGGTTCAATTATCATCTCTATGAAGAGAATTCTGAAATCTAGTTATCTAATCCTAATTTTCCTCATGAATATTGAACACATCTCAATTTTCTATTGGTCATTGTGAACTAGGGTTCCATAGAAATCTTAAATTCAACCTGTCTAAAACTCTTTCCCCTTCTAAACTTCCCCATTATTATCCTGGTTATCTCTTTCTTCCCCTTCTCATTATTCCATCTATTTTTAAGACCTGTTTTGTTGTTGTTGTTGTTATTTTTTGTTTTTGTTTTTATTTTTTACCTTTCTTCATCTTCATAAATGTCCCCTTTTCTCTTCTACCACTGCCATGGTGCTGTCCCACACCACCATCATCTCACTTCTAGACTATTGCTATCTCTTCCTTTAGTCTTATCCCACTCTAGTTCATTATCTACTTAGCTATCAAAAAGATATTCTTAAAGCAAAATCTAACAATGTAATTCTTCTCTATAGTCAGCTGTTGTAGCTATCAATTCCATAATGAAATATAAAATCCACTGGTTTCCAAAACCCCTCGTAATCTCCCCTTCCCTAACTGTACAGTGTTTTTACACACTCCCTGCAAATACATACTCTTCATATGTATAAATGAGAGGCAATGATTTCTTTGTTGTTCTTTACACAGGACTCTCCACCTCCATAGTCATTTTTAATTATCTGACTCCTGTGCCTGGAATTCTCAATTATCTGTTTCTTTATTTTACTTCCTGGGTTCCCTAGCTTTCATCAAGCCTCAGCTAAAATACTGTCTACGACATGGAGATTATTTTTTTATTCTTCTTAGTTCTAGTGCTTTCTCTTTGTTCATTTGTCCAATTAATCCTGTGTGTAACTCAACCATATTTCTAGATTTCTAATCAAATGTCTATTGCTTTCCATTTTCTGTGATAAAGTATTTCCATTGTAAAAATATTTTTCTCTTAAATAATAAAATATGTTTAAAAATCATCTGGCCTAAAACTCTTCAAGTGAAATTGGGATTTTCAGTGTAAATTTTTAGCTCCCATAACTTGGTGGTTGATGAGAAACTCATTTACATAATATATATTTTAACAAAAATCATTCTGTATTTCTTAAAAGGGTTGAATTTAGAATTTTCTTTAATAATTCTTCCTCTTCACTTAGTTGATTTTAAAGGTATTTCAGTGATTGCTATTTTCATCAAATAAGCACAGTTTGAAAAACATGGTAAAAAGAACTTACAATTTTGTTTCTCTGATTTAATGTATACAAGCTTAATATATAAGTATTATGGATGCATATGCATATTTAATATTTATATGAATATATTCACATGCACACATATACATATTTTAAATAGTATATTGTCAAATGATTTATGGTTTTCCATTCATCACCTAGTAGATATAATCTATTTCCTAGAAATAAATATCAATCAATTTCAATAACTATATATTAGCTTTAGCCAAGTAATAGGAACTATACTGTATAAGAATGAATCTATTTACAATTCAAATTCCTGCACCTCAGTCTCAATTCATCCTGAGCTACAGAACACTCTAGCAATATATGAGAAAAATTACAAGAAGCTACCAAAATACCCTCATGGGCCTGGCTGTCTTTTCCAGGATATACTGAACACTTTGGGACCACCTACTACACAATACAGATTGACCTAATGCATTACAATGTGCACTGAATATTTCCAGAGGTAATTTGTATTAATATGTATGAGTATATTTATATAGATATATATCATTTGAGATAGAGATATCTATTTTTTTTAGATGATACATTGTTTTGTGGTGATATTATAAAGTCAATTGGCTCTTTTGATCCTAGAATGCATGATCAGATAATGTAATTGGTGTTTTTGGTCAGGCATTCTAAGAGACAGACATTTAAGTGGCATCATAGATACAGTGTTGAACTTGAAATAAGGTGATTTATTATGCAAGGAGTCAGTCAATAAACATTTATTTAGTGTCTACTGTATTACAGGCAATGTGGCACATGGTAGTAGTCTCTCGGAAGCCGAGAATGACAATTGTCTTTGTGCATGTGTGCACAAAGATACTTGTGCATGAAAAAGATTTAAGTGGAAAAGTCGGGGTACAGAGACAGTCCCACTCTCTCAGCATTGGAAGCCTTGGTCCAGTGGCACAAAAAATTGTTAGACCTGGAGATTTCCTCAGCTGCATTGGGTGGCCGTGTTGTCCTTTGTGCTCCAACATGCCCTAAGCACTCCACTGTGCCTTGCTGTATCGCCATCTCAGCCGTTGAACCATCTTGTTGGTTTCTTCCGCCTGTTCCTCCGAAGCCGTCTTCACATGCTGGGTGAGCAAAGCCCTAGTTAACCAGGGGTGGGCGACGATCCAATGGCTACCCTCACAAGGTTTGGCTGGCCTGTCGAAGCCATTGCCTGGGGTGTGGCCACTGCTGCATGCTAGCAGCTACTGGGAGCCACAAGTGAGAGCTAGGTGTCAGGTAGGGGTCAGAGGCTGGAGAGCTGCCCTAAATTGGCATGACAAGCCTTCCATACCAAGGTGCTACCCCTTCCTGAACACCCCATAAACCCCACAATAGTATATTAATAATGTAATGTTTATATATAATTATATATATAATATAATATAGTATAATAATAGTATAATATATACATCATATTTTGGCCCTTTGAATATGGGTCCATGTTGGTCTTCAGAATGGTTTTATCAGTTCACATTTCCACCAGAAACAGCATATTAGTTTTCAGATTTTCCTACATTCACTTCATTTGTCATTTTCATTTTTGATCATGTTAGCCAATCTGATAAGTCAGAGGTGATATCTCAGCCTTGTTTTAATGTGCATTTCTTTAACCAATAGTGATTTGAAGCATTTTTCACAGGAGAAGCTCTTACAGCCAGTAGGCCTGTTAAGAATATGTCTCTTTATCTATATTTCCCACTTTCACTCTTTCCATCTCTTTTTAAATAAAAGCTGCTAAAATCATTTTGACTTAAGCTATAATATTTTTAAATTGGTGACAATTTTACTTTAGAACTTTCTTATTGAGTCAAAACCCCTAATTTTAAACCTTACAGTACATTTTTTGAGGGAAGGGACTGTCTTTTCTATTTGTATTCCTAGAGCTTTGAAGATAGAAAGTGATTAAAATGAGCACAAAATACAGTAACAACAACTGTAATAACAAAAATAACTATTTGTCTAGTCACCAAAACACTTTATACTCATCATAATTTTATCTCACAACAAACCAGTGAACTAAATGCTATTATCACATTTTATAGAATACTCAACAGGCTAAGAGAGGTCAAGTGATTTATCTAGAGACATAGTGCCAGGAAGTGTCTGATATAAGGTAAGAAAATGGTAGTCCACTTTGCTGATCATTGACTTTCTGTAAATTTGAGTGACTTTTTTTGAATACTTGATAACAAAATGTCTCATAATATACAGAGTTTAAAATTTATGAGAGAAAAAAGGAAAAATCTGAAGTGCTGTGATGAGTTCCAGTTTATATTTGCTAGCTATGTGACTGCATAAGTCACTTACCCCTTGCTTGCCTCAGTTTCTTTATCTGTAAAATGTACTTATAATCTACAAAATTCCCTTTCTCTTTCTTCAGCCTTAAAAATGAGCAAAAAAGTAAATCCTTGTGCTAGATCCTACCATATCATAAAGCTGTTGTGTTACACATTCACTTGCATTTTCAGCCAGACTCATAGGAAAAAAAAAATGTTTATATGCATTTCCTTCACTTCTACTCCTTTCATTCACTTTCTCAACACTTTATCACTTAATCTTAATGTCACCAATGAACTAAAATACGTCTCTCCAAAATTATTAATGACCTTGGGGTTGGTGGCAAATGGATGACTTATCTTAATACTACTATTACTAATATTAATAATAACGATAGCAAAAATAATAACACCTCTCTTCCAGGGGGGTTTGTGAAGATCAAATAAAATAACTATAAGGGACTTAGCTCAGGGATGTGACTTTTAAATTTACTCCACCCTGCTTAGTCTTTAGAATTTTAGCAACCAGGAAAGTATATACCTCTACTTAAAGATTGTGGGGAGGAAGGTCTGTGACCTGAGTGTGCTAGCAAATGACAAATCAGAAACAACTGACTGACCCCCTGGGCTGTCCTAAGCCAAGTTTAAGCCACCATTGGTACCTGTGAGACACAGGAAGTGATATCAAGAAAGGCCTTTATATTTCACCTCACTTCCTTTGAGATATTTGTGGATTTGGGCTGTGGAATTTGACTTGGAGAAGCTCTGAAGCATGCATATAGGTGAGACAGCTTCCCTGAAGGGCCATGCAGTGAGTGACAAGGTTGACTCCCCTTTCCCTTGACCCTTCTGAAGGTTCCAACCTCCAAGGAGACCCCTCATATTGGAGGAGGCCTCCTAGCTGGAAGCCGAGTTAGATTTAATCTTCTGGGAAGGTCCCTTTGCTGAAAGACCTCTGAACTCCCCCTGGTTCAGGCCAGGTCGGAGTAGATCTTTACTCTTTCCCTCTTTCTCCTTCATCTTAATTTCTTCATTCTATTGTAAATAAACCACCATAAAATCCCATTATGACTCAAGTATTTAATTGGGATTTAGAATTTAAATCCCTAGTGACCACTAAATAATATATTCAGTCTCAACCCTACATTTTACCCTTAACAGTGCCTAACACATGATAGATTCTGTATAAATGTCAGTGGTGATGATGACGATGATGATCATGTTGACACCATTAAATCAATTTAATTAAACAAGTACTATGATTCTGGGGATAGAAAGACAACTATAAACAACACCTTAACTTAAGAAATATTTTGCCCAATGAAATGATCTATGGTCAAACACAATTTTGACAAGTTCATAGGGATTTAAACACTTAAAATATTGTATTAAGGGGTTTTGAACTTGGTGTGCCCTGAGATGTCTTAGGAATATAGATTTAGAGTTGCAAGGAAGTTTAGATGCTATGGAGCCTTTTTTTTAACATTAGAGCATACAGGAAACTGAGGCCCCCAGAGGTTGGGCCAGTTTTCAAGTTCATATAGCCAGGTTTACTTTCCTGAGTCCCTATCCATAATGACCTATTGCCACAGACATTTGGCTATCACTTAGGTCCATTCATTGATAAGATGAATAAGAAAGCTTTGGCCCTGAAAGGTGGTTACACCAGAAGTTAACACAGGTATATATGGAAGGTACTTAGAGCTGATATATTACCAATCTTTCATTTTAAATCTGAGGAGACTTGAGTTCTAAAGTCAAATGGCTGCCTCAAAGTTGTAGAAGTTCCTTAAATGGCAAAAGTCATACAAACACTGAGTGGAAAACATGAGATTTGGACCAAGTCCAAAACACTTTCTCATACACTATGTATGCCATCTATCTAAAAACCACTTTTCCTGATATGAAAAATTAGTAATAATTTCAATGGTCAAAAATGATTTGTTCTAATAGTTATTATTTGAAAGTACAATCATTAAACCAATTAGAAAAGTAGTTATGACCTGGAATAATAATAAAAATAATAATGTTTTATTTGATCAAAATCCTCATAAATTAGAAAAAATTATGAATCATTTAAAGAAAAACTAATCCCAATATTATACAAATTGTTTGACAAAATAAACAAAAAAGAATTCTTACCAAAATATTCTTATGACACAAATATGGTATTGATTCCAAATCTAGACATACCCAAAACAGAAGAAGAAAACTATAGACCAATCACCTCAATGAACATAGATGCAAAAATTTTAAATAAAATACAAGCAAAAAGATTGCAGCAAATTATCACAAGATTATTCACTATGACCAGGTGGTATTTATGCCAGAAATACCAAAATTGTTTAATATAAGTAAAACCATCCACACAAGTGGAAAAGAAAACAATGTGAAGAATTGGGGCATAGCAGTACCAGATCTTAAACTGTATCAATAATCAAAACAATATAAATCACATGATTTTCTCAATAGTTGCAGAAAAAACCTTTGACAACATACAACACCCATTCCTATTGAAAACACTAGGAAGTATAGAAATAGATGGGCCCTTCCTCAAAATAATATATATTATAATTTAAAACCATCAGTAAGTATCATCTGCAGTGGAGACAAGTGAGAAGCCTTCACAATAAGAAAATCAACTAAAAGGTTAGTGGAAATAATTAACAACTTTAGCAAAGTTGCAGGGCACAAGATAAACCCACATAATCATCATCATTTCTATATATTTCCAATAAAACTCAGCAGCAGGAGTTAGAAAGAGAAATTCAATTTAAAATCACTCTACAATATAAACTACTTAGGAATCTATCTGCCAAGAGAAACACAGAAATTATATAAACACAACTACACAACTACAAGACACTTCTCACACAATTAAGACTAGATCTAAATAATTGGAAAAACATTAATTGCTCATGGGTAGGATGAATTAATATATTAAAAATGACTATCCTACCCAAATTAATCTACTTATTCAGTGTCATACCTATTTAAACAACCAAAAACTTTTTTTTATAGAATTAGAAAAAATTATAAAAATGTTCATCTGAAAGAACAAAAAATCAAAAATGTCAAGGGAAATAATGAAAAGAAAACAATGTGAAGAATTGGGGCATAGCAGCACCAGATCTTAAACTGTACTATAAAGCAGTAGTCATCAAACAATATGGTATGGCTTAGAGATAGAAGAGTGGATCAATGGAATAGACTAGAGGTCCATGAACGCAGCAAGATATTATTTGATAAACTCAAAGATCCCATCTTCTGGGACAAGAACTCACTGTTTGACAAAAACTGCTTGGAATATTGGGAAACAGTATGGGGAAAATTAGGTTTAGAGCAACATCTTTTTACTGTATGCCAAGATAAATTCAAAATGGGTAAATGACTTAAATATAAAGAGTGAAATCATGAATAAATTAGGTAAACATACTATAGTATAACTGTCAGATCTATGGAAAATAAAGGAATTTAAGAGCAAAATGTAAAATTAATTTCTTTTATTATACCAATTTAAAAAAGGTTTTATACAAACAATACTAATGCAACCAAAATTAGAAAGAAAGCAACAAATTGGGAAAACTTTTTTTTAACAAAACTCTCTGACACAGGATTAATTTCCCAAATATATAAGGAACTAAGTCAAATTTACAAAAACAAGCAATTCTCCAATCAACAAATAGTCAAGGGACATGAATAGGCAGGTTTCACATGAAGAAATCAGAACTATCAATAAGTGCATGGAGAAGGGTTTTAAATGCCTCCTGATTAGATAAATGTACATAAAAATAATTTTCATGACTGTCCAATATAGCAAAAAAGGAAAGTGATATATATTGGAGGGGATGTGACAAAATTAGGACACTAATACACAGCTAATGGGGTTGTGACTTGGTACAACCATTCTGGAGGGCAATTTGGAACTATGTACAAGTGACTTGAAAAGAATGTTTGCCCTTTGATACAGTCATACCACTGCTGGGTTTGTACCCCAAAGATAATAGGGAAAATAAGTCATACAAAATATTTATAGCCGTTATCTTTGTGGTGACAAAAAGTTGAAAAATGAGGTGGTTTTCATCAATTGGAGAACGCTTGAACAAATTGTGGTATCTGATTATGATGGAATACTATCATGCTGAAAGGAATAATAAACTGGAGGATTTCTATGAGAACTGTAAAGACCTCCAGGAAATGATGCAGAATGAAAGAAGAAGAGCCAGGAGAACATTGTACACAGAGACTGATACATTGTGGCACAAATGAATGTAATAAATAGACCTTTCTACTAGCAGCAATGCAATGGCGCAGGAAAATCCAGAAGAACTTAGGAGAAAGAATGATATCCATATCTAGAGAAAGAAGTGTGGGAACAGAAATACAGAAGAAAAACACATGATCTATCATGTGGTTAGATGGGGATATGATTAGGTTTTTGATGTTAAAAGATCACTCTTTTGCAAATATGAATAACATAGAAATAGGTTTGAAACAATGATACATGTATAACCCAGTGGAATTGCTTTTCAGCTTCAGGAGTGGTGAGGGAAGAAGGGTGGGAAAGTCATGTAACCATGGAAAATATTCTAAATAAATTTAAAAATTATGAATATTTTAAAACAAGAGCATCAACAGTAATGCTGACATTATCTTCTCTAAAAGCCTTTATCATGTTGCTCATATGATTGGGCAATTGTTTACATCCATCCTTGCTTATTCTTCTCTCTTGGTTTTTGTATATAAATCTATATTCCCCAATTCTTTTACCGCTTCCTTTAGGCAAAGAGTGTGTTTCATATTCTTATTTCATATTCTTAGTGTATACCTTTCTACCCATTCTTAAGTCAATGTTTAGCACATATATGGAGATCAGTTCAAATTCATTATTCCTCTTGGAACACAATTAAGTTTGTTTATTTTGTTGTTCATTGTTCTTTAGTGGCATTCAGAGCATTGTGTCTAAATATCTCTATCTCCATCTCTGTTATATATATATATAAAGTCTTGATCTGTGATTTCATCAGAGTATGAAACTTCCATCATGGAAAATTCTTCAATATTACAGATTACTACCATTCCTCTGTAATTTAATGTCCCAAGATTAGGTGGCCTACCCACAGAATGTGACCAAATATTGCAACTGAAAGGCTAGTATCCTATGCATTATACAATGTTGCTTCTAAAAATTTTCATATCAGCTTATATGGCCATTGCACAGGATACCAAGATATTCACAGGTTCATTGTATATTGGGGTTTCTTACTTTGTAAAATAATTCAGAACATGGTTCCTTTAGGGAAGGAAGGCCTTTGCATTTCAAGTTATAAAAGCATAATTTATTTTCAACTATACCATGGACCTAGCTAATGCAAAAAAATGAGACAAATCTGCATGCTAACTATTTGCTAAATATAGGAAAGTGATTTTTTTAGAACACCAAATCTTTTGCATTTTCTTAGTCTAAAGAGCAGATGCTTCTCTATGAGGTCTTACTTATTCATTACTGAGCAGTCAGGAACTTATTGTACAGTGAAAATTGTTCAGGGCATAATAATTTTGGAGACATCATCTAGCTGTCACTGTCTGTAGATTTTGGTTGTATTTCAGTCACAGTGTAGCATCAAACCATGGAATGTAAATCATTCCAAGCACCCTTCCAGTAGTGTATTCTCATGCTACTTAATATCAAGTGGCGGACCCAAACTTATAATATTAGATAAAAACAAGAGCAAGGAAGAAAACTGATCCTCTCCATGATGTCCTATTCAGTATCAATGGCAGCAAATTCTGAGTGCTGCCACATTCTATTTTGTTAGAGAATTGAGCCTAGCTTGCACCCCAAATGCCTATTCTCATAATCATCTTTAAGAGTTATTTAGAACTCATGTGCCTAAGCCTGGTATTGGCAAAATAATAATCATCTCTTGGTGATGATGAATCACTGTGGGAAATTGTTTATTCTACCTCATTTTATTTAGAAAGTAGCAATAAATTCTCTTCAATAAAACAGGAATAGAAAGAACATAGGTTCGTATGCCAGGTGGATGTAAGTCATAAATTCCATAACTAGAATTACTCTCATAAAATGAGTAGATTTCATTGACCAAGCAGGAAGTTTTCCTAGGCTAAGCACTAATATATGAAATATAAATGCCATGAAACATTTTATATTTAGTGATTGAGCATGTAAAATCTCTGAAGCGTGTACCTCCAGTATGTTTTTCCATTGTAGCTGCATTCACTAATTGTTCATCTCCTACAAAATGACAGGGATTTAAGAACCTGTGTACCTTAAATCTTACCTTCTGAATCCACCCCCAAAAGGAAAAGGAATATATACATTTTAAGGACTAGGTATTATATACTAATCAGATAAATTTCAGAATTTTAAACAACTATGGAAATAGATGATATCACCAAAAGACAATGTTAAACCAAGCACTAAGACTGTCAAATCCAAGACATGGTAATCATCACACACAGTATTTTTGTGTCTTTGAATCTTAGACAGCCTCTGACATTGTCATAAGATAAGGTCAAAATTGGATAAGTGATCCTCTTAGACTATTGTCTTTGAGGTAAGTGTAGTCCTAAAATTTCAAAATTTATTTGGGAAAATTGGATGTCTCCTATTTTCAGATTCAAATCACTAAAATCCCTAGAGTAAGTTCCTAATCAGTAGGAGGGAGGAAATCCTGTGATATTTTCAGGGAGATGGTATATGAAAATGCCCTATCTTGTTAAATCCTTTGAATGATTATTATCCCAGTTTATTCCCCTTCTGCTTCAACAGAAGATATGAAGTACTAAAAAACTGGAACAAAATGCCAATATAGTTCAGTTTTTTATAATCTACAGACTTTAGTTTAACTCTCCATGTTTTTAAGGTGTTACCTTTCTCTAATGACCAAGGAATTTATATACTACAGAAAGAACTGAATTGTAGACACATTTATATCTCATTTTAAATGAAGCAAGAAGACATTTAAAAATTAGTTCATGAAAATTATCATTCATGTACTCTTTCAATATTATGAGAAGTATAAGCAAATAGGCTAGCATGAACATAAGAGCAATTCATTCTCTAATATCTATTGTCAATTATATATGCATGCATGTTTATGTACCCATTTACAATTATATGTATGTATAGATGTTGATATTAATTTAGACATAATAAGTACATATATGTGTATGTGTGTATATTCTCATATGGGGATATAGGGTTTTTTGTCTTTTCCTGTGTGTATGTAATCAATATAAAATTTTTTTCAAAGTCTCAGAAGCTTTGTGTTTCTTCATTTAGAACAGTAGTACTTAACATGCTTTTGCTGTTGTTCCTGTGGATTGTTAGTCAACTGAAGTTCATAGATACCTACTCACAATAATATTTTTAAATTTATAAAATTAATGGCATAGGGTTATAATATAATACTATTGAATTAACATTATCATTTTAATACACTTCATAAAATATATTTTAATACACATGATTAATAATCCTTGAATTAAAAATTAAAAAATAGAAAAACTCTAGATATGGTAAGCACTGATAGCCCCAAACACTAAATTGGCTATATCTTGACAGGCAATAATAATTATAATAGCAGTTATTTCACAGTCACACAATTATATACAGACAAATTGAAAGAAAATTTAAGGATGAGAAAATATTATTTGTTATAATAGCAGTTCTAATTACATCTTTTAAAATAAGTTGTTGAGTCTAAAAAACAGGAACTGAGTAAAGGTAAGGACACTGGTTTTAATAACATTGCTAAATTAAGAATTATCTTATGTACTCAAGAATCCTTCCCAGTAAGCCAAGATATCATGTCAATAAGTATCCAGGAGTTAATCTTCTTGCCAAGGAGAGAAACTTAGCAATTCAATTTTAGCACATGAAGTATTTCCAAAACATTGAGAAGATAGAAATGGAATATTATCTAAAGAACTGCCTTCTTAGAAAACTAAATAAATATTCTTGATGAGAAACTCTTTCAAAGAGCCTCAAATCCAATTAAGTAAGATCATAACTAGAGTATTTACAATAGAAAAATCTGTATAATAAATAGATATAAAATAGGATATGCATTACTAAAATAATTTATTCTTTTTAAGAACAGTGATATCATTATATATAGAGATGCCAGGATCTAAAATTCTATTTGAAGAAATGTCATTGGAATTAAGAAAAGATAACATGACAAATAAGACCTAATTAAATGTATAGAAAAATGAACACAAAATGAAACACAATTTAAAGAGATATCTGTTTAATTATTGAAATAAGCCAAAGAGGGCCAAGATTCCAAAAGAAAGAAAAGATTATACATGTTTAACAGAGAAGTCATGAGCAGCTATTAAACTTTGTCACTTCTACTTCATCACTATGAGATTTTTTTTTTCAAAGATGGTATTCAACCATCTCTGACAAGGACCACATTTCTCAAATAAATAATTGAATCAAATTTATAAAAATACAAATCATTCCCCAATTCATAAATGGATATAAACTAGCATTTCTCAGATGGAGAAATTAAAATTATTTTTAGCTCTAGGAATATGCTCCAAATCACTACTAATTAGAGAAATGCAAAATAAAATTCTTCTGAATACCTCCTCACACCAATCAGACTGGATAATATGACAAAAAAGGAAAGTGAAAAATGTTGAAGGCGATGTAGTAAAATCTGGACACTAATGCACTGTTGGTGGAGGTGTGAATTGATACAACCATTGTGGAGAGTAATTTTGAACCATAATTAAAGGGCCATCAAACTGTGTATACCATTTGACCTAGAAAAATCACTATTATGTGTATATAAGAAAGACACCAAAGATGGAGGGAAAGGACCTACCTGATCAAAAATATTTGTAGCAACTTTATGACTGAAAAGAATTGAAAACTGAAGGTATGTCCATCAACAAGAATGGCTGAACAAATTGTGGTATATGATTGCAATGCCATATTATTGTACCCATAAGGAATGATGAATGGGATAATCTTGAAAAAATTTGGAAAGACCTGTGTGAAGTAATACAAAATGAAGTGAACAGAAGCAGAAGAACACTATAATCTGTAATGGATTATGTTCAACTATGAATGACAACTATTATCAGCAATGCAAGAACCCAGGAAAATTCCAAGGAACTCATTAAAAAATAATCTGCACCACCAAAGAAAGAAATAACAGTCAATGCCAATTGAAGCATCTGTTTTTCCCTTATTTCCTTCATGAGTCTATTTTTCCCATAGTATAAATGATATATGTCTTCTTTCAAAACATGCTGCACATGAAAATATTTATTGCATTATAGCACATGTAAAATCTATATCATATTACCTGCCATCTTGGGGAGGAAGGATAGCAGGGAGGGAGAGAACATGGTTCACAAAATGTCAGAAAACAGTTATTCAAAATGGAATCTACACGTAAAAAAAAAATTAAGATGATACTCTTAGTATAGGATTGATCTCTGAGATAAAGAGAATAAAGATACTGGGGAAATTATTATTGTTTTTCAGTCATTTCAGTCCTGACTGTTCCTTTTCCCAATTGGGATTTTCTGGCAAAGATATTAGAGTGGTTTACCATATTCTTCAACTGCAGATTGCAGATGAGAAAACTGAGGCAAAGAGGTATAATTGACTTTACCATGGTTACACAGCCAGTGAGTGTCTGATGCCAGATTTAAGATGAATCTTTATTTCAGTCCCAGTTTTCTATCTAATATATTACCTAGCTGCCCAGGGAAATCATGGTAATGATGTATAAAAGACAATAATAAGAACTTATATTATAAAAGAAACTCACATGATGCAATATAGTCCTGATCTATGTCTCCAGCATCCATTGAGAAATGGCTCAGGCATTTGGAAATATATTTTTCAAATGCTGTTTGAATGCTTTATATCTGAATTATCATATATGAAATTAATGGAAGAGATATCAATAGAAGAGGGAATTCTCAAAAGGAATATAGGCTTATAAGAAATGAGCTCATTTGAAGAAAACATACTCCTTTAAATTTAGGAAAAATATAAAATTGAAATATAAATGATCCTTCAGTGAAATCTTTACTTCTAAAAAGAAATCCTTCACAGAATTTAAGCATTTTCCCCATTTTTCCCTCATGAAAGATTATTAGTACATTAAGCAACCATTTAACTATATCATATTTTTCCTTCACTGAAGAATGAGATAATTTTGAAGACTCCCAATTGAAAAATACAATATAGAAAAGTGTAATATTTAAAACACATACTAAGATACTTAGCTTTTCTTCTTGAAGCTCTGGTTTATTTTAATATTTTTATCTATTGTCCTTTGATTAAATAAATACCTTTTTGCATGACTAGACTCTTTGCCTATTGGGATATTAAATAACTATTATGAAAATACTTAAGAGGGAAAATACCTTATCCCTCATTTTAGCTCACTCTCAAAAATACAATATAAGGTCTATCTTGTGGTCTCTTCCTTGTTTTCAAGTTTTTAGTTTAACCAAAAAAAAAAAGATAGTAATGTTTAAAGGTTTTGATTTAAATATTCTATACTAATGGATCTCTAATGAGAGTAAAATATCAACTGCATAATTAAGCAATAAAGAAAACTATACTTAAAACACTTTCCTAGGAATTGTTAGAAATTAGTATTTTAGTGTGTTAATTTTTCTCATAACTGAATCCTACTCTTAAAAGGACCCTCAATTTGCTTAGTCACAATCTTCCTCTGTCTCTTTTCTCTCTCCCTCTATATTCATTACTTAATTTATTCATGAATGGAATTTTTGGTGAGCTACATTTTACCTTCACTATCTTAATAAGAGGAATATATTTATAATTTAACCTTTGATTATTAATTCAGGACATGGGCAATAATGTTGCTACTATACATACATTTTTTTCAAAGTATTCCTTTTATTTTTAAAATTTGAATGACATTTCCTAGAAGGATAAGAAAACAAATGTTTTTAAGTTAGAAAATGTAAAAGGAAAAGGATCGAGAGTTAGATATATGGGGAACACAAAATTATATATATATATATATATATATTTAAAATGCTTACTTACATCTTAGAATCAATACTGTGTATTGGTTCCAAGGCAGAAGAGTGGTAAGGCCTATGTAATGGGGGTCAAGTGACTTGTCCAGGGTCACAAATCTAGGAAGTATCTGAAGCCACATTTGAACCCAGGACCTCTGATCTCTGGGACTGGCTCTCAATTCACTGAGCTACCCAGATGCCCCCTAGGATAATATAATTGAAAATTGAAAATGACCCTATAATGGCACATAGTAAGTAAGTATTCATTTGGAATGTTATAGAGAGAAAATCATCCTTTAATCTGCAGTGTTGTGAATCAATGTGCTATATAAGTTGAAAAATCACTTAAGAGAATAAAAATTGAAAGATAAAATCAGCTCAAAATATATACTGTAAACACAAATTCTAGAGGTAACAAAATCTCAGAAGAATTAAGAGATTATATTATGTAACAGTCTAAGAAAGAACCTGTACAGTGATCTACTCTAGTGCTAAGGGTTGGCCTGGCTGCTTTGAGGTCCAGCAATGTATACTATTTTCACTATACCTAGCTTTAATTGAAAAATCTAAAGAGCCTGAGATGAGAAACAATAAAACCACACAAGGCCAATTCTAAGGCTGCTTTTCATACAAATGGGGTCCAGAGAAACTGCTTCCCCCTATACAGTTGGCATCCTCTGCTTAAATTTCAGTTCCTTTGAAAACATCATGGTTCTTACTTGAGTTAGACTCTTGGCACCAATATCTTGGCAGGAGTACTGGATGCCAGCAATTAAATAGAAAACAAATTTGTGGATCAACTCTTTGTCCTACATAGCCCAGGACACCCCTAGAGCCACTTTGATTTTTTCTGCTTCATTGAAATAGCAGTTCTGACTGCCAAGGCTAACAACAAACCTTTTGGGTAGTTGTAAATATTATTATGCATTTTTCAGATGAGTGAACTGAGATATAAAAAGTTACATTAATTACTTAAAGCTTCAGAATTAGCAAATGTAGCAATCAGTTTAATTCTTTTTAAAATTTTAAATCCAGCACCTTTTTTGCATATTTCAAAAAGTATATTACTACTCAAACATTTTATACTATTTGTTTCTGTGATATTTTATTGGTTAATGTTTAATGTGTTGCTTTTACTTTGCTCTGTGATATCATTATCCTGTAATAACATCACTAACGACATCATCATTATGAATATTGTTACTAATAATGGGCTTATTTTATAATACTCCTAAGGTACTTCAGTAGGCATTGAGAATGTGAGTAAGCAAACTACTGAAATCTTTAAAAGGCTTAACATGTCCATTGGGAGACAAGATAAATACAGGCATTTCCCAATTTTGTCATAACGTCCTTATGGGAATTATACCATAAAAAATTCTCATAGTGTGTGATACTCACCAATATGAACAATGATGAAATTAAGGACTGCACTCCAGACAAAGCTCTCTGCATTAAACATATAGTAATTATTGAATGCTGGAGGGGATGTGGCAAAGTAGAGACATTAATTCATTGCTGGTGGAGTTGTGAACTGATCCAACCATTCTGGAGGGCAATTTGGAACTATGCCCAAAGAGCGACAAAAGAATATCTACCCTTTGATCCAGCCATAGCACTGCTGGGTCTGTACCCCAAAGAGATAATGGACAGAAAGAGTTGTACAAAAATATTCATAGCTGCGCTCTTTGTGGTGGCCAAAAACTGGAAAACATGGGGATGCCCATCAATTGGGGAATGGCTGAGCAAATTGTGGTATATGTTGGTGATGGAATACTATTGTGCTAAAAGGAATAATAAAGTGGAGAAGTTCCATGGAGACTGGAACAACCTCCAGGAAGTGATGCAGAGTGAGAGGAGCAGAACCAGGAGAACATTATACACAGAGACTGATACACTGTGGTACAATAGAAGGTAATGGACTTCTCCATTAGTGGCAGTGTAATGTCCCTGAACAATCTGCAGGGATCCAGCAGAAAAAACACCATTCATAAGCAGAGGATAAACTGTGGGAGTAGAAACACCGAGGAAAAGCAACTGCCTGACTACAGCGGTTGAGGGGACATGACAGAGGAGAGACTCTAAAGGAAACCCTAATGCAAATATTAACAACATAGCAATGGGTTCAAATCAAGAACACATGTAATACCCAGTGGAATCACACGTCGGCTATGGGGGGTGGGGAGGAGGAAAAGAAAATGATCTTTGTCTTTAATGAATAATACTTGGAAATGATCAAATAAAATATAAAATTAAAAAAAAGAATTCATTTACCACTCCTGAAAAAAATATAATAATGACAATCAATAAGTCATCATAAGATCAGGGCTACAAGAACAGTAAGCCTTCATAATAATCAAAAATAGTAACAAATATTTTCCAAGCTTTATAAAATGGGCATAGATGGGCTGTGCATACTGCTTTGCCTAAAGGCCCCATTGTGCTGTAAAGTGTATAGCTCATAAATCACAATTCAGACTTATGATGAATTTGACCTAAAGCAAGTATATGCTAGCAATAAGTATAATCAATCTCTTAATTGGTAAATTTGCTTGTTTTCTTATAAATGTGTGTAGCTTTTAGTAATGCTTTAGATGACCCAACTTTTGCTAAAAATATTTCAGAGTCCAAAATGATGGCTTTCCTCTCCAGATAATTTTCCTGGAGCAGAAAGACACAGTTGGATTCATACTAGTGACCTTAGAGCTCTGCTTAAATTTGCAGTTTCAAATAAAGCTCCATTATTGATTAGTGTGATGATGTGTCTCCCACTGAAAAATATCTTTTAACAGGAAGGTTGAGCCAACATTTCTCACCTTCATCCCTTCCTCTCTCTTCAGATTATTCAAAGCTATAGGTGCAGCTGTTCTGTATCAGATGGATAGTAATAGGAAGACATTGCCACCAGGAGACAAGAAGCACTGTTAAATCATTCTTCCTTTCTTTTTTTCCCCTCCAGCCTTAACAGCTTCAGGGAAGTGACATTGTACAAAGCACATTGCTGGAAAGCCATAAAAACAACATCCAGGTCATTAGCACAGACTTCAGTAAAGATACTTCAAAACATCACTCACAAAATTGCTAAGACAGGAAAAAAGAAAATACTCTGACTGCTGCCTGGGCTGCTGCTTTTATGTGACTTGAGAATTATAGACTGAATGGATTATGCCTACCAGAGTGGAAGCATAGTTGTTAATGAGACAGTGAAGAAGGAGGAGGAGCAAAGGGAAGATGACAAGAGGGGAATGGTCTTCTTTCTCTATTCAAAATAAATAAATAAATAATAAAAGGATATATATGTGTAAAGATAAATTTTTGGCATAGATAAGCTGCTTACAGCTTCAGAAAAACTCACCAATTAGTTAAGAAGTCTAGCATTGTTTTGTCAGGTGGAATTGTTCTCTCATAATCCATCATGATTGTATGATGTAGGTTCTCATAAGTGAAAGGAAAGTATAATGCCCAGAATGCTAAAGACTTTGGGAAAATGTTGAGGGCAGCAAAAAGAAACATTTTAAGGGGTTTCATGACAAGAAATATAGGAAAGGAATTGGTACACTTTGGGGTTCAGGCATGGTCATTCTGAGCCCAAAATGAGTTACTGTATAAGGCATTTGGCATACATTAAAGTAATATTTAAATATCAAATTAGATTCAGTGCTAATGTCATAAGACAAAATTCTTTAGAATTCCATTTTTATTCTTTTAGGAGTTGAAGAAACAAAAGGAGGCTAGTATCATGTAATGAAAAAGGATGATGTATTCATGGTTATAACAGCATGAATTTCAAATCCTGGGTCTTCTATATATTAACTGAATGGTCTACAGCAAATTATTTGACACCTTTGTTTTTCAGTTGTCTCAATGAAAATTGAAAGGGTTGAAGTAGATCTGAGGTTTATAACTTTTTGTATGCCATGAAACCTTATTTTTCTGGGGAAGTTTATTAATTCTTTCCCAGAAAATTATTTTGAGAAGAAAATGAATATATATATATGTGTGTGTGTGTGTGTGTGTGTGTGTGTGTGTGTGTATGCACACATAGACACACAAGCACACACATGCAGCTATATTGCCTGGTTAACTCTTAGACAAGATGATGTCTATGCTTCTTACCAGGTCTAAATACTAAACAATATGATGTTTAATTAGAAAAATCAAGATATAGATAAAAGGAATTTGAACAAAAGGATAATGATTAGGGAAGAGATAGCAGTATTTAGATAGAATATTTAGATAGATTTTTTTAAGTCTTTTCAAGTTATATCTCAGGTTACTGAAAGAACTTTCATTATTATTTTAACAAGGAGTTTAATAGTTCATTAAAGAAAAGAGAAATTATGAACAGCCCCATATTATTTAATGTCCAACACCATAGCACATGCTTACTAATATACCTAAAAGTATCATGAATACATTTTTCTCCAAAGACACCATTCTTAAATATTTGCCAGCACATGTTTGATTATCCTAGATCTGATAGAGGAAGATTTAGGTTTCCCACTAGTATAGTTTTACTATCTATTTCCTCTGTCAACTCCTCTAATTTCTCCTTTAGAAATTTGGGTGCTATACCATTTGGTGCATACATGTATAGTACTGATATTTCCTCATTGTCTATACTGCCTTTTATCAGGATATAATTACCTTTGCTATCTCTTTTAATCAGAAATATTTTTACTTTGGCTTTGTCAGATATCATGATTGCAACGCCTGCCTTCTTTTTCTCATTTGAAGCCCAATAGATTTTGCTCCAACCTTTCACTCTTAATCTGTTTGTGTCTACCTGCCTCATGTGTGTTTCTTGTAAACAACATATGGTCGATTTGGGTTTCTAATTCCCTCTCTATTTGCTTCTACTTTATGGGTTAGTTAATCCCATTCACATTCAAAGTTATGATTACTACCTGTGTATTCACCAACATTTTTATTTTTCTCTCCTTGTCCTGCCCTTTTCTCTTTCACTATTTCCTTCTACACCAGTGTTCTATTTTTAACCAGTCTTCCTAATCCCCACCCTTATTTTACATTCCTTTCTCCCCCCTCCCTTCTTATTCCTCTCATTTTTCTTTTGTAGTCTTTTTAAGCTACCCTACACACTCTCCCTCCCTAGTGTTGCTTTCCTCCCCATTCTCCCATTCCACCCCCTCCCTTTTTATTTTGCTTTTATTTCCCCCTCTCTTTCACTCCCTCCCTTTTTTAACTCCCCTTCCCACTCCTCCCCCCCCAGTTTTCCATTCTCAACTTCCCTATAAAGTAAGATAGAATTTGATACCCCAATGGATCTAGATGCTCTTCCCTCTCAAAATTGATTCTATTGAGAGTAAGGTTTGAGTATTACCTTTTACCACTCTCTTCCTCTCCTTATAGTTGTATTCTTCCCCTCCCCCTTCCCATGTGCCTTTTTGTGTTCATTCAAGTTTTTCTTGGTGCCATCTTCTCTCCCCTCAACCCCTTTCTTTCTTCTTTTTTAATACATGAATTTAACCACTTAGTACCCCAATCTCTATCTATGGATAATTCTTCTAACTACTATAATAGTGAATACAATTTTGACAGTTATACTTTTTCTTTTAAAAATCATGCCCACACATAAAGGATAAAGTCTGGATTAAAAAAAATTAGTTTGTATCAAAAATGAAAAGGCTTTATTTGGCTGCAATCACAACATTGAGTCAACAGTTAGCGTTTATTACTAAAAAAAGTCCAATGTAATTTTAAGTTTCATCAAAAGAAGTGTATAGAACAGGCAAAAGCAATACTCCCATAGCAATCTATCCTGTTACTATAACATCTTGAATATTGTTTTCATCTAAGAGAAATTTTTAGACTGAAGCATGTCCAGAAGGTCAGCAGGTTCACAAAAGAACTGCAAAACAAGCTACATGAGGAATAGATAAAAAAAAAAACTGAGGATTCTCAGTATGGGAAAAATAACAGTGCTATTCAGTGAAATTAGAGGGAATAATTCTAATATGGTCCTCAGGAAATATATTTAAGAAAGTCATATAGTAAACATTCATCTATTTTTTTGCATATTTCCAAAAAAACTTTTCTGTATTCCTTACTGAAAATGCAATTATTTCTATCAATTAATCAGTTGCCTTAAATATGTGAAGGATTAGTAAATGAAAAAAGATTGTTTATTGTTTGTTTGTTTACTGTGTGAATTCAGTAGAGCAAAACAAGGGCTAATATCTAAATCATCAGTCTTCTGCATAAAAATTTGTTTGGGTTTATATAATTTAAAGCCCCTTTTCTACTCAGTGATTTTATAATATTTCAGGCCTGGGGCAACTAGAAAACATTTTTTGGAGAAAACAAGCCATGACAATAGGTTAACATTTATATCTTCCTTTTCCTCCTCTTCCTCCTCCTTTTCTTTATTAAAGTTTAATTAATTGATTGATTTAGATTACTTTTCCATGGTTACATGATTCATGTTCTTTTCCTCCTGTCCTCCCATCCCACTCCCATAGCCAATGAGAAATTCCACTGGGTTTTACATGTATCATTGATCAAAACCTATTTTCATATTATTAATATTTGTAATAGAATGATTGTTTAGAGTCTACATCCCAATCATGTCCCCATTGAATCTTGTGATCAAGCAGTTTTATTTTTTCTGTGTTTCTACTCACACAGTCCTTTCTCTGGGTGTGGATAGTGTTCTTTCTCCTAAATCCAAGAGGATAACATTTAGATTAATAGAGAAGATTTCCTTTTTTTTTTTGAGAGGAAGGATTATTTAATTTTTTAAATATAAGAAGTATCCCTAATAGTTTTAGGATCTGTAGCCTTGAATGATATATATCAAAACCATTCTTTCATTTAGTAGGTGATCTCCATGCATTCTGTGGCAGATAAAAAGTAGTACTTTCTGTTAACCTTTTGGTGAGACTCACCATACCCAAACAGGCCACTGATAGGATTATAGTTCAGAACTTCAAGTTGATACTACTAGGTCTATATCTCAAAAAGATAAGAGGAAGAGGACCCATTTGGAAAAACCCAAAAATATTTATAGTAGCTGTTTCTGTGACACCAAAGAATTTGAATCCAAGGATATAAACATCAATTAAAAATAGCTGAATACAATGTTCTAAATCATTCTCATAGAATACAATGCCATAAGAAATATCAAAGAGAATTATTTTAGAAACATCTGAGAAGACCGATATGAAATTACAGAAAGTGAAATGAACAGAACCAAAACATTATACATAATAATTTGTTACAACAGGTGGGCCAAGATGTAGTAGAAACAGGGAAAGCATATATATATATATATATATATATATATATATATATATATATATATATATATATATATATATATATATATGTAATTCCTAGATAACAGAGAAAACCTTTAAAATAAGAATGGAAGTCAAGAAAAAGAAAAAAAGTCTAAAAATTTATGGAGACAAAGAGCAAGGCAAAGATACAGAAGGAGAAGGTTTTAAAAAAAGGAAATGCACACAAAGTCCCAAAGAAAAATATAAATTGGACTCAAACTCTGGAAGAACTCAAAAAGGATTTCAAAAATCTGTTAAAAGATGCAGCAGAAAAATGGAGAAGAGAAAAGAAAGCAATGAAAGAAGAAAAGGGCCAAGTGAAAAAGAAGGTTTAAAAGCTTGTGGAAGAAAATCATTCCTTAAAATTTAGAATTTGGTAACTAGAAGCTAATGAATTCATGAGACATCAAGAAACAATAAGACAAAAACAAAAGAATGAAAAAAGAGAAGAAAATATGAACCATTAAAACAACAAATTACTGGGAAAATACATCCAGGGAGACAATATAAGAATTATTAGAATATTTAAAAGCCATAATAATAAAAATAAAGCCAGGATAACAAATTATCAAAGAAAGCTGCCCAGATATTCTTATATAAGACAGTACAATAGAAATTGAAAGAAGGTACAGGTCAACTCTGGAAAGAAATCCCCAAATGACAATTTTCAGAATTATAATTAAATTCATGAGTCCTAAGTCAATGATAAAATACTTCAAGCAGCCAGAAAGAAACAATTCAAATACATTTGGAGTTACAGTCAGGATTACATAGGACTTAACAGCCTCCACATTAAAGAATCAAAAGGTGTGGAATATGATATTCTGGAAGGCAAAAGATGTAGGTTTACATTTCATAATCACTTATCCATCAAAACTAACTATATTTTTGATGTGGGGGATTGTCATTTAGGGAAAAAATATTTCCAAGTATTTCTAATGAACATAACAGAAAATATGATGCCCAAACACAGGTGCCAAGAGAAGCCAAAAAGGTAAATAAGAAAGAGAAAATTCAAAGAACTCAATAAGGTCAAACTTTATTTTCCCTGAATGGAAAGTAGATATTATTAACTCTTTTAAAACTTTTATCAGTATTAGAGCAGATAGAAGGAGTATAAATAAACAGAAGTTTAGAATGACATGATATGCAAAAAATGAGCAGTAAAAAAGAGGATTGCACTCAGAGACGAAGGAAGGGACAGATGAATTGGGGTAAATTATTTCACCTAAAGAGTCATGATAAACAATTAAGGTGTAGGGGGGAGGATGAAAGTGATGACAAAGCAATGCTTAAACCTTACTCTCATTGTAACTGGCTCAGGAAGGGAATAATATACATACTTGTATGGGGATAGATTCCTCTTTAACATATAGAAGGAGGAGGAGAATAAAATGGGTGTGGGAGAATGGTGACAGAAGGAAGGGTAATTTTTTGGGGAGGGGGAAAAGAAAAAAAAACCTGTTAAAAGGGACATAATAAAAAGAAAAAGAATAGGATCAAAAAAGGAAAATGATGGAGATGAAGAAACAGTTTGTAATCTTTATTGTGAGTGCAAATGGAATGAACTTACTCATAAAATGGAAGCACATAGCAGAGTTAATTAAAATAAAGAATCCTATGTTGTTGCAGAATTTATTTTACATCATCTGAAATAATATATATATACACGTATATATATACGTGTGTATATATATATATATATATATATAGGAGTAAGGATTATGATCTCAGACAAAACTAATGCAAAATACCTCTGATTAAAAGAGGTAAGGAAGGAAATTATGTCTTGCTAAAAAGTACTAAATATAATGAAGTAATATTAATACTAAACATAGCATATAAATTTTTAAACAGAAATTAAATGAACTTTAGGAGGAAATATACTACTGGGGTCATCAACTTCCCCTTTTTATATCTAGATAAATTGAATTAAAAATAAGTAAGAATGAGATAAAGGAGATGAATGAAATCTTAAAAAAAGTAAAACATCTTTGGAGATATCTGTATCTCTGGAGGTAATGGAATGGAAATAGAAAAAATATACTTTCTTTTCAGCAGGACATGACTCCTACACAAAAATTGACCATGTATTAGGGGGTAAAAACTTCACAATAAGATGCAGAAAAGCAGAAATAATAAATTCATCATTTTAGGTCATAACACAATAAAAATGCTAATGAATAAGGCTTCATGGAAAGACAAAAATTAGTTGAAAACTAAAAATGCAAAAATGGTTGGTCAAAGAACAATTTATACAAACAGTAATTTCATTAGTGAGAATGACAATGAGAAGTCAACATGAAAAAATGTATGGGATACACTAAATGTAGTACTTAAGGGAAATTCATATCTCTAAATGCTTACATCCATCAATTAAATATGGAAAATGAAGATCAATGAAATTTGAATGAAACTAAAAAAATAGGAAAAAGTTAAAAAGCCTCAAATAATTTACAATTTATTGTAAATCCCAAAATTTAATGGAAAATTAACAAAATTGAATGTAAGGAACCATTTAACTAAGAAATAAGACTAGGAGTTAATTTTATGAAAAAATAAATAAAATAGAGATAATATTGGCTAAATTAATTTTAAAAAAGAAAGAAGAAAATCAAATAAGCAATACAGAACATAAAAATGGTGTATCACCACAAAAGAAGAGGAAATTGAGCAATCATTAGGAAATATTTTGCCCAATTATATACCAATACATCTGACCATCTAAGCAAAATGGTTGAGTATTTATTAAAACATAAATTGTACAGATTCACAAGAGGAAACAGAATACTTAAATAATCCCATTTCAGATAAAAAGAAATTGAAGAATTCCTCAATGAATTCCCAAAGAAAAAATCCCAAGGACCAGATGATTTCACAAGTGAATACTATCAAACTTTTTTTTTCCAATCCAGGTAATTATTTAGGTTTATTGGAAGAGGGCCAGGCCCTCGATGAAAAATAGACTCCTGATTAAAATCAGAAGACCCAGGCATTGTGAGAGACCTATTCTTTTTTTTTTTTAATTTAAATTAATTTATTTAGTCAATTTATAACATTATTCTTTGGTTACAAGAATCATTATTTCCCTCCCTCCCCTACTCCCAACTTTTCTGTAGCTGATGCACAAATAAACTGGGTATTACATGTGTCCTTTATCAAAACCTATTTCCATGTTGTTGGTGTTTGCATTAAGATGTTCATGTAGAGTCTACATCCCCAACCATATCCTCTCAACACATGCATTCAAGCAGTTGTTTTTTTTACCATGTTTCTACTCCCACAGTTTTCCACTGAATATGGATAGTGTTTTTTCTCATAGATCCCTCCAAGTTGTTCAGGATCAGTGCATTGCCACTAAAGAAGAAGGCCATTACATTTGATTGTACCACAGTGTATCAGTCTCTGTGTGCAATGTTCTCCTGGTTCTGCTCCTTTCACTGCATCAATTCCTAGAGGTTATTCCAATTCCCATGGAACTCCTCCAGTTTATTATTCCTTTGAGCACAATAGTATTCCATCAGCAACATATACCAAAATTTGTTCAGCCATTCCCCAACTGAAGGGCATCCCCTCATTTTCCAATTTTTTGCTACCACAAAGAGTGCAGCTATGAATATTTTCATACAGGTCTTTTTCCTTATTATCTATTTGTGGTAGAAACCCATCAGTGCTATGGCTGGCTCAAAGGGCAGACAGTCTTTTAGTGTCCTTTGGGCATAGATCCAAATTGCCCTCCAGAATTGTTGGATTAATTCACAACTCCACCAGCAACGCATTAATGTTCTGACTTTGCTACATCCCGTCCAGCATTCATTACTTTTCATTGCTGTCATTTTGCCAATCTGCTAGGTGTGAGGTGATATGTCAGAATTGTTTTGATTTGCATCTCTCTGATTATAAGAGATTTAGAACACTTTTTCATGTGCTTATTAATAGTTTTGATTTCTTTAACTGAAAATTGCCTATTGATGTCCCTTTCCCATTTATCAATGGGAGAATGATGTGATTTTTTATACAACTAGTTTAACTCTTTATAAATTTGAGTATTTAGATCTTTGTCAGAGGTTTTTGTTATGAAGATTATTTCCCAATTTGTTATTTCCCTTCTAATATCGATTGCATTGGTTTTGTTTCTACAAAAACTTTTTAATTAGATGTAATCAAGAATATTGATTTTACATTTTGTGATTTTTTTCTAGCTCTTGTTTGGTTTGAAAGTCTTTTCCTTCATAAAGATCTGACAAGTATACTATTCTATGTTGGCCTAATTTGCTTATAGTTTCCTTCTTTATATTCAGGTCATTCACCCATTCTGAGTTTATCTTGGTGTAGGGTGTGAGATGTTGATCCAAACCTAATCTCTCCCATACTGTGTTCCAATTTTCCCAGAAGTTTTCATCAAATAGTGGGTTTTGGTCCCAAAATCTGAGATCTTTGGGTTTATCATAGACTGTCTTGCTGACTGTCACTTACCCCAAGTCTATTCCACTGATCCTCCTTTCTGTCTCTTAGCCAGTACCAAATTGTTTTGATGACCACTGCTTTACAGTATAGTTTGAGATCTGGGAGTGCAAGGTCACTTTACTTTCCATTTTATTTCATGATTTCCCTGGATATCCTTGATTTTGTTCTTCCAAATGAACTTTGTAATGGTTTTTTCTCATTCAGTAAAAAGATTTTTGATTATTCAATGGGTATGACACTAAATAAGTAAATTAATTTGGGTAGGATTGTCATTTTTATTATGTTATCTCATTATTCCCATGAGCATTCGATGTTTTTCCAATTGTTTAAAATTAGTTTTAACTGTGTGGAGAGTGTTTTGTAGTTGTGTTCATATAATACCTGTGCTTATCTCAACAGATAGATTCCTAAGTATTTTATTTTGTCTAGGGTGATTTTAAATGGAATTTCTCCTAATTCTTGCTGCTGAGATGTGTTGGAGAAATATAGAAATGCTGATGACTTATATGGGTTTATTTTGTATCCTGCAACTTTGCTAAAGTTGTTGATTATTTTGATTAACTTTTTGATTGATTCTCTAGGATTTTTTAAGTAGAATATCATATCATCTGCAAAGAGTGATAGCTTGTTCTCCTCATTACCTATTTTAATATTTTCAATTTGTTTTTATTCTCTAATTGTTACAGCTAGTGATTCTAGTAAATGTTAAATAAGAGAAGTGATAATAGGCTTCCTTGTTTTACTCCTGATCTTATTGGGAAGGCTTCTAGTTTGTCCCCACTGCAAATGATGTTTGCCAATGGTTTTAGATTTATACTGCTTATTATTGTTAGGAAAGTCCCTTTTATTCCTATGCTTTCTAGTGTTTTCAATAGCAATGCGTCCTGTATTTTGTCAAAGGATTTTTCTGCATCTATTGAAATAATCATGTGATTTTTGTTGGTTTTCTTGTTAATATGGTCAATTATGTGGATGGTTTTCCTAATATTGAATCATCCTTGTATTCCTGGTATGAAACCTACCTTGTCATAGAGAATAACCCACATGATCATTTGTTGGATTCTTTTTGCTAGTATTCTATTTAAGATTTTTGAGTCTATATTTATTAAGGAGATTTTTCTGTAATTTTCTTTCTCTGTTTTTGACCTTCTTGCCTTTGGAATCAGTACTATATTTGGGTGATAAAAGTCACTTGCTTATTCTGTCAAATAGTTTGTATAATATTGGGATTAGTTGTTCTTTGAATGTTTGATAGAATTAAGTTGTGAATCCATTTGGAACTGGGTATATTTTCTTAGGAAGTTCTTTGATGGTTTGTTCAATTTCTTTTTCTGA
Source organism: Monodelphis domestica (assembly GCF_027887165.1). Taxonomy (NCBI): domain Eukaryota; kingdom Metazoa; phylum Chordata; class Mammalia; order Didelphimorphia; family Didelphidae; genus Monodelphis; species Monodelphis domestica. Next base: position 473,837,862 of record NC_077228.1, read on the forward strand.
TATGGGGTTGTTTAGGTAATTTGTTACTTCCTCTTTTAGTCTAGGCAATTTATATTTTTGTAAGTATTCATCCATATCACCTAGATTGCCATATTTGTTGCCATATAATTGTGCATAATAGTTTTTAATGATTGCCTTAATTTCCTCTTCACTGGAGTTGAGGTCTCCCTTTTCATCTTGGATACTGTCAATTTGGTTTTCTTCTTTCCTTTTTTTAAATTAGATTGACCAGTACTTTGTATATTTTATTTGTTTTTTCAAAGTACCAGCTTCTAGTCTTATTATTAAATCAATAGTTCTTTGACTTTCAATTTTATTAATTTCTCCTTTGATTGTAAGGAACTTTAATTTAGTCATCCTCTAAAGATTTTTAATTTGTTCACTTTCTAATTTTTTTAAATTTGCATGACCAATTCATTGACCTCTGACCTATCTAATTTGTTAATATATGAACTCAAGGATATAAATTTCACAATGAGTAATGCTTTGGTTACATCCCATATATTTTGAAAGGTCACATCTCATCATTGTTATTTCCTTCAATGAAATTATTAATTGTTTCTATGATTTGCTGTTTAATTAACCAATTTTGGAGAATTGTATTGTTTAATTTCCAATTAATTATTATATTTGCTTCTCCATGTACCCTTATTAATTATTATTTTCATTGCATTGTGATTTGACGAGGTTGCATTTGTTATTTCTGCTCTTTTGCACTTTTTTGCAATGTTTTTATGCCCTAATACATAGTCAGTCTTTGTGAATGTACCATGTGCTGCTGAAAGAAGGTGTATTCCTTTTTCTCCCTATTTCTTTTTCTCCACATATCTACTATCTCTATGTTTTAAAAGATGTCATTAACTTCTCTTACACCATTGTTATGTATTTTTTGGTTTGATTGTTCTAGTTCTGATAGAGGAAGGTTCAGGTTCCCCCACTAGTATAGTTTTTCTATCCACTGCATCATTGAGCTCCTCTAGTTTCTGATTTAGAAATTTGGAAGCAATGCCATTTTGTGCATACATGTTGTGTACTGATATTTCTGCATTGTTTATATTGCCTTTTATCAAGATTTAATTCCCTTCCCTATCTCTTTTAACTATATCTATTTTCATTTTTATTTTGTCAAATATCATGATTGTGGCTCCTGCCTTCTTTTTATCAGTTGATGCCCAATAGATTTGACTCCATCTTCTTACTTTTACCCTATGTGTGTGTACCTTCCTCACATGTGTTTCTTGTAGACAGCATATGGTAGGGTTTTGGTTTCTAATCCACTCTGCTATTCTCTTCCATTTTATGGGTGAGTTTATTCTATTCACATTCAGAGTTATGATTACCATCTTTGTATTTCCCAGCATTTTGGTTTAAACTCCTAGTCCTGCCTTTTCTTCTTTCAATATTTCCTTCTACACCGATGTTTTGTTTTTAATCATTCCTAACCCCCACCCATATTTTATTTCCCTTTCTACCCCCTTCTTATTCCTTTCTTATTTTCTTTATAGTCTTTTTATACTACCCCCCCACACATTTTCCCTACTTTGTACTGCTTCCCTTCCCATCCATCTTTTTTTTACCCTTTTACTTCCCTATAGGCTGCAAACTAATTCTCTGCCTTAATGGATTAGATTGTTCTTCCCTCTTTGAGTCAGTTTCAATGCATGTAAGAGTTGAGTATTTCCTTTCTCCAACCTCTTTACCCTTCCAGTGTTTTGATGTTCTCCCCCCTCCCACCATGAGCTTTTTTTTGTGACATATAAACTTACCCCCTTTTGTTTCTTTTCCCATTTCTTTTAGTATTAACCTCTTTTTTAGATATAGTTGTATATATATACATATATATAAACATACATATATATGTATTTGTGCATACATATATTTATATACATATTTATGTTTTGACATTTTATACTATAGTTTCTATTCCAGCTAAGTGTATTTCTTCTAGCTGCTCAGGTAATAATAACATTTTTTAAATGTCAACAATGCCATCTTTTCTTATAGGGATATATATATATATATGTATGTATACATATATATATATATAATTTTAACTTATTGTGTCTCTTAAAAATATTTTGGGTTTTTTGTTTTGTTTTGTTTTTCTTTTTTCCCTCTTTATTAATTACTTTTTGTAGATTCTCTTGATTCTGTGCTTGGGCATTAAATTTTCTGTTCAGGTCTGGTCTTTTCTTTACAAATGCTTGGAATTCTTCTATTTTGTTAAATGTCCATACTTTCCCCTGTAAGAATATAGTCAGTTTTTCTGGGTACTTGATTCTTGGTTTTAGACCTCATTCCCTGGCAGTCCAGACTATCATATTCCATGTTTTTTTATCCTTCAGTGTTGATGCAGACAGATCCTATATTATCCTCACTGTGGTTTCATGGTATCTGAATGACTTCTTCTTATCAGCTTATAATATTTTTCCTTGGTCTGATAGTTCTTGAATTTGTCTATAACATTCCTGGGTGTTGTCAGTTGGGGATTAAGTACAGGAGGTGATCTGTGGATTCTTTTGATCTCCACTTTTCCCTCTTGTTTAGAATATTGGGGATGTTTTCTTGGATATTTTCCTGTATTATGATGTCTAGGTTTTTCTTTTGTCATGGTTTTCTGGTAGACCAATGATTCTTAAGTTGTCTCTCCTAAAACAATTTTCTAAATCTTCTGTTTTGTGAATGAGATGCTTCATATTTTCCTCAATTTTTTCATTCTCTTGATTTTGTTTTTCCTGCTTGGTTCTAGTTGTTGTATTCTGGTTCTTAAAGACTGAATTTCATCCCTGGCTTTTTGGTCATATTTCTCCTTCTGGTCTGATTTTCTGTGTAGGTCATCTTTCATATTCTTTGCCTCATCTTTCATTTTCTTTGTCATCTTTCTTCTCCTTTGCCTCATATTCAAGCTGATTAATTTTGGCTTTCAAGACACACTTTTCTGTTTCCAGTTGACTAATCTTGATTTTTAAGTTCTTTTCCCAGTTGTCTTCAGCCTTTCTTAATTGTTTCAAATTGTAATTTGAGTTCTTCCAAAGCCTGTATCCAAATTGCTGGGGTTTCTTGTTTTTTTTTTGTTTGTTTGTCTGTTTTTTTTTTCTTGTTGTTCCCTCATCCTTCTCTATTCTGTTTGCTCTTTGTTCATTGCCTATATAGAAGCTATATATTGTAATTTTTTTTCTTTTTCTGTTGGTTGCTCATATTTACCTGTTCTTTACTCCTTGCAATTGTCTGCACTTTTGCTCCTCTCATTTTTTTTTTGTGGTTTGGGGCTTTTCTGTCAGCCTTCAGAAAATCTCTCAGCCCAGTCTGTGGGGGGAGGGGTGTTGGTGCTTGAGCTTCCTTGCCCTCTGAAAGCTTTGATGGGATTAAGTCCAGTTGGGTTACTCAGGATGTGCCCTAAGGCCAAAACCTCTGGAATGGGGGTTGCAGTATGGAATGTCTCTGCTGCTGCAACTAGGCTTCCTGCTCTATGCTCTGTACTTCTTCTCTAACTGCTTTCCCACTGCCTGTGTTTGATGCTCTGTGCCTGGTACTGCTTTGACCACAAGGTACTCCCTCTATACCAGCACTCTTGCTTTTCCAACTGATGCTGGAGGCTTAGTGCTCTAGGTGAGGGAGGGGTCCCAGGACCTTCCTTCTTCCTTCCCCTTAAACCCCAGTGTTCTCAAATTCTGACTTTTGGGGGCATACCCTTTAAGGTGAGTACAGCAGGATTATTCCTTGCCCCTGTTTTATTGTTAGATTTGATTTTCAGTCCCCTCGGAATATTTAGTTTGTAATTGGTAAGGAAGGGTTTTCAGAGGTCTGAACTTTCCCTGCCTCTGCACTGCCATCTTGACTCTACCTCCCCTAACAAACTTTTAAAGAACAATTAATCCCAATAATTCATTAGCTTATGGGGAGAATAGGAAGAGAAGGAATCCTTCCAAAATATTTCATAAAACAAATATAGTATTGTCATTTAAGCCAGCAATAGCAAATAAAGAGAAAGAAAATTATATGCCAATTTTATTAATTAATATACATACATAAATTTTAAATAAGATATAAGCAAGTAGAAAAATTCAATATATCACAAGGATTGTTCACTATGACAAGGTGAAATTTCTACCAGGAATGTAAACCTGTTTTATAATTATGAAAACTATCAGCATACTTGACCATATCAATAACTAAACTAACAGAAATCACATCATTATCTCAATAGATTCAGAAAAGGCCTTAGACAAAATAAAATACTCATTCCTAATAAAATCACTAGAAATTATGGATAAAAATGAGTGATTCCTTAAAATAATAATATGTACCTAAACCTGTCAGCAAATATCAACTGCAATGAAGATATGTTAGAAGCCTTTCCAATAAGATTAGGAGTAAAGCAAGGATAGCCATCATAATGCTCTTAATTAATATTGTATTAGAAATGCTAGTTTTAGCAATTAGAAAGAAAATAGAAATTGAAGGAATTAAAGTAGGCAATTAAAAAAATAAATGATCACTCTTTGCAGATGATATGATGATAGACTTAGAGAATCCTAGTGAATAAACTAAAAAAAAAAACAGTTGAAAAATTTAATGACTTTAGTTCAGTTGCAAGATACAAAATGAATCCACATAAATCATCAGCATTTATATATATTTACATATATGTGTGTGTGTGTTTGTTACTCAACAAAGTCCAGCAAGAAAAGTTAGAAAGAGAAATTCCATTTAAAATCACTCTAATCTAAACAATTGGAAAAACATTAATTGCTCATGAGTAAGATGACCTAATGTAATAAAAATGGCAATGCTATGTAAATTAATTTACATATTCAGTGCTATATCTATCAAACTACCAAAAAACTTTTTCATAGAATTAGAAAAAAATACAAGTTCATCTGGAAAAACAAAAGATCACGATTATCATGGGAACTAGTGAAAAAAATAATAAAACTGTGAAGGAGGGAGACCTAGCATTATCAGATATCAAACAATACTATAAAGCAGTGATTATCAAAACAATATTGTACTGACTTAGAGATAAAAGGGTAGATCAATGAAATAGACTTGGGGTAAATGACAGTAGCATGATAGTGTTCAATAAAACCAAATATCACAGCTTTTGGGACAAGACACCCTACTTGACAAAAACTGCTGGGAGAATTATAAAACATTAAGGGAGAAATTAGGTTTAGATCAACATCTTATACCCTATATCAAGAGTAATTCAGAATGGGCAAATTACTTAAATATAAAGCAGGAAATCATAAACAATCATGTCAGACATATGAAAAAGGAAGGAACTTAAGACCAAGCAGGAGATTGAGAATACTAAAAAATATAAAATGAATAATTTTGATTGTATTAAATTAAAAACTTCTGTACAAACGAAATCATTTCAACCAAAATTAGAAATGAAGCAACAAATTGAGACAAATTTTTATAACAAAAATGTCTGGAAAAGACCTAATTTCTCCAATATATAAGGAGTTAAGTCAATTGTACAAAAAAAAAAATAAAGCCATTCCACAATTGACAAATGGTCAAGGAACATGAATAGGCAGTTTTCAGATAAAGATGTAAAAATTATCAATAAGCACATGTAAAAAGTGCTCTACATCTCTCATAATTAAAGAAATGCATATCAAAACAATGCTGAGGTACTACCTCACATTAATATATTAGCCAATATAACAGTAAATGAAAATAATAAATGTTTGAGAATTTGTGGCAAAATCAGGACACCAAAGCATTGCTAATAGAGTTGTGAATTAATCCAACCATTCTGGCAAGCAACTTAGAATTATGCCCAAAGGGCTTTAAAAGAATGTATATCCTTTGATCCAGCAATACTACTGTTTTTACTCCAAAAGAAATAAGGAAAAATGCTTGTACAAAAATATTCATAGTTATACTCTTGTGGTGGCAAAAAAAAAAATTAAGGGTTATCCCTCGATTAGGGAATGACTGAGTAAATTGTGGTATATGATGGTTATGGAATATTAATGTGTTGTAAGCAATAATATCTGGAGGATTTCTATATGACCTGGGAGAACCTCAATGAACTGATGCAGAGTGAAATGAGCAGAACCAGGAGAATATTCTACACAGAATGTAAAACATTGTGGAGCAATCCAATGTAATGGACTTTGTTGCTAGTAGCAAAACAGTAAGCCAGGACACTCCTGAGGGACTTATGGGAAAGAATGCTAACCACAATGACAGAAAGAATTATGGCAGTAGAAATACAAAAGAAAAATTTATGACATCACTTATTATATGTATATATGGGTTTGTGATTAGGGGTTTAAGCTTTAAAAGATCATTCTATAACAAAAATGAATAATATGGAAATAAATATGAATTGATAACATTTGTACAACCCAATATAATTGATTTTATGCTCTTGGAGGGGTGGTTGAAGAGAGGGTGGGAAGAAAATTAATCATGCAAACACAGAAAATATTTAAAAATTAAAATAAAATAAAATCACTCTAGACAATATAAAATATCTGGAAATCTACTTGCCAAGACAAAAACAGCAAATATATCAACACAATTACTGAACACTTTTCACAGAAAATAATTTTGGAGCTAAACAATTGGAAAAATAATAATTGTTCCTGGTAAGGCTGAGATAATATAATAAAAATGACAATCATCCCTAGATTAATTTACTTATTCAATGCCAAAACAATGAAACTATCAAATAATTATTTTATAGAACCAGGAAAAAAACACTAATAAAATTTATGTGGAAGAACAAATGCTCAAGAATATCAAGGATGATTAGAAAAAAATGCAAAAGAAGCTGACCTGGCAGTACTATAAAACACAATCATCAAAATAGTCTTGTACTGTCTAAGAAATAAAATGGTAGATCAATGGACTAGATTAGATACACAGTATACAGGCATAAATAACCTTAGGAACTTAGTATTTTACAAACTCCCAACTTTGGGATTAAGAACTCACTATTTAACAAAAACTTCTGGGAATGCTGGAAAAGAGTATTGCAGAATAGTTTACCTAGAAGATCCTTGAACAAGAAAAAACCTAATGACCAACTAAGAGATAGAGAGTATTATGGGTTCTAAAATGAATAATTTTCATTATATTAAAATAAAAAAAGAGCTTCTTACAAACAAACCTAATGTAATCAAGATTAGAAGGGAATCAACAAATTGGGGAAAATTATAACAAATTTCTGTGATAAAGGTGTAATTTATCAAATTTATAGGTCACTAAGTCAAATTTATAAGAATATAAGCCATTTATCAATTGACAAATGATCAAGGCATGTGAACAAGTAAATTCCAGATGAAGAAATATAAGTCATCAATAATCATGGGAAAATATTCTATATCATTCTTCATTAGAAATTAAAACAAATTAAAAGAATGCTGAGGTATCACCTCACACCTATCAAATTGGCCAATATGCCAATAAAGGAAAGTGATAAATGTTGCAGGGGATGTGGCAAAATTGGGACACGAATTCATTGTTGATAAAGTTGTGAACTGATTCAACCATTGTGGAGGACAATTTGAAACTATGTCTAAAAAGCTATAAAATGTGATTTTTTTTATCCTGTTATACCACTACCGAGTCTATATCCCAAAGAGATAACAAAAAATGGAAAAGATCTACTTGTACAAAATATTTTGAGCAGCTCTTTTTTAGTGGCACAGATTTAGAAATTGTGGGGATGTTTATCAATTAGGAAATGACTGAACAAATTGTGGTACATGTTGGTAATGGAATACTATTGTGCTATAAGAAATGATAAGCAAGATGATTTCAGAAAAAGCTGGGAAGATTTGGAGGAACTGATACAGAGTGAAATAAGCAAAACTGGGAAAACATTGTACACAGCAACAGTAATATTGTAAGGTGATTATCTGTGAAAACTTGACTACACTCACTCACCAATACAGTGATCTGGAACTATTTTGAAAGCCAGTTTTCTTTCCAAGCCAGTGGTGTTTTTTGAGTTGTGTTTTTTGCATAAAATAAAAATGTGAAGTGGTGGAAAAGATTATGATGTTTACTTGTGCATACATGAGGGAAACATTTGGTCAAGAGCATCTGGTGGGTGATTTTTGTGTTTAGTATATTAAAAATGTGTTATATTATTAATCAATTAAAAATTATTTCCAAGTAAATCTTTGACTTCATTGATTTAGACATTCATTTTGAGTCAATAAAATTTTATTGAGTTCCAAAAAAGACACAAAATTTCGAACAAACATTGGGACAAATTTGGGGGAGGAAAGAAAAAGATATTGGAAATTGAGACATTTTTAAGATCTTGATTCCTATAAATCCATAAATTCCAAAGTCACTCTGACTTTTCCCCCAAATCAGTGCTAAAGAATGTGTGAAACCACACATGTTTCTATCAAAGGTCACTCTATAGAAATATTTCAAAAACAACTCCATCATTCATAGGTTTGTTGAATTATGTCAATAAATTTTTTCATTCATTAGTATTCATTTCACATATACAGAGGCATACAATACTAAAAAAAAACAAAAACATATAAGCCACCAAAAAAAAAAACATAAAGCAATCCACCCTGAAGTTCAGATTACTATATATACAAAAATTAAGAAGAACATATATATGTATATATAGACAGACTATTACATATATGTGATCTGAAAAGATTTCATATAAGAAGTAGCCTTGATTTGAAATCTAAGGATATAGGAATTTAACCTATAGGTAAAAGGTCTTATTACTTCTTGTAGCATGGAACCAATAAGTTAAAACCTAATGTTAAATAGAAAAGTTTGTCCCCTCTTCAGAAGTCAGCATGGTTGTACAGTTGCATAACTTTAAAAGTTTAATATTAATAATAATCTTTTAAAAATCTTGCACAGAAAAAATCTTCATACAGAATAAGTAAGGTTTCTTGATTATAATGCTTTTCATCCTCAAAATTACTAGAATAAACAGATGGATGGATAGGTAGATAAGTAGATATATAAAGATCCTGATATATGTATATATATATATATTTAAATTTCAATCTAGATTATTGATGTATAGATCTATAAATAGATAGATTAAATGAAAGATTATTTTCTTTCTCTGTAAATCAATGTTGTCAATTGCAAATATAATTAGGGAACAATAACTCCAATGCAATGATTCATATGAGCATCATATTGACTTACAAATTAATTTTTCAGTTTTTATATATTTTGTTAAATATTTCCTAATTATATCTTAATGTAGTTCAATAACATTGTAATATATCATATTTGATATCTCTGGTTTAGAATATTATTAGGGATGTTGAGAGGTTGTGTGGGAGAAATCTTAATATTTAAGAACCTGCCTCAGTGTTTCTAGAAGGACTAGAAAACACAATGCTAACATGAAACAGTGACTGGAGTGATTTAATGAAGTAGAAGCTGAGCATTTGGGCAGCAGATGGAGAATGCCTGTGTATTTCTGTGGGGAATGGAGATAAATGGGGAAATAAGTGGAAAGGAGAGGATCAGATGGGAAATATTTGAACTTTACAGGGCCTTCCCCAAGGAGATTTTAGTCTTCCCTCTCATTTCAATGAGCCTCCTATTTTCCCTTTGATATTAAAGCATAGTTGCCTTTGACAAAGAGTCTCATGCTGATTCCCCTCATATTCTGCAGTGCCCTTTGTAAATGACAAAAGCAAATGATCACAGTTACTCTCCACAAAGTTGATGTCATTCTTATTTGCAGGAAAGGAAGAACCCTAACATTAATTAATAAGTCAGACTTCTACCACCATAAAGGCTATGCTCCTTTGGACCTAAGTGCAGAAAAGGTACTCAGACCATTACTTTTCTTCTGGAGGCTTTCCCTAGGAGAAATTTGCTCCTATAAAATGCCACAGTATGTAGTAAAATGCAAAAAATATCATTGTGGATATTAATAAAATTCTTGATCAATAGGACTAAAGGGCCCTCCAATTCAGCATTCGGGTTCAATAAATTAAACATTTCTTAAGCTCATATCATGTATCAGAAAACTGCTGGAAAAAAATAAACAAAGAAAAAATAATTGAAATAATTCTTCTTGAGGCTCTGAGAGGGAGCAACAATAAATAACAACAGTACAATTGCTAACATCTACATAGCACATCAATAGATGAGAAACATCTTTAGTTCTAATTTGATCCTCATAATAAATTTATAATATTTTTAATATCTTCTTTTTCTAAAAAGATGAGGAAACTGAGACTAAAGGCAGTTAAATTACTTGCCAAGGATCACACCACTGAGAAAAAATTATCTGAGGCAGAATTTTAAGTCCATCTCTCTATTCAGTATACCACTTACATGAAATATACATAAATAAGTAAATACAGAAAAAATACCAGTTAGTGTGGACTTAGAGGATTTGGAAGAAAAAAACCTTTGTGTACTTGAGTTAAATTTTAAAGATAATAAAATTAAAAAGGTCTCAGTCTCTAGTAATAAATTATAACATGGCTCACTTCCATTATTTTGATTCCAAAGTCCATATATTTAACATGTATAGTTACAAAAATTGTGATATCTGATGGTGATGAAATAGTATTGTGCTGAAAGGAATAATAAAGTGGAGAAATTCCATGTGAACTGGAAAGACCTCCAAGAATTGATGCAGAGTGAAAGGAGCAGAATCAGGAGAACATTATACACAGAGACAGATACACTGTGGAACAATAAAATGTAATGGACTTCTCTACTAGCAGCAATGCAATGATCCAGGACAATCCTGAGGGACTTACGAGAAAGGACAATATCCACATCCAGAGGAAGAACTGTGGGAGTAGAAACACAGAAGAAAAACATATAATATGTTCACATGGTGCTATGGGAATATGAATGGGGATGTAGACTTTAAAGGATCACTCCATTGCAAATAGTAATAATTTGGAAATAGGTTTTGAACAATGATACATGTATAACCCAGTGGAATTGCTCATTGATTCTAGGAGGTAGTAGGGGGAGAGGATGGAAAAAACATGAATCATGTAACTATGGAAAAATAAAATAAATTTATTTTAAAACCATGTATAGTTACATTGAATATAACAACCCATTATTTTATAGCCTTTGAAATATGAGATAAAAGCTTCTGAATACATTTTTAAATGCCTTTAAAGTTGTACTTCTTATTCTTGTTTCTCATCCTAGACATTTGTGGAACTATTGTCTTTCTCTTTAGTTCTCTTTTCTTTACTTCTAAGCAAAGGAGTCCACTTTTACAATAATTTTAAAATAAAGTAATAAGTGAAATCAAATAACAGTGAAAAAATCTCATAATGTATATAACATTATGCTGTTGTTATGGAATTTATGAATCTCTCTACCTCAAGGTAATATCTCTTCTCTGGGAATAAAATTCATTATTACAATTGCTCAGTGTGGAATATCCCTTTTATATGTTCCTAATCCTTTTGTGCCTGTTTCAAGAGTTTCAAATTCCCATCAGATGGTCTTAATAGTACTCTTTCCTATCATGAGTGCTGCTTCTTTATCTAGCTTGATACTTGCAATAGAAGCTCAGACCCTTTATGATTACATAAATTTCAAGTATATAACATGTAGGGCCTCCACCAGAGTAGTCTGATGGAGAGGGAGGACTTAGTTATTGGAAGTGGAATTAAGAGATCTTGATGAATGCTATTCTGTGTCAAGAAACTCTTTAAGACACTTCTTTCTTAGTATTGGAACCATGTCCTTTTAATGAGTAAATATGGATTATATAATGATGGCAATGGAATGATTGCCTAAGTTAATAATTTGAAATTTCTTCTTCATCTTTTTTCCCCTCAAAGAGTTACCCTTTTAATATTAAACTTTGTGTCATGTTACCTAGACTAATTGTGAAAGCTTCCTTTACTGGCTTTATTACCTATGTTTCTTCTATATCATTCTAAATTACACAGAGCTACCAAATAAAACTTCTAAGATATAGAAACATAACCATGTCAGTCGTTTGTTAAAAAGGAATCTGTGAGGCTGCCTTTCAGAAGAAAAAAATCAAACTTCTCAGAGTGGCATTTAAGGACTTTTCAACCTTTCTTAAAATTGTTCTTTTCATAGATGTAAACTGATCAACCAGCTTTTTAGAAATTCTACATGAATTTCCCATGCTGCCATTTATTATATTCTTCTATTCCTTTAGGAAGGAGAGCTAAGTGACCCAGTGGATAAAGTGCCAAGCCTGAAGTCAGGATTTCCTGAGTTCAAATCTGACCCTGTACACAAGCCGTATGATCATGGGCAAGCTACTTAAACTGTTTGTTTCAGTTTCCTCATCTGCAAAGTGAGCTGGAGAAGGAAATGGTAAACCACTACATTATCTTTGCCAAGAAAACCCCAAATAAGGTCAGGAAGAATCAAATGTAACTGAAGTGAAAGTATATTACTTTAACATTCAACTCAGTTCTAATTTATATAAGGTTTTCCTTAATAGTATAGTATTAGTGTTAACCCTTTTCACAAATAACCATTTATACATATCATTAACATGGCACATATACACACAAGTTATAGATAGAGGGTGATGGAATTGACCTCAAAAGTCAGATCATTCAACCAATATGGAAAAAAATATTTTACTCTACAATATATTGAATAAATGGTTATACAACTTCTTATTTAGATTATCTGAAATTCAAAGGTAGAGAAAAATCATGAACTTACTTTATTTGGATCCAATATAAATTCATATCATATTACCTCAACTGAGCTCTCACTGGCATTTAGAAATCTTAAAAAACCTCCCCAATGAATTCACTACCACATTCACCACAATAACTCTTTCAAACATTTTATCCCTCCTTTAACTTCCCATGATCCATTTTCTGCTCCTCAAATTCTCAGTTAAGAAATTTATCTCATATTTTACTGAAAAAATGAGTCAATTGGTAAAACCTCCCTAATTTTTCTTCATCTTAGAGCTCTAAGACATGTTCTGACATTATTTTCTCCTGTATTAAGAAAACCCTCAGAGACTTCCAGTCAAGATGGCGGCTTAGAAAAGCTAAAGTTCAGATCTCCGGAAACCCTTCCCTACCGAACACAAACTATATGCTCCTAAGGCACAGAAATTCAAAACGAACAACAGCATAGACCCTGGGAGTCCTCCTTCTGGACCTGGACCTGGATCAAAAGGTATGGCCCCCCCAAAAGCCAGAACACAAGATCACTTGGACCTAAGGAGTAGGCAGAAGGAAGATCCCAGGAACCATCCCCTCAACCCAGACCACTGAGTCCGAGGGAGCAGAGGGAACCTCAGAGCCTCAGGGTTGGCTATCTTGAAGGCCTCTTCCTGAAAACAACCTGACCCAGTTGAGGGGGCACCCAGACAGCAGGGAAACAGAGAGAGACAGGAGGAGCCTGTAGCCCCCTGATCAGATCCTTCCATCTGAGTCTCACTGAAGGTCCCTGCCTCAGGGCATACTAAGTCTGAGGTTAATCCTATCACCAGCCCTCAGAGCTCCAGGAAGCCACGGCCCCTTCCCCCTCAGAGACCAGGGGCCTCTGAAACAACAGTAACCCTCAGGGCTGGCAAAAAGGCCTCGGGAGCCAGCTATTCTGAAGGCCACATCCTGAAAACAACCTGACCCAGTCGCAGGGGCACCCAGACAGCAGGGAAACAAAAAGAGACGGGGGAGCCTGGAGCCCCCTGGCTGGATCCTTCCATCCGAGTCTCCAGGTCCCTGCCTCAAAGCATACTCAGTTCAACCCAGAGAAAGTTAATCTTATCAGGAGCCCTCTGAGCTCCAGGAAGCCATGGCCCCTCCCCCCTCAGAGTACTGGCTCTCCTGGCAAGCTAAGGCACAGAAACAAACACCCGAAGGAAAGGGCCGAGCTAGGCTCAGAGCATGGAAGTAAGGCAACAGAGAAGCATTGGGAGGGAACTGAGGAGGGCAGTAAAAGGGAAACACCAACAATTCCTGGCTTCCCCAGGAAGACAGAACAACAACTGCATAGAACTGACAATCTGCCTAGGGATAAAACCTCTGAACACCAGACAGAGATAAGAAAAAGCTAGTCCTCCCCATTCAGAACTCCACAGAAGCACAGAAGCCCCCAAATCCCAAGAAAAATAAGAAGAAAGGGGCGACTTTGGACACATTCTATGGCGGCAAAATACAAAATACAGAGGAGATAGAAAACGATACACAAGAAAATGCTCTGAAACCTTCCAAAGGAAATGGAAACTCTCCACAAACCTATGAAGAATTTGAATCAGAAAGGATCAAAAAGATGGAAGCCTTCTGGGAGGAAAAGTGGGAAATAATGCAAAAGAAATTCTCGCATCTACAAAACCAATTTGACCAAACTGAAAACGAAAACCAGGCTTTAAAGGTCAGAACTAGGCAAGTTGAAGACAACGAGCAGATAAAAGAGCAAGAATCAATAAAGCAAAGCCAAAACACTAAGAAATTAGAAGAGAACATAAAATATCTCACCAACAAGGTGACAGATCTGGAAAATAGAGGGAGAAGAGATAATTTAAGAATAATTGGACTTCCAGAAAAGCCAGAAATAAACAGCAAACTCGACACCATAATAAAAGATATAATCAAAGAAAATTGCCCAGAGATTCTAGAACAAGGGGGCAATACAGCCACTGACAGAGCTCACAGAACACCCTCTACACTAAACCCCCAAAAGACAACTCCCAGGAATGTAATTGCAGAATTGCAAAGCTTTCAAAGAAAAGAAAAAATCCTACAAAAAGCCAGAAAAAGACAATTTAGATATAAAGGAATGCCAATCAGGGTGACACAAGACCTTGCAATTTCTACTCTGAATGATCTTAAGGCAAGGAACATGATTTTCAGAAAGGCAAGAGAGCTGGGTCTTCAACCAAGAATAAGCTATCCAGCAAAACTGACTATATACTTCTAAGATAAATTATGGGCATTCAACAAAATAGAAGATTTCCAAGTTTTTGGAAAGAAAAGACCAGAACTCTGTGGAAAGTTCGATATTGAAAAACAAAGAGCATGGACTACCTGAAATGGTAAATATGAAGGAAAGGGAAAAGGAGAAAAATGTTATCTTCTTCTTTTACTCAAACTCTCTTCTATAAGGACTACATTTATATCAATCTGTGTATACTAACATGTGGGGAAAATGTAATGTGTAAATAGGGGGAAAAGAAAGACCAAATAGAATAATCTTTCTCAAACAAAGATTCACATGGGAAGGGGAGGGGAAGAAAACTCCTATAAGAAGGAGAGGAAGAGAGTTTTCACCTAAACCTTACTCTCAGGGAAATCAACTCTGAGAGTGAAGAACATCCAGATCCTTTGGGATTGTGAATTCTAACTTACCCAACAAGTGAAGGGAGAAGGGAAAACCAAGGGGGGAGGGGGGAAGGAACACAAAAAAGGGAGGGAAAGAGAGGGGGGAGGGGAGGGAACAAAAAGGGAGGGACTAGAAAGGGAAACATATCAAGGGAGGGGACAAGGGGGACTGATTTAAAGTAAATCACTGGACTAAAAGGTAGATCTGAAGAAGAAAGGTTAGAATTAAGGAAGGATATCAAAATGCCAGGGAGTCCACCAGTGACAGTCATAACTTTGAAAGTGAATGGGATGAACTCACCCATAAAACGTAGACAAATAGGATAATGGATTAGAATCCAAAACCCTACCATATGTTGTCCTCAAGAAACACACATGAGGTGGGTAGACACCCACAAAGTCAGAATTAAAGGATGGAGTAAGACCTTCTGGGCCTCAACTGACAGTAAAAAGGCAGGAGTTGCAATCATGATATCTGATAAAGCCAAAGCAAAAATAGACCTGAACAAAACGGAGAGGGAAAGTAATTATATTTTGTTAAAAGGGATTTTAGATAATGAGGAAATATCACTTATCAATATGTATTCACCAAATAATATAACACCCACATTTTTAATGGAGAAACTAGGAGAATTGAAGGAAGAAATAGACAGTAAAACCATATTAATGGGAGACTTAAACCAATCATTATCAAATTTAGATAAATCAAATCAAAAAAATAAATAAGAAAAAGGTAAAAGAAGTGAATGAAATCTTAGAAAAATTAGAATTAATAGACATATGGAGAAAAATAAATGGGCAAAAAAAGGAATACACCTTCTTCTCAGCACCACATGGCACATTCACAAAGATTGACCATACATTAGGTCACAGAAACATGGCACATAAATGCAGAAAAGCAGAAATAATAAATGTAGCCCTTTTTCAGATCACAAGGCAATAAAAATAATGATCAGTAATGGTACATGGAAAAGCAAATCAAAAACTAATTGGAAATTAAACAATATGATACTCCAAAATCATTTAGTTAGAGAAGAAATCATAGAAACAATTAATAATTTCACCCAGGAAAAAGACAATGGGGAGAAATCCTTTCAAACCTTTTTGGATGCAGCCAAAGTGGTAATCAGAGGTAAATTCATACCCCTGAGTGCATATTAACAAACTAGAGAGAGCAGAGATCAATCAATTGGAAATGTAAATAAAAAAACTCAAAAGCGATCAAATTAAAAACCGCCAGCAGAAAACCAAACTAGAAATTCTAAAAATTAAGGGAGAAATAAATAAAAATCAAAAATGATAGAACTATTGATTTCATAAATAATACAAGAAGCTGGTACTTCAAAAAAAACAAACAAAATGGACAAAGTACTGGTCAATCTAATTAAAAAAAGGAAAGAGGAAAAGCAAATTAACAGCATCAAAGATGAAAAGGGGGACATCACCTCCAATGAAGAAGAAATTAAGGCAATCATTAAAAATTACTTTGCCCAATTATATGGCAATAAATACACCAATTTAGGTGATATGCATGAATATATACAAAAATACAAACTGCCTAGACTAACAGAAGAAGAAATAGAATTCTTAAATAATCCCATATCAGAAAATGAAATCCAACAGGCCATCAAAGAACTTCCTAAGAAAAAATCACTAGGGCCTGATGGATTCACCAGTGAATTCTATCAAACATTCAGAGAACAGTTAATCCCAACACTATACAAACTATTTGACATAATATGCAAAGAGGGAGTTCTACCAAACTCCTTTTATGACACAAACATGGTACTGATTCCAAAACCAGGCAGATCAAAAACAGAGAAAGAAAACTATAGGCCAATCTCCCTAATGAATATAGATCCAAAAATCTTAAATAGGATACTAGCAAAAAGACTCCAGCAAGTGATCAGAAGGGTAATCCACCATGATCAAGTAGGATTTATACCAGGGATGCAGGGTTGGTTCAATATTAGGAAAACCATCCACATAATTGACCACATCAACAAGTAAACCAACAAAAATCACATGATTATTTCAATAGATGCAGAAAAAGCCTTTGATAAAATACAACACCCATTCCTATTAAAAACACTAGAAAGCATAGGAATAGAGGGGACATTCCTAAAAATAATAAACAGTATATATCTAAAACCATCAGCTACTATCATCTGCAATGGGGATAAACTAGATGCATTCCCAATAAGATCAGGAGTGAAGCAAGGATGCCCATTATCACCTCTACTATTTGACATTGTACTAGAAACACTAGCAGTAGCAATTAGAGAAGAAAAAGAAATTGAAGGCATCAAAATAGGCAAGGAGGAGACCAAGTTACCACTCTTTGCAGATGACATGATTGTCTACTTAAAGAATCCTAGAGGTTCAACCAAAAAGATAATTGAAATAATCAACAACTTTAACAAAGTTGCAGGATACAAAATAAACCTACATAAGTCATCAGCATTTCTATATATCTCCAACACAACTCAGCAGCAAAAACTAGAAAAAGAAATCCCATTCAAAACCACGTTAGATAAAATAAAATACCTAGGAATCTATCTCCCGAGACAAACACAGGAACTATATGAACACAACTACAAAACACACTCCACACAACTAAAACTAGACTTGAGCAATTGGAAAAAAATTAACTGCTCACGGATAGGAAGAGCCAATATAATAAAAATGACCATCCTACCCAAACTTATTTATATTTAGTGCCATACCCATGGAACTCCCAAAATATTTCTTTTTTTAAATAATATTTTATTTGATCATTTCCAAGCATTATTCATTAAAGACAAAGATCATTTTCTTTTCCTCCCCCCCACCCCCCATAGCCGACACGTGATTCCACTGGGTGTCAAATGTGTTCTTGATTCGAACCCATTTCTATGTTGTCAATATTTACATCAGAGTTTCGTTTAGAGTCTCTCCTCTGTCATGTCCCCTCAACCTCTATATTCAGGCAGTTGCTTTTCCTCGGTGTTTCCACTGCCATAGTTTATCCTTTGCTTATGCATAGTGTTTTTTCTCCTAGATCCCTGCAGATTGTTCAGGGACATTACACCACCTCCAATGGAGAAGTCCATTACATTCGATTATACCACAGTGTATTAGTCGCTGTGTACAATGTTCTCCTGGTTCTGCTCCTCTCGCTCTGCATCACTTCCTGGAGGTTGTTCCAGTCTCCATGGAACTCCTCCACTTTATTATTTCTTTTAGTACAATAGTATTCCATCACCAACATATACCACAATTTGCTCAGCCATTCCCCAATTGATGGGCATTCCCAAAATATTTCTTTACTGATTTGGAAAAACCCATAACAAAGTTCATTTGGAATAACAAAAGATCAAGGATATCTAGGGAAATAATGAAAAAAAAAACACAAATGATGGGGGCCTCGCAGTCCCAGACCCTAAACTATATGACAAAGCAACTGTCATCAAAACAATTTGCTACTGGATAAGAGACAGAGAGGAGGATCACTGGAATAGACTGGGGGCAAGAGACCTCAACAAGACAGTATACAATAAACACAAAGATCCCATATTTGGGGACAAAAATCCACTATTCGATAAAAACTGCTGGGAAAATTGGAAGACAGTGTGGGAGAGATTAGGAATTGATCAACACATCACACCCTACAACAAGATAAATTCAAAATGGGTGAAAGACTTAAACATAAAGAAGGAAACCATAAGTAAATTGGGTAAACACAGAATAGTATACATGTCAGACCTTTGGGATGGGGAAAGACTTTAAAACCAAGCAAGTCATAGAAAGAGTCACAAAATATAAAATAAATAATTTCGACTACATCAAATTAAAAAGCTTTTGTACAAACAAAACTAATGTAACTAAAATCAGAAGGGAAACAACAAACTGGGAAAAAATCTTCATAGAAACCTCTGACAAAGGTTTAATTACTCAAATTTATAAAGAGCTAAATCTACTGTACAAAAATCCAAGCCATTCTCCAATTGATAAATGGGCAAGGGACATGGATAGGCAGTTCTCAGATAAAGAAATCAAAACTATTAATAAGCACATGAAGAAGTGTTCTAAATCTCTTATAATCAGAGAAATGCAAATCAAAACAACTCTGAGGTATCACCTCACACCTAGCAGATTGGCTAACATTATAGCAAAGGAAAGTAATGAATGCTGGAGGGGATGTGGCAAAGTAGGGACATTAATTCATTGCTGGTGGAGTTGTGAACTGATCCAACCATTCTGGAGGGCAATTTGGAACTATACCCAAAGGATGATAAAAGAATGTCTACCCTTTGATCCAGCCATAGCACTGCTGGGTTTGTACCCCAAAGAGATAATAGACAAAAAGACTTGTACAAAAATATTCATAGCTGTGCTCTTTGTGGTGTCCCAAAATTGGAAAACGAGGGGATGCTCTTCAATTGGGGAATGGCTGATCAAATTGTGATATATGTTGGTGATGGAATACTATTGTGCAAAAAGGAATGAAAAAGTGGAGGAATTCCATGGAGACTGGAATGACCTCCAGGAAGTGATGCAGAGTGAAAGGAGCAGAACCAGGAGAACATTGTACACAGAGACTAATACACTGTGGTATAATCGAACGTAATGGACTTCTCCATTAGGGGCGGTGTAATGTCCCTGAACAATCTGCAGGGATCTTGGAGAGAAAACACTATGCATAAGCAGAGGACAAACTGTAGGAGTAAAAACACCGAGGAAAAGCAACTGCCCAACTACAGGAGTTGAGGGGACATGACAGAGGAGAGACTCTAAATGAACACTCTAATGCAAATACTAACAACATGACAATGGGTTCGAATCAAGAATACAGGTGATACCCAATGGAATCACGCGTCAGCTATGGGGGGTGGGCGGGAGGAAAAGAAAATGATCTTTGTCTTTAATGAATAATACTTGGAAATGATCAAATAAAATATTATTTAAAAAAAGGAAAACCCTCTCTCAGTGTTACACATTGGATCTTACCTACATTCCTACAATCCTAGTTATATCATCTATTGCAAGTTATGTGACTAAATTTGAACTGGCCATGATTGAAATGGACACAGAAGAGAGAGGAAGGAAATAAGGTTCTACACAAGGAAGTAGGGCCTCTTTTTGGAAGAATTGAGCAAGGGGAAGGTGGCTGAGTGGGCCATGTTGAAAACACCCACATGGCTAAAAGGTTTCTCTCTCTAATTCTCTGCCTCTACGTATTCATGTTAATACTAATAAACTTTATGGAAATTAAAGACCAGAATCCTAAATTTTATTTCTTACAATTCCTTATCCATCTTACATGAAGAGGTGGCCCATTTACCTGTCAAGTTAAACTCAACCTGTACAATGAATTTAATTTCACCCCATATCCTCCAGAATATTTTCTTCTTGATCACCCCCACAATATGTGTTATATTCAATTTTTTCCTATGTTTTGGCTGGTTCCTTTCTTCCTAGAATAATGTTCATGTCTTCCCTATCCTTAGAAAACTTCATGTGATAGATCCATCCCCAATAATAACATCCTAGATACCTTCTACTTTCTATGGCTAAATTCCTGGATAAGTATGAATACCTTTTATAACTCTACTTCCTCTCATTCTTTTCTTAATTCTTTATAGTTAACCTGACAGTTTCCAATTACATTAAACTAAATCTGTTCCCTCTAGAGTTACCAGTGATATCTTCATTATCTTGTCAATGCCCTTTTCTGAGTCTTTATCCTTTGTGAATTTTCTTTAGTCTTTGCAGAGATGATCATTCTTTTATTGATATTCTCTTTTCTCTAAGTTTTCAAGACACCAATTTCCTCCTACCTATTTGATTGCTCTCTTTTGCTGGATATTCATCCAGTTCATTCTTCAAAGCTCTGTCTTGGGCCCTATTTTCTTCTTCCTTTATACTATTTTACTTGATGGTCTCCTTAGTTTCTGTATATTTACTTATCTTTTTTGCTGGTGATTTAACTCTTTTCACTCATCCAGTCTCAATTTATGCAGTCAGAATCCAGGATTCCTAACTTATCCAATCCTAATCTCTTTGCTAACTTCCAGCCTCACATCTCTAGGTGCCTTTTAGACATCTCTAACCAGATGACCTGGAGACATTTAAAACTCAGACCTAAAACTGAACGTATGATCTTTTTCCAAAACTTCTGTATTATTGTCAAGGGAACTACAACCTTCTAGTCCCTCAGGCTCTCAACCTAGGTTTTCTCCTCAATTCCTCACTATCTCTCACACCCAATAGCTCTATCATGAACATCTATTGATTTAACTTTTGCACTGTCTCTCATATATATCTTATTTTCTTTTCTGATATTGCCACCATACTTTATGACCCTCCATTTCTTATACCTGGACTATTTATTGCAATAGCATGCCAGTTGGTTTCCCTGCCACAAATCTTCACTCACTCTAGTCCATTCTCCTCTCAGGTACCAGGGATTTTGCTAAAGTGTAGGTGAGACCATGTCACACCTGTAGTTAATAAAATCTAGTGACTCCATATCACCTGCAGAATCAAATATATCCTCTGCTTGATTTTCTAAGCTTTTTATAACAACCTTTCTCCCTTTCTCCTCCATATTATTCCAGTTTTCTTATTCCTTATAATCATTTTCTCCTCCATCTTAATCTTCAAACTAGTGATGGTTACCTCCTCTCTTTTCTTTAAATAAGATATTCCATCTCTTCAATGGGCATTTTTACTGATTGTCGCCTGTGACTAGAATGCTCTCTATCCTCATCTCTACTTTCTAATCTTCCTAGCTTCCTTCAAGTCCTGGCTACTTCTGCAGAATGTATTCAAAACTCTCTAGAGACTTTTCCTATGTTGATTATTTCCTACTTTTTCTGCATATAGTTTGCGCATATGAAGTTTTATTTTCCCATGTTAACTCCACCATTAGATTTTGGGGTTTTGGAGAACAATGTGCATCTTTTGTTTTAGTTGTAACCCTAGCACTTAGCATAGACCCAGACACATAATAAGTACTTAATACTTATTGACAGACAAAACTAATGTGGAGAATCCACTAATGAAACATAGATCTCCTTAGTAGAATTTACAAGTCATAAAGGTGATTACTGTTTCTTTTTCCCAGTTTTATTGTGCCTTTTATAGGGTAGGTATTTAAAAGTGTTGAAAAAGAGAATGAATGAATTTATGAAGGAAATAACTGGCTTTAAGAATGCATCAGCTAACCTGCTAAATGATACTGAAATACCCTTCTATTAATTAAAAATGTTCTTTCTACTGCTCAATGTTTTCTGGTTATGCTGTGAGAAGAGTCCCCAATAAATTGACTGAAATTATTTTCCCTATTATTCATTGTGGCAGCGCAGACTTTGAATGGGATATGAATATAAGAAATTACAATGGGTAGAAAAGAAGGAATAAGAAATGTGGTAAGCAGAATTCCTGCATCTTAGTCCTGTTCATTTATTAGGAGCATGTGGTGAAAAGGGGTGGGCAGTTGGGATACTGTTACCCTCACTTTCATCCCCAAGTTATGTGTAAAGATTCCTTAATACTAAGCAAGAACTTACAACCAGTGGGACCATTCTTCCCTCTCCTTTTGTTCATATGTCTTTATTACCATTATTCATTTGATAGTCTTCCCTAATAGTGCATGGACTTATTGAATAAAAGAAATGTATTTTTATCTATAATATCCTTCTCTACATTAATGGACGTACCTTATATAGCATAAGAATTCAATTATGGGAGGAAAGAGGTAAGGAAAGGAGGAAGGAAGAAAGAAAGGAAGGGTGGGAGGGAGGAAGATCTAAAATTGTGAGATCCTCTCTTGAATATTATCTTAGAAGTTATCTATGCAGATTTTTTAAAACAACATGTATCTGTTTCATCATTTTCACAAGTAACAATAAGGTAATATGAGATCATTGAAAAATGTTCCACTTTTGGTAAGGTATGATCAGTTTCTTCTTTAATCTCAACAAATGATAAGCTGCTCTGGGAAATCATAAATATTATCACTAGAACTGTCCAATTGATTTTTTATTCTGCATTGACTGTTCCTTAAGCTCAAGACAAAGAATCAATTTGTCTTCAGAGGGTTATTTGAAAAAAAAATTTCCCCCTCCAACTTGAGTAATATATATTGTTTTCTTTAAAAGATTTTTAAAATACCATTTATATGGGGACAAACTAAAAAGAACATTGTATAAAACCAGAAGTAGAAAATACTATCATGGCATAAATTTTTATGAGAAAATATTTCAGAAATCAGGGAGAAGTTCATAGGAAGTGTTGGCCACTCCTTAGACCTCAGAGTGGATTCTGTTAACACTGGGAAACAAAAGAAAGTGAGGAAATATGCAACAATGAAGTCAATGTTTAGTTCAAAAGATGAGAGATTATAAGAAAAATATCGATTATAAATAAAAAAAGAAAGAGAAGAAAGATCTCAGTGCTCTCAAAGGAAGAGAAGTTCCTGAGCACCTGTTCTGCTTTTTATTCCAATATAACACAGTTGGAAACCCCTTACTACCCACTGGTTGATACCAACTTTATCAACTTCTCTATCAAAGCCAAGCTGGACTTAGTGCAATCAATGAAGCATTGTCTGTTTGCCAGATTCATTCCTTGCATAATGTGTAATGGCTGAGATTGAAAAACTGAAACAGAAATATCAAGTAACCCTGAGGATTGCCAAAGACCTGCAGTTTGAACATTTGCCATGATACTTACACAAAAGAACATATGCAGATGATTGCTTAGTCCAGAGTAGCACTCAGCCTAAGTGTTATATTGTAGCTATAGTTGATCAGGACTGTAAGCAAAGAATCCAGAAGATCCCTGTAGTTCCCCTCATGTACATTTCCAACTGCAGGTATAATATTGAAAGAATACCAGATGATTATGGAACCGTTCAAGTATAACTTCAAAAGACTGTGTTTCCTGTGGTACCAGTCTACAAAATAACCAGACAGTTAACAGAAAAGCATCACTGTAGACTATTTACTTTGTCCTATTATGGAAAGTGAGGTTATAGGAACTTATTCTTTTATTCTATTTTGAAGTAACTTTTGCATCTTAATTAAAAACTCATTGAACTCATTTATAAACCTAAATCAAATTTGTTTAGATATTTCTATAGACTGAGTTATTCTGATTGTCTTATTCTTCTTTACTACTGGATAATGGCCTTCAAACAAGTACTTCCATGGACTTCCTTCCCTTTTCTCTACATCTATAGTAAAAGCTGCTGATATGAACAACTTTATTATATTGTTAATAAATGTATAAATGGGGAAACTAAAAACAAAAGAAGAAAAAAGAAAATAACTGATTGGAAACCTAGCAAGTAGAATTTTGCATAAAGTATTTCTCTTCATTGTCACTGAATTATAAAAATGTAAGCAATTTTAAAAGTTCATTGAATCTGTTATTACTCAGAACAGTTAAGAGGCAGAAAAGATATCACTGGTCATGCTATTCCAATTAAAGTTTGAAAAAACATTTTCCCTACAACATTGCCAACTTTCTGTTAACTTTCTGAGGTAAAGTAGAACTATGCTTTTTCTTCTTATGAATCACTTTCAAAAGCTTTAAAACAATAAGATATTCCTAAATCTCCTCTTGAATACTCTAAATACTTTTAGTTGCTTCATTTGAATTTGTGGCATGAATCTGAATTTCTTGTTCTGATTGATTTGCCACAAACATTTTTTCACTTATCAGTGTCACTCCTAAACTGTAAAAATCAAAACTTAACTGAGTTCATATGTGAACTGACCAGGACATAACTGAACTAAGTCATCCAAATATGATTGTAGCAGAGTTTTAGATATTATAATTCCTTGAATTCTTTATGTAATGCATGAAATAAAATTTGATATGACGATGTGGATTAGAATGACCATCTTCCATCATCCACCATTCCTAAAGCTACCTTATGGGATAGAATGTAACATAAA
Source organism: Monodelphis domestica (assembly GCF_027887165.1). Classification (NCBI taxonomy): domain Eukaryota; kingdom Metazoa; phylum Chordata; class Mammalia; order Didelphimorphia; family Didelphidae; genus Monodelphis; species Monodelphis domestica. The sequence goes on from NC_077228.1 coordinate 473,863,099, forward strand.
AGAACAAATATTGACTTGGAGTAAAAGAAACTGAATTCAAATGCTGCCATTGACCTAGAAACAGTGACAAATGACATTGACATATATGACCCGAGACAATTGCTCCCTAAATTTCAATTTCCTTGTCTGCAAAATGAAGTGATTGAACTAGATATCTTCTGAAATCCCTTACAGCTTTGATATATGATCTTATAATTTCAAAATCTTCCAAGATCATTGTTTTCCTACCTATAATATAACCTTTAATGGTTAACTCTATAGTAGCGACTGTATTTTTATGTATAAAAGATATGTAAAAAATCCTTTAGAACATAATTCTTTGGGCTGTTGTAAGGCAAGTGTTTAAGAAAATGTCTGACTAATGCCTTGATAACACAATGTTGAACAATCCCTACTTTCATGTGATGAATATTGGTACTCTCCCCAAAATCACTTAATAGAGCAAAGAAATATTTGGAGTAGACCCCTTAGACATTGACTCCAACATATTGATGTGATTTTGATAACTTTAAAATAGAAATGCTCATGATTTATGTTAGATTACTTTGCATCCTGAAATTTCCTAAAGTTGCTAAATGTTTCTATTAGGTTCTCTGTTGATAAAAAGAAAAGCAAAAGATAGACCATGTTCTTAAGCAGCTCACAGACTAATGGAGGAGACAACTTCAAAATTAGAATGTACAAAAAAAGCTATGTGTAAACATGGACCAGAAAATACTATATGCTTGTGTGATTTCTCTGTTTAGCCTCTAAACCCTTAAATATTTTAAAATAGATTATTACTAATATTTTGGTGTTCATATTTCTGGGTGGGAAAAATAGTTCATGAATCTTCTGCTGCTTGAAAAAAAAACCTATTGTGGTTGACTAATGAAACACAAAGTCTTCCCTCTTTCCTAATATTTTGAGCTGCTAATATCTCACCATGAAAGATCAAATATTTGTTCTTGCAATTTCTAAATACTTATAGACAAATATGTTATCACTTCACCAGAAATATAGGTCCTTCAGGGAAATAAACATATCATTTCCTTTTTTATATCTTTGGTCAGTACACATTCATTAAACTCCTACTTTGCCAGACTATTTTTCAGAGTACTTACACAAAGCAAGCACAAAAGGAGAGGTTAGATGAAACAATACAAGAACCCTTTCAAGGTTTCATTGAATAACTTCAGTATCAATTATTAGGTAATGAAGGCATTTGCACAAAATCATCTTGCAGAGTGTGCTGGCATCAAAGAAGACACTGTGTTCTATAAGCAGAAGAGAAATATGGCAGTAGAAAAGAAATGTGAAATGCTCAAAGTTAGAGACATCTCCATCTTAAATGTTCATACAGGCTATTTGTGCCTAACTTGTGATGAAGCCTTTTAAACTTGTGCTGGTATGATCAGACATATTCAGACACACTGCACATTGACTCCAACATAGAGATATGATTTTGATCCTCTTCAAGGAGGAAGGACAACAACTGTCAGCCATTGCTAATTACTGGCAATACAAAGAAAATGCCCTGTTTTTATTTTTATTTTTTGAAAAATTCATTTAGTCCATTTAGAACATTATTCCTTGGTTACAAGAATCATATATTTCCCTCCCCTCCCCTCCCCCTAACCCTTCCCAAAGCTGATGCACAATTCCATTGGGTTTTACATGTGTCCTTGATCAGAACCTATTTCCATGTTGTTGATATTTGAACTATTAGGATCTATATCCCCAATCATATTCCATGTAATCAAGCAGTTGTTTTCTTCGGTGTCTCTACTCTCACAGTTTTCCCTTTGAATGTGGACAGTGCTCTTTCTCGTAGATCCCTCTGAGTTGTTCAGGATCACTGCATTGCCACTAATGGAGAAGTCCATTACTTTCGATTGTTCCACAGTGTATCAGTCTCTGTGTACAGTGTTCTCCTGGTTCTTCTCCTCCAGTTCACATGGAATTCCTCCAGTTTATTATTCCTTTTAGCACAATAGTATTCCATCACCAACATATACCACAATTTTTTCAGTCATTCCCTAATTGAAAAAAAATGGAGACAACCTACAAATAATTGTGCACAAACAAGCTATTTACATCATTCAATGGAAATAATCAAAAGAAAGATGATACTAGCTCAAAGCCAGAAATATTAGATGCTCAATAAGTATTGATTGATCCATTAATTGATTGCCTTCCATATTGTTATTTATGGAAAATATATTTCATTAATAGCTCACAAATTTAATCGCCCTCTAATTTAGGAAAATTACTTGTGTACATGTTAAGATACCATAGCATATAGAGAACCCAGGTTTGACTATTGATCCTCTTTTCTCACAAACCAAATATATCTTAATCCATTCTATATAGTGGCAAAGAATGTTTAGTCTGATTTTTTTAGTTGTCTTCTTTTCTGGTAGAGTTTCTTAAAAATACTTTAAAAATGGTCTCGAACATCACTTATATAAGAACTACTTGGCTTCTTAAGTCATCATCAAGTTGTTGCTTCTGTAAATAAATAAATATTTACTAAGAATCTATTATGTACCAGACACTCTGTTAACTAACCTAAAACTAGGAAATAATTAGAAGATAATTAGTAACAGACTCATTCCTCCAAATTCTACAGATAGTTCATCATATCTAATCTAATGAAACTGATCATATGATCTAAACCAATTTTTTGGAAAATTATGATTTTTAATTACCTAAGAACAGTGTATGATAATTGCTGAAATTTACATTGTAGCTTTTTACAAATATAAAATTCCTAAAAATTAGAGGTGATGAACAATAAGGTCAGTGTAGTCATAAGATATTATAGTATTACTACTATATTAATTAATACTGGTATATTATAATATTAAATATATTCAAGTAGAACATGGAAGGCTACTCTCTTATTAAGAATTAGTATTATTATTATTCATTATATTCATCATATTATTATTCATAAATATATTCATGTGTATATAGGATATTATATATAAGTCCATTCCATAACTTCATGTCCCAAAATTGACAATTTGTGTCTTTGTTTTTATAATAAATTTCTTTAAATTAAAATAATGTTAAATTAATGTTTCTTTAATTTGATAAAAAATATAATTTAATATTAAGTATTAAGGAAATATTCACCTTAAAAATAAAATTTCCTCTGTTTGCATCCTAATGAAATATACAATATATAGATGTGAGTTTATGATTTTATTATGTATTAATCTATAATCCTTCCAAGACACATTGTCATTCTGAAATTTTAACCATTTAAGGAGCTTGTCGAGATGCAAATTTAGGTCCAATATCAGGAAAAAAACTATAAATGATGTTGTCCAATAATCAATTTGGTTGCTTCAGGAGTCAATGAGATCCCATCACTTTGTCTTTATGTCTTTATGTAGACATTTGTCTTTATGTAGACATTTGACATGTACTTTTTGGGAAGTTGTATAGCAAATTATTATTTAGGTAGTATTTAAATAAGATATTTCCAGCTTCATCCCAAGTCTATGGTTCTGTAATTTTATGATTTCACAACCTTACTTAGTTCTTATAGTACAGGGGATAAAGAAATTAATCACAGAAAACCAGAAATTAGGGTTCTTGAGGAACTATATCCTATAGTGACCTACTCTTAGTCATTATACTCAGAACTACAAGTCCTTAAAATAGAATTTCCTAGAAATTATCTAAGGAATAAAGTAAGAGCTTTTAACTACTCCTAAGATAATTTCCTGTTCACCCAGAATTCTACAGAGTTTTATTATATATAACATTATTTGTTTACTTGGATGAGGATGTAGATCATATGCTTTTCAAATGGACTTAATTGTAGGAATGTAGGTTTTGATACAGTATATACAGGACTTCTTATTAATTATATATTTTTGTGGGAGGGGGAAAGAAATTGTATAATTTCCTATTAAGGAGAGTCATCCAAATGATCTTCAGAGAATTATACCATATAGGATTTAGTTTACAATGATAAAAAGCAACATATGTGAGAGAGTAAGAAACATGATTTGGCAAGCAAATAGATATACTCTGAGTGGAACAAGGAGATGAAAACGGAGAAATTGCAGAAGACTGTGTGTGTGTGTGCTTGTGCATGTTAGAGATAGGAGGTTAAAACAGTTCTTATTTAGACATTTTGGGTTTGTGATTACTATGAGAAATGCACTTTTAAAATATCCATTAGGTAGTTGGTGATGTAAAAATAGAATGTGTGACAAGGAACATGGAATTTTGGAGTTATCCCCAAGCAAGAATATATTTGGTTTAAGACAGAATCAGTAAAATGACTCCCTCTATCGGAGTCAATACATGCTGGCAGGCCAAAACGAGGAATAATTTCTTTTAAAAGTATCTTTGCAACAGAATCTGCTGTGGCTCGGGTTGTAGGAAATGCTTCCGGCCATCTGGTTAGTTGATCTACAATTACTAGACAAAATTTATAACGTCTTGCCTTTGGCATCATTATGAAATCTATCTGTAGATGTTCAAAAGGTGTGTAAGCCAGAGGACGTCCCCCAAAGGCTTTTCCAGGATATGCATGTTGGTTATATGCCTAGCAGATAGGGCAGGCTGAACATACTTTAGAGGCTATAGTAGTTATACCAGGGGCTATCCATACTCTCTTGACAGAGTCCATGATGCCCTGGGTGCCAAAATAACCATTTTTATGAATAGATTGGCAAATTTGGTTATAGAAACTTCTGGGGAGCAGGGGTTTTCCTTCAGATGACATCCATACTCCATTAATCTGTTTTGCTTTAAATTTTTGTTTCCATTTTTCCACTTCCTTTTCATTATAGGAAAGTGATAAATTTAAATTATCAGGGGTTGTTAATGTTAAAATTAATCCAGGTCCTTCTATGGCTGCTAGTTTTGCAGCAGCATCTGCTCGGTCATTTCCTCTAGAGACAGGGTCAGAGCCACCTGTATGAGCAGAGAAATGAACTACAGCTAGGGCTTTAGGCAGTTTGAGAGCAGAAAGAACTGCATTAATAATTTCTGCATTAGCTATGGATTTTCCAGCTGAGCTTAAAAATCCTCTCTGGAGCCATAGCATCCCGACTGAGTGACAAATACCAAAAGCATATATAGAATCCGTATAAATTGTTGCCTTTTTATCCTTGGCAATTATACAAGCTTGTTTTAGAGCTATGAGTTCTGCTCCTTGAGCGCTAATGTTAGAAAGTAGTGAAGCTGACCATTCAGTGGCAAATTCTGAGACTACGGCAGCTCCAGTGTAATATATGCCATCCCTCATAAAAGAGGAACCATCGGTAAATAAAATCAGATCTGCATTGTCTAAGGGAGTGTCCAAGAGATTATCTCGAGGCTTTTCTGCCATGGACACTAATGTTTCACAGTTATGTAATGGTTCTCCGGATGTAGGTAAATCTGGAAGCAAGGTGGCAGGGTTAAGAGTTGAACATTGTTTCAAGGTAATATTTTCACTATTTAATAAGGTTATTTCATACCTTGTAATTCTCTGATCCGAGAATGCCTGTGTTCTATGTTTTATCAATAATGCTTCTATCTCATGTGGGCACATTATTGTTAATGAAATCCCAATACTAAATCAATGGGTTTTGTTACTAGTAAGGCTGTAGCAGCTACTCCTCTAAAACATGGTGGTGCTCCTGATGCTACTGGGTCCAGTTGGGCAGAATAATAAGCAATTGGGCGCTGAGAAGGTCCCAAAGTCTGAGTTAACACACCAGAGGCTACTCCTCTTCGCTCATGCACATATAAAGTAAATGGCTTGTTGTAATCTGGGATGCTGAGAGCAGGGGCAGACATGATAGCCTTTTTTAGATCTGATAGAGCTGACAAGTGTTCAGGCTCTAATTAGAGGGGTTCAGGAACCAAATCCTTTGTTAATGCTATAAGGGGTTTAATGATTTCCCCATAGCAAGGAATCCATTGTCTACAAAACCCTGTTGCTCCTAAAATTGCTCTCAGCTGTTTCTTAGTGGTAGGAGCACTCAATTTTTGAATATTCTCAATTCTTTTTGGAGGAATATAACGAGCATCCACAGTCCAGATGAATCCCAAATATTCTACTTTTTGGAGACACCACTGAACTTTATCCTTAGAGATTTTATGTCCTCTTTTGTGCAATTGCAAAAGAAAGTGTTTGCTATCTTCCTGACTTACGTCCCCATCTGTTGAAGCCAAGAGTATATCATCTACATATTTGATTAATTTGCTATTTTTAAATGTTATATTGTCTGTGTCTTGGCTCAAAATTTGCTCAAATAAGCTCAGACTTTCCACATAACCCTGTGGCAGCTGACACCAGGTATATTGTGAGCCCTTCCAGGTGAAAGCAAAAATATGCCTGGAGTTCTCATGTATAGGTATGGAGAAGAAAGCTGAACACAAGTCTACTACTGTAAAGTATGTAGCTGTGCTAGGAATGGATGAAATAATAGTGTGTATATTAGAAACTATGGAGTGTCTCTTTATAACGTGATTATTCACTGCCCTTAAATATCTTAATTTTTTCTTCATTTCCTCCATGTCATCATTATTTTCTTCCTCCTTTTCTTTGTTTCCCTTTAAAACATATATAGCTGTTTTTCGCAGTTCTTCAGGGTCCATATCTGACCATCTTGGGCATTGTGTTCTAAAATAATTCTTAATTGCTTTGCAAGAGTTATTTACAAAGATCCTTCTAACTTGTCTTAAGCTACTCTCTTTAGTTAGATCCCAATCTAAGGATCTGTCTCCAAACTCGATTATTCTATCCATAAATCTGGAGGGTGATTCTTCTTCCTTTTGCTTAATTTTTTCCAGTTCCATCCACTTATCTGTGCTGTCTGCACATTCCTTCATTGCCGTGAGGATGGCCTCTCTACAAAGGTATAGTTGTAGATAATCCTCAGGATTGTTATAGTCCCATTCGGGATCCTGAGATGGCCAATGTGCTGCATTACGCCCCCGGGTTTTGTTGACATGAGCAATTATTTTATTTTTTTCACGTTCACTGAAAAAAGCCTGTAGTAAGTTCTCAACGTCCTTGTAAGATGGATTATACTGAAAAAATATGTCTCCCATCTTTTTTGTTACTAGAAAAGGATCTTGTTCATATGTGGGGATATTTTGTGTAAATTCATTTATTTCTTGGGGAGTAAACGGTATCCTATGTCTTAAAGTCACCACATCCCCATTCCGTCCTATTTCAGGTACTTCTCTTAGAGGAAACTGGCCTCTAGTTGAATTTTGTACCTGTGGGTCAGTTTGACAAGGACAGGTTTCTCTAGGAGGACAAGATCTCCTTTGCATTGGAATTTGGTTTTCTGTAGGAGAGGGAACATGAGAAACTGGGATTGCAGGAGAAGGGTTTTGGGGATTAAATTCAGTCAAGATTTGCACTGCACGAGAGAAGCAGTCTGTTAACTGGGCTATAGGGAAGGTGTTTTCCATCTCTATTTCAGGGAAGGACATTTCCTCATTCAAAGGTTCAGAAACAGGTCTGTTTCTGGTAGAGTGGGTGTTTGCTAATTGATCCTGTAAGAAACATTTTAGATCTTCTAATTGGGCTTGCATTTTATCCTCAATTTTTCCTATTTTATCCTCAATATTTTCTATTTTATCCTCATTTTTTTCTATTTTATCCTCAATTTTTTTTATTTTAGCATCTCTATATATAGTATTGAGGAGTACAAAAATGACAGTACCTATTAATATAAAAATTTGGAGGTATCCTGCATTCCTCAGTGCCCCTAATTCTTCAGCTGCCATATAATTGTCAAAGAATGTAGTACTCATTTTTTTAATATATATTTTGTAATTCCACAAAACACGTGGGGAGCAGGGCAAAGCCACAAACTTTCCACAAGGTTGTTTTTTTTTTTAATCCAGGAAGTTGTTCCTTAAGGGAAAGGATATTTAGAAACAGCTCTTCCAGCCAGGAGTTTAGAGTCCTGTTGCTGAGATTTAAAACAGCTGTTTTCTGTCTATCAGAGTCACACAGCTGGGAAGTATCTGAGGTCCGATTTGAACCCAGGACTTTCTGTCTCTAGGGCTGGCTCTCAATCCGCTGAGCTACCCAGCTGTCCCTTAAGATTAAATGGAAGAAAAAGAAAAACTGCTGATTCCAATTTAACTTAAGGAGAAAAGAGAAGAGAGAAAAAGTTTTTTATACTCACGTGTTCTAGCAGCTGTGTCTTTAAGCCAAGTTTGTTGTTAAAAGGGACTAAGTGGTGAGATGGTAGAGTAAAAAGGCAAGGAATTTCAGAAGTTTATTGAGAGAATTCTTTAGACTCCCATGTGGTCAGCCACAAATGTGACAAGGAAATCACTTTAAAAGAGTGATATATATTAATTTAAGGTCGCCAAGGAATTCAGCTATGTAATTCCTAAATGAAAACTCAAGTCAGCAGTCAACCTTTTATGGAGTTTAATTACAAACAGGAGGAAGAAAGGTATTAGAGATAGAGAGAGAGAGGGAGAGAGAAAGGGGAGAGAAGGGAATAGGGCTTAAATACCCCTTCTGTTTAGGCTGAGCCAAAAGGCCCAAGCCCTTAGATAGCTGAGGCAAAGAAAAGAGATCAGTCCCTATCACTCATGTGACCAAAATGGAGAAACAGTCTCAGGAGCCTCCACCTCCAGCTTCCTTCAGAGCAAGCTTCTCAGAGCACCACCTCTCCGAGCAAAAACCTCTCCAACCATCCACTTAGTCCTCAGACTCTGCTATCTTTAAGGAAACCATCCAAGTTCCCTCCCCTCAGTTCTCACATCTACCAATCACTGTCCATGTCTTCCCTGTGCCAATGGTGGCTCTAGCTTAACCCAGGACCACCCAGAGGTCTGTGGCTTTGCACATGTCTGTTGAAGGTCATATTCTCAAATAATTAAATCTTGATCCTTTGCTACAGCCCTTCCTAAATCCTGTTACCCTGAGTAGGGTGGAGATTGGAATAATTAAATTTTGATCTATGCTGCAGCTCTTTTCATTGTTCAGCAAAAGGTTTCTGTCCTAAAGTAATCTTAAGAAGGGAGGAGGAGGAACCTCCCTTGCCAATGGGGTTCACATTCCAATGGTAAAATTTCCAACATTCACAAGTCTAAGAAATTTTAAGGTTTACAAATGGAAGGGAGAAAAAGATATAGTTATTTGGGAGATATTCTAGAGAAGATAATTAAATTCATAGGAGCAGATAAATCATCGAATATTGGAATATGAAGAGAAGAGGAAAAACCCTGGTATAACTCTTTAGGAAATGACCATATCTGGGAGATGATGATATCCAGGATAATAAATGAGAAACTTGGAAAAAAGTAATCAGGCAAATAGGAGAGAACGTAGTGTCAAGAAAAGCAGAGAAAATAGAATATTCAGGAATTTATGAGGGCCAAGAATACCAAAAGATCCAGTGAAAAAGTATCAAGGTATATAACTAAACTTTATATGTCTTCTTAAGAGATCACTGGGAATTTGGGGTTGTAATCTGTTTGAATTTAATAATAACTAAATCACTGAGATTATTAAATTCCTGGTAATTGACTGAGCATTTCTGATTATGATTTTATTTTCCCAAGACCCATTTTTACAATTCTTAGTGAAAAGCTAGAATGAAAGACACAGAAGCCAGAAAATATTTTCAGAGTTAGACATAAACACAATGAGGATGGGAAAAGGATAATTTTAGCATTGTGACTTAAAAATCTAAATTAATTGTTTACCATAGGATATCCCAAATAATAAAATACCCAAGTCAGCTGGAAATTATGGTGATGTTAATTAATATAGAGAGAAGGAATTAAGGAGAAGAGCAAGGGAGAGGAAAGAGTTAATTTAAACTTCTCCAGCTCAGGCTGAGCCAGGTAGGAGTTAAAGGCCTTGACCAAAGGGGCCTCCCTGAGCCCAAGGGAAAAGGAAGTCAGTCTAATCACTCACCACAAGATCGTTTCAAGGAAGCTGTCTGAGTGAGCTTCTCCAGGCTGAGTTCCAGGATCGAACTGGTACCCAGCTGCTCACAGGAAGTGATCAGCCAGATCCACCTCTCTGGAGAAAGAGAGTGAAGGGAGGAAGTGACACTCCTATACAGATGGTTTTATGTCACTTTCCTGCATCTTATCTGTACCAATGGTAGCTTAGATTGACTTAGGATAGCCCAGGGGTCTGTCAGCTGCTTCTGCACATGTCTGTCAAAGGCCATTCTCCTAGATACTTAATCCTTAAATATGGGTGCAGATATCCGTGACCTTGTTAGACTAAGTAGGATGGATCAATGTAAAGTTCCCAAGACATTCCTGATCAAGTATCTCCATTGTTACAATCAGGAAATAGCTAAATCAAATCTTCTAAAGTATGGCCTGAGTAGGGGGGAGTAGTTTTTGAAGTTCACAGATGAAAACACCAGGTAAAGTAGGCAAGGTCAGCATTCCTGCCTTAGTATCGCAAATCTTTTTTGTTAGATTCTTTGTGTTTGTGTTTGTTCTTATATTGTAAACATCTTGACTTTTTTATCCAAGCAAGCCAGATTTTAAAATATTATTTTTATAAATTTGTATGCCTACATTGAATCATTAATCAAAAGTATAGCCCTTATTGGTTCAAAATAATTCCCTTCCAAATGGAACACATTTTATGTTAATCTAGCTTTAGACTTCAGATTTTATAGGAGGAGGTATTTCCCATATAAGGAATCGTTGATAGTCTATGGATAAGCAATAAACATTTATTAAGGACCTATTCTGTTTCTAGAAATAATAAAAGCTAAGAATAGTCAGTTCACTCTATAACATTTCCAATTAGCTTCTATAACTCTTTCTTTTGGTGTGGAACAGTGTTCAACTCCATGCCTATTCTGAGAAAATCCTTCTTAAAGGAAACTAAAGGATGTTTTATGTAATTTGGGTGCCACTATTAAATAGCAACTATATAAAAAATAAAGAAAAGGTAAAAAAAAGAAATACCAAAAGGAGAAAGGGAAATAAAAAGAATGTTTGACCTTCCCCTCGCCCTAAATGATCCTTGAAGTAGAATGTTCTGAAACAAACTAACTAGGCAGACTCCATTGTTTACCGATTGCTTTACAAATTCTAAATGGCTATGGACAAATGAACCATCAACTCATTTGACATTGCTAAGGTTAAACCAAATACCATTTCTCTGAATGCACTAAGCAATACTGTTGCTTTTTCTTTCCTGTTGATTTTAATGCTGTCTGTACAAGACAATGAACTTAAAACTTGCAGTAAAAATAGCACTTCAACATATTGTCAGTTTTGTCAAATCAAGTTACCAAGTGGATAGTGTAATTCACTCTCCAGGCATTTATTTACATTTCCTTGAAAACCTGCAAAGAATAAGTGATTATTTTTGTCTAAGAGGAAAAAAAAAAAACATGTGTGTGCCTATGTATTACATATAAATAAACATAGGTATGTATATATGAATATGCCAACAAACATTTTGAGTTAATCAAAGTTTATTCTGAATGCTATTTGATCATTTTCAAATCCTTTTGCAAAACAATATTGTTAAAATTATAAATATGTCAAAAAGTATAATATAATATTTATATTAAATATTATCTGATATTTCTTCTTGTCAACAAGAAGATGAAAGATTGAATTCATTAAGTCGAGAGAGAAATTTCATTTCACAAATATATTTTATTCATTAAAATGTCTCAGTAAAAAATACTAAAAATAGTTCTTCAATTATATAAACATTTGATCACATATTAATTAGGTGGAATTTATTTAGACTATTATAATTCTTACATCATATGACTTAATTTTGAAGGACCTACATGTCAAGGCCAGGCCAATATCCATTAGATACCAATAAATCTAAAGATTCCTTCATTAAATCACTATGTGAAAAATTATAGTAGTATGAATTTAAATAGACATTTCAATGAATCTGCATTTATGGCCATTACAGTTATAACTAGTTTCAATTTATTTATTTATTTTAAATGAAAACATATAGCATTTCTTATTAGATTGAATTAAAACCCTTGACATAATTTGAAATTAATTATATAGTTATGTTATTATTTTGATGTACTATGTATAACATACATTTTACATATATAACATTTACACTTAAAGAAATAAGATTTAAAGTATGTGGAAAATTCACTTAGAAGAAATTCTTAATTTCATGGCAGTTCTATATAACTGACATACTTCTATACTCTTAGGAATGCTTTAAAATTGAAATATATTTTGAAATACTTTTCAAAATAAAAAAGCTTCAGTCCTAATATTTATTTCATTTTTATATTTTTATCACCTTTTGAAGCATCAGGTTAAAATATTAAAAGATAGAGGGAACTTTAGTCCCTTAAAAACTAAACCCACATATAATAATGAAATAAAGTAGGAAGAATCAAAATGTTTTGAAACTGATTAAAATGCAAAGATAGAAGAGGTTGGATAAGGAGGGAATACCTCAGTGATTGATAATTATTTAATGATGAATTCTCTATTTGACATAAATTACTGACAACTTCAATTTAGTTTAGCAGAAATATTTTTGAACCTACATTTCTTAATACATATCACAATAAACTTCAAACAGATATAGGCAGAATATTAAAAAAAAAAGTCTACAATTTAAATGACAAGAAGAGAATCATATTAAGTAACTTTCACAGCCATTTGTCAGGATAGAACATGTAATAAGAGAAAATATTGATGAAACATTTTCTTATATGAAACTGAAATTTATATGAATAAAATTAATACAAGAATAATAAGATGTGAAGTAGTGAAAATGATTAAAAAATAACATTTCAAATAGTTCTGATCAGGTTCTGCCATAATATTGTGAACTCCTCAAGGATATGTGCTTTCTTTTGCCTTTCTTTTTATTCTCAGAACATATCACAGTGCCTGGCACATACTTAAATAACTGATTCTTTATAGAAAGTCATTTAAGATACATAATGACTAATAAAATATTAAATTAAACCATTTTAAGGAAGACAAGTGGCTTGTGCAATGAAATAAATCATTCTAAATCTAATTGTAAATTAATAAAAAATAAAATGAAAGTTCATGCCAATTCATTAATAAGAAGAGATAGATGACTCAAAATCACTATGATATCTGACATATATTGAATTGTCAAAGATGTCAAAAGATGGGATTTATCAATGCTGAAGGGCCTCCACAAAAAGAAATAAACACTAATATACTTTGGGTTAACCTAAAAATAAAATAGGCCAAAGATTTTGGAAAACAACTTAGGAATATGCTAGGAAATAATTGGGCAGATAGCTGCCATGGTTCATAAAGCATTCGACCCAGAGTCAGGAAAACTATTGTTTGCTTGTTCAAAACTTAGCTCAGACATTTAGTTGCTGTGTAATCTTGGGAAAGTAAATTAACCCCAATTGCCTCTGTTTTATCATCTGTAAAATGAATTGGAGAAATAAATTGAAACCATTATAGAATCTTTGCAGATCAAACCTCAAATAGGATCACAAATATTGAGAAATTACTGGAAAATGGCTCAAAACTAAGAGGAAAATGATTACTATTTCTTTTGATTTTGTTTTGTTTTTTTTTAAATCCTACTGGTAGACAAATGCTCAAAACATATTAGTGGCTTATAGTTTTCAGATACTTTGATAATTCTCAAATTATTACTCCTTAATCAATTCTCCAGAGAAATTGTTTTACCAATAAGATATTTGGATTTTCTTTGATGTCTATTCTTCTGACTATGTTTTATTTCTTATGTATTTTGGAATCCTTAGTTTCCCCTTGCACAATTCTAATTTTTAAAAAGTTATTTTCTTTAGTGAATTTTTGTCTATCTTTTTCTTTAAATTTAGCCAATGTTGCTTTTAAAGCAATCTTAATGATACATGTAAAATCCAGTGGAAGTGCTTGATGGCTTTGGGATGGAGGAGGGAGGAGAAGAGGGAAATAGCATGAATCATGTAATCATCAAAAAATATTCTAACTTAATTAACTAAATGAATTCATTTTTTTTTAACAAGCAGTTGTATTCATTAGATTTTGGTGCCTCAATTATCATTTGACCAATTCCATATTTAAGATGTTACTTCCTTCAGTGTTTTGGTGTCTCCTTTATTAGGTTGTTGATTCTCTTTTATATTTTTTTTTGCATCACATTCATGTATTTTCCCAATTTTTCCTCTTTCTCTTATATTATTTTAAAATCCTCTTTAAAAATTTTCTAGATTCTTATTGGGTTGATACCTAATTCATATTTTTCTTTGAGATTTAATTTATTCCTCCTTTGATATTGTTGTCTTCTTCTGTATTTGTTTCTTGATCTTTGATTTTTCCCAACTTTAAATTTATATTAAATTTGGACTCTTCTCTGAGGAGATTATTTACATATGGCATAGCATATAATTATTTCTAATACTGCTTAATATTTTTTAAATTCATTTTACTCATTCCTTTCTATTCACAGATCTAGGAATGTACATCTCATGCCCTTGCATTCTTTGCTCCAAAGCAGCTTATAAAATTGGGATAAGTAAACAAAAGTTAGTTTTGGCCAAATATGTCTAGGAGATACCTGTGAGTCCCCCTTTAGGGGTTAGTAGTTAAAGGCAGTTTTAACTAGACATAACAATGTGATCAAACACATGTTTACTTTCTGGATTTTTACTCCCACAGTTCTTTCTCTTGTGAATTTTAAAACTATTCCACCCTAATCAGACCATTCTTTAGAAGATGTGATTTAGCTATTTCCTGACCAGTAACAATGGAGATACTTGGAATAACAGAATCAGGTCTTGGAAACTGCATTCTCTACCCTACTCAGTTTATGTAAACCTTAAAATTTCTCAGACTTTATGAATGTTGGAAATTTCTCCATTGGGGAATCTTCTACTTAAAAAAATTCCCTAGCAGATAGTGAGAATTCTACTTAAGTGTGAAAACTCCTTGCCTTGGGAATATCCCTACTCCACCCTACTTAAAACTGCTTTAGGACAGAAAACTCCTTCAGAGCAATGAAAGTGCCTTAATCCATGCTTATGGAAGAGACAGGAAGTTCTTTGAGTCATGACTGTTTTAGAATTGATACAATGGGATACTAAGTACCTATAAAGGTGGGGCAACTTGTAAATTACTTAAACCTAAAAGGGTGATAAATTATTCAGAGGTTTTTTCTTAATGAAATTTGTAGATATAGCAGCATTTTTTTCTGACTTACTAAAGAGATAAAAACTACTCAGCTGTGAATTCAAAATGGGTGGTCCTTTAGAAACATCTACAGTGATTGGTAGATGTAAGGACTTAGGGGACATGACAGAGGAAATTTTGCCTTAAAAATAAGAGCTTGGATCTCATTCAGAGATCTCGATTTCTGACTCTCATTCTAAAGGAGAGTTCCTTGAGGAGCTCCTCTAAGGGGCTCTGTCCCTCTAGGGTAGGAGCTCTGGAGGCTCTTGAGAGAGAGGCCCTTTGAAACAATCTCTCGCTGGAAGACTCTTTGAGGAAGGACGCTAGCCTGGTGTCACTAGTATCCTTGTTACTCAGACCTTGTGGTGAGTTATAAAAAACTGACTGATTTCTCTTTTAAGACTCAGGTCTAGGCCATATTGGCTTGAGGCCCTTCATATTTATTCCTTTCTTACTGTCTCCCTCTTTCTTTGATTACTCATTGTATTGTTAATTAAAATCTCTATAAAACCCAATTGACTTGGGTATTTGAATAATTGGGAATATTTCCCTGGCGACCACCTTATATTTGATTTTAAAGCCCAAGACACTGTATTGAAACATATTTCTGTGGTCAAATTTACTGACCCTCTCTTGTATCTATCACAATTTATAACTTCCACTATTTTAATCACTACAGTTTAAGACCTCAACCATTTTAAATCTCACATTTATCAAGATTAGGAAGGTCTGCATCAAACTCAAGATTTAATTATCTGAGAAAATGGCCTTCAACAGAAATGTGCAAAAAAAAGGACAGACCTCTGGACTCTCCTAAGTCAACCTGGAGCTACCAATGGCATATGTGAGACGCAGGAAGTGAGGTAGAGAACAGCCTCAGGAGTTCTCATGACTTCTTGTGGAGAGGGATAGAGTTCACTTCGATCCTGGAGCTCTAGCTTGGAGGAGCCCCACAGACAGCTTTTCTTAAGATCGGTCAAATGAATGATGAGGACTGATTCCCTTCTCTGCCTTTGCTCTCCAGGGCCTTAAACTCCCGCTTTGACTCAGCCTGAACTGAGTTAAATTCCTTTTCTTCTCTCCCTCTCTCTCTATTCCTCTAATATTTTCTTTCTCCTATTGCAATTAAATCACCATAAAAATTCCAGCTGGGTGTTTCATTAGGATTTTAAAAATAAATTCCTTGGCTACCAAATATAATTATTACATTCAGTCTCAACCATAATTTTAACCCTTACAGTTTGTCTGACCATGTAGGTTGTGACGAAATACCTTCAATCTTCTTACCTTTCTTAAACCTTTTTTTTTCTACTGTGACTATTCCTTTTTATAGCATATTTTGATCACCTGAAAAGGTAAGTAAACTTGGAATTTTTTTCATTCCTCCCTCTCTCCTTAAATTAGATAGAACATAGCTGTTTTAAATATTAGCAACAGGGCCCTAAGGTCCTGGCTGGGAGAGCTATTTCTAAATCTCCTTTCCCTTAGGGAATATATGCCTAGATTAAGAGTGGGGAAAACCTGTAGAAAATTTTGGCTTTGTCCTGCTCCCCATGTGTTTTGTGAAGGCCACTAGAAAGATTATTACAATATATATGCATATATATATACATATATGTAAATGAATACTACATTCTTTGACATTTACATAGTGGTCAAAGAATTAGGGACATTGAGGAATACAGCATACCTCCAATTTTTTATATTATTAGGTAATGTCATTTTTATACTCCTCAGCACTGTGGTTAGAGATGCTAACATAAAAAAAATTAATTGAAGCTGAAATTCAGAAAAAAAAACACTAAAAAAATTGAGGACATAAAAAACATTCAAGAGAATGTGCAAGCCCAATTAGAAAACTTAAATGTTTCTTATAGGATCAATTGGCAAATATCCACACTACCAGAAACAGACCTGTTTCAGAACCTTTGAATGAAGAAATTTCCTTCTGAAAATTGAGATGGGAAACACCTTCCCTATAGCTCAGCTAACTGACTGGGTCTCTCATGGTCAATAAATTTTGGCTGAATTTAATCCCCCAAACCCTTCCCCTGCAATCCCAGTTTCTCATGTTCCTTCTCCTACAGAAAACCAAATTCCAGCCCAAAGGAGATCTCATCCTCCTACAGAAACTCATCCTAGTCTAAATGATCCACAGGTACAAAATTCAACTACAGGACTATTTTCTCTAAGAGAAGTACCTGAAATAGGACAGAATGGGAATGTGGTGACTTTAAGGCACAATATACTGTTTACTCTCCAAGAAATAAATGAATTTACATGAAATGTTCCCATATATGAACACGATCCCTTTCTGGTAACGAAAAAGATGACATATTTTTTTCAATATGATCTGTCTTACAAAGACATTGAATACTTGCTACAGACTTTTTTAACTGAACGTGAGAAAAATAAAATAATTTCTCATGTCAACGAAAGCCGGGGGCTCAATGCAGCACATTGGCCATCTCTGGATCCAGAATGGGACTATAATGACTCAGAGGATCTTTTACAACTATACCATTGTAGAGAGGTCATCCTAACCGCAATGAGAGAATGTGCAGACAGTACAGAGAAGTGAACAGAATTTGAAAAGATTAAAAAAAATGAAGAGATACCCTCCAGATTCATGGACAGAATAATCGAGTTTGGGGGTAGATACCTGGATTTTGTCCTATCTAAAGAAAATAGATTAAGAACAATTAGAAAGCACTTTGTCACTAACTCTTGAAAAGCAATTAGAGATTATTTTAGAACACATTGCCAAAGATGGCCAAAGATGGACCTTGAAGAATTGCGGAAAAGAGATTCATATGTTTCAAAGGGAAACAAAGAAAAGGAGGAAGAGAATAATGATATTATAGAAAAAATATAGAAATAATAGACATTTTTGACAGATAAGTTTGAAAAACTGGAAAGAGGGCATGATACTCAACCAATGGCACTTGCCCCTCTCAAAGAATCTAATAGTCGATTTGTTACTTGCCAACTCTTTTTTTTTAACATTATTTTATTTGATCATTTCCAAACATTATTCATTGGAGACAAAGATCATTTTCTTTCCCTCCCCTCACATCTCTTCCCTAGCCAACGCGCAATTCCACTGGGTATCACATGTGTTCTTTATTAGAACCCATTTCCATGTTGTTGGTATTTCCATTAGAGTGTTCATTTAGAGTCTCTCCTCAGACATACCCCCTCAACCCCTGTAGTCAAGAAGTTGCTTTTTCTCAGTGTTTTACTCTCACAATTTGTCCTCTGCTTGTGAATAGTGTTTTTTTTTCTCCTAGATCCCTGCAGATTGTTCAGGGACATTGCATTGACACTGATGGAGAATTCCATTACAATTGACTGTACCACAGTGTATCACTCTTGGTGTACAATGTTTTACTGGTTCTGCTCCTTTTACTCGTTATCACTTCCTGGAAGTTGTTCCAGTCTCCATGGAATTCCTCCACTTTATTATTCCTTTTAGCACAATAGTATACCATCACCAACAGATACCACAATTTGTTCAGCCATTCTCCAATTGAAAGACATCCCCTCATTTTCCAATTTTTGGCCACCATAAAGAGTGCAGCTATGAATATTCATGTACAAGTCTTTTTCCTTATTATCTCTTTGGGGTACAAACCCAGCAGTGCTATGGCTGGATCAAAGGGTAGACAGTCTTTATCGCCCTTTGGGCATAGTTCCAAATTGCACTCCAGAATGGTTCGATCAATTCACAACCCCACCAAGAATGAATTAATGACCCTACTTTGCCACATACCCTCCAGCATTCATTACTTTCTTTGCTGGCATGTTACCCAATCTGCGAGGTGTGAGGTGATAACTCAGAGTTGTTTTGATTTGCATCTCTCTGATTATAAGAGATTTAGAACTTTTTTCATTTGCTCATTAAAATTATTGATTTCTTTATCTGAAATCTGCCTATTCATGTCCCTTGCCCATTTGTCAATTGGAGAATGGCTTGGATTTTTGTACAATTAATTTAGTTCTTTGTAAATCTGAGTAATTAAACCTTTATCAGAGGTTTTTATGAAGATTGTTTCCCAATTTCTTGCTTCCCTTCTGATTTTAGGTACATTAGTTTCGTTTGTACAAAAGCTTTTTAATTTGATGTAGTCAAAATTTTTTATTTTACATTTTGTGACTCTTTCTAAGTCATGCGGTTTTAAAGTCTTTACATTCCCAAAGGTCTGACATGTATACTATTCTGTGATTGCCTAATTTACTCATAGTTTCCTTCTTTATGTTCAAGTCATTCACCCATTTTGAATTTATCTTGGTGTAGGGTGTGAGGTGTTGATCCAACCCTAATCTCTCCCACACTGTCTTCCAATTTTCCCAGCAGTTTTTATCAAATAGTGGATTTTTGTCCCAAAAGCTGGGATCTTTGGGTTTATCATATACTGTCTTTCTGAGGTCACTTGCCCCAAGTCTATTCCACTGATCCTCCTTTCTGTCTCTTAGCCAGTACCAAATCATTTTGATGACTGCTGCTTTGTAATATATTTTGAGATCTGGGACTGCAAGGCCCCTTTCCTATGTATTTTTTTCATTATTTCCCTGAATATCCTTGATCCTTTGTTCTCCCAAATGAACTTTGTTATGTTTTTTTTTTCTTAATCAGTAAAGAATTTTTTGGAAGTTCAATGGGTATGGCAATAAATAAATAAATAAGTTTGGGTAAGATGCTCATTTTAATTATATTCGTTCATCCTACCCATGAGCAGTTAATGTTTTCCCAATTGCTCAAGTCTAGTTTTAGTTGTGTGCAGTGTTTTATAGTTGTGTTCATATAGTTCCTGTGTTTGTCTCGGGAGATAGATTCCTAGGTAATTTGTTTTATGTAAGGTGATTTTGAATGGAATTTCCCTTTCTAGTTCTTGCTGCTGAGCTGTGTTGGAAATATACAGAAATACTGATGACTTATGCTGGTTTATTTTGTATCCTGCAACTTTGCTAAAATTTTTGATTATTTCAATTTACTTTTTGGTTGAATCTCTAGGATTCT
The DNA here is from genome assembly GCF_027887165.1 of Monodelphis domestica. Lineage (NCBI taxonomy): Eukaryota > Metazoa > Chordata > Mammalia > Didelphimorphia > Didelphidae > Monodelphis > Monodelphis domestica. Next base: position 473,883,245 of record NC_077228.1, read on the forward strand.
TTAGGTAGACCATCATATCATCTACAAAGAGGAATAACTTAGTCTACTCCTTGCCAATTTAAATGCCTTCAATTTCTTTTTCTTCTCTAATTGCTACTACTAGTGTTACTAGTACAATGTCAAATAATAGAGGTGATAATGGACATCCTTATTTCACTCCTGATCTTAATGGGGATGCATCTAGTTTATCCCCATTGCAGATGATATTAGCTGATGGTTTTAGATATATACTGTTTATTATTTTTAGGAATGACCCTTCTATTCCTATGCTTTCTAGTGTTTTTAATAGGAATGGGTGTTGTATTTTATCAAAGGCTTTTTCTGCATCTATTGAAATAATCATGTGATTTTTGTTGGTTTACTTGTTGATGTGGTCAATTATGTGGATGGTTTTCCTAATATTGAACCAACCCTGCATCCCTGGTATAAATCCTACTTGATCATGGTGGATTACCCTTCTGATCACTTGCTGGAGTCTATTTGCTAGTATCCTATTTAAGATTTTTGTATCTATATTCAATAGGGAGATTGGTCTATAATTTTCTTTCTCTGATTTTTATCTGCCTGGTTTTTGAATCAGTACCATCTTTGTGTCAGGAAAGGAATTTGGTCGAACTCCCTCTTTGCTTATTATGTCAAATAGTTTTTTATAGTATTGGGAATAGTTGTTCTTTGAATGGTCGATAGAATTCACTTGTGAATCCATCAGGCCCTGGAGATCTTTTCTTAGGGAGTTCTTTGATGGCCTGTTGGATTTCATTTTCTGATATGGGATTATTTATGAATACTATTTCTACTTCTGTTAGTCTAGGCAGTTTATATTTTTTAAATATTCATCCATGTCACCTAGATTGGTATATGTATTGCCATATCATTGGACAAAGTGATTTTTAATGATTGCCTTAATTTACTCTACATTGTAGGTGATGTCCCCCTTTTCATCTTTGATTCTGTTAATTTGCTTTTATTCTTTTCTGTTTTAAATTAGATTGACCATTACTTTGTCTATTTTTCTGTTTGTTTCAAAGTACCAGCTTCCCGTCTTGTTTATTAACTCATTAGTTCTGTCACTTTTGATTTTATTAATTTCTCCCTTAATTTTTAGGATGTCTAGTTTGCTTTTCTTCTGGGAGTTTTTAATTTGTTTGCTTTCAAGTTGTTTTATTTGCATTTCCTATTCATTGATCAATGCCCTCCCTAGTTTGTTAATATATGCACTCATGGATATGAATTTTGCTCTGATTACTGTTTTGGCTGCATCCCATAATGTTTGAAAGGATTTCTCAACATTGTCATTTTTCTCAATTAAATTATTAATTGTTTCTATGATTTGTTCTCTAATTAAACAATTTTGGATCATCATATTATTTAATTTACAATTATTTTTTATTTGGTTCTCCATGTACACTTAGTGATCATTGTTTTTATTGCCTTATGATCTGAAAAGTCTGCATTTATTATTTCTGCTTTTCTGCATCTGTATGCCATGTTTCTGTGACCTAGTATATGGTCAATCTTTGTGAATGTGCCATGTGGTGCTGAGAAGAAGGTTTATTCCTTTTTGTCCCTGTTTATTTTTCTCCATATATCTATTAACTCTATTTTTTAAAGATTTCATTCACTTCTTTTACCTCTTTCTTATTTATTTGTTGATTTGATTTATCTAAATTTGATAGTGGTTGGTTCAGATCTCCCACTAATATGGTTTTACTGTCTATTTCCTCCTTCAATTCTTCTAGTTTATCTATTAGAAATTTGGGTGCTATGCCATTTTGTGCATTCATGTTGATTAGTTATATTTCCTCATTGTCTATATTCCCTTTTAACAAAATATATTTACCTTCCCTATCCCTTTTGATCAGGTCTACTTGTGCTTTGGCTTTGTCAGATATCATGATTGCAAATCCTGCCTTCTTTCTATCAGTTGAGGCCCCAAAGGTCTTACTCCATCCTTTAATTCTAACATTGTGAGTGTCTACCCGCCTCATGTGTGTTTCTTGAAGACAACATATGGTAGGGTTTTGAATTCTAATCCATTCTGTTATTTGTCTATGTTTTATGGGTGTCACTTTATGATTGTCACTTGTGGACTCCCTGGCATTTTGATATCCTCCACTAATTCTGACCTTTCTTCTTTAGCTATAACATTTTAAGCCCATGATTTACTTTAAATCAGTCCCCCTAGTCCCCTCCATTGATATGTTTCCCTTTCTAGCCCCTCCCTTTTTATTTCCTTCCCCACCCCCCTCTTCTTCCCTCCCTTTTTGTGTTCCCTCCTCTCCTACCCCCCTTGGTTTTTTCCTTCTCCCTTACCCCGTTGGATAAAATAAAATTCAAGATCACAATGGATCTGAATGCTCTTCCCTCTCAGAGTTGATTTCACTTATAGTAAGGTTTAAGTAAAAACTCTCTTCCTCTCCTTATAGGAGAATTCTTCCCCTCCCCTTCCCATGTGTATCTTTGTGTGAGAAAGATTATTCTATTTAGTTTTTTTCTTATTTCTTGGAATATTTCTTAGTAACATCAATAATTCCCCCCTCCCTTTTTATTTCTATACCCCCCTTTCTCCATATCATTTTGATGCCCCAAACCTTCCCTATGAATGATTCTTCTTACTACTCTAATGATGCATACAATTTTTGAGAGTTACACATTACATTTCCCCCACATGTTAATATATATATATATATATATATATATATATATATATATATATATATAAACTGATATAAATGTAGTCCTCATAGAAGAGAGTTTGAAGAAAAGAAAAAGATAACCTTTTTCTCCTTTTCCTATTCCTTCATATTAACCTTTTCATGTTTCTCTTGCTCTTTTTCTTTGCATATCAAACTTTCCACAGAGCTCTGGTCTTTTCTTTACAAAAGCTTGGAAATCTTGTATTCTGTTGAATGCCCATACTTTCCCCTGGAAGTATATAGTCAGTTTTGATGTATGGCTGATTTGTGGTTGAAGATCCAGCTCTCTTGCTTTTCTGAATGTCATGTTCCATGCCTTATGGTTGTTCAGAGTGGAAATTGCTAGGTCCTGTGTGGTCCTGATTGGTGTTCCTTTATATTTTTAATTTGTCTCTTTATGGCTTCTTGTAAGATTTTTTCTTTTGCTTGGAAGCTTTGGAATTTGGCAATTACATTCCTGGAAGTTGTCTTTTAGGGATTTAGCGTAGAGGGTGTTCTATGAACTTTTTCAGTGAATATTTTGTTCCCTTTCTCTAGAATCTCTGGGCAGTATTCTTTGATGATATCATGTACATGTATTATGATATCAAAATTACTTTTTATTTCTGGCTTTTCTGGTAAGTCAATAATTCTCAGATTGTCTCTCCTTCCTCTGTTTTCCATGTCTGTCACCTTGTCAGTGAGATATTTTATGTTGTCTTCTAATTCTTTAGTCTTTTGACTTTGCTTTATTAATTCTTGTACTTTCGAAAGATTATTGTCTTCCAGTTGCCTGATTCTGACCTTTAAAGACTGGTTTTTCTTTTCAGTTTTATCTGACCTGTTTTTAAGGCTTAGGGCTATTTCTGCATTTTGCATATTTTGGTCTCTCATATTGCTGAGTTCCTTTTGCATTGTTTCCCATTTTTCCTGCCAGAAGGCTTCCACCTTTTTGATGATTTCCGATTTAAATTTTTCAAGAGTTTGTGGAGAATTTCCATTTCCTTTGGAAGGTTTTGGAGCATTTGTTTGTGTTTCTTCTTCTATGTCCTCAGTATTTTGTATTTTTGCTCCATAAAATGTGTCCAAAGTCACCCCCTTCTTCTTGCTTTTCTTGGTTTTTGGAGTCTTTTGCACTTCGGTACTGTTTTCCATCTCTATGGATTTTCTTCCCCTTTCCAGTCAGATATCTGAGTAAGGAGGACTGGCTCTTAGTGTATCTGTCTGATGGTCCAAGGCTTTAGCCCCAGGCAAATTGTCCATTCTCCACAGCTGCACTGTCTTCCCGGGGAAGCCCAGTGTCTGCCCTCCCCTGCCTCCCGGTGTTTCAGGTGTTACTGCTCTCAGTTCTCTCCAGTTGTTTCTCTGCTGACTTACTTCCATGCTCTGAGTCTGGCACAGCACTGTCCACAAGGTACCTCAGTTCCTTTGCCACCCCTGAGGTTTCTGTATTTTCAGAAGATCCTGCACTCTAACGGGTAGAGGTCCTGCCCTCCCTGAGCTCTGAAGGCTCCCGATGGGATTATGTTCAGCTGTGTTGGTCTGGATGTGCCCCGAAGCAAAAACCTCCACTGCTGTCTGTGTTCGATGTCCCCAGACTGGCCCAGGTTACTTTAAGGTACACCCTTTGGAGCAACCCCATTGCAGCCCAAGGTATCTGTCCTTTCAGAAGACCCTTCACTCTAAGTGGGGAGGGGTCCTGGCCTCCCTGAGCTCTGAGGTCTCCTGATGTGATTAGGTTCAGCTGGGCTGGAGCAAAAACCTCTTGTGAGACTCAGATGGAGCCCCCCTTCTCTCACTGTTTCCCTGCCTTCTGTGTTGGATGCCCCCAAAGACTGGCTCAGGTTGCTTTCAAGGTGTGCCCTTCACAATAGCTGGCCCTGAGGCCTTTTTGCCGGCCCTGAGGTTCCAGCTGCTTCTGTGGGCTCAGCTCTCTGGGTTGGGGGGGGGAGGGGTCCTGGGACCTTCCTTCTGCCTACCCCTTAGACCCTTGATCAGAGTCCAGAAGGAGGGTTCCCAGGCTCTGTCCTGTTGTTAAGTTTGAATTTCAGTCCCTTAGGAGGATTCAGTTTGTGTTCAGTAAGGAAGGGTTTTCAGAGGTCTGAAATTTTGCTTCCTCTAAGCCACCATCTTGACCTGAATTCCCCTGTTACTTGCTAATTCTGTGAGAAAAAGGGCCACAGAATGTAGAAATTTACTCAAGTCTCTTAGAAGGAATCTGCAGTTTAATACCAACTACAGAAGTGTAATTATAGAAATCACTGTAATGATGATAATGGAAACCACAACTTTAGGAATGATAAGTATAGGAATAGATATTGGGATAATGATAACTCAAAACAATGACTCCACAACAATATAACTTAAGTGGTGCTCATCCAAAAACTACTAACTATAATGCCCTTTGGGGGGAATGCCTTTCAGGGGGGTGCCCAAGGAATTTCCCAAACACAATGAAGGTGTTCAGGGGGGGAGTGGGGCACAGGAATCAGAGGGAAAAACCTTTGATTTTCTGGAATCTGATCTCCCACTACCCATTATCCCTATCCACTATCCCCCCATACTAATGAACCCCATGTTTCTTTAAAGGTGGATAATACCTATTATGCCTTTCTTTTAGACACTGGGGCTTCCTGGTGTGTATTAAAGTGAACACCTGATTTACATTGTTATTGTATTGGCTCAGAGAATGTAATGGGAGTATCAGGAATACCCCAAAGAGTTAATAAAAAACTTTCCCATAGAATGGTGTCTGTAGGACCCCTAGAGGTACAACATTCCTTCCTTTTGACACCTGACTCCCCTTTAAATTTGCTGGGGAGGGACCTTCTATGCAAACTCAGAGCCAGGATAACTTGCTCCCCAGATGGTTCATTATCATTGGAAGGACCAGAGGAATTGTTAAATTTACTACCTGTGTAATTCTCTCAAAGGGTCAGGAAGAAAAAGAACATCCCACCTTTGTAATACCTGAAGATATACCAGAGTCTCTTTGGGCCACATCTTCTTCCTATGTAGGCTTAATCAAGCCAGCTGTTCCTGTGCAGATAAAAACTAAATCTAGCCCACATCCTTCCATTCCTCAGAATCACCTCTCAAAAGAGGCAATTGAGGGAATTACCCCAGTAATTAACTCATTAATTGCACAGAGAATAATAATCCCTTGTAAATCTGAATATAACACACCCATTCTGTCCATTTAAAAAACAAAAAAAACAAAAAGATGGCAAACACCTCTATAGATCCATACAGGATTTGAGGGCTGTGAACAATTATGTTATAAAGAAACACTCCATAGTTTCTAACATCAATACTATTATTTCTTCTATTCCTAGCACAGATACATACTTTACATTAGTAGACTTGTGGTCAGCCTTTTGTTCCACTCCCATACATGAGAACTCCAGGCATATCTTTGCTTTCACCTGGCAGGGCTGATAATACTCCTGGAGTTGTTTGCCACAAGGTTTTGTAGATAGCCTGAGCTTATTTATGCAAATATAAATTTAAAAGCAAATTTAAAATTTAATAACAGCAAATTAATCAAATACGTAGATGATATACTCTTGGCTTCAACAGATGCGGAAGTAAGTCAGGAAGATAGCAAACACTTTCTTTTGCAATTGCACAAAAGAGGGCATAAGATCTCAAAAGATAAGGTTCAGTGGTGCCTCCCTAAAGTAGAATATTTGGGGTTCACCCTGACTGTGGGTGCCAGCTTTATTTCTCCCAAACGAATTGAGAATATTCAAAATTTAAGCATTCCTACCACTAAGAAACAGTTGAGAGCAATTTTGGGAGCAACAGGGTTTTGTAGACAATGGATTCTTTCCTATGAGGAAATTACTAAACCCCTTTATAACATTAACAAAGGATTTTGTCCCTGAGCCTCTAAAATTAGAACCATAACACCTGTCAGCTCTATCAGATCTAAAAAAGGCTATCCTGTCTTCTCCTGCTCTATGCATCCCAGATTACAACAAGCCATTTACTTTGTATGTACGTGAGTGAAGAGGGGTAGCTTCAGGTGTTTTAACTCAGACTTTGGGGACTTCTCAGTGCCCAATTGCTTATTATTCTACCCAACTGGACCCAGTAGCATCAGGAGCACCACCATGTTTTAGAGGAGTAGCTGCTACAGCCTTACTAGTGTCAAAAATAGTTGATCTAGTATTGGGATGCCCACTAACAATTATGTTCCCACATGAGGTAGAATCATTGTTGCTAAGACATAGAACACAGGCATTTTCTGATCAGCTAATTACAAGGTATGAAATAACCTTGTTAAACAATGAAAACATTACCTTAAAAGGCTGTTCAATGCTTAACCTTGCCACCTTGCTTCCAGATTTACCAAATTAAGGAGAACAATTACATAGTTTTGAAACACTAGTGTCCATGGCAGAAAAGCCTCAAACTGATCTCTTGGACACTCCCTTAAACAACTCAGATCTGGTCTTATTTACTGATATTTGTTCTTTTATGAGAGATGACATATGTGACACTGGAGCTACTGTAGTCACAGAATTTGACACTGAGTGGTCAGCTTCACTGTGTGAGATTTAAAATGGTTGAGTAGTGATTTAGTGATTAAAATAGTGGAAGATATAAATTGTGATAGATATAAGACAGGGTGAGTAAATTTGACTGCAGAAATATGTTTCACTACAGTGTCTTGGGTTTTAAAATCAAATATAAGGTGGTCGCCAGGGAAATATTCCCAATTATTCAAATATCCAAATCAATTGGGTTTTATAGAGATTTTAATTAACAATACAATGAGTATTCAAAGAAAGAGGGAGGGAGTAAGAAAGGAATAAGTATGAAGGGCCTCAAGCCAATATGGCGTAGACCTGAGTCTTAAAAGAGAAATCAGTCAGTTTTTTATAACTCACCACAAGGTCTGACTAAACAGGGATTCTAGTAACAACAGGCCAGCATCCTTCCTCAAAGAGTCTTCCAGCCAGAGATTGTTTCAAAGGGCCTCTCTCTCAAGAGCCTCCAGAGCTCCTACCCCAGAGGGACAGAGCCCCTCAGAGGAGAGCCTCAAGGAGCTCTTCTTCAGAATGAGAGTCAGAAGTCACGCTCTCTGAATGAGTCTTCTCAAAATGAGCTCCCTCAGAATCAGATCCAGCTCTTCTCTGAGCTCTTATTTTTAAGGGCAAAATCTCCTATGTCATCTCCCCTAAGTCCTTACATCTACCAATCACTGTAGATGTTTCTAAAGGACTGCCCATTTTGAATTCACAGCTGAATAATTTTAATCTCTTTAGTAAGTCAGAAAAAATGCTGCTATGTCTACAAATTTCATTAAGAAAAAACCTCTGAATAAGTTATCACCCTTTTAGGTTTAAGTAGTTTACAAGTTGCCCCACCTTTATAGGTACTCAGTATCCCATTGTATCAATTCTAAAATAGTCATAACTCAAAGAACTTCCTGTCCCTTCCATAAGCATGGATCAAAGCACTTTCATTGCTCTGAAGGAGTTTTCTGTCCTAAAGCAGTTTTAAGTAGGGTGGAGTAGGGATATTCCCAAGGCAAGGAGCCCTCACATTCAAGTAGAATTCTCACTATGTGCTAGGGAATTTTTTTAAGTAGAAGATTCCCAATGGGGGAAACCCCTAACATTCATAAGTCTGAGAAATTTTGAGATTTACAACTGCCCTCTCACATTAGAGCTCAAAGGGCAGAACTCATAGCTTTGAAACATGCCTATATAATTGCCAACTGTAAAAAGGCAACAATCCATATGGATTCTAGTTATGCTTTTGGCATTTGTCACTCAGTCGGGATGCTATGGCTCCAGAGAGGATATTTAACCTCAGCTGGAAAATCCATAGCTAATGCAGAAATTATTAATGAAGTTCTTTCTGCTCTCAAACTGCTTGAAGTCCTAGCTGTAGTTCATTGCTCTGCCCATACAGGTGGCTCTGACCCTGTCTCTAGAGGAAATGACCAAGCAGATACTGCTGCAATGCTAGCAGCCATAGAAGGGCCTGAATTAATTTTAACATTAACAACCACTGATGATTTAAATGTATTACTTTTCTATAATGAAAAGGAAGTGGAAAAATGGAAACAAAAATTCAAAGCAAAACAGATTAATGGAGTATGGGTGTCATATGAAGGAAAACCCCTGTTCCCTAGAGTTTCTATCACCAATTTTGCCAATCTGTTCATAAAAATGTTCACTTTGGTACCCAGGGCATCATGGACTCTGTTAAGAGTGTATGGATAACCCCCAGTATAACTACCATAGCCTCGAAAGTGTGTTCAGCCTGCTCTACCTGCCAGGCATATAACCAAAACACCTTTCATGTCATAGGTTTTGGTGGGCATCCACTGGCTTACACACCTTTTGAGCACCTACAGATTTTCATAACAATGCCAAAGGCCAGACATTATAAATTTTGTCTAGTCATAGTAGATCAACTGACAAGATGGCCAAAAGTATTTCCTGCGACCCAAGCCAAAAGGGCTTTTGTTGCTAAGGTGCTTTTAAAAGAAATTATTCCTCTCTTTGGCCTGCCAGCACATAGTGATTCAGATAGAGGAAGTCATTTTAATGATTCTGTCTTAAACCAAATATATTCTTGCTTGGGGATAACTACCAAATGCCATGTTACATATTATCCCCAGAGCTCAGGACAAGTTGAAAGGTTGAATAAAGAACTTAAAACTATAATTTGCAAATTATTCACTGAAACCCATTTAAAATGGCCTGAAATTCTCCCTCTGTCCCTATTTTATCTCAGAAGCAGGCTTAGAAGAGACCTATACATCTCACCATTTGAGATGCTTTTTGGACATCTGCCTATACGGGCTAAGCCTTTCTCCCCAGCATATACATCACTATTAGGAGGAGATACAACCATTGCTTCCTATATACAGGAATTACAAAATAAACTGCGTGAACTATATTAATATGGAACTGCAATACAAGCCGGACCACTAGACCTTTCACTTCATGACCTGAACCCAGGAGACAAGGTGTATATTAAGAATTTCCAGCATGCTGGAGCAACTCAGACTTCCTGGGAGGGACCATTCCAAATATTCTTAACTACTCCAGCATTCATAAAGGTTGGAGAGAAGGAGTCTTGGATTGATTGCTCACATATAAAGAGAACATCTTTTGTTGAGACTGATTGACTGTATCCTATCACATGCATTGGAGATAATAATCCATTGACATGTGGATGCTGTTTTTTAAGAACACATTGAATTCCTGATTTTTTTCTTCTTTTTTCCCTTATTTTTTATTATTGCTTTTCTTTTATTTTGATTAGAATATTTGATTTTCCCCCTTTCCTCATTTCTTGTACTAAAGTTACATACAACTAAATATTATTTTTCTGCACTAATATAAGTTTTATATATATATATGTATATATATATATATGTATATATACATATATATTTTTGCTATAATATAGATGCATACCCAAAAGCTTTAATCTATGGGAACCTGCCATTTATTGATAAAATGTTATGGGACTATGATTAATGTTTGTGTCTGATTCCAGGAAATGGGATAAAAACAAAGAGCACAGACTTAACCTGAATAGTGCCAAAAGAGCACACATGAAATACTAATGTGGACTTGAGGTTGCAATGCTTGACATGCGTTAAGTCATAGGACTTCCTTATACCTACACTCTTTGTGAAGTTTGACTATCATGCTGGCTCTCTATATCCTTGAGAATGAGAAAAATCAGACCAGGGAATGATGCTTCCCTATCAAAATAGAATTCTAGTTCCTTTTCCTTCTGATAGTATTACAACTTCCTGTAGTCTTGGCTACAAATATTATTGCATTCTGTCCTACAGACTTGTGGGATAGACATTATTTTAAACTGGACCTGCACAATGACCTATTATGCATTTATTCTTGTTCATTCAACATTTCATATACATAGATTTTGGTATTTTGACTCTGATTTTGAATTTTTTTTCTCTTTCTCCCAAAAGTTTAACTTTCTTCCATGTTTTCCTCCTTTATATTTTTTGTTTTGTTTGTTTTGTTTTTATTGTTTTTGAATTCTTTTAATAACTGACTCATACCCCCCATAACTCAACAATGCATCCTGAGCTGAAGTGGATTTTTTTAACATCCACTTCAGGGGGAATGTTATTTTCATAAAATCAAAGATTAAATTTTTGTTCAAAAATGATCTTCAGAGAAGAAGCTTGCTAACTCCTAAATCCAGAGAATGAACTGTTTGCAGAAAGATACCTAAACCCTTACACTACAGGAGTGTGGTTGATTGAAAATTTATTTTGAATATACACTGTTATGCCAAAGGGGACTGCCCCCTCATTGGCTTTGAATATTGTTTTTGCTGTCTCTCTCTCTCCTATTTCCCCCTTATCTAGAACTATTGTAATTTCATAGCTGGTATGTGTACAAGACCTATTAGAGAGATTAGTCTTCCTCAGGCCTCAGGGGGAAATGTGAATTTAAAACTATTCCAACCTAATCAGACCATTCTTTAGAAGTTGTGATTTAGCTATTTCCTGATCAATAACAATGGAGATACTTGGAATAACAGAATCAGGTCTTGGAAACTCTGCATTTTCCACCCTACTCAGTTTAACAAGATTAGGAAGGTCTGTAGCAAACTCAAGATTTAATTGTCTGAGAAAATGGCCTTCAACAGAAATGTGCAAAAAAAGGACAGACCTCTGGGCTCTCCTAAATCAACCTGGAGCCACCATTGGCACATGTGAGATGCAGGAAGTGAGGTAGAGATCAGCCTCAGGAGTTCTCGTGACTTCCTGTGGAGAGGGCTAGAGTTCAGTTCAATCCTGGAGCTCTAGCTCAGAGGAGTCCCACAGACAGCTTGCCTTCAGATTGGTCACGTGAGTGATAAGGATTGATTCCCTTCTTTGCCTTGACTCTCCAGGGCCTTAAACTCCCACTTCCGCTCAGCCTGAGCTGAGTTAAACTCCTTTCCTTCTCTCCCTCTCTCTCTCTCTATTCCTCTAATATTTTCTTCCTCCTGTTGTACTTAAATCACCATAAAATTTCCAGCTGAGTTTGGATGTTTCATTAGGATTTTAAAAATACATTCTTTGGCGACCAAATAGAATTGTTACATTCAGTCTCAACCATAATTTTAACCTTTACACTCTGGATATGGTTAGTGTTCTTTATCATATGTCCCTCAGAATTGTCCAGGATCATTGCAGTGCTGCTAGTAGAGAAGTCCATTGCCTTCGATTGTGTCACAGTGTGTCAATCTCTGTGTACAATGTTTTCCTCATTCTTCTCCTTTCATTCTGCATGAATGCCTTGAGCATAATATGGAATTCCTCCAGTTCATTATTCCTTTTAAAACAATAGTATTCCATCACCATGAAATACCACACTTTGTTCAGCCATTCCCTAATCAATGGACACCTGCTCATTTTACAGTTTTTTGCCACTCCAATGAGCATGACTATAAATATTTTTATACATGTATTTTTTAAATTATCTCTTTGGGTTACAAACCCAGTAGTTGTATGGATCAAGGGGTAGGCAGTGTTTTAAAATAACCTGATTTCTTCATGTAGATACCAGAATCCTATTTCCAGTTATATGATTTTACCATTGTCATGAAAATATTGGGGCAGGTTAGGAAAATATTGTCCATTTCCTCTTTAGGTATTTAGCAATTGAAGATGTCTTGGGAAGGGATGAATAATTAGCTTCCAAAATTATTTTTAATTACTTGATATGCTGAATGAATTTACCTGTGATCATCAAGAGCAATCATTGACCAATGAATGTATTTCTTATTGATAGCTTTATCAATACATTTATTTTTTTAACCAGAACCCAGTCACAGAATTTTTAGTCTTCAAAGCTCCAAGAATCTAGCAAGAATCTAGGGACCACTATCCCAAACTTCATACCTTTCTTGCTTATGTTTTCAAAGCTAGTTCTGAGGATTCATGGGTTTTTAGTGTTTCTAGGGTGGCTTGATCTAAGGAGAGGTGTGGTCCTCTTGACTTATGGCTTGATAATTACCCAGAAAGGAATATTATTACCCTATAGCCCCCCAGGCCTAGCAATACTGCTGGCCCTGGGACTTTCTCCAGGTTACTTGTTATCCTATAGCTCTTGTTGATAGTGGATTCCTTTACCTTGGAATGGAGACAAGGGTCTCTATTCCCCATTAACTAATTGGCCATAAGCACTCCTATTGACCCTGAAATGGAGACAACTGCTTCTTTTACTCTTTAACCATACAAGCTGTCACTCCTTCTGGCCTTGGGGCTACAACTTGGAATTGAATGTGGACAATTCATCAGGGTTCTGAAACCAGTGGCAGCAAAGTATCTGTTGAAATTTCCATATGACCAGTTGTCCATCCCCCACCATCCAAAGGTTTAAAGCTCCTGAATATGCTGGTCCTACCACCAATTTAGGATTCCCAATGCCAGTTGCAGAGTACTTCCTGATCAAACCCCATCCCAATGAAATAAGCCATCCATGATGACCTTTTAAGTTGTCTTTTGCTGAGAAAATTATTTCACCCTATGTATTATTGATTCTGCTTCAATATAATTCAAGTTGAAGTTATTTTAGAATTGTTTAAAGGGAATTTTAGATAGCTCATCTGAGTGCTTCTCTACTCTAGGACTTTGGTTCTCTATCCCACTCAGCAATTTAAGTTACAAAAAGCCAACCAAAAGAGGCTACCACTACCCATAAAGTAGAGGAAATGAATGCCTTCATTTTAGACTGTCTGATAGGATGACTCCTTCTTAGAAAATACGGTTATGTCTCCCAAAACCCCAGTTATTGTGTGTGTATATATATGTACATATATATACATGCATAAATATGTATTTATATGTATATATGAATACATACACCATGTATTCATGTGCATATATATACACACATATCTACATTCATGTAAATAAATATACACACTCAGATATATGATAACAAAACTACAAACTTCAGTCTATTCCTAAGTAGAACTATGCACCCAAAGTTAGAAAGTACAAATATACCTTGGTACCACTATATAAAAATAAAATAATCAATTTAAAGAAGTGTGGTGATTGTAAATACAATGAACATATTAAATGCTTATTTTGAGCCAGAAGCTGTTTTAATTACTGTGAATACACATGTAAATAGAAAGAAAGACAATCTCTATTCTCAATGTTCTCATACTCTAATAAGAGAAAACATTGTGTGTAAAAGGATTGGGGAGAAGAAGGGATAAGGATATCCATGCACATGGGCATGAGTTTTAAATTTCAGAAACAGAAAGAAAAGAATGATTGATGAAATTGGGCCTCTTTATATGGAACCCCCAGGAAGAACTCTTTGTTGGAAGAAGTAGATCAGGCCTGCCATGGAATATTACAGTTTGAGAAGACCACAAGTATATAGTTGAATGTTCTAGGACAGTCAAGAATCTCCAGGCACTGAGAAGTAAGACAGGAAATAAGATTTGTGGGCAAAAAGTGAAGTAAAGAATTTTTGGAAAATTAATGGTTTTATTTATACTAATTGGATATTACAAGCTTCCATAAATAAGGAATTGCCCAGGAGAATTAGTACAAAGAATATCTTCTTATAAACATGATCAGAAGAAAAAAAAAACAAAGATGGATGGGTTGTTCAAAAACAAATTGTGAAGTATAACGTAAAATTCTATGTATACTTATATTATCCATACAACATTAGGAAAAGACAAGACATATCCTCAATGTATTGGATGGACCCTGTCTGACATACTCATTACATGACTTTGACTAGATTTACAAAAGATATAAATGATCTTTATTCCAAAAGAATATTCTTATTAATCCTTACAAGTACATTAGGAGCATCGAAGCATGAAACTTTAGAAGGAAACATCAGAAAGCAATGAAGATAAAGACAATATAGCAAATGTTATAGATAAATCTAGAAATTCCCCAGTGAGAATTTTCCCATTGCTGATTCTACATTATTAAAGAAAAAATAATATTTATTTTGATTTATTTAGTTTATTTAGTTGTCTCATTTTAAAATGATCAGATGTTTATGTTAACCAAAATTGATTATATGAAATTAAATGTAGGAAAAAAGTATGATATGTTTGAACTTAGAAGAAAGCTGATCAGTACTATCATTGTAGGTCTTAAGAAACATCATTATTTTAGATATACAAACTACTTCCAAAATATATGGAGTAATTTACAAATATATTGCTATAAATTGCTCCCTTTTAGCCTTTCAATTTACTTAGCTCATTCTCAGAATGCCTAACATGTTTAAATCAGACACAAACAAAACTGCATCCTTAGATTTCATGCTATTAAAGCATCATATTATTAGAATTCCAAAACAAGATTATCTTTAATCGATCTTTTTAATATAGACAACTAACATTTGGGCATATATTTTGCTAAATACTTTAATTATTTTTAGATGTCAGTAATTTAGAAAGCATCACAAATATGTATAAAATCTTAAAATTTAAATGAAGGCATTTATTTTCATAAATTTTGCTTTGCAGAGAAATATTTAATTTGATCAAACACACTTATATTAAGTATTTTCTATTTGAAAAGTTGGATTGTTGGAATATTCAGTTTATCTCCCTATATCAATTTTCTGCCATTCATCATATAGCTAATAAGCTGATATTTCTAAAATCAGACTGACCATATCATTCCCCAGTTCAACAGACTTCAGGACTTCCCTTTATTTCTAGTAAAAAGAACATACCCATTTGCTTGAAATATAAAGCCCAATATAACACTGCTCCCACTTACTGTTTCTTAGTTTATATCCCTCACTTCCATATTCTCTATTATGAAATGGCTTGTTCCCTATAATCATGCTAACATCCTACTATTGGACTGGGACATCAGTGCCCCTTTTCCTGGAACACTGTTTTTCTCAACCAAAGTAAAAATGAACCCCATGCAGATAAATTAATGTGTTTCTATGATATATATGTATATATATATATATGTGTTTGTGTGTGTGTGTATGTATACACATATACATTTATCTTCTACCACTGTTCTTTTATTATTGAAATTTTTTAATTATTTAATTAATTTAGAATATTTTTCCATGTCTACATGATTCATGTTCTTTCCCTCTCCCTTTCCCCCTGTAGCTAATGAACAATTACACTGGGTTTTACATGTATCACTGTTCTTTGTAACATGAAAAACCAGTATTAGATCATGTTTCCTAGAATCCCTGACCTTGGCACTATCTCCAACTGAGTTCCTACTGTGCTTCATTTTTTTCCATATCTGACAAACCCTCTAGTATTTATTCAGAACCCTTTTTCATCCCAAGCCTGGAAATACTATATAGCTACACTCCTGATCCATGCATCACAAGTACTGGGTGTTTTTTTTTTCTGAGTTATTGGAGATTGATACACTTAAATGAAGTTGCAAAAACCTCAGAGGGAAGCTGTCCTGTTAGAGGGAAGAAGCATGATCTCTTGTAGTAGATACTGATACTAGGAGAATTATGGTAATGGGGAAATGTTAGAGAGGTAACACTAGGAAGCAAGCCAGGGAAAGATTGGATATTGAGCCCCTCCCCCTGAAATACTTCCTGTTCCCTTCCAACTGTCTTAAAATATTCTTCTCAGAGATGTTAAGTTTGAAGATTTCCCCTAATAACCAAATCCCACAATCAAATCCTTTAACTAAGTGGTCTTTTATTCTTTTGGGTAGAGGAGGTAAGGAGAAGGGAGAGTGAGAGGAAAACAGGTCTCCCTAAAATTTCTAAGTTATCCTGTTGATTGAAGATTTTAAGATATATTCAAATTCAGGAAACAAAATTATTTTTCCCTAAGGGGAGATATTGACAGCAATGCTGACAGCTTTCTTTTTGGCTAAAAACCCAAAAGTCTTTTCAGCACATAGTCTTATGGATAAGAGAGTTTGTCTTTCACCTTTTGGTTCAACAGACAGAGAAAGAATCTTTTCAGCCAGCTCAAGCTGCTAAACTGCCCTTTCCCAATGTTCCATGGAACTGTCTCCACATCTCAGTTGATTGTCATTTCACAAAGTTCTAAGCTCCTTTTCTTCTTTGCAAATGCCTTTGTCAATTCTCAAAATATTCATTTACACTCTTTATTCATATTCATTATGCCATTTTAGAATAAGCCTCCATGTTATTACAAACAGGCAGCCATGTTTAACTTCTCTTTATTGTTCTTGTCTTTGGCCAAGAACAACCAAAAGATAAAGAAATTTGTGATATTTCAGTCCCCTGAGGTCAGTGAGTGAGAAGTATATTATGAAATCTCTCTTTGTTCCTCTGAAACACAAAAAGCATCCCCTCAAAGACAAGAATGACAGGGTTTGTACACAAAACTACTTTTGTTCTTTGTATTTTGTTTATAAAATCTTTAACATAATGCAGAAATTGCTTTTATTTAGAATTCTATTTTTCTTAGAAAAATATTATTTTCTATTTTTCAATTAATTATAATTTTAACTTGGATGATAAATATAGACCATAAAAACATTTTATTAATTTGTAAATACTGGCATTACTTTCCATTATGATAACAACAAAATAGTATAAAAATACTTCATATAAAATGTGGCCTTTTCAGGGAGATATCAAAACAATTATGACTTAGTTGTAAATCTGTCATCTCTCCCAATATAACTAAGGGCAGCTTCCAATTTAAATACCTAGTCAAAACAAAATATCATTGTAACCACTTAATTAATATATGTAGTTGATAACAAGTAAATAAATCCAATAAAAACAAACAATGGAAATTTAATGGTTCTCCCCATTTAATCTTTCTCTTTTGATATTAAAATGTCATTTACACTCAATGAATATAAAATTCTCAAATGTCACTGACAAACATAGGACAAATAAAATCTACAGAAATTAGTTTGGAATAATAGAACTTATTATGAAAATAATAATAGGGCAAGGTTGATGATAGACATATGTCATCAGATTTTTCAAACATAACTAAAATTGGTATACATCCATTTGGAATCTTTGGAATGGCTAAGATCCGAGAAGAGAATCAAAGAGCTATTGGAGATGAAGGTTGCATGAATTCAAAGAGCAACATATTATCAATGAAGCTGCAGACACATGGCTCAGTCTTGTAATAGATGATATTGGAGGGTATATTTGATGGATACTAGATCTAGATACTAATAGATCAAGTAGTTAGAGTCTTCTTTTGCCTATCCTCTTCCCTTTTATACCTCCCTTCCTCCTTCTTCCAATCTTCCTTCCTCTCCTCTTCTTCCCTTCAGTTTCTCCTTCCCCCTTGTTCTTCAGCCTCCTTCTAAGTCACTCAGGGTGAGCTATGATGTTTCAGAGAAAATAGTCTTTTCTCTTCTTTATCTCAAATAAGGGTTTATTGGGGAAAACAGGAAAGATAGAGGATGAAAGTAAGTAGGGTGGGGTTTTCCCTATTATCTACAGGGAGCTCTAGGTTAGAAGATATTGAGAGAAAATGACAATTCAGTAACTACCATGAAACAGCTAGTCAGAGAGAGATTTATGGACTATTGTTCTTCTTCTTCTGCCTTCAAATCAGCCAGGTCACCTCCAGCTTTATTATCCCAAGTCCTGGAGATAAACTCAGCTTCTTACTTCAAAGTCACCACCATCAGCCCAAAAAGACTTCAACCAAGTCCCAGAAAATCAGTCACCATTGGCTTTTGCCTTCAACTGTTTCCCACTCACATTCCAAATGGAATTTTCCTTTGATTGACAGCTGATCAATCTCCAGCTTCTTGTCTTGCTTCTTGTCCTTTTGCATGCCTTTTAGTTTCTCTCCTCCACAGTCTTATATATTTGTTTCTGTAAAAGGAGAGGTTTAGTATGATGGTGTAAGAACAAGGTCACTGCCATAAGAAACTATAACAGTTATTCTAAAGCAATCTGAGTGAAATGATGAATGCACATTATTTAGGAAAATAGAAACTAGGGAATGCATTGATTTAGATTGCAAAAATTTAATACCCATTGAATAATTAACAAGAAATGACATAACTACTAAAATTATGTACCTGCAATTAAAAATTTTTTTGAAGTGACAGATGACAAATGATCATAATAAAATATATATACCTCAAAAGAATCTTTAGAATTCAACTAATAAATATTTTTGGAACTAGAGTTTTTATATATCAAATTATTGCCTAGCATATCTAATATATAATAATTAGGTATAACATCTTAAGAAAATATATTTTAATATATCTCACTATCCCAAATGCACATAATTTCCAAGCTACAGAGAACAAAAAAATTACCAAAGTATAGAGACCTGGCTGAAGACATGAAAATTAAGGGTCCATAGGATGAGAAATGTATCTTCTCAGTTGTCCTACAAGACATGGGAGTTTTTCCAAGAGTGTTTCAATTGAGATATAAGAAGATGAATTTAAATTCTGACATTTTATTCATTTAACTAGAAATAGTAGTTATTATACTTCCTTATGTAAGAATTAAAATAAAATTTAATAAAATGAATAATTTTATGCTAGAGACTTATTAAAACATGTAAACCCCATAAAACATGAGAGGTCAGATTAAAATACTTGCAAAGATAATAATAATAATAATAGTATTCTAATATTTAGTGGCAACTATATAAGCTAATAAATTTATCTACCTGTATATATTAAATGAGTAAGAATAATAGGAAAATAATTTCCCAATATTTTTCTTTCCCAAATTCAAAGTAGGATAATAAATATAATAGCCTTAAGTCTGTAATGAATTGTTTCTTACCACTAAGAAAATATATTTACATATATATATGTACATATATATATATATATTTCCATGACCTTCTTAAATCTTGAATATTTTGCAACTATATTATCTGGGCTTAGAATTTTATACAAGAAGAATTCTATTTAAAATCCAATAGAACACCCAAATTTGTGAGAAAAGACAAAATCAAAGTGATAAGAAGTAACCTGAAATACTGGATGTAATCATATGAGGTAGCTCAATTCCTAAACCTTCCACAAATAAATAGAATATATGAGTAAGAAATAAAATGTTAATTTCACCTTTAAGTGAAAAAACTATGTGAAACTTTGAATGGGACTTATTTTATTTGAATTAATGAAAGTATTTATTTTTGTTCATGCACATTAACTTCAGCAATATACTGCACTCTGAAATTCTACAGGACACTTCAACATTATGTCTGTAAAATGTTTCCTTTCTTTCCAGTCACAAGGTGGAATAATTGCAGCCTTTAACCTTAACCCTCACTTATATTTTCCTGGATGGAACATTAATGAGATTGAAGATAATTGGCTCCTTGTCCCAGTTTTGTACCTGTGTGATTTGGTGGTAAGTTTCCTTAATCTCCTTACAGTGAATTTTAAATGAGCTTCATGGAAACCTCAAATCCCAAAATTTTACAGTACCTATAAAATATTTTGAACATTACATGTAACTGTCTTGAAAAAATTCATAAAAATAAAAAACATAGTGATAACTAAATGTTTTCTTTTCATGTTACATCAAAGGGATTCCAATTAATTTATTGAGCATCAAATCTCTTAGAAACAAATTAACTGAATTTAATAATATATATATTGATATTAAACTTATATTGTATAATACACATACTATTCATATCTTACTATAGACACAACAAATATACAATGCATTTGGCCAAGTATCGAATTCTGAGCAAAGAAGAGGAAAATTGACTGATTTACCTTAAATTTATTTCAATGATGATACAAGACTTCTCCCAGAAATAATGGGTCATCTTTTTAACATTAGTGTTGTTTAAATTATGCCATCTGGTTTCATGGCATGAAATACTAGAGTTTCTGCTCTATTAAAACTGGTGATTAAATAAAAGGCAATAGAGGGAAGCATGATTAGATATAAGTAAGCTGCAATATATCATACATTAGATATTATTTAGACGTGATATGGACCTATCAGTTAGTATATTGTAAGCAAAGCGTTTAAAATGTTAGTTACATTACCGATAACCAAATTTTTCATTAGAAAATAAATCCTTCTTATAATTCACCTCTCTTTGCTTGTAATAATTTCAGTATAAATTATGATGCTATTTCCTTTGATAATATATTTTCTGTTATATATTAAAACTAAACTCTGATATATAGTCTATATTAAATTTTATATTTCTCTCAGTCAGTTAACAAATCAGATTTGTGCTAAAATATTTACATTATTCTTTCTCTTCCTGCGCATGAAGAAATAAAGTATTTGGAAGATTGTTGGACAGAGAAAAGGTATTGTTTCTTCACATGGGGACAATATACTTCCATCTTTCCAAAGGATGCATGAATTCTGAGACTGAGTGCATTAGAAAAATGTATCTGAGCTAAACAAGTGTTACACATATATCGTTAAAACAGATCTCAAGAAAACAATTCTGTAGGTGGCAAAACTGAAGGCTGTGCAGGTAATTCCAATTTTATAAACACATGAAACAATGGGGTGTAATAAATATATTAATGCTAAGAATAGTTGATTTTGGAGTTGAAGTGCTAACATAGTAACATATTTGATTTGCATTTTGGTCAATGGTTGAATGAAATCCTTGTGTCTACAATTGTAACATATTATTGATGTTATTGTAAAGTGACCTTGACAGAGACATCAAAAAGCAGGATATGCCTTTGTAGATCTATAATTAAAGAAGTTCTAAATCCTGTTGTGTTTCCATTGCTTATAGAAATGACATGGATTTTATTTTCTAATAGTTACTGGTAGAATCAATAGTCATTGTACAGAGTAATTACAATTGTTATGTGATAATATTTTAAATGAAACAAAACAGTGAATCCCATCAGTATCTTTCTATTTCCTGTTGCAGTATAATCATGGAAATTATTGTCTCTTACAATGATCATTTAGATAACCATCTTTTTTTGAGTTTCCGCTCCATCTAACAATAACAAGATTTTCAGTCTTTGTTGTCAGGATAATTTTGCTGCTGGGATTTACTAATTTTTTTTAGTTCATAAGCAATCTTTGGCAAGTATAGGAATGATTTATATATACTGTTTTACCAACTTTCTTACATTGACATTTATGAGTACTATGCAAAAATATGAAAATTTCAGTTGTTTTGATATAGGAATGGTTGAAAATAAAATTGAACATTTATTACTAAAATTAATTCCAAATTTTATGCATTTATTTATGATCTTTGGTCATAATTTTTTTTGCTGCACTTAGGAGAATGTTTGCTTGCCTGAAGTCTCTCCTTGCTCCAATTCATCCTTTATTAAGTCACTAAAGTCATAATCACAGGCACCATCATGTCAACACAATCTCTTCATTCAATAAATCTCTGGTAACTTCCTATTGCTTCCAGAATCAAATAGAAAATGCTCTGTTTGTCATTCAGTCCTTCATAACTTAGTATTCTCCTACCTTTCCAATCTTCCTATATTTTAATATTTGAAAGACACTCTTCAATTCATTAACTCTGCCTCCTTACCTTTTGAGAAACAAGATACTACAATGCCTAAGCCTCAAATGTTTTCTCCATGTTGTTTTCTTCAGTTGTTCCTCCATGTCTAGAATATTCTCCCTTCTCTATTACAATTATTTATATCCCTGGTTTCCTTTAAGTCTTAGCTACAATTCTATCTTTCATAAGAAGCCTTTCTCAACTCTTCTTTGTTTCAATTTTTCTCTTAATTAGTTCCAATTTATTCTGTATAGAGCTTACATTCTATGTTTGTTTGAATGTTTTCTCCTTCATTATGTTGAAAACTTTTATTGAGGATAAGAACATTCTTTTTCCCCCTTTTCATACTCATGTTTTTATCATGTCTAGAACATAGTAAATTCTGAATAAATGCTAATTGATTCAGTGATGCAAAGTCTTTAGTATCCTAGGCACATAGGATAATTCAGTTTACTTATAGAAATTTTCCTCAGAATTTTTATCATCAATTAAGTTTTACTTAAAATGCATACTTAATGATGGTGTGTGTGGGTGGGATACTGTGTATGGTGGAAATGATTGGTATCCTAAATGTATTGGGGGATAATTTGTATCCTTTTTTTGGTTTACTGATGAATATAAAGACTAGATGAAAAAATAATATTTCACTTTCTTTTTTCACATCTTCTATTAAGAACACAAGGAATCAATATAACCAAGGCTATGGAAATTTATAAACATTGTTTTAATATTTTCACATAATTTAAGCATTTGTTATAAAATATGATCAATCTCATTTTGGAGAGATGTGAAGTTACTAAAAAATTGGCATGTCTAGTACCTTTGTATATTTTTCTGAAAGTATGACAAATAGATTTGAGATTTCTCTGTAAAATTTTCCTTTGTCTTTTCTTATTCTTACTCTTGATACAGATATTCAAAAATATTTTACCTTTATCCTACATTATAGTGAATTAACAGAGTATTCAATACATGCAGATATAAACTATAAGATTTTGCTCAAAATGCCATTAATTTTTTCCAATTAAATATATACATATATATATGAGTTATTGGAATTCTAAATTCCTTTCCTCTCTCCCTTGGAACCACCTTCATTGGGAAGACTATCAGTTTGATAAAGGCTGGTATATTAATACACTGTTGATAGAGCTATTAAATGATATAACCACTTAGAAGAGCAATCAGGAATCCTGCACAAAATGCCATAAAACTGTGTATATTTTTATCAGAGAAATACCTTAACTAGGCCAGAAAGAAAAAGGGAAAGGATCTACCTATTTAAAAATGTTTATAACAGTTCTTTTTGTAGTGACAAAAAAATGGAAATTAAAGGGATGTCCATAAATTGAGGAATGGCTGAACAAATTTTGTTATATGATGGTAATGGAATACTAATGTGCTATAAAAATGACAAGATGATCACAGAAAATATGGAAGGTCTTATATGAAGCAATCTCAAGTAAAGTGAACAGAACCAGGAGAACAATTTACATAGCAACAACAATGATGCATGATTATCAACTGTGAATGATTTCACTATGATCAATAAAGTAAGGACCCAGGACAATTCCAAGGAACTTATTATGAAAAAACATAACCACTGCCACAGAAAGAACAGACAAAGTCTGAATTCAGATTGAAACATGACATTTCTCACTTTAACTTCTCCATTATTTTTTCTTTTAAGTAATAGTTTGCCTTTCACAACCTAACATGGAAATATGTATTGTATGATAACATATGTATAACATATGTCACATTACCTTCTTTCTAGAAGTTGGAGGAAGAGAATGTAGATTGCATGATGGAAAGAAAACCCTACTATTAAAACTTGTATCAATAAGTAATCAGGGGAAAACTTTCCACTTTTTGTAAGTTTCTTTTAAATCAAATAATGATTTATTGTACTAAAAACTTGGATTTTTAGATTTAACAAAGACTATGTTATTATGGTTATTTACTACTGTGTACTGGGTATCTTATCTTTTTAACTGATACACCAGTAAATTTTTAGCCAGTATTCGATTTATTTTTCCAGATTATATGTTGATATAATTATCAATAACAATTTTCTATCACTTTGAAATTATGCCCTTTCCTTTCCCTCCTGCCCCTTCCATAAGATATCAGGTAATATGATATGGATTTTAAGTGTTTTAAACAATACATAATTCTATATTCAGCATGTTGTGAAAGAAGATAAATATCACTTACATTAAATTAAAAAAATAATAGAGGAAATCAAGTAAAGAATGATATGCTTCAGTCTGCATTGAGACTTCATCAGTTCCTTCTTTGGCAAGGAAGTTTTTTGTTTTATGAGTGCCCTTAGATTTGCCCTAGATTCTTTCCTGGCTGATGCTGATTTCATAGTTGATCATCATACTTTTTTGCTGCTGCTGTGACCAATATTCTCCTGGTTCTGTTCATTTCACCTTGCATCACTTCATGACTAAGCTTTTTTTTTTAAATCATCTCATTCATTCTTTCTTATATTTCTAATCTTTTTCCTAATCGTAGTTTATTTTTTGTTATTTCTAATAGCACAGTAGTATTCCTTTATATTATACATGACAACTTGTCTAGTCATTCCCCTAGTCCATGGTTTTAGATACATACTTCTTATTTTAAGGAAAACTACATTGATGCCTATGCTATCTGGTGTTTCTAATAGGAAAGGGTATTATATTTTGTAAAAGCAATTTCTTGATGGTTATTTTTCTATTATTAAGTTAATTATATCATTTCTATAGACTTTATAATTCATATGGTCCATTATTCTGATTTTCCCTAATAGTGAACCAGCCTTCCATTCCAACCATGAATACTTTCTGTTCATGGTCATCTTTGTGATATATTGCTATCTTCTCCTAGCTCAATTTTATTTTAAAATTTTCACATCAATGTTAATTATTCATCCCTAATTTTATTTCACTACTTTTGATCTTCTTGGTTTAAGAATGAAAACAACATTTATGTCATTAAAAAAATTGAAATGAATCCTTTGCTTCTTTTCTCAAATATTTTATACAGTACTGGAATTAATTGTTCTTTCATTTTTGGTAGAATTCACCCTTGAATCCATTTGGCCTAAGAGATTTTTCTTAGAGAGTTCATTGATCCCTTGTTCAATTTATTTTTTTCTAGGATAAAGTTATTAAAGTATTCTATTTTCTCTTCTGATAATGTGGGCAATTTGTGTCCATCCATTTCACTTAGATTGTTAGGTTTACTGGCACATAATTGGGGTAAAATTGTTCCAAATATTTGCTTTAATTTCATCTTCAATGGTGGTGAATTAACGTTTTTATTTTTGATATGTTTAATTTGATTTCCTTTTTTAAATCAAATTAATCAATCATTTGTGTATTCTATTATATTTTTCACAAAATTGCTTCTTTAACTTACTAAATTTTCTTCTTTTATATTTTAATAAATTCAGAATTTCAATTTTATATTTAATTGGGGATTTTTAGTTTGTGCTTTTTCTAGTTCATTTTATTTGCATGTCTAACATATTAATCTTTTCTTTCTCTTCATTACTTTTTAAGTCATGACAATTTATGAGTCATGAGTTGAAAGTGGGGAGGAAAGTGAAGTATAGAGAGATTGGAGTTCACAGTGAGGATGATGAACAGGTTCAGAGATCATAACAGAAGGAAAGATGGGGTGATAATATATTATCAGATCAGGGCATTCCAGAAAGTTTCATGACTTTCAAAAAGTAATACTTGATGACAATGGCTAAGAACACAGTTATATCATTTATGAATATAGCTGAGATATAGCAGGAGAATAGATTATGGTAAATGAGTAATGTAAGAAACTAGAAATTTAGTTGTGTTGAAAAGAGCATCAATATTTATTTTGAGTTCCCTTAGTCTCAGGGCAGGATATAGGAAGACCATGAGGTAGGCACTGATCCCACTAAGGAAATAATGCGATTGTGGGATGATGTGTTGATAGATTACAGCTAGCAGTGACTTGATTAAGGGATAAATATAGATTGAATGAACATTATTGTAGGAGAAGTTCAAAATGAGGTAAAATAATAGTACCTATCTTAAATTTTTAAAGATCAGATGAGATAACAAATAGAAGGCATTGTATAAGCCTTAAATGGCTATCATAAAACCAATTATTCTTATTTTATAGTCTTATTAATAAAAATTTGGCATCAATTTTGGTTGTATAAATACTTTAATAAAAAATTCTTAAAATTTACTTATATACTTAATGTTATGCACATCTCTAAAATCTGTTTTTATATACGGAAGAGTAATTAAAGAGATGAAAAAATATTCTTCATGAAATTTATATTAATCTAGAGAACTTCACATATATGCTCATTACCAAAGAAGTCAAATAAATAAATCATTATGAAAGTATCATGAGGAAACTACTTTAAAGCATTTAAACTGAAGGTCTTTGCCATTTCAGCCATATTTCTAGCTCATACAAATAAAAACACACACACACACACTAAGAATCACATTCTCAGTATTACTAACTTGGAAATCCCCCCAAATATGATAGAATTCTACATTTTTATCTATCCTTAGAAAGATTTTTAAAAGTATAGAACACATACGGTTTATTAGCAGGAATGGTTTCATTTTTTGTCTGTCATATTTGCACATAGACAAAATGTAAGTGTTTATTATTGACTTGACAATTGACATTTCATTACCTTCTAGTTTGTTGAAATGGCAGCATAATAACTTGACCTTTAAACTCAGTTCAAGACAGAATAAAAGGTCTTAGAGGGGAGAAAAGGTGTCAACAATCAGCTATGCAACAGGATTTAAGACTTTGCATTCTCTTATTAAGTTTGGCCTCTCTTGCTTCAGTTTTTGTCTCTTGAAAAGTAGTCACCATCACAAAATCTCACATAGACTTCTAATGCACAGGGTATGATTTTAACTCGAAATTCAATTGGGACTAATGAGCCCCCCCCAGATTTTCTAGTAAGATGGAGAATGAGGTACAACATAACTACACTGAAAGTATTTGGTTGTTTTCTTGAATTTTTTTCACCTTATTCTCTTGCCAGTGGGAAGAGCTGCAGAAAGTTACTTTTCCCCTTCTTTTCTGTTTAATGGAATGGCAGTATCCCTCTGTTAAGCTTAAGAAGTCACAGATTAAATAATAATAATAATAGCTAATATCTGTGGCACCTACTAAGTGATAAGGTCTGTTATGTGGTTTATAATTATTACTTAATAATTAATTAAGAATAATTAAACCATACGCCAATACTAGGGGTGGACATAATTATTATCCTCATTTATATAGATGAGGAAACTGAGATAAACAAAGGATAAGTGACTTCCTCAGGGTTGCATCATAAGTGTCTAATTTGAACACAAATCTTCCTAACTTCACATCTGGTCCTTTATATACTTTGCCACCTAACTGTCCTATATTTGTCTTTCCATTGTTGGTTTAGAACATGGAGACTTTTCAGGATAGGTCAAATTTGATTCATTGGTCAGAAATATTCTGAGTAACCTTAGCCCTCCAAATTCTGTTGTTGTGCCATGCAAATTGTCTTAGAAATTTTTAAATCAAAAAGGTTATCTGTCCACTTTTGGTCCATTATTCTGAATTCTTGCTTTTAATATTCAAGGGTATCTGGTAGCAATTCCTAAAGGATAGGAACTATCTTATAGAAAAATAAAATTCCATATGCCATATATGTAATTAAATGTAATCAGAAATAAAATGAATGGAAAATCAGTAACTCAATTAAATTAATTGTTTTCCTCCTCTTAACATTAACCATTTGACCATTAGTATAACATTTAGAAACTGATATGTAAAATAAAAATTTTATTATTTGCCTTGTCTTTGCAAGGTTATGTGAAAATCATTTTGTATACTTGAACATGCTATAGTAATGGGAATTATGATTTTTATTTTTGTAAGTTCCTTGTGAAAAAGGCATTTTCGGGAATTGATTAATTTTTATGTCAAATGGATTAGAACTGAGTACATATTCTCTCTGGGCTCTATAAAGAAACATTGCATATTTTCAAAAATAGAGACTTTTTAAGAGGAAAAAGGAAAAAAAAGAAACTTACATGTCACCTCAGTTAACATGAATCTTTAAATATTATTTGAGAAGCAATACAAATAATATTGCAGCACATTTATGAAAGGAGTAGCAGTCAACTTGATGCAACAGGGTAAAAATACCAGATTTTAAGTCTTGGATCTGAAACAAAAAATTGGCATCAAGTAGATAATTAAATAAGACTGAGTATGTGTTTCTAGTATTGAGTTACTTGTATTGAAATGTAAGTGGTAAAATATACAAAGTGTAGTAAAAAAGTTTATTTTGATTTTATAATGAAAAAGTGGTAACAAAAAGGAAAGTAAGTTATCATACCCACAGATATGAGAGAACTTGGACTGCACTCAGACCTTAGGCACAGCCCTCAGTGCCACTGTGTCTAATAACAGTGCATGAGAAAGAGATTCTTCTCCACTTCAGGATCAGAAAGAATATTTTTGTGAAGATTGGTTGTATGATCACTAAGTTCTATAATGGATTTTGGCTGTTCTGTGACATGGGCATCATTCAAAAGGTACAAGTGAATATTTTGTTTAACTTCAATTGCCAAGAAAATGTGAGCTGTTTTTAAATTTACCTTAGAATATGATAACTGAAAGGAAGTTATAATTTTACATTTAAATTACTAAATTTTAGGAACTTACTTTTCTATTTTATTTTATATAATATAATAAGTATAATACAATGTGATAAATATATCATATCATATAAAATACGAATCCCACATACAGACATATCCTCCCTTCACACTTACTTTCCTGTCTAGGACCAGACGCCCTAATTTTTTAAATTAATGTAAATTAATATAAAATACCTTACAGAAAACAGAAAAGAATATATGGCTCAAAGTCTCTATTTCCTCAACTTTTTGTTTATTGCTCTTTTTTACTTTTTTTTGCTCCATCTGGTATCTTCTCACCAACTTTTGCTCATTTTAAAGTTTTGCTTTATTCAAACCATAATTTTTCATCTTATGAGTTTTATTTTGTGTATGTTGTTTAAACAAATTTCCCTTGAATCTTACATTATAGGGGCTTGTTTTCTTACCTAATCTGTTTCTCATTTTCATTTTATTAGATTGTTTAACACATTCACATCTAAAGTTATATGAGTTAGATATATATTTTTCCACACCCTATCTCTATGCATTTTAAAGTTATGGGTTTCTTTCTCTTTTCCTATAATATTACATTCCTGCAATTACTTTGGTACTTTTTTCTCTGCCCTTATTTCCTTTATTGCTCTCTTCTGACTCACTCCTTCCCCTCTAATTGTGGTTTCCTTGGAAACTAGAGATCAAAGTATCTCAATCTGTTCTTGCACAAGAAACTTCATAGTTCACCAGTATAAGAGTCTTCCTCAACTGACTTTTAGATAGTCAGAACTGGTCCCACTTAGATTTCATGCTCTTCTTTTAAATTTGATATAGAACTACAGAGCACCTCACATGCACAGTATCTTGTTCTGGTGGTCTGTCCCATTCCCTTTGTTCTTTACTTCTTTAATCTTTCACCTTTCCCTGGCACCAGAAGTTCAGAAACACAATTAAGTCAGAGTTCTTCAGCACTGTTTTTTCCATCTTGCAGCCCCCAACAGACCTTTGCTCCTAAAGTGCTATGGTCAAGTTATTTGTCAATATCAGAGAAAACTACCATAGTTAGAGATCATGGTCTCTATGTCATTGGAAAGAGGAAGGAGTGACCAGGGTATAGGATTAGGTTTTAAAGTAAGGAAAGATAGAGAGCAGTAAGATCAAAATTATGTCTAGAACAATATTACACCCCTTATAGCAACAGAATTTCCTAGTTGATTCATGAACTAAATATTAAAAAGTGCATCTAGAAAAAAATATCTTTCATATCTATGAATTAGGGGTAGAGAAAGTCATAGAAGGTAAAATGGGAAAATGGTAACCATATTAAGAACAATTGAGGGGAGCATCTGGGTGCCTCAGTGGATTGAGAGCCAGACCCAGAGATGAGAGGTTCTGGGTTCAATTCTGACCTCAGACACTTCCCAGCTGTGTGACCCTGGGCAAATCACATAACACCCATTGCCTAACCCTTACCACTCTTATGCCTTGGAACCAAAACACAATATTGATTCTAAGATGCAAGGTAAAGTTTAAAAATTGTTTTAAGAATTTTTGATCAAATTAAATACATCTAAAATTAGAAGGGAAATCATATGTAAATTTAAAAACATAAGTGAAATGAGAGAAAAAAGAAAATAATTGGAAAATAAATGAGATATAGTAGGAGAGATTGTGAAGGAAAATTAACAATTTAGCACTGAAGTCATTTAACCCAAATAACAGAATTCTTAAAATTTAGTCAAATATAAGTTAATGATTTCAATATAAAATTAGAAATATTAAAACAAATTCAAAAATGAAAAAAGCAGAATAAAATGTTCAGATTTATATTTTAATAATCTAGAAAATAATTCAAAGAGAGAACATTAAAGAACTATTGAACAATTTAAAATCTATGACTAAAATAGGCTTGGATTATCATATTTCATGAAAGAAAAAATTTCCAGTCATATTAGGGTGTAGGAAAAGTAAAAATCAAAAGTATCTCCTAGTCACTTCCTGAAAGAAACAATAAAAGGAGTAAAAATTTAACACTAGCCTATACTCTTTTTGGCATCCTATACAACCCTTGTGTTTTAAAACAAAAGGTCTTACTTTTGAACCTCTGAATTGTATCTTCTTAAAGCAATGAATGGAGCCCTCCTTGCAATGCTGTGTAAACCTTGAAATTTCTCAGAATTGTGAATGTTAAAAATTTCCCCATTGGACTGGGAACATTCCCCATTTTGATGAGAAAACTCCTTGCTATGGGAGGACCTCAACTCCACCCATAATTAAGACTGCTTTAGGGGAGGAAACTCCTTGCTAAACAATGAAAGTACTTGGAACCATGCTTATAATAAGGCAAGGAGTTCTTTGAGCCATGCCTGTTTTTTAGAATTGATACAATGAGATGCTAGGTACCTAAAAGGGTTGGGCAAGTTTTCTCTTAATGAGATTAGTTGACTCAGCTGTGTTTTCACTGGTTCAGACTTAATGAGGAGATTAGTCGACACAGCAGCATTTTTTCTGGTTCAGACTTACTGAGGAAATTTGTTGACTTAGCAGGAATTCAGATGGGCAGTCCTTTGGAAAACGTCTACAGTGATTGGTAGATGTAAGGACTTAGGGGAGGTGACATAGGAGAAAAACCCCTATATAAGAAAAAGCAGAATCTCTTGAGGAGGAATCCTTTTGGAGGATCACTGATGAGGATCGCTTGGGAAGAATCTCTTGAGAGAGGCTCTGGAGAAGGGAAGCTCTTGGAGGACAATCTCTAAGGAGATCTCGCTGGAGCTCCTCTGAGGGGACTCTGTCCCTCTGGAGGCTCTGGAGAGAGGCCTTTTGGAACTCTCTCTGGTGAAGTCAGCTGAGATGGAGCTGGCCTGGTGTCACTAGAATCCTTGCTTAGACAGACCTTGTGGTGAGTATTAAAAAACTGACTGACTGATCTCTCTCTCTCTCTTAAGACTCAGATCTAAGCCATGTTATTTAAGGCCCTTCATACTTATTTCATTTTTCTCTCTTTCTCTCTTTTCTTTAATTCCGCATTTGTATTAATTAAAATCTCTATAAACCCAGTTGACTTGGGTATTTGAATAATTGGGAATATTTCCCTGGCGACCACCTTATATTTGATTTAAAAACCAAGACACTGTAGTGAAATATATTTCTGCAGTCAATTTTACTCACCCTCTCTTATATCTATCACAATTTATATCTTCCACTATTTTAATCACTACAGTTTAAGACCTCAACCATTTTAAATCTAACAGCTGGTAGATGCTGTCCTGGTGCTGTGTGGACATTCTAGGTATTATATGATGATTCCTGGCATCTAGAAGACCATCCTGTAGTTTGGACTGAAGTAAGAGTCTTCTAAATCAGAGGGGCTCTGGAAAGAGATTTCACAAAGCATAAATTGGAGTAGGGAAAGGAAGTAGGTTCTTCTTTTGGCCTTGGAACCACAGAGAGAGGAAATGGACCCTTGGAGTGGCTACAGAAGTACCTGGGAGTGAAGGACGGTGGTGGCTAGGAGAGTGCCAACCCATGTGAGTTGGCTCAGTGCTAGCTATGTTGGGGTAAAACTTATGGTTGGTCTGAATATATTTTTATTTGGTGGCCAGGAATTGAAATGCTAAATCCCAATAAAATATTCAAGTCAGAATATAAATTTATGGTGGTTTATTTATAAAAGAATGAAGATATTAAGGAAGAAAGAAAGAGAGGAAAAAGAGAGAGATACCAGGCAGGAGTTCAGAGGCCCCAGTCAAGTGTGTGTAGGGGGAGAGACAGAAGATTAAATCTAGCATGACTTCCAGCCACAAGGCCTCCTCCAAGATGAGGGTCCTCCTTGGAGGCTGGTTCCTACAGAAAAGCCAAGGAAAAGGGAGTAAGCTTTGCACTTGTGATGATTAAAATAGTGGGAGTTATAAACTGTGGCAGATAAAAGAGTGTTTGGCTTAACTTGTGACCACAGAAATATGGTTTCAAGACAGTGTCTTGTTTAAATCAAATATAAGGTGGTCACCAGGGAAAAATTCCCAAATATTAAATATACCCAAGTCAACTGGGTTTTATAGAGATTTTAATTAATACAAATGAGGAATTAAAGAAAGGGAGAGAGAGAGAGAAAAAGGGAATAATGAGAAAAAAGGCTAGGCCAGCTTAGGCCAGCCTTAAGAAAGAGAGATCAGTCAGTCTTCAATCCACTCACCACAAGATTTGTCCCAAGCAAAATTCTAGTGTTCAGAGAGACACCAGCTGCCTCCTCCAATTCAGCTGTTCCCAGCTGACTCTCCCGAGAGAGTTCTTCTGAAACTAGCTCCTTCTCTCAGTTTTTCATCTCCTTTTAAAGGGAATTTTCTCCTATGTCACCTCCCCAAAGTTCTCACATTTACCAATCACAGTAGACGTTTTCCAAAGATCAGACCATTCTTAATTTACACCTAAGTAGTCTTAAACTTTTGATTAAGTTCACACCTGAAAAACTTCTGAGTAAGTTCTCACCTCTTTGCTCCTTGTAAATTCACAAGTTGCCTGACCTTTATAGGTACTTAGCACTCTTTTATATTAGATCTAAAAATAGGCACAGCTTAAGAACTTTTGCCTAACTATAAGTATTAAGTATTTTTCATTGTTCAGCAAGGAATTTCTTCCCCTAAAGCATGCTTAAGTAGGGGTGGAGTAGAGGTCTCACATTCCTGATCTAAGTTCCTTCATTGTTTAAAATGGGTAATGTTCTTAACCAAATCTTATGAAGTAGGGTCTGAGAATGTTTAAGATTCACACACTCACCACATGACAGTCTAAGGAAAACAGTCTGAAATCTCACACTCTAGCTTCTCTACAGTCAAGTTCCACCACCAAGCCCCTCTCACAGGAAGTGATGTGAAATATAAAGGCAGTTTTTTATGTCACTTCCTGTGTCTCACATGTACCAAGGGTGGCTTAAACTTAACTTTGGTTTAAACTTAACTTTGGACAGCACAAGTGGTCATTCAGTTATTTCTGATTTGTTACTTGCTAGTGTGATTTTTAAAATTATTCTACCCTACTTAGACAGTACTTTAAGGGAAGATAAAGTTGTAATCTCCTAATTGAACAATGAAGGCACTTAGTTCTCACCTTATAGTGAATTTAGAATGTTAAGATAAGTCTGTTTTTAGACCTTAATACAAAAAGATGTTAAATACCTATAAAGGTTAAATTAATTACAAAAAGGTCAAGTAACTAACAAAAGGTGAATTTAACAAAGAAGTGTTAAGCAACTCAAGACTCTAAACAAAGAAGTTGAAAACTAAATGAATGGGCATTCCTGGAGAAAAGCATCTGCTGTGATTGGTAGACATGAAAATTTAGGAGAGGTGACAAGAGAAAAGATCTTTAAAAAGAGGTCTATATGAGCAACCTGGGAGTTCAGTTCAGTTCAGGTGAGGAAACTCAGACTGGAGGATCTCACTCAGAAAGCTTCCTTGAGATGGTCTCATGGTGAGTGATGAGATGGGCTCCCTTTCCCTTGGGCTCAGGGAGGCCACTTTAGCCAAGGCCTTTAATTCCTGCCTGGCTCAGCCTGAGCTGGAGCAGTTTAAATTAATTCTTTCCTCTCTCTCTTCTCCTTAATTCCTTCTCTCTCTATTAATTAAAATCACCATAATTTCCAGCTGACTTGGGCATTTTATTATTTGGGACCAAATAATTTTATTATTTGGGACCCTGGTGACCAAATTAAATAGATTTTAAGTCACAACACTAAAATTATCCTTACACTAGTACATGTTCATAGACCTTCCTCCCCAACACTTAATCCTTAAGTGGGGGTGTATATATTCCTGGTTGCAAAAATTCTAAAAACTAAGCAGAGTGGAGTAAATCTGAAATTCACCTCTAAGGTATGTAAAGATAAAAATGAATATACAATAACTAAATATTATATTTTACAAAGTTTTATTAATAATAACTAAAGCAAGAGAACTGCCTGAATTCAGCCTGGTCACTGGTCAAAGAGAGCATGGGAGGAGCATACATCCACTTAAATACTGATAACATGATCTTGCCAACTTGGAGACACAGAAAAGATTTTAGGGAATTTGGGGAAATACTAAGCACTCTGAGGAATGAAGTCAAAGATTCAAAATCTCCATTTATACAGGTAAAGCTGACATACACACACAGTGGTTCTCAGGTTGACTGAGAGAGCCCCAGTGTGCATGAAGTTGGGCTGTAGAGCAGGCACAGTCAGCTCAGGGATGGGGTTTACTAAGAGAACAGACATCCACTCAAGCCTGGAGACCTTTTCTTCCTCTACTAGGCTTTTATATTATTTAACAAAGAATTATAAATTGGTATACAGTTTCCAGAGAATTTTAATCTTAGCAAATGGAAACTACCAGAGCTTCGATATTTACCTTTCTATGTACCTCTCTGTCTATCTGTCTACCTATCTATGAATATACTGCAAGAATCTTGAAATATTTGAAGTACCCTGAAACCGTTTTCAAAATAATGCAATTTTAGCAACTGCTACTATAAATGATTAGAGAACAAACAATATATTATTGAAAAAATAAAATATAGTTTTATAAGCAAGAAAAATTTACCTAGAAAAGCACTGTAATCCTATGCAAAGGAGGTGGATTTTTAATAAAATAGAAGAATTCTATGCATTTGTAATGAATGGATAGGAGCTGAGTAGAAACTCTGTATTCCAAAAACTGGAGTAAATAGAAGCATAAAAACAGTAAAAACAAGTGTTTGTATTTGAATGGGTGGGAAGAGATAAGCATCTCTTAAGAAATGTGGTATCTGCAGAAGTCACAGATGGAGTCAAATAAAATAGAGGGCCTGAGAGTGGTTTTTGTTTTGATCATTTTAAAAGGATAAAGAAAAGAGTTGTGGGGAAGACATACTGGGTTATAAAAAAAAGCGGTAATTGAGGGTCACTTAATAGCTCACATAATGGAGTTCACAAACAGAAACCCACTCAAATATGAAAGTAAGGAATACTTGAAACTCACTCTGAATAGATGCACAACTGGGTAAACAATTCATTTTATAAAAGCATTACAAAAAATTCTATAATTCTGATTAACACAATAATCAAACATAATTCCAAGAGACTGATGGTTTAGAAGACTACCCACCTTATACCATAGATTTGATGGAGGAAATCTATATAGATAAATACCTTGTTGAACATAGATAAAATAGAAATGTGTAATATTGTAGGAATGACTATAATTATAAACATTTCCTGTAGGTATTTTAGTTTTACTTTTCTGTTGTTTTTATTAAATGCTTTATATTTTCTCACCAATGTGAAGTGGGGGATGGAGATAGAAAAGAAACCTATTAATTGAATACATGTATATATATAATTATACACATAGAAAGTAATTAAAATACATAAGAATGAAAGTATATTTTGCTATAAGTCATAGTGCTTTATCAAATTCCTACTGAAAATTCTTTGTCTTCATCCCTCACAATAAATGGTCACACATTTGCTGTGATTCTTTTCCAGGTGGTCTTACTGAAAATACACATCATAAGATCTATAAAAGAGATGACTAAATGATTCTGGAAATAATCTCTTGTGCTCTATTTAGATTGTGGAGGGGAAAGTATTATTATGTTATTTCTCTTATCTTTCCAAGAAGATTCTTTGAGTCATTCTCCATTTACTGGCAACCTTCTTTTTTCTTCACATTTTACTTGTAATAAGAATGAAAAGATCTATGCAAAAGAGTTCACCCTTGAGTAATAATCATAAATTGCTAAAATTTTTACAGTATTTATTATGCTCCAAACCCTGTGATAAGAGCTTCACAAATATTATTTCATTTGATCCTTAACCACCCCAGAAGGTAGGAATTGTGTTCCAACTGTATAAATTGGGAATATTGGGGACATTGTTGAAATAATGTCCTAGTTGTGTCTGTCTGAATCCTAAAACTAAATAGAGATAATGACCCTGGTCAGATTTTTAGGTATGATAGCTATATATGGAAGCAGTCTTCAATTTAAACTAAGTTGTTGTTTTTTTTTTTCCTGACATTGTGACCTCAGCACGATCTTAGTGTTGTTGTTTAGTCAAGTCTGTCTCTTCAATCTTCCATGAACCAAACCATGCATGGGGTTTTCTTGGCAAATATCTATATTATTTTCCCATTTCCTTCTCCAGTGTATTAAGGCAAACAGAGATTAAATTACTCGCCAAGGGTCACAAAGGCAGTATGTGTCTGAGGCAAGATTTTAATTCAGATCTTCCTGAATTCAGGTCAAGTGCTCTATCCACTGAGTCACTTAGTTGCTTCATAAATTACTTAGAAATTGCATTCAATTATTTGATATACCTGGGATCATGCAGAGGATGGATTAGACTAATTCTATATGGCCCAAGAAGGCAGAACCAGGATGAGTGGGTGGAAACTTGCAAATAGCAAAACAAACAAACAAACAAACAAACAAACAAACAAAAAATCTTGTCAGAGGAAAAATACACAAAAAACAACTTTTAACCAATATGGCTCATCAAAATTAAATGGGCCACCTTAATAAGAGTATATTTGTTCTTCTTTGGAGGTATTTACATAAAGGACTGGTCCTCTATGTCTTGAGTATGCTACAGTAAAGATTACTTTCATACAGGCATTAGACTTGATGGCTACTAAATGTTAAATTTAATTGTGATTGGACTCTGAATATATTATATAGGTGGTCAACAGGGATTTAGTTTCTAAATCCCAAATGAATTACTAAAGTAAATGGAATTTATAGTAGTTTATTTACAATAGAGGGAAGATTCTAAGGAATGAGAAAAGTGGGGAGGGGGAGAGAGAGAGAGAGAGAGAGAGAGAGAGAGAGAGAGAGAGAGAGAGAGAGAGAGAGAGAGAGAGAGAGAGAGAGAGAGAGAGAGAGAGAGAGAGAGAGAACTCTGACTTCCTCTGATAACAGTTAGAATTTCTAAGCCCAAGCCAGGGGAAGAGAGTCTCAAGAAGAAGAACCTTTATCAGAGGTTTAGGCCTCTGAGACAGGCAGGGTAACTAAGTCAGCCTGTCACTCACCAATGGTGACCATCTAAAATGAAAAGCAGTCTGAGGTCTCCTGCACATGTTCCTCCAGGGGTCTATTTCCTCTAGTCCAACTCTGAGTCAGAGATCCTCCATCCAACTTGAATCTCAAATCAAATATCAAATTGAATAACTTCTTCTGGTCTCTGGTCCTCTTTAAAGATCTTTTTCTCTTGTGTACCTCCCCTAAATTTCACTTCTACCAATCACAGCAGATGCTCCTCTCCAGAACTGTGCACTCTTTAGTTTACGCCTTCTTTGGTTAGATTATACCTTTCTGGGTTACATAACACCTTTTTTTTGGTTAGTTCACCTTTTGTAGTTACTTAACACCTTTTTGTAGTTAAAACGGAAATGGGTAGATCTACTTAAAATACTGAGTTATCACCTATTGGGGATGAAAATCTAAAAATGGATTGTGGATTACAATTCAATCTTCCCAATAAAGGAAGAGCTAAGTACCTTCATTGTACAATCAGAGGGTTACAATTTAATCTTCACAATAAAGGAACAGTTAAATATCTTCATTGTTACAATCAGGAGATAGCTAAATCCAATCATCACATAAAACTGTTCCACCTCAAATTCTATGCAGTGAACTATACAAAAGGCAAAAGATGGCATACTCATCTCTTGAGATCATAGGTCATGATTTAATACATTAATCTCTTCTATTATATCACTGGATATTTTTTCTTGAATATTTCTAGTAACAGAGAATGTACTACTTCATAAACCCACTCTGTTTATGTTCAATATATTCATCTACCTCTAATTTTTATAAAACCTTCCAAATTGTATTTTCATATATATCTATACTTCTAACTATTTCTATATCTTTCTGTAATCATGTTTCCCCTCAGATTTATGTATATAATTTCTTTCTCTTCTTAGCTATTAAGGGGTGGGAGGAAGATGAGTGTCTAACCACAAATATTGACTGTTATTTTTGAGACCATTGATACATTCCTTTTATTAATAGGTTGTATAGTGGATAGAATGTTTAGCCCAGAATCAAAAAGACTCATCATTCTGAGTTCAAATCTGGCCTAGGACATTTATTAGCTATGTGTCCTGGGAAGACAGATCACTTGGAGTTAGGGTGAAGAGAGTCACTTGGAATTGGAGTGAAGAGAGTCACTTGGAGTTGGACTAGAGGAACAGACAATCAGGCTCAGAGTGAATACAGTTGGCTGGGAAATTGGACTTCTAGAGGAACTGATGCAGGATACCTCAGACTGCTTTCCTTTTAGGAAATCACCATGGTGAGTATAAAGGCTTACTTCTTTCCTTGCCTTTTCTGGAGGTGTGAACCTCTGAGAAAGGCCCATCAACTTGAGACTCCTTTCTCCTAATTGGTGTCATAGAATTTCTAACTGGTTCAGAGGAAGCCAGAGCTTTCTCTCTCTCTCTCTCTCTCTCTCTCTCTCTCTCTCTCTCTCTCTCTCTCTCTCTCTCTCTCTCTCTCTCTCTCTCTCTTTCTCTCTCTCTCTCTCTCTCTCTCTCTCTCTCTCTCTCTCTCTTTCTCTCTCTCTCTCTCTCTCTCTCTCTCTCTCTTTCTCTCTCTCTCTCTCTCTCTCTCTCTCTCTCTCTCTCTCTCTCTCTCTCTCTCTCTCTCTCTCTCTCTCTCTCTCTCTCTGTCTCCTCTCCCCTTTCTTCTCTTCCTTAATATCTTCCTTGTATTGTAAAATAAACTACTACTAAATTCCATTTACTTGAGTAATTCATTTTGTGATTTAGAAATTAAATCCTTGGCCTCCACCAATTTAATACTCAATCCAACTATAAATCTAACATATGAATCCTAAAATATCAATAAATAATTATCAAAAATTGTTTCTGAAAAAACTATAACTGAAAAATATAAGTAATTTTAAAAAACTGGGTAATCCCCAAAACAAAAAAGAAGGTAAATAATTCCTATAACAAGATGATCATTAAATGATCAATGGGGAGACTAGTCTCCCAATGATCATAAGGGGAGATTGTGAAGATTGGATTTGCTCTCCCATGATTTTAACAATGAAGATAATTAGCTCTTCATTTATTTTGAATATTAAATTGTAATCCCTTGTCTATTTTTATATTTTAATCCCCAAAGTGTAAACCCAGTATTTAAAGTAGATATACCCATTTTAATCACAAAAAGGTATGAACTAACTACAAAAAAGTGTGAACTAACCACAAAAATGGTTTAAACAGCCATTTCATACATTGAGTGGGAGTCTGTGACCCATGTGTTAAAGAGTGGCCAGTCCTGAAGAGGAGCGTCTGCTGTGATTGTGTAGAAATAAAATGTAGAGGAGATAACACAAGAGAAAAAGAAATAGTGGAAACAGAGACACACAAAAGATCAATCAGTAACTAAATGGAGAGTGAAGGACAGGACTCGGAGTTGGACTGGAAGACAGACATTCAGATTTGGAGTGAAAACACTAGGTTATGGAACTGGACCCCTCAAGGAGCTTGTGCAGGAGACCTCAGACTGCTTTCCTTTTAGACAGTCATAGCGGTGATTGAAAAGGCTGACTTAGTTCCTTGCCCTTTCTGGAAGTGTGAACCTCTGAGAAAGGCCCATCATCTTGAGA
This sequence comes from Monodelphis domestica, assembly GCF_027887165.1. Classification (NCBI taxonomy): domain Eukaryota; kingdom Metazoa; phylum Chordata; class Mammalia; order Didelphimorphia; family Didelphidae; genus Monodelphis; species Monodelphis domestica. The sequence continues at coordinate 473,923,678 of NC_077228.1, forward strand.
CTACTTTCCCCTGGCTAGGGCTTAGAATTTCTACCTGGGTCAGAGGAAGCTGGAGCTTTCCCTCTCTCTCTCTCTCCCATTTTCTTTCTTCCTTAATATCTTCCCTCTATTGTAAAATAAACTACCATAATTCCATGTACTTGAGTAATTCATTTTGGGATTTAGAAATTAAATCCCTGGTGACCACCAATTAAATATTCAGTCCAACCATATAAATTTAAATAGACCCTAGGCAAGTCATTCGATCCCGTTTGCCTCAGTGACCTCATCTAAGAAATGATCTGGGAAAGGAAATGACAATTTATTCCAGTATCTTTGCCAAATAAACCTCAAATAATGTCTCAAAGAGTTAGACATTAATGAAAAATAAGGTTAATGTTAAAATATTTAATTAAGAGCATTCAAATTAAAGAAGTCATCTAATAATATTATTTAATTGCTATATTTTAATGGAGAAAAATCCACTGCACATTCAAATAAAAGAAATATTTGGTATTAGATTCCCTAGGAAACTCTTGGAGTCATTTTTATTTGACCTTAATAGTTAACAGATATACTACTTCAGAATTAACATCCTTTTGCTTTTCCCTGGACCACCATGAATAATTTACTCATTTCCATATGGAATATTAAGGAATAAGCCATTTACCTAAGGAAATGTTCGACTTGAAATAAATCCTTTCATTTCACAAACTTTAAGACTGCATTACTAGCTGTCAGACTGACTTTATGACTTATTTTCTCATTTATTTTATAGAGCTGAGATTTCCTCAATTATTTCTACTTGGTTTTATCTGTTGTTATAATGTTGCCAGTCTTCTCATCTCAGGTATATATTCCTCTCACTTCAGCATTTTTTCAGATATATTTTACTGTATCTATTTGTCAAATACCAATAGTATAATGGTTTCTTTTTCATGTTATCTTTTATTTTTAATTTTAATTCTATAATTTATTTCAGTTGAGACATGCTCTTCCTTATAGTCAACCAGGTTTACAACCTTACAACCTTGAATCTTCTTTATATCACTCCTTATATTCAATCTTTTGCTAGGCCCTGTCAGTAGTAATTCCACAAAATCTCTCCAATTTGATCTCTACCCTTATAGTCTTCATTCTAGTTCAGTCACTCATCATCTTTTGCCTGATTTATTGTAAGATATTTATGATAGATTTCTCTCCTTTCAATTTCTTCAGTCATCCATCCTTCAATCAAGCTGATATATTGACTACATTTATTTTATCATTGCAAGGACTTTGACTTAATTTTTTAATAGTGAAAATGCCTTATTTTTGTATTTTGTAATCTCAGTTCTATGTCTGGTAAAATTTATCACTTTCAGTTCTTCTCAAGGGTATGATTTATTTTTAGATCATTTACAAATTTGGAACATTAGACAGATACTAACGTAAATGAATTTTTAATCCTGAGAGATTAAATGGTCACCTAATTAGTTTATATTACTGAGTTCATAATTCTTGCTGCTGAAATGTCAGTATTATTTATGTATTTTTATTGGTCATATGATAGCAATTTTGACAGTTAAAGATTGAAAGGTTTTTTCTTAATTTTAGTATTACTATAATCTGCACCCTCCTAGTTAAAAAATACATTTCCCTTTATACTATTGAACTTTTGTTCCAGCCTAGATGAATATAGGGAGGGTCATAACTAGTAGCTTGGTTCCTTGGATATAAATTATTTGACCATGACAACTTTCCCTCCCCTAAAGAAAAAAAATAGCCTTTAATAATAGGACAGATATTTTCTTACTTATTCAGTAATTGTGAAAGAATGTTAGAAGTTATGCCAGAGATTAAGATTCATTTTTATTAGACTACATTAACTGAGCTATTAATTCCTTAAATTTGAAATCCTTAGCAATAAGTAGTCTTTAAAAAGTAAGGTAGCCTAATCTTAAATTGGAGATCCATAACTACAATATATTCACTTAGTGTGGTGAACATACTATGAATGGAAATTTCATAAAAATGAAAAATAATTCTGAAGTTTTTCTCTGCAATTTGAAGCAATTGGCTTGTTCATCCAAAGACATAATAAAACAGCATATTTTTGATTTGTCTTGATTTTTTATTTGAGTTTGACTTTAATTTAATTATTTAATATTCTAATAACTATGAAAAATATCAACAGAAATAAATTCAGACTACATATCAATACTAATTTCTTAAAAAAAAACCTTACCTTCCATCTTAGAATCAATACTCTCTATTGGTTCCAAGACAGAAGAGTGGTAAGGACAAGACAATGGGGATCAAGTGTCTTGTCCAGAATCTCAGAGCTTAGAAGTGTCTGAATCCAGATTTTAACCCAGGACCTCCTGTCTCCAGGTCTGATTTGAAATTTCCTGAGCCACCTAAATGCCCCCACCACTACTGTATCCAAAGAAGAAGAATGCAAAGATATTTTATGAAGAATTTAATAAATGACACCAAATTAAATCAATAATTTGATACTTAATGAATTCAATTCAAGAATAAATATTGTAAAACATATAAAGAAAATTTATTAAAATGAAAGACAAAGATTAAAGTACTTTCAACTACACATGATATTCATACTAGTTTATCATGATCCTATATTTCAAGAAAAGAGTAAGACAATATTGAACATGCTAAACCAAAAATAACATCATACACACAAGTGCAGACACACACAATTCATTGCTTTGTAAAAGATCAGAAACAATTAGAATCTATTGTGGAGGTCATTTCTGAAATAGCTATCTTCACAGAGCAATGACTCATTAAATATAAAATTGATAGTAAGATGGTAAGATATTAAAAATGAGAAAACAATATTACAATAAATGAAAACATCATCTTGAACTATTTAAAGATTTATTGAAATTGACATTTGGAAAATGGACGAAGGAAAGGATTTTGATATTTATTAAATTCTGTGCAGAAGTTTAAATAATATAAATCAACTGCCATTAAACAGAGGGTAAAGGAACCAAGCAATAACCCCCAGCAAAATACATTGGCAAGAGTAGAAACAGGACAGTCAGAGAAAACACACTTTTAAAACATAAATGAATCCATAATTTGCAATGAAGGATGTCAAAAATTTATGAGAAATAAAACCCTATAAAAGGAATAAATTGTTTGACAAATGAATTATTAAGCAAAATCATTCTAATTACATTTAAAGTTAAAACTGGAAAGATAAAATATAGAAGAAAAATGCCTTCAAAATTATATGTCTTATTTGTAAACATCAAAGGCAATGGATTGCATTTGTACTTAAATTATAGTCATAGATTTGGTTCTAGGGAGGCAGAAAAAGCACTGAAAAAACTTATATTGGAAAATCTTCAGGGCTAGTCCAGGAAGAAAAAAAAAAGAGAAAATATTTCTGTTATTGAAGGTAAGATTAAAATGATCAGTTGAAATTAAGAAGAGGACAATTTTGGCTTTTGTCAGGATGAAAAGAATTCAAAAAACTTAAACTACAATGCTGAGAGATAATGGATACCTTCTCATTGGTGACCTTTTTTTTTTTAGTATTTATTTATTTATTTTAAAAATATTTTTCTGGAACAACCTCCAGGAAGCGATGTAGAGCGAAAGGAGCAGAACCAGGAAAACATTGTACACAGAGACTGATACACTGTGGTACAATTGAATGTAATGGACTTCTCCATTAGTGTCAATGCAATGACCCTGAACAATCTGCAGGGATCTAGGAGAAAAAACACTATTCACAAGCAGAGGACAAACTATGGGAGTAAAAACATCGAGGAAAAGCAATTGCTTGACTACAGGGGTTGAGGGGACATGTCTGAGGAGAGACTCTAAATGAACACTCTAATGCAAATACCCACAACATGGAAATGGGTGTGAATGAAGAAGACATGTGATACCCTGTGGAATTGTGGGAAGGCTATGGGATAGGTGGGGGGTAGGGAGGAAAAGAAAATAATCTTTGTCTCCAATGAATAATGTTCAGAAATGACCAAATAAAATAATGTTTAAAAATAAATAAATAAATTGAAAAAATATATTTTTCCATGTTTACGTGATTCATTTTCTTTCCCTCCCCTATTCCCTCCCCCTTCCCAGAGCTGATAAGAAATTTTACTGAATTGTATGGATGTTATCACTTACTACTATTTCCATATTATTCATTTTTGTTATAGAGCAATCTTTTAAAGCCAAAACCCAAATTCATATACCCAAATATACAAGTGATAAGTTATGTCATATGTTTTTCTTTTGCATTTATATGCCTATAGTTCTTTCTTTCAATGTGGATAGCATTCTTTCTCATAAATTCTTCAGGAGTGTCCTGTATTATTGCTTTGCTACTAGCAGTAAATTCTATTACTTTGGCTAGTTCTACAATGTTTCACTTTCTGTGTGCAATGTTCTCTTGGTTCTGCTCATTTCACTTTGCATCAGTTCACTGAGATTCTTCCAATTCATATAGAACTCCTACAGAACATCATTCCTTACAGCACAATGAGTGACCAGGATTTAGTGTAACCTGGTCGAGCAGGGTAGTTCCTTCTATACTCAGAGAGCAGAATGACTACTCTCTCTGAACCCAGAACAAACTGCTAAGGGAGGCAACTTGGTTAGCTCAGGGCCTAGAGACAGGAAGACCCATCTTCCTGAGTTTAAATCTGATCTTAGGTACTTACTAGCTATGTAACCTTGAAAAAGTCATTTAATCCTATTTGCCTCAGTTTCTTCATCTGTAAAATGAATGAAGAAGGAAATTGCAAGACACATCAATACCTTTGTCAGAAAAATCCCCAAAGGGTTAATCAAATATCAGAGGACCTGGAAGACAACTAAACAATTTCAATATACCATAAAACAAAAGCACATAATGGTTGTAAATATTTTCCTAAAAGACCATTCATGTAAAGAATGCTGATTCACAATTACTAATTATTAAATATTTCTTATATATGAATGAAAGTAAAATCTTGAGCTTTAATTTGTGCCAAATACTGTGCAACATTCTCTGCACATAAACACAGGTGCAAAACAATGTTGTGCGACAGTGTTCACACACTTGTGCTAGCTGAAGAAGGAGACTACATAATACAGCATGTGCCATTAAGAACAAAGATGTTCAAATCCATAATCCCTATGTAACAGCCTCCTTAAAAAGCAAAACTTAAGAAGTTTTACTCAGAAAATCTGATGGGAAGAATACTTTAAATCCAATGAGATATACAATTCAGGTGGAATGGAAAGAAAAATTTCCTAAATAGGAAGTCCTGAAGTCTCCATTATTTTCAGGCAGGATTAAAACCTCAGAATAGGACCATGAAGACTTGTGTAATATTTATTGGGAAAAGAGATGGGGAGGATATGAAAAAACAGGGGACAAAAGGAGGTTTGTAGCAGGGTATGGAAGAGTTGAGGGTAGAGAGGGAATATTGCTCAGTGAGGCAAAGGAGAGTGATGCCCCCTGCTGAGAGGGAGCAGCAGGGTTCCAATTAGGATTGTTTGTTGTTGAATGACTGAACTAATATTTAGCTCCTTCTATGCCCAGAAAAAGTATTCCACTTATCTGATTGTGAATTCAAATAATATAAAGTTTAATAACCAGTTGGGATTGGAGTTTTTCCAGAGCATCAGAGCTGAGGCCAGACCCAGAGGCTGGCAGAGGGTTTCTCCCACTCCTGTCTACTCTATATTATTCCTCACTTTGTCTAATTAAAAATCTTAGCAGTAGACAGAAAGCAACCAAGAACAGTTCTAACCTTCAAAAGCCTGTGTCTTTGGGATGAACAGAGTAGAGGTACTCCACTCCAGACTGTGCTGAATGAGCTCCTCCTTCCTCCAACACCAGGGAAGAATTCAAGCCAGGCAGGAAGGAAGTGCTAGTCACAAGACCCAACTTCACTCCCAGTTGCCCCTTCCCCCACCAACTGTCAATCTTGTTTCTTTTCCACACTTGGGGATGATTATGTAGTAAATGTGCTTGTAGAAAAGGTCTCATAGGAATATGAAAGATTTGCACAGTTGCAACCGAAATTTCTAGAAAAAACTAAACTTTTGGTTGCAATTTTTCCAAATCTTTTCTTTCCCTATTCAAGAGCTTTATTTTCTTCTGTATTTTTATAGTATTTGGTGACTTCCTTGTGACTTTAGCATTTGTAACAAGAGTGAACAAATACTGTACCATTTGAAATGCCCTTCCTTCATTTCTTGTGCAGGACCTATAGAATCCCTTTCCCACATTTAGGTAAACTAAAATAACATTTTCTTCTGGGAGAGGCACTACTAAGCTAAGTCCAGGTAGAAATAAAGGACAAAAGGGAAAAAAACCAATATCATAAAAACAACAACAAAATACTTTTAATTCCCACCCCAAGATTAGATTTAATTAATATGAGCTCAGGTTGAACTTGGATTGGACCATATGTAATGAAAATGTTTTCACTAAAATGTTCGTAAAAGTCACCTAATCCAGACCCTGCTTATTTTACTAAATGTTAATTGGATTTAGAAAGAAAAGAAAGCTCAAAAAATGAGCAACTATTTTTTTATTGAACTGGAAGATTTTCTTTTGCTAAATATCTCAGAAGAAGAGAAGATTGTGAGCTTTCCCACATGGATTTTATCTTTCACAGAGAAGGAACATCTACAAGCAGTTTGAAACTGAACTTTGCTTTTATTTTTCATACTTCTTTGTTCATAAACTAAGCCTAAATCTCTTCCGGGGTTAATTGAATAACTACCAAACACAAACTCAGAGACATAACAGCTTCAAAGATGATATTTGCTTAAAACCTGGCCTGGTTACCATGGAAAAAAGATTTGTTTGATCCAAAAGTAGAGTTAAATAACAGATACAACAGAACCAAATCTAACTTGGAACTCTGGAAAAAATACAGAAATTAAAATTTTAAAAATAAATTTTATCTTCAGCATGTTTTCCTCCAGTATGGGTATCCTCCTTGTATATACTCCATTTAGTATGGCCCTTTTTTTCTCTAATGATATTTAGATTTCCCCAGTAATTGCTTCAATCTGCCTGGTGTCAGGTTCCAAATGTGATGATTCCATTGACATTGTTAAAGAAAGCAATTTGTTGAAATAATTTTTATTGTTGTTTTACAAATATTTTCTGTTTCTTCTTCTTCTTTTTAAAGTCCTCTTTCCACTTGCAGATTTCAGTCTTGGGTGGAATAACTTTGCCTATGCCAGGTGTTCTTTGGAGTGGTTTTCTTCATATCCTCTTTCTGGAGGAGAGACATGCTACTTTGAGATGATCATAAAAACAATAAGCATGCTGCCTCCCCAGAAGCAACATCTCTGACTGAACATGGGAATGTATTCAAAGAATTGCTGTCCATTAGTTCATTTGCAAATGACTATTTTCAGAATTTTGAGGCATATAACTGAGAAATTATAAGTGCTTTAAGAGTATAGGAAAATTACCAAAAGGGGTAAGATACTATTTCATTCTTTGTACTTGTTATCTGAACACCTCACGTGATGCCTGGCCCATAGTAGACAATTATTAAGTACTTAATAACAGTTGAGGTTGAGGTCAAACAGGATAAAAATCAAGTTTTTGAGTTTCACATTATAAAATTTATAAATTAATTTTAGAAATTTTATAATTTTGTGAAATTATAAAATTGACATGAGTCAATCAATTAGTTCTTGAATCAAGCCACTGATAGCTGTAGAATATAAGGGATGAGAAGAACATGAGTACAGGTTAATTTAGAGGTAGCTGATGACAGAATACATGAAATGATGAAACAACAACAAATTTTATATGAAAAATAGAATGCAGAAACTGAGAGGAACATGTCACAACTGACAGGCAGGCTTTGTCGCATAGGTAGAAAGCTTTTTGATTGGAAGAGAAAACATTGTAACTCCTAGAGATTGATTGGAGGATAACAAAATCCTCTGCTCTTTCAATAGCTGTCTGGGCTTATTGCCTACTAGCACCATCTATAGCCTGACATAAGAGAAAGTTTTCATATGCATTTGTGTTGCCCGTTCCTGTCTTCAACAAGTTAAGGAGGAAAAAGATGAGCTTATAAACTGGTTTGATAGGAGTGCTACCGTTATGTCATTTGCTAAAAGGATATAACACTTTCTTAGCACCCTGCCAAGGTTGGCACTGCTTTGGTAGCTTGAGAGTAGCAGAAAAGTGATTTTGCCCAGCAGGTGAGCTCTGAAGACAAGGAAAGAAACAGAGAGAAGAGAAGCAATTTTGCTCTAACAGGGAATATATGGAGTAGACTATTTTCTGGATACTAAAGGCATCAATGCCAGTTCTCCAAAGTTGTGAGCTGACAAAGGCACATGAGTTTCCCAACACAAGCCTCCCAGGAAAATATCTTTATTGTGTGACCACATTTCCCTAAATTTGTGGGAGATTTTGAACTAAGTCAGTAGGAAGACTAATATATTATGATTCTTGTATTTTCCTACTTTTGAATAAATATAATTTCACAATTATTCTTCATTTTTCCTTGTAGTCAATGAGTCAATATACATTAAATATGCAAAGACCAGTAGTAAGGTATTGTATAAGCACTAAGATACTAGGAATACAAATAAGAAATATAGTTCTTCCCTACAAGAAGCTTACAATTTAATACAAGAAAATGATACATAAAGGGAAGCTTTAAAAGGAGGAGGGGAAGGAAAGAAGGCATCAGAATGAGGGAAGGAAGGTGAAATCCAGAGGAGTACGGCCATGTGGAAAATAAATAGTAGGACATACCAACAAAACACACACACACACACACACACACACACACACACACACACACACACACCCCAATCTAAGAACACTGGAACTTGGCTGCTCACATTCAGGGAAAACTATCCAGATATAATGAATGTAAGTAGGGAGATAGAGCCAGGAAAAGCAAGCCTTGGGAGAGTTGGGAATAATTGTTATGCCCAGGCTGTACTACTACTATTATACAGGTTATCACATCAGTGGGTGCATGACCAAAACCTTTGTAGGGTTTACTAATATATATTGCCAAACATTCTTTAGTTTTATCTGATGCTGCTTTATGATATTGTAAAACTTGCAATTTTTTATTATTTTTCATCATATTTTACAAAGGAGTTTGAATTCTAATAAATGTTACTTTTGGCATCTATATTTCTCTATTTGGCAAGGAAGTCAAATTTTGCTACTAAGATACTTTCTGATCTTTTTTGGTCTCATTTATAGAAAATTTATTTTCATTAGTTTAACTTATGGATTATATTGTTTTTTGGCACAAATACAATTTCTGCTGTTCATTTTCCATTTAAAAATTAATAGCTTATTTAAATAATTCATGGTTAAATCATCTTAATTGTATGCCACTTATTTTTCACATTACTATTCCTTTTCTTTACAAATTCTGATTTTAGTTCTGATAAGTTCATGGTCTGATTGTGCACAGATAGGTTATTCACACATCAGTAATAACTATTTTTTTCTGTCTGTTAAAATTTAGTTATGCTCAATCTTTGTGAAAATATTTAATTTCTCAGGAAGTGGAAAAGGAAGGGAAGGAGACAATTTATCTAATAATTTTGTAAATTATAAGTAAAATTATTACAAACAATTGAGAAAAATAAAATATTATATAAAAATGGAAAAGAGTTAATATTCACCACATTTAGTACCTACCAGTACTTTTTGGGAAAGTGTTTAAGAAATACAGACACAAGAATATGGTGAAGCCTATAAAATTTTTGTGTTGTTTCTTTCTTCTGAACTCTATATCTCTTTCTCACCATTTCCCACTTTTGAATATTGTTACAAATTATTTTTTGACTTTTTTTCCAATTTGGGAGAAATGATGAGAGGTAAAAAATAAATACTTGTTTAAAAGAATATTTTCAAAGAAGGAAAGTAATAAGACTTTATGTACCATATTATGGTACCCATTATGTACCATAAACTATTCTAAGTACCTCTGTATATTACAGCAACTTCGTGAGATAGATGCTATCATGATGCTCATTTTACATTTGAAGAAACTAAGGCAGACAGAGGTTAATTGACATATCCAGGACTACACACCTAAGTATCTAAAACTGGTTTTGAACTTCTGTCTTCCTGACTCTAAGCCTAGCATTTTATCACATAATGAAACCTACTTCTCATGTACATTTTCTTGTCAAAGGGTTCCTATAAAACATCTTTATGTTAGGCTACATCTTTCTTCTATTTGGTTTTATTTGTAGAAGGAAATTTATTATTAAAATGACATCTCCTATAGTAATACATTCACTTATCATACAAAGTTTTCACATTAAGAGTACCAATAGCCAAATTCAAGTTAGTTGATGGTCTAAATATTGTGTGACTTTTAGTATCAGTTGAATGAATCTAGTGATGTGGAAAAGAGTGCTTGGATCTAAGCCACAAAGGTCTGAGTTCAACCCTGGCTTCATACCCAAACTAACTAGAAAATATTGGAAAAATCACCTTAGTTTTCACAAACATAAAATGAGGATAATGATATAATCTAACTCAAATGGCTGTTATAATGATTAAATGAGATAATTTTATAAAGATACTTAAAATGGTGTTTCGGTCCTGATAGGTGCTAAATAAATAGCTATTCTCTTTCTCTGACCACCTTTTCTTCTCTTCCAGCTAATATGACTTCCTTATTACCTAAGTGAAAGGGGGTCACACAAGATTGGAAATGTTTTTAAATTTTCTTTTGTTTCATTGATTGTCATTACTATAAATATGTATATAATAATATACTGTAGACTACCATGTTGTACTATAATATTATGTGTACCTATATTTATATTCATTATGTGTGTATATGTATTTGCAATATCTCTCCATGAAGAGTCATACTAGATACAATTATGAGAGCAGTGTGAGACTGATACAAGACATCTCATAATTTTTCAACATCCATTAAATTCTTTAAAGTTCTTAGAGTTTTTCCTAGTGTATTTTCCAAATCTTTTATTAACTTTACAATGTTGTACAATGAAAAAAATCATATATTGACTGTTTTTAGGTATTAATTATTTAAAATACTCTTCTCATTGACCCTTTAAGTCACAATGCTTTGAAGTCTCTTGAAAATGATTCCTCCAACTTTCTGTTCAATATATGTTGACTTGAGAGCAAGATGCTTTTAAATATCATTTTTCCTATATAGGTTTTTTTTTTCCCCAATTTGACCCTTGGATTAAAGTTTAAACCTTTCCATCTTTATCCTTTCTTGGTGTAGGTTGAATATTCCATACTTATTCCATCCAAATAACATTTTGATATTTTTGGAGGAAGATTCCATGAGATGAATAACTTGCTTTATATATTCCCCCTAGTACTCCTGTGGAGCTGTATAACTTAATGGTATCCATATAAATCAAGTGATAAATGAGATATTTTAGGATAACTCCCACTTGAACTTGGAAAATATACCCAGTTCTACTTAGGAGAACTCATAATATGCTTATGAAAAGGCAGAATGATAATGGCTTTAATCTCTCTCTGAAATTTATATAATTTATATGATTTTTTCTTGATATTCTTGCGGGGATGGAATAGTTTAAATAGGGAACAATTTTTCATGAGGTCTCCAAATTTCTGGTATATATATATTTGGGGTTATTTTATGTAAGTATGGGATAGAAATAAGTCATAAGTGCAGAACTGAGTTAAAAGCATTGCACTGAGAGATGTTAGGTGGTTATCTTTAGAACAGAGAGTTGCCCTGGAGGCCAGAGGTCCTAGGTTCAAATCTAGATTCAGATATTTCCAAGCTATGTGACACTGAGCAAGTCACTTAATCCCCATTGCCTAGGACTTACTGATCTTTTCACTTAGCATTAATACATACTATTCATTCTAGGATCTAAGAAAAGGTTTTTTATTTAAAATAAAGCTTTGCATCAGTAAAAATGGTATAAATGGTGTAATGTTTTAGGGTGATTTGTTGAATAACTACAAAATTGATAATAATTTTCTTTTTACATTTTTAAGATGTGTTGACATACACTTTTTGCTACTCAGTCAATAGATTCTTTTCATTTTGTCTACAGATTTTTAAATTATATCTGCTGTCACTATTCTTTATCTAGAATATATAAACAATTGACCTATATTTGGATTCTTAACAGTTGTACTGATGTTTTGTTAAGAGATAAATGAATGCCTTTAGTTAAGAGAAGTGAGATCAGAATAAAGTCTGAGGGTAAGCTATCAAATTAATTGCTCACAATTCACTTAGTAATGCAAACCATTTTAGCCAGTTGTAAAAATACTATTTATATGGTTCAACTCAGGGGATGAATTGGGGTATCAGTCAGTCCAGAAGTCTAGGGATATAAAAGTCAAGCATATATAAAACTAGGGTTATGAAAGTCTTAAGAGAATTACTACTGGCCTATAGGGACATCCCTGTCTAATATAGTATGTAAAAGCAGACAGTATTTTACCATAATTAAGAATTATATTCACTTTAACTTAATTCTGAATAAAGTGTTTTAATTAAATTTTATGATTCATAAGGGTTGTGTTGATATGAACCTTCATCATTCTATTAGACTATACTAGGTTTGGCCAAGAATGATATTGAATTAAGCATTTATATAGTTCTTCCTTCTCTTATTTCTCCTTATTTTTCTTCATCTCCTACACTCCTCTTTTTCTTCCTCCTTCTCCCTTCCTTCATTTTGTTACTTTCCATTCTATAATGAATTTTTGCTTTGATTTGTTTTATTCTGTTTTGTTTTATTATTAATTTTTAACTTTTATTCTGTATGTCTTTTGTTGTTATTACTTTCCTCTGTACAACGTAGACTATTAAGCAAGTTCTGAAATAAGATCTTAACATTTGTTTGTTAATTGACTGATCTTTTTTGGATCATATCATTTCCCCTTATTTGTTACAGCATATTTAACTGACTTTATAATATAAAGTCTTTCTCAAGTTGATTCTTTCATGAACTCCCAAGCTCAAGTGATATGACAGCTTTGGCAGAGCAACAATAGTAATTTCATATCTGTGCCACAAAGCACAGGTCTCCTTTAGGTTTTTCCTGTGGCAACAACTTACTCAAATATTTTGTGGTTTTGTAAAGTACCTAACATCTTTTAAAATTTATTTTCTGTCAAGTATTATGTGAATGTGATTTTATTTCTGATAGTTGAAACAAATGCTAATTTTAAAATTATTCTGGGTTTGGTATGACTGGTTTAATAGGTGAATTCAGAACATCAAATTCAAATAGCAATTTTCCAAATTGCATCTTCTCTTCAAATTATTTAAAATATCACATTTGTTGTTACTTTTTCATCATTAAGTGGTATTTAATAGCAAGTGTAGGTTTTCAAAGACTTCAGGATTTTCATATTACTACTCATTGGATTTCAGTAAATATTTCTTTTTAATTCATACATTGTATGTACATATACATTGTATAAAGTGGGCCTTCATTAGTCTGAAATATATTGTATCACTGATTTATTACTAAAAAGATCTGTAGTAACTTCTTGTTTTAACTGGTAAAATGTGTTTCAAATTCATTTTTGTGATAGATTAGAGGACATACTTTAAACACCCATATCTTCAGTCCAATGTATGATTACTCATGTCTTGCCTGCTTTAATCTTCAGATTTATTTTTACTACATCATTTACAGAAGTTGGGGTGATGGTATTGGTGATTGGTTTGGGCGAATCTTTTGCCTTCTTTGGTAGCAGAATTCAATGTATTGCTCCAATGTCTTATATATTAACCTGAGAATGCCACAGTTGTTTCAAGTAGGGTCTGAATGTAACCCTCCATCACTTAACTTATTTTATTCACTCCTCTTTGTCTTTGCATCCTAGCTTCTCTAGCTTCCTTCAAGTCTCTACTAAAGTTCAAAATTCAGGGAACCTATCTTGATCCTCCCTGATTAGACTGTGAGCAGTGGCTGTTTTTTTTCCCTTTCTTTTATTGGCTTACAACAAAAAAATCACTTACACAGTGAAAGTGAGCATAATACTCTAGGGTAAAAAATGGATAAATTTTAATGAAATAATTAATCAATTAGAATAATTAATGAAATAGAGGAATTACAGCCATTTCTGGTGAAATGATCAAAGTTCAAAAGGAAATCTGATGAAGAAGTTCCATTCTCAGAAGAAGTCTAAAAAGTTAAACAGAAAAAAACTCAAGAGAATCAGTAGGGTTAAATTAATCACATCCCTCATTGGAAAGTGATAACTAGGATGCTTAGGATTTCAATAATTCAAAAGATATATTAATTATTTAATATACCTAAAACAATTAAGGGAAACTGGGTCAAACTGATTACATTCCTTGCATGGGAAAGTGATAAGTAGAATTCTATCTATTCTCCAAAATGGAGGTCTCTTCAGAGGCTAATCCCTCCAGAAATTTGGAAAAATGAGTCAGCTTTTTCACTCACCTACATGGTATTTCAAAGAGAGAGAATCAAGAACAGTCTTACCAAATTTCAGAGTCTCAGGTCCATGAAGCAGAACCTTTACCAGCCTCCAACTTGAACTGGAACTCCAACTTGAACTCCAAACTCAGAAATCTGAAGAACTTTCCTGCACAGAAAGTTGCCACTGCTTTTAAAGACTTCTTTGCATTACTTTCTGGGCATTCCTTACATGTCATGTGGACCAATTGTAACTTTATCTTTGCTTAGGACTGCCCAGGGACAGTAGTAATTTCTGATTCGTCGTGTGCTTTTGTACACATGGGTCACAGACCTCCTACACTTAAGGATAAAATGGGGTGTATACACTTCTGGTGATTAAATTTAAAAAATGGGCAAGGGAGAATTAATCCAATCTTCACAGTACCACGAATTAGAATAAAATATAGTTGGGAAATTTTCAAATAAAATTTCAATTTCAAATTCAAATAAATGGGAAATTTCAAATAAATTGAAATAAAATAAAATCTAGATAATTTTAACATGTAGTATTACAAGTCTATGTGGAGACCATAGGGATCCTTGTGTATTTTTAGTAGACTCAGTTTATGTTTGAATTGAATAACACTTGCTTGGAGTATCAAGAATTTAATTGACTTGACAAGGGTCATTATGACAGAATGTGTCTGAAACAGAACTTGAACTCAGTTTTCTCACTTTAAGTGTTCTCTGATTTCTTTATTACAATATGTTCTTCTTACAAGTGACTTATGTGAAATAGTACAAATTAAAATATAGATACATTATTCTATTGACTGGTAATATGAAAAACAAAACAAGTATCCAATTAAGCATGAATCTTATTGTTAGGAAAACTACCATTATTGGTCCATTATTTTGATTCTATTAACATAGAATAAGCTTTTAACGTGGAATGTTTAAATTACAACTCTTCAGTTTAGTATCAATAACAGTTTCACATTTACTATTCAGTAAAATCTCACCAATATATATATATATATATGTATATATATATATATAATTGTCTTAATAGATTCCTCTGACACATTTCCACATTTCTGAAGAATCATCAGTAATAATCTAGCTTTCATTTGTCAGAGTCAGAAATCATTCTAGTTTTTTAGATATTTAAGACCTTGTATTTTGATTTTATAATGCCAGTATGAAACAGAAAATGTTCTCATTTAGTGCTCCAGTAGCATGGAACACAAGGTTAGTTTATATTTAAGGAGCACCTCCAGTATCAGGTTTTGAAAGGAGACAGTCAGCTGCTTGGAAATATCAATGTAATGTTAAGTACCTGACATTTTCATGTTGTTTCTCTTGTCTCACTTATTTCTTAAATAGCAATTTAGCAATTGTGTCTATTTCTAAGCCATTTATAAAAACAAAATAGAAAGTAACTGAAGCTAATGACTATCCATCTTGGCTATGACCAGCCCTATGATTCAATTATCTGTATTCTTTAGTTCTCTAAAGTCCTTGATACTCCACTGAATTGCAAAAGAGATGCCAGGTTCTCAAAGACTTAAACAAACTAGACCATGTGAACTAGATTTAAGTAGACTAAGTATATCTACTAATTCTAAGATTTCAACAGAGCTTGTCAAATTGAAAAGTATTTAAAAATGGCAGTATAAAACTCTATACTTTGTCCATCCTAAGAAAACTGAGAGAGATTCTCATCAGTACAAGGAAAATGATGAAATATTGCATAATCATTGTTGTTTGTTTTAGTGTTCTACTAAATTAGAAAACAGCTATAATTTACCACAGAGAGCTTAAAATGAAGAAATCACATTGCCAATATGTAGAACTTTAAGGTTAACAAAGTCCTTTATCCATCTCATTCAATGTGTTCTACAAGCCTACTAGGAAATAAGAGTTTAAATTACTTTCTCAAGGTCACATACCTTGTAAGTACTAAGGAATAAATTTAAAACCAGGTCCTCTAAAATTCTCCCTGCTACAACAAAATACAAATATTGAAATGTTTATTAAAATCTGCCCTTAATAACATGAGTTGTAATAAAATACTTTACTAAAATAACTCTGTAATTTTTTAAAAAGTAATAAAGAATTTTATATAATCTATTTTATTTGATCCTCACAAAAATCTGGTAAGACAGGTAGTACAAGTATTATGTGAGCCAGAACCTCCTGTATGACTCAACATCAGGCCTGAAAAACAGTCTCCACTCCCAAAGACAGTGACTCCCAACCTCCTGAGGAACATCTAATGAAGTTAACCTAAGTAGCTCACCTTACCCAGAGACAACCAATGATATTAATCCAAGTTGCCTGGTTCCTTACACCCCCTTTCTTACCCAAACCTATAAGGCCCTATATTTTGTCCCACTCAGTCGGCACTCCATAGCCATCTACTGGCATTTGGCCTTCCTTTGCTGCTTCTCTCTTCCATCCCTCCGTTTCCTCTAATAAAACTTTGATATATCACCTTACTCTTGTCTTTCCTTATATAAAATTGAACCCTTGACATCAGACTGACATTTTCTATGTCCTTCTACAGACAACAAAAGTAATTGGGTCTTATAGATATTAGCCATCTTGTCTAAAAATAATATAAATAGTGGCAGAGATAAAATTCTGGTACAAATCTTCTGACTCCAAATCTAATGTTTCTATTTCTGTTTTTGTTGTGGTGTGTGTGAGTGTTTCATAATACTATATCTTTGTATCCACAACATTATTTCATAGGTATTGATGGAGGTGAGAGACCATTTGGATTTTTTAGAATTATGCTTTCTGTTGAGTATTAGTTGAAACCTAAGGTGTTTTCCAAATGTGGTAAACTTTTATTTGCTAAGTCTTAGATGTTTTAATAGCCAACAGATCAACAATAGCCTCAAAATACTAATATTTCATCAGCATCAATTGAGATAATTTGTCTAAACATATAGAGGCACTATTTCTTAAAATTTGAATAGGAAATTCTGAAATGACATACAGTCCTATTGGAGATACATACATTTAATATATGATTACTTCTGGCATGTAAAAGGATCAAAGTCATAAAAAATAAGACTATATATGTATATATATATATTTATATGTAATTTAATTAAATACTATGATCCTAATAGCAAATTTAATTTCCCTTTGTAAGTTTCCAGATCTTAACATAACATTTGAAATAAATTTAGCCCCTTGTTTACCATAAGGCTACATACATTACTGATAGTTTTTCTTCCAGATGTTATCATAAAAACTCATCTTAAAACTTGTGGGCATGGATACGTGGTGGGGGGGGGAATGATGATATACTTGAAATATGTCCTTTAGAGATTTAATATCCCTTCTGTGTTTGTGTATGTGTATGTAGGTCTAAGTATCTATACAACCATATGGTTCAATATTACTATTGCTTGAGTTTCTCTAAATGATTTATAATCTTATTAATAAAACATTCTTAACATAATGGTTCCATAGGAAAAATTTTGAAATATAATAGATAACACATTATGCATAATAATAAAAGAAACTAAAGATAATCTTAACAACATTAGTCTTTATTTTGTAGATGCAGATTGCAGAATAAAATAATGAAGTTATTATGCAGTAAAAGAATAAATTAAAATAACATCATTGTGTGACTTTGGAAAAGTCAGTTAAACTTAGTAACAATAATTTGTTTATTTGTTTTCTTCCATGAAGTAATAATGATCTATTAGATTTCTGAGCTTCCACTTATCACTGAATTTGGGCAATCTCATCTGATCCACATCTCAGGAAAATAAAAGGGGGTAGGTTAGAGTGGACTAGAAGTAATACTATACTTACAGTCAGAAAACTGACAGAAACATTTCACTGCAGTCATATACTTTTCTGAGCACTCATTTGATCTCTTTGTTTTCAGTTTTCTCATGTGAAGAATTGTGCTAACTCTTTTACCGCCTACCTCCTGCAGTCATGTATTAAGTATGAAATGAGACTCACATTTGAAACCATAAGGACAGTTCTTTCTCTCTCTCTTGTTCCCTTTCTTACTTTCTTATTTTATCATATTCTAAATCATTCTCCCTCTCTCTTCCTGTATGCATTTATATTTCAAAAGATAAAATATAAATATGCATATGTACATGTCTGTGTGTATATATAAATGCAATCAACTTTTTTTCTTGTCCAGTGCTTTACAATACTAATTAATATGTATATATAAAATACAAATATATAAGTATATATACACACATGTATAGACAATACAAATAAACATGTATAGCAATACATTGTGATCAACAAATATATATGTACATATATAAGCAAAGACAAAGATAGGCATAGACAGAAGCTGAGAGGCAGGGAGACAGATTTTTCTGAGTTTACTTGATACATCATTTCTTCATGGACTGACTGACACCTGCCAAAAAGGATGACAAAATCATTTTTATTACCAATAATGGCTCTCTTTTGGTAACATTTATATTCATCATCTCATAAAACCTCTATGATAGAGGTTGCTTTATTGTAATTTTACAAAGAACTTAAATGATTCATGTAGTTAATAAATGTTCCAAAGTATAGTTACTGATCCTAGGTGGAGCAAGACCCAAATACTTCAAATCTTTTAAGCTTCATCACCATCTTTTTTTTTTTTTTGAGTTGGGGTAATTACAAAATGAGTCAGAACATCTTTCAATTCAGAATTAGTTACTGCTGTTCTAGCTTTCAATACCAAACATCTAATCCCATCATATTTGGGCTGTTAAGGAAACCACTGAGGAGCATTTTTATCTTTGGGAAAGATGCCCTCTCAGTTGGCTTGTGGGGGCAGCCCTTTTAGTATTAGAAGAGTGAAAGTGATATCTTTTGTTCTCTTCTCTCCCATTCTCTCTTTCTTTTGCTAAGAAGTAGAAGAACTCAGTAATTGAAATGAAGTTGAAGAATTGCATAATTCAACTCCTACTTAGCTCAAGGTTTTTTCTTCACCCTTCATCCCATTCCTGTATTCTCAAATTGGTTGTGATGGAACACTTCCTCTGAACCTGATCTGTTAGTAATTTTAAAAGAAACCAATGTAGGATTTACAAAGATCATAAAAGTGAACAAATCTGAAGTAAATTCAGAAGAAATTAATGAGAAGTCATTGAGTATTAAATTAAAATTATTACTATTTTTAAAATGAGAAAATAGAAGTAATGTAATATATATTAATCTTTTCTTATTTAATGAACATTATACTAAAATTATACTAAATATTAGAGGAGAACTGAAATTAACATTAAAAGATACCTCAGGAAAAGATGGACAGAAACATATATATATATTTATATATGATTTATTTTTTTCACTATATTTGAAATGAAACCTAAAAGAAAGGGCAGCTATCTCTAAACACTTTGGGGTGTACGAGTGTGTGTGTGGAGGAATTGCCTGTATAATCTAACTAGTTCCCTTGGCCTTGTGTTCCTAAACCAATTTAACTTAGACTTCCAACATTCCTAACAAACCTATGATTTCAGTCTAAATTTTCATCGTAGGCTCCTCTGAGAGAAAAAAAAAAATTTCTGATAATAAACTGTTCAACTGGTTTTCTTCTTGCCAAGCATTAGGTGTGGATGTGAGCATCTGTGAGTCACTTGCTTGAGGCTCTGATCACTCATAACTAATCAAAGCATCAAGATTCCAAAACACTGGAGCGAAGAAACCAAAAGCTTCTTCAAGGAAAATAGAGAGCTCCAGGATTTCTTTCTTAGCTCTCCTGACCATAACACTGATTCAAAGAGATTATTGGAACTGTGCACTAGGACCCCTTTTATTTGACCTAGGTTCTGAGGCTATGGTATCCTAAATGTAAGCATGTTGGGTTTGAAGAATTTACTTACCCTTGTAGCAACAGAGGTCAACAGAGGATTTTCTGCAGCTTCAAAGGTTTTGATTGTATGCCCTGGAAAGTTTAAAATGAAGAATCTACCTTCATAGAATTCTGAAGAACTCAAAAGATATTTTTTTCAAGTTTCACACCACAGTATGATATTCCCATTTGTAATTCCTTTTTCCACCATCATTATGGTACTGGACTAAGAAGTGAAGATGGCTAAGAAACATTATTGACAACTTCGATATTAAGTTCAGATGTAGTGAAGCATGGTTACTAATTTAGAACAAAGAGGCACTTCTGGATTTTGTTACAATCTGCTTTTGGTAACAACAATGGGGTGCCAATGAGTTCCTTGAATAGGTGCTTAGAACTGACTTCAAGTCTTCAAGATTTACAAATTCCTGTCTTTTCCTAACTCCCATTGCATACTTCCACTGGGTGAAGTCTTTTGGGAACTTTCACAGAATAGAAATTAGACACTATTTCTCTCAATGACTATAAAATGCATCAAACCTAACATCAGACACTCATAGAACTTTTAGGCTTAAATGGACTATGTAAATTATCTATGGTCTTTGAAATTAACATAAAATGTACCCCATTACCCAGCACATGCTCATTAAGGATGCCATTGATTGTTAGC
This sequence comes from Monodelphis domestica, assembly GCF_027887165.1. Lineage (NCBI taxonomy): Eukaryota > Metazoa > Chordata > Mammalia > Didelphimorphia > Didelphidae > Monodelphis > Monodelphis domestica. Next base: position 473,944,572 of record NC_077228.1, read on the forward strand.
ATGGTATAAATCTGGTGTCTGATTTCCAGAAAGAGGCTGACAGAAGCACCTGTGTGCCTGGTTATGTGCCTAAGGAGAGGACTTGTGACAAAGACTATACTATTACAGAGCCCCAATAAGAATGACATCAGAGGGCAGCTGGGTAGCTCAGTGGATTGAGAGCCAGGCCTAGAGATGGGAGGTCCTAGGTTCAAATATGACCTCAGACACTTCCCAGCTGTGTGACCCCGGGGGCAAGTCACTTGACCCCCATTGCCTAGCCATCACCACTCTTCTGCCTTGGAGCCAATACACAGTATTGACTCCAAGAAGGAAGGAAAGGGTTTTTAATTAAAAAAAAAAAAGGAATGACATCATTGGCCTTCTTAGAGACCAGGCCAAGCTGGAGCAAGACTCTTTGTGCATGGGCCTCATCCTGGAAAACTCTCCTTGTTCTGCCCAGAAGTCTCTGATCTTTCATGCCATTACTTGTAAAATAGGCAGAGGCCAGTTGGGATTCCAGGAAATGGAGACTTTGGTAGTTAGGGAGAACTCATGATATTTTTCTCTCTCATGTTTAGGAATAAATAATTGTAATTGAACATAGGGTCTCCAAGAATAATTTCAACTATAACAATTTCATGTTATTTTAATCAATCATTCAATGAATGTTTATTAAGAACCCATTGTGTATCAGGAACTGGGTTTACTATCCAGTGTTGTTGTTGTTGTTGTTGTTGTTGTTGTTCAGTCATTTTCATTCATGCCTTACTCTTCCTGACCTCATTTGGGTTTTCTTATGGTAAAGGGTACTAGAGTGGTTTGCCATTTCCCCCACTTCATTTTACATATGAAGAAAATAGACAAACAGGGTTAAGTGACTTAGACAAGTAGTAAATGTCTGTGGCTAGATTTGAAATCAAGTCTACCTGATTTCAGGCCCAGTGTTTATCCAGTTAACAATGCATGGCAGTTGCTCTGCTATGTATTGGGATATAAATAGAGGGAATGATATGAGATTTACTCAAAAGGAACTTTAGAATATGTTAATGATAGGACTGCATTAACTTATGTGTCTCAAGTGTGTTTTTTTTTTCTCTCAAGTCGAATTAATTCTGAAGTCTGACCTCTAACTTCATTTCTAGATTTGATATTATGGAGATTAGATCAATATTCTTCTCTCCTACTTCTATATCCTCACCTAGAAATTATGTTTGACCTATTTTTCACAAATATCATGACTATTGGCAATGTATCTCTGTCTTTGTTAGGTTTGGCCTCTCAAGTGACCTCAGGTTCAACTTTTTCAGCATTAAAATGAAATATTCTTATATTAAATTCAATATGTCTGAAATGGAGCCACTTGTATGGAAACCAACTCTTTATTATTGTTCTTTTCATGAGATTAACATTATTGCAGTCAATATGGTGCCTTGAGATCTTTGACTCACCTCTTATATAGTCTATTGCATCAGTTTCCAAGATTTTGTTATAAAGGAAATGCTTATAGTCTTGCAGTTATGTGGTCTGGGTTCAAATTCTACCTATTTACAAATTGTGGGAACTTTATCAAGCAATTTAATTCTTTTAACATTAGTTTCCTTGTCTATAAAATAATGGCATTAGACTTTTCATGCTTAAAGACCATTATAACCTTAAATTAGTTTCCATATTCCTATTTTCATTCAATTGTTTCTTTGCAATTTATAGTATAATGGGATCTATAGCATGATATATGGCAAGAGTCCAAAGATGTCTCAGAAGCCATCTAATCTAGTCCTCTGATTTTATATGGGGAGAAATCTCTGAGGCCCAGGTAGCTCAGTGAATTGCCAAAAGCCACAGCCATTAATAATACTTGATTCAAACAATACATTTATACCATGTTTAGTTAGCCCTCCAACTAGAGTATCTTTCTCCTTTATTATGCTCTGAAGTCATGTTGAACACGTCAACTAGGTTAATCTTTTACAAATATCATATTGTTTGTCAGTCAGTGAGCATTTATTACCTTCTATTGATGAAAGTATATCTTGAGTTCACCTTTGGCCTTGGATAATTCTTAGAAAGAGTGAACAAAGAAACATTGAATGGTTTCGTCAAAATGTTTATCAAATAATATTCAGGAACTTGTGACTATTGTTCTATTTGATGAAACAAACTGCTTAGTGAACAGTTACTTAACCCTTGAACCCTTGATCAATCCTGACTGTAGATTTATTTTGTTTTTCTGGAAATGCTATAAATGTCAACTTCAAAATGGCACATAGAAAAAAAAATATTTCTAGGATTATGATAGAACAGCCCATGTTCTCTCTTTTCTCCAAGCAGAAAAATTCTTAGTTTTAAAAAATCACACTACTTTTCAAAAGAAAATATTCTGGGAGTCTTGGGATTAAAACTCAAAAAAGAGTATATTTTCCCACAGGCAAGAATCTGAAAAAGCACTGATGTAGAAAGTAGTACTTGTGCTATGTCTGTAAGAGAGGGAGGGATTTTATGAGGAGGTGAAAAGAGAGAATATCCTGAACATAGAAAATTATTTGTAGAAAGAAATAGAAATGGAAGATGAAATTATTAGTACAATAATTGCCTCCTCATAAATTGCTACTTAACTTTGCCAAGAATCAATTTCAAATTTACTGAACTATAGTTAGTAGACTTTATTCTTTCTTTTTTGAAAAAAAAAAAGATTTTACCCTTCCCTAATTCTGTTGTACCTCTCCCATTTTGGGGGGGAGGGGGCTTATCTTTCAAACATCATTCACAGTGACTTATCAATCACCTCTGTCAGTTCTTTTAGTCCTTAAGGACAGAGTATATCTTGTCCTAGGGATGAAGGATTTATCCACTATAACTGAATGCTCTCTTCATATGTACATCCTCATCTTGAGTCCTTACTCCCTCTTGGCCATTTAGCTTCTCTCATTTCCTAATCCAAGGTGAATCTCTTTGTCAGAGAAAACAGAAATTAAAAAAAAAAGTAGCTCTACTTTCTATTTTAAGTTTTTATATACAAAGTAGATCTCAGAGAAAAAAATATAAACAAAGATCATGATAATAGAATTAAAACAATACTAAAAGGCATGAGAATTCAGAGTAAATTTAAGGACAGATTTTGGGGTCTAGGGCAGAAATGCTGTTATGTATTTCTCTTGATAATCAGGTAGTGATCAATACGTGTAAAATATTCTATGAACTCTCAGAAGTTTTCTGAATGAAGTTGCATTTTTAAAAACTATACTTACTTTATTCAATAGAGTTTAATAGTGAGGTGCTCTTGGGAAGTAATATTGATTCTAAAGGAAAAAACATCAATAAAGTACTAAATATTATATTGATTGTGAAAATCAGTGACAATATGAGATTGATTTCTAACATAAGTTCCCTATAGAAAGAGTAGTTAAATGTTTTGAACTTAGAATCAGGAAGACTTTAGTTTAAAATTCCACTTTAATTATTTATTAGCCATATGGCCTTGGGCTTAACCCATATGGACAACTTAACCTCTCTCAGTTTCTGTTCCCTATTTTGTAAAATGGGCATAAAACTAATAACTGTTCTACAGAGTTGTTGTATCACATGTGATAATATATAGAGAGAGATTTGCAAACCTTAATTTCCATAAAAAAGCTATCATTATCTTATCTACTGCAAATTATGTTAGGAAATATAAAAACTGACATGCTTATAATTTTAAAGGAAATATATAAAGTTATGTATATATTTGTCTGACTACTGAATTTTGAAGTTCTAAATTATTCTTAATTTGTCTTTAGAATTTTCAAAATATGTAAGGCAAAGAAATAATTTATATTAAAAAGATTCAAGAAAGGATAATCCTCAATCATTTATTTTAATTTTCATGTAAGTAACTCACTGATTCTATGTGGATATGTTTACTAAGTTTTTATCCAGAAATCATCTTATGATAAGAATTTATACAAATGCTATTTCAAGTCCAATTCTAATTGTTTTATTTCCTTAGTAAAGAAATTAATATCTCTATTTTAGAAAAATAAGAACCTCAAAAATCATTGTCCCTTATTCAATGCAATAAAATCCATTTTCTAAAATCTTGATGTCTATATTTTTTAATCTTGGTCTACTGCTGTAGTTCCAGTATTGTTCATATATTTAAATTTTAATCTTGTAGAAGTGTTTTCATGGTTTTTTTTTTAATATTTTAAGGGAAAACTTTGAATTAGGGATCAAGATATCTGATAATGTTCCTAGGAGGGATCTACTATGATTATCTATGTGAATTTAGGCAATTAATTTCATCCTTCAGAGTTTCAATGCCTTAATCTATAAAATCATGATCTGTCAGTGTGGTACATGGATAGCAGATCAGCCTTGGAGTGAGAAAGACCATGAACTAGTGAGCTAAACTTCCAATGGCTCCAAGCAATGGTAAAAAATTATAAATTGTAAACAAGTTTTCTATGCACATAGGTGACATTAATGATCTTTTTTTCACCAACAGATACAACAATGAAATCATAGACCTAGTCATTTTCCCCACCTCAAGCCAACAAAATAATGTTTTTGCTGTCTATCTCATGAGATTGTTCTAAGTACAAAATGAGATAATGTATGTAAAATGCTTCATATGATATGAAATTTTCTATTATTATTACCTTTATTAAGTGTAACAACTGTAATAACATTACTCTAAGTAACACAAATCTGAACATCAGTTGATATTCAATAAAAGATAATTAAATATAGTGATCTGTATTTATACTCATAAGAAAAGTAATTATCTGATGAAAAACTAAATAACCACAGTTACAATACTCTTATTTGGGACAATTTTGCTTCATATCTTCAAAATTAATTACATCAATTCTCTGTAGTATATGTTTTATTATAGTTGGTATTCTATATAGGTATTTTTCATAGAGTTTAAATGAGATTAATCTAGTTAAAGTGGCTATATAATTATCTTTGTGTTAGGTTTGTCTATTAATTTCAATCTATTATCTTTCAAATAAGCATTTTTTCAGTGTTATCCCATTTCATTTAGGAAAAGTTAGAAAGATGATAGCAATACATATTTTCTTGCTGTTTTTATCATATCAAAGTTTATGCAATAATCCAATTTTCAATGTTCTTTATAGAATCAGAGTCCTATGACTCTCCCAAGATGTGGGTATTGTGTAAACTCAATGTCTCACCTCATATCTGAGTGAAAATCCTCTCTGAAAAACATAGAGAATTTATATAATGACCAAACCAGAAAGGACTTCAGGTACCATTGAGGCCCATAATTGAACAAAGTTATTTTCACGGAATGACCAAATTGCACATTCAAAAATGATAACAGTATATGAGATAGCTAAAAGGCAACATTAAATGGACACAGTGTTAAATAGACTTGCAACAATAAAGAAATGAATATAAATAACAATAGGGTCTTAGGTTTAATCTCTCTGATGCTAGGGTTCCTTATCTGTAAAATACACATAATAATGTAAATAGTTACAGTTTCACTTGGTTATTGTGAGGCTCAAAGAAGCTCAAGTTGTCAAGTTCTTTAAAGTACTACATGAAAGACCAGTTATATTTTGACCATTTTTATAGACATGGGGTTTCATTCAGAGTTTCTATAATTAATACCTGTTAATCCACTGGTTCTTAGTTTGTTCTTTTAAAGCAAAAGTAAACTTCTTGTTGAAGTGAGAGTGTGACATTGTCTAAAGATATCTTCTAAGTTTCAATTAAATATTGCTATTACCATCTGAGTACTGACCACAATACATACTTTTAAAAAATAATATAGCCACATTTTTGTAATTAGAAAAATAAGTAAAAACCAATAACTTTAGAAAGTAATATTGAAAAGCAAGTATAATAATTTTCATTGAAAATCATAAACTTCTGAGTTTTCCCTTGGTATAATTAACTTCATTTCTCAAAGTTGTAAAAGTAGAAATTGGTTAAATGTTAAAATGTATAAATATTTGTCTGTGAAGCTATAGAGAAAATATTGCTTTATATGTATTCTTACATGACTGCAAAAAAAGTCAGGATGTGGTGAGAGAATGCAATGTTTATTATTCATTTTGTGTTTAACAGGGCTTATATTTAATTATTCTTCAGCTGATTTTATATATCCAGAGCCTTGGAATCAGGGACATGCTGTTCAGTGTTCATCAAATGACTCTTTTTGGGGGAGTAATACATTTTAAAATCACTTATAATTTTAACATGTGGTATTAATTTTTTTTACATCATGTTCTTAATTCTAGGCAATCGACAGAATTGTAAATCAAACCCTAAGTTGTAGCATTTGCTGATATCTAAGGCTTAAGTGCCCAAACTGAAAGCTTAACAATTAGCCACTGATTATTTGGCTCCAGTCAATGACTATATTTAAGATATTATAGTGCATATGACAACTCATACTGACCTCCCATACTCAGCTATATAAATTAATACACGCAAACAACTTCTTATTCCTTCTGGAGTTTTCAGAATCCTAAAGGACTTTTGATTAAGGGACTAATCAAATAGAGTAAGAGATAGTATGCTAATGATGATACTCCCATTTGGCATACATGCTATAGGTAGCCCTACAGAAGGGGCAATGGTCATTAAGTTTTATGGTGGTTAGCTTGAGTTCTGAAAATCCATTGTCTACCAGTTCCAAACATTGAAGAGGAAGAATATTTTTTGTAACATATAAAAAAATCATCCATTTTTTGCTCAAGGATGTGGGCATCCACCACCTCTCAGGGAAGCCAATTTCATTTTTATATACCTCAATTTATTAGGAAGTTGTCCTCACATTATGCTTAAATTCGCTTATTAGAAGGTACCAACCCAGGGTTTTACTTTCAGGGACAAAATAGAGAAAATTTAATCCCTCATCTATATATTTTTTTAATTTTATAGTATTTTATTTGATCATTTCCATGCATTTTTCATTAAAGACAAAGATCATTTTCTTTTCCTCCCTCCCACCCCCCGTGGCCGACGTGTGATTCCACTGGTATCATATGTGTTCTTGACTTGAACCCATTGCCATGTTGTTAGCATTTGCATCAGAGTGTTCGCTCCGAGTCTTTCCTCTGTCATGTCCCCTCAGCCATTGTAGTCAGGCAGTTGCTTTTCCTTGGTGTTTCTACTCCCTCAGTTTGTCCTCTGCTTTTGGATAGTGTTTTTTTTCTCCTGGATCCCTGCAGATTGTGCAGGGACATTACACCACCACTAATGGAGAAGTCCATTACGTTCGATGATACCACAGTGTGTTTGTCTCTGTGTACAATGTTCTCCTGGTTCTGCTCCTCTCGCTCTGCATCACTTCCTGGAGGTTGTTCCAGTTCACATGGAAATCCTCCACTTTATTATTCCTTTGAGCACAATAGTATTCCATCACCAACATATACCACAATTTGTTCAGCCATTCCCCAATTGATGGGCATCCCCTCATTTTCCAATTTTTGGCCCCCACAAAGAGCGCAGCTATGAATATTTTTGTACAAGTCTTTTTGTCCATTATCTCTTTGGGGTACAGACCCAGCAGTGCTATGGCTGGATCAAAGGGTAGACATTCTTTTATCGCCCTATGTGCATAGTTCCAAATTGCCCTCCAGAATGGCTGGATCAGTTCACAACTCCACCAGCAATGAATTAATGTCCCTACTTTGCCACATCCCCTCCAGCATTCATTACTTTCCATAACTGTCATGTTAGCCAATCTGCTAGGTGTGAGGTGATACCTCAGAGTTGTTTTGATTTGCATCTCTCTGATTATAAGAGATGTGGAGCACTTCTTCATGTGCTTATTAATAGTTTTGATTTCTTTATCTGAAAACTGTCTATCCATGTCCCTTGCCCATTTATCAATTGGGGAATGGCTTGATTTTTTGTACAACTGATTTAGCTCTTTATAAATTTGAGTAATTAAACCTTTGTCAGAGGTTTTTATGAAGATTTTTTCCCAACTTGTTGTTTTCCTTCTGATTTTAGTTACATTGCTTTTGTTTGTACAAAAGCCTTTTAATTTGATGTAGTCGAAATTATTTATTTTACATTTTGTGATTCTCTCTATGTCTTGCTTGGTTTTAAAGTCTTTCCCTTCCCAAAGGTCTGACATGTATACTATTCTGTGTTTACCCAATTTACTTATGGTTTCCTTCTTTATGTTTAAGATCCCAGGTCTTGGGACAAAAATTCACTATTTGATAAGAACTGCTGGGAAAATTGGAAGACAGTGTGGGAGAGATTAGGAATTGATCAACACCTCACACCCTACACCAAGATAAATTCAAAATGGGTGAAAGACTTAATCCCTCATCTATATTATAGTCCTTTATATACTTGAAGATATCCATTAGGTACAATTAGTATTTTCGGTTCATTTTGAAAGGAGATAGCCTCAAGACCACACTTGTTAAATTCATCTTAATATTTTCCACTTTATCAATATCTGTTATAAAAAACAAAACTATGCACAACATTCCACTCAAGGCCTGGTGAAGTCAGAAAACAATGTAACAACCACCTCCCTATCCCAAGAACACAGAATATTATTGGAGCACAAGGTAAAATTAGAGGTTTTGTTTCTCATAATGAATTTGTGTTTTACTAAAAACCCCTGGACATTTTTCACAATTAATAGTCTCTCTCCAAGTTTTCCACATCTTTTTCATGTAAAGCTGATTTTAAAAATCTAAATATGACCACATTTTTATCCCCATTAAATTTCAATGTATTAGATCTAGCCATTTCTCTAATTTGTCAAGATCCTTTTTTATTTGAATTGTCATCTACTATGTTAGCTATCCCTACTTTAATATTAACTGGAGATTTGATAAATATTCTATCTTTTCAGGTCATTTCTGTACATCTAAATGCACAGACATTCACAAAGTGAGCTATGTATAAGATAAAAAAGAAAGAATTGCTGTCTCTGTTCCAATTCTCTTCCCCTTTTTAATAAATAAAATATCAGTACATGTACCTTTCACCAATCTTAGACTATTCCCATTTTTGATATTTCAAATACCATGGGCAATAACGTAGTACTTTCAGGACTTTAAAAAGTAATTCATATTTATTAAATTATTTGAATTCATGAAAAGAAAATAGACACTCTCAATATCTTTTTTATTTATCTTAAATATCAAATCTGTATTAGTATTTGTTATTCTATCATATCTCACTTAAAAATTATTATCTATGGTAAAAACAAAGCAAAACAAAACAATAAAAATATATCTGTTCTCTCTTCTTTCAGCTTTCTTTGCTTAATTTTCCCCTTTTTCTCCCTCACAATTAAGCCAAATCAACAACACTACCAACAAAAAATTTTGCTAATTTTTATTTCTGTATTTTGTCTTGTTAGCCTTAAATTTTTCAAAACTGTGTCATATTATTACATTAATCCAATTTTATCTAGCCTTTGTTCAAATCTACCTATTGATGGATATATATATATATACATAATACATATATGTATATAAAATACTATAAGTCAATTCATTTCTGAGATATATAACTCTATCAATATTGATATCAATAGACATATATATATATATAACAACAATCTATTTCTCAGATATATATATCTGAGAAATGTTTTATATATATATATATATATATATATATCTGAGAAATGGATTGTTGTCCCTTGAAGGATTTTAGTCCACAACATCTTGCATTATTTTCTTGTGAGACATTTAAAATCTACTTTCCCAAATCTAGTCACCATTTCAGTACATGACCAGCTTTCATCTCTTCTTTCACACTCAGAATTAATGATCATCTCCCTCCCTGAAAAGAAAAAAAAACTCTAACATTTGCATTTCATAAAGTAGTTTCTTCTTGGTAGGAAGAATTGGATCAAGAATATAAATCCCCTGACTTATTCTTCCACATCAGAAAGGGTGAAATGTTCACCATGATATTTCAAGATGTTCAGTCATCTTGAGTGCTTTGGGCTGAAATAATTCCAAGATGGGTGAATACTACATCATTCTAAAGAGGACATGAAACTTGCTCTGCTTCAGATTGGAAAGGTTTAAACCCTTTTTTTAATTCCCTTTTTAAATTTGCTCTCCATCTTTCCTTTTTCCATTCTGTAAGACTGTTCAACTCCCTAAAATCCAAATAGCTGTCAGGCTCCTTCTACTGCATGTCAGATCACCTTCATTTTTTCCATTGAATTTTGCTTCTGTTTTCTTTAGGGGAACTTTATTCCCTGACAAACTAGAGTGAGAATGGTTTGAGGAATCCAATAGATCCTTTTTCACTATTCTCTATTCCAGTTGTGGGAAAAGGAATTTTGATTTAGGGGAATTGATTTACATTCCTTCTAGCTCTACTTAGAAATTGTGACATTTATAAGATGATTTTACGTTTTTGTGGCTCAGTTTCTACAATAGAAAATGAGGCAACTGGTCTCTAAAATCCCTTATAGTTCTTAAGTAGATAACCATTATTTTTTTTCCTATTTGTTTTGAGTAACTGATAATTCCATAACAAATCCGTAAATAAAACAATGACTGACCATCTTGCTCCTCCCTTTACTTGTTAGAAGGATGAGGAGCTCTCATCTATAATATGAAATAGTTGGCTGGTATAACTTTAGGGGTAATAATAAGATTAATTTTCATCTACCTTAATTCCTTTGCCATGGAATACAATATCTAGTTAAATTGGACTCATTAGGCATGTGATAGTTAAGATAGTTCAAATCTTCTGATGCTTAAATCTATGCCCACAATTCAATGGCAAGCCAATCTCAAGAGTTTTTCGAAGGCATTTAAACTTTGAGTCACAAAGTATTGTTACTGTGAAAATATAATTTGCCAGGACTGTGAATTGCCAGAACTGTTAAGGTTAAAAATTGTGAAGGCTGAACACTAAAGGTCTCGGCCAAACTGTAAAGATAATTAGTGTCTTGATTTAAATAAAAAAATAAGTGGTCGCCATGGGAAAATTCCAAAATAGGAAAATGCCCAAGTCAGCTGGGTTTCATGGAGATTTTAATTAATATAAATGAAGGAATTAAGGGGAGAGAGAGAGAGAGAGAGAGAGAGAGAGAGAGAGAGAGAGAGAGAGAGAGAGAGAGAGAGAGAATAGTAGAAAGGGCCTAGTCTGAGCCTTAAGGGAGAGAGAGTCAGTCTTTATCACTCACCATAAGATTGTCCCAATGAAGCTCTAGTCCTTCACTGAAATTCTCAACTCCTGAACTGAATTCAGAGACCCTCCTCTGAACCCCTGAACTGAGTCAGAGCTCCAATACAGTTTCTAAACTGAACTCTCTCCAAACTGAACTGAATTCTCCTTTTAAAGATTTTTCTCTTATGTCACCTCCCCTAAATTTTCACACCTACCAATCACAGTAGATGCTTTTTTCCCAGGACTTCCCATTCCTAATTCTTATCTTCTTTTGTTCTAACCTTCACTGGTTAGAAAAAAAACTTCATACCTCTTTTGTTAAGCCTGCCTTTTGTAAGTTTCTTGGCCTTTTAGTGATTAATTTAACCTTTATAGGTATTTAGCACCCTTTTGTATTGGATCTAAAAATAGACCACCTAGCTTACTGTTTTTGCTTCACTATAAGTATGAGGTGGGGACTTTTCATTGTTCAATCAGGAATTTGCAACTTTATCTTCCTCTAAGGAAGATCTGAGCAGGGTGGAGTAATTTTAAAGTTCTCAATACATTCCTGACCAAGTACCTCCATTGTTAAAAATGGGAAATAGCTTAATAAAATGTTCTGAAGTAGAGTCTGAGCAGTTGTAAGATTCACAGTTTACAATTTTCATTGCAAAGTTAAATTTACCAATTTTTAATAGAGAAATACTATTCATTTGAGTACAATGAGAAAATTTGGAAAGAATTAGGTATTAAAGATGAAAGGGACAAAAATGTCCAAATTTTCCTAAAAGAATCATTCTGTTCACACTTTTACCTAATCTATAGAAAACGAAAATTTCCAGGCAAGATGGGTCTGCCTTAATCCAATTGTCAGGGACAAAAAGAAAGTAATCACAAATTTCTCAAAGTATGGAGTTTGTTTTTTTTTTTTAATTTTTTTTTATTAGGGGCACTGACTTCATACATTGTCTGACATAGCCAAACCCTAAGCACTGAAGACTAATTTCTTTGAAGTCAGATTTCTGAATTTGGGCCTGATATAGTCACATTATTTCTAACTTGAGATTTGATAGAGCTGTATTATCTGTATTATTCTTAGCAAAGATTCAAGTAAAGTTACACAATGAAAAGGAAAAAGGAATAGTTTTCCCCCTTCTTGTTGGATAATGGCTAGGTAATTTTTATTAGGCCAAATGCAGAAATAGAAATCTAATACGGGTTATGAATTGAAGTTTTTATCGAATTATGATAAAGGTAGTATAGAACTCAATTATTCTAGACCTCAAAAGATCGTTTCTTATCATGTTCTGTTTTTCTTTTGTGCTTCTACATTTTTAAAATCACTGCTCTAACTCCATATGAGATTTGTGAGATTTGAGTTCTACAAGGAGGCCTGGAAACTCTAAAATCTATTTTGTTATGCCTTCTTTTTTGATTCATTTCAAAGAGAACAACATGTACTCATCAGTCTTCATCTTTTCACCTCTTCTACTCTATCAGATCTGTCATTAAAGCTCTGTGCTCCATTGAGGAGGATGCTATCTGGGACTTCACCCATTCTGGTCACCTTGTACTTTAATGCTCATTCCAGGGTTGGAAATAATAAATATGTTATGGGAAATGATACTCCCATATGTGGGCTGCTAATATTTTCAGGGGTAGCAATGTGGATACTGGGAATTATACAGAAATTAGTCAGGAATGATCCCTTGAAAATTCAGCATACATGACTATCTCATTTCTTTTTTTTTGCCATTTTGCCACAATTCTGAATCAGATGCATGTGTCACAAGAGAATAATAATTAGAAGGATATAATAATTACTATAAAAAAAAGACTAAAAGAAATGGGTTCCCCCTTCTTAGTGATTTAGATTGTGATTCATATAAAGGAAAGATTAGAATAATCAAGTTCTGAAAAAAGGAAAAAAGGGGGAAGCTGGGTGGCTCAGTAGATTGAGAGCCAGGCCTAGAGACGGGAGGTCCTAGGTGCAAATCTGGTCTCAGACACATCCTAGCTGTGAGACCCTGGGAAAGTCACTTAACCCACATTGCCTAGCCCTTACCACTCTTATGCCTTTGAGCTAATACACAGTGTTGACTCCAAGACAGAAGGTAAAGGTTTAAAAAAAAAGGAAAAAGAGAATGGGCACTTGAAATGGTCCAATTCATTTTGGTGATTATATAGATGGGAAATTTCAGGAAAATATCAATTTAATTTTTAAGATATATATTTCAGACTTCTTAGTTAAAAACCTCTCATTGGTTTAAAGCAAACACGCATTTACAATTTTGCAAAATAATAATTTAAGCTAAAGTCATAAAATACTAGGAGCTAAAAAATTATCTTAGAAACATCCAGTGCATTCCTCTACTTCCCAAATTCCAATTCTCATCTTAAGAACATAAAAACCAAACAGGATAAGTGAAGGGTCAGCAAGTTAGTTAAATACATAGGAAATTATCTAATAAGCATTTATTATGTATAAAGCACTGGAGGGAGAAACTATAAATAATTTTAACAAAGTAGCAGTATAAAAAAGAAACTCACATAAATCATCCACATATGCATATGCATATATGGACATATATCTATATACGTATATTTATTTCTAACAAAGATGTATAAGAGATAGGGATACCCCATTTAAAATAACCACAGACAGAATAAAATACCTGGGGGATGTGCCTGCCATTTGGTGAATAATTTTTAGGTATTCTGAAGGAAAATGAAGAGGCAAAGCTCCAAGCCAAAAACAGGTTTATTGAGATCAGAAACTCTCAGTTAAGCTAGGTCATTAGGTTTCCTCCTACCTAAAACAATTTAGCTTTATCAGATATCATGATTACCACTCCTGCCTTCTTTCTGTCAGTGGAGGCCCAGAAGGTCTTACTCCATCCTTTAATTCTGACCTTGTGGGTGTCAACCCGCCTCATGTGTGTTTCTTGAAGACAACATATGGTAAGGTTTGGGATTCTAATCCATTCTGCTATTCATCTACTTTTTATGGGTGAGTTCATCCCATTCACGTTAAAAGTTATGATTGTCATTTGTGGACTCCCTGGCATTTTGATATCCTTCCCTAATTCTAGCCTTTTCTTCTTCAGCTCTACCTTTTAGTCCAGTGATTTACTTTGAATCAGTCCCCCTTGTCCCCTCCCTTGATGTTTCCCTTTTTAGTCCCTCCCTTTTTCTTCCCTCCCCCTCCCCCCTCTCTTTCCCTCCCTTTTTGTTTTCCCTCTCCCCATCCTTCCCCTTGTTTTTCCCTTCTCCCTACCCTTGTTGGGTAAGATAGAATTCAAGATCCCAATGGATCTGGATGTTTTTCTCTCTCAGAGTTGATTTCCCTGAGATTGAGGTTTAAGTAAACCTCCCCCTCTCTTCCTCTCCTTCTTATAGGAGTTTTCTTCCCCTCCCCTTCCCATGTGAATCTTTGTGTGAGAACCATTATTCTATTTGGTCTTTCTTTACCCCCTATTTATACATTACATTTTCCCCACATATTAATATACATAGATTGATATAAATGTAGTCCTTATAGAAGAGAGTTTGAGTAAAAGAAGAAGATAACATTTTTCCCCTTTCCTTAATATTTACCTTTTCAAGTATTCCTTGCTCTTTGATTTTCGGTATCAAACTTTCCACAGAGCTCTGGTCTTTTCTTTGCAAAAAGTTGGAAGTCTTCTATTTTGTTGAATGCCCATACTTTCCCTTGGAAGTATATAGTCAGTTTTGCTGGGTAGCTGATTCTTGGTTGGAGACCCAGCTCTCTTGCCTTTCTGAAGATCATGTTCCATGCCTTACGATCATTCAGAGTAGAACTTGCAAGGTCTTGTGTGACCCTGATTGGCATTCCTTTATATCTAAATTGTCTTTTTCTGGCTTCCTGTAGGATTTTTTCTTTTGTTTGATAGCTTTGGAATTTGGCAATTACATTCCTGGGAGTTGTCTTTTGGGGGTTTAGTGTAGAAGGTGTTCTGTGAGCTCTGTCAGTGGCTGTATTGCCCCCTTGTTCTAGAATCTCTGGGCAATTTTCTTTGATTATATCTTGTATCACGACGTCGAGTTTGGTGTTTATTTCTGGCTTTTCTGGAAGTCCAATTATTCTTAAATTATCTCTTCTCCCTCTATTTTCCAGATCTGTCACCTTGTTGGTGAGATATTTTATGTTCTCTTTTAATTTCTTGGTATTTTGGCTTTGCTTTATTAATTCTTGCTCTTTTACATGATCCTTGTCTTCCAGCTGCCTGATTCTGGCCTTTAAAGCCTGGTTTTCCTTTTCTCTTTGGTCACACAGGTTTTGTAGATGCGTGAATTTCTTTTGCATTATTTCCCACTTTTCCTCCCAGAAGGCTTCCATCTTTTTGGTCATTTCTGATTCAAATTCTTCGTGGGTTTGTGGAGAGTTTCCATTTCCTTTGGAAGGTTTTGGAGCATTTTCTTGTGTATCATATTCTATCTCCTCTGTATTTTGTATTTTGGCTCCATAGAATGTGTCCAAAGTTGCCCCTTTCTTCTTATTTTTCTTGGGATTTTGGGGCTTCTGTGCTTCTGTGGAGTTTGCCATCTCTGAATGTGGAGGATTAGCTTTTCTTATCTCTGTCTGGTGTTCAGAGGCTTTAGTCCTGGGCAGATTGTCGGTTCTATGAGCTTTCCCTGGGTTAAATTGAGTATGCCTTCAGGCAATGACTTTCACTGGAACTGGAATGGAAGGGTCAGTCCAGGGGGCTACACTCTCCCCCGGTTCTCTCTGTTTCCCTGCTGCTAAGGTGCCCCCTCGACTGGGTCGGGTTGCTTCCCGGAAGTTGCCTTCAGAATAGCTGGCCGTGAGGCTGTTTTGTTGGCCCTGAGGGTTGCTGTTGTTTCAGAGGACCCTGCTCTCTGCGGAGGAAGGGGCTGCGGCTTCCTGGAGCTCCGAGGGCAGTGACTTTCGCTGAGACTTGGATAGCAGGATCCAGCTGGTGAGCTGTCTTGCCAGCCCTGAGGGTTTCTGTTGTTTCAGATGACCCTGCTCTCTGAGGGGAGTGGGGCTGCAGCTTCCTGGAGCCTTGGACTCTGCACTCCTACCCCTTAGGTCTGAGTGATCTTGGGTTCTGGCTTTTGAAGGGGGCCGTACCTTTTGATCCAGGTCCAGGTCCAGGAGGAGGATTCCCAGGGTCTGTGCTGTGGATCGTTTTGAATTTTGGTGCCTTTGGAGCTTATAGTTTGAGATTGGTTGGGAAGGGTTTTCTGGAGATCTGAACTTTAGCTTTCTCTAAGCCGCCATCTTGACCAGAACTCTACCTAAAACAATTTAATGAGAGTTTTTTTTCTTTATGTTTTATGCCCTAACATTACCTCATTCAAGATAACACCCCATTAGTAGACCA
Source organism: Monodelphis domestica (assembly GCF_027887165.1). NCBI lineage: Eukaryota > Metazoa > Chordata > Mammalia > Didelphimorphia > Didelphidae > Monodelphis > Monodelphis domestica. The sequence goes on from NC_077228.1 coordinate 473,961,035, forward strand.
CCAAACCTTGAATGACATCATTGTACAATTTGAGACAATGGGCAGGATGTTCATTCTGTGACCATGGCCAAGAAGACATACTTTCCAGCAATGATTGGGTGCTATCCTCTTGAGGAGATATCTCAGCTTCTTACTGAGTCCTGGTTAGTTAGGATGGTTTTCAATCTGATACACTAGGACTATCTCTAGGTCAAAAGGTCAGCAAAAATTCAGGGCCCCCACTACATATCATCAGGACATATCTTATATAGTTGAGAAGCTTTCTGCTTACTTGATGAGTCACATCAATTGCAAAGACTAACTTACACAGAGTTCTAGTAAAAAGAGGAAGTGACTAGTTCTATTGCATAGATTAAAATTTTCCTTATAAAATTTAATTACTACTGATTAATTGTGACAACCTGGATCTTATTTTAAAAGAATAAATTGGTCCAGGATTATCACTCTCTTTACCCAAGATAAACCCAGGAACTATCTGCTTATAATCATAAAAATATTTTTCACACAAACAAGTAAGTTATAAAGAATTGGAGAAATATTACTTGTTTATGGGTGAACAGAGCCAATATAATTAAAAATGACAAAATCCTACATAAACTAATCTTATTTATTCATTGCCATCCCAATCAAATTCTGAAAAATATTTTATTGAGCAAGAAAAAAATAAAAAGATTCATCTGAAAGAACAAAATATCAAGAACACCAAATGAATTAATTATGAAGAAGTAAAGGAAGGGGGTCTAGTAGTGTGGGATTTTAAACTATATTATGGTGCAATAATTATCAAAATTATCTGTTACTGGCTAAGAAATAGAAAGATAAATCATTGGTACAGAATAAGCATCTAAAAACAGCCACAAAAGATTTTAATAACCTTGAATTTAACAATGGTACACATTCATTTGTTTTTCAGATTAAAAACTCATTATTTGGTAAAAATTGCCTAGGACATCTGGAAAGTAGTTGGACAAAAACTAGGTATAACTTAGTATCTTACACCATTTGTTAAGATAAGATCAAAATGGATACATGATCTAGATATAGAAGATAGCAACAAATTAGGACATCATCCTCTATTGTATTTATGAAAAGGAGAAGAATTTGATTTGTGTACAAAAGAGATGGAAAACACTATAAGATTTAAAATGGATAATTTAAGTAACATTAAGTTAGAGGGGATTTTTGTATAAATAAAATCAGTAAAGGAAAGATTAGAAGAAAAGCATAAAATTGGGAAAAATTTAATAGACAATTCCTTAGAGGTATCATATCTAAAATACATATATAACTTTTTCAAATTTGTAAAAATAAGATAAATAGTCAACAGATATGAATTGATATTTTATGGATGAAGAAATCAAAGAAATCAAAAGAAAAAAATCAAATTTTGTATGAATTAGCATACAAAAAAAACACTCTTCTTCCTGATTAGAGAAATTGAAGTAAAACTATCACATCACTCACACCTCTCAGGTTTGCTAAAATGATAAAAGAACAAGATTTTAGAAAATTGACTTAAAGAAAGGAAGCCATTAATAAGTGCTTCCTCTTACTGATTAATTTTTTGAACTTTTGATGATGTACTTGAGGCAAGGTAGTGGTGAAGGAAATGACTAGTAAGATTCCTCCTATTGACCAGGGTTTATATTTGAATATGATTAGAGAAACCAGAAATGAAGCAAACCCATTTAGTTCATCAATCTATCATGAAATTGAACATTGCAATAGATCATGTAAACTTCATTTACTCAAATTATATGTATTAGATAAATATTTGAAAACCCAAGCTCATGATATCATAGCAAAGTAATTAACTTTTACACACACATACACACAAAATAAAGTTATTTGAAAAACTACATAGAATTTTAATGAAAAGTGGAGACATTTCTTATAACAAATAACAAAATTAAATTAAATATTCTAAATATAAAAATTATACATATGTATATATGTACAGTTTGAGGATAATGGAATACTTCATTTTTATGATAATTATAGGTTAAAAAATTGCTCCCAGTACATCACTTTGTAAATATAAAAAATTTAAGTAGATGAATTTGATTATATGGGGGAAAAACCCCTAGGCACAGTAAGAAATAATTTCCTAGAAAAAAGAAGGAAAGACATATGTAAAAGGTAATAACTTTTCTATGGAACTCTTTTTGATAGAGTTATAAACTACAAAAGTTTTAAGTATTTAACAGAATCTTTCAAAATAACAAGTGGTCCAAAAAGTGAAATGTTTCTAGAAAAAAAGAAACAAATCACAAAGATCATAAACCATATTTACTCTAATTACAACAATGCTAAGAAATCACCTCGTGATCATCAAATTGACAATGTTAGAAAGGATCATTAACATTCAGAATTTATATTCAGGCTTTGGAGAAAGCAATAAGATTTGATATTTACAAAGTTAAACTATTTTCCCCTTTATGAATGTAGAATATTGCTGGAAAAATTGGAAGAGAGTATGGAAGGAATTAGGTTTGGATCAACATCTCACACCCTACACCAAGATGAACTCAGAATGGGTGAATGACTAGAATATAAAGAAGGAAACTATAAATAGATTAGGTGAACACAGAATAGTATACATGCCAGATCTTTGGGAAAGGAAAGATTTCAAGACCAATCAAGAGTTAGAAAAAATTACAAAATGTAAAATAAATAATTTTCATTACATTAAATTTAAATGTTTGGTACAAACAAAACCGATGCAACCAAAATTAGATGGGAAGCAACAAATTGGGAAACAACCTTCATAACAAAAACCTCTGACAAAAGTCTAAATGCTCAAATTTATAAAGAGCTAAATCAATTGTACAAATAATCAAGTCTTTTTCCCATTGATAAATAGGCAATTTTCAGTTAAAGAAATCAAAACTATTAATAAGCACATGAAAAAGTGTTCTAAATCTCTTCTAATCAGAGAGATGCAAATCAAAACAACTCTGAGGTATCACCTCAAACCTAGCAGATTGGCTAACATGACAGCAAAAGAAAGTAATGAATGCTGGAAGGGATGTGCAAAGTGGGGATATCAATGCATTGCTGGTGAAGTTGTGAATTGATCCAATCATTCTGGAGGGCAGTTTGGAACTATGCTCAAAGGGTGCTAAAAGACTGTCTGCCCTTTGATCCAGCCATATCAATGCTGCGTTTATACCCTAAAGAGATATTAAGGAAAAAGACCTGTATAAGAATATTCATAGCTACACTCTGTGGTGGCAAAAAACAGGAAAATGAGGGGATGCCCGTCAATTGGGGGATGGCTGAACAAATTATGGTATATGTTGTTGATGCAATACTATTGTGCTCAAAGGAATAATAAAGTGAAGGAATTCTACGTGAACTGGAATGACCTCCAGCAATTGATGCAGAGTGAGAGGAGCAGAACCAGGAGAACATCGTACACAGAGACTGATGCATTGTGGTACAATCCAATGTAATGGACTTCTCCATTAGTGGTAATGCAATGATCCTGAACAACTTGTAGGGATCTATGAGAAAGAACACTATCCACATTCAGAGCAAAATCTGTGGGAGTAGACCCACTGACATGGGTCAAGGGGGATATGATTGGGGATGTAGAGTCTAAATGATCATCCTAGTGCAAACATCAACAACATGGAAATAAATTCTGATCAAAGACACATGTAAAACCCAGTGGAATTGTTCATCGGCTATAGGAAGGGGTGGAGGGAGGAGAGGGAGGGAAAGAATATGATTTTTGTAACCAAGGAATAATGTTCTAAATTGACTAAACAAAATTTTCAAAAAAAAGAATGTAGAATATTAAATAAATATATGAAATTAAATATATAAAAATAATTCTGATGTAATTATCTTTAGTAACAAAAAGAAAATATAACATATAATGTCCCTCATCTTTGCTTCAATATTAGAATTATAAAATAATTATTATATTTGAATAAAATAGAATATTATGGAACTATTAAAAAGACATCTAGAGTAAATATGAAGAAATATTGGCAATATATATTTAGTCCTGCAAAAGAGAGACAAGCAGAATAGAATCAATAATATATAAACCAACTCTAGTTATACAAATAAAGACAACAATGAGTTACAAAAAGGCAAATAAAAAAAGCAAATATTTATAAGAACTCATAGAAGATATTAGAAGGAAAGTTTAGTAAAAATTATTTGAAAATAATAAAAATAGATGCTGCATATGCAGTAAATTAAAATCATATTATTTATTAATTTTCTGATTTTATTTTCTCTCTGTTAATACATATGAACACATAATTCTTAATAAAAGTTATGATAAGTTTTAGCATTTTAAAAAATAAAATAGAAGCAATGTTCATTAAGAGCCAATTAAGCTGGATACTCTGACTTAATGACTTTGCATTTAATACAAGTTTTCAAATGAAAATTATTTTTAAAGTTCAACTTATTGCTTCATTTCTAATTTGTTGTGGTATTTTGCATTAGAAATGAATTTCTCCCCATTTTCCAATAAAATCATATATGTTTTAATAAAGGTTTTATTTTATGATTGTGATATATATTTTGCATTGTAAATCAATGCAATTATGTACAGTTTGGGTGCTCAGTGAATGAAGCATTAGGTATAAAGTCAGAAAGATTTGACTTAAACCCTGCCTCAGATATAAACTCTGTGACCCAAGGTAAGTCACCTAAAACTCTCCCTTAATGCATTGGAGAAGGTAAAAGCAAACCACTCCATTATATTTTCCATGAAAACCCCATGAAGAGTGGTTGTCATGTTATATTCTAAGGGGCCATGAGGAGAAATACTCAACTGAGTGACTGCACAACAAAATACAAAATTATAGAACTATGTTGTGATATGATGAAAAAAGCAACATTGTGAAAACCACAAATTTAAACAATCTAAAACCCATCATTAGTAAAATGACCACTCAATTTAAAATATTAATTTCATTATGTCATAGAGATGCAGTATAGAAATATATACATTTTGTTGTATACATGTATATACACATATATTTCTATAATTACATACATATATTTATTTCCATTAACTTTTTCAAAGGGAAGTGTGGACAATGATACACGTGGGAAATGTACATACTTTCAGGTAAATCACTTTATTCTTATTCTACTTAGTTATTTACTTGTTATGGATAAGACCATATGAATTTGAAGTAATCTCTGAATGTATCTATTGTAAAAATAAAAAACAAACAAAAGAGAAAGAAAACTTCATTTATATCACAAAAGAAATTTCTGTTGGAGAATGGCTGAGCAAATCATATATGATTTTATTGGAAAACTATTGCTCCATAAGAAATGACAAAGATGTTACAAACAAAAAACAGCCCTTAAAAATCTTATATGAAGTGATGCAAAGTGAAAAAAAAGCAAGAGGAGAAAGTTGTAAAAGCAAAAAAGTATGATGATCAGCCCTGAATGATTTAACTATTATCAGAAATGCAAGAATCCAAGACAGCTCCAAGTGATTGATAATGAAAAAGACTATCAATTGAGATAAATACACACACACACACACACACATTCACACACACACACATATATATAACTAGGCTGATGAGGTCTGAATATAGATTGAAACATGTCATTCTTCATTTTATTTCCTCCTTGAATTTTTCCCTAGTGTAACCAATACACGTCCAAAAAATCAACAAATGCCCTAGTTGTTATTAATCCATTTTCACCTGCTTGTTTTCTTTTAGTTTCCATGGGGATACACACAAAATGAATCTCATATCTTCATGTTTTCTATGAAAAAAATATAAAATATAATTATTAGCAATGTTACTTACTACATCCCAGAAAAACAGTGAAATATTCTCTTGAGAAAACATCTTCACTAAGTGTCTCAGGCAGGGACATTCCTACAGGACAAACCCATGAGTATCACAAAGTCTCATTCTAGGATTAGAAAAGATTTTTGACACCCTGAAAATTACATTTTAGCAGAATAAAAGAGGAAATGTGAAGGGAGTCATTAAATGCTGTAAAAGCTTTTCTCTAACCATGTTCTTTCTGCCTCTATTTTTCATTTCATTTTCTCTGATCATCAGCTCAACTGGGATCTGAGATCAATGGAAGCTCAATGGTTAGTGATATGTCTTTAAGCACCTGAACACATTTTTGGTGCATGGTGGATGACGAGAACAGAAGGACTTATTTTTCCTCACTTTTTGTGAAAGGTCCGAAAACTTGAGAAAGCTGGTTATAGATGAGATCACTTATTTACTATGTGTTGTACTTTTTATATGAATCATTTTAATAGCTTCTAATAAAAAGGAAATGAGATGATGATAAAAATATATGGAAGTTAGGACTGTGTATTTCAAACAAACTCATACATTTATTTAAAATCTGAAACATTAACTTCAAGATAAATGTTTTCTCAAGTACTTATATTTGATCTTTTTTGGTTTCTTCTTTATTGAGAGAAAGCAGAAAGCAGGGGTGTGAAATTTGGAGTCATGGAGAATGAATCTCATTAGTGTTTCTGCAACTTGCTACTTTTGTGACTTCAGACTGGTTATCAATTTATCAAGTAGAGATTTTCCCTGAAAAAATATGACCCATAAGTAAGGTCATAGTCAGGACTTCAAATGCATGTTTTAAAAATATCTTTATTTTTTCTCAAATATGCAAAAACAATTTTAAAATCTGCTTTTTAATAACTTTTCTTTTTTGTAGTTGTTTCCCTTTCTCCTTCTTTAAGAACCCAAGCACTTTGATATAGATTATGTATGTGTTTTACATGTAATCATATAAAATGACTCTATGTTAGCCAAGCTGCAAAAAAGAACACAGACAACACACAGACAAACACACACACAGAGTCAATAAAATAAAGTAATATTTTAAAAAGTGTGCTTCAATTTGCATTCAGACTTTCAGTTCTTTCTGTGGAGAGGTGCAGCAATTTTCACTATAGGTCCTTTGGAATTGTCTTAGATCATTCTATTTTTTTTAGACTAGGTAAGTCATTGATCAGTGATCATAATATAATATTGCTATTACTGTGTATGATAGTCTTCTGATTCTTCACACTTTGCTTTGCAACAGTTTATATATCTTCCCAGGTCTTTTTAAAAACATTTTCTCATCATTTCTTATAGCACAATAGTACTTGATGCAAATAATTTACCATAATTTGCTGAGCTATTTCCTAAGTGATGGTCATCACCTCAATTTCCAATTCTTTGGTACCACAATAAAAAAAATGTTGCTATAAATATTTTGTAGATATAGACCTTTTATTTTTTCTTTGACTTCTTTGTGATACAGACCTATTAATGGTATTACTGGTTCAAAGTATATGCACAGTTTTATGGCCCTTTAGGTAAAGTTCAAAATTGTTCTCAAATATGCTTTAATCAGGTAGTATATTATTATCCTGGTTTTTATACATCTCTTCAAATTTTGTTTTCTGTCATATTAGCCTTATAGCTCAAAGTTGTTTTAATTTTTCATTTCTTCAATCAATAGTGATTTAGAACATCTTACATGTGACTGAAGATAGTTTTGATTTTTTTTTCTGAAAACTTCCTGTTCATATGCTTTGGCTATTTATCAACTGGGGAATGACTCATCTACTTATATACCTGATTCATTCAAGTATATATTTGAGAAATGAAGTCTTTTTTTCAGAGAAATTTGATATAATTTTCCTGTTTTCCTTCTTAACTTTACTGCATTGGTTCTATTTGAGAAAAACATTTTAATTAATGTAATCAAAATTATCAATTTTATATCCTGTAATGCTAACTCTTCTTTAGTCATCGATACTTTCAAATCAAACAGGTAAAATATTCCATGTTCCCCTAATATTTTGTGTCTTTTCTTTATCAAAGCTAATATTTTAACTACCCTGGGCCTTTTTCCTCTGTAAAATAGACTGGATTAGATGATATCTAAAATCCCTTCTTGTCTTAGGTCTGTGTTCCTAGAATGTGTTATGCCTCTTATTTTTCTAGGTCGGCCCTAGGTATTAGTTGCTGTTGTTGATTGTTATTGTTATTAGTATGATGAAACGACTGGAGAACATGCAGTAAAAATGCTGATTGAATGAAAATGATAACTATTTCCAGATATTTGATTTGTTCAGATATAGAAGGAGGACACTTTTTATTTGAATGTCTGGGTCATGGAGAAGAAAGAGAAAAGGATATGTTTCCAAAAATATTGGCTTTAGTTGGATATAAACATAACACTCATAATATATAATGCTGTACTTTTTGATTCTGAGAGGCATTACACAGGTGGTAATATACCTCACGTGGTAATAGGATCCACGTCACTAGACTACTTTAAGCAGAGATGACTAGTCCCTTGTAGGTCACATTTAGAGTATCATAGATTTTGAGTCTTAAAGATTCTTAGAAGTCCTCTAATACAAAAATCATTTTAATTATAATGTTGTGGCTATTGAAGGGAATTAGTACAATAAACAATTGAAATGTCCTTGTTTAGGATAGTATCCAACAGAAAGTAGATATTTCAGAATGTGTGCAGAAGACCACTTTTTAAATATTCCTACATTAGTTGTAATGAAGTTATGATTTCCCTTTAGTCCTTGCTTGGACTTGCTTGAACGCCTTCATTTAAGAGCCCTAAAATATTTTGAACTGCCTAAGAGAGAATAATCAAGATAGGGGAGTAGGAATTTAAATTTTCTTAGAATAATTTTAGTGAATGGTCCTCTAATTTATTATAGTTCCTTCTACTAGTGAACTGCATATTCATGAGACAGGCATTACTTAAGGCTAATAGTCTTTCTCTGTTACTAGGAATTGTATAAAATTATTAGTAATTCAAGGCTCATTAAAATTCCTTATCAACTAGTTCATCTCCTAGTCAGAAAGTAGCCTGGCATTTTGGATAAAAGCTTGAAATCTTGCCCCTCAAAACATTCAAAAAATGAATGCTACCAATTATATATATATATATATATATATATATATATATATATATATATATATATATATATATATATTATCCCCAGTTCAGAAATAAAGACAATTCTTAATTGGTGAGGGAAAGGCTAAAAGGAGGGAGAGAATTTGGAACTGAAATTGTATTAAATGGATGTTAAAGGAAAATGTTTAAATATTTTAATTTTTAAAAGAGCAAGCTTGTTTTAAATTACTGATCAAATTATGAATTACAAACAAAATTAGAAACAAACAAGAAATTTTGGAGAAAATTCTTTTTTTTTCCATTTCAGGAAAATGAATGGGGAACTAAGGGAAAAAATTTAAAAGTGTGTCACCATCTTTGTCAATCTCATAGAATTAAACAGTTCCGACTGTCCAAGTCTATTTCTGCCATACTTTTCATCAGTCTCATAGAAGGTGAAGGCAGCTATAAGTGGGCCCAAAGCATATCAACCCCAAGTATCTTCACTCCAAGTCTGAATGTCTGTCTTCCAATCTCTCCTCAAGTGTCTGTCTTTCAGTTTGGCTCTGAGCAACTGATTGACTCTTCTTCACTCTTGATCCACCTCTGAATCAGAGGAATCTTCAATATATCTTCCGGCTTCTGTGGTCCTCTATTTAAAGATCTTTTTCTCTTGTGACACCTCCCTAAATTTTACATCTACCAATGACAGCAGACACTCTTTTAAGGATTGCCCACTTTTAGTTCACACCTTTTTTTTGTTTAGATTATACCTTTTTTGGTTATATCACACCTTTTATAGTTTGTTTGCACCTTTAGTTGTTAGTTCCCACCTTTAATAGTTAGTTCACACCTTTAGTGGTTAGTTACTTTTTTGTAGATTAAAATGGGTAGATCTACTTCAAATACTGAGTTAACACTTTGGGGATTAAAATCTAAAAATAGACTGGGGATTACAATTCAATCTTCCCAATAAAGGAAGAGCTAACTACCTTCATTGTTACAATCAGGAGATAGTTAATCCAAGTTTCACAATCACCCCCTGATGATCATTGGGAGACTAGTCTCCCCATTGGTGATTTAACAGAATCATCTTGTACTCCTAAAACTTTATAGCTATAGATATACTCAATATTTCAATTTCTAAGAGGAAATTACAATAGTTAGAGAGAAATAGAAAAGAGAAAAACCAAAGGAAATGTTTTGATAGGTGCATTGACAAAAAGCCAAATTAGGGGAAAGTAACCTTTGGCATAAAAGTGTACATTTGCAATAAATGTTGAATCCGCTTCTGTTCAATAGATTGCACCCAAATGTTCATTCTGGATCTTCTCAATGCAGTGTAGATTTCTGCAAGTACCTTTTTTTCCCAAAGAGTTCATTCTCTAGATACAAGGAGTTAGAAAACTTCTTTTCCTAAAATTCTTCTCAAACAAAATTTTAAATCTTGGATGTTTTTTATAAAAATTATAATACAATCCCCCCTGAAGAATGTGTTCATCAATACCTGGATCAACTCAAAGTTTGAGTTATGAGTGTATAATTCAATTACCAAAATAAAAAATCAAAAACAGGTTTAAAAGGTTAAATCTGTGCTTCTATGACACTAGGTAGATAAAGTCTGTGCTCCTATTTTGATCTCAATTTCTAGAATCAGACACAATCATTAATGATAGTCCTATTACTTGTATCAATAAATGGCAGGTTTCCATAGTCTAAAGTTTTTCAGGTGTAAATTTTTATGCTTAAGCAAATGGATATCTTAGCTTATTGCAAAAATCAAAAATAGTTAAAATAAAGACTTTTAAATATAATTACATGTGATTCAAATGCAAACATGAGATAAAGAAAAAATAAAATACTGTATTGCACAAATAAAGTGTAATAAAAAGTACAGATCCATCAATATGGAAATCTTATTATAATCAATAGTTAAATACAATCAATATAGACAAGTATTCATTATCAACAGAAGGTATAATCACTCGCAGAGGTACTGTATTCAAAAAAATCCATTTTTTCTTTGCTATTATTTGGAGGGAAGACAAAACTGAAAAGGGTTAATATCAACAAAAACAATAGAGTCTAAGGGTCACCATCTTCTTCCCCACATGGAGGGGTAGTAGCACCCTGAGTATTTTTTGGACGAGATCCAATTAAGTTATTTTGTTGTTTGGTATTTCATTGTGTATGTTCATTTGTCTCAGTTTGAGCACTGTCATTATTCCAATTCCAATTTCTATAATTTTATTTCTACAATTTTGATTGGTATAATCATTATAGTTATATCTGTCAGTTCTAAAGTTGTGATTTCTATGATCATTATTATTGTCATTTCTACAGTTATTATTTCTAAAGTTCATATTATTTCCAACATTCATACCATTCATTCTTTATTCTCTAGTTTTCTTCAAGTCCTATACTCAGCATCTTTCCCACAAAAATAGAAAGACAAAATTTGGGTTATTTAAGTATTCTATTTATTCTTCTGTTAATCTAAGCAATTTATATTTTTGTAAATATTCATCCATATCATCTAGATTGCCATATTTATTGTCACATAATTGGGAAAAATAGTTTTTAATGATTGCCTTAATTTCTTCTTCATTAGAAGTGAAGTCTCCCTTTTTATCTTTGGTGATGTTTATTTGGTTTTCTTCTTTCTTTTTCTTATTAAATTGACCAGTATTTTGTCTATTTTATTGGGTTTATTTTCAAAATAGCAGCTTCTAGACTTATTTATTAATTCAATAGTTCTTTCACTTTGTATTTTTATTAATTTCTCTTTTCATTATTAGGATCTCTAATTCAGTTTTCAACTGTGGATTTTTAATATTCCACTTTCAAGTTTTTTTTAATTTGTATGCCCAATTATTTGACCTCTGCCCTCCATAATGTGTTGATATATGAACTCAAGGATATAAATTTCCCCCTGAGTACTGTTTTGGTTGCATCACATAGATTTTGAAAGAATGTCTCATCATTGTAATTTTCTTTAATGAAATTATTAATTGTTTCTATAATTTTGGAGATTTTAACTGATTTTGGAGAATAGTATTGTTTAATAAAATTAATTTTTGATTTGCCTCTCCATGTACCCTTACTAATTATTGTTTTATTACATTATGATCTGAAAAGTTTGCATTTATTATTTCTGATTTTTTTTTGCAATTGTTTGCCATGTTTTTATGGCCTAGTACATGGTCACTCTTTGTGAATGCACCATGTACTGCTGAAAAAAAAAGGTGTATTTCTTTTTGTTCCTATTTATTATTAACTATAATTTTTCTCAAATTTCATTCACATCTATTACCTCTTTCTTATTTATTTTTTGGTTTGATTTATCTAGATCTGGTAAAAGGTTCAGGTCTCCCACTAGTATAGTTTTACTATCTATTTCCTCCTTTAACTACACTAGTTTCTCCTTTAGAAAAATGGATGCTATGATATTTGGTGCATACATGTTGATTACTGATATTAACTCTTTGTCTATACTGCCTTTTATCAGAATGTAATTACCTTCCCTATCACTTTTAATCAGACCTATTTTTACTTTGGCTTTGTGAGATATCATGATTGCAACTCCTATCTCCTTTTTCTCAGTGAGGCCCAATTGATTTTGCTCCAGCCTTTGATCCTTATTCTCTGAGTGTCTACCCAGCTCATGTGTGTTTCTTGCAGACAACATATGGTAGGAGTTTGGTTTCTAATCCATTCTGCTATTTACTTTTATTTTATGGATGAGTTCATTCCATTCACATTCTGATCCTACTTCTTCCCTTTCTTCTTTTGCTATATCTTTTAAAACCAGTGGTTTGCTTTTAATAAGACCCCCCAAATGCCACCCTTATTAAATTTCCCTTCCCACCCTCTCCCTTTTTGTTCCCTTCTCATTTTTAGTGTATATTAAATTCCCTATCTCTACTTTCCCTCCTTTTTGTACTCCCTGCCCCACTCCCCCCCCCCTTGGTTTTTCCCTTCTCACTTTCCCTGTAGAGTAAGATATAATTATATACCCCAATGGATATAGATGTTCTTCCCTCTCATCACTGATTTCAATGAGAGTAAGGTTTAAGTATTTCCTATTAGCACTCTCTTCCTCCTCATCTTATAATACTATTCTTCCCCTCCCTTTCTCATGCACCTCTTGATGTGATGTTGATTATTCTATTTATCTTATTCGTTCAAGTTTTCTTTAGTGCCATCTTCTATTTCCCCCCTCCCTTTTTCTTTTTTTGCATATCATCTTAGACCACTTATTACCCAGTCTTTAACTATTCTTATAATATGTATTAAAAGAAGCATTCAAAATAGCTCTCTCACCTCTCTCTCTCTCTCTCTCTCTCTATATATATATATATATATATATATATATATATATATATATATATATATATATATATATACATACATACATAGACAGATAGATAATAAAAGGTTTATTTAAGTAAAGGAAGAAGGGAATGGAAGGGAATCAGGAGATGACTTACTTGTAACCCTTCTAACCCAAAACAGATATTAAAATCTTAAACTTTCTATAATTATTCTAAACTAACTAACTAATTAAAGTTAAGGAAGGATTGGTAGAGCCAAGGGCCCAAAGAAATATAACAACACTGGAGTCCTTTCTTTGATTCAAAAAGAAATCCCAGCAAGATGTCACCAGCAACAGCAGAAATCTACTTCTCTGTAGCATCAGCACTAAAAACAGCAGAATATCAGGTCAACCAAAAAAAAGAGGCAACCAATGGCTCCCTGAGCTCATCCCAGAAAATCAGATAGCCACTTTCTGGGTTATCCTAACAGTTAGAGAAAAAGCATCCTCTCACTCCTACAGAGTCCACCAACTTCCAGTAACTGCTTTTGTGTTCAGTTCCTCTCCTCCTGAGAGTTCTGGAATGTTGGCTCTGTCATTGCCCTGTGGGATCTCTTTGCTTCTTGCTTTTTGCAAAGCTAATCCTTTAAGATTCTATGAATGATTCCTCTAATTAATACAATAGTGAATATAATTTCTGACAGTTATAAATAACATTTCCATATATTAATATAAACAATTTGATCTTATTGAAGCCCTTAAAGAAGAAAACTTAAATAAAAACCATTCCTCCTTTCCTCTCTCTTTCTTATTTACCTTTTCACATTTCTCTTGATCTTTGTTTTTGGATATCAAATTTTCTACTTAGTTCTGGTCTTTTCTTTAGAAATACTTGGAAATTTTCCATTTTGTCGAATGCTCCTACTTTCCCCTTGAAGTATATAGTCAATTTTGATGGGTAGGTGATCCTTGATTGAAGACCCAATTATCTTGCTTTTCTGAATATCATATTCCAAGCTTAGAGGTCCTTTAATGTGGAAGCTGTGAGATCTTGTGTGATCCTGATTGGTGCTCCTTGATATCTGAATTGTCTCTTTTTGGCTTCTTGTAATTTTTTTTCTTAGCATGGAAGCTCTTATATTTGTCAATTACATTCCTGGGGTTTGTCTTTTGAGGATTTAGTGAAGAGAGTGTTTTATGAACTCTTTCAATGTCTATTTTTCCCTCTTGTTCAACAGTTTTCCTGGATAATTTCTTGTAGCATGATGTCAAGGTTTCTGTTTATTTCTGGATTTTCAGATAAACCAATGATTCACACATTGTCTCTTCTAGACCTGTTTTATTGGTCAGTCATCTTCTCAGTGAGATATTTCATGTTTTCTTCTATTTTGTCAATCTTTTGATTTTGCTTTATTAATTTTTGCTTTTTTGCAAGAACAATGGCTTCAAATTGCCCAATTTAAAGACTGGTTTTCCACTATAATATTTTGTTTTTCCACTACAATCTTTTGATTTTCCTTTTTGGTTTGGTCTATCCTGCTTGCAAGCTTGCAGCTGTCTAATTTTGGTGTCTAATTTATTTATCATTTCATTTGATTTCTGGGCTTCTTTCTCCAATTGGGAGTTCTTGTCTTTTAAACTGTTATTTTCTTTTTGCACTATTTCCCACTTTTCTTACAAACATTCTTCCATCTTTTTCATAAGCTCCAATTTAAATTCTTGAAATCTTATGGCCAATTTCAATTTTTGGGGAAGATTTTGATGCATTTATTTGTTCTTCCTCTTCTGCTATTTCCTCTGTAGTCTGGAATTTTTCTCCATAAAAATTACCCAGGGTCAAAGCCTTTTCCTTGTTCTTTTTTATGTTGGGAAATTGTTTTCCCTGGATTTTATTTTTGCTATCACTATGGTATTTTTCCTTCCTTTTCCAGTCAGAAGTCTGAGTGAGGAGGGCAGGCTCTATATGTATGGAGATAAGGAGTCAAGTTTTTTTTTTTTTTCCTGAGGCCATGTCTTGAGTCTCTGGAGCTTCTACTGTCTGCAGCCCTTCTCTACACTATCTCCTCCACCCATGGACTGGGCTCTTCCATCTGTTGGGGTCTCAATTCTAGCTGATCTCAGGGATAGGTCTTTGTTGGTTTTAGTCAGCTGCCAAAGACCTAGAGGTTCCCCTCGCTTGCTCACTGATTCTAGCTTGTGCTGGCTCTGAGTCTAGTGCACTGGCTCCATAGGTGTGGTGGGGGAGGATAGATCAGCTTCAGTTTTGGTGGAAGCTATTTCACCACCCTTATAGTGTAGAAATGTCCATATCCCACATATCTTCAATGTTGTACCCTACTTTTGAGTCCCTTTTTTCATATGAATTTGATTTTTTTTTGCCTTTTGAGATAGTCTATATAGACAGGTGATGAGAAGAGGTAGATTCCTATGTATAAACTGTAGCCATGTTTACCTGGAAGCTCCACTTTTATCTTTTTTAAGGAGAGTATGTTGCAACTAATGATATGAACTTCGTTTCTTCTAGATGGACCACTTCCTATTGCTTCATACCATCCATTTTTCTGCTCGTTCTCTTGCCTTTTTGGACATATCCAGCTCCCAAGTTATTCAATATCTCTTTGCCTATAAAATTAAAGGTAGCATACCCAATCAATTTTTTTTTCCACAAGATAATCTCTGTGTCTCTATCTTTCTGTCTATTTCTGTCTCTCTGTCCCTTTCTGCCCCTTGCTATCTCTTTGTCTCTCTTTATCTCTCTTTCTCTCCTTATGCACAACAGTGCAAAGTGAGCACCACTACTTAGTAGAATGCAAACGTTCTTTAAATGCACTAATGAAATACACAATTGCTAAATGTAATTTAAGGTGTTAAGTCCAAAGTCCATTTCTTTTTTTTTTTTTGGAAGTTAATTATTTTTTTAATTTTTTTTTATTTTAAACATTATTTTATTTGGTAATTTCCAAACATTATTCACTGGAAACAAAGATCATTTACTTTTCCTCCCCACACCCCCTCCCACTACCTTTCCCTCTCCCATAGCCAACGCATGATTCCACTGGTTATCACATGTGTTCTTGACTCAAACCCATTTCCCTGTTGTTGGTATTTGCATTAGAGTGTTCATTTAGAGTCTCTCCTCAGTCATATCCCCTCAACTCCTGTAGTCAAGCAGTTGCTTTTCATCGGTGTTTTTACTCACACATTTTATCCTCTGCTTGTGGATAGTATTTTTTAGATCCCTGCAGATTGTTCAGGGACATTGCATTGACACTAATGGAGAAGTCCATTACCTTCGATTGAACCACAGTGTATTAGTCTCTGTGTACAATGTTTTCCTGGTTCTGCTCCTTTCGCTCTGCATCACTTCTGGGAGGTTGTTCCAGTCTCCATGGAATATCTCCACTTTATTATTCCTTTGAGAACAATAGTATTCCATCACCAACATATACCACAATTTGTTCAGCCATTCCCCAATTGATGGGCATCCCTTCATTTTCCAATTTTTGGCCAGCACAAAGAGTGCAGCTATGAATATTCTTGTACAAGTCTTTTTCCTTATTATCTCTTTGGGGTACAAACCCAGCAGTGCTATAGCTGGATCAAAGGGCAGACAGTTTTTTATCGCCCTTTGGGCATAGTTCCAAATTGCCCTCCAGAATGGTTGGATCAATTCACAATTCCACCAGCAATGAATTAATGTCCCCACTTTGCCACATCCTCTCCAGCATTCATTACTTTCCATAGCTGTCATGTTAGCCAATCTGCTAGGTGTGGGGTGATACCTCAGAGTTGCTTTGATTTGCATCACTCTGATTATAAGAGATGTAGAGCACTTTTTCATGTGCTTATTAATAGTTTTGATTTCTTTGGCTGAGAACTGCCTGTTCATGTCCCTTGACCATTTGTCAATTGGAGAATGGCTTGATTTTTTGTACAATTGATTTAGTTCTTTGTAAATTTGAGTAATTAAGCCTTTGTCAGAGGTTTTTATGAAGATTGTTTCCCAATTTGTTGCTACCCTTAATTTGATGTATTCCAGATTATTTATTTTGAATTTTGTAATTCTTTCTAAGTCTTGCTTGGTTTTGAAGTCTTTCCCTTCCAAAGGTCTGACATGTATGCTATTCTGTGTTTGCCTAACTTTCTTATAGTTTCCTTCTTTATGTTCAAGTCATTCACCCATTTTGAATTTATCTTGGTGTAAGGAGTGAGGTGTTGATCTAAACCTAATCTTTCCCACACTGTCCTCCAATTTTCCCAGCAGTTTTTATGAAATAGTGGATTTTGGTCCCAAAAGCTGGAATCTTTGGGTTTGTCATATACTGTCTTGCTGAGGTCACTTGCCCCCAGTCTATTCCACTGATCCTCCTTTCTGTCACTTAGCCAGTACCAGATTGTTTTGGTGACCACTGTTTTATAATATAGTCTGAGATCTGGACTGCAAGGCCCCCTTCCTTTGTATTTTTTTCATTATTTCCCTGGATATCCTTGATCTTTTGTTCTTCCAAATGAACTTTGTTATTTTTTTCTAAATGAGTAAAAAAAAATTTTTGGAAGTTCCATGGGTATGGCACTAAATAGATAGATGAGTTTCGGTAGGATGGTCATTTTTATCATATTGGCTTGTCCTATCCATGAGCAGTTAATGTTCTTCCAATTGCTCAAGTCTAGTTTTAGTTGTGTGGAGAGTATTTTGTAGTTGTGTTCATATAGTTCCTGTGTTTGTCTCGGGAGATAGATTCCTAAGTATTTTATTTTGTCTAAGGTAGTTTTGAATGGGATTTCTCTTTGTAGTTCTTGCTGCTGAGCTGTGTTGGAGATATATAGAAAAGCTGATGATTTATGTGGGTTTATTTTGTATCCTGCAACTTTGCTAAAGTTGTTGATTATTTTGATTAACTTTTTGGTTGAATCTCTAGGATTCTTTAAGTAGACCATCATGTCATCTGCAAAAAGTGATAATTTGGTCTGCTCCTTGCCTATTTTAATGCCTTCAATTTCTTTTTCTTTTTTAATTGATACTACTAGTGTTTCTAATACAATGTCAAATAATAGAGGTGATAATGGGCATACTTGTTTCACTCCTGATTTTAATGGGAATGCATCTAGTTTATCCCCATTGCAGATGATATTAGCTGATGGTTTTAGATATATACTGTTTATTATTTTTAGGAACGACCCTTCTATTCCTATGCTTTCTAGTGTTTTTAGTAGGAATAGGTGTTGTATTTTATCAAAGGCTTTTTCTGCATCTATTAAGATAATCATGTGGTTCTTGTTGGTTTGCTTGTTGAGCCCTGCATCCCTGGTATTAATCCTACTTGATCATGGTGGATGATCCTTCTGATCACTTGCTGGAGTGTTTTTGCTAGTATCCTATTTAAGATTTTTGCATCTATATTCATTAGGGAGATTGGTCTATAGTTTTCTTTCTCTTTTTTTGGCCTGCCTGGCTTTGGAATTAGTACCATGTTTGTGTCATAAAAGGAGTTTGGTAGAACTCCCTCTTTGCTTATTATGTCAAATAGTTTGTATTGTATTGGAGATAGCTGTTCTTTGAATGTTTGATAGAATTCACTGGTGAATCCATCAGGCTCTGGGGATTTTTTCTTAGGAAGTTCTTTGATGGCTTGTTGGATTTCATTCTCTGATATGGGATTATTTAAGAATTCTATTTCTTCTTCTGTTAGTCTAGGCAGTTTGTATTTTGTATATATTCATCCATATCACCTAAATTGGTGTATTTATTGCCATATAATTGGGCAAAGTAATTTCTAATGATTGCCTTAATTTCCTCTTCATTGGAGGTGAGATCCCACTTTTCACCTTTGATGCTGTTAATTTGCTTTTCTTCCTTCCTTTTTTTAATTAGATTGACCAGTACTTTGTCTATTTTGTCTGTTTTTTCAAAGTACCAGCTTCTAGTCTTGTTTATTAGCTCAATAGTTCTGTCACTTTTGATTTTATTAATTTCTCCCTTAATTTTTAGGATCTCTAGTTTGGTTTTCTTCTGGGGGGTTTTAATTTGTTAGTTCTCAAGTTTTTTGATTTGCATTTCCAATTCATTGATCTCTGTCCTCCCTAATTTGTTAATATATTCACTCAGAGATATGAATTTTCCTCTAAGTACTGCCTTGGCTGCATCCCATAAGGTCTGAAAGGATGTCTCGCCTTTGTCATCTTCCTCAACGAAATTATTAATTGTTTCTATGATTTCTTCTCTAACTAAATTATTTTGGAGTATCATATTATTTAATTTCCAATTAATTTTTGATTTGGCTCTCCATATACCCTTACCAATCAATATTTTTTGCCTTGTCATGTGAAAAGGCTGCATTTATTATTTCTGCTTTTCTGCATTTGAGTGCCATGTTTCTGTGACCTAGTGTATGATCTATTTTTGTGAATGTGCCATGTGGTGCTGAAAAGAAGGTGTATTCCTTTTTGTCCCTATTTATTTTTCTCCTTATGTCTATTAACTCTAAATTTTCTAAGATTTCATTCACCTCTTTTACCTCTTTTTTGTTTATTTTTTGGTTTGATTTATCTAAATTTGATAGTGGTTGGTTCAAGTCTCCTACTAATATGGTTTTACTGTCTATTTCTTCCTTCAATTCTCCTAGTTTCTCTATTAAAAATTTTGATGCTATACCATTTGTTGCATACATGTTGATTAGCGATATTTGCTTATTGTCTATACTCCCTTTTAACAGAATATATTTACCTTCCCTATCCCTTTTGATCAGGTCTGTTTGTGATTTGGCTTTGTCAGATATCATGATTGCAACTCCTGCCTTCTTTCTATCAGTTGAGGCCCAAAAGGTCTTACTTCATCCTTTAATTCTAACTTTGTGAGTGTCAACCCGCCTCATGTGTGTTTCTTGAAGACAATAAATGGTAGGGTTTTGGGTTCTAATCCAATCTGCTATTTGTCTACATTTTATGGGTGAGTTCATCCCATTCACGTTCAAAGTTATGGTGTTCATTTGTGGATTTGCTGGCATTTTGATATTTTTTCCTAGTTCTGACCTTTCTTCTTTAGCTATCTCCTTATGAACCATTGATTTACTTTAGGTAAGTCCTCCTAGTCCCCTCCCTTGATATACTTCCCTTTCTAGCCCCTCCGTTTTTATTCTCCCTTCCCCTCCCCCCTCTCCTTCCCTTCCTTTTTATACTCCCTCCCCACACCCCCTTCTTAATTTTCCTTTCTTTCTTGCCCTTTTGGATAAGATAGAATTCAGGATCCCACTGGATCTAGATGTTCTTCCCTCTCAGATTTGATTTCACTGAGAGTAAGGTTTAAGTAATTCCACTTCACACTCTCTTCCTCTCCTTCTCATATGAGAGTTCTTCCCCTCCCCTTCCCATGTGTATCTTTATATGGGAAAGAGTATTCTATTAAGCCCCCCCCTATTTCTTGAAGTAAATCTTAGTGTTATAGATGGTTCCCTCCTCCCTTTTCCTTTCTTTTCCCCCACTTTCCCCAAATCATCTTAATGCCCCAATCTTTCCCTATGCATGTTTCTTCTAACTACTCTTATGATGCATACAATTTTTGAGAGTTACACAAAACATCTTCCCCACATATTAATATATATAATTTGGTGTAAATGTAGTCCTTATAGAAGAGAGTTTGACTTAAAGAAAAAGATAAGATTAATCTACTTTTCCCTCTCTTTCATATTTAACTTTTCATGTTATTCTTGCTTTCTGTGCTTGGATATCAAATTTTCCACTAAGTTCTGGTCTTTTCTTAGCAAATGCTTGGAAATCTTCTATTTTGGTGAATGCCCATACTTTCCACTAGAAGTATATAGTCAGTTTTGCTGGGTAGTTGATTCTTGGTTGGAGACCCAGCTCTCTTGCCTTTCTAAATATCACGTTCCATGCTCTGTGGTCTCTTAGTGTGTTAGCTGCTAAGTCATGTGTGATCCTTATGGGAGCCCCCCTATATCTGAAGCTCCTCTTCTTGGCTTCTTGTTGTATTTTCTCCTTTTCTTGGAAGCTCTTGAATTTGGCAATTACATTCCTAGGGGTTGTCTTTTGGGTATTTAGTATAGATAGTGTTCTATGAACCCATTCTATTTCTATTTTGCCCCCTTGCTCCAGAACATGTGGGCAATTTTCTTTTATAATCTCCTGTAGAATAACATCGATCTTATTGTTCATCTCTGGTTTTTCTCGGAGACTGATAATTTGGAGGTTGTCTCTTCTTCCCCTGTTTTCCAAGTATGTGACATTTTCAGTGAGATATTTTGTGTTTTCTTCGAATTCATTAATTTTTTGGCTTTGCTTTATTGATTCTTGATGTTTTATGATCTCACTTTCTTTGAGTTGCTTAATTCTGATCATTAGGGACTGGTTTTGCTTTTCAGCTTTGTCTGCCCTTCTATTGGATGCTTCAAGCTCTTTTTCCAATTGAGCAGGCTTATCTGTCAGACTGCTGACCTCTTTCTCCCATTTTTCTTTCCAGGTTTCCATCTTTTGGTTAAGTTTCAGTTTGAGATCTTCTAGATCTTGTTGATAGTTTCCATTTTAGGAGGCATGTTCTGATTTTTTTTTTATTTCATCCTCATTTTCTTCTTTTCCTTGGGTACTTCCACCATAAAAGTTTTCAATAGTCACCTTTTTCCCTTTCTTCCAGGAGGCTTGAGTTTGGGCCATGTCAGCCATCCCTTTGGTGGTTTTATTTCCCTTTCCTTTTTGGTCTGCGGTCTGGGTGATATGGGTGGATTTTCTGTGAACTTAGGTTGCCTCAGATTAGTTCTTCCCAGCCTCCGAGGTTTCTTAGAGAGCTGGGCCCCTGATCAGAGCCAAACTGCCCAGGCATTCAGCTCCGCGCAGATAATCAGCTTGTTGTTCACCCCTGGTGTTTAGCTCAGCCCAGATGCTCAGTGCATCTACCCCAAGTACAGCTTCCTGGGCCCCCTCTGATCAGCACAGGATTCTCCCGTGAAACCACCCTGAGACATTTTCCCCTTGCAGTCCCCAGATCCCAAGGACCCTGGAGTGCCCCCCCCAGACAGAGATGTTCCCCACTCACTCACTGTCCCAGTGAGGGCTCCAGTAGCTCACTCTGGTTCGGTGGGGGAGGTGGGGAGGGGAAGGTCGGCTCAGTTCACATTTCTGTGCAAGCTTTCCTCCTTCTTATTATAGTGTGGAAATGTTCAAACCCCACGTACCTTCACCTCTGTGGGGTACTGGAGAGTACTGGGGAGTCCTTCTGTTCCTCCAAAGGTGATTTTTATGCTCCTTTGATGTAGTCTATTTCATTTGGTGCCGGGGAGAGGAAGCGTGTGGCGTCTAGATTACAGCCATGATTCAAAGTCCATTTCTTAATGTTCATTTCTCCCTCTTTATTCCCTGCTTTGATCCTAAGGATATTTCACTCAAGTCCCAGAGTCCCTACCAACTATGTTTTGTATATATTAAAGGTAATTTCATGAGACAGATAACTGGATGTCACTAAGTCCCTCCAAAAGTAGCCATGGGAAAAAACCATCTCTGAAGATCAGTGACTTTATTTTCCTTCCAAATCTTTGGAGAGATTAGAAATCAGGTGGAAATTCAATCAGCAGGACTCATGTAACTAAAATTGTGTTAGGCAGAAAAGAGGTTCTAGAAGTTGGTACAGGGAAATAGCATCAGGGATCAGACCCTAAAACTATGTTTCTCAAGAGTGCTAGCAAAAATAATGGAAAAGAAGGGGTACAAGGAGGTATTGGGGTCTGCTGGTCAGGAGACAATGAACTAACCATATATAGTGCAAAATCTGGACAACAGACAAACCAAAGGGTATCAATGGAAATCATCATCAAAGAAATTGAACAACCTAAGTCCAAAAGCTTTAATAAAATTGCTGTGTAAAAAGATTTCCCACTTTTCACCAAAGGTATGAATGAATGGTTTAAAAACTGGAAAGAAAATGTTTTAAAAACAAATAAAACATAAGGATGTTTTCTTCAAAGGCCAGTTGACTGAGTTGGATAATATGATTTGGTACATAGATGTTAAATGGAAGCATGTTACCATTTATTCAAAAGTTGAAAACAATGCTGAAGCTCACAGATTAGCTAGAGAAAAAGGGATAAAAGAAATGAGATCTCAATCAATACTGCTAGATATTGAATTGAATTTCTTTAACACTTGCAACACAATCTTCAAATCACTTTCTCTTTATCTTCCTATACACACACTTATTTGGAGTTATATTCTATGGCTACCTCTGACCACTTTTATATATGATTTCTCAGTTTTTCTATTTGCTATTTTAAATTTCATTTAAAATAATGCAAACAAAAGGAAATGGAGGGCAATCATATATTTAATTTTTAGAGAAATAATTTACCAAGTTGGTATAGTAAGGATAATTGATATAAGCACTTCCTCAAAACTCTATGGCAATACCACAAGTACTACATACAAGTGATGAATACAATTTTGAGTTAGGTATTAATTAGGAACTATTGCAGATTATTCTGAATTTACAGTAAGAACTAGTTCCAGCCAATAATAGACTTTATAGCTGAGCCAAATCAACTTTAAAATTTAATAAGCTGATTGTTTTGATATAAGAATATATATGAGTGACTATCAAAATTCCCCTTCTCCCCTCTTTTAAAATTTGTTTGTTACAAGTTAAATGCAAATTAACCAAGAGGATAAGAATGAATTGACTGACCAAGAATAGATTACCTTTTCAGGGAACATCAAAAGCTATTTTCAAAATAGGTTAGCTTTATGATCAACATAAGTTCTAATCCAATCCAGTTTTAGAATTGTCAGAATTCCCATCTTAGACCCATTATGGATCTACCCATGTTATATCCAGGAGTGAAGTATTGAAAATCACCTATTCTGGAATCCCCCTATACATATGTCCTTCAATTATTTTTACCCTTGGCCTTCCTTTTTAAAAAAAATTCCTGATATAATTCCCAAATTTGTTCCTCTTTTTGTATTATAAAAAGTGTGTTGAGTAGTACAACAGGTCACAGACCAATCTGGGTGTCACTGTAGTTCCACTGACTTTGTATGACTTCCATTGCTTATATTAAAGCCAATGTAGTTGGGGTGGGGAGGCAGGAGGAGAGAAGTAGCCACAACAAACTAGAACAGCAGGAAGAGAAGTAGAAATAATTTCCCTTGTCTAAATTAAATGACCAGTCCTAAAGGAATGATAGATGATTCTAACTTCTAAATAGGAAGTAATTCTTTTTTGTGAATTTGATGTTATCTCAGAACATTTTGTAGAGAAGTAATTTATTTTCCTAAATCTTCTTATATAAAGAAAGCTATTATTTTATACAGTTCATGTAAATTATAAATAAGATCATAATTTATACAGGATATCTAAACATGGGTTCTAAAACCACAAAAAATTCTTGGGCATAAAAACAATTATCTTTGCTCTTACACTTTATAAAATGTAATGATCAAGTGAAGACAATGTCTCTTAATATTGTTTTTAAAATATTAAAAGTAAAATAAAACATTCTCTGATTTCTGAACCATTAGAAAGAATAGGAAATATTTCTTTCATTAAAGTTATATGCCGAAATCCTAAAATAGCAACTAAAAAGTGTACCTTCATCTACCATTGAGTCAAATTTTTTTAGCTATAAAATACTAAACTTTGACTTACTGACTTCTATTACCTCTTTCAGCTCTAAATTTCTACAGTACTAGATGTCAGAAACTGGTTTATAGAAAGAAAAGGAATCGAGGACTAGAAGGAGGCCATTTGAGATAGTGGATAGGGCTTTGAATTCAGGAAAGCTTGGGTTCAAAATCTGTCTCTTGCATATTTTATTAATATGACCAAAGTCAACTACTCTTTGAATTGCTACACTCCAAATTGATTTTTATTTATTATGCAAAATAGATGTTATTTACAGTTTTAGAGATTTTTATGCTATAGTTTCTCAAACTGATAACACAAGAACAGTTTAAAATTTTTTAAATAAGGGAAGAAGACTAAAAAGTGCCATGAGCAATGTCTTATGATATCATTTCATCTTTATAGATATGTTCTATATATTTTTCACTAACCTAATCATGATCATTGCTTATGCTGAAATAGTTAATTAAATTTGAGGGGAAGAAAAGTATCCTTAGAATTAGAATGGTCAACATCTGGCTCAAAATTTTCACACTAGTCAGGTATCCTTGCAATTACACTGACAGAGAAACTTAGAATTGGATTTACAATTTCATTGCAAGTTTATAAAGTAGATTTTTTTCAATGCAGTCATTTCATTTGTGTATAACTTAATCCATGTTCATGTTCCAACCTGCCCTCTGTATTCCACATAGCCAATGTATATTTTTTTCCTAATGCCATCTATGCTTTAGGCAGCATCTGGCTATCAGGTCCCTGCACACCTAAGAGCTAATTGGTGGAACTCTCTTCCATAAAATATTCATAGCAGAGACTATTTTAAAAGTTAATTTCAAAACTATTTCTTTTTCATTTTAATCTCCAATATTACTGTAGCACCAAAAATTTTATATGATATCTCTACTTATAGGAAAATCCATAAGGTGGATGGAGAGAAATGAAAACCCTTACGAATACAAATTTTATATTGCTACTTTTCTCCTCTGGACTTAAATTCTTTATGTCCAGAGTAACTGAAACATCACCCACTAATCACCAAAAACAATCTATATAGGAATACAGTACAGAACAGTGGGTATTATGCTTCATGTGTGAATCACAGATCCTTGGATTTTTAGTCCAATTCTAACAATGGCTGCAATAATGAGGCCAAATTCTTTAACCTCTAATACTCATTAACACAGAAGTAAATAATAGAGAAAATAATAAGTGTAGTACCTATTTCATATGTTTTAAGCTTCATTAAATTACTCTATGTAAAATGTTTTACAGATCAAAAGTATTTTCTTAAGAGAAAATATCAATATTATTATGAATAGTAAGCAAAGTAAGATTTTAGAGTGTCTGAATTTTTAAATTATATATGCATACATACATTACTCATATATATATGTAAGTGTATCTATGTACTATGTAGTAAGTACATATATGTAATGTCTTGTAAATCCTTTGAACTTGAAAAGATAAGCAAAAATTAAGAATGTTGTCTCTATATTCTTTCATTTATTGCTAATTTATCAAAGATAATGTCTCATGATTTACCTCCTACATGTATGCACAATGAGAACTTTTTCTGTTTCCTTTTTAATTTATTTCCTTGCTGGCTTTCCCCCAACTCCTCTCAGTCTCTGTGTCCTCTGTAGTCTTTTGAAGAATAATTTTCAATTTTCTTCTCTGTAGAATTTGGAGTTTCTCCTTAAGATATGAGGCTTTATACTATTTCATTTAGAGCAAAATTTCCAAAAGTAATCATTTCATTAATTTCTCAGCTTCATTTCCCTTCCATCTACCAGTATCATACTTCTTAAAAAATATAAAAGAAACTTGTCATTTGATTTTATACTAGTTCTCCCAGTTCACATATGATGTTTTCATATTTACTGCATTTTTTATTCTATGACTAAAGTGGGGAGAAGTTTTCCATATATTTATGCATTATTTTGTGACAGAAGTTAGTTGGCTGGGATTTTACAACATTATAGGATAGCATAGGTTGAGATTCAAATTAAGGTGGCCAACTTACTCTAGACATTTTAATCTAGCCTCCAAATCATTGTAAATCTCTTTTGTTCTATTAAGATAATTGTATTGCCACTTTGCTGGTTTAAAGTCATTCATAATCTTCTTTTATTTCATCCATTCTAAGAAGCAATACTTGAACAAAATTAAAGCGGATTGATAAATACTAAAATCACATTATGAAGCTGAAGGATTAATTTCAAAAAAAAATTACACTTAAAGCTTTTGAAAACTAAGAAAATGATCTTTAGTCCTGACCTGAGATTTTTAAGTTGAGTAATTACACTAATGAAGACTACCAGTTAAAGACAGGAGAGCAGAATAGAAATTGATTTTGTGTTGTCAGATTAGAGGGAAGAGGCTTAAAATGCTGGAGGTTCACAGGTCAGAAATTTGTAGCGATTAATAACCAATGAAATGAATGATTTGAAAAAAGTCAAGGGATATCTTAACACCATGGATAACAGAATCCATTTTCTTTGATCAATATCAAGACATGAGTCAATATGAATAAAGTGTTTTTGAGGTGCAATATTTTTGTAATTTTGATTGCAGGGTATTTGATCTTTTGCTTCTCAAAATAGTTCCAAGGAAAGGTTATTATGTTATATATATATATATATATATATATATATATATATATATATATATATATATATGTATATATACATACATATATATATGTATGTATATATACATATATATTGCAATAATATAGAAATATCTTATAAATTATAATTATACATATATTTATATTTTCATAATATATATGTATACATATATACACAAAGAGATTTGTATATGTCATTCTAAACAAATATTTTATATGGGATAAAAGTATGGACCATATTATTTTGATGGTTCCATCAAATTCTAAGATTTGACATGATTGTTGCTCAAAAAATTTCAAACTTCTTGCTTCATTCTTTTGTTATATTGGTATATGACCTATGAACATAATTTAATATATAATATGCATAATTGAAGGATGATGACTTACCCAGAAAGTCAATTGTCTGTTATTATTTTTAATAAATTAATTATATGATGCTTTATATCCTTCATAATAATAGAATAACATATAACATTTTTATAATACTTCAGTGTGCAGTTTTAAAAAATTATTATTTGATTCTTACAACCAATATTTTCAGTGCGATCCAGGAACAACTAGAAGATACCCAAGTTCAAAAATATTTTCTCAGTAATATTAAGACATTTAGTTTTCAATTCCATTCCTCACAATCTGATAGTTGTGACCAACTATGCCTAGGATTACTACTCTTTATCTAGCATGAACTCTAAGAGTCAATGGTTACTTTCTTCTAAGATTCTTATTATTTATGTTTCAGCAACCAGTCCCTTTTTTGTTCATAAATAGGTCCCAAATGTTAGTCTCATCCATCAATTATGATTTTAGAGGAATGGATTTATCATTAAAAATCATTTTAGTTCTTTTAAAAATGCTTCAGCTTATTGTCAAATATTTGAACACATCAGTTACTAAGGTTTTACACTTTTTCCCTACAGTCTTCAACCATTTGTTCCTTTTAATAAAGTGGTTTGAAAACAATAACACATGTGATATTTTCTTTTTTTCTCTTCCTACTTGACCAGATTTTACAATTGTAATTGTAGTACATCTAAATTATTAGCCTCAAAATTAATCTTGTAGAAAATCAACATTTCTGTTAAAAAGAGCAATGTTTTTACATATATTGGCATTTATGTAAAAATATAATACATATGTACATATATATGCATTATATAGAAAATATATCTATACTCATATTCCTTTTTTATTAAATCTTCCATTGCAGTAGAAAAGCACTTGATTTTTTCATCAAATGGAAATGGGTTCAACAATCAGATTTTTACATAATCATAATTATTAATATATAAAGCCTAGTATATGAAGAAACTGATGAGATCTTTATAAATATTATCTCTTGATTGACTTAATACTCATATGACTTTTTTAAAGGTTACTATATTTCTTTAGGCTTTGGTTTTCTAACTTATAAAACTTGTCTCTCCACCCAGAAAGTCCTACCTATTTCCGAATTTATGAATATGTGTCTGTGATATTAGATAAAAATGCATGTATACTTTATTTAACTCTTCATATCTTTATTATTCCCAGATCTCTTTTTTATTTTGCTATTTCCAATATTATCATGAGATATATTTCAAAAGATAAACTTCCCTTCTAAGAAATCATCATTCCTTTATAGAAATATTTATTTCATCTACATGTTCTCCTTCACTATGTCTCATTTCCTCAAAACCTTGATGAATTAAATTTATGCCATTATGTCTCTCCCTACAAAAAATCTCAATATTAGCACCAAATCTCTATTAATGAAGTTTCATTTAATTTCAGTTAGTGAATCCTTGAACTTTAAGCAAATTGTCCATTCCCTCTTCAATATACAGTCATTCATTCAGTGAACATTTGTTAAATACATACTGAATGCCTGATATCACATTAAATATTTGGAACACAAAT
The DNA here is from genome assembly GCF_027887165.1 of Monodelphis domestica. NCBI lineage: Eukaryota > Metazoa > Chordata > Mammalia > Didelphimorphia > Didelphidae > Monodelphis > Monodelphis domestica. Next base: position 473,990,399 of record NC_077228.1, read on the forward strand.
ATAAAATGAACAATCACTACCTTATACTACTCAAAAGCCTCTAAGCATATTAAGTATGAATATTAAAATTAATATACAGTAACTAAATACTCTATTTTATAAAGTTTTATTAACAATAACTAAAGCAAAATAACTGCCTGAATTCAGCCTGGTCACAGGTCAAAAACAGAACATGGGAGGAGCATACATCCATTTAAATACCAATAATGTGATCTTGCCAATGTGGAGACACAGGAAAGATTATAGGAAATTTTGGTAAATACTAAGGACTTCTTTGGAATGAAGTCAAAGTTTCAAAATCACCATTTATACATAAGGTATGTCCATATTTAAAGGAACATAGCATATTCCCATTTTTTTAAATTAATTGCTACTATTAAAAGAATATTGTCATGAAATACTATTGGAGATAAAGGAAAGTATGAATATTTAATACAGAGAGGAATGCTTTCTTTTGAAGCTTTCACTCTAAACTTATATTTTTATCTTCGTGGTTTCTATCACCGTTGATACTACTTCTTAACATATTTGAAGAATCATGTGTGTGTATATGTATATGAATGTGCATGTTTGTAGGTAATGAACATTTGTTTTCTTAAGAGAATGTATGAAAACTTATTCAAGATAATGATATTATCTAAATTTTCCAATTATAAAAACTTGAATTCAAGATATTTTTTTTCCTCTTCTTGTTCTACTTTGGTGGAATAGCATTTGCTTGTAAGAAGATGTTTAATATTTGTTGTTTAAATTGAAATTCATTGAAATAAGTCTTATTTTAAATGACTTTTCTTGGATACAACATGTCTCATAATTTCTAAACTTCTTATGAAAGACATTGCCTCTAGCCTATTTTGCAATTTGGACTTATGAATATTTTTCACAGATGGAGGTAAGTGTTTTCATCAAGAGAGAGAAAAGTTTATGCTATTGATATTTGAAATTATTCTGAGTAATTGACAAAAGTAATTTGAGTAGAAACTGTCAAAACTCCTCAGTTATTTATAAAAGATTCATTTTCCAATAATTTGGTGATTCAAGTTGTGGGAGGATTCTCAAGACACATAAAAAAATATGTGGGCATATTTGAACAAGTCTAGCACCAAACAGTCAACTATGGCATGATGAGTGAAATAGAGTGGGAGGCAGCTCAATGAAACCTGATAGAGAGTAAAAATAATGTCTTTTTAACTTTTATAATCACTAAATTCATATAAAGTTTAAATGTAGATTTGTATGATTTAAAATAAAAATATTCCTCAAAAATCAACAAAAGGTAACACCTAATATAAAAACAGACTACTTATCCATTAAATATATAAATAGATTGTGAAGAAGACTGAAATACAGATGAAAACCAGAAAAAAGAAGTATTGAATGAAGAAAGGAAATGACTACAATGACTTTATGGAAAATAAGAGCTTAAGTAAAACTTTGGTGGACTCATAATTGAATGTCATGGATTTTGATGTTGGAGACAATTTAATCTAACAGTAGCATACTAATTAAGAAATCGAGGCTAAGATAGTTTCACAGTTAAAATTGAACTGCTCAACCTTAAATATGAAGTGGCAAAATAATTAAGTGAAACTAATGGAAACTCAGTGGAAAGATGACTGCATTTGGAATTACTAGATCATATATTTAGAAATCAAAGGGACCTCAGAGATTATCTATTACAATTCTTGTTTCAAGAATTTGGTAACTGAAAAAAAAAGAATTTTGCAACTGCAATAGTCATGAGAGTCAGAAGACCTGGGACTGACTTCCAACTTTACTAATTACTTCCTTTGTGATTTTGAACATGTTTAACTACTCTGATTATCTATCCTTCACATGTAAAATAAGAGTTTTCAAATAATTTACCTTCACAGACCTTTTATCTCTAAACCCATGTGTCCACAAATCCATCACTCCAAAATTACTGTTATTTATTCTATTTATATATGCAGTAAAAGTTGTAATCTGTCATTGAAGCACTCAGGAGTCTCTGAAATTCTTTGAAAGGAAATATTGTATAAATGTAATTGACTTTAATATAAGGAGGTGAGTTCAAATCTTGACTCAGTTTAATAGCTGCATGAACATTATTTCTTTTCTTGTCTTATTGCTATATCTATCACTTTTACAACTATTTAAAGTCATAATAATTATTCTGCCTATTATTTTACTCTCATCTTATCAGAAAGTTGAAATAGAAATGGGTAATCTGTTGGGAACTATTTCTTGTTGCTGCAGTGACTGAATATATTCTGGATTGTGACTAGAGAATTTCTGCTGATATGGGGACACACCTAGTGGTACTTAGTTAAAATGGAGGTAGAGGTACTACAGAGATAGAGAGAGATACTGCCACAAGGATGCTGCTAGATGGTGCCACAAGGGGAATGCTGATGCAGGGGATTGCTCTGGGGTTTTCCTAATGATCCCTACTGATGACTAGTGGATCAATATATTTCCTAATCTCCTCCTACCCTCTCTCCCTCCCTCCTTCACCCTCTTCTCCCTGTCTCCCTCACCTCCCAGTTCTTGAAGCCTTTGGCTTCTTCCCTCACCCCTGAGTAAACTATAAAGATACTCTTTTCCTTTTCAAGTCAGGGGGTTTATTGGGAAATAGGATGGTAAACTGAGGTAAGAGGGATGAGGGTGTCCCTAATCTAAAATGAAGATTATGAGAGTTTGGGACATCACAACTGTGACAGAGAGACAGTCAGAAATGGAGGACAACAGTTAAAATCTTTCTTCTTCACAAAGTCACCAATTTCAGAAGACCCCCTCAAGGGTCCTTCATCATGGGACAGAAACTAAATAATATCAGTTCAGCTTCCTTCTTCTGGCCAGCTTCAACTCCCAGAGCCATAGACAGAATCAAAAGTCCAAGATCCTGCTTCTTCTCCTCTCTGGCCAGACCCCAAAGTGCCTCTCCTGAGAACATTCCATTTGGAACCTCCTTCTTGATTGACAAGTCAGGTCCCCAGCTTGTTTTCTTGCATCTTGGCTTACAAGTCCTCTCTCTCTCCATGCCTGTACCACAAAGTCTAACTTTTTCCATTATATATAATGTTTTTTCTTCTATTTAGATACATATTTTTACTCTATTAAAGAAAAGGTGAATTTATTGCTATGATTTCTATAGCTATTGATAGAAATAGCTGTTATATTTTGTCAAAAGTCTTTTTAAATAAATGTTGATATAAATATGGAGTTTTTATTAGTCATATTATTAAAATGATTTATAATTTTATATTCATCTGGAAGATGAGTCAAACCTGAAGTCCTAATCTAAATATATAATTTATAATGTTTTAAATGTCTTGGAGCCAAATTGTTAATATTTTCTTGGGGGGACATTTTGGTAAGGATTATTAATTTTTAGTGTTCCTTCTTTGTTTTTCATGGGCCACTTAACTTAGTTCAATTCACTTAACTTCTCTAAACCTGATTTTCTTTACTTGCATATTGAAAGTAATATTCATTTATATGTTATGTGATATATGTCATCTGCTAAAATTATTCATTATGTTGTATCTAAATATGAATTACAAATTTTTGCTATTCTGATCATGTAAAGGAATGTTGATAAAGTTAGATCCATACTAATTCTTCTTTGATTCTGCCAATATTATACATCTTAAAAAGATGGTTTTAAAGATGTTCTGAATTTAGAATACAATTTCTTAAGGGACCTGAACTGATAGATAAATTATTGGAGGGATTTAGGCCATTATCATGGGTTATTTTCTCAAGATGTTATGGCATAATTTACCCAAGAGATAAAAAAAAACTGACTGTACTGTTTGTACAAAAAAAAATTGTAGCTGATCTTTTTGTGGTGGCAAAGCATTAGAAACTACAAGTACCTCAATTGGAGAATGGCTGAACAAACTGTGGGATATGATGGTGATGGAATACTAAAGTGCTGTAAGAAATTATGAACAGGATGATTTCAGAAAGAGCTGGAAAGAACAACATGAAATGATATAGAATGAAATGAGATGAACCAGGAAAACATATTGTGGAATGATCAAATGTGAAAAATTTAGCTACTATCAGTAGTACAATAATCTAAGAGACTTATAACAAAGAATGCTCTCCACCTTCAGAGAAAGAACTGTTGGAGTCAATACAGCTGAAAGCATTTAACTTATCACTTATTTATTTGGGCATTTGCAAAAATGAATAATATGGAAATATGTTTTGCATGATAATACATGTATGACCCATATTGAATTGCTTGCCAAATGCAAGAGGGGGAAGGGAAGAAGAGATGGAGATTATTTGGATCATATAACTTTGGAGGACTTATGAAGAAATTTGTTATTAAATGTAATTGTTAATGAATAAAAATTTTTAAAAAATATGATGAAAGAGTTTCAGAGAAAAATATATTAAAGCCTAATTTAGAAAAGGGAAGCACACAGTTGTGAAAACATCCCAATGAGAAATATACATTCTCATGCAAACATATGTGGTAATTATACATTTTAAAGTTAATACATAGGAAGACCATTTGAAGAAAATGTGAATTCTTATATAAGAGTAGTTGTTTAGTCATTTCAGTAATGTCTAATATTTCATGATCCCAAATAAGGTTTTCCTGGCAAAGATACTAGAGTAGTTTGTCATTTAATTCTCCAGATTAATACACAGATGATGGAAACTGAGGCAAACAGTCTTTAGTGATTTGCTCAGGGACACATAGAGAATGTCTGAGGTCAGATTTGAACTGAGATCTTCCTGAGTCTTGACCTGGCATTCTTTCCACTGTGTCATCCAGCTGACACATTTACTTTATTAGAGAAGACAAATTTAGTACATATGTATATTCAACTCTTTTAAGAACTAATACATGGATGAAGAATTAGATTTATTTTACTAGGTTGTAGAGAGAGCTAGGAAATGTGTGACGATTACAGAGATGTGAATTTAGTACACTCAATGTAAAAGACAATATCATTACAATTAAAATGTTCCCAAAATGACCTGGGAAATATTGGATTTCTTCTCACTGGAGCAAAGGTTTAATGGTCAGCTGTCTGACAAGTTTTTAAGTGGATACTCCTAACAGATACCAGTTGGAATAGATGGTCCCTAAGGTCCCTTTTTCCTCTGAGCTTCTGTGATTCTGTGAATAGCACCAGTTTACTTTTGCTATCACAAGCATAATAAAGAATAATATCTATCAACACACACATGTGAGAATTACTTTTGGAGGGTTAGGAGTTTGGCCTTGCTTGACACTGTTACTTTAACAGTATTGATTTTTTTTAAAAGCTTATATTATGGATACATTTTTGAAGGTTGCAGACTTTATTGCCATTTGGTGAGTTGTCAACTGTATGCCTGAGAAGTCTTGGGGTCAATAAAGTGTGCAGGATGTATGTTTTAGTAAGAGGTAATAAAATAATTAATCAATCAAAAAATACACAGGAAAGCCTCTAAAATGTCTATTCTTTTCCATATAACACTCATAATCAGACCTAGGTTTTCCCTTTTCTCCAATCTCCCTAATTTCTGGGCATTCTCCTACCAGGAGAAAAGGAGGCTAGTGCATCATTCAGCTTTAGGATATATGAGTTGAAAGGGCTAAAGATGGTTGGGCATCCTGAACTCATAAGAAGTTGAGGAGAGCCAACATGTCTAAGGAAAAGTGAAGCAGATTGGGTGAGAAACAGAGCTGGTTAAAGTTTCTATGCTAATCAGCAGTGGTCCATGTGTCATTTCAACAGTGGCTGCTGCACTTCTAGCCTGGACTAGATAAGGAGATCCAATCTCAAAAACAGAAATCTTGTCCCCAAATTTAAAACATTTATTCTTTCCAAGACTTGCTTCTAAGTACTTTAACTATAGCAATCTCAAATAACCTAATTGCTATTATCTGTATATAGCATTGGAATTTCTCACATTCTCTTCACCAGGATGTTAATGGCATCCCATTCCACATCTTTCTTTTGTAATACCTAGATCACTTTAAGGGTTAACTCAGGTCCTACCTAACACAGGTCTCTAACAAGAGACATGTGTTGTTCTTAGTTTGTTAGTCTTCTCCCTCTGAAATTATATTGTCCATTCTTCATAGTTACTTGTGAAGACTCTTGTTGATTCAAAGCTCCTTAGAGGTAGTGAATATTTCAGTTTGAGCCCAGTACCTTAACATGGTGTTTTCTACAAAGAATGGATTAAACATAGCAGGCAGGAAAAGGATAGTTGCCCAAAGAATGGTTGCTACATTCCCAAGTAATATTCTTGGGAACCTCTTCTTGTTGATGGGTTTTGATTGTATTTCATATAAAATAGGTGGCATCTGCAGAATTACCTTTGTTATCACATATGGGGAGCTATTTTCATCTCTGTGTCTCCTTTTATGATCACTTTCTTGTTTTCACTTATCATTCTCTTGGTCTTTCCCACTCTCTCAACTTTCTCTCTTTCTCTCAATTCTGCAGATGCATCCTTATTTGTTGGCAGCAACTAATTGTTGTTCCAGAGATAAATTGATTAAATAAAATTTAGTTATCCAAGTTATTTCAAAAGCTCAGGAAAAAAAACATTTATAATCATTGATTATTGCAAAAATTATTTTACTCCATTAGTAAAATTATTTAACCTATATCTAGTCATGATTATTAATTTATCAATCATTAAGTACACCATATTCTTTTCAGTAATCACATTAACATAGGCAGGATACACAATATGATAGAGTATTCAGTAGGTGATACCTGATTAGTATTTTATATAATAGCCTTACTTTAGTGGCTTATAATGAAATAGAGGTACCCTTAATAGCTAGAAGTGTATACTGTGAAGATTAAATTTAACTCTCTCCTGATTGTGAAAATGAAATTAATTAACTCTCCCCGATTGTGAAGATTAAATTGTAACATCTGGCCATTTTTAGATTTAATCAACAAAAGTGTAATAATCCCACTTAATCATTAAATAGGAAGTCTGTGACCCATGTGGCAATAGTGGGTGACAAATCAGAATCAATTGACTGCCTCCAGGGCAGTTCTAAGCAAGGCTTTAGACTATGATTTCTCCATTTAAAAAGTGGAGGAAGACACAGGAAGTGACACAAAAGAAAGTGTCTTTAAAAGGAGTTATAACTTCCTGTGAAAGAGAGTTCTTCATTCTTTGGAGTAGAGTCTGGTGGAGAATCTGCTGACCAGACCCTAGACTCTGTTCCTGGTCAGGCTGTTCTAAAATCTCTTCCTTTGGACTGGCACATGGTAAGTGAAAAGCTGACTCTTAACTGCTGGGTTTTCTTTAAAAAAAAAATAACTAGGCTCAGGAGAGACCTCTTAAGAGAGACTTCTCCTGGTCCTTGGTTTTGCCGAGGCCTAAGGACTAACTGTCCCTGCCCAGGTTGAGCCAGGGGCCAGGAGTAAATTATTTAGTGCTTAGAATAGATATCTTACCCTATTCCCTCTCTGATTTCTTACTTCACTCTTTCTATATTTTGTAAATAAATTGTAAATAAATCTCTTTGGAATTAATATATTCTTGGAAACCCTTTTTTAAATAAAATCCAATTCAACCTTTAAATTAACTCCTTTCCCCCTTACAATACTCTGAGAAATATTTCCAAATAAAAAAGTTTGAATGTACCTCTATATAAGGAACTTCATGACTATCATCCTTGAACCAGTCTAGATTAATTCAAAGAGAGTCATCAGACAAAGGGTGACCATCAGATCAGTGATGAAGCTTTTTGACATGGAAAATACTCTGCAATACTAGGGGCTTTGATGTAGAAAACATCTAATGCCTGTTGAAGTGCAAATGATATATTTTAAGAAAAAAATATAAGATGTCATATAGTTATAGAAATCAAACAAGTAGTTTCTTGAGTAAGAGTACCACATTCCTGTGGTAACTCACAAATTAAGGCAGCAGATCTTGATATATTTATTCTTTTAACAGAATAGACATCATATATCTCCAGCTGAATAGAAGCACCAGTTATCTACTGACTGATTCCTTTCTGGGTCCTCATAGTTCCCATACTATGAAAGTCACTCCATTGTCATTCACTACTTCTTTCCAAATACTGAAATAGTAGAAAAGCTGTTAAGACAAAGCCACTGTTATGCTAAGAAAATACTGTGTTCCTTGAGTGAAATGCAGTTCAATAAATCCATAGAACTGCCAAGTTCTTCCAAAAGAATTTAAGACTTTGAAGAATTTCTTACTCTCAAGCTAGAGCATAGGGTTATGCAATGTTTTCCCTGCTAGCTCTTCAAATAGCATGAAGTTCAGCTTTAACCAATCTGAACTCAATCAAGCTACCTCTTTTCTGATAAAAAAAAATACATTCAAAGCCCATCTCTTACTCTTGATTTCTTCCTTTAAAAACAGAGAGAATAGAAATGAAAACACAAGTAAAACTATGAGTAATTTCCTGCCCCCTTCAGTATGGAAATGGTATTTGAAGAATGTTCTGGTATTCTCTAGTCAATCAGCTCAGAGAAAAGCAATATCAGAGAAAAGGAGGATCAGTGGAATAGACTTGGGTAAGTGACTGTAGCAAGACAGTCTATGACAAGCCCAAAGATCCCAGCTTTGGGGACAAAAATTCACTATTTGATAAGACAGTATTGGAGAGATTGGGTTTGGATCAACATCTCACACCCAAACCACGATAAACTCAGAATGGGTTAACGACTTGAACGTAAAGAAAAAACAATAAGTAAATTATATGAACACAAAATAGTATACATGTCAGACCTTTGGGAAGGCAAAGATTTTAAATCCAAGCAAGACTTAGAAAGAGTCACAAAATGTAAAATAAATAATTTTGACCACATCATATTAAAAAGTTTTTGTACAAACAAAACCAATGTAAATAAAATCAGAAGGAAAGCAACAAATTGGGAAACAATCTTCATTACAAAAACCTCTGACAAAGGTTTAATTACTCAAGTTTACAAAAAGCTAAATCAATTGTACAAAAAACCAAGCCATTCTTCAACTGATAAATTGGCAAAGGACATGAATAGGCAGTTTTCAGTTAAAGAAATCAAAACTATTAATAAGCACATGAAAAAGTGTTCTAAATCTCTTATAATCAGAGAGATGCAAATCAAAACAGTTCTGAGGTAATACCTCACACCCAGCAGATTGGCTAACATGACAGCAAAGGAAAGTAATGGATGTTGGAGGGGATGTGGCAAAGTAGGGACATTAATTCATTGCTGTTGGAGTTGTGAATTGATCCAACCATTCTGGAGGGCAATTTGGAACTATGCCCAAAGGGTGCCAAAAGACTGTCTGCCCTTTGATCCATCCATATCACTGCTGGGTTTGTACCCCAAAGAGATAATAAGGAAAAAGTCTTGTACAAGATTATTCCTAGTTACACTCTTTGTGGTGTCAAAAAATACAAAACAAAACTATAAAATGAGGGGAAGCCCTTCAATTGGGGAATGGCTGAACAAACTGTGGTATATGTTGGTGACAGAATACTATTGTGCTCAAAGGAAAAATAAAGTGGAGGAATTCCATGGGGACTGGAACAACCTCCAAGAAGTGATATAGAGCAAAAGGAGCAGAACCAGGAGAACATTGTACACAGACACTGATACACTGTGGTACAATTGAATGTAATGGACTTCTCCATTAGTGTAAATGCAATGTCCCTGAAAAATCTGCAGGGATCTATGAGAAAAACACTATCCACATACAGAGGAAAAACTGTTGGAGTAAAATTACCGAGGAAAGGCAACTGCTTGACTACAGGGGCCGAGGGGATATGATTGGGGATGTAGATTCTAAATGAACATCTCAGTGCAGATACCAACAACATGGAAATGGGTTCTGATCATGGACACATGTGATACCCAGTGAAATCATGTGTTGGCTATGGGAGCAGTGGCAGGAGGGGAGGGAGGAAAAGAAAATGATTTTTTTATACAATGAATAATGTTTGAAATTAACCAAATAAAATCACTTATATGTATATTTCTTTTGTCTATGGAAATGATACCATTCCATATATTATTAGATGTTTTCATGAACTGCTCAGATCAAAAATATTATTCTATTACCAATCTACTTTTTTAAGAATTTCAATTTATCTATTTAATTAATTTAGAATATTTTTCTTTGGTTACATGATTCATGTTATTTCCCTCCCCATCTCTTACTCCCCTACCCTAGCCAACAAGCAATTCCACTGGGTTTTACTTGTGTATGATGAACCTTCTAATGATAGTCAGCTTCAAATACACCTTGATTTATCTACAGACACACAAAAAGCCCTTTCTTCCCTGAAACCTCAATCCATTGGAAGATATTATAGAATTTATACTTTTTTACAACCTGTAGTGATTTCTTTGTTATTATAAGGCATTGAAGATAGATATGTTTGAAAGCAAAGTTAAATAAAATTCTGTGATTTATTTCATTAAAATCCATTAAAAATGGGGATTGCAGTGATAGGGATAGGAAACAAAATATCCCTAGAGAAAGCTAAAATATTTTATGTTTTTCTAAAAATAAAACAAACAGATATGAATATGTACACAATTCTCACACTTTCAAAGGTAGCTTACATTTTATTTCTAGATACTTAATCTATTTTTCACTTAATGATCTCTTTCATTAAGCTAAGATAGTGTAAATAAAATGCAAAATATATAGATTAAAAACAATTATTATCAGTATTAAAGAATTATTTTGGGGGAGGGGGACTGGGATTGAGAACCAGGCCTAGATACAGGAGGCTAAGTATGATTCTAAGGTGGAAGGTAAGGGTTTAAAAAATAGAGTTATTCCACATCTAGAAGAATAGACCCAATTGTTTTAAGTAATATCTCCTATAGAACTCAAAATTCATTATAATTCAGTATATATTCATTAAATCTGTGTATTAATTCTTAATTTTTTAAAAGAACCTATGATATCTTGAAGGTGATGTCTTGACTTGGTGAATGAATTGGATTTAAGTCAATCAGAACTGAATTAGGCCAGAAGTTTTACTCTCTTATAGAGTTATTGTGGTCCAGTGGCCAGGCAAAAGGTAGGGCCATCGGTAATGGCCTTGAGATTTGAACATTTAGAACTGTTATCCTTATTTTATAGATGAGGAAATTAGGTAAACAAAGGTTAAGTGATTTGTCTAAAGTCACAGAGTTAGTAAGGACATGAGGCTAAATTTGAACTCAGATCTTTCTGACACAAGACCCACTGTTCTTTATGTTGTGACAATTAAAGTCTTCTTGTTCTTTAGGAGTTCTTGAAATGAACTGTGAAAAGATGTACGACTATTGTAGCAAATTTATGGCATGCATGCCAGAAGGAGAACTCAGAGCCATCTATGTGGGCACACACACTGTTGCCTCAGCAGAGTTCACAAAAGTTCATTACTAGAAAGCCAGAGGGATGTGGGGCTGGGATGCTCCCCTCTTCATCTCCACAAGTTCCTGAGGATACTTCTCATATCATCCTCCTCTCCACAAGGTTTGCCATCAATGATAAAGGAGATCCAAGACGGGAATATAATGTCATTCTAGGCCCAGGAAAATGTCTATGAAAAATTATAGATGTTAGCAATAGAATATCATCTAATATCAAATAAGCTGGTCTTACAAGAACATAGTATATCTGATTACCATCTGTAATTGGTTTTAGAGTGTTGGAGAAAAGAAAGACATAAAGAGTTTTATAGCATCTATTTAATGCCAGACACTATGATAAGTGCTTTTATACACAAATCTCATTTGACCCATACATTGCTGCAGTGTTGGTACTATTATCATGCCCATTTTACAGCTGAGGAAATTGAGACAGATGTTGAATGACTTGACCTGAGTCATTCAGTAAGTAAATATAGAAAGCCAGATTTGAACTCAAGTCTCCCTGACATAAGGTCCAGTGTTCTAGGCAGTGCACCATCAGTTTTCTCTGCAATGAGTCAGTGTAATAATATGGTAGCCCCTAAATCTTTCACTCATAGTTTAACAGCAAAATAACAGCAAAAAAAAAAGACTGTAACTTGCTATACTTTCAAAATGAAGGGAAAATATATGACTCTACTGAGATGAGTATCCTTTGGACCTATTTACCATTCTTACTGTTATCCATGCCTGACTAACCTGACCTCTGAATTCTACTCTTCCTTGTCTTTGTTGTTTAGTGGCCATCATTTATCTGGGATTAATAATACTCATTATAATTAGATAGAGAGATTGTATATTTGTGTGTGTATATTTTATTTTTAAACTATGTGCAACTTTTTTAAAAACATTAACTCCTGTCAAGGAAACAAAACTCTGTATTGGTTCCAAGGCAGAAGAGTGGTAAGGGCTAAGCAATGGAGGTGAAGTGACTTGCCCAATGTCACACAGCTAGGAAGTGTCTGAAGCCAGATTTGTACCTAGGACCTCCTGTAACTAGGCCTGGCTCTCAATTCACTGAGCCACCCAGTTGCCCCCTGTACACAACTTTTTTAGAAATATATCTATTATACAATTAAAGTATACACAGCAATTGGCAGAAAATGTGTGTTACTGGCTCCACTCATGATAGAGATTATAGTAAGTTTTTGTTTTAGATAAGACTTGGTTTCCCCTCATTTGATGTTTATTTGAGACAATCAAGAGTAACATCAAGTTTTATCTGTTTTGATTTCATATATTCAAGAATGATGGTATTGAATTCAAATAGAAATGGGGCCCACAAATCAATAGATGAAGATCTCTGCAAGCCACATGTTTACTTAATTTTAAAATGTATTATCTGTTTTATTGATTTTTTTTTACTTTGTTAAATTTTCTCGATTACATTTTATTCTGGTTCAGGCCTGCATTCCAGTATGTTGTGGACCCTCTGCAGAGGCCACAGGTTTGTTGTCTTTGGTCCTGAAGACAAAGAAGTCATCCAATAAGTATTTGTGTTAAAACTTATGTGGGTAAATTCATAAAATTTTAAAAGTGAAATGAATTCTTTTTAAATTAATCTCAAGAAATAATTTAATTTCACAGATAATAACATTGAAGACCAGAGACTAGAAAAAGACTTGTTATAGAACAAATACTAGTGAGTAAATAAATAAAGGAATAGAGCATTTATTAAGCCCTTACTATATGATAAATGCTAGATAGTCCCTGATATTAAGGAGCTTAAATTCCAATAAAGAAGGACAACATATGTATTATAATTGAATCAGAATCATGGCTTAAAATTTGCATCTTCCAAGTTCATTTTCTACATTTATTGATTGAAAAGTATTAAAAATGAAATAAAATTTTCCTACAGAGAAATGCAATTAATACATTAGGGTGGGGTCCAATTGATTAGCCTACCCACTAAAATTTAATGATCATTGTTAGGCAAAAAATACTTTTTCTGATCAAAAAGCATTATATTTACTTTAAAATGAGGAATGACACCCTATCAATATTAATACCCAAATGCTGATAGCAATTAAATAAAATATACAAACACTTTGAACATGTTGATTTAAAATGCTTTGGTCCTAAGGCAGCTTTTTTTTAATTACTTTGGAATAATTCTGCAAAAGTATTATCCTCTGAAACTTTAAAATTAGTCTAGAGCACTGCACACATAGACCAGATCAGTTCAATGGAATTTTGCCTTTGGACAACATCCAAAAAGTATTATTTCTTAGAGTAATACCCTCATTATCCATGTCATAAGCTTCGTTATTTCTCTGGATTTTCCTCAGGTGCCCAAGTTTCTTACATTCTACATTCTTTGAGGTTAATGTATTGAATGTTCTTTAAAAATACATGTTCTTTGGGAGAAGGGTGATTGAATCATAAATTTGGAGCTAGAAGAGATCATCCAGATTATCTACTTTAACATCTTCCTTTTACAGCTGAGAAAAGTGACATTCAGAAAAATTAAGTGAGATGCCCAATGTCCTGAAGCTAGATAGTAGCAAAATAGTAATTAAAACTCCTGTGTTTTGGATACAAATACAATGCTCCTTTTAAAAGGCTGTGAAGAAATATATTAATCTACTGTCAACCCCCCAAAATATTTTGATTTAGCTTATCAGTTATGAATCCAGGAAGGTCATAAAGCATCATGACTAAGAACAAGTAACTTCATACCAAATCACTTGAATTGATCCAATGCAAATGTCTTACAGTAACCCATCCTTTTCTAGCACCCTTTCCTATACTTGGGAATGTTAAATGTTGCTGACCTTTTCTTAATAATTGGATCTGCTCAAACTATCAATCTCCAGCAAATGATAATTTCAGCTTTCTCTCCTCAGGAGAACAGAACAGCAATTATATTAATTCATCAATGACTTCCCATCCCCCATTAAGCAAATATTAAGCTGTAAGCTTTGAGCATGGAAAAATTTCCAAGGAGTAAGCCAAGGGCATGAATGAGCAATTTCTCCCTCTTTTCTCATGAGTAGTATGTCAAATGGAAGAATCTGACTCATTCACAAACAGTTAAAATATTTTAATCTATTTTGCATGCAAAATCTGTTGTAGTTTTTATCTGTCCCTTCTTTCTATACTTGCTATATTTCCATCCTTTTGCTTTCTCTTTTCCTTTTCCTTCTTTCCTTCCCTTTATTTCAAACAAAGTCAAATCTTGATTTTTTTTTGCTTTACTATCTATCTAGCTGTCTAGTCATCTAACCATGTACACAGAATTTTCCAGTAGCCAGAATTGATATTGAACTATTTTAACATATGATGGAATAACCTCCCCCATTAATTTACTAAATAAGTATACTGAAATACTAATTGTCAACATATTTTTTCTAAGAACAACTTATGTAGATGATGAGTGCTTATGGTTCCTGATAATAAAAGTAGCTATTCATTTCTATTGTTCCTCTTGAACCTTTTGAAAACATTGAAAAGTATTGAAGTATTAATATTCCTACTGGACAGATGAGGGAAATTACAAAAGTCTGAAAATGGAAATTATTTGTTTGATAACTCAGTTTATAACTCTTGGAGTTCAGACAAGTACCTCAATTTTCTGACTATAAGAACGCTGCTCTTTCCATTTCACCAGATCCCAAACTCAACCTTGATTATGCCTCAACACTGCTTGCTCAAAGACTCCCAGCTGCCTCTAAACAAAAGAGAAATTGTTTTGCCTGACCTTCAAAGCACTGCATTACATATCTCCAGCCTACCCACTTTTTTTAATTTAAAACACATAGCTTCCCTCTCTGAACTCTAGAGTACAACCGATCTGCCTTTTTGATGCCTCACATAGTTTACTTCATCTTCCAAAATTGTGCCTTTGTACAGATTACTGCATTCACCTGGAGTGTACTCCTTTATCACTTCTTAAACTGCTCATCTTCCTTTCAAAGCTCAGCTCACAATCTATATGTCTTAAGGTTTTCTTGATGCTTCTAATGTTGTACCTTTTCACCATCATTTTATATATAACGTCTTTATATGTGTGTCCATTATTACCCTTTATAATATACTAGCTTCATAAGGAAAGGGACTTTTTAGTTACATGTAGCACTAGCACCTAGGACAGTGCTTGACATAACAAGCACTTAATGATTGATCCATTGACTTGAGACTGAACTGATAAGCCTCAGTGACTGGAAGATTTTTTTTTAAAAAAGAGGTGTGTGGATGGGAGTTATAGAAAGGAATAGAATGGAGGACGGAATATCAATATCAGTTCTCTTCATCCCGAAGTACAATTTTACCTACTTGTAATCCTCTGACTCTTCCATCATGCTTACCCCATGCCCTTCCCTCCAAAAATGAAAACATGCTCTCAAAAACCTTGATAAAATCAAGATGCAATTCATATATAAAATCTTATTTTTTTACTCCATTCATGTACATTTTGTTGTTAATTAATAGTCAATGGTCTTTAGAAAGATTAGCATTTCAGTCACAAACCAGTAAGTGGGAGATATTTTTAGGAACCTGCTAGAACTCTTGAAGTCACAGAATGTAGGCAGTTGCCTACTCAGTCTGCAAATAAAAGCATCCTTGGTGAGGAGTATTGCCTTTATGTAGGAATGGTGGTTCTAACCTTAAAGTTGAATCAGAGCTGGAATTAACCTCTATTTCCCTTTTAGAATGCTATGGAAGTAGGTGTTCCTTAACACTTAGTAAAAAGTTAAGTTTTCCAAGTATTTTCAAACAAGAAAAAAATTCTCCTCCAATAATGTAAAATAGTGTTTTTTTTTCAAAATAAATCAGGGGAATAATAATTTAGTACATTTATCTATATGGATTCTAACTTGGAAATAAGTAGATTAAAGATTTTGGACTTTTCTATTATGGGACCAGGTTCTACCCACCCTAAGCCTAAATAAAGAGGATATTAAAGATGGTAAGACAAGCTACTCTTTGAGAAAATGGTTCATGCAGTAGTGGTGATATCTGACACACTTTAGCAAAAAAGCAATCCATTCAAAGGTCTGAATAGGTTCATAGCTATTATTATGAAAAAAGAAAAATAAGGCTATGTTTTATGGCATTCTGAGATATTATCCAGTCATGCTTTACTTAAAAACTATTTTTATCTGAAAGCAGATTCAGCTTATTTTTTAAAATGCCAGAAAAAACATACAAAAATAACTAATATGTCCCAAGATTTTAGATTTTCTGGAATAAAGGTGTCATGAGCAGAAGCATGATATAATGAAAACAGTACTGTTAAAGTGAGAGATCTGAAAAATGGGCTCTATTTTCTATTCTTCCATTAACTAACTTTGGGGAAAGTCTTTTGCTCCTCTCTAGTCATCATTTCTCAATCTGTAAAACATAGCTATTGAAACTATACATTGTGCAAAATCCCTTCCACTTCCAGTACTGTAAAGATTAAAATTTATGGGAGATGGGGAGACTGAGGCAGGTAGAAATTAGTTTCTCTCTGCTAGGAGTATTATATTTTTTAGAGGTTTATTAAAGGTTAAAGATTAAGAATATACAAGTAAGAAACATGTGCCTAGGCCAGAGGCCTAGACAAAATAACCTCACATCATGGAAGAGATGCCTCTGCTCCAAAACGGAAGTCCAAAAAAAGCCAAGACCCCTTCAACAGCCTTTGAATCCGCTTAAATACCTTCTCGATCTCGGCCCAGGTGAGATTACAAGGCATTCTGGGGAAATGGAGCAAAGGCTCATGGGGATTGTAGTCCTGTATTCGAGTCTATTTTTTACAGTACTGTATGATTCTGAGAAATATAAGCATAACTCACAGTGTAAAATATATTATATGTGAATATTAATTAATCCAGATCATTCTATTCATTCATATAAATTACAACTTTTGCATAGCTATAGAACAGTTTTTATTTAATGATTTTGGTTTTGTTACTTTTACTCTAGTAATTTTGACTAGTTTTTCATTGGAGAATAAAGTGGGTTCTTGTCTTCTTACAATATATATCATTGAATGAAAATTCAGAAAGATTCCAACAAGCTTGATAGGCCAACAATCAGACCTCAGAATTATCTAAAGACCAATTTAACTAAGCTTAACAATAATGTAATGAATATTTTGGTTATATTGTATCATGGAACAGAAAAAAATAAGATGAAATTATTTCCTATTAATCTTCTTTGACTTTCAAAATGATGGTGCCAAAGTAGTGAAAAGTATGTTAGAGTGTCCTAAATCACATATATCTTAACTATCTTTAAATATTCATTTAACTGTTAATAGTCTTAATGAACAATACATTGATAAATCACAAGAACTAAACTACACACCTAATAAAGTTACTAGTGCAAAATAAATCGGAGTACAAAAGGACATCAAATAAATGGAAGACTTGTTGCTATTTCTCTTAGGAAAGAAGCACCACAAAGTAAAGTAATGTCTAGCTTTGCTTGTAGACAAGTTTTAAAGGCTATTTCTTATATATGATCTATGTGATTTGAATAGCTAGAAATGTTTCCATAGGTACTTGACAATGATGATTAACTCTCACAATTTTAAAAATAAAATTAACTAATTCCATGAAAAATGGAGGATGAAAATATAGTATGACTTACTTAGAAATGAAGAATATTAAACTAAATGCTTCATAAACCACATGTGTGAGTATAAATATATTTATAGATATGAGTATGCAAACATGTTTCACATATACATATATGCATAGAAAAGTATGAGTTATATATGTGTATTTTATGTGTGCATATTACATGTATAAGAAAGACAAGTTATTAACAGTCATATTAAAATATCTCTGGCTCTAATAAGAAGAAAAAATACAAGTTAAAATCAATTCTATACTTCTATATTATACTTGTTATTGACAAGGATAATAATTGTATAATGGCAATTTTTTATGGAATATGGGAAATTACTCTTTTGATGGTGTTGGAAGTTTGTTCAGGCATTCCAGAATTTGATTTCATACTATAGATCCCAAAGATACATACATACATACATGCATATACAAAGATACTTACCCTTTGACCCAGAAAAAAAAAAACAAAGTAGTAGTGGACAGAATAAAGCAACACATATGAACAAGGATAATTATAGCAACAGATTTTTGTGGCAAATATTTGAAACAGAAAAAATAGATTGCCATTAAATTTTTGAATAGTTAACCAAACTGTAGTATATGGATATAATGAAATGGTATGGTATCATAAAATTGATGAACATGAGTTATTCACAGAAACCCGGATTGACTAGATTGCAGATACAGAATGAAGTTAAAAGGACCAGGTGCAAAAGTTCAAAGCTAATAACATTATTGTGAGAATAACTTTAAAAGATCTCAGAACTTTTGGCATAGCAACAAATGATCATAATGTCAATAGGATGAAGCTGAATTATAGTTTCCTTTCTTTCACAGAACAGGATAGGTGAATGCAACCAGACATGTGCAATGTTTCAAAGGTAGTGCTTCTACTTGGGGTGAGAGTAATATGGTTCAGTGGGTAGTAGGAGGTGAAAAAGGATCTTAAAAACCATGCCTAATTCATTGAATATTATTGATAAAACTGGAAATGATTACTAATCAAACTCATATGTTCAGATTGATATTTAATGCTCAAGGCACCTTTCACATTGTGGGTGCTGAATGAATGAATGTGTAACAAATTGTATTTAAGTAACCCAAAACAGATTTAATTCTCTTACTACCAAAATATTGAATATATAGTGATATTCCATTGTTAATTTTGCATACACTGGGTCATTAAATGACAGATAAATACAAAATGGACCTTCATTTTTTGTGAACTCTATTCTTCTTATACAGCAAATTTGACAGAACACTAGTAAGAAATAAGAAGTGGTTAAGAATTTGTCCTTATGCTATCTATAACTTCATTTTCTCTATTAAAAAGTTAAATTATTCCCATGATTGAGTTGATATACTATTTGAAGAATTTACTTCAGAGGAAACCTGAAGATATAAAAAATTGTAACACAAAGAAGAATAGATTGCAGCTTATGCTAAGATAGCTAAATTTAGAATTTGATAGTTATTTTCATTTCAACCACTCATAAAGAATTAATTTTGTGAGTTTTTTTATTCATCATCTTTGCTGTGCAACTCATGGATATAGGCTAACAGGCTAAATTAAATATAATTTCAGTTTATATGACAACAAGAATTATAAAAGAAGTAGAGGAATTCTCTGAAGAACTTGAAAATGTGATTTAAATCAAATCAACATTTTTTTTTACATCTTTATTTCAAAATGAGGATGGGAACATGGAGGACAATGAAAATAATCTTGGATATATTTATAAAATTAAAAGAGAAATGATTCACAAGATTAATTCCCTTACACCATGAATATTTTCTTTAAGAAAAGAGTCAGAAAGTTTTGGCTCTCTTGATGATACAAGACAATGCTGAATATATATTAATAGTTTAAAAGCCCCATCAATATTTGAAGACAAAACATTCAATAATCAGCTGTGTGTAATAGAATAATTTTTTCTTGAGAATAATTGAAGTAATTACAAATTTGGGGAAAGAATTCATACAAAATGTTTTATTTTATTATTTCAACTCCATCCCATAACAAATAATGAAACCTTTGAATGACAAAAATAAAATGAAATGCTTTATCCTGAGAATTTCTGTGATGGTTTTTGTAATAATTGTATAGAATAAGAAAAACAAAGAGGTTGAGATTTGCTTCTATAAAGAGAAATATCTATACCATTGAATTGATGCACCAAATATATATATTTTATATGAAATACTGATATCAAAATATTATACAGAAAGTTCTTTTATACTAACATATGAAATTTGATTCTGAATGGTTTACTAAGTATTAAATTCAATAACTCATATCTTAATTTCTATGTAAATAATTTATTTAATATAATAAAGCCATGTTATTCAATCATCAACACCAAAGGTCAATGATTTTTGTCATTAAGGGACTATCTCTATATAGACCATATGTCTCATAATTTTTTCATAGGTTAGTGTAGAAGCTTTTTCTGCAAAATATTATAATATTAGTATCTCATATAAACATAGTTTAATGTATTAATTTCAATGATATGGATTCTCCCTTCATAGAAATAAATCTCACCTACTTCATTCTTCTTGTTCTATACAATTCTTATGAAAATCACTCTGTATCTCCTCATTGGGAGAACATTACATTTTACTTAGATCATTCAAAGACTTGGTTAAATTGCTAGGGATGAAGTAGAAGTAATCATGTACAATCTGTTTTCTGCAGTTTTCCTCCTAATCTGGCATTTATTTTGATTATTATCTTCATAAGGAAAAAATTCTCCTAGATACATTTGATTATTGAATGAATGCTTTGTCTTTGAAAACAGCCTCTTATTCTATTAATATATAATCATTATTATCATGTGACACCATGAAAGCCAGAACCTTCTGACTTTTCTAAAAGAAAATATTCATGATTTAAGGAAATATATCCTATGAATCATTTATCTCAATTTAATTATTAGTTTTCAAGATAATTTTTACTTTCCTCCCTTTGAACATTACCTGAAGCTCAATTTAAGTGGCTAGCCCATAGTCACATAGTTTATGTGTCATAGGAAAATAAAAACAAATCCAGTTTTTCCAACATTCTATTCAACATAGCATAGCAATTATGGTTAATACCTATAGTTAAAATTGTTTAAATATTTTTGATTAAATAACCCAATATTCCAGGCAGGGGAGCATGTATATAAGAATATTTTTAGTCAATGAATAAAGGCTTTTTTCTTATCAAAGGTAAAAAGGAAGTGGTTTCTATAATTTACTATGTTCAACATTTCTTTTAAAAATAAATTCTGGGAGCAGCTGGGTAGCTTAGTGGATTGAAAGCCAGGCCTAGAGATGGGAGGTCGTAAGTTCAAATCTGGCCTCAGAGCCTTCCAAGCCATGTGACCCTAGGCAAGTCACTTAACCCCCATTGCCTAGCCCTTACCACTCTTCTGCCTTAGAACCAATACACAGTATTGATTCCAAGATGGAAGGTAAGGGTTTTTTTAATGTAATATTGTTTCATTTATTTACAGCATTGCTTCATATAGCAAAGGCATCTCTGGGATTTGGTTCCATTTTTGAGAGGGTTCATCTTCAATGATTTTTTTAAAATCCATAGTAGCTGGCCTGCCACACAGCAACTACCACAATTGCAATTAGTAGCAATACAATCACCATCATCATTCCACAAGATGTTGATTTTTTGTCTACCATTTTCACATGTGTGGTTCGGTTACGTCTTTCATCTGTGTTCTCCACCAGGTTGGCAAGATCACCAGTTATCTCATTTTGTTCAACAAATTCACTCTCAATCTCTTTCCCTGTTTGTTTCTGTAGACTTAGAGTTGAGGAAAGAGCCTCAAGATCAGCAATGTGTTCTTGAATAATTTTCTGCTGCTGTCAGAGGTCATCAAAGCCTAAGCCCCTTGTTGCCTCTGGCTCATAAAAGAACCATGGATTACTTACAACCTGACTAGCTGTTTTCATCATCAGATTGGACCTGAACAGATCTGGTTCTGTACCATCATTCTTATAAGAGACCTGAAGCAGCATTTCACTGGTAACAAGGTCATCCAATAAGTTCTGTCTTCGATCCCCTTCAAGCTGTGTTATCTGGTGTGTTGACACAGCTCTCAGCAATAATTCTCTCAAAAGGGTGAACTTTTCCTTCAAATTCTATAGCAAAGCTCAGATTGTAATGGTAAGCTTAGTTGTACTTTCACCATTTCTTTCACACTGGTTGTGCTGTTGAATTTTCTCAGGAAATTCTTGTGCAATATGACAAGCAGCATCATATGTAGACAACCAAAGGTTTGGTGCCATAATGCTGCCTCTGCGGCTTCCCATACAACTTCCCAAGGTAAGGGTTTTTTTATTAAATAAATAAATAAATGAAAGCAGATTCTATGTGTTTAGAAGAGTATTCTGAAAATAAGCTTTGATAATTTATTAGAAAGCCTGGCCTGCCTGTAAACATAATGGAAAGTCATTGGCAAAATGACAACTAAAGAAATACAGATTGGGGCTGTCAGCATGGTAGTAATAATATGACTGTGGTTTAAAACTGAGAAAGGTCAGGTAGGAATAGAGAATAGGGGCAAGCAATACATTGGATTCTATCTGGATAAAACAAAGTATCACTTAGCGCAGTTGGAAATAGACTTTGATGTAAGATTGCAAAATGTGCTAGGAAAGGTTTAGTCTTTGAAAGTCACCCTGCAGTTAATGGTAATGAAGGAAGAAATAAAAGAAAACCAGATAAGTTCTTTTCCCTTTATATCCAAAAAGCAAATAAATACAAAAAGGAAGAAGACAAAAAGTAAACCAGCCAACCAAATACAAAAAATCCATACTTGCCCTTTTTTCTTGCTGAAAAGTTCTCAAAATAGGACACCAAAAATAACTTATATCCACTGAATAACTGCTAAAAATCATTACATTAAGTTTTCTCCATTCACCTAACCCCCAGTCCTATAACATTCTTGATATCGGGAACATGAAATGGAGCATATTAGTTGTCAATTCAGTTGTTCCTTTTAGTGCGTGTATACTTATTATAGATTCTTTGCATAGCACCTCTATGTATTTATTTATGTATACATGTGCATACACAAGTTAATTGTGTGGTAGACACAGATCCTGGATCACTCAGACCATTTTTAAAGAAATGAGCATGTGCCAACATCTCTATGCCTTCTGGTGCTTATTCTGTGTATCACAAACAGCAATGTTACTCAGGACAAAAGTTGGTATTCAAAATAACCACTATGTTTGTGTTTGGTGATGGAATCAAGTGAACCCTACATAAGTAAGATGAAGTCAATACAACACAACATTTAAGAAGCGTTGTAATACTGGATGTTTGGGAATAATAGAGGAACCCAAATCATTCAGAAGCACTACAGGGAAAAAAAATGTTTCTCTAGGACCCAGACATGAATGGAAACATCAAACTATTTCATAGTTCTTAAAATATTTATTATTATAATAGATATGTAAAAAGGACTTTGTGTTCTTATTGGGGAATAAAAATAAACTGAGAGAAGGAGAAAATACTATTAAGACATATTTACCATTTCTACACAGAAGGTTACCTATAGTGATCACACCACTATAATTTCCTTTAACTTTGTTCTTCCTCCAAAAAAAGGATCTGAATTTAATCAATGTAATGAAGTTTAACAAATTAATGGAATATTTCACTCATATTATACGGATAATCAAGTTGGGTTGCTTAACTACCTAAACTTTCTACACTAAGTATGGTTATAAGCCATAAGGAAAAGATTCACATAATGGAATTTAACAGATTACTTCCTTCGACCAGTATGTGTAT
This sequence comes from Monodelphis domestica, assembly GCF_027887165.1. Lineage (NCBI taxonomy): Eukaryota > Metazoa > Chordata > Mammalia > Didelphimorphia > Didelphidae > Monodelphis > Monodelphis domestica. Next base: position 474,014,164 of record NC_077228.1, read on the forward strand.
ATGTCTCATTGTGAAGTGAGATTTATAAAAACATATCTTGGTTAGCTAATGAATAGTAGTAGTAATCTCTTGGTAAACGAGGATGACTATTGTCTTTGTGTGTTTTTGTTCACAAAGACACTTGTGCATGAAGATTTAAGTGGAAAAGTCGATGCACAGAGACAATCCCACTCTCTCAGCATTGGAAGCCTTGGTCCAGTGGCACGCAAAGTCGTTACACCTGGAGACTTCCTCAGCTGCATTGGATGGCCATGTTGTCTTTTGTGCTCCAACACGCCCTGAGCACTCCACAGTGCCTTGCTGAGTTGCCATCTCAGCTGTTGAATCTTCTTATTGGTTTCTTCCATCTGTTCAGCCAAAGCAGTCTTCACATGCTGGGTGAGCAAAGCCCAGGTTCACCAGGGGTCCACAACGACCCGATGGCTACCCTCACAAGGTTTAGCCAGCCTGTCGAAGCCGTTGCACGGGGTGTGGCTGCTGCCATATGCTAGCAGCCACTAGGAGCCACAAGTGAGAGCTGGGTGTCAGGTGAGGGTCAGAGGCTGGAGAGCTGCCCTAGGAGAGCACAACAAGCTCTCCATACAAAAGATATTATTCCTCTCTGAGCACCCCATATACCCCTAGCTAATAAATACCTTGCATATAAATATAAATAGGAAATACATTAAAGTAAATAATTTTCTATAACTAGAAAAGAACTCTGCCCTTTTACATTAATAGACATATATTTCAAAACAAATATTTAATGATAATTCTAAATATCAACCAAATATTTGAAGGTCATTTAAATCTAAGCTCTTATTTTTGGGCTGGGAGTGTGGTGCATATAATGACTCAATAGTAGAAATAAAACTGAGTCTTTAAACTGAGTTTTAAAAAATCAATTTGACAAATTAAAGATGAAGAAAATATAACTAATCAAGAGATTAATTAAATAAAATCTGATAGTTTGATTGGATTGAAATATAATTGAGAGTAAATGGGGCAATGTGGTAGAAAATACTGTCATATTAAGTAACACTAAGAATGATCCAGTGTCCTGAATGAGGGAAGTATAGTTCCCTGGTACTCTAATTTGGTGAAAACAGCTTTGGGATGTTAAAATACTTTAAGAGTTATACATTTTGAGACTTCCGGGTAATCATGGCTGCAATCTAGACGCGGCACGCTTCCTCTCCCCAGCACCGAACGAAATAGACTACATCAAAGGAGCATAAAATCACCTTTGGAGGAACAGAAGGACTCCCCAGTACCCCACGGAGGCAAAGGTACGTGGGGCTTGAACATTTCCACACTAAAATAAGAAGGAAAAGCTTGCACAGAAAAGTGAACTGAGCCGCCCTTCCCCCACCCGAACTCCCCCACTAAACCAGAGTGAGCTACCTGAGCGCTCACCGGGACAGCGAGTGAGTGGGGAGCGTCTCTGTCTGGGGGGGCACTCCAGGGTCCTTGGGATCTGGGGACTGCCAGGAAAAAACGTCTCAGGGCGCTTTCACTGGAGAAGCCAGCGGACCTGGACTCGGTGCGGGCTGCGCTGAACAACGCGCACTGATTATCTGGGCGGAGCTGAATACCTGGGCTCGGAGGCTGGGAAGAACTAGTCTGAAGCAACCTAAATTCACAGAAAAACCGCTCTTATAACCCAGACCCCAGACCAAAAAGGAAAGGGAAATAAAACCACCAAAGGGATGGCTCACATGGCCCAAAATCAAGCCTCCAGGAAGAAAGGGAAAAAAGTGACTATTGAAAACTTTTATGGTGGAAGTACCCAAGGAAAAGAGGAGAATGAGGAGGAAATCCAAAAAAATTCAGAACACGCCTCCCAAAATAGAAACTATCAACAAGCTCTGGAAGATCTCAAACTGGAACTTATCCAAAAGATGGAAACCTTCTGGAAAGAAAAATGGGAGAAAGAGATCAGCTGTCTGACAGATAAGACTGCTCAATTGGAAAAAGAACTCGAAGCATCCAATAGAAGGGCAGACAAGGCTGAAAAGCAAATCCAGTCCCTAATGACCAGAATTAAGGACCTCGAAGAAAGTGAGATGATAAAACAGCAAGAATCAATAAAGCAAACCCAAATAATTAATGAATTGGAAGAAAACAGAAAATACCTCACTGAGAAGGTCACGGACCTGGAGAACAGAGGAAGACGAGAAAATCTCCGTATCATCGGTCTCCCAGAAAAACCAGAGGTAAACAACAAATTGGATTTTATTCTAGAGGAGATTATAAAAGAAAATTGTCCCCACGTTCTGGAGCAAGGGGGCAAAATAGAAATAGAAAGGATTCATAGAACACCTTCTATACTAAATCCCCAAAAGACAAAGCCTAGGAATGTAATTGCCAAATTCAAGAGCTTCCAAGTAAAGGAGAAAATCCTACAAGAAGCCAAGAAGAAGAGCTTCAGATATAAGGGGGCTCCCATAAGGATCACACACGACTTAGCGGCTAATACACTAAGAGACCGCAAAGCATGGAACACGATATTTAGAAAGGCAAGAGAGCTGGGTCTCCAACCAAGAATCAACTACCCAGCAAAACTGACTATATACTTCCAGGGGAAAGTATGGGCATTCAACAAAATAGAAGATTTCCAAGCATTTGCTAAGAAAAGACCAGAGCTCTGTGGAAAGTTCGATATCCAAGCACAGAAAGCAAGAGAAACATGAAAAGGTAAATATGAAAGAAAGGGAAAAGGAGATAAATCTTATCTTTCTCTTTAAGTCAAACTCCCTTCTATAAGGACTACATTTACATCTAATTATATATATTAATATGTGGGGAAAATGTTTTGTGGAACTCTTATAAATTGTATCATCATAAGAGTAGTTAGAAGAAACATGCATAGGGAAAGATTGGGGAATTAAGAAGATTTGGGGAAAGTTGGGGCAAAAAAAGGAAAAGGGAGGGGGGAACTGTGATAATACTAAGATTAACTTCAAGAAATAGGGGGGGAATCAATAGAATAAACTTTCCCATATAAAGATACACATGGGAAGGGGAGGGGAAGAACTCTCATATGAGAAGGAGAGGAAGAGAGCGTGAAGTGGAATTACTTAAACCTTACTCTCAGTGAAATCAAATCTGAGAGGGAAGAACATCTAGATCCAGTGGGATCCTAAATTCTATCTTATCCATTAGGGCAAGAAAGAAAGGAAAATTAAGGAGGGTGGGGGAGGGAGTACAAAAAGGGAGGGAAGGAGAGGGGGGAGGGGAAGGGAGCATAAAAAGGGAGGGGCTAGAAAGGGAAGCATCTCAAGGGAGGGGACTAGGGGGACTGACCTAAAGTAAATCACTGGTTCAAAAGGAGAAAGCTAAAGAAGAAAGGTCAGAACTAGGGGAAGACATCAAAATGCCAGCGAATCCACAAATAACAATCATAACTTTGAACGTGAATGGGATGAACTCACCCATAAAACGCAGACAAATAGCAGATTGGATTAGAACACAAAACCCTACCATATGTTGTCTTCAAGAAACACATATGAGACGGGTTGACACTCACAAGGTTAGAATTAAAGGTTGGAGTAAGACCTTTTGGGCCTCAACCGATAGAAAGAAGGCAGGAGTTGCAATCATGATATCTGACAAAGCCAAAGTACAAATAGACCTGATCAAAAGGGACAGGGAAGGTAAATATATTCTGCTAAAAGGAAATATAGACAATGAGGAAATATCACTAATCAACATGTATGTACCAAATGGTATAGCATTCAAATTTTTAATAGAGAAACTAGGAGAATTGAAGGAGGAATTAGACAGTAAAACCATATTAGTGGGAGACTTGAACCAACCACTATCAAATTTAGATAAATCAAATCAAAAAATAAATAAGAAAGAGGTAAAAGAGGTGAATGAAATCTTAGAAAAATTAGAATTAATAGACATATGGAGAAAAATAAATAGGGTCAAAAAAGAATACACCTTCTTTTCAGCACCACATGGCACATTCACAAAAATAGATCATACACTAGGTCATAGAAACATGGCACTTAAATGCAGAAAAGCAGAAATATTAACTGCAGCCTTTTCAGATCACAAGGCAATTAAAATATTGATCGGCAAGGGTACATGGAGACCCAAATCAAAAATTAATTGGAAATTAAATAACATGATACTCCAAAATCGGATAGTTAGAGAAGAAATCATAGAAACAATTAACAATTTCGTTGAAGAAAATGACAACGGCGAAACATCCTTTCAAACCTTATGGGATGCAGCCAAGGCAGTACTTAGAGGAAAATTCATATCCCTGAGTGCATATATTTTTTTTAATATATTTTATTTGATCATTTCCAAGCATTATTCGTTAAAGACATAGATCATTTTCTTTTCCTCCCCTCACCCCCCATAGCCGACGCGTAAGTCCACTGGGCATTAGATGTTTTCTTGATTTGAACCCATTGCTTTGTTGATAATATTTGCATTAGAGTGTTCATTTAAAGTCTATCCTCTGTCATGTCCCCTCAACCTCTGTATTCAGGCAGTTGCTTTTTCTCAGTGTTTCCACTCCCATAGTTTATCCTTTGCTTATGAATGGTGTTTTTTTCTCCTGGATCCCTGCAAGTTGTTCAGGGACATTACACCGCCCCTAATGTAGAAGTCCATTACGTTCGATTATACCACAGTGTATTAGTCTCTGTGTACAATGTTCTCCTGGTTCTGCTCCTCTCGCTCTGCATCACTTCCTGGAGGTTGTTCCAGTCTCCATGGAACTTCTCCACTTTATTATTCCTTTGAGCACAATAGTATTCCATCACCAACATATACCACAGTTTGTTCAGCCATTCCCCAATTGATGGGCATCCCCTCGTTTTCCAGTTTTGGGCCACCACAAAGAGCGCAGCTATGAATATTTTTGTACAAGTCTTTGTGTCCATTATCTCTTTGGGGTACAGACCCAGCAGTGCTATGGCTGGGTCAAAGGGTAGATATTCTTTTGTCGCCCTTTGGGCATAGTTCCAAATTGCCCTCCAGAATGGTTGGATCAGTTCACAGCTCCACCAGCAATGAATTAATGTCCCTACTTTGCCACATCCCCTCCAGCATTCATTACTTTCCTTTGCTGTTATGTTAGCCAATCTGCTAGGTGTGAGGTGATACCTCAGAGTTGTTTAGATTTGCATCTCTCTGATTATAAGAGATGTAGAACACTTCTTCATGTGCTTGTTAATAGTTTTGATTTCTTTATCTGAGAACTGCCTATCCATTTCCCTTGCCCATTTATCAATTGGAGAATGGCTTGATTTTTTGTACCATTGATTTAGCTCATTATAAATATGAGTAATTAAACCTTTGTCAGAGGTTTCTATGAAGATTTTTTCCCAATTTGTTGTTTTCCTTCTGATTTTAGTTATATTGGTTTTGTTTGTACAAAAGCTTTTTAGTTTGATGTAGTCAAAATTATTTATTTTACATTTTGTGATTCTTTCTATATCTTGCTTGGTTTTAAAGCCTTTCCCCTCCCAAAGGTCTGACATGTATACTATTCTGTGTTTACCCAATTTACTTATGGTTTCCTTCTTTATGTTTAAGTCAGTCACCCATTTTGAATTTATCTTGGTGTAGGGTGTGAGGTGTTGATTTATTCCTAGTCTCTCCCACACTGTCTTCCAATTTTCCCAGCAGTTTTTATCGAATAGTGGATTTTTGTCCCAAAAGCTGGGATCTTTGGGTTTATCGTATACTGTCTTGCTGAGGTCGTTTTCCCCCAGTCTATTCCACTGATCTTCCTTTCTGTTTCTTAGCCAGTACCAAATTGTTTTGATGACTGCTGCTTTGTAATATAGTTTGAGGTCTGGGACTGCAAGGCCCCCATCATATGTGTTTTTTTTCATTATTTCCCTGGATATCCTTGATCTTTTGTTCTTCCAAATGAACTTTGTTATGGTTTTTTCTAAATCAGTGAAGAAGTATTTTGGTAGTTCAATGGGTATGGCACTAAATAGATAAATAAGTTTGGGTAGGATGGTCATTTTTATTATATTGGCTCGTCCTATCCATGAGCAGTTAATGTTTTTCCAATTGTTCAAGTCTAGTTTTAGTTGTGTGGCGAGTGTTTTGTAGTTGTGTTCATATAGTTCCTGTGTTTGTCTTGGGAGATAGATTCCTAGGTATTTTATTTTGTCTAAGGTGATTTTGAATGGGATTTCTCTTTCTAGTTCTTGCTGCTGAGCTGTGTTGGAGATATATAGAAAAGCTGATGATTTATGTGGGTTTATTTTGTATCCTGCAACTTTGCTAAAGTTGTTGATTATTTCAATTAGCTTTTTGGTTGAATCTCTAGGATTCTTTAAGTAGACCATCATGTCATCCGCAAAGAGTGATAACTTGGTCTCCTCCTTGCCTATTCTGATGCCTTCAATTTCTTTATCTTCTCTAATTGCTACTGCTAGAGTTTCTAGTACAATGTCAAATAGTAGAGGTGATAATGGGCATCCTTGTTTCACTCCTGATCTTATTGGGAATGCATCTAGTTTATCCCCATTGCAGATGATATTAGCTGTTGGTTTTAGATATATACTGTTTATTATTTTTAGGAATGACCCTTCTATTCCTATGCTTTCTAGTGTTTTTAATAGGAATGGGTGTTGTATTTTATCAAAGGCTTTTTCTGCATCTATTGAGATAATCATGTGGTTCTTGCTAGTTTGCTTGTTGATGTGGTCAATTATGTGGATGGTTTTCCTAATGTTGAACCAGCCCTGCATCCCTGGTATGAATCCTACTTGATCATGGTGAATGATCCTTCTGATCACTTGCTGGAGTCTTTTTGCTAGTATCCTATTTAAAATTTTTGCATCTATATTCATTAGGGAGATTGGTCTATAGTTTTCTTTCTCTGTTTTTGACCTGCCTGGTTTTGGAATCAGTACCATGTGTGTGTCGTAAAAGGAGTTTGGTAGAACTCCCTCTTTGCTTATTATGTCAAATAGTTTGTATAGTATTGGGGTTAACTGTTCTCTGAATGTTTGATAGAATTCACAGGTGAATCCATCAGGCCCTGGGGATTTTTTCTTAGGAAGTTCTTTGATGGCTTGATGGATTTCAATTTCTGATATGGGATTATTTAAGAATTCTATTTCCTCTTCTGTTAGTCTAGGCAGTTTGTATTTTTGTATATATTCATCCATTTCTCCTAAATTGGTGTATTTATTGCCATATAATTGGGCAAAGTAATTTCTAATGATTGCCTTAATTTCCTCCTCATTGGAGGTGCTGTCCCCCTTTTCATCTTTAATGCTGTCAATTTGCTTTTCTTCCTTCCTTTTTTTAATTAGATTGACCAGTACTTTGTCTATTTTGTTTGTTTTTTCAAAGTACCAGCTTCTTGTCTTATTTATTAAATCAATAGTTCTATCACTTTCGATTTTATTAATTTCTCCCTTAATTTTTAGGATTTCTAATTTGGTTTTCTGCTGGGGGTTTTTAATTTGATCGCTTTCGAGTTTTTTCAATTGCATTTCCAATTGATTGATCTCTGCTCTCCCTTGTTTGTTAATATGAGCTTTCAGGGATATGAATTTGCCTCTGATTACCGCTTTGGCTGCATCCCAAAAGGTTTGAAAGGATGTTTCGCCATTGTCATTTTCCTTGATGAAATTATTAATTGTTTCTATGATTTCTTCTTTAGCTAAACGGTTTTGGAGTATCATATTGTTTAATTTCCAATTGGTTTTAGATTTGGTTTTCCATGTACCATTACTAATCATTATTTTTATTGCCTTGTGATCTGAGAAGGCTGCATTCATTATTTCTGCTTTTTTGCATTTGTGTGCTATGTTTCTGTGACCTAATGTATGATCAATTTTTGTGAATGTGCCATGTGGTGCTGAGAAGAAGGTGTATTCCTTTTTATCCCTATTTATTTTTCTCCATATGTCTATTAATTCTAATTTTTCTAAGATTTCATTCACTTCTTTTACCTCTTTCTTATTTATTTTTTGATTTGATTTATCTAAATTTGATAATGGTTGGTTTAAGTCTCCCACTAGTATGGTTTTATTGTCTATTTCTTCCTTCAATTCTCCTAGTTTCTCCATTAGAAATTTGGGTGCTATATTATTTGGTGCATACATGTTGATTAATGATATTTCCTCATTGTCTAGAGTCCCTTTTAACAAAATATAATTACCTTCCCTATCCCTTTTGATCAGGTCTATTTTTGCATTGGCTTTATCAGATATCATGATTACCACTCCTGCCTTCTTTCTATCAGTTGAGGCCCAGAAGGTCTTACTCCATCCTTTAATTCTGACCTTGTGGGTGTCAACCCGCCTCATGTGTGTTTCTTGAAGACAACATATGGTAGGGTTTTGGATTCTAATCCATTCTGCTATTCGTCTACGTTTTATGGGTGAGTTCATCCCATTCACGTTCAAAGTTATGATTGTCATTTGTGGACTCCCTGGCATTTTGATTGCCTTCCCTAATTCTAACCTTTTCTTCTTCGGCTCTACCTTTTAGTCCAGTGATTTACTTTGAAACAGTCCCCCTTGTCCCCTCCCTTGATGTTTCCCTTTTTAGTCCCTCCCTTTTTGTTCCCTCCCCCACCCCCCTCTCTTTCCCTCCCTTTTTGTTCTCCCTCTCCCCCTCCCCCCTTGGTTTTCCCTTCTCCTTACCCTTGTTGGGTAAGATAGAATTCAAGATCCCAATGGATCTGGATGTTTTTCCCTCTCAGAGTTGATTTCCCTGAGATTGAGGTTTAAGTAAACCCCCCCCCTCTCTTCCTCTCCTTCTTATAGGAGTTTTCTTCCCCTCCCCTTCCCCTGTGAATCTTTGTGTGAGAACCATTATTCTATTTGGTCTTTCTTTACCCCCTATTTATACATTACATTTTCCCCACATATTAGTATACATAGGTTGATATAAATTTAGTCCTTATAGAAGAGAGTTTGAGTAAAAGAAGATAACATTTTTCCCCTTTCCTTAATATTTACCTTTTCAGGTATTCCTTGCTCTTTGATTTTCAGTATCAAACTTTCCACAGAGCTCTGGTCTTTTCTTTGCAAAAAGTTGGAAGTCTTCTATTTTGTTGAATGCCCATACTTTCCCTTGGAAGTATATAGTCAGTTTTGCTGGGTAGCTGATTCTTGGTTGGAGACCCAGCTCTCTTGCCTTTCTGAAGATCATGTTCCATGCCTTACGATCATTCAGCGTAGAACTTGCAAGGTCTTGTGTGACCCTGATTGGCATTCCTTTATATCTAAATTGTCTTTTTCTGGCTTCCTGTAGGATTTTTTCTTTTGTTTGATAGCTTTGGAATTTGGCAATTACATTCCTGGGAGTTGTCTTTTGGGGGTTTAGTGTAGAAGGTGTTCTGTGAGCTCTGTCAGTGGATGTATTGCCCCCTTGTTCTAGAATCTCTGGGCAATTTTCTTTGATTATATCTTGTATCACCATGTCCAGTTTGGTGTTTATTTCTGGCTTTTCTGGGAGTCCAATTATTCTTAAATTTTCTCTTCTCCCCCTGTTTTCCAGATCTCTCACCTTGTCGGTGAGATATTTTATGTTCTCTTCTAATTTCTTGGTGTTTTGGCTTTGCTTTATTAGTTCTTGCTTTAAAGCCTGGTTTTCTTTTACAGTTTGGTCAAACTGGTTTTGTAGATGCGTGAATTTCTTTTGCATCATTTCCCACTTTTCCTCCCAGAGGGCTTCCATCTTTTTGGTCCTTTCTGATTCAAATTCTTCATGGGTTTGTGGAGAGTTTCTATTTCCTTTGGAAGATTTTGGAGAATTTTCTTGTATATCTTCTTCTATCTGCTCTGTATTTTGTATTTTGGCTCCATAGAATGTGTCCAGAGTCGCCCCTTTCTTCTTATTTTTCTTGGTATTTTGGGGCTTCTGTGCTTCTGTGGAGTTTGTCATCTCTGAACGTGGAGGATTGGCTTTTCTTGTCTTTGTCTGGTGATCAGAGACTTTAGTCCTGGGCAGATATTGGTTCTATGAGCTTTCCCTGGGTTAAACTGAATATGCCTCACTGGAACTGGAATGGAAGGGTCGGACCACGAGGCCACACTCTCCCCCTGGCTCGATTTCCGGAAGTTGCCTTCAGAATCCCTGGCCGTGAGGCTGTTTCGTCGGCCTGCGGGGGGATGGGCTGCCGCTTCCCCAAGCTCCGAGAGCACAGACTTTCACTGAGACTTGGATAGCAGGATCCAGCCGGTGAGGCTGTCTTGCCCGCCCTGAGGGTTGCTGTTGTTTTGACCAGCTCTCTGCAGCGGAGGCCCCAGGCAGTAACTTTCACCCGGACCCAGTGGCTCTTTGCAGCGGAGGCCCCAGGCAGTAACTTTCACCCAGACCAACCGGCTCTCTGCAGCGGAAGCCCCAGGCAGTAACTTTCACCCGGACTGGGACTTGGGTAGAAGACCCTGAGGGTTGTTGTTCCTCAGACCCTGCTCTGGCGCGGCTGCCGCTTCCGGGAGCCTTGGACTCTGCGCTCCTACCCCTGAGGTCCAAGGGATCTCGGGTTCTGGCTTTTAAGGGGAGCCGTACCTTTTGAACCGGGTCCAGGTCCAGGAGGAGGGTTCCCAGGGTCTGTGCTGTTGATCGTTTTGAATTTCGGCGCCTTAGGAGCTTCTAGTTTGAGATCGGTCGGGAAGGGTTTTCCGGAGATCTGAACTTCAGCTTTCTCTAAGCCGCCATCTTAACCGGAAGTAAGTCCCTGAGTGCATATATTAACAAATTAGGGAGGACAGAGACCAAGGAATTGGAAATGCAAATAAAAAAACTTGAGAATGAACAAATTAAAAACCCCCAGAAGAAAACCATACTAGAGATCCTAAAAATTAAGGGAGAAATTAATAAAATAGAAAGTGACAGAACTATTGAGCTAATAAACAAGACTAGAAGCTGGTACTTTGAAAAAACAGACAAAATAGACAAAGTACTGGTTAATTTAATTAAAAAAAGGAAAGAAGAAAGGCAAATTAATAGCATCAAGGATGAAAAGGGGGATCTCACCTCAAATGAAGAGGAAATTAAGGCAATCATTAAAAACTACTTTGCCCAACTATATGGCAATAAATATACCAACCTAGGTGATATGGATGAATATTTACAAAAATATAAATTGCCTAGACTAACAGAAGAAGAAATAGTTTTCTTAAATAATCCCATATCAGAAATTGAAATCCATCAAGCCATCAAAGAACTGCCTAAGAAAAAATCCCCAGGGCCTGATGGATTCACCAGTGAATTCTATCAAACATTCAGAGAACAGTTAACCCCAATATTACACAAACTATTTGACATAATAAGCAAAGAGGGAGTCCTACCAAACTCCTTTTATGACACAAGCATGGTACTAATTCCAAAGCCAGGCAGGCCAAAAACAGAGAAAGAAAACTATAGGCCAATCTCCCTAATGAATATAGATGCAAAAATCTTAAATAGGATACTAGCAAAAAGACTCCAGCAAGTGATTAGAAGGGTCATCCACCATGATCAAGTAGGATTCATACCAGGGATGCAGGGCTGGTTCAACATTAGGAAAACTATCCACATAATTGACCACATCAACAAGCAAACCAACAAGAATCACATGATTATCTCAATAGATGCAGAAAAAGCCTTTGATAAAATACAACACCCATTCCTATTAAAAACACTAGAAAGCATAGGAATAGAAGGGTCATTCCTAAAAATAATAAACAGTATATATCTAAATCCATCAGCTAATATCATCTGCAATGGGGATAAACTAAACCCATTCCCATTAAGATCAGGAGTGAAACAAGGATGCCCATTATCACCTCTATTATTTGACATTGTATTAGAAACACTAGCAGTAGCAATTAGAGAAGAAAAAGAAATTGAAGGCATCAAAATAGGCAAGGAGGAGACCAAGTTATCACTCTTTGCGGATGACATGATGGTCTACTTAAAGAATCCTAGAGACTCAACCAAAAAGCTAATTGAAATAATCAACAACTTTAGCAAAGTTGCAGGATACAAAATAAACCCACATAAGTCATCAGCATTTCTATATAATTCCAACACAGCTCAGCAGCAAGAACTAGAAAGAGAAATCCCATTCAAAATTACCCAAGACAAAATAAAATACTTAGGAATCTATCTCCCGAGACAAACACAGGATCTATATGAACACAACTACAAAACACTTTCCACACAACTAAAACTAGACTTGAACAATTGGAAGAACATTAACTGCTCATAAGGTAGGACGAGCCAATATAATAAAAATGACCATCCTACCCAAACTCATCTATCTATTTAGTGCCATACCCATGGAACTTCCAAAAATTTTTTTTACTGATTTAGAAAAAAACATAACAAAGTTCATTTGGAAGAACAAAAGATCAAGGATATCCAGGGAATTAATGAAAAAAAACACAAAGGAAGGGGGTCTTGCAGTCCCAGATATCAGACTATATTATAAAGCAGCGGTCATCAAAACAATTTGGTACTGGCTAAGAGACAGAGAGGAGGATCAGTGGAATAGACTGGGGGCAAGCAACCTCAGCAAGACAGTATATGACAAACCCAAAGATCCCAGCTTTTGGGACAAAAATCCACTATTTCATAAAAACTGTTGGGAAATTTGGAGGACAGTGTGGGAAAGATTAGGCTTAGATCAACACCTCACACCCTACACCAAGATAAATTCAAAATGGATGAATGACTTGAACATAAAGAAGGAAACTATGAGAAAATTAGGCGAACACGGAATAGTATACATGTCAGACCTTTGGGAAGGGAAATACTTCAAAACCAAGCAAGAATTAGAAAGAGTTACAAAATGCAAAATAAATAATCTGGATTACATCAAATTGAAAAGTTTTTGTACAAGCAGAACCAATGTAACCAAGATCGGAAGGGTAGCAACAAATTGGGAAACAATCTTCATAAAAACCTCTGACAAGGGTTTAATTACTAAAATTTATGGAGAACTAGGTTGATTGTACAAAAAATCAAGCCATTCTCCAATTGACGAATGGGCAAGGGACATGAACAGGCAATTCTCAGCCAAAGAAATCGAAGCTGTTAATGAGCACGTGAGGAAGTGCTCTACATCTCTTATAATCAGAGAGATGCAGATCAGGGCAACTCTGGGGTATCATCTCACACCTAGCGGATTGGCTAACGTGACAGCTATGCAAAGTAGTGAATGCTGGAGGGGATGTGGCAAAGTGGGGACATTGATTCATTGCTGGTGGAGTTGTGAATTGATCCAACCATTCTGGAGGGCAATTTGGAACTATGTCCAAAGGGCGATAAAAGACTGTCTGCCCTTTGATCCAGCCATAGCACTGCTGGGCTTGTACCCCAAAGAGATAATGGACAAAAAGACTTGTACAAAAATATTCATAGCTGCGCTCTTTGTGGTGGCTAAAAGTTGGAAAATGAGGGGATGCCCTTCAATTGGGGAATGGCTGAACAAATTGTGGTATATGTTGGTGATGGAATACTATTGTGCTAAAAGGAATAATAAAGTGGAGAAGTTCCATGGAGACTGGAACAACCTCCAGGAAGTGATGCGGGGCGAGAGGAGCAGAGCCAGGAGGGCATTGTGCACAGAGACTGATACGTTGTGGTACAATCGAAGGTGACGGACTTCTCCATTAGTATCAATGCAATCCCTGAACAATCTGCAGGAATCTAAAAAAAAAAATACTACCCACAAGCAGAGGATAAACTGTGGGAGTAAAAACACCGCTGAAAAGCAACTGCTTGACTACAGTGTTGGAGGAGATAAGACTGAGGAGAGACTCTAAATGAACACTATAATGCAAACTCCAACAACAGGGAAAAGGGTTTGAGTCAAGAACACATGTGACAACCAGTGGAATCATGCGTCGGCTATGGGAGAGGGAAAGGCGGGGGGTTGGGGGGGAGGGGAGGGGAGGAAAAGAAAACAATCTTTGTTTCCAGTGAATAATGTATGAAAACGACCAAATAAAATAATATTAAAATTAAAAAAAAAAGAGTTATACATTTTAATAAAATAATTGGTTAACTAAGGAAGATGACAATATCAATAAGAAAAATTGAGACCATGTAAGATAAATGCCAGATAAGTGAACAAGGGTAGTTTTGCCTGGAAAGAAGCTCTGGTGTCTGGTTGAAGTAGGCATATAAAAATATTTGAAAGTCTGTGATGTAAAAATACTCACACATGCACACACACACCCACTCACACACACACACACACACACACACACACATTTTTCTAATACCAAAAGGTCAGCCAGGTTTTTAGTAGAGAAAGGACCTGGCCTCAAGTCAGAAAGACTCATCTTCCTGAATTCAAATCTATTCTCAGACATTTAGTACCAGTCTAGGTCCAGACAAGACATTTCACCATGTTTATCTCAATTCTTCTTCAGATTTTTCAATTTTATTAAAATGATTACAATTTTTCTTCTTTTTAAATAGTCACTGATTTTAATGTCACCACACAGAAGAAGAGCATGAAAGGCAATTAAGTAATGTGCAAGTCTAAGTAATTTTAAAGACAATATAATTTAAGGTAAGTATTGTAGATTTCATGTCTAAATTTTAATAGATAAATTTAAATATTCTATGAATAATAGAATAGGTGAACTTCCGGTTAAGATGGCGCCTTAGAGAAAGCTAAAGTTCAGATCTCCAGAAAACCCTTCCCGACCAATCTCAAACTATAAGCTCCTAAGGCGCCGAAATTCAAAACGATCAACAGCATAGACCCTGGGAACCCTCCTGGACCTGGACCCGGATCAAAAGGTACGGCCCTCTCAAAAGCCAGAACCCGAGATCACTCGGACCTAAGGGGTAGGAGCGCAGAGTCCAAGGCTCCCGGAAGCCGGAAGCCGCAGCCCCGCCGGGCTCAGAGAGCAGGGTCCTCGGAACAACAACCCTCAGGGCGTTCTATCTGAGTCCCAGTGAAAGTCACTGCCCTCGGAGCTCCCCCACCACAGAGAGCAGGCTTGTCTGAAACAACAGCAACCCTCAGGGCGGGGAAGACAGCCTCACGGGCTGGATCCTGCTATCCAAGTCTCAGCGAAAGTCCCTGCCCTCGGAACTCTGGGAAGCTGAAGCCCATCCCCCCGCAGGCCAACGAAACAGCCTCACGGCCAGCTATTCTGAAGGCAACTTCCGGAAAGCAACCTGACCCAGAGAGCTGGGAGAGAGTGTGGCCTCCTGGTCCGACCCTTCCACTCCAGTTCCAGTGAGGCATACTCAATTTAACCCAGGGAAACCTCATAGAACCAACAATCTGCACAGGACTAAAGCCTCTGAACACCAGAAAGAGATAAGAAAAGCTAATCCTCCCCATTCAGAGATGACAAACTCCACAGAAACACAGAAGCCCCAAAATACCAAGAAAAATAAGAAGAAAGGGGCGACTTTGGACACATTCTATGGAGCCAAAATACGAAATACAGAGGAGATAGAAGAAGATATATAAGAAAATTCTCCAAAATCTTCCAAAGGAAATGGAAACTCTCCACAAACCCATGAAGAATGTGAATCAGAAATGACCAAAAAGATGGAAGCCTTCTGGGAGGAAAAGTGGGAAATAATGCAAAAGAAATCCACGCATCTACAAAACCAGTTTGACCAAACTGTAAAAGAAAACCAGGCTTTAAAGCAAGAACTAATAAAGCAAAGCCAAAACACCAAGAAATTAGAAGAGAACATAAAATATCTCACCGACAAGGTGATAGATCTGGAAAATAGAGGGAGAAGAGATAATTTAAGAATAATTGGACTCCCAGAAAAGCCAGAAATAAACACCAAACTGGACATGGTGATACAAGATATAATCAAAGAAAATTGCCCAGAGATTCTAGAACAAGGGGGCAATACAGCCACTGACAGAGCTCACAGAACACCTTCTACACTAAACCCCCAAAAGACAACTCCCAGGAATGTAATTGCCAAATTCCAAAGCTATCAAACAAAAGAAAAAATCCTACAGGAAGCCAGAAAAAGACAATTTAGATATAAAGGAATGCCAATCAGGTTCACACAAGACCTTGCAAGTTCTACTCTGAATGATCGTAAGGCATGGAACATGATCTTCAGAAAGGCAAGAGAGCTGGGTCTCCAACCAAGAATCAACTACCCAGCAAAACTGACTATATACTTCCAAGGGAAAGTATGGGTATTCAACAAAATAGAAGATTTCCAACTTTTTGCAAAGAAAAGACCAGAGCTCTGTGGAAAGTTTGATACCGAAAATCAAAGAGCAAGGAACACGTGAAAGGTAAATATTAAGGAAAGGGGAAAAATGTTATCTTCTTCTTTTACTCAAACTCTCTTCTATAAGGACTACATTTATATCAATCTATGTATACCAACATGTGGGGAAAATGTAATGTATAAATAGGGGGTAAAGAAAGACCAAATAGAATAATGGTTCTCACACAAAGATTCACATGGGAAGGGGAGGGGAAGAAAACTCCTATAAGAAGGAGAGGAAGGGGGGGGGTTTACTTAAACCTCAATCTCAGGGAAATCAACTCTGAGAGGGAAAAACATCCATATCCATTGGGATCTTGAATTCTATCTTACCCAACAAGGGTAGGGAGAAGGGAAAACCAAGGTGGGGAGGGGGAGAGGGAGAACAAAAAGGGAGGGAAAGAGAGGGGGGAGGGAAGGGAGAAAAATGGAGGGACTAAAACGGGAAACATCAAGGGAAGGGACAAGGGGGACTGATTCAAAGTAAATCACTGGACTAAAAGGTAGAGCCGAAGAAGAAAAGGTTAGAATTAGGGAAGGCTATCAAAATGCCAGGGAGTCCACAAATGACAATCATAACTTTGAATGTGAATGGGATGAACTCACCCATAAAACATAGACGAATAGCAGAATGGATTAGAATCCAAAACCCTACCATATGTTGTCTTCAAGAAACACACATGAGGCGGGTTGACACCCACAAGGTCAGAATTAAAGGATGGAGTAAGACCTTCTGGGCCTCAACTGATAGAAAGAAGGCAGGAGTGGTAATCATGATATCTGATAAAGCCAATGCAAAAATAGACCTGATCAAAAGGGATAGGGAAGGTAATTATATTTTGTTAAAAGGGACCCTAGACAATGAGGAAATATCATTAATCAACATGTATGCACCAAATAATATAGCACCCAAATTTCTAATGGAGAAACTAGGAGAATTGAAGGAAGAAATAGACAATAAAACCATACTAGTGGGAGACTTAAACCAACCATTATCAAATTTAGATAAATCAAATCAAAAAATAAATAAGAAAGAGGTAAAAGAAGTGAATGAAATCTTAGAAAAATTAGAATTAGTAGACATATGGAGAAAAATAAATAGGGATAAAAAGGAATACACCTTCTTCTCAGCACCACATGGCACATTCACAAAAATTGACCATACATTAGGTCACAGAAACATAGCACACAAATGCAGAAAAGCAGAAATAATGAATGCAGCCTTCTCAGATCACAAGGCAATAAAAATAATGATTAGTAATGGTACATGTAAAACCAAATCTAAAACCAATGGAAATTAAACAATATGATACTCCAAAATCGTTTAGTTAAAGAAGAAATCATAGAAACAATTAATAATTTCATCGAGGAAAATGACAATGGCGAAACATCCTTTCAAACCTTTTGGGATGCAGCCAAAGCGGTAATCAGAGGTAAATTCATATCCCTGAATGCTTATATTAACAAACAAGGGAGAGCAGAGATCAATCAATTGGAAATGCAATTGAAAAAACTCGAAAGCGATCAAATTAAAAACCCCCAGCAGAAAACCAAACTAGAAATCCTAAAAATTAAGGGAGAAATTAATAAAATCGAAAGTGATAGAACCATTGATTTAATAAATAAGACAAGAAGCTGGTACTTTGAAAAAACAAACAAAACAGACAAAGTACTGGTCAATCTAATTAAAAAAAGGAAGGAAGAAAAGCGAATTCACAGCATTAAAGATGAAAAGTGGGACAGCACCTCCGATGAAGATGAAATTAAGGCAATCATTAGAAATTACTTTGCCCAATTATATGGCAATAAATACACCAATTTAGGAGAAATGGATGAATATATACAAAAATACAAACTGCATAGACTAACAGAAGAGGAAATAGAATTCTTAAATAATCCCATATCAGAAATTGAAATCCAACAAGCCATCAAAGAACTTCCTAAGAAAAAATCCCCAGGGCCTGATGGATTCACCTGTGAATTCTATCAAACATTCAGAGAACAGTTAATCCCAATACTATACAAACTATTTGACATAATAAGCAAAGAGGGAGTTCTATCAAACTCCTTTTATGACACAAACATGGTACTGATTCCAAAACCAGGCAGGTCAAAAACAGAGAAAGAAAACTATAGACCAATCTCCCTAATGAATATAGATGCAAAAATCTTAAATAGGATACTAGCAAAAAGACTCCAGCAAGTGATCAGAAGGATCATTCACCATGATCAAGTAGGATTCATACCAGGGATGCAGGGCTGGTTCAACATTAGGAAAACCATCCACATAATTGACCACATCAACAAGCAAACTAGCAAGAACCACATGATTATCTCAATAGATGCAGAAAAAGCCTTTGATAAAATACAACACCCATTCCTATTAAAAACACTAGAAAGCATAGGAATAGAAGGGTCATTCCTAAAAATAATAGACAGTATATATCTAAAACCAACAGCTAATATCATCTGCAATGGGGATAAACTAGATGCATTCCCAATAAGATCAGGAGTGAAACAAGGATGCCCATTATCACCTCTACTATTTGACATTGTACTAGAAACTCTAGCAGTAGCAATTAGAGAAGATAAAGGAATTGAAGGCATCAAAATAGGCAAAGAGGAGACTAAGTTATCACTCTTTGCGGATGACATGATGGTCTACTTAAAGAATCCTAGAGATTCAACCAAAAAGCTAATTGAAATTATCAACAACTTTAGCAAAGTTGTAGGATACAAAATAAACCCACATAAATCATCAGCTTTTCTATATATCTCCAACACAGCTCAGCAGCAAGAACTAGAAAGAGAAATCCCATTCAAAATCACCTTAGACAAAATAAAATACCTAGGAATCTATCTCCCAAGACAAACACAGGAATTATATGAACACAACTACAAAACACTCACCACACAACTAAAACTAGACTTGAACAAATGGAAAAACATTAACTGCTCATGGATAGGACGAGCCAATATAATAAAAATGACCATCCTACCCAAACTTATTTATCTATTTAGTGCCATACCCATTGAACTACCAAAATACTTCTTCACTGATTTAGAAAAAACCATAACAAAGTTCATTTGGAAGAACAAAAATCAAGGATATCCAGGGAAATAATGAAAAAAAAAACACATATGATGGGGGCCTTGCAGTCCCTGACCTAAAACTATATTACAAAGCAGCAGTCATCAAAACAATTTGGTACTGGCTAAGAAACAGAAAGGAAGATCAGTGGAATAGACTGGGGGAAAGTGACCTCAGCAAGACAGTATATGATAAATCCAAAGATCCCAGCTTTGGGGACAAAAATCCACTATTCGATAAAAACTGTTGGGAAAATTGGAAGACAGTGTGGGAGAGACTAGGAATAGATCAACACCTCACACCCTACACCAAGATAAATTCAAAATGGGTTTGTGACTTAACCATAAAGAAGGAAACAATAAGTAAATTGGGTAAACACAGAATAGTATACATGTCAGACCTTTGGGAGGGGAAAGGCTTTAAAACCAAGCAAGATATAGAAAGAATCACAAAATGTAAAATAAATAATTTTGACTACATCAAACTAAAAAGCTTTTGTACAAACAAAACCAATGTAACTAAAATCAGAAGGGAAACAACAAATTGGGAAAAAATCTTCATAGAAACCTCTGACAAAGGTTTAATTACTCATATTTATAATGAGCTAAATCAATTGTACAAAAAATCAAGCCATTCTCTAATTGATAAATGGGCAAGGGAAATGGATAGGCAGTTCTCAGATAAAGAAATCAAAACTATTAACAAGCACATGAAGAAGTGTTCTACATCTCTTATAATCAGAGAGATGCAAATCAAAACAACTCTGAGGTATCACCTCACACCTAGCAGATTGGCTAACATAACAGCAAAGGAAAGTAATGAATGCTGGAGGGGATGTGGCAAAGTAGGGACATTAATTCATTTCTGGTGGAGTTGTGAACTGATCCAAGCATTCTGGAGGGCAATTTGGAACTATGCCCAAAGGGTGACAAAAGAATATCTACCCTTTGACCCAGCCATAGCACTGCTGGGTCTGTACCCCAAAGAGATAATGGACAAAAAGACTTGTACAAAAATATTCATAGCTGCGCTCTTTGTGGTGGCCAAAAACTGGAAAACGAGGGGATGCCCATCAATTAGGGAATGGCTGAACAAACTGTGGTATATGTTGGTGATGGAATACTATTGTGCTAAAAGGAATAATAAAGTGGAGGAGTTCCATGGAGACTGGAACAACCTCCAGGAAGTGATGCAGAGCGAGAGGAGCAGAACCAGGAGAACATTGTACACAGAGACTGATACACTGTGATATAATCGAACGTAATGGATTTCTCCATTAGTGGCAGTGTAATGTCCCTGAACAACTTGCAGGGATCCAGGAGAAAAAAAAAAAACACCATTCATAAGCAAAGGATAAACTATGGGAGTGGAAACACCGAGAAAAAGCAAGTGCCTGAATACAACGGTTGAGGGGACATGACAGAGGAGAGTCTCTAAATGAACACTCTAATGCAATACTATCAACAAAGCAATGGGTTCAAATCAAGAAAACATCTAGTGCCCAGTGGGCTTACGCGTCGGCTATGGGGGGTGGGGGAGAGGAAAAGAAAATGATCTATGTCTTTAACGAATAATGCTTGGAAATGATCAAATAAAATATATTTTAAAAAATGTTAAGATGAATGTTAGACATTCATATAGCTGAAAGGATTTGGAAGTAATTCAGTGGACTGGTTCAAATAGTCATACGGAGAGAGGGAAGATTATGGGAAAAGTGGGATGATTACTTAGGAAATCAGGTGGAGGGGATGGAATCAAGTATACAAGAAAATATACATACAAAAAAATCAACACTATTAGGACTGAAAGAAGTATCAATCATTTACAACTGTGGAAGAGGCATGAAGGAAGAGAGAATTTCATGCATGCAAGACAGAGAATAAAGGACCTCAGATGTCAATCAAGAAAGAACATTTCAAATAGAATGTTCCCAGGAAAGTCAGTTGGAGCCTGGCCAGGAGATGAACTGAAAGACTGCCTTGGCTTCTGACCAAGAGGGAGACTAGCTTGGTTTCTGACCAAGGGAGAGACTGGCTTCTTCTGTCTTAGGTTGAAGGACCCTTAAGGGAGGGCTTCTGGAGCTAGGCTGAAAAGAAATTAACTTTTGTTGGTGGCTTTGTGTAATTGGAAGAAGAAAGATTAAACAGTTGTCCTCCCATCTTCTTAAAAAAATAATAATAATTTAATAGGTGATATTACTATATTATCCAAAACAGTTCTTCCACCAGTAAGATGCTCTTTTGACAGAGAAAGTAGTTAAACTATTGTCATCTTTTGAAAGCATTCATTAAGTGTCAAGGATTGTACTAAACATTTAGTATATAAAAATAAAGATTAAAAAAATTTTCACTCTTTATGAGCTTTTTCTCTATTACAGAACACTGGAGTGTCCCAAAAGTCTCAGGGTATTTTGAGTTTTAATAGATTAATGATTCTAATAGTTAAATCTGCAGTATAAATTCAAGGCCATAGTGTATGAATATACACAAAATAAAGTCAGTGTTATTGAATAGAAGGTAATTAAGGGAGTCACTACATTTGGGTGATAATCAGTGAAGTTATCAAAAATGGTTTCCTATAGTATGTGGTGCTTTAGTCAGGTTTTGAAGGAAGAGAGTGATTCATTAAACATAAGCGAGATAGGGGTATATTTCAGGCATGACAGATAAGCTAATGGAAAGGCACAGAAAAAGGAGATGGAGTGCTATGTGGGGAAGACTCATTTAGCTGAATGTTCTAGACCAAGAGGGGAAGTAATATATAAACACATTCAAAGACAAATTTTATTCAGTTTAGAAGGAAAGAGTTATAAAAATTAAACAGAAAATTTTATATTTAGTCTCAGTTATAAAATGGATTATTTGGGTTTTGTTGAACCAGATAACAATATGATCAGATGTAAGGAAAATCATTTTGAAAACTGTGAAAGATGGTCAGCAGTAGGGTAAGACTTGAAAAAGAGAGAAATATTAAGAAACCATTGTAATAATCTACATGAGAGTTAATGAGAGCTGAAACTCAAGAACTAATATGTGAAGGTAGACATGGGTATACTTTACCACTATTTGGAAATGTGGATTGAAAGTGAGTGAGAAGTAAATTATAATACTGATATTATGACTAAAAGATGGAAAAACATACTTAGCATGTTGAAAAAAGATGAAGGTTAGTCTTCTTTGATTTGTTCTTAATGAATATTTTGATTTTTCAACATTTTATGTTCTATTTGAAAATGTTTGCAGGGACTCTTGCTTAATCCATCATTACATACATCTGGCCTAGTAGGATAAGGCCAGTAAG
The DNA here is from genome assembly GCF_027887165.1 of Monodelphis domestica. Lineage (NCBI taxonomy): Eukaryota > Metazoa > Chordata > Mammalia > Didelphimorphia > Didelphidae > Monodelphis > Monodelphis domestica. The sequence continues at coordinate 474,036,743 of NC_077228.1, forward strand.
ACAGTACATCTTGATTGCAGTAATTGAACAAACCTTTTAATAGTTACTTGTATGATACATGCACATCCCCCGACATACGTGCATGTATAAAGATATGTGTGTGTGTATTTAGAGATAAAAAACTGTCTTATTGTATGTTTACATAGATTAAAAACAAGTTCACATACAACCTTATTTGTATTATTTAGTGGATCAGTATGAGGATGGAGGGTGCAATTCTCCAGCACTCTATCTTTTGGTCGTATTCAGGAAACAACAATGAATAGAATTGTGTGGATAGACTAATAGAGTTATATAAGCCCAAAGGAAAGGTGAAAGTTAAAGTAGTCATGGAAGCAATAATGAGGAAGTGAAATTGAGTATTTAATTGTGGATAGGATTTGGAAAAATGCAAAGAAATTATATTAGAACTCAATTATGAACACTTTGCATTATTAATCTCTAAAATGATACTACCAGACAAGATTTTTAATGTCGATTTTCGTTTTACCATTATAATTATATGTGATTTAATAATTCAAGGAAGTAGATGATATATGTCATAAAACAGTATAAACCAAGAGTTATAAGACATTGAATAAGGAGCAATCTCTCATTGCTCAGATAACCCAATTAAATTTAATAAACATTTGTTGTATGACTACCATAAAAGCAGACCTATCTGGCAGAGTTTAGATAAGGTCTAATGCTTTTCCTTGTGGACTTTCTTGTTTAATGTTGAATGTGACACACAAATAACTAAAATACAGAATAATAAATTGGAGACATTATATTCTCTGTAAGCCTCTGGAAGGGACTATTACCAAACTGGGAGAATAGAAAAGGCCAAAAGTTTCATAGGATATAAAGAAAAGATCTAACCAGAGGGATTGAGTAAAGGATGAGTATAAACAAAAGCCAAGTAACTAGGTGGGGCTGTCAAATTGTTAACTGATCACATAAGGTTGTGAAATAATTTGGAATATAAGGCAAAGGATTTCTTTTACTATGGACTCCAGGAGTTTGCAGTTATTTATAATGAGTTTATAGTATTTGTCTGTTAGCATCTAATTACCTATCTGGGTACCAAATACAGATGGATCTCCTACATAGCAAAGAAAATAAAAGAGATTTCGGAGTGATTTTATAACAATAATGAAGGGAAATGAAGCTTTCCTAAATCAAATGGAACTTGGGCTTCAATGACTAATTAGTGCAAAAGGGATCTAAAATAGAAGAGGGAAATTGACTAATGTCAGGAAGTTAGAGAATGAAAGCAGATTATGCAGAGGAAGAAATAAAAGACTTTTATAGTGAAAGCTAAAAACAAAATTCAATAAGTTTCAATACTTCTTCAAGATGAGTAGTTGCATGTTTTGAGAAAGTAGTTCCTTATTTTTAAGGAATAACAAAGGAGATGAATAGTTGTTATTCAAAGATCATCTAGTAAGAGTCAAAGTAAAAAGAGTAGAGTTTCTTAAGGACTTCCTGCTTAGCATATTCATATTTGTTTTTGTTTTTAACCAGAAAATAGCAGTAAAAAAATCCATTGTCTTCCCAGTGAATATATACAAGTCATTACATATTTTGTTAACTACTAACTAGCATAAGATTAATTAAGTTCATTACTGCCACTTCTGGTAATTCAATTGGTCATAAGTTATATTGCCAAATGACATCTAGAAACTATTTCTAAAAATTAAAAAAATTAGGGCCAAAAAATGAAGTCCAAAAGAATTCAAGGTAAAAAAGGTATTTTTAACTCACTACTTAAGGTAAATATTAAAAGAGAAAAAAAGATTTTATATTGTATTGTTGGTTAAGATTGGTTATAGAGGGAATTTGAATTACGGACTTCAGTGTTAACTATATGACTAAAAGGTTATTTAATTATTAGGAAAGAGTATACCTGACAAAGGTTAGTAAAATATATTGCTGCCTGCTACCTTAAAGATATAAACAAAATAGATGGAAACTCTAAAGAATGGAAAGAGAAAAATATCTGTGTAATAGCTATTAAATTGGTTAACATAAACAACAGCTACAGAAAAAGAAGATAGCAATTGAGTCACACAAAATTTCATAGGAAATACACTCCACGAAAGGTGTTAGTAATAAAAAATATATGATGTCAAATACCTGTGAATAAATGGCCAAATGTTATGCAACAAGCAATTTGGACATAAAATTATGCTGAAGAAAAGAAAATTTGACTTAATAACATTACTGAGAGTGTGTGTAATGGAGCTCAAGATTGGAACATGCTCACAAAATGCCTTACCTTATTATGAAGCAGTATAAAACATATTACATGCCACATTGGGGAAAAGGTAGAGTTGAGAGGAAGGGAGATAAGATGGATAATAAAATGTCAAAAATGATTATTAAAAATTATATAAATTTTGAAAAACAACAGGGAAAAAAAGAAAAGAAACCGAGATAAAAATACTGGTGAGGTAGACTCATATATCAGAAAATGAATCAATGTAAGGGCATGAAGGAGCCAAAGAGGTAAAATTTGAGAGGAAATATTTAAGTGATGATTGATAGAAGGAGAAAAAAGATATAACCTCATCAGTAAGTCAGTCAGTAATCAAGTATGTATTGTGATCTCCAGGTCCCAGGCACTGTGTTAAATTCTAAAGGATATAATGAAAGGAATTAAAGAATTATATAGGTCACCAGGATAGAAATAGGAAAAAATCACATTTGAGGAGTTCAACAAAAGAAATCACAAACAGATCACAAAAGTATGATATTGTAGTTTTGGGGAGGGGACATCTATTTGAACTCTCTGTCAAAAGTGGGAGTTAATAATGTGCTCTAATGATGAATTCATCTTTCAATAGAACAAATACAAAAGGTATTTTTCTCTTCTAAGAGTAATTCTTACCAAAACAAAGGGAATTTATTTCTGGAGTACCAAATGATGGCACCCCTGGGGAAAGTGACTCTTCTCTATTTATTTTCATAAAGAATAGGTAGAAAGTTACATATCATCTGACTTTGTACTAGAATTTAGGAAAACAGATCTCAAAGGTTTCAGAAGTACTGCCATAAAATTGCTACTGGTAAATCATACCAGAAGTGATAGAACATACTTAAAAAATAAACTTGGAAGACCAAAAAATAATTCCCATGTGGAGAAACAATGAGAGCTATTAAAAGAGCTTGCTATATGTACACAGAAAACTCATCAAACCACTTAGGTTTATTCAAAAAGATGTACACAAAACATAATAATAGGTAAAATTTATATAATTCAAAATATGTACCAGGTAATACTTTGTTGCTATCCTCACAATAACATTGTAAATTGGGTGTGATTATTTTAGATAAGGAAAAGATGGAAAGAAGATAGCAGGCAGTGTTTGAACTTTCCTCTCATCAGAATTTGTGCAAAGTAAGAATGACATGTACACTGAATTACCCTATATGGAAGTAAGAAGAGGAGAGGAAATAAGAAAAGTTGGGGGCAGAAAAAAGGATGAATGAACTCAGGGAGGGTGAACAAAGAAAGGCTAAAAGGAGAGAAAGAGAAGGGTAAAATGGAAAACAAGATGGAAGGAAATGCACCATAATCATAAATGTGAGATGAATTCACCCATAAAATGAAAGAGGTTAGCAGTTTGGATTAAAATTTGGAATCCCACAACATTCTGACTACAAGAAAGATATTTAAAGAAGAGAGATACTCACAGAGTAAAAGTAAAAGAGTGATAAGCAAAATCTAATATCAGGCTAGCTAGTATTAAAAAGAAAAATGATGTATTTTGAAGGGAATGTGAAAAAAGGGGGACACCAATACATTGTTGGTGGAGCTGTGAACAGATACAATCATTCAGGAGATCAATTTGTCTGAAAGGCCATAAGAAATAGCACTAGGTCTATGCCCAAAAGATATCAGGGTTATGGGGAAGTACCTAGTGTAAAAAAAAATATTTCTAACATCTCTTTTTGTGGTAGAAAAACTGGAAATTGAAAAAAAAAACATTAATTGGGGAATGGATGAACAAGTTATAGTGTATGATTATAATGAAATACTATAAAGTCATAAACAATGTCTGAACAAGCTGATAAACACACACCCTAGGAACATAGAAAGACTTTTAAGTGAGCAGAACCATGAGAATATTGTACATAGTATCAGCAATAAAGTATAATGATCAACTGTGAATGAAAAATATTATCAACAATGCAAGGATCCAGAGCAATTCCTAGGGACTCTTGATGAAAAAAGACTATTCACTGCTAAAAGAGGAAGCGATGAAGTCTGAAGAAAATTAAAGCATGTCATGTTTTACTTTTCTCTCCATGAATGTTTCCCTAGTGTAAGTGACTTGTTACATCATAAGATAAGCATGGGAATATATATTTGGTGGTAGCATATATACAGCCCTTATCATATTACCTGCCATCTTAAGGATGATAAAATGAGAGGGAGTCAGAGAACATAAATTTTAAAATATCAGAAAAGGATTATTGAAAATGTTACTAATGTAATCTGGGGAAAATATATTTTAAAAATCAAAAGGAAAAATAAAAAATGAGACAACATCCAAAGAATGAAGACAAATAGAAGAAAAGGTGAATTGTCTAAAGGGAGGTAGGGAGACTAACCTAGAAAACAGATGCAGAAGAGATAACTTAAGAATTATTCTATTACCCAAAAGTTATGATCAAAAAAGAACACAGACATAAATTTACAAAAATCTATCAAGGAAAACTACCCTGATACACAAAAACAAAGAGGCAAAATAGATACTGAAAGAAGCCATAGACTCCCCCAAATGAATACTCCTATAAAAATTAAAGTCAAATTAATGAATTCATACAACAAGGAGACAACATTATAAGCATCCAAAAGTAAACAATTTAAATAGTATGGAGCAAGAGTCAGAATGACACAATATTCAGCACCTTCTACATCAAAGTTTTATAGGTCTTAGAATATGATATTGTAGAGGAAAAAGGAATTAGGATTACAACCAAGAATCATCTACTATGCAAATTGAGTAAAATCTTCAGGATGAAAATGGATATTCAATATGGTATTTCAGGTCACATATGAATGGCCAATTATCATTAGCTTCACATATTTCTTCTAAAATCAAATTTTCCATTGAGTTTTCAATCACCCCCCAAAAAAATATAGTTGAGATTGTTTTAGTTCCTAGATATCCATTTTTTCCTTGTATCATTCAACTCAGGTTTTCTAGATGTAATCCTTGGATGTATTCTTAATTCTTCTGCTCTTCAAAATATAACCTATGCTCTTCATTATTTTAATGACATGGAAACTGAATGAAAATCCTGATCACCACCTCAAAGAGACCCAAAAATAAAAGTACACTGAAATATCATTACAAATCTCTGTAGCTCCCAGGGTAAGGAGAAAATACCATAAGAAACAAGGGGGGAAAAAACTATGAAACTACAGTCAGAATAACACTTTGGGGGGGGGAGTGAATATTCAATAAAATAGAAGAATTCCAGGTAATCCTGAGGAATAAGCCAGTCCTAAATAAAAAAATATGAGGTCCAAACACACCACATAAGATAAGCCCAAAAAGGTAAATAAGAAAGAGAAAAACTTAAGGGACTCATTAAGGTAAAAAGATGTATATTTCTACATGGAAAAAGGATTTTGGTAATTCTCAAAAATTACTCTTAGTCATATAGAAGATAGAAAAATTTACTCTGAAAAAGGGTGGAGAAGAAAGCCAATTATGATAATATGATGTGTATGATAAAATATGACGATATGATGTGTATGCAAATATGATGATATGGAATAATATATATGTAAGATATTATATGTATGCATATCAATGATATGTAAAAACAAATCAAGGGCTGAAAGAGAGAGTTGCACTGAGAATTAAGGGAAGGGAGAGATAGAATGTGGTAAACTATATAACATAAATAGTCATGAAAAATCATTATAGAGAGAGGAGGATAAAGGTGGTAATGGGCAATACTTAAACTTTACTCTCATAGTAACTGGTTTAGAGAAGGTAAAACATGTATAGTGAGTGGGGTATAGAATTCTATCTTACTCCACAGAGGAGTAGAAGTGAAATAAGATGAGAGAAGAGGGAGAGAAGTGGAGGGAGGGGGAAATGGAGGGGGTGACAAAAAGAAAAATAATGGTGAGGAGGAACAGAGAAGAAGGATATAGAATAGGATTTAAAGGGGATAATAATATGGAGAGCAATACATAGTAATTATAACACTGAATGTAAATGGGATAAACTTACCCACAAAATACAAGTGGATAGCAGAGTTGATTAAAAACCAGAATCCTACTATATATTGTTTACAAGAAACACATTTGAGGCAGGGTGACACACACAGATTCAATGTAAAAAACTGGACCAGAATTTATTATGTGTCATCTAAAGTAAAAAAGAAAAAGAAACAAGATTAGCAATCATGATACCAGACAAAGTTAAAGATGATATCAGACAAAGTTAAAGTAGAAACTGAACTGATTAAAAGAGATAAGGAAGGAAATTACATTTTGCTAAAACTATAAACTATACTATAAACAATGAAGTAACATCATTACTAAACATTTATGCACCAAATGGTATAACATCTAAATTTCTAAAGACAAAATTGAAGGAACTCAAGGAGAAAGTACATAGTAATTCCATACTAGTGGAGGATCTTAAACCTCCTGCCTTTCAGGACTAGATGAATCAAACCAAAAATATATATAAGAAAGAAGCAAGAGAAATAAATGAAGTGCTAGAAAAATTAGAGTTAATAGATATCTGGAGAAAACCGAACAGATATGAAAAGGAATACACTTTCTTCTCAGCAGTACATGGTATATATACAAAGAAAAACTATGTACTAGGCCATGGAAATATTGCAAACAAATGCAGAAATGCAGAAATAATGAATGCAACTTTTTCAAATAATAATGTGCTGAAAATGATATTTAAGGATTCAAGGAAAGGCAAATTTAAAAGTAATTGGAAACTAAATTATCTAATTCTTTAAAACTGGTGGGTCTAAAATAAATCATAGAAAAAATTAAAAACTTCATTAAAGAGAATGACTATGAAAAGACATCACATTAAAATCTATGGAATATATGCAAAGCAGTTCTCAGGGGAAAATTTATATCTTGAGTGTCTATAGCAATAAAATCAAGAGGGAGGAGATAATGAATTAGGCTTAAAACTTAAAAAATTAGAAAAAGATAAAATTAAAAATCTCCAGAAAAAACTAATTTAGAAATCTTAAAAATTAAAGAAGAAATGAATAAAATTGAAAGTAAAAGAACAATTGAACTATTATATACAACTTGGAGCTCATACTTTGAAAAAAGCAAATAAAATAGGAAAAGAACTAGTTAATATAATAAAAAAGAAAGAAAAGAAGCAAATTAACAATATCAAAGATGAAAAGGGGCAATCTCACCTCTAATGAATGAAATTAAGGCAATTGCCTTAGTTAAAAACTACTTTGTTCAATTATATGTCAATAAATATAACAATCTAAGTTTTATGAGTGAATATTTATAAAATATAAATTACCTAGGTTAACAAAATTGGAAATAGAATACTTAAATAAGGAACTTTCTAAGAAAAAAAATCCCTAGGACCTGATGGACTGACAAGTTAATTCTATCAAACATTTAAAGAATATCTAATCCCAATACTAAACAAATTATTTGACAAAATAAGCAAAGAAGGAGTCTTACCAAATTCTTTTAATTACACAAATATGGTATTGATTCCAAATCCAGTAAGACCAAAAAGAGAGAGAGAAAACAAAGAACCAATCTCCTTAATAAACATAGATGCAAAAATTTTAAATAAAACACTACCAAAAAGACTACAGCATGCTATCACCAGGATTATTCATTATGACCAGGTGGGATTTATACTAGAAATACAAGGATGGCTTATTTTTAGGAAAACAATCTACATAATTAATCATATCAATAATCAAAACAACAGAAATGACATGATTATCTCAATAGATTCAGAAAAAGTCTTTGGCAAAATACAACACCCATTCCTATTGAAAACACATAGGAATAGAATGGCCCTTCCTCAAAATAATAGATATTATATATTTAGAACCATTAGCAAGTATCATCTGCAATGGGGACAAGTTATAGGCTTTCCCAAAAAGATCAGGAGTGAAGGAAGGGTGCCCATTATCACCTCTACTATGTAATATTGTACTAGAAACACTAGCAATAGCAATTAGAAAAGAAAAAGAAATTGAAGGGATTAAAGTAGGCAATGAGAAAACTAAACTATCACTCTTTGCCAATGATATGATAGTATACTTAAAGAATCCTAGAAAATCTACTAAAAAACTATTGGAAATAATTTATAACTTTAGCAAAGTTGCAGGGTACAAGATAAACCCACATAAATCATCAGCATTTCCATATATTTCCAACAAAATTTACAGCAGGAGTTATAAAGAGAAACTCCATTTAAAATCACTCTAGACAACATAAAACATTTAGGAATCTACCTACAAAGATAGGAATTATATGAACACAACTACAAAACACTTTACACACAATAAAATCATATCTAAAAATTGGAAATATATTAATTTCTCATGGGTAGGCCAAGTTAACATAATAAAAATGACAATTTTACCCAAAATTCAGTGCCATCCCTGTCAAACAACCAAAAACCTTTTTCATACAATAAGAAAAAATTATAACAGAGGTCATCTGGTAGAACAAGAGATCAACAATAAGAAGGAAAATAATTTAAAAAAATATGAAGGATGAGTGCCTAGTAGCACCAGATCTTAAACTTTGCTATAAAGCAATGGTCATGAAAACAATATGGTACTGGCTAAGAGACAGAGGGTGTGGATAAATGGAATCGGCTAGCGGTAAAAAACCTCAGCAAGCTAGTGTTTGATAAACTCAAAGATCCCAGCATTTGGGGAAAAATTCATTATTTGATAAAAACTCCTTAGAAAATTGGAAAAAATATGGGAAAAATTAGGCTTAGATCAACATCTTACACCCTATGCAAAGATAAATTCAAAATGGATAAATGACTTAAATATAAAGAGTGAAATCATAAATTAATTAGGTGAACATAGAATAGAAGTGTTCTGAATTCCTACTGATTAGAGGAATGCAAATAAAAACAACTCTGTGGTACAACCTTATACCTATCAGACTGGCCAATATGGCAGCAAAGGAAAGCGATAAGTATTGGAAAGGATGTAACAAAATTGAGACACGAATACCCTGCTGATGGAATTGTGAATTGGTCCAACCATTCTGGAGGACAATTTGGAATTATATGCAAAGGGTTTTTTAAATAATGCTTGCTCTTTGATCCAGAGACACCACTGGTAGGTTTGTACCCCCCCCCCAAAAAAAAAAGATACTAAGGAAAAAGACTTGTAGAAAAATATTCATAGCTGCGCTCTTTGTGGTGGAAAAAACTTGGAAAATGAGGGGATGCCCTTCCATTGGGGAATTGCTGAACAAATTGTGGTATCTGGTGATGATGGAATACTATTGTAATGAGAGGAATAATCAACTGGAAGAGTTCTATGTGTACTGGAAAGACCTCCAGGAATTGATGAAGAGAGAAAGGAGCAGAACCAGGAAAATGTTGTACACAGAGACTGATACCCTGTGGTACAATTGAACAGAACAGACCTTCCTACTAGCAGCGAAGCAATGACCCAGGACAATACATAGGAACTTATGAGAAAGAAAGCTATCCACATGCAGAAAAAAAAATTGTGGGAACTGAAATGCAGAAGAAAAAGATGATTGATTACATATTTCAATGGGGATATGAATAGAGTTTGATGTTAAAAGATAACTCTTTTGTAAATATGAATAACATGGAAATATGTTTTGAACAATGATATATGTATAACCCAGTGGAACTGCTTGTCAGCTCCTGGAGGGGGAAGGAAAGAGAAGTGGAAAAATCTTGAATCATGGAATCATGGAAAATACTCTAAAAAAGAAATAATAAGCAGAATTAGTACAGAAAAAAAAAAACTGGAAAGACATATAAAGTGGTGAAAAGTGAAGTTAGCAAAACCAGGAGAACATGGTATACAGTAACAGAAGCAATTTGCAATGATTAGCTGTGGTAGACTAATCTATTATCAATAAGAAAAGGTTGTAAGACAACCTCAAAGACTCATGAAAAATGTTATCCAATATCCAAAAAGAAACTTTTGGAATCTCATTTCAGATCAAAGAATTCCATTTTTCACTTTATTCCCATATTGAATTTTTTGTAGATGTGATATGTGTCTTTTTCTTGGCATGAAAAATATGGAAAAATGTATTACATGACAGCATTGGTATAATCCACATCACAGAATTAACTACCTTCAGGCGATGGCATGAGGAAGCAGAGAATCTTCATTGCAAAATATCAAATAATAATTGTTAAATGATTATTTATATATGTAATAAAAAGTAAGTTTAAGTGGAAAAAATTTATAACCTTGGAAAGATATTTAACTATTCCTCAGTTTAAGTCTATTTTCAGTTTAAATAAGCATTTAATTATAATTAAAGTATAACATCCAGTTCGTTTACATGATTATATTATCAGAGTAATTTGAGTACATTAGCTAGAAATATGCATAGAGAAAGATACATAGAAATCTTTGCAATACTTAGAAAATTAGAAAAATTCTAAGATGTTGGTAGAACCTATGGTCTCCAGCACAGAATGGTAAAGTATGAATTTTGATAGGTTTCACTGGAGACCATGACAAAATTGATTTGATAATCCAGAAACTACGGTATTGGATTATTCTATTTTGAAGAATTACTCATGATTTTTTCAAAATGTGTAATAATAACAAATATTAATATTATTGCCCCAAAATTGACATTTACAGAATTGTTTCTGTTAAATTATGCAATTATGTAAATCAGGTAATTTTTGTAAAGTGGAATAACACAGGATATGAATTTCACATATTTGGGTCCAAATCACAGTTCAAAATTTAGTTTCTTCATGATATCCTTTGATATATTGAAATGTTATGACTTTTCTTTTAACTGAAAGAATTCTATTTTGTAAATAATTTTTTCTAATATAAAAATGTCTTAAATAGAAAGCATAAGTATCTTGTATATACCTATTCTTCTTAACAGTTTGAAATGGAGGAAAAGAAAGTCAGTAACAATGTGACATGTATTCTTAATAACAAAGTTTCATAAAAAAGAATAATTCAGGTAAGACAAGTTGTCTAAAGAGATCAACATAGAAGTATAGATAAATCACAAACCACTTAGATTAAAAAACATACAAAGATTATGGAGAGGAAGGACAGCGAACAGAGGAAAAACATGAGTGTAACATGATGTGGAATGATGTAATTTTTTCTATAAATTTTAGCAAAATATATGACAGAGTAGCACAAACTATTGTTATGGAAGCAATGAATATATTTTGTTGTTATAATTAGATGAATTAAGACATAAGTGAATAGCAAGATTTAAAAGTCATTAGAAATGGTTCCATCTCAATATGCTAAGAAACCTATGATGAAGCGCTTTACAGATTTGTGCTTTGCACCTGTTCCACTTGCCTTTTTTCTTTTTTTAACAGTGACTTGGATGAAGGAATAGATGGCATATTGTTTTCATTTATAGACAACTCAAAATTAGGAAGGATATATAGAGCATAAATTGACAAATTCAGGATCAAAAAGACCTTTACAGGCTGGAAAATTGGGCAGAATAAATAAAATGAAACTTAATAGGGATAAATATCTCACATTTTAAGTACTTCAAAACAGTATGTTCAAGAGGTATTTTTAGATAAAGATTTGTCTGAAAAAAATCTGAGGATTTTATTGAACAATGTAACTTATTTTTATGTAAGAGTCAAAAAACTAATGTGAAAATGAGATGCATCAAAACCGGCAAGGAATTCTGAGGAAAATTAATATTACACTGTATTATTTAATAAGCGACATTACTCTGTGACTCATATTTTCCATTTTGTTAAATGCCATTTATCAACCTAGTTGAAAATGAGACTTCTCCCAGTCTGAACTAAAGTCATAATGGTGGAATGTAATCACTCCTGGGGCCTGGGGCATTTGCTCACTAACCAGTTTAAAGTGGTACCCTAGTTTTCTTTTTTTATAAATAGAAGAACCAGCTTTGACTGAGTCCCTCTACAGGGGATTCCTTGCCTCTCCTAGCTTTTCCTCACCAAAGTAAGGGGTAACTTGGTCTCTAAGGGGAAAGCTAATGGGGTGAGGGGGGAATTTTGATTGGAGTAGTTCTATTTTTCTAGTCAATATTACTAAAGGTGCCTGAGCCTCATAAAGCAATTATCATTCCTTTATTATTTAAGAGGGCCATGATGTGGACAGCCCAATTTCCCAAGTTGCAGCTAAAAGTAAGGTTTTTCTAGGATACAATCTCTCTACTTGTGGGATCTCAGTAAATATGATCTTTTTGAGTTTCATCTTCATCTTGCTGATCTACCAAGGGGAGCTTTTGGACCCATTTTATTAAGTGTAATAAAAATTACGATTAATAAACTGTTATATTGACTGAAAACTTGCCTCAATTTACCTTTGTTATCTTTTTACTCACCATATTGACTATATGTTTTATTGTTTACATGTGTAGGTGTCTGGGAGGGAAGGAAAGAACTTCAGAAAAGGCACCCTAGTTAATGTGCAGTTGTTGTTAGGTTCAGGCATATTGGGAAACAGTTCAGAATTATGTTATGAAAATGACTAATATATCTATGTCCCTTGAACCAGAGATTCTATTATTGGGCATATATGCTAATGATTCCATTAGAAAAAGAAAAATTCTATGTACACCAAAATACTCAAGGAATGATTTTTTTTGTAGTAGCAAATATCTGTAAACAAAGCAGATGCCAATCAATTAAAGAATGACTAAAAACACTGTTACTTTGATGTAATGGAATATTACTTTATTTTAAGATGTGATTAATCAATAGCTTACAGAGAATCATAGGGAGTCATGAACTTATGCACAGAGAAGCAAACAGACTTCAGAGAATGACATATAAAATAACTTGACTAATGCAAAAAGAAAGAACACTAAAATGCTGAAAACTCAATGCTATGAAATTATGACCAGCATTGTCCCAAAGAGGAGATATGGGGTTTGCATCTACTGACATTCTTTGCAGATGTAGGTGAATGTGTGTTTGTTCCAAAAGCCATCAAGACAGCAGAAGCAGGCACTCCGGAGCTTGTAGAGCTTGGTAAGAAATCAAGGGTGCCAAGGTCATTCACTAAACCCCAAGCCATCACCAGTGATCTTGGCTTTTGTCATGCCACTGGACTTCAATGATGCTAGAAGAGGGAGGGAAGCTGACTACTTTGTGCAGCTCGGTCTCACTGAAAACTAATTCATTTATGTTTGAGATTCTTGAATCAAAAGATGTCACTAGTTATATAATTTTGATTTTCTTTCAGCATAGAGATCAACAAGCAACAAGGTGACTGTCACTATGGAACATAATGGATAAGGTTACTTTTCAATGTGTTGATAATCTTTGCTGAATTTTTCCCCTCTTTTTAATATTTATTATAAGGAATAGAAAACATCTTGGAGGAGAGATGTAATAACGTGTTACAAAAATGAAAGTCATGTAAATGTCTATATTTTAAAAGAGGGCTTCAATTCCAGGAATAAGGTAGTGATAGTCCTCTTGCATTTTGCCCTGACCAAATCATTCCTGTAGTTCTCATTTTAGTTCTGAGCACTACAGTTTAGTAAAGGCAGTGATAAGGTAGAGACCATCCAAGTGAGAGCTAATAGAAAGTTGAAGTGTTCTGAATCTAAGTCATATTGAAATCATTTGAAGCAATTAAGGATATTTATATTGGACAATTAAGGCTAAGTAGATAATGAGAGCTATCCTTACATGTCTGATGAATTGTGAAATGAAGGAAAAGCATGTGGATCCAGAAGGAAGGACTAATGGAAATACATGGAAGTCATATTGAAATACTTAATATTAAATAAAACAAGATAAAACAAAACTTCCTTTAAGTTAGAATAACTGAAAATTAGAGAACTATCTCATGAGATGATTGTTTTCTCATCATTGGAGGTCTTCATATTAAAGATGAATAAACATTTGTCAGGTATTATGCTGAGTTGGAGATATATTGGAGTTATTAGGATATATGTCCATTAAGGTATCTTTCAACTTTGAGGTTTTGAAATTCTATGAGTTTTTTTTTTTGATAAATACTCTAAGTAATATCCTGTGAATCCAAGTTCAGTATATACCTGTACGTGTTCCTTAAAAAAATGAATTAACCATTTGGGCATCAGGCTCTCCTTTTGTAAAATAAAGAGACTAAAATGAATGTTTGATCACTTAGATCCCATCTTGTTCTTACTTTTATAATCCTACTAATTTGTAATTCATATGTGATGATTGGGGCAAACTTTTATAGCACATACTATCAAATGTTTTGTGTATGCTAGTATTTTGCAGACATATATGCATCTTTATTGGTCATATATAGTGTTTTTTATTTAAAATTTATTTGTTTGTTATATTAAAATATCCAGTTAACTCCCTCCCTCCCTCTATTTCCCCATGTAAAGAAAGTAAGCATATGTAATAAAGCAATATTTAAATAATATGAAAGGATAAGCTAGAGGATAGGTTATTGCATAAGGAGGTGCTAGCAAATCTTGCCATATAGACCATAAATAATAAAGGAGTTAGTGAGGGGAAATATTAGTGTAAGTGGAGGTTTTATAATTTCTCAGGTTACTTGGCTACAGTTTCTCTTAGTTTAAAAAAGTCCATAAAGATTTTTCCCCCAGTTCAATTACTATGAATGGTTTGTTTTTACAGTTCTTCTGTTCAGAAGTAGAAGGTTAAGAAGGTTAAGAAGGTTCAGCCAATTGAGCAATCAATCAGATTAGCTGAACATTCTCAAATGCTTTATAACATCGAGGATTCAGCCTGAAACTATAAAAGCAAAGAAGAAAAAAGCAGTTCTGAATTCACTGTTTGATAAAAGGGAACATGCTATTATCTTCTATGTAGTAGAAAACTTGATAAAGTATTCAAAATCATCTCAAAAGGCTAATGACAATAATCCACTTATCCTTAATGATATTAGACATGACAATTCTACATAAACTTGCAAATTAGATACCTAGTGGCTCAATTATAGCCATCATTTTTAAGGTTTAGATGTGTATTCTCTATAAAAGTCACATTTATCGTAATGCTTGTTGGAAGTTTTTCAGAGGATACACAACAGTCTCATGAATTAAGATTAATTTAGGGTAGAAAAAGTTAAACGAGAGCATACAATATGTGAATCATTGACAATCTTAGAAGAAAGATTATTCTCTTCTACTGAGGACTTTTCAAAAACATCATCCACTAAATGCTGAGCCTAGAGAATGGCTTATACAAGGCTAAACTGGCTGAACACAAATTCAATCAGGTTATAAGCTAGATAGGTTTCGGATAAGGCCTTGATAATGAGAGTAATATTTTTCTCATAAAAAACATATCCTATTTAAGTTCATATTGTCACAGCTCATCGCCAAAATAAACATTTCAGTCAAGAAGGCCATTTTTTTTAAGAATAAAGAGACATAAATCAATGGAATGCCAAAATCAATCAGAGATCCATAGAATACTGAATCTTCTTATTTCAAATTAGAGAAAATTTTGAATTAACAACTAGCAACATATTATTTTAGAGAGTAATCACACTAGGAAAAATGCTGAATATGAAGTCCATTGTGAGACATAATGCATAAGAGCTAATATTGAAACTCGTAGACTTTGGTTCAAATTAAAAGTGCTCACATACATTCTGGTTAAGTCACTGCATTCTTGGTTGAAAATTTTCTAAGATTATAAAATTCAGAGTAGATGGCAATATGCAGAGGTAGGAAAGAAGAAGAAAACAAAATGTTCTTTCCTAGGATATTCTAACAATAAAATCAAATGCTGATTTCTTATTTTACAGTCATTTTCATTATTTCTGATGTAGAAAGAAGTCCTATTTCAGAAAGTAGTCAGTACTAATAACATTAAGCACTCTTTATAATCTGATATTTTATTTATACCAAATGAAATAGCATAGAAGGTATTTTTAAGCCTTAAAGTGCTATATATAAATGAATTATTTTTACTACATACAAAATATTATTCTCAATCCTACAACACATTTCTTTTTTAGGTGGATCAACAATTTCCCTTTCGATTTTGTTTAGCTTTTAATTATCTTAGGAACAAAGGCTCACGAGCAGCCTGTGACAACTACAGAGGCATCTCACTACTCTCCAATGCCGGAAAGATCCTCGCCCATGTTGTACTCAACAGACTCCTGTCATCTGTCTCAGAGCAGAACCTGCCTGAATCACAATGTGGCTTCCAACCAGATCACAGCACCATCGACATGGTCTTCATGGTGAGGCAAATGCAGGAAAAATGCCTTGAGCAGAACCTGAGTCTCTACATTGTCTTCATAGACCTGACAAAGGCATTCGGCACAATGAACAGGGACGCATTGTGGGTGATCCTCAGCAAGCTCGGTTGCCCAGCAAACTTCGTCAAACTGATCCTGCTCTTTAATGTTGACATGACAGGGGAAGTCCTATCTGGTGGAGAGACTTCAGATCTCTTCAACATCTCCAATAGCGTGAAACAAGGCTGTGTCATCACTCCAGTACTATTCAACCTAATTTTCACCCAAGTATTACAACATGCTGTGATGGATCTAGAACTGGGCATCTACATTAAATACCGACTGGATGGCTCACTATTTAACCTTCGCCACCTGACTGCAAAAACAAAGACAACAGAGAGACTCATCCTGGAAGTTCTCTTTGCAGATGACTGTGCTCTCATGGCCCACCAAGAAAATCATTTCCAAACCATTGTGGACAAGTTCTCCACTGCAACAAAACTGTTTGGCCTATCAGCCTCAGCAAAACAGAGGTACTGTTCCAACATGCACCAGGGAGGCCAACTAACCAGCCGTGCATTACAATCTACAATACACAGCTTTCTAAAGTCAACACTTTCAAATACCTGGGCAGCCCCATCACCAACGATGGGTCCCTAGACCATGAGATTAATGCCAGGATCCAAAAGGCCAGCCAGGCACTTGGGGGGCTGCGCTGAAAAGTCCTCCAACACAGAGGTGTAAGCACTGCGACGAAGCTCAAAGTGTATACGCAGTGGTCCGCAGCTTTCTCCTGTATACTTGTGAAACATGGACACTGTACCGGAAGCACATGAAACAGCTGGAGCAATTCCACCAAAGCTCCCTCCAGTCAATCATGAGGATCCGATGGCAGGACCAAATCACCAATCAGGAAGTCCTCAACAGAGCCAACTCCACCAGCATCAAAGTAATGGTCCTCAAAACCCAGCTACGATGGTCTTGACATGTCATCCGCATGGACCCACAGCAAATACCAAGACAGGTATTCTATGGTGAACTGTCAGCTGGACTCAGGAAACAAGGCCAACCAAAGAAAAGATTTAAGGATCAGCTAAAGTCAAACTTGAAGTGGGCTGGCATTAAACCAAGGCAACTAGAACTCGCTGCCTCTGACAGAAGCAGCTGGCGAACCCACATTAACCATGCCACCGCCACTTTTGAAGATGAGTGACGTTGACGTCTTGCCACTGCGCGTGAAAGCCGACACCAGGCCACAACCTCTCCTCCCATAACAACTGGAGTCCCATGCCCCATGTGCCACAAACTGTGCACCTCAGCTTTTGGACTCCAAAGCCACATGAGGGTACACCGTAGATGAAACTGCACAAAGACAATAGTCATTCTTGATCACCAAGAGACTACCACTATCTACTATCTTAGGACAACAATTGTCACAGGAAAACTTACTATTTCATGGATAGCCAACATGCCAAGGGAATTAATTGAAATTATACATAAATTATTATGAATAAATAGTTATAGTAATTATAATAGTAGTTATAAATTAGTAGGAATATTAATTGTCATTATTTTAGTCCATGTTCATTTTAAATCACAGGATAGTTGACTTCCAGTCAAGATGGCGGCTTAGAGAAAGCTAAAGTTCAGATCTCCTGAAACCCTTCCTTACCAATCTCAAACCGAATGCTCCTAGGACACAGAAATTCAAAACGATCAATAGCATAGACCCCGGGAGTCCTCCTCCTGGACCTGGACCTGGATCAAAAGGTACACCCCCCCCAAAAGCCAGAACCCAAGACCACTCAGACCTAAGGGGTAGGCAGAAGGAAGTCCTAGGACCCATCCCCCCCCAACCCAGAGCGCCGAGTCCGAGTCCGAAGCAGCAGAGGCAACCTCAGAGCCCCACGGCCTGCTATTCTGAAGGCCATATCCTGAAAACAACCTGACCCAGTGGAGGGGGCACCCAGACATCAGGGAAACAGAGAGGGATGGGGGAGCTCGTAACCCCCTGGGAGGAGCCCTCGGAGCTCCAGGAAGCTGAGGCCCCTCCCCCTGACAGAGCCGGGTCTTTTGAAACAACAGCAATCCTCAGGACTGGCAAAAGGGCCTTGGGAGCCAGCTATTCTGAAGGCCACATCCTGAAAACAACCTGACCCAGTCAAGGGGGCACCCAGACAGCAAGGAAACAGAGAGACGGGGGGAGCCTTTAACCCCCTGACTGGATCCCTCCATCAGAGCAAGTCTCAGTCCCCTACCTCAGGGCACACTCAATTCAACCCAGGGAAAGCTAATCTTCTTATCAGAAGCCCTGGGAGCTCTGGGAAGCCACAGCCCCTCCCCCTCAGAGAGCAGGGTCTTCTGAAACAACAGCAACCCTCACGACTGGCAAAAGGGCCTCGGGAGCCGGCTATTCTGAAGGCCACATCCTGAAAACAAACTAACCCAGTCGAGGGGCACCCAGACAGCAGGGAAACAGAGAGATGAGGGGAGCTTGTAGCCCCCTGGCTGGATCTTTCCATCGGAGTCTCACGAAAAAAGTCGCTGCATCAAGGCATACTAAATTCAACCCAGGGAAAGCTAATCTCATTAGGAGCCATCAGAGCTCCGGGAAGCCACGGCCCCTCCCCCCTCAGAGAGCAGGCTCATCTGGCCGGCTAAGGCACAGGAACAAGGGCCAAGCTAGGCTTACAGAGAGGAAGTAATGCAATGGAGAAGCATCAGGAGGGTGCCAAGGAGAGGAGGGCAGTAACAGGGACACACCAGCAACTCCTGGCTTCCTGGGAAGACAGAACAACAACTGCATAGAATGGACAATCTGCCTAGGGCTAAAATCTCTGAACACCAGACAGAGATAAGAAAAGCTAATCCCCCCGACTCAGATAGAGATGGCAAACTCCACAGAAGCTAAAAAGTCCCAAAATTCAAAAAAAAAAAAAACAAGAAGAAGGGGGTGACTTTGGACATATTTTATGGAGCAAAAATACAAAACACAGAGGAGATAGAAGAGGAAACACAAACAAATGCTCCAAAACCTTCCAAAGGAAGTGGAAACTCTCCACAAACCCATGAAGAATTTGAATCTGAAATGATCAAAAAGATGGAAGCCTTCTGGGAGAAAAAGTGGGAAATAATGCAAAAGAAATTCAAGCATCTACAAAATCAGTTTGACCAAACTGTAAAAGAAAACCTGGCTTTAAAGCAAGAACTAATAAAGCAAAGCCAAAAGAGCAAGAAATTAGAAGAGAATATAAAATATCTCACTGACAAAGTGAGAGATTTGGAAAATAGAGGGAGAAGAGATAATTTAAGAATAATTGGACATCCAGAAAAGCCAGAAATAAACAGCAAACTCGACATTGTAATACAAGACATAATCAAAGAAAATTGCCCTGAGATTCTAGAACAAGGGAGCAATACAGCCACTGACAGAGCTCACAGAACACCCTCTACACTAAACCCCCAAAAGACAACTCCCAGGAATGTAATTGCCAAATTCCAAAGCTCTCAAACAAAAGAAAAAATCCTACAAGAAGTCAGAAAAAGACAATTTAGATATAAAGGAATGCCAGTCAGGGTCACACAAGACCTTGCAAGTTCTACTCTAAATGATTGTAAGGCATGGAACATGATCTTCAGAAAGGCAAGAGAGCTGGGTCTTCAACCAAGAATCAGCTACCCAGCAAAACTGACTATATACTTCCAAGGGAAAGTATGGGCATTCAACAAAATAGAAGATTTCCAACTTTTTGCAATGAAAAGACCAGAGCTCTGTGGAAAGTTCGATGTAGAAAATCAATGGGCATGGAATACCTGAAAAGGTAAATATGAAGGAAAGGGAAAAGGACAAAAATGTTATCTTCTTCTTTTACTCAAACTCTCTTCTATAAGGACTACATTTATATCAATCTATGTATACTAACATGTGGGGAAAATTTAATGTGTAAGTAGGGGGAAAAGAAAGACCAAATAGAATAATCGTTCTCACACAAAGATTCACATGGAAAGGGGAGGGGAAGAAAACTCCTATAAGAAGGAGAGGAAGAGAGTTTTTCTTAAACCTTACTCTCAGGGAAATCAACTCTGAGAGGGAAAAACATCCAGATCCATTGGGATCTTGAATTCTATCTTACCCAACAAGGGTAGGAAGAAGGGAAATCCAAGGGGGGAGGGGGAGAGGAAAAACAAAAGGGGAGGGAAAGAGAGGGGGGGAAGGGGAGGGAACAAAAAGGGAGGGACTAAAAAGGGAAACATATCAAGGGAGGGGACAAGGGGGACCAATTTAAAGTAAATCACTGTACTAAAAGGTAGAGCCAAAGAAGAAAATGTTAGAACCAGGGAAGGATATCAAAATGCCAGGGAGTCCACAAATGACAGTCATAACTTTGAACGTGAATGGGATGAACTCACCCATAAAACGTAGACAAATTGCAGAATGGGTTAGAATCCAAAACCCTACCATATGTTGTCTTTAAGAAACACACATGAGGCGGGTTGACACCCACAAGGTCAGAATTAAAGGATGGAGTAAGACCTTCTGGGCCACAACTGACAGAAAGAAGGCAGGAGTGGTAATCATGATATCTGATAAAGCCAAAGCAAAAATAGACCTGATCAAAAGGGATAGGGAAGGTAATTATATTTTGTTAAAAGGGACTTTACATAATGAGGTAATATCTCTAATCAACATGTATGCACCAAATAATATAGCACCCAAATTTATAATGGAGAAACTAGGAGCATTGAAGGAAGAAATATACAGTAAAACCATATTAGTGGGAGACTTAAACCAACCATTATCAAATTTAGGTAAATCAAACCAAAAAATAAATAAGAAAGAGGTGAAAGAAGTGAATGAAATCTTAGAAAAATTAGAATTAATAGACATATGGAGAAAAATAAATAGGGATAAAAAGGAATACACCTTCTTCTCAGCACCACATGGCACATTCACAAAAATTGACCATATATTAGGTCACAAAAACATAGCACACAAATGCAGAAAAGCAGAAATAATAAGTGCAGCCTTCTCAGATCACAAGGCAATAAAAATAATGATCAGTAAAGGTACATGGAAAACCAAATAAAAACCTAATTGGAAATTAAACAATATGATACTCCAAAATCGTTTAGTTAGAGAAGAAATCATAGAAACAATTAATAATTTTATCGAGGAAAATGACAATGGCAAGACATCCTTTCAAACCTTTTGGGATGCAGCCAAAGCTGTAATCAGAGGTAAATTCATATCCCTGAGTGCATACATCAACAAACTAGGGAGAGCAGAGATCAATCAATTGGAAATGCAAATAAAAAAACTCAAAAGTGATCAAATTAAAAACCCCCAGCAGAAAACCAAACTAGAAATCCTAAAAATTAAGGGAGAAATTAATAAAATCGAAAGTGATAGAACTATTGATTTAATAAATGAGACAAGAAGCTGGTACTTTGAAAAAACAAACAAAATAGACAAAGAACTGGTCAAACTAATTAAAAAAAAGGAAGGAAGAAAAGCAAATTAACAGCATCAAAGATGAAAAGGGGGACAGCACCTCCGATGAAGAGGAAATTAAGGCAATCATTAGAAATTACTTTGCCCAATTATATGGCAATAAATACACCAATTTAGGTGATATGGATGAATATATACAAAAATACAAACTGCCTAGACCAACAGAAGAGGAAATAGAATTCTTAAATAATCCCATATCAGAAAATGAAATCCAACAAGCCATCAAAGAACTTCCTAAGAAAAAATCCCCAGGGCCTGATGAATTCACCAGTGAATTCTATCAAACATTCAGAGAACAGTTAATCCCAATACTATACAAACTATTTGACATAATAAGCAAAGAGGGAGTTCTATCAAACTCCTTTTATGACACAAACATGGTACTGATTCCAAAACCAGGCAGGTCAAAAACAGAGAAAGAAAACTATAGGCCAATCTCCCTAATGAATATAGATGCAAAAATCTTAAATAGGATACTAGCAAAAAGACACCAGCAAGTGATCAGAAGGGTCATCCACCATTATCAAGTAGGATTTACACCAGGGATGCAGGGCTGGTTTAATATTAGAAAAAACATTCACATAATTGACCACATCAACAAGCAAACCAACAAGAACAACATGATTATCTCAATAGATGCAGAAAAAGCCTTTGATAAAATACAACACCCATTCATATTAAAAACACTAGAAAGCATAGGAATAGAAGGGTCGTTCCTAAAAATAATAAACAGCATATATCTAAAACCATCAGCTAATATCATCTGAAATGGTGATAAACTAGATGCATTCCCAATAAGATCAGGAGTGAAACAAGGATGCCCATTATCACCTCTACTATTTGACATTGTACTAGAAACACTAGCACTAGCAATTAGAGAAGAAAAAGAAATTGAAGGCATCAAAATAGGTGAGGAGGAGACCAAGTTATCACTCTTTGCAGATGACATGATGGTCTACTTAAAGAATCCTAGAGATTCAACCAAAAAGCTAATTGAAATAATCAACAACTTCAGCAAAGTTGCAGGATACAAAATAAACCCACATAAATCATCAGCATTTTTATATAATTCCAACACAGCTCAGCAGCAAGAACTAGAAAGAGAAATCCCATTCAAAATCACCTTAGACAAAATAAAATACCTAGGAATCTACCTCCCAAGACAAACACAGGAACTATATGAACACAACTATAAAACACTCGCCACACAACTAAAACTAGACTTGAACAATTGGAAAAACATTAACTGCTCATAGATAGGAGAAGCCAATATAATAAAAATGACCATCTTACCCAAACTTATTTATCTATTTAGTGTCATACCCATTGAACTACCAAAATATTTCTTTACTGATTTAGAAAAAAAAAAAAACATAACAAAATTCATTTGGAATAACAAAAGATCAAGTATATCAAGGGAAATAATGAAAAAAAAAACACATATGATGGGGGCCTTGCAGTCCCAGACCTTAAACTATATTACAAAGCAGCATTCATCAAAACAATTTGGTACTGGCTAAGAAACAGAAAGGAAGATCAATGGAATAGACTGGGGGAAAGAGACCTCAGCAAGACAGTATACAATAAACCCAAAGATCCCAGCTTTTGGGACAAAAATCCACTATTCAATAAAAACTGTTGGGAAAATTGGAAGACAGTATGGGAGAGATTAGGAATAGATCAACACCTCACACCCTACACCAAGATTAATTCAAAATGGGTGAATGACTTAAACATAAAGAAGGAAACCATAAGTAAATTGGGTAAACACAGAATAGTATACATGTCAGATGTTTGGGAGGGGAAAAGCTTTAAAACCAAGCAAGACATAGAAAGAATCACAAAATGTGAAATAAATAATTTTGACTACATCAAATTAAAAAGCTTTTGTACAAACAAAACCAATGTAATTAAATCAGAAGGGAAACAACAAATTGGGAAAAAATCTTCATAGAAACCTCTGACAAAGGTTTTATTACTCAAATTTATAAAGAGCTAAATCAATTGTTCAAAAAAATCAAGCCATTTTCATTTTAAATCACATTATATAATGCCACAAAGAAAATATTTCCAATGTGATTTTTATAGAAACTTTATATTCCCATTCATTTTGATGTCTGCAATTGAATCTAACTTTTCATATCTTGTCATACAGATATTGCTGAGATATTGCTGAGTTTAATTCAGACTCTGTTGATGTAATATTCAGTGTGGCCATTCCTTTCAACCTGGAAAGATGCTGTATATAGGACTTGCTATGATCAGTGGAAAATTAATTATCCAATTCTATCTAATCCAATAAGATTAGAAATCAATATTCAGAATGGCAGAATTCCTAGAATAGATCTATTATAATTCTATTCATGACCTTGGATGAAGCTCTTATCTCCCCCCACAGACACACACACATAATGGAGAGTAAATAAGTTAGGTCAGCAATAAATTCAGTGCTATTATCCAATTTCCAAAGTTGTCTATCTTTGGTGAGATTCACTTTGAGTTGTTTGTAAAAATGGAATTTTTGAGTAATTCCCACCATATTATTTCTTCTGCTCTAGGAGGACTGAGTACACCTGGAAAAATTTAGAAAAGGGATATTGAATTCACCTGATGATATTCATCATTCTCATACACTTTGGGCTCTTTGCTTCTTCTCAAAAATACTTAAGTGAAAAGGGGTGTGGGAAAATACAGATGTGATATGTTGTATGAATTTTCATTCTTTGTCCCATATGTCATTTCTATAAGTGGAAAGTTCTCAATGCCATTACAAGGTAAAGGTTATGGGAATTTTTTTCCATGTCACATACTTAAAGGACACGGGCAAAAAGTTCAATCCATCAACACTGTTCAAATAACATAGTTTTAAACATGTGAAGATAGGTATAGGAAAATGACTTGTAATTTTGGAGGGAGGATTAGGAATTTCCAGATCAGGAAACTCCTTCTACTAATTCAGGTTGGCATTGTTTCTGAAACCTATAGTCTTGGAGTTTTGCAGAGACCAATGAAACACTAAATGATTTGTTTATTCACCAGTTGGCAAAAATAACTAAGTATATCAGGATGCAATAATATGACCACAATATCCCAAATGAATTCTTCCGCCTGTTTGGGAGGCATTTGTGGTATTTCCTTTAGAAACAAAAATTTCTAGTTATAGTTCTAAGATATTAACCCTGGAACCTCAAATTTATTCCTATAATAGATAGGTTTTAATGCCAAAAGTGCTCAAAAATTTGTATAATTTATTAGTTAGCATATAGCTCCATTTTTTGCAAAGGAAAGTTCACATTGTCAAATCAGCCTATCTCATTCAAGCACTATCAATGACTGTCAATCATTTCATGTTATCTCAGACCAAAAGCAGTTTTCATTTTAAAATTTCTGGACATATTTTAGCTTCATGAAGATTTGAAAAAATATCTAAATTATAAACATAATACAATACAAATATATAGATTTCTAATTCATAATTAATAACCAAATAACAAACAAGATGATGATAAAGAAATTTCCTGGAAAGAAATGTGAAATGATGTAAAATTAAGTGATAGAATAAGGAGAATAGTGTATATAGTAGAAACTGTGATGTGTGACAATCTTCCATGAATGACAACTATTATCAGCAAGTCCAGGATAAGAACAAGAGGCTCATGACAAAAAAAAGATACCCACTCTTAAAGTAAGATCAGAGAGAATCTGAATACAAATTGAAAAATACCATTCCTTACTTTTTCCCCATGATTTTTTTCAAGCATAGCATAAGCAATAAACATCTTTTTTCACATGATGAAGATGGAAATGTATACTATATGATAATATATGTAGAACCTATTACCTGCCTTCTTGGAAAAAGGGGAAAGTGCGAGGGAGAGAGAGAGAATGGATTGAAAAATATTCAGAAAGAAAATATTAAAAATTGCATTGATATAAAAAAAGAAAAAAGAAAAAACATATAGTGTATTTAAAATAGAATTTATTATATTTATGTCACAACACTAACTGCTATGTTACTAAGATTAACTGCTAAGGAGAGGCAATCAACAAAGACTAGGAACATTAGTTTAGTTTCAGAACATTTCAGTTCCAAATGTTTTATTGACATTCATTGTAGTTTCTTGAGAGATTCACTTAATTTCCTTGTGTAAAAATTTCTATTAAAAATCATAAATATGTTTTTCTTTAGGTGGGGGTAGAGAGTACCAAATGAACTAAAAGCTTATTACAAATATAATATTATTGCAGAGGGGAAAATACTTTCATTTTTCCCTTTCTTTCAACCTTTCATTGCTATCCCATGACCTCTATATTGCTCTTCATTTTAAAAATTCTCATTGAAAGTAAATTGATCTAAAGTTTTGATAATCAAAATAATTTTATGCATATGCAACTCAAACAAACAAAAAGCTGTTTTTGCACACGGCAATATATTTTATCGGGTTGACTTAAATATTTAAATTTGTTTCTTTGTTCTCACAATGTCCCACCATCCTGTTCTCTAACTTTAAAACAGATTTGTAGTACAGCTAACAATAGAAGATCATAAGAGTAATATGCATATAAAAAGAATCTAAAAATATATTTCTGAGCATTCATAAAGAGCTTAACAAAATATGGAAAATACTAGAATTTTAGAAAAGTAATTTTATACAATATCATGAAATTAGTAATAAGACAATGTGTTTATTGCTTTCTGTTCATTGAGAGAAGTACAAAGTCCAATAAACAAGATGGGCAAATAAACAATTGATAAGCTTTCAAATATCATGGAGAAGGTTGAAATGAAACATATATATATATATGTATATATATATATATATATGCTTCAGACTTTCATGATCGCATAAACAGAACTGAGAACAAAGGTATTTTCAACAATGTGGAATAAAAGACTTGTTTAGGAATCTTCAATTATTCAATTGTAAAGACATATATGAAATAACCAGTGTGAGTTACTACATCTGGAAAGAAGAGAGATTAATGACTTTAGTTTTCATTTGTTTTCAACTCTTCTTTCTTATCCTATCCATCTACATCAACCAGTGTCAAGGAAAACTTCTGGTAGTGGATTATCAATGACAGATGCTTGAGAAGAATTGTGTACTGAGGGATTTGAATGTGTAGAGACTTGGTTAGGAAATACAAAATGTTTTCTTGAGAAATAAAAGCTGGTAGTACAGGTAGGAAAGAATGAACATTGTCATTCAGAATACTTACATTGAAAGAATCGCAACTCCTTTGTGGTCCATTATAATGTTAAAAACCAAGTAAAAATGAAGATGGACTTCATTAAGCTAATACTATCTCAGTTCATAATTAATATATAAACCTAAACTATGTGTAGGATATTAGATATATATGCATATATATAATACAAATAAATATATAATATAGACATATGTTCTATATTATATATTTATGTGTGTATTAATGAATTGTTATTATTTAATAATTTTTATTTTATTTCTATATTATATATTTATATAGGTCAAGGAAGTATGCAGTTTTCATGTTGTTTTTCTAACAAATCTCTGAGGAAGATATTATTATCCCTACTTCAAAGATAAGTAAAAGGAGAAGATTTATGTAATTTTCACAGGTCATGAAGTAACTGTATGAGAAGTGATTTGAACCCAAATCTTCTTGTCGCTAAGACACTCTATTGGCTACACTCTCCTGAATATTCTTGTTCAGATATACAATATTTGTTTTCTAAATATACTTTATTCTTATTCTTCTTTATATAATAAAAAAGAAAGCTAAATTGTCATTCTTCAGAATAATTAACATGGTTTAATGGTAGAAGCACTATACTCAGTCAGAAAAGATCAAGATTCAAATATTGCCTTCTCAGTATTTCATACTGTGTGAACATGGGCAAGTCATTTGACCTTTCTGACTTTCAAATCCCTGATAATGTTAAAATTCTCTGATCATAGGATTCTTATGAATATCTAATGAAATAATATAAGTACATTACTGCATTAACCTATATATATGAATTTATGATACTTAATATATTATTTAATGAATCATATATATTCTATATCTATCATAGAATCAAAGTTAAGTAATCTATATTTAAATTTATAATTGAACTTTGTCCATTCTAAGGGAATTTCCTTTATTTTAGTAGTATGGAATGAAATCATTAAAAAAGTAATAAATATGCACTTTTACTTTTGAATTATGTGTATCCTGTATACATAAATTATGAATGTGTGTTTTATTGGAACAAACTTATTTTCTTATTACAAGATACAGAATAAGGTGAAAAAGTACATGCCCCTAATATGCTTTCTAATAATTTATTCAGGTTCTGAACTTTTAATAGCAGATTATATGAATAAAAGAACTCATAGAGTATAGTTTACCTATACTTTCCAAGGACAAGTTGATTTCATAATGACAAATATACTTTAATTAGAAAAGACCCTTGTGTCTACAGTTATATTTCATAGGATTTCTAAACTTGAGAAAAATATGCCAAACAGCTTTTGTTAAAAATGAGAATTTCAATATTCAATGAAGATAAGAATTGTATGAAAAGAACTTTAACCCCAAAAAAGTACTAGGACATCTTGCATTTTAGTGCATTTAATGCAAATTCTATTTCTGATAAATCATTAAAGTTTTTAGTAGTCTCAATTCTAAGATCATTTCAGAGGTCAATTTGTTCACTACATGTCAGAAAATACTGAATATCAAAAATATTTAAGTCCTCAAAATTGAATTAAAGATTGACCAAAAATGTAAAAGAGGTTCATTTCCTTATTTCTAGATTTAGGCAATCCCCATGATGCAGTAGTGGTTGTTACAAAATACATTTTTTCTAATTAAAAGAAAAGACTAAAAATGAGCTGAGGCGATACTAAGGAAACAGCTTCTCTGAATCTTTAAACAGGAGGAAATTGCTGTATAAGTGTATTTGAGCCAGATGGAACAGTCAGAATGGGAAATCTATTCCAATGGTGAAAGAAAATGACAACTGAAGGGCTCTTCTACCTGAACTGATTAAAATCTTAAGCAATTGGACAGATGTGTCCAAGTCTGGCTCACTGAACCAGTTAAAGGAGAGATCTGCCTACAATAAAATTTGTCAATTTTCTAAATACACCTGTCTCATGGCACTGTTGGGATCTTGTGAGTAAATCTATTTCCTTTTCCTCCTGTGAATCCAAGAGATTGAAGCATGTTTCATTTTCCTGTTCCCCTATGCCACTGGAGATTTTGATAGTAGTGAATTATATTCAATCATTTTGTTCCCCAACCAATAATCAATCAATGATTTATGATCATTTATTAAAAATTTACTATGTTCCAGGTACTGTGCTAAGACTAAGGGTTGAGGGGCAAGAAGAGTTACAGATAAATACAAAAACATGGTTGCTGTACTCAAAGGGCACAGATTTTAATGGAAAATACTATACTGACAACAACTATATCAGCCATAAAAGATGAAATTGGGTGGTATTAGCTGGGGTATGGTATAGTATGGTATGATTTGGGGGGGTGGAGAAGAACCAACAACCTTTTTAGAAGGTGAGATTTGAGCTGAATGTTAAAAATGGCAGAAGGCAGGGGTGAGAAAGCAGAATAAACCAAGAATGATAGACAGCTTGGTAAAGATAATGTACTTGGTTGACTTGATACCATTTTTGAGAAATAGCAAGTATCCTGTATCACAGAATTTTAGAGTATGTGGAATGGTATAAAGTTTAAGGAGACTTAAAAGGTAAGAAGTGATCAAGTTGCAAAGGATTTTAAAAGTGAAACACATGCTGATCATACGTTATAGGCCTGATTTTCTTTTATAAATGGGTTGCTTGTTTGTTTTTTTCATTGTTGGCAGTCATACTATTACTCAGGATCAGAGTATATATGGAAGGATAGTCTTCCATGAGGAGAGCCAAGATGGCAGGATAAAGGAAAGAACACACTGAAGTTCTCCCAACGTCTCCTTTATACAATTTTAAAATAGTCCCTCAAAGTGGACTCTGTAATAGCAGAACTCACAAAAGAACAGCATGAAATCATTTCCACCACAGGGCGACCAGCAACAGGCTTTAGGAGCAACTGAATGAGATTCAATAGTTTCCAGAGCTCTCACTCCTCAGATTGTAAGGATGTTTGACAACTGGTCATAAGATTACAGGAGTCCTTTTACTGGTCCTGGGTACAGGACTCTACTGAATTATCAATATGTGAATCTGGTCCCAGTGCTGGGTCAAAGTTCCAGTGTGAGAAAGAGCATTAGCTCACCAAATCTTGTGGGGAATGGGGATGATGGTTACAATTCTAGGGAAGAAAAGACTGTGATGACTCAAAGATGATACCACAGGCAAGGAGAATAGTAAATATATTTCTCTTTAGATCATAACACTTTGGAAGAATCTAAAACTGATAGATCCTCAGAATTATCTCTGAAAACAGGTGAACAAAAATAAGTCAGTTGAACAGTATTCCCTCCACCCTGGAAGCAGAACCCAACTTTAGCATAAAATTAAAAGTCAAGAAGGAAACTGGAAAACGGGATTAAATAGACATCAAAAGAATCCTCTGATGACCTTGTGAAAGTGATTCCAAAATGAAAACTCTCAGGAATATAATTGTCATTGTCCAAGTCTCCAAGGTCAAAGAGAAAACATTGTTAGCAGTCAAAAGGAAACAATGAAAATAAGCCAGGCAGAATAACACAAAATTTATTAACTTCTTTCTTTTTATATTTTATATTTTTAAATATTTTTCTTGGTTACATGACTTATGTTCTCATGCTCCTCTCTTCCCTCCCCACTACTGGATTTGACAAACAATTCCATTGATTATACATGTATTATCATTCAGAACCTATTTCCATATGATTCTTTCTTTTAATACAGTAATATTTTAAATTCAAAACCCCAAATCATATACCCATATAAACAAGTGATAAATCATGTATTTTCTTCTGCATTTCTTCTCCAACTGTTCCTTCTCTAGATGCGTATAATATACTTTGTCATAAGTCCCATGGTATTGTCAAGGATAATTACATTGCTTTTAGTAGCAAAATCAATTACATTCGATCATTCCACAGTGTTTCACTTTCTGTGTATAAGATTCTCCTGGTTCTGCTCATTTCACTATGTATCAGTTCATATAGGTCTTTCTAGTTCTCATAGAAATCAAGTAATTCATCATTCCTTATAGCACAATACTATTCTTTCACCATCATATACCCCAATTTGTTCAGCCATTTCCCAATTGAAGGATATCCCTCATTTTCCAATTTTTGCTACCACAAAGAGTGCGGCTATAAACACTTTTTTACAAATAGATACTTTCCCATTTTTTATTTCTATCTTAAAAGACTGAAGTGTTGGGAATAGGATATTCTAGAAGGCAAAGGAGTTAGGATAAACCCAAAAATCATCTCCCCAGAATTAGTGAGTACAATCATCTGAGGAGGAATGAGTATTCAATGAAATAGAGGAGATTTAAGCATTCCCAGTGAAAATACTGTATCTAAATAGAAAGTTTGATTTCCAAATATAAGATTTCAAGAGAACCATTAAAAGGTAAAAGAGATTCAATAAGGTTTCATTTATTTTATATTCTTACAGAAGAAGATTATAATTGTAATTCCCAAGAGATTTATCATTATTAGGACAGTTATAAAGAGTTTATATAGACAGGGGACATGGGTGTGGGTTGAATATGATAAAATGAGATTTAAAACAATAAAATTAAGGGGTAAGAAATAACAAATTATCTTAAATAATAGAGGCAGAATTTAAAGAGTGTTTACAGTGGATGGAAAGATCAGCCTTGTGGGAGGAAAGAGCCCTTAAACATTATTTTCATTGTAATTAGCTTAAATAGTGAATAATATATACGCTCTCTTGAGCATAGAAATCTATCTTACCCTACAGAAACTAGGAAGGGAAGGGGATAAAACAGTGATGGTGAACCTTTTAGAAAGCAAGTGCTCAAAAAGAAATCCTCATGCCACATGTGAGTTGCTCCATTACCCTAGAGAGGGAAGGGAGGAAGCAATCCCAGTGGGAGTACAGAGATGTGGGTGATGTGAGAAATATACTCAGGAGCAGTAGAAAAGGGAGGGGGAGCATCCCAGGCCTATCGCCCCTTGGCTTTCTAGTAACAAACTCAGGCAGGCTCTGTTTGGGGGCTATGGTGTATGTGACCACAGAGAGAGCTCTGAGTGCCCCCTCTGGCATGAGTGATATAGATTTGACAACCCAGGGATAAAAGAGGAAATATCAATAGAAAAGGGTAGACTGAGGAAAGAAATGAACAGAATCAAAATATATTTGAATATGGGAAGGTTTTAAGGAGAAAGTGTGTAAGATAAAAGGGAAGGAGGTGGGATAGAGAGAAATACACAATAATTATAACTGTGAAAAAAATCAACAACTTCAATACAGGCTTCATTTCTCAAATATATAAAAAACTGAGTCAAGTGTATAAAATATGAGTTATTCCCTGATTAATAAATGGTCAAATGATATGAAAAGACAATATCCAGATGAAGTAATGAAAGCTCTCAATAATCCTTTGAAAAAATTAAATTAGTATAAGATTAGAGAAATGAAAAATATAACAATCCTCAAGCAGCTCTCCATACCTATGAAACTGGCTAATAAGAAAAAAAAGGAAAATGACAAATACATTTGAGACACTGATGCACTGATGATGATGCATAATCTGGAGAATTATTTGGAACTATTTCCAAAATGCTACACAATCACATATCCCCTTTGAAAAAATCATACTATCCAGGAATATATGGTATGTATCCAACAAAATATAAACAAAAAGGGAAAAGTCTTATTTGTATAAAATTGATATTAATAGGTGTTATTTTTGTAGTGGCAAAGAATTGAAAATTGAGAATATGTTCATCATTTGAAAAATGATGATAGAAGCTATGGTATCTGATTTTGATGAAATACTACCCTGTTAAAAGAAATAAGAATGATGCTTTCAGAAGAATCTTTAAATACTTACATATATTGATGCAAGTTGAAATGTGCAAAACCACAACAATATTTCATACAGTTACAACATCATACAATGATCAATCATATGATATTGTCATATTGTCAATGTTAGTTGTCAATGTCAAGTATTTTTAGCAATACAATGATCTAGGAAAAGAAAGAACTGATGGACTGAATGAGGAATGAAGCATGCTCTTTTATACTTTGTTTCTTTTGTGTCTTTTTTCACATCATGACTAATATTGTGAATAAAAATTAATCTTGGAGATTTTATACTAAATTTATAAGTATTTATTAGTCAAGAGAAATAGAGAAGAAAATTTTACTAGGCTAACTAAATCAATGTCCCCAGGTGAGTTACTTCTGCTTCTTCAGGTCCTAGATTCCCCAGGGGCCTAGCAAACCACATAGTCCATCAGACAGATTAAGGCCAGGCAAAAAGTGGACTTGAATTCAGGAAGGGAGCCCAGGAGACTTAGATCCTGTATTCCTGTCCAGGTGGGACCATGGCCCTTGAGGTGCTGCTTGCCAGAGATAGCTTACATAGATAAGCCCCAGCTTGCCAACAAGAGAGCTCCTTTCACAGGCCCCAAAATGATCAAGAGAACTTTCCCACTTGTCCTGGTTCTTTGATCTTACCCATGAAGTTATACCTATTCTGATTTCCTTTGAATAGTCTGAGTCATTCAATACTGCAGGATCAGAGGCCATGTAGGGGGGCTTTTGTTCCACCTTAATGTTCACATGCCAACTATGAGTTGCATTTCTATGTTAATTTCACACACTTATATGAAAATGTTTTGTATAACTATGTATGTATAAAGCATATGTAATTCATTGTCAACTCAGAAACAAAAAAGAATAATTTGATAAACAAATTTTAATAAATAACAACTGTAAAATGTTTTTATATGGAATTGGGGAAAATAAAATATTACATTTTACAAAAAGATTGGTAGTATTCACTTATTTTTCTCCAGAAGGAATAATAAACTTATAAAGCTAATATTATGATGGTGCAAGCATTGGTTCCAAGTTGAAGAAGTTTTACTCCTCTTTTTATGAAAATAAGTGTGGCTTGAGTTTGGAGTGACTTTACCTACTCCAGGGAAATAGAAATTCTTAGTATTGCTTAAACAAGAAAAGTGAATGAGAATGTCATATGAACCAAGAATAACTAATAACTAAATATCTTACCTTTTCAAAACAAACATTTAAATACATTGATACTATCCAGGCGTACATGGAATTGATGATGCCCACTAGAAAAAAACAACTTAATATTGCAACTTAATATAATATAGTAAAATATTTAGTAACAATGTAGTAACAACTTAAGATATTATAGTACTCATGAGAAAAATGAAAAATAATGCAGAACAACGCAAAACTAATTAAAAATCAATTCTTTTATGCTCCATAAGGCTCTTAAATGCTCCTTATATTTGACTTTATATACTAATTTCTATCTTCTCTAATATTTATCATTAGTTCATCAAATACTTTTGTTATATCTACTATCCAAAACTACAATGATAATCTCAGAAATTATAGAGATGAAAATATAGTCTCTGTCCTAAAAGGACCTAAAATCAAGTGAGAAGGTAAGAGATATTCATAAGTAAATAAAATATAAAATCAAAAGACTAATGAATAAAGAGAATTAAAACATAAAAATATGAAATATTGAAGAATGTAGAGAAATGTCATCTTGAAGAAATAAAATCTAGTCCAACCCTTGCTTATATTGTTACTTTTATTTACATCTTTATATAATCATTGTTGACTTTGGTTAAAGTCCTCTGTCTAATGAGGGATACTACACCATCTCCAAAGGCAATCCATTATCCTTTTGAAAAATTTTAATAAGTAGAAAATTAACATTAAGAATAAATTTGCCTCCTTTGAACTACAAAATTGTTCCCATTTTTGCCTTCTAGGACAAAACAAAAATATCCACCTCTCTCTTCCCCATAACAGACATTTGAAAATTAGAAAACTTGTCATATCCTCCCTCCCCTGTCTGCTCTCCTCAAAGTTAAATATTCTTAGCTCCTTTACCCAATCACTATATGACTTAGAATGGAGACCTTTCACCATCCTGGTTGTTCTTCATGATCACTTCCCAGCTTATTGATGTCTTTCCTGAAGTCACTGGAAAAAAATTTCCTTCAGAAATGAATATAAAACTCCAGATGTGACCTTACAAGCTCAGAACACACTAGAATTGTCACCTCCTGTTTTGGGAAATGAATATCTGGCTTAATTTAGCCACTTTATTGACAACCATATTATACAATGTTTTGTTAAAACATGTTGAGCTTGAAATTCAATAAAATATCCAGATCATTTACAGAGAAGCTCCTATCTCATTAGCCATCTCTTTATAATATGTGGTTGATTTTTTTAACTTAGAAAACACACTTTGGAGGAGCTGTAAAAATCATCTAAGAAAAACAAAAGCTTTTTTTAACATTTGAGGATATGGAGACAGTCTACTTCAGGCAGAGAACATATTAAATATGTAGTAATTCCATTTCACTATTTCACTAAATCATATAGTATGAGAAAGGGATTAACATAGAACTTGGAGTTATATTTTGAAGGTTCTTGCATACTCAAGCAGAACAATTGATGTTTTATCTGTATACAATAAGAAACCATTTATTTGTCAATCAACATAAAAATTATGGCTACCGATATACATTAAGAAGGGGAGAAATTGGAGACAGAAAGAATATTTTACAAGCTGTTACTATAATAGAAACTGGAACATGAATTGGGGTGCTGTCAGTGATAATGGAAAAGAGACAAATACAGAAAAATCATGGGAGACGAATTGATAGGACTTGGACACTTGATTAGGTAAAATAATGGAAAAGAAAGGAAAAGTGATATATAATTCTGATATTTTTTTTTTCTTAGATGATTGAGGAATTACATTGCCATTGTTAGAAATTGGGAAGTTAGAAACATGAGCAAGTTTGAGGACAAAAACAATTAAATTAAAGGCAAATCTTGATCCAGATAATGGAGAAACATAATGGTGGAGCTATCCAGACAAAAGTTCAACATGTGATAATGTAATAAAGGGTCGAAACTGATATTTGATAATGATATTTTATTGCTAAAATTTAGAGTTTACTCTTGAAAGAAATGTAATTTTTAGGATCACTAAAAAGGAATATATTGGATAGACTAGGAAATAGAAAGGGACAGAATCATTCATAATTTGGGAATAAAGAAGTGGGTAAAGAAATAGCCAAGGGAGTGTCAGATATAAGAAAATGATGAGAACCCTGTGATAGAAACTGAATGATGAAAATGTATCAATGTTGGGGTCACCCAAAGTGTTTAAGGCTATAGAAATATCAGAATGATAATAACTAAAGAATATAATCTGATATTTATAAGAATTGTTCTAGCCTAAGCTTGGGAGTAAAATGACCTGAGTTGGGATATTGCCTCAAACCCTTACTAGGTATGTGACACTTTATTAAATAACTTTTAAGGCTCATTTCCTCTAATTTCAATGGAGGATAGTAATAATAATTACCTTTCTAGGTTATTGTGCAGATCAACTAAGATAATATATGTGAAACACTTTGAAAACCTTTAAGCACTATTTAAATGCAAGGAATTGTTATTATTAAATCTTCCTTATTTAATTTATCAAGTTGTATTTAAGTTTATATAATGCTATCCCCTCCTATAACTGTATAGTTCTTCAGTTCCTTTTAATTTCATTAATTACCTTTAAAGCCATATCATAGTCATGAGTAAATCCTATTGCACTACTTTCAATGACACCTATGAGAATGATTTTTTCTCCTAGTTACAGACACTCTAGTTCTACTGTTTTGTTACCAATTTGTATTTATCCATTTTCATTTTAGCTTATTTATTATTACTTATATGAATTGTATATAGACATTTGACACCATGGCTTTTTTGTTGCTTCCCTTCTTGGATTTTGACTCTGATTAGTTCTTCCATTTTTTAAACTGCTTTTTGTCATCTCATTTTTAATTTTACTTACTGTGGAATTTGGCATGGAATATATTTATGGAAAAGTATATCCTTTTCCTTTTCTTTTCAGTATAAGGTATCATTGACCAGATTAAAATTAGGGGAAAAAAAAGAATTTAAACCAGTCCAGATCCCTGGTATCAGGAGGAAAGGGACTGAACTTGGCAATTAAAAAGTCATAGTGACCTTGAAGAAAGCCATTTCACAAGAGTTGAGGAAAAAGAAGTCAGGCAATAGTAAATTTGAAATTGAATAAATGGTAAGTTAATACAAATTGCAGATATATTATACTTGAATTAGGAGAGATGGCATTGAGGGTAATGTCTTGAGGACTTTGTAGGACCAAAGGAAAATTATTTTTGGTTAGAGAAGATCTGAATGTTTTTGTACACAGAGTATTAAAGGAGATATTAAAGACAAAAGTACACCTGGGATGGGCAGAGAATAGAGATCTGACCCTGGAGTCAGAAAAACCTAAATTCCATTTGGTTTCAGAAACTGACTTGCTTTGTGACCCTAAACAAGCTACTTAATGTTGTTTGCTTCAATTTCCTCATCTGTAAGATGACCTAGAAGAGGAAATGGAAAGCAACTCCAGTATCCTTGACAAGAAAACCCCAATTTCAATCATGAAAATTGGAATATGACTGAAATCCCTCAACAATAATACTGAAGATATATATATATATATATGTATGTATATATACATATATAGAGAGAGAGAAAGAGAGAGAGAGAGAGAGATGATAATTAAAGAAATGTGTTTAAAAAACAGAGGTAATGAGACCAAGAACAAAGATTGAGGTGTTAGCCTTGGAAAAGAAGGAAAAAAAAATTTCTCCACTAAGAAAGAAAGGTACAAAAAGATGAAGTGTTGTAATACCATCTTTCAACAAAGCTGTTGTTATTTCATGTGCACAAGTCATAAAATAAAATAAGCATTGATTATATTTTTTAATAATCAGAGCACTGCAATAGATGATGAGAATAAAAAGAAAAAATAAAAAATAGCTTATGTCCCAAAAGAGTTTGTATACCGAGTGAAGATGTTGTATTTAAGTCAGAAATATATCAGATAAAAAGAGCAAAAAGAAGGTAATTTTTGAAAAGTAGTCCTATCAGCAATCTGGAAAGTTTGCCAGTATCAGTTGATAATTTAGTTATAATAAAGGATGTTAGAGATTTGAAGTATTAGAGATTAGAAGAGAAAGTATAACAGACATTGGACAATTTAATGGATAGGTACAAAACGTAACAGGAGAAGGTGAACTATAAGTAGAAACAGCAAATAGGCAGATATGGCTCAGAAGTAGTGTGTGGAGGGATATAATACATATATAATATATTTAATAACATATACATGTGTTATATATACAGGCCGGCTAAACCGTGTGAGAGTAGCCATCCTGTCATAGACCCCTGGTGAACCAGGGCTTTGCTCACCCAGCATGTGAAGACTACTTTGGCTGAACAGACGGAAGAAACCAATAAGAAGGTTCAACGGCTGAGATGGTGACACAGCAAAGCACAGTGGAGTGCTCAGGGCGTGTTGGAGCACAAAAGACAACACAGCCATCCAATACAGCTGAGGAAGTCTCCAGGTATAACGATTTTTCGTGCCACTGGACCCAGGCTTTCAATGCCGAGAGAGTGGGACTGTCTCTGTGCATTGACTTTTCCACTTAAATCTCCTTCACACACAAGTGTCTTTGTGCACACTCATCTATCATAGATGAAAACACACAAAGACAATTGTCATCCTCGGTTACCGAGAGACTACTATTACTACTACATGTGTGCTATCTATATACACATATATTATATATAATTATATATGTAAATATAGAAACATTTATAAATGTGAATATATATACATATATAAATTCTGACAATAATCAGTTGAACAGTGTTGGGGAAATGGCACAGACACACTCCCACCCCTTTGGGGCAAATCACTTAGGCAGCTAAGATGGACTGAAGTGGGAAGAAATGGGGAAAATAATTAGAAAACCACTGAAACAGACCAGACATGAAATTATTAGAAACTTGTCCCTGACAGTGTCTGTAAGAGTAGTGAGAGGCAGAGCCAGACCCACAGAGACAGACACCTAATCCCAGAGAGAAATAATCAAAGACATATATAAAGACAGACACAAACTAGAGACAGAAAGCCAAAGAGTAAGATGCACTGAAACAGAGAAATAGAGAGACTCATATAGTCAGAGAAAAGGATAGAGTCAAAGAGATAGATATACAGAGAAAGAAACAGTGACAGAGATTAGAGATAAAGAGACACATTCAGAGAGACAAAGAGTTTCTGAGAAGAGAGAGAGAGAGAGAGAGAGAGAGAGAGAGAGAGAGAGAGAGAGAATTCATAGAGCAACAGGCAATGAGATAACAGAGAGATTTTTACACCTAAAGTTACATGAAAGGATGAAGAATGAGAAATAATATTCAATAGGAAACAATTTTGAATTGTCCAGGGATTACAAAAGATTGGCCAAATAAGCCTCTTTTGTATCTGATTCATAACATTAAAATATTTCTGATGAAGATATATCTCCCTATTCAAGTCTAGTCATTCTTTCAGAATAGGTCCTCACAATCTTTTAAAAATTCCCCACTTTATCTAGTCTTTAAAAATGTTATTAAAATATATTTTTCAAAACAAATTTTTATTTGATCCAAATGAAGTTTTGAGTGTTTAACCATATTTTTATGCCATGCAGCAATTTAAAAATTTTAATTTAATTTTTTCAAGAGCATATGTCAATACAATTTTTAATATTTTTTCTGACATTTTCCTATCAATATTCTCTCCCTCCTTCCCACTTTTACTCATTCCCCATGATGACAGATAATATAATACATGTTGTACATTTTTATTATATAATGCATATGTTGTTACCTTGAAATAGTTTTAATAAAAGCTAAAATTTATAAAATATCTTAAGGTTTGTGGATCACTTTATGTATACTATTTCATT
Source organism: Monodelphis domestica (assembly GCF_027887165.1). Taxonomy (NCBI): domain Eukaryota; kingdom Metazoa; phylum Chordata; class Mammalia; order Didelphimorphia; family Didelphidae; genus Monodelphis; species Monodelphis domestica. Next base: position 474,076,699 of record NC_077228.1, read on the forward strand.
TGATCCTTATAACCCCTGTAGATAGGCACTACAAATAACATTATCCTTATTTATAGATGAGAATACTAAAATATAGTGATGTTGAGTTTGGGAGGAGATTTTTTGCCTCTCATGATTCTAAATTGACAATTCTACTCTTCCATGATATGTTTTAGAACATAATGATTATATATTTAAAGTAGAGTAATTGTTGGTACATCACTTATAAACTGCTACATGAATTTTGGCCAACTAAGTCTATAAAATGAATCCTATTTTTCTTCTATAAGTTGCTATTAATTTCAATCAATTAATAAGTGCTAAGGATATAAAAAGATGTTTAATATGAGGTATAACAGGCAAATTACTATATGAAAAACAAACAATATACAAAAGAGATAGTAAGAAAGGCATGTAATATGAAGAACTCTCAAAATGCTTTGCCCTATGAATTTCTTACTTAAGTAAATTTTTTTCATTTTTTTGTTTGTGATTGGTTTTTCCAATTTCTACACACAAAATATGATCAGTGTACTGTAGAATATAGTGCTTGGTTGCTTGCTTTCATTGTCATTACTTTAAGTGTTAAAGTTCTTTGAAGTTGATAGGTTTTACATTTCCTTTCAATACAACCCAATTAAATTATAATCAACATTTTAAATTTAGGATGTTAGGTAATGATGATTCAGTGCAAAACATAAATAAGGAAAAAACAGAACTTTAAAAAAACTTACATTTTAATGGAAAGAAATAGCACATACAAAATAATTACATTCTTTGAAGGAGAATGGACTAACAGATGTGGAAAGGAAAACTGAAGCAAGTTTTGGACTTCCTGCCAATCAGGTGGAACAAACAGCAGTTGGAATGTTAGAGAGAAGATATTGACAAGAAGGACAGTTGGTAGGTAGAGGGGCAACTGGGAGTGGCAGTTGGTCTTATGACTCTCTCTCTTCCTGGCCCTTGGACTGGAAAGTGCACTCTCTCCCTGTCTCGGGATGGAAGTTCCTCTATTCCTGGATTTCACCAACTGTGTGCTCTACCTGGATTCCTGTGATAGTGTCATTGATCAAAAGTATTTAAGGGGAGCAGTTTGAACTGTAAGACTGGTCTTTAGGAGCATCATCCCAAAGAGACAGACCCAACTAGCTCTGAAGGTCTGAACTTTTCTTCATCTTGTTGTCTACTGCTAAGACTTTGAACTTAAAAAAGCTAGCATAAATATATCATAGACAGGAATAAAAGAAACCCTCCACCAGACTGCAAGGCCTGGCCATAGCTCAAAAGCTGAGAGAGACTCAAACCTCATCTAGGGAAATTCCAATTCCCTCTTCCCTGATACCCCCTCAATCCAAACTTATTATTATTTCCAAAGTCAAAAAAACCATTACCAACTTTTGTCCATTCTTTCATTGTAGAAAATAAGAACATACAGATTTTGCAGTGGATAAAAAGCAATCACTGAATTAAGTCAGGAAAATCTGAATTTGAATATCACTTCATATATTTACTACCTCTATCATGCTGGGCAAGTTACTTAACCCCTGTTTGTTTCATTTTCCTCATCTGTAAGATAACTATAACAACAGTACCTACTTCCTATATTTGTTGTGTGTATCAAATGAGTTGAATATTATAAAATCCTTATAACAGTTCCTGTCAGATTATGAATATTACATATTTATTATTAAACCAAACACAGGATGACAAAAAAGCCAGGGATGAGATTCAGTCTTTAAAAACCAGAATACAACAACTAGAAGAAAACAACTTCACAAAGCACAAGGAAACTATAAAACAAAATCAAAATAATGAAAAAATTGAGGAAAACATGAAAGCTCTCATTCACAAAAATGGAAGATTTAGAAAACAGGTCCAGGAGAGACAACTTAAGAATCATTGGTCTACTGGAATATCATGACAAAAGAAAAAGCCTGGACGTCATTCTACAGGAAATTATCCAAGAATACTGCCTTGACATTCTGGAGCAAGAAGGAAAAGTGGAGATTGAAAGAATCCACAGATCACCTCCTGTATTTAATCCCTAACTGACAACACCCAGGAATGTTATAGCCAAATTCAAGAACTACCAGACCAAGGAAAAAATATATAAGCTGCTAAGAAGTTATTCATATACCGTGCAACTAAAGTTAGGATAACATAGAATTAGGCTGTGTCTACACTGAAAGACCAAAAGGCATGGAATATGATATTCCAGTAAGCAAGGGAATCAGGTCTACAACCAAGAATCAACTCCCCAGCAACACTGACTATATTCTTGCAGCAGAAAGTATGGTAATTTTATAAAATAGAAGACTTCCAAGCATTCATAAAGAAAATATCAGACTTGAACAGAAAATTTGATGCCCAAACACAGACTCAAGACAATCACCAAAAGGTAATTAAGAAAGGGGAAAAAATAAAACAAAACAAAAAAAAACTTTTTAAAGGGACCCAATGATTTAAAATGATATATATCCCTACAAGAAAAGAGGATATTGTTAACTATTAAAAATTGCTATTAATACCTTGGTAGATAGAAGAATTATACTTAGAGGGAACAGTGACAAACTATAGGATGAGATGCCAAGACATATATATATATATATATATGATATGTAGATTGGAAGAATTGAAATATTTCTACCCAGATATATATTTTTATAGTTTATTAGAAAGGGTAGACAATTATTCCTCTAAGTAACCTGATAACATGGTCACTAGCCTGCAAATCCCTTCCTCCTTCCTTGCTCTGTTCCTAACTTCTTTGTTCTCTTCTTGCTTCTCTCTCCCCTCAAGACCAAAGCCTTGACTTTTATTGACATATAATATGTATATGGACACAAAACCTGGCACAACTCTGTTATGTCAGGAATGTTTGATGGATAGGTCAAGCTACTCAGAAGGGGGAGAGGATGAACTTCCTTGACACAATCTCTCCCTGTGATCCTTTGGGAGTCCAGTCTCCCCAATGTATCATTTAAATATACTATATTATAACTCTAAATACCTTCTAACTAAAAGTACATGCAATATTTCATTGTTTAAGAGGGAGTTGCAATAGTAAGACACGAGTAAAAAACAAAAAACTAATTGATAGACGCATTGACAAAATGCCAATTAGGGGGCAGTCTACTTTGTCAAAAGAGTTTACATTCAGAATAAGTATGTTCAATCTCTTTCAATTCAGTTCATTATTTCCCAAAGTTCAGTCTAGATGTTTTGATGCAGTGTGTGGCTTCTTCAGACATTTTTACAACACCTTCTCCAAAAAATTTTAAATCTTGGATTTTTAGGATAATTACACAATCCCCCCTGAGGAGCATGCTGACAAACACCAAAATCACACTGGGATACATGACTGAGTTATAAGGTATATTAAATAATTGTCAAAAGAAAAACAAAAACAAACCACCCAAAAAATCCCAAATAAAAGAGTAAAAATTAAATCCTGTATAAAAATAATAAGAAATACAAAAATGATATAAAAAATGAAATAAAAACCTTACATGTATAAAATCCTGAAAAAAAAAATAATAAACCTGTAACAGGAACTTCAATTACAGCAAGGAACAATTAAAATGACTTATGTCCCACAAGCCTATAGGACAATAGCAAAAAAAAAATCACTTTACCCATTTGTAGTCAGGACTACAGATAATTACCAAACTTTGAGAGAGAAAGGACTAAGTTTCAGCAGCAAATGGGAAACATCATTCCCTGGTTTGATTTTACCTTCACTGTCAGAAATATGGGGAGCCAAGATGTTAGTCAAACTGAGGTACTTGACTCAAAATATTGCACATGGAGTGTGTTACAAGGGAGTCCTGCATCTTAACTTATGTCAAGTGCCACAACTTCGATTCTTACACTAGGTTCAAGTCCTTTCATATTGGTATAGAAGTTCAACAATCTTTCCTGAATTGGGTTTGGTCTGTTTTGACTTCATGCAACTTGGCACTGTATAGTGGCTCTTTTGTTCCCTTCTTCTGGAATCAGACACAATCATTTAACATAGTCCCATAACATTTATCAATATATAGCAGATTTCTATAGTCAAAAGCCGTCTGGGTATGCAAAGACATTAGGACTAATAAATACTGTAAATTTATACTGTTAACTTTATCCTTCAAGTAAAAATAAACATTTTTACTGATTTCACTTACTTCAAGTATCATCAAGGTTAGTGAAAAAGAAAGAGGGGGACAATCAAATATCATATTCCAAATATAAGGAGAAAAATAATTTAAAAAATCATAATTTCACAGTTCACATTCCATGTGACAATATGTTAGCCATGCAGAGGCACAACACAAAAGGGGCTCACTCAAAAATGAAATTTATATACTTCTTATCCTGACCAGGATTCACAATGTGAGTGTATATAATTTCTTCACCAGATAAAAACCTATTAAAAACAGTAGTACAACAACTAATACAGATTCTGGAAAGTACCAAAATTCCCCAAATTATAAGAACCCATTTAAGGACAGATCCAAACAAACCAACAATCATTAGAATTCACATGACTTGCTGTATATCCAAAAAATCTATGAACACATGAAAACTTGTCACAAGTTGTATGGAGCTAAACAATATTTCAACCTTGGCAAAGAAATTATTAACAAAATCTATTCTTACTATCATTGCAAAATCTGGTAGGCGATGAGCCCAGAAAAACTTCTGTACTGGTGATGAAGAGTTGCAAATATAAGAAATCCATTTTGAAGCTACTAGGCTTCACAGGAAAAATCATTCCCACCTATTGGATGGCATTAGAACATATCACAGGGTAACTAAACCACTTGGGCACCTCCCTCCCTCTTGGTATGAGACTGTAAAAGTGTAATAGACCTGCCTCCAATATGTCCCAAACATTTTCACATTGATCAGAGGACTAAAAAGTTAAAATCACTTCACAGATATGTCATCCATTACATTTACAATAAATGCAGAGATGGGAAAATGCAACAATGTCATTATACTCTACTTCAACTACAAATAGATCCTTACCACTTGTTACAAACAACTCAGATGCAAGCAAATAAATGATCAGTCAGAGATAGGGATGCTCCCAGATATCTGAAAATCACTTTTGAAGACTCATTGAAATCAATTTAAATTATTAAAAAATTAAATCCCCAAAACTTGTAGACAGGTTGAAACCAATGTGATGGAGTTCATTCATCATCATATATGTGAAAATTAACAAAGGCAAAAAAGGAACAAAATGTTCTTTATGGACTTTTACAATTATATTCTTCAGTACAATCATAGGGAATGTACAACTAATAAAAATGTAACAGAATATTTCAACTTTGATAGCTTATGAAGTGGTTAACAGTAAATTACATATATCTTGTATTTAGAATTGTGTTACAGAGACTTCTTCATTCTGGGGAGAAGAACAAACTTAAACAGTTAACATCAATAAGGCAATTAGGTCTGAAAAGGCTTCAAAAGTCACCTCCAGACTCTTTGAGGTTTCTTCCCCTCCCAAGTACCATCATTCATCACAATTCCTTTGTCCACCTCTCTGGGGTCCTCCATACTGAAGGGAGTTCCCACTCTGAGTACAGATGTTTGGGTGTGAGTCTTGATTTGCCTCATTTGAATAACTATTCCTCCTATTATTATCATTGTTCCTGAAACTTCTGTTCTGATCTTCCTGATTCCTCTTCTTACAATTCATAATTAAATGATCCATTTTTCCACAAAAGTAAAATGTTAGTGGTTGTTTTGTGGATTCTTATAGGGGAGCTATGATCTCTCCTTGCTTTACCTTTCCAACTGTTTCTGTTAATTATTTTATTTCCTTCCTCAATGTCTCTACTAAAGTAGCATTCTCTTTATCCTTCTCATCTTGTTTAGAAGTCAATTCCTTTATTTCCTTCCTTAATCCTCCACTAAATCAGTGTTTTACTTGTTCTTTTCCTTATGTCCCTCAAAAGCATAAGTTGCCATTCTTTTCAGTTCTTCAGGGTCCATAGGAGGCCAGTTTAGACAGCTAGTCATAAAATAATTCATAACTACCTTACAACTGTTTTTCACAAATTGTATTTTGATTTGCCTAAGGTCCCATTCCCTATCAGGATCAAGATTGATATACCTTCCTCTCATATCAAAATATATATCCATAAACTGGGAAGGAATTTTATTGCCAACTTGCTTAAGATTTTCAAATTTAATCAATGTACCAGGCCTATCAGAACAGGTTATCATAGATTTTAGCAAAGCATTTTAGGCTGGCATAGTTGTAAGTAATCTTGCTCTGAATTTGGGTCCCATTTGGGATCTGCAGGTGGCCAATGAATTGTTCCCTCTCCTTGGGCCTGATTAACAAGGGAAAGAATCTTATTACTTTTCCTTTCTGTTAGCAAGGCCTGGAGCAAATCTTGTACATTTACCCATATGGGATTATATGTATAAAAAATGTTCTCCACCCATTTTTAAACAAAGTAAGCTTGTTTCAAATGAGGGAAAGCTATTCTTTGATGTACTCAATGTCATGTGGAGAAAAAGGTATATGATGTCTAATGTTTACTAAATCCATGTCTGTTATATGTAGGGACATCTCTTAGAGGGAAAAGACCATTATTTGAATCATCTGTGCTTGGCTTATGTTTGGCATTCAATGGAGTGGAGAGCTTGTAATGAGGCTAGTAGGGGAAGGGGGTGGGGTCACTGAATGGAGCTGGTCAATAGGTGGGGAGTTAGAGTGAAAAGATCAAGGTTGGGGCTGGGGGTGTGGTGGAGTGGAACAGGGAAGGGGCTTGTGGAAGGGTGAAGAGGAGGGGGGTAGGACTAGGTATGGGGTGGAGAGGAATAGGAGGGGTGAGGTCTAGAAGTGTCATAGTGAAGTAGGAGGGAAGGAGGCATAGTATGGAAAAGGATTGAATTAGGGATGGTATAGGTGGGGATAGGGGAAAGGGGTGGGCAATGGGTAGTTAGAAGGAGGGGATTGTAAGGGAGGGTAGAGAGGTAGATTGGGGAGAAGGAGATGGGAGGATTAGAGGATGAGTGAGGTATAACAGGGAGAAGAGCTGAGGCGTTCAGGTACTAGTTTGGGTCAATATAAGGAGAAACTTCCTCACAGGCCAAGTGGGATGATAGGATGTGTTTATTGCAAGATTTCACTGAAGGAGTTAAGACAGAATTATTTGGTTTCAACAAAAGAATGGTTTCCTCACTGCAGGGAATGGATGATTTATCAACATAATATACCCACAGGAAGCAGTATTTATAATCTTTGGAATCTTTGTTTTTAATGGCTAAATTCAAATCTTTTAAGATCTTGAAGTCAAAAGAGACATATTTTGGTCAGGTAAAAGATATATCTATCCATGCCTTACAAAGCTTTCTAACTTCTTTCTTTGTCATCCAATTCTCCTTAGGTAGATTGGGATCAGCCCAAGAATTAAGAAATTTATACAGGGGTGAATCAGGAAGAATATTTCTTGATTTTCCTTGATCTGTTGTAGTATTCCCATATTGTCTAGTCTATATGTCTTAATCTGCATATTTAAGCTAGTTTTAAGTATTACTAAATGGTCAGCTTAAACAATAAGACACAAAGTTCTTCAATGTTATTGTGGAAGACAATAAGAGGACATTTAAAACAAAAAGCTAATGTAAGGAAACAGTAATTATAGCACAGCAATAGTGTCAATAATGAAGTTGTATTTAGTGTAATTATTGTTATTAGTAATTAATAACAATGTGAATTTATTATTTGTGATCATAATAATTAATAATATGCATTTATAATTATTCATATTGTTATTAATAATGATATACATGTATTGTGGTTGTTGTTATTAATAATCAATAACCATAAACAACCATGAACACCAAGTATTAATCTTCAATAATAACTATTAGTAATTAATAGTAACTAATAATTATTATCTAAATTAATAATTATTATTATTGATAGTATTATTAATACTATAGTTTTCTAAAATTATTCTGTAATGTTGCATGTAGTTAATTAGACTTAATGTTGGCTTCATTCAAATTTGCAAATTTTGTTTTAATTCAAATTCAACATTATTAATATTTCCTATTAAAAATCCTTTTATTTAAATGTATTCAATTTAATAGCATTATTTTAGATCACTAGTAGCAGTAGTAAAGGAATTCTTTTCATTTTCCTGCAGTTTTAATTCTCAAAAGTAGGTGGCACTAAAATGCCTGGATAGTGGAAGGCACTTGGGGGTAGGCCTTGTAAACCTCAAAATTCCTTAGACTTATAAATGTTGGAAATTTCACCATTGGGATATTTCATACTTGGAAAATTTCTTACTGATAGTCTATTGGAATGGGAACCCCATTGGCATGGGAGGTTCCTTCTCTTCCCTTCTTCAGATTACTTTAGGACAAAAACCTTTTGCTGAACAATGGAAAGGACTTTGACCTATGCTTAAGCATAGAACAGGAATTTCTTTGAATCATGATTGATTTTAGAATTGATACAATGGAGATATTTGGAATAAATCTCCACCCTATTCAGTCCTAACAGGATTGAGTAAGGGCTGCAGCCTAGATCAAAGATTTAATCATTTGAAAATATGACCTTCAACAGACATGTGCAAAAGCCAGAAACCTCTGGGTGGTCCTGGGTTAAGCTAGAGCCTCCATTGGCACAGGGAAATTGATGAACAGTGATTGGTAGATGGGAGAACTGAGAGGAGGAACTTGGATGGTTTCCTTAAAGATAGGAGTGTCTGGAGACTTAAGGGGGTTGAGGAGTTTGGTCGGGGTGATTGCGGTGGACTCCGAGAAGCTTGCACTGAAGGAAGCTGAAGGTGGGGGCCTCTGAGACTGTTTCTCCATTTTGGTCACGTGAGTGATAGGGACTGATCTCTTTTCTTTGCCCCAGCTATCTAAGGGCTTGGGCCTTTTGGCCCAGCCTAAACAGAAGGGGTATTTAAGCCCTATTCCCTTCTCTCCCTTTTTTCTCTCTCTCTATCTCTAATTCCTTTCTTGCTCCTATTGTAATTAAACTCCAAAAAAGGCTGATGGCTGACTTGAGTTTTTCATTTAGGAATTACATAGCTGAATTCCTTGGCGACCTTAAATTAATATATATCAGTCTTTTAAAGTGATTGCCTTGTCACAGCCTTTATCTAAAAGCAGTCAGATGAAGGAAGAGAAAAGAAAAAAAAACAACAACTTTGGCTTTTGATATGCTAAAGGTTGGCAGGCTGTCTTTGAGAGTGGGGGAGGGAATGAGAAAAATTCAAAGAGAACTTCCTTGTAAAAATGCAGTTTCCTCTACCCAAGAGGTTAGTCAGTGGCCACATTTTCAATGTTGGTGGGGGCAGAGAGTTCCTAACCGGAATCAACAGCCTGGAAGGTCTCCTAGGATTAATTTAATGGGTGTCTCCAAGCAGGTCCCTGCAGCAGTGGTCCAGCATTTGTGGTATTCCAGGAAAGTCAAGCAGACATTGGGTTGGGAAAGACCTGTTGGGTCCTAGTGCCCCTTGGTTTAAGAAAAAAAAAGAAACTTGGTCTTGTTTGGAATGGGGTGGGGGGAGGCTCCCACATGCTAGGCTATGCTGATCTAAGGAAAAGCAGCAGGCATTGGGAGCCCATGTCAGTTTCCTGCCCAGTATCCGGGCATGGGGAGAGTGCAGAGACAAAACAGGAGTCTGTGTTTTTTTGAGCCCATGGAAAGTTAAATTGTGTGAGGGTGTGGGATCCTGCCCTGTCCTCTATTGCCCCACTCTTATCTAAAATGGGTGGGGTGGGAGGTGGGGAACCACTTAGGGAGAGTCCTTAATGATCCAGGGGAAAAAATAGCCTCTCCCCTGCCTGGGTCCCTGGTTCTGTTTCCAGCAAAAAGAGTCCTTTTTCTTTTCAACTGCCCCAGGGAGCACCTAACTCTAATCCACAGCCTAGAAGGACCCCCAGTTTTAATTTAAGGGGGGTCTCCTCACTGAGCACAGAGCCTGGCTGAGCAAAGCAGCAGTAGGAGCCAGTAGTTTCTCACACACAGGGAAGTCAGGGGCTGCACTGAGCTGGACTATGCTCTGGGCAGGACTCTACTGACCCACCCTGGGCTAAGGTAAAAGAACAGGTGGTGGTGAAACATGGGAGGGAGTTCTCTCACCAATCCATCTGGGAAGGCACTTTAGAAGGCTCTGCTCCATTTCTCAGCCAAGGTGCATTTTGCATATGCAGGCAGTTGAGTTTCTATTCTTTAAACTTATTTAACCACTCACTCAAAACTTCTCAGAAGAAAATTAAAAGTCTGAAAAAAATATGCCTGACTATTGGTCACAAACTGTAAGAGTTGAAATAATATTTCTACCCAGATATATATTCTATAAATTTTATTAGAAAAGGTAAACAATTATACTTTTAAGTAACCTGACCATGTGGTGCCAAGCCTGCAAGTCCCTTCCTCCTTCCCTTCACCTGCCTGCTCTGTTCCTGACTTCTTCTTTCTTTGTTTTCTTCTCACTTCTCTTGCCCCTCAAGAACAAAGTCTTCACTTTTACTGCCATACAACAATTACAGTGACTCAAAACCTGCTGCAACAATGTTTTGTAAGGAATATTTGATGGACAGGTCAAGCTACTCAGGAGGGGGAGGGAATGAACTTCCTTGACACAATATATAGGTATGCATAAATATATATATATATATATATATATATATATATATAACTAGAAGTAAAAAAAAAGAGGTTAATAGTAAGAGAAATGGAAAAGGAAACAAAATGGGGTAAATTTATATGTCATAAATAACCTCATGGCACAAGTGTGTGAAAACACCAATTCGCTGGAAAGGTAAAGAGATTGGAGGGAGGAAATACTTAATACTTACATGCATTGAAATTGGCTCAAAGAGGGAAGAACAATCAAATCCATTGGGGCAGAGAATTGATTTGTGTTCTATAGTATAAAAATGGAGATTTAAACCCTAGACTTCAATTCCCAGAAGTCCTTGGTAGTTCCCAGAATTCCCTAAAATCTCACTGGAGAAACCCACCTGAGCCAAGAACAAAATGAGTATTTAAACTGACTGTAGGGCCTACTTGCTCTTTCTGCTTGTGCTTCTAAGCACATGGTCTCTCAAGATGTAGTAATTGAAACTGCATGGGCTATTCAGCCCTCCTAGACACATGCTTTTCTTATTTTGTATTTTCTTTATTTATTAATTCTAATAATCTTTAATAAACCTCATAAAATATAATACTTTTAGTAGAAAAACTAAGTTAACTGTTACAATAGAGAATTAGAAGGGTAAAAACAGACTGGTGGGAAGGTAAACAATACAAGGGAGGAAGAGGGTGGGGTTTAGTTTAAAAAGACAGTAAAAAATAAAAGGGAAATAAGAAGGGAGTGGGGGTAGTAAGGGGAGTAAAATAAGAGTGAGAATTAGGGGAACTGATTAAAAAGAAAACACTGGCATAGAAGGAAATATGAAAGAAGAAAGTGAAGGGCTAGGATTAGAAATCAAAATGTTAGGAAATACACAGCTGGTAATCATAACTGAATGTGAAAGGAATGGATTCATACATAAAACAAAAGCAAATAGCAGAGTGGATTAGAAACCAAAATCATGTTTTGTCTATAAGAAACCCACATGAGGAAAATAGAAAAACATAGGTTAAAGGTAAGCAGTGGAGCAAACTCTATTGAGCATCAACTGAGAAAAAAGACAGCAGGAGTCTCAATCATGATATCTGACAAAGCCAAAGTACAAATATATCTAGTTAAAAGAGATAGAGAAGGTAATTACATTCTGATAAAAGGCATTATAGATAATGAGGGAATATCATTACTCAACATGTGTGCATTAAATGGCATAGCATCCAAATTTCTGAAGGAGAAACTAGTGGAGCTCAAGTATGAAATAGATAGAAAAATTATACTAGTGGGAGACCTGAACCTTTCTCTATCAAAACTAGATAAATCAAACCAAAACAAAGAAGAAGAAGAAGAAGAAGAAGAAGAAGAAGAAGAAGAAGAAGAAGAAGAAGAAGAAGAAGAAGAAGAAGAAGAGAGATAAGAGAAGTGAGTGAAAACCTGGAAAAATTAGACTTAGTAGTTATGTGGAGATAAATAAATAGGGACAAAAAGGAATACAGCTTCTTTTTAAAAGTATGTGGTATATTCACAAATATTGACCATGTACTAGGGCATTTGCAAACAAGTGCAAAAGAGCATAAATAATAAATACAACCTTTTCAGATCACAATGCAATGAAAGTAATAATTAGTAAGGTTACATGGAGAGGCAAATCAAAAATTAATTGGAAATTAAATAATATTATTAATCAAAATCAGTTAATTAAAGAACAAATCATAGAAACAAATAATAATTTCATTTAAAAAATGACAATCATGAGACATCCTTTAAAAATATATGGGATGCAGTCAAAGCAGTACTTAGGGAGAAATTTATATCCTTGAGTTCATATATTAACAAATTAAGGAGGGAAAAGGTCAATAAATTGGGCATGCAAATTAAAAAACTAGAAAGTGAACAAATTAAAATCCTCAGATGAAAACTAAATTAGAGATCCTAAAAATTAAAGGAGAAATTAATAATATCAAAATCAAAGAATTATTGATTTAATAAATAAGACTAGAATCTGGTACTTTGAAAAAAATGAAATAGAGAAAGTACTTTTCAACCCAATTTAAAAAAAAGAAAGAAGAAAACCAAATTAACAGTATTCAAGATGAAATGAGAGACCTAACCTCTAATGAAAAGGAAATTAAGGCAATAATTAAAAACGATTATGCCTAATTATATGGCAATAAATATGGCAATACATGTGATATGGATGAAAATTAAAAATAATTAAATTGCCTAGAGTAACAGAAGAAGAAATAGAATACCTAAATAACCCCACATCAGAAAAAGAAATTGAACAAGCCATCAAGGTATTCCCTAAGAAAAAATCCCCAGGACCAGATGAATTAACAAATGAATTCTATCAAACATTCAAAGAACAAGTAATCCCAATATTATACAAATTATTTGACAGAATTAGTAAAGAAGGAGTTCCACCATATTCCTTTTATGAACCAAATATAGTACTGATTCCAAAGCCAGGCAGGTCAAAAACAGAGAAAGAAAAATACAGACCAATCTCATTAATGAACATGAATGCAAAAATCTGAAATAAAGTATTAGCAAAAAGACTCCAGCAAGTGATCACAAGTGTTATTCATTATGACCAGTTAGGATTTATAACAGAAATGCAAGGATGGTTCAAAATTAGGAAAACCATTCCCATAATTGACCATATTAATAAGCAAAGTGATAAAAGTCACATGATTATCACAATAGATGCAGGAAAAGCCTTTGATAAAATACAACACTCATTCCTATTGAAAAACATTAAAAAGCATAGAAATAGAAGGGCCTTTCCTAAAAATAATAAACAGTATATATTTCACACCACCAGCAAACATCATCTGCAATGTGGATAAACTAGAAGCCTTCCTAATTAGATCAGGAGTGAAACAAGGATGTCCATTATCACCTCTATCATCTAATATTGTACTGGAAACAAAACAGTAGCAATTAGAGAAGAAAAAATAAATTGAAGGTATTAAAATAGACAGTGCGGAGACCAAACTATCACTCATTGCAGATGATATGATGGTCTTCTTAAAGAATCCTAGAGAATCAACTAAAAATCTAGTGGAAATCTTAAACACATCACTTAATGCATCTCTATCTTTGTTTCTTTGTTCATGATTCTTTTGGTTAGATACACCCCCACCATCCCCACCACCATCTTTTGGCTTCCTGCTCTTAGCATCATCATTCTGTTCCTCATTTTTTTTCAGGCCAATCATTTTAGGGATTTTTGATTAATCCATTTGATCAAATAATTTTCTTGATCATAAACTGCTACAGAAGTGTTACTATGGTGGCCAAATTTCAGAGGGGGACTTTTTTCATTAATTCAGGTTGTATAATTACAGAAAAATAATTGTAAACTGCATTTCTGAAATGTTGAATATAAGCTAATTTTCTTGACATTTTAAACACATTTTAAATATTCAAGAAGGAAATTAACATTTAAAGAAACTCTGTGATGAATGCATATTCAATATACCCTTATAGGAGAATTTGAGAAATTATCCCCTAAAGATTCTGTTTTGTGGATTAATTTTTTTTTTATTTTGTATTTTATTAAAACAGTTAATTGACACAGTTGCACTTGTATGCGGTAGACTAGATGGAGTCATGTGTATAATAGACAATCACATATAACCAAGGTTTCACTGATTTGTACAAAGATGAATAAATTAAATAAATCCATTAATTGAACCATCCAAAATAATAAATTTACATACTGAGTATAAGTTATTTGAGTATTTAATATTTCTATATGTGTCCATTAGTTTCTTTGGTTCTGTTGTGTCTTCAGAATTTTCTGTGACAGGGAAAATTGAAACTGTCTCCAAACTCATAATGTAGATTGAATGTCTCTATGAAATTTGGTGACCCTTGTAACCAAGATTTGGAGCAACTGCAATATAAGCTTATTATAGAGCTTTATTTTGTAGATGATTACATATTAACCCCTTAATAGGAAAATAAGACAAAGAGTAAAACTAAATCTCTTGGCTTCAAAATTGGATCAGTTCTATTTGGGCCCAATTTCTTTTGGAAGTAGAGAGAAGGGAAGAGGAAGGAGTCTGAAACATAGGTCAAATTCATTTTTGTGTCATAACTCTTTCCCCACTGTGGATTAATTAAGCAAATTTTTGTGCTGCAGCTTGGCCATTGGTTTTACCAAAACAACAACCACAATAAAAATCAGAAATGGCAAATTTATTGGGAAAGATTTTTAATCTGTTTTTATCTGAATTATTGACATTACTGTTCTGTTCCCAATACAAAATATTTAAGATATTTCTGTCTTTAAAAATACATGAACATCTATTTATGGTGGATGGTCTGTTAAAACCTAAGAAATGCAAGAGAATGTTGACACAAGGAAAAGCTGCACTCTATACTTCAAATATCATTAAAGGAATCACAAAATTAAGTAATACTCTCCTTTATTCAATGATTTTTTCTCATAAGGTTGTGATGCAATGTCAAATAATAGCACAACTTTAGGTTACTTTAGGAATGCATACTAGCCTCATGACTAAACCCTACAGAAGAAATCTGAGGAAAACTTTTGATATAAAATATTCCTAATGCTCTCTAAATGAAAAGCCCTAGTTTCAGCATTTCAGATCAAGACTAGAATATCAGGCAGTTTGCCAAAGGGCAACTAACACTGGCATGAGGCCAGGAAATGTATCAATGCATGAGAGGTTATAAGGTTTCAGATATGACAGCTGAAAGAAGTCCTAGAAATATTCCTACTGGGTCAGTAATGAAGAGATGAGTCACTGTTGTCCTTATATGCTTTGTGGCCCTCTACCTAGGACTGTGAACTAAAATTCAGTCTTATGACTAATATTGAGCAAATATTAATAAGTAGGAAACCTGGGAAAATGGCTACTTTGTCCTTATATCCTATAAATTCTGAAATTTAGGAAAATACAACAAGGTAAATTCTGTTTTTGTGGATTTTTTCAGATACACATGTGCATGTGTTTGTATGTAATGGTTGAATTTTCCATGCAATTTCATTTAAATATACACAGATGAAAAAGATCCTTTTTCCCTTAACTTTCCTTAAAATATTTTCATATATCTTCATATTTTAGTAAATAGAATCAGACTTATTATTTTAGGAAATATATGACGAATGCCAAAAAATATTTTATGTTCATTTTAGGAAATATGCTTATTCCATAGGAAAGAATGAAAGAACAAATTGAGAGAAAACCGAAAAGACTTGTAAGCTCTGTAGTTGGATAAAGTCAGCAGAATCAGTAGTTCAATGTAAGACATATTGATAATTCCAGAAGATTGGCTATTATATCCTCCTTTTGGATGAGATATGATAGACTAGAAGGGGTAGGATGACACTTGCATTTTCAAAAATAATATGAGATTGGGTTTTACCCTTTTCTTTTGCTATCAGGAAGGTTTGTTTATTTGCTTGTTTGTTTTAGTGGTGGAGAGTTAGGAAGAAGACAAATGGGTGATAGATGATGTAAACAAAAGGAAAAAATGAGAGAAAATAGGATCAAAAAAAATTTTAAATGCAAAGAAAAGAGAAAAATTCAGAAGCATCAGACAAGCATATGTATATGCAAGACACAATGATTTTTTTCTGTCTATTAATCTTTGCATACAGGTTTGTTTTATTTATTAAGATAAAAGATCATAATAACAAAAAAGTGAATTTATAAAAAATGTTTAATAATTATTTTAGTAATGAAAGAATAAAGTATAGATAAATGTATGTGTATATATATTTTGACACTAGGTACAATTTGTATCTGTCAAAAAGTATGGCCAAGAGGGGCTTGGAAAAAAATGGTCATGGATACAGCTATCAATACAAATTTTTCAGGAAGAAAGAATATCAATAGGTAAAGTGAACAAAAATTAACCCCCTTGGATGTGGAGTCAAGATGGTGGCCTAGAAGCAGCAGAAGTTCAGACCTCTGAATACCTTTCCTCACCAATCATAAACTGAATGCTCCTGGGAGACTGAAAATCAAACCTAACAACAAGACAGATTCAAGGAACCCTCCTGCTGGACTCAATACAAAAGAAACGCAACCTCCTCCCCAAAAAGCTGGAATCCAAGAAAACTCGTGTATAAGGGGAAGGCAGAAGGAAGGTTCCAGGACTCCACCCCCCACCTAGAGCACTAAGCCTCCAGCAGCAGAAGGAACCTCGGGGCAGGTAAAGGCAGTGGTCTGGAGGGTGTACCTTGTGGGCAGGGCTGTGCCAGGTTCGGAGCATCGAACACAGGTGGTGGGGAAGGAGCTGGAGAGGGAGCATAGAGGAGCAGCCTTATCAGAGCTACAAAGATGCTCCATATTGCTCTAGCCTTCCAGAAGGAGAGAACACGCAGCCCAACCCAACTGAACTTAATCGCATCAAAAGTTTTCAGAGGCCAAGGAAGTCCAAGCTCCAATACCCCTCCCCCATAGACTGCTGGACTATAATCCAATCAAAAGCCTCCAGAGGACAGGGAGCTCAAACTCAAACACCCATCCCCCAGAGACTGCATGGAGAGATCTCCTGACAAAGCTCCAAGAGGGGAGACTGACAAAAATCCCAAAAACAAAAAAATGAGAGGATCAAGAGCACAGACAAATAAAAGGGGGGGGGGGCAAAGAAGGGGTAAATATGAGCAAACAACAGAAAAGGAAGAAAGAAATTACAATAGACAGCTTCTGTACAGGCAATGATCTAAGAGCAAAAAGAACAGAGGAGGAGACAAGCAATAAAAGAGAAATCCCAGTGAATTGGATGCAGGCTTTGGAAGAACTCAAAATGCATTTCAAAACACAATTAAGAGAGGGTGAAGATAACTGGTAAAAGAATTTAAAATCTAAGATAAGTCATCTAGAAAGAGAAAATAGTGTCTTGAAATCCAAAAATCAGCCAGCTTGTAAAAGGAAAGGAGATGAAAGATGAGTCAAAGAAAATGAAAGATGAGGCAAAGGAGATAAGAGATGAGGTAAAGAGAATGAAAGATGACCTCCAAAGAAAATCATACCAGAAGGAAAAGGATGACCAAAAAGCCAGGGATGACATCTAGGCTTTAAGAACCAGAATACAACAACTATAATTAGGTGACTTCACAAGGCAGCAGGACTATATAAAATAAAACTAAAAGAATGAAAACATTGAGGAAAATATGAAGCATCTCATTCACAAAACAGAGGATTTAGAAAACTGTTCAAGGAGAGACAATTTAAGAATCATTGGTATACCAGAAGACCATGACAAAAGAAAAAAAGCCTAGACATAATACTACAGGAAATTATTCGAAAAAATTGCACGGATATTCTAGAATAAGAGGGAAAAGTGGAAAGAATCCACAGATCACCTCCTGTACTTAAATCCCAAACTGACAACACCCAGGAAGGTTATAGCCAAATTCAAGAACTACCAGACTAAAGAAAAGATATTACAAGCTGCCAATAAGAAGTCATTCAGATTCCATGGAACCACAGTGAGGATAACACAGGATCTGGCTGCATCCACACTGAAGGACTGAAAGGCATTGAATGTGAGATTCTGGAAAGCAAGGGAACTAGGTCTACAACCAAGAATCAATTACCCAGCAAAACTGAATAAATTCTTACAGTGGAAAGTATGATCATTCAACGAAATAGAAGAATTCCAAGAATTTGTAAAGAAAAGACCAGAACTGAACTGAAAATTTCATGTCCAAGCACAGAACTCAGGAGAATCATCAAAAGGTAATTAAAAAAGAGGGAAAAAAGAAAAACAAAACAAAACAAAACAAAATGCTTTTTTTAAGAGACTCAATTATTTAAAATGTTATGCATCCCTATTAGAAAAAAGGTCATTGGTAATTATTAAAAATTGTTATTATCACCTGGGGAGCTAGAAGTATTACACTTAGAGGGAACAGTGACAAAATGTATAGGATGAAATGACAAGACATCAATAGCCTTATAGATATATTTATATTCATAAATGCATATATATGTGTATATAAATATATATACACAACTACAACTAGAGCTAAAAATGAGGTTAATACTGAAAGAAATGGGAAAAGAAACAAAAGGGGATAAATTTATATGTCAAAAAGAAGCTCATGGCGGGGGGGGGGGGGGAGAACATCAGTACACTGGAAGGGTAAAGTGGTTGGAGATAGGAAATACTCAACTCTTACATGCATTGAAAATAACCCAAAGAGGAAAGAACAATCCAATCTATTGGGGCAGAGAATAGATTTGCGCCCTATAAGAGAGTAGAACAATAACAAACAGATTGGTGGGGAGGGAAGCAGTACAAGGGAGTGTGAGGGTGGAGGGGTAGTTTTAGAAAGACTGCAGGGAAAATAAGAGGGGGGTGAATAAGAAAGGAGTGGCGATAGAAAGGGAAGTAAAATAAGGGTGAGAACTAGGTGGACTGTTAAAAACAAACATTGTGTATAAGGAAATAGTATAAGAAGAAAAGGCAGAACCAGGTGTAGAAATCAAAATGCTGGGAAATACACAGCTGGTAATTATGACTCTGAATATGAATGGAATGAACTCACACATAAAACGCAAGCAAATAACAGAGTGGATTAGAATCCAAAACCCTACCATATGCTGTCTACGAGACAAATGAGGAAGGTAGAAAAGCATAGGGTGAAAGTAAGAGGATGTAGACAAATCTATTGGGCATCAACTGATAAAAAGTAGGTAGGAGTTACAATCATGATATCTGACAAAGCCAAAATAAAAATAAATTTAGTTAAAAGATATAGGGAAGGTAATTACATCCTGATAAAAGGTAGTACAGACAATGAGGAAATATCAGTACTCAACATGTGTGCATTAAATGGCATAGCATCCAGATTTCTAAAGTAGAAACTAGTGGAGCTCAAGGATGAAATAAATAGAACAATTATACTCATGGGAGCCCTGAACCTTCCACGATCTGAACTAGATAAATTAAATAAAAAAATAAATAATAAAGAGGTAAGAAAAATTAGTTATTAGATATGTGGAGAAAAATAGAGACAAAAAGGAATACACCTTTTCAGTAGCACATGGTACATTCACAAAACTGGCCATGTATTAGGGCATAAAAACATTGCAAGCAAGTGCAAAAGAGCAGAAATAATAAATGCAACCTTCTCAGATCAAAATGCAATGAAAATAATAATTAGTAAGGGTACATGAAAAGGTAAATCAAAAATTAATTGGAAATTAAACAGTATGATTCTCCAAAACTGGTTAGTTAAAGAACAAATCACAGAAACAATTAATAATTTCATTGAAGAAAATGACAATGATGAGACATCCTTTCAAACTCTATGGGATGCAGCCAAAGCAGTACTCAGGGAGGAATTTATATCCTTGAGTTCATATATTAACAAATTAAGGAGGGAAAAGGTCAATGAATTGGGCATGCAAATTAAAAAACTAGAAAGGGAAAAAATTAAAAATTATCAGATGAAGACTAAATTAGAGATCCTAAAAACCAAGGAGAAATTAATAAAATTGAAAGTCAAAGAACAATTGATTTAATAAATAAGACTAGAATCTGTTACTTTGAAGAAAGAAATAAAATAGATCAAGTAGGAGACATCACTTCTAATGTGTAAAGATTAAAATTTTGGGGAAGCTGAAGGCAAGAGAAATTAGTTTCTCTCTGTAAAGAGTATGATATTTTTAAAGGTTTATTAAAGTTTAAAATATAAAGAAAATGCAAGTAAGAGAAACATGTGCTAGGTGGGCCATGAGGCCCACCCAATTTTCATTCACATCATGAGACACATCTGTTTGCCTGAGGAGCCAGGAAGAGAAGAGCCCCTGCCGTGGGCGGAGACCCTTTAAATAATGATTTGCTCTCAGCCCAGGTGAAAATTCAGTGAGATTACAAAGCATTTTGGGGAAGTAGAGCAAGGACTTCTGGGGATTGAAGTCTTGGATTCAAGTCCATTTTTACAAATGAAGATTAAATTAAGGCAATCATTAAAAACTATTATGCCCAATTATATGACAACAAATATGGCAATCTAGGTGATATGGAGGAATACTTACAAAAATATAAATTGCCTAGACTAACAGAGGAATAAATAAATTACCTAAACCACCCCATATAAGAAAAATAAATTGAAACCACCATCAAAGAACTCTCTAAGAAAAAATCCGCATTTCCAGATGGATTCATAAATGAATTCTTTCAAACATTCAAAGAACAACTAATCCCAATATTATACAAACTATTTGACAGAATAAGCAAAGTAGGAGTTCTACCAAATTCCTTTTAGGACACAAATATGGTACTGATCCCAAAGCCAGGCAGGTTAAAAACAGAGAAAGAAAATTATAGACCAATCTCCTTAATGAACAAAGATTCAACAATCTTAAAGAGTATACAAGCAAAAACACTCCAGCAAGTCATCACAAGGGTTATTCACTATGACCCGTTATGATTCATACCAGGAATGCAAGGATGTTTAAAAATTAGGAAAACTATCCATATAATTGACCATATAAACAAGCAAACTGACAAAAATCACATGATTATCTCAATAGATGCAGAAAAAGCCTTTGAAAAAATGCAACACTCATTCCTATTGCAAACACTAGAAAGTATAGGAATAGAAGGGCCTTTCCTAAAAATAAAAACAGAATATATCTCAAACCATCAGCAAACATCATCTGCAATGGGAATAAACTAGAAGACTTCCTAATACTATCAGGAGTGAAACAAGGATGCCCATTATCACCTCTATTATTTAACATTGTACTGGAAACACTAGCAGTAGCAATTAGAGAAGAAAAAGAAATTGAAGGTATTAAAATTGGCAATGAGGAGACCAAGTTATCACTCTTTGCAGATGACATGATGGTCTACTTAAATAATCCTAGAGAATCAACCAAAAAGCTAATAGAAATAATAAACAACTTTAACAAAGTTACAGGATATAAAATAAACCTGCATAAGTCATCAGCATTTCTATATATCTCCAACCCATTTCAGCAGCACGAATTAGAAAGAGATATTTTATTTAAAATCACTTCAGGCAATATAAAATACTTAAGAATCTTTCTGATGAGACAAACACAGGAACTATATGAACACAACTACAAAACACCCTCCACACAATTAAAACTAGATCTAAACAATTTGAAAAACAGTGATCACTTATGGCTGGGATGAGCTAACATAATAAAAAATGACAATCCTACCCAAATTAATTTACTTATTTAGTGCCATACCCATTGAACTAACAAAAAACATTTTTACTGAATTAGAAAAAACATAACAAAGATCATTTGGAAGAACAAAAGATCAAGGATATCCAGGGAAATCATGAAAAAAAATGCAAAGGAAGAAGTACTTGCAGTCCCAGATCTCAAACTATACCATAAAGCAGTGGTCATCAAAACAATGTGGCTCTGGCTAAGGGACAGAAAGGAGAATCAGTGGAATAGACTTGGGGTAAATGACCTCAGAAAGACAGTCTATGATAAGTACAAAGATCCCAGTTTTGGGGACCAAAACCCACTATTTGATAAAAATTGCTATGAAAATTGGAAGATAGTATGGGAAAGATTAGGTTTGGATCAACATCTCATCTCACACCCTACACCAAGATAAAGTCAGAATGGGTTAATGACCTGAATATAAAGAAGGAAATGATGACATGACAGGGGAAGTCCTATCTGGTGGAGAGACTTCCGATCGCTTCAACATCTCCAATGGCATGAAACAAGGCTGTGTCCTTGCTCCGGTACTATTCAACCTATTTTTCACCCAGGTATTACGACATGCTGTGATGGATCTAGACCTGGGCGTCTACATCAAATACTGACTGGATGGCTCACTATTCGACCTTCGTCGCCTGACTGCAAAAACAAAGACAACAGAGAGACTTATCCTGGAAGCTCTCTTTGCAGATGACTGTGCTCTCATGGCCCACCAAGAAAATCATCTCCAAACCATTGTGAACAGGTTCTCCACCGCAACAAAACTGTTTGGCCTGACTATCAGCCTCAGCAAAACAGAGGTGCTGTTCCAACCTGCACCAGGGAGGCCAACTAACCAGCCGTGCATTACAATCGATGGCATGCAGCTTTCTAACGTCAACACTTTCAAGTACCTGGGCAGCACTATCGCCAACGACGGGTCCCTAGACCACGAGATTAATGCCAGGATCCAAAAGGCCAGCCAGGCACTTGGGTGGCTGCTCTCCAAAGTCCTCCAACACAGAGGTGTAAGTACTTCGACGAAGCTCAAAGTGTATAACACAGTGGTCTTCAGCTCGCTTCTGTACGGTTGCAAGACATGGACACTGTACCAAAAGCACATGAAACAGCTGGAGCAATTCCACCAACGCTCCCTCCGGTCAATCATGAGGATCCGATGGTAGGACCGAATCACTAACCAGGAAGTCCTCGACAGAGCCAACTCCACCAGCATCGAAGTCCTGGTCCTCAAAAACCAGCTACGATGGTCTGGACATGTCATCCGCATGGACCCACAGTGAATACCAAGACAGGTATTCTATGGCAAACTGTCAGCTGGACTCAGGATACAAGGCCGACCAAAGAAAAGATTCAAGGATCAGCTAAAGTCCAACTTGAAGTGGGCTGGCATTACACCAAGGCAACTAGAACTCGCTGCCTCTGACAGAAGCAGCTGGCGAACCCACATTAACCATGCCGCCACCACCTTTGAAGATGAGCGATGTCAACATCTTGCCACTGCGCGTGAATGCCGACACCAGGCCACAACCGCACCTCCCGTAACAACTGGCTTCCCATGCCCCGTGTGCCACAAACTCTGCACCTCAGCCTTTGGACTTCAAAGCCACATGAGGGTACACCGTAGATGAAACTGCACAAAGACAATAGTCATTCTCGATCACCGAGAGACTACTATATATATATATATATATATATATATATATATATATATATATATATATATATAAAGAAGGAAACTATAAGTAAATTAGGTGAACAGAGAATAGTATACTTTTCAGATCTTTGGGAAAGAAAAGACTTTAAAGCCAAACAAGAGCTAGAAAAAATCACAAAATTTAAAATCAATAATTTTGATTACATCAATTTAAAAAGTTTTTGTAGAAACAAATCTAATATATCCAAAATTATAAGGGTAGCAACAAATTGGAAAATAATCTTCATTACAAAAACCTCTAACAAGGGTCTAATTACTCAAATTTATAAAGAGCTTAAAGAATTGTACAAAAAAATCAAGCCATTCTCCAATTGATAAATGGGCAAGGGACATGAATAGGCAATTTTCACTTAAAGAAATCAAAACTATTAATATGCACATGAAAAAGTGTTCTAAATCTCTCATAATCATAGAAATGCAAATCAAAACAACTCTGAGATATCACCTCACACATAGTAGTTTGGCTAACATGACAGCAAAGGAAACTTATGAATGATGGAGGGGATATGGCAAAGTCAGGACATTAATTCATTGCTTGTAGAATTGTGATTTTTCCAACCATTCTGGAGGGCAATTTGAAACTATGTCCAAAGAGTGCTAAAAGACTGCCCTTTGAGCCAGCCATAGCACTGCTGGGTTTGTACCCCAAAGAGATAATAAGGAAAAAGACATGGACAAAAATATTCATAGCTGCTCTCTTTGTGGTGGCAAAAAAATTGGAAAATGAATTGCTGCCCTTTATTTGGGGAATGGCTGAACAAATTGTGGTATATGTTGTTGATGAAATCCTATTGTGCTCAAAGGAATAATAAAGTCGAGGAATTCCATGGGAACAGGAAGAACCTCCAGGAATTGATGCAGAATGAGAGGAGCACAACCAGGAAAACATTGTACACAGAGACTAATATACTGTGGTGCAATCAAATGTAATGGACTTCTCCATTAGTAGCAATGCAGTGATCCTGAACAACATGGAGGCATCTACACGAAAGACCACTATCCACATTCAGAGGAAACACTATGGGAGTAGAAACACCAAAGAAAAACAACTGCTTGAATACATGGATCATAGGGATATGGTTGGGGATGTAGACTCTAAGTGAACATCCTAGTGCAAACATCAACAACATGGAAATGGGTTCTGATCAAGTACACAAGTAATACCCAATGAAATTGCATGTTGGCTGGGGGAAGGGTGGGTGATGGGAAGGTGGGAAATAATGTGATTATTGTAACCAAGGAATAATGTTCTTAATTGATTAAATAAACTAATTCAAATGGGAAAAGAATTAACCCCCTTAAAAATGTAGACTGTAATACTAAATAAAAGAGCCCAACTGATGGCCAGATCAATGTCAGAGACATGACAAAAACAAAGATTTTTTTTCTCATAGAAGCTATATATTTTGTTTGGATACATGCTAACAAATATTGTCTTTTAAGGGCTTAAATTGTCAATCATGGTTTCTTTGTCTTCCACACCCATCAGTAGTACAGATATAGACATTGAGACCCAAGATGTAGTCATTTACCCAGAATAATACAACCAGTATGTGTTATAGACTAAGATTCAAGTCATACCATTTCACTTCAGAGACAGTGATATCGAAAGTCAGAAGACTGGGACATTAAATTTCCTTATTTTGATAGTGGAGTTTTGTTTTTGTTTATTTTTATTTTATCAAGACTGAGTGAAACTACTGATAATGCAAGAAGTGTTCATCTGCTCTATTTCCAAACTGAGTTAATTCATCCCTTCTTAGATACCCTGAGGTCATTTATTTTTTTAACAACTCTTTATGTTTTTAGACATATTGCTGATAACCATTCAGCTTCTGTCAGTTCTCACCCCGAAACTAAACTCAATCAATATAAGAGTCTTCTCAAGGAGTGCACTCACACATGATCTGGGTAATACCTTTTTACTTTACCATATAATACCTCCCAAAGGGGTTATGAGTAGTAAATGTAAAGTATTTTCTAGTAGATGTTTTTCCTTTCACAGGGATGTGATCAAGTATGTCATGAAACTCAAGTATTTAACTTAAATCTTCCTTACTACCAACCACAGCCTTTTAAGACACACACAAAGATCCAATGACCAATATTTTGTAGAATATATACCTAAATGATGCAAAATTGAAAAAAAAAGTTATATTTGGAGTCAAAGGTTGTGTTCTGAACTTAAAATTGTCATAAATTACATGTTTTCCTTTGGTTATTTCATTTGACCTCTCTATGTCTTACTTTTATTATCAATCCATGAAAAAATAGGTGACTGGAAAAAATCAGCCCCATAGTCCCTTCTCCCTTTGAATGTATAATGCTATAAACTTAAGCCATCATTCATTATACATTTGAGCAATATTATAAGCTCTATAATACTCTATAGCATTTCAAGTTTCTATGGTTACTTATAAATTTCTGTGTATACTTGACTAGATAAATATGAATGGATACATAAAAGTAGATATGAAGACTATAAATTTAATTACTTAATTTTAAATCTATATTACTTTGTGTCCAAAACCATTTTCAATTTTACTCTCTTGAGTTCTTGATACTTTGAGTCAATTATAAGCTAACAGAACTGCAGAGTTCTATTCATCAATACTGTTGGTTATCCTAATATGAGAATAACTTAATATTAATTGGGCCCAGTTTTATACTTTGCAAAATGGGGAAATAAGAGTACCTATCTCCGAAGATTGTCATGTCATGTGAGGTTATATTTCTAAAATAGTTTGAAAGCCTTAAAGTAGATGTCAGTTATTATTATTACCATTACCATTACCATTATTATTATTATTTAAAACCTTATGAATCATGAACATTGACTCTTTTCTCAAACATAAGATGACACCTTGACAACATTAATATAAGCATATTTTAAGGCAAAAGGAAGATTGGATTAGTAAATATGACAATATTAATACAAACTCTTTGCTTCTTCATTTTCTTCTTCATCATCATCATCATCTTCTTTCTTTTTCTTCTTTTCTCCTTTCTTCTTCTTCTTCTTCTTCTTCTTCTTCTTCTTCTTCTTCTTCTTCTTCTTCTTCTTCTTCTTCTTCTTCTTCTTCTTCTTCTTCTTCTTCTTCTTCTTCTTCTTCTTCTTCTTCTTCTTCTTCTTCTTCTTCTTCTTCTTCTTCTTCTTCTGCTTCTTCTGCTTCTGCTTCTTCTGCTTCTGCTTCTTCTTCTTCTTCTTCTTCTTCTTCTTCTTCTGCTTCTTCTGCTTCTGCTTCTTCTGCTTCTGCTTCTTCTGCTTCTTCCTCTTCTCTTGCTGCTACTGGTGGTGATGAAGACAATGATGATAACAATGGTGATGAAAATAATTTCCTGTGTTTTACATGCCATATTCCCCTTAATTTGCTTGTTTTCTTTAGTACTGTGCTACTGTAGTCAGTGTACCAGTGATTAGTATATCTAAGGGGATAGGGTACATTGAATTTGGAATGAGAATATCTGAACTTCAGACCCATTTTTGCCTATAATGTGTTTTAATGTGATAATCTGGCAGTCATTTTTAACCTCTCTGAACATCAGTTTATATTTTAATAAAAACTGTATCAATAAAATCATCTCAGACAATTATTAAGAAACAGTCTATTTGCTCCTGACAATGTAGCTGAAAGATAGAATCCTCCCCAAGGTGAAAAAATGAAGGTCCACTAATTGAGTGGTTTGTGGGGTGGGGGTGGGGTGGTTGGTAACAGTTTCCTCAGGCAAGGCCTCAGGGTCCAGCCACTAAGATTTAAAATGACTATTCTATTTATTTTTAAGGGGATAAAGAAAAAAAAACTGAACTTACCTTTAGCAGCTGTGAAATGTAGACTCAAAATAAGTTATTTAAAGCTCCTTAGGGATAGTCACAAAAGTAAAGGAAAAGTCAAGAAAAGTAGAGAGATTGAGGATATTTTAATCACAACCAATGTGATCAGCCAATAAAAGTAAGGGGGAAAAGGTTTTTTTTGTTTTTTTTTTAAATAAAATGTCAGGCTGGATTATTTTTAAAAAGGATCACCAGGAATTTAATTTATTCCAAAGAAATTTATTTATAATTTATTTACAAAATATAGAAAGAATGAAGTAGGAAATCAGAAAGAGGATAGGGTAATATATTTAGCCTAAGCACTAAGTAATTTACTCCTGGCCTCTGGCCCAACCCAGGCAGGGAGTTAGGTTAGTCCTTAACCAGAGAGGCCTTGGAAAAGTAAAAAACCTGGGGAAATCTCTCTCAAGAAGAAGATCTCTCCTGAGGCTAGTCTCTTCAGAAAATCTAGGAAAGGAATTAGCTTTTTCACTCACTACATGTCAGTCCAAAGGGAGAGATTTAAGTACAGTGTCACCAGGAACAGGGTCTTAGGTCCAGTCAGCAGATTCTTCTTCTATCTTCAACTCAAACTCCAAAGTCCCAGTTGAACTCTCTGAAGATCTCAGACAATTCTCCCATGATTTTCCTCAGATGATTTTCCTGCACAGGAAGTTATAACTCCCTTTTAACAACACTTTCTTTTGTGTCACTTCCCGTGCCTACCCCTAATTTTACATCTACCAATCACAGTTGAAACATTGCTTTTGAACTGCCCAAGGGCAGTCAGTTTGATTCTGATTCATCTCCCACTATTGCATACATGGGTCACAGACCTACCCACTTAATGATTAAATGGGATGTTTACACTTTGGGTGATTATATCTAAAAATGGGCAGATCTTCCCCCCTCAACTGTAAGTAGCATGTTTACACTTTTGGTGATTAAACTAAAAATGGGCAGGGGAGTTAATTTAATTTTTACAATTAGGGGAGAGTTAATTAATTTCATTTTCACAATCAGGGGAGAGTTGAATTTAATCTTCACAGACTCAAAGTAGATAAGGCATTTGGGTGTATTCAGTAAATGTGGTATTACATAATCAAGTTAACAAACTTTTCAAAGCACTTGCTATGTGCCAGACATTGATAAATTTTAAGGATACAAAGAAAAATAAAAATAATATCTGACCTGAAGAAATTCATATTTAAATGATGATAATCTCAACAAATATTCCTATACACATATGTATTTTTCTCACATTATTTTCTATAGATTTTTTAAGATGAGAAAGTAGGCCTATACAATAATTGTTATTGATAATCTCTCAATTGCATTTTTGGTATTAAAACCAGTGTTGATGTTTAAAAATGTTTCCTTTGATATCATTCCCTACTTGAGAATAAGTCCTTGAAAACCTTCAAAGTTATTTTTTCTTCAGAATAGGTCTCTTCTGTAAATACTTCATATAATCCAATATATTTGAAAATTTAATTTTCTTTTGAATTATTATCACTTTTTCCACTAAACTTCAAGGACTATGATAATGAAGCCCAATGTCATGTTCTATATCTTTGCCTCTGAAATAATCTGTTATATAAATCTGGAACTTACATTTTTTAATGATTCTTGTCCTAGTTTCATCCTTAAATGCTCTTGGCATCATATTTCTTTCTTTGAGCTTTCATCAAGTTTACTTTAAACTCTATTTTGTTTCCACTGATTTTCACAGATCTGTGAGGTAATAAACTTCATAATCTCCCACTATTTTCTGTAAGATTTTAAATTCAATTTTTCATATCAAGTGAGCTATAATAAAAGAAAATGAATTTTTATTATGGTTATGGAGAAGATTCAGTTGTTCTGACATGATCAACTCTCCAAGACACAATTTTTGGCTGTTTTCTTGGAAAATACACTAGACTAGTTTGCCATTTCCTTCTCCATCTCACTTTAAAGCAAACAGAAATTAAGTGACTTCCTCAGGGTCCTTCCTAAGAATATGAAGCAGAATTAGAATTCAGGAAAATGAGTCCTCTTGATTCCAAGCCTAGTGCTTTCTCTACTGTGGCTCCTAGCTGAGATATTTGCTTAAATGTGTTCAGGTTCTTCAACTGTTTCAGTTTGTGGTTGATTTCATAAGTTCCTCAAGGATATTTAATTTATCTTATTTCTAGCTCTACCATCTAGAAGATTTCCTTACACATGGTAGACATTTAATGAATATTTGCTAAATTTGAAGTTATTTGATTGTAGGTTCAGACATTTTCATGAAGTGGCTCTGAAGAAATAGTTTAGTTGGGTTTTCATTTAGAAGTTGTGAGACTCTTGATTCCATTCCATTATAAGCTTACTGATGTCATTGACAACCAGTAAATTAAACATTTCTGAGTTTCATGTGCTTTCTCATAATTGAGGTTGTAATTATTTCATTCCAAAATAAGCATAGAGTACCATATATAATTGATCTGATTCCAGGAAGAGAGTTTTATTTTATATTATTTCCATATTATTTTATAATGGGTAGAAAATTAAATTCTCTCTCTATCCCCTCTTACTTCTTCCTTTTCTCACCCTCTGTCTTTCTCTCCTTTTTCTTTCTCTCTCTCTATCCCCTCTCCCCCTGCCTCAAACTCTGCTTCCAATTCTGTCTCTTTCTCCCCTTCCAGTCCCCTCAGTATAAAGATTTATGTAAATTTAAATATATTTTCTTGCTTTATTTACACATATATTGCTTAAAATATCATAATATTTGAAAAGGGGAAAACAAAATTAAAGAGAACTAGAGATATAAAACAAAAATCCATTACCTTGAAAAATGAAAAGTATACAGGGAACAGAGTTGAAATTATCTGTTTGCAAGACATGAAGAAAATGGATGCCATGGTTAGCCAAGGAGTCATAACAAATCTCCTCTTTCTGCTACAGTTTGGATTGCTTAAGGTGAAATATTCTGTCATTTTAAGAGTCCAAATTAGAATTTGGTCATAAAGCAAAAAGAAAACACAAGTCAATGGCTTTTAGAGTAACTTTCCCAAGTCTATTTTTTCTCTAGATGAGTGAGTTTCATTGCTTTATGTCAGATTTTCAAGGGGTTTGCCAAGAATGAATATGAAAATATAGAATGACAATTGGCCAAATTTTCAGTTAGCTTAGTAAACTTAAAAATTGTGCTTTTATTTCAGACATAAATTATTTTTTGCTTATTTCTTTAGGATTTAAAATAAATGTCTTGAAGGCAAATAATATGATTAAAAAATTCCTAATTTCTTTTTTGCTCTGTAGGCCTTGAGTGCGCAATACAGTCTATTAAAAAAAAAAACAAATAAAAAGATTTTTAAAAGACAAAACATCTTTGATATATCCTAGGTTAGTGATAGTGAACCTCTTAGACACCAAGGGCTGTGCTTCATCCCCCCAAGAAACCAAGTGCCAGGTCCCTCACCAAGAAACTGCGTGTCTAGACACCCCCCCTTAAACCAGAAAGGAAAGGAAGAAAGATCTCCCATTGTTCTGTTGGGGAGAGGGGGAAATGAATTGAGGAATGTCCTCAGGTATGGTAGAGAGGGGAAAGGGAATAGTTTGGCCCTCAAGTTCCTCTGAATTTCTAGTAACCAACTTTGGTGGGTGATAGCACATGTAACCTCAGAGAGGGCTCTGTGTGTCCTCTTTGGCATGTGTGCCATAGATTCACCACCATCGTCCTAGGTTTTGTAATGACATGTACATTTAGGGGAGAACTTTTATTTTTTAAATGATGTTTTATTGATACTCTTTTTTTCAACATCATTGTCATTTCCCAATGACTCTACTCTACCGTGTCCCTTTTCATATGTGTCTCTGTCCTTCACTATCTTTGTTGCTATCTCTGCCTCTATCTGCTTCTCTCAAATACAATGAAGTTAAGCAAAATAAGTCAATATAATGAACATATTTGAAAATGCATACTTCCTTTAGTACCCACAATTCATTTCCTTTCTATCAAAATCCAACAATCATGTTTCATCAGTCTTCTAAAGTAATGATTAGTCACTAAAAGAACTGATCTTCTTTTAATATTATATCAATAAGCAAATCTTCTGTATAATATCTATACTATGGCCTTGGAAAAGTAACTTTACTCCCTCTGTACCTCAGTTTCTTCATGAATAAATTATGATTGACTGAACTAGATAGTCTACAATGTCTCATAATTCTAAATCTAAGGAAACTATGATCTATTGAAGCAAATGACAGATTTTACATTTCCCTTTAATGTTCTTCCTTTTGTGAATAATCAATGGATGATTAAGTTTGCACAGCTTTGAAATTTAGAAGAGATATTAAGTTTGATAATACTTAAAATAAAAAAGAATGTGAAAAATGTTTTTATCAAAAAGTCAATTTTTAGTATTAGGGATAATTAAATTTGCTTTTCTAAGCCATCAAGTAAAATATCAATAATATTCTTAGAAGCAAGTAACTAGGATACTGGAATCTTTATAATGCAAACATATAGCAAAGAGAAGAGACAATTCTGTGGAAAAGTAAAAATAAATGTGCATGTAATGCATATGTACATATAGCTACATACACATACTCTTGTTGCCCTGATGCCATTAAGGACTTTTTAAAAACTCATAATTCAATATTCTTTTCCCCAAAGAAAGAAAATACTGCTAAATCTTGATGAAAGTTTATTAAATTATAACTATTTTTACTCTGAAGAAGAGTGAGATATGTAGGAAATGTTATTTTGGTAAAGGAGGCAATCCAATGCTTTGGAATGAATCATGACCTTACAATTATAAAACCTAAGTTTAAGACCCCTATCTACAAATTAATATTATTTTGATCTTAGATAAGCGATTTCATTTAGTTGTGACTCATTTTTATTACGTATAAAATAAAGATAGTGGACAAGACAAACTCTAAGATTTCTTCCTGAAATTATACTTGAGGTAGAAATGCCCAAACTACCACTTGAATTGCCTTCCAGATACTTGCAATAAAAGGCAATGATATATAAAGGGTAACAGACAAAAGGTTATGTGGATATATCAATTGACTTAGAAGAGAAGAAAATTAGCAAATTAATTTAAAAGCCATCATAAGTGTGAAAGTAAACAATCTGAAGGGTAAAAAAGAAAAGAAGGATCTGAGGAGGAAAACAAAAATAAATAGATAAGGGGAATATCTATATTCCCCAAAGGAAAATTATAAAAAGGAAAGGAAAACTTTCTAGTAAAGAAAAGAAAGAAGTTAATGAATAAAAAGAAAGATAAGTGAAATCACATGATTAAAAGCTGATGAAATACAGTTAATTTGGTGAAAATGAGGGGAATTGAAATCATTTGTGGGCTATCAATTTGGAATTTAAAGAGTATAAAATGTCACTTAGGATGCAGGGAAAGAAAAATTATAGTGACAAATTGGTTATTCAATTTTGTAATTTTACAATGATAAAGTATCAGCAATTAGATAATTAGTAGTATTATCTAACTTGCTATACTCAAAGTGTAGTCAAGTTTCAGTTCTAGAAGAGAGATTGACAAACTTCAAGGTCAATGAGAGAGAAAGTACAGAAGTATAAGTTTGAAGTTAAAATAATGAAAAAAGATATGAAGGTGAAAACAGATAATTCTGACCTTCATCTGGAGGTTGAAGAACAGAAAAAAATATCTCACAGAGAAGGAAAAAAAACAATAAATACTAACAAACACTTAGAACTTTAAA
The DNA here is from genome assembly GCF_027887165.1 of Monodelphis domestica. Lineage (NCBI taxonomy): Eukaryota > Metazoa > Chordata > Mammalia > Didelphimorphia > Didelphidae > Monodelphis > Monodelphis domestica. The sequence goes on from NC_077228.1 coordinate 474,109,729, forward strand.
AAGTGATTTTTTTTTCCTCTGAAGCTGAGAGAGCTAGCTATTCTGAGGCATATGGATGTTTCCATCTTCTAAGGAATGAGAAATGAAATTCTGTCAGATGAGGCATCATCCTCTAGGGATAAGATTGCTAAGGGGAAAAAATGGATATTTGGTGATTCCCTGCTGATTGTACCTAGTTGTGTATCAGACAACAGTAAAAATGCCTGCTGTATTTTCCCAAACATTTATCCAACATAAAACAAAGAACTTCCCATGATTAGTCAAAACAGGAACACAATTCACTTCTGGTGATCCATAGAATCATAAACAATACTGTCTGAATAAACCTGAAAAGCATTTCCAAAGATTATGCGATAATGAACAGACGGAAAAGGGGACATGAGATTGCTTCATCAGTGCAAGAAAGTTGAATTAGGAAGTAAACAGCTAGTTAGACAATTTTAGGAAATAAGATCTGGATTTCTACTTTATGGGTTAAAATACTGACATACAGTGTTCCTAGTGATATCATCAGAGTCAGTAAGAACCTAGTAGCAAGTCTAAAGAGTTTGTTAAAGAGGAAAGGTAAAGGCAAAAACTGTTCATTCATTTCTAACTAGTCAAAAACTGTACCCCATATTAACATTATAGCCATAAGAATAAAATGGGAGCTTTCTAGAAGTTGCAGGTGATAAATTCCAAAACTGAGTAACAAAATTCATAATCTCAAATTTTTTCATATAAATACAGAAAGCACAGAGAATAAGCAAGATGAAAGGTGCTTGTGTGAAGAGTAAAATATGATCTCATAACCTTGACTAAACTAAATCAAAGTAAATTATAACTGGAATGTATAATTGGATATATGCAACCTGTACAAATTTAAAATTACATACTGTGTTATATCTTTAAGAATTATTCTTTTGGGGAAATAAAGAAATTAGTGCAGGGAAGAGGGACTGGTACATAGTAGATAGTTTTTAGTTTAAATTTCAAATCAATGGAGAAAGAAAAAGAAGCAATTTTGTCTTTGCTTAGGGTCACACAACCAGTAAGTGTCTGAGACCATATTTGAATTAAGTCCTCCTGTCTCTAGCACTGGCTTTCTATCCACTGAACCACTTTGATTACATTCTTATTTTTAAAATTGAAAGATTAAGCCTTCTACTAAACTCCTTTGATGAGGCAAATATAGTTCTATTATTTCCCAAAATGGTTCACATAGAAGAAAAAGAGAATTATGGTCCAGGATGGATAAAGAGCAACCAAGCAAAACAAAAAGAATACACAACAATAATGAGTAGAATGAAGTATTCAGAAGAACTCAATGAGGATATAGGGAACACATCAATCAACTTAGATTTCAAAAATATGCAAAAGGTGGAGATGAGGGCAGAGGATTAAAACAAAAGCAATGCTTAGCTCTATAAGAATCACTTCAATAAATTATAGAATAAGATGTCACTGATGAAAAAAGTTAACTACAATAAAAAAGAAAAGTGGGTTATTTGTTATTTTCTTAAAATAGGGAAAAGCAAACTACCAAAAGAGCATGATAAGAACACTGTTCTCTGAAAAATGAAATGATCATAAAGGACAACATGGAGAGAGTAGAGTTGCTTTATCCTCATTTTAGTTTTGTATTCTTTGTCAAAGGAAATAACTTTTGCTTCAGAAAGGAAAGAATAAATATGGATCTGAGGTAGTTGATATGATGAAGATGAATATGATCAAGATATGATAAATATGGGGGGGCAGCTGGGTGACTCAGTGGAATGGGATCCAGATATAGAGTCAGGAAGTCCTAATTCAAATCTAGCCTCAGACACTTCCTAGCTGTGTGACCCCATTGCCTACCCCTTACCACTCTTCTGCATTAGAATTAATACACAGTATTGATTCTAATATGGAAGGTAAGGATTAAAAAAAAGATATGATAAAGTTGAAGAACATTGTAATAGAACACCTAGTACTAATTAGTTCAAGTCACATAGCTAAGATAAGATTACTTCCACAATTAATATGGAGAAAAAATACAAGCAGGTGTTACTCCTAAGCTACAGATGATAATCTTTCAAAGATGATGTAGAAAAGCAGAAGCAATAGGACTGAAAAAAGGCCAAAACCTTGATTTAAAAAATAAATAGAACTCTCATTTAGGTAAGGATGTTTGATACCAAATTTTGGTCTAATCAAAGAATATTTTATTAAACTATTAGTAAGCATTAGTCAACATTAACCAAAAAAAGTAGTGATCATCAATTTGAGAACATTACTTCTCCAAGTAATGGGAGATTAATTCCATTTTATTTTTAGCTTATTACTTAACTTGTAGAAATGTGATTGAAATAATTAGTTTACCTTTTTAAGTGAGGCAAAATAGCATTTCCTAATCACTTACATGTTTCAGACACTATGCTAAGTTCAGGGGATACAAAGAAAAGGAAAAAAGAAAATGTCTGCTCTCATAGTGCTCATGGTCTAACAAAGTGTTAACATGGAAACAATTATGCATAGAGAGGATATATATATATATATATATATATATATATATAGGATAAATTGAGAGGATGAGGGCAACAAGAAAAATGACAATAAGGCAAAGAAGGAGATGATGATGAAAAGAATAATGACAACAATAGTGATAATGATGATGACAATGAAGATGATGCAGGACAGAGCCTTGGGTAATTCCCAAGTGGGTATGGCATGGAAATCCACCTATTAGAAAAGAATTAGCAATCAGACAAATAGGAGAAAGAGAAGTGTCATGAAAACCTAGAAAGGAGAGAAAATAAAGAAAAAAAAGGGGTTCTTGAGAATTCAAAGGCTTCAGAGAAATTATGAATGGTAAAGACTGTGAAAAGATGATACTGTTTATAATTTTGGAAAAGATGAAATCTGATCTAAATGAAAGTAAAATTTGGTTGTTTTTTATCCTCTGGATAATTATAGTATTCAGATTCATCAGAATCTTTATTAATGATTCATAATGATCCTTAATTGGCATTCTTAAAAATAAGAGCAATAATAGCAATAGAGTCCTTGAAAAGTCTGAGGATCTAGGACCAAGTCATTTATGAGCAGTTAGACCAGATGATGCCTCCAGGGAAGCTTGGAGGACCAGGGATCCACTTTCTAATAGCCCCAGGAAATGCCACAACCTGGCTTTGGAACTCCAATCCTCTCCCTGGGGCTGGTGGGAAGTTAGGCCTAGGGGAACCTGATGGAAGGGAAATACCCTAACCTTTGGGAGACAGGAAAATGACTTCATTGCTCCCCTTCACTCCCCACCCCCACCATTCCTCAGTCTTTCAGTTTCCTTCAGAGAGAAGTGAAAACTGAATAGGGAAGAAGGCCCATGGTAGTTCAGAGCCAAAGGGACCTGCACTGAGCCACATGTCCACATAGCTGCCCCACTAACTGCCTGGATCTAAACTATATCTGTTGAAGGGCTGGGAGATTAGGGCCCTAAGCTGTTTGGGCAGGGAGAGGCATAGGGCAGGGTCATCATAGGAGTACTCTGAAGCCCCTGGGAAACCTGAAAAAGCAAGTTAAAAGACTAGATGAAAAGGACAATCATTTATGTTCCCATATCAACTCTCAAAATAATATCTCCATCAGCGTGTCCTAGGGAGTTATACTTGGCCTGGGCCCCTTAACAACTTTATCAATGACTTAGTTAAAAGCATTTCTGGCATATGGATGAAACTTGTATATGAAACAGATATTGGAGAGACATCAAGCACAATGGTTTAAAAAGTAAGATTCACAAAGAACTTAAGAGGAATGGATTGAAGCTGATAAGCTGAAATTTAAAAGGGGTGCAAGGAACATCTTATATTCATAATAAAAACAAAGTCACAAACATAAGAGGGAACACATTTAATGAGACATGCTTGTTTTTAAGTTGTTTTTCAATTGTGTCCAACTCTTCATGGCCCCATTTGATATATTCTTAGTAAAGATTCTGGAGTGGTTTCCCATTTTCTCCTCCAGAGCATTTTCTAGATGAAGATAGTGAAGCAAAAAATGCTAAATGACTTGCCTAGGGTCACAAAGCCAGTAAATGACTAGGACAACATTTGAAGTCAGGAAGAGGAGTCTTCCTGATATTAGGCCTAGTATTCTATTCACTGTACCACCTAGGTGCCCTTCATTAAATTGGAGTTTATATGAAAATGGTCTAAGACTTTTGGTGAACTACAAACACTATGAGTCAAGTATGAAATAGCTTAGAAGGCTAATATAATTTTCTTAGGCAGCATTAGGAGACACAAAGTTTTCAGGGAAAGGAAATATTTACTTTTTCTTTGCTTTGATTCAAATACATCTAGAGTATTGGGTTTACTTCAGGCACTACAGTTTAGGGATGATGTTGATAACTGGAAGATAATCCAGAGGAGAAGATAAAGTTAATGAAGGGAGTTGAGTTTGTGTCTGCTAAAGAAACTATGGAAGTTAGTCTAAAGAAGAAATCATTCTTTGGGAAGTAATATCTGCTTTCAAGTATTGGAAGGGAAATTTGTCAAATGGAAGATGAATTGATCATTCCTGCTTTGTCCCATTGACTAGAATTAAATATTACGGGAAACTGAGATAGTCTAAAATTGGATTTGATATGACAGGAATTAAAAATCCTAAAACAAAGAAACAAAAAAACACAGACCAAAACTATCCAAAAAAGTAGAATACACTGCCTCAGGAGGTAATTGACTTACTCTTATACATTCAAAAAAACTGACATGACCAACTTCTGGATATGTTGTAAAAGGAATCATTTTCACAGAAAATTCAGATAGAATGGCCAGAAGATACTAATGATAATAAATTTTGTGATCTCATATTAATCACATAAATAAGAAATGCATCTTCTCCTGGAAAAAATAATTTATATTATACCTATAACTTCACATAAATAATTATCTAGCTAGCTGAAATGTAGATGAAGACACCATATAATATCCAATTTCCAAATATTTCCAATTATAGAATAAGACATGATGGTTCTAAATATCAAGATCTGGGGCATCATATTGATTATACATCTGAATGGCTGATGACTTTTTATGATGTCAATCTTTTTTTACATTGTTTTATTTATTTAAAATTAAGACCCTTTTATTATGCCAAATACTTCAATCATTTGAATTGAGTCCAAAATAATGCCATATGATTGTTAAATTAAAAACTGATAGGCTAGAGATTCCATTCATTTTGGGATCCAATTTTATGTTGCCTATCATGATTTGTTACTTGTTTGTGCATACTCACATGGTGACTTTTTTTCCCTCAACAAATTTTCAAACTTGCTAAAAGTAAATATTATGGTGCTTTGGTGTTTGCCCCAACTTCTTTAAAGATACCAAAAGTTGAACAAATACTCAATGGATATAGGCAAAATTGAACTGAATTACTCCAGTGGCATTTAATAATGACTGGCATTTGGGGATCTTGGCAAATATCTTACCAGCTATTTTTGTACCATTCAGCAATAATTATAAAGTAGTGCTTTTTGAAATGGGTCCTTACTGGTTAGCATACTCTTCAGATTATGATAGATCTTGTAGCAAAAGGTAACTAAGTAAAGTATTTTCCTATGAAAAAGCAAGACTGCATACAAATAAATCCTCCCCCAAGGACCACTGGGGATAAAAAAGGAGGATGGAATATACAAGAGATGATAGGAGTCTGGAGTCTGTTTAGTGTAGGGATCAGAATAAAGATAGGAAGAGTTAGTTTGTGGATTTTGTCTCCTAATCCTTTCTATGATTAGCAGTTGTTGGCCTCACGAGCTTCCATCAAGTAATGATAAGTAACCATGTTTTTTTTTTTTAATGTGTCTTGTGACACAAAGCCCATAATAAATACTATGTTGCTCAGGAGCCTCTGAAAAACACATAGAAAAAAGGCAGTTTGGAAATGAGTCATGAGAGTTATTTAAAAGATCACATCAGAACTGAAAATCTTGCTTTAAGCAAATGCAGGAGAAAAGGGGGAATTCTACAGGATGTATTATGTGTGCATTGCATATATATACTATATGTATATTACACAGTATAAATATATATATAGATATTCATTTATTTGTATACATCCTGTTGTATATAATGTATATGCAAAAATTCATACATATCTCAGAGACAATATACACATACATCTGAGAAATGTGAATCTGTATAAATATATGTCCACACATGTGTGTGAATGTATATATCTGAGTAAGTACTGTCAAATCACTTAATCTCCCTGGGAAAAGGTTTTTTCAGTTGTCAAATGAAAGGTTTGGATTAGAGGGCATCTGTATGCCCTTCCAATTCAAAATATATAGTCTTTCTGTTTTTGTATCACTTTTAAATGCAAGAGGAAAGCTTCCAACTAGACATTATCATTATTGCATGAGAGTGGAGAAGTATGTGAAGAGTGCTGACACAGAATCAGAGAATCTGAGTTCAAATGAAAACTTGCCATTTCCCACTTCTATGACTGAAATTAAACTTTTGAGCCTTAGCATTCCTTGTAAAATGAAGGGCTCAGGGACCAAAAATTCCTCAAATATCTCCTTTGGACTATAAATCTATGATTCTGTATCCTTACAAGCCAGGTCAAAATTCATGTTTCTTATTTATTATTGTGAAGATGGGATTAACTCTACCCTGCCCATTTTTTAGATTTAATCACAAGAAGTATATAAACCCCACTTATCCTGAATTATGGAAGGTCTGTGAACCACATATGCTATAGTGAGTGACAGATGAATCAGAATTGACTGACTGCCCACTGGGCAGTCCCAAGCAAAGCTTTTGTTGTAATTGGTCCACATAAAATGGAAGGAAAGCACAGGAAGTGATGAATGAATGGTGTTTAAAAGTAGCAAGAACTTCCTGTGAGGAGATTTTTTTTTTGCCTTCAACTTGATCTTGAAGGAGCTCCAGCTTTGGACCTTAGACTGCTCTTGGATTTTTCCCTTAGAACTACTATGTGGGTGAGTGAAAAAGACTGACTCCTTTCCTGGCTTTATCTAAGAGGTACTAACCTCCAGAGAGGCCCTTCATATGGTAGAAGGACTCATGGCTAAAACCCCTAGGCCCTCCAACTGAGGCTTCTAGAGCCCTGCCAGAGGAAAGTCAGGACCTGAGCAAATAGTCTAGCTCTTTAAACTGGATTTCTTATTCTACCCTCTTTTTCTTTTCTCTACTTTCACTTTACCCCTCTTTTATGAATTGCTAAAAAGTCATTCTGACTTTTTATGGTGATGACACTCTTAAAAATTTTGTCAAACCCTTTCATTTTTACTCCTTATAAGTTAACTTTGAATAAATCACTAAAACTATTTGGAACTCGGCTACTTCATCTACAAAATGACAATAATATTTGCCCTACTTAATTCTCATGAATCTTTTGAAATGCAATCTCTGGACACCCCAGAAAAGTATTTGTAATGATGAAGTGTAATATATAATATATATATGTAAACTATTATGATTCCTCCTTGATTAACAACATTTCAATAAGGAATATAGAAATGTGACTATCTATAGGAATAAAATCTTCTGTTGAAGCTGAAAGTAAAGCACCAAATTTGATGAAGGAATGAAATTACCAAGAGTAAAAATTGACGACAAAGAAAAATATATAAACTAGCTCTGTGTTTCTTTGAAGTTCATAAGACTTCTACCCACATTGAGAGACTATAAAAGAGGAAGAAGAGAGAGGGCAGGCTGCTCTCATGATTTTACATTACAGAAACACTTCACAGTTTTAAATTTTCCATTAAAGAAGGTGAAACATTTATGATAAAATACTCAACAACTCAGCATCAATTTTGCAGAAGGTAAACACACAAAATTATTGATAATCAAAGAAGCATATAATTCCTGTACAACGGGAAATCCAAGTAATATTCATAAAAGTGAATAACAAAGTGTTGGTCAACTTGATGGGACAAATTCCATACATGTCTCAAAAATAAAAGTATAGGCAACAAATTCAGTTTTGAATCTTTCAACATCAAAATAAGATTTAAAAGTTTTGTGGACGACTTCCGGTCAAGATGGTGGCTTAGAGAAAGCTAAAGTTCAGATCTCCGGAAAACCCTTCCCGACCGATCTCAAACTATAAGCTCCTAAGGCGCCAAAATTCAAGACGATAAACAGCATAGACCCTGGGAACCCTCCTCCTGGACCTGGACCCGGATCAAAAGGTACGGCTCCCCTCAAAAGCCAGAACCCGAGATCACTGGGACCTAAGGGGTAGGAGCGCAGAGTCCAAGGCTCCAGGAAGCCGCAGCCCCGCGCAACTCAGAGAGCAGGGTCTTCGGAACAACAACCCTCAGGGCCTTCTATCCAAGTCCCAGTGAAAGTCACTGCCCTCGGAGCTCCCCCCGCAGAGAGCAAGGCCAAAACAACAGCAACCCACAGGGTGGGCAAGACAGCCTCATGGGCTGGATCCTGCTATCCAAGTCTCAGTGAAAGTCCCTGCCCAATCATAACTTTGAACGTGAATGGGATGAACTCACCCATAAAATGTAGACGAATAGCAGAATGGATTAGAATCCAAAACCCTACCATATGTTGTCTTCAAGAAACACACATGAGGCAGGTTGACACCCACAAGGTCAGAATTAAAGGATGGAGTAAGACCTTCTGGGCCTCAACTGATAGAAAGAAGGCAGGAGTGGTAATCATGATATCTGATAAAGCCAAAGCAAAAATAGACCTGATCAAAAGGGATAGGGAAGGTAATTATATTTTGTTAAAAGGGACTCTAGACAATGAGGAAATATCATTAATCAACATGTATGCACCAAATAATATAGCACCCAAATTTCTAATGGAGGAACTAGGATAATTGAAGGAAGAAATAGACAATAAAACCATACTAGTGGGAGACTTAAACCAACCATTATCAAATTTAGATAAATCAAATCAAAAAATAAATAAGAAAGAGGTAAAAGAAGTGAATGAAATCTTAGAAAAATTAGAATTAATAGACATATGGAGAAAAATAAATAGGGATAAAAAGGAATACACCTTCTCAGCACCACATGGCACATTCACAAAAATTGACCATACATTAGGTCACAGAAACATAGCACACAAATGCAAAAAAGCAGAAATAATGAATGCAGCCTTCTCAGATCACAAGGCAATAAAAATAATGATTAGTAATGGTACATGGAAAACCAAATCTAAAACCAATTGGATATTAAACAATATGATACTCCAAAACCATTTAGTTAAAGAAGAAATCATAAAAACAATTAATAATTTCATCAAGGAAAATGACAATGGCTAAACATCCTTTCAAACCTTTTGGGTTGCAGCCAAAGCGGTAATCAGAGGCAAATTCATATCCCTGAAAGCTTATATTAACAAACAAGGGAGAGCAGAGATCAATCAATTGGAAATGCAATTGAAAAAACTCGAAAGCGATCAAATTAAAAACCCCCAGCAGAAAACCAAATTAGAAATCCTAAAAATTAAGGGAGAAATTAATAAAATTGAAAGTGATAGAACTATTGATTTAATAAATAAGACAAGAAGCTGGTACTTTGAAAAAACAAACAAAATAGACAAAGTAGTGGTCAATCTAATTAAAAAAAGGAAGGAAGAAAAGCAAATTCACAGCATTAAAGATGAAAAGGGGGACAGCACCTCCAATGAGGAGGAAATTAAGGGACTCATTAGAAATTACTTTGCCCAATTATATGGCAATAAATACACCAATTTAGGAGAAATGGATGAATATATACAAAAACACAAACTGCCTAGACTAACAGAAGAGGAAATAGAATTCTTAAATAATCCCATATCAGAAAATGAAATCCAACAAGCCATCAAAGAACTTCCTAAGAAAAAATCCCCAGGGCCTGATGGATTCACCAGTGAATTCTATCAAACATTCAGAGAACACTTAATCCCAATACTATACAAACTATTTGACATAATAAGCAAAGAGGGAGTTCTACCAAACTCCTTTTATGACACAAACATGGTACTGATTCCAAAACCAGGCAGGTCAAAAACAGAGAAAGAAAACTATAGGCCAATCTCCCTAATGAATATAGATGCAAAAATCTTAAATAGGATACTAGCAAAAAGACTCCAGCAAGTGATCAGAAGGATCATTCACCATGATCAAGTAGGATTCATACCAGGGATGCAGGGCTGGTTCAACATTAGGAAAACCATCCACATAATTGACCACATTAACAAGGAAACTAGCAAGAACCACATGATTATCTCAATAGATGCAGAAAAAGCCTTTGATAAAATACAACACCCATTCCTATTAAAAACACTAGAAAGCATAGGAATAGAAGGGTCATTCCTAAAAATAATAAACAGTATATATCTAAAACCATCAGCTAATATCATCTGCAATGGGGATAAACTAGATGCATTCCCAATAAGATCAGGAGTGAAACAAGGATGCCCATTATCAACTCTACTGTTTGACATTGTACTAGAAACACTAGCAGTAGCAATTAGAGAAGATAAAGGAATTGAAGGCATCAAAATAGGCAAGGAGGAGACCAAGTTATCACTCTATGCGGATGACATGATGGTCTACTTAAAGAATCCTAGAGATTCAACCAAAAAGCTAATTGAAATAATCAACAACTTTAGCAAAGTTGCAGGATACAAAATAAACCCACACAAATCATCAGCTTTTCTATATATTTCCAACACAGCTCAGCAGCAAGAACTAGAAAGAGAAATCCCATTCAAAATCACGTTAGACAAAATAAAATACCTAGGAATCTACCTCCCTACAAACACAGGAACTATATGAACACAACTACAAAACACTCGCCACACAACTAAAACTAGACTTGAGCAAATGGAAAAACATTAACTGCTCATGGATAGGACAAGCCAATATAATAAAAATGACCATCCTACCCAAACTTATTTATCTATTTAGTGCCATACCCATTGAACTACCAAAATACTTCTTCACTGATTTAGAAAAAACCATAACAAAGTTCATTTGGAAGAACAAAAGATCAAGGATATCCAAGGAAATAATGAAAAAAAAAACACATATGATGGGGGCCTTGCAGTCCCTGACCTTAAACTATATTACAAAGCAGCAGTCATCAAAACAATTTGGTACTGGCTAAGAAACAGAAAGGAAGATCAGTGGAATAGACTGGGGGAAAGTGACCTCAGCAAGACAGTATACGATAAACCCAAAGATCCCAGCTTTGGGGACAAAAATCCACTATTCGATAAAAACTGCTGGGAAAATTGGAAGACAGTGTGGGAGAGACTAGGAATAGATCAACACCTCACACCCTACACCAAGATAAATTCAAAATGGGTGAGTGACTTAAACATAAAGAAGGAAACCATAAGTAAATTGGGTAAACACAGAATAGTATACATGTCAGACCTTTGGGAGGGGAAAGGCTTCAAAACCAAGCAAGATATAGAAAGAATCACAAAATGTAAAATAAATAATTTTGACTACATCAAACTAAAAAGCTTTTGTACAAACAAAACCAATGTAACTAAAATCAGAAGGGAAACAACAAATTGGGGAAAAAATCTTCATAGGAACCTCTGACAAAGGTTTAATTACTCATATTTATAAAGAGCTAAATCAATTGTACAAAAAATCAAGCCATTCTCCAATTGATAAATGGGCAAGGGACATGGACAGGCAGTTCTCAGATAAAGAAATCAAAACTATTAACAAGCACATGAAGAAGTGTTCTACATCTCTTATAATCAGAGAGATGCAAATCAAAACAACTCTGAGGTATCACCTCACACCTAGCAGATTGGCTAACATAACAGCAAAGTAAAGTCAAGAATGCTGGAGGGGATGTGGCAAAGTAGGGACATTAATTCATTGCTGGTGGAGTTGTGAACTGATCCAACCATTCTGGAGGGCAATTTGGAACTATGCCCAAAGGGCGACAAAAGAATATCTACCCTTTGACCCAGCCATAGCACTGCTGGGTCTGTATCCCAAAGAGATAATGGACAAAAAGTCTTGTACAAAAATATTCATAGCTGTGCTCTTTGTGGTGGCCAAAAACTGGAAAACGAGGGGATGCCCATCAATTGGGGAATGGCTGAACAAACTGTAGTATATGTTGGTGATGGAATACTATTGTGCTAAAAGGAATAATAAAGTGGAGGAGTTCCATGGAAACTGGAATGACCTCCGGGAAGTGATGCAGAGCGAGAGGAGCAGAACCAGGAGAACATTGTACACAGAGACTAATACACTGTGGTATAATCGAATGTAATGGACTTCTCCATAAATGGTGGTGTAATGTCCCTGAACAATTTGCAGGGATCCAGGAGAAAAAAAACACCATTCATAAGCAAAGGATAAACTATGGGAGTGGAAACACTGAGGAAAAGCAACTGCCTGAATACAGAGGTTGAGGGGATCTGACAGAGGATAGACTCTAAATGAACACTCTAATGCAAATACTATCAACAAAGCAATGGGTTCAAATCAAGAAAACATCTAATGCCCAGTGGACTTACGCTTCGGGTATGGGGGGTGGAGGGGAGGAAAAGAAAATGATCTATGTCTTTAACGAATAATGCTTGGAAATGATCAAATAAAATATATTTAAAAAAATAAAATTAAAAAAAATGGTTTAAAAAAAAGTTTTGTGGACTAGCAAATTCCTGGAATGTATTTGCCAGGTAGTTTAATTGTAAGTATTTTATCAATCTTCAATTTTCAATTACATGGCACTTGAGCAATGAACAAACACACAGATGAGCCCATATTTGTATCTATTTTTTGGGATCTCCTCTGAGTGAATGAGCATAGGAAACCTGAGGCTACATTTCTACAATCCATAAAATGTACTTATTCTCACTATAGACTCCTGAATAAGTGAGGTTTCAGACAATCATGGTTTTAATCCCAATATTTACTATTTTCTCCCTGTCATTTGTTTAGAGAGTTATCTAAATGAGTTATCTAAATTCTGGAAGGACTGACTACATTCTCACCCAGTGTAGGTTATAACCCATAGAAATTTTTAACAATTTGAACTCAGCTAATATGAAAATTGGGAAATGACACCCCATAAACCATATTCAGAAACCCCATCTTCAAACCTGAAACTTATACTAATTTAACATACAGAGCTAAAAGTATTAATTGATTATTTGGGGGAACTTTAAACTTAAAGTTAAATTTAGCAAAGAAGCAATGTTTTTTTGTACCTAGGGAATTTTATTTGAAATATCAAAGTTCTCATGAATTAACATACTCAAAAAAAAAGGGAAAGAAGGAAACAAAACATTCCTACCTTACTATTGCACAATTCATAATGTTTCTAGCAAATGAACCATAAATGTTGAGTCTCTCACACCATTCAGATGCTAGATTGCAGAAGTCCCCAAAGGCAGTCCTAGAGAATACTTTGAAGTCAAAGTGGTAAAATGTGTATAGACACTCAACTTTCAGGGGTAATTTTTAATCTATTCATTTCATAAAAAGGGAAATCCAACCATTTAAGTAACAAATGTTTGTTTACCCCTACTATAAAAAAGTCACTTTTTGCCTTCACTCAGTGAATCCCAAAGTATCAGAGAGGTGAAGAAAGTGTTTTTAGAATTTGGCAATTATTTTTAAATTTAGGGTTACAATTATATTTATATTTAAATTTAGGGTTACATTTAAATTCATCATCAGTGTCCTTTTAAATATTTAGCTCCTTCCAGAAGGTCAAAAGACTAAAGGAATATAAAGTGAGTTTGTGGTCCTCTGTGAATTTATATTTTCTCTAGGCAGAAACATTATATATATAAGAGAAGTTATGTATTATTACTGGAAATTAGAGAAAATGTGGCTCACTTTTTTCCCATAGAAAGCCATTTCTCTAACCTAAAATTCCATAACATACTGTCCTTAGATGTTAATTTTACTTCTATGTGATGATATGTATGTATTACATTTGTTGTCCAGTTATTTCAGTTTTTCTGAATCTTTTAAACTCATTTGGGGTTTTCTTAGCAAATCTGCTGGAATGATTTGACATTTTCTTCTCCAGCTCACTTTACAAATACCGAAACTAAGGCAAGAAGAGTTAATTAGCTTCCCCAGGATTATACAGCTAATAAGTATCTGAAGCCAGATTTGAACTCAGAAAGAGGAATCTTTCTGAATGCAATCCTGGCACTCTATACAATGGGACACCTCTCTGTTGCTCTGTATACCTAGTAAATATACGCCTGTGGTGTATTAATTCAAACTATTAATAACTTTAACAGAGTTGTAAGATATGCACAGATCATCAGCATTTCTATACATTATCAACAAAGCCCAGGAGCAAGAGACTGGAAAAGAAATTCCTCCTAAATTAACTGTAGGTAATACAAAAAGGAGTCTACCTGTGCAGATAAAAGAACTACCTAAACCCAATTATAAAATACTTTTCACACAAATAAAGTCAAATCTAAAGAACTGAAAATAATTTTAATTGCTTCTGGGTAGGCCACACATATAATAACAATGACAATTCTATCTAAGCATATTTATATATTCAGTGCAATACCAATCAAACAGCCAAAATTAGTCTATAGAGCTAGAAAAAATAATTTAACTCATCTGGAAGAATATAAGGTCAAGATTATAAAGGCAATCAAAGAGAAAAACTGGTAAAGGAAGTGAGCCTACCAGGACCAGATCTCAAACTGGATTTCAGAGCAGTAGTGGTAGTCTCTCGGTGACCGAGAATGACAATTGTCTTTGTGCATTATCATCTATTGATGTACCCTCATGTGGCTTTGAAGTCCAAAGACTGAGGTGCAAAGTTTGTGGCACATGGGGCATGGGATGCCAGTTGTTACGGGAGGTGCGGTTGTGGCCTGGTGTCGGCGTTCATGCGCAGCGGCAAGAAGTGGACGTCGCTCATCTTCAAAGGTGGTGGCGGCATGGTTAATGTGGGTTCGCCAGCTGCTTCTGACAGAGGCAGCGAGTTCTAGTGCTTTGGTGTAATGCCAGCCCACTTCAAGTTGGACTTTAGCTGATCCTTGAATCTTTTCTTTGGTCAGCCTTGTTTCCTGAGTCCAGCTGACAGTTCACCATAGAATACCTGTCTTGGTATTCGCTGTAGGTCCATGCAGATGACGTGTCCAGACCATCGTAGCTGGGTTTTGAGGACCATGACTTCAATGCTGGTGGAGTTGGCTCTGTTGAGGACTTCCTGGTTGGTGATTCGGTCCTGCCATTGGATCCTCATGATTGACCGGAGGGAGCGTTGGTGGAATTGCTCCAGCTGTTTCATGTGCTTCCGGTACAGTGTCCATGTCTCGCAACCATACAGGAACGAGCTAAGGACCACTGCGTTATACACTTTGAGCTTCGTCGCAGTGCTTACACCTCTGTGTTGGAGGACTTTGGAGTGCAGTCGCCCAAGTGCCTGACTGGCCTTTTGAATCCTGGCATTAATCTCATGGTCTAGGGACCCGTAGTTGATGATGGTGCTGCCCAGGTACTTGAAAGTGTTGAAGTTAGAAAGCTGCATGCCATCGATTGTAATGCATGGATGGTTAATTGGCCTCCCTAGTGCAGGTTGGAACAGCACATCTGTTTTGCTGAGGCTGATAGTCAGGCCAAACAGTTTTGTTGCTGTAGAGAACCAATCCACAATAGTTTGAAGATGATTTTCTTGGTGGGCCATGAGAGCACAGTCATCTGAGAAAAGAGCTTCCAGGATGAGTCTCTCTGTTGTCTTTGTTTTTGTAGTCAGGTGGCGAAGGTTGAATAGTGAGCCATCCAGTCAGTATTTGATGTAGATGCCCAGGTCTAGATCCATCACAGCATGTCGTAATACTTGGGTGAAGTATAGGTTGAATAGTACCGAAGCGAGGACACAGCCTTGTTTCACGCCATTGGAGATGTTGAAGCGATCGGAAGTCTCTCCACCAGATAGGACTTCCCCTGTCATGTTGACATGAAAGAGCTGGATCAGTTTGATGAATTTTGCTGGGCAACCGAGCTTGCTGAGGATCACCCACAATGTGTCCCTGTTCACTGTGTCGAATGCCTTTGTCAGGTCTATGAAGACAATGTAGAGACTCAGGTTCTGCTCAAGGCATTTTTCCTGCATTTGCCTCACCGTGAAGACCATGTCGATGGTGCTACAATCTGGTCGGAAGCCACATTGTGATTCAGGCAGGTTCTTCTCTGAAACAGATGACAGGATTCTGTTGAGTATAACACGGGCAAGGATCTTTCCAGCAGTGGAGAGTAGTGAGATGTCTCTGTAGTTGTTACAGGATGCTCGTGCACTTTTGTTCTTGTATAGGGCTATGATGGAGGCATCTCTGAGTTCTGGGGGCATGTCTTCCTCTTCCCATATGCTGGTCAGCACTATGTGGAATGCCTGGAGCACCTTTCCACTTAAGGTCTTGTACACCTTGGTTGGGATCCCGTCTTTACCGGGTGCCTTGCCTGCACTCATTTGTTTAATGGCTTTTTGGACTTCCTCCATTGAAGGAGGGATGTCAAGTTGTTCAGTGGTGTGGTTTTGGGGGATCTGGTCAAGGAAGCTTTGGTCGACTGACGAGGGTCAGTTGAGAAGCTGACTGAAGTGTTCTTTTCACCTGTTGCTGATGCCTTTTTTATCTTTTATGAGAGTGTCACCTTCAGAGGATAGCAAGGGAGTGGTGGTGGGTTTTAATGGCCCGTAGACAGTCTTGAGGGCACTGAAAAATTGTTTGTAGTATTTTGTATTTGCAAAGTGCTGGATTTTTTCTGCCTTTTTTTCCCACCATCAGTCTTGCATCTTCCTGATCTCACACTGTACCATGGCTTGGAGAGACTTGAATCTGTCCTTTTTAGGAGCAGAGTTTGGGTTATTTTGCCACTCCATAAAGGCTTTGTTATTTTTGCTCAATAGGTCTTCAATAGCAGTGTTGTTCTTGTGGAACTAATCCTGGTGGTTGCATTCTGTGGGGCCTAGGACTGCCTTTGATGTTTCCTTCACTGCGTCTCTGAACTGGTTCCATTTCTCCTTTGAGTTTCCAGTGAGTGGTCCCTTGGCAGACAGCTTGTCGTCCAGGCAGGACTGGAATGTTTGCAAATAAGATGGATCTCTAAGAAGACTCAAGTTGTAAACTGTGGGAACTGTCTGGGCTGTTTTGAATGGCAATGCGCATTTGAAGAGTCACTCTAACCAATAGGTGGTCTGTCCAGTATTCAGCTCCTCTCAAGGCTCTGGTGATCTGTACATCCTGGATGTCTTGCTGGCTTACAATGATGTAGTCAATGAGATGCCACTGTTTTGATCGTGGGTGCATCCACATTGTTTTATATATGTTCGCCATTCTGAACATAGTGTTCATGATGGTGAGTTCGAACTCTGAGCATTTGCTGAGTAGCAGTAGGACATTGTTGCTCATTTTGCCCACGCCTTGTTTGCCGAGAACTCCTTTCCATCTTTCATGGTCCTGGCCAACGTGGGTGTTGAAGTCTCCCAGTAGTATCAGCTTGTCATTTGTGGGCACTGAGTGCAGGACGGCACTCAGGTAAGAGTAGAACTGCTTGATGGTCTCCTCTGTGCTGGTCAGTGTAGGGGCATATGTGCTGATGATTGTGGCATACCGGTCTTTGCTGAGAGGCAAAAGGATTTTCATGAGCCTCTCACTGATGCCCACAGGCAAGTCTGGCAGCTGTTTGAGCAAACTGGTCTTGATAGCCAGGCCAACACTGTGGATTCTGTCTTCATTTGAGGCTCTACCTTTCCAGAAGGTGTATCCAGTGTTGGGTTCGCTGAGTGATCCCTCTTCTGGTAGGCGTGTTTCACTTAGGGCTGCGATGTTGATGTTATTTCGCGCCAGTTCTTTACCGATTAGAGCTGTTCTTCTCTCAGGTCTTGGGGTATACTCTCTCTCAAGTAATGTTCTGATGTTCCATGCTCCTAGTAGGAGTTTCTTTGTATTTTTTCTTTGATTTTGACTTCTTAAAGGGATGACCCACCAGCTGCAGTGTGCGGACCTGGTGTTTGCAGGGCAGGCAATGTTTGGGTCACCTTTTCTAGTCCCCTCCCTTGATTAGGTTGAGCAGTGCTGTCCTAGAGAGGGCTGCTCAGTCGCCCAGGATGCTGCCGAATGTCCCTCCTGTCCACAGGGCCAGCGACCACTGGTCGGTGGGCTGCCTACGCCAGTGGTCACCTCCACCTGTTGCGTCACCACTCCCCTATCACCACAGGTCTTGAAGAGGGTACGGGGTTAGGATAGATGAGTGTGCACAAAGATACTTGTGTGTGAAGGAGATTTAAGTGGAAAAGCCTATGCACAGAGACAGTCCCACTCTCTCGGTGTTGGAAGCCTGGGTCCAGTGGTATGAAAAGTCTTTACACCTGGAGACTTCCTCAGCTGCATTGGATGGCCGTGCTGTCTTTTGTGCTCCAACACGCCCTAAGCACTCCACAATGCTTTGCTGCGTCGCTATCTCAGCCGTTGAAACTTCTTATTAGTTTCTTCCGCCTGTTCCACTGAAGCAGTCTTCACATCCTGGGTGAACAAAGCCCTGATTCACCAGGGATCGAAGACCTGATGGCTACCCTCACAAGTTTTAGCCCACCTGTTGCAGCTGTTGCCCGGGGTGTGGCCGCTGCCACATGCTAGCAGCTACAGGGAGCCACAAGTGAGAGCTGGGTGTCAGGTGAGGGTCAGAGACTGGAGAGCTGCCCTAAGAGGGCATGACAAGCCCTCCATACCAGAGATATTACCCCTCCCTGAATACCCCATACACCCCTCAGAGCAGTAATCATCAAAATAATCTGGTATTGGATAAGTAATAGAGCAGTGGATTGACAGAATAGATTGGGTATACAGTAACTAGTAAAAAATGACTAGTAATTTTGTGTTTGATAAATCAAAAGATTCAAACACTGGGGACAATAACTCGCTTTTTGACAAAACTCTTGAGGAAAATGGAAAATTATATGGCAGAGCCTGAGGATAGCCAACATTTTAGAAGGTATACCAAGGAAATAAGGGAAGCATGGCATAGTTTTCTGGTAATATATGAGGATAGGGGAAGAATTTGTGACCAAACAAGAGACAGGGAGCATTATACAATATAAAATGGATAATTCTGATAACATTAAATTGAAAATCTTCTGAACAAATAAGACTAATGCAACCAAGTCTGGAAGGAAAGAAAAGGTCTGGGGGAAAATTACATTACGTATCTCTGATAAAGGTATAATTTCTCAAATATATAAAGAATTAAGTCAAATTTATCTTTAAAAAGAACATTCATATGGCTAAGAATATGATTCTGTCCTATTCTCAGAAGATGTTACAGGTGATCATCCCAATGAGAAGCTGTTATAGGAGGAAGAAGTGCTAGATTCAGCTGAAGAGGAGAAAGATATATTTCATCCACCACATTCCCACTGATCATAGTACTATTGAAACACCATGTCCTCACATAATAAAAGGAAACTAACATTTAAAGAATAATTAATGGTTTGATTATGTAATACCAGTCTTTCACAATATATTTATTCAAGGCATGGAGGCAGAAGGAATAACAAAATATATTGTATTTATGGATACAAATTCATTTAAAGAGCTCACCTCAGAATTGAGAAGAACTTGGTTCAAGTCCTTTCTTGGACATCTGCTATATGTTTGAAGTTGGACTTTATTTAAACTCCTAATAGCCCAATGTAAAAATAATAACTCAGTGAATTGATTATGGATATAAACTGATTAGATACTCTGCTTGTTGTGCTTACAAAATATCTTCAGTTCATATAAGTGAAGTGAAGCTCATAAGTGAACTTTTCTTTAGGGACAGGAACAAGGACACTAAGGAGACTTGTTATAAAATGTAAACTCTTTATTGAGAATATAAGGATACAAAAGGATTTCTAACTCTAAAGGATTCTAACTCCACCCAAATAAAACTCCCTGGTTCCGCATGGAACCACAGACTACACTGATCTGTCCTGATCTGACTAACCCAAATTTTTCCAATTCTACAATAAACTAACATTATTATCCTTTTAAGAACTATATAAGTCTTAACTTTGTCTCCAAGTTATAAAAATAACAAAGGCTGGCTGGCTGAGCCTCAGCAAGAACCGAGTTTGGACACTGAGCCTTAGCAGACTCAGAGTCCAAACCAAAGACCAGATCTTTCTTTGATCTTCTCAGAGATAAAACAATCTATGAAACAGCAATAGATAGTCACTAGTGTTTCCCAATTTGGAAAACAAAATCACTTAGCTTCTTTAGGCTTTCCTCTCTCCTTTCCTTCTACCTTCATACAGTGAGGAGAAAAAGGAAAGATGTCACCTGCTCCCATCACTCAAAGAAAGAGCAACTGCTACTAAGAGAGAACAATTGTTATAGAAAAACTTACACCTCACACACACACAGTTAACATTTGAAACCAACACTCTCAGATTTGTTTCAAACTCCAATTCTTTCTCAAGCCAGCTTCTCCACTTCTTTGCCTCAAAATTAATATAACAATACTTAATTTCTAATATCATCCTCATACCGGGTAGCTCCCTAAAACTATACATTGCAAAGCAAGTGTGATCTTCATTAATTGAATGAGTTTCCATTGAAATCATATTAGTTTAAAAATTATGCTAGATAGTCAAAATAAAAAAGCATAAATAAAATAGTCTCTGTATTCAAAAAGTTGATATTCTCTTACAACCTCTACAGGGATTAGTACTTATATTTAATTATGCTTTCTCCCATGCTTGACTAGAAAATACAAAAGTTCACAAGTATTAGGAAATAGATATATTTTAATAACTGAACATTTTATTAATTTTCAGAACTATTATTGCTGACCACACAGTGATGATATTTTTAGTCACATAAACTTCATCTGTATATTAGGAAGGTTCATATTGTATTAATTACCAGGCCTTAAAATTTGGAATTGATATTATCATATTTTCATATTTTTTCCTGGAAATGAAGACAAAGTTATATATTTGCTATATTCCCATGTGATTTTTTAAAATCTCTGAAATATTTTAATTAAAGAATCATACAAAAAGGGAAAAAAGAGGAATCTGTCTCATATCTTATGTGTATATAACCATATATACATATTTAGATATATTTATACATGTTTCAATTTCATTCAGTAATTTAAGTACTGCCTGACTCTTTATGATGCTATTTGTGTAATTTTTTGGCAAAGATACTGGAGTGATTTGCCATGTCTCCAGATAATTTTACGGATGAAGAAACTGAGGCAAACAGGGTTAAGTGATTTGCCTACAGTAAAATTTTTAGTAAATATCTGAGGTTATATTGGAACTCAAGAAGATAAGTATGTATATGTGTGTGGGTGTGGGTGGTTGGGTGTATTTTTCCACATTATTAGGAAAATTTCATTCTTTCACCACATCTCAGGAAATCTAAAAGTTCCTAGACAAAAAATCTGTGAAATATTTTCTCCAATGTGAATTCTTTGTAAATTTAAGAAATGATACGTACTTAATATATAGCTAGGGTATTTATAAAAATGACTTCAATTGACTACCTTCATAGCTTCTATCTCTTTTCTTAGTATTTGAAGTTATAAAACTTAACAAATAAACAGTAGTTTGGTGCTTATAGAACTGTATTTAACAGGACATGAATCTAGGTTGAAAACCTGAGGTCCTTTAAAGAAAAGCAGGGATGTTTCAATAGAGGAAGAGAAAGAGTTTTTCCAGAAGGAAAGGGTCAGGAATGAGAGAATGGATAAATACAGAAAGAAGCAAAAAAGTGAATTGAATTGGAATTGAAGAAGAGCACAGGTGACCCAGTTAGATCAGAGCATGTCAGTGAAGGTCAAGTTAACATATGGAGAGTTTTGAGAAATGTATATGGAAGATTTTAATAAGGCTGGTTTGTTGGAAGTAGAGTCTAAGAAAAAAACTATTAGTTATGTTTAAATATTATAAAGTCCATTCCAGAAATGACAATGGAATTTTAAGTTATTTAAATAATGTTAGAAGCCCTTTCTCCTGAATTCCAACAGAATATTAATGTATTTTAAACTGAAAAGAAAACATGCATTCAACAGGCAAAGTATTTTTCAAATTATTGAAGAATGTCTTTATTTTCATGAATCTTCTCCAGATGTGTAATTAAAAAATAAAAAAAAAACAAACTATGAACTCTGGATTTAAATCTATGAGAAACCAAGGGATAAAGAAGTCATTTTAAGTCATTTAATTATTTTTTAAAATGCTAACTTTTTGAAGGGGACAAATAAAACTTAAAACCACACAAAGGAAGTGGATTATAACCATAAATTTAGGCACAAAAAGAAAATTTTTGGATTTGTGAAAATTTTCTGGAACAACCAGAGATGGGAAAAGTGTAAATTAAGTCATTTCCATTTATGGAACTTGAAAAAAATTAAAATGAAAACTTGAGAAGAAATGAAGGAGATGATGGTTGTGGAAACTATCTTGGCCCACCATTTTGAAAAGAGAATGACAATGGTTCATTGAGGAAAATATAAAATGACATAAAAAAATGACTTCTTGTCAAAAAGATTTTATAAACACAAATAACAAAAGTTATCCTTCAAAAAGATTTTTTATTATTCAGATAAAGGCACAAATGTTTAGAAGATAAAAATACAATTGCAACTATAGAAAAAGATATTAAATAATTATCAGAAAGAATGGATATATTTATATATTTGGGTTGAGGAGATGTCAGGAAAAATAACAACTTTGGAAAACAGACAGAAATAAAATGTATATGTCAATTTTTCTTTTTGTTATAAACTTATCTATCATGAACAAATTTTGTAATGTGCATATAGAAAATAGAAAAAAGCAATGTTTTTATGATAAGACATTGACTTTGACTCTTTACAATGAGCAACTGGTTTACCCACTCTAAGTCAATATTTATTGATTGATCTATCAAGTGAGTGAATACAAATACACATCAAAATTTTGAAAAAAAATTTTCAGAATTATTTTTACCATAATTTTAGGAAATGTGAGGATCCTGAAAGACTTCAAATATCAAACATACTGAAATTTAGTCTTGAAATGTATTTAATATTCTGAGAGACAAAGCTGAAGTGGGAATAAATTCTAGGCATGGGGAAGACACAAAACAAAGGTACAGAAATGTAATGTGATATAAAAATGGAACTGCAACCAGTGTTACTGGACCCTAGAGCAGTGGTAGTAAACCTTTTAGAGATCATGTGCCATTCCCTGCCTCCCTCCCACTAAGTGCCCTGGAGATCCCCACCCTCCCCTTTTACCCAGAAAAGGTGGGAAGAAAGAAATTCCATTGGTCTATAGGACAGAGGAGTGAGTGATGTGAAAAAATATCATCAGGCTTAGTGGAGATGGGGAAGAGAGCAGTTCCTCCTACATCCCTCTGCCTTTCTAGTAACCCCTGATGGGTTTGGGAGAATGGGATGGCATGCTGGCCAACAGAGAGTGCTCTGAATGCCATCTTTGACATGTATACCATAGGTTCACCATCATGGCCCTAGCATATGGGGAGGGGCATAATTTAGTTAGGTATCATACTGGGGCCAGATTATAAATGACTTTTTCTTTAAAGGCTAAACAGAGGAATTTGTATTTGGTGCTAATAGTAGTACTTAAACCTTGGAGTTTATAGGACAACAGTCTGATGGTCAGATATAAATTTTTTAAAAATGCAATTTTTGACAGCTGTGTGAAGAATGTATTGGTATGTGGAAGGATATGATGAGGGAATTATAATAATGCTGCAGTTTTCTAAGAAGTAGTGAGGTTTTGAAGTAGAAAGATGGTTGTGTCAATCATTCAGTGAATGAGGATTTATTAAACCTTCTACTAAGTCCTATGTACTATTTTAAGCACAAGGACTAAAAACAGTTAACAAATAGTGCTTGCTCTTAAAAAAATACTTTCTAATGGGGATTCTGAAAGCAAATAATTATAACAAAGACAATATTCAAGAGGTCTTAGTGCAGATTTAAGACATTTATTGTTAAACACGTGAAAACATAAACATACTCTTGCACATTTATTTTGCATAATATATGTTTATTTATCATATAAACTCACAGAAGATATATGTATATAATAGTAATGTTCCATTTGTATAAATTACAATATTTTATTTTGTGTTGTTATGTTTTACTATATTATATTAATTATCTGATAAAAATATATTGTACTACACTTAACTATATTTGTATATTAATGTGCCATGTGTATGTGTTTATATGTGTCTATATAGGTTTATATATACATTTACATATGTATATATCTAATATAGTAAAAGTATTAAATATTTCCATAAATATATAATATGTATATAAATAATTATTATATATGTAAGATTGTTAATTATGTGTACAGATATGCATCTATATAAATTTCTATTTCTATATACATATTTTCTCTTATATTCTGTTGAATATATGAGATTTAATTGCAATGGAATGTGTTGGCTCCATATCAGTTATTCTTGAATCAGAAGATATGAACTGTCATTTTCTTTAGGCAACCACATATGCAACTAACATATCTTTTTGTGTATTCTGTTCAGTTTCGTTGTTTGATTTACTATGATGACTTCCTAGTATAGAGGACAAAATTCATTCTGATTTTGAGACTCAGATTTATACCTCAAGTTATAAAGGAGTAAAGAAATAGATAGCACATGCAAAAAGGAAATCCCAGACATGAAATAAGAAACAGCTCCCTAAAAATCTGTATTATTGAAGTTTTAATGTGCCTTGTACAAAGATGGTGAATTCCATGTAGTTATTCCTCCAAAGGTGAGTGATCACTTAGTGTCTCTTGAAGAAGGGATTTGGGATCCAATGTGAGCTAAAAGACTAATAAATAGCCAGCTCTGAGCTCCTCTGACACAGTGATATAATAATCTTTACTTTTCTCTCTTAAACCTTCAAACTTAATTTATCACAGATGAAACTAAGTCTGAAAAGCTGGCTTCTTCTCTTCTATAAAGGACACAATGTGACATGCATTGCTCTTCACTAGGGTACACAAAAAAAGCCACTTTATGACCTCTTGGTCCCTCTGCCATTATCTAGCAAAGAACAAAAACAGAGGAAGTAACAATGATAAGTGGCAGTTGTGGATTTATATGTCAACCTTAAGTAAATGGAGAAATTCAAATATCTATATACCTGAGTAGCAATAAGTCAGTAGCTTAAATTTTGATGGACTTCTATTTTTTATTCTCATTTCTCTAATTTATTAATCCATATACTCCACATAAGAAATACATTGGTTACAACAATTGCCCCATTAACCTAGGAAAGAAAAAATTCCCCACCTTCCCAGAGTTAACATTAAGTTTAGGTTTATACAGATGGAATTTCACATAATTGTCTCTCCTGCTGAAATACACCAGATACTATATAATAAGAGATCATTAAAAAACAAATTATATCCATCACCAGTGGAAAAGAATGGAGACACTTAACGTCCTTTTGCCCTCTCACTCACCTCCAAATGTAAAAAAAAAAAGTGTAATCATCATTAAGACTAGACTAAATCTTCCCTATGATATTTCTTTCCAAAAAAACCCAACAGATCCGTTTCTCTGATTTTTTGCCCTTATGGAATAAGTTTTAGATATGATGAAAGAAATATGAATAAGGAAATATTTGATTGAAAAGAATAATGCACTAGAGATTAAAAAGGGAATTCTAATTCCATCTCAAATATTGGCATCCAATGTAACTTAGTAAAGTATTTTTAGAGGATGACTTGACATGCATCTAAGAAAGAGTAAACCAAAAATATTTCATAAGCTTTATTCATCTGAGCCATTTTATAAGAACGCCACACCATAGAAATAAAATTGTATGAAAATTAGCAGGTAGAAAGAAATCTTCACAAACAATGAAGAGTCAGGCCCTTTTATTTGAACATAAAGTTAGGTGACATTTAAATTGCACTTTAAGGTCTACAGAAGTCTTTACTTACATTATCTTATCTTAATACTAGTAGATATTTAATTGCTTATTGAATAGTAACTGTATTTGGGGTACTACAATTATTATTATTAGCTAACTATTTTTTATATTTCAATTCAGTTGATACTTTTTTTCTGGAAGAAATATTCAATTCTCCTAGTCATTAATCACCATTTCACCTTACATATCACCTTGATCTTTACTAATATATCTATCATGCAATATACTTTGTAGTTATGTATGCTAACATCTTATTGCCATAGTAGATAATAAATTTTTACCTATCTGCTCCTATACATGAGGACAAAATAATACTTACTTCAACCTGTCCTCAGGCTGAATAAAATCTAGAATATATATATATATATATATATATATATATATATATATATATATCACCCCAACTTGTTTTTCATCCATAAAACCAAGCATAGGTATAATAAGTTAACATAGGTCCCTGTATTGAGAGTTTTCTTATAAACTTTATAGGTCCATTCCTCCCACAGTGGGAATGAGTCTTCCAATAGTCCTTAACATTCTTCATGACATTCAATAAGAGAAATGAGTGATAATATTCATCCAGAACGATAATGCAGGTAAGTAACTCACTGTGTGGAAAAGAATTGTGAGCACCCATTGATGAGTCATTTATCTGACAATTGTCTTTTCTCTGAGCAACCAAAAAAAAAAAAGAAAATTCAAAGCAAATTCATTCACTAAAATAATGTACCAAAAAAGAAAAAAAAAAACATTGCAATGCAATTTCTACTTTACTCCCATTCAAAGGCACATTGTAATCCAAATGTCCATACCATTATTGGGCAAAGTGATCAAATGCTTCATTAATGAGGGACCCACACATAGAAAGTATTTATATCTTTAGTTGATATGGTGAGGAGGAATTCAAATGAAATTCACAAACCCCCAAAAGTGATAGCTTTAACAGACTTTATTTTTACTAACAATAGAAGGAATTCAGCTATTAGTGAGATAAGTACTAGTCCATGGCATGCCCATGGAAGATAGGGGAGGAAACATCCACACACCATTTAAATTCACAAATTCATTAGCACCCAAACTTATAAATGATTTGATACAAAGATGAAGTATAATAACAATGAGAAACTACTCGATATCTATAGGACAGAAGACAAGAAGGTAAGTTCCCAATTTCTCTAAACAGAGGAAAAGAATAAGAGGAGAGAAGTAGAGTATCCTTACTGTGCCAATCCAGCAAAAGAATTGATTAAAAAGTCAGAGAGGTAATAATGCTCATTTATGGGATTATTATCCTTGTATTATTTGAATCCTGAGGGTGTGAGACTGTATCTGTCAAGCCAGTTTTCACAGGGGGAGAGTTAATAAATTGTCTTCACCTTTCGAATACAATTCTGTTGAGCACAGAGCCTATTTTTGTTTGTTTTTCTTTTCTTTGTATCTCCAGCACTTAATGCAGTGCTTGGACCATAATTACTAGTTAATAAGTCCTTATTACCCCCACTGACTCTGTGGAGGGACAGCTCACACTTCCAACAGTGTGGAATACTTAATGTCTTCTTGTGATGTCAATTCATTCTTCTTAGGTCTATTTCTCACTGGACATGATGTCTGAGTGGTAAATGGCATCTCCCTGGGCTCTGCTTGTCTTTGTACTTAATGTTAATTAGTTTCTATTATTCTCACAGTGACTTAGCATACCCTAGCATTCTGCTTTTCTGATTTAGCATCTCCATTGGGTTCATCACTCTGCCAGTCCTTGATGATGTTAGATTACTATACGTAATCTCTAAAGGCTGGTCCTTCCTACTATTTTTATTATGCTTTGATATTTTTAGAACCAGTCATTCTATTTTAATTTAAGGGACTGGCCTATGGTGTCTAGAACTTCTCAATTGGAGCAGGCTAACAGTTTTTGGGTCACACCTAACACATCTAGAATCTAGATCTAGATCTAGAGTACATCTAGAATAAAATGAAGGCTTTCTTTTCCTGCCTTATGTTGGGGCAGAGTTCAAACTTTCTGATACAGATGACTAAATTAGGAATAATCTGTATTATTTCCAAGTTTCTCTTTGATATATATGTAAATGATTTTGTGATAGAACAAAAAAGAATAAACTGCATAGGCAAGATAAATATTTTCCTCCCATCTAGCCTACATTCATGCCTTTGTTAAGAATGTTTGTCATCAGCACAGTTTTTATTGGTGACCTTGTCTGTCTGCTAAATAAATTCATTTTTCTCACATTAAGAAAAAAATCCACAGGTATGTTCAGTCCATTGAGAGACAATCTGTCAAAATGTACTAGATTTATCATTTTAAGGAAATTTGTATTTAAAAGGCTAATATATGGTGACATAGTATAATGGAAAAAAGTCTTTTATTTATAATTAAGAAGCC
This sequence comes from Monodelphis domestica, assembly GCF_027887165.1. Taxonomy (NCBI): domain Eukaryota; kingdom Metazoa; phylum Chordata; class Mammalia; order Didelphimorphia; family Didelphidae; genus Monodelphis; species Monodelphis domestica. The sequence goes on from NC_077228.1 coordinate 474,138,053, forward strand.
TATATTGGGATTTCAAATATACTACTTGGAGTCAAGAAGAAAAAAGTTCCAGTCTTACCTCTGATATGTTCTTGTTATATTGCCCTACTCTGAGCAATTCATATAACTGTTTCTGGTGTGTTTCCACTCCTATAAAATGGTGGATATAAAAGCACCTACTTTAAAGGAATCAAATGAGATAGGATATATAAAGTACTTGCAAAACTTAAAGCACAAGATAAAGGTTAATTATTACATACCATCTATGAGACCTCAAAAAATTACATTTCTTCCTTTTGATTACCTTACTAATAAAGAGAGGTAGTTGTGCTATATCATGATCTTTTATTCAAGTTGGATCTTCATTGATCAAAGTCTTGGTTCAGTAACTCTTCAGGAAGCATTGCTAACATTTCTCTAACTTTAGCCCTTCAAGATTTGGATCTCTAAATACTTTCTAGCTATGAATCCAATGCTTGTGTTATTTATGTATATGTGTAAAATATTATATACGTAATGTGCATATATATTGTTCATTTTTTTAGTCATGTACAACTCTTCATGACTCCCCTTGGACTTTAACTTTTAAAGATGCTAGAATGATTTTTAATTTCCTTCTCCAGCTAATTTTATAGATGAGAAAACTGAGGTAAGAAGGTTAAATCACTAGGTCAGGGTCACATATCTAGGAAGTATCTGAGGCTAGATTTGAACTCATAAAGGCTCCAGGTCTAGAACTTAATCCAATGTGCCTGTGTGTATGTATATGTTTATTTTCCATAAATAACAGGAGCATAAAAGTAAAATAATTTATATTAGGTATGACTATGCTTATATAATGCACATATATGTAGTATATGAAAAATAATATGTATATATCAGTATTTGTATTGATAAAGTGTTTAATGAACTTGGAAAGGATGGGTAAATGGACCGATAATGTTTTCAAGAGAAGACATTTTATTGTCTGTTTTTCCTTGGTGTTCACTAACAGTATAAGAAAACTTTTTGCATTCAGCTAAATAGCCCAAGAAAGGATGAATTTATTGACTGCATGTCAAAAATGTAAAATAAAAAAAAATCACTTTTGAATGTCAAATTGTCTTTCATTTCACCACCTTGAGATTCCTGTCTCTATTCTTTCTCTATATTTCATGTCTGCTTGTTCTTTCAACCCCCTTGGAGTACAGCCAGGCTCTGCAGCGTATAGCGTGAATATGCCTGCTATATTCCTGTTTGATCTTCTTCCCTTGATGTGTCAGTTTCTTTGTGGCCTACCTACTTGTCAAGTCATTTTTACTCTTCAAAACTTTGTGTGAATTTTTAAATAAGCTGTACAACTCTCAGGACAAGAATTTTTTGCAATTTAATCATGAACAAACATAACTCTTTAAATGTTTAACAAATTAAGGATAAACATATTTAGAGATATATTCCATTAATCTCATCAATTTGAACCCAATTAAATAAAAACATAATTAAATAAAGATCAGTAAAACAATTCATTGTTTCTTCCATGTGGATCATTAAGAAAGTTGACTGAGACTGAGGTAGAAATTGTCATTGTAAAAAAAATATGTATATGTATATATATATATGTATGTATAGCATCAATGTGCATATTATCTGAATATGTTTCAGGATTCCATGAGAAATTTGAAAATAAACAGTCAGCATGTTATCTTTTAATAGTAATAATTGCTAGCATTTATTTGCAGCGTTTTACATGTGTTCTGTTATTTGATAACATTTTATTCCTTATAAAGTAATATGATTTTGAAAAGTTTTACAATATACAATGTTCTGATGATCAAAGTCCATAAATGGGACTTTTTACTTGACATTGAGAAGCCCTCACTTTGGATACTGTCTGACATTTATTAGTGATAAGACTCTATAGTAATTTTTACTGAATAAATCTAAGCCTCACTTTCCTCATTTGTAAAATGTTGATAAAATTTAATGTAACTCAAAGATTTTTCATGAGGATCAAATGAGATAACTTAAGTAAGGCTAATAGCTAGATATGTGATTCCATTGTTTTAGAAACCCGCAGCTAGGAAAATTTCTTCCTATGACATTTTATCTGCAATTTGTTGTCTCACAGAATTGTCTAGGGGATTGAGAGATTAAGACTTGCTTGGTGTCACCCCCCAGTGTGTGTCAGAGGCAGGACTCAAATCAATATTTTCCTGTCTCATGGGCCAGTTTTCCAATACACTATTCCATGGCCCCTTTAATATATCTAAGTTTTGTAAATCCTGGATCACTATATAAATATTAGCTATTATTATTATAATCTGATAGCTTTAATAAAATTGTTACCCTATGAGTAAATTTATTTTTTCTTACAAATAAGATTTTATTCAATATCTTTTCTAACTTAGTCTTTAATATTATTAACAACACAATATAATGTTTTGTTTTCTTTTTTAAATCACTGTGAGTCTGGGTAGAAAAAACAACATTTGTCCTTCAGCTTTGTGCTGTATACCACCTGAGGCACACAGTAATTGTCGAGAAATACATTGCTCATTGTGTCTTAAAATTTAAATCATTCACCTCAAATGTCTTAGTAAGTTATAATGAGAATATACTAATCTCTTAGAAAGAACCCATTTAAAATAGTGCACTCAGCAGATTATAAATAATGTTTCACTTGAGAAACTATATGGAGTAACAAGGCCATCATCAGAAAAGAATACCATCTACAAGGTGAACAAAAAATTCATCTTATCCAAACCTAAGAAAGGTCACAAAAGAGAGAATTTAAGTGAAGTGTACACTTTTATAAGCTGCGGTTAAGGTCAACTAAAGTTAATATTTTGAATTCTAAAGTGATAATAAGAAAAAAGGGCAGAAATGGACAGGGAGACAATTTTTTTTCTTTTACTTTCTTTTTTAAACCAAGAGCTAGAAAATAGTTTTTCATTATTTTTATGATTTTACCACTGACAGTTTACTATTTGAGGTCATTGTATCAGAAATGAATAGTAGAATGATAGATTACTTAAAATTATGTATATTATATATATGTATGTATCCATGAACAGATTCTTCATCTAAATATAAATGAAACAAGATAGGCCAGTTTGAACTGGAGTTCATTTATACTGTCCCCTAAGAGCTGATTAGTAAAATTTTAGTGAGCCCATTTGTACCTTAAAGAATGGCAAATGCTACATGTCATCTTTATTGTTTTGTTGATTACTGGACTTAAGGAAGTTATGGAGAGGAAGATAAAGCTTAAATGTATACTCTCTTTCTGAGTATGAATATGTGTATCTAATTGTTTTCAGAGAAACAATTCTTAAATAATTGTAATCATTCCATGCATATAAACTGAGAGAAATATTATTTTGGTACAGACTTTTTTATTTGAGCGGGATATGAAATTCCCATCATAGAAATTTATTCTACTATATAGATTATTTTTTTAAATTTGTATGTCAATACAATTATTAATAATCACTTTCTGACATTTTATGGTCCATGTTCTCGTCAGTCCTCTAACTCTTCCACCCTCCCCAAGATGTCAGATAATAGGACTTAGGTTATACATGTGTTATCATTCAATATAGATTTCCATGTTCACCATGCTGTGAAAAAGACACATATGACGTCCATTAGAGAAAAAGTCATTAAAGAAATAAAGTAAGGAATAGTATACTTCAATCTTCATTCAAACTTTGTAATTTCTTTCTATGATAGGACAGTGTTTTTTGTCATGAATCTTCTTGGGATTGTCCTGTGTCCATGCATTGTTGATAATAGTTAAGTCATTCACACTTGATCATAGAAACTGACTTTTTTTTTAACCTTTACCTTCCATCTTAGAATCAATACTATATATTGGTTCTGAAGAAGAAGAGTGTTGAGGTCTTGGCAACTGGGCTTAAATGACTTGTCCAAGTCACACAGATAAAAAAAATAACTTGGTCCAGATTTGAATCCAGAACCTCTTTTCTTTAGGCCTGGCTAACAATTCACTAAGTCACCTAGCTGCCCCTACCCTATCCTTATGAACAAATCTTAAAACTATAGTCTGAGAAAATTCCCTGGGTCATGAAGATGTTAAATAACTTGTCTATGGTTGTGATGTGGTATAGACCTGAATGCAGTTGTGAATCCAAGGCCAATCTAATATAGTATCCTATTCTTATCAGGCCATATTTCCCTCAATTACTTATCTTTATGTCTCTTTCTTCCTTTGTCTCTTCTTCCCACTTTCCATCCTTCTTTCACTTCACATATTTGGGCATTAAGGAATGAATGAGTAAATGAATGATTGCATGGATTAAGGGAAGAACTTATTCAGTGCTTATTACATGCCAGCCTCTATGCAAAGCACTATGAACAGAAATACAAATGAAAGAAAACCTCTGTCCTAAATTATATGAAAGACAGGCACTGATTGACCTTTGGGAAGATTACAAAACATATAGATAAGCTAAATTGGTTGTGGTGGAATCCCAAATCATCTCACATTCTTAATTCCCCTTTTATGATTCTATTAGACAACATTCCTTCCATTCTGATGTTCTAACACATGTGAATTGAAGTTCTTTGTAAAATTTTCCATTTCAGTGACATTTCTAGATTAATATATGAATTCTAAAAACATTATGCTATCAAAAATGTTCAGTGTACACCGTATCACTTTTTTCTGTTTCTGGTAAAAGTTTACCAATTCTTGTTTATTCTAATGGAGTCAGTCTCTTTTATTCCATTCATTTATCGTATCAGATTATCATTATCAATATTAATGGATGCTAGACAGTATAGTAAATTCTTGGGCAATCAGGAAAATATGAGCTCAAATCTGAAATCAATCAATAGCTATATGACCTTGGGTAAGTCACTTAACCTCTTTTACCTCAACTTCATCAACTACAAAACAAATATTATAAAAGTATTTATATCACAGGGCTATTCTGAATATCAAAAGAGGCAATATTTGGAAATCACTTAGCAGAGTGTCTGGAGCCTTGAGGATGTTATATTAAAACTAGATGTTATTAATACTGATATTTTTTTATTATTCAATCAATTCAATATGAAGAACTTTTGTTTCTTCAGATAACTAGGCAGTTGACTGCTGAACTAATCAATACACTGAATAGAAATTTACTGAAATAATTTTAAAGTAGTTTTTTAGCTGAACTCATAATCATAATCTATGTAATTTAATATTAAAGGTACAAGAATCTTCTTCGTCTATGGGATGATGGAGACAACATAGAGAATAAGGGAAACATTAAACTTCAAATGAGAAATAAAGTCTCTAAGTACACAATTAAGAAACTAAAACATTTTCTTTGTTTAAGAAACATGAAGAATGAATCTGAATCAACTACTCTGTACCATCAGTAAATCCCTAAAGCACTCTGACACAGTTTTTTCCTATTTAAAATAGGGATAATAGAACCTATTCTACCTTTTTTTGGAGGTTATGTCAAGATTAAACAAGATTAGATAAACCTAACATGTCATATATGTGACATATAACATGTCAGTTATAGTATAAGTAATGATAGTAGGAGTAATAGTGGGGTTTTTTAGTTTAATCTAAAATCCTTCTCTCTACATGAAGATGTCTAATATTTTTTTCATTCTAGTGCCTTTCCTACATTAACCATCTCTTATTTATCCTGTATCCAGTTGCTTTGCACATATGTAAGTTTCTTTAAGGCAGATATTCTTTTGCATCTTTTTTTGTAAATTCCCGATGGTTGGCATAGTGCCGGACACTTAGTAAACACTTAATCAATATTTATTGCCTAATTGATTAAGCAGTAACATCATTGTCACATTGGTCATTTCCTGAAACACTATAACACAGTTTTGCTCTATGAAATATGGCATTACCATTTCAAAACCCATTTTTCTTTTATATTACTCTATGTAGAAAAGAGCCATCAGTTTAAACCAGAAGGAACTTGTGGCATTTAGTACAATTCCCCTCATATGACAAGTAAGGAGATGGAGAATCAAAGAAACAAAGTTATTTGCTCCACAATATATAGGTAGGAAATTGCAGGGGCAGGAGTTAAGGTTAAATCTTCTAGATAAGAAACTCAGCTCTATTCCAAATGAACCTTTTCTGCCTTCTCATTCTTTAAGGATGATCTTGAGTTCTATCTTCATCCTCAGACTTTACAAGCCTGCATATAACTCTCTTATTCAAAATCCAACTCAACTTGTTATCTGCATCATTCATTAACACTCTTAGATACATGTTGTTCTGTACCATTATTTGAGGCATGTTGGGGTAGTGGATATGAGGTCAAACTTAGAGGCAAAAACACAGAGTGTAAATACTGCCTCTGACTCAAGTTCAGCTATATTAGAATCTGAAAGTCTGTCAAAATTTCAAAGGACTAAATCATGGAAGACTAAAAGAGAGACTACATGGCAACCATGGGGATGAATGACCTTTTCTCATGCTGAAAAAAATATTACAAATATGAATAAATATATGTATCTTGAATTGATCCTTAATTAGTTCTTTGGAGATATTTTTGCACTGAATTTCACTTGATTCATTTAATTTTCATGCCAGCTTTATGAGATAAGTAGATCTGATATTGTGCCCAAAACTAATTCACTTAGAAAGTTTATTCTCATAATAAGCTGATTTTAATCCTTTAACTCTTAACCATTTACCCAATATTTCATTTTGAGTTACATGAGATATATATCTAACTTCCCCCAAGAGCCAATTCCATCCATTCAATTTCACAGTATCTTGGTTTGAAGGATCTTTAAGAATGACTACTAAAACCCAGTCCTGAAAAAAGAAACCTTTCCATATCATTCACCCCCAAAAGTGCTAATTATGAAGAAGGAATTAATTTGCTGTTATTGCAGAACACTACCTCTTTTAAATTCTCTAATTTATAAAGTTTTCCTTATTTCAAACCTTAATTTTCCTCATCACATTATCCCAATATTTTTATTCTTCTATTCAGAGCAAAGCAAAACCAACCTAACCAGTCCCTTACATGATTGTCTTTTAAATAATTGAAAAGTTTTCAAGTCATTCTTAATTCTTTCTTAGGTAAGCACTCACAGATTCTTCAAATAATTTAGTTGCAACATGAATTCAAGGAGGTTGCCTGCCATTAAGTCCTCTCCTACTTGTCAATATCTTTTAAAAAAAATGAGGTTCCCTGAACTCAACACAATACACCAGATGCTTTTTGATGAATAAAAGTGTCTGATTGGACAATCATCTTCCATTTATTTATTATCCCTTGCCTTCTATCTTGGAATCAATACCGTGTATTGTTTCCAAGGCAGAAGAGTGGTAAGGGCCAGGCAATGGGGTTAAGTGACTTGCCCAGGGTCACACAGCTGAGAAGTGTCTGAGGCCAAATTTGAACCTAGAACCTCCCATCTCTAGGCCTGGCTTGTAATCCACTGAGCTACCCAGCTGCTACTAATCACCTTCCTTTTAAATGACTAAAAGGGCTAGATTTGGAGTCAATAAGATTTAAATTCTACCTCAGAGAATTAGTAGCTTTCTTCTAGGCAAGTCACAACTTCATTCTGGCTTAGTTCTCTCCTCCATAAAATGAAAGAAATCATAAATATCTATCACTCCATTGTTACAACTGATTCATTTTGAACCTCACATAGCACATGCATATCCTAATGTTTTTTTTTGTGAAAATAATATAAAATTGTATATGTATAACAGTATCAAACTTAAAAAGCTATATAAATTCTAGAGATTATTTTTTATCATTATTATCTTGCATATTGTGGAACTCTAATGTGACATAGTAGAAAGATCACTAAATCATAACGATTATATGTCCAATGCCCAGTTTAACCAGATGACTCAACAACACTATCATAATCATTCCCCTAAACTATATTTCTTTATTTTTCACTGTTCCCTGGGTATCTCCATCTATTGTATAGGAACTTCACACTCCCCATATCTGAGGCTGAATTTACAATTTCCCCCTGTGAATATCACATCTTCTAATCCTTTTGGAGGTAAGATTATCATGCCAGTCACTTAGGCTCCAAAACTTAGATTTATATTTGACTCTTATTTGATCTCATACCTCACATTGAGTCAGTGGACACATATACTCCAAGTCAATAATTATTAATAAAATGTAAATTGAATAAATGTTGAGGTTTTACTTTATGCCTATAAGCTTGGCGAAGATGACAAAAAAAGTTAAATGACAAATGTAGAAGGCCTATGAGAAAACAGGTACAAAAGTGCAATGTCAATAGAGTTGCCAGTCATTCTGGAAAGTGATTTAGAACCAAGTGCAAAAGTTACCGAACTGTGCAGAACATTTGCGAGAGTTCTTTTGTACTAGGAAAAGAGTGCATTCTATTGTGGAATGGCTAAAAGAATTGTGATATCACATATTTTCATGTCATAAGGGGAAACTAGGAATATTTTTATGAATTAATGAAGAGGGAAGTCCAAACAACAGAAGAACAATCTCTACATAGGTTGGATTATAGGACAAGGAGAATTGAAAGATTTTAAAATTCTAATTGATGTAATAATTCAGTAAAAATCCAAATAACAAAGATGAAACATGTCACTCACCATCTTATGGGTAGGAGATGGGCTAAAAATGAAGAAATATATTTACATTTTCAAATATATTTAATTGAGGGATTTGTTTTGCCAGACCATTTTGATATAAACTTAGGAATACATCTTTCAGGGTTATTTTTCCTACTTGGTACTGCAATATGGAAGATGGAAGGACAGGTTACTTAAAAAAAAAAAAAAAACATTGATATGTAAAAAATATGAACAGTAAACTTTTATAAAAAGAGCAATTTATGTCCAAAAAACTCCCATGTACAAGTCTATTAAATGATTTCTAATTATTTTATTTTTATAGAAAAATTAAAACAAAACAAAAAAAAAAGAAATGATTGGCACATTCACTTGCAACATAAAAGAAATTCAACAGTTTGCTTTGTTGGTCAAGAACAACAACAAAAAAAAACTCCACAAAAAGAAAAGCAATAAAACCACTGAAAGGATATTAAGGGAAGTTCACAAACATATGATTATGTCCATGTTTGCACATACTCAAATAAATCCATCATAGACCTCTTGTATTTTCCCTTTATCAGGCCAACCATCTCATTTTTAAAAAATGATTTTTACATATGTTGATCTTCAGTACACTTATTATTCTAGGGGCCCAGAAACAGTTTTTTTTTTTACCTTAGTAGATATAATATATGAGATTTAGACTTAGTCTTAAAGGATATTGTGGTAAACAGTACATTATTAGTTGGGTTTTAATTTGTGCAGAGGAATGAGAAAAGCTTTTAGCTGAAAGCATGGATTGTTAAGATCACTTTGTTTTAATTGATTTTATGATTAATTATAAAAATATCCTATGGAGGAAGCTAGATGGTTCAGTGGATTGAGAACTAGGTCCAAAAGTAGGAGGTCCTGGGTTCAAATTTGAACTCAGACACTTCTTAGCTGTATGACCCTATGCAAGTCACTTAACCCACATTGTCTAGCCCTTAAAACTCTTCTGCTTTGGAACCAAGATGGAAAGTAGGGTTTTAAAAAAATTCTAGAACTGAAAGGGGAAATTATGGTAATCATCTATAACATTTGGAACTTAAAATAAATGGTAAATTAATTTTAAATGTTTAATGATAATGGAAGGATTTTGTTGAACACTGAAGTAGAAGAGATTACATTTAAGAAATAGTGAAATAAATGAATTTAAAATAAAAAATAAAACCCTTTATGAAGGAGTTGTTTCTTTAACATTGTGGTTCCATTCTTTCCTATCTTATACCATTTTATTCTACAAATATGTATTACTAAAGTACTATGGAAGGTGTAGTCCTTTCTTTTCTTCCTGACCTGAATCTGATACTGGAACCTTAGTCTGAAGGCCTGAGGCTTTTGGTTTGATGTGGGACTTGGGAAAACAGCACCACAGTATTTTTGAATGAACTCTTGATAAAGTAGGAGCTGACTTGTTAATGATTCTATACTGGGTCGCATGGATCAGTACTATGGAACAAGAACAGGGTTGGAAGCTAAGCTCAGAGCTATGGGAACAAGCTATGCACACATTAGTCAGAAGACACCGTGGGAGCAAGTATATTCCTTTGAAAGTAGATGACAGAGTGAAAGGCAGACTTTTTTCTGAATCTCTCAAGAAAACTCATCATGACTAGACTTCTGTTTTCCTGTTCTCGATGCAAAAGATCTGGAAACTGATTATTTAAATCTCAATTTGTACTATGCTTAAACAAGTCAGGGTCCCTGGAAAATTATAAGCAAATGACACTTCATTTCCATTGTGAAATTTTATTGGAAAGCTAACAATTAATGATTAAAAACTATTATTAACCATGATAGGATATGCATAGAAGAAACTCATGATGCAGCTTAACTGTGGATTATGAATCGACAAGAATAGAACCTGACATAAATGCAAATAAATATTTTAAATTAAAAGTAATTTTTAAACTTTTTTCATCCTATTCATCTCACTTAAGTGAAAAGAAGACAATAAGGGCTTTATAATAAGTATACATAGTCAAGAAAAATATATTTCAAAAATGTATCAAGTTTCCCAAGGCATTGAGAGTCTGCAATTCTTGTACACAAGATTTTGAAAAAGATGGCTATAATGACATTTTATGAATCATGTCTGCCCTTAAGAGCCAAAATACAGTAAGTTGGCTGGCTCCCGAGATCCAGCCTGCGGGGGCAGGGAGATGGCAATCCCAGCTGGGCTGGGACTTCCTTCCTTAAGTGTAGGACAACAAAACAATTGAACCTAAGGCACCCAGCTTAGCAGCTGTTGTCTGGGTAATGTGATTTTTAGATTCTCTCCATCTTGTTTGGTCTAGCACCTAGGAATGTGCACACCCACATTACACAAGCACGTGCTAGCAAATGACAAGTCAGAAACAGTGGACAGACCCCTGGTCTGTCCTAAGTCAAGCTAAGCTATCATTGGTTCAGATGAGATGCAGGAAAATGGTGTAAAACTGTCTATATAAGGCACATCACTTCCTCTCTCTGTCTCTTTCCCCAGAGAGGTGACTCCGGCTGGCAGCATTCTAAGCATTCCGACATCTTGGCATGGTGGCAGCTATTTTTTCTGGGTTTGTAGGTGAGTTTGTCCTTGAGCTCATTCAGGCTCAGACAGCTTGGCTAAGTCCTTTTGGAGTTCAGGCTGATTCTTCCTCCTTTCTTTCTAGAGCCTCTGGTCTTCCTTCTGGCACTAGCCAGGCAGGAGAAATCCTACTCCCTTTCTTTCTAACTTCTTCTCAATCTCTTTCCACTATATCAATTAAATCACCATAAATTTCCAGCTGACATGGGAATTTTATTATTTGGGATTTTCCCTGGCAACCAATTAAATTTAGATTTTAAGTCACAATGCTAAAATTATCTTTACAGTAAGAAAGGAGAGAGGCGATGGACTCCTCACTAAACAGTGACAGAGGCCTAGCAGCCCCGGCCACCCTGGCCTCCCCATCATCCCTGCCCAGGAGGAGCAAAGTGGAGCTGCCAATTACTTTTTTTGATTGCTCTGTCTGCCTTGAAGTCCTGCATCAGCCCATAAGGACCTGCTGTGGCCACGTATTATGTCATTCCTGTATTTCTACAAGTCTAAGGAACAGTGAGTGGACTTGTTCTTATTGCCGGGCATATCTTCCTTCAGAAGGAGTTCTCTCCCAATAGGGGAGGATAATAAAATTGAAGTAGATAAAGCAGATCAATCCCTTCCTGCATTTTTAGGGAACTGACCCAGCTTTCCTCTCCCCAGGAGGACAAGCTGCTTATGCAGGCAGAAGACCAGACTCTACTTAGCTTGGGGATGAGAATTAGGAAGGGCAAGAAACAAAGGAATTTCAGGAATATCAAAGAGGTCAGGATGGAATGCAAGATAGCACTTAGCAAACTAGGGACAAGTGAGTTAAGGTACCTGTAAAAGTTAACAACCCCTGGATAATCTAAATATTATCTCTGACTACACATGCCTGTGTTTGTGATAAGGTTTGTTTGATTGTCAAATGAGAACCTGTATATGAAAGGGATTAACTTTGTATCTTGTAACCTATATAAGATATCCTATAATGTCAGTCTGATACAGCTTTCACTAGGGAAGTCTGTCCCAGCTGGTAGATTCTTTATTTGTTCTTTTATTAATAAATCACGGTTCCAATAATTGAAATTCTGGGTGTCCAGACTCGCTCTATGAAGTGACCCACTTACGATATCATGAAGAAAATGAAAGCAGTATACCAGAACTACATAGAGTGTGACACTCAGGTATGTCTCAGTGAAATGAAAGCTCATATAAGAACTTGTCAGAAATATATGGAAAAATATGGACCTCTTCAAGAGCTTAGAGAAATAACAAGATATTCCATATCCATTTTGTGAGAGAGAATTGTTGTGGAGAGAAATATCACCTTTAAAGATTGTTATAATATTAAAACTATGGTCGCCAATGAATTTACTTATGAAATTCCTAAAATGAAACACTCAAGTCAGAATGGAATTTATGGTGGTTTAATCACAATGGGAGTAAGAAAAGGGAGAGGGAGAGAAGGAGAGAGGAGAAAAGGGAAGGGGTTACTCAACCTCTGGCCAAGCCAGAGGAAGATTAGGCCCAAAGGGCCAAGGTAGAGAAGAAAATCAGTCCTTGACTCACGTGACTGATTTGAAGGGAAGCTGTCTGTGGGCTTCCTCCGTCCTCAAGCTCCTAGAACATACTGGCGTCTAGTCCTGTCCACAAGAAGTGAGCGAATTCCAGAGGCTATTCCCTACCTCACTTCCTGTGCCTCACAAGTGCCAATGGTGGCTCAAGCTTGGCTTAGGACAACCCAGGTGGGCAGTTAGTTATTTCTGATTTGTCATTGACTAGCACATGCCCGTGTAGTGTGGGTGTCCACAATTTTGAGTGCTAGACCAAGCAAGATGGAGATTTTAAAAATTCATAGAATTAGATGAAGATAGCTTGCTTAACCATGGTCTCACGAATCACAGATCAGAAACGAGACCAGAGTTCTGTCCACTTTGTCATTTGATACCTATTGGAGAGTCATATAACTCCAGTGACAGTTTGATATGGCACCTGTAAACCAGAGACACAATTTTTTATGATGAATTAATTGATTTTAAGGTAATAGAAGAAGCTCTGATCCAAAGAGTCCTAGACTAGTCACTTTTAGAATATATGAATCATTCAAATAGCACCTAATTCTCTTAGGAGGAGAAAAGATTTTTCCATGGATTCAGTATATTAAGAACCCACCTGCCTCCCCCCTTCTTTTACATGAAAGGAAACATAGAAAAGTGACTTTAACTTGCCTAAGATTCTTCTTAACAGAGCTAAGACCCCAAAGCCTCCTAACCTCTTATCTTTCTATTATGGTTGATGTTCAGTTATTGGACCATACTTGTCATGAAGTTTTCTTGGTAAAGATACAGGAGTGATATGCTTTTTCCTTCTTAAAACAAACAGATTAAGTGATCTTTCTATTGATACCACTCTACTTGAGAAGGAAAAGATAGTAACATCTAGTGTTAATGTTGAATATCTATCTATACTACAAGCAGAGTGGCATCCTTATAAGAGCACTGGATCTAGGAGTAAGAAGACAAAGCTTGGCATACCATCTCTGTGAAACCTGGGTCTAGGTGATTCTCTAAGCTTAAGTATTCACATCTATAAAATGGGTATAAACAATACCTGACCTTCCTACCTCATACAATGTTGAAAGAATCAAATGAAAGGATACATGTGAAGGTATGCTATAAATTATTAAAGCACTATGACAATATTAATCAGCCATTAGACTCAGATTAGTGGAGAAATCATCTTCAAATTTAACAAAGTCCAAATTTTTAATAACATGATTTTTTAAAGACAGTCCTGTAATGTAAACTTTATAAGATTGAATTTAATTGACCTGCTTCAGGTGACCTCCAACATCTACATTGTGCCTCAGATCTCCTTTCATCATGCTTTTACCACTGATTTCAAATCAAGAATTGGTTATTAATGAGCCTTCTGTGTTACATGTTTCTCATTTAGCGGAGTCCAAACTAGAGTTTTATTCCAGATTTATCATAAACATGCAATTTGTTAAGTAAGTATTAAATTGACTTAGTCATCTGAGATGAGAATGATGGGAACAACAAAGAAAAAATGTCATTAACATCTAAAATAATGTCACTCTGGCAATTCAGTACTCCTAGCTGCCCAGTGGACAACCTAGAAAAGAAAATTATCTATTTTTCTTCAAGTCAAATTAACCCACCCCTATGTAAAATCTAAGCTAGGATGTATCCTCTATGAGGATATGTCAACCTGATTATGTCAAACCAGATTGTGGGTTGGAGATAGAAGTTGAGCATTAATGAATGATAGAGGCAGGTCTAGAATTTCATCTTCTGAGGCCTACAGAGTCACACTGCTCTGATGTAAGTGATAAAACTTACCATCATAGATGCATTAGGCAAGTAAGCTTATTATTAAGTTTATGAAAGATGATAACAATATGGTTTGTGGCCATAAATACAGAGGTGCTAAATGTCTTAAAGAGATCCACTCTTGTTTCATTCCTCAACAAAAATCAGAATTTTAAAAATCAGCAATTACTGATTTTCTTTTGTAATGATGTCTTATGAGAAACAAAGGATGACATGATAATTGCTTTTGTTTAAAAGATGTATCTATTCATAAATGCTGACTTTCAATAAATGATCTTCCTAAACCTAAAAAAATATAGTAAGCTTTCATTAAGTATGTATATATATGCACAAATATGTATATATAATATACATGTGCATATTTATCTACTATAATATATATATATAATATGAGTGTGTATATGGTTTAATGAGCTTTCCTTCATTGTTATTTTTAATGATGCTAATCTTTTGTTTTCAAAGAGGACTAATGACATCACACGGTGATGTCTTGACTTGCCTATGAATTGGACTTAGGTAAGAGTTCCATGAAGTCATAAGTTTCATTCCCTCATCCAGAGTTATCAAATACCAATGGCAAGATAAAAGTCAGAACAACTGGCAATGGTCTGGGATGAAGTTGACAATACTTTGGCATCTTTTTTTTTTCCTGACCAAACTTTAAACACTCCACAATGACTGCTTCAGCCACCCTTTTTTAATATTGAAAATGAAAAAATAAATAATAGTAGAAATGAACAAAAAAGTGTTTTGCCCAATTATTCACCAGAAAAATGAAATACAAAGATGAAATGATTTAATTCTTATAAAAATCTATAAGCTATATCAGCAGAACTAAAAAAGTAAAAACAAAAACATAAAGATATTGAGTAACAGAAAACAAAGATGTAAAATAGAAATGAGATTTTAAAAAGCTGTAAAATTGATAGAAGGATCATGTAAGATGATTTTAATATACATTCAGTCAGAAAAGAAGAAAGGTCAATTCCATTATTATATCATTATTATATAAACTACTTAGAAAAATGGAGAGTTGGGGAGGGAGGAGTACGGGACTTTTATGATACAATACGCCCAGATATCTGAAACAGAAATAAAATACCAAAAATAAATTATAGATAAATATCCCTAATTTACTATGAAAAGTTTACATTAAATAGTAATCAAATAATAATATAATTTAATCATATTTTTCTCAGCTTACATGAAAAATTATTTTAACACTCATTTAAAAAAAAAGATTGAGTTCAATATTTTCTCCCATCTTCTCTACTCCCCCTCCTCCACTCTCTGCCACACACCATTCCTGAAACATTAAGTAATCTGATAGAGATTGCACATGTGAAATCATGTAAAAAGCTTCCCCATATCAGTCATTTTGTGAAGGTATTAAATATTTTAAAGAAAAATTAAGTAAAATTAAAAGTAATTTAGAGTTTTATGTGTGAGCTTATAAATTGCATATCAAGCTATTCATCTATTCACATTATGAAGTTAAGACTTAAACAAAACTTTATGAGTAAGTTGTACTGCATGGCATTTTATGTCCTTTATAGTACCAGCTTTTTGTTTCCAAAGATATGTGAAACTAAGTTCCCTCTTGTTCATAATATTACGCACTTCACCTTATTATCATTCAACATCTGAATCTTTGTTCCAGTTACAAAGCAACAAGTGTCCATCATTTTCCATGTATTACCTCTCTTTATGTATGCTATATCCTTCAGCAATTTGCCTTATCTTACCTCTTCTCTTTTCCTAATTTTTAATCACTTCTCATCCACTGGCTCCTTTCTTACTACGTGCAATCTTCCTCAAATCAAAGCAAAACAAAATAAAATAAAATCATCCCTTGAACCTGAAAATATGTCTTCCCATTTATAGCTTAATTTCTTGAAAAAAATGTGTATATAAACATTTCTATATAATATATATCATATGTATATATTGTCATATATATAAAGTATATATAATATGTATATATATATATATATATATATGTCATATACCTTCCCATTCAAGTCTCAACTCTACCTCATTAGGGATAGCTAGAATATCCCTAATATAAATTATCCTTTCCAAGGTCAATAATGATTTCTTTATTGCTAAATCCAAAGATTTTGCCTAAGTTTTTATTCTTGTTGACATTTTTATAACATTCCACATGGTTAATCAGAATGCTTTCCTCCCCAAGTTTATGTAAAGATCTCTTCTTATTTGGTGATTAATTCTTCTCAGAATTATGCAAGTTCATTTCTGGCCCATAACCTTTGTGTCTGTGTGAATGAGTCTTTATGAGCCTGAAGAGATCTCAATGGTCATCTAGTTCAATCTTTTTGTGAAAAATTATCACTGGAATATAATTGCCAAGTCTTCCTCCAGTCTTTGCATAATGTCCTACAAAGAAGGACTGGAGTGGGCATAGAGAGTGGCCACATAAAACCTATCCTATCAGCACATTCAATTTTTGGAAATCATATTTGTGAAATTTTGCTAATGTATGAAATTTCCCTTAAGTCTAAATTTGCTCCTTTGACTCTTTACAATTTTTATTCATCACATCTGGTTCTATCATTTGGAATCAAATAGAACAAATCTTATTCATGTGTTGTCAACTTTGAAAAACACAGAACCCCTAAAGTGATCAGAAAGAACAAATCTTTAATTAGGACAAGAGATGATATTAAGATTTGGTCTCCACACAGAGTCAAATCTCTGGGACTCTAGCAATAGTGTCTCTGGGAAAACACACTGCCAAAGATGATTTTTCAAAGAGTAACAGAACTTGAGGGTCTTATATACCCTTTTAGGGAATAGAGAATAGGGAAATAATATTGATTAGTTTCACAATGGCCACAAGGAAATGAGGAATACCAGTTTGGATTATCAGGGAGAGACTGGTGCTTTACAATGGATACAAAAGGAGAGATTCTAGTAAGGGATTGGGCTACCTGGAAAGAGGTTTCTGATAGAAAGGAAAGAACTTCTAAGACAAAAAGGGGATTTAAGATTTTTATTATATCCTAATCTTACCTAAAGGAGGATCATTAAGTACTTTAAGGTTTATTGTTCAGTCTGAGACCAAGTCAGGCTGGGACTTCCCTTAAGGCAAGTTCCCAAGAAACAGGGGCAAACTTGGGGGTTCCAAAAACACGGCTAACAGTGTCATATGACAATATTAAAATACTTTAAAAAATAACTCAAATACCTCTCATGAATCTTCTCTTTTCTAGGCTGTATATGATTATTTCCTTCAGTAAGTCACAGGGCTCTGTCCTAGGACCACTTCTATACCTTTAAACTCTTGGTAATATCTTCAGCTTGCATATTCAACAATTATCTAAGCAAATGACTAAATGACCCATATCATCATATCCAATTCTCCAGTATCGCCAACTCCTTTTGAATATCACCTCTTGAATACTATGCTGATATTTCAAATTCAACATGCTGAAAATAGAATTTGTCTTTCTTTCTAAACCCACCTTACTAACTTCCTTTTGTGTAAAGGGATCCTCTTTCTCCCAGGATCAGAAACTTTCTTCTCATCCCATGCCAGCCCTAGGAGCATGACCCAGAACATAGGGTTAGAAGTCTGGGTCGGAGAGATTTGATTGGTTCCTGAGATATAATAGACCAGAACATAAGGAAAGGAAGTGATATGGAGAGAGAGGACTATTATAAAATATGAGACCATAGAGGAGGAGGGGCTCTTCTCTGGACATCTTTCGTTGGGGATCTTTCTGTGATTCAGCATTGGTGGCTAGGACAGAAGATACTCTTGTGTGCTGGTAAGATTAGGGTGGTAGGCTAGGAGTAAATATTTTTCTATTTTATTCCCTCCTTATTTCTTTCTTAAACTATATTTATATTAAAATTAAATTATTAAAATCTAATATCATACTCATGAATTAAGGGTTAATTATTTTATAAATAGCAACCACAACAATTTTTAAATTATTTCCAAACCAATTTCTAAATACTACATTTGACATAATATTAATTTTCATTATTACACTTATTTATCTTTTTGTTTGCCTGATTTCTTTTCATAGTCATTCAGTTCATGCCCAGAAGCCATTTCATCTTCATTTTCCCTAACTCTAATTTGTAAAATCTTAATTTAACCTGATTTATATTTTATCTCTACATTCTCTTCTCTTTAATAATCTAGCAAAAACCCTAAATCAGGCTCTTCCTACCTTGGTTAATTGCAATAGTCATTTCCTAGATTCGCCTACAAATAATCTCTCTCCTTCATAAGTCTTCTAAACAGCTGCCTAATGTGTATTTCAAAAGTACAGATCTGGTAAGATTATTCCTTTCCTAAATAAGTTTCAGTGATTCCCCTTTGACATTAGCTTAAAATATAAAACCCTCAAGTTGATCATTCAAAGTCTTCCAAATCTAACTCATGTATTTCCAGACTAATTCTACATTCTAGCTATTACCATTATATATAGCAATATATAGCATTTTATCATTGTTCTACATGGTTTTGAAATCTCTCCCCATTGAACACAATGATCTTCTTCATTTCTGTCTCTAGCACTTTAGCTCCTTTAGAGTTTAGCTCAAGTGCTACATCCTTCAATACTCCTTTTCTGAACCCTTGTTTTTGTTCAGTCATTTCAGTTATGTTTAAGTCTTCATGATCCCATTTGGGTTTTTCTAAGGAAAGACATTGAAGTAGTTTTCCATTTTCTTGAGCAACTCATTTTGCAGATAAGGAAACTCAGACAAGATAACTGACTTGCACAAGGTCATACAGCTACTAAATATGTGAGGTCAGCTTTGAACTGGAGGCCCCCTTACTCCAGGTATGAAACCTTCTTCACTGTACCACTTAGCTGCATTTTTAGAAACTACCCCCACTCCCAATAATTAACATTAACATTTCTGCATTGCTGTGCAATTATTTTGCATATTTTCACAATTGTTCTCCTGTGACAATGTAGTTTTCTAAGTATAATATGCTGCTTTCCCTTAATAATTGTCTCATTTTTGCATTTGCATTCAAGAATCTAGCAAAGAATCAAAAAGGTTGCCTTTAAAATGCTTATTGATTATTTTATGTTTACTGAATAAGCCAAAGACTGGAAATCAGGGTAAAAGAAAACCCAGGGCTTTTTGTTTGTTTGTTTGTTTTGTTTTGTTTTGTTTTTGTTTTGCTTTCTTCTGGAGGTTACAGGAGAGTGAATCCTGTGAATTACAAAATAGAAACATAATTATCTCTACTGAGTCATTCTGCTCCTGCAAATAATAGGATTTCTATTAATTCTTTCCAATCCATGGTCTTTCTTCTTAGCGTGGAAAAACAAAACTTAAAACATTAATCTTGCATTGTTCATGCTCATCTTTTAAAAAGGCAGCCTAAATATATACTGCTCTAAAGAAAATATAAGTGAATGCTATGGGAAAGTAACACCAAGGGAAATATTGCTGAACTCTATGGAGCCTGAAGGGAAGAATCAGGTAGATTAAATGTCATTCCTGGGAAATTATGTCTGCTCTCTTCTCCACTTCAGTGTCAAGGTTAAGTGACATGGTATTATAACTAGAATTATGATTGTCCTTGTCTCCCAATAGATCACCTTCTACCTTCCATTTCCCTGATCTAATTGGAAGGTTGAGCATACATTTTGAAAGAATAGATTAGAATTCACAAGGACCTTGAAAAATCAGAGAAACAATCATTAACAAGAATAATGGGTCTGGTGGGGAAGAGTAAGTTGTAAACTTTGAAACGAATAATCAACTGATTTAGAATGTGTATTAGAGAACTATGTTTCTACAATTTAACAAGGAAAAAGGTAAGGAATTTGGAGAAAGTTTATTATAAAGGTTCATTTTTGAAGGTCATATGATTTAGAGCTAGAAGCAATGTGAACCTTATCTGAAAACCCCCCTCAGTATTCAGATAATAAATCGAGTAACAAAAATATGATACAGAATCCGAGTTCAAACTCAGGTCCTCTGACTATAAAAGCTGTATTCCAGGAGCTCTAAATATAGCTCATATTTTCCTGTTGTCTCGGGATTTTCAAAGTACTTTAACATCCTTGTATCATTTAACCATCAGAATAACTTTATAATTCTGTCACTAGAGTTGTGGTTATCTCTATTTGAGGAAACTAAACCTTAAAGAGTTTAAATAGAAAGTGAAGTACTGAAATCTAAAAACTTTAAGAAATGCTGGCAGAAGAGGGATTTAATAACAATCTTTAGGGCCAGGTGTAATGGCTGTTTTTGTTGTTCAGTCATTTTCAGTCATGTCCAACTCTTTATGACCACTTGTCGGGTCTTTCTTGGCAAAGGTACTGGAGTGGTTTGCCATTTCCTTCTGTAGCTCATTTAATAGATGAAGAACTGAGAGAAACAGATGCAAGTTACTTGCATAGAATTACAGATCTAGTAAGTGCCTGAGGTCAAATTTGAACTCAGGAAGATGAATGATCCTGACTCTAGGCCTGACATTCTACTCACTGAGCCATGTGGCTGCTGAGGTGTAGTGGTACACGTGGATTTAGTGTTCTCTTGAGCTCAGAAGCTTTGATCATCAATGTGCTATGCTCATCGAGTATCTGCAGGGCTTGTACTGATTTGTAATGAGACAAGTACCATGGTGTAGCCCCTGCATTTCCTTCCTGAAATAAATAGGTAAAATCTAATCAAGAGACAGATACATGATAGTTGTGATAGATAATAAATACATCATATGTAATTTTCAATAAGAAGAAATTATAGCATATGGAAGAGTATTGACAATACTCATTTTAAGAGAACAAAAAAGAGACAATATGAATTAAAATAGGCTAATGAGATAGAAGAAACACTGCTCATAAGGAAAACTAGATCATTGAAAATAATTTACAAGTATACATAGGACTGTAAACATCTTTAAAATTTGTTTTAAATTTTCCCACACAATGACACTTTGTGATATAGCAGTGTGTATAGTAGCACTACAGAGGGAACTCTGGGGATCTTCTCTTCTTGGAAATCATTAGTGTTTGGAAAGATGGTTGCTATTGTTCATATTTGAAGAGAATCAAAATGATATCACTATGTTGGGGTCAATGGACATGGCATCTGACTGTAGCTGATCCTAACAACATAAGTTCCAAGGCTTTATCCCAGGTCAGGCACAAATAGTACACATGAATATTTGGAATGGAAACATCTAAATGTATGCATCTCATGTTTCTTTTCAGCTGATAATGTTAGGGTCCGGGTTTTCGCCCACCACCAAGGAAGACCAAAAGACAATGCAATTAGCAGGAGGGCCGTTTATTGAACTGGTGTGCATCAGCAGCACACACCAGGGGAGCTCTACCATAGAGTTCCAATTGTAATCTGGGGATGCTGGGATATATATGCCCTCCAGCATTCATGGCCCCCCAGTCCCTATCTGGTACATTCCATTGTTGGAATGTTTGCCAACATTTATGGTCCCTAAGCTCCTATCTGGTACCCACTACTGTGAGGATCTTTGACATATTAACTTCCAAGGCCCGGCAGTTCCTGCTCCCTCAATAAAAAATCTGCTTTGTACATAGAACCTAGTTCCTTCTTTGATGTAGATATGCTCTCCTTCATGATCCTGTTCCAAAGTCTTCCATGTCTCACAATTGATTACAGAATTCTTCAAAAGATCTTTAGAACATTCTTGCATCACATCTGCTGACCTCTGTGTGAGCACATGCCTTGAGGGAATTCTCTGACAACAATATTTCAAGCAAATGTGTGTTTGGCATTCAAACATCAGAACCAATTCAATAGAGGTTTATTGTTTTGTAGTTTAACTTAAAAAAGAACTTCATTGTCTGGCACCTCATCTTACCAGGTGATCTTCAGAATCTTCCTAAGACAATTTAAATGGAAGTGATTCAATTTCCTGCTATAGTACTAGTATACTGTTCAGATTTCCTAGGCATACATTAAGGAGGTCAGTACAATAGCTCTGTAGACCTTCAGTTTAGTAGGCAGCCTAATTCCTTTTCTCTCTAATACTTTCCTTTGGAGTCTCCCACATACTGAGCTAGCTTTGGCAGTTTGTGCATCAACATCATTTTCTCTGTGTACATTCCTGGAAAATATACTGCCAAGGTAAGTCAACTTATCCAAAGCATTCAAATTTTCTCCATTCTTTATAACTGATAGTTCTATATATAGATGTTGCAGTGTTGGCCGGTAGAGATCTTATGGTTTTGTGGTATTAATTTTCAGACCAACATTAGCAAAAGCACCAGAAAATTGATCCATATTTGGTTGCATTTCAGTCTTAGAGGTTGTATTGAGTGCCCAATCATCTCTGAAAAGAAAATTGACACCAAATCTCTCTCTACTTTAGTCTTGGCTTGTAGCATTTTAAAGTTAAATAATTTACTGTCAATGTAGCAACTTGTCCTTGGTGCTTTTTTTGTCCCTATTTAAGGTATCTGACACCACTGAAAACGTCATGGTAAAAAGCATAATCTTGCTTCATTCCATTGGTAACTAGTATAAGAATTAAAAATTAAGAGGCTGGTTGTAGCTTAATGACTTTATTAAATAAAAAACTAGTAAGAGGAGGGAGAGGAAAAAGTTGGTACTTATCTAGCTAATCTGTGACTGCCATTGTGTTCCTCCCCACTACATTCTACCACAGGTCTAATCAGCGACATCCACAGCAATCCAAAGACTCCTACTTCCTTCTTGGCTTACCTTATAAATTCTTTTCTCCACCCACTAACTCACATGAGATGTCTCAGGGACCAACCATAATTTCTTAACTTGCCTAGGCTGCCCAGGGGGGAAGTGCCTAGGAAATTGCTTTGATAACTAGCAATATTCTTGACTCCATTGCTTCCTGTCATGTGACTTTTTACTTCCCTTGGTGGTAGCTCATCTATCCCAATTTACTCACTGGTATTTAGCCTCCAGGTGACATCAAGAGAGCAACAAGGCAGAGAGAAAAATTTACTTCAGACACTGGGAAAATCTAAGAGTGCTATCCATTACTCAGACCCCATTAAAGTATGTCATCATGGAGCTGTAGTATGATATTGATGAACTTCTCCAGGCAACCAAATTTTACCATGATCTTCTATAAGCCCTCATGACTGACAGTATCAAAGGCTTTGATCAGATCAGTGAATATTGTGTATAGATATTTGTTCTGATACTGGCATTTATTCTGGTGTTGTCAGGCAGCAAGTACCATATCAAGAGTTTCTTGGCCATTTTTGAAATCAAACTCTTAGGGAGAAAACCATCATTCAGGTGAAGGATAGCCAATTAAGGTGGACTCTGGCAAAAATCTTGCTGGCACTTACTGAGAGAAACCCCCTTGGTATTGTCACAGGACCACCTATTTCCTTTTTTCTTTATAAAGATGGACAATAGAGGAAACGTTGATCTCCTAAGGGATAACCTCATCTTTTCATTTATCCTGGAAATTTTCAGTCAGCAGTGGACACCCTGTCTTCTAATCTCTGTTGGTACAGAATCAACCCCAGTAATTTTGCCTCTGGACAGGAGCCTAATGGCATTTAAAATCTCTTCTTCACTCAGAAGTTTAGCTAGTGAGGGATTCACTTCAAATTTAAATATATGGCAAATGGCATTAGTATTGATTGATGATGGTCTGTTGAGAACACTATGCTAGTGTTCAGCAAATTTCTCCAGGATCATGTCCTTATCATTGATTGCTGTGGCTTCCTCAGTGCTGAGAAGTTGAGATGTACCATGGGTCTCTGACTCATAAATAGCCTTCAGTATATTATAGAAGTGTTTTGACTTTTTATTATCAGTGTCAAAATTAATTCCATCTGCCTCATTACTAAGTCAAGAATTCTGCATTTCTCTAAGCTTTGTTTGCACTTTACTTTTGATGGAGTTAAAATGCTGCTTTCTTAAATTTAAATGAGTCATCCTATGGGTAAATGTTGTGGAACGCTCAATTTTCAGTTAGTAGTTTCTGAATTTCCCTACCTTTTTCATAAAATCAATTGTGATGTCCATGTCCCAGTTGAGTAAATTCAATATTGTCCACCAGATCTCTGAAAGCTCCCACTTTTTGTTTTCTGTGAGGCTTCAGTTTACCCTTCAAGTCAACAACAACAACAACAACAACAAAACTTTCAACACACAAAGGAACACTAATCTGTTGACATTAAAACTTCTGTTAATTATCTTTCCTTGGGACTTCCACTTTTGTTAAATGAGAATGTTTATTCTGGAAAGGATAAATCAATAATTAGTCTAGTATTTTGTACCACACATCAACTTTACCACTCTCCTATCTTTCTACTTACAAGGAAAGTCTGTTAAATATCCATGTTTGCTTCAGTTAAATTTATTATGGCTGGATCGAATAATTATTTGGTGGTCACCAGAGATTTAATTTCTAAATTAAATGAATTATTAAAGTTGAATGGGATTTATGTTAACTTATTTACAATAGAGGGAGGATATTAAGGAAAAGAGAAAATGGGAGAAAGGGAGAGAGAACTCTGGCTTCCTCTGAACTAGGTAGAAATTCTAAGGCCTTAATCAGGGAAAAGGAGTTTCAAGATGATGGTCCTTTCTTGGAGGTTCATACCTCCAGAAAGGTCAAAGAAACTAAGTCAGCCTTTCACTCACCATGGTGACTGTCTAAAAAGAAAGCAGTCTGAGGTTTCCTGCAGGAACTCTTCTAGGGGTCCAGTTCCACAGTCAAGTGTCTTCATCCCAGGTATGATTTCTGTCTTCCAGTCTCTCTTCAAGTGTCTGTCTTCTAGTCTCTCCTCTGAGTGACTTTTCTTCACTCCATGTCCAAGTCACTGATCTCCATTCTAGCTCTGAGTGACTGATCATTTGATCTATCATTGTGTGTCTCTGTTTCCTCTATTTAAAGACCATTTTCTCTGTGTCACCTTCCCTAAATTTTTATGTCTACCAATCACAGCAGATCCTCCCCTCCAAGACTGCCCACTCAATGTATGAAATGGGTGTTCACACCTTTTGTAGTTAATTAACACCTTTTTGTGGTTAGTTAACACCTCTGTAGTTAGTTAACACCTTTTAGTAGGTAGTTAACACCTTTTGTAGTTAAAATTAGTAGATCTACTTTAAATAGTGAGTTAATACTTTGGGGATTAAAATCTAAAAATAGACACAGGATTACAATTTTATCTTCACTGTCAAGGGAAAGCTAAATACCTTCATTGTAAAAATCAGGAGATAGCCAAATTCAATCTTCACACTTCCCTAGTATATCCATAAAGTTTTATTATATTTAGATAAATGGAAGAAAGGGTTGGTGATGACAAAGTCCCAAGACACACAAATTTTCAATAGTAAATGACTTAATATTGTGGCTTTTTCCAACTTTGTTCCTACCAAGGACTCCTTGTCATATCTTATAAGTCTGTGCCTACACCAAAATTAAAGTCACATAAAATTATCAGCTTTTTCTCTTTTTGCACACTGTTGATATAGGTCTCTAAGTCTTAATATTTTTTTAACTCATCAGGGTACATCATAGTAGGAACATACACACTGATGATGGTGGTCTAGCACCTTCCTACAGGTGACAAATACATTGTCAGAAGTGTGTCATCTATTCCTTTGGGAGGTTATAATCATATTGACGACATTAACTTGTATTGAGAAACGTGTGCTTCTTGGTGTTCCTTATCACAGCAATCACTCCAGAAAAATATGTACCTGGCTTCAACCATGTTAAACTGGCCTTCATTTGCCATCCTTGTTTCACTCAGCTGCAATTTGTATGTGATACATGCTGAGTTTTCTCAATAAAAAAGGTTTCTCTCTTCCAAGTCTATTGGGTTTCATGTTGTCTATAAGCATGTATCTATTCCATGTACCAAAGGTGAGTGTTATTATCTTCAAAAAGGTTTTTTCTGCATTGCATGTTTATATGTGTGTGTGTATCACTGTATGTGTACCAAAAATTGGGATCCTCTCCTGCCATGTTAGAACAGGTTTAGGGTAAGTAAAGTAAATAATTTTAGGGCACACTTTCTACCTTATTCCTCATTCCAGAAAGAGTGCAGTGAGGTCCTTTAAAAAGGCTTCTCACTTATGAGAAAGAACACCATCCACATTCAGAGGAAGAATTGTGGGAATAGAAACACAGAAGAAAAACAACTCCTTGATCACATGGGTTGATAGGGATATGCTTGGGGATATAGACTGTAAATGATCATGCCAGTGCAAATAACAATAATATTGAAATAGTTCTTGATCAATGGCATATGTAAAACACAATGAAATTGTGCATCAGCAATGGGAGGGAGGTGGGGATAGGGGAGGGAAAGAACAAGAATCTTATAACCATGGAAAAAATATTCTAAATTAATTAATTAAATACAAATTTCCAATTAAAAAAAGACTTCTCAAATCCCAGAATACCACTACTGCTTTGAATTAATGAGGCAAGGACCATATTCCCTTGGACATCTGCAAATAGGGTTCTGAGTATAGCTTCCAAGGTATATTCATAAGATAATATAATATAATGAATAATAAAATAATGAGGTAGTAAAATATACAATAGGGCAATGTTAAAATATGGGTGGTGTCTTTAAAATTGTGCATAAATTAGATATATGTGAGGCACAGTTGATTGAAGTCATCAGTTTCAATCTCTCTTCCAGAGTCATTAAAGTCTAATAGCAAGGCAAAAGTCAAGACATCTGACAATGGCTTAGGATGAAGTGGATGACTTTGGTGTCTTTAATGTTTATCCAAGTTCTAAGCATTCCATACCCTCTGGTTCCAATGCTTTCATGGCCTTTTGGAACAAATTGTTTGCATATGTTCATTCCTTTATAGAAGTCTTTCCATGCTTGGGGGAGACATCCCACTAACTCACTGAGGGATCTGACATCCATCAGTTACTCTCCATCTGGTTTAGATGTTTTAACTAGAATAAAACTGCAGAGCATGCTACAACTTCTCATGGCCACAGGTAAGAGTTGGTTGGCAAGTATCAAAGGAAGAAAGTAATCCTGGAAAAAGCTTGGAAAGCCTTCAAACCAAAGGTACTAGTCTTCCTTGAACACCCTGTACATCTCATGGATGGATAACTTTTTCTTGAATGTATTAGATGGTAACATAAAAACACATTGTTATAGAAACTCCACTGATCTTGCCAGCCCTGTCATTCTAGGATTTTATAATATTTCCATGCATAGATGGAATGACTAATAATATAGCTGGAGGCATAGATTTATACTAAACTTCTGACACTGTCATATTTACAAGTAACACCTGGAAAAAGTCATGGAAGATTTCTCTTCAATTATACTTGCATAATTCTCTGGCTCAAGTGATGGAATGAGGACTACTCTAGGTGCATTATTCTAAAGTCAAACATTGCCTTCATTTCCACTTCAAGTAACAACCTTAGTTCAAAATTTGGTATAATCCAAAGAAATATATACATGTTTGCATTTCCTTTTCTTGTAATGAAATTTTTTGCTCCAAGTTAAGATACAATGTATTAAGGAAAAATGAGGAATGTAATATCAACAAAACAAATAATTTTATTAGAGAAGGCACTTATTCTTGTGATGTTTCTAGTAGACAAATAAACAATAGAAGATATTCCTAAATCCTAATTAAATGACATACAAGTAGAAATCAAAGGTACTTAGATCGAGACAGGTTAAAAGGAGAACCTAAAAAAAAATGTAAATGTAAAATAATCAAATGCATGTTAGTAATTAAAATGTTCTAATGAATAGGAAGACAAAATAGTGATAATTTTATAAATGATTATGAAAAGATAAACATTTATTGAATCAAATTTTGAAATACCTATTTTTTGTTTGATAGCATACATAAATCCTACCAATTGATCATCTCTACCAAAACAGTACATTTATCTGATAGAAAAATAACAAAAAATAAATGCCCTCTCTAATAATAATAATATTTATAAGGGGCCTGTTGTGTGACTAGCATTGTTCTTTATTCTTTATAAATATTATCTCATTGTATCCTCACAATACAACTAGAAGGTAGGAGCTGTTTTAAAACCCTATTTCATAGAAGTAGAAGCTGAGGCAATGGATGATAAGTAACTTGTCCATGATCACATGACTACTAAATGTCTGTGGCTGAATATGGACTCAGATCATCCTGACAACATATACTCAGTCCAGTATACTGCCTAGCTGTCCTCCAAAATTTCTCCAAACAATATTTAACAGAAGGCATAAAAACTTTTCATTTTCTTTGGACAACAATGTGCATTGTGTTTATTGACATTGTAAGAATCATGTAAGAAAAGATGGATTTTTTTCTAAATATATCCCTAAGGAAAGCAGAGCAGAAGTATTTTGAAAAAATTGTTGAAGACTTGTGAAAAAAAATGGAAGATCTCCTCAATATTTAGCTAATGCCTGCTGTAGAAAACCTGAAAACTACACGACCATTATAAGAAATTAAAAATTATAATGTGGAATATAAAAAAGAAAACAGGATTTAATCAGAGGTTTTTGTTAAAAACAAAAATCAAGGAATCAAAGCTTTAGAAGAATACAATGAATAATTCAAAATCTGTCATAAACTATTCAGTAAAAAACCATAAAAGTAGTAGGATATAGAAATGTTACTTTTATAATCATATATATGGTCAATATATATTCAAAATGAAAAAAAAAACAAAAGTTTTATCAAACATGAAAAAGAAAGCTTTTATATCATTAATATATTAAATAACATACTAGTTATGTCAAAGGAGCTAATAGACTCAATAGACTCTAATTTCACTGCATAATGTAAATAAAGTATTTTGCTAGCTAAGATTTGTTGTTTTTTCTCATGCATTTTACAATGGTGATAGGTTAGTATCAGAGCTAGTAGCATCTCCTATGTAAGGATGAATCAATCCTTCTTAAGAAAAATCTCACATATGTACTATGAAAAAAATTAGAACACCAATGGTCTTTACAAAAATAGGACAATGTTCCAGGTTAATATTTGATATAAATTGGAGATAATATCCTTACCTGCATTGGTAGAGCTAGTTTCCTCTTTTAGGTGTTTTTTATACCAAAGAAATCAATATTCAATCTCTATCTCAATACATACATACATACATACATACATACATATGTTCATAGGCATGTGATATGTAGATATATATATGTAATTTATTATATATGTATATATATACAATCTCCACTATGTACCATGGTATTTTTGCTTCTTTCCTATCAGCTGTGAATATTTACAATATATAGTGATCTCTTTAGTATTGGAAAGGGAATATATATAATGATAAGACACAAAAGGCTTCATATACTCCAGAATGCTAGTGATATGATCCCAAGCAAATGTAGAATTTATAGAGAAGAGCAATAAAGCTTGACAGACCACTTGTCAGAACCCTACAACTTGCAATATTCTTAGGCAGTGCAGATAAACAGGACACATGTGGCAGAATAACCCGTAAGGAATTGCAAAAATATAATGTTATGCAAAACAGAATTTCAGGTACTATAATGGTGAATCCAGAATCACAAGAGTAGCCTTCTGGGTGAGAAAAGTAAAAATAGTGTCATCTTTGTGTTTGAAATTGAACCCATTATATAAAACTAACAGTAGAAGTAAGTGGAAGTTGGAGGCTAAGAAGTGATGGATAGTTTTGTTTTTTTTTTTTCCCCATTCCGAAGAAAGTAAGAACAAATGCTTTGAAGTCACTTGGCCTAGGATGGCTCTCTAGCTTAAAGATGAAAGTTTTCTGAGCAAGGCCATTCTCATTATATTTTATCTTCAACCTACGGCAATTGCCTGCAGGATGTTCTATGGGTACATGACTTAGAGGAGATAGGACAGCTGAGAGATTGCAAGCAGGAGTAGTGCTACACTGATTGGGCATCATCAGTCACTGTTCATTTTTCATCACGTGTAGGTAGCAGGCAAGGTCTTTTAAATAGTCACTGCAGGGATGCTGCCAGGTGACAACAAATGGAAAGTCACTTTCAGAGAGATGCCAGTCATTGGAAAAAAAAAACACAGAAGAGCAAACTGGTCACAGAGATCTTTGCAAGGGCTGCCATAACCCATATAGAAAGATCAGGATGTGGTAACCAGGGCAACACAGAAAACTATTCTGTGGGGAAAGGGAAATAGCTAATAACCATATGAAGCATTTTCAGTAAATCTACACAACTAAAGTAATGTCACTCTTTACATACCAAAACCTTTTTTTTTCTTTTTAAACTGGCACCATCATTATTCTAGATATATTGTACTGAAGGCATCAAAAGTGGAAATTGAAGTGAAGATAATATGTAATTAGAAGGTAACTATTATTTATAGAGATCGTTTTTTTCCTTAAGAAGCTTCCTCCAAAGGTGACATGGGTAGAAGGAACCTTTACAGACTAATATACTTACCCAGAAGTTTACCTTGCAATCTTTGTCATTCTATTTGTCCATATTATGTACAATATTGAGTTTAAACTGATCACCAAAACTGATAGGGATTGCTTAAACACAGATAAAATTTAGGAATAGGATGTTCCAGGCTAATGATAGAGTGGACTTAATACATAATAGTAAGATCATATTTACCTTGACAACCAAAAAGATTTTTAACTAAAAAGAAAGTGGGAAGGAAAAAGTTTCCTGTGTATACACACCAAGCAAGATATCCTACACAATGACTAAAATATAGGGGGAAACCTAGGAAATGGCATACTTAGAAATTTAAGACAAATGCCAAGAGAACAGTAACAAAATTCATGACTTTGTATATCTATGTAAAGACACACAAAGTAAGAATGACAAAATAGCTCAACAAAGGGTTGAAAAAAATATCACTAGAGAGTCACAGAGATTTAGTGACATTACAATAATATTTGGAAAATTATACAAAAGTCCACCTTATTTAAAAATTACAGAATCTGTAAAAGGTGGGAAATGGTAGGGAATGATTAAATTTTAAGATATAATAAAATAGGGAAATGAAAGAAGAAGAGGGAAAGACAATGACAAAAATGTTGGGATTTATGCCAATGGAAAATGAAAAAGAAATTAATCTTTCTTCCAAACTTACTATAGAGACAGAGTTAAGATGGCAGCTTAGAGACAGCAAAAGTTCAGACCTCGGCAAACCTTTCCTTACTGAATCAAAAACACAATACTTTGAGGGGACTGAAAACCAAATCTAACAGGACAGAAATAGGAAACCCTCCTTTTGGACTCAACTTAAAAGGTAGGCCCCCCCTAAAGGCCTGAACTCTAGAACGCATGGCTTTAAGGGGAAGGAAGAAGGAAGGTCCCAGGACCCCTCCCCCACCTAGAGTGATGAGCCTCCAGCAGTGGCTGTGTTTCAGGGAAGTTTATCCCCTTCCCCTCCTGAATAACTGGACCTGTCTGTCAAACATTCCTGACATAACACAGTTGCACCAGGTTTGTGTCCCTCTACATGCTGTGCCAATAAAAGTCAAGGCTTTGGGGCTTGAGGAGCAAGAGAGAACAGAGAAGAGAATGAAGGAAGAAGTTGGGAACAAGGCAGGCAGGTGAGAGGGATGGAGAAAGAGTCTTGCAGGCTAGGGACCACGTGGTCAGGTTACTTATAGGAATGATTGTCTACCCTTTCCAATAAACCTCATTTTATATATATAATGGGTAGAAATGTCATTTCATTTCTTACAGACAGTGACCATTTTGGTTTAAAACCAAACCCTTAATTTTCTCCTGAGAGAAGTTTGGAGTAAGTGCTGAGGTAAAGCTTGTGAAAGATGGAATCCACTTCAGTTTGCTGGCCTGCCATCATATGTGAAAGGAACCTTGGTGGAGAGAGGGAACAGGCTGTTGTTTTTCCTGGATTAGATCACATTGGATTGGTGAAGAAGCTCCTTCCCAGGTGGCAATCCCCTCCACACACTCCTCCCCCTTGTTTTTTAATTTCCACTGAATAGGGGTTGTTAACTTGGATATGTTAACCTGCATCCAGGTCTGCACTTAAAAATCATGTAACTTGTGGCTGCACTTCTAGGTGGTTCTTTGGGCTGCTGACTGCCCCCACCTTCCCTTGGGACAACCGACAAGCTGCTACCCAAGTGCAATAGTGCCCGGGTGGCTATGGATGATGCAGCTCTGTGTACCCCACAGACACCCAATTAACAATCCCTTAATTAAAGAGTGATTCACTCCCAAATACAAGATGTGAGTCCTACCTCTGAGAGCCACTTATCTGGCCCTTGCTAAGTGAACTTCTGACCCAACCCCAAACAGGTTGTGTGAGGTACCTCAGGTCTCGGGGTCTTCCTTAGCAGGAGGGCTCAGGCAGCGGGGACTTCGGACCTCAGTGGAAGCCTTCCATTATGTCAACTAGAAAAAACACAGAACTATTAAAGAGTCAAAATCACTCTTTAATCAAGAGCTAAAGGGCTTCAGTGCTAGTAGGCCATGACAATAGAGCTGCTCCCCGAGACTGCACAAAGTCTGGATGCCCTGGTCACTGACTCCTGGAAATGCCACTGACTCAGGATAGACTCTGAGGAACAAAAGAATTTGGGGATCCTATATACCATTTGGG
Organism: Monodelphis domestica; assembly: GCF_027887165.1. NCBI lineage: Eukaryota > Metazoa > Chordata > Mammalia > Didelphimorphia > Didelphidae > Monodelphis > Monodelphis domestica. The sequence goes on from NC_077228.1 coordinate 474,171,063, forward strand.
GAATCCAGGGGCAGGGAAAGATGATTGACATCACTATAGCTACAAAGAAAATGGGAGAGTTCAAACTACACTGACAGGATACAATCAAGCTTGGGAAAAGAATCATAGCTAGAGGCTAAGGTGTAAGACAAGAGGCTGTTTACAATAGAGTCTAAAGGATGGTTCCTGCTCAGGTGTGGATCTTCTTGGAAAAGGATCTAATACAATAGGGGAGACAACCTAAAACAAAGAGGGTCCTTAGCATATGCTTATCTCACCCAACTAGGATTGTCAATGCCCTGAGGGTCTCCCACTCAAATCTGAAACTGCTAATTTGGGATTCCCTTTAGGGTAGATTCCCATGGGAACAGGGAACAAGTACAAGCTTTGGGGTCTCCAATCTACAAGCTAGTCCTGAAACTTGGGGTTCATCAGATCCCACTAGGCCACAAGTTTGGAATTCCTAAATAGCATTTTGACAGGGTGAAGGGGCTTTTTTGCCTATATGGAATCCTGTGTGTTTTAGGACCCAAGAAGAACTCCTGATCTTTTACTTTCTATAGCACCCAAGGTCCTAGTGTTCCTTCCTTCAGCCTAGTGCAGTGGGGGAACCCCTTGAACAGATCCTGGGGGTCCTTACAGGCTGTGAATTAGAGTTAAGGGACTCCCTCGGGTGGTAGAGACCAGAGAAGAAGACTTGTGCAGGACCTGGCCCTGTTTTTCCCAGCTCGCAAAAACACAGGCTTTTAGCCCCTTTGAACAGAGCTGGCTGCTGGGACTCTGATGCAAAGCCCTCCCATTGCACTCAGCACAGCACTGCCCTTGTGGACTGGGGGAACAGCACACAGGGGTGGCCACCTAGGAAATGGTGTAAGACACCGTGCAACTTTTGACCCTGGCAGTTACCTGCCCCCCAAACTTTGAAAGCACATGGCTGTTCACCCTGGAGGTGGGAAGGGTGATTCAATTTTTTCTTTCCCTTCTCCTTTCCTCTGTAATATTTATTTAGAGAGATGGGAAGGATTTGAAAAATCAAGGCATAAAGGGAGGTCTGTAACAGAGTACGTAGGATTTGAGGGGAGAGAGGAAATATTGCTCGGTGAGGCAAAGGAGAGAGATTCCCCCTGCCGAGAGGAAGCATCAGGGGTCCGATAAGGACTGTTTGTCGTTGAATGACTAAACTGATGTTCATCTCCCTCTATGCACAGAAAAGATAGTACACTTATCTGACTGAGAATTCAAATAATATAAAGTTTAATAACCAGTTGGGATTGGAGTATTTTCCTCAGCTTTTAGAGCTGAGGCCAGGCCCCATCAGCTGGTGGTGGGTTTCAGACACTCCCATCAACTCTATATCTGTCCTCTCTTTGTCTAATTCAGAATCTTAGCAGTAGACAGAACACAAACAAGAACAGTTCTAACCTTCAGAAGCCTATGTCTTCAGGCTGAACAGAGTAGAGGTATTCCACTCCAGACTGGGCTGAATGAGCTCCTCCCTCCTCCAACACCAGGAAGGAAGCCCCCTTTGGCAGGAAGGAAGTACTAATCACACAACCAACTGCCACTCCCAGCAGGAAAAAAGTGCTAGTCACAAGACCTAATTGCCACTCCCAATTGCCCCTTCCCTCACCAACTGTCAGTCTTGTTTCCTTTTCACAATTTTCCCCTTTTTTTGTTGTCACCTTCCCAATGTCACTTATTTATATTATAGTTACCAATTTACTAAATCTACTCTAAGGAATTATATGCAGGAAAGTTTGGGTAAGGGTAGTTTTAAGGCTTTACAATAAATTCAGTACAATAAATGTTTAAACAAAACCATTACAAGAAATTTGAATCTTAATGCTAATACTACTTACTCTTAATCTATTCCCTACTTATTACAACTATATCAAAGTCTCTAATCTAATCTATAAACTAATACTATGTAAAAAATATATACATGTTCTGATAAATATTTACACTCTATCACTGTTACTAACCTAATTGTAATATATGCATTATTTCTTTGGAAGTTCTTTGATGGTTTGTTGGATTTCATTTTCTGATATGGGATTATTTAAGAATTCTATTTCTTCTTCTGTTAGTCTAGGCAGTTGGTATTTTTGTATATATTCATTCATATCACCTAAATTGGTGTATTTATTGCCATATAATTGGGCAAAGTAATTTTTAATGATTGCCTTAATTTCCTCTTCATTGGAGGTGATGTCCCCCTTTTCATCTTTGATGCTGTTAATTTGCTTTCCTCCCATCCTTTTTTTAATTAGATTTACCAGTACTTTGTCTATTTTGTTTGCTTTTTCAAAGTACCAGCTTCTTGTCTTATTTATTAAATATATAGTTCTATCACTTTCAATTTTATTAATTTCTCCCTTAATTTTTAGGATTTCTAGTTTGGTTTTCTGCTGGGGTTTTTTAATTTGATCGTTTTTGAGTTTTTTTATTTGCATTTCCAATTGATTGATCTCTGCTCTCCCTAGTTTGTTGATATATGCACTCAGGGATATGAATTTACCTCTGATTACCAATTTGGCTGCATCCCAAAAGGTTTGAAAGGATGTCTCTCCATTGTCATTTTCCTCGATGAAATTGTTAATTGTTTCTATGATTTCTTCTCTAACTAAAAGATTTTGGAGTATCATATTCTTTAATTTCCAATTAGTTTTTATTTGGTTTTCCATGTACCATTACTGAACATTATTTTTATTGCCTTGTAATCTGAAAAGGCTTCATTTATTATTTCTGCTTTTCTGCATTTGTGTGCCATATTTCTGTGACCTAATGTATGGTCAATCTTTGTGAATATACCATGTGGGTGCTGAGAAGAAGGTGTATTCCTTTTTATCCCTATTTATTTTTCTCCATATGTCTATTAATTCTAATTTTTCTAAGATTTCATTCACTTCTTTTACCTCTTTCTTATTTATTTTTTGATTTGATTTATCTAAATTTGATAATGGTTGGTTTAAGTCTCCCACTACTATGGTTTTACTTTCTATTTCTTCCTTCAATTCGCCTAGTTTCTCCATTATAAATTTGGGTGCTATATTATTTGGTGCATACATGTTGATTAGTGATATTTCCTCATTATCTAAAGTCCCTTTTAACAAAATATAATTACCTTCCCTATCCCTTTTGATCAGGTCTATTTTTGCTTTGGCTTTATCAGATATCATGATTACCACTCCTGCCTTCTTTCTGTCAGTTGAGGCCCAGATTGTCTTACTCCATCCTTTAATTCTGACCTTGTGGGTATCAACCCGCCTCATGTGTGTTTCTTGAAGACAACATATGGTAGGGTTTTGGATTCTAATCCATTCTGCTATTCGTGTACATTTTATGAGTGAGTTCATCCCATTCACGTTCAAAGTTATGACTGTCATTTGTGGATTCCCTGGCATTATGATATCCTTCCTTAATTCTAACCTTTTCTTCTTCAGCTCTACCTTTTAGTCCAGTGATTTACTTTAAATCAGTCCCCCTTGTCCCCTCCCTTGATATGTTTCCTTTTTTAGTCCCTCCCTTTTTCTCCCTTCCCTCCCCCCTCTCTTTCCCTCCCTTTTGGTTCTCCCTCTCCCCCTCCCCACCTTGGTTTTCCCTTCTCCCTACCCTTGTTGGGTAAGATAGAATTCAAGATCCCAATGGATCTTGGTGTTTTTCCCTCTCAGAGTTGATTTCCCTGAGATTAAGGTTTAAGTAAAAATTATTTTCCTCTCCTTCTTATAGGAGTTTCCTTCCCCTCCCCTTCCCATGTGAATCTTTGTGTGAGAAAGATTATTTTATTTGGTCTTTTTCCCCCCCTATTTACACATTACATTTTCCCCACATGTTAGTATACATAGATTGATATAAATGTAGTCCTTATAGAAGAGAGTTTGAGTAAAAGAAGAAGATAACATTTTTCTCCTTTTCTCTTTCCTTCATATTTACCTTTTCAGGTATTCCATGCTCTTTGTTTTTCAGTGTCGAACTTTCCACAGAGCTCTGGTCTTTTCTTTGCAAAAATTTGGAAATCTTCTATTTTGTTGAATGCCCATACTTTCCCTTGGAAGTATATAGTCAGTTTTGCTGGATAGCTGATTCTTGGTTGAAGACCCAGCTCTCTTGCCTTTCTGAAGATCATGTTCCATGCCTTACTATCATTCAGAGTAGAAATTGCAAGGTCTTGTTTGACCCTGATTGGCATTCCTTTATATCTAAATTGTCTTTTTCTGGCTTCTTGTAGGATTTTTTCTTTTGTTTGAGAGCTTTGGAATTTGGCAATTACATTCCTGGGAGTTGTCTTTTGGGGGTTTAGTGTAGAGGGTGTTCTGTGAGCTCTGTCAGTGGCTGTATTGGCCCCTTGTTCTAGAATCTCTGGATAATTTTCTTTGATTATATCTTGTATTACAATGTCGAGTTTGCTATTTATTTCTGGCTTATCTGGAAGTCCAATTATTCTTAAATTATCTCTTCTCCCTCAATTTTCCAAATCTGTCACCTTGTCAGTGAGATATTTTATGTTCTCTTCTAATTTCTTGGTCTTTTGGCTTTGCTTTATTAGTTCTTGCTTTAAAGCCTGGTTTTCCTTTTTCAGTTTGGTCAAACTGGTTTTGTAGATGCGTTATTTCTTGCATAAGGTTCTCCTAATTTCTTTTGCGTTATTTCCCATTTTTCCTCCCAGAAGGCTTCCATCTTTTTGATCATTTCTGATTCATATTCTTCATGGGTTTGTGGAGAGTTTCCATTTCCTTTGGAAGTTTTCGGAGCATTTGCTTATGTTTCCTCTTCTATCTCCTCTGTGTTTTGTATTTTTCTCCATAAAATGTGTCAAAAGTCACCCCCTTCTTCTTGGTTTTTTTGGAATTTTGGGTGTTTTGTGCTTCTGTGGAGTTTGCCATCTCTTTCTGAGTGGGGAGGATTAGCTTTTCTTATCTCTGTCTGGTGTTCAGAGGCTTTAGCCCTAGGCAGATTGTCTGTTCTATGGCTTGTCCATTGTTTCTGTACCTCAGCCGGCAGTAAGAGCCAGCACTCTGAGGGGGGAGGGGCCACGGCTTCCTGGAGCTCTGAGGGCTGGTGATAGGATTAACCTCAGACTGAGTATGCCCTCAGGCAAGGACCTTCAGTGAGACTCAGATGGAAGGAACTGGTCAGGGGGCTACAGGCTCCTCCTGTCTCTCTCTGTTTCCCTGCTCTCTGGGTGCCCCCTCGACTGGGTCAGGTTGTTTTCAGGATTTGGCCTTCAGCTCCTAGGCCCTTTTGACAGCCCTGAGGGTTACTGTTGTTTCAGATGACCCTACACTCTGAGGGAGAATGTGCCATGGCTTCCTGGAGCTCTGAGGGCTGGTGATAGGATTAACCTCAGACTGAGTATGCCCTCAGGCAGCGACTTTCAGTGAGACCCAGATGGAAGGTTCTGGTCAGGGGGCTACAGGCTCCCCCCATCTCTCTCTGCCTCCCTGCTGTCTGGGTGCCCCCGCTACTGGCTCAGGTCATTTTTAGGGGGAGGCCCTCAGAACAGCTGGCTCCTGAGGCCCCCCTGCCTGCCCTGAGGTTCCTGCTGCTGCCTGGGTCTCAGCACTCTGGGTTGAAGAGGATGGGTCCTGGGACCTTCCCTTTGCCTTCCACTTAGATCTGAGTGATCTCAGCCTCTGACTCTTGGGGGACCGTACCTTTGGATCCAGGTCCAGGAGAAGTGTTTCAGGGGTCTATTCTGCTGTTTGTTTTGAATTTCCATGCCCTAGGAGCATTCCGTTTGAGATCAGTAAGGAAGGGTTTCTGGAGCTCCGAACTTTAGCTTTCTCTAAGCTGCCATCTTGACCAGAAGTCCAATATATGCATTATTTATAGAGATTATTTACATATAATACAATACTATACATTCTTCCACATCCTGATGTTAGTCAAATAGAAATATCTATTGATCTTTCTATTTGCCTAAGACCTTATGGAACTAACTATATACATATTTACATTTTGCATGAATACAATTTGATACACTTGTTTATACAAACAAGATCTCTCAATATGTCAGTTTGTGATTTTGTGTTTTGTGTCTAATAGTGTTGTATTGAATTAATACTTATCAAGTTTCTTCAGATTTCCACTTCTCATGTTGACTGATCAATCTCTTTTTTCTTCCAAGGTATGTAGTGATGCATTCTATTTCCCTAATATGTGAAATTACTTTTGTTTTATTATTTCAACACAATCAGTCTTACATATAAGTCTCATTTTCTATCTGTCCTCTTCTCATATAAACAAATTTACAAAGTTCAAAGTCTTAGCTGTTCTTTTCAGATTTTTTTTCTTTTTATTTTTCTCCATATGTCTATTAATTCTAATTTTTCTAAGATTTCATTCACTTCTTTTACCTTTTTCTTATTTATTTTTTGATTTGATTTATCTAAATTTGATAATGGTTGGTTTAAGTCTTCATGCTTTTCCTCTGGGCTGGTATAAAATATTTTCCTCTGGGATGCTTTTCCTCTGCGATGCTTTTCCTCTGGTTAGTTTTTCCTCTGGGTTGCTTTTCTTCTGGGATGGGAAGTTGTCTCGAACATTATATGTCACTATTATTTCTTTGTGTTGTATTTTTTATGTTAATCAGTTTGAATATTCATTTCTCAGCATCATCTTTTGTCTAATTATCTATTATGTCTGTTACAGTGGTTTTGAATTTTTTTCTGGTTTTACATGGGAACAGTGAAACCATGAGTCTTTCCCTGAAACTTTTATAGCTGTTGGGGTAGTAAGCAATACTTTTTGTGGTCCAGTCCATTTTATGTCTGTAGCCAATTTTCTTTTGAAAAATTTTAAGTATACTATGTCTCCTGGTTTGATGCTGTACAAATTGTAATTCAGAGGTACTGTTTGTTGTATAAATCCCATTTCATGCAACTCTTCTATTCTTTTCTGTAAAGCTTGTATATATTTTGTTAATTGACAGTCTAGTTTGTGAAAAGTTCTACGTCAGAGAAAGAAAGATGTAATAGGATCATTATTTTGTTTGCTTCTTCTTCTCTTTGTTTTCTATCAGGTATATGATTTTGTTGTACTGCTAATTTAGTGTCTTTATCCACTTCCTAATACTTTTCACAAAGTTCTTGGTAATTCTTGACTCCCAGTGCTGCCAGAATTTCTTCTAATGAGATTGTATAGTTTATGTCCTTAACTAACTCTTCTGACTGGATAGTTTATTCTTGATTTGAGTTGTTAATGAAATCATCTGTCTCCCCCTCTTGTAAGGCTTTGTCATCTTGATTGTAAAGTTTGATATATTCATAAGGTTCTTGGTCTTCTTCATTTTCTGAATCAAACATTATTGAATATAGTGATTCTGTGTGATTCATGTCTTGCATTGACTATTGCTTGGTGATTTCTATATTCCCCAAGTCTTTTGCAAGCTCTCTAACATGGACATACCTTGTGATTTGGCTGTCTTCAGGAGATGTTTTTAAAACAGATTTAGTTGCTCCTGTATCAATAAGAGCTGGGTAGATCTCATTACCCACTTTTACCATGACCCTTAGTTCTGTGTTCTCATTTTATTGGCATAATTGGACCATAGATGCTATATTTCTATTTTGTTCAAATTCCAGTTTTGTTCTTCATCTACAGACTTTTCTTGTTGCTTTGAACATTCATTTTGAAATCCATCATCAGTTTGCAATGAAATTGCATTGTCATGAAGACTTAAGGATGGCATAATAATGTTTTTGTTTGCTTTTTCTTTTGCAGTTACTATTGGTTGGAATTCTTCTTCATAAGGATTTAAGGTTGACTTTTCTATTATGTCATTGGTATTTTCTTTTATAATATCATCCCTGATTTCAGATTCATTGTCTCCAGGAGGTCTGCTAATTTGACTGTTCTCTTTTCTTTGCCTCAGCTATCTAAGGGCTTGGGCCTTTTGGCCCACCCTAAACAGAGGGGGTATTTAAGCCCTATTCCCTTCTCTTCCCTTTCTCTCTCTCTCTCTCTCTCTCTCTCTAATACCTTTCTTCCTCCTGTTTGTAATTAAACTCCATAAAAGGTTGACTGCTGACTTGAGTTTTCATTAAGGAATTACATAGCTGAATTCCTTGGCGACCTTAAATTAATATATATCAGTCTTTTAAAGTGATTTCCTTGTCACAGAAGATACTTAATCAGAAATGTATTGAGAACTTTTAAAATTACTCCACCCTACTCAGACAGTGCCTTAGGGGAAGATAATGTTGGAAACTCCTGACTGAACAGTGAAAAGTCCCTTAAATGCTTAGAGTAAAGCTAGAACCTTAAGCTAGTTCTATTTTTAGATCTAATACAAAAGGATGCTAAGTACCTATAAAGGCTAAATTAGTCACTTAAAGTCAAGCAACTTACAAAGGCAAGCTTAACAAGAGGTGTGAAATACTCAGAGGTTTTTATTTTTTGTTTTTGTTTTTTAACCAGAGAAGGTGAGAACCAGAGAAGATGAGAACTAAGAATGGGCAGTCCTGGGGAAAAGCATCTACTGTGATTGGTAGACGTGAAAATTTAGGGAAGGTGACATAAGAGAAATTTTCTTTAAAAGGAGAATTCAGTTCAGTTTGGGTTTAGTTCAGTTTGGAAGTTGAATTGGAGGAGGCATTCAGGAGTTCATTGGAGGACTGGAGCTTTCTTGAGACAATCTTGTGGTGAGTGATAAAGACTGACACTCTCTCCCATAGGATTAGGCCTAGGCCACTCTCTCTCTCTCTCTCTCTCTCTCTCTCTCTCTCTCTCTCTCTCTCTCTCTCTCTCTCTCTCTCTCTCTCCTTCCCTTAATTCCTTTATCTGTATTAATTAAAATCTCCATAAAACCCAGATGACTTGGGTATTTTCATATTTGTGAATTTTCCCAATGCAACCACTTAATTTTAGATTTTAATTTCAAAACGCTAAAAATTATCTTTACCAGTTTGGCCAAAACCTTTACAGTTTTGGCAATTCACAGTCTTGACAAACGCAATTTTTATGGTTACAATGGCCCACTGGAGATCCCAAATGGGACTCAGATTGAGAGCAAGATTACTTACAACTATGCTAGGCTAGAAATGCATTGCTAAAAGCTATGATAGCCTCTTGTAATAGGCCTCGTACATGGATTAAATTTGAAAATCTTAAACAAGAAGATAGTAAAAGCCCCTCCCAGTTTATCAATAGACTTATTGTGCTGGAAGATATATTGAGCTTGATCTTGATGGGGAACAGGACCTTAGACAAATCAGAATACAATTTACCAAAAACAGTTGTAAGGTAGTTGGGAATTATTTCATGACTAGCTGTTCAAATTCACCTACTAAGGACCTTGAAGAACTAAAAAAGTGTCAGTTTATGCTTTTGAGGGACATAAGGAAAAGGAGGAGAACACTGATTTAGTGGAAGCTTGCTACTTTAGTAGAGACATTGAGGAATGAAATAGACGAATTAACTGAAACTGTTGGAACAGTAAAACAAGGAGAGATTATAACTCCTTTACAAGAATCCACAAAACTACTAACATGTTATTTTTGTGGAAAAGTTAGTAATATAATTATGAATTGTAAGAAGAGAAATCTGGAGAATCTGAATAGAAGCTTCAGGAATAATGATGGTAATAGGAGGAATGGTTATTCCAACGAGGAGACTCAAAAATCACACCTAAACACCTGTACTCAATATGAGAACTCCCCTCACTATGGGGGATCCCAGAGGTGTGGACAAGGAATTGTGATGAATGATGGTACTGGGAGGGAACTTCAAAGATTCTGGAGATGAATTTTTAAGGGTTTTTTTAGACCTCATTGCCTTATTGATGTTAACTTCTTTAGTTTGTTCCCCTCCCCAGAATGAAGAAGTCTATGTAGCACAATTCTAAATACAAGATATATGTAATTTACTGTCAACTACTTCATAAGTTATAAAAATTGAAATATTCTGTTACATTGTCTTTATTTGTACCTCCCCTATGGCTATGATTGTATTGAAGAATATCTTTGTAAAAAGCCCATAAACAGCATTTTGTTCCTTTTTTGCCTTTGTTAACTGACACACAGAACTGAGGAATGGACTCCATCACATTGGTTTCAACCTGTATACAAGTTTTGGAGAATTTATTTATCTAAGAATTTAAATTAATTTTAATGGGTATTCACACATGATTTTCAGATGTCAGGGAGCATGCCTACCACTGATAATTTATTTGCCTGCCTCTGAGTTGTTTGTCACAATAGGTAAGGGTCCATTTGTAGTTGAAGTAGATTGCAATGACATTGTTGTATTTTTCCATCTCTGAATTTATAGTAAATGTAATGGATGATGTATCTGCAGTGATCATCTACCTTTCTAATAAACTTCATAAAATATATATCTGGGTAGAAATATTATTGCAATTCTTACAGATGGCGACCATCAGTCAGGGATCTTTTTTAGGACCTTTATTCTTCTGAGTGAAGTTTTGAGTTAGTGCATAGGTAAGATAGAAGCCACTTTAGTTTGCTCCCTGCCTTCATATGCAAAATGAACTTGGCAGAAAGAGGGAACAGGCTGTTGTTTTTTCCTGGATCAGATCACATTGGATTGCTGAGGAAAGCTCCTTCCCAGGTGGTGTTTTCCCCTCACACTCCTCCCCCTTTCTTTTCTTTTGACTTGATAGAGGTGAAGGGACCTTTTTGCCCATATGGAATCAAGTGGATTTTAGGACCCAACAGGAACTCCTGCTCTTTTACTTTCCACAGTACACGAGGTACTACTGTTCCTTCCTTCATCCTAGTGCAGTGTAGGGTGAGGGGGAACCCCTTGAAAGGATCCTGGGGATTCTTCTAGCCTGTGAATTAGAGTTAATGAGCTCCCTGGAGTGGTAGAGACCAGGGAGAAGTCTTTTGCAGGACCTGGCCCTGTTTTTCCCAGCTTGCTAAAATGCAAGCTTTTAGCCACCATGAGCATAGTTGGCTGCAGGGACTCTGATGCAAGGCCCTCCCACTGCACTCAGCACAGCATGGCCCTTGTGGATCAAGTTATTTATAGCAATGATTGTCTACCTTTTCTAATAAACTTTATAAAATATATATCTGAGTAGAAATATAATTCCAATTCTTACAGCTGGAATTTCTGGGTGGGCAAGGATACTAGTCTGGAAGGAGTACCATCCTGACCCAGCTGTGCCATGCTCAGGGCACTGAACACATGTGGTGTAGAGGCAGCTGAAGGAGAATCACAGAGCAGGCAGCATAATCACAGCCAAGACACTCCATCTTACCCTCACCCTTTTCTCAAGTTTTTGGCCTCAGGGTATATCCAGCTTTGCTGATCAACTCTGCACTGGCTCATTCTCATCAATAGGGCAGATAAGAAGCCTTCAGAGGGCATGGAAGCTCAATCTCCAACACCCCTCCCCCACAGACTAATCTGAGATTCCCTACTGACTAAGCTCCAAAAGCAAAGGCTGCAACAAGCTACAAGAAAGTGAGAGGCCTAGCTCCTTTTCAGCTTTTGCTGCCAGCTGGGGAAGATTTGACCTCAGGGCTTATCAATACCATCAGCCTAACCTGGTCAATGAGCAGAACAGAGAAGAAACCCCTTCAGAACAGAACAGTCCATACCCACAGATTCAGCAAATAATGAGAGGAGTAAGACTATAGGCAATTACAGGGGGGAAAGAATGGGGAAAATATGAGTAAACAATAGAAAAAGAAAAAAAAAGAAATTACAATTGACAGCTTCTATGCAGGCAATGAACAAAGAGCAAATGGATGAGAGGAATAGCAAGGAACACCAAGCAAAAACATAGAAACCCCAGTGAATTGGACACAGGTTTTGGAAGAACTCAAAATACAATTAAAAAAATAACAATTAAGAGAGGCTGAAGATAATTAGGAAAAGAACTTAAAAAGCAAAATAAGTAATCTGGAAACAGAAAATAGTGTCTTGAAAGCCAAAATTATACATCTTGAAAATAAGGCAAAGAAGATGAAAGATCAGAAGAAGAATGGTGATCAAAAAGCCAGGGATGAAATTCAGTCTTTAAAAACTACAATCCAACAACTAGGAGCAAATGACTTTGCAAGGCAGCAGGAAGCTATAAAACAAAATCAAAAGAATGAAAAAATTGAGGAAAATATGAAACACTTCATTGACAAAACAGAAGATCTAGAAAACAGGTACAGAAAAGAAAATTTAATAATCATTGGACTACCAGAAGATCATGACAAAAGAAAAAGCCTGGACATCATTCTACAGGAAACTATCCAAGAAAACTGTCCTGACATTCTCAAGCAAGAGGGAAAAGTGGAGAATGAAAGAAGTCACTGATCACCTCCTGTATTTAATTCATAATTGACAATGCCCAGGAATATTTTATCCAAATTCAAGAATTACAAGACCAAGGAGAAACAATATTACAAGGTGCTAAGAAGTCCTTCAGATTCCATGGAACCACAGTTAGGATAACACGGGATCTGGCTGAATCTACACTGAAGGACCAGAAGGCATGAAATATGATATTCCAGAAATCAAGGGAACTAGGTCTATAAGCAAAAATCAACTAACCAGGAAAACTGACTATATTCTTGTAGGGGAAACTATGGTTATTTAATAAAATATAAGACTTCCTGATTTTGGTCTGTCTTAAATTACTCACTAACCCCGTGCCTAGCTATGAAATGTTTTGTTACCCATCTCCTAAGCATCAAAAGCAACAATGATTCTCCTAGCTGGTCATCCCAGGGGTCACAGGGAAGTAACCTCCAGATCACCCTAACTATGTTATTCATATCCATCATGGATATTTCTGTTGTAGCAACATGGTAAATGATCACAGAATGTTACTTAAGTGATTTGTTAACATATCCAATTTTCTGTAGAAGATCATGTATGTTGAAAAATTATTATGTGCCAGAAAAGCATGTACTCACTGAAGTTATATGATAAATACAAACTCTGTGCCAAGGCAGAACAACTGCGAGACACCTATGCATAGGTCTGAGCACTCAGTTGTCTCTCATATCTTCATTATTAGTCCGACCATGACACCTAGACAAAAAGACCCTTAGCTTTGAGAGACCACAGGCTTGGCTCTGAAAAGGTCAGAAAGAAATAATTCAAATACCGTGGAGCTACAGTCAAGTTCCCACGAAATTTAGCATCTGTCACCTTGAAGAAGTTGAAGTTTTTTAATATGATCTTCCAGAATGAAAAACAAAAATGATTACAACAAAGAATAACCTGCCCAGCAAAACTGAATATAATCCTACAAGAAAAAAAATTAATGAAAGAGCACTTTCAAACTTTTGGGTTGAAAAGACCAAGAAATGAATAGGATTCTGTATTAAAAGAGGGCATGGGAATAACTTAATTAGGTTGGCATAATATATAAAATATAAGCAGGTGAGAAATAGGTATGTCCTGAGAGAAGGGAGAAAGAAGAGAAAGAATGATGGAAATTGTCTCATATAAAAGATATGTATAGGGAACAGCATTTATAAAGGAAGGTAAAATGTGGCAGGGGCAAGTAACATTTAAAACTCACATCCAGATTATTTTAAATATTATGTTATATTTTGTTATGCTATGTTTTGTTGTAAGTTATGCATATAGTCTATTTTATTTTCTTTTTAAAATTTAGAATATTTTCCCATGGTTACATGATTCATGATTCACACACACCCTTCCTTTGCCTCCCCACTCCCAGAACTGACAAGCAATTCCATTAGGTTATATATATATATCATTGTTCAAAACCTATTTCCATGTCATTCATATTTGTAGTAGAGTGATCTATTAACATCAAAACTCTTATCATATCCCTATTGGACTATATGACCAATCATACAATTTTTTCTGTGTTTCTGTTGCCACAGTTCTTTCTCTGTGTAAAATTGAGATTTGAACTCTGGACTTCAATCCCCACAAGCCCTTGCTCCACTTCCCCAAAATGCTTTGTAATCCCACGGAATTCTGAGGTGGGCAAGATCGAGAAGGTATTTAAGCTGATTACAAAGGCTTTTGAGGGCTCTTGGACTTCCGTTTTGGGGCAGACGTGGCTCTTTCCATAATGTAGGTTATCTTGTCTATGCCTCTGGCCTAGGCACGTGTTTTTTCTTATCCTGTATTTTCTTTTAATCCTTAACCTTTAATAAACCTCATAAAATATAATACTCCTTGCAGAGAGAAACTAATTTCTACCTGCCTCAGTCTCCTCATATCCCTAAATTTTAATCTTTACATCTAAATTTGGATAGCATTCGGTTTCATAAGTTCCTCTGGATTGTCCTGGATAATTGCATTGCTGCTAGTGGAAAAGTCTAAAAAGAGAATTAGACTAAGGCTGAGAACGTGTTTAAAGAGGACCCTTTGGTAGCACTGGTTGCAGCTGGCACTGGCAATTCTATTGCTAAACATCAGTGTTTAAAATGTAATTGGGAAATATTTGATGACATAGATTTTTTTAAAATATTGAAACAAAAATAAATTCATTTGAATAGATGTGTTCTATCCTTAGTCTAAGTATTTGTAAAGCATTTCCCCACACTTAGTCCTATAGATAGGACATCATTATACTATTTAAAAGGTTTAATCTCTGCTTCTCCCTGAACAGTATAACTGAGGACCTGTAAGTATAAGTGGCATTTCATTCTCTTATACATTTATAATGTACCTTTTTGTATTATATTTACATGTGCTACATAAGAATCTTTCTGATATATCCTGAATTCTGAAAGTAGAATTTATTTCTCACATCAATTCAATACAGTAATTCTATCTTAAGCACCTGCTATGTATAATACAAGGGGGTAGGTTCAAAGGATATTAAGTAGTGTTATAAGTATAATAGATCTAATGTTGATATTGAGTATTTATATCCAAAGGATAATGGCCAGCTGTTATAATAAACTAAATCTGTCAGGGGTTAAACTATTGCAGGTGGTAGATGGAAGTCTGGAAGCAGCTTATTACAACCCTTATTTATTTCTAGTAGAGATAGGAAGAGGAATATGGGAGGTAGAAAATTAGGGAATTAGTAATAGGACAGAAATCTCTTAATCTTATTCTAAAATCACTAAATAACCCCCCCCCAAAAAAAAAAAAAAACTGGCTGCTTTCTCTTAGCTTCTTCTGGCCTGCTAACAGGCCTAACAAACTACACTCACTATCTAAAATTTAAATTCTGTCTTACTGAACCTATGCTATGAACTCCTAAAGTAATATATAAAATCTTCACAAGGAAACTGATTCAGGTTCTCTCTCTCTCTGAAGTCAGAGAGACAAGACTTCTAATTGCTTCTTTTCCCTGAAGTCAAATCCAACCACCTTTCTCAGTTTGAGACAAACAGTTCTCTAGCTCCCCCTCAGGTTCTGAAGGGAAAAGCTCTCAGTAAAACACACTCTCAGCTTGGTCTGTTTATCTCAAACTCCCAAAGTAAGGATCTAAAAATCACTAATGGATTTTTCTTTCTCTGAGAGAATGACTCAGCAACCTGCTTCCAAGGAAGTCAGAGAGACTGGACCCAGAACTCCAGTTGCCTCTTTCTTTTATCATAGGTCTCCTAAAGTGACAGAGGCCCAGAGCTATCTCTTCTGGTTTCTTAAAGGAGACAGGGTGATATTAATAAAACTTCCTCTGATATAAAACTTCCACTTCTAACACAATAAAAGAAATTAAGGAATTCCTTATAGGAGTAGTGGAAAAAATCAATAGCATGACCTTTGACTTGAGTGATTACAGAGGGGATAAGAGAGTTTCTTCTATAAATTAATAACTATAATAAAAGTTAGAAAAGCATTAAGTTTTTTGAAAATAACCTGAAATTTTTAACAAAGGAAGAATCAGTTCTATCTAATGGAATCACAGAATATTATCAAGGAGATATATGACTCTAGAGTTAGTCATAAAAGTAATAGAAAATTATTAATAGGCATAGTTTGGTGGAAGTAGAATTTTTTTCAAACAAGTAGAGTGGTGAGAATGAAGTCAAAGGAAAATATAGCAATTTTGTGTAGTAGATATCAATTTGGGCATCTAATTTGAAATTCTGACCCTTTTAGACAATAATTTAGTGACCCTGGGCAAGTCTGCGATTCATTTTCCTCATTTATAAAAAAGAGGGTTTAGGACTATATCATCTATATGCTCCTATCTCAGTACTCATAATTTCCCCCCCTTGAGTTTAGTGTTAGAAGAAAGGAAACTTACAGATATTGTAGCATAACTCTTACCTTATTTTACTTGAGGTTGTCTGCATTCAAATTAAGAATTCTTTCCACTATTCTACATTTCCTACCTGTGAGACCAGTGAAGAGAGTTTAATTTAGGATTATTCAATTTTTATATTTTCCCCAATTTCTAGCATAGCATTCTGGGAGAAAGTGGATACTTGGAATATTCTTTTAAAAGGAAGAAAAAAGTCATCATTTGGTGTGTTTTGCAATTTAACAGTTGAAGTGAAGTTCCCCTGCTTCTGTTTGAATTTGGTTCAGATGACATTTGGAATTTATGCATCTCATATATGCTGGCATTCTTCACATAGAACAGGAAATAATATTTGTAGGAAATAATTATAGAGATTATTTAATTTTAAAATCTGCATATTTTGAGAAACTGGAGAAAATTCATAGAAATTGATAAATGACCTTATGCAAAAATTTTAATTCTTAATTTAGAAATGAGAAAAGGAAAATAAACATAATATAATATTATAGTGTAGAACATGTATGTGTATGTTTACCAAACATACATATAGATAGATACATAGAGATATATAGGTATACACACAAAGATATCTATAGCTATATATATTTGAAATCCACCCTAAAATTAAAATAAAAGATTTTAAATTAAATGTTAATCCCTCATCATAAATCTGAATAAGAATATAATATCTCTTTCATGTAATAATTATCTTTCTGCAAAACATAGACTAAGCCTCTCTTATAAGAATAAAACACATATTTTGCATAGGTACATGTGTATAAATTTATGATATCCCTTAGTGTAGAAATGAAAATCTTTTAAAAGTATCTCTAAGCCTATCTATCTTGCATTGTAAGAAGAACCTATGCTGTTTGACTCCTGAGAATTAATATTTTCAGAATTCATGGTTAATTTTGTGCAAGATTTTTGTACTTGTTTTTATATTTGTTTTAAAGGAAGGACCAACATATTAAAGTTCATTGGCAACGTAACTTATTCAGTGACTATTTTTATCCCTGACTCAAAACGTTGGCTACATAAAAATCTCTAATAGCAAAGAGCTAAAATAGATAAAGAACCAGTAATACATTCAATTTTATTTCATTAGTCTGCTGCACTACCAGGAAATATTTTAATACATACCCAGTACAGACCACAAATGAGCAATAGAGGTTATGGAGTCTTTTTCTCCCCTACATTGAAAAATATTGGGCCCTCATAATTATAATATCTTGCAAACATTGAATAATTATATTTAAAACAGTAGAAATAGTAGTGTAAAAAAACAAAATTTGAGGAATCATGTCATATCCCAAACTCATTTGAAAGATAATTTGTTCTAAATATGAATTATCTTTGTATAACAATCTTCAAGGTCGTAACTACAGCAAAGGGAGGACATAATCATGAAAAATGATTTAGAAAACATTAACCACGTTTATAGTTCACTTTATCAACTAAATTTTTGTTTATTTCTTTGACATTTTATATCCTAGCACTGTAATTTCATTATCATCAGAAAATTTTCCATAATGAAATTCCTTTTAACAAAGAGAAACAGAATCAAATTTGTATTATTGTCCTGGTGTTGCTTTTTGCCCTAAGTTAACTCTAACCTGATCTTATAGAGCCAGGTTCTTTCAGAGCTGACCTTGGTCCTCTTTGTATCTAGACCAATTCTACCCTCTAGGCTTGTATTATTGTCATAAAATTCTAGATTTATAAAACATTTTTGTTTGAGAGTAATTTTAGGATAAGAAACTTGCTACCTCCTTGAATCAAGAAAGTGAATTGTTTGGAGAAGGCGCCAAGAAGATGCCTGAAAAAAACACACACCACACCAAAGATCCAGAGTGAACTTTGGTACATATTGAAATTAAACTGTGGGGGAGTAAACACATTTATTGTGCACATACACTCTCATGCCAAAAAAGACTGCCCCGTAATTGGCTTTTTGTCAATGCACCTAGCAAGAATTGGTTTTGCTCTCATTCTCTTTTATTTTATTCTTGTGCCCAAAAATGCAATATTGTATGTACCTTTAGTTGAAGATCATTAGAGATATAAGTTGGTTATATGTACTGATTCATTGGGGAAACAAGGCATGCAAATCTGGGAGATTTCTACATGCTTGTTTTCCAGTTGAATCATGGGAGGGATTGTGTAATTAGAATCTGCTCCCTAGGACTCTAAATCCCAGCATCCCACTTTCATTCTCACATTATGAATTTATGTTTTGGAGATAAAAGTTTGTGTGTAACCCTGCCCCTCTGTCTTTTCCTGAGAATGCAGCTGGGAAAACTTTCCTTACTCAGGCTTTTACTTGTATCCTTTTATTTCTTCTACTTCAAGTGATTATTAATAAATCTTATAAAATATAATACTTGGAAACATTGGATATTAAATCTTTGGATATTTAAATTATTAAATTAGTATTAAATCATTGGATATTTAAATCTTACATGCTACACCAAGTCCTATTTTATGGTAAAAAAGTAATTAGCTAAGATTTGAAGTTTCTACATAGTGCACTTAATCATCCCCAATAACAATACCCTAGTTACTGTACTCTTTTCTGATTCCATTCTATCTCCTTTCTCAAGTTTCCATTACATCTACTTGGAGAAATGAGAATTTGATCTCTTTATAATGGAAGAATAATCTTGATGTCCCTAATAGCCCCTCAACTATTTCTATTCAAAAGTTCATTTGAAGGTATATTTCTTAATTATAGTGCTTGGTAAAATTTATGTTTTTAACAAGTAGCCAAAAAAGAAATCTGTTTTATGTCTGGACTCATTACAAAGAGAAGAAAATCACAGAATAACAAAATTTGATAGTTACAAGAGATTTCATCAATCATTTAATCTAACATCCCCTTGAAAGAATTTCTAAAGTGGCAAATGGTCATTCAACTTTTATGTGAATTCCACCAATGAGGAGGCACCCAGTATTTCCCAAGATAATATATTCCAAATTTGTATAGCTCTAATGTAGAAGATATATTCCTAATTTCAAGGTCAAATTTTCATCCTTATGACTTTTACTCATTTCTGATATTTCTACCCTCTTGTTTCAAAATGAAAATCTAATCCTTCCCTCAGAATTTCACTTCAAATACTTGGAGACAACTTTAAAGACCTTCTGGATTTTCTCTTCTTCAAGGTAAACATTCCCTTTTCATATATCTATTCTTTATCTAGGTTCAAACCACAGACCCTTATCATCCTGAATCCCTTCTTCTGGATACTATCTACTTTTTCAATACTCTTCATAATCTGATGCCCAGAGCTACAAGTAATAATTCAGATATGGTGTGGTCTCATTAGTATAGTAAAATGAGTGTCTCTCTGTCTTGGTGGAAGCTATGACTCACTTAACCCAGCATCAATTTGCATTAGCTTTCACAACTCCTGTGTCAAACTAATGACAATGATATTACACTCCACTAAAATATCTAGATTAAAAAACTTTCCAAATAATAATTCATTCATCTTGAACTTGAAAAATTAATTTTTAAACTCAATAATAATATTTTGTCCTTATGGTTCTCTCTTTTCAAAGGAACTATTATTTCATTGATGTGGTCTTACAGGAAAGAACTTTATCAAAATGTATGAAACTTTTATCCTATTTGCAGCCTTTTTGGGGATAGGAAAAGATTGGGAGGGAGAGGAGAAAATAATAAGACAGATTTTTGGACATAGCTAATTGAGAATTTTTCTCTTGGACAAGCTTATTTATTCTAATATATTACATATTTATAAAAATCCAACATATCATATTGCTATATTATATAGTGTTATATATATAAGAGCATGTATTAAAATACAAATAAATAAACAATTTTAAAGGCAGATCAATTGCATTAGTTAGAGTTGTCAGTAACAGTAAGTCAAATAATTTGATACAGATTGCATAGCCTCTATGTCAGAGATTAGACTTAAACCCAGGTTTTTTACTAATCTGAGCCAATCTTCATTCACTATACTACACTGGTAGCATTTGGGGCACAAATGGACCCTAATTAAAAGTTTTTATATTCATTTTACCTTAAAGATAGAAAGATAGATAGATAGATAGATAGATTTTTAATTATTTTTTCATTTAAAATGCCAAAACATAAACATTTTCTTACATTTTGAGATTCATGTTCTAGTCTTCCTTTTCACCCTAACCCCTTCCCCAAGAAGGAAGATAACATATGGGTGGTATATGTGTTATCATAAAATATATATTTCCAAGTTCATCATAATGTCAAAGAAAACATATATTGCTTATACTAGAGAAAAATAATGAAGGAAATAAAGCATAATATATTATGCTTAAAGCCGCATTCCATCTCTATATGTTCCTTCAATGGCAGTGGATAGCCTTTTTCATCATGAATCCCTTGGAGTTATCCTGGATCTTTGCACTGATGATAAAAATTAAGTCATTCATAATGACAATCATACATTGTTGTTGTTACTGTGTACAGAATTCCCCTGGTTCTTCTTACTTCATTTTGAGTCATTTCATATAAGTCTTTTCAGGTTGTGTGATCATCTTGATTGTCACTTTTTATGACACAATAGTATACCATTACAAACAAATAAAACCACTTGTTTGGGTTCAGCCATCACTCAGTTGATGAGCATTCCTTCAGTTTCTAGTCCTCTGTCATCATGAAAATAGGTGCAACAATTTTTTAATAAGTAGGTCCTTTTCCCCTGTCTTTGATATCCTTGAAATATA
The DNA here is from genome assembly GCF_027887165.1 of Monodelphis domestica. Classification (NCBI taxonomy): domain Eukaryota; kingdom Metazoa; phylum Chordata; class Mammalia; order Didelphimorphia; family Didelphidae; genus Monodelphis; species Monodelphis domestica. Next base: position 474,191,932 of record NC_077228.1, read on the forward strand.
AATGTATTGCTGAGTCAAAAAGTATGCACAGATTTATAGCCCTTTGGACATGGCTCCAAATTTCCCTCCAGAATAGTTGTATCAGTTTACAAAACCACTAACATGTATTAGAGGTCATTTTTCAATATTCCCATCAACATTTGTCATGTTTATATTTTGTCATATAGCCAATCTAAGAGGTTTGAGATGGCTCTTCAGTTATTTTAACTTGTATTTCTTAAATTAAGAGTAATTTGGAGCATTTTTATATGAATAAAATAGTTTTAATTTCTTAATCTAATTCCTTGTTCATGTCCTTTGACCATCTGTCAATGTGTTTATATATATGCACATGTATATCCATGTATGCATGTTACAAATTCTTTCCCTCCTAATAACCCTTTTCCTACCCATTGAAATGATTAGAAATATAATAAACATCTTACATATCAAATCATTAAAACCATGTTTATTTTTCTACCTCCCCTGTTTTATTTTTTAAATTTTATTTTTCCCAACTGCCTGTAAAAACACTTCCCCACATTTTTCAAAGAATATTGACTATTGAATTCTTTCACTCCCCCCTCACTCTCATTGAGATGGTAATCAATCTCATATGGCTTTTACCTGTGTAATCATGTAAAACATTTTATTCATATTAATCCTTTTGTGTAAGGAAGTGAACAAAAAAAATTAAGAAAAAAGTTAAAAATGTTTCTTGAGATCTGAATTTCACCATGTCAATTCTTTTTTTTTCTCAAGGAGCACATATCATTTTTATCAGTAGTCCTTTAGGATATTTTCAGATCATTATATTTCTGAGAATAGCTAAATTATTCACAAATGTTTACTTTAGTTGTAGTCCCTAATGTTGAGGGGAGATGGTTCTTTTTATTTCACTTTGCTTTCATTCTCATAAATCTTTCAAAGTTTTTCTAAGTGTATCCTGCTTGCTATTTCTAATAGAAAAGTAGTATTCCACTACAATCATATACTATAATTTTCTCAGCCATTTCTTGATGGGTATTCCTTCATTTTATAATTCTTTCACATGACAAAAAAGGGTTTTTAAAAACAATTTTGTGTGTATATATATATATATATATCATATATATATATATATCCTTCACCTTTTTGTTTTTTTATTTTTTGTAATACAATATTAGTAATAGTACTGCTGGCTTAAATAGTATCTACTGTTTTATAGTTTTGGACATAAGCCCAGATTACTCTCCAGAATGGTTGAATCCATTCACAACTCCCCTAGCAGTGCAGTAGTGTCTCAATTTTCCAATATTCCCTTCAAGTTTTGTCATTTCCTTTCTCAGTCATAATAGCCAATCTGATTGGTCTTGAGAAGTACTTCAGAGTTGTTTTAATTTGCATTTATTTAATTAATAGAAATTTAGAACATTTTTGAATGACTATAGAGTTTGAAATACGTTCAGTTTTAAATACTGCTCATATCCTTTGTTCATTTATAAATTGGGGAATGACTTGTATTCTTATACATCTGACTCATTTTCCTCTGTATTTGAGAAATGAGGCCTTCATTAGAGGGACTTATACTTTTTTGTATCTTTTTCATTACTAAGTATTGCTTTCTTTGCAGATAATTTTAACTCCCCCCTGTCTATTTTTAGCTAACCAAATCAAGAACTCAAATCATCCCTACTTGCCATAAAGTATGAGAGTTCACAAGTCACTTACTAGAGTAAACTCATACATCCAAAGGCCACAACCCCACCCTTGGGCAGTGCAATTTGTTTCTGTGAAGAGGAGTGACAAAAAGTGATGAGGAAAAGAAGCACCTAGAGCCAGCAGAGGAACCCTGAAAACTCCCTCTAACTCTCCTTTATCATCTGTTGTTGAAAGCTCTGGAAACTTTGGCAGCTGCTTCAGTTGTGCCTAAGGCCAGTTGCTTCTGTGGGACCTGCTCTAGTGCATGCTTCACATCGACTCTGGTGCACTGGATCCCTTATGCCAGCTTTCCAAATTGTTTTGAGTTGAAAAATTACTTCACTTTGTATTTTCATGGGGTATGCATCTCCAAAATTAGTTTTGAGGTGTTATATCAGTGCTTTTTGGAGGATAATTTGGTAGAAATCATATAAGTACCTATACCATTTCCATCATCTTGGCTTCATCCCATCAATATAGCATTTAATAGCTATTTTCTCAAATTTTGTGATCCATGTCCTCTCACTTCCTTGTAACTCCTCCCACTAAAGGGGCTTAAAATATGATATAGGTTGTACATGTGTTATCATACATTTTCCATGTTCATCATAATATGAAAGACACATATCACTATCTACAGTAAAAAAATCATGTGAATAATTTTTTTCCATTCAGTCTGTAATCAGACTCCATCAGTTCCTTCTATTGTGGTAGATAGCCTTTTTTCATCATGAATCCCTTGGCATTGTCCTGGATCTTTGCATTGCTGATAATTGTCATTCACAATTGAACATTGTAGATTATTACTATTATTATGTACAATATTCCCCTGGTTCTGCTCATTTTGTATAAGTCTTTTTAGTATCGTTTTTATTATCTTATTTGTTATTTCTAATGACAATGTTAATTATCTTTTTAAAAATTTTCTGGTATAGTTATTTCCATCCATTTTCCCTCTAGTATTCTTATTTGATTTTATAAAACCATTATTGCTGTTTGTTTTAAAACTTTTTATGTATTTCATGCTGGACCTGGGTTCTGATCACCTTTAGGGCAGGGAGTGATTAGCATAAACTAGTCTTTTATGACCTGTTACTTTCATAATTATTTCTGAATGGCTATAAGGTTTTTAGTGCTTCCAAAGAGCTATGATTCAGATAAATACCTTGTCACGGCCCTCCTGGTATACATTTTGATTTTCACCCATTTAGAGGCTCCTGTGCTCTGGTTACTGCAATCATTCCTCTTTGCCCTGGTACAGTGATCAGCAACTGGGTGATTGACAAGGTACCTGCCAAATGATACTCAATCTTTTCCTCAGTGTTAGCACAGGGGTCCCTCTGATTCTTTTTCTGACCAGTTCAATTTCCTCACCATTTCTTTTTTATTTGTATTTTTAAAATTTCATTTATTTAATTAATTGATTTAGACTATTTTCCATGGTTACATGATTCATGTTCTTTCACTCCCCTCCTTCCATTCCCCCTCCCATAGTCAATGAGCAGTTTCACTAGGTTTTACATGTATCATTTCAAGACCTATTTCCATGTTATTGATATTTGCAGGAGGGTGATTGTTTAGGGTCTATATCCCCAATCATGTCCCTATCAAACCATGTGATCAAGCAAATGTTTTTCTTCTGTGTTTCTGATCCCACAGTTCTTTCTCTGGATGTGGATAATGTTCTTTCTCATAAGTCCCTCAGAATTGTCCTGGATCATTGCATAGCTGCCAGTAGAGAAGTCCATTAAATTTGATTGTTCCACAGTGTGACAGTCTCTGTCCTCATCGTTTCTGACCACTGGGACTTTTGGTTCTGCTGTTGCAGTTTTCAACATATCCAAAGCTCACAGCCAATGATGTTTCTTTGACTCTGAGCTCCCAGCTTTCCCCTAAATCAGTGTCCAAATAATGTTCTATTTTTGTTTTCTTAAGCAGCCCTTGCCTGGGAAAAAGATTCACTGTAACTTGATGGTTACTTTACTCAGAATTCAGTTAAATGCATTTTTAAAGTAGTTATTAAGAGATGTTGCATGAGCCCAGAGAAAAGTGTGTTTTACTTTGTCTTCTTGGTCAAACTGGAGCTTTTTAAAGTTTGCTATTCATTCATGTCTGTTTTTTTTTTTCCTGACCCCATTTGGTATTTTCATGGCAAAGACACTTGAATAGAATATCATTTCCTCCTCAAGATCACTTTACAGTTGTGGAACTGAGGCAAACAAGGCTAAGTGACTTGCCCAGGGTCACAGAATAAGCATTTGAAGCTAGATTTGAATTCATGAAAATGAGTCTTTTGACTCCACATCTAACACTCCTGTTTTGACACGGAGCTGTCCTTTATTAGAGTTAAAAAGCTAAATATCATGACATCAAATCTTATCTGTCACTTAGTATCTATGTGATCTTGGTGAAGTCATTCTGGAATAGCTTGGACTCAATGTCCTAATTTATAAAATGAACAATTTGTATTAGATCATCTCTTGGTTATCTTCTAGGTATAACTGCATTATTGCATGACTGAATTCTTCATAGCATACCCACACTTTGCTCATTCTATCTTTTGAATCCTAGAATAATTTATTATGGAAGGATAATAGTTTTTAGTGGATATGTTTCTTTTAGGGATACACCTTCAACATATATGTGAAAAACTGAAATCACAGTTACTAGGATAGTATTTTTCTGTTTTTGGTGTATATTATACTTTCCAAATTCCCCTTTCTTTTCTTTCCAGGTTATATGTAGAATACTAAACTGTGATTCATGAAAAAATTCAGATCTGGCAAATAAGAGTGGCATTAAGGCAAATTAGAATGCTCTTGATAAATTAATTTTGGTTCTTGTGTATTAGAAGTTAGACCATTTGACACAGCAAAACATTACTAAGTCTGATCCCCCAAGAGACTGTGGTGGCAAAGAACTGGAAACTGAAGAAATGTCCAACAAATGAGGAATGGCTGAACATGTTTTGATATATAATTCTCCTGGAATACTATTGTGCCATAAGAAATTATGAATAGGATAATCACAAAAAACTTTGGAAGACATATAAGGTGATGAAAAGTGAATTGAGGATAACAAAGATAATATTATACACCATAATTAAAGTAATATATGATGAACAGCTATGAATGATAACTATTTGAGCAACATAAGGATCCAAGACAATCCCAACTACTCAGGATGAAAAAGGTTATCCATTACCATTATAGAAACGAATGGACTTTGAAGGAAGATTGAAGGATACCATTCTTCATCATAAATTTCTCTACAGCATAAGTGTCTTCTTTCACAATGTGGCAAATATGGATACATGTTTTGCATAAAACATATGTGTGACCTATATCATATTCTCTGATATCTTGGAATCAAAGAGGCTAGGAAGGAGGGAGAGAACATAGACTGAAAAAATGACATGAAGTACTTATTCAATTTATATATACACATAATATTAAAATAACAATAATTTAATACAAAAAGTAAGAAAAAGTAATTAGTGGCAACTATGTTGCCTTGCAGATAAAGCCCTGGGTCCAGAATCAGGAATATTCATCTTCAAATCTGACCTCAAGTACTTACTAATAGTATGACCTCTGGGAAGTCTATGAACCTCTGTTTGTATCAGTTTCTTTTTCTGTAAAATTAGAATAAAAATCATATCTACCTTCCCAGGTTGCTAAGGTGAACAATTAAGATAAAGTTTGTAAAGCATTTAGTACAGTACATAGAACACCTATGGTAGACAAAGTAGTAACAATAGTTATTGTTTCTAAGCAATTCACAGAGTAAATATTCTCCATAGGAAAATTTTAAAAATATTAAAAAAAATATTTCCAGTACTGCTACCCAGATTTCCCAATGCTATCTTTCCTGTTATCATACATGTCTGAAAAAAATCCCCAGAAGAAATTTTAATAAAATTAAGCAAAAAGAATAGAGATATGAAGTTGAACATACTGATTGGCAACAAAATAAGTGCCTTCTTAGTATTAAAAATGATAAATAAATGCATTTTAATTTTATTATTTAATATTTCTGCATTGATTTATCTTTTTATATCACAATCAATAAAAAATAAAATTATAAACCAAAGACGTTTTAGCTTCTAATTTTATTTTCATTTTCCTCCTCTCTTCCCCTATTGTCTCTCCATTTCTTTCTGCTCCTTTCATGTACTTTGTGTACATATGAGTTCTCAGTCCTTCCTCTTCACTAAACTCAATCTCAGAAAGTAATATTTCTGGGTTCCATCTTATAGAGTAGTTTTTAACAGTGAGAATAAAAAACTAAATAACTTGAATTTTAGATCTCAGCAAGCAAGGATAAGAAGTATTTAGGAAACTATGGTGCTTTTCCATAGTCCCAATATTTCTACACATGAATTTAGAAAATTCTAATCCTTCTCTGCCTATTAGTAAGTCTGGCCCTAGGCATGAAATATATTGCATGTGTTGGCCAGGAAAATGAATAAAATATACAGGCTCAAAGCATAATTCCTCATGCATATTTAGTCTGAAAATTATTTTGACTCTTGAGCATGAATCATATGAGGATGTAAAAAATAATGAGCAGATCTACAATTTGCCCATTAGCTAACTGTAAGACATCAGGTTATCTGCTACACAAGTGGATGTAAATCCATTACAATTAAACTTAGAAGTAAAACAGTAAGAAGGAAAACACATCTTTTGCAGCATATTTCTCTGAGAAATATCTTATATTCATGATATAAGCTGAATTATGACAAATGTGAAAGAAAAAGTGCCATTCCCCTATTAAAAAAATTTCAAACTACAAAAGGCAGTATTGAATATAGAAATGTAAGGCATCAAATACCATGTAAAATGCTCAAATGAATAATAAGAGAAATAAATATCAATACAAATATGAGGATCAACCTCAAGCCCATCATGCAAGCAAAACAGCAAATGAAGAAGAGAGAACAATGTACATTTCATGGAGTTGATGAATTGGTGAAAAAATCATGCAACTCTGTGTGTGTGTGTGTGTGTGTGTGTGTGTGTGTGTGTGTGTTTGAGGCCAGATCTAAACCCACAAAGAGTGTTCCTGACTTCCTGATTTCCAGGCCTGGCATTCTATCTACTAAGTCACCTCCATTTCTGAAGCCCCTAGAGACCTGGCAATTAAACATTCTAAGTAATTGCAGAGTTGGAGGACAAAACACACACACACACACACACACACACACACACACACAACACACACACACACACATACACAGATAATCAAATATGTTCATGGAATCCTCTCTTTTTAATTCTGTGACAAGGAAGTTTATCCCCTTCCCCCCCAAGGAGCTTTACCTGTCAATCAAACATTCCTGATATACCACAGTTGTGCCAGGTTTTGCATCTGTGTCTGTGTATGTTCCATACCTCAATAAAAGTCAAGGCTTTGGAGTTCTGAGTGGAAGAATCAAGAAAGGATCAGGGGAAGCCAGAAGAGAACGAAGAAGGAAGAAGTCAGGATGCAGAGCAGGCAGGTGGAGGGAAGGAAGAAAGAGACTGGCAGGCTAGGAACTACTCGGTCAGTTTACTTAGGAATGATTGTCTACCCCTTCCAATAAACTTTATAAAATATATATCTGGGTAGAAATATTATTTCCAATTCTTATGATTCTTTAATTTTGAGAGAAATCATTTGAGCATATGAATGCAATGAATTTGAAGTTAAAATAAAAGGTGTTAGTGAAACATTTTAATGTATATGTAGTATCTGACATAAACAGAAAAAGGAAATTGTCAATTATGTACTTAATATGTTATTAGGAGATAAAAGAAAATGGGTAAGTCATAGACATTTGTGTAGGCTTTTCAGGGACTAATTACCAATGTCATCATTATCCGTTGTCTTTATTCTGGAGTAAGCAAAATTCTATTTGCCAACCTTCCAGTCACCTCTGAAACAAGAGTTTTTGTCCTTGATGTATTGAATATTATTTTAGGTGGCATATGCATCTGAAAAGGGGAAGTTTTCCCAAAACTAATCATCACTCTTTCTCTTCTGCTTTCCTTCTTCCCTGTTCCCACTTACTTCAGGTCCCTTTGTTCTTACTCTGATCTGGCATGGGAAATTATGTTAGTGTCTTTTAAAAATGAATTGATTTGACTGACATGAATAAAAACAAATTTGTCAACTCCAATATCATCCTAAATATAGCATGAAATATGAGAATGCACAAGATGCTGGACTATCTTCTATTTTAAACAAGCTTTTGTCAATAGTTTGTCCTTTCCTAGAACATTGCAAGCTAAAAAGTAAAATCAAAAAATGATATTCTTATTAAAATATTACCAGGCAGATTTTCTTCTAAATAATATATTTCCAGGTCTCTATCTTATCCTATAGTGATGGCATTTATTGAATTCCATACACATGTGAGTTTCTTTTACCAGTGGATTTAGGTATAAAATACAGTAGATAGTATTTGGAATTCAAGATTCTCTGAAAATCAAAATTATGTTAAATACTTAAATGTATATTTATAAACTCCCATGTAGAAAACTCCCACATTGTTGTCAGGATCACTGAGATGTGGCTTCATTACCCAGAATTTACTTTAAATAAGAGGATTCCTATGTGAGAGGAGGAAGAGACTGAACAGAGGAAATGAAAGTGGGAAAATTCAATATAGTAAATACATCTTTTCTTTTACTCTTCATTCATATTCACATGTATATTTAGCTATATATTTGTCCTTGCTTTTGCAAAGGCCAAAGTCAATCAAGTGGAAGTTATAGTAGATCCTTTTAAACTTAAAGTTCTTAAAGGATAAGTGAACTTAGTGATGGCTATGACTGTAGATGAAAGATGTGCCTTCCAAAGTTTGGAGATATTTAGTATCATGCTGATAGCCATTAGGTTATTTTTTTTTTTTGAGAATATAACAATTCACAATGATTTTTTCACATAAGTGAGGGGGAAAAAGATTATACAGATTACTAAAGGGAACATGAACATTGATGAAAAGATGATTTTTTTAATATCACAGCAATATTGTTGACTCATAATATACTTTAGTATAAAGAAGAGAAGGTAAAAATAATGAATACATGAAATACATCATGTTATTTTCAAATTGTATAAAATTTGCAATATGATTTTCAGTATTTGTGCATAAATAATTCTGTACTAAAGGATAAAACAGAATTTAAGATTGATTTCAAGGAAAAAAATTAATATGAGGTATCAAACTATTTTTAGAGGGACAATGCCCCTCTCTATGGAGGTCTTTAAGCCGAGGCTGGAAAACTACACATCAGTTCTCTAATAGAGGGAATTCCCTTTATGGAAATATTAGATTAGAATACTATTGACTTCAATTCTTATTTTTTGTAACATGAGTCTTAAGAGTACAAGTATTTAAAAAGTTGACAAATTAAAGGTAATTTATTTTATATCTAATAAGTTTTGAGGTCCTATATTTCTATATGGATCAGTATAGCATGTTGGATTGAATGAAAGTTCTTTCTCATTTTCTTTCTTGGAAACCTATTTATTTGATAAGTTACCTGTTGTAGACAAATGTGTGACATCTGACAGAAACATCACAATATGGTTAAAATTGGTAAATAAAATAAATAATCTCCATTTAAAATTGACTTATTGAGGCTCATCAAAATGATGTAATTTGCCTGGTCAAATAAGAAATAAATTGTATCATCATAATTTGAATTCAGTTCTTTTGTTTCAAAAGTAAGTACTTTTTCACTATCCCCTGTAAGATAGGCAATTTTTTAGTAAGTAAAAGATGCATTTAGCAGGAAGGATCATCAAATACAATCCTCAATCTTTCTCCTGAAGTGAATTATGAAACCAAATTAGGCCAGAAGTTTCCAACTTTGGATTTCTTTGCCAACTCTGTTCCTCTAAGTATTATTTTACCTCACAAGATACTTACTTTCCCCCATGCTATTTTAATAGTTGGCATGTTTTACTTCTCTGAGGGAATAGGAAGATATATTTTACTAGAAGGTAGAAAGTGATTTGTTGAAAAACACTGTTGATAATCTGCAGAAATGAGCCACAAGAAGATCATCCATAAAAATATTCCTTAGAGTTCTGCAACAGGCAAATTCTAAATGAGGTCCTAGTCCTGAGATCATATTGATATTTTGTGAGCTTGCTTTTCAGTGTAGTAGTGGGTCAACCCTTGGAAAGTGAGAAGACAATGATTCCTTATTCTTTGTTTTGAAGTAAGAGTGTTATAAAGATACTTCCCCCTTCCCAACCACTTAAGAGTGTGTGGAAGAAAAGGGGTTAATTATAAAAAGACTGGACTGGATTATTCAAGAGTAGGGTCACCAGGAATTTAATTAATTCCAAAGGGATTCATTTACAGTTTAATTATAAAATATAGAAAGAGTTAAGCTAGAAAATCAGAAAGAGGATAGGATATCTAGCCTAAGCAGTAAGTATTTTGCTCCAACCCCTGATTCAAAAACAGACAGAAGAGTTTAATCCTTAATCAAGAAGGCCTTGGCCCTTTTAGATGAGGACCTGGGGATGTAGGAAGCCTTTATCAAGAGGATAGGTCTCTTATGAGGCTAGTCTCTTCATAAAATCCAGGAAAGGAGTCAGCCATTTTCACTCACCGCATATCAGTCCAAAGAGGAGAGATTAAAGAACAGTCACACCAAGTTCAAGATCTCAGGTTCAGTAAACAGATTCTTCAAAAGCCCTCAACTTGAACTCAGAAGTACAGAAGAAGTTGGAGTACTCTGAAGATCTCACATGAAGATCTCATGTGAAATCTTCCAAGAATCTTAGATAATTCTCCTCTACAGGAAGTTGTAATTCCCTTTTAAAGACACTTTCTTTTGCATCACTTCCTGTGCCTTCCTCCACTTTTTATGTGGATAAATCATAGTCTAAAGCTTTGCTTAGGACTGCCCAGGGGGCAGTCAGTTGATTCTGATTCATCACCCACTATCACACATGTGCGTCACAGACCTCTCCCACTTAATGATTAAGTGGGATATTTACATTTTTGGTGATTAAATCTAAAAATGAGTAGGGGAGTTAATTTAATGTGCAGAAATCAGGGGGGAGTTAATTAATTTCTTTTTCACAATCAGGAGAGAGTTAATTATAATATTTATAAGAGTTATCCCCTAGAAACTGAGGGGATGTTTTATTCTTGGTCTGGGAAATTCCAATCTAGTAATGATGTGGGTTCAATCTGAGGAGATGAATCCTTACTTCACATATATTACACTTGAGTACTTTAAAAGGTTTTATTTTTTTAATTCATTATTTTCGCAACTCTGTCCACTTGTGTCCACATTCTTCACTCAAAACCCCTCATAGTAAATAGTTGTGCCATAGCTACAAACATTCATCATGACCTAGTCAGTCCTATGATAATGATCTTCTAATATCAAATTCTTAGCTGAAAGACCTGCAGGCTGTCACCAGATGCAGATCAAAAGTTTTTTCACTTGTTATTATTCAAGTAGTATAACCTTTAGTAATTGATGCTCACCTTATTTTTTTTAAAAGAAAATAAGCTCCCTGCAGATAGGAATTGTTTAATAAATGATATTATATACCTGTGCTTAGCACCCTTGAGCCAGCACATAGTGGGACTTAATCAATTCTTATTGAATTGAACCTAGTACAAGAATAAAATTTTTGTGGAGGAAATAAATAATAAAGAAATTTAATGTATGTCTGAATGAGTAATATTCAACCTCAATCTCACCCTATAACTTCAGTCATGTATGTTGAATTGCTATCATTCTCATTGTGTCTTATTTCACTTTCTGTCAAAACCTCTTATTCAAAATAAGTAAATAACTGTTTCTTCTATTTATTTCTTCATCTTCACAGAATATTGATGTTTGCTTCCTTTCAGTTTACAAAATTTACATCAATATTTTTTCCAATTGTTAGGATTTCCTTAAGATAAGGGGAAAAAACAATCCCAAAACCCCCAACTTTTCTCTTGTAGATAAACTGAAAATTAGATAAGACAATGCTGTTTTTAAGAATAATTATGTTTTTATTTTTATAATAGATGGCCTAAAGGAATTGTCTTCCACTATTAATCTATAAGGTATAGAAAAATTCTGTTCAATAAATACACAACTTATTGTAGTATCATAATGAAGAAAATTATAGACATCACTAAAATGAGTAAACTTTCTAAAAAGATCTCTTCTCTGTTTTAATGTATTTAAAACATTTATATATTTGCATATTAAAATGTGTCATTTCTAAAAATATATTTCTATTACACATTTAGCCTTTAAATGTGTGTTTATGTACACACAAACATACAAATACAAGAGAGAAGGTGTTTAAGAATGGTAAGCAACAATACTTTCCTATTAATTCATCAGTGTTAATAAGCACTAATTGAGTAAAGTTAGTTGATAGAAGGCAGAAATCTAAGAGTTAAGTAGTAACTTAGAGGCAATCAATTATAATGTTTTAAAAGTTATTAGGGTCATTGACTTATAAATGACTTTGTAGGTCATCTAGTATAATTTTCTAATCATTGCAGAAGAGAAAATTGAGCCCCAAAGTAGCTAAATGGTGTTATCTATTAGGCAGTAGTGGCTGAACAGGGTTTTAAAGTCAAGTAATCTTATTCCAAGTCCATCACACCATTAGTTAGCAGGAGATCCAAGGGTAGCTGGCAGCACCCCTATCTACCATTTCTTTTCTATTTTGAAGATGTCATAGTATATCTCTGGAGTTTGGAATGTGAATCTCAGTGAGGAAAACTCTACCAAGGCCTCTGGAATTCAATCATTTCCTCTTAAAACACTGTAAAATGCAGAGACTCACAAAGATTGTAAAAAAATGTATTTTCTGAAATTGATTATCCTGTGACTGAGCTTTTGGAATATAAATGCATGACAGGCAGAAATGTACTTATATAGGCTATTTCAATTCTTGCTTTTCTTGTCAATTCCAAAAAGAAATGTTTTTCTGTCATATGGTGAGCTATCCAAACACATAGATTTCAGGCTTTTAATTTCATGACTTTTTGAGAGAAGTCATGTCACAGACAAAAATATTGTTTGGGCTGAATGTTAGAAAATATCAAATAAAATGACACATCCAATTCTCTACATCTGTTATTAAAACAGTTGTGACTAGAGAAAGGAACTTTAACTATGACAGATCTTAGCTGCTTTCAATGCTAAAAGTTTATAGAATACTTAATCAAATAAAAAATCTAAAAAATATGAAGAAGCTTTTTAAAAATATTTTAGACCTTAATTCACATCAATCAAGATGAATTGACACACCAAACTTCATTCATCTGATTTCACATAATATGTTTTACTTCTGTATCTTATCAAAACACATTCTTCAACATTTTATGACAGTCCTTGCCTTATATCACATAGATTATGACATGTTCTGATTTTTACACCCCATAATCAGTTTTAAATAACTAAGACTGTCTCATGATTTCTCCCCCAGAGAGTCTTTTCTTCTCTAGATTGGGCTTTGGGTACACATTCAGAAAGGTAGAATTTTAGGAATAATACTAGTATAGATTTATAATTCATAGATATTGGATTGTGCATTTAGCTTTCTTTGAAAGTGACATGCTATAGATAAATCACAATTTATCTAGACAAATGCCTTCTCTTTCTGGTCTTCTTTCTGTGATTTTGTTGTTTAATATTTAGCAATTTCTAGTCCTGGTTCCTCATTCTTTATGATCTTTCTCTCTCTTTCTCTCTCTCTCTCTCTCTCTCTCTCTCTCTCTCTCTCTCTCTCTCTCTCTCTCTCTCAAAGACAATGAATGATTTGCCATTTGCTTTTCCAACTCATTTTATAGATGAGGAAACTGTAGCAAATAGGGGTAAATGACTTGTCCATGATTGCACACCTAGTAAGTACCTGAGTCTAGATTTCAAAAGAAGCCTTCCTGACTACAGGTTCAATACCCTGCTCATTGTGTCATCTAGTTACCCTAAGTATTTTCTCTCAAATGTCCTGAAATTTCTGCTTATTCCTATATAGTTAATTCAGGGCAACTTAATTGTTTTAGATAACAACTGAGATTCTCTTGATCTTCAAAAGTCATAGTATTGAGGGCAGCTGGGTAGCTCAGTGGATTGAGAGCCAGGCCTAGAGATGGGAGGTCCTAGATTCAAATCTGGCCTCAGACATTTCCAAGCTCTGTGACCCTGGGCAAGTCACTTAACCCTCGTTGCCTAGCCCTTACAGCTTTTCTGCCTTGGAATACACACAGTATTGATTCCAAGATGGAAGGTAAGGGTTTAAAAAAAGTCATAGTATGATTAAGGAATAGAAATAGATGTTTAAAATTGGAAAGCACATATAAGTAGTATATTAGTTGTTCACAGCTCCTCTGAGGGACAGTAACTGGAAGTATTATTATCCCCAGCTTAAAGATAAGAAAGCTGAGACTCACTAGGAATGGACTTGCCCAAGGTCTAACTGTTTATAGATAACTTATAGCATTTTATAGATAACTGATGGAACCTAAACCTGTCTGAGCTTTAACAGTGCATTGTGAAGATCTTGGTGGAAAGAGATTTGTAGAAAGAGTTTGGTGGAAAGAGCTTCCTCATGTTTGGCCATACTCATTTTTATTGAGGTTACAAAAAGGAAGGGGGGGAAGGGACAAAGGTGGACTGATATATTAACAATTTGAGATAATCATTATAAGATACAAACTGTCTGATCCTAAGAGAATAGTTATAGTTAATGCTCAAATCAGGAGTACATATGGACTAAGGCATGTGAATTTGTCTGATAGCTATGCTAATTAATTATTGTTGGTAAAATCAATGTACTGAGATATATGGCCATTCTTCCTGAGAGTAGCCTCAGGGAAGGGATAGGAATTTGACAAAGTTAAGGTTCAATTTATCTTAAGGTTACAGAAATCAATCATAAGGAATACAATGAGTTAACTTTTTAAGCACCCTTAAAATATTATCAAAATTAACATATGCTTGGACTACTACACTAGACATCATATTACAAGAAATTATGTGAGAAAACTTCCCTGATCTTCTTGAACAAAAGAATAAAATAGAGATTGAAAGAATACACAGATCACCTCCTACAATAAATACCCAAATGACAATTCTCAGGAATGTTATATCCAATTTCAAGAGCTCCTAGGCAAAGGATAAAATACTTCAAGCGGGCAGAAAAAAAAAATCAGATATTGTGGAGCCCCAGACAGGATTACACATGGTCTGGCAGCTTCCACCTTGAAGGATCAGAAAACTTGGAATATGATAGTCTAGAAGGGAACAAGGGAACTGGTTTTACAACCAAGAATCACCTACATATCTAAACCTATTATAGTATTTCAGGAGAAGGTATGGTCATTAATGAAAACAGAAGATTTCCAAGCATTCCTGAAGAACAGACCAGCATTAAACAGAAAAATTGATGTTAAAATACAAAATTCAAGAAAATCATACAAAGGTAAATAAGAAAGAAAAAAAATCAGAGCTTCAAGAATGTCAAATTGTTTAAATTCCATGATACAATCATTCTGGAGGGCAATTTGGAACTATGCCCAAAGGGCACTAAAAGACTGTCTGCCTTTTGATCTAGCCATAGCACTGCTGGGTTTATACTCCAAAGAGATTATAAGGAAAAATACTTGTACATGAATATTCATAGCTGCACTCTTTGTGGTGGCCAAAAATTGGAAAATAAACAGAAGCCCTTCAATTGGGGAATGATTGAACAAATTGTGGTATATGTTGGTGATGGAATACTATTGTGCTCAAAAGAATAATAAACTGGAGGAATTCCATGTGAACTGGAACGACCTCCAGGAATTGATGCAGAGTGAGAGGAAAAGAACCAGGAGAACATTACACACAGAGACTGATACACTGTGGTACAATTGAATGCAATGGACTTCTCCATTAGTGGCAATGCATTTATTTATGTTTTAGTTTGATTTATCTAGTTCTTATAGGGGAAGGTTGAGGTCCTGATCCTGAACAACTCAGAGGGACTTATGAGAAAGAATACACATCCAGAAGAAAAACAGTAGCAGAAACACTGAAGAAAAAACAACTGCTTGATTACATAGGCCAAGGGGGATATAATTGGGGATGTAGACTCTAAATAATCACCCTAGTGCAAAAATTAGCAACATGGAAATAGGTTTTGATCAAGGATACATGTAAAACCCAGTGGAATTGCCCATAATTTATGGGAAGGGATGAAGGGGAGGGAGGGAAAGAATATGGTTCTTGTAACCAAGAAATAATGTTCCAAATTAACTAAATAAAATTTTCAAAAAATGGTTTATCTTAATGATTATAACTGTAACTCCTAAAATTTTTTATCATTATCAGAGTACTTAGAAGAAGTATACATAGAAGGTTGGTAGTAAGCTCTTTAGGATGACATGTAAAAGAAAAATAAAACTAAGGTTGAAAAAGAGGATTGTACTAAGAGAAATGGGGAAAGAGAAGTAAAATGGGGTAAATTATATCACATAAGGAGGCTAGGATTGGGGAGAACACCATTACAATGGAAGGGAGGAAGAGAGTAATGACAGGAAATACTTAAACTTTACTTTCATTGGAATTGGCTAAGAGAGGGAAGAACAGCCAGGTTCATTGGGAAACTGAATCTTATCTTATGCTATAGAGAAGTAGAAGGGGAATAAGAAAGGAGGTGGTAGGGAGGGGAGCAATATAAGGGAGGGATAGAATTTGGGGTGATCAAAAGCCTCCATAGAGAAGCAGAGAAGTGAATAAGAAGGGAGACAGGTAAAGGAAGCAATGTAAGCTGCTGGGGGGGAGCACTTATTAAAAGCAAAATACGAGTGGAGGGAAAGAGTGAAAGGAAAAAGAGCAGGATTAAAAGAGGTGGTCAAAATGGTGAGGGATACAAATATGGTAAACAAAACTGTGAACTTAAATGGGATGAACTCACCAATAAAATGGAAGTGGATAGTAGAATGAATTAAAAGAAACACATTTGAAGCTGGTAGAGACACACAGAGTGTGTGTCAAAGTCTGGAGCAGAATATTTTGGGATCCAACTGAGACAAAGAAGTAGCAATCATGATCTCAGACAAAAGTAAAGGAAAAATAGATTTGATTAAAAGATATAGGGAGGGTACTTGCATCTTTATAAAAGGCAGTATAATTAATAAAGAAATATCAGTACTCAACATATATGCACTAAAAGGTATAGCATCCAGATTTTTAAAGGAGAAACTAAAGGGACTAAAGGAGGAAATAAATAGTAACACTATACTAGTGGGGAGACCTCAACCTTCCCCTATAAGAACTAGATAAATCAAACTAAAACATAAATAAGAAAAAAGTCAAATAAGTGAGTTAAATTTTCAAAAAAAATTGAGCTAATAGATATCTATAGAAAACTGAATATGGATAAAAAGGAATATACCTTCTTTTCCAAAGCACATTGTACCTATACAAAGATTTACCATTTACTGAGGCATAAAAACATCACAATCAAATGCAGAAAAGCAGAAATAATACATGTAAATTTTTCAGATCACAATGTGGCAAAATTATAATCAATAAGGGTTCATGGAGAGGCAAATTAAAAAGTAATTAGAGACTGATTATTCTAATTTTGCAAAACTCTTGAGTCAAAGTACAAACCATAGAAACAATCACTAATTTCATTGAAGATAATGACAATGATGAGACAAGATGTGAAAATTTATGGGATACAGCCAAAGCAGTACTCAGAGGAAAATTTATGTCCCTGAGTGCTTATATTAAAAAAAATAGGGAAAAAAGTATATCAATGAATTGGATATACAACTTAAAAATAGAAAAAGAACAAATTTTAAATCCCAAGTTAAAGACTAAATTGGAAATTCTCAAAATTAAAGGAGAAATTAATACAATCGCAAGTAAAAAAACTATTGAACTAATAAATAAGACTGGGGGCTAGTTCTATTAAAAAAAAACAAATAAAATAGTAAAGTACTGGTTAATTTTATTTTTAAAAAAGAATTAAATTACCAGTTTCAAAAATGAAAAGGATGAACTCACCTCTAATGAAGAAGAAATTAAGCCATTTATTAGGAACTATTTTGACCAATTATATGACAATAACTATGACAATCTACTTGGAAAGGATGAATATTTACAAAAATATAAATTGCCTAGATTAACAAAAGAGGAAATAGGATGTTTAAATAATCCCATATCAGAAAAAGAAATTGGACAAGCCATCAATGAACAACTCCTCATGAACAAGTCCTCAGGGCCAGATGGATTCACATGTGAATTCCATCAAACATTTAAACATTAAAAACAATTTTTTAGGTCAGAGAAGAAACTTTATTCAATGACATCAGTCACCAAACAGGCCAACAGGTGTCAGGCATGCCCAGCATGACAGAGTCTAGGCTGGGAAGATGCTCCAATTGTGGGATTTCTTTCATCTTGGATTCTGTCTTCCTTATGATGATGTCCATGGGAAAGTGAGACTTGTTTTCCAGGGAGGACAACAAAGGGAATGCGAATGGGGGTGGACTGAACACAGGATGTATGGTTGTGGTTCCTGTATTCTTATCTATGAGAGGCCAGGGGAAGAGAATTCAGTGGTGGCCCACAGGTCTAAGCAGTATTACATCTTCCTCTTTGGAGGAACCTCCAGACATGCTTCTGGGTCTTGTAGTTGGGTCAGGTTATGGCCAATGTGAAGGATGGGGAACCTGCAGACGCAGCAGATTCTCTGCTTGTCTTCTTCACAGAGGATGGTGAAGGGTTCATCATGCCTAAAGCTCTGTCCCTCTGGGACAGATTGAGGCTCTTTCAGGCTTGGTTTCAACACTTTGAGCAGGTTCAGTATGTTCTGTATCCTCCAGTTGGTCTTGATGTGGATAGGTTGGCATCCTTGGGGAAGGCAGGACTGACATACGTTGCAGCCACTTAATAAGGTTACAGGTTTACTATAATAATTTTTGCAAAGTGGACAGATGAGGAGGATCTGTAGGCCCTTATATAGTCTCCAGTCAATCTTAGTTATGTTCACTGGGCTGCTCCATGTTCCTTCCTTCCCAAGCTTCTCCTCTGAGCTGCTTTTGCTGGCTCTCACCTCTGAGAGTCTGCCACTGAGGAGCTACTATTTATGGTAGATTCAGAGAAATGTGAACTCTGAGAAATCACACATTCCCTGACTCTCAGGCATATTAATTAATCCTTAATTGATTAATTTAAGTTAATTAATAACTTAATTAATTAATAAAATTAATCCCAATAGGATACAAACTATTTTACAAAATAAGCAAAGAAGGAGTCCTACCAAATTGTTTTTATGACACAAATATAGTGCTGATACTAAGCCAGGAAGACCAAAAACTGAAATAGAAAATTATAGACCAATCTCCTTAATGAACATAGATACAAAAATGTTAAATTAATAATGTGAACATCAAAAAAAAGATTTTGCTTAGTGTACTAGTTAAAGGAATTGTAGAGGATTGAAGAAGAACAGGAGATAAGGAAGGTTTTGTAACAGGGAATGGAGGAGTTGAAGGGAGAGAGGAAATATGGACTCTGGTGAGGTAAAAGGAGAAAGATACCACCTGCTGAGAGGCTGTCTTTGAAAAATTGGATTCCCAAGAAATGGGCCAAATATGACAATTTGAGGGAATGTCTTCTCTATTGATTGATGATGAAGATACCCCATGGCAGGTAAGCATGGACCCTCCTGAGAGACAAGCCTCCCCCCAGACCAAAGTCACTCGGTAGGGGTCCAATAAGGACCATTTATGGTTGAACGGCTGTCCTTAGCTTCTGTTCCCCTCTATGCCCCCCTGAAATGATATTCCTCTACTTATCTGACTATGGGTTATTCAAGTCAAGTTGAATTTAATAACAAGTTTGTATTGGGAAGGCATCAGGGTAGAGGGAAGAGGGATTTGCCCTATACTTTGCCACAGATTGGGTTTAAGTCTCTCTCAGCTTTTGAGCTGAAACCAGGCCTCACAGGCTCAAACTCAAAGGATAGAGTTTCAGCTATATTGTCCCTAGGCCAATATCCAGAAAATGAGCATGGAATGTTGAGTTCAGGAGAGCTAAGGTTATATTGAAGATCAATAAATTCCAAAATACTACTCTGTAACAAGAATTCAAAAGACACTTGTAGTGTAACTGCCTGATTTTAAAGATCAAGGAATGAATGTGTTCAGAAAGTGACTTCAACAAGATAGTTTAGTACAAAGGCAGAATGGGATCCCTATTCAAGGTGCCATATGTTCTTCATTATACCATATTTTTCTGAAATATATCCTACCTTCACCAGACCCTGCATTTGTAAAGAAATTAATAGGGAATATGCAAATAAAAGGATATGGAACACAGTAATTATGCTTTACAACCCAAGACCTCTGAATTTTGAAGAGAGAATTAAACTCTCTTATTTTTAATGCAATAAAACAGCAACCTTTAATTTGATCAATCAGGAATTTGAAGTGCCCCTACTTACCACTTCGTAGGTCACTAAGAGAGCTCACAAGTGTATAACTGAAAATCTGTTACCCTAAAAAAAAAGAACTACATTTCCCACAAGTCCACTGACTTCCTGTCATTACATATTTCCTGTATATAGGGGATATAAGACAGGAACATGAAGGATCCTCCCCTCTTTTTGGATTTCAACAATCATGGTGGCAGTGGTAAGGTGGGGGTTTTGAAATAGCTAATCAGCCATGGGTACTTGTCCTTTATTTCATATCTTCTTTATTCTTTTATTTCTAATGAAGGGGGCAGCTGGGTAGCACAGTGGATTGAGAACCAGTCCTAGAGATGGGAGGTCCTAGGTTCAAATCTGGATTCAGCCACTTCCCAGCTGTGTGACCCTGGGCAAGTCACTTGACCCCCATTGCCTAGCCCTTACCACTCTTCTGCCTTGGAGCCAATACACAGTATTGACTCCAAGATGGAAGGTAAGGGTTTAAAAAAAAATAAATCTCCTAAAATATGACATTTTTATTATTGACATTAATTTTAATTTTTATAATTTTTGGTAACTAGAAGGAAGGAGAAAAACCCTCAATTTTGTTTAAGATAGTCTAGATAAATTTTAAGCCATGTTTCTCCTGCCAAGACTTTTCCCACCCACCCACCCACCCTCTCTTTGGAGCTGATGACTTTTTCTTTCCCTACTTTTTGCCTAATTGCCTTCCCTACTGATTGGACTATTTTTAGCCAGGGTACTTCTGGTGAAGAAGAGATAAGCCACTTCTCTTGACCATCTCCTTGAGCCCATGTTCCTCCGTTCCTCACAGCTGCCTCAGGCATTGCTGTTGCTGCTCCTATTCCTGAATCCTCCTCCTGATCACCAGCCCCAGCCCAGCCCCAGTTCCTATCCTGTTGGGCTGCTGGTAGCTGAAGCTGTGTCTTCAGAATCACAAACTAGCTAGTAAAAACTGCAGAGTATTTTCTTTAGGCAAAATTAGCCTCCCAACTCCCTCTCCATGTGGCTGGGGAAAGTAGTATTTTATCTTGGGGGAAGGAAAGAAGAAAGTTACTCTTCCAAAAAGGAAGTAAATTACAAGCATGGCTCATTCTATGAAAGAAAAATGCATTACCTATTTCAAATAGCTTCCAGCTTTAGAAAGCTTTTTCATGAGTGCACTAATCCTTTCACTTATCTTGCCTAAGATTCAGGGGAGAAAACTCATCTCCCTATAACCCTTTGCCATTTAGGCCTGCCTCGTCTCTAAGATTCATCCAATTTGAGATTCCTCATCACCATGTTCAGTGAGGAATTCTCCCTTACTATGGGAGAGCCAAAAAAAATCCAAAGAAAAAGGGAATCTGGACAGATAAAGGAACATTAAAGAGACTGGAGGTTAAAATTTTAAGCCTTTTAAGACTATATTGTTTTATGAAAGTCTCTGTATTTTATTGTATTTTGCTGATTGCCTGCATTAAGATTTAATTTTGTTGTTTTAAGTCCATATATTAAT
Source organism: Monodelphis domestica (assembly GCF_027887165.1). Taxonomy (NCBI): domain Eukaryota; kingdom Metazoa; phylum Chordata; class Mammalia; order Didelphimorphia; family Didelphidae; genus Monodelphis; species Monodelphis domestica. The sequence goes on from NC_077228.1 coordinate 474,213,551, forward strand.
GTGTTCAATACTATTCTGTTACACTGAATCATTTTAATCAACTGGGTTTTAACTGTTAGATATATTCTGTTACCATTCCCCTATAACTATACTGAACAAATATTATTGAATAAACCCATATAAAAGCAGATTTTTCTTCCATTTTGGTTTTGTAAATTGTCACACAGATGATGGATGGACTCTGTCAGCCTGGTTAACAACCTTTGGTAAATTTAATGAGCTAAAAATCTCAAATTGATTTTAAGGGGTCTTTAGACATGATTTAATATTTTTTGCAACAACTCTGACTGATCATTTTGCCTGCCTCTGAGTTATTTGTAACAAGAGGTAAAGGGTCCATTTTAGTATCTAAAGTGATTTCCTGTTATTACATACTTCCTGTAGGCAGGGGAATATAAGGCAGGGATATGAAGGATACCACCCTATTTTTGGTTTGCAGCAAGCATGATGGTGGCAGTAAGGTGGGGTTTTTGAAATGATTAATCAGCCATGGGCATTAGGTCTTAATTTTGTATCTTCTTTATTCCTTGATTTCTAATGATCATTAATAAATCTCCTAAAAATAATATTTTTATTATTGAGACTAATTTTAATTTTTACACAAGTCACTTACTAGAAAGGCCATAAGCATTGTCCCACCCTACCTCACCTTGGGGAAGAACTATAGAAGGTAAGACTGAAAAGATTGAGGGGTCTTACTTCCTTTGCTCTTCAACAAGGACTCTCTCTCTCTCTCTCTCTCTCTCTCTCTCTCTCTCTCTCTCTCTCTCTCTCTCTCTCTCTCTTCTCGGTTGGTGCTTTGGTAGGACACTATCTTCAGCATGAGTTCTGGTGAGATTCTTGGTGGTCTTAGCTTTGTGTGTGGTGAAGATTCTCAGTGGACTCTTCAGCATCTCTTGGCTCTTTGGATTTTAGCTTCCTAATTAGGACTTTGGATTCTGGTTATACTTGCTTTTGGATGCATATTTGTGGTCTGGGATTTAGGTTATAGTAGCTAGGGGATTTTTTTCTACTTCTGTCCTATATTTTATATATCTACCTTGTTGTAAATAAAAACTGCTTACAGTCATCATGAGTAGAGAAGTTAATCATTTTTATAAATGGTGACCACAGTTCAATTATTTTAATTCATATATTTAGTCAAACCAAGTCTAAATCTTACAGAATGTATGTGATTTGTACCAGGTATTACTCTTATCAAGTCTTACGTGCATCCCAGAGTTCACTATATGGACTATATAATCATTCTCTACATGGTGCAGTACATACTGCACCATATGGATATTAACATGTAACTGGTAGGAAGTTGAGCTATTGAATTGATGTTTGTAATGAGGCAATCCATTATTCCATTCCAAAACTTCATTATAACCTCATTATTAAGGGTATTGGGTATGTAGAAGAATTAGTATCATCAAAGATTATTTTTCCCTTTAAGTGCATTTTTTTCTTTTTTCCTTCTTTTAATATACATAATCTACATGGTGCTCTTATAAGGTTCTGAGAGAATTCCAAATTTTCCATCCTTTTGCAAATTATGGAGCAATTTCTTCAAAACAATTCTGCACTAACCTCATTTCCAATGTTTGATTCAGAGTAAATACTACATATTTACAATTGGGAAAACTTCTGTAAAATTAAAAAAAAACACATAAAGTTAGAAATATCTGAGTATTAGCTCATAGAATCATAGAAAATAAGAAAGTTGAAGCTAAATGAGATGTCAGCAAAACTAATACTTATCTAATGTATGTCTGCTTTGTATTCTGTCCAATGAGGAGATTTTTTTAGACTCTTAAATACCTCTAAAAATTAGAAAAATACTCTTGTGGCACAACTCACAATATTTTCATGATTAGATCATTCATTCTTAAGTATGTATTACCTCCTCCACTGTCATGCAAGCTTCTTAAGCACATTGCCTTATTTTTCTTAATTAGTATCTACCATATAGCATGTTCTTAATTACTGCTTCATTCATTCATTCATTAAATATGGCTTATGTGGGTTCTTAATCTGTATACTACTGATCAATATTTTCACTGGAGCCCAGAAGATGAAATTTAATATCTATTTTCAAATATTTGAAAGTAGCATGCTCACTCCACTCCACACACTGTACTATTCTTCAGACCAAATTGTCAGTTGAATCATCATCATAGATTCAGAGAATAAACATATGTTAGGTTAGGTGTGATTATTGCAGTGAATTGATTTAGGGAAAGATAATATAAGTGGACCTGTTTTTAAACATTTGTTTTTCCACTTCTTCACTTTATAATCTTTAGAGACTCGTCCATTGTCTACAAAAAGAGATGGTTGACCACTAAGGTCCCTTATACCACTAAATCGGCACTCTTATGCACTATTCCAATCCCCTCACATCTTTGATATAGATGAAATAACTAAAACCTATAGAAATAAAGCAACATGTTGAGATTCACATGGGCAGCAAGTGATGGAGACAGGATTCAACCATGGGTATTCTAATCTCAAGCTTATACTCCTACTCTACCATGTAGTCAACTGATTATTATGTGGCATTAACTTTAATTATCTTACTAACTAAGCAATCCACCTCTGGAGAAGCTTCAGTTAGTTATGTGCCTCATAATATTCCTTTAAAAAGGAATAATAAAATCACAGATTTATATCTAAAAGAGACTTTAGAAGTCATCTGGTACAAACTCCATATTTTACAGATGAGGAAAGGATCATAGAAGAAAAGTCACTTGACTAAGGACATACATATAGAAAAGAATAAGAATACAAGATTTAAAATAAAATCCTTCAATTCTCCAAATTAAGAATTTCCCCCATTAAATCAAACAATGCCCAAGATGCTCTCTGGAGAAACCAGAAGAAAAAAATGCTTCATTCCCTCCCTCCCTCTCTCTGTTACCTTTGTCCTCACCTTCAGACTCCTCTTTTTCTTACATTTCTTTGAGATTTACACCCTTTAGAGATTTCAGAGTTGTTTTGGTGTTTAGATTTGCTGTGTTACCAAGCAGTATGTGGAGACATTAAAATAGACTGTAAATAATGAATACTTACTTAAAAGACCAATCCAGAAGATTCAAACCAAAGGATAAGAAAGTTATGGACTAGCTTCAGAAATTAACAAAAACAAGAAAATATGTGTGAATAAATGCATATATGTATGTACATAAATATATATAGTACTATATATAATTTTATACAAAAACATACAGTTCCCTGGCAAAACAGAAATACACATCAATGTAATCTAATTAACCAGGCACATAAAGTGTCAACTAAATGCTAGCTACAATATTGGGTTCTAGGGACATAAAAATTATAAATGGAATAAGACTTAGGAACAATCAGTTTACACTATTATTTTTAATGTACCATGGGTACTAATATGTGCATTTAAAGGAAAGTTCCAAATACAGTGCAGTGAGAATCCTCTTACCAAATTCACTTTTCTAAGTACTATGAAGATGAGATTAACTCTCCCCTGCCCATTTTTAGATTTAATCAACAGAAGTGTATATACCCCACTTACACTTGAGTAGGGGAGGTCTGTGACCTAGGTGTGCAATAGTGGGTGAAAAATCAGAATCAACTAACTGATCCCTGGGTAGTCCTAAGCAAAGCTTTAGCTGTAATTGTTATATGTGAAATGGAAGGAAGTCACAGGAAGTGATGAAAAGGAATTCACTTTTAAAATGCCAAGAACTTCCTGGGAAGAGGTTTTTCATATTCAACTGGACCTTGGAAGAGCTCTAACTGAGGACCTCAAACTGCTTCTATTTTCCTTAGAACTACAAAATGGGGTGAGTGAAAAAGACTGACTCCTTTCATGGATTTTCTGATGGGACTTGCCTCAGGAGAGGCCTATCCTCTTGAGAGAGATTTCCTGCATCCCCAGGCCTTTGGTTCAAGACTGAGGACCCTCTGGCTAAGAACTAATTAGCTCTGCCTGGGTTGAGCTAGGGTTCTGAGAAAAATATTTAGTTTGTAGGTTAGATATCTTGCCCTATCTTCTCTATGATTTTCTTACTTTCAGTCTCTATATTTATAAATAAATTGCTAAAAAATCATTTTGGAATTGATTAAATTCCTGGAAATCCTACTCTTAAATAATCTAGTCCAACCTTTTTTATATTAACCCCTTACATTCTGGCCCTTACAGTACCAAACTAGTTATTCAGGTTCCATGAAAGCCAGTGACACCATGTTCTTTAGTCATATAGGTTTGATTGCCATTATATAGACTGATGAATGCTTTCTTCACTATATATTACAAGTATTTTATTTGCCACGACTGTGCAAGTCAAGAGGGAACATGTATAAAACTATTCTATTTGAAATAATGTTATTATTGAAAAAAATGAAAGTGAGTTTTCAAAGGGAGATACCATGGTTACTGATTGAAAAGTTCTTGCTATTTCAACTTATTTCTTTTTTAACCCTTATTTTCCATCTTAAAATTAATACTGTATATTGATTCCAAGGCAGAAGTGCAGAAAGGACTAGGCAATCATAGTTAAGTGACGAGCCCAGGGTCAAACAGCTAGGAAGTATTTGAAGCCATATTTAAACCCAGGACCTCCCACCTCTGACCCTTGCTCTCAATTCATTGAGACATATACTTAACTACCACTTCAATTCATTTCTTAAATAAAGTTAGTATAGAAGAAAATATTAGAAAAGTCAATTTTTTAAAAAAATCTTATTTTTATTTTTTTTTTACTTTGTATCACAGTAGTTTCCAAATATATCCATTTTTCCGAATACTATTCAACTATTTGAATTCAACTATTTAAAAAACAACCCCTTTTTAATATTGACTTTAAAATAGGTTCATAAACCTTCTAATATTTCTGTGAATTCTTCAGCAATGATTTCTTGTATTACAATAATATTCATGATATGTAGTTTGTTAATCAGTTGAGGCTATTTCCTTTGTATCTAGCTCTTTTCTGCCCCTCCCCAAAATATTATCAGAATTGTTGGTGTTTTTGAAATTTTTCATGTACTTTTGACCTCCTTGTGTTATGTATCTAATGGAATTCTATATTTATGTTCTAATCATTTAATATGACTTATTCCAAATTACTTTCCAGAATGGGTAGTCTTCCAACCTTGTATTGGTGTTTGTGTATTTTTTCATTTCTTGGTTGTAGACCCATTTCCTTTTCTTTCTAGAATATCATATTCCATGTCTTCTGAGCCTTCGGTGTGGATGCATACAGGTCCTGTGTTATCCTAACTATGGTTCCATGATATCTGAATGACTTCTCAGCTTGTAGCATTTTTTCCTTGGTCTGGTAGTTCTTGAATTTGACTATAATATTCCTGGACATTTTCAATTGGGAATTAAATGCAGGAGGTGTTCTGTGGATTCTTTCTATCTCCACTTTTCCCTCTTGTTCAAGAATGTTGAGGTAGTTTTCTTAATAATTTCCTGTAGTATGATGTCTAGGCTTTTCCTTTTGCCATGCTCTTCCATTAGTCCAATCATTCTTAAATTGTCTTGCCTGGATCTATTTTCCAAATCTGTAGTTTTGTCAGTGAGGTGTCTCATATTTAGCTCAATTTTTTTTTCTTTTTTTCATTTTGTTTTATAGAGTCTTGCTGCCTAGTGAAGTCATTTACATCTAGTTGTTGGATTCTAATTTTTAAAGACTGAATTTCATCCCTGGCTTTTTTGGCATCCTTCTCCTTCTGCTCTGATTTTCTTTTTAGGTCATCTTTCACTTTCCTTGCCTCATTTTCAAGCTGGTCAATTCTGACTTTCAAGACACTCTTTTCTTGTTTTAGTTCATTTGCCTCTGATTCCAGATGACTTATTAAGTTATTTTCCCAATTCTCTTCAGTCTCTCTTAATTGTTTTTTGAATTGTGTTTTGAGTTCTTCCAAAGCCTGAGTCAATTTCACTGGAGTTTCTATGTTTTAGCTTGGTGTTCCTTGATTCTCCTCTGTTCTATTTGCTCTTTGTTCATTACCTGGCTAGAAGCTATCAATTGCAATTTCTTTTTTTTCCTGTTGTTTACTCATATTTGTTTTTTCTTCTTTTCCCCCTGTCATTGGTTGTAATCTTGCTCCTTTGTTTCTTTGATGGATCTGTTGGTTTGGGCTATTCTGTCCTAAAATGGGCTTCTTCTCCACTCTGCTGATTAAACAGATTAGGCTGATTTAGTATTAATGATCTCTGAGGTCAGATCTTCCCCAGCTGGTAGCAGAAGCTAAAGGTATAGGTGAAGGTGTGGAGTCTGAAGGGAACTGTTCTTCCCATTCTATTGCAAGGGATTCTGTACTGGTTGCAGCCTTCTCTATAGGAAGTTAGTCAGCAATGTTCTCAGCACAGTCAGTGGGGGAGGGGTATTGGAGATTGAGCTTCCCTGTCCAATGAAGGCTTTTAATCTGCCCTATTGATAAGATTAATCTAGGGCAGAGTTTATCTGAGGAGCTAGATGTTCCCTGAGACCAAAACCTCAAGAAGGTAGGGGGATGATAGAGAGTTTTGGCTGTGGCTAGGCTGCCCTCTCCACGCTTCTCCTCCAGCTGCCTCCCTGCTTATTGTAGTCAGCACCCTGAGCCTGGCACAACTGTGCCAGCAAGGCTCTCCCTGGGAGCTAGCCCCAAGATACCAGCAACTGCTGGTGACTCAGCACAGTAGGTGGGGGAGAGGTCCTAGGACCTTCCTTTTTCCTTTTCCTTAAACCAGAAAGTTAAGGTTATTTTTTGCATACCTTTTAAATTTAATTCAACAGGAGGGTCTCCCAGTTTTCTTCTGTAGTTAGACTTGGTTTTCTGTCCCCTCAAGACACTTTGTTTTTGATTGCTGTTTTAAAAATTAAAATTAGATCTCAATAATAAAGGTATTATATTTTAGCAGATTAATTAGTGACCAATAGAAACAAAGGAATAAAAGGAATACAAAAATTAAAAAAAAATAACAACATGTGCCCATGGATAATCAGCCTATTTAAATTCCCCACACTTACCACCACCATCCTTGCCAGGGAGCCAAAGAGAGAGCTTAGCAAGAACACCCACTCAATTTATTGCCTTTCTACAAGAAGTACATAATGACAGGAAATCAGTGGGCTCCCAAGCAATGTAGTTCTTTTGAGGGTAACAGATTTTCAATTAAACAGCATGGAAGGGTTTTTCACAGAGGTCTGTACTTTTGCTCCATCTAAGTAGCCATCTTGACTCCACTTTGCATTTCTTCTAACAGTGACTACTACCATCTTTAGTTTTCTTTACCATTTACGAAAGTTAAGATTATGATGGTTACACTGAGTAAGGTTTCACCACCACCACCATCATCATCATCATCACCATTTCCAAGCTAACATTACTATAGTGCTTACTATGTCTTTATGATAAGCACTTAACATATATATTCTCATTTTATCTTCATAACAAGTCTGAGAAGTAAGTACCTTTATTTTTTTATATTTTACAGAAGAGGAAACTGAGGCAAATGATGGTTAAGTGACTTAATCAGAATCAAAACACCAGTAAGTCTCTGGGGTCAGAATGTGAAGTCAGGTCTTCCTGACTCTTAGCCTGTTGTTCTTTACACTGTATCACCTATGATATCTGAATAGTTTTCAAATTTTGTCCTGACAACCATTTGTTCTTGGGAGATGCAAAAGTCTTACATCAGAACAATGCTATATTTTCCCTTGAAGTTCACACTTTATAATTGTAGAAAATGATAACAGAAATATATGTACCAAATAATCTATATAATGGAATTACCCATTTATCAAGGTGTAATAGAATAAGAACATTATCAGACTGAACATCATTGCAAACATATTTATTATATGTGCAATTGTAGTAAAATATAGTGTGATGTAAGAAACAGAAATACAATGCTGTACTTGTCCGAAATGGTTCATACAGCACACATTTAGACTTAATATTGTATATGAAATAAGCAGAGAATTATTCTTTACAATAGATCACAAATGAGTTTAAGCAGTTTTGAATTTGCCAAATAAAGAACCTCAATCTCTCTAATAGCTTCAGGAGGTAACTTGGTTTGGTCAACAGACTGTATAACTGTACTTTTCTTTCAAGTATGACATTGTTTATGGAAATTATCTTCTATACAAAGATTGAATTCTTTATGCCTATATTAAACATGAGCAGAGAGCTATGAAGAGTTTTTTCTCTCCCTTCAAATTGAAGAAATGACTATTTACTATTAGTGCCTCAAAATGACATACCCATTCTTTCTAATACTGAGTAATTAATTATATATTTTCATAGAAGCTGTAATTCATATTATTTTAATTGCCTTTAAAAGCAGTGTATGTGTAACAAATTTGAAATGCTTGTATTTTTATGGCAGATGAGATTTACTGATTCAAAATGCAATTAGAATACTAATTAAACTTAATCCCATTGTATTCCAGCAGCAAAAACTATGTTTCTTATAATACTGACATTTATATTGATGAGTGACTGGGTTTAATTACAGCTAAACTGTTAATAGAACATCAACTCTATGTTGTCTATCTAGATAACTTCATTGGTCCAGGTCTTTATGAAATGACATTTCAGATAATTATAGATTGAAGAAAATTATTGGATAAAATTGCTGAACCGATAATCCAATTCCATCAATAAAACAAAGTTAATGCTACAGATAAATCTATTGGTTTTCTTCAAAGTTGTTTCAGACTTAGTGTTTGATAATCAATGCAAAGTACTCAACACACAATTACTATCATTACAAAAACAAATTGAAATTAATTTGACATTATCAGACACAGCAGACATTCTGCAACATAATTTGAATTTATCACCCAAATGATAACAAAAATGAAGAAACTTTTGATTCAACTTTACTATTGAAGTTTATGTGTAAAAGATATAAAAAAGCAAAATCATTTTTTATGTATGAAAACCACTAAAACAACTAAATCAAAGAAACTTCTCTGAACATAATTGTAAACATTATTCTCCTACTATTGTTTCTAATATGTCTAAGATATGGTCTTATAACTAAATCACATGTTGTTTTGGAATTTATTGTAGTATAATATGAAAAATGTTGATAGAAACATGTTTTCAATGACTACATGTCAATTTTCTAGAATTTTTTCAACTTATAGTGCTTCATCTAATAGTTTATTTCTTTGGGTTTACTGTACACTCTTATATTCTGTTCATTTCTTCTGGACTTTTTGTATTTAATCTCTTCCTTTCATTTTTTAAAAATCAGTACAAAGTAGTTTCATGATTTCTGTTTAGTATATTTAGCATTTAAACTCCCCAAACTCTTCTTTTGCATCCCCCCAAATTGTCCTTATTTTCTTAATGTTTAGTGCATCTTGTTTAATTTTATTAAGGCAACATATACCTCTTTAAAATAAGCCTTTGGCAGGTTAAGTCAAGATGAAGGCGTAAAGGCAGAGAAAGTTCAGACCTCTGAAAACTCTTCCTTACCAATTAAAAACCAAATGCTCCTAGGGGACTGAAAACAAAATCTAAAAACAGGACAGAGCTAAGGAACCCTTGTGCTGGATTCAACTTAAAAGGTATTCACCCCAAAATCCTGAATTCAAGAACAGTTTGGTTTAAGGGGAAAGAAGAAAGAAGGTCCCAGGATACCAACCCCACCCACAGTACTGAGCCTCCAGCAGTGGCCAGAATCTCTGGGCAGGCAAGGGACCTACTCTGGAGAGAGTACCTTGTGGGAAAAGCTGTGCCAGACTCATGGCCCCCAACTCAGGTGGTTGGGAAGAAGCTCAAGGAGAAGCACAGAGGAGGCAGCCAAGTCACAACAGTGGAGACACTCCATATTGCCACCCCCTACCTGAGGTTTTGGCCTCAGGGCACATCCTGCACTACAAGTTCAATTTAGCTGGGCTTAATCTCATCAAGTCTTCAGAGGGCAGGGAAGTTCAAGCTCCAATAACCCTATGCTCTTAGTGCCTTGCTAAGCTCCAAAGGTGAGAGCTGACAGAAAAGCTCAAACCCACAGATCCAATACACAATGAGAGGAGCAAAAGAGCAGGCAACTACGGAGATTGGGGGTGGGAAAAGGGGCAAATATGAGCAAACAAAAGGAAAAAAAAGAAATTACAATCAACAGCTTCTATCCAGGCAATGAACAAAAAGAGTAAATGGAACAGAGGAGGATCAAGGAACACAAAGCAAAAACACAGAAACTTCAGCCAATTGGACACAGGCTTTGGAAGAACTCAAAATACAATTCAAAACACAATTAAGAGAAGCTGAAGACAATTGGGAAAAAAAAAAACTAAAAACGTAACATAAGTCATCTGGAAACAGAGGCACTTGAACTAAAATGAGAAAACAGTGTCTTGAAAGCCAAAATTAAACAGCTTGAAAATGAGGCAAAGGAGATGAAGGATGAGGCAAAGAAAATGAAAGATGAGGCAAAGGAGATGAAAGATAAGGCAAAAAAGATAAAAGATGGCCTCCAAAGAAAATCAGACCAGAAGGAGAATGACCAAAAGCCGAGGATGAAATTCAGTCTTTAAAAACCAGAATACAACAATTAGAAGCAAGTGATTTCACAAGGCAGCAGGAAACTATAAAACAAAATTTAAAAATGAAAAAATTAAGGAAAATATGAAACATCTCATTCACAAAACAGAAGATGTAGAAAATTGTTCCAGGAGAGACAACTTAAGAATCATTGGTCTACTAGAAGACCATGGCAAAAGAAAAAGCCTGGACATTTTCCTACAGGAAATTATCCAAGAAAATTGTCCCAACATTCTAGAACAAAAGGGAAAAGTGGACATTAAAAGAATGCACAGATCACCTCCTGTACTTAATCACCACCTGACAACACCAGGAATATTATAGCCAAATTCAAGGACTAGCAGACCAAGGAAAAAAATATTACAAGCTGCTAAGAAGAAGTTATTCAGATACCATGAAACTACAGTGAGGACAACACAGGATCTGAATGAATCTACACGGAAAGACCAAAAGGCATGAAATATGATATTCTGGAAAGCAAGGGAACTAGGTTTATAAGCAAGAATCAACAACCCAGCAAAACTGACTATATTCTTACAGGGGAATGTATGATCATTTAATAAAATGGAAAACTTCCAAGCATTTGTATAGAAAAGACCAGACCTGAATAGAAAATTTGATGCTCAAACACAGAAAGCAATAGAATCATAAAAAGGTAATTAAGAAATGGGGAAAAAAAGAGAAACAAAACAAAAAAAAATATTAAGGGATCCAATAAGGTAAAAGTATTTGTATCCCTACAAGAAAAGATGATATTGGTAAATCTCAAAATTTGTTATTATCACTCTAGAAGAATTATAATTAGAGGGAACAGTAATGACCTGTATGGGATGAAATGCCAAGAAATAAATATGCATATAGATATATGTATGCATAAATATATAAAAATATAAATATGTGTGTATGTATATATATATATATATATATATATTAGTCTAAGAGAAATAGGAAAAGAAACAAAATGAAATAAATTTATATGTCACAAAGAAGCTCATGGCAGGGGGGAGAACCCCAATACACTGGAAGGGTAAATAGGTTGGAGATAGTAAATACTCAATTCTTATGTGCATTGGAATTGAGGCAAAGAGGGAAGAACAATCAGATACATCAGTGCAGAGAATTGATTTGTGCTCTATAGGGAAGTAGAAGGATAACAAATGGTCTGGTGGGGAGGGAAGAAATACAAGAGAGGGAGAGGGTAGAGGGGTAGTTTAAAAAGACTGTAACAAAAATAAGAGGGGAATAAGAAGTGAGAGGGAGTAGAAAGGGAAGTAAAATAAGGGTGGGAATTAGGGGGACTGATTAAAAACAAAACACTGGTGTAGAAGTAAATAGAAAAAGAAGAAAGGGCAGGAGTGGAAATAAAAATGCTGTGAAATATACAACTGGTAATCATAACTCTGTATGTGAATGGAATGAACGCACCCATAAAATTCAAGCAAATAGCAGAATGGATTAGAAACCAAAACCCTACCATATGCTGTCTATAATAAACACACTTGAGGAAGGTAAACACTCACAGAGTAAAAGCAAGAGGATGGCATCAAATCTATTGGGCATCAACAGATAAAAAGAAGACAGGAGTCACAATCATGATATCTGACCAAACCAAAGTAAAAATAGATCTAATCAAAGAGATAGGGAAGGTAATTACATCCTGATAAGAGGCAGTATAGACAATGAGGAAATATCAGTACTCAACATGTATGCACCAAATGGAATAGCATCTAAATTTCTAAAGGGGAAACTATTGTAGTTCAAGGATGAAATAGATACAAAAACTATACTAGTGGGAAACCTGAACCTTCCTCTATCAGAACTAGATAAATCAAACCAAAAAATAAATAAGAAAGGTAAGAGAAGTGAATGAGATCTTAGAAAAATTAGAGTTAGTAGATATGTGGAGAAAAATAAATAGGGATAAAAAGGAATACATATTTTTTTCAGCAGCACATGGTACCTTCACAAAGATTGACCATGGTCTAGGTCATAAATCCATTACAAACAAGTGCGAAAGAGCAGAAATAATAAATGCAACCTTCTCAGAGTACAATGCAATGAAAATAATAACTAGAAGGCCACATGAAGAGGCAAATCAAAAATTAATTGGAAATTAAACAATATGATACTCCAAAATTGGTTAAAGAACAAATCAGAGAAACAATTAATAATTTCATTGAGGAAAATAACAATGACGAAATATCCTTTCAAAATCTATGGGATGCATCCAAAGCAGTACTCAGGGGAAAATTTATATTCTGGAGTACATATATCAACTAATTAGGGAAGGCAAAGGTCAATGAATTGAGCATGCAAATAAAAAACCTAGATAGTGTACAAATTAAAAATCCTCAGATGAAGACTAAATTAGAGATCCTAAAAATCAAAGGCTAAATTAATAAAATTGAAAGTCAAAGAACTATTGATTTAATAAATAAGACTAGAAGTGGGTACTTTGTAAAAACAAATAAAATAGACAAAGTACTGGTCATTCTAATTCAAAAAAGGAAAGAAGAAAATCAAATTGCCAGTATCATAGATGAAAAGGGAGACCTCACCTCTAATGTAAAGGAAATTAAGACAATCATTAAAAATTATTATGCACAATTATATGGCAATACATATGGCAATATAGGAGATATGGATGAAAATTTACAAAATATAAATTGCCTAGACTAACAATGGCAGAAATAAAATTCCTAAACAATGACATATGAGAAAAAAGAAATTGAACAAGCCATCAAAGAACTCCCTAAGGAAATATCCTTAGGTCCAGATGATTTCACAAATTAATTCTATCAAACTTTCAAAAATAATTAATCCCAGTATTATACAAAATATTTGACAGAATAAGCAAATGAGGAGTTCTACCAAATTCCTTTAATGACACAAATATGGTATTGATTCCAGAGCCAGGCAGGTCAAAAACAGAGAAAGAAAATTATAGACCAATCTCCTTAATGAACAAAGATGCAAAAGTCTTAAATAGAATACTAGCAAAAAGACTCCATCAAGTCATCACGAGGGTTATTCATTATGATCTGGTGGGATTTATACCAGGAATTCAAGTATAGTTCAGTATCATGAAAACCATCCAAATAATTGACCATATTAACAAGCAAACTGACAAAAATCACATGATTATCTCAACAGATGTAGAAAAAGCCTTTGATAAAATACAACACTCATTCCTATTGAAAGCACTAGAAAGCATAGGAATAGAAGGGCCTTTCCTAAAAATAATAAACAGTATATATCTCAAACCATCAGCAAACATCATCTGCAATGAGGATAAACTCGAAGCCTTACTAATAAGATCAAGAGTGAAACAAGGATGCCCATTATCACCTCTATTATTTAACATTGTACTAAAAACACTAGCAGTACAATTAGAGAAGAAAAAGAAATTGAATGTATTAAAATAGACAACGAGGAGACCAAACTATCACTCTTTGCAGATGATATCATTATCTAATTAAAGAATCATAGAGAATCAACTAAAAAGCTAGTCTAAATAATCAACAACTTTTGCAAAGTTGCAGGATACAAAATAAATGTACATAAGTCATCAGTATTTCTATATATTTCTAACACATCTCAGCAGCAAGAATTAGAAAGAAAAATTCCATTTAAAATCACCCTAGACATTATAAAAACCTAGGAATTTATCTGCTGAGTCAAAAACAGGAATTATATGAACACAACTACAAAACACTCTCCACACAATTAAAACTAGTTCTAAACAATTGGAAAAACATCAATTGCTCATGGGTGAGACAAGGTAACATAATAAAAATGACAATCATACACAAATTAATTTACTTATATATATATATATTTCAATTTTGAGTTAGTGTCTACTTCCCTCCTAAACCTGATTCCCCTAGAGAAGGAAATCTACTTGATACAATTTATATATCCAAAGTCAACAAAAATATATTACCCTGTTATCCGTGTTTCAAAAGAAAAAAAAATATATAGAACAAATAGTATTTTAGTCTGCATTTAGATTTTTAAATGATAATTTTAATTTTTAAATATTTTTTCATGTTTACATGATTCATTTTCTTTTTCTCCCCTCTTCCCTTTCCCCTCCCAGAGCCAGCAAGCAATTCTACTGGTTAGTATAAATGTTATCACTTGATACTTATTCCCATCTTATTAATTTTTCCTATATAGCAATTTTTAAAGCCTAAACTCCAATTCATATACCCAAATATACATGTTATAAGTGATGTCATATATTTTACTTTTGTATTTCTACTCCCATAGTTTTTTCTTTCATTGTGGATAGCATTCTTTCCCCTAAGTTCTTCAGGAGTGTCCTGGCTTGTTGCATTGATATGAGTAGCAAAGTCCATTTCATTGTATTGTTCTGCAGTGTTTTACTTTCTGTGTACAATGTTCTCCTGGTTCTGCTCATTTCACTCTGCATCAGTTCAATGAGGTTCCTTCAGCTCATAGAAATCCTTCACAACATTAATCCTAACAGCACCATAGTATTCCACCGCCATCATATACCAATATTTGTTCAGCCATTCCCAAATCAAGGGACAAACCTTCATTTTCCAGTTTTTTGAAACCACAAAGAGCACAACTGTGAATATTTCATTAAGTCTTTTTCCTTATGATCTCTTTGGGTTACACACCTAGTAGTGGTATGGTTCGTTCAGAGAGTATGCATTCTTTGATGTGCATAGTCATATTGCCTTCCAGAATGACCGGATTAATTGACAACTCTCTCAGCAATACATTAGTGGCCTATTTTGCCACAATCTCTCCAACATTTATTATTTTCCTTTACTGTCATATTGGTCAAGCTACTACATGTGACATGATACCTCAGCATTGTTTTTATTTGCATTTCTCTAATTATAAGAGATTTAGAATACTTTTTCATTTCTTTATGGATAGTTTTGATTTCTTTATCTAAAAATTGCCTATTTAGGTCCCTTGACAATTTGTCAACTGGGGAATGGCTTGATTTTTTTCATAAATGATATAGTTTCTTATAAATTTGAGATATTACACCTTTGTCAGAGGTTTTCGTTATAATTTTTCCCCAATTTGTTGCTTCTGTTCTAATTTTGGTTGCATTGGTCTTGTTTGTATGTGAACTTTTAAATTTAATATAATCAAAATTATTCATTTCACATTTTATAGTGTTCTCTATCTCCTGTTTGATCTTGGAAGGGAGAAATGTGTTAATTATTAAAAAAGGTTGGACTGGGTTATATATTAAAATAGGGTCACCAGGAATTTATATTAATTCCAAAGAGATTCATTTACAATTTATTGACAAAATATAGGAAGAGTGAAGTGGGAAAATCAAAGAGAGGTTAGGGTAAGCTATCTAGCTTAAGGACTAAATAATTTACTCCCAGCCTCTGGCTCAACCTGGGCATGGGGAATTAGTCCTTCAGCCTTGGCAGAGCTGAGGAACTGGGGAAGTCTCTCAAGGGGTTAAATCTCTCCTGAGGCTAGTTTTTTTTTTCAGAAAATCCAATAGTTAAGAGTCAGCTTTTCACTCACCACATGTCAGTCCAAAGGAAAATATTTTAGAACAGCTTCACCAGGAACAGGATCTCAGGTTAAAAGGTCCCTTTTAAAGACACTTTCTTTTCCATCACTTCCTGTGTCTTCCTTTACTTTTTACATGGACAAATCATAGTCTAAAGGCTTGCTTGGGACTGCCCAGGCAATCAGTCAATTCTGACTTGCACCCACTATTGCACACATAGGTCACAGACCTCCCACTTAATCATTAAGTGGAATGTTACACTTTTTTGATGATTAGTTCTAAAAATGGGCAGATCTCCCCACTCAAGTTTACACTTTTGGTGATTAAATCTAAAAATTGGCAGGGATTGCAATCTAATCTTCACAATCAGGGGAAAGTTATTTAATTTCATTTTTGCAATCGGGGAAGAGTTAGATTTAATCTTCACAGTCTTAAATTCCTTCCTTTCCTATATATCTGACAGGTATACTATTCTATATTCACCTAATTTATTTATGATTTCATTTCCCTCTTTATATTTCAGTCATTTACCCACTCTAATCTTGGTATAGGATATAAGATGTTGATCTAAACCTAATTACTCCAATACTGTTTTGTAAAATTGAGATTTGAACTCTGGACTTCAATCCCCACAAACCCTTGCTCCACTTCCCCAAAATGCTTTGTAATCTCATGGAATTCTGAGGTGGGTGAGATCAAGAAGGTACTTAAGCTGATTGCAAAGGCTTTTGGTCTCTCTCTTTTTTGGACTTCCATTTTGGGGCAGATGTGGCTCTTTCCATAATGTAGGTGAGGTCTTGTCTAGGCCTCTGTGGCCTAGGCACCACGTGTTTCTTATCTTGTATTTTCTTTAATCCTTAATCTTCAATAAACCTCTAAAAAATAATACTCCTTGCAGAGAGAAACTAATTTCTACCTGCCTCAGTCTCCCCATATTCCTTAAATTTTAATCTTTACAGTTTTCCAATTCTCCCAGCAGTTTTTGTCCAATAGTCAGTAACTGTCCCCAAAGCTGGGATATTTGGGTTTATCAAATATTATCTTGCTACTGTCATTTACTGCAAGTCTATATTGCATTGATCAACACTTCTATCTCTAAGCTAGTACCATATATTTTTGATTATCACTGCTTTATAGTATAGTTTGAGATCTGGTAATTATAGGCCTCCCTCCTACACATTTTTTTCATTAGTTCTCTTGATATTCTTGATTTTTCATTCTTCCAGATGAACTTTGTTATAATTTTTTCTCATTCTATAAAAAAGTGTTTTGGGAGTTTGATAGGCATAACACTGAATAAGTAAACTAGTTTAGTAGGATTGTCATTTTTATTATGTTAGCTTATCCTACCCACGACCAACTGATATTTTTCCAATTGTTTACATCTAGTTTTATATGTGTGAAGTGTTTTGTAGTTATGTTCATATAATTCATGAATTTGTCTTGGCAAGTAGATTCCCAGATATTTTATCTTGTCTAGAGTAACTTTAAATGGAGTTTCTCTTTCTAACCCTTGTGACTAGGTTTTGTTGGAAACATATTTTTGTGGATTTATGTTGTACCCTGCAAATTTGCTAAAGTTATTTATTTTATTCTAGTAGTTTTTTAGTTGATTTTCTTAGATTCAATAGATATGCCACCATGTCATCTGCAAAGAGTGATAGTTTATTTTCTTCATTTCCTATTTTGGCCCCTTCAATTTCTTTTTCTTTTCTAATTGTTACTACTAGCATTTCTAGTACAATATTTAATAGTAGTGGTGATAATGGGCATCCTTGCTTCACTCCTGATTTTATTGGGAAGGTTTCTAACTCATCCCTATTGCAGTTGACACTTGTTGATGGTTTTAAATATATACTGTTTATTATTTTTAGGAAAGGCCCATGTTTTCCTTTCTAGTGTTTTCAATAGCAATGAGTGTTGTATGTGTCAAATGATTTTTTCTCCATCTATTGAGATACTCATGTGATTTCTATTGATTTGGTTGTTGATATGGTCAGTTCTGTAGATGGTTTTCTTAATAATAAACCATCTTTTCATTCCTCGAATAAATCCCACTGGGTGATTGCAAATAATCCTTGTGATAATTTATTATAGTGTCTTTCCTAGTAATATATTTAAAATTTTTGCATCTCTGTTCATTAAGGAGATTGTTATGTAGTTTTCTTTCTCTTGCTTTTAGTCTTCCTCATTTGGGAATTAGTACCATATTTATGTCATATACATAATTTGCTATGACTCCTTCTTTGCTTGTTTTATCATATAGTTTGTAGAGTACGGGAGCTAAGTTGTTCTTTAAATGCTTGATAGAACTCACTTGTAAATCCATCTGGTGCTGGGAATTTTTTTCTTGGGGAGTTCCTTGATGACTTGTTCAATTTCTTTTTCTGAGGTGGTAGTATTTAAATATTCTATTTCCACTTCTGTTAATCTAGGCAATTTATATGTTTGTAAATATTCATCCATTTCACCTAGATTGAAATATTTATTGCCATATAATGGGTGAAATAGCTCTTAATAATTCACTTAATTCCCTCTTTATTAGAAGTGAGATCACCCATTTTATTCATGACACTTTTAATTTGGTTCTTTTCTTTCTCTTTCTTAAATAGATTAACCATTAATATGTTTTTTTTATTTCAAAATATGAGTTCCTACTCTTATTTATTAGTTTAATAATTCTTTTACTTTCAATTGTATTAATTTCTCCTTTGATTTTTAGGATTTCCAATTTAGACTTTAGCTGAGGGCTTTTAATTTGTTCTTTCTCTAGTTTTTCCAGTTGTATGACCAGTTCATTAATCCCTCTTTTCTCATTTTTATTAATATGGGATATACTTTTCCCCCCATGCACAACTTTTCCTGTATCCCCAAAATTTTGATATGCTGTTTCCTCTTTGTCATTCCCTTCAGTGAACTCATTATTTGTTTTTATCATTTGTTCTTTAAATCACAAGTTTTGAAGAATCAGAATATTTAATTTCTAATCAATTTTTAATTTGCCTCTCAATGTACCCTTACTAATTATAATTTTATTGTATTGTAATCTGAAAAAGTTGCATTTATTATTTCTGATTTTCTGCATTAATTTGCAATGTTTTTATGCCCTAGTTCATAGCCACTCTTTGTGAATATACTTTGTGCTGCTGAAAAGAAGGTGTATTCTTTTTTGTCCCTATTTATTTTTCTCCACATATCTATTAACTATAAATTTCTCCTAAGATTTCATTCACATCTCTTGCCTCTTTCTTATTTATTCTTTGGTTTGATTTATCTAGATTTGATATAGGAAGCTTCAGGTCCCACACTAGTATAGTTTTACTATCTATTTCCTCCTTAAGCTCCATTACTTTCTCCTTTAAATATAGGGATATTAAACTGTTTGGTGCATACATGTTGAGCACTGGGATTTCCTCATTGTCTATACTTCCTTTTAACTGGATGTAATTACTTTCCTTATCTCTTTTAATCAGTTATTTTTACTTTGGCTTTGTGAGATATTGCCATTGCAATCCCTGCTTTTTTTTTCTCAGTGAATGCCCAATAAATTCTGCTCAACCTTCCAACCTTTATTATGTGTGTGTCTACTTGCCTCATATGTGTTTCTTGTAGACAACATATTCTAAGATTTTGTTTTTTAATCATTTGCTATCTGCTTCTAATTTGTGGGTGAGTTAATCCCATTCATATTCAGATTAACGATTACCACCTATGTATTCCCCATTATTTTGATTTACTATTTTAGTCCTGTTCTTTCTTCTTTCACTGTTTCCTATCACAACCAATGTTTTGCTTTTTAATCAGTCCCCCTTTTACCCACCCTCATTTTACTTTCCTTAAAAACCCCTCCCTTCTTATTCCCATTCTTTTTCTCTTTAAGATATATTAATCACCACCACCCATGACCTTTTCCTTCCTTTTAATACTCTCAGCTACACACACCCCTTCCTTATTTCCTTTCAACTTATCTGTAGGGTAAGACAGAATTCTATACCCCAACAAATCTGGCAGTTCTTTCCTCTCAGAACTAATTTCACAAGAGTAATGTTTAAATATTACCTATTACCACTGTGTTCTCCCTTCTTAAAATAGTATTTTCACCCCACCCATTCACCTCTTTATGAGTTATAATTTATCCTATTTTGATTCTTCCTCACAGTTTCTCTTAGTACATCTTTTTTGTGTCCCCCCAACATTTTTACATATCATCTTAAATAGCTTAATAACACAACCTCTGCCTATGAATATTTCTCCTATCTAATATGATAATGAAAACAATTTTAAGAGTTACAGATATCATTTTTTTCTTTATAGGAATATAATCAATTTTTCCTTATTGAAGCCATTAATTTTTTTCCTCTCTTTCTTATCTTTTTATGGTTCTCTTGAATTTTGTATTTGGACATCAAATTTTCTATTTACTTCTTATCTTTTCTTTAGGAATGCTTGGAAATCTACTTTATTAATTACCTATTTTTTTCCCTGAAATTATATACTTTGTTTTGATGGGTATGTGATTCTTGGTTGTAAACACAATTCTCTTGCCTTCCTGAATACTATATTTCAAGTCTTGTAGTCCTTTAGTGTGGAAGCTGCCAGATCCTGTGTAATCCTGACTGGTGCTCCTTGATATCTAAATTGTCTTGTTCTGACCACTTGGAATATTTTCTTCTTGGCATAGAAGCATTTGAATTTGGCTATTACATTCCTAGGGGATGTCTTTTGGGTATTTAATGTAGGGTGTTTTCTTTCAATATTTATTTTGCCCTATTCAAGAATATCAGGTCTGTTTTCTTGAAAAAATTTCTTGTAATATGATTTTGAGACATTTTTTTTTGTTATAGGCTTTCAGGTAGACCAATAATTCTCAAAATTTCTCTCTTGGATCTCTTTTCCAGATTAGTTGTGTTTTCAATTAGATATTTCATGTTTCCTTCTATTTTTTTCATTCTTTTGATTTTACTTTATTAATTCTTACTGTCTTATGAAAACATTATCTTTTAACTTGCCCAATTCTAGTGTTTAAAAACTGATTTTCAGCTATGACATTTTCTTGTTCCTGCTTTTCATGGCTTCCAGTAGGTCCAGTAGGTCAATTCTCGTCTCTTATTTACTTATTACTTAATTTGATTTCTGTGCCTCTTTTTCCATATGGGCAATTTTGTCTTTTAAACTGTTATTTTCTTTTTCTATTATTTTCATTTCTTTTTTCCACCTTTCTTCTCATTTTTCTTTTATCTTTCTTACTTGGTTCTTGAAATCCTTTTTGAGTTCCTGGAGAGTTTGTGACCAATTTCCTATTTTATTTTTTGGAAAGTTTAAATTTATTTGCTCTCTTTCACTCTCTGTACTTGCTTCTGTATTTTACTCTCTTACTCCATAGAAATTATCCAGGGTGAGACCCAAAGGGAGGAAAACCTGATAAAATGTAGAAAAAAAAAAGGCAGTAGCTCCAAAGAGAGTTCAGAGTTGTTTTGGTGTTTGGGAGGGTGGGTGGGTGGTTGTGGTAGGCAAAAAAAGCCTTGGCGGGAGAAATGTGGCTTAAAAATTTATTTAGGTTATCTTAAAAAAATCGAGAAAGTTTTTTCCCATCCCTTCTAGTTGTCATCAATGTAAAAGTTAAAATTAAGTCTCAATAATAAACATATTATATTTTAAGGGATTTATTAGTTATCATTAGAAATCAAGGAATACAATGGATACAAAATGAAGACCATGTGCCCATGGCTGATTAGCCCATTTCAAAATCCCCACTCACCATCATTACCATGATGACAGGAAGCCAAAGAGACTGATCAGGAACCCCCTCTCAATATTTATCACCTGTCTACAGGAAGTACATAATGACAGGAAGTCAGTGGGCTCCTGGGAAATGTAGTTCTTTTTTAGGGTAACAGATTTTCAATTATACACTACTTAAGTAGAAATTGCCAAAGCAGCTTTTGATTACTAAGTTCTTTTCAGTATTGTTTCCTCATTTTCCCATCCTCTTTCCTGATTTGGAACTACTTTAATATTTTTATCTGTTCCTGGTATGTAGGGAGTAAGGGCACTGTCTCAAACTTAAGAGATTTTTGCAGTGATATTTTCAAAGGTAATTCCGGTGTGTTACTAAGATGGTATAATCTGTGAAGAGTTGTAATCACTTCTTTCTTGCTCCTTATTATGGATCTTACCCAGTAGTAGTGTTTGTTCCCTTGGGGCTGGAAGTGATATAGCTCCTCAGGAGTTCTACTCCTTAACTATAAGTGTCCCTTTCCCTTTTAACTATTACATAGAATTGAGTATAATCAATGATGTTCCAAAAAGTTTTTGATCCTTTATATAATACGGGCAGGGGAATGCCCTGTAATCTCTTTCTAGCCTAAGCAATTGTTGTGTACCTTTAATGTCTCTGATTTGGGAGTTCCCAATGCTGCTACTGATTCTGATGCCCCCACCTAGTCCCACCACTGGAGTTTCATTGATGTGAGCTCTGTATGAGCCTCTTCCCCATGTTTCAGATTTCTCTTTCTGACCACCTATATTGCCTTGAAGTTGAAGAATGTCTTTTACTTTGAACTTTGAACTTTTGTTCTCTCTTACATTTCAGAATTAGATTTGAAACATTATTCTCACTCTCCCATCTTGGTTCTAGAACCTGAAGTTCTGCATGAATTTTCAAATACTAAAATATCACTTTTAGCCATGTATATAAAGAGATCATAGAATGAACAACATCTATAATAATTTATGGAAGCTTACTTTGTAATAGCAGAAACTGGAAACTAACAGAATACTCATCAGTTAGGAAAATGACCAAACAAATTATGATCTATGAATGTAAAGGAATATAAAAATGTGCTATAAAAAATGATGTGAAAAATATGTTAAAGAAACTTGATAACTGTATTAAAGTGATACATTTTGAAGTAAGCTGGAAGAAGGATACAACTGGTTTAATGACATCATAATAATGAAAACAAATAAGCAAATAATTAAAAATATGCATTGAATAACTCCTAGAAAGAACTTTGATTAAGTCAATAACCACCATTACAAAGGGTTAATAATAAAACAAACTTCCTCATGACAGAAAAAATATCAGAGTACAAATAAATAAACATATGCATATACATATAGGTATATTACATACATTTATGTATAAATGTAAATTATTTAAACCTATTAACATCTTTGATTTCAGTTTCTAAGGTCTCTAACTCTAAATTATTTTAACCATCCACTAATAATGATTTAGTTTAGATTCCACCATTTCTTAAGACTTCTTTTTATTTAAAACCTTGAACTTTGAAATTTCTTGTTTTGAGGTTTTGTTGGTCTTCTATATTCATATTGTACATGTTTTATAGATACATATTTGTATATACAACAAATATATAATGTATACATAAGTGTATATATTTGCATATATATAGCACATATTTAAATATTATATGTGCTAGAATTTCTTTTGTACTTGATTATATCCATTTAACACAAGGTTTTCTTTTTGTTTTATTTCTCTTCACTCCTCCCTAAGAGGGGAAATTAATAGGAGAGAAAATAGATTTTTTAAGTTAAAAATAATTTTAAAATACGTTACATGGTTTCTTTTGATCTTAGAGTTGGGATATAACAGATAATTCATATCCACCTTTGTTCAAAGAATGAATCCTATCTGTAAATTGACATTAATTATACCCTACCATACCGGAAAATTTCAGTATTAGTGGAAAAAAACCCATTCACATCTTGTCTATATCATTCCTTGACTTCAGTTTCTAATATCAGTATCTTCCCATGACTTTACCTATACTCTAAGAATGGTATAACTTAAAGTTCACCATTCTTCAAGAATTATTTTTCTTTAACATCTTGAACTTTGAAATATGTCCTTTTCCCATAGTTTGTTGGATTTCCATCTCTCCCAATTTATTCCTTCAAAATTTGTTCCTTATCACTATTTTAATATTTATCACTTGAGTCATTTCCACTTGTAAAAAAGAGGAAAATTCAGTAAAAATGATGTCAATATTAGTGATCATCAGAATGAACTGAGTAGCAAGAAAGATTATTTTTTGAGTTAATGAGCAAGAGGGAAGATGATGATGAAAGTAGAGATAAGAATGGTGTTCAGAATAGATAGAAAGAAAGGACAATCTGGAGAGCAAAGATAGACCTGCTCAAATCTCATCTTTTTTATTTATTTAAATATTTCCATTGACAAACAAAATATGTGCGAAATGTGGAAGAATAGAATAAGTTAGCTAATTGGCACTTGAAAAACCAACTGAGAAAGTGGTCAAATATTTTCTGGATTCCTTCAAAGAAGTCAACACTAGGTTTCAATAAATACCATTCCATGGGCTCAGAAAAAAATATTGTGCATATAACTAATAATCAAATATCAGAAATTTTTAGAATGTCATCTTTATGAAATTTGAAAATTATTTATTCACATTGAAAAGATAGCATGTGTTGCTTAAGAGCATCAAGATGGAAAGATATGTCAATTGTCCATAATAATGGTCTCAATCTAGTAAATTAGAAACTAAAGGAAATAGGTACAACATCCTAAATTTGAGTTCTAGAAAAGCAAATGCAAGACAGGTGGGATATAGCAAAACAATGATACCATATAATTAAGAGCATGAAATATAAAAAAAAATTAATAAAACCTTAGGGTGTATATTGTCTAAGACAAAGAAGATGATTATTTAAATATTCTATGCTGCTTATGCCACTTAGTCTGCATATTATGCTCTTTTCTGTATGCTATATTTTGAATAAGGACCTTTTATATTATCATATTTTCTTTCACTGATACTGACTAATTTCTCTTTCTTAAAATGAAAACCTCTAATTTATTGCAGAGTATTCTGATCTATGAGGAGAATAAATGAAGGTGATATGTCACCAGATATATGTTGTGATTGTAACAATGGTAATAAGATTAGTTTTAATAATATACTAATATATATATATATATGTATAGGTGAATATATATATATATATCCATATAGATATTTTTAAGATAATAGAATTAATTTTAGAAAATATGAGAAAATTGAAACCAATCATACATATTTTCATTTCTTTTTTTTTTAAATTGCATCTGATATTACTATTTGCTAATGTCATAGAGAATAGTAAATATGGCCTCATGGATAAAAGGAGGCCTAGGAGCCAGGAAAGCCCACTCATATCCTATTTCTGATACTTACCAGCTATGTTACCTTAAGGAAATACTTTTAATTCTTGGTGCTCCATGTGTCTAAGAACAGAAGATACAGAGGTAAATTGGAAGAGGGAGTACTTTCATATTGTAGTTTCCCATATCACTGGAATTAAAGTATTAATTCTTCATTAACCATATTGTAAAAGACTTTTTCCCTCTAAAAAGCATTTATATTTTTTTACTCTCATTTGTCAAATTATCTTGCCAATGAAAAATTTGACTATTAAGACAAGGAGATTTTGATTAAATCAGTGCCATCTACCAAGGGAAAATGTACACCACAACAATAGCAAAAAAAAAAACTGTGATAAAATTTAACAAATTAAAATTTCATCCTAATAAAGGATAGTAAATGAAATGCTTGCCTAAAAATTTCATTCACTATAAACATCCCATATTTACTGCCAACTATTTCTTAAAAAAATAAAACTATAAAAATATTTATATAATAACTTTTCTGAACTTTCTTTTTCAATTAAATATTTCTGACAGTACCCACATATGGGGTGCTCAAGGAGGAGTAGTATCTCTGGTATGAAGGGCTTGTCGTGCCCTCCTAGGGCAGCTCTCCAGCCTCTCACCCTCACCTGACACGCAGCTCTCACTTGTGGCTCCCAGTAGCTGCTAGCATGTGGCAGTGGCCACACCCCGGGCAACGGTTTTGACAGGCAGGCTAAACCTTGTGAGGGTAGCCATCGGGTCATAGACCTCTGGTGAACCAGGGCTGCTTCGGCGGAACAGGAGGAAGAAACCAACAAGAAGGTTCAACGGCTGAGAGGGCAACACAGCAAAGCACTGTGGAGTGCTTAGGGTGTGTTGGAGCACAAAAGACAACATGGCCATCCAATGCAGCTGAGGAAGTCTCCAGGTGTAACGACTTTTCGTGCCAATGGACCCAGACTTCCAACGCCGAGAGAGTGGGACTGTCTCTGTGCATTGACTTTTCCACTTAAATCTCCTTCATGCACAAGTGTTTTTGTGCACACTCATCTACATCACAGATGAAAGCACACAAAGACAATTGTCATTCTCTGTTACCAAGAGACTACTACTACTACCCACAACAAAGTTCTGGGAAACCATACCTCTAACAATAAATGTTCCCTGGGGCTCTGTCCCAGACCATCATAATTGTTTATTTTCATTTAATGATATCATCAGATAAAAAAATTCAACTACAATCTCTCTGTTGATGATTCTCAGATGTCCATGTCCATCTCCATCCTCTCTCTTAACTTCTCATCTGGTATAGACAAATATCTATTGAACATTTGAAACCATGTCTTTTAGACACCTTGAACTCAAGATACCTAAACTGATTACATCCCCCCCCACCCAACCCTTCAATTCCAAACTATCTTATTACTGTCAAAAGAATTACCATCCTCCCAGTAACCCAGGATGACAATCTATGTGTCATTCTTAACTGCTCATCTTCACTTACCCCCCCCCATAAGTAATCTATTCAATTTTAATTTTCTACAGTTCTTACAACCTGTCCCCTTTTCTTCTTTGATACTGCCATTATCTGGGTATAAGTCCTCATCATCTCACCAATTGTTTCTAATATTAAATTTTTAAAAATCCCATGTTTTACATTTAGAGCCCTTCAAAACCTTGTTCCCTTCAACCTTTCCAAACCTTTTACACCTTCTCATTCCCACATACTCTGCAATACCGTGACAATGATCTCATACAGGAGACTCTGTCTTCTTACTTAATCTGTTTTCATTGGCTTGCCTTCATGCTTGTATTCTTCCTTCATATCAGTTTCTTGTATTCCCTGTCTTTCTCCAAATGCAGGATAAAATCCCACCGTAATCATTTCCCAATTACCTTTAAAGTTAGAATTTTCCCTTTGCTGTTTATTTCTACTTTATCTTGGATATACCTTGTTTGTATAGAACTGTTTCTATGCTTATACTGAGCTCTTTGAGATAAGGGACTTGCTTTTCCTTTCTTTGTATTTTCAGAGTTTACCAAAATGCCTCCAATTTTATAGATACTTAATAAATTCTTCTTGATTGACTGAGTGGGTAAAATGCATCAAATATCAAAAATAAAATGTTTTGTCTTAATCCACAATGACTAATCATGAGTTGATGACAGAATAGTGCACTTAAACTTTTATGCAAATCAGTTTGTGTGTACAAACAGCATCAGAACAAACTACCAATTAATTTTCCAAAAGGCTACATTCTCACACATTTTATATTATAGTCTCATGAGCTAACTTTAAACACTTCCAACACCTACATTTAGCTAAAACATCAGAAAATACTGTGAATTTCACTTATATGAAGCTATGATTTAATTGATGTGGGTACTTCCTCTGTCAATATAGTTCACAACCCTTCTAATCCTCCACATCTTATACAATTCTTTCTCTAAGTCATTAAGAAAGGGTCCATCCTAAAAGTCCTTGCCCTTGCCTAAGGGCAAGAAACTGTCCTTTTGTAATTTTAATATTTTCAGAGTACATCTGTGAATTACACAGAAATATCAAAATACTTATATTAAAATAAGTCTACTTCTAGTTACTTCAAATTTTTTCTAGGACCTATGCTTTTATATGTTTGTCATTCCTTTCACTAATATCAGAGTTTTTGTTGTTTAATCATTTTAGTCCTGTGTGACACTTCATAAGTGTATTTGGGAGTTTCTTGGCAAATAAAACTGTTAAATAGCTTATAATTTCCTTTTTCCAGTTCATTTTACAGATGAGAAAACTGGAGCAAACATGGTTAAGTGACTTGTCCAGGGTTCTACAGTTAATAAGTGGCTGAAGTCAGATTTTTTAACTAATTAAAGTGTTTTCTTCATTCCAAATCCAGGCCTCTATCCAATGCACCACCTATCTGTCCTCTGATGCAAGCTACAGCCCCTTTAGTTATTTGCTGGTAAATATTTAATAGCTGGGTCTCTGTGGAAAATGTATAGATGACATACTTGTAAATTTAATCTTTATTATTTGCATTTTCTCCATCAGATTCTTAAATTTAGGCAATAATTAAAACAATAAATCCAGCTATAAAATCTAATACCTGACAATTCAACAAGTATAAATATTCACACTGAAAATTTAGCTCTCATGAACTGAATTGAATTAGCTTCATCATAGCCCTATCACTAGGTAGGTAGATCTCATGATTTAATTGATTAAAATAAATTGCCATTTTATAATTATGCAAGTGTTAATGACATAACTGAACTTACTGAAGATGGATGTCTATGATAAGCATATAATTTATATCTGAACTAGTGTTTGATGTCTTTCCAGATTAATGGGTTCCCTCTGTATTTGGACTTACTATTTCAACCTTCGGGAATCCAAGTTAACTTCCATGTTAATATATGTCACTTATGTATGACAATGATTATTATTAGATAGTTCATCAAGGACAGGTATGTGATACAGTGAAGAGGGTACTGAGTCTGGAGTCAGAAACTCATCTTCCTGATTCCAAATCTGTAACCTGGATGAGGAACTGGAAAACCACTATACTCTCTTTGCCAAGAAAACTTCAAATTGCATAATGAGGAGCCAGATGCAACTGAAATAATTGAAGAACAAAAACAATAACAACATTATACCACAACCATATGACACAACTTGTTCAGTTATTTTCCAATTGATGTATATCAGCTTGATTTCCAATTCTTTAGAGATAGCTAGATGATGCAGTGGATAGGGTGGTAGGCCTAGAGTCAGGAGGACATGAATTCAAATTCAGCTTCAGACACTTTCTATCTATATGATGTTGGACATGTCATTTTACCCTATTTGCTTTATTTTTCTCATCTGTAAAAGGAGGTAGAGAAGGAATGGCAAACCATTCCACTATCTTTGTTTGGAAAGCCAAAAAATAGGGTCATGAAGACTTAGACACAACCAATGAAATAAACAGAAACAACAAAGACTCCTTCTAACTTTTGGGAGTAACTAGGTGGTACTGTGGATAGAGACCCAGATCCAGAGTTAAGAAAACTCATTTTTCCAAATTCAAATGTGACCTCACACGCTTAATACTGTGGGACTATGGGCAAGTCACTTAACCTTGTAAAATAAGCTGGTTTAAAAAATTACAAAATAGTCACTGAACATTGCCCCTAATATTGAAGTTCTATTTTTCTATGAGGTCCAAATTTCCTAATTTTTTGATAAAGAAATGATTTCATGAATTAATGATGATACACTGTACAATTATGTGCCAAGCACATTACTAAATGCAAGGGAATTAAATTAAAATTAAAACATGCGCACATGCATACATGTAAGCACATACACACAAATACATTTTGCATTCTAAGAAATTTATCAAAATATTTAAGGAAATGGTAACTAGGAAGGTGTGCTTTAGTTTGGAAAATTATAGAGTTGGTGAATGAATCATAGGGAAATTATTGAAACATCAAATCCAGAAAGAGTAGAGTGAATTAAGTAAGAGCAGTAGAGAGCAAGGGAACAAGGTGGGAAAGAACAAGAGAGAATAATGGTTTTCATCTGAGAAATTTTAATTTGTTCACTTTCTAGTTTTTTAATATGCATGCAAAATGTATTGTCCTCTGCCCTCCCTAATTTGTTAATATATGAACTCAAATATATAAATTTCCCCCTAAGTACTGCTTTGGCTATATCCAATAGATGTTGAAAGGATGTCTTATCATTATCATTTTCTTCAATGAAATTATTGTTTCTATGATTTATTCATTAACTAACTGATTTTGGAGAATTTTATTATTTAATTTCCAAATAATCTTTGATTTGCCTCTCCATGTACCGTTACTAATTATTATTTTATTGCATTGTGATCTGAAAAGGTTGTATTTATTATTTCTGCTCTTTTGCACTTCTTTGCAATGTTTTATGTTCTAGTAAATGGTCAATCTTTGTGAATGTGTATTTCTTTTTGTCCCTATTTATTTTTCTCCACATATCTACTAATTCTATTTTTTCTAAGATTTTATTCACTTCTCTTACCTCTTTCCTATTTATTTTTTGGTTTGATTTATCTAGTTCTGATACAGGAAGATTCAGATCTCCCACTAGTATAGGGTTTTTTTTTATCTATTTCATCCTTGAGCTCCACTAATTTCTCCTTTAGAAATTTGGATGCTATGCCATTTGGTGCATACATGTTAAGTACTGATATTTCTTCATTGTCTATACTACCTTTTATCAGGATGTAATTACCTTCCCTACCTCTTTTAACTAGATCTATTTTTATTTTGGCTTTGTCAGATATCCTGATTGTGACACTTGCCTTATTTTTCTCACTTTATGCCCAATAGATTTTGCTCCCTCTGCTTAACTTTACCATATGTGTGTATACCTTCTTCATGTGTGTTTCTTGTAGACAGCATATTGTAGGATTTTAGCTTCTAATCCACTCTACTATTTGCTTCTGTTTTATGGGAGAGTTCATTCCATTCACGTTCAGAGATATGATTACCAGCAGTGCATTTCCCAGAATTTTGATTTCCACTCATAGTCATGCCCTTTCTTCTTTCACTATTTCCTTCTACACCAGTGTTCTGTTTTTAATCAGTCCCACTAATTCTCACCCTCATTTTACTTCCCTTTCTACCCTCTCCCCTTCTTAGTCTCCTCTTATATTCTTTATGGTCTTTTTAAACTACTCTCCCACCCTCTCCTTCCCTTGTATTGCTTCCCTCCCCACCAGTTCATTTTTTACTCTTCTATTTCTCTATAGTGTGTGAATCAGTTCTTTGCCCCAATGGATCTGATTGTTCTTCCTTCTTTGAGTCAATGTCAATACACGTAAGAATTAAGTATTTCCTATCTACAACCTCTTTACCCTTCCAGTATACTGGTGTTCACACCCACTCCCACCATGAGCTTCTTTATAACATATAAATTTAATGCATTTTATTTTTTCCCATTTCTCTTAGTATTAACTCTTTTTTACCTCTGCTTATATATAATATATATATATATATATATATGTCTTGGCATTTCAATCTATGCAGTTTGCCACTATTCCCTCTAAGTATAATTCTTCTAGCTACCCAGGCAATAATAACAATTACAAATTTTAAGTTACCAATATCCTCTTTTCTTGGGATACAAATCATTTTTTTTATAAAAACCCTTTCTTTCCATCTTGGAGTCAATACTGTGTATTGGCTCCAAGGCAGAAGAGTGGTAAGAGCTAGACAATTGAGGTCAAGTGACTTGCCCAGGGTCACACAGCTAGGAAGTAGCTGAGGCCAGATTTGAACCTAGGACCTCCCATCTCTAGGCCTGGCTCTCAATCCACTGAGCTACCCAGCTGCCCCTGATACAAATTATTTTAACTTATTGTGTTCCTAAAAAAAGTTTCTTTGATTTTCTGTTTTTTTTTTCATGTTCTTAATTACCTTTTGGTGATTCTCTTGAGTTCTGCTTTTGGGTATCAAATTTTCTGTTCAAGTCCAGTCTCTTCTTTATGAATGCTTGGAAGACTTCTATTTAATTAAATGACCATAATCCCCCCTGCAATAATAGAGTCAGATTTCCTGAGTAGTCCATTCTTGTTTTGAAACCTAGTTCCCTTGCTTTCCAGAATATCATATTCCATGCCTTTTGGTCATTCAGTGTAGATACAGCCATATTCTTTTTTATCCTAACTCTGGTTCCATGATATGTAAATGACTTCTCATTAGCAGCATGTAATATTTTTTTTCCTTGGTCTGGTAGATCTTGAATTTGGCTATAACATTCCTGGGTGTTGTCTGCTAGGGATTAAGTATAGGAGGTGATCTGTGGATTCTTTCAATGTTCACTTTTCCTTCTTGCTCTAGGATTTTGGGGCAGTTTTCTTGAATATGTTCCTGTAGAATGAAGTCCAGGTTTTTTCTTTTGTCATGATCTTCCAGTAGACCAATGATTCTTAAGTTGTCTCTCCTAGAACTGTTTTCTAGATCTTCTATTTTGTGGATAAGATGTTTCATATTTTCTTCAATTTTTTCATTTCTTGGTTTTGTTTTATAATTTCCTAATGCTTTGTGAAATTGTTTGCTTCTGGTTTTGGATTCTAGATTTTATAGACTGAATTTCATCCTTGGATTTTTGGTCATTCTTGTTCTGATCTGATTTTCTTTAGAGGTCATCTTTCATCTTCTTTGCCTCATCTTTCATCTCCTTTGCCTCATTTTCAAGCTGATTAATTTTAGCTTTCAAGACATCATTTTTGTTTCCAGATGATTTTTTGCTTTTTAAGTTATTTTCTCACTTGTCTTCAGACTCTCTTAATTGTTTTTTTAATTGTATTTTGAGTTCTTCCAAATCCTGTATCCAATTCACTGGAGTTTCTGTGGTTTTGCTTAGTGTTCCTTGTTCCTCCTCTGTTCCATTTGCTTTTTGTTCACTTCCTGGATAGAAGCTGTCGATGGAATTTCTTTTTTCTTCTTCTGTTGATTACTCATATTTCCCCCTTCTTCCTCCCCTGTAGTTGCCTATAGTCTTGCTCCTATCATTATGTGCTGGATCTGTAGGTTTGGGGTATTCTATCCTGAGGGGGCTTCTTCTCTGTTACACTGATTGATTAGGTTAGTCAGATCTTCCACAGCTGACAAGAGGAGCTGAAAAGGAGCTGGGCTTCCCACCCTGATGCCAAGGTTGTTGCCTGAGTTTTTTGCAATTTTTGCCCTTGAACCTTAGTTAGCAAGACTCTCAGGTCAGTCTGTGGAGGAGGAGTATTGGAAGTTGAGCTTTTCTGCCCTCTGAAGGCTACTTATATGCCCTATTGATGAGATTGAGCCATGGTGGAGTTGATCTTCAAAGCTGGATGTGCTCTGAGGCCAAAACCTCCAGAAGGGGTGGCAAGATGGAGCATCTTTGCTGCAACTAGGCTGACTACTTTGATCTTCTCCTCCAGCTGACTCTATGTCGCCTGTGTTCTATGCCCTGAGCCTGGCACAGTTTTGCTGGCAAGGTACTCCCTCTGGAGTTGTTCCCTTTCCTGCCCAGAGATTCGAGTCACAGCTGAAGGCTCAGCACTGTAGATGGGGGAGGGGTCCTGGATCCTTCCTTATTCCTTCCCCTTCCTTCCCACATGTTCTAGAATTCAGGCTTTTTGGGGGGCATATATTTAAGTTGAGTCCAGGAGGAGGTCTCCTAGCTATTTTCTGTTGTTAGATTTGATTTACAGTCCCCTTGAAGCATTGTATTTTTGATAGGTGAGGAAGGGTTTACAGATATCTGAACTGTTGCTGACTCTAAGTCACCATCTTGACTCCACCTCCTTGTATCAGCAGAGAATATTGGGGTAAGAACATGAATAGGATGCATCATAGTGGGCATAGGCTTACAATGATTGGGTGAATTTTTACCCATATTATGCTCAAAAAATAATATAAGGAAGATGTTCATGATGTTGATAATAATAATAGTCTGAATTTATGAGGTGCCTACTATGTGTCAAGCAGTATGATAAGCTCTTTATAAATATTATATCATTTGATCCTTAAATAACCTTTGTATGTAGATGCTATTATCATTATTATATTATTATTCTCATTTTACAGCTGAGGAAAACTGAAGCAGAAAGTCACTTTTATGGGGTCACACAGCTAATACAGGTCTCAAGTTAGATTTTAATTCAGAATTTTCTCTGTCCACCCTTCTATACACTGTGCCATATAGTTGCCTTTAATGATGGCATATTTGAAAGGTATTTTAAAAAGAGCATTAAAGAAAAATATGACTAGAAAAATTAGCTGAGCAAGTTATATAATGAAAGAGGAATATAGTACATATCCTTAATGGTTTACTGTTACACATGCAGAAATATAAAGGCTAGGGAAGATCTGTATCATGATGAATAATTCTCCATGGAAGTTTTAAGTAAAGATTAGCATAAGATGAGAACATAAGTATAGGAAACCATAGGTACTAGTAGATAGAATGATCAATATATTGAAAGGAATGACTTAGTCATTCACATTAGTGATATGTGGGTAAAAAAGACCCCTACCCAATTATATTTGATTGGATTTTAGTGATAGTGATAGGTTTAAGATAATCAGTATTGTTATTCTAAAGTGATTAGTATAAATTCCATTATAATCTTAATACAATCAGTAAAATTCCTAATTTTCCAAGGATTTCCAAGTAAAGCATAAAAACTGATTCTAATGGGATATCTAACCCCTCCCTAAGATTGTACTTCCCTTTATGATAAGATGCTGACTATATGGATCTCATTTCCAAATATGGCACAAATATCATGCCCCCTTTCCTGTTTGGAAATAGTCATCTCTTCCCCCTGATCATATGAGAGAGAGGTAACGGTCACTTGACTTGACTAAGTAATTAGTCAAAGGACTAATATGGGCTTTCTGAAATGAAGTAACCAATCAGATTTGTAATTGGGTAACTGTTTCTACAATAAGGTCTATATGATGTTATGCCTTGTGATCTTGTATGGAAGTATTCATTTTGTTATAAGAACCAGGTCTCAGCCTCTAAGTATTGTCTTTTGGTAGTGTCCAACAATGTAATACATGAAAGAGAATTTTTTTTGGAGGACTTGGCCCTCTTCCAATAAAATCTAACTTTCTACCTTGACGGCGAAATTTGTCTTTTTGACTTTATTTGCCTAAATTGTCTATATGGAGTCTGTTGGTTTCTATTTCACAACAGATTTTTAAAAATGGTAGTTATCACTGATCATATGAAAATTCATTTGTCAAAATATTAAATTTTGATCAGATTATATTTTATTATAAAACTATCATCATTTTGTTAAAATAAAATTTTAATATGGAAAAAGCAAAGATTGTAGAGTAAGGATGGAACTTTGAGGAATGTTTTCTAAATTCCATCATTTATTAAATAGGAAGAAACTAAGGATTGAAGGTTAGTGTCTTGTTTAGGGACCTAAAAGTTATATGTTACATTTGTGATTTGAGGTCAAAGACTCTAACTCCAAATCCCATAATCTTATAAAAGCACAATGTTATATAGGATATCTAGTAAGGCTACAATTTTGTAGGTTGATATGAGAAAAGTTCAGAAAATCTGAGAACTAAACAAACACATTAAAAATTTGGCAGCAAACAATTTCTTTTAAAATCAGTCCTGGTTTAACTATTTTAAGCTTTTTACCACACATTCTATTCAATTAAATGAGTATCATGCTTCATTTAGTCCGTGCATAAAGAGGAGAGAAGAACTTAATGTAGAAAAATCATAGATTCTGACATTAGAACAAATGGGTAAAAGCCCCTTTAAAACTTCCTAGGTATCCAATCCTCAGTATCACTTCCTGTTTTTCAATTTCTTCTTTTATTCAAGATGGGAAAAAATTTTGGAAAAATTTATAGGGCATCTGTGAGCAATGTACAAGATAAGATAAAAAGCAAAAGTACACGTTAATTATAAATATTTAATACTTTTCAATGGATATTTTAAAGTATAATCAAAAAAGTAAACACTGCCATTCACAAAGTCTGATTGTACAATAAATCAAATTCATTTCCAAGTAATTTTATGAAAAAGTGACAAATATCTTTGACGTTCTTATTTTACTATTTCAACTCATTTACTTGTCCTTTCAAGTTCTTCTGCAGTTAATCAGTTTTTTAAGATTTGTTATGCTTTAGACATTGTTTTCAGTGTAGGCAATGATGTAAAATAAAATAAAATCATCTCTATCTTGTAATAAAACTGCCAAATTCACTGTTCATCATGCAAATATTTATGAGTTTGTTTAATATATTTTCCTCTATTTGTTTCTGTTCCTTTAGGCCAGGTGGATTATTATGCTGACCAATAATCAGGCAACTGGAGAGATGGTTTTACATGTTGCTAGGAAACTTTACCTGCACAGTCATAAATCATCTCTTTTGGTCATTCATTAAAAAATTCTTTAAAATAAAGCCTTTCATTTGAATTTATGATTTTTAAAAATATCTCATATGCTAGATTACTAAAATACCATTATTAAAAAGACCATAAAACTATTATATTATATTGCTAATGGAAATATGATTGAATTAATTATAAAGAATATGGCCTTGCCATACTATAAATGTGTATTCAATATAAAGGCCTTCAAAGCCCACACATTTTCTATATATGATACTTTGAAAACTATTTCCACTTGCTTAATTTTTCAAAATTAATTTAATCTATTTTTTGTCTTATGAAAGTTATATTTTTATCATATATATTTAGATGTAAAATCAGCCTAATAATTCATCATGTACTTTATATTTGGAAAATCATAATTTCCCTATATTTTAGAAAAGAACAAACATAAACAATGTTACATACAAACAATGCTACATGCATACAAACCAAAAATTAAAAAAAAAATCTCATTGCTACCAAAGACCTGGATCTGTCAATTCAAATCAGAAATAGATTTGGTGTTATCAATGATATATTGAAGCTATGAAATATTATCAAAGAAATAGTAAAGAAGATTCATTGCTATCTGATTTCCTGTTGCATACTAAGAAACATAGAGCCATTCAATCTGATTTCCAACTGAAACTTTCTATACTTCTAGTCTCCCCTACTAGAATTTGAGCTCTTTGAGAGCCAAGACAATCTTAGTTTTGAATTTGGGTCACCAGAATTTCTCATAGTGTTTTGAACAGGAGTGATTAATAACTACTTTTTCATTTTTAATTAATATAAACATACAAATATTTAAATGCATTTTTGAGGTGAAAAGATCATAGAAATTCAATACATTGTTGTTGTTGGAAGCACTGGAACATGTAGATACAGTGGAAAAAAGAATTTCCTCCAGTAGGAGGTAGAATAATAGAACTTGGCTTTGAATTTCTTGTCCTAGATTTTTGCAGGTCATCTTATTTCTCGTATTCTTAATTTCTTCATATTTTAAATGACAGAGGTCAAATAGAAGATCTGAATGGTCTTTCGTAGCTTTAAGTTCATTTCTTTATTATTAAGTTGTTGAAGAACACAGGGTTTGCTTTGTAAATGTCCTTGAATAAATTCGAGATACTTTTATTTTTCCATTTCTGAGGTCCATAGCTGTTTCTGTGTCATCTTACTTGTTTTGTTTTCCTGTTTAACTTTCTGTCTTTCAGTAAATAGCTTCTCTTAACTCTAGCCTTCTCCTTGCAGATACTTTACATCAGGCCAAATTTATGAAGATATTAATTTTGGATATTGGGGAAATCCCAGTCATTCAACAAGTATTTATAACACACTTATTTTGTACAAGGAATTATGCTAAATTTGGCATTACAAAGAAAGACAAATGTATTATTCATGCTTACTAGGAGTTCACATTTTAAAAGGACAGAAATGATATCAAAATAACTATATCCATATAAATTACATAGATTGTTAAGTGTAAAGCAATAATCACCACTGAGAAAGACACAAGAATGTGGGATTGAGGAGGTTCTTGCCTAGGTTGGGGCATGAGTAAAGAGTCATGCTGCAAAAAAAAAAAAAAAAAAACTTTAACAGAGAATTTTATAATCAATCCTGGAAGTAACCACAAACAACTAGATTCAGACCTACAATGGAGGGTAATCAATTTGTAATGAAAGGTAAAGAAAGATAAGTTGTGAACAGATCTGAGGCATGGAGATCATCAAGAAAGCTATTGTAATATACAAAGGGTCAGGAAATAAGTGCCTGCACTAGGTTGATGATCTTATGAATGGAGAGAAAAATATATATACAATACATGTTGTAAAGGTCGGAACAACAAGACTTGAAAAGTGATTGGAAATATATGGGGGTGTGAGAAGAAACATAAGTGAGGAGTCAAAGACGACAGCTAGATTGTGAGCATTAATGGCTAAGATATTGGTAATATTCTTTGCATCGATAGGAAAGAGAGGAAGATGTAAGAGTTTTGTGGGGGAAAATAATGACTTCTCTTTGAGATATATTCTCTCCAGAATAGGAATAAATGGATAAAATTGATTATACTGTGAAAATTTCCTTATCATACTGGTCTCAGTGAAAAATAAAATAAAGTAAATAGACATAATCCAGATCCTCGATACTATGAAACAGCTCCTGAGGGCTATAAAAACTTTACCTCTAAGTAAACCTTTGGGTTTATTCAGCAATAGGAGAGTGGTACTGCCTATGTAACCCATTGAATGATTAACTGAACTCATCATGAACACCAATAATACTTAAACTGAAGCATAGGTTCAGTTGCATGTCAGGTAGGACCAACAGCTCAAAAATCACAGAAATCATCCTACTGACAATAGGTCTACTGATTTCAGCCATTCTGCTTTTGGGGATGCTGAATGACAAGTGTTCCTAAGAATCCTTGCAATTAATTGCTTCCACTGAGGAATGAGGGCCACTATCAGTACCTAATAATTTAAAGCTAAATCTTAATCTAGAATGATAAAACATATAAGTATTATTTAAAAAATCAGTATCCTTGTCACTCATACTTCAAACTTGTATTTTCTACTGATTTTTTTCAAAATCCACCTTTAGTTTTTCATTATATAAAAACAAGTAGTTACTTCAAATATTTAACAATCAGTTTAATTCAACTAAATCAATCACATGTTCACAAGAAATATATGGTGATATATTTTTTTTCTGTTATTGAGAAGCCAAAAGAAAATGTTCTTTTAATTTGTAATCAATTTGAAAAATTAAAAACTGAACTACAAAATGTTAATATAACAAAATTTCCCAATTTATCTAGACCTAATTTTTAATAAGAATCAGATAAATTAAATGAGCTAATATATAGGAAAAATAAGAATTCCTCTCGTCTGTACAGTCCTTTGGTTTCAAGAAATTTTTCAGTGATAATAATAAATAAATAATAAAGATCCCAAACTTATTCTTGAAATTATCCATATCCCCTTTTTAAGTATCAATATTTGCTCATGTTTCTAGATAGCGTGTGGTCATGGAATATCATGATACTTGAATAATTAAAGTTGGAAGACATCCAAAGGGAATAACGGAGCAGTGATTGGATATAAGTAGTTTACAACATAGGAGTTGTGACACAGAAATGTCAAAAAGGGTTTAATCACAGAAATTCTTAACTGGGGAAAAGAGATTAGCCAGTGATGGAGCAAAAATGAAGAATAACTGATATCAAGTTCATGTGTTCCATTAGAATTCAGTCAAAATCAAATGATCTAGAAGAAGCCTCTTAGCATGTTGGGAGGACATTCTGTGTAGAATTTATGGGATGACATGGATAAACCCTTTTTACAACAAGCAATATCACAAATAAGAAAGAAGGCCCATTAATTTCCTAATGATCCCACCCCAAATTAAAATTTGATTTAGTGACTGGTGTTTAAAACCCTTTCTTATTCCTTCAAATAAATCCTTTTATCCATGTTATGTAGTGGTTTTAATATTAATTAGCCTAGTGATGATATTCATTAACTGAGTTTTAAGAAATGATTTTAGAGTAATTAGTTAGAAAATATTTCCATTTTTGAAATGGTTAATCATTATCAATTAGCCATTAGTTCTTAGTTAAGTAATGAGTTTTCAAATATCACTACATAAGATTTTATACCAAATCCATCTCTCATGACTTATTATAAAAATATTCCCTGTGGAAATATATTGATCTTCAAATTGAGAAAAAATAATGGCATTAGTAGTGCTTTCCCCCCTCCTTTTTTTAAGGAGATATACATCTTGTCCTAATCTCCAAATACAATAAAACATAAAAAAGATTAAATCACTAATTCAGTAATTAAGAATCACAAAATCTTTAAATTTAGTCATACACTCACCAACTCTAGGCCTTCCTAATTAATATTTTACTCTCTTGGAATAGATCAATGTGTTGATCTATGTGATTTTGTTCCCCTGGAATGACTTAATGTATTCTTACTCCTCAAGTTAATGTTTTATAAATACTTGCCTTTCTTTCTGTTAATACATGTTATCTTGTAACTTTGCTTTTTTGTATACCATAAACTCCAGTTTCTAGCTATAAGACCAACCATATGACTTAACTGGTTTAGACAAAACCTCATATTTATGTAATATTTAAAATAGTTTTTATTGAATGCTTAAACCAAATAGCTTCCAAAATTACTAAAAACATAATATTGGCTGTAAAAACAAATTCTTGAGGGGGGAAATAATAAGCAACATAGTAGAAATGCAATTGTCTAAAAATGAATTTTTGCAATGCCATATAAATACTTAATATCTTAATGAACTTTGACAGATCTACGCATATGTATATCTGTGAGTGTTTGTATATATACGCATATATATTATACATAAATTAATAATATTCACAGTATCTCTTTCAAGTGAGCAATTAAATTACAAGTTGTAAATCTATTGGCTCATTTATTATCTTTAAACCAGCATGGCTCCTCCAGTCCCAAAGTCACATTTCAGTAATTATTATGCTAATTTTTAAAAAGTGTATTCCTATGATAGCCCATTCTGTGTACCCTTCAAATAAGTTTTTAAAGGGCAGAAATTTCTAAAAAAGTACTAAGCATCTTCCATTTTAAAACACAATAAAATATGCATTAGGAATCATAATCAATTTTTTTTAAAATTAGAATAGTTGACTAGTTCTTAAAATCATTTATTCTAAATCAAATGTTACAAATCAGATAAATTCAGCCAACAAATAAACATTTTAGTGACTGGAATTCCCATAGAAATACCCGATATAAAATTTATCATTGGTTGTTGATTGGGGGAAGGAAATAATATCACTATGCATATTGAGATGGTCCTTCTTTAACATTTATTATTTGAATATCAACAAATCCATCATGTTTATATTACTCTTTTTTAATGCACTTTAAAATTATAGCAGTTTTATAGCTTACTGCTTTGGAAGTTTATCTGAACAAAATACCTTGTAGCTAGAGAACTTCCGGTTAAGATGGCGGCTTAGAGAAAGCTGAAGTTCAGATCTCCGGAAAACCCTTCCCGACCGATCTCAAACTAGAAGCTCCTAAGGCGCCGAAATTCAAAACGATCAACAGCACAGACCCTGGGAACCCTCCTCCTGGACCTGGACCCGGTTCAAAAGGTACGGCTCCCCTTAAAAGCCAGAACCCGAGATCCCTCGGACCTCAGGGGTAGGAGCGCAGAGTCCAAGGCTCCCGGAAGCGGCAGCCGCGCCTGGCTCAGAGAGCAGGGTCTGAGGAACAACAACCCTCAGGGTCTTCTACCCAAGTCCCAGTCCGGGTGAAAGTTACTGCCTGGGGCTTCCACTGCAGAGAGCCGGTCGGTCCGGGTGAAAGTTAC
This sequence comes from Monodelphis domestica, assembly GCF_027887165.1. Taxonomy (NCBI): domain Eukaryota; kingdom Metazoa; phylum Chordata; class Mammalia; order Didelphimorphia; family Didelphidae; genus Monodelphis; species Monodelphis domestica. Next base: position 474,255,032 of record NC_077228.1, read on the forward strand.
TGCCTGGGGCCTCTGCTGCAAAGAGCCAGTCGGTCCGGGTGAAAGTTACTGCCTGGGGCCTCCGCTGCAGAGAGCTGGTCAAAACAACAGCAACCCCCAGGGCGGGCAAGACAGCCTCACCGGCTGGATCCTGCTATCCAAGTCTCAGTGAAAGTCTGTGCTCTCGGAGCTTGGGGAAGCGGCAGCCCATCCCCCCCGCAGGCCAACGAAACAGCCTCACGGCCAGCGATTCTGAAGGCAACTTCCGGAAATCGAGCCAGGGGGAGAGTGTGGCCTCGTGGTCAGACCCTTCCATTCCAGTTCCAGTGAGGCATATTCAGTTTAACCCAGGGAACGCTCATAGAACCAACATCTGCCCAGGACTAAAGCCTCAACACCAGACAAAGACAAGAAAAGCCAATCCTCCACGTTCAGAGATGACAAACTCCACAGAAGCACAGAAGCCCCAAAATACCAAGAAAAATAAGAAGAAAGGGGCGACTCTGGACACATTCTATGGAGCCAAAATACAAAATACAGAGCAGATAGAAGAAGATATACAAGAAAATTCTCCAAAATCTTCCAAAGGAAATAGAAACTCTCCACAAACCCATGAAGAATTTGAATCAGACAGGACCAAAAAGATGGAAGCCCTCTGGGAGGAAAAGTGGGAAATGATGCAAAAGAAATTCATGCATCTACAAAACCAGTTTGACCAAACTGTAAAAGAAAACCAGGCTTTAAAGCAAGAACTAATAAAGCAAAGCCAAAACACCAAGAAATTAGAAGAGAACATAAAATATCTCACCGACAAGGTGATAGATCTGGAAAACAGGGGGAGAAGAGAAAATTTAAGAATAATTGGACTCCCAGAAAAGCCAGAAATAAACACCAAACTGGACATGGTGATACAAGATATAATCAAAGAAAATTGCCCAGAGATTCTAGAACAAGGGGGCAATACATCCACTGACAGAGCTCACAGGACACCTTCTACACTAAACCCCCAAAAGACAACTCCCAGGAATGTAATTGCCAAATTCCAAAGCTATCAAACAAAAGAAAAAATCCTACAGGAAGCCAGAAAAAGACAATTTAGATATAAAGGAATGCCAATCAGGGTCACCCAAGACCTTGCAAGTTCTACGCTGAATGATCGTAAGGCATGGAACATGATCTTCAGAAAGGCAAGAGAGCTGGGTCTCCAACCAAGAATCAGCTACCCAGCAAAACTGACTATATACTTCCAAGGGAAAGTATGGGCATTCAACAAAATAGAAGACTTCCAACTTTTTGCAAAGAAAAGACCAGAGCTCTGTGGAAAGTTTGATACCGAAAATCAAAGAGCAAGGAATACCTGAAAAGGTAAATATTAAGGAAAGGGGAAAAATGTTATCTTCTTTTACTCAAACTCTCTTCTATAAGGACTACATTTATATCAACCTATGTATACTAATATGTGGGGAAAATGTAATGTATAAATAGGGGGTAAAGAAAGACCAAATAGAATAATGGTTCTCACACAAAGATTCACAGGGGAAGGGGAGGGGAAGAAAACTCCTATAAGAAGGAGAGGAAGAGAGGGGGGGGGGTTTACTTAAACCTCAATCTCAGGGAAATCAACTCTGAGAGGGAAAAACATCCAGATCCATTGGGATCTTGAATTCTATCTTACCCAACAAGGGTAAGGAGAAGGGAAAACCAAGGGGGCGAGGGGGAGAGGGAGAACAAAAAGGGAGGGAAAGAGAGGGGGGAGGGGGAGGGAACAAAAAGGGAGGGACTAAAAAGGGAAACATCAAGGGAGGGGACAAGGGGGACGGATTCAAAGTAAATCACTGGACTAAAAGGTAGAGCCGAAGAAGAAAAGGTTAGAATTAGGGAAGGCAATCAAAATGCCAGGGAGTCCACAAATGACAATCATAACTTTGAACGTGAATGGGATGAACTCACCCATAAAACGTAGACGAATAGCTGAATGGATTAGAATCCAAAACCCTACCATATGTTGTCTTCAAGAAACACACATGAGGCGGGTTGACACCCACAAGGTCAGAATTAAAGGATGGAGTAAGACCTTCTGGGCCTCAACTGATAGAAAGAAGGCAGGAGTGGTAATCATGATATCTGATAAAGCCAATGCAAAAATAGACCTGATCAAAAGGGATAGGGAAGGTAATTATATTTTGTTAAAAGGGTCTCTAGACAATGAGGAAATATCATTAATCAACATGTATGCACCAAATAATATAGCACCCAAATTTCTAATGGAGAAACTAGGAGAATTGAAGGAAGAAATAGACAATAAAACCATACTAGTGGGAGACTTAAACCAACCATTATCAAATTTAGATAAATCAAATCAAAAAATAAATAAGAAAGAGGTAAAAGAAGTGAATGAAATCTTAGAAAAATTAGAATTAATAGACATATGGAGAAAAATAAATAGGGATAAAAAGGAATACACCTTCTTCTCAGCACCACATGGCACATTCACAAAAATTGACCATACATTAGGTCACAGAAACATAGCACACAAATGCAAAAAAGCAGAAATAATGAATGCAGCCTTCTCAGATCACAAGGCAATAAAAATAATGATTAGTAATGGTACATGGAAAACCAAATCTAAAACCAATTGGAAATTAAACAATATGATACTCCAAAACCGTTTAGCTAAAGAAGAAATCATAGAAACAATTAATAATTTCATCAAGGAAAATGACAATGGCGAAACATCCTTTCAAACCTTTTGGGATGCAGCCAAAGCGGTAATCAGAGGCAAATTCATATCCCTGAAAGCTCATATTAACAAACAAGGGAGAGCAGAGATCAATCAATTGGAAATGCAATTGAAAAAACTCGAAAGCGATCAAATTAAAAACCCCCAGCAGAAAACCAAATTAGAAATCCTAAAAATTAAGGGAGAAATTAATAAAATCGAAAGTGATAGAACTATTGATTTAATAAATAAGACAAGAAGCTGGTACTTTGAAAAAACAAACAAAATAGACAAAGTACTGGTCAATCTAATTAAAAAAAGGAAGGAAGAAAAGCAAATTCACAGCATTAAAGATGAAAAGGGGGACAGCACCTCCAATGAGGAGGAAATTAAGGCAATCATTAGAAATTACTTTGCCCAATTATATGGCAATAAATACACCAATTTAGGAGAAATGGATGAATATATACAAAAATACAAACTGCCTAGACTAACAGAAGAGGAAATAGAATTCTTAAATAATCCCATATCAGAAATTGAAATCCATCAAGCCATCAAAGAACTTCCTAAGAAAAAATCCCCAGGGCCTGATGGATTCACCTGTGAATTCTATCAAACATTCAGAGAACAGTTAACCCCAATACTATACAAACTATTTGACATAATAAGCAAAGAGGGAGTTCTACCAAACTCCTTTTACGACACAAACATGGTACTGATTCCAAAACCAGGCAGGTCAAAAACAGAGAAAGAAAACTATAGACCAATCTCCCTAATGAATATAGATGCAAAAATTTTAAATAGGATACTAGCAAAAAGACTCCAGCAAGTGATCAGAAGGATCATTCACCATGATCAAGTAGGATTCATACCAGGGATGCAGGGCTGGTTCAACATTAGGAAAACCATCCACATAATTGACCACATCAACAAGCAAACTAGCAAGAACCACATGATTATCTCAATAGATGCAGAAAAAGCCTTTGATAAAATACAACACCCATTCCTATTAAAAACACTAGAAAGCATAGGAATAGAAGGGCCATTCCTAAAAATAATAAACAGTATATATCTAAAACCAACAGCTAATATCATCTGCAATGGGGATAAACTAGATGCATTCCCAATAAGATCAGGAGTGAAACAAGGATGCCCATTATCACCTCTACTATTTGACATTGTACTAGAAACACTAGCAGTAGCAATTAGAGAAGATAAAGAAATTGAAGGCATCAGAATAGGCAAGGAGGAGACCAAGTTATCACTCTTTGCGGATGACATGATGGTCTACTTAAAGAATCCTAGAGATTCAACCAAAAAGCTAATTGAAATAATCAACAACTTTAGCAAAGTTGCAGGATACAAAATAAACCCACATAAATCATCAGCTTTTCTATATATCTCCAACACAGCTCAGCAGCAAGAACTAGAAAGAGAAATCCCATTCAAAATCACCTTAGACAAAATAAAATACCTAGGAATCTATCTCCCAAGACAAACACAGGAACTATATGAACACAACTACAAAACACTCGCCACACAACTAAAACTAGACTTGAACAATTGGAAAAACATTAACTGCTCATGGATAGGACGAGCAAATATAATAAAAATGACCATCCTACCCAAACTTATTTATCTATTTAGTGCCATACCCATTGAACTACCAAAATACTTCTTCACTGATTTAGAAAAAGCCATAACAAAGTTCATTTGGAAGAACAAAAGATCAAGGATATCCAGGGAAATAATGAAAAAAAACACATATGATGGGGGCCTTGCAGTCCCAGACCTCAAACTATATTACAAAGCAGCAGTCATCAAAACAATTTGGTACTGGCTAAGAAACAGAAAGGAAGATCAGTGGAATAGACTGGGGGAAAACGACCTCAGCAAGACAGTATACGATAAACCCAAAGATCCCAGCTTTTGGGACAAAAATCCACTATTCGATAAAAACTGCTGGGAAAATTGGAAGACAGTGTGGGAGAGACTAGGAATAGATCAACACCTCACACCCTACACCAAGATAAATTCAAAATGGGTGAGTGACTTAAACATAAAGAAGGAAACCATAAGTAAATTGGGTAAACACAGAATAGTATACATGTCAGACCTTTGGGAGGGGAAAGGCTTTAAAACCAAGCAAGATGTAGAAAGAATCACAAAATGTAAAATAAATAATTTTGACTACATCAAACTAAAAAGCTTTTGTACAAACAAAACCAATATAACTAAAATCAGAAGGGAAACAACAAATTGGGAAAAAATCTTCATAGAAACCTCTGACAAAGGTTTAATTACTCATATTTATAATGAGCTAAATCAATTGTACAAAAAATCAAGCCATTCTCCAATTGATAAATGGGCAAGGGAAATGGATAGGCAGTTCTCAGATAAAGAAATCAAAACTATTAACAAGCACATGAAGAAGTGTTCTACATCTCTTATAATCAGAGAGATGCAAATCAAAACAACTCTGAGGTATCACCTCACACCTAGCAGGTTGGCTAACATAACAGCAAAGGAAAGTAATGAATGCTGGAGGGGATGTGGCAAAGTAGGGACATTAATTCATTGCTGGTGGAGTTGTGAACTGATCCAACCATTCTGGAGGGCAATTTGGAACTATGCCCAAAGGGCGACAAAAGAATATCTACCCTTTGACCCAGCCATAGCACTGCTGGGTCTGTACCCCAAAGAGATAATGGACACAAAGACTTGTACAAAAATATTCATAGCTGCGCTCTTTGTGGTGGCCCAAAACTGGAAAACGAGGGGATGCCCATCAATTGGGGAATGGCTGAACAAACTGTGGTATATGTTGGTGATGGAATACTATTGTGCTCAAAGGAATAATAAAGTGGAGAAGTTCCATGGAGACTGGAACAACCTCCAGGAAGTGATGCAGAGCGAGAGGAGCAGAACCAGGAGAACATTGTACACAGAGACTAATACACTGTGGTATCATCGAACGTAATGGACTTCTCCATTAGTGGCGGTGTAATGTCCCTGAACAACTTTCAGGGATCCAGGAGAAAAAAAACACCATTCATAAGCAAAGGATAAACTATGGGAGTGGAAACACCGAGGAAAAGCAACTGCCTGAATACAGAGGTTGAGGGGACATGACAGAGGATAGACTTTAAATGAACACTCTAATGCAAATACTATCAACAGAGCAATGGGTTCAAATCAAGAAAACATCTAATGCCCAGTGGACTTACGTGTCGGCTATGGGGGGTGGGGGGGAGGAAAAGAAAATGATCTATGTCTTTAACGAATAATGCTTGGAAATGATCAAATAAAATATATTTAAAAAAAAAAAAGAAAAATTAAAAAAAAAATACCTTGTAGCTTAAGAGGGCACTTCCTCCTATCATTTATCAAAGGATATTTGAGAGTGGAATATATTGTAACTGGTTTATAAATTATACTGTTGCCCTTTTATTTTGATGCATAATTCCAGATGTTCATTTTCATTAAAAATCCAAGTATGAAATGGATGAATCCTGTTGACATGATCTTTTTTTGTATATGTTACCATTGCAGTAGAATTTTATAAATTTGCTCTCCTTGGTAGGTCTCAAAATTAAGAGCCCAGTGCTAGAGGCAACATTTTTCATGCTATAGTTCTTCAGTTTTAGAATTCCCATCACCAAATCTTAGGCTAGCTTACCTTTTGGTTCTCCTGCAATGTGAATTGTTATAGTTTGACCTTTCTCGATAAATAGTGAAGTTGGATAGCTGAATGGTTCTTGGCCCTGATTATTAGCATGGGATTTTCAGAGCAGCAATAATGAGATAACAACTAGGGGAGAAAACTCGATCTTTGGAATAGTTATTGTAAGCTTGTTTTAATCAAGATTTAATATTGTCCTTTGCAATAAGCTCATTGGGGTCACTTGTATGATGACTTCACTAAGTCTGATTATAGCCATTCATAAATGAGACTAAATATATGTCCTGTTGATTTATATAGATGATATTTACAATTGCATATTTAAAAACTGAATGTATTTATCATATAAAATTAAAATATCTGTCCATTTGATTCTATCAAAATTCCTGAGGGTAAATTTCCAAATAGGATACCTTTCTTTTTATGTGTATTGGAAGGTATTGGTGGCAAATTATAATAGCCAGTTGTGATCTTATAGATGTTGTTGTTGGTGGTTGTCTCTCAAACCAAGGAAGACGATTGTCTTTGTGCGTTTTTGTGCACAAAGATACCTGTGCTTGAATATTTAAGTGGAAAAGTCGATGCACAGAGACAGTCCCACTCTCTCGGCATTGGAAGCCTGGGTCCATTGGCACGAAAAGTCATTACACCTGGAGACTTCCTCAGCTTCATTGGATGGCCATGTTGTCTTTTGTACTCCAACACGCCCTAAACACTCCACAGTGCCTTGCTGCATCACCATCTCAGCCCTTGAGCCTTCTTGTTGGTTTCTTCCATCTGTTCCGCCGAAGCAGTCTTCACATGCTGGGTGAACAAAGCCCTAGTTCACCAGGGGTCAATGACCCGATGGCTACCCTCACAAGGTTTAGCCGGCCTGTCGAAGCTGTTGCCCAGGGTGTGGCCACTGCCGCATGCTAGCAGCTACTGGGAGCCACAAGTGAGAGCTGGGTGTCAGGTGAGGGTCTGAGGCTGGAGAGCTGCCCTAGAAGGGCACGACAAGCCCTCCATACCAGAGATATTTCCCCTCCCTGAGCACCCCATACACCCCTTATCTTATAGATATGTAAGCATATACTCACATTCACACACCCCCATCCCTGACAGGTGAAGCCTTTTTTTTCTCTATAAAACTGAGCAATGGAGTGATTATTAGCTATCATTTGTGTTTAGATCTTGCTGTTTTACAATCCTAGTTGTACTTGCAGTTTTGTGCAAGTTATTGTGTCTTCATACTTAGCATCTAATTTATGTCTTTGTCTCTCCATTGCCACAATCACCACACTGTTAAAAGCTTTCAAAATCTCATTTTTAGATTAAAATATTTTTGTTGGTCAAATTGCTTTAAATATTTGTCAATCTTCCTTTCATTTGCCCAATTTTCCTAAAGTTTGGACAAGATTATGTTATAAAGAAAAGGAAAAACTCATCATTCTCCAAATTCCCCCAACTGTCTGCTCTCAGAGAAAAATGCATTCAATTGCATATGTTTCAGATATAGGAGACAAGTAATAATTTGCTTTTGATGAAGAATACCTACTAGGAGATAGAAGACCAAAAAATAATTAGCTGCACCAGTCTCATTAGAACAGCTACCTTTTTCAGCCTCTGAAGTTATTCCAGAGATCTTTGCATGCCTGTTCCTCTTTAGCTAAAGATATGAAAATGCAGAGGAAGAAAACAAAGGAAGCATGGCAGATAACTAGAAATGAAGAACACTGCGACTCTTTTTAGTAGTGAGAATGAAATAACACCCTTAAATTTCCTGTTTTTCTGTGACTGTTATATACATGTGATGCCATAGCTCCTGTTTGAAAAGTAAAATGTTTAATAAAAGAAAGGTTTTATTTTGCTTATCCAAGCCACTAAGCAGTTGTTTTTCTGTTTTTCTTTCATTGATATGAATTCTTGTTTCAATACTGAAAAGACACCATCTTGATGCCTTTTGCCTACAGGCAATGTTCTAATGGACATTACTCAGTTTGTCTATAAAATCTTATGTTGATCTGTGATATGTCTTAGATATTATTCATATTATTAGAGTAGCCACTATAACCATTAAGATATTTTTGCATTCACATATTCTAGATGTTGAAGGAAGGTACTTATTACTGCCTTTGGAGGGCCATACCAATGGAGTGATACTAAGATTCTCTGTGCCAATTTATTATCATGAATATTTATTACCATTATTGCATATTTTTAAATTCTTACTCATATGTAACATGGAATTAATTATTCATTTTCGGGGTAGTATAATTTTCAGATTTTAAGACCTACTGACCTAGGATCTCTTGCCCTCCTGTACCCCTCCCTTAGATCTACACACAAGGGTCTATTTCCAAATGTTAAATTCCTTTTATGAAATAAATTTTCACTCCATTTTCCCTAAGAATCTGTGACTATAAAATGTTGTAACAAAATAGAACATATTTCTGGAGATAATATCTTTCTGGATCTGCTCATATGCACTAATGTTATAAATAATAGACTATTCTAATGGTTCAGTTTATATTGCTAAAACCTAGTTTCATTTCCACTGAGTGTTAACCCAATGGAAATTCTTCCTACTGCATATGTTATCAGAATTAAAGATTTATTTATAACTTCATATTTTTAACATGCAAATGAACTTAAAATTTGAGAACTGAAACAAATGAATTTAATTTTACTTAGTTTGAGCTAATAGTCTGGCCAAGTTATCAATGGTGATGTGAATGAAGTAGTGACAAAAATAAATAAATAATATAACAGAAGGGGGAAAAAAAACTCTTCTAAAGATGTGTAAATTGAAAAACTCCATCTGGTTGTGTGAACCAAATAAAAATTCAGTTCCATTTTATCTTTGATAATTTTGTACTGAAAATAAGCAATGGATAAGGGGAAGTGCATATTTAGAGGACATCACCCTAAGAGGAAAAGTTTGAAGGCCTATGGTGGGAAATTTCAAATACCTGATGCTGATGTTAAAAGGAGAAAAGTTAATGATTAAATATAAAAATCATGTAAAGAAATTGTATAAAAGTAAAGAAAATAACAAAATAAAAGGGAATTGAATATAAGGGATGGGAAATGTGTTTTGGACGTTTTGAACATTATCTCTAAGTTGTGCTTCAATGAATAGAGACTAGATCAGGTGGATATGGGGATGGGATAAATAAAATTAATTTAACTGGAAAGGTTATAAAAGGTCAAAGAGTAATAAGTTTTTCCTGTAAGTTACTGCTAAACTGGAGGAACTCAAAGAGGAAGGAGTTGTAACTAAAGAAAGAAATTTAAGAGAATTCTCTTAACTGATTCATAGCATATAATTCATAAGGACTGGAAAACTTTCACATTTAAGGCACTATATTGACATATATCAAAGTAGAGTGAATAAAAGGAGTATAATTTGCCCACTATAATGAATGTCTACTAGAGGGAATTGAAAAGTTTAGTTTTTGTAGGAAAACCACTCTCTACTCATTTCAATATCTGGGCATAATGGTGGTAAAACATAAAATAAAATATTCAAGTAGTAAAATGACTGATCTTTTTGAGCTCGCTATCTTTGTATAAGTTGAATCAATTAATAATCAACAGTGTAGAAATTATTTACTAAGTGACAGACATTTCTAGAAGTGCTAGACATGAAAAAAGCAAACAAATAAAATTCACTTTCTAACCTCAAGAAGCTTATATTCTAAATGTAGGAAACAACATGTAAGATCTGAGTTCATACATGGAACTACACATATTAGCTGTGTGATCCTACAAAGGCTATTTAAATTCTTTTTGTCACTTAACTTTTTTTATCTGTAAAGTTGGATTAATACAAAAAGAAAATACCCAGAGATAATGTGTGGATAAGATGAGATACATGTCAAATACTATATGAATCTTTAAGTGATATAATACATATAGATCTAGCTCATATATCTATCTACCTTTTAAAAAATAGATTTCTCTCTATATAAACAGACATACATAGACTTAAATATTTTAGCCTCATTCATACATAAAAACTATACATACAATTTAGATATTATGTATGTGTGTATATACGTTATCAAAAGTCCAGAGAAGACAGAAGACAACTTTAGGATTTGAGGTACTAAAAGCCAAAGGGAAGGAGGATGTTAAGGTGGGAAAGGCCTTTTGCAGAAGTTAGGATTTAAATTGAGTCTTGAAGAAACTAATGATGTGAAAATGAGTAATTAAGGAAGCAAAAATAGTATCCCAGGTTTGGGGGAAAAAGAATATAAAAGCATGAATCCCTGGAGATAGTCTGCTGCCTGTGAAAAGATATTAGGCCAACATGCCTAGAACTTGGAGTGTGGAAAGGAATAAGATATAAAAGAAATATAAAATTAATGAAGTAGGAGGAAGGAAAACATTTTTAAAAACTAAAAATATAAAACAAAGTAGTTTATATTTGATTCTAAAGTGAGAAGCTTAAGTTTATTCACTTGAGAGCTCAACATAAAAATATCAAAGTCAAAAGCAATGTATAACTAGAAATCAACTAAGAATCAGAAGAAATATAACTGACAATGATATATCATGCATAATATTTGTGCAATCTTGAGTATATGTTACTCACTTCTCTGAGTCTCCATTTCCTTATTTGTAAATTTTAGAAACAGGATGTGGCAACTGCAGCTTTTTGAAGCCACAGGTGAGAGATTTATAAAAGGTGGACACCAAAGGTGCATGAGCAGCCCTGAAAAGGGCACAGAAATACCATCAGAAATGCTATTCCTTCTTGTATTTTTCTCTTGTGTAATATGTATCTTCTTTTACAACATGACAAAAGTAGAAATTTGTAACATGATAACTCATGTAGAACTTTTATCATATCTGCTAAGGAATGAGAGAGAGAGGGAGAACATGGACTGTGAAATTTCAGAAAATAATTAAGAATTGTATTGACATGTAATCTGGAAAAAAAACAAAATGAAATAAGAATCTGTCTGTTATTGGCCCATTTAAAAAAAAAGGAATTACTGAAAGACCTCAGAATTGTTGGTCAGTTAAGGGGATGTCTACCCCAAATATATGAAAATTTAATCTAGCATAATGGGAAGATGATAACAAATCTGTTCTAATGGTTATGAAGGCAGCTGAAAGAGGATCGTGGTTGTTAAGTTTATTTGTGGTTGAACTTTGAATATATTATTAATTAGGTAGTCACCAGGGATTTAATTTCTAAATCCCAAAATTAATTACTAAAGTAAATGGAATTTTTGGTAGTTTATTTACAATATTTACAATATAAGAAAGATATTAAGGGATGAGAGAGAAAAACTCTGGCTTCATCTGATATCAATTAGAATTTCTAAGCCCCAGCCAGGGGAAGAGAGTCTCAAGATGATGGGCCTTACCTGGATGCTTCACACCTCCAGAAAGGTGGGGTTACTAAGTCAGCTTTTCACTCACCAACAGTGACAGTGACAGTGACAGTGACAGTCTAAAGAAGTCTGGGTGTCTGTATTCCAGTCCCTCCTCCGAGTCAGTGCTGGAATGAAAAAAAAAAAAACAAAACTCTCCTTCTGCCTTTTGGTCCTCTTTTTAAAGATCTTTTTCTCTTGTGTCACCTCCCCTAAATTTCATGTCTACCAATCACAGCAGATGCTTTTCTCCAGGACTGCCCATTCTTTAGTTCTTGCCTTCTTTGTTTAGATTTTCTTTTTGGGTTACTTAACACCTCTTTTGTTACATTCACCTTTTGTAGTTACTTAACACCTTTTTGTAGTTAAATCTAAAAATAAATTGTAGCTTATAATTCTAGCTTTACTATAAAGTAAGAGGTAAATATCTTCATTGTTACAATCAGGAGATTACAATTTTATCTTCACAATAAAGGAAGAGCTAAGTATCTTCATTGTTATAATCAGGAGATAGATAAATCTAATCTTAACATGTTCTTATATCAAAGAACCCAAGGTCCTCTATACTGACCCAAGCCATGGTCAGTCATCCTGACTTTTATTTTGCCACTGAACTTTGACAACTATAAGTAGAGTTAGGCTAATGATTTTATGCAGCTCTGACTCATTAAATTTTGCATGAATAAATCTTGACTTGTCATCAATATGTGATGTCATTGGTTTTCTTCAAAAATGAAGGACAGAGGTAGGTAGGTGGCTTAGTTGATTAAGACACAGCCCCAGATATAGCAGATCCTGGGTTCAAATTTTGTTTCAGATACTTCCTACCTTAGTGACCATGGTCAAATCACTTCACCTCAATTGCTTACTCCTTACCACTCTTCTACCTTGGAACCAATACTTAATGTTGGTAAGGATTTAAAACAAAATAAAATGAAGGACAAACAACACAAAATTTAGATACTGATATTTTAACTGTCTCAGAATGAGATCATTTATGTAAATAGCTTCACAATCTGGAAGCATTTCATAAATGTGAGATATCATTACCAAATATAAGAAAAAGAGAAACTCTAGTGATCTGCCTGGCAATTGTATAACTGTCCTATTGGTTAACATTGTTCTCTCCTCTTAGGATACCTTTATTTTCTCCCTTTGCCTATCAATTTTCAATGTCTCTTTCAAAGCCTGGCTCAATTGTTTCTTCCTTGAAATCCTTCTCACTAGAAATAATCTCTCTATTCTCTGAACTCTCATAATAATTTGTAGCACTCTTAGAGGAGTTATCACATTCTTTGCTGTCAATTAGTAATCTGTAAACCTGTTTTATCTCCTCTTTTACTGTATAAATTCCTGTGGGCAGGGACTTTGTCTTATTTATTTCTGTATCCTCCATATCAACTCATACAGGGACTTGTGCATAGAAATAGCTCACTTATTGCTGATTCAATTCTATTGCATTTTATATGAGGATGAGACATGAACAATCACTCAGTCTAACCCTTTTATTCTACCAACTAGAAATCTGAACTTGAGAATGGTTTGTAAGTTGCTCAGTCACAGAAGGGGCTACTGATTCTATGGTCAAATATAAATGGTTCTGTTTGGCTTTAAACTCTTCACTGCCTGACCCTTCCTGTCTTTCTAGTCTTGTTGCACCTGACTGACTTGCCTTCACTCTTGTCATTAAATCTCCCTGAAATGCTGAGTCTTCCACAATTGTTGCTGCTGTTCAGTTATTCAGGTCTGTTCAATTATGTCCATGGAGTTTTCTTGGCAGATACTGGTCTTTGCCATTTCCTTCTCTACTGTATTAAGACAAATAGAAGTTTAGTGACTTGCCCAGGATCACACATCTACAAACTTTCCGAATTTAAACTCAAGTATTCTGGACTCTAGGTATTGTATACTATCCACTGAGTCATCTTGCTGCCTCAGTATCCCACATCAAATGAATAATATTAAACCAACCTCAGAGGATGTTTGTGAAGCCCAACAAATAAAGTATATAATGTTTTTTGCAGACCTTAAAGTGATATAAAATGCCAGGTATTATTATTCCTATTATAATAAAATAAACATGATTTCAGTAATAACATAAAACTATATCAAACTGTATAATGGCAACCACTAAAGTAGATAATTATGTGAGGAGTATTACAGAAGTGGTTTTTGTAATCATGTGTGTGATCATTTAAAATATGACAATAATTAAATACATAAATGAAGACGCATTAAAGTAGAAAAAGAAACAGATAAATAAAATAAAATAGAAAAAAAGGAATTCAATATTAAATTGCCGGTATAGTTTACATTCCAATAGAGAACAGTATCATTGTTTTTATAATTCAGCATTCTGCTTTTAACATCCTCCAAAACCATCTTTCACTCCCTTTGCCTTTTGGCACTGAACTTATATTGGACAATAAACAATGGTCTAACATTTGTCATTTAGAAAAGACATGTTGCAATAGAGCATCACAACATCAAAGGCCAGGTCCAAAGGACTATCATGCTTCATTTAACATCTCTTACACTGCTCATTTGTCATTCTTCCTGCCCTTTTGCTCAAAAATGAACTGAGACATCCACCATTTATGGCCATGACACTCCCTTAAAGGACAGACTTTTCTTCTGTATTCTATTTAATGATGAAGGAAAAGTACAATCACAGTGACTAAAGCAAGGGATTTGAGGGAGTAATTACTTATCTCATGAAGTGAGGCAGAAAGGACTATAATAAAAATGATAGGTGATACTTAACAGTGGTCTAAAATCATACACTATAATTGTGGAAGAATAGAAGTCTTTTTCCACATGAAATTTTGCAGAGGAATATATATATATATATATATATATATATGTGTGTGTGTGTGTGTGTGTGTGTGTGTACATACATACATACATTTATACAAATATGTGTATATGTTTACATATTTAATACTTTGATTTGGAGATATATATATATTTTAATCACCTTAAGAAAAAACATTTTTTTTCTCACAAGGAAAACCTTTTTATGTTATATTAAGCGGGGTATTCTACTTTGCATGTGCTATTTGGCTTGGATTCAATATCTCATAACCAGATTCCCCTCCCAGGTTAAGCTCATCATTTCTAAACTCACCATCATTCTTCTTCTATCTCAAGCTTTGATTAATTCTATGTACCTTAGTCTACTCTCCTTTTTTTAGAGCACTGGAAGGAGGAATACAAAAATCTTCCAAAAGACTTTTTTCTCATAGAAAACAGAGAACAGAATCTCAGATGATTCCACTTTTCATCTGCTACCCTGCTTGGTTTCAGTTCCACAGAACAAGGTACCATTTACTCCCAGTGTGTCTCATTCTATCCACTTTTTCCTTTTTTCTTTTCTATTTTCTCCTTCTTTAGATTATAAGTTTTTTGAAGTCAGGAACTTTTTTTCTATTACTTGTATCCATAGCACTTAGCATACTTTGTATGTACTTAATAAATTATTATTGGATTGGATCATATTCTAAGGAACTTTATTTTATTTTTGTTTTACCACTGATTCAGATAAACAATTAAGGCTGGTAAAAGGAATATACACTAAACATGGAGTATTTAGCATCATAAACAAAATAGACTGGTAGGTAATAGAATGTATGAGAAACTGAATATAAATCATGTCTTGACCATTTATTTATCAGTATGAACTCTGAAAAGTTAGAGAGTTCTTCTCAGTCTAAGATTCCTCATTTGTAAAATGAGAGGGATTAGATTCTATGGCTTTCAAATTCTCTTTTTGTGATTCAATTATGATGTGATGATATATGGAAAAATGGACAGAAGAGAAAGAAAGATATCTTAGAGGAAGAGGGAAAAGATAAAAAGAATTTCAAAATAAAATAGTGGTGGGGTGAGGTGAGAAATGATTAACCTTACCCACATCCAATTTGTTTGAAAGAGATCTAATATTAAAGAAGGAATTGGCCAAAGTGAACACGTCAGAGAAAGAATTGATTTCATCATAAATACTGATTGCAATTAAACAGCATTCCAAATTTTTGTAATGCAGCCAAAGCAGTCAATATATCTATATTCATGCATCAGTAGGAAGATGATAGAGAAGAGCATGAAATTTCCTCTCCCTCCTAATATCCCCCACCAAAAAAACCAAAATTCACTTTACAGAATCAAAGAGAAAAGTGGCAAAGTGGTAAAGATACACAGGAATCGGGAAAGAAGCCAAACATCCAGAATTATCTAAGGGAAGAAGGTTCCTGACTTCCCTGGCCTCAGGCTCATCATCTTAAGCCCTGGGGGCAGGAAAAGAAGAGAGTGATATCAACAAGGTAGCCTGCTGGTAAGACCAGCTACCTCATCTTGCTTACTAAGCCCTGAAGCTTGCATCCAGAATATGACTAGAATCCTCAGGTGGAGGGTACTCAGAGCAACTGTGTCTGCTGCAATCTTGCTTCCAAAGACCCCTGCTGGCTCACAGCTTGAGCTTCAGTGAGTGAACATCACAGAGTCTATGGGCACCAGGCCCTAAGGAATTCAAATTCACTGCTAAGAAGCTAGGGACTTTGAAGATCTAGGGAATGCAGATTGGACTGCTCTGTCTTAGGCTGCAGCATAGGGAAAGGAGTGAGAAAAAACCATGCCCTGGTGAGTTTGGTTACTGATGAATTGAAAGAAAATCAGCTGTGGTCATTCCCAGGTGAGTGGAGTCCCTGACTGCTTGCTACCACAGTGGGAGGTAGACCATCTCCTTGCAGTTGCAGTGCTAGAACTGTCTGTGGTTTATGGCTAGTCCATATGATGACCTGAGTCAATCATGTACTGGGGTTTGAGTGGGGACCTGGGAATATATCCAAATCTGAACTACAAAAACTGAAATAATTAAAGGTGACCCAGGGAAAACACTAACACACAAAAGAAATCTGAAACCTGAAGTAATATATTCCAAATACTAGGAATACTGAGTCTCTAGCAAAAACAACAACAACAACAACAACCCCCACAATAATTAGCTATTTTGTACTTGCTGCTAAAATTTAAAAACAAAGAAATAAAAGTAAGCAAGCAAAGGAGAAACAACCTAACTATTAATAGCTATTATGGGGACAGAGAGGAACTGGACTCAAACTCAGAGGACAGTGAAGTAAAAACACATACTTCAGAAACAGCAAAGAAATATAATAAATGTTTACAAGCTCAAGAAGAGCTTTTGGAAGAACTTAAATAGGACCTCAAAATCCAAATGAGAGATGTTGATGAAAAAATTAAAAAAAAATAAGAGCAATACAAGAAAATCAAGAATATTTTAAAAGAAATATCACCCAAAGGGAAAAAGAGATCCAGAAGCTCATAGAAGAAAATAATATATTAAATAATAGAAGTTGAAAAGAATTTTGAAAAGCTAATGATTTCTTTAGATAACAAGAAATAATAAAATTAAATTAAAAGAATGAAATTATGGAAGAGAATATGAAATATCACAAAAATGACTACAGATCAAGGAGAAATAATATAAGAATAGTTGAACTCCTGGAAACTTAGAATAAAATAAAATTAGACACCATATTCCAAGACATCATCAAGGAAAATTGGCCATACATTCTAGACTGAGGAGGTAAAATATAAATTAAAAGAATCCACTAATTACTTACTTCAGGGGGGATTGTATTTTAATTTAAAATCTAAGAATTTTTTTATTTTTGAATTTTTGTTTGAGATTGTATTTTTATAAAAATCCAAGAATTTTGTTTAAGATTTTACTTTTATAAAAAAATTCAAAGATTTTGATTCTGTTTGAGAAAAGATCTTCAAGAAAGAAGCTTGAAACTTTTATATCCAAAGAATGAACTGTTGCAGAAAGATGCTGAAAACCTACACTTCATCAAGAAGATCAAGAATGAACTTTGGATGTGATTGATTGAACTGAACTTTTGATTGAACATTTATTGTAACTGTACACATTTATGCCAAAAGGGACTGCCCCTAATTTGGCTTTCTGTCAATGTGCCTAGCAAACATTGGTTTTGCTTTCTTTTCTTTTCTATTTCCTCTCTCACTATTCTAATTTCTCTTAGAAAATTGAATATTGTGTATATCTTTAGTTAGAAGTGAATTTAGAACTACAAAATGATTATCTCATTGGGAGAAATTGGGAAGAAAGAGTTAAGAGATGTGAATGAAATCTTAGGAAAATTAGAGTTAATAGATATATGGAGAAAAATAAATAGCTACAAGAAGGAATCCCCCTTTTTTTCAGTAGCACATGGTACATTCAGAAAGATTAACCATGTAATTAGGCATAATGCAAAAGAAGCAGAAATAATAAATGCAAACTTTTCAGATCAAAATGCATTAAAATAATTAGTAAGGGTGCATGGAGAAGTAAATAAAAATTAATTGGATATTAAATAATGTGATTCTCCAAAATTGGTTGGCTAAAGAACAAATCATAGAAACAATTTATAATTTGAATGACAATGAAGAGACATCATATCAAAACCTGTGAGATGCAGCCAAGCAGTACCCCGGGGATATTTTATATACCTGAGTGCAAATATCAACAAATCAGAGAAGGAAGAGGTAAATGAATTGGCCATACAAAATAAAAAAAATAGTAGAAGAAGAAAAAATTTAAATTCCCAGATAAAAACTTAATTGGAAATTATAAAAATTAAAGGACAAATTAATAAAATTGAAAATAAAGGAATTATTGAATTAATAAATAAGACTAGGAGTTTGTACTTTGGAAAAAACAAATAAAATAGATAAAGTACTGATTAATATAATAAAAAAGGAAAGAAGAAAACCAAACTAAATATCAGAGATGAAAAGGGCAACCTCACCTCTAATGAAGAGGAAATTAAGGTAATTATTAAGAACTATTTTGCCCAATTATATGGCAATAAATATGGTAATCTGGGTGATATGGAGGATTATTTATTAAAAAATATAAACTGTCTAGATTAACAGGAGAGGAAATAGAATATTTAAATAATCCCATATCAGAAATACAAATTGGACGAACTATCAGAGAACTCCCTAGAAAAAAACTCTAGGGCCAGATGGATTTACAGCTGAATTCTATCAAAACATTTAAAGATCAATTAGTCCCCATACTCTACGAGCTATTTGACAAAATAGTCAAAGAAGGAGTCTTACCAAATTCTTTTTATGATATAAATATTGTACTGATTCCCAAGCCAGGAAGACCAAAAACAGAGAAGGAAAACTATAGACCAATAATGTTAATGCATGTAATGCCAAAATATTAAATAAAATATTAAGTAGAAGACTATAGCAAGTTATCCCAAGGATTATTCACTGTGACCAGATATATCAGGAATGCAAGGATGGTATAATATTTGAAAAATAACCCACATAATTGACCAGATCAACAACCAAACCAACAGAAATTACATGATTATCTCAGTAGATGCAGAAAAAACTTTGACAAAATACAACATCCATACCTACTGAAAACACTAGAAAGTATAGGAATAGAAGGACCTTTCCTAAAAAACACCTCACACCTAACAGATTGGCTAATATGACAGCAAAGAAAAGTAATAAATATTGAAGTAGATGTGGCAAAATTGGGATACTAATGCATTGCTGGTGGAGTTGTGAATTGATCCAACCATTCGATCCAACCATTGGAATTATACCCAAAGGGTTTTAAATAACTACCTGCCCTTTGACCCAGCCATACCACTGCTGGGTCTGTACCCCAAAAAGAATATAAGGGAAAAAGACTCATACAAAAATATTTACAGCCTCTCTCTTTATGCTGGCAAAAAAATTGGAAAATGAGGGGATGCCCTTTGAATGGGGAATGGTTAAACAAATTTGGTATTTGTTGGAGATGGAATAGTATTATGTTGCAAGGAATAATTAACTGGAGGAATTCTGTGTAAACTGAAATGGCCTCCAGGAAATGATGCAGAATGGAAGGAATAGAACCAGGTGAATATTGTACACAGAGACTGGTACATTGTGGCACAATTGAACATAATAGAATGTAATGGGCTTCTCTACTACAAGCAATGCTATGATACAGGACAATTCTGAAAGACTTATTAGAAAGAAAACTACCCACATGTAGAGAAAGAACTGTGGGAGTAGAAATGCAGAAGAAAACATGTGTTTCAATGGGGATATTATTGGAGGTGTAGACTCAATATGATCACTCAATTGTGAATATTAATAATATGGAAATAGGTCTTCATCAATGATACAGGTAAAACTCAGTTGAATTGCTCATTGGTTATGGGTAGGGGGAGGGAGGAAGGGAGAGAAATAATACAAATCATGTAACTATAGGAAAATATTCTAAATTAATTAAATAAATATTTTTTAAAAAAAGAAAATTTTTCTTAACTTAGCAAAACAGTAGGAAAGATGAATGACATAAGGGAAGGATGTTAGTCCCCTTGGAGGATTGAAGGAATAAGAGAAGGAAGGTTGGCTTGGGAGAAAGGAGGGAAAGATGATAAGTAAGGGGAGAAAAATGAGAGCAGGTACCTAGAGGAAAGTACATATCATGAATTAGAAAGATAAGGTGAGTGTATAAGAGAGGGACTCTTAGGACAACATATATATATATATATATATATATATATATATATATATATATATATATATATATATATATATATATATATATATATATAGAGAGAGAGAGAGAGAGAGAGAGAGAGAGAGAGAGAGAGAGAGAGAGAGAGAGAGAGAGAGAGAGAGGGGGGGGGGGATTTTTATAATTGACTTCTTGTCAAGTAGATAGGCATGATTGTGAGGATAAGAAATGATTTTCTGAAAAGTTCATAGACTAAAAATTAAAAGGTATGGGGAAATGAAAAAAGGAGAGACCTTAGGAAAGGTAGGTTGGTTTGGAACTAGGAGAGGATAAGGGAGAATTATTGGGAAGTAGTGTGAGTTGGAAAGATATTGGTCAAGAAAAAAATGGACATCTAAAAAGGGATATGATGGAAGGAAAGGAAGAGGGGGACAAACAGTGAGGAGGAATGGGGTGGATGAAAATATGAAGCTAGTAATTATGACATTGACTATAATTTGGATTAACTCACCTGTGAAAAGAAAATGAATAACAAAAGGCTCATAAACCAGTACCTGACAATATATTGTTTACAAGAAACACTCTGAAAATGAGAGACACACAGTGATTGAAGGATGGAGAAGAATGTATCCTGCACCAGCTGATCCAAAGAAGGCAAGGGCAGTAGTTATGATCTCTGAGAGAGTTGGGGTTAAAATGGATATAATTGAAAGGGATGAACAGTTAACTATATTATTTGTTGAGGGGATTTGACTCTAAGAGCATCATTGAAAGTGTAAAAGGCTGTGTTTTTAAAAATATTAATCGAAGACTTATTGTTAAGACAAAATAAATGAAAAAAACACAAATGCAAAAAATGGAAACAGTGGCTGAATAGATTGTATTATCTGAATGAAATGTGTGATGTCATTAGAAATGGAAAATATACGTAATATAAAGAAAAATATATACAAAATAAATAAGTAATATATGAATCAATAAAACAAAGAATAAATAACTGAATCGGGCATGCAACTAAAAACCCATTAGAAAAACAACAAATTAAAAATCTCCAATTAAAAATAAAATAGAAATACTTAAAATCAAAGGAGAAAATATTAAAACCTAGAAGCAAATTTAGAAGAAATAAATACAACTAGAAGCTGTTGATAAAATCAATAAAACAGACAACCAATTAGTTTGATTTTTAAAAAGTGAAAGACCAACTTACAGTATCCACAATGAAAAGCGTTAATACATCACTAATGGACATTCAACTGAAGCAATTATTTGAAGCTATTTTTTCTGAATTATATGCTATTAAAAGTGACAATATGAAAAAAAAGATGACTATTTCCCAAAATACTAACTGCCTAGATAAATAAAAGAAGGAATATAATACTTACATAACTCTTTTATGGAAAAAGAAATCAACTAAATCATCAATAAGTTCCTTAAAAAATCCTCAGGTTTGTTGGATATGAAGGTGAATTCTGCCAAATGTTTAAGGAACAATTCAGAACAATATAAATTATTTGAAAAAATACACAAAGAAAGAGTCCTAAAAAGTTCCTTTTATGCTATAAATATATATTTGATACCTAAATCAGGGAAAGGAAAAACAGGGGAAGAAAAATATAGACCAATTTTCCTTAATAAATATTTATGCAAAAAATTAATTAAATATTAATAAAGAGATTATAGCAACAGTATATTACAAAAATCATACAAAGTGACCAAATAAGATTTAGAACAGAAATGCACTGATCCTTTGGCTAGTTCAATATTATGACAACCTCCAGCATATTATGCTATACAATGAAATTGTACCAATCAAAACAAAGCAAATTATTTGATTATAGCAATAATTTCTGAAAAAGCCTTTGACAAAATATAACAATTAATTCTATTAAAACACTAGAAAACAATGAAATAATGGAGCTTTTCTTTAAAAGATAACTAATATTTATCTAAAACAAGCAATATCTGTAATAGGAACATTTCGAATCCATCCAGACTTCTCTCTGAAGGTCCAGGCTTACTCTATCTACATGTGACGATCCAGTCAGGTAATGAAGATGAGAAGCGCTATGTGCTCAGTCCCACATACTTAGGTGTCACACAGCATTCTACCATAGCACTGAGGCTCATTTATTATATAGGTTAGTGATTACATACTTCTTTGGCACACAATTTTCTACATATGTGTTTCCATAGAACTTAACATCAAATGCATAGCCTAAGGATATAGTCAATGAAACATTGTTGCTATAGATGAATGACATAAACAGGGCCATCTAGAGGTTAGTTCTCCCTAACCTAGGAGTTGACCAGTTTGGAGGATCATTGTTACTTTTGGAAAGCTTTCACAATCAATCACAATTACTTAGGAGATGGATAACAAAACATTTCGTAGCTAGGTACATGGTTGGGGGCAATTTAATGACAGACCAGAGTTGAGGTTTTCCTCAATTTCCAAGTCACATTTTTCTTGTGTTTCACTCAGGTACTTGGAGATGTTGCTCTGGCTATTATAATATAACAAACCAGTGAAGTATGTCCTGTCTACCTGGGAATGAAGGTGATTGATGTTCTTGGCTTGCCTGGCTTTTTTAATGGGAGGGAATGTAACTCTGTGGAGAGGGAAAGGAGAGGGGTAATGTAAAGATAATTTTAGGGTTGTGACTTAAAATCTAGATTTAATTGGTTGCCAAGGGAAATCTCAAATAAAATACCCATAAGTCTAGAAATTTATGAAAATTTAATTAATATGGAAGGAAGGAATTTAAGGAGAAGGAGGGAAAAGGATGTAGCATTTCTCCTGCCTGGCCTGTGCCAGGAGGAGTTTAAAATCGCCACCTCTAGGTCTCTGAAGAAGATTAGAGGTTTCTAAGAGGATAAAGTTGGAAAGTAAAGGAGGAAAACTCAGCCAGAAACTCACCACCAAACCAGACAATAGCTTGTAGCCACGCTAAGATGCCTAAAAGCCTAACACGCTGCTATCAACCAATTCTCTGCCCCAAAAGGTGCCAGAGATAGGAAGTGATCCAAATATATAGATCTTTCTCCCTTGTGTCTCCTCCTCTAAATTTTCATGTCTACCAATCACATCAAAGGCTTTTCTCCAGGACTGTCCATACTTTTTAGTTCTCACCTTCTTTTGATTAGATTATATCTCTAGAGTTACTTAACACTTCTTTGTTAAGTTCACTTTTTGTTAGTTACTTGACCTTCTTGTGATTAATTTAACCTTTATAGTTACTTAACACCCTTCTGTATTAAGATCTTAAAATAGACAACTTAAAGTTCTAGCTTCACTATAATGTAAGAGTTAAGAACCTTTGTTGTTCAATCAGGAGATTACAACTTTGTCTTCCCCTAAAGTATGGAGCAATTTTAATGTTCCCAAGACATTCCTGATTTTGTTAAAATAAGTATCTTCATTGTTATAATCAGGAAATAGCTAAATCCCATCTTCACAGTAATGTGTATTGATCTTTAGGTTTTAATTCTGTGAATGTAATCTTTTAGTGTAATAATCTGGGGGGATTAAGGTGGGATATATGTTTATTCTATAAGTCTTTGCTCTTATATTATTTCTTTTGTATTGGAGAAAGAACAATAGTCTTCCATTAGTGAGGGAAGTTAAAGGGAGAGAAGTCACAGAGGGAGATTAGTGGGGGCCTCATTTTCTGGGGGCTGCAATTTCCCAAACTGTGACTTTGTCAGCCAGTGAGGGTTTGATGGCTCTCAACAGGAACACTCTTTTCCAATAAGATCAGAAGGGAAGCAAAGATGTCTATTATCACCAATGTTATTCAGTATTATATTAGGAATTCTAGCTATTTCAAGAAGATAAAAAAAGAAATTAAAAAAAAGAATAGGCCATAAAAGTATGCATATCCTAACCCCAAAATACCACTATTAGGTCTATATCCTCAAAAGATCAAAGAATATTTGTAGAACCTCTTTTTGTGGTGGCAAAAAAATTTAAATCGAGGGGATCCCCACCATTTCTGGGATGGCTGATCAAGTTGTGGTATATAGTTACGATGGAATACTATTGTTCTAGAAGCAATACTGAGAAGGATGGTTTCAAAAAAACCCGCGAAATCTTATACGAACTCCTTCAAAATGAAGTCAGCAAAACCAGGAAGACACTATACTTAATAACTGAAATATTGTAAAACTGAAAAAAGATTTATCCACTCTGATCAATACAATGATACAAAACAGTTCCAAAGGATATGCTTCCAAAGAAAGAACCAATGATGTATGAATGCAAAATGAAGCATACTTTTTTACTTTGTTTTCTAATGTTTTCTTTCACAATATGGCTAATATTTAGATATCAAGACATTGCCAGAAGTGAAGAAAAGTTTGAAACACAGCTTGAAATTCTGAGATTTTCAATTATGGAGGGATAGAATTCCCTCCCAAGTTAGATGAAGTTGGAACTCTTGCAAGACATTCTTAGTGTCAGAAATCCTGTTGCTTGAGAGTTTGAATGCTTACACTGAAGTGATCAGGGCCTGAAGAAGAATCTGCCCTTGGATACTGGGGCTAAGTCCAGGTAATAATATAGAAAATATACAGTGAGAACAGAAGTGGAGTAACAGCAGCTGAGATTACATCTATGCTAGGCAATCAGATAATGAGAAAAAAGCTTCTACATTTTTTGTGATGTAGGTTCTGAAAAAAGAAACTGCCAACTGTAAAGAAAACTCTTGACTGTCTCTGAAAGGCTTTACTCTTCTTAGCTCTCCATTTGCGAATTTGTAAATAGGCATTTCTATAAATTTATTAATATTTCTTTAAGCTATACCTGTATGTTTATTCAGTACCGGTAAAGTTCATTGTCACTGGCTAGGTGAAAATACACAAGATTTAATTAAATCAGAGGATTCTACCCCTAATCAAAAATTGAATATTTCATCTTATGTTTTGAGATTCATATGGAAATGAATTTTATCCTTTTATATTATTTATTTTATACTATTTTATTTTAATAATATTTAATTTTCTCAATTACATATAAAAACTTTCATTTTTTATCTTGAGTTTCAAAATCCTCCTTTCTAAATTTGCCTCCAACCCCTAGAAGGTGTTTTTTTCTGAGAAATCTACTGAAAATGATTTGCACAAAGTATCCAATTTACCATCAGAAAATGATTGAGGTCTCAGAGAGAGACATATGATAACACATATTTGGGGATTCTGTAAAAAAAGTAAAAGAGATAGCTCCCAATAAGCAAAAATTCTGTTTTTGTTTTACACATATTTTTTTTCCATAATGTCTCCACAATGTAGTCATTACAGAGACTCCCAGGCAAGTTCTAGGTATATAAATCCAACTTATTCTAGAATGAAAGGCAGGTCTCTAGGGACAAACAAATATCACAGTTGAGGCCACGGACCCATATCCAAATGAGCAGAAATACTTGATGTGAGGATCTGCTCCCAAATTGCCAATTACATTCATTTCTATGAGTTGTTGCAAGTTTCAGTACTCATGTATGTGCAGAAGAGGAAAGATCACAATGCTTTTCTGCTAAAAGTTTTAGGATAACTCCCTAGTAATAGTGGAAGTTATTTCCCTTCTTGAATTATCCAGTTTATTTTGTGAATTTTCCACTTTAGTTTTTACGTGTAGATCAGGCAGATGCAAATTAGTGTTCAGTCTGGCAGTTGAAGGTGAATAACCAAAATGGAGAATAAAATTTAATTCTAGATTTAAATGCTTCATTGTGTTTAATTTTAAGTTTTCTTTGGCACAGTCATATGTAGAACGTCAAATATATATTTAGTTTCTTAGCTGTACCCATTTTTACATCATACAATTTTTTACCAACAGGGAATTAATTTATTTATGTGGAATTTTGTTCATCACCATTTTCTTTAGACATCTCTTCATTGAAGGTGTTTGCTACTTAAAATTGTTGCTGGTAGCTTTGTACATGCCTAGTTACTCTTTTTTCTTGGTGTCCCTAAAAGGTGAATTTTAATTGTGTCTGTATATAATGACTACTCACACTCTATATATGTATTATTATGAAAGATAATCTGTAATGAGAGACATTCCCTAGAAATAAAGGACAGAGTTTTAAACATAGAAATTTTCTTAGAGATGATTAAGACTTTCCCTCATTTTCCTTTTTAGTATGTTCAATTTTATGAGTTGGTAAGAAACCATGAGAGTATGATATGATTAAGAACTTGTGGTCGATACACAATACCTGCTGGTACCAATATCTAAAAGCTTCTTTTAAAGTTGTTGAATACTTACTGTATTAAATGTACACTGTTTTATCTGGAGATTCAGCCTCAGTTTTAGGGATATTAGATGGAGATTTCTAAATTCTAGGGTCTCACATGAATTTTAGTTTTGTGATATTAAAAAAAGCTGATAAAAACAACATAGAAATGAAAATTCCTCAATCTTGACATGTTTGTAAACTGGCAGGCAGGGTGGTATTTGTGAACCTATTTTCACATAGGTTACAACATTTAGAGTAATAGATTTTTATTACTGACAGAGAACAAAAAGTGATTCGATTATTCAGTCGTTATTGTTCATTGTCACTCATGTAAATGGCAGGATGAATGTTATGAACTGTATTTCTGAGTCCTTGTATCTGTATATGTACCTTTCAGGGAACTGAAATACCTAGATTTTTGAGTTGTGCTTAATTTTGGCTCTGTTCTATTGAAATAAGCACCATTTAATTTCCCTAACAAAATCAAAGCTCCAGATTCTTAAAAAGAATGATGTCAGAATAAGATGGAGCTAGTTTGCCTTACAGAAAAGAGGAAAATATCTCCCCAAGCCCCCCTGCCCTGAGAATTAAAATGAAAATTTAAACAGTTTAAGTAACCAGAAGAAAACAAAATTATATTGAAAAGAAGTCAAAATGTTGTCCTGTATTTAGACAACACAAAAGATGCCCAGGAATGCAAATAATGGATATGCAGGATTTTTGTACAGTGCATTTTTAAACAAATAAAAATCACCGGATAGGCATATAATCATAGATGTCCTGAAATTTAATCAGAGATTACAAGAATACTTTAAAATTTCCCAGAAGAGATTTTGTAGAGATGTAAAAACTAATATCACTAAATTAATTTTATATTTGTTCCTAATCTCCTTCTTTGTCATAAGATTATGAAAGTTTGATCTCATAACCGCTGCAACATTACAGAAAAGATAAATTCAAAGTGAGTTCTATGAGAGAAGGCGGCTATAGCAGATAGCAAGGTTTAGGGAACTGGATTTCTTGAAGGTTGGACATTTCTTCAAATAGCTACGTCACTTTGTGTGAACATTAAGTAGTAAGAAAATTAGGCAAGAAACCTTGCTACTGAACGATATTAAAATGAAAAGGGGATCATAACCTTTCTCGGAGGTTCTAATTCCCTTATTTGTTGACCTTTGATTAATTTTCTTCAGGGTCGCTTCCCATGCCTCACTCAAAGGAGAACAGGACTAAGCCTCAGGTGACTGGTATAGAAAGTTCAATCAATACATTCACTGGTCATTGAACAGGTTACAGAAAGGCAGCTGCCAGGAGGTTGTTTCTTTACATAAATTCTGTACACAGATGACACAAAGGAGAAATATAAAGCAAGTGTTGAGCTAATTCATGTGGAGAAAAAAGCCAGATTAACATGATACCTGAATAATTGTGATTGCAAAACAGAGAGAGAATACACACGACAGACACATTCTTACATTGCTCTCATCAGAGGAAGTTAGGCAGTGCAATGGATACATCCCTAGGACTGCAGTGAGAAATTTATGATTTCTGATCTGACCTCAGATGCATTCAGAATTGATGTATGGCTCTGGGCGACTTATTTAAATTATTTTTGCCTCACTTTCTTCAAGTGTAAAATGGGGGTTATAGTACCTTCTTCTCAGGATAGTTGTGAGAATCAAATGAGAGATGTCTTTGAGGGCATGGCACATACTAGGTACTAGTGAAATACTAAATATTACTATTATTAGTTATCAATTAGGCTCTAAATCTACTATTGTATTCAGAGTTCCATTTTTTAATTTTAATATTTCATTTAATTTCTGTTCAGAGACTTTCAAATTTGGATGAAACAAATCCCTTTTCATAGGTTTTAAAGGCTGGCATTTTTAGCCATTATGGAACTAATACTTTAGATATCTCCTGTTGTCATGGTGCATATTTATCTTTTGTCCTCCAAGTTTATATAGGTTTCCCCTCATAGATTTAGGAAAAATAAAAATAAATTTATTATGTGTGCAAATATGTCTTCTATAGAAGTTTGTTTTCAATTCACTGTCATAATTAAAATATGTATTTGCTTGTTAAAACTTATAGTTATTGTTTCAAATTATATTTGTTGAGTGAGATGTGTGATGGAGTACTTTAATATGGGTCTGTCATGGAGTCAAGAAGTTTTGCCTAGATTCGTGTACTGCATATGATAAATACTATCAATGCAAACATTGGTAAATCACTTAACCTCACAGTAAACTCTGGGAACTCTTCAAATTAGTCAACTAACATTTATTAGGTGCCTACTGTATGCTAGGCACTGTGTAAAAAGCTGGGAATACAAGAAAAGGTAAAAAACAATCTTTATTCTCAAAAAGCTCACAACCTAAAGGAGGGGGATGTATAAATAACTATGTACAGACAAATTATATAGATAATGAATTTGAAATTATCAAAAGGAAAAAGGCATTAAAATTGAGAAAGATTAATAAAGGCTTCCTTTAGAAGATAACATTTTAGCTTGGGACCAAAATGGAGCCAGGGAAGCCAAATGTTTAATATAAGAATGCAGAGCATTTCCAGCACAAGGGCAGCAGG
Source organism: Monodelphis domestica (assembly GCF_027887165.1). Lineage (NCBI taxonomy): Eukaryota > Metazoa > Chordata > Mammalia > Didelphimorphia > Didelphidae > Monodelphis > Monodelphis domestica. Next base: position 474,284,166 of record NC_077228.1, read on the forward strand.
AGATAATACCTGGAATCAGGAGTTTGAGTATCTCATTCAAAGCAATAGTTGCTCACCTAACTTTGTGGAGGGAATTTCCATATTGTAAACCTTAAAATTTCTTAGAATTATGAATGTTGGAAATTTCCCCATTGGGAAATCTCATACTGGAAAAAATTTCCTACTGATAGTAAGAACTCTATTGGAATGTGAAACCCCTTGGCATGGGAGGATCATTCTCCTCCCTACTTAAGACTACTTTAGGACAGAAACCTTTTGCTAAACAATGGAAAGGGCTTTGACCTATGCTTAAGCATAGAACAGGAAGTTCTTTGAGTCATGATTGATTTTAGAATTACTACAATAGAGATACTTGGAATGACAGAACCAGGTCTTACAATCTCCACCCTACTCAGTCTAACAGGATTTAGGAAGGGCTGCAGCATAGATCAAGATTTAATTATTTGAGAATATGACCTTCAACAGACATGTGCAAAGCCACAGACCTCTGGGCGGTCCTGGGTTAAGCTAGAGCCACCATTGGCCCAGGGGAGACATCGACAATGATTGGTAGATGTGAGAACTGAGGGGAGGGGACTTAGATGGTTTCCTTAAAGATAGTGGGGTCTGAGGAGAGTAGAAGTGTGAATTTTAAAAGTCTCCATCTTGGTCTAGCACCCAAAAATTGTGCACACCCACCTACACGGGCATGCGCTAGTCAATGACAAATCAGAAATAATTAACTGCCCACCTGGGCTGTCCTAAGCCAAGCTAGAGCCAACCATTGGTTTTGTGAGACACAGGAAGTGAGGGAGGGAACAGCCTCTGGAATTCGCTCACTTCCTGTGGAGAGAGCAAGAGGGGAGTTGGTGTTAGGAGCTTGGAGAGAGAGGACGCCCGCAGACAGCTTTCCTTCAGATCGGTCACGTGAGTTAAGGACTGATTCTTTCCACCTGGGCCTTTAGGCCTAAAGCTCCCTCTGCCTTGGTCAGAGGTTGAGTAGCCCCTTTTCCCTTTTCTCTTCTCTCCTTCTCTCCCTCTCCTTTTCCCTACTCCCGTTGTGATTAAACCTCCATAAACTCCATTCTGACTTGAGTGTTCATTTTAGGAATTTCATAAGTAAATTCCTTGGCGGCCATTGTTCAATATTACAGAAATCTTGTAGCCACATTTTAGCCATTACAATATTATAACCCTCTCACAGAGGCCTAAGTTTCCCCATTTACAGAAGGTTTTTGCTCTGAGCGAGGTGGCTCTGAAGGAGGACTGAGGAGGTTGCTCTGTTGGAGGACCAGGAGAGAAGGCTGGCTCTGAAGGAGGAGAATTCTCTGGAAACATTTCTTGAAAGGAGGCTCTCTTGAAGGTGGAGCCTGAGGTTGGCATGAGAAGCCTTACCTAGAGAGATCTAGGGTGAGTGATAAAACCAACTGACTGATTTATTCATTCTTATTCCTTTCTTACTTTCTCTCTTTTTCTATTGATTAATCAGTGTATTATAAATTAAATTTCTCTATAAAACCCAGTTGGCTTGGGCATATTCATAAATTGGGAATATATTCCCTGGCGACCATCTTATATTTATATAAAACCAAGACACAGTAGAAAACATATTTCAGCGGTCATAATTGATATATATATTTCCCTTGCTCCCAAACATTTTAATTATCACAGTTTATGGCTCCCACTTTCTTATCTACAACTATTTAACACTCAAAACTATTTTAAATCTAACAATATCCAAATAAGAATACAGGTTCTATCAGGAAAAAATATTTAATCATTACAATGCCTATTAGGAGTAATACAAAGCAGAATAAGGGTTGATATCTATAGTAATGGAATTTTTATTCTGACATCACTTTTGTGAATATTCTTATGTTCATATACTGTAAATATCAAGCTAGAACTATTAATTTGTTGAAGTATAATTTGATTTCCTCTTTTAACATAGTTATATATGTATAATAACAACATATTGAAGCACATTAAAAAGGGAACACAAAGTTCATCTGTCAGAGGTCCATCCATCCTCTAAATTTTTATATATGCCTAAGTATTTGTTAAGATCTTACAATATGAGATTATTGATAAAAAAAGTTCTGATATGAATATCTGATATGAATATATGAAAGCATAGTGTAATTGCATTTCTCCTTGAAGATGGAGATTATATTTTTTTTCTTTTTATCCTCAGAATTAATCATTGTGCCTGGTACATAGTAAGCACTTAATAGATGAATGGTTCTTAAGATCTTGACTGCAAATACCAAGAAATAATCACACATCTAAAAACTATGCAAGTTGTTTTCCTTCCTACAAGTGAAGCTGATCATGTACAACAGAACCACAAAATTGTGGACCTAATCTGTTCTGCTAATCCATCACTCTATTTCTTAGCCAATTCAACATTGAAGTATAATTTTCTATAAGATACTTACAGAAAAACATGGAAAAACGTGCATGAACTTACAAACAGAGAAGTTAGGAAAACTAAAAAAACATTATACACAGTAACAGTAATATTGTAAGGATAATCAACTGTGAAAGACAGCTACTCTCTTCAAAACAATGTCCAAGACAATTTTAAAGTTTGTATATGATGAAAAATTCAATATATCTCTAGAAAGGATTCTAGTCTATTTGATTACCTGAAGACTAAAGATGTACTTACTCTATCCAATTCTTTGTAACCACAAAAAAGAGCTGCTATAATATTGTGGTATAAATGGAACCTTTTTCCCTTTTCTTTGATCATTTTGGGGTATAGCTTTAATAGTAGGATTGATGAGTCAAAGAATACTTATAGTTGTAAAATCCATTGGATGTAATTCCAATCTATTCTCTAGAATGGTTGGACTAGTTCACATCTAGACCAACAGTGCATTATGTCCCTACCCTCCATATCCCCTCTAACCCTCCTCATTTTGTTTTCTGTCATATTAGTGAATCTGATAGGTATAAAGTGATACTTCAGAGAAGTTTTCATTTGAATTTCTCTAATCAGTAATGATTCAGAGCATTTTTATGTGACTACTGATATGTTAGATTTGTTCTTCTGAAAAATGTCTATTTATATAGATATATTTTGTTCAATGACTCTTTATAGGAGAAACGTTCCATAATTTTTTTTTCAGTGTCCCCTCTTTATGCTAGTTTTGTCTCCATTAGTGTTATTTGCCATTTTCTTTCCATAATCCTCTCTGCATCTTGTTTGGTCATAAACATCTCCCTTATCTATGGATCTCATTAGTACATTTTTTCATGCTTCCTTGATTAATTTATAATATCACTTGTTATGTCTAAATTACTTATCCATTTTGAACTTATCTTGATATATGTTATGAGATATCAGACTAAACTTGGTTTCTGCCAGACTACCTCAGTTTTTTTTTCAGCAATTTTTGTCAAGTGTTGAGTTCTTCCCCCAAAAGCTTGGATCTTCGGATTTATCAAACACAAGATCACAATGGTTATTTATTTTTGTTTATTGGTAGCAGAGTCAATAGAACTTTAGACTTGGAATCAGGATGAACTGAGTTCAAATCCAGGCTCAGAAACATCCTAGCTTTGTGATCTTGGACAAGTCATTTAATCTATGTTTTCCATTGGAGGAAGAAAAGAAAAAGTATTTCAATATCTTATCTTATCCAAGATAATTTCATGGAGAAAATTCATGGAATTAGGAAGAGAAACTCTGACCGTTCTATCACTTTTTTTTTACTTAGTCAGTACAATTTGGTTTTAATTAATAATACATTGCTAAATATTTTGAAATCTGATATTACTAGGTAACCTCCTTTATTTAACTTTTTCTTTAATTGATTCCTTTGATACTCTTGACATTTTATAAATACTTATATACTACTGCCTGGCACTGAATAAGTAAATTAATTTTGGCAGAATTGTCATTTTTATAATATTGGTGCAGTCTAACTATGAACAACTAATATTTCTCCAATTGTTTAGATCTGTAATACTGTGAAAGGTTTTTATAATTGTTTTCTTATAATTTCTGCGTTTTTCTTGGCAGGGAAACTAACAAATATTTTATAGCAAGTTCAGTTATTTTAATTGAATTTCAATTTCTATTTCTTCCGACTGCCTACTGGGCTTTGTGAATAGCATATAGAAATGCTGGTGGTGTACACAGCCATATTTGTTTCCTAAAACTTTTGTAAAGTTGTTTATTTTCATTTTTTAGTTAATTCAATAGGGTTACCATAACCATACCATTCTATAATCTATGAAAAAGAGATCATTTTCTTTCCTCATTTAAAAAACCGTTATCTTCTCTCTTACAATTGATACTATGTATTGTTTCAAAGGCAGAAGATTGGTAAGGACTAGGCAATGGGGTTAAGTGACTTTCCCAGGTGAATACAGCCAGGAAGTATCTGAAGTGATACCTCCTATCTCTGGGCCTGGATCTCAATGCACTGAGCCACCTAGCTACCCCCTGTTTCCTCATTTTCTATTATTGTTCCTTCACTTTTTCTCATTTTATTGGTATAGCTAGCATTTCTAGAGGGATATTGAATAATGATCTGGAAAATAGTCATACTTAATTCACCCGTGAATTAATTGGGTAGGCTTAAAGTTTTTCCTATTCCAAATAATGCTTGTTCTTAGTTTTACATAGACACTACTGATAATTTTGAGAAAGGCTCCATTTTTTCCTATGTTTTTCCAGTATGTTTAATGGCAATGAGTGGGTTTTTTTTTTCAAAAAGCTCTTTTTGCAGTCACTGACACAATTGTATGCTTTTTAATATTATTTTTCACAGTCATTTATTTTTATAATTTTGCTAATATTAAACCTGCCATACATTCTTGGTATAAATCTTTCCTGGTTGTAGTGAACATTTTTTTTTGTGAAATATTTCTATAACTACCTTGCTAAGTTTTTATTTTAATTTTTGGAATTTACATTCTTTGGGGAAATTGATCTACAGGTCACTTTCTCTGTTCTTCCTCTCCCTAATATATGACAATATTCTCTTTGTGTCATAGAAAAAGAATGTTAGGAAACTTTTAATTATTTTAAAAATATTTTTATATAATTAGAATTAATTGTTCATTAACTATATAGTAGAATATACTAGTAAGTTCTTCTATTCTTTGGGATTTGTCCTTAGGAAGCTTAATTATGACTTCATTTATTTTTCTAATCTGAGGGGTTTTTTGATATTATCTCTCATATTTTGAGAAAATTTTGGTAAATATTGATCAATTTCACTTACAATATCAGTTTTTTTCAGCATATAATTAAACAAAATAACATATGATTAAACAAAATAATGCTTAATAATTATCTTTGTTGGCGGTGCCTTTGCCTTTATTATTTTAAAAACTGGCAATGCTTTTTTTTCTTTTCTTCAATAAAATACAAAAATAATTAAATATTTTATTGATTTTTTTCATAAAATAGATTCAAGTTCCATTTATTAGTTAATTTTTTATTTAAACTTTTAACCTCTCCTTTGATTTTCAAGATTTCTATTTTGGTATCTAGGGATTTCTAATTTCTTTTTTGTTGCTGTTGTTCCATGTTCATTTCACTGATTCTTTCTCTGTTTTATTGTTGTAAATGTTTAGAGATCTAAATTTTCACCAAAGTACTGCTTTAATATACTATCACAAATTTTGGTGTATTATCTCATTATCTTTCTTTAATGAAATTATTAGTTTTATATAACTTGTTCTTTGAGCCCCTCATTCTTTAGGATTAGATTATTTAGCTTCCAATTAATTTTTAATCTGTGATTTAATGGCCATTTTTGAGTGTATTGTTTTTTGCAGTATGGTCTAAAAGGGGAAATTTCATATTTCTGCTTTTCTATATTGATTTGTGAGGTATTTATTTCTGAATATATGATCAGTTTTTGTAAAGGTACCATGTATAACTGAGAAAAATAGGCATACTCATTCCCATTCAATTTTCTTCAGACACTTATATCTAACTAAATTTCTATTAATCTCTTATGTTAGACTAATCTAACTGTGAGAGGGGAAAATTGAGGTTCATCACTAGTATAGTTTTACTACTTCCTCCTGTAACTCATATAACTTCCATTAAGAATCTGAATGCTAAGTAATTTGTGCACATATGTTTAATATTGATTTTACATTGTTATATGGTTCTTTTTATTCTTTGTCTTAACTCTTTGTATTTCTTTCTATTTAATAATATTTCTTTTAATGTGTTTAATTCTGGTTCTAATTCATCTTGCTTTTTACTTCTGTTTCATTGATGAATATATCTTATTCACATTCACAGTTATGACTACCAACTATGTATTTCCTTCCATTCTCTGATGTTCTATTTAATCCTACTTTCTTCCTTTCTTTTCATCTCTTTCCTTTTCTGCTTCAGATTCTCTGTGGTGGGTAATATAGGTTTCTAAACCCAACTAAATGTGTGTAAGTATCTATGCATGAGTGTAGGTATGTACCTATGTATCCATGTACTTTACTTCTTTGAACCTATTTAGATGAGTGAGTTTCAAGCAGAGTCTTCCCCATTAACCATTTCCCCTTCCTCCTCAAAAGCTCTTCTTTGCATGCCTAATATGAGATTATTTTCCCCATGGTTGCTCTGCTTTCTCTATCCTCCCAGAACATCTCTCCTTCATGTGCTTTACATTTTAAAATAAAAACAAAACATTGAAAAAGGGCAGTTTACCTAGATCACAGAGTATGGGAGGAAGAGTAATGCCCAATAAGACTGAAAACATAGGTTGGAGTCAAGTTATACCGAACTTTAAACAATTATGATATGACTCCACAAGTGCCAATAGAAGTTAGATCATAACATAATGGAATGAGTAGGGATTATAGAAGACTCCCAGCTGGAGTGTACTGAGGCAATAATTTGTTTTCCAGACATCACAATATTCCAGTGTACTGTCTTCTTGAAGCATCTAGCTTGGATATGACAGAAATCCTCCCGATATTCGTCAAACTCACCAAACTCTACCCATGCTTTGTCATATGGGGTCAAATAATATCACCAGAAATCTAGAAAGCATTGCTAATAATTATGACATCTTGGACAATAAACTAAAGGCCTTTGAGGTATAGATGGTGTTTTCAAAAATGCTATTAAAGCAAAGAAAGACACAGAAAGATAACAACTGACCAAGTTGCTCCTAGAGAGAGTAATTGAATTAGATTTTTAAATTCACCTTGTAGTTAAATGTTTAAAGGAACTTTGGGGTCATCTAGTGCATCCAATTTTCTCATTTTACAATGAGAAAATCAAAATATGAGTTCAAATCCTATTTTTTTAATTCTAATTCATAAAACAGGACTTGAACTCATGGTCATTTGTATTTTTTAACCTAAGAAATAATGGGTTTTCTAAAGAACTACACTGTCTTACTCCTTAAAACAGGATTTAAATTTCAGTACTGTGGTGCAAAATATAAAATTATTAGATTTTGGGTTGAAGATAGAATGTGCAGGAAAAAATAGAAATGTACATAAAACTTCAGAATCTGATTTTGAGAGCTTTATATTAGAAGTTGGGATAGAGAAAATTACTCATGCATTTATGTCAGGCCAGATATCATAGAGATTAGGAGGCATGAATTATAAAGGAAAATAAAAAAAGAGGACCAGTCAGAAACAAAAATTAGCATCTACAAAAAGAACTGAAAATAAATCCCATATTCATTTATATCTATATTTAACAAACAAAAGTTGTAAATATTAAAAAGCATGAAAGTGAGATTAACTCAATATATATCAATGAAGTTTGGGAATGGGACTCAAGTGTGTGTTATTGTTATAGGAGGGTAAGTTCATCCCCAAAAGAAAAAGAATAGATAGAAAAAATGATATAATGGATTCAAATCATGTGAGAATATATTTTCATCTGGACAAGGTAAGTCAGGGGAACATGAAGAAAGACAAAAACATAGTTCCCATTCAAAATACTTCATATTTGTTATGTGGGACAATATACAGATAACTGTACATAGAAGATATATATATGTGTGTGTATATATATATATATATATATATATATACAGTAAAAAGACCTTTAAAATGGAGTAATCTACTATGAAACATATTAATTTGGCTATTACTCTGACTAATATGGAAAAATAATTTCTAAGGTAAAATGATAGGCTTCCTCAAAAAATGGAATACTCTATATCAGACGTTGTGACCAAAATAGAAAGTGAGACATAGTCACAAGAAGACACTCAGTTTGAGGAGAACAGAATTCAAAAAGTTCAGAAAATTATAGTATACATTTGGCTAAAATTTTCAGGATAAATAAACCAAACAGGAAAGATAAATCTTTGAAGAATGAATTCTGAAGTCATAAAAAACAAGTCTGTAGCAGTCTGTCCTATAGCCACTACACAAAGGGAATATCTACAGGATTATAACTTTGAGGAGGAGAAGGAAGTCGAAGGGAGAGTTTAATGAACAGAGATAGACACCAGATCATATCTTGTTATGGAAGGATGCAGCTTCCCTTTTATCTTCCTATGTTGGGCACACAATGAGGAAAGATAAATAATTAACCCAGAATGCATGGTTTAGGAATCAGGAGTGAAGTGAGAAGGAAGAAAGAGAATAAATAGAGAAGATCTTTAGAGGCACACTTGATCTCCATAACCTGAGAGATCCATGTGGCCAGCAGGCAGATTAGAGTGAGAGAGTGAAAGAGGAAGAGAGGGAGGGTCATGACCTTCCTGTCTTTATTGAGTTAATGATGTCAGAGGTAGGTAATGCATATAGTGGATTTACATTGGCTAGACAAATTAATGAAGTACAAACTGGAAGTGTGGTAAGTTCAGCCCGCTCTTTTCAAACTCCCAGAACAAAGACAGCATGGCCTGCTCATAATGCTGTCTGATCGGTCCAGGGCTAAGCCTTTTGTGGCTCAGGCTCAGAGATTCTTCCTGGAATCCTACAAAGTCTAATTGGAAAGAAAGATTTAAAAAAGCAGCTGGGTGGGTCATAGTTATTTTAGACAGTTTGGTGAAATCTATTGAACCATTTTCAGAACAACATTTGCCTACATTAATGATTGGCATAGAAGCTAAATGTTACTTAGAGGTTAGTTAATGTAATGTCCCATATTTGCAACACTATAATTCGAAGATCATAGACCCCCCCAAATAAATCTATCCATGGATCCTGGATTAAAAGCACAAGTTCTCTATAGAAATGAAAATTTTGGAAATTGTTGGGGAGAAAAATGTATCAGAGGTGGGAAAAATGACAAATTGGAATGAATGCAAAACTATAATATACTTCTGAAGGAAAGATGCTAAAGCTTTAATCCTGATGCTGGAATGAATGCAAAGAAGAGAAAAAGGAGTTTTTAATGTATACTGAGGGGGATTGGTAAAAAGGTTCCAAGTTTGGATCCTAATACTTCTAAAGCTAAGTGGTCAATAGTCTGTCAGAAGAATAAGAAGGCATAACAATTGAGCTTATTTTCCTTTTGTTTCCTCTTCTAAATATAATGGTTTGGGGACTGGCAGGATTAGACCAAAAAGACTTAAGGAATTGAAACCCAAGATTAAGTAAATGTAAGTCAGACCACATCTAACTATTCTTGTTATGTTTATAAATCACCAGAAATTTAATAATATAACAGAATTCTGAGAAAATTAGCAGGTGAAATGTGATTTCTAACCTCTTGCAATTGGTCATTGAAATGTCAGTTAATAGAAGTACCTCTAATCTGTAGAAGGACAATGATAAATTGATTTTCAAAAATGGAACAGATGGGAATTGAAAACTATAGGATAAAGCTTTATTTAAATTTTGGATAAATTTCTAATTCTGTACTATAGATTTTTGTAATTTGATTGGCTACCATGATAAATGTGGGGTGAATCCTCAGAATTGTACCACCTTACATCTTTCAGAATGGATAATGTGACAAGAAAAGAAAATGACAAATGTTATAGGGGATGTGGCAAACAGGAATATTAAAACACTGTTTTTGGAGCCATGAACTGAGGCAACCATTTTGGAGAACAATTTGTAAATATGCCCAAAAGGGCCATAAAACTTTGCATGCCTTTGGACCCAACAATACTACTACTAGGTCTGTATCCCAAAGAGATCAAAGATAGGGGAATGAACCTACAAAAACATTTATAGTAACTCTGTGGTGGAAAAGAATTAGAAACTGAAGGGATGTCTATCAGTTAGAGAGAGATTAGACAAATTTTGGTGTATGATTGTAGTGTGTGAAGACTAAATTTAACTCTCCCTTGATTGTGAAAATGAAATTAACTTCCCGGCCCATTTTTAGATTTAATCACTAAAAGTGTAAACATGCTACTTAAAAGTTGAGTGGTGAGATCTGCCCATTTTTAGAATTAATCACAAAAGGTATAAACACCCTATTCACACTTGAGTGGGGGAGGTCTGTGGCCTAAATATGCAATAGTGGGTGATAAATCAAAATTAAACTGACTGCCCCTGGGCAGTCCTAAAGTAAAGCTCCAACTGTGATTGGTAGATGTAAAATTAGGGGAAGGCAAAGGAAGTGACTCAAAAGAAAGTGTCTTTAAAAGGGAGTGACAACTTCCTGAGTGAAGTTCAACTAGGACTGCCTCCTCTTCTGGAGTTCTGAGTTTGAGTTGGAGGCTGAAGAAGAATCTACTGACTGAATCTGAGACCCTGTTCCTGGTGAGGCTGTTCTGAAATCTCTTCCTTTGGACTGACATGTGGTGAGTGTAAAGGCTGACTCTTTTCCTGATTTTACTTAAAAAAATAGCCTCAGGAGAGACCTACTTCTTGAGAGAGACTTCCCCAGATCCTTGGCTTTTCTGAGGTCCTAAGGACTAATTCTCCCTGCCCAGGTTGAGCCAGGGCCAGGAGTAAATTACTTAGTGCTAGGCTAAATATCTTACCCTAGCCTCTCTCTGATTTCCTACTTTATTCTTTCTATATTTTGTAAATAAATATCTTTGGAATAAATTAAATTCCTGGAAACCCTATATTTAAATATAATCCAGTCCAACCTTTTTATAAAATTAAACCTTTCCCCCCCTTACAAATGGAATATGATTGTGCCATATGAAATGATGAACAGAATGATAACACAAAACAAAACAAAATAAAACCCAGAAGGGGTTATATGAAGTAGCATAGTGAAGTGAGCAGAACCAAGAGAACACTTTAGCCTGTAATGCTAGTAACATACAATGATAAATGGTAAGTTATTTAAATATTATATTCAAAGAAAGGATCTGAGACAGTTTCAAGGGACTCATGAAGAAAAGGTTTTCTATTGCTATAGAAAGAAGTGACATAGTCTAAGTGCAGACTAAAGCATATGACTTTCATTTACTTTCCTTCATGATTTTTTTTCTGTAAAAAGTAATTTGTCTTCTTTCACAACATAATAAACATGAAAATATGCATTGATGATAGCATACCTATGACATATCATATTGCCTACCATCTTGGATAGGGGTGATTTATGAGGGAGAGAGACAGCATACATAGTAAAATGACATTAAAATCATGCCTACATGTAATCTGAAAAAAATAAAATGAAAATGAAATGTAAAAGATATTCAAAGGGTAATGGAAAAGCATATAATTAGTAGATGTAGCCTTCAAATATTTTCAACCAAGAATATGAAGAGGAATGTGTTAAAGAATGTTATCAGTGTATGGCTAGAAAAGAAGGTGGATTAGTCATTTATCAAAAGTGAAGACTTATCTCTAAGAAGTCCACAAACTACAAAGATATACATGTAATATAAGAAGTATAGGGAAAAGTATCTAGTATGTTGGATGTACCACCTGGAGAGGATTTTATGGAAGAATATATACAAGAATTGAGAAAGATAAAAAAGTATACATGTGTTGAAAACTACAACATTGAAGATGATCCTTAAGTCAAGAAGAGCATAAATCATTATTTTTATTCAAGTGTTCAGAAGAATGGAAATGATACTTTTCTCTACCAAAGACTTGGCTGGATAACATATGTAGATAGGGTTAATCACAGGTCCCATTTTGGACCCCATCCAAAAAATAAAAATTAAATGGTGAAAATGCTGTGCCTACAAGGTTCAGTTTCAGAAAAAAGAGTGTTTAACTTGGACAAAGGAAAAATAAGGAGAGAAATAGTTTATATGTGCAAATGTCCAAGGACTTTCCTAATTAAAAAAATAAAGACTAATTTTTCTTTAGCACACAATGTAATTATAAGATTTCCTTTAGCTAAGAAATATATTTTGATTATGTCACTGTACAACCAGGACCTATCATAGTTCTTTGTACATCCAATAAATGATAGTCAGATTGGAGCTGGGAACAGTAGTTGAAACTTGTAGAAAAATAAGTTGAAGCTCAATCATGGTAAGGTAAGGCAGAGATTTTTTAACAATGAGAACTATTCAAAAAAGGAATGGATTGCTTCAGATGGCAGTGCATTCCTTTTCACTATAGATTTTTGCGCAAAATCTTGAGGCCCTCTTCTTCAGGATAACATGTATGATATTCTTGATGGATATGTTTGACCTAACTGTCAATGTAAAATTATCTTAATTTTTAAAAGAATGTTGGTGAGAAATGAGTAACAGAATTATTGTCACCCCTGGAACTTTTTAATGGAAGAAAACTCAGATTTTTACCTGTTCTATTATTAAGAATTTAGGGGGGATGAAATTATTTCAAAAATAGATCTCTTTCTCCATTTGATTCCTAGACTTTTGAGAGTTGCAAAGATGAGTTATAGTAGATTTACAATTTCAAAAGTTATAAGGAAGTTCCGATGAAGAAACTCCCTTTAGAACATAGTTTACCACATTATCTCAAAACTATAATGTATACCTAAAAAAAGTTGCCTGGGGCTTAGAGAAGTTAAATAACTTGCTAAATTACATGATAAATATGCTCCAGGAACAAAACTTCCAGATTCTGAGTCCAGCTCTCTACCCAAACTATAGGATTTCTCCTATCAGTCCTAAGATAATATGAAGTAAATACATATAAGAACATAATTCTAGTAATTATGTACTTAGTGCCTCTTATAAGACTTATTAAAGCTTCAGCTCAAATTTCTCCTTTCCTAATCATTGCAGGTATAGTCTCTTCTCAAAAATTATATTGCATTTCTTTATTGATTCATTCATTCTCATTCCTTTTATTTATTTGCTCATTTTTAATATTCAGATAATCTATTCTCTTGTTTGTTATTCTTTATTTTTATTTGCTTGTTTATATATTCACTTTTTTATTTGTTTAGTGGTTTGGATCTGTGATTTCACTGGTATAGGAAACTTCTAATGAAGAAATGCTACCTCTCAATGCAGTGCAGTAATTGTCATGAAACATTGAATTACTACTGTAAAACTCTATAGAATTTTTCAAAAACAATGATATTAAATGGCTTTTACTGGGTTTCTGAGTGTCAGTCAGAAATGTGACATGAATCTAGTTTTCCCTGATGTAGAGAATGGCTTTTTCCATGAGGTCACATCACCTATCATTTTATTTACTTCACATATATTAACATGTAACCATTTAAGCATATTTTGTGTCTCTCAAGAGAATATAAACATACTGAAACTGGTTTCCATTTGGTTTTGCAAAATTCCTAGCACATAAGTGATTTAAAATGGGATTCTTAATATGATTTTTTTAATATTGTGTTCTGTCCATTTCACAATTAGTCACATATATCTTATCCCCTAAGTTATTTTTGAATACAATTTGAGGAATGATTACACAGTTAAGTCTGTAAATTATATTACCCAATAAAATAGTTTGCATATAAGTATATCTTTAATAATACACCCAGAATCAAGCGCCTGTAAATTGCCAAAAACTCAGAAGCTTCTTTGTACATGAACATTAATATGAATGATATTGGAAAACAATCTGTACTCTTCAATTGGAGGTGAATATTTTTCAAAATCAAGCAGAAATTATAGTATTAATACTTGATCATTTACTAGCTGAATTATCTTGACAACAGAAAAAAGGATGAAAACCCTTGTAATATATATATAATTGTTTAAAAATCCTCAATACTAGATTTCTTCCTCTAAAACAGAAAAAATAAACTGGAATTACCTTCTAATCTCTTTTTAAAAATAATTTCTTTAGTAGTGTATATAGTCTAAAATTTATGGAACTGTAATTAATTATTCAAAGAGGAACAGAGGCTATCTCAGAGACAACAGGACTCTTCCTTTGGGGAACCAACTAAGTGTAATTATTCAATCTCTGCCAATTACCCTGTTACATAGTGAATTTATCAGAGAGAAATTTAAATACAAATGCAAAAGCATGTATATGTATATCTGTATGCATATATTTGCAGCTATGGATGGTAAAAAGCATGTAGCAGATATATTGATTTTTGAGTCAGGAAAACTAATTTTTTCATTACAAAAAATGAGAATTTGTTTGAATTGCCTGTGCTTATATAATAAAAGAGTTCTCTTATACTATGTTGTTCTCTGTTTCTGGCCCTCTCCCTGTCTCTCTGTTCTCTTGGTCTCTGACTATTTCTTTTTCTATGTGTCTCCCAGTGAATAGGGGAAAGAGGAAAGGAGAAAATAAATAAATACTTGATAATCAAAAAATTAAGTTGTTTTCATTTAAAAGAAAGAAAATAACCTTGAAAAAGTTACCACTCCTATATACATCAGAAAATCCATTAGGATCAATCTATTAACTCTTTGACGCCTTCTTGCCTCCATCTCCAAACTGAAAAACCATGCATTCTCTTTATATACACATAAATAAAATACATATATGTTCATATACATAAGCATTGCCTCTTGTGTCTTTCTTTAAATATGTTGTACATATTGCATATGTGCTACATATTGGCTGTATACAAATATAGACAATAGATTATCACATTTAAATAATTCAAATATTATGTGAATGAAACATTTAAAGACATAGAAGGCAGTGTGGTAGTGTAGGTCCTTCCCCAAAGTCTGAAAGACCCAGTGTTCAAGTGTTACTTCTGACATAATCGAAAGAAATCATGAAGATTTTTTTAAAATCTCATCGACGTAGGCAATAAGACTATATGTTATATTTTTCTGCATTAGTTAAGTTTTTGTCCTGGGAAGAGTTCAAGGACCACACCAATGAAATTACAGGTCTCCCTCCATAAACAAACTAATTGCTTTAAATGAAATTACAGTTACTAGAATCCCACTATAACACTCCATTGTGAGATAGAGGAGGGCCCATGTAATGTGGCAGAATGAAAGGAATGCTAGACTTTGAAGACTAGGATTTCAATTCTGTCTCTGATTCTAAGCATTTAAACATGTGGCTCTTTGAACTTCAATTTCCTCACAATTACAAGTGAGAAAAAAGCAATATATGAAGTACAAATAACTTATAATGTGAGATACAAATATGATAATGTATACAAAGTGCTTTCCAATCTTTGAATGGCTAGTGTCAACACATATGACTGAAAGTTAAAGCAGGGGCAGGGGCAGGAGATGCCACCTTTAGCAAGTGGCCCCTAACTTGAAAGGTTTTGAATATTGGCCTGTGAATGTGAATCATAGACTTGTACAGCTAAGTTTGAAGAGGTTCATAAGCATATAAGTGATAGCATGATGTATTTTTAAGTCACAGCCACTCATGAAGATCTACCTGAGTTGAGATGGGCATCTAGAGGCCACATCCATATTTATTAAATTTAAAAAATGATTAAGATGTTGTATAAGAAAGAATACATGATCTTAACATCGTTATGATATGGAATTCCTTCCAGTCACCCAAATAACATGTCCCAGTTCTTTCCTCTTTGGCACATAGATGCAAAGTAATGACTAATATTATGAATATTTGTTTTTTTTAATTGTCTAGACAGATTAGGAATCAATTCACTAGGAACCATTTAAAAAAATATTCCTAGATAGAAGATAGAGCAGGCTAGAACTCAAGGTATGAACATAAGAAGACCTGAGTTAAAATATAGCTTGAAACACTTAGCTGGATAAATCCAGGCAAGTCACTTAACCTGTTTGCTTCAATTTCTTTACCTGTAAAATGATGAAAAGGAGAGTTCCTAATGTGAAAGTTTGTTGCAAGGATCTTATGAAGTAATAATTTTAAAGTTCTTAGAATAATGCCTAGAGCATATAAGTAGCCCTCCCCTTCCTTCACATGCCAGTCTCTGTACTAAATATTATGACTACAAATATAAAAGTCATTTTGAATTTGCCATCGGGTAGCTTGAGATCTACTAAGAGGATGGTACATGTTCATTTATAGAATAAATAAATTTAGTAGAAATATATATGTGTGTATATATCTGAGTGTATAGTATATATATATATATATATGTTTGTATATAATATGTATATCAGTATAAAATGTAGCATACTAGCATGTGTGTATGTGCAGATTTATTATACTGGCATACACCTCAAAAAAGAAATACAGTGATTAGAGGACATGACAATAAAAATAAGAAAAATCAGGAAAGTCTTCAAGGAAAAAAGTCACTTGAACTGAGTTTTGAAAAAAGCCTCTAATGTAAGAAAGAGAGATCAAGCAGGTTGCAATGAGAAGCCAGGCTGAAGGAGATATCAGCTGAAGAGCTGCAGAGGAGAGGCAGAGAGAGAAGCCTGGTAGTTCTAAAGAGTTTTTAAATTTAATTTTTTTTCTGGTTCTGGAACCCCAATATACCTCCACTAAGACTCTTCAAAAACAGCTACCTGAATTCTCAAGGGGCATTTGGATTTGGACTCACTCTGACCAGAGACATCCAGATCTTTCCTTGAGATTTCTCTCTCTTGCTGACCTGTTCCTGGACTCCTGAATTAAAAGGTAGTTAACTGAGAAATAGGGATCCACCAGCAGCTGACCAGAAGAGGGCTCAGGGCACTCAACCTTGAACCTCAAGAACTTGGGGGCCAGAAGGGACAAGTGTTAGGGTTTCATGCTCCCCCACTTTCCTTGTCTGACACTCCTACCTCTCCTTGCCTGTGTGATCCCAAATAAGTTGTTTACTACTTTAGAATTAGGTCTGACTGGTTTCTGATAATAGGAAAGGAGACAGAAGATTTGGAGAGAATCACATCTCTCCCCAAAAGAGGAAGGTTAGCTCAGGATCCCAGTGGTCCAAGCTGTGTAACCCAAGGGACAATATCTCTCCTTGATAGTGGGGTGACCCCAGGTTTCTAAAGGGAAGTGATAGTGGATTTCCTTAAGGAGATGAGAGTCATAAGAATCCAGCCTGCCTCTCAACAATAGCTGGGACCAAAGGGGAGGCAGTGGGTCATCATACCAAAGCTAATCTCTCCAATTCTTATCCTCCATCTCCCAGAACTATTCTTTGAGGAGACATTCCCTCTGTCACGGGGACATGACTTGACTATGTCTCTCCCAGGAAAAAGAGAAGGGAAGAAGAATATCTTCACTCTCTCTCCCCATTTCCCTCTCTCTTTCCATTCCCCCTGTTCCCCTTCTCAATCCTTCTGTTACAAGCCCATAGTTAGAAACCACACTTAAGTACAAAGTTTAGATCAAATAAGGTTCCTACACTGAGAAGGAAGATCACTTTCCCTATTCAAAGATATGAAAATAGGAGATAAATTATTATATACAAGTCTGGTGTTAAAAAGATCCTTCCTTTCTCCCCATTTCCATGGCAAGGCAGTTTTTCTTTTACTTAAAATATATAATAATTACCCTTAAGTTTTTGGTGGTTCAAAAGACTAAAGGCTCAGGATGTTGACATCAAATCTTGTTCTGAGTACAAAACAGTTATAATGAGCTCCAGGGTCTCTCTGACACTTGCTGGAACACATTGGGCATCTCAAGCAAGGAATATTCATTCAGCTCAGTTTTCTAGAAGGAAACTTGTCTGAGCTAAGAAAAACAGGAAAGAGTAATTAGTCTGTTCATTGATGATCCAACAATCATTTCTTAAAAGTTTACTATATTCTAGGAATTGTGCTAAAATCTGGGACTCAAAATATAAGTAGAAAAATATATCATAATTGAAGAAGTTTACATTCTAAGAAATTAAATGGTAAAAAGTCATGCTTTCAGCAGAAAGAGCATAGCTGGATGTAGTCTAGCCTCTGCAGAGAGCAGCTGTGAGAAGAAAGCAACATGACAGCAATAAGAGTAACTAAATCTAAGAATGTCCAGAGTCACCAAGAGATAGTAGAACCCAATGTGATCCAGCTCCAACTGCATCTGGACAGAACAGTTCCAAATATCCCCACAGAAGACCAATTAGATAACCTCTGCAGAGTATTCAATCATTAACCATGACAGCCAAGCAGACCCCAAGTAATGTAATAGACCACAACATAGTTTGGAAGTATTCCTTCCCCCTCGGGAATATGCTTCAGCACATTATAAAGTCAGGGGAAAACCACCAAATCATCTAAAGTTATAGGAAACAACACTGACACTAAATTTTTTTTAGAAATAAAATGACCAAAATATAAGCTCAGAAGAGGTCAGTAAAAATAAAAATGAAAATGTGTGGAACCTCAAAGGAAAATGTGAAAAGATATCATGTCCCAAATGAAAAACTATCTTCCCTGATGGGGAAATAAGAAGAAGAGGGGTAATAAGAATATTAAAAGATGGGCTATGGAAAAAGCAAGGGTCAACTTGGGGAGGCTGTGACCAGAAACAAAACAATTGTAAATAGAATAAAAGACTGAAAGGAAAGAAAGAGAAGGATAAGTGGGGAGAATAAATTGAAGAAAAATACAAAGTTAATATAGCTATGAATTTGCATAAGATGAACTCACTCATAAAATGGAAGGGAATAGTAGAATGGATGAAAAACATAAATCCCACAATATGCTACCTACAAGAAATACATTTTAAACAGAGAACACTCAGAAAGTAAAGGTAAAGAGTTGGAGCAGAATCAATTATGTTTCAGTTTATGTTTAAATAGCAGGTGACACTATGATGATCTGAAAAAAATGAAAACTGTTCTAATTAAAAGAGATAAAGAAATTACATTTAAATAAAAGGTACTAAAGAAAATGAAGTAATGTCAGTATTAAACAAAAAGGCATTAAATGGATTCTTTCAAATTCCTAAAGGAGAAGTTACATGAGTTACAAGAGAAAATAGACAATGAAACTATATTAGCAGATAACATTAATCTTCCACTCTCAGAATCAGAGAAATCAAACCAAAAACAAAAAAGAAGTTAAGGAGTTGAATAAAATATTAGAAAAATTAGATTTGATAAACCTTAAGAGAAAATTGAATGGGAATGGAAAAAATATACCTTTTCTCTATAGTACATGGCACTTTCAAAAAATTAGTCATATAATAGTAGATAAAAGCCTCACCAAACAAATGCAAAAAAACAGAAATATTAAATAGATCCTTTTTATACCATTATTTTAAAATATACATGCAACAAAGGGCTGACAAAAAAAGAAAAAATGATTGAAAATTAAGTAACATTATCTAAATAATTAATAGATCAAAGAACAAATAATAGAAATAATGAACAATTTTGCTAAAGAAAATGAAAACGAGGAGACAACATATAAAAAGTTTTCAGATGCAATCAAAGCAATACTTCTGGGAAAATATATATGGCAAAATGCTTACTTCGACAGAGAAGAAGTTGGTCAATGAAGTTGACATGCAACTAATAAAAAGAAAAAAGAACAAATTATAAATACTCAGCTAAACACAAAATTATAAATCCTGCATATCAGAGAGATTAATAAATTTGAAGTAACAAAATCACTGAATTCTTAAGAAAAGGATTTGGTCTATGAAACAAAATAATAAAATAGATGAACCACCATTTAATTTGATTAAAAAAGAAAAAATAATCCAAATAACTAGCATCAAAATTGAAAAGGGCAAGTTCACAATAAATGATAAGGAAATTAAAGAAATTATTAGGTGTTATTTTTGCAATTATGTGACAAAAATCTGAAAAACTACTAAATATATGAATATTTTAAATATATATAGCCTTCATTAAGAGAAAAAGAAATATTACATTTAAACAAGATCATCTCAGAAAAGAAAATTGAACCATCAATAAATACTTTAAGAAAAATTCCAAAAAGCTGAATGGATTTATGAGTTAATTCTATCAAACATTTAAAGAATAATAAAGTTCAATATTATATAAACTATTTGGAAAACTAGCCAAGGAAAAAAACTCTACCAAATTTCTTTATTATCCGAATATGGTTATGATACCTAAAATAGGAAAACCAAAAAAATCATAAAAAATAGACCAATCTCTCTAATGAATATTAATGTAAAACAAGATAAATAAAATACTATCAGGGAAGTTACAGAAATATACCACAAAGATTATACACTATAACCAGGTGAGTTTTATACTAGGAATGCAGGAATGGTTTGATATTAGGAAAACAATTAGCAGAATTGACCATATCAATGATAAAACCAACAGAAATCATATGATTATCTCAATAGATGCAGAAAAATATTTTGATAAAATATAACACCCACTCCTATTAGAAATATTAGAGAACATTGGAATAAATAAAACATTCCTCAAAATGATACATAGAATCTATCTAAAACCATCAGTAAGTATTATTTGTAATGGAGTTAAGTAATTAGCCTTCCCAATTAGATCAGGGGTGAAATAAGCAAGCCAATCATCACTACTATTCAATATTATACTAAAAATGATAGTTATGTGAATAAGAGAAGAAGAAATTGAAATAAGCAATGAAGAAACAAAGCTAGTATATTTTACAGATGATAATGTATTCTTAGAGAACCTTAGACAATCAACCAGAAGACTAATCAAAACAACTAATAATTTTAGCAAAGTTGCTTGATATAAAACAATTTTCTTAAGTCATATCACCAACATTTCTCTGTTTTTCCAATAAAGTCCCAAAACAACAGATAGAAGGAAAAATGCCATTTAAAATAACTGTAGATAACATAAAATACCTGGACGCCTACCTGTGAAGACAAATCTAAGACATATATGATGACAACTATAAAACACTTAGAAAAATAAAGTCAGATCCAAACAACTGGAAAAATATTAATTGCTCATGGGTAGGTCAAACCAATATAATAAAAATTATGTTTCAATGTAAATTAATTTATGTATTCAGTGTCATATCAATTAAACTACTTCAAAATTATTTCATAAACTAGAAAAAATAATAAAATTCATGTAGAAGAATAAAAGACCAAGAATACCAATAGAATTAATATAAAAAAAGTTGAAAGAAAGTGACTTAGCTGCACCAGATCTCAATCTGCATTATAAAGTGACCACCATCAACATAATCTAGTTCTGACTAAGAAATACAGTAGTGGATCAATGCAATAGATTAGGCACTCAATATGTAACAGTAAATAACTGTATTAACTTGACATTTGACAAACTCAAGCTTTTGGAAGAACACATTTTCATCAAAAACTGCTGAGGAAACTGGAAAAAAGTATTGCAAAACCTAGACATAGAGCAATACTTTATAATATATACCAAGAAAAAATTAAAATGGATACATGATTTAGAAATAAAAGATTATACCATAAATAGGTTAGAAGAGCATGGAATGATTTTTATGTCAGATCTTTGAATAAGAGAAGAATTTATATCCAAATAAGAACTAGAAAACATTACAAGATGTAAAACAGATAACTGACTACATTAAATGAAAAAAATATTTTGCAAAAAGATCAATACAACCAAAATTAGAAGTGTGTGAAGAAATTAGTGTGTTATTCTCAATGTAATAGTTATTAGTATATCCAAAATAAATATGCCAAGTACCCAAAGAAATTGGTCCCTTCTGGGATTACCTCACCTATTCAGAATACTGAGGCCTTTTAACAACCTTTGACCTGAGTGAAATGGAAACAATGTATGTCTTTACAAAGTATTTTTGGAATTTGGGGATGTATGTTTCAAGTTGATATTTTAAATTGTTAATAAATTTGTAACTTTCTCGAAGTTTCTGTAAACCTTACCCCATGTCCCATATATCTATCTGCATTCTGAGTGAATATGCAGATTAGAACCTCTAACTGAATCCTGACCAGAATGTTCCAATGGAATCTGTGTTGTTATGCAAATTAGACTCTATATGACCAGAGTGTGTTCTAATGGAATTCTGTTGGAGTTAGAGAGAGGGTTCCAATGGAGCATGTAGCAGGTCAAAGATGTGAGGGAATTTTCCCCAGGATTTTCTCTCTTTCCCCCAGGATTTTCTTTCTTTCTCTTTCAATAAACAACTGCATTATGATTGACGACTTCTTGTTCTTCTGAATAGTGGCTGGACCACCACTGTGTATAGAAAGCAAATTAAAAAAAAAAAAAACTAAGGAAAAATTATGACAAATATCTCTGAAAAAGGTCTCATGTCTCAGATATAAAGGGAACTGAGTTAAATTTTTAAGAATAAAACACTTTTCCCAATTTTCAAATGATCAAAGGATATGAAAAAGATAATTATCACATGAATAAATTAAAATTATATTTAGTCATGTGAAAAAAATGTGTCTAATTACTATTGATTAGAAAAATGCAAATTAAAACAAATCTGAGGTGCCAACTCATACCTATCAAACTAGTTAACATGGTAAAAAAGGAAATGATAAATATTAGTGAGGATGTAGAAAAATTGGGACACTAATATACTATTGGTGAAGTTGTGGACAGAGAGAATGATTTTGAAGAAAAAAAATTTGGAACTATCCCCAGAGGGTCATAAAACTCTACATACCCTTTAACTCAGGCATACAATATTATTATAATAAAATATTATTGTGCCAAAAGAAATGATTAATAAGTTGATTTTAAAAATCTAGACTTATATGAAATGATTCAAAATGAAGTGATCAGAAACAGGAAAATCTTATACACAGTAACAGCAATAATGTGTGATGCCAATTGTAAATTGATGACAATTGTAAATAAGGTATTATCATCAATGCAAGAATCCAGGAAAACTTCAAAGGACTTATCATAGAAAAGTCTATCCACGGTCCTTAAAGGAACCAATGGAGTCTGAAAGCTGATTGAAGCATAAAATTCTTCACTTTGTTTCCAACATGAATTTTTGGTTAGTATAAATGTTATGTCTTCTTTTACAACATGATGAACATGGAAATATATATTGTTTGCTGACTCTTGTACAGCCTATATTACCAACTGTCTTAGGTAGAGGGTTGGGAGGGAGGAGAAGACATGGACTGCAAAATGTCAGAAAAGATTGTTAAAAACTGTATCTAGCGGCCTGCCGGGACCAGGCCCTGTCTCCCTCCCTCTGGCCCTGTCTGTTGAGCTGAGCCCCAGCCCGGAGAGCAATCTCCAGAGGGGACAGGAATGGGGACTGTGATGGGCGGACAGCCTGAGTCTGACCCTGGGAGATGAGGGCCCTGAGCCTGTGAGGGGCAGCCACACTGAGAGTTTAGGCAGAGCCCCTGAGGCATCTGGAATGGGAGTGGAGGAGAGCAGACCACTTCACAGAAAGAAAAAAAAAAACTGCACTGACTTTGCTAGTTTTTTTAATAAATACAATTACTGTGAACTGAAATTATGATCTATTTTGGGTGGGTTCCTCCCCTTAGTAAAAAAGATACTGTATTAATTGTCTATTGCATTCCACCATCATGAAATACTCTCTATAGAATGGCCAATGATTATTTACAAATGAGAATTTTGTATTTTAATCTTATCAATTATAATGCATGGATTTTCTAAATTTGTAAATTAAGATCTAAGAACTCAGTGCTTAAGTGCAATAACAATTTTTTTTCTTTTTAAAAATAATTTCTACCACTTTATCCATTAGCTTTGGGAAGAATCATGGATAGAACTCTGACTATTTTTTTTTGCCATTTTTCATTGTGGCATAATGTGGTTATTTTTAAGTGAAAACTTTAGGTTTTTGTAAATTTTTAAAATAATTTCATTGATAAGACATCTATGCAGTTATTCATTCATCTGGGTTGCAAATCTTTGCAACCAGCAGTCAACATTCCACATACTGATAAACATTTTACCTCTTCTAGCAATTTTATTATGTCAAATAATTACCAATTTTTTTTAAAACTACAGATTCAAAACTTGCCTGCCAACCTATATCTATGAATTCAATTCTGCTTCAGACACTTGACCTAATGTAGCCTCCTAGTATTGGAAAAATTCTTTTGACTTGATTAGCTTTTATGGAGACTTGACTCTCCCCCTGCCTTTATCACCATTACTTCAGGGATTGATCCTTTTGATGATGATGGATAGGGGACTTTTATATCATGTCGGTATTCATGGGGTTGGGTTAACCATCAGTTGAAAATCCTTGAAGATTATGATGGAATTAAATTGGTCCTTGCCTAATTGCTGTCCACTGGCTAAATCAATGTAGTTTAGAATTAGTATTGACTCTCTTCCCATTTGAAATTTGAGAACTTGCTTTGTATGATTAGATGCATCAATTCATTCACACTCCTGCCTTTCAATACATGATCCCTTTTTTTCCTATTAAAAGCATTTGAACATTATGGGATTGGAAATCATGAGCCCAGAACCCATGTTTCCACTCCTGGGTCAATGCCATGGTGATAGCATGTTTAGCATTTTACTGTATCCTGTCTTAATCTCCTATCAATGCCTTATATTAAGATTGATACTCTTGTTGTTTCCTTCACTTGGTATTTCATGTTGGTATTTTTAATAATGAAACAACCTCTTCCCTTCAGCACTGATTCCAGGTATTGCCTGTTTTCCATGAATGGGCCTGATCAGTGAGAATTACTTAATGTTGATAACCTACTTTAGGCTCACTAATATGGTCAATTTTAATTTTTTTCTTGGTGTGGGCTTCAAAGGGAAATATTTTGTCATTATTTTAATAAGTTAAAAACTCTGCACATTTGTGTGAATTATGTGGGAAAAAATGAGCAGAAGACCTCTAGAGTATTAGGTGGTAAACAAAACTACATGATCTGAAGCAGGCCCCATTCCCAGCAACCACAGACCACTCTTTTGTATGCATGAATCTCACACACCTGGATGCCTGATTTCTTCCTGTGTACATTTGTTTTAATATATTACTGTTTTTGTGGGTTCCTTTATTCTGTTCAAAAGTAGTACTGTCAAAAACCACTAAAACTTATGGAAATTCCTGCTGTAGTCTTGAATAAAACTGTAATTTGGATTTGTAAAAAAAAAAATAACAACACACAACAAAACTGTATCCAATATTCTCTGAAAAAAAAAAACCACTTTGAACTAAAACAAGTAATTATAAAAATGAGTTTTGGTACCCAGAAAAATTACAATATAATTTTAAAAGATAAGACATAGGTGCGAAAAGAGGACATAACCTAGGTGCAAGAGAAAAATGACATGTACATCAATCAATGATATACTCCTAGTTTGTAAAATTTCTAAATGCTGTGTACTGTGAAAAAAATTCTAAAATAATATGAATAGATATATATTCATCAAATTGCCCATTAAATATTTTCTCTTTTAACCCTTAATTATTATTATTATCCTTTATCACAGGACTAAAACCACAATTTGAAATTAACAAATAAAATTTTTATATGTATACATAGGAAAATAATTTATAGAAAACATCATAATTGTAGTGATTGCTGTTTTCACATTTACTATTTTTCTCTTCATGAAACTATATTTACAACTCTAAAGAGTAAATGAAGATAGACACCATTCTATGACTCTTTTTATGACATAATTGTTTAAAATATATTCTTTCTGACAGTGATTAGAAAATCTACTGAATGCATTGCCTGTACAAAGTCTATCTTAAAACCTAAATGATATTTAATTTTGATGGTTTTTCATTTATTTTTGTTAAAATATAATTACTTCTTTACTTAATTGTTAAACCCTTACCTTCTGTCTTATTTTTGATACTAGACATCAATTACAAGGCAAGAGAATGGTCAGCACTAGGTAGATTTGTAAGGAGTAAGGATGTTTAGCAGTCATAGTTTTAGAGAGATTTACTATGAATCAGTCTTGGTTTACATACACCCTGACAGTTGAAAAATCACTGTCATGAATGAGTTTTATAGATATTCATCAATGGCTAGTATTTTAATGATATTTTAAGTTTGAAAAGCTCTTTGCATATGTTATCCCATTTCATCTTTATGAACATAGTGTTAGAAAAAATATCATTATTATTCAAATTTTACAGATGAGAAAACAAAAGTCAGGGGAGATAAAGTGACTAGATAAGGTGACTAGTAATAATGAGAAGCAGGATTTGAACTCTAGTGTCGAAGGCCTTCAATTTATCTACTACACCACCTGAGAGTCTCTAGGGAAAGGAAGAAAATGTCATTAAATGCTTATTTGGTGGGGTAAGGGTTTTAAGAAGCCTCATATTTAGAAGCAGAGAAGGACACTGCTTTGATAATTTGACAAGAGAAAGAACGCTAAAGGTACAGAACAAAAATATCGAAAAAGGGATGTGCATTAGACCTGTCTTAGTAATAAAGATTTATTTAGTAAACCAGAAGCTGAAGAAATAAAAATAAGGTTTTCTAAAGGGCTTTGAATCTCAAAAAATGGAATTAATATGTTATCCTTTAGATGATGAAACACCATGATGGTTTAGGAACAAGAGAATTGCATTCAAGGTGTCCTGTCAATGCAATTCTTAATTAGTAGTCATCTGTAAGAAACCACAGGTAAGGAAAATAGTTAGATTATAGTAATAGTCCAGACATACAATGATATGGTCTAATATTAGGATATGAGCTAATAGTTCTTTATCTTGTTAATTGAGCCTTTACTGGATGTTAAAATGAAATGTATTTACTATTTGAACTAAAGGCCCCAGATTTCTTTGGAAGTACATTGAACAGAGAGAGGAGAATGGATATCATGCTCTCAGCAACAGCCACTGATGCCAGCAGGGCTGTCTCCCTGACCACTGCTAAAGTTCCTCACCAGCCCAGCCAGCAGTGCCACAATGATCCTGTGAGAATGTCTCACTCTTGCCCACTTCCAGGCTCAGGACAGGTTCCAACATAGCCACCTAGTCCACTTCTCATTTGAACAAAAGAATCAATCAGTTATACAATAAACCTGTCTCAATGCAATAAAGTCTACTATGTATGTATGGATTGATGACACTGATAAGAGACTGAGCTGTAAAATCAAGATCCTAGAATCCAAACTTCATAAAGAACAATGGTGATTCACCTGAATGGAGTTTTGATGGCTTCTTTTCCATCTGAAGGCTCTAACAGTGACATGCATCTTATTCTTGCTTCTCTGTTCCTGAGACTCCTTCTAAAAGGACCCCAACAAACTGGTTCTCTGAAGTTTTCAAGTATGGCTAAAGAGACTGCAGAGACAAATTTGAAGCATATATGTAGGCAAATAATGGATATAGTCTCCAACCACAGAACTTGGTTTGGCATAGAGCAAGAGTATAACAGATGGACACCCTTTTGTCTCACCTTTCAATGGTCCTAAGGTCCATATAATTGTGGTGTGGGAAATTGAAAAAAGCTATAGAAGAGATATAGCAGAAGCTTATTACTGTTCTTGCCTTCATGCTAACGTCAAAATTGGATAGGATCTTATTAAGGGTTTGAAGTAGGAGACTACTTCTGGATTGTTTACTTAATCATCCATTGAATGTTTGAAGATTTTGGAATGATTTTGTCATTTGACTCCAAGACAATCTCTTGGTACTGGAATGGAACTGGTTACCACACTAATGTCAGTACCAAGTCAATGAGAGATGAGAATGGTCTAAAGCAGCAGTTCTCAACCTCTCAATTTGTAGCAATGAGAATACATAATGCATATCAGGTATTTACATTCCAAATCATAACTGTAGCAAAATTACAGTTTTGAAGTAGCCATCAAAATAAATTTTTGGTTTGGAGTCACTGCAACATGAGGAACTGTATTGCGGGGTCACGGCATTAGAAAGGTTGAGAACCACTGGTCTAAAGTATATTGAAGAAGCAATTGAAAGACTAAGTAAGTGACACCAACATGACATCATAGCCTATGATTCCAAATGGGTCTAAACAATGCCCAGCATGTGACAGGTTTCAATGAGACATCCAATATCAATGAGTTCTTTCCTGTGTTACAAGGGAATCACTTTAAAAGACTGATATATATTAATTTAAGGTCGCCAAGGAATCAGCTATGTAATTCCTAAATGAAAACTTAAGTCAGCCATCAATCTTTTATGGAGTTTAATTACAATAGGAGGAAGTAATTAGAGATAGAGAGAGAGAAAAAGGAGAGAAGGAAATAGGGCTTAAATACCCCTTCTGTTTAGGCTGGGCCAAAGGGCCCAAGCCCTTAGATAGCTGGGGCAAAGAAAAGAGATCAGTCCCTATTACTCACGTGACCAAAATGGAGAAACAGTCTCAGAGGCCCCCACCTTCAGCTTCCTTCAGAGCAAGCTTCTCAGAGCCCACACGAACCACACCGACCAACTACTCAAAACTCTCCTCAAGTCTTCAGACCCTCCTATCTTTTAGGAAACCATCCAAGTTCCTCCTCTCAGTTCTCCCATCTACCAATCAATGTTCATCAATTTCCCTGTGCCAATGGAGGCTCTAGCTTAACCCAGGACCGCCCAGAGGTTTCTGGCTTTTGCACATGTCTGTTGAAGGTCATATTTTCAAATGATTAAATCTTTGATCTAGGCTGCAGCCCCTACTCAATCCTGTTAACCTGAGTAGGGTAGAGATTGGAATAATTAAATTTTCATCTAGGCTGCAGCCCTTACTCAATCCTGTTAGGACTGAATAGGGTGGAGATTTATTCCAAGTATCTCCATTGTATCAATTCTAAAATCAATCATGACTCAAAGAAATTCTTGTTCTATGCTTAAGCATAGGTCAAAGTCCTTTCCATTGTTCAGCAAAGGGTTTCTGTCCTAAAGTAATCTTAAGAAGGGAAGAGAAGGAACCTCCCATGCCAATGGGGTTCCCATTCCAATAGACTATCAGTAAGAAATTTTCCAAGTATGAAATATCCCAATGGTGAAATTTCCAACATGTATAAGTCTAAGGAAATTTGAGGTTTACACCTGTGATGATCCTCCATGTGCCATTATCTGCAATCTCAGTACAGTTGAGCAAGAGAAGAAAGGCTACTTTGAAGATTGCAAACCCTCTGCCATTTTGTCCCTTATGTAGTATCAGAGGTGCTCTTTGATGAGAGAGGAGATGGACCTTTCAGTACAAAATATAAGAGGACTACATTTATAGATACCTTCTGTATCCAACATTCCATAACCATTTCACATGCTCTCTTTCACCCCCCCTTTCTCCCTCTTCCAATTTTCACTATTGGATATAACACAAAAGTAACACTTTTTTGTGACCACAGAAAACTTGATTTTTATTTTTTTGGTGGGGGTGTGAGGAAATACTATTAGCATAAATGCCAATAAGAGAAACAAAGTCTCCAAGCCAAAATGAAATAGGATTATTGAAAGAGGGCCAACCTCACAATAAACATGGACTTCTATATCATTTTTTTTTTCTTGAAACTTTGTGAAAAGCAATACATCTAACATTCTCTCTGTGGTAATTATAACTTCAGAGAATTTCTTGGATTCAACAAAGTGACAAAGTAACCTCTTTCATTATTTCTGGACTTGGAACAGAGGACAAAAAGTTAATTGACTAAAATGATAGAGTTTACCTTTGGAATAAAAGTAAATTAACCTGTGAAAAGTCTGTTTCATTGAAAATAAACACTTTTGAGAAAAATCACCAACTTATTCAAAATTTACCAAAATAATTCCTGGGAAAATAACACCTTTAGACCATGAGTTCTGAGGTTGACAGATATCAGAACTTTAGCTCTTAAAGATTCACACCTTAAAAAAACAAAATTGAATTTTAAAGTAAACACTCAGCAAATACAATAAGTGTGATAGGATACAGGCATTGAATTCAAGAGTCCTTTCCTCCAATTCCAATAGAGACTTATTCACTATTTGGAGAGATATAAAACTAAACAAGTTAATATCAATAAAACAGTGGAGTCTGCAAAGGCTTAAAAATTCACCCCATTACATTCACCCCAAACCATTAACGTTTCTTCCTTTCTCAAGTATCATCATCCATTTAGATTCTTTTGATCATACCCCTGGCGTTCCCTATTCCCACACTGGGCATAGTGTGGACAAACCCCATATTGGGTATGTTGCAGAGACTAGGCAGGCCAAAATGACAAGGGGTTGTAGGAGGTGAATCTCCCCCTCTGAAACTTGAGATTACTCAAGGTAACAGCTGCAACATTTCCAATCAGTACATACATGAATGGTAGTAAGAAAAGACATCCTAAAGTAAACTGCATGTGTTTGCTAAGGCTTTCTGGAAAAAGGAACTGTTTGAGATAGGCAGGAAACCAGGCCATGTTTGCAATCTCTACTCCCAGGCCATAGGTGGTGCTACTCTGGTATGCACTGGCTAGGAGTAAAAGCCTCACATTAACACAAAACTTTATCTATACAATGTAAGGACATAATCTGGGGATGAAAGAAAAGGGATTCTTGAAAATGTAGTTCAAGGGAACAAAATTATAATTACATGCTTCTTTCTATATAAATGCTTTACACACACACACATATATATACATCTATATGTACATATATATTTACATATCTATATGTACACACACACACACACACACACACATATATATATATATATATATATATATATATATATATATATTCTCATTGCACATTCTCTTTATTACCCAGGGTTTTGGAACTTTCAGAAAAGCCCAACACTGTTCAGATTGAGAGACTTTTCTTTGCCATTGATTTCTCTCTGATGATTAATTGCATAAGACCCTTTCAATAGACTTTGTCTACTCTTTATGAGAAAATATATAAGATAAGAAGTGAGAAACTCATCATCAGAAGACTGGCCAATTGTTTGCATTTTTGGCCATGAAAATCCATTAAAAAATACAAAATATCCCCCAGTCTTTTACAGCCCCATACTAGATTTAATACTTCTATTGTATTATAGTTACAGAATAGTGAAAAAAAGACTGCTGTTACTATAAATCACATGAAATTTCTTTTTTTATTATAATATTTTTAAATTTTTTCCAGATTACACCTTAATACATTTTAATACTTGTTTCTAATATTTTGCAATCCATGTTTTCTCCCCTTCCCACCCACCCCCTCTCCTTAAGAAGAAAGAAAAATATACATATATTATATTGTAATACATATGTCCACATTCATTATATTGTGAAAAAGTCTCATATTGATCACCCAATTGCTTACATTAGAGAAAATTTCATGAAATAAAGTAAAGAATGATATTTTTCAATTTGCATTCAGACTCCATCTGATCATTCTCTGGTGGTAGTTATCCATTTTTTGTCATCAATCTTTTGGTATTATTCTGGGTCCTTTGCCTTGTTGCTAATAGTTAAATCATTCACAGTTGATCACTATACCCTGTTGCTGTTACTGTGCACAGCATTCTTCTTGTTCTGCTCACTTCACCTTGCATGATTTTATATGTCTTTATAGATTTTTTGTGATCATCTTGTTTGTCACTTCTAATGGCACAATAGTATTGAGAATCACTTGATTATTAGACAAATAAGGGGTAAAAAGGAAGTAATAAAATTGGTGGATGGGTTAAAATTTGGAGTCAAATAAGGAATTGAAGTGAATGGATGCAAGAATGTGGCTAAGGATGGGAAAATGTTAGAAAATTAGTTTAGGAATAATGATAGAGTTCAAAAATTATATTCTGCATAATAGACTTAAGGATGTTTGTCATGAATATACTAATTGATTAAAGAATCAGAAGTACAGAATATAGCAAGTATCAAACAGCACTTTACCATCAAGTAGAAACTTTCCTTGTCATTTTATTTCTGGGAGAACTTTTATGGGCCAAGGAAATAACTCACAGAGAGAGATTTGAGCAGAGTATATCTAGAATTCTAAAGGAGAATCTCTACACTACTTGGAATAGTAATAATGACTCTCTTTAGCAAAAGAAAAAAGAAGTCACCATTACAAGATTAAAGAACTAAATGTCTGGTTTGTGTTCTCTCTCTCTCATCTACTTTTTCCTAATTCTCAAATGAGATAAACCCAGTAACCTGACACAGAGTAAATGATGAAATAAACAGCATTTAAATATTGCAGATTGAAATCATTTTAATAAGATGCTGTATCTTTTTTTCTCGTGTTTTTCTCTAACAAATCTATAGTCTTTCCATATATACATGTTCAAATTAATTTTGTATCACTTACAAGTAATTTCTTCTCTTCTAAAATATAATCAATTTCATATTTTTCTCTTTGTTTTATTTGTCTTAAGGCTACCATCTTTACCCATGCAGTGAGACAACTTTCACCAGAAACTTTTTTTTAATTTTCCATGACGTTTCTTGTTGTCTCCCTCCTCGCTTCCCTCCCTTCTCCCAGAGTTGACAAGCAGTTTCACTAGGTTTTATACATATTATCACTCAATGTCTATTTCCATATTATTCATTTCATAATAGAGTAGTATTTTAAAACCAACCCCCCAAATTATATACTCATACAAACAAGTGATAAATTTTGTGTTTTCTTATGGATATTTTTCCCACAGTTCTTTCTCTAAATGTCAGCATATAAGTTAGTCAGCCATGTGTGTTCAGTCTGGCACAGACTGTAGTATCCTATTTGGTCACCAAGTTGTAGAAAACTTGATCTAGTTTTTCAGTCCTGTAGGATATTCTGGAAACATTGGGGCATCTGGAGCAGACTCCACAAAGTAACTGTTGTCTAAAGTATAAAGAGGACTATGATCTACTACAAAGTCTGTGCCCAACTAGATGTTAAACTGGAGGGAAACTTAATTTTCCTTTTGTCTCTTTAATCAAGGAGCCTGAGATGTGGGGGTGGGGCAGTAATTAGGGAATGAATACACTTCCCTTATTCCTTTTCCATGCTGTTCAGTTGTGTGTTCTTAGAATTTTCACAAATACCTATAATTGTTCAAATCTTTTACATTTTTTTATCCCACCATTCAGTGCAAAGCCTGGAATATAGTAAGTTCTAAATAAATGTGTATTGATTGAAAATATTTAAGTCCATTCTATTAGAATGTGTGGTTAAAATACTCTAGCTGCCTGAGTCTATGATACCATTTGACTTGAAAAAATCAAATAATCTTAAATTGAACACTATGATTTAGATATAAATAGTACA
Organism: Monodelphis domestica; assembly: GCF_027887165.1. Classification (NCBI taxonomy): domain Eukaryota; kingdom Metazoa; phylum Chordata; class Mammalia; order Didelphimorphia; family Didelphidae; genus Monodelphis; species Monodelphis domestica. Next base: position 474,317,348 of record NC_077228.1, read on the forward strand.
TGTGATAGCTTAATATTTGATTAATATTTCATTATATCTCTAACATAAAACAACTAACAAAAAGTCTAAATGTCATTTTTCACACACAAATGAATATGCTATGCTTATAGAGGGGGCAAAAATAAACAACTAGTGGATAGTTTTTCTGATAAAAACCTCTTTCTTAAATATGTAGGGAACTGAGTTGAATTTGTAAAAATAATAAGAGCCATTTCCCTATTGATAAATGGTCAAAGGATAGGGAAAGACAGTTTTTAAAAGAAAAAATCAAAGCTATAGATAATCACATAAAATGTTTAAGAAATTATTTCTTAGAGAAATGAAAAATAAAACCATTCTTAGATATTATTTCACACCTATCAGATGGTTAACATAAAAGAAAAAGAAAATGATGAATGAAGGGAATGTGAGAAACTGGGCACTATTGGTGGAGTTGTGAACTAGTCTAATAATTTTGGAGAATAATTTAGAATTAAAACCAAACATTATAAAACCATGCACACCCCTTGACCCTGCAATAGCACTAGTAACAGATCAAAAGAAAACAGATTAAAGAAAAGGGAAAAGGACGTATTTATACCAAAAAAAATTTGTAGCTCTTTTGTTATTGTTGTTGTTGGCAATGACTTCAAGGAGGAGATAGATGCCTATTGACTGGAGAATAGCTGGTCAAATTATAATATATATATGATTGTGATGGAATACTATTATCCTATAAAAATGATGAGCAGTACTGTTTCAGAAAACAAAAAAAAAAACGTGGAAAGCCTAATTCATGCAAACTGAAGTGGGCAGAACTAGAAGAGTTTACACAGTAAAACTGAAATTATAAGGATGATCAACTGAGAAAGACTCACCAACTCTGATTAGTACAATATCCCAAGATAATTTCAACGGATTAAAAATATTATCTACTTCCAGAGAAATGATGCAATCTGAAAGTATATTAAAACATCCATTTTTTACTTTCTTTCTTTTTCAGGGGTCTGTTTTCTTTTACAATATAGATAATATGGAAATATATTTCCAAAGGCTTCCTGTGTGTAATTAATATATGATTTCTTGCTTCCTCAGTGAGGGGTGGGAGACAGTTGAATTGGAGAGAATTTGGAACTCAAAATTTTAAAACAAAGTTTAAAAATTTTAATGTAATTAGGATACATTTATTGAAACAAAATATATTAAAAATAAAAATTATTCACAGACTCACAACTCACAAAATATATCAGATTAAACTCAAAATGGATACATGATTTAGAAATAAAGGATTTTATCATGACCGAATTAGAGAAGCATGGAATGAATGTTTATCTGTCAGATATATGGATAAAGAAAGAATTTTTGTCCAAACAATATGTAGGAAACATCATGATATCTAAAATTCACAACTTTGACTATATTAAATTAAATAAGTTTTAAAGAAATAAAACAAATACAAACAAGATTAGAAGGGATTTGGTGAACTGGGAAAATTATACCAAATGACAAATGCATCATTGTTCAAATATATAAAGAATGGATTTAAATTTGTAAGTATACAAAGCATTTTTCAATTGACATGGCCAAAGGATATGAACAGGCAATTATCAGATGAAAAAAATTAAAATTATTTTCAGACATTTGAAAAACTCCTCCAAATTACTATTAATTTTTAAAAACTGCAAATTAAAATAACTCTGAGATACCACTTCATACCTATTAGAATGACTAATATAACAATAAAAGGAAAATAATAAATGTTGGAAGGGATATGGAAAAATTAGACTGGTGCACTGAAGGTAGAATTGTGAACTGATACAATTATGTGAGGGAGAAATTTGGGACCATCCCGAAAAGGTCATAAAACACTGCATATCCTTTAGCCCAGCTATACTACTATTAGGTCTTTATCTGAAGGAGATCAAAGATAGAAAGTACCTACTTGTTCAAAACATATCCTTTAGCAATTCTTTTTGCAGTGCCAAAAGAACTGGAAACTAGAGGGATGTCCATCAATTGGACAATGGCTTAACTAGTTGTGGTATATGACAGAAATGTAATGCTATTGAGGTATAAGAAATGACAAACAAAATAATAAAAATAGCCTGGAAAGACTTATATAAAGTGATGTAATGTTAAGTGAGCAGAACCAGGGAAGCACTGTATACAACAACAGCACTAAATTAGAATGATTATCGATTAGTGACAACTATTATCAACAATACAAGGATCCAAGGCCAATGTCAAGGGACTCAAGACCAAAATGGCCACTGACATAGAAGGAATTGATGGAGTTTCAGTGCATATTGAAGCTTAGAATTCTTCACTTTATTTTCTCCATGAAAACATATGTACCACCCATATGACATTACCTGTCATCTTGGGAAGTGTGACAAGGAAATCACTTTTAAAAGACTGATATATATTAATTTAAGGTCGCCAAAGAATTCAGCTATGTAATTCCTAAATGAAAACTCAAGTCAGCAGTCAACCTTTTATGGAGTTTTTAATTACAAACAGGAGGAAGAAAGGTATTAGAGAGAGAGAGAGAGAGAGAGAGAGAGAGAAAGAGAGAGAGAGAGAGAGAGAGAGAGAGAAAGAAAGGGGAGAGAAGGGAATAGGGCTTAAATACCCCCTCTGTTTAGGCTGGGCCAAAAGGCCCAAGCCCTTAGATAGCTGAGGCAAAGAAAAGAGATCAGTCCCTATCACTCATGTGACCAAAATGGAGAAACAGTCTCAGGGGCCTCCACCTCCAGCCTCCTTCAGAGCAAGCCTTCTCAGAGCACCACCTCTCAGAGCAAAACCTCTCCAACTCCTCAGTCCTCAGACCCCGCTATCTTTAAGGAAACAATCTAAGTTCCCTCCCCTCAGTTCTCACATCTACCAATCACTGTCCATGTCTCCCCTGTGCCAATGGTGGCTCTAGCTTAACCCAGGACGGCCCAGAGTTCTGTGGCTTTGCACATGTCTGTTGAAGGTCATATTCTCAAATAATTAAATCTTGATCCTTTGCTGCAGCACTTCATAAATCCTTTTACTCTGAGTAGGGTGGAGATTGTATTTTCCAAGACCTGGTTCTGTCATTCCAAGTATCTCTATTGTATTAATTCTAAAATCAATCATGACTCAAAGAACTTCTTGTTCTATGCTTAAGCATAGGTCAAAGCCCTTTCCATTGTTTAGCAAAAGGTTTCTGTCCTAAAGTAGTCAAGTAGGGAGGAGAAGGATCCTCCCATGCCAAGGGGGTTCACATTCCAATAGAGTTCTTTACTATCAGTAGGAAATTTTTCCAGTATGAGATTTCCCAATGGGGAAATTTCCAACATTAATAAGTCTAAGAAATTTTAAGGTTTACAGGAGAGAAGGGGATTGAGATAGAGAGAACGTGATTTGCAAAATGTCTGAAAATGATTATTAAATTTTTCAGTTATAGGTAATATGGCAAAAAATAAAAAATAATTTAAAATAAACTAGAGTCTGTTAATGGTTAATAGATGTAGTACAAGCATAAAAACTGATGTCCATCCACATTCCAGGTATTGTAAGTGATTTTTGAGGATTGAATACCAGTTTGTGCCTTTTTTCTGAGTACCCTATGATAAAACTTGGGCTGTTTCTCTAGCATATTGGGTTTCCATTCAGACTCTTTGATTGTATGAAAAACAAGGCCTGAGACTTATCTATATAGGGAAGACACAAGCCAGAAGCTTCATGGTTCCCTGATGTCCTAGAAGATGCTTGTCTCTAGTCCCCCATGATTCCTGGTGTCTAGACGACTGAGGTCATCTGTCAGACCAAGGAGAACCAGAAAACGTAATGTCACAGGGGTAGGGAGGGGTTATAATTCATGCATCAATGAAGTTAACACTGTCCTTAGGAAGCAGCACTTTTTTCTTATAATCAAAAACAGGAGTGAACAGGTCTTGGTGGGCAGTGAGATTGTGTTAGCTAGACCACTGGTCCTGTAATTGTGTGCCTTTTCTCTCTCCAACCTGCTTTCACTATTTAATAAATAATTATGAATTAATATACAGTCTTTAGAGAACTTTAGTTTTAACAACTTTGACTATTTGACAAGTATTTAACCCTCTCAAGTCTGTCAAATGTTTTTCTCAGTGCCAATTTGAAACTCACTTGTTTGAAAAATTAACATCCATATAGGTTTCCCCCTATATATAAGAGAAAGAGAACTGAGCTAAATGCTATAATCATCCACAAAAAAATGGAATTGGTTTTATTTTAACAGAAATAAAGTGGTTTGTTACTCATGTAAAATTCATTCTTTAATCAGCTGCTTTTTTTAAACAGGAAATCTACTGACTTATTGCATATATAAAAATTAACACAAAGCTAGAAAAAATTAGAAAACCATATGATCTAATTAAAATAACTTCCCTTGACATAGTCAAAGACATTTTTGAATAAGACAATTTAGAAAGGGATAGCAGAGAAGACATCAACACATTAAAACAATTGGCATGAAATTATAACATCAAGAACCTAAGTTGTTTTTCTTTAAAAATGCACATTTATCAACCATACATATAAGATATAAATGCTTCCTTGGTTATAAACATGTTTATGAGGAATTTTTTAGAATGATACTGGAAAATCATTTGAATTTTCATTCAAAAAGCTGCAAAATGGAAGTATAGATTAAAAAATAAGTTTAAATAATACTTGGCAAATGAGCCAACTAAATAGAATCTGTCCAAGACTAGTTAGTGATAAAACTGGAAAGAAGACAAGTAACAGATAAAAGATGGAAGAGTTCTCCAAAGATAGATTTTTAAAACAAATTCTACAATCAAAGACAGATGAGACAGAATGAAAATGTCAGAGGAAAAAATAAAGAGAGAAGAACAGCTAGACTAGGCCAAATATACACAGAATGATGTGTCTTCCAAAATTTTGAGGACATTAGATATTTGAAGAAGCATAATCAAGTCCTGGAATTTTCCATTTGGAAAATGAAAGGGTTGCAATCAATCATCTTTAAAATTCCTTTCACTTCTAAAGTTTTGGTCTCATGGCTTCTGATCTGGTACTTTTTCCACTGGCTATCATGCTTTCCTCTTTAGGTAAATGGAAAATGTCACTACCTAATTTTTTTAATATTCCATCTAGATCTACAAAGATTATTAAAGATATAAAAGATGAGAAGTGAATTTATTGCTAACTTGTCTTTTGTACAGATGAGTAAATTGAAATATGGAAAAAATAACAGGCTCACTCTTGGTCCCATAATCAATTTGATTCCAAATCATTTTATTCATTTGGACATATTAGTTTTTAGTTTAGTCTCTACATCATACTAAATTAATCTCACTTAAAAAATAATTCAGCAGTAACTGGGTGGCTCAGTGAATTGAAAGTCAGAGCTAGAGATAGGAGGGCATGGTTTCAAATTTGACCCTAGACATGCCCTTGCTGGGATAGTCACTACTCTTCTGCCTTGGAACTAATACACAGCATTGATATTAACATGGAAGGTAAGTTGTTTTTTTTTTTTAATAAAGATTAAATTAAAAATAAAAAATAAGATTTAATTATTCTAATATTTAGTAATCCACAAAATTCACAAAGGGCAATTCACCCCCAAAATATTAAAAACTATGTTCTGCAAAGTTCTATGGATTATAAAGATACACCACAGTGTCTCACATGATATTAATTGAAGTTTAGGTTCTAAACAAGGCTCAACCACTAACACTCTATGAGATTTAGGCAAACATATTCTCAGTTTTCGTAACTATAACTTGATGATTTTAATTTATATTTGTATATATATACATACGGAGTAAATATAAAACATATAGAAAGCAAGAATTGATGGGAAATTAAAATAAAGAAATGTCTTTTGTAGGAGATGCAACTTTTAATAATAAATTAATTGAATTATACATTATATTTTTATTGAATTCCTATTCACTTATAGGCTGAAAAAGAGTGTCTCTGATATAACTTACATTTCTGAAATTGAATTATGATTTTGTTAAATGTACTAGCTCCCTGAGATATATGTATCAAATTCTTGACTATTAATTATTTATTCATCTATCTTTCTAGATTGACTGAGATAGGGATATAGTCAGAGATATATAGATGGAACAGATATGATGGTACAATGGAGAGTATGCTAGACCAAGAGTCAGGAAGATGAAACTCCCTAAATTAAAATCTGACCTCAGACACTAACTGGTTGTATAATCTTAGGCAAGTCTCTTAACCATGTCTTCCTACAATCTACTCCAGAATTCAGAATCATTGCCAAGAAAATCCAAAATGAATTCATAAAGATTTCAACATGACTGAAACTACTGAATCAAAGCAACAAAAGTATACATATATGCTATATAATAATCATATGTATTAAATATATAAAATCAATTTCAAAAATAAACTGTCCAAGAATAATTATCTCAAAGCAGCTTTCTATTATGTCTTAGCTACCAGGTAAATTATATATATATATATATATATATATATATATATATATATATATACTTATATTCCTTCATGAAAATAGAACAATTTTCTAAGAAAGAAACATGCAGAATTTTTCACATTTTATAAAAAGATTACACTTTTATTTTTGTTTCACATATTGTTTATACTTTTTACTAATGTATTTTCTTCAAGAGAACCATTTCATAATATTAAAGTCTTTAAATAAAGTTCATGTACATACATTTCCTTTTAAAATAACATTTTGTAATTGAATTTATGACCAATGCATGAATGCATTTAAATGGTGAAATGTAACTGTGACAGGCACACATATAAATGGAATATGTTAGTTAATTTGAGTTTTATAATCTTCACAGAATATTTTCTATAATTATATCAAGTTACTACAAGAATAAAAGTTAGGGATAGACTGGTTTTAAAGATTAATTTCAAAGAAGGGAATTTTGATGCAAGCCCTGGGGGAGGATTCTGGGAAGGAGAAAGGAATTGTGGGAGGTTGAACTGAAAGTAACTGAAGTTACTTCCTTCTTGGATTTCCCCTGAGCTGGAAGTAGGTTGTATTCTCTGCCTAAATTTCCACCAAGCTGACAGGTTTTGCTTTTAGAGATTTTCCCAAGACAGTCAGATTTTCCTGGAGAAATTTTGGACTTCATAGTAGAGAATTTATTTAGAGGAAACCAATTTTCCCTGAGTCCAGAAATCATCTGCCAGTGGTCCATCTGCCAGAAATTCCCTTAGGCTAAGGTAATTCAAAGATTTTCATCTGTTATTTTGGGTTACTTAGTGCAGCCAAACCCAGGCTTTCCCTTTCTTTTGCTAATCAATAGTGGGAAGATCAGGATAGTGTCAAAAAGCATGGGGAAGGGTTTTAGGTAGAACAGGGAGCTGTAGGCAAGGCCCAGAGAAGAAACAGAAGGCTCTCCTTTCTTGGAAGACTTAGAAGTTAGATGGGGTTAGTTTTAATAATATTAGGGTCCTTCCTACCAGGTTCCCTTATTCCCTTTTATAAAATAAACTTTGTTTTTTTGTTTGTTTGTTTTTTTAGAAGGCAAGGGGTTTGTTCTTTACTGGCCCTGAGGAGTTCCTAGTTAGGTTGATTCATCTCACATCCCTCTAGGACAGTTCCCCATTACAGTTCAGCTGGGCAATGGTAAAAAATATTACTTTTTTCCCAAATGAATCTTACCATATCTTTGTATCATATTATTCTTATTCTTCTTATTTTTTCTCTTCCTGCCTTTTTCTTTGTTTTTGTTCATTATTGTTATTATTATTAATATTATTAGCACTTACATGGTTTATTGGATAAGAATGAATAGGATCAGCTACCTACAAATGCAGAGGGAAAGGAAGGAAGGAGAAAACAAAACATTTTATAAAACATAGTCTGAAGGGAACTGAACATGGGATTTCATCACTTTTATGAACAGATTGTTTATCTTGAACCAAGGTAGGGAATTACCCCACTAATTTGAAATTTTGACTCTGACTCAATTTCTCATTCTTCCATTTTGAAGATCATTCTTATCAAACATTCTTGAACCTCATCTCAATGATCAAACCCTTGTCTAGATGTTCATGGTTCTGTAAGTACTATTTTCAGATATGATAGATTAACTTAGTCAAGTCAAATTCACAGTTATATATAGCATAGTGCCAATAATTTTACTAACTGTTGGGGATAAAGAAATGGTAAAAAGACAGTCCTTGGCTCTCACAGAGCTCATGGTATACAGGCAGAGACAACATGAAAATGAAAAACTTTTTTCTATAGGAAAAAAAAACTATATACAGGATAAAATGGAAATAATGAGATAATCACAAAGAGAAGTCGCTAGTATTAAATGAGATGAGAAAGAATATTATAAAATGTGAGATTTCAGCTAGGACTTGAAGGAATTCAAAGAAGCTGAAAAGTGAGTGTGTATGAGAGATAGACAGACAGACAGAGACAGAAAGGACAAAATACTCATCCATCAGAAAAAAATGGATGTCTAAAAAGTCAGATTTTGAGTCAGGAATAGCAGCTTACTCAGGTGGAATTTCAGGACAGAAACTCAACAATAGGAGGAGGGAAGCTGACCATATTGGTAAAGTATCTCCAGCTTGACAACATTTCTGGGAAAGAAGTTGAAGAGTTGTAAAGGGATCATGGGCTGCATCACTGGAGTGGATTTTCACACCAAAGAAATCAGTTTTCTTAAGCCATCATCATAGGTACACATCAAGGCATAAGATTTTTTTTATTTTCAAATCAATTTAAAATGACTCATTTTTGTAGTCAAGTGGCCACATGGATTATGCAGTCAACAGAGAATTTTGTCCATAAATAGGCAATATTCCTAAGGTGTTGTCATCACAGTCACTTTTATTTTTAAATATGATATGAGAGCATATAACAGTTTTAAATGTTACAATCTGAACCCATGATTGCATGTGGTGCTAAGATAAAAACAGCCTCAATCAGCAGATACAGAAAACCAACATATTTACCATATACTCAAGGTTGTCCAAGAATATCATATCACTGATTTCACAAAGAATTTTATTTTGATACATGTAATCCTTTTTTTTTTTACTTTGAGGTTTCAATTTGCAGGAATCAGGATATGCCATAAAGAATATACAGAAAAGCAAAAATCTATGGCATCAGCAAGTATTTCCATGCTATTCTGTTAATCTGAGATTGAATTGTAAGAGCTAAAGAATGCAGATATGCTATGGAACACGGAAGGCTTAACATGCTCTATTGTGTGTGATAAGGTACCCTTGGCTAAAGGGTGTTTTGAATATATTTATATTTTCAAGCATCTTTCTCCTTTAAGGCTTTGGTAAGAGTTACAAAATAAAATTGATTTCCTAAACCATCATTTTAGAAAGTGGTATATTTATATCTCTCTTAAAATATGATTCCTTAGTTTTTTTCATGGTTCATATTAGTGACATTTTCTTCAAAGCCAACAACTTAATGGAGCGATTATTTTATTATTATAAAAAGACTATATACTATATATGTACATATACATATATATGTATATATATATCCCTCCCTTTCTGTCTTAGAATAAATTCTTTGTATTGGTTATAAGAACTAATAAGAAATAATGATGAACTAAGGATGAGAGTTAAATGACTTGACTCAGAGTAACACAGATAGAAATTGCCTAAGGTCCGATTTGGACCCATGACCTCCCATCTCTAGATCTAGCTCTCAATCCAAGGAGCTACCTATCTGCTCATAAATGTTATATATTTTAATTGACCAAATACTAATACGTTTCTAAGCTTTTTAAGTGATCACTTCAGTCAATTACAGTTGTGCCAAACTCTTTGTGACTTCATATTGGTTTTCCTTGGCAAAGATATTGGAATGATTTTTCATTTACTTCTCTATTTCTTTTATACTGATGAGGAAAAAACAAACAAACAAACAAACAGTGTTGAATTATTTGCACAGGATCACACAGTAAGTGTCAGAGGTTAGATTTTAAATAAAAATTATGAGGTTTTTTTGACTCCAGGAACTTCACTCTATCCACTGCACCACCTAGATGAAAATAACAAATGATATATCACATTTAATAAAGCTCTATATTTAGTGAATGACTCCTGTGCAGAGATTTTTGTTTGTTTTGGTTTGGTTATTGTAGTTATTGTTTTACTCTAAATCATAACAGTGGATTTATTCTATCTTAAAATTTGAATTTATCTTGAATTCTCTTTTCAAAAATAGAAGCCTCATACTTAAAGGATTAATATTATTTGTCTTCTAAATGAATCATCAGGGAATTTACATATTCCCTGTAAGGTATTTCCTAGGATGTTAGGAAGCAACAAGACATAGTAGATAGAACCTTAGTTCTCAAACTACCAAATAACAGTTTAACTCCCATTTTGACATATGATGACTATATTGCTATTGACAAATCATTTAATCTCATTCTGCTTCAAAGAGCTCTCTAAGAGTATAATTCGTAGAGAAGTTCAGATTTGTATTGGCAGAAGTTTCCTCCATCAGTGGTTACTTCAACTAACAAAATTATGGATATTCCTTCCCTCCAAAAAAACTTATGTTTATTTAGTTTTCTCATTTACAAAATTCTTTAAATTTATTATCTCAGTCCATTTAAAAACCATCTGATGGCATCTGTTTTATAGGTGAAGATACTGACATACAAGATACTGAATGACAAGACATACAAGACACTGAATGACAGACAAAGTCACAGTGAATTGCTGCACCTTGAGCCCTTCTCTGCATACTCAAGTCCCATGGCCTTTATAGCACATTCCAAGTATGACAGATAATAAACACAATGGAGGGGAATAATGTTCCTATTCAGGTAAGGAAAATGGGACTAAGAATAAAACCATCACAGATTATAGGTTTTAGAAGGACTTTAAATGTCAAATTCTAATTTCAATAGGGCTTAAATTCCATTTATACTACTTTACTACTTGCTTCTTCTATGCTTCTCTCCTTATATCAACCTCACTTTCCCTAGCTTCTTTGAAGACTCAAATACCACTTTCTGCAAAAGATGATTCTTAGTTTAGAAGTGTGAACCAAATGATACTCAACCATACCTTCAAGCATTCAATAAGCATTTCTGAAGGATTTACTATGTGCCAGGAACTGTACTAGGTACTCAACATGCAACACATGGAAATAATCTCTACTCACAATGATCTTATATTCTATTGAGATACCATCCTTAGTGGCATATGATGCATGGGCAGATACAAAATAGATTAATGAAGAGGACTAGAAACTGAAGGAATTGAAAAAGTATTCATATAGAAGATGGTACTTGAATTGGGTCTTAATGAAAAGTAAGAATTTTATGAGTATAGAAAGAAAGATATGCATTCCTAGAAAAGAGGAATATCTGTTTGAAGCCCCAGGGAGAGGGGACAGAGTAAGTACTGTGTGCAAGAAGCAACAAGAAGGTCAGAAATTAAATAATTTCATTATTATTATCTTGTAAATGCATTCTGCAACCAATACAAAGCCTCAATCTACCTCACACTAACCCAGAACAAAGAAAAATGGATAGCTATAGGTATAGAAAAAGAAATGTAAGCTTTTTTGTAATAAGAAATTAGAAATTCAATAAAAAAAATAAAAGCTTGTGCAAATGAAGATTAGGCTTTGTAAAGCTAGCAGAAGAATTAGAGTCATATTATTTCTATCTAAACAAAATGATCACTGGGAAAATTGGAAAACAGTGTGGGGAAATTAGGTTTAGATCAACATCTTACACCCTATACAAAGATAATTTCAAATTTGAAAATAAAAATCATAAATAAATTAGGTGAATATAGAATAATAGTATACCTATCAGATCTATGTGAAAGGAAGAAATTTAAGACCAAGCAATAGATAGAGAGCATTACAAAATGTAAAATGAATGACTTTGATTATATCAAAATAAACAGGTTTTGTACAAACAAAACCAATGCAACCATAATTAGAAAGAAAGTAACAAACTGGGAGAACATTTTTATAACAAAACTCTCTGACAAAGGTTTAATTCCACAAATATGTAAGGAACTAAGTCAAATTTACAAAAAATCAAGCTATTCCCCAATTGACAATTGGTCAAGGGACATGAATAGGCAGATTTCACATGATGAAATCAAAACTATCAATAAGCACATAAAATAGTGTTCTAAATATCTCCTAATTAGAGAAATGCAAATTAAAACAACTCTGAGGTATCACCTCATACCTAGCCGACTGGCCAATATGAAAGCAAAGGAAAGTGATAAATATTGGAAGGGATGTAACAAAATTGGGACACTAATAGACTGCTGGTGGAGTCATGACTCGTTCCAGCCACTCTGGAGGGCAATTTAAGTGTTTTAAAATAATGTTTGCCCTTTCATCCAGCCATACCACTGCTGGGTTTGTACCCCCAAAGAATTAATAAGGAAAAAGACTTATACAAAAATATTGATAACTATGCTCTTTGTAGTGGCAAAAATTGGAAAATGAGGGAGTGTCTATTGATTGGGGAATGGCTGAACAAATTGTGGTATCTGATCATGATGGAATATTATTCTGCTGAAAGGAATAACAAACTGAAGAAATTCCATGTGGACTCCAAGAATTGATGCAGAGCAAAAGGAGCAGAACTAGGAGAACATTATACACAGAGACTGATACATTGTGGCACAATCAAATATAATAGACTTTTCTACTAGCAGCAGTGCAATGACCCAGGACAACAAAGAGGAACTTCTGAGAAAGAATGCTATCCACATCAAGAGAAAGAACAGTGGGAACAGAAACAGAGAAGAAAAACATATTTGATCACATGGTTTGATGGGGATATGATTAGGGTTTTGATGTTAAAAGATCACTTTATTACAAATATGAATAACATGGAAATAGGTTTTGAAAATTGATCCATGTATAACCCAATATAATTGTTTGTTAGCTCAGGGAGGGGGGAGGGAAGAGGAGTGGGGTAAATCAGGAATTATGTAACCTTGAAAAAATATCCTAAATAAATTTTTAAAAATTAAAAATAAAGTTATCATCAGTACTAATCCCCAGAAATGATCAAATTATTTGAATTCAACCAAATTTCAAATTGAGCAAATTCAACCTCAGTTGTAAATTATTATAAGTCAAGATGAATAAATGAAAATGAAAAACATAGCCAAATCAACTTAAAACCTTGTTTTAGAACAATTTAGGAGTAATCTAAAGGTGCATTTTTTAAAATTACAAAAACTTTATGTTGAACCTTGATATGATAAGTAATGAAGTAACTTTTCTCTTTTATTGATGCCAAACGGTAAGAAATATATGATTCTTGAAGGATAAGGAAAATTGCAAAGAGCCTTGAAAGTCAAAGAAATGAATAAATACTTTATTCTAAAACCAAAAGGAAGTCATCAGATTTTACTGAGAAGAGTCACTGAGTAGGTCAATGACTCTTTATGGGTCAAAATAAGGAATGTGTCACAGAAAAAAGGATATAAAACATTATTGATGTGGGGCTCATTCATCTTGCCTTTCTCTTTCCTTATATAAATTTTTGAAATACAGATGACAAAATTGGTTGAATTTGATTTAATGTACACAATTAAGGTATGAAGAAAAAGTCACTCGAATTTCTACCCTTAGCTAAAGTTGTGAAAATGCTGCATTTCTCATAGCCCTTCTGTTTTTTGTTACCTTTGTTTATTAAGATTCTACCAAAATATCAACTGACAACTTCAATGAAGTATTGTGATCCATCAAAGAATTTCATCCAGATAGGTTTATGTTCAATATAATTTCCCTTGGAGAATATTTTCCAGGCTAAATCCTTTTGAATTATTCCTAGTAAAACTACAAAGCATTATATAATTTTACTAGATGTGACTGTTTGATAAATAAGAAATTTCAATTCTTCTTTTAAAAAAAAAACTCCCTTCCATTAATAAACTCTAAAATGGTAACTTTCAAAAATGTTGAGAAATATCATTCATTTTAAGCTATCTAAAGATAATCATGTAATCATCTATGTATATTGTTAAATTTTTATAGTTGTATTGAATATTAATTGGTGGTCACCAGGGATACTAAAATCTCAAAATGAATTACTAAAGTAAAATGGAATTCATGGTAATTTATTTTTACAATAGAGGGAAGATATTAAGGAAGAGAAAAAAGGGGAGAGAGAGAGGGAGAGTGAGTGCCAGCTTCCACTGAACCAGTTAGAAATTCTAAGCCTCAGCCAGGGGAAAGGAGTCTCAAGATGATGGGCCTTTCTCAGAGGTTTACACCTCCAGAAAGGCAAGGAAACTAAGTCAGCCTTTCACTAACCAAGGTGACCTTCTAAAAGGAAAGCAGTCTGAGGTCTCCTGCATGAACTCCTCCAGGGGTTAAATTCCATAGCCAGGTGTCTTCACTCCAAGTCTGAGTGTCTGTCTTCCAGTCTCTCCTCCCAATGACTCTTCTTCACTCCAAGTCCGAGTGACCGTTCTATCCAGTCCAACTCTGAGTGACTGAAGATCTATCAATCCATCTCCATGTGCCTCTTTCCTCTATTTAAAGACCCTTTTGTCTTGTGTCATTCCCCCCCTAAATTTTTACGTATACCAATCACAGCAGACACTCCTCTCTAGGACTGCCCACTCAATGTATGAAATGGATGTTCACATCGTTTTTAGTTAGTTATACCTTTTGTGGTTAGTTAACACCTTTTTTGGTTAGTTCACCTTTTGTAGTTAGTTAACATCTTTTTGTAGTTAAAATGGGTAGATCTACTTTAAATACTGAGTTAACAATTTGTGAATTAAAATCTAAAAATAGATAAGGGATGACAATTTAATCTTCACAATAAAGGAAGAGCTAAGTATCTTCATTGTTACAATCAGGAGAGAGCTAAATCTAATCTTCACAGTATCTAAGAGCAAGCAACATGGTACTGAGTCATGATATACATAAATAAAATTTGTAAAGTAAATAACTGAATATAATACACAAAATACCAACTGAACCAGTCCATAATAAGAATTGACCAAGCACTAAACAAGGATAAGGCTCAGTTCTATATTTATTTATAAGAAAGTAGGGAGAAATAAATACTGCCTCAAGAAACTCATGTGGAGTAGAAAAATTGTAAATATATGTGTACAAATATAATCTAAATAGACTAGATGGAAGAAAATCTTAAAGTGAAGGCAATTGCAGTGGATATGATAAGAAATGAATTATAGCATATAGGTTTTAAACAGAGTTTTGAAGGTTACCAGTGAAGCTTAGAGGCAGAGGTGAGAAGGTCTAGCATTCCAGATATAGAGGAAAACAAAAAAAAAAGGCAAAGAATTAGGATATGAAAACTCTTCTGCAAGGGACGGCAAAAAGATCAGAATCCCTGGATCATACAGTATGCAGAGAAGAATCAAATATAAGACAAGAGATGTAGGAAAAGACAAAATTGCAAGTGGCTATGCAGAATTTTATACTTTATTTTAGAGATAAGAGGGAACTATTATAGTTTACTGAACAAAGGAGAAACAGAAAAAAAAATCATGCTTCAAGAAACCTATTTTGATTGCTGAGTGGAGTATAGATTAGTGAGAAGAGACTTTATTCAGGGAAAACAACCTAGAGACTATTGCAATAGTCATGGCATAAGGTGATGAGGTACTACACCAGAGTAGTGGCAATTTCAGAAGAGGGAAAGTAAGATATTATACAACAGGTATTATGAAGGTAAAAATGAATGAACGTTATAACTATTTTAATTTGAGATGTGAGAGAGAGAGTAAAGTCAACAGAGCCAATAATATTTAGGATGTGAGACTGGATGATTAATGTGAGACTGGATGGTGATACCTTAAAAGTAATAGAAAAAACTCAGATAAATAATTGCTTAGGACCATGATGGTGAGCATATGGCATGCATGCCTATGAATCTTAAAAACTACTTAGACTACCTTAGAAGATTTGGTTTAACTATCCCCTTATTGTAACAATGGAAATATTTGGTCTAACAAGAATCAGGAATATATTGGGAACTTTTAAATTTACTCTACCCTAATTAGACATACTTTAGGGGAAGATAAAGTTGTAAACTCCTGTTTGAACAATTAAGATACTTAACTCATACCTTATAGTGAAGCTAGTATCTTAAGATAGATCTATTTTTAGATCTAATACAAAAAGGTGTTAAGTACCTGTAAAGGTTAAATTAATCACAGAAAGGTCAAGTAACTTACAAAAGGCAAGCTTAACAAAGAGGTGTGAAGTACTCAGAAGATATAATCTATATCTGTAGATATAGATATATAATATAATATAAAATATAGATTAATCTATAATCTAACCAGAGAAGGTGAGAACCAAAGAAGGTAAGAACAAAGAATGGGAAGTCCTGGAAAAAATGTCTCCTGTGATTGGTATACGTGAAAATTTAGGGGAGATGACATAAGAGAAAATTCTCTTTAAAAGGAGGTGAAGGAATAGTTAAGGGTTCAGTTTGGAATTGAGTTAGATTCTGAAGTCAGTTCAGGAAATAGTTTTCAGTGGAGGACTGGAACCCAGCTTGGAGATAGTCTCATGGTGAGTGATAAGACTGACTCCCTTTCATTTAGACTCAGGAAGACCATGTACTCAACCTGAGCCAGAGCTGTTTAAATTCTCTCTCTCTCTCTCTCTCTCTCTCTGTCTCTCTCTCTCTCTCTCTCTCTCTCTCTCTCTCTCTCTCTCTCTCTCTCTCTCTCTCTCTCTCTCTCTCTCTCTCTCTTCCTCCTTCCCTTAATTCCTTCTCTCTTTATTAATTAAAATAATTAATTAAAAATAATTAATTAAAATCTCCATAATCTCCAGCTGACTTGGGTATTTTCATATTTGGGAATTTCCCATGGGCACCACTTATTTAGATTTTAAGTCAAAATACTAAAAATTATCCTTACATGCCAATGCAGAGACCTTTCCATGGGAATGTGCAGGCCCCTGACTTGGCCTGCTGGGAGGCTGCCTGTGCCCCCAAATGCAGGGGGTAGAGTATCCTCGCCTCTCTCCATTGTTGCAAGGGCATAGCTGGGCTGAGAGAAGCTGAACTTGGCTCAGCCTTGGGTTTTGCCAGGTGCCTCTGAGCACTCCTCCACCAACCTCCCCTGGCTCTGGGGAACTGAACTGTGGAGCCCCTCCAGCACATGGAGAAGTAGTGGTGGCCACACCTCTCTGAATGGTGATAAATTCTATACACCTATCACCATGCAAAAGATTCAAAATCCTTTTAGTCTTTGTGGACACCCATACTGGGTGAATAGAACAGTTAACAATCCTGCTTTCATAAGCATCAAATTGATTGGATTCAGGCCCTCCTGATGGTACTAACCCTAATTAAAATAATCCCTGAGCAAATCTAGGGCTGAGCCACATTCATCAAGCCCTAAGGGAATATTACAATGAGATCCTCCCATATTCTCAAAAGGAGAATGGAGCAGAAATAATGCACCAAGATCAAACCTGAGACTTGGTCTATCTGAAAAAGGAGCCAGCTAAGGCCTCTATGGGAGGGTCCCCAGGGAGACATCCTGTCCATCCCTATCACTGTAAAACTGGAAGGGCAGAATACATGGACTCTAGTCTCTCCCATTAAACCCTTCATTACCCCATAAACAGGAGGCAGAAGAGGAAGGGGGAGGACACTATTCCAATGAGTGGGTGGAAGACCTCAAATATCTCTTTCAGCTGAAGGGCATTTTGGAATAAGTAGTCCCCTTCCCTTCTTTCTTTATTATCTTAATCCCTCCAGTTCATACCTGTTGCTTTAACTCATAACTACTTGACCCCATGACTATTCCTTTCCTCACATTCTGGTTCTTTTCCTGGGTTTTGAATTATGCACACACAGCTACCTAACTATCTGCAATACAGCTGATAATTTCAATTCAATTGAGTGAAGTAGTAGCTAAAGTGGGTCCTTCAGATTGTCAACATGGAATCTAGAAACCCCCAAATTATGGCCTAGTAAGATCTGATGAATCCCAAGTTTTAGAACTAGCTTGTAAGTTGGAGATCCCAAAGCTGGTACTTATTCCCTGTTCCCATGAGAATCCACCCTAAAGGAATCTCAGGCTAGCAGTTTCAGAACTGAATAATGGATCCTAAGGTAAATGACAATCCCAGTGAGGTGGGGCTAAGCATATGCTAAGTACTCTTTTTATCTTAAATTGTCTCCCCCATTGTATCAGAGACCCTTTCCCAAGAAGACTCACATGAGGCAGGGACCATCCTTTAGTATCCATTGTAAGCAGCCCCTTCCCTTGCACCCTAACCTCCAGCTATGATCTTTTCCCCAACTTGATTGTATCTGGTCAGTATAGTTTGAACACTCCCATTTCCTTTTAGCTATGGCATGGGCATTGTACCCCCAGAAACTCAGGCAAACTATTATCAGGGAAATTCCTCTGATCCCTTAGGCCAGCGGTTCTCAACCTGTGGGTCGTGACCCCAGCGGGGGTTGAATGACCAAAACACAAGGGTTGCCTAAAGCCATCAGAACAGATATATTTCCAATGGCTTTGGCCGATGAGAAATCGGGCTACTTTACAGCAAGATCTCAGAAAGAACGGGGACCCTGTTGCCCATACACTGTGCTAATATTAGTTACTTATCAGCATCCCTCCCCCTATGAGGGGTGATGGATTTACCCTGTTGCCTGGAGACCGGACTCAGAGACCCAGAGAGAGCACCTGGTCACTGGCTCCAGAGGGTTTAAGAATGAGTCCTGGAGCAGATAACTCCTGAAGTGGATAACGAAGCTGAGTAACCCCAGCAAAGTGAAGCCTCAGCTCAAGCTGGAGGGAGATGATAGGAAGGAGAAGGCAGCTTCTGTGGACCCCCTCCCCAGGCAGGACTTACCTCCCGCCCCAGCACTCAGGCTGCCTCTTGCTGGATTAATATTTCTCAACATATAATTAAATATTGTTTTTGTGATTAATCACTATGTTTAAATTATGTTTGATTTGTAGCAATGAGAATACATAATGCATATCAGGTAGTATAACTGTAGCAAAATTACAGTTTTGAAGTAGTCACCAAAATAATTTTTTGGTTTGGGGTCACCACAACATGAGGAACTGTATTGCGGGGTCATGGCATTATAAAGATTGAGAACCACTGCCTTAGGCCCTCCTGACTCCCCACTCAAAACATCTGACCTTGAAGATTACCTTCCTTTGATTGCTCCATTGAATTTAGATGGACAAAGAGACAAACCTCATTCATTTGTCCTCCAAATCAGGAGAACCACTCCCATGCCCTCGGGCAAACCTTCCCCCAACCCCTTGCTCCAGAGACATGCCCTCACTTTTGTAAAGAGTATAATATTCCTGGAATGAATGTCCTCTGGGGAACAGCTTTTCCATCCATGCTGTTCCATTTAGGAGGCAGGCTTCCACTGAGGGAGCAGGAACTGCCGGGCCTTGGAAGTTAATATGGCAAAGATCCCAGCAGCAAGTACCAGATAACTTAGGGGCCTGAGCAGAAACTGCCAGACTTTGGAAGTTAATATGTCAAAGGTCCAAGCAGTAGTAGGTCCCAGATAAGAGCTTAGGGACCACAAATGCTGGCAAACATTCCAACAATGGGATGTACCAGATAGGGATTGGGGGGGGGGGGGCATGCATGCTGGAGGGGATATATAACCCAACATCCCCAGACTACAATTGGAACTCTATGGCGGAGCTCCCCTGGTGTGTGCTGCTGGTGCACACCAGTTCAATAAATGGCCCTCCTGCTAATTGCATTGTCTATTGGTCTTCCATGGTGGTGGGTGAAAACTCAGACCCTAACACCACCTATGCTGCCCTCCTGGCCAGATTCAACATTATTTTCCATATTAATAAATTTTTCTTTTTCTTTTTGACCTAAGTTTCAGAGTCCTGCATTCTTACAAAAGGTATCCTTCCCAAAACCCAGGGATTCATCTCTGCACCCCATAACAGCTATGGTAATGTCAATCATCTTTCCCTGCCCCTACATCCGCCAAATGGAATATAGATCACCCTAATTCTTTGTTCCTTGGAGTTGTCAATTTAGCATGGTTGGCTCTCCCAGGGGTCAGTAAGCAGAGCAACCAGAGTTTCAGGACTCTGTGTGGGTATATAGCATGCAGATCTTTGTGGAAGAAACACCACCAAAGCAGAAAATCTAGGTTTCTAGGAGTCTAGGTTCCTCAAAGGCCTCCCAAATGCCTGAGGCTTCTAGGAAATTCACATCCACTCTGGTTGTAGCTAACCCCCATTGGGATACCTTAGAGAATGTCCCCTACTTTCTCATGGGGCAGCCTTTCATTTTTATTGAATATCCCCAGGCCTTGCTCATTCAGGATGGATGGATTAATCAAGACCCCTTCAGGTATAAGTGCTTTGATAAGGTTTGGGTCATTAACGCTTTTCCTTTTCTTATCACTCATGCACTGTATAGAAATTGAACTGGGAACCCTGTCACCTCCTAGGAGGAAATGATGATCTATTCCTCTAATTGTACATACTGGTATCCTAATTTATACTGGCAGCCACCCTGTAAGCAGTCAAGGGGTGGGGCATGAAGTTGGGGGAGGACAGTGGAATGCAGTCTGAAGAGGGGGTGGGGAATGGCACAGGACCCTAAAAAGTCCCCAAAATTCCCCATTGTTAGCTTAAGAGCAAATATAAACAGTTCTTTGTCCCCACCCCACCCCTCACCCCCAGGTGTTGAAGGTAAGATAGAATTCCCTGTATGAAATGTCCAATAGAAAACATTTAGAAATGTGAGACTGCAATTTAAGAGAGATATTTATATATATGATATTTCAAATTATCTATATGTAGCTGGGGATCATCCACACATATATGATCATTGAATCCATGGGAGTCATTCAGGTAACAAAGTGAGATAGTATAGAGGGAGAAGAAAAGGACAATATTGGACCTCTAATGAACACCCAAAATTAGTGGGGGCTTGAAAGAAACTCAAAAGTAGAAGGGAAAACTAGAAGAATGCAGTGTCACCAAAAAAAAAGGATATATCCAGGAAATAAGGAGGATATCAACAGTATGAAAGGACAAAGAGAGAGGTGAAGAAGGAAGATGATGAAGAATAGGAGGAAAGGAAGAAAAATTCTATAGCACTCTGTGTTGAGCAAAGTTTTTGATGCACAATCAGTGCTTAAGCAAAATTTGTACTACATGAGTATTGTAAGGATAAAAATATAGTTGTGGCTTAAAATCTAAATTAATTGGTCGCCAGGAAAAAATAATACCAAATATAAAACCCAAGTCAGCTAGAAGGTTATGGTGATTTTAATTAATATAGAGGAAAGAAATTGAGAGAGAGAGAGAGAGAGAGAGAGAGAGAGAGAGAGAGAGAGAGAGAGAGAGAGAGAGAGAGAGAAAGAGAGAAAGAGAGAGAGAGAGAGAAAGAGAGGAAAGAGTTAATTGAAACTGTTCCAGCTCAGGCTGAGCCAGGCAGGAGTTTAAGGCCTTGGCCAAGGGGGCCTCCCTTGAGAGCCAAGGGAAAAGGAAGTCAGTCTTATCACTCACCACATGACTGTCTCAAGGAAGCTGTCTGAGGGAGCTCCTCCAGGCTTGAGTTTCAGGATCGAACTGGCACCCAGACCTGCTCACAGAAAGTCACCAGCCAGATCCACCTCTCTGGGGAAAGACCCTAAAGAGAGAAAGTGACGCAAAATATATGGAAGGTTTTACATTACTTTTTTTTGCATCTCATTTGTACCAATAATAGCTTAGCTTGACTTAGGACAGCCTAGGGGTCTGTCAGCTGTTTCTGCACATGTCAGTTAAAGGCCATCCTCCTGAATACCTAATCCTTTAGTATGGGTATAGACATTGCTGATTTTGCCAGACTAAGCATCTTTATTGTTACAATCAGGAGATAGCTAAATCCAATCATCACAGTATTAAGGAAAACTGTATTGCATGAAAGTAGATTTTCTTTATTATTTATGTTGCACTAGAAGACACACATGACACATACTGTTGTGGGCTGCAGAGGATGAACCCCTGGGACTCGGGAAGGATACCTTTTGCAAGAATGCAAGACTCCAAATCTTAGGTCAAAAATAAAAAGAGAAATTTGTTAATTTGTAAAGTAATGTTGAATCTGGCCAGGAGGGCAGCGTAGGTGGAAGACTGTCTTCTAGGTGGAACAGCATGGATTGGAAAATCTCCTTCTTGGGAGGACAACATGGATGAAAAAGCTTTTCCCCAGAAGACATCAATTCTGGAGATTTTATACTTTTTAGAACAGTGAGGACTTGACTCTGGAGCAAGGGGTAGGGGCAAAGTTTGCCCGAAGGCATGGGGTAGTTCTCTCAATTCAATAGGGCAATCAAATGAAGGTGATCTTCAAGGTCAGATGTTTTGGGTGGGGAGTCAGGAGGGCCTAAGGGAGCAGAGGAATTTCCCTGATAATAGTTTGCCTGAGTTTCTGGGGGCACAATGCCTATGCCAATACAATAAAAATCCTATGAAGGAAATGAAGGGGTAGATGGCATGCTTTCAGTTTCACTCAGATTCCAACAGTTCCTTCTAAGACTATGAAGAGTATTTTCATCATGAGTCCTTTGTGGTCCTCTTACAAACTTGCTTTAGTGATAATGGTTTAGTCCTTCACAGCCGATCATCATATATTTCTATTTCAGTATACATTGTTCTCCTGGTTCTATTTACTATACTTTGCATTAATTCACATGTCTTTTTAGTGTTTTTCAACTAATCTTGTTTGTTATTTCTTATAACGCAGTAGTGTTCCATTACAACCATATCCCACAACTTGTTCAATTATTCCCTAAGTGATGGAGAAACCCTCAGTTTCTGAGTCTTTGCCACTACAAAAAGAGCTGCTAAAATGTTTTGTACAGATGGTCTTTTCTTTATCTCTGATATATTTGGGTTATAGATTCAGTAGTGGTATTGCTGGGTCAAAGGGTATGCATAACCATGCATGGTTCTATGCATGGCATAGTTCTATATTACTATGGCCTTTTGTACGTAGTTCTATATTACTCTGCAAAATGGTTGAATCAGTTCACATTTCTATCAATGGTCTCAATTTTCCCACATTCTCTCTGTATAATTGAAAATCTGTTACCCTAAAAAAGAACTACATTTCCTGGGAGCTCACTGACTTCCTGTCATTCAGTATTTCCTGTAGACAGGAGATATTAGGAGGGAACATGGAGAGTCCCACACTCTTTTTGACCGGGTCAGGGAGCATAAAAGGGGTGAGTGGGGAATTTGAAATGGCTAATCAGCCATGGGCATATGGTCTTTATTTTGTATCCTCTTTATTCCTTGATTTCTAGTGATCATTAATAAATCTCCTAAAATATATTATTTTAATTATTATACATTAATGCTAACTTTTACACATCAAACATTTATCATTTTCCTTTTTGCTTAAATTAGACAGTCTGATAGTTGTGAAGTGGCATCTCTGAGTTGTTTTAATTTGTATTTCTCTAATCAACTATGATTTGGAGCATTTTTTCATATAGTTATGGACAGATTTTAATTTCTTCCTCTTAGAACTGTCTGTTCATATTCTTTACCTACTTTTTCCATTGAGGGAATACTGTGTATTCTTATAAATTTGGATCAGTTTGCTATATATTTGAGAAGTAAAGCTTTTCTCAGTGATGTGATGATTATTTCCTCAAATTTGTTGTTTCACTGCTAATCTTCATTGCATTAATTTTGGTTGTAATATTTTTTTAACTTAATGTAATTAAAATTAACCATTTTATTTTTCCTAATGTTCTCTATGGTTAGAAACCTCATTCATAGATATGACAGGTAAATTTCCCCATGATTCCTTAATTTGCTTATGATGTCACTATTCATTTCTAGATCAAGTATGAATTTTTACTTTTTCCTGATTTGTAATATGAGATATTTGTCTATTTCTAGTTATTGCTACTGCTTTTCTAGTTTTCTCAGGAGTTTTTTCAAATATTTTCTTTCCACAAAAATCTTGAAGCCATGGGTTTATTGAACACTAGATTGCTATATAGTAACCATCCTGTTGATTACCTTATCTATTACATTGAACTTCTACTCAGTTTCTTAGCCAGTAACCCTGATTGTTTTGTTGATTACTGCTTAATAGTATCTGGTATAATTAGGCCTCCTTCCTCCATTTCTCCCCATTTATTCATTTGGTATTCTTGGCCTATTGTTCTTCCTGATAAATTTTGTTGTTACTTTTTCTAGTTCTATGAAATAAGTTTCGGTACAATGATTAGTATGGCACCGAATAGATGAATTAATTTCAGTAGGATGGTAATTTTTATTATATTTCTTTGACTTCTCCATGAACAATTAAAGGTCTTCCAGTTGTTTAGGGATGACTTTTGTTTGAAGAATGTTTTATAATTATCTTCACAGTTTCTGGATTTATTTTGGTTGTTATATACTCAGGTACTTTATATTGTATAGAGTTATTTTGAATCAAATTTCTTCTTCAATCTCTCATTTTTGGACTTTGTTGGTGGTAAATAGAAATGTGGATTTATTTTGTATCCTTCAACCTTGGTAATGTTTTAAATTATTTCTTTTATTTTTTATTTTTTGATTCTCTGCCATTCTCTATACATACTATCACAGCATCTACAAAGAACAATAACTTTGTTTCTTCACAACTATTCTAATTTCTTAATTTTATTTTTCTGATGTTATTGATATAGAAAGTATTTCTAGCATAATATTAAATAATAATGCTGATAATGGCTATCCTTTTACTCCTGATCTTATTGGAAACAGTTTTAGTTTATCCCCATTACAGTTAATGCTTTATGATGGTTTTAGATAAATACCATAGATCACTTTAAGGAAAGTTCCTTTTATTCTGATGGTTTCTAATAATTTTTAAAGTAATGAGTGTTGTATTTTATCAAAGTTTTTTTTCTAAATTTATTAAGATAATCAAATATTTTTTCTTGGTTATGTTATTGATATGATCATTTATGCTCATTTTTAAATATTGAACCACCTCTAGATTTCTAGTATAAAACTTAGGTGATTATGGTGTATGATTCTTGAGATAAAATGCAATTACCTTGTTAGGGTTTTATTTAAAATTTTCACATCAATATTCATTAGGGAGATTGGGCTATAGATTTCTTCTTCTCTTTTAGCCCTTCATGGTTTAAGTATCTGCACCATATGTCATAAAAAAGAGTCTGGAAGGATTCCCTCTTCCCCATTTTACAAAATAGTTTCTGAGTTGTTGAAATTAACTTTTCTTTGATGTTTAGTAGTATTCACTTCTGAATGCATTTGGTCCTGGAAATTTTTTCTTAGGGAATTTCATGATGGTTTATTCAATATCTTTTACTGTGTTAGTGTTGCTTAAGTGATCTATTTCTTCTTTTGTTAAGCAGCATATGATCATTCATCTCTTTCATTTAGATGGTCACAATTATTGGCATATTGTTAAGCAAAATCACTTCCTGTAATTGTTTTAATTTCTTCTTCATTAATGATGATTTACCTATTTTTCTGATACTGGCAATTTGGTTTTCTTCTATCCTTTTTAAAAATTAAATTAACTAATTAATGGTTTAGCTGCTTTACTTATTCTTTTTTTTTCATAAAACCAGTTCCTTGTTTCATTTATTACTTCAATGGTTTTCTTAAGTTGAAGAACATCCAATTTGGTGCTAAATTGGGGATTTTTCATTAATACTTTTTCCATTTTTTTTACTTGTGTGCCTAATTCATTGATATGATCTTTCTCTATTTTGATATAAGCATTTAGAAATATAAATTTCCTCTTAAGTATAGCTTTGGCTACATCAATTTAGGCATGTTGTCTCCTCATTGTCATTTAAAAAAAAAAACCCTTACCTTCCATATTGGAGTCAATACTGCGTATTGGTTCCAAGGCAGAAGAATGGTAAGGGCTAGGCAATGGGGGTCAAGTGACTTGCCCAGGGTCACACAACTGGGAAGTGTCTGAGCGCTTGGCTCTCAATCCACTGAACTACCCAGCTGTCCCCTCACTGTCATTTTTTAAATGAAAATGTTGATTGTTTCTATTATTTGTTCTTCATCCCTTTCATTCTTTAGAATAAGATTATTTAGTTTCCAATCAATTTATACTCTCTGCTGTTCTTTCTCGAACACAATTTTTAGTACACATAATCTGAATAGTATGCATTTAATATTTCTGCATTTCTATATTTAGTTGTGAGGATATTATGCCCTATTATTACTTGGCTTTTTTTTGTGAAAGAGTTATGTACTACTGAAAAAAAAGTGTGTTCCTTTTTATTCCCATTCTCCAGAGGTTTATCATATCTAACATTTTAAAAGTTCTATTTGCCGTTTTAACTTCTTTGTTATATTTGTGTTTGAATTCATCTTCTTTTAAGAGGAAAAGATTGAGGTTTTGCACTAGTAGTGTTTTATTATCTATTTCCTCCTATAAGTCATATAACTTCATCTTTAAGAATCTGGATGCTGACTTCCGGGTTAATATGGCTGCAATCTAGACGGGAATCGCTTCCTCTCCCCAGCACCGAACGAAATAGACTACCTCAAAAGAGCATAAAAATCGCCTTCGGAAGAACAGAGGGACTCTCCAGTACCCCACAGAAATGAAGGCATGTGGGGTTTGAACATTTCCACACTATAAGGAGGAGGAAAAGCTTGCACAAAAATGTGAACTGAACCACCCCTCCCCCCACCAAACCAGAGGAGGTATCAGAGCACTCACTGGGACAGCGAGTGAGTAAGGAGCATCTCTGTCTGGGGGGGGAAAACCAGGGTCCTTGGGATCTAAAGACTGCAAGGAAACAACCTCTCAGGGCGGTTTCATGGGAGAATCCTGCACTGAGCAAAGGCGCAGCCACGCTGAGAGGTTGCATTGAGCAAAGGGGTGGCCCCACTGAGCAAAGGGGTGGCCCCACTGAGCAAAGGGGCCTGCGCTCTAAGAAACCTCGGAGGCTGGGAAGAACTAGTCTCAGGCAACCTAAATTCACAGAAAACCCTCCCATATCACCCAGACCCCAGACCAAAAAGGAAAGGGGAATAAAACCACCAAAGAGATGGCTCACATGGCCCAAAATCAAGCCTCCAGGAAGAAGGGGAAAGAGATGACTAATGAAAAATTTATGAGGTGGGTTGATACCCACAAGGTTAGAATTAAAGGATGGAGTAAGACCTTTTGGGCCTCAACTGATAGAAGGCAGGAGTTGCAATCATTATATCTGACGAAGCCAAAGCACAAATAGACCTGATCAAAAGGGATAGGGAAGGTAAATATATTCTATTAAAAGGGAATATAGACAATGAGGAAATATCACTAATCAACATGTATGCACCAAATGGAATAGCATCCAAATTTCTAATGGAGAAACTAGGAGAATTGAAGGAGGAAATAGACAGTAAAACCATATTAGTGGGAGACTTGACCCAACCACTATGAAATTTAGATAAATCAAACCAAAAAATAAATAAGAAAGAGAAAAAGAGGTGAATGAAATCTTAGAAAAATTAGAGTTAATAGACATAAGTAGAAAAATAAATAGGGACAAAAAGGAATACACCTTCTTCTCAGCACCACATGGCACATTCACAAAAATAGATCATACACTAGGTCACAGAAACATGGCACTCAAATGCAGAAAAGTAGAACTAATAAATGCAACCTTTTCATATCATAAAGCAATAAAAATATTGATCAGTACGGGTACATGGAGAGCCAAATAAAAATTAATTGGAAATTAAATAATATGATACTCCAAAATCAGCTAGTTAGAGAAGAAATCATAGAAACAATTAATAATTTCATTGAGGAAAATGACAAAGGCGAGACATCCTTTCAAACCTTATGGGATGTAGCCAAGGCAGTACTTAGAGGAAAATTCATATCCATAAGTACATATATTAACAAATTAGGGAGGGCAGAGATCAATGATTTGGAAATGCAAATCAAAAAACTTGAGAACGAACAAATTAAAAACCCCCAGAAGAAAACCAAACTAGAGATTCTAAAAATTAAGGGAGAAATTAATAAAATTGAAAGTGACAGAACTATTGAGCTAATAAACAAGACTAGAAGCTGGTACTTTGAAAAAACAGACAAAATAACAAAATAGACAAAGTACTGGTCAATCTAATTTAAAAAAGGAAAAAAGAAAGGCAAATTAACAGCATCAAGGATGAAAAGGGGGATCTCGCCTCCAATGAAGAGGAAATTAAGGCAATCATTAAAAACTACTTTGCCCAACTACATGGCAATAAATATACCAACCTAGGTGATATGGATGAATATTTACAAAAATATAAATTGCCTAGACTAACAGAAGAAGAAATATAATTCTTAAATAATCCCATATCAGGAAAAGAAATCCAACAGGCCATCAAAGAACTTCCTAAGAAAAAATCCCCAGGGCCTGACGGATTCACCAGTGAATTCTATCAAACATTCAAAGAACAGCTAACCCCAATACTATACAAACTATTTGACATAATGAGCAAAGAGGAAGTTCTACCAAATTCCTTTTATGACACAAACATGGTTCTCATCCCAAAACCAGGCAGGCCAAAAACAGAGAAAGAAAAGTATAGACTAATCTCCCTAATGAATATGGATGCAAAAATCTTAAATAGGATACTAGCAAAAAGACTCCAGCAAGTGATCAGGAGAGTCATTCACCATGATCAAGTAGGATTTATACCAGGGATGCAGGGCTGGTTCAATATTAGGAAAACCATCCGCATAATTGACCACATCAACAAGCAAACCAACAAAAATCACATGATTATTTCAATAGACGCAGAAAAAGCCTCTGATGAAATACAACACCCATTCCTATTAAAAACACTAGAAATCATAGGAATAGAAGGGTCATTCTTAAAAATAATAAACAGTATATATCTAATACCATCAACTAATATCATCTGCAATGGGTATAAACTAGATGCATTCCTAATAAGATCAGGAGTGAAACAAGGATGCCCATTATCACCTCTATTATTTGACATTGTACTAGAAACACTAGCAGTAGCAATTAGAGAAGAAGAAGAAATTGAAGGCATCAAAATAGGCAAGGAGATTAAGCTATCACTCTTTGTAGATGACATGATGGTCTACTTAAAGAATCCTAGAGATTCAACCAAAAAGCTAATTGAAATAATCAACAACTTTAGCAAAGTTTCAGGATACAAAATAAACCTACATAAATCATCAGCTTTTCTATATATCTCCAACACAGCTCAGCAGCAAGAACTAGAAAGAGAAATCCCATTCAAAATCACCTTAGACAAAATAAAATACCTAGGAATCTACCTCCTGAGACAAACACAGGAACTATATGAACACAACTACAAAACATTAACTGCTCATGGATAGGACGAGCCAATATAATAAAAATGACCATCCTACCCAAACTTATTTATCTATTTAGTGCCATACCCATTGAACTACCAAAATACTTCTTCACTGATTTAGAAAAAAACCATAACAAAGTTCATTTGGAATAACAAAGGATCAAAAATATCCAGGGAAAAAATAAAAAAAAAATACAAAGGAAGGGGGCCCTGCAGTCCCAGATCTCAGACTATATTATAAAGCAGTGCTCATCAAAACAATTTGGTACTGGCTAAGAGACAGAAAGGAAGATCAGTGGAATAGACTCGGGGTAAGTGACCTCAGCAGGACAGTATATGACAAACCCAGAGAACCCAGCTTTTGGGATAAAAATACACTATTTCATAAAAACTGCTGGGAGAATTAGAGGACAGTGTGGGAAAGATTAGGTTTAGATCAGCACCTCACACCCTACTCCAAGATAAATTCAAAATGGGTGAATGACCTGAACATAAAGAAGGAAGCTATAAGAAAAGTAGGCGAACACAGAATAGAATATATGTCAGACCTTTAGGAAGGGAAAGACTTCAAAACCAAGCAAGACTTAGAAAGCATCACAAAATGCAAAATAAATAATCTGGAATACATCAAATTAAAAAGTTTTTGTACAAATAAAACCAATGTAACTAAAATCAGAAGGAAAGCAACAAATTGGGAAACAATCTTCATAAAAACCTCTGACAAAGTTTTAATTACTCAAATTTACAAAGAGCTAAAGCAATTGTACAAAAAATCAAGCCATTCTCCAATTGATAAATGGGTAAGGGACATGAACAGGCAGTTTTCAGCCAAAGAAATCAAAACTATTATTAAGCACATGAAAAAGTGCTCTACATCTCTTATAATCAGAGAGATGCAAATCAAAACAACTCTGAGGTATCACCTCAAACCTAGCAAACTGGCTAACATGACAGCTATGGAAAGTAATGAATGCTGGCGGGGATGTGGCAAAGTAGGGACACTAATTCATTGCTGGTGGAGTTGTGAACTGATCCAACCATTCTGGAGGGCAATTTGGGAACTATGCCCAAAGGGCGATAAAAGACTGTCTGCCCTTTGATCCAGCCATAGCACTGCTGGGTTTGTACCCCAAAAAGATAATAAGGAAAAAAAACTTGTAGAAGAATATTCATAGCTGCACTCTTTGTGGTGGCCAAAAATTGGAAAATGAGGGGATGCCCTTCAATTGGGGAATGGCTGAACAAATTGTGGTATATGTTGGTGATGGAATACTATTGTGCTAAAAGGAATAATAAAGTGGAGGAATTCCATGGAGTCTGGAACAACCTCTAGGAAGTGATGCAGAGCGAAAGGAGCAGAACCAGGAAATCATTATACACAGAGACTGATACACTGTGGTACAATCAAAGGTAATGGACTTATCCATTAGGGATAATGCAATGCCCCTGGACAATCTGCAGGGATCTAAAAAACACTATCCATAATCAGAGGATAAACTGTGAGAGTAAAAACACCAAAGAAAAGCAATTGCTTGACTACAGGGGTGGAGGGGATATGACTGAAGAGAGACTCTAAATGAACACTCTAGTGCAAATACCAACAACATGGAAATGGATTCAAGTCAAGAACACATGTGATACCCAGTGGAATCATGCATTGGCTATGGGAGAGGTGCGGGCAGGGAGGAGGAAAAGAAAATGATTTTTGTTTCCAATGAATAATGTTTGGAAATGACCAAATAAAATAATGTTTAAAAAATAAAAAATAAAATAAAATGAATAAAAAAAAGAATATGGATGCCTCGTCATTTGATGCATATATGTTTAGTTGTAATATTGTTTCACTGTCTAAGGTGACTTTTGTAATGATATAATTCCTTTTCTTATCTCTTTTGATTGGATCAGTTCTGACTTTTGCTTTGAGATCATGATTTCTACCCCTGACTTTTTAACTTTAGCTGAAGCATAGTAGATTATGCTCTAGCCTCTTATTTTCAATCTGTTTGTCTCCTTACTTTAAATGTGGTTCTTGACAACATTCTGTGAGTTTCTGGCTTTTAATCCACTATGATATCCTTTCCAATTTTATGGGTAAATACATCCAATTCACATTGAAAGTTATGATTATTAATTTTGTTTCCCTCCATCTTATTTTCCCTTGGTTTACTCTTATTTCTCTTTCTCTTTGTACACTTTCACTGTTTATAGGAGTTTTGTTTTCAATGACCACTTCACACAATTCACCCTCTTTTTTTGTCTATCCCCTATCCCTAATGCCACCCCACCTTTGTAATTCCCTGTAGGGTATTAAAGGTTCATATAACTGACTCAATGTGGGTATTATTCTCATTTATATCAAATTCCAATGAAAGTAATATTCGTGCATACATAGCTGACCACTCCCCATCTTCTCTTACTCTCTTATGTGCTTCTGGATGAGATATAGTTTACCCCCTTCTCTCCTTTTCTTAAGCCTCCATACTTGTGTATATATATACATATATATTTTTTCAGCTTTATTTGGGAGAAGAGATATGATCAAGTTATAAGTCAACCTCAGCTGATGCTTCCCAGCTTGGCATATTCCCTTGATTAATTTTTTTTTCTAAATTGATTTCTCCAATAACTAAATAATTTAAAATTATATCTCTCCAATATTCAGACAGATAGTATTCATATTTTTAATTAATATGCAATTATAACTTTTAAAGCCATAATTAATGCATTAGATGAAATTTAGTACTTTAAGATTAAACTTCCTTTTCATTGATGCCTGTTCCCATTTAATAAATGTCTAAGGGTTAGCAACAACAACAATATATATTGGGAGACCAATCTAATAATATTATCTTTTGTTTTTTAATAAATTGAATTTGACTAAAAATATAAAAAAATATTTTATACCATTTCAAAAACATATTCCAATTTTTCCACTACCAATATTATTTTAATTGCACTGAGCTTGAGAAGATTTTTTTTAAACTGGTAGTGATGTTTATAATTCTTGAAGTATATTTCATTTTATTAATTTTGTAAATGTTAGGTTTGATGACTTCATCAATATAGATTCTGATACATCAGTGGTTTAGATATAGACAATACTGAGTTACTTCGAGCACATTGACATTAAGTGAATAATATAGATTCATTCAAATAGCAATAGGATTTAATGTCAATTCTTTAAGTAGTGAAGAATAAAATATAGTAAATTAGTAATGTCAAAATCATCCACTTCAGTGTTTCAATGTTGATTTGATAAATTGAAAAGTTGTAATTTTTCTCATTCTTAATACTATATATATATATATATATATATACATACATACATACGCACATATATAACTATATATACAAAATAAATATATATGCAACTTTTTTACATTATTATTTTACAAAATTCAAACCAACAATAGGCTAAACATGTACTTTAATATATAGAGATTCATTTAATGATATAATCTTTCCTTTATTTACTCATAGAATAATGAAATAGAATTGTTTCCTTTGGGTGTCTCTTAAGAAACTTGTCTAGAAGATTAGTAGATGAAATCATTCAGTATAAAGAATCATTTATATAAGAAAAAGGTTTAATAGGATTTTGTAATAAATTGTGTTTTGCTTTAAGGACACAAATTATAATACCCTTTGGATCTCATGTGAAATGGAAAATTTTACATTGGATTTATTATATATGAAAAGACATTAGGTATTCAAGTGACAGCATATTTCCTTTAAAATTAAGCTTATACACAAACATGATACTTAAAAATATATTATCAATGAGGGCTTTTACCAGTAAGTAATTTTTTGAGTTTGAATAAATCATGGATGACTGGCAAAAAATATTCTAGACTAACCTATACACCATTTTAATTTAAATTGTTTTTGCATCCACTAACTGTATAACTTTAGTCAACTCACTTAAACTTTAACTTTCAATTTTCATTATCTCGGAAATGGCGTAATGATATCTATTCAGCCTTACTTTTAGGATTCTTTCAAGAAAGTAACCCTATATAATCGATGTCAAGACAGTCTCATCTGTAAAGTGAATGGTATCATTCTGGAATGGATTATATAGAACCAAAGCATCTAAATCAGTATCTATTATATAGAGAAATGAATATATGTGTCTAAAATGTCATATTTGTATCTGTTATCCATATACATAGATATTCATGTAATAAATACTATACATATTATGTATAATCGTGAATAATATATACACACATGTATATTATATATTTCATTTGACTAAGTATCTAATGAAGAAACTTACTTTGTCAAAGAAGATTGGAAGCTGCTCTAATTTTTATGTATATCAGACTTAGTAGCAGACAAAGTAGCAATAAAGACAATAGCTCAGTTCTTCCAACAACTAGTCTAACAAAGATCTAAGAGCAGCAGAATGAATAGTGATCTGGAAATCCAAGGAGGAAATAAAGGCAAGAGTAAAATTGGGACTTAGTATCTATTGGAAGAATAGACATCAGAATCAGTCTGAATCTATAGAACTCTGACTCTAACATTGGGTTGTATGTTTGTTGTTGCCTTAGGAAAGAAATTAGAGATAGGCACTCCCCAAAACTGTATTCCAGGGCAATATGTATCCCTTATCCAAAAGCATTGGTTCTCTATTTGCCAGCCACACTAAAGAAAAAGAAGAAAGCAGAAGTTCTCTGATACTCAGGAGAGAGTTTTCTGGTTCAACTGCAATCCCAAACTGGGGTTTATAGATGAGTGACTATGGCAATGTTCTGTCACTCCATTAGAGAAGTTTTTTGTTAGTTCATAAGGGCTAGAAACTGAGGAGGAGGAGACCTATATTTGTGTTACCAAGATACAAATCAGGGATAGGAGATTATTTTAGACCAGGATAGGCAATGATCTAATTTGACATATCAGATTGCTTAGTTTATTCTTTAATCTTAAAGCTTGCAAATCTCAGACTAACGTGCCCTTTTATTCTTTAAGAAGATACCATTTAACACAAAGAGGAAACAAAAGAAAGATGACAGAAAATATAAAACATTGCCAGAAAAAATGTAGGCATTACCTCTAGAAATCCACAAAGGTTTCAATAATATAAAGTTTCATTTTGGAAGATATAATCCAAAAGAGAAATCAAAACAGGAATTTCAAGATAAAGAGGTTCAATATGAGAGACAATGAAGTCTGAAAGTCAGAAAAAAATTCCAATATATTCACCAAGAGAGCAAATTTTTAAAGTTAATATTAAAAGATGTTAAAAGGAATGAAAGTGATTTTATGAATAGATGAAAGTGGATAAGGCAAGAATTTATAAAACTAATTGCAGTTATAGTAGAAGAAGCTCTACACAATTCCACATGGCCTGAGTCAACAAAATCAAAGTGGGGAACAGCCCATAACAGTAGACAAAAGAAGAACTGGTAGTGAGAGTAATGTAATCTAGTTAAAAAATAACACAAGAAGTCAGTCAGGTCACACCATTAAAGTGCACACTGAAAGTTGGACCTACCCCAAGCACTAGAGAAGTTTACATTGAAGCTTGGAGCAGTACTCCCTCCTCAAGAGCAGAGCAGAATCCGAACAGGTAGACAAGGTAACAAGGGGAGGAAATAATGAGAAAAATGAGCAAAAAACAATGTAAAATACTAATGAGAAAATTACTTTTCTGACATGGAAGATTAAAACATGAACACAAATGTGGAAAACAATGGCATAAAGAAAATATATGGGGTCTCAAGAGAAATTGAGAAAGGCTGTCAGGCCCTAAAGATCACTTAGAAGACTTGAAAAGAATTTTAAAAATTAAATAAAAAAGAAATGAAGGAAAAATTGAACAACTTCAGGAAATACAAATGAAGTTTGTTATAAATTTTTCTAATTCAGTAAAACATTTTCTTGGTAGTTTGATAGGTATGGAACTGAATAAGTAAATTAATCTGGGCAGGATGGTCATTTTTATTATGTTAGCTCATTCTACCCATGAGCAATTAATGTTTTTCTAGTTGTTTAGATTGCATTTTAATTGTGTGGAAAATGTTTTGTAGTTGTGTCCATATAGTTGTCTGTTTTAATACATTCAATTTCTTTTTCTTCTCTAATTGCTACTGCTAGTGTTACTAGTACAATGTTAATTAATAGAGGTGATAATGGGCAACCTTGTTTCACTCCTGATCTTATTTGGAAGGCTTCTAATTTATCCTTATTGCAGATGATGCTTGCTGATGGTCTTAAATATATGCTATTTGTTATTTTTAGGAAAGGTCCTTCTATTCCTATACTTTCTAATGTTTTCAATAGGAATGAGTGTTGTATTTTTTCAAAGACTTTTTCTGCATCTATTGAGATAATCATGTGATTTTGTTGGTTTGCTTGTTGATATGGTCAATTATGTGGATGGTTTTCCTAACATTAAACCATTCTTAACTTCCTGATATTAATCCCACCTGACCATAGTAAATAACCCTTGTGATCACTTGATGGAGTCTTTTTGTTTTGTTTTGCTAGTATTCTATTTAAGATTTTTGCATCTATATTCAATAAGGAGATTGGTCTGTAGTTTTCTTTCTCTGTTTTTGATCTACCTGACTTTGAAATCAGTACCATATTTATGTCATAAAAGGAATTTGGTAGAATTCATTCTTTTCTTATTTTGTCAAATAGTTTGTACAATACTGGGATTAATTGTTCTTTAAATGTTTGATAAAATTCTTTTGTAAATCCATCTGGTCCTGGGGATTTTTTCTTAGGGGGTTCTTTGATGGCTTGTTCAATTTCTTTTTTTGCATATTGGATTATTTAAGCATTCTATTTCTTCTATAAATCTAAGCAAATTTATATTTCTGTAAATAATAATCAATATTACCTAGATTTCCATATTTATTGCCATATAATTGGGCAAAATAGTTCTTAATAACTACCTTAATTTCCTCTTCATTAGAGATAAGGTCACCTTTTTTCTTTTAATACTATTAATTTGGTTTTCTTTTTTCCTTTTTTGGTTAGATTAACTAGTACTTTGTCTATTTTACTTGTTTTTTTTTATTTTCAAAGTATCAGCTTCTAGTCTTATTTATTAATTTGGTAGTTCTTTTATTTTTAATTTTATTAATTTCTCCTTTAGTTTTTAGGATTTCTAATTTAGTTTTTATCTGGGGATTTTTAATTTTTTGTCTTTCTAGTATTTTTTTAGTTTGTATGCCCAATTCATTGACTTCTTCCCACTATGATTTGTTAAAATATACACTCTGGAACACAAATATTCCCCTGTGTACTACTTTGGCTACATCCCATAGAGTTTGATAGGATGTCTTCTTCATTATCATTCTCTTCAATGAAATTAATTGTTTCTGTGATTTGTTCTTTAACCAACCAATTTTGGAGAATCATGTTATTTAATTTCCAATTAACTTCAGAAAATTCATTGAAAACTGATTCCCTCAAAACTAGAATGGACCAAATGGAAATAGAGGCAAAAAAACTGAAGAAAACATCTCTTTAATGAGTTGAATACACCATGTAGTAAAGGTTATTACATGCAAGAAAAAAAATCCCTGAAAGATAAGAATGGACCAAATGCAAAATCGGAAAACACTGCAAGAAACCACTCACTAATGATGAGAATAACACAAATGGAAAACAAAACACAAGTCAGATTAAGAAAATGATTATTTAAAAATTAGAATTGAGAAGATGGATGCTAATGATTTTATAAGGCATTAAGAAATAAGACAAAATCAAAAGGATGAAAAAATAGGAAAAACCTGGAAAAACAACTGACTTCAAAAATGTATTAAGGAGAAACAATCTAAGACACATTGGAATATCTGAAAGCTAAGATTAAAAATAAATAGCTTAGACATAATATAAGAAATCACTAGGAAAAACTCCCTCTATATCCTTGAAAAAGAGTGGGGGAGAAATGAAAAGGATCCACCAATATCCTCTTGAAAGTGACCATATTACTCTTATCAAAATTAGCTCAAAATGGGAATAACACCCACCAGTCAGCTATATAAACCTACTTTACCTTATGGAAAAGAAGGAGGAAAGGACAAATAAGAAGGGGAGATAAAAAAGAAGGGTTATTTGTGATGGCTGTGGTCAGAAAGAAAACATATGCAAACAGGAGTTTAAAATGAGAGAGAGAGAGAGAGAGAGAGAGAGAGAGAGAGAGAGAGAGAGAGAGAGAGAGAGAGAGAGAGAGAGAGAGAGAGAGAGAGAGAGAGAGAGAGAGGTTAATTAGGAAAATCATATGGAGGAAAATGCACAATTAATAATCATAACTGTGAATGTGAATGTGAAGAACTCACCCTGGAAAAGAAAGGCAGAGTATATTGATTAAAGAAATGAAAACCAAAACAACTCTGAGATACCACCTCACACCTATCAGAGAGACCAATTTGACCAAAAATAATAATTAGAAGGGATATTGGAAAATTGGAACACTAATACACTGTTGGTGAAACTATGAAATGATAAACAATTCTAGAAAGCAATATGGAACTGTGCCCCCAAATCCATAAAACTATGCATATCTTCTGTCCCTGCAATGCCACTCTTCAATCTATATCATAAAGAAATCAGAGATAGGGGAAAAGGTTCTACTTTTATAAAAAAATATTTTAGTAACTCTTTTTGTGTTGGTAAAGAATGATAAACTAAGGAGGTCTCTATCAATTGGAGAATGGCTGAAAAGTTGTAGTATATGGTTGTAATGGAATATTATTGTGTCAGAAGAGAAAAGGGAAGGGAAAGAGAGGGAAAGAACAAAGAAAAGGAAAACAAAAGGGAAGGGAAGGGAAGGGAAGGGAAGGGAAGGGAAGGGAAGGGAAGGGAAGGGAAGGGAAGGGAAGGGAAGGGAAGGGAAGGGAAAGGAAGGGAAGGGAAGGGAAGGGAAGGGAAGGGAAGGGAAGGGAAGGGAAGGGAAGGGAAGGGAAGGGAAGGGAAGGGAAGGGAAGAGTAACACATTTTTTGGGCAACATTCTCTACTAGGAGAATAGAAATAAGAACTGCTGAAGGCATTGTACAACCAGAAGCATTGGAGAGTATTGACCAAAAATGGTAAATGAGTAAAAAAAAAGTGATCATGTAAAAGGTAGACTTTGACCTTGATATGCAAAAAATTAATAATAATGATATTATTGTATATGCCAAGAACTTTAGAAATATTATATTATTTGACCCTTTACAACAACACTACTCTTATTAGCTAATCTGTTTCCATTAAACAGTAAAGAAAACTAAAGCAAACAGAGATTAAATATCTTACCTCAGGTCACAACTAGGTAAGTATATGATAGCAGATTAAAACTCAGAAATGCTTGATTCCAAACTTAATTGTCTATCAACTGCAGCAACAATCTGCTTTATTTCTACCATGGGACAATGTTTCTATCATTATCTCTTATAAGAATTAGTAAACTCAAGAGCAAGACACAAGAGGAATTTTAAAAATATTAAGAAAATTAAGAACTACATATGAGGTAATAACAAAAATATTTATTAGAGTATTCAAACTTGGTACTTTTGAAATCTGGCTACTTATAAAGCTCAATTGTAGAGCCAACTTCTACATGACTATTTTCCTTAACAATACTTTCATCCAGGTTCAAGTGAGATCATTTTCTCAAATTATTTCATATTTACTGTAAAATATTTTTAATTATGTGTACATATTGTTCCCTTAGATCCTCTTAGAATTTAATCTCCTTGAGGCGACTGAGAAGTGGGCACATTTTTATTGTCTTTGCCTTACCCATGACTGCAGCTTAATAATTTCTAGTTGATTCATTTATTAATTGATTTAATTTATCTATTTTTCACAGAATTCAATAGAATAAGACAGAACAAATTTGAAAATGCACTAAGGAATGGATTTTATAATCCAGCTAACCTTTTTTTACATTATATTTATCTGTGTATATGTGACATACTCTCAGTAGAATCCTTGTTCCTTGATGGCAGGGATTATCTCAACTTTATTTTTGTATCCCCATCATCTAATATAGCACAATATAGTAAAAATTTGCACAGGTACTCCATTTTGCCTCCCTTATATCCTCAGTGTTTAACAAAATACCTGACATATAATAGGGTCTTAATAAGTGCTTGTTGATTATTTAATAAAAACATGCTTTTTGATGGTGAATTAGCATATTGGTCTAATGTACGCATTTATAAAGTTAAAATTACAGTCAGAAATACACTCTAACCCTGTTCTATCCAGAGACTTTAGGGCAAGATCAAGATGATATTGTACCTAGCCTTTATTGTGAAGGCTTTTGGCCAAGAGCTCTCCAATTCTTTGAACACTTATTCATTCTTTCAGATAAATGCCAATAATATATTTGAGTCTATAATGAGTAGCCAAGTACATGCACCTTTAGAAACTAGCCACATTAATTATAAATAACATTCACTGAGCAGCTAAGTCTTCACTTTGACCTTGATTTGCAATTTTCTCCCAACAAACTAAGAAAAACAAAAACAGAAATTTGAATGGTTTACCTTTTACCATATTCTCACTTACTGATGAAAGAGGAGGAGGATGAGTGCAATTAATGGCAAGGTAACATGGGGAGGAAGACCATATAACTGTGGGTTAAGGTTTATTTCAAGCATACTCCCTCTGATCAGATTTTCTCAAGTCACATATACCTGTGTAGCAGGAAGCACACAAATCACCCACTAAGGTTTTTAGTGCCTGCTTCCTTAGGAGACCTATCATCACTCACCTTTAATGAGTTCTAGTCAGGCCCTCAGCCCATGCTGATGTTCTCAAATAGAAGTCATTTTAATGCCCTAGGCACTGAGCTAGGATAGGATGAATTTTGAAAGTCAGGTAATAAAGCTCCAATGAGAAGCAATGGGGGAAAGAGAAAGAAACTCAAGGGCATATTAAGTACCTCAGGAGCTGCCAAATGAATGGTTCTGGTCAAAGATAACTATAACTATATGTCCCCTGTGTGCTTGTTTTACAAGCACTCAGTAGTTAAGGACTACATACAGGAACACCTCTTATAAGGATAATTTTTGTATAAAGGAGGACCCAACACTCATCATTCTGTAAGTCTAGCACATATCTTACCATTACATTGTCTCCTCTTCTCTACTATAGCTCCACCTATTTTTACATGTGTACTTGTTTTCTTTTGTGTAATACTATTTTGAACTATTATTTTTTGTGTTGGCTTAATTTTGTTTTCCTTTGATGGTTATTGTTTTTATCGTGTGAAATAGTTACCCATTATACCTTAATGGTTAATATAAAAAGAATATAGTAGTTTCATACTGAAATTGAGATAGCAAAATATTGAAGTCTTTTAAGCTGAAAAATACAGTTAAATTAAACCTAACAATTCCATGTGGGAGGGGCAGCTACAAAAATTATACAGATAAACTCAAGTGAGCTTATAATGATCATACAAAGTTGCATATCCATATGTATATCATTGATCATGAATATAAATACCAGTTATGGGAGTATTTAATTATCTAGAAGGACATGACATCTAGGAAAATATTGTTTGTTAAAAAAAGTATCATAATAAAAAGTAAAACAATAAAAGATAATACATGGCTGAAGAAAGGTGACTCTTAAGTATTTCAGTATCTCTGGAAGCCTATTAAATGCTTTATTTTAGTTCCTCAAAAACTTACCTGACATTTGAATTGTACTTTAACCAAATTCAAGCTTGAATTTGAGTCTTACTATGACACTGACTTTATATGTGAATATGTCCATCACCAAATATTGAGTTTTAATTTCCTGAACCCTAAGGGGATAATAATACTCTATGGTACACAGTTGTATGACTCTAAAAATATTTCTTTAAAACATTTTGCAAATTTTAAGTACTCTGTAAAAAACAACTCTTTGTTACATTAAAACACCCACTTAATTCCCTCCTTCCCTCACCTCCCCCCATTAGAGAAGGCATATTTTGATAAAAATATATTTATTTATTTTCCTTTATCGGTTCTCTTTTCTGGAGATGGACATATGCAAATTCTTCTTCAATCAATATTTTTGTTATCATATATAATTTTCTCTTGGTTGTATTCATTTCATTCTTCATAATTTCATGTAGCTCTTTCCATGATTTTCCCAAAATTCACCTGCTCATCATTTCTTAATGGTACAGGAGATTTCTATCACTATCATATACCATGACGTGTTTAGCCATTGCCTAATTGATGGGCATCCTTTCAATTTCCAGTTCTTTGTAAACACAAATATGATGTGGGTTGTAAAAAAATTGTTCCATTTTTCCATTTACCTCCTACCAGATAATATAAGCTCATTCAGGAGAAAAGCTATTTTGACTCTGTATCATAAAAGACAAGCACAGTATCTGGCAAATTATAAGTACTTCATAAAAGTTTATTACTTTGACTTGCAGCATTGGACTTATCTGGAAGCAGTCAAAACCTTCTTCTCTCAGGCTAGCTTTCACTTACTCTATTTGCATCTAGTCAATAAGGACATATTGTCTCATAAATTAGAATATATATATATATACATATATATATGCACACAAACACATACACATATATATGTGTGTGTAATGGGCAAAGACTAATATTGACCTCTCTATTTCCTTTGCTTAGTATAAAGTCAAGTACATAGTATGCTCTTAAATTTTTTTTGGTTGATGAACATTTGTATGTATGTCTGATTAATGGAAATCAATTGCATGATTTTGTTTCTCCCTCAGTTGATTTGGGTGTATAGTTATATCCTTCCTATGCCTAACAGTGAAAGGGGGTAACTTATTCTCTTGTAGCTTTCTGTTAGATATATAGATATAGTACTGATTTTTCCTATAATTCATGATCATAGAGTATGCATCTTAATTTATAATCATAAAAGTGAATATGTGGAGTACTTAAACTACTAAAATAAATGCAGTGTTTGCATTTTTAATTAAGAGAAGATAAGGTTTCCAAAAGGTGACTTGCTTAATATTTCAACATAGCACTGCTGTAAATAAAACCCATGGGTCCATTATTCCAAACCACTGGGAGATATGGCTCTTATCCCAGATTAAGAGTTTCAAATTACATACAATATTTTCCCTCATGAGTATTTTTTGCATTAAAGATTATAGCCATTATGCCTAAAAAGTAAAGAACAAAAAAGGGGAGGAAAAAGCCCAACTTTCTAAGCTGACAATTTATTGTATCATAAATATGGAGTGGAAAGGGAATTTAGAGGTCATGTAGCATAACCAGTTCTTTTTATAGATGAGAAAACAGGATGGAGTAAGTTAAACCTCTTACCCAAGGTTACAGTTAGATAAATAAAGGTCAGACATGTGATCTGAATCAAAAATGAAATAACTTCAAAGTCAGCACTATTTCCACTATACTTATGGGTTATGGCAGAAGAAACCTTCATTTGGAGTCAGACAACTTAGTTTGGATTCCCAGCTCTGCTATTTATCCCTTATGTGATCTTACATCAAAATACTAACTTATTCAGACATTAGTTTCGATTATTGAATAAAACATGTTGATTTATATAGTTCTATCCCCTGGTTCCCCAACTCTTATGCAAATATGAAAAACTAATAAAGCCGGGGTCTTGGCATTATCCCTTTTTGGCATCTACTGGGATGGTATCATTAAGGCTAAGTTTGCTATTTTCCTAGTTTTCATCCTGACTGCCTACTTCTTTCTTACTCTTTAAAAATAATTTAGAGGGTCATTAGACTTTCAAAGGGAGAATGGATATACCACATTTTACTGTGTGCAGCACACTGGGCATAGATGCTGTAGCAAAGTCTGTGCTAGCAATTTTGCTTATCTTTTTTTCCCTTTGTAAATAGCAATTTTTATTTTTCAGTCATGTCTCAACCTCCATTTTGTATTTTCTTGGCAAATATAATGGAATGACTTTCCATTTCCTTCTCTGATTCATTAAATAAATGAGTGAACTGATACAAATAGGGTTAAGTGACTTACCCAGGCTCACTTAGCCTAGTGTCTGAAGTCAGATTTTGTACACAGATTTTTTCTTATTTCATGCCTGATGTTCTATCCACTCTGCCATCTGACTGCCCCTTAAGTTGCAATAAACTCTATTAAAGCTTATCTTTATCTAAGATGCTGCTTTTCATCTGGACTCCCCTACACTGCAATCTGGTGATATTTGCAGGATATGAAAGACCTGTTGAACAAAAAGATAGATTTTTGGAAGAAGAAAAGAAAAGATCAAGAGAAAGGGAAATATTGGAGAGATTGAAATCTTCCTGACTGAGTATGGTGACAAGATGCCTAGGAGATTAAAGTTAAAAGGACATTAAGTGGTTGAATTTACCCCTTAGCCTTTCACCCCAACCAAACAGCATCTTAAAAGATGTATGCCTTCAAGGAAAAATTTAATGCTAATGAAGCCAAAGATTATATCCCTAAGATGTTATTCAGAGTAATAGAACCTCTTGCTAGGAGGAATATGGAGCTTCAGAAGTCAGACTCATGAATATCACAAACAGTCAGAATCTATCCAGTAAACATTACCATCAAGTTGCAAAACAGTAGTAAAGGTACCTACTATCTTGCTAGAAAGGCATCCTCAGATTCCTGGAAAATCTTTAGAAATCTGAATATTTCCCATTATTGATAATTATGATCAAACTAGACCCATTATGGAAGATAAATTGGTTGCCCTCAGGGAATTATTCACTGAAGTCTTTCCATATAAAATAATAGCTACATAATGGGTTATACAAGTATAATAAACAATTCTCAGGCAACCACAAAACAAACATAGCCTACAAAAGAAAATTTCCCATTTATGCTATTCAATCACACTCTGTTACTAGTGTTCATCTCTTCTCCTTCCACTAACAGTGAAATGGATAGCAACTTATGACCCCCAACCTTGTCTGCTTTTCCTTCCATATCAGTTCTTTAAGAATTATTAGACTGCTACTTGGTATTTTTTGAGACACAGTGATTGACTAGGGACATTCCTAAAATCATCATACTTTAATAAAGACTAACCAAGAACAAATTCCACAAGCACAAAACGCATCAACTTCAAAATAAAAATAATATATTTAAAATCAAAATCAAAACCTGGGCTTGAAGAGGTTAATAAACTATTCAATATATGGAAATAGGTCTTAATAAATAACACATTTAAAACCCAAGGGAAGTGCACATCAGCTACTGGAGGGGGTCGGGAGGAGAGGAGGGAAAGAACAGGAATCTTGTAACCATGGAAAAATATTCTAAACTAATTAATTAAATAAAAAATTATCAGAAGTAAAAAAAAATAATAAGCTATTCAAGTTGTCAGTAGAACAAGACACAAAAGATGTGACTGAACCTAACCAACTGTCTGTGCCCTGTAAATCTTGAAATCTCTCAGACTTGTGAATGTTAAAAATTTCCCCATCGGGGAATTCTTAATTGGAACAAATTCCCTACTGAGAAACATTCCCCATTTT
Source organism: Monodelphis domestica (assembly GCF_027887165.1). Taxonomy (NCBI): domain Eukaryota; kingdom Metazoa; phylum Chordata; class Mammalia; order Didelphimorphia; family Didelphidae; genus Monodelphis; species Monodelphis domestica. The sequence continues at coordinate 474,362,098 of NC_077228.1, forward strand.
GATGTGAGAACTCGCCAGGATCAGAAATGGGAGGACCTCTACTCCAACCGTACTTAAGACTGCTTTAGGGGAGAAAGCTCCTTGCTATGGGAGGAACCCTACTCTACCCATACTTAAGACTGCTTTAGGAGAGAAAACTCCTTGCTAAACAATGAAAGTACTTGGACCCATGCTTATAATAAGGCAAGGAGTTCTTTGAGCCAGGCCTGTTTTTAGAATTGATACAATGGGATGCTAGGTACCTAAAAGGGTCAGGCAAGTTTTCTCTTGATGAAATTAGTTGACTCAGCTGTGTTTTCTCTCATTCAGACTTACTGAGGAGATTGGTCGACACAGCAGCTTTTTCTGATTCAGACTTACTGAGGAGATTGGTCGACTTAGCAGAAATTTAGATGGGAAGTCCTTTGGAAAATGTCTACAGTGATTGGTAGATGTAAGGACTTAGGGGAGGTGACATAGGAGAAAAACCACTATATAAGAAAAAGTAGAATCTCTTGAGGAGATATCCTTTTGGAGGAATTCCTTTTGGAGGATCTCTGATGAGGATCCCTTGGGAAGAATCTCTTAAGAGAGGCTCTGGAGAAGGGAAGCTCTTGGAGGACAATTTCTAAGGAGGTCTCACTGGAGCTCCTTTAAGGGGACTCTGTCCCTCTAGAGGCTCTGGAGAGAGGCCTTTTGGAACAGTCTCTGGCTGGAAGGCTCTCTGGTGAAGTCAGCTGAGATGGAGCTGGCCTGGTGTCACTAGAATCCTTGTTTAGGCAGACCTTGTGGTGAGTGTTAAAAGACTGACTGACTGATTCTCTCTCTTAAGACTCAGGTCTAGGCCATATTGACTTGAGGCCCTTCATAATTATTCCTTTCCTACTCTTTCTCTCTTTCTCTAATTCCTCATTATATTATTAATTAAAAATCTCTATAAAACCCAGTTGACTTGGGTATTTGAATAATTGGGAATATTTCCCTGACGACCACCTTATATTTGATTTAAAAACCAAGACACTGTAGTGAAACATATTTTCTGCGGTCAAATTTACTCACCCTCTCTTATATCTATCACAATTTATATCTTTCACTATTTTAATCACTACAGTTTAAGACCTCAAACATTTTAAATCTCACAGCCCCTAGTAATTTTGTTCCTTCATGTGTTTCGCCTCCCAGAAGAGATAGACATCTGGTTTACTAATTGAACTTCCTCCATTAAATATAATCCAGTGTAGTGTAGTAGACAACGATAATGGAGATATTTCAATGTATAGTTCATTCAAGTCATGGCAGAAGTTAATTAAGTCCAAGGTAGTGATCCTCATCTCCAGGAAAGCACTTACAAAGACATGCATAATGAGTCTTGGGATGAAGTTCATATCCTAGTCATCTAGTCTGGTCAACAGGAGAAACTTGGAAAACCAGGTCCAATCCAATGTGAAACCAAAGTTTGGGAACAAAGGGAGAATGGGGAGTTTTGTATCCCTAGGTGTTCACATAGCAATTGAACTGAATAGCAATCCTTATGTTCCAGTAACAGTAAGAAATCCTTTTTGGTTAAGTTGGGCAGTCTAGAGTTGGAATATTACCATTCCCTGAAGGAGTTAGCTTCCACTCTGTTGGTAGGGAGCTGATCACTATTTCAGGGTGTTGGGAAGGGAGCTTCTAAGTTGTAGTAATGATATATAATCTATTGTCTACATACTGTGACTCATTCACTTTCTTTCCTTCTTCATCCTCCCCCATCCAGGTCACATTCAACAGGGGGATTACAGATATATCAGTAATTTAAAGGCAAATTTTAATATTTGAATCATTTTATTAACTTTTTGTACTCTTACTCAAAATTTCAGGTACAACCACTCATAAATAAGATATCAAATAGACTATCTGACCATAAAACTATATATATATATATATACATATATGTGTGTACATATATATTATATAATACACAAAGCTAAGCAATTTTTTGTACATAGTGAAGATACAGTAAAATATTGTTGAATGAACAAATGAAAGAACAAACTCATCATTCACAATATATACACTTTAATAGAATATTTGAGAATTGAATGAAAAAATGAAAGAGTAAACTTGCTATTCTCAATATATACACACTCACTTTGAGTAGAATATTTGACAAATATATCCTATAAAACATCTAAGGTAAACTTTAGAAAAAACCAAGGAAAATTATATGAAAGGTATCAGTTGAGATGCTACTGGTTTAGATTGAAGACTTTTTGTTAATAGCTCTATTGAAAGAAACTAGTTACATTATCAATAAAAAAAACCCAAAGATGAAGCAGTAGTTGGAATAGCAGAAGAAAACTGTTTGAAATCAATTGTTTCAAAGTAACTTTGTAATTTTAGTAAATTAGCCTAGAAGTTATCAGATATGAACCAAGAAAACAAGTAAAAATGGTTGGTATTTGATGTCATATTAAAATATAACCTATTTACACAGAAAATTGATTTCTGGGGAGAGACTCTGATATTTATAATTGGAGGAGAAAATTTCATTTATTCACCTAAATGCATAAAATGATTTTCATCTTGGATTGACTATTGTTATAGGGATCTCTTTAAAAGGTATTTTTAAAATGCTCACGGCTTTAAAATTGACAAATAATTCTCACACTTCTGAAATCGAGCAAAGAAATATCATTATTAATGTATTTATTACACACCCACAGTGTGTATGACAATACTAAACACATAAACAATAGCCATCATCACTTTCCAATTTAATTTCACAAGTGAAACAAGGAGTCAGAAAAATATAGCTTTAAAATGCCTTCAAACATATACTTATAATAATGTCATTTTCTAGAATAAAAGGAAAAATACATATAGGGGATGAATTATAAGAGAATGGGATAACAGAATATGGCAAGATTAATTTATTGGACATATAGCTGAAGAAGCTTTGCTATTGGATGGCCATCAAGGAATGATTGCTGCAGTGACTATTGCAGTGTTGCACTGATGGTGAGGTCAATTGAGAAGCAAGATACAAGAAAGGACTTGCTTAGTGAAAGGATTAATTATAGCAGTGCTCTCTTAGTAGTTTCCAAAGCAGAAAAATAATAATAAATACAAGTTAACCTTTATAAGTACTTACTAAATGCCAGAAACTGTCAAGCATTTTATAATTATCTCATTTGAAACTTAATGCTACACTGAGAGGTAAATGGTATTGTCTCCATTTTACAGATGAAGAAACTGAAGCAAATAAAAATTAATAGACTTGTCCAGAGACACACAGCTAGTAAATGTCGGAGACCAGATTTGAACTTGGGTTTTCTTTACTTCAGAGTCTGTGCCACATAGATGCCCAATAGAGTTGATACTGTAGTATGTCTAAGTAAAGTTCTTATACTTTTAAGTCCTGTAAAAAATAATTCTGTATCTTTTACCGAAAACCCACCATGTTCATTATCATCATCATCAAAAACATTATAATAATAGTTACCATTCATGATCAACTTTAGGGTTTCCAAGGCACTTTATATATTATTTCATTTGATCCTCACAACAGTGCTATGAGGTGGTTCTAATTATTATCCTTGATTTAAGGTAAGAAACAAAGACTGAGAGAGATAAAGTGACTATTCCCAGGGTTATACAACTGATTAATATTTGATGCAGGAAACATACTCTTCTTCTTGACTGAAAAGTAAAATATTTTATCTACTATATCATCTAGCTCCTACTGAGGTCATCTTCAACATCTTACCATTTTTGTCTTAGCGTATCCAAGTCTTACTTTTACTTCCTCCATGAGATCCTTCACATTCATCCAATTCTCTGAAAGACGTCATAATATTTTAGGCCCTTATCACGGCTTAACTTGCAATACCCACCTAACTAGTTTCCAGGACTCATATCTTGCCAATCCAATCTAATTTACACAGAGGTACCAAAGTGATGTTCCTAAAACACAAGTTTGACCAAATTATTATCCTATTAAATTCAATCTAGTGACTCTGCTACTATTAGGATAAAATATGTACTGTCCTTTGACATTAAAAGTTCTCTGTAACCATGACTCAATTTAATTTTCCAACATTATTACACATTATACCCTTTGCAAACCCTGCAGACCAACCATATGATTTTGTCACTGTTCATACATGGCACAACATATTCTTTCTCAGTTATTTTGCATTCGTTGTTCTCTATTCCCACAATGAATTATGTCTTCATTTCTAGCTCAGAATCTTCCTTTTATTTCTGTATATTTGCCCTACAGCACAATTTTCTACATGAGGACTTTCCTAAATACCTTAACTGTTATGATCCTTCTCCACCTATATCACATTGAAATATCCACCAATGTTGCAAACCAACTCAAGATGAAAAATGTTATGTACCTCCATGAATAAATAATGGGCTCAACACACAGATTAAGGTACTTTTTCTCTCTTTTCCTTTTTTTCTGAACATGGTTAATACAGAAATTTATTTTTCACAACTTATTTGCAACAGGTTTTCCATTGTCTTCCTTTCCCAAGGGGGAGGGAAAGGGAAGAATCTGGAGCTGAAAATAAAATCAAATTTAATTTTAGAAAATAACTCCTAATATAAAGGGACACTCATCTACCAAAAGTTTGTTTTTAATGCCTTAATTTGTCTCATATAATAGGAAACATTTCTCCATGCAAATGCTAGGTATCATTTTCAATGCTCAATTAAAAAATGATATAATTCTAATATAAAGAAGAAAACTCATTTTAACACTTTCTGTCTTCACATTCCACTCTTTTCATCCATTTTTTTTTACCAAATCAATATTATAAATGAGGGAAATAGATAAAGCAAGTAAACATAAAAAAGCATCTTTAATTCCCCATTCTTCTGGGGTAAATTCTTGCAGAGACAGCAATAGAAATGGTCACTGATTAGGTATAGCAAGCACTGCAAACTTTTCATGCCTTGAAATCAATCATTTTTCAAATTTCATTACTAGTTAGTGAAATGCAAATCAATTTTTTGGTAATAAAAATAAAAGGAAATAAGTGTTCTTTCCACTGTCTTGAAAAAAATGGTCACTCAAAATATTAATTATCAATATAAGTTTAATGTGAAACAGTGACTAATGCAATTTTTTTAAACTAGAATTACATTGTTGAAAGAAAGATTAGCAAAAATCCTACTTATTTCTCACTATTGCTCACTTTTTCTCTCCTTCCATTTTGGTGATTTTTCCTGAGGATCAGACCTCAAAAGTCATCAAGTGAGTCTTATACTGGGCAATTAATAATTCACTGGTTTCAATCCATGCACCTAATGATCTCTAGGAGACAGAACTTGCCCCATACAGAAGCTGGATTCTTTCCTTCAGGTTTAATAGAAGATCATATATTGATATATCCTTGCCCAATTCCTTTTACTATTTATTTTTAGTTCTCTGATTGAATTCTATGGTAGCAAATAATACTTATATCCCTTTGTCTCAGCTAGTTAAATATACAACATTTTGGCATTCTTAGGCACTGAAAGAAGGGAGTAGTAGAGTTTAATTCTATTACAAGTCCAGGGTTCTTGATGTTATTGGTTTCCTTTGAAAACTGAGGAGTATCAAGAAGACTGTGGTTGAAAATATTTAAGAAGAATTTATTTCTAATCAAAGAAAGTGTTTTATCAGAGAATTTCCTGAAAGCCAGGATAAACTCTTTAGAAATTCTGACTCTAATATATATATATTGGATATGTGGCTGAAAGTTACTCAGATTCTCAATATAAATAACAATTTCTATAATCTAAGCCAGTGGTGTCAAACAGTCCCAAAGCCTTAGCAAAATAAATAAAATGCAGTTGAAAATATTACATTTTAAAATTATATACACTGGCCCACAGGAATCCTCACCTGAAGTTGAGTGACTCTTGTTTCTATTTTACACCACTACTCTAGCAACTATCCTGTGAGATTTAAAATGGATGAGGTCTTAAACTGTAGTGATTAAAATAGTGGAAGATATAAATTGTGATAGATATAAGAGAGGGTGAGCAAATTTGACCACAGAAATATGTTTCACTACAGTGTCTTGGGTTTTAAAATCAAATATAAGGTGGTTGCCAGGGAAATATTCCCAATTATTCAAATACCCAAGTCAATTGGGTTTTATAGAGATTTTTAATTAACAATTGAATGAGTAATCAAAGAAGGAGAGAGAGAGAGAGTAAGAAAAGAATCAGTTTTTTAACACTCACCACAAGGTCTGACTAAATAAGGATTCTAGTAACACCAGGCCATCATCCTTCCTCAAAGAGTCTTCCAGCCAGAGATTGTTTCAAAGGGCCTCTCTCAAGAGCCTCCAGAGCTCCTACCCCAGAGGGACAGAGCCCCTCAGAGGAGCTCCTCAAGGAGCTCTCCTTCAGAATGAGATCCTCCAGAATGAGAATCAGAAATTGAGATCTCTTGCTCTTTTCTGAGCTCTTATTTTTAAGGGCAAAATTTCCTCTGTCACCTCCCCTAAATCCTTACATCTACCAATCACTGTAGATGTTTCTAAACTAGATGTTTCAGTCTAAAGGCCCATTGGTACAGATTTTTTATGTTTTTTAAAAGCAACCACATGAGAATTATTAGTTAAAACAGCCAGAAAAAAATAGACAACCCGATATCTTATTGGAGGAAAATTTCAAAATTTTCTAAGTTGAGAAGGGGAGAGTTAACAGATACAATTCCCTGAAGTCAGAAAAAGAGGTGTTCTACTTCTTCTAGGTGTCTGTATCCACTCAAAGTATTATGGAAAGAATAACTAACTGATCAATATAAAACCGATTTTCATACAAGGCATATGTTTTTCTTGAGATGTGCAATTGTGAAAAATATCCTTCCATCAGTACTCAGGCCCCATAATGTTTCTAGTCAGCAATACATAGATCTTTAGTTAAGCATTTCTAAGCAACAGGTAGAGGTAGTCCAAATTCCCAGCCATGCAAGGCTTGTTTTAAACAAGGCAATTAAATTTTCTGACAATCTCCATAATTGAGTAAAGTTTTCTTATAAGACAGAAATTGGCCTAGATCCAAAATTGAAAGGAATGGGAATTTAAGTAAGTCTAGACTACAGTCCAAAAATGGAGTAAATGTGATTCACTCAATTCCTAATACCACTCACTATTTATATTCCCTCCAGCACAAGTAATTTCTAAATTTAATAAGAATTCCATCTATGTTTTCAACAAAATCTTTTATTTAAAATGGTAAAAATAGTAAAAAAGGAATAGAGCAATGTCCTGGAGGAAGGAGAGAACTTTCCCCCATTATAGCATATAAAATTTTCTTGAAGCTCATTAAATAATAGCTCTATTGGCAAAACCCACTTTATTTAATGAAGCAAGATCTACCTCTTTATTAATAAAAATATCTTACATAAAAACCAATGAATAAGTATTTGAAAAATGGATCAGGACATGATTAGGTATAGATAGAGAGATAAATAAATATAGATACAGATGATATAGATATATAAAGATGGGTATAAATAAATATTGGTATAGCTATATGCACACACATGTGATGTGCTGGCCCCCATTTCTCATCCTGAGAGAGAGTTCAAAAATGTCACTGAAGGGATTTGCTATGGAGAAAATATATAAATAGTTATTAAGGAATGGTTACAAAAATATGAGCTATTTTATATTTATGTATAATATATGTAATATAATAATATCATATAATATAATCCTAAATAAAGGAGAACTCTACATATCATTACTGAAAGGAAAAATATAAAAGGTAAGGAAACTAAGAGGTATTTCCTTGCTGTAAGTCTCATGAAAAAGATAGCTTTAAAAATGAAAGTACCAAACCAAGTTGGCTTCTAAAGTAAAATAATTCTTGAATAATGTTACAGGTTGTCTTCTAAATTGATATCAATACTATATTGTTGGTTATTTAAATAGTTTAAATATTTTCAAATCCACATGTTATCATATAATCTGCACATTTCATGTTGTCCAAAATAGAATCATGAGATATTTTTCAACTCTCTTATTGAAATTCACCCATATTTTAGAGTTTCTCTATCCTCAAAATTTTCTGAGTATCCTCGTTAGACTTCTCTTTGCATTTTTTTCCAAATTTTCTTATATTCACAATTATTTTATAACTCTTATTCTTCTCTCCATTAGGTTGTGAATTCTTTGGGAACAGATTTAATAATATAAAAAGTTTTTTGTACCTTTATGTATCCAGTATCAAACACAGGATTTTATAGGTAGTAAAAATTTCACAAATATTTTACTTTCAAGAAGAAAAAGGCATCATACTCTCCACTAGGTCAAACTCATAAAAACATACAGAAAGGATGGAGAGGAGGAGAATAAGTAGGTAGAGAAAATGAAGTCAGGAAAACATACATGTCGTAATTGCCCACTGTGTGAAAGAAAATTACTACGATATAACACCAATCAATAAAGTTAAGTAATTTCCTGATTTATAAGGCTAGTAATACAGTCAAAGGAAGAAATAGGCTCATCATTGGTTCTTTAAAGATTATTCTGCATGACAAATAATAAGAATGCCAATTAAAACAAAACTGTTTTTTATATATCATATTGACAATTAAAACAAAGGATAGAAATAGTCAGTGTTGGATGAGATATGGGATGTGACATTAAGAGAGAGGTAAAATGAAGCATCCTTGAGGTGGATTTTGAATGCTCTAAGCATTTTAGAAAAGAGTTTTATATTAATTTCTAAAAGTTATTAAAATATCCATCCATTTTTACCTAAATGTCCTTCCAAAGACAAAGAAAAAGTTCCTATCTATATAAATCTATTTTTATTAACAATTCTGTGTAATCAAAGAAATGGGGAAATTAGTCTATAAGATTCAGAGCAACAAAACAATCATGAGTATGAATATAATGAAATATCATAAACATGAGATATTAAGAAATTATTGTACTTTTGGTCCAGCAATACTATTACTAAGTCTATATCCCAAAGCGACCAAATATAGAGGAAAAGGATCTATTTGAACAAAAATGTTTATAACAGCTCTTTTTGCAGTGGCAATGAACTGAAAACTGAAATGATGTCCATAAAAGAGGATGACTGAACAATTTGTGATATATTACTGAAATGAGTGATAAACCAAATGATCATTTTTTCTAATCTGAAATGAAACATTAAGAGATAAAATGTGAAACAGAACCAGAGAATGTTGTACACAGCATCAGGAATAATGTATAATGTTCTACTGTGAATGATTTAACAATCATCATCAACAGAAAGATCCGAGACAACTCCAAGAGACTCATGACAAAAAGAAAAACAATAACACATACATAAGTATAGAAGGAACTGATGGGTCCTGAATGCATATTAAAACAAGTCAATTTTTTTTGCTTTATTTCCTTCATGAGTTACATAGTGTAAACCTCAAAATTTCTTAGACTTATAAATGTTGGAAATTTCACCATTGGGAAATTTCATACTTGAAAAATTCCCTATTGATAGTGGGTCTTGGCTATTGGAATGTGAACCCCATTGGCATGAGATTTTCCTCCTCTTCCCTTCTTAAGATTACTTTAGGACAGAAACCTTTTGCTGAACAATGGAAAGGACTTTGACCTATGCTTAAGCATAGAACAGGAATTTCTTTGAGTCATGATTGATTTTAGAATTGATACAATGGAGATACTTGGAATCAATCTCCACCCTATTCAGTCCTAACAGGATTGAGTAAGGGCTGCAGCCTAGATCAAAATTTAATTATTCCAATCTCTACCCTACTCAGGTTAACAGGATTTAGAAAGGGCTGTAGCAAAGGATCAAAGATTTAATTATTTGAAAATATGACCTTCAACAGACATGTGCAAAGCCACAGAACTCTGGGCCGTCCTGGGTTAAGCTAGAGCCTCCATTGGCACAGGGAAATTGATGGACAGGTGATTGGTAAATGTGAGGACTGAGGGGAGGGAACTTGGATGGTTTCCTTAAGGATAGGGGGGTCTGAAGACTGGTGGTGGTTGAGGAGTTTGTCTGAGTGGTTGGGTGTGCTCGGAGAAGCTTGCTCTGAAGGAAGCTGAAGGTGGGGGCCTCTGAGACTGTTTCTCCATTTTGGTCATGTGAGTAATAGGAACTGATCTCTTTTCTTTGCCCCAGCTATCTAAGGGCTTGGGCCTTTTGGCCCAGCCTAAACAGAGAGGGTATTTAAGCCCTATTCCCTTCTCTCCCTTTTCTCTCTCTCTATCTCTAATTCCTTTCTTCCTCCTATTGTAATTAAACTCCATAAAAGATTGACTGCTGACTTGAGTTTTCATTTAGGAATTACATAGCTGAATTCCTTGGCGACCTTAAATTAATATATATCAGTCTTTTAAAAGTGATATCTTTGTCACAATAGATATGTAACATACATACACATATATAACAATATATATCTTCTTTCACATAAAAATATTTATTGTATAATAGAGCATGTATGAAATATATCATATTGTTTGTTATCTCTGGGAAGTTGTAGAGGAGAGGGAGCAAGCCAGCAAGGCCACCATCTCAATAGACACTCCATGAGAACAAAAAAGGGCAACCCAGTTTATCCTAAATACATTAGAAGGGAGCACTTTAAGTTTAGAAAGCAAAAGTCAAACAAAACAATCAAACAAAAAATCTGAAGAAAAGTCTAAAGAGTAGGACTAGCCAAAAAAGAAAAGGAGACACAAAACTCAAGGAAGAAAATAATTCCCTCAAAATTGGACAAACAGAAGCTAATGAAATTCTAAGACATCAGGAAATAATAAGACAAAATCAAATAAATGAAAAAAATAGTCAAAAATCTAAACTATCTTAATTTTAAAAGATCATTCTGGAAAACAGGTCCAGGAAAGATAGTGTAAACAGCATTGGAATACCTGAAAATCACAGTAAAAATAAAACAAAAAAACCTCTTAGGCAACATATTATAAGAAATCTTTAGGGAAAACTGCCCTCAATGATCACCTGTTGAAGGATAGTCCCTTCCCCCCAAATATTCCATAAGTATTAGAGCCAAATTCCAGAACTTCTAGGCCAAGGAAAAGTACTACAGGCTACCAGATGGTAACAATTTTAATACTGAAGAACCACAGTCAGGATTATGTAGGACTTAGCAATTTCTACATTAAACAACCAAAAAGCATGAAATATGATCTTCTGAAAGACAAAGGATATAGAACTACAACCTAGGATTACATATCTAGCAAATCTGAATGCAATCCTCCAAGGTAAAAAATAATATTTAATGATATAGGGAAATTTCACACTTTCATGACCAAAAATATTTTAAAACAGCTGAAAAGAAAATTTAGTGAGCACATTCAGCATTCAAGAGAACATAATAAGGTGAAGTGAAAACTTACAGGTTTTGATAAGGTTGAATTGAGTACACTCATATTTGGAAGGTGATGATTAAAATAATTAATGTATGTATGATACTTGAGAAAGATAAAGTACTTAAAGTATGCTTGATACCTATAGTAACTAAGATACTTAAGAACTTTATCACTATTAGAGCAATAAAAATGAGTACACATAGAAAGGAGTAAATAAATAAGATGGGTTGAATAAAAGAGGGATGAGAGAGAAGAAAACATGGGGGGAAGAGAAAAGGAGTGATAAGAAACAAACCACCTCTCATTAAGAGTTGCATGAGGCAGTCAGTGGAAGAGAAGATGATAGGTGGCTCTGCTGAAATATTTTTATCATCTGAACCAGCTCAAAGTGTAAATTCCACCCGCCACACTCAGTATATTACAGAAACTTAGCTTATCTTTTAGGGAAGTAAAAGGGCAGAGTCAATTAGGGAGTTGGGGGGACAGACAGAAAAGAGGATAAATTAGGAGTGGTTTTCATGAAAAAAAAATCTGTGAACAGAGAAGGGTTAAAGAGAGAGAGAAAACTAGACATGGAGAATATAAGATAGAGCGAAACATACAATTGTCATTAACTGATTCAGAGTGAAGTATGAAACATCAGGCTAATAAGAGATGCAATTATTATAATTATGTAAATTAAAAGAACAATAAAACCAAATTTGATGTTATATAATTGTGATCAGTTTTGGCACTAGAGAAGAAAAGAGTAAATTCATCTGTTTCTTTTGATAAAATGTATAGAGATGGACATTACAGGTGCGGAATATTAAATAGGTCATCAGACCTAGAGAAACAGTAATTTCTACAGTTGTAAAGAATTAGTTTTGCAAAGAGCAAAAAGCAAGTCCCAAAAAGCAAGGAGCAAAGAGAACCTATAGGGCAATGACAGGGACAATATTCTACTCAGAACTCCCAGTAGCTACGTCTGGAGTCTGAGGGGGTTGCTGACAGTTGGTAAACTCCATAGAAGGGAGAAACTGGTTTTCCCTTGCTGTCAGGATAAAACACAGGATAAATGTCTGGTATTTCTAGGGTGGACCCAGAAAACCAGTGGTTCCTTTCCTTTGCCTGTCTTGATATTTCTTCCTTTTCCTACTGCTGATGCTACAGAGAAAGTGGATTCCTACTGGTGCTTGTCACATCACTCTGGGACTCTGTCTGGAGCAAAGAAGGACTCTTGGCTGTGAAATTTCTTTGGGCCCTGTTGTCTTTGCCCCTACAAATCCCTCTCTGACTTTCCCTTTTAATTATTTAGTTTAGGATAATTTAGAAAGTTTAGAGTTTTAATATCTGTGGTGGGGTTAGAATTAAGGTAGTCCCTGATTCCCTTCCCTTCCCTCCTCCCTTTAGTTAAATACACTTTTATTTTATTTATATATATATATATATATATATATAGCTTGTTTAACCCTTCCTTTTAACCCTCCCATAACACTACTTGATCATCTTTATTTATTTTTATCTTTGTAACAAGGCAAGTTGCACTCCAGGGATAGGAGATGGAAGAAGAGATACATTTGGAAATGAATATGATAAAAAAGCAAAAGACATCAATAAAACTATTTTAATACTTATAACCTTTATCCAAATATCTACCTAATGGTTCATTTAATGAAATATTTTCTCATTTTACTAATAACTAAGGATCAATATCAGTGAGCTTAAAATAATCATCTTTTAGAAATAATTTTATAATTTTAAAATTGATATTTATTCTTTAATTTCCTAGAAATCCCATCTATTTTTGTCTATATTCTTCAAAGATGATAAATAATTTAGTTATTTCATCCACAGAATGAAACACAAGGAAATCAGTTGACATAATTTAGATACTTTTGAAAAGAACATGTTTAAATTTATCATTATTCATTATTTCACATGTGAGTTTTTCTATTTTATTTTACATAATGGAATTATATCTCTTAATTTTTAAATTTTGAATAAAAATGTTACTTGGATAATAATTTCTTCCTTTTGTATATATTTTTCCTTTAAGATGAAATGGTAAACATTTTGGTTATGTCATACAAATTACAATTCAAGTGACTTTAAACTAGTATACTTTTGAAAATATATTTCAAATAGGAAAGAGATGCAAGATATTCTTAAATATAAAAAAAATCTCAATCCATCTCCTAATCTGTATATTAGAAATAACTGATGAAGGTTTATTATTGCTATGTAGGATATATTATGTGGAGAGAAATAGTTAATGGCTCAGTGGGCTTCTAGAGAATATAACATTGTTGAAATTCTAAAAAAGTTCACTGAAAATAGCTCAAGGCTGCCCTTTGATCACTGTCCTAACTATTGCTGCTGCTAAGTCTCACATGCTCTCCAGCTCTAATGCACACACACACACCACTCACTACCCTCTCCCTGCTGAATGTGCTCACCTATTTTTGAAAGTAAAATGAATGTTAGAGTTAGTTATCCTTTAGGATCTTGAAATTCAAGGTATCAAGTCAAAATCACAAATTATACCATACTTAATCCAATGATACAAAACATCAAAATTTAGTTACACAAATTAACCTAATTTACATTAGGATTTATAGAACTCAACAACAGGTTGTGAGAAGACAGCATTAGTTTTCTATAGAAATCATCAGGTCAGGCACAGGATGAGAAATCTTCAAATTCAGCATATTTTGTGTGAATGACTAGAAAATCCTAAATCGATGTTTTTGGCTAATTATTAAGAAGGGGAAAGAACCAAGTTTAGTTTTAAATTTTAAAATAGGATATCTTTTTTCATTCAGAATATACTAAAGAGGACAATATTCTAAAAGGAAGAATTTCTAATAGTCCTGGCTCCAAAATTGAAATGCTATATAGGGAGGTTGTGACTTTTCGGTCAATAAATGTCTTCCGAAATCAGTCAACAAGCATTTATTAAATGCTAACTGTGTATCAGGCATTGATAACAATTGGGGAATGCAAAAAAGACAAAAACAGACTTTTGTTCTCAAGAGGCTGAAATTTTAATGAGAGGGAAATCATTAAAGTTGTATACATAAAATATATATATATGTATATATATATATAGTGTAAATAGAAGATAATATTTCAGATTGAAGGCACTAGCAGGGTTAGGGTCAAGGAAAGGCCTATTGCAGCAGGTTATTTGATCAAAGTTTTGAAGTGAGCCTCATAAGACAGAAGGAGGTAATGAGAACCAATCCAGATATTGAGGATAGCCAGTGAAAAGGCAAGGAATCATGAGATGAAATGAGAGAGTGCAAAGTAGTACTGTGTTCCTGGATCTTAGAATTCAAAGAAAATTGTGTGACTTTCTGGAGGATATTAGGGATATTGTAGAGAGTATTAATATTTATTTTTTATTATTTTATTATTAATTTAATTAATGTTGTAGAGAGATGTTTATTAATCCATTGGATAAGAGTTTATAGATGTTATTTTTTTCTAATGAATATTTCTCTTATAGTCCCCTTTCCCCACATCACTTTTTCTCCTTTGTGGATTACCTCCATTGGATCTCTAATTTTGCAGCAACAATGCTGGGTTTTAAGACAATGGTCAGACTACTCAAAATTCTGGAATTTAAGTGGATCTTTTTAAATTTATTAGTTACCAAAATTTTGTTTAGCTACCTTTATTTAGTTAATTATTTTATGGACATGTTCTTTGCAACATTAGTTTTCATATTTCTTATTTATGTGTGTGATGTTGCAAATAGGCTGTGATAAATCAGATAGTGAAGGTATTGGCCATGAATAATAGGTGTATACTGAAATACTTGAATAAATTAATTATTTATACATTTCTGCCCCATTCTCTATGGTTGTACATGTTAAAAACATTCTACAATAATCAACTGTATTTGCTCCTTTTTTTAATACTCCTCATTTTTGTTCTACTTTTTCTTCTAATTCTCCTCCTTATTCTTCTCCTTCTCCTACTTCTCATGATGATGATGATAAT
Organism: Monodelphis domestica; assembly: GCF_027887165.1. Taxonomy (NCBI): domain Eukaryota; kingdom Metazoa; phylum Chordata; class Mammalia; order Didelphimorphia; family Didelphidae; genus Monodelphis; species Monodelphis domestica. Next base: position 474,377,406 of record NC_077228.1, read on the forward strand.
GATATGTATTGTATATGCTTCAAATATTACATGGATAAATCACTGGAGAGATGAGATCATTGATTCTTCAAAGCTTCTATGGTAAAGTATCAAATTTGAAAATGAAGATGATAATTTGGCTTATGTAAAATATATAAACACAGAAAATATCATATAATCTTGGGTCTCACTTCATAAGCAAATACTTTTACCAGAATCATCGAGTCAGTCATAACTTCAGAAATTAAGTAGTTTATTATCTATTTTTATTATTATTCATCTTAATAGTGTTCAAGATAAGTGATTTTTCAGCCTCATACAAATATCTCCAGTAATGAAGAATTACTACTTGAGGAAACTCAATTAATTTTGCCAAAATCCATTTTTATAGTTTTCAACTATAAGAAAAGCCAGACATAAAAATCATATTTATCATTTGTATAACCCTTTAAGATTTGTGAAACACTTTACAAACATTATCTTATTTATTTGTCCTCAACAATTCTGAAAGGAAAGTGCTATTATTTTCCTCATTTTATAGAAGATATAACTGAGGCTGAAAGCAATAAAGTCAACTTGCCGAGGGTCACATAGCTAGCAAGTCTCTGAGACTAGATTTGAAAATAAATCTTCTTAACTATAAATCCTGTGTTCTATCCACTATACCAAATAGCTACCTTAGAAATCTAATCTCTGTTCTCCATGACAGCCTCTTAAATACATGAAAATTGCCATGTCTCCTCTATGTATGAAATCAGATTGTAGAGACCTTAGATTGTAAGGCTAAGGGATACTTCTTCACTTTGCTACATCCACCCCTTATCTGAAGACTTCTAGAAATAGAAAAGTAGTTCCACAACACAAAAGGATGTTAGCCATTGTTGAAGTCAATAGGGAGACACTGATGGTTTTGAGTAGAGAAGTGATATGATGAAAGTGTTTTAGAAAGATTGCCCTGGAAACATTGAGCAATATGGATTGAAGGAGGGAAAAATTAAATTTTGGGAGACAAATGAGGAAACTATTCCAGTCATAAAGAAGATAAGACTAGGCTACTGTGGTGGAAATGGGAACAGAGAGGAAGAGACCAATCAAAAAGACATTTGAAAGGTAAAAATGACAGGATTCAATATCTTGCAAGATATAGTAGATGATGGAAAGGAAAGAATCACAGGTCACTTCAAGGTTTACTGTGTTGGAAGTTATAAAGATGTTATCACTGACAGAAGCAGGAAAATATAGAAGGGGAAGCAGATTACAGAAGAAAATGTCATAAATTCCAGTTTGAACATGCTGAGTTTTATATTATGGCAGAATAGCTAAGTAGGAATACCCAGCGGCAATCTGAACATGCAAGTCTGAAGAAAGAAAAGATTTAGGAAATATGTATTCCAAGTTGATTGTTGAAATCAAGAAAATATATGAGTCCCTCCTCAAACTCTTTCTGGAAGCAAGGGGAGTATAAAGAATGATTAACAAAAGATGAATGAATGATTTCATGGACTTTACAGAATGAAGAGAGGATGAGTAATAAAGTTTTGGGAAAGATCATATTTTAGAAATACATAGAAAATCTAATTATTGTTAGTGTCCTTAATTATTTGAAAACTCTGTTATTATCCCTCTTCCTGTTTTCCTTAGTTCTAAATATCAACCAGAAAATATAAACATGTTGATCACTTGATATATATGTATACACATATGTATATGTACACAACTATATATGGATATACATATTTACATTGTGTATACACATGTAGGAACACATACAAATATTTGGGTACACACATGCATGTGATTATATTTCTATGTGCAATAGGTATAAATGAATGTATGCATATATGTGCACATATGCATGTATTTGAGTTTAATAGGACCAAATTTCAATTATACACATTTAAGAAAATATCCCTAATGATTAAAAAAGTAGAAAAGAGTAAAAGAATTTCATGTTAGATAATTTGTTCCTTCTATTAGAAATCTTCAAAGTTTCATAAAGTACAATTACAAAGTCCTCCATTTCTTACTGGATTACAGTGCATACTTTTCCACTGTGATTCCCAAAACTCTTCATCCTAGAAGATCCATTAAGCCCTGGATTCCAGGTCTTAGAAGAACTCTTCTCCTGAATGGATTGTTCCTCATAGAATTTCCATTTAAATAGGTTGCTCAGGCCAATCATTTCTTCATTTCTCCTTAATAACACATAGATAGGAGAAGCCAGCATAATAAAAATGACAATTCTACCTAAATTAATTGAATTATTCAGTGCTGAACATATTCAATTACCTAAAAATATTTCATAGAGTTAGAAAAATAATAACAAAATTCATCTGGAAGAACAAAATACCAATATCAAGGGAATTAAATGAAAAAAAAACATTATGGAAGAAGGAGGCCTAGTCATACAAGATCTCAAACTATATAATAAAGTAGTAATCATAAAAAATCCAATACTGGCTAAGAAATAGGGGACTGGCTTGATGGTTAGATTAGGTTAAGAAATCAACACACAATTGTTAATGACTATGGTAACTTAGTGTCCCATAAACCCAAAGATATAAAAAGATGCACTATTTGACAAAAACTACTGGGAAAACAGGAAAACAATATGGCACAAAGTAGGCATAAACCAGAGTCTTACACCAATACACCAAGATAAAGTCAAAAACGGATGCTTGATCTATAAATAAAGTATGATGCCATAAAAAACAATTAGAACAACGAAATTTTTATCTGTCAGACTTATAGAAAAGGGAAAAATTATAATCAAACAAGGTATAGAAAGCCTTATAAAAATGAAATGAATAATTTTGAATTACACTTAAATTATTAAATTTCTGTACAAAGTCAGTGTAAACAAGGTTAGAAGGGAGACAACAAATGGGGGAGGGAAGAATCCAAAGTGTCTCTAACAAAAGTCTGATCTCTCAGATATGTAGAGAACTAAAATTTATAATACAAAGCATACCCCAACTAATAAATTGCTAAAGGATATGAATAAACATTTCTCAGATGAAGAAATTAAAACTATCTATAATCATACAAAAATGTTCCAAATCATTCATTAGATATATTAAAAGCGACTCTGAGATACCACCTCACACTTATCAGATGAGTTAAAATATTTGGGGCAGCTCTCTTTGGAGAGACTGGAATTAGAAACTGAAAGGGCATTTATCAATTGGGGAGTGTCTGAACAAAATATGGAACATGGTTGTAATGGGATACTATTTTTGTCAAAAGAAATTAACAGGAGGTATTCAGAAGAACCTGGAAAGGCTTATCTGAACTGATGCAAAGTGAAGTGAGTAGAACTAGGTACTGTACAGAGTAACAGAAATAGTGTAGGATGGCCAATTGTTAAAGAGTTAAGCTATGAAAATTTCCAAGACATCCAGCAGAAACTCATGATGAAAAATTCTATCCACAGTCAAAGAAAGAAATAATGTAGTATAATTGCCAGTCAAGGCATGCCATCTTCCACTTTATATCTTTCATGACTATTTTTCATTGTATATGGGATAAATATCTTCTTTATGGCCTGAGGAATATGGAAATCGGTATTACATGAAAACACTTGCATTACCTGTATCAGACTATTTAACACCTGGGGAGTAGAGGGAGGAAGAGAATCTCAGTTGTAAAAATGTCAGAAAACAATTGCTGGAAATTGATTCTATATCAATTGAAGTACTTGAAAAAATTGAAAGTAAGAGAAAAATATAAAAAGGAAAAATATTATTTTTGTATATATACATTATTTTTTTTTCATTTTCTTTAATTGCTTTTGGATTGAGACCTAATAGTTGTACTGCTGAGTAAAAGGGTATGCACTATTTTATAATCATTTGGGTCTAGTTCCATGGTTTCAAAAATAGCTGGATCAATTTACCACTACACCAATAGGGCATTAGTTTCCCAATTTTTTACCCATCCCTTCTAGCACCTGTCACTTTCCTTTTCTTTAATGCTAGCTAATATGACAGGGATGAGGTAATACCTCAGGGTTGTTGTTTTAATTTTCATTTCTCTAATCAATAGTGATTTATAGAATTTTTCAGATGATTATAAATATGTTTGATTTCTTCTTCTAAAAACTGCCTGTTCCTATTTTTTGACAACTTATCAACTGGAAAATGGCTCTTATTTGTAGATATTTGATTCAGTTCCTTAATCAGGATTTATTTGAGAAATGAGGTGTTTTTCAGAGAAATTTGCTATATTTTTAATTACTTGTATTTTAGCAAATTTTATTTTTCTTGGTTTTCTCTTTTAAATAAGCAACTTTTTACTTCTAACTTGACTATCTTATTTTAGTCTTCCTCTTGTCAAAAATTAAGGTAAAAGCCCTTCTCAGTGATCTTTGATCTGTGTGATTAGAAGGTGTATTCTATATTTCATATAATATTATGATCATGTATTGATGAGAAAATAATATTTCTTATTATAAAAAGTCATAGGAGCATTATTTGCTCATATTTTAGGAAAAATCAAGATAAAATTTTGATTCCCTCTTTTAATATACTAGATCCATATTAATCAAGTACAAGAGGGCTTAACAACAAAATATATGGTGGATCTTCCTTGTGTTTGTGCTGGAAACCTATAATTCACAATCCAAAATTCATCTGGGGTAAATGGAAAAGAACATTTTACAATTATCTGTTGGTAGAATTATCTACTTACTGCTTATGTTAGTAGAATTCATTCTTCATTTAAATGAAGGCATGAATTTTTTACCCAATTAATTAATTGGGGATGGTCATAAACATAAAAAACTTTTTCTGGCTTTCCCACAGTGAAATAAAGTATAAACTTGAATATTGTATTTGTTGGGGCTAATTAACATGATAATAAAAATTTTACTGGAAATGTATTTTTAATTAAGATATTTTTCATGAGAGATTCCTATTCATTTAGAAATATATATTTGTGAATGTAATACAACTCATCTCTATTTCTTACATGTTTATAAGCATTATATTTTTTAAAATGGATAATAAGAGTCCAGACTTTACATCTCTTTGCATTTATCAACTCAATTAGAAGTTTCATCTGATGTCCAAGGGGACAACATAATATGTAATGTCAAGATTAAAAAAAAACTTCTAAAGATTTTATATTGCGATTGTAATATAAATTATGGACATGACTGAAATTATTAATTGAATGTGTTCATCGTAGTCTTTGATACATCACTGTTGATCAAGGTTTTTAGAATGTATTAATAGCTGCTTCTGGTCTCCCTGGTTACCAAAGCAAAATAGCATGTCAGTGGCAGACAAAGAAAATACATGGGAATATGTTCCTGGACTCTAATCAGTGGATCTCAATGAACCTCAGTTACTGGTGAGGCAATAAAATCCTATCATTATACATACAGCTCTGAAAAAAATGTCTGAGTCTATGTTCCTTTCTCTTAGTCAAAGGGACATCACTATATGGTATATAAAGCATTTGGTCTGGTTGCAGAAAGCCCTGAGTTCAGATTCTAACATGGGCTGTGACCCTAGCAATTCACTTAAGATCTATGGGCTTCATATCCCTCAATCGTAAAATGGAAATAATAATAACAATAATAATAATAATAGCACCTATGTCCCAGGGTTGTTGTGAGAATCAAATTAGGTATTATTTGTAAAATATGTGGCACAAAATAGTTATATAAATACTAGCTTTTATTATTATTATTTAAATTTCCAAAATCCATCAGTAATATGAATTAGTATTCAAATTATGGTTTTGTTGATTATGCAGAGAAAAAAGTGAAAGTGTTAGAGATATAGTAATAATGCAGATTGAATATAAAAATATGTACTGGTTCTTTTTCCTCCCAGATTCAAGTGTTAAGCATTTAACAGGACACCCTTTGCCTAAAAACTGAATGATCCTTTTATGTGTGATTTGACTAATATTGTAGTTACATAGGGCTTTCAGTGTAATTCTCAGCTCCTAAAGTTGCAGCCCCTAAAGCAATTTAAAACTAACATCATCTGGAAACAGATAATCCTAATGCTTTTCAAATGTAACATCCTTTGCAGGCAATAACATTACCTTAAAAAAAAAAAGTATTTTTACTGAAATGAAAGAAAGCCCAAAGTCTTTTGATTAGAGATTTATCAGAAAGGGAATGACACATTTTTTTACTTAAAAGTTATTGTAAAGTAATATTTTTAAATCAATTTTAAAGTAAATGAAAAAGAAAAGAGGTGAAAGTAATACAGGTAATGAATGAATAAAGTATGTGTTGCTCCTAATGACCATAATATTTAATCACTTTTTCATTTTAAGTTCATAATTTAAAGTTTATAAACAAATTTCCCTCATTTAAAATTATTTTGATATAACTCATAAAATTAAGTAATATTTCAAAATAATTATATTTATAGAAATGTTAAAATTTCTAATGCATAGTTTAGTAACTTTCTTACTGATAAATATTTTTTCTTCTATTAATTCATCCTAAATGATCTGGGTTTACCTTTTCAAATTCACAATTCTCAAAGTTTCGCCTTTTTTTTCTCTACCATAGTAGGAGAAAAAAATAATACTAAGATATCCCTACAGGTTCGTCTCTTTTTTTATTTCATGAAGGAAAATGTTAGTATATTTTTTCTTATCTCCTAGAGAAAAACTTTTTTCAACAGTTATGTGACTTCTTCACTTAGATAAATAAGCTCACAGTCCAATTCCTTAACATCTTGTTGACTGAATAAGTAGTACTCTAAATACTGTTTCAGCTTTCTCACAAAAATTTTGGATATGGAACTTTTCTAAAATTATTTTCTTAAAGGGTCAGAAGAGTTCATACCTCTTCTGCAAAATGGAACATTTTGAGCAAAATTGAACCAGGTTTTTTGAAGCAGAGTTTTAAATGCATTTAATCACAATCAAGAACTCTTTAATGGGGGTGACTGTTAGAACTGATAATGACAATTTCAATACCTTCTTCTCACAACTGTAATTCCACTGGGTTAATTAGTTTCCAGGGTTAACAAGTGGGTAGCATTTACCTTGATAATAGCAGAGCTACTTTTAAAATGGAGGTGGCACATAGAGTGCATTGATACTTTTTCTATGAAGCAGCCACTAGAAAGATTTCCTTGCCAATGGTGTTGATCCTCAAAGGTAACTGAAATATTGTAGTTTTGCAGTCATCTGTCTCCCTAATAAGTCATCCTCCCTGCTCTAAGTATAGAATAGTGAACTTCCAGGAAAACTGAGCTTATACCTGAGTAGTGATGATAAGTCAATTTTTAACTAGGCCCTGGGAGATGCCTCTCAATACCTATCCTTTTATTTTTTTTTTCATCACATTGGGTGCCAGGTAGTTCTCTGACTCAGTTTTTCATTGTATGAGAAGAGCAATGGGAAATCATATGTTCCACCATCCTTAGAATGAATTGTAGCAGGATTCATAGTACTTTGTTGGCTTCTTCTCTCCCTCAAGTTTCATGCCCTCACAAGGAAAGCAGAGATAATCGAATGGAATAATAGGATATTAAGCCTTGAGTATTTGAAGTGGCTAATAGGAAAACAAAAAGAAAAAAAAAACATGCGCCAAAAAAGAAATGCCATGGACTATTTTTTAATGCCATATGCAAAGGAAAGAAAGGAATTTTAAGGGTCTCTTTCAAGGCCTCTTTCAACAATCACATCTGCTAACTTCATAACATATACTGCCCCATGAAAACAGATGCTATCTCTGTGTAAGATTTTACAATCTTATTTTCCTGAACCTTCTTCTACACACCATTCAACGCTGATGCCAAATGCTACATTATCTGCTGGACCCTAGCCTCAGTCCAACCCAATTTAATCCAATTCCAAATGTTCTTTTTAACTCACCTTATGAAGAAAATACTATTCAAGGAACTGAAGATGCAAGAAGAAAATTAAAACCTCATATGCCTTATGAAATGACTTCTATGAATACTACTATGACTACTAATACTACCACCACCACCTCCACCACCACTACTACTACTATCATTAATATTACTACCAGTTCCCCTACAGAATGATACAATAAAAAAGGTACTTGCTTTGCTTCTCTAGGGTCAGAGAACCTAGATTACAATTATTCCTCTGAAGATAACTTAAAATCACTTAATATCCTTGATCCTCAGATTCTCCTTCTGAAAATAATAGGGCTTAGCAAGAGAGTTTCTGGGATCAATTTCCATACTATATCAATGACCTTATATATGTACATACCTAAATATGAGGCAAAAAGAGTAAAATCAAACTAAAGAGATCAAATAAAGCTATCTATAATAAATGATCAGGAATATGATCTTAAAGGAAGGCAGAAAATCTGAAATGTGAGGAAAAGAGGGAATATGTAGACGTGTTTAGGCAATAGTTCCTCTAGAGATATGCTCTAGGTTTTGTCTTCAGTAAAAATATGGAAATCAAATGGAGTAATGTAATCCAAAGCTACATTGAGAGAATCCTTACTTGCAGAAAAGAGATGATAGTCTTATTCCACCTACTCTGAGTAGACCATATTAAGGGTATTATATTCAGTTCCTGCTAGCACATTTTAGAGTAGTCTTGGTTGGCTCAAGATCATTAAGTGCAAGACAGAGGGGAATGAAGAAGAATCTTAAATTCCTTCCATATGAATATCCTCTGAAGGGAGTAGGGATGAAAAAGTGAAAGGGAGAAAGTTTACCATTATTTATATACTTCAAAGGTAATCTTGTGGTAGATGGTTTTAACTCATTCTAGCTGATTTCAAAAGGCAGGAATAAAAATAATGGTAGCAAGACGTAAAGTTATTAAAGGAGAATTTTAGTCTTGATTTCCATATGCATAAATATACATACATACCTAAACCTATGCAGGTGTATGTGAAGCATGGGGGACAGATAGATTGTTGTTATTTAATCATTTTTAGGGTCCTACTCTTTGTGACCTTATTTGGAGATTCTTCTTTGAAAATATATTTAAGTGGTTCTCTATTTCATTCTCCAGCTCATTTTACAGATGAAAAAACTTAGGCAAATAAAGTTAAGTGACTTGCCCAAGGACACACAGCTAGCAAGTATTTCAGGCTGAATTTTAATTCACATCTTCCTGATTCCAGGTCAGGTGCTATAGTTATTGTGCCACCTAGCTGCCTATTAAAATTATTCTTTATGTTAAAAATATTTAGCATCCACTGAAGTTGCTCAAGCAAGATAATTACATAGTCAGGTTTGTTCTTAAGAAAGATTAATTAAGCAATTATGTAAAGGAACAATTTAATAAGAAAGAGAATGGAAGCCAAGAATGCAACTTAGAAGTTATCATAACAATTTACAAGATCAGTCATATAGGCCTGAACAAGAATAGTACTATATAGAGTGCTGTTTAATGGTACATGAGAAATTGTTTAGTGTGATTTGTTTTATACCCATGGCATTATTTTTTGCATTTTAAATTTATGTTGTTATAAAATGGAACTGGTCAATGATGGACAAATTCTAAATACATAAGCAAAAGGATCAGTCTCTTCTGGAAGTATGTGATGATATGGAATGGAAAAAACCCTGATTCTTAGACTTTGTATGTATTGTGTGACTTTTTCTTTCTCCTTATTGTATGTATTTTACACAGTTGCTGAACCATGCAAAATGAAATTAGTAGCCAGCCAATCTCTATTCCCTGATTTCAGCCAATGCAAGAATTTCTGTGAGCTGAGTGGCAAAGAAAAGTCCTCAATTTCTCAACTAGCTTAATATTTTATCAATATTTCTGTGTCATGGAAAATTTTCTTAATTCTATATTTGTGCATTCTTTTGTGAAACACTTATCTTTACCACATGACGGCATTCCAGACCATCTAAAGTATTTGAGTGAAGCTTCTACTCATATTTTTGGGGTAACAGGGCATTTAATCACTTATTTTGAGGGTAGGGAATGACTTCATTGATTTAAAATAGAACTTGTGCTAGATGAAACTTCTTTTAGAATCAATCAAGGAACAATACAAAATATTGTCATGTAATAATGAAGGTACAATTGAAATTAAATGATGATTCTGTAGTGGAAGCATTTGTCTTATTTGGAAAGACTCTCTCCAAATAATGAGGGACACCAAAGAATTAGAATTTTTCATGACCTGAATGACTGAATAGGAAAGAAAAATATTAAGAGTGGAATGTATTGTATAAATGAATTTGCTAACTATATGGTCAAGACTATGAAAGTATTCATCACCGTTTTCCCCTTCTGTACTAAAATTCTCTTTTTTTTTCCAATTCAGCAACCATCTCATCCTTGTTAATTAGAATTAGATACAAACTGAATTCCCTAAGGTCCTGCTTCCTTTATATGAAAGATGAAATTATTTTTAATTTACTAATTGGTCTGATTTTGGTTAAACAAATGTTCAACAGATATCAGGATAATTGAAATATCCTATTAATATACTACAGTGCTTCAGAGAAGATTTAGGATTTGTCTAAAGAATTCAAGTATTATCTCTTCCAGCTTGGTAGTTTGTTTTGTTTGCTCTTCCCATTAATTAAAATATAAATATTCTCCACCATGCTTGTTCCTTACAGTTTTTTTAATTGCTTATTTTATATATAAAAGCTATTTTTGTCATCTTTCTTCTCTTTTTCTTTCTTTGATTATTATAGAGCCATATTCCTGTCTTGAATGCTATCCTACCAAATCAAGTGATGATTCTAAAGTCAAATGTATCAGGTTAATGACTGCATAAGTTATGGTATATGATTATAGAGGAATATTATTGCACCACAAGAAACAATGAACAATATGATCACTATGTGTGTGTGTGTGTGTGTGTGTGTGTGTGTGTGTATGAATTGATGTTAAGTGAACAGAACCAGAAGGATGTTGAATGAATTAATAACAATAAACTATGATGACCAACTGTGAAGGACAACTGTTATCAACTTGAAATGAGTAAGGACAACCAAAAGTTACCAATCATTGTAGAAGGAACTGAGGTAATATGAAAGCACATTGAAGCCTAACATTCTTCACTTTATTTATTCCATGATATTTTCTCTAGCAGAAGCCATATGTGTCTTTCACATCAAGAACATGAAACTTTGTATTGTATGATAACACATGTACAACCTATATTACATTACCTGACATTTTGGGAAGAGGAGACAGGTGGAGGGAAAAAACATGAATCACAAAAATGATTATTGAAATTTTAATTAATGTGTTCTAGAAAAAATTAAAATTAATATTAAAAAATAAATTCAAAAGTCTCTCCTTGCATTAAAGTTTCTAATTTATATATCTTATTACTCATACTTAATGCATGTTTGTGCATGGTTAATATAAGCAATACATATATTTTTACTCATTGGTAATTCTGATTCAAAAGGTTGATATTATAGTCATATTCTACATGCAAATATTTGAATTTTGATTAAAATCATAGGAAATTAAAATTGAAGAGTCTATGTTAAATATAAAAAAAATTAAGATCAATAAGATGAAGTAAGCTTCACTGGTCACCTATTCAATTAGCTATTAATTAAACTTGGATTCACAATCAGGAAAAAAATTATATTTTCAGTGCTTTGTTTATTCATATACTCATGGGGTTTCGGGGGTGTAACTCTTTTCTATATGTTTGAGAGACATTATTTAAATCATAATTTTTCTGATTTCAAGGTCAATCCTCTTCTATAACTTCCATTTGGGGTTTGTAAATTTTAAAAAAGAAAAACAAAGAGCAACAACAACAAAAATTGTAATAACATGATGAACCCTGTAAAACAAATATAGCAAAGAATTAAAAAAAAAGAGTTGCTGACCATAGATCTGTTCCTTAAACAGTGCCCTTGTACATAACATTGAAGCTGTTTAAAGTATTACAATGTATTTTGTAACTTTTGTCATTGCTGTTAGTATGAAACATAAGCTTATAATGACTTTTTTTTTTAGAGCACATGCTAGGGATTATTATTTGTGGCTCTGACAGGGGCAAGTAGCCCATTCATGCTAAAGCATCATGGAAATATGAGAAGGGAAGTAATAAAGAAGGTATAATCAGGATATGGACAGAAATGAGTCTGGGAAACATGAAAGATGAAATAAGCAAAAACTATATTGACCTACTGACACAGGGAGGGGCCTTAGAGGAGTAAGAAGTCAAAAGTATTTGACCTACTATTTAATAAGAATGTTTTGCCATCCCACTAAGTTGTTATGACCAGATGGTATAGCATTTTATAAAGGGAAAGAAATGAAGGTTAAATAATTATGATCATGCTTTATAATATCTCTTTATCCCTAAAGATTATTATTTTTATTTTTTAAATTACACGTAGAAATAATTTTTAGCAATTGTTATCTGACATTTCACAATTCATATTATCTCCCTCTCTTCCACCCCTTACCCCTCCTTGAGGTAATAGTCTAATATAGATAATACAAATGCTGTCATGCAATATATATTTACATATTCTTCATGTCATAAAGAGATGCATATCTCACATAGAAGAAAAAACTCGTGAAGGAAAGAAAGTGAAAGATGGAATGCTTTGTTCTGTAATCAGATTCAATTAGTACCTTCTTAAATGGTGAATAGCATTTTGCATCATAAGCCACATGAGATGACGTTGGAAACTCTCAATGCTAATAATAGTTTAGCCCTCCACAAATGATCATCATACAATATTTCAAAAACTACATAGTGTTCTCCTGGCACTGTTCACTTCATTTTGCATGAGTTCATTTTAGTCTTTTCAGATTTTTCTAAACTCTTCCAGTTTGTCATTTCTTATGGAGTAATAGTATTTCATCACAACCATGTAACACAGTTTACTCAGTCATTACCCAGTTGATCAGTTTCAAATTCTCTGCCACTACAAAAAGAATATATGAATATTTTTGTTCAAGTAGATAATTTTCCTCCATCTCTTTTACCTCTTTGGGATACAGATTCAATGATGGTATTTTGGGGTCAAAGGATGTGCTTGTTTTTAAGACCTTTTGGGTATGGGTCCAGATTTCTCTACAGAATGGTTATATCTGTTCATAGTTCCACCAATGATGTATTAGTGCCCCAATTTTCCCATATCCCTTCCAAGTAGCCAGTCTAATAGGCATGAGGTGGTATCTCAGAGTTGTAATTTGCATTGCTCTATTCAATAGTGATTTGGTAATTTTTTTTCAAATGACTACAGATCATTTGACTTTCTTCCTCTGAGAATTTCCTGTTCATTTCTTTGACAATTTATCATTTGGGGAATGTTTTATATTTTTATAAAATTGACTCAGTTCTCTATATATTTGAGAAATGAGATCTTTGTCAAGCACTTGCTAAAATTTTTTCAAGTTCTTCCTCTAATACACATTGTCCATATGATCCTGAATAAAGCATTTAAATTGTTCAGTGTCCTAAGGAAACTATATCAGGTATTAAATTGCAAAATAGTTGCAGAAAGTGTAAAATCATGAGTCCTCTGACCCCTCAACAAAAAGAAAAAGAAAAAGAAAAAAGAAAATCTTTATTCTATGTCTCAAAAAGTTGTTAGGAAAGTTGTATTTTTCCAACCTTCAAGTCCATATAAATTTGATACGATCATTGATTATATTGTTATCCATTACTACATTGCTTGAACATATCATGTTAATGTGGGGACCTTAGGATTTATGTGGGGAATACAAATCATATTTGATGTTCACAGTTTTTCTGTGTATTCAAAGGCTGCCAATAGGAAAAAAGTAACAGTATGACTATCTATAGTTAAGCCTTCCAGGGAAAAGTTGAATAGGACCTAAAGGGTGTTGTAGCCTCTGAAATGAGACAATTTCTCTTAGGCAAAACAGCAGAGTTATAGTTTCAATAATTGAAATTATAACTGTGACTATTTAATGCAAGGGCCAGGGACACACAGATCTGAGAAAAGTAAAAAAAAATTATGATGGGTAATATTAATATAATATTTACATGTGACCAAGCAATGTACTATGTATTTTACAAGTACTGTATTATTTTCATCCTCAAAATAACACTGAGAAGCAAGTACTATTATTTTCCTCATATCATCCTTGAGGAAATTGAGACAAATCTAACATAAATGCTTTGTCTGAAATCACAAAACTAAGAAACATGTAAGACTCTATTTGAACTCTCCTGAAGAAATTTGAATTGGGGTGTCAAGGAATATCAGAAATATTTTTTCCTAATTGTAGACTATCTTGGACCACATATTGTGTAACCTTTAACAAGCCCCCAAATAAAGATATTGAGCAGAAAATATATTCGTTTTTGTGATCTAGCGAGGCAGTAAAATGTAGTAAAGTAGTGAAAAAAAAGGAGTAAAAAAATTTTAACAATTATTAAAATTGTTCCTTAGAAACAACTGGTTTGCTTCAACAAATAATCATGAGCTACATGAATATTCTTTCTTTGAGCATGTAATTAGCCCTTCTCCAACCAAGGTAGCTTTTTCTATGTTTTGATTACATTTTTTTTTCATTTTTTCCCCTCTATTACTGAAATTCTACACCAAATATGCATATTTTCATTTATGGAATATGTGCTAAAAGATTTGCAATACAGTTTTTGAACACTCAGAGAAGCATGTTTTTTTTTTTTGGTTGTTTGCCTAACTAAAAATTGAGCTCATAGCTAGAAATAGCAGAGCAGATGGGAAAAATAACATGGACATATAAGCATAAGGTCAACTATCCTATAGCTAAGTGAGTGGCTAACAAGTCTTTGGCTTCATTTCTTTTCAATATAACTCAATTAAACAAACAGTTATCAAGCAGCTACTATATAAAATACATTATTTAAAGTGTTCCAAACAGAAAAGATGAAAACATTTTTGAATGCATTCCTTGCTCTCATGGAGATGATATTCTATTAAGTCTTTGGTTAGGTGCAGAAAGAATATTGTTTTCATACGGATTTGGGAAAGATGAGGTTATGCAAAATCTCCAGATTATTTTTTTTCACTTTAAGGATCATTGAGGAATATTAAGATAAAGGTGGGTAAATATGATAATTAATGAGAATTCTGAATCTCATTGTAATAGTTCATAATATTAGAGACAGAATATGTAAATTGTTTTTTTTAGGTAAAAATAAAAATATCCTTTTAAACTATGGTAAAGATTACTAATCCCTTCTAATGATAATGTTTTTAAATACATGACATAAAAGAAATACAATAAAAACAAAATCAATTATCCTGAAATAAAGATGTAATTTTTTTTTCATGAACCAAGTTTCTGGAATCTATGCACACAAACCTTGGACATCCATTGTTTCTTGGTTAAGAATCCCTGCTTTAGATCTTTAGAGTGCATCTAATATAATGTAGATGAATTATCTGGTGCCCTGATTGGTTAAGTGACTTGCCTAAATTCACATAGACTCAGAGGTAGCATTAGAAATCAGGCCCTCTGAATCCAGAAACAATGTTGTTGTTTTTTTCCTACTGAATTACACATTTGATGCAATAGATAATAAGAAATCATTGGACAGTCTCAATCAGAATGTTTGTATGAGGTAAAGTGTGCTTTGGGTTGACTAATAATTGAATAAAAAATAAGATAGGTTACAAACAGGAGAGAATGGACATCATAAGAATATTATATTGTCAGGGCATGACATATAGTTGATATGCCCTGGTATGGCAGCTATGGAGAATAAAGCAAATAAATCAAAAAAAATTTTGAAAGGAAATATAGAAGGGAAAAGAATAAATATTTAATAATATGTAAATATTAAATATTTATTTATCTAGCATTCCTAGTATGGCACTAGGAAATATAAGAACTTTTTAAATAATGCCTCATTTGATACTAATAATACTGAGATAAAAAGTGTTAATATTATCCCCATTTTATAGTTGACGAAACTGATACAAACAATGGTCAAGATATTTGCCAAAGATCACAGAGCTAGAAAGTCTTTGAGACTGCATTTGAATGATGTACCACCAGCTGATAAATCTCAAAGACCATTCAGTAAATAATAGCATTTTATAAGTGCAGAGGAGGAGACTAAAGTCCAAAGATTTTTGTCATTTACCCAATCTCACATAGGCAGTAAACTTGGGGGCCAGGATTCCAACTTATGTCTTTTGATTATAGAACTGTTGTTCTTTTCACCATATTGTAGATTCAAGAAAGAATATAAGGGTGAAAATTATGAGACTGGCCAATAAAATTGAAGATTTTATTAATCAAAAGTAGTAGGGAGGAAGATGAAAAATTAAGAGAGAAATATAAAAGGTACTTTACTTACTGTTCCATTTAGCTTGGGGCCTCCATAAGGGTCCCCTCCCATGCTTCACAGGCAAGTCCAGTCAGCAACAAGCATGGAAGAGAAGAGACAGAAATTCCCTCTTGCCTCAATTCATCAAATCTTTTTTTCTTGCCCCCTAATTCTCACACTTCATGTCTAGGGAGCCAACCATGGCTTTCTGTTTTGCCCAGGCCACCGAGGGGGGCAGCGCAAAGGAAATTACCCTGCCCCTCTGTTGTGATTTCTTGACTCTGTTGTGCATTTTTCTGGCTTTTGTTCTACCCTTGTGACTAAATTCACCCAATGATTTCCTGGCACACAATCCTGGTCTCCAGATCAAAAGGAGATGAGGTTAAGTGTGTGATACAGGAGAGTGAGGAAGAGAAAATTTCCTTCACATAAGAAAAACTTTAATATAAAATCATTCTGAAGTGTTAAAGCTGAGATAAAAAGACACTGTTAGCACATTTCTTTTCAATGGAAACATTATGGTAGAAAGCAAATTTTATTCATTTGAGTATGAGATGTTAGCAAGCTATTACATAATCACAGAATTTTAAAGGTAATGAGGTTATTGGAAACCACTTAGTCCAAATCATTCACAAAAATGACAATGTGCCAAATAAATACTCATTTAGCATTTTCCTGATGGCTCCTACTATTTTATACTATAGTTTATTCTATGACCAGATTGCTTCCATTTTAAAGGAACTATTCTTCCTGTACCCAAAAATGTATCTCTTATCAAGGTCTGCTCCTTTTCTTTATTAAGTCCTCTTGGGGATAAATGGAACCTTTCCTTCCTTGGAACAGCCCTTCAAATATTAGTATATAAGTATCAATTTTCCTATCTTTGCTTATCAAGCATTTAATTAATCAACTTTCAATCTATTAGCACTTAGTATGCTATAAGTACTATCTTAAATATTGAAGATAAGAAAAGAAACTCTATCCCTACTCTAAAGGTGTCTTAATCTTGTCTTTGTTTGGCATGAGTTCAAGGCCAGTTGCCATCCTGTATGACTCCAGTCTCCAAATTATCATAGTCTTACATAAAATGTAGTATCCAGGAACATATATGTCCAAATGTGCTCTGGACAAGCAAAGTACTAAGGGACTGTTTCCTTACCCCAGATATTTCTTTTTGTTTGTTCATTTTTGTTCCAAGATCTGTGATATCAGAATGTCATTAAACTCCAAATGTGAGGAACTCTTACTGCAGAATCAGCCTCCTCTGATTCACTTTGGCAACACATAGCCTTTGAGATTTGCCAGCAGCACTGAGGAAGCTAAAGGCACATCTCATAAATGCTGGAGGCAACATTCAACCTGAATCTTCTTGACTATGAGGCTGATCCCATAGCCAGTATGTTGGAGTTTTCCTGAATGTTGTGCCTCTCTGAATATAGTTTAACACCTTATTAGCTTCCCTTGCAATAATATTCAAAAGACAATGTCATCTACATCACTGAAGCTTTGGTTAGAAATTAATGCTATAGATGTAGATTTGGCAAATATCAGCATGTAACAGTTAAAGCCAATAGACTAGATCAGCTCTTTGTAGAAATCCAGTTGACCTATTGCTGGCCAACTAATTTTCATTTAAACTATTTTGACAAAAGTCACAAAAAGTACAGCCTCATACATCCCAATATTGTGAAGGCACTGGGTTTCTAGAAGCTAGAATTCTAAGTATCATTGGAAAAGACTTCATCAAAAATGCATGAATTATTCCTGAAGAGCAATCTGGAAATGCAAATTCAAGTCATTCTAAAGAAATCTTAAGGAATTTCCTAAAGCTCAGAGAACTTAGATAAGTTTTCTATATTCACAAAACAAGTAAGTTTTAGAGATGAGATTGGAACCTATCTTTTCGACTCCAAATACTAGAGACTATTCACTAATTTATGTTACCTCTTCTCCTGAATATGTGCAATAGATATTTAGGTAAAACACTTTGTATATTGGTATTATCTTAATTGAAGATCCAACTTGATGAGATTGCAGATTATGGACCACTTTATAATACTTGACCCTAATTTCTGGATGATTGGAGAAAAACCATTTCCACATATTCTTGGTTTATAAAAAGCTAGTTGGTCACATAATTCCTATCCAAGTATCCACTTTCAGTTGTTATTCTTCTTCTTTTCCCCTTCAGTATTCTTCTAGAGTGTAGCAATTTAGGGGCAATAATATAAAATATAATAGCAATAGTACATAACAGTGATAGACAACTAACCTCCTAATCAGAGAAGAGAGATTTCTAGAGAAACCTCAGCTTCAGGAGTTGTTTCATAGGTATCACCAAATTTAAGAGTTTCTTCAGTAAACAGTCTTTCTAAAGAGATTGTCTAATGTGATACCTTCCCTTTGGGATAATGAGAGCAATTCATGTGTTTCCTGTGCAGCATTTGATTTAAAGGGAAAAATAAGTAAATCATTAAATGAGTGAAAGTTAAATAAAAATGGGTTTACTTGCTCAATAAACTAAAAAGTATGTTTATTTATTAAAGTGTGGTAGGAATGAATAATAGTGATTCAGAACCACAAATACCATAAGAACTAGGCCCTTTCCAAAGTTTTTCCCTTCCACAACTGTTCATAGGTAGAGTTCTTGATATTCCTGTATTTGTTTTAAGGTTCTTGTACATTATTAGCATCTTAAAAATTGTCTATGGGTTTAAATAGAAGTTGAACCCACCTAATACTGATATTATACAATGCATACCTATATGGGAATTAGTGGCTCTATTACATGATCCACATTCAGGAGGCAGAAAAATAGTCAGAGTCAGAGATACAAACAGTAACAGAGACAGACAAAGAGACAGACACAGACATGGACACAGACATAGAAACAGATACAGAAAAAGACACAGTCACAGAGAAACAAAGAAACCTCAGCTTTGGTTTGTCTGGAGTAACTCCAGATGGTTCACAGAGAAACCTAACATCTCAGGGAATCATCTTCAAAGATAAGGCTCAGTGTATGTCAGGCAGTCTTAATGGTCCTAGTCTATATTATACAATTATAGATATCCCTTCAACATCATTTCTTTCTCTTTTGGTTTCAATATATTGCAAGGCATAAAAAAATTTAAAAGGAATTTTTGTAGAAGTTTTAGCAAGGCATAGACAACACACAAAAGGCTAACATGTCAGAAAAAGTTTGGAAATCCAAGAAAGCATAAAAATACATACAGTATTGTATAATAGCAACATTTTATCTTTTAATACTGTAAAACTACTCTAAAAAGAATTTCAAGTTTGCAATAAGAACATAAAAGCCAAAAGATTACAAAGGCTAGAAATGTAGAGATACGTTAAAATGTTAAAAACTCATAAATGCATATACAGAATTGTAAACATCCCATAAAAGAAAAAAAAAACTCAGGTTTCTTCCCTAAAATGAAGAGAAGGCTAAAAAATTCAAAGCAGGTTTTTCAGACCTGAGGGGCACCACACCACTACCAATAGCAATGTGGAAAGAATACCTATATATTACTTCTCCTATTTTTTTTTCTGAATACTAAATGGCAGTATCTCTCTTTAAATACTTTTAACCCCAAAAGGAGTGAAAAAGAATCAATTTTAGTCAGCAACATCAGGAGGAAAAAAGTAAAGGACTAGGAAGTAACGACCTGAGAAGAGATGGGAACCAGTGATAGAAATGGCAGCACAAATCTTTCTGGATAGAAAGGAACAAAGGAAGGCAATTAAGAACCTAGTCATAGTTGGTCCTTTATACCAATGATTTTATACTTGACAGTTAATTTAATAGGGGATCATACCCTTCAATTCAGTGAAACAGAGTATGCCCAGCCTAAGTAGTCTATTCATGAGAAAAGTAGGGGGGGAAAGATATGAGAGAAAGAAAGATCAAACAGTAAGCAGGGAAACCAGAGGCTAGATGTTGGTAATATCAGCAAAACACCAAAAGACAGAGGTCAAGGTAGAAAGTCTAGATTTATCCAAATCTAGCTCTAAAGAGATGTCAGTGCTTAAAATCATGAAGATAAAAGGAGAAATGAATTAAATGAAATATAGTAATTTTAAGTTTCAATAAATTCAGGGCCAATAAATACTGAGATAATGATACTGTATTTGACAAGAATTGCTAGGGAAATCTGGAAAGCCATCTAACAAAAATTATGTTTAGACCAACAGCTTACATCATATTCTAAAATAAACTCCAATTTGATAAATGACATAAACATAAAGGGCATATCACAAAGATATTTCAAAGAAAAAGGACAGAGTTTTCTTTTACAGCCATGGCAAAAGGTAGAATTATTACCTAAATATCTCATAAAATTGAAAAGGTCTGTGCTC
This sequence comes from Monodelphis domestica, assembly GCF_027887165.1. Taxonomy (NCBI): domain Eukaryota; kingdom Metazoa; phylum Chordata; class Mammalia; order Didelphimorphia; family Didelphidae; genus Monodelphis; species Monodelphis domestica. The sequence continues at coordinate 474,397,966 of NC_077228.1, forward strand.
CAAGAAAGTAAAGTATTTTAGAACGGAAAGTAAATGTTTGGGGAAATCTTCAGAGAACATTTCTCTGAAGAATTTATAAAGTAAAATCATGCTCTACTACATGAAAGACACCTTTGAATAGAGCCTTAGCTTCTAAGATAGTATTTCTATTCAGAATATCAGACTCATGTTAACTATGTGGCCACCTGAGCAAATTGCTTCATATTTTAGTGTGTTGTGTAGCTTTCTACAACTCAATATTTCATAGAAGGTGCTTACACTGATATATGAAGTTTTCTCACTTGAGAATTCACTATCCCAAAGGAATTCTAGATATAGTCACTATCCCCATCCTAAAGAGATCCAGAAAATGAACAGGATGTTTTCAAATAAAGATCTAAAAAAAATCAGCCATCATATAAAAATATGTTCCAAGTCACAAATAAGAGAAATTCTGATAAAATAATACTGTGAATTCTCTTCCCACCCATCAAGAAGAAAATCCCAATATTTGGAATGGCTATGAGTAAATTTAAGAATTTGTTTGATTGTTCTGGAGAATAATTTGCACCTACACACAAAAAGTCACTAATCTGCACATATACTTTATTAGGTGATACAGCAAGTTATAAACCTTGACATCAAAGCCAGGAGGGAAATATCTATATCTACAATAATATTAATAGCAGGAGTTTTCTTGTGAACTGAAAATAATGTGCATCCATTGGGGAACAACTAAAGAAGTGTGGTATGTGAATGTAATGGAAAGTTATTGAGAACTAAGATGTAACAATTACTACTGATACAGAGACATAGCCTTTCTACTTCTATGAAATAATTCAGGGTGAAGAGAATAGAACTGGAATAAGCTATATGATGGCCAAAATAATAAGAAAGCAAACAATTCTGAAAGGAATCAGAACTTTGAATTTAGCAGTGAGTGGCCAAAAAGACTTCACACTTCAAATGACTAATAATGAAATAAATTTTTCATCTCTTGGTAGATAAAATTGATGATAATGGTTGCTTGGTAAATATTTTTAGCTTGCTGACCATACAAAATCAGGTGGGGGACCTGATTTGATCCATAGGCCAAAATTTACTAGCCCTTAGACTAGAGGTACAGAACCAAGGCATACATGTGTGAAGATAGGATTAACTCTCCCCTTATCTATTTTTAGCTAATCAAATGAAGAATTTAAAGTTCCCTTAATTACCATTAAGTATGAGAGTTCACAAGTCATTTACTAGAGTAAGTGACAACTCCAAAGGCCACTGCCCATCCCCTTAAGCAGTGCTAGGCAAATTGAAAGACTGCCATTGGTTTCTGTGAAGAAGGGATGATGGGAAGTGACAGGAAGTGATGTGGAAAAAAAAAGAAGTATAAAAAGAGACCAACATGGTCTAGCATTCCTTCCTTTCCTAGCTTCTGGAGAAATTGGTTCCAGAGATTCATTCCCTTTCTGGAGTTTGGAGAGATTGGTTCCAGAGATCCCTATTAGGCTTGGAGGAAACCTTTTTCCTGGATCCTGTGTGAGCCTGCTGGGTGAATGGAACTCTGGCTGAAGACACCACTGGGACTTCTGGCTAAATCCACCCATGTGGGGACAAGGTACATGAGGAAGTACCTCTAGGGCTAAGCCTCACTTCACCAGAGAAGGGCTGGTCGGCTTGTTAAAATGTCTCTTTAGCTACATTTTTCCACTTTCATTCTTTCCACCTCTTTGTAAATAAAGCTGCTAAAAGTCATTTTGACATAAGCTGTAATATTTTAAATTTGATGACCACAATGTTACTTTATGATTCTTATATTTAATCAAAACCCTACATTTTTAATTCTTACACGTGGTCATATATGGCCAGTATCTTGATTTTTCTCTCCCTTGAATACATAGAAAGGATTTAAAGTCAAAATCAGAAAGGAAGAAAGAAATCTAGCATTACTATGTAATGGACTAATTAACCATATTATACAATAACATTTTTAGGAGGTACAGCACATTGGAAAGTCAGTATGGCGAAAAATTAGAGAACAGAGGGAAAGTGGAAATATACTCCCACAAGATCTGGAACTGAGATAGTTAGATAATTCAGTGCATAAATTGCAGGACTTAGAGTTGAGAAGACCTGAGTTCAAATGCTGCCTCAGATACTTATCAGCTGAATAAACTTGGGCAAGTCATTTAACCCAGTTTGCTTCTGTTTCCTCATCATTAAAATGAGATGAAGAAGGAAATAACAATCAACTCTAAAATTTCTGCCAAGAAAACCACAAATAGATTCACAAAGAGTTAAACATAACTGAACAACAACTGATCTGGAATGGAGCAGAAAATTGGAAACTTTTTTTTTCATTCATTCAACATACTTAGAAGTAGGAAAGTAGGGTAAAAATGATGATGAGGATGGACTATAATAGGATGAACAGGAGATTATTCTGAAATAAGAAAGGTAAATGAAAGAATGTAATTAAAAATATTCATGACAGGTATTGAGATGTGTTTCAGATAGGGTTAAGCACCTTAGGAGTCAACCTTCTCTGAGGTTATTCAGACATGCTTTCTAAGATTTTATCCCATTGAATAAAAGGAAAAAAAAATATTTGGGTTCAAGTATATACTCAATATAGTAAGAAGGCAAAAGGTAATAGAGGCTTAATATACTTGCCTTATAGAGATTGAATGGAAAAAAAACAATTGAAGATAGGTTTGGACCTCATGATTTAGGATACAAAGTGACTCCTACAAACTTCACCACCTTCTTCATTAATGTATACTAAAATAGTTACACATACCAAAAAGTCTACATACATATATGCATAAATGCATGTCTTTGGGATGCATAAAGTATGGATGGAGACTAAAAATCCTCTTCTAAAGGTTTCCTTGACACTATGGCAACTTGATTTTTCCCCTATTTCTCTGATGTCTCTTTCTGAGTTTCCTTTTCTGCATCTTTATCTAGTTTATGCCTGATAAAGGAGAGTGTATCCCAGCGCTCTATCCTGTACCCTCTTTACTATACTATACTATACTATACTATACTATACTATACTATACTATACTATACTATACTAGTCTAACTAATGGTCTCATTAGCTCCTGTAATCTCAATTACTATTTCTATATTGATAATTCTCAAATCTATTTATCCAGCCTTAACCTCTCTCTAATTTCCAGAATCTACTATCCAATTGCTTATTAGATGTCTCAAAATGATTATCCCATAGATATACTAAACTCAACATGTCTAAAAAAAACTCACTTTTTCTCCTCAAATGCTCTCCTCTCATAAGCTTTCCTAACACTAAAAAGGACACCACCATCCCCAATCATCCTTCACTGTTTTTTCACTCATCCCTTCACCCAAGTTTTATTGATTTAACATTTATAATATTTATTTTATATGACTCCTTTTTCTCCTCTTACTATGTGATCATGATGATGCAGACTTTCATCAACTCATAGCTAAATTATTATAGAAGACTTATCAAATTTCTCCTTACCTTGTGTTCTCTCTGCAGTACATCCTTAATTTAGTCATCAAATAATTGTTTCTTAAATATAGATGTTAACCCCCATTCAATAAAATCCAATTGTTCCCTATCACTTCTAGGTTGACTTTCCTAGCAGAATAGAGAGAAAAAGAACAATGTCTTCCAATGGTTGGGAAAGCGGCTGAAACAGATACTGTGCACTGCATAGAGCTTGATCAGACATCAAACACCTCTAAGGCCATCTAAACACATACTGACTTTTTTTGCTAGACTTCTATGACTTTAGAAAAGAGTGAGGCTGATGACTTTGTGCAACTCTGTCTCACTTAAATTCAATTCATATGTAAGTTAAGGCATTACCACATCATATAATTGACCTTCTTCAAAAACAGAGCATGAACAAGAATAGAAAATATCTTATTATTCTTTATGTATTCCAGCCATATTGGTCTACTTGCAGTTTTTCATATACAATACAGTAACTTTCCATTTCCATTCCTTTTAAAATAGTAATTCTTTTTCCCTATACTGCTCTCACTCCCAATATCTGTTAATCATGTCCAACATGAGGCCTTTTCTGGGGGCCCCAGGTGTTGTTGTCATTCTCTTTTAGGTAATCTTCCATAGAATCAGCATTTATCGCACAGGTTCTGGTTCTTAGTGCTGTCTAATCTCCTTTAGGGTAGGAAATATTTTTACTTAAAAAATGTTTGTTGGTTAGTTGATTCTGATTGAAAAGGAATGTTGTGTACAGGCAACAAAAATAGGTAAATTTGACAATAATAAAGCATATGCAAGAAAATGTAACATTTATTTATATTGGAAAAGTAGGTTGGAATTAGAATGTTAAGAATATTAAATACCAAAGGATTTTATATTTATCCTGGAGGCAATAGAAAATGAAACCAATTCAGTGCTTTAGAAATATTAGTTTAGTAGATATGTGAAATATAAGAAGAGAGAAATTATATGAAGAGAGAACAATTAAGAAACTATTGCAATAATTCAGGAGAGATGTGATGAAAGCATGAATCAGAGTGGTTATAATATGAAAGGGGAAAAGAAATGTAATGAAATTTATGTTGGGGTGATGGAATTGGCAAGACTTGTCAACAAATTAGAGGTACTCAGTAAGTTTAAGTGAGGAGTTGAAGATGAATCCTGGGTTGTAAACATGGAAAACTGAAACAATGGTAGGGGACAAATAGAGAAGTAAAAGGGAGCAGTGTGTTTATGGACAAAAATAATTCAATTTTAGGATATTTTGAATCTGAGATGTCTATAGAACAATCAGAAGGCGATTGGAAAATGGGAAAGAGTTTTGGGAAAAAAAGAAGCATTCTGTTTATTAGGGAATTACTGGCATACACATGATAGTCAGACTCATAAAGGAAAAAGAGAACCAAGGGAGAGAGAGAGAGAAGGGGAAAAGGTAATGAGAGAAAAAGACAGAGACAAAAGATAGGGTTTGTAAAATTAATACTTAAGTCTGAAACAATTTTCCCTCATATTCCCCTTCATGAAAAGGCTGAAATTGGTTGATTCTAAAGTTAAGTTGACAGTTTCTCTCCCAGCCTTTGAAACTGGGTTGGGTCCTTCTTTCTTTTGTTTAGAACTTAAAACTGTAACAGAAGTCAGGTAGGGCCAGGAGCCATGGTGAATCTGGATTAAGAATGTGCACTATAGGACTTCCAGTTAAGATGGAAGCTTAGAGAAAGCTAAAGTTCAGAGCTCCAGAAACCCTTCCTTACCAATCTCAAACTGAATGCTCCTAGGGCACCGAAATTCAAAAGAAACAACAGAATAGACCCCGGGAACACTCCTCCTAGACGTGGATCAAAAGGTATGCCCCTCCCCCCCAAAAGTCAGAACCCGAGATCACTCAGATCTAAGGGGTAGGCAAAAGGAAGGTCCCAGGACCCATCCCCCCCCAAACCAGAGCACTGAATCCGAGGCAGCAGCAGGAACCTCAGGGCAGGCAAAAGGGCCTCGGGAGCCGGCTATTCTGAAGGCCACACCCTGAAATCAACCTGAGCCAGTCTCAGGGACACCCAGACAGCAGGGAAACAGAGAGAGACAGGGGAGCCTGTAGCCTCCTGACCAGATCCTTCCATCTGAGTCTCACCAAAGGTCACTGCCTCAGGGCATACTAAGTCTGAGGTTAATCCTATCACCAGCCCTCAGAGCTCCAGGAAGCCACAGCCCCTCCCCCTCAGAGTGCAGGCTCCTCTGGGGAGCAAAGGCATTGAAATACATCTGAGAGTGTCAAGCCAGGTGCAGAGCATAGAAGTAAGGCAACAGAGAAGCATTGGGAGGGAACTGAGGAGGGTAGTAACACCGAAACACCGAAACATCAGCAATTCCAGGCTTCCTGGGGAAGACAGACAATTTGCCTGGGGCTAAAGCCACTGAACACAAGACAGATAACAGAAGAACCAGACCCCTTCCCTCAGATAGAGATGGCAAACAGCACAGAAGCAAAAAGCCTCAAAACAACAAGAAAAACAAGAAGGGGGCAACTTTGGACACATTTTATGGACCAAAAATACAAAATACAGAAGAGATAGAAGAGGAAACACAAGCAAATGCTCCAAAACCTGCCAAAGGAAATGGAAACTCTCCACAAACTTTTGAAGAATTTGAATCGAAAATGATCAAAAAGATGGAAGCCTTCGGGCAGGAAAAGTGGGAATTAATGCAAAAGAATTTCATGCAACTACAAAACCGGTTTGATCAAACTGAAAAAGAAAACCAGGCTTTAAAGGTCAGAATCAGGCACCTGGAAGACAATGAGCAGGTAAAAGAGCAAGAATCAATAAAACAAAGCCAAAAGATCAAGAAACTAGAAGAGAACATAAAATATGTCACTGACAAGGTGACAGACTTGGAAAATAGAGGAAGAAGAGATAATTTAAGAATAATTGGACTAGCAGAAAAGCCAGAAATAAACAGCAAACTCGACATTGTAATACAAGATATAATCAAAGAAAATTATCCAGAGATTCTAGAACAAGGGGCCAATACAGCCACTGACAGAGCTCACAGAACACCCTCTACACTAAACCCCCAAAAGACAACTCCCAGGAATGTAATTGCCAAATTCCAAAGCTCTCAAACAAAAGAAAAAGCTTTTGGGTCAAAAATCCACTATTGATAAAAACTGCTGGGAAAACTGGAAGACAGTGTGGGAGAGATTAGGATTAGATCAACACCTAACACCCTACACCAAGATAAATTCAAAATGGGTGACTGACATGAACATAAAGAAGGAAACTATAAGTAAATTAGGTAAACACAGAATAGTATACATGTCAGACCTTTGGGAAGGAAAGACTTTAAAACCAAGCAAGACATAGAAAGTGTCACAAAATGTAAAATAAGTCATTTCGACTTCATCAAATTAAAAAGCTTTTGTACAAACAATACCAATATAACTAAAATCAGAAGGAAAGCAACAAATTCGGAAGCAGTTTTCATAAAATCCTCTGACAAATGTTTAATTACTCAAATTTACCAAGAGCTAAATCAATTGTACAAAAAATCAAACCATTCTCCAATTGATAAATGGGCAAGGGACATGAACAGGCAGTTCTCAGCCAAAGAAATCAAAACTATTAATAAGCACATGAAAAAGTTCTCTACATCTCTTATAATCAGAGAGATGCAAATCAAAACAACTCTGAGGTATCACCTCACACCTAGCATATTGGCTAACATGACAGCTATGCAAAGTAATAAATGCTGGAGGGGATGCGGCAAAGTAGGGACATTAATTTATTGTTGGTGGAGTTGTGAACTGATCCAACCATTCTGGAGGGCAATTTGGAACTATGCCCAAAGGGCAATAAAAGACTGTCTGCCCTTTGATCCAGCCATAGCACTGCTGGGTTTGTACCCCAAAGAGATAATAAGGAAAAAGACTTGTACAAGAATATTCATAGGTGCGCTCTTTGTGGTGGCCAAAAATTGGAAAATGAGGGGATGCCCTTCAATTGGGGAATGGCTGAACAAATTGTGGTATATGTTGGTGATGGAATACTATTGTGCTCAAAGGAATAATAAAGTGAAGGATTTCCATGGAGACTGGAACAACCTCCAGGAATTGATGCAGAGTGAAAGGAGCAGAACCAGGAGAACATTATACACAGAGACTGATACACTGTGGTACAATCGAAGGTAATGGACTCTTCCACTAGGCACAATGCAATGTCTCTGAACAATCTGCAGGGATCTCAAAAACACTATACACAAGCAGAGGATAAACTGTTGGAGTAAAAACACTGATGAAAAGCAACTGTTTGACTACAGGGCCTTAGGGGAAATGACTGAGGAGTGACTCTAAATGAACACTCTAGTGCAAATACCAACAACATGGAAATGGGTCTGAAACAAGAACTCATGTGAAACCCAGTGGAATTGTGTGCCGGCTATAGGAAAAGTGGTGGGAGGGGGGCTGGTGGAGGAAAAAATAAAGATCATTGTTTCCAATGAATAATGTTTATAAATAACCAAATAAAATAATGTTTAAAAAGTAAAAAAAAAAGAATGTGCACTATAGTCAATCTGACCCAATTTTGGTTCTGACCCAATTTTATGGCAAGTAGGAACACGTGTGCCAGCATTTGCATTCTACAGAAAAACGGCCAACCTGTTCCCATGATAAAGTAATGAATAAGGGATTGAAGTAAATAAGTCTATTTCCTTGGAGGTATTATCAGTCAAAGATATCTTGGGATATCCAGGGATGGGGCTGAGTTGTGAAGTCACAAGGAATATATAATTGCCTGCACAATTATTCTCTCTTTTTTGTCCTATTCACTCTCTTGGCCTCCCATTTTCATTGTTCAGGGAGTCAACTGACACATTAATATTATCTTGAGTGATCTATTAATAAATTAACTTAAAATTAAGAAATACTGCCTCTTACGAATTTCAATTGTTACATATTTAGAGGATAGAAGAGGAGGGAGAGGGATAGAGATAGAAATAGGCAGAGACAGAGATGGAGAGTGAACAGAGGCAGAGGGGGAGAAGGAGAGATAAAAAGAAAAGAGGGAGAGGAAAAAAAAGAGAGAGACAGAGAGAGTTCAAAAGGGAAGAAAGACATAGAGGCCAGTGCCTGGCATACTGACATCCTTAAAATTCAATAAATGATGGCTTACTTCTTACTGAAAAGTAAAGAAGACTGAGAAATATCAAAGATACAACATACCTTTTTATATGAAACTGATTATTCAGGAGCATACTGTAGACTCTGTCCCCATTGACATTATGTGTGTATTTCACAATCCATTCTCCAGTATAAAGAGGTGAAATCACAAGTTCTTTCATATGCCAAAGAGGGAGCCAGACTACTCAAAATGTTAAGTGAAGATGGCTTTGTACTCAGAGTGCTCATAAAGAGACAAAGCATTTTGCCCTGTCCTTACTGTAAAATTTAAAATCAATGTCAATAATAAAATGTTATATTTTAAGTGATTTATTAATGATCATTAGAAATCAAGGAATAAAGAGGATATAAAATAAAGACCACATGCCAATGGCTGATCAGCCAGTTCAAAAACCCACCTTACCACAGTAAGTAAAGAGGAGGGACACTCCACGTCCCCTCCTAATATCCCCTGTCTACAAGAAATATGTAACAACAGGATGTCAGTGGGGTCCCAGGAAATGTCATTTTTTTCAGGGTAACATATTTTTAATTATACATTCCCCCTGAGATTCGTGGAAGATTAATCTCTCCAATGGATCTTGGAAACATAATCAAGTTTGAAATTACAATAATTTGGGGATATAAGGAAAAGAGAACAAAACCAATGATTGGTAAGTGCATTGGTAAAAAAGCCAGTTAGGGAGCAGTCCCCTTTGCTATAAGAGAATACATTCAAAACAACTTCATTCAGCCCCACATAGTTCAGATCACCACATCCCAAAGTTCACTCTGGATCTTCTGGTGCAGTGTGTGGTCTGTGGAAGCATCTTCATGGTTCCTTCTCTAAACAGTTCACTTTCTGGATTTGGAGAGCTAGCATGTTGCTTAAACTAAAATTACTCTCTAAAAGAATTCAAACTTTGCATTTTAGAATAATAATACATGATCTCCTGAAGAGGGTGTTGAAAAATTTAGGGATCACTTAGGGATGCATGGCTGAGTTATGAGGTATATGAAACAATTGGCAAGAGAAAATCAAAAACATCAAAAAAAATCCAAATAAAAGAGAAAAAATAACTTCTGGATGAAATATAAAATATCAAAGTCTTATGTGTAAAATGTTTTAGTAAAGGAAAAATAAACCTATAGCAGCTCCTTGAACCAGGGCCCAATTAAAATCATTTAAGCAATTATGCACTTACTGACTTGGCAGCCAGGACTACAGAAAGATTGCCACACTATGAAAGACAGAAAAGGGACTAGATTTTTGCAGCAAATGGGAAAAAGCATTAATTGGTCTAATTTTCCATATTTTTCTTAGGGATACTGGAGCACAAACAATTGATGTTATATACTTGATATAGAGTATGTGTTATAAGGAAGTCCTGCATTTAATAGATGTTAAACAGCTTCAAAATCAAGTCTCATACATGATCATGTGTGTTCTTTGTGCAGAATGTCATCAATCCACGTGGATTGGTTTGGTCTCTTTGATCTTGTGCTCGATTTGCACTATGCAAATAGCTTTGTGCTTTTTTGGCATTGTGCAATGACTCTTTTTGTATTCCCTTCTCCTAGAATCAGATATAATCATTAAGTAAAGTCCCATTATGTTTTTAAACAATCAATAGCATCATTTTTCTAGTCTAAAGCTTTGTGAGTATGAATTGACATTGGTAAAAATATATATTTAAATTTATATTTCTGCAAAAAAAAAGTTAAAGAAAATCTTCTCAATACTGGTGATATGCTTCAAATGCAAAAAGGAGAGAAAAAGCAAGCAAAATAATAAAAAAAATAGTTTTTAAAATAAAATATATATATATATAGCTTACAATCATTAACACACTGTGTCAGCCAAGGAAAGGAAGAATACAAAGGTTTCTCACCAAAAAATGAGATCTATTTCCTTTTCAAACTTGGATGATCCAGTATGAGCACAAGCAAATGATTTTCACAAAGTAACAGTATTTATTAATTTTTTAATTAAATTTTTTGGTTAAAATAATCACTTTATTTCCCTCCCTCCCCTCTACCCACCCTTTCCTCAGTCGACGTGCAATTCCATTGGTTATTACTTGTGACCTTGATCAGAACATATTTGCATGTTGTTGTTTTCAATAGGATGTTCATTTAGAGTCTACATCCCCAACCATATTCCTTCAATCTATATGTTCAAGCAGTTATTTTTCTTTGGTGTTTTTACTTCCACAGTGTTTCTTCTGAATATGGATAGTGGTTTTCCTCATAGATTCCTCCCAAGTTGTTCAGGATCACTGCATTGCCACTAATGAAGAAGACCATTATATTTGATTGTACCACAGTATATCAGTTTCTGAGTACAGTGTTTTCCTGGTTCTACTCCTCTCACTCTGCATCAATTCCTGGAGGTTGTTCCAGTCCCTCTGGAATTCCTCCACTTTATTATTCCTTTGAGCATAATAGTATTCTATCACCAACATGTACAACAGTTTGTTCAGCCTTTCCCCAATTGAAAGGCATCGCCTCATTTTCCAATTTTTGGCCACCAGAAAGAGTGCAACTATGAATATTCACGTACATGTCTTTCTCCTTATTATCTCTTTGGGGTACAGACCCAGCAGTGCTATGACTGGATCAAAGCGCAGACAATCTTTTATCGCCCTTTGGGCATAGTTCCAAATTGCCCTCCAGAATAGTTGGATGAATTCACAACTCCACTAGTAATGCATTAATGTCCCAACTTTGCCACATCCCCTCCAGCATTCATTACTTTCCATAGCTGTCATGTTAGATAATCTTCTAGGTGTGAGGTGATACCTCAGAGTTGTTTTGATTTGCATTTCTCTGTTTATAAGAGATTTAGAACAATTTTTCATGTGCTTACTAATAGTTTTGATTTCCTTGACTGAAAATTGCCTATTCATGTCCCTTGCCCATTTATCAATTGGTGAATGGCTTGATTTTTTGTACAATTTATTGAGCTGGTTATAAATTTTAGTAATTAGACCTTTGTCAAAGGTTTTTGTAATGAAGATTGTTTCCCAATTTCTTGCTTCCCTTCTAATTTTGGATACATTTATTTTGTTTGTACAAAAACATTTTAATTTGATATAATCAAAATTATTGAATTTACATTTTGTGATTTTTTTCTAGCTCTTGCTTGGTTTTAAAGTTTTTCCTTTCCCAAAGATCTGACAAGTATACTATTTTGGGTTTGTCTAATTTGCTTATAGTTTCCTTCTTTATATTCAGATCATTCACCCATTCTGAGTTTATCTTGGTGTAGGGTGTGAGATGTTGATCCAAACCTAATCTCTCCCATACTCTCTTCCAATTTTCCCAGCAGTTTTTATCAAATAGTGGGTTTTGGTTCCCAAAACTGGGATGTTTGGGCTTGTCATAGACGGTCTTGCTGAGGTCATTTACCTTTAGTCTATTCCACTGATCCTCCTTTCTGTCTCTTAGCCAATACCAAATTGTTTTGATGACCCCTGCTTTATAGTATAGTTTGAGATCTGGGACTGCAAGGCCCCCTTCCTTTGCATTTTTTTTTCATGATTTCCCTGGATAACCATGATCTTTCAAATGAACTTTGTTCTGTTTTTTTCCAATTCACTAAAAAAAAATTGGTAGTTGAATGGGCATGGCACTAAATAAGTAAATTAATCTAGGCAGGATTGTCATTTTTATTATGTTAGCTCATCCTACCCATGAGAAATCAATGTTTTTCCCATTGTTTAAATCTAGTTTTAATTGTGTGGAGGTATGAGACTGTTATGTTCCATCCATTCACATTTTTACAAATGCAGAGGTGGGAATTATAATGCTTCCCATTAGCTACGAAAATGGAATCATTACCTCTTGTTACAAATAACTCAGAGGCAGGCAAAATGATCAGTCAGAGTTGCTGAAAAAAAATCTAAAAATCATATCTGAAGACCCCTTAAAATCAATTTGAGATATTTAGCTGATTAAATTTCCCAAAGGTTGTTAGCCAATTGTTATCAGTTTTTAATGAAGTCCATTCATCCTCTTTGTGACAATTAAAAGAGAAAAAAATGAAAGAAAAGGCTATGTTTTTATGGGCTTATTCAATAATATTCGTTCGATATAGTTGTAGGTGAAGGGTAACAGAATATATCAAATAGTTAAAACACAGTAGATTAAAATAATTTAGCGTAACAGAATAGTATTGATCAGATTAATATATGAACTTAAAACAACAAAATTAAATCTTAAACAAAGCAATCAGCAAAATACAATAAAATACAGAGACTTTCATAAATAGTGGAGTTTGAAAAGGTTTAAAATCTTCACCTCCAGTCTCTTTAAATTTCCTTCCCTGGTATCACCCATAGTGAGGGAGAACATGAGTTTGAGGAGTTCCAAACTCAATGAATCTTCGAGACTGTGTGGGCCCAAATGGCAAAGGGTTGTAGGGAAATGAATTTTTCCCCTGAATCTCAGGAAAGATAATTGAAAGGAATAGTGCACTTATGAATGATAGAAGCTATTTGAAATAGGCAAGGTACTGTTCTTTCATAGAGTACATGATGCTTGGAATTTACCTCCTGTTTGGAAGAGTAACTTCCTTCTTCCCTTCTCCCTCACCCCGAGGTAAAATGTTAAGGAATGGTTGGTTTCCCCAGACACATGGAGAGGGAGTTAGGCGGCTAATCATTGCCTAATAAAACTATACCCCAGTTTTTACCAGTTGCCTGGAGAGCAGCTCCAAGTTTGAGAGTTCTGAAGATAAAATTACAATTACCAGCAGGAACAAAGTTGGGCTGGGACTGAAGCTGAAGCAGGAGCAGGAGTAGGACTAGGAGCAAGCAGGATAGGCAGCAGCAACCAAAGACAGTGGCGAGGCATGAGGAACTTGGGCTCTAGCAGATGGTTGAGAAAAGAGGCTTATATCTTCTCAGCCAAGAGTCCCTCAGCTAAAAATAGCCTGGCCAGTAGGGAGAGTGACCAGGAAAAAAATAGAGAAACAAAAAGGCAGCAACTCCAAAGACAGTTTGGAGTTCTCTTAGAGTATGCGAGGGTGGTTGGGTGGGTGGATAGGGATAAAAGCCCTGGTAGGAGAAACGTGGCTTAAAAAATTTTATCTAGGCCAGTGGTTCTCAACCTTTCTAATGCCATGACCCCGCAATACAGTTCCTCAGGTTCCCCAAACCAAAAATATTATTTTGGTGGATACTTCAAAACTGTAATTTTGCTACAGTTATGATTCGGAATGTAAATTCCTGATATGCATTATGTATTCTCATTGCTACAAATTGAGAGGTTGAGAACTGCTGATCTAGGCTATCTTTAAAAAAATTGAGAGTTTTTTCTCCATCTTCTGGTTGCCATAAATGTAAAAATTAAAATTAGATCTCAAATATTAAAATGTTATATTTTAAGGGATTATTAATTATCATTAGAGATCAAGGAATAAAGTGGATACAAAATAAAGAACACATGCCCATGGCTGATTGGCCAGTTCAAATGCCAACTTTACCATCACCAAGCTTAGGAAAGGAAGTAAAGATGTGGGACCCTCCATGTCCCAGCCTAACATCCCCTGTCTATAGGAAGTACATAATGACAGGAAGTCAATGGGCTCTGGGAAATGTAGTTCTTTTTTGGGGGGTAACAGATTTTCAATTATACATTACTATATTACTTATATCAGCTTCCCATTCCATTTAGCACATATTTTTGATCAAAAACATAAGAGTCATAGTTATAATTTTGTATTCCTCATTGATGGTTCTGTCCTCCTTTGCTGATACAAAGTCAATTATACATATCTGAATCTTGGCAGAGATTTTCTAAAATGTAAAGTCTCTGATAGCCTCCTACTTTTTCTTTATGTGCCACTCTTTCTGCTTGTTTCTTCTTCATTTTCTTCCCATCTTTCTTTGCATTTCTCCCTTTCTTAGGTGACCTAAATTCAGAACACAAGTATTCTAAACTACAAATTTTTGATGCTAGTGATTTGGTTTCCTTTTTAAATCACATTAACCAATTGATTTATCAATTTTATTATTTCTTCATAAAACTAATTTATTGTGTTATCTGTTAGCTCAGTGGTGTGTAATGAATAAAATTTAGGGGAGAGGGGGAGACTGAGGCAGGTAGAAATTAGTTTCTCTATCATGGAAGAGACCTCTCTGCTCCAAAAACGGAAGTCCAAAAAAGCCCAAGCCCTTCAAAAGCCTTTGCTTAAATATCTTCTCGATCTCGGCCCAGGTGAGATTACAAGGCATTCTGGGGAAGTGGAGCAAAGGCTCATGGGGATTGTAGTCCTGTATTCGAGTCTATTTTTTACATCCCCCCGTGTGATCATTTGTGGAAAAATTAATTTTTCCCCAAAAGGATCATAAGAACATAATAAACTTAAAAGATTACAATAGTGTGAGGATAAGAGAAAAAAGAATAAAGCCAATAATTTCTGAACACATTGACAAAAAGCCGTTAGGGGGCAGTCCCCTTTGGCATAAAAGTATACATACAAATAAATGTTCAATCAACCACACCCAAAGTTCAATTTTGTGCAACTTGTGGTCTGGAGGCTTCTTCATGATGGCTTCTCCAACAGTTCAGTTTCTGAATTCAGAGAGGTAGCATCTTCTTCACCTAAAATTCTTCTCAAAAGGAATTTAAACTTTGCAATTTAAATAATGATTTTGTTTACATTCCCCCGTGTTGTGGGTGATTGATCAAAATCCCCAAAATTCTCAATAGCCCAATTAATTACAATAGCAAACACACTTTCATATTTCACATAAGTTGCTGTGTGACATTTTTAAAACCTATGAATTGATGGACATTTGTCACAATTTTTACAAACGTAGCAATCTTTCAACCTTGGTAATAAACATATTTTTTTTTTAAAACAAAGTAAAACTCATCTTGGGTTAAGAACATAATCAAGAAATCTATATATCATCCTGGTAGAAGTAAAATAGTGAGCTGAAGAGCATAAATAAAGGGGTGCTCCTTGTTCTTGGAGGCTTTTCCCAAGGGTACAAATGCCCTGAAATTAACTGCCCAACTTCCATTCGCATGTGGGAAGGTTGGGGGTTATAAAATACATTTCACTTCAGCTACTAGAATGGGCCTTACCTCGTGGTAGGGGCAGGCAAAAATAACCAGACTGTTAAAATAAATTCCAAAAATCATATTTAAAAAAACCCTTAAAATCAAATCATTTGAGGTATTTAGCACATTAAATTTTCAAAGGTTGTTAATACAATTATAACCAGTTCTGAAGTTCATCTATCTCAGCAAAATAAAAAAAGCTGTTTTTTCATATATGGGCTTATTCACAACAATATTTGTTCAACACAATTATAGGGGAAAAACAACAGAATTTCAAAACTCAGTACATTCAAAATAAATTCAATCAACCTTCAGTTCACAGAATAATATTCAATCCAGTAATATATGAACTTAAAATCACAAAGTTAAACCTTAAACAAAAAATGCAATAGAATACAGAGATTTTTTAATAAACCATTGGAGTCTGAAATGCCTTAGAGCCTTTAGTCTCTTCAAAGTTCCTTGGGTTGTTTTTTCTTGTTTGTTTGTTTTTAATTATCCATTTAAATGTCTATTGTCCGAAGGTAGAGTAGTAAAGGCTAGGCTACGGGGTTCAAGGGCTCCGTCCAGGGCCCCATGGCTGGGAAGCATCGGAGGCCAGATTTTAGCTAGAGACCTCCAGTCTCTGGGCCTGGCTTCCAGTTCGCTGGGCCACCGATTTTCCTCCCCAAAGGTAAAGTTGAATCTTTGGGCTGAGTCTGCTCCCAGACAGGCAGGTAAAATCAATGAAATTGCCAGAAGAGTCAAAAATCCTTTTAAACAGCCCATTGCTATTAAGTTTCTGTTTGAAAAGTCTGTTTCTTCTCTCTAGTCTTTTCTCTTTTCCCTCTCTGATACCCCTGCAGCCAATACCCCCAGCCACGTGGAGGCTTAGCCTAAGGGAAAATCTCCTTTCCCTCTGGTCTCTCCCCTCCGCCCACGTGGCCAATACTGTTACCAGCTGGTCGCAATGAGTCCTGAGCGATCTGCTCCAAGGATCTGGGTGATGAGCCGGCTGGGTCGGGCTCCTGGGTCTGGGGCACAGAAATAGGCAGGCAGCGGGCCGTGAGAGGCCAGGAGCAGGAGCGGCTGCGGGGGTGGGCAAGGCCGGGACCAGGTACCAGGTGAGGATGATCAGGGCTGCAGGCTGCAGGCAGGAAGCGGCGGGGCCGCTTTCTAGGTACTAGCTATTAAAATTGAATTTAAGATCAGAAAAGAAATCAGAAGACTGAAAGTTCTTTTTCCCGTAGTGGTTAGCCAAACTGTAATGAATAAAATTTAGGGGAGAGGGGGAGACTGAGGCAGGTAGAAATTAGTTTCTCTATCATGGAAGAGACCTCTCTGCTCCAAAAACGGAAGTCCAAAAAAGCCCGAGCCCTTCAAAAGCCTTTGCTTAAATATCTTCTCGATCTCGGCCCAGGTGAGATTACAAGGCATTCTGGGGAAGTGGAGCAAAGGCTCATGGGGATTGTAGTCCTGTATTCGAGTCTATTTTTTACAGTGGCTTTACTTTCAACTTTATTTTTCTGAGATTTAATGTTTAGGATTTATAATTTGTTAATTTGATTTTGATCTTTTTCTAGCTATTTTTCAGTTGCATGTTCACTTTTTCTGTTTTATTGATGTAAGCAATAAAATGTGTAAATTTCTCCTTAAGTAAAACGTTGGCTACATCTCATAAATTTTGGTATTTTTTTTCCTTATTGTCATTCTCTTTAATGAAATTATGGGTTGTTTCTATGATTTGTGGTTTGACCCATTCATCATTAAGGACAAAATTATTTTATTTTCAATTAATTTTTATTCTTTCTGTGCCCTTTTGTTGAATGTATTTTATTGCATTATATTTTAAAAATATTTACTATTCATTTTACTATTTGGTCATGAAGTTTTGTGAATGTTAAAAACTGTAAATGCCAAACTGTAAAGGATTTCAGATACTTTTCCAGAGAGATAGAGGGAGAGAAGAGAGAGAGAGACACATACAGAGAGAGAGAGAGAGAAAGAGAAAGAGAGAGAGAGAGAGAGAGAGAGAGAGAGAGAGAGAGAGACAGAGAGAGAGAGAGAGACAGAGAGAGAGAGACAGAGAGAGAGAGAGAGAGAGAGAGAGAGAGAGAGAGAGAGAGAGAGAGAGAATAGTTAAGCAGTAGAAAAGGGCTCTGAGCCTAAGGGAGAGCGAGTCAGTTATTATCATTCACCACAAGATCATCTCGAAGCAAGCTCCAGTCCTCCACTGAATCTCCTGAACTGAGTTCAGAGTCACTCCACACTGAATTCAATTGCAAACTCCATTCAAAATGTCCTCACTTCAACTCTGAACTCCAACTCCCTAAATTACCTTTTACCTCTTCCTTTTAAAGAAATTTTATCTTATGTCACCTCCCTGAAATTTTCACGTCTACCAATCACAGTAGACCGCTTTTTCCCATGACTGCCCATTCTTAGTTCTCATCTTCTTTGGTTCTCACCTTCTCTGGTTAGATTAAATCCTCTGAGTATTTCACACCTCTTTTGTTAAGCTTGCCTTTTGTAAATTGTTTGACGTTTTAGTGACTAATTTAACCTTTATAGGTACTTAGCACCTTTTTGTATTAGATCTAAAATAGACCTAGCTTAATGTTCTAGCTTTACTATAAGTATGTGTTAGGGACCTTTCATTGCTCAATCAGGAGTTTGCAACTTTATCTTCCCCTAAGACACTGAGTAGGGTGGAATAATTTTAAAATTTCTCAATACATTCCTGATTAAGTATCTTCATTGTTTAAATTGGGGAATAGCTTAATCAAATCTTCTGAAGTAGAGTCTGAGTAGTTTTAAGATTCACAGTTTTTATGCCATATTTTATGATACTTCCTTTATAACTCAGTCTACACTATCTTTGAGAGATGCTGTCACTGAAACATTATTTATACCCTGAAACCTCCTTGAACTTATGGGGACTGGTTCACATACTTCGGATACTCAATCTGTCACTGGGTCCACATTCAAAGATTTTTCTACTTGGTAAAACCCAAGAGAACTAATTCTGTACAAGTACCTCTACAGCATAATCAAGCATCATTCAGAGGTTAGTAGAGGTCACTGGATAAGAGAAATAATCTGCTCAGTGAATTAGTAAGCTCTTTAGTAAAAGAATCCTTCCTTTAGCTTTTCAAATCACATTGGCTCCACACATACATAAGCCTAAGCATTTAAGTAGCAAGTTAATACAGCCAAATTAAAATACAAAATGTATGCCAATGTTTCCCTAATCACAATAGACACTTTATATTAAGCTAGCTTTCCTAGACATTGGTTTCCAATTGATTGCTTTTCCCTTAAGAGCATATGATTAATCAAAGTAGCTTTTGGTTTCTTACACCTATTTCTTCCTGAGTGATTCTCTATTTTGAAAAATAAAAATTCATTATCTGACAATAGCCAAACATGACTCCTCCACTATCCCCAACCAAAGAGTATATTTCTGTATCAGCACCAATTGTCCACTGTCCATCTATAAAGAGAACACTCTCAGGATGTCTCTCAATTTTATTTTTAAAGTATGTTAGAAACCAACAGCAAAACACTAGTTCCTCTCATATTTGAATTGTAGACAAAAGGTAAATCTTCACATTTTAAATCCTCATTTTATCATAAGAAGTAGCCCTTCTCTTCCACTCCCTCCACCAAATATCATCATATGTAAAATAATATAATATCAGACTGTGTTGGCAGATTGACTCTTTCATACTATTCCCAATAATGAGAAAATCCGGCAAAGTCTTGTCAAGAATGTTGTTCAAATCGGGCAACAACAATCACATTGTTTGTACTATATAAAAGTGGTATCTTTACATATCAAAGTAATATCCTAATAAGTCAGTTTGGCTTTTTATCTCATTAAAATATGCTAAATATTTGAAAGCAAACACTATGCTCTATACTATAGAATATAAACAATTTAAAAGGTAAAATAAATTCCTTTGTAGGCAAGTCTAATTCATAATGAAAGTCTCTGCCTGTGAGCAGCCAAATGATTTAGTTTTATTTTGAATAAAGTACTCTCTTCTTAATTTTTCATTAATTTTATTACACACACATATAGATATAATATATTATAAATCAATTAAAAGGAGGGCAACTAGATACTTCAATGGATAGAGAGACAAGCCCAAAGTTAGGATATGTTGAGTTCAAATCTGACCTCAGACACTTCCTGAGTAAGTTCCTTCATTGCAGTTATCTAGCCTTTACCACTCTTCTGCCTTAGAACTGATTAGTACTAATTCAAGGCAGAAAATAAGGGTTTAAAAAAATCAATTCAAAACTTCATGGTAAACAATAACAATTGAGAGATGGGAGGGAAATTAGAAGCCAACATTCTTTTTAGCTTGCAATGAATTAGTAGTTAAAATCCTATGGTCAATGATTTTCAGATATTTAATTTTGTTCTCCTTTCTCTATATTTGTTTCTCTGCCATTGATTCTGTCTATTTCTATATCTTCATCTCTCTCTGCTTTGACTGTTTCAATTCATCTCCATCTTGTCTAACTCTTCTATTCTAGACTTAAATTTTACAAAGTGTAAAGATTAAAATTAATATCCAGTACTCAAAGTATTATATTTAATAATACTTATTAAATATTTATCTTGAAGTATAAGGAAGTAAGACTAGCAAAAACCAAGAGTTGCTCCTCCCTCTCCTGCCCTAGAACTGGAAACCATGTGGGCAGAAACAGAAACTCAAAACTCCCTCCACTTAGGGAGATGCACAAACAGGAAAAGGAAAAGGAGATTGTGGAAAATGTAGTGTCCAGGGTTCAAGATTCTAAATCAACCACGTTTCCACCTGTGATCCTTTGGGAGATCAGTCTCCCCAATGGATCATGAAAACATAACTAACTTACACCTTGAACTAGAGGTATATATAAATGTCATAGTTTTTAAAGGGAAATTATAATAATTTGGAGATAAGAGGAAAATAAAGGGGAAAAAGAACAAAACCAATAATAGGTGCATTAACAAAAAACAAATTGGGAGTAATCCTCTTTGGCATAAGAGTGTACATTTAAAACAAAAGCATTTCAACCCCTCCAAATTTCAAATTCGTCATATCTCAAAGTTCACTCTGGATCTTCTGATACAGCATGTGGTTTCTTCAGGCATCTTGTTGGCACCTTCTAGATTCTGGGAGGTAGTCTCTTGTTCTAAATTTGACTCAACTTCAAGTCAAAGTTCACAACAATAACATAGTCCTCTCCTGAGGAAAATGATAATACTTCCCCTGCCCCCCTCCCGAGGAGGATACAGGGATGCATGTAGGAATTACACAGGGATACATGGTTGAGTCATAAGGAATATGTTTATAAGAACCATACAAAACAATGTGAGGAAAACAGTAAATCAGTGGAAAACTTACAGAAAGAAATTGAAATGTTAAAAATAAAACTGAAAAATCAGGGAGAGACCATAACCCCTTTATAGGATTCCACAGATTTTGACTTTTTATTTCTCTAAAAGCTTATTTTTTTCCTATAATTTTTTTTGTTTTTTTTCTTTTGACAATTGACACATACACCCATAACTCATCAATTTTTGAGCTGATCTGGTTGATAAACACCCTCTTCAGGGGGGATTATATTGTATTTTAGTAAAATAAAAATCCAAGATTTAGAATTTTGTTTGAGAAGAATATCAGGAACAGAAGTTTGCTAACTCCCTGAATCCAGAAGAATGAACTCTTTGAAGAAAAATTGCTTGCAGAAACCTACACTGCATCAAGAGAATTGAGAATGAACTTTTGGGTGCAATCAATTGAACAAAAGGGGATAGAACATTTATTGTAAATGTACACTTTTATGCCAAAGTGGACCATTCCCTAATTTGGCTTTTTGTCAATGCGCCTAGCAAAACACTGGTTTTGCTTTCTTTCTTTTCTATTTCTATCTAACTATTATAATTTCCTCTTAGCAAATGAAATGTTGTACACATCTGTAGTTAGAAGGTTTTAGGACTATGAGATGATTCTGTTAAATGATCAAAGGGGAGACTAGTCTCCCAATAATTATCAGGGGGATTATAAAGATTGGCTTTAGTTATCTCCTGATTGTAACAATGAAGATACTTAGTTCTTCCTTTATTGGGAATATTGAATTGTAATCCACAATCTATTTTTAGATTTTAATCCCCAAAAGGTGATAACTCAGTATTTTAAATAAGTCTACCCATTTTAACTACAAAAAGGTATTAAGTAACTACATTTTTGTAAAGTAGTTATGTATGTAACAAAATGTAACAAAAATGAACTAACCAAAAAAGGTTTTAAGTAACAAAAAAATAAAATAAAATAAAACGTATAATCTAAACAAAAAAGTTGTGAACTAAAGAGTGGGCAGTCCTGGAGAAAAGTGTCTCCTGTGATTGGTAGATGTGAAATTTAGGGGAGGTGGGTGACACAAGAGAAAAAGATATTTAAAAGAGGACCAGAGTCCAGAAGATATTTGATATATTTGATTCGAGGAGATTGAAGAGATCTCTAACAGTGAGAAAGAGGCTGGAAGACAGACACTTGAGGAGTGTCCAGAATACAGACATGCAGACTTCTTTTCATTTAGATGGTCACCGTTGGTGAGTGAATGACTGACTTAGTGACCCTGCCTTTCTGAAAGTGTAAAGCCTCCAGGAAAGGCCCATTGTCTTGAGACTCTTTTCCTGATTAGGGCCTTAGTATTTCTACCTGGCTCAGAGGAAGCCAGAGTTTCCTCTCTCTCTAATTCCTCAATATCTTCCCTCTATTGTAAATAAATCTACCATAAATTCCATTAAATTCCATTTTACTTTAGTAATTCATTTTGGGATTTAGAAATTAAATCCCTGGTGACCACTAAATTAAATAATCAGAGTCCAAAAGACAATTAAATTTCACAAGGCCACCTGGTCAGTTGATTGACTATGACCAGACAAAATTTATAGTGTCCAGCTTTTGGCATAGAGATAAAGTCAATTTGTAGGTGCTCAAATAGTGTGTAAGCAAGAGGACATCCACTAAAGGCTTTTCCTCAAAAGGCCTGGAAGATAGGACAAGCTGTATATACTTTGGAGGCCATTGTAGTTATTCCAGGTGCTATCCATACTCTTTTAACACCGTCTACAATGCCTTGGGTGCCAAAATGACCATGTTAATGAATAGAGTGACAAATCTGGTTTTAGAAAGCTCTAGGGAGTAAGGGTTTGCTATCTGGTGATACCCATACTCCATTTATCTGTTTTGCTTCAAATTTATTCTTCCATTTTTCCACTTCCTTGACATTATAAGAAAGGGATATATCTATATCATCAGGCATAATTAATTCAGGGCCTACTAATGCTGCTAGTTTTTCTGCAATATCAGCTTGGTTATTTCCCCTGGAGACAAGGTCAGTGCCACCTGTATGTTCAGAGTAGTGAATGACAGGTATAGCTTTGGGGAGCTGGATGGCAGAAAAGAAGTTCAGTAATAAGGTTTGCATTGGCAATACATTTTCCAGCTGATGTTAAGAATCCTCTATGAAGCCATAACATGCCAAGTGTGTGACATATGCCAAAGGCATAGCGGGAGTCTGTGTAAATTGTGATTCTTTTATTCTTTGCAACAATACAGGTCTGTTTCAAATCTGTGAGTTCTGCACCATGTGCGCTTACATTTGAGGGTAAGGAAGCTGACCACAGAGTATTAAATTCAGTAACTACTACAGCTCCTGTATAGCTCACACCATCCCTCATAAATGAAGAACCATCTGTAAATAATATTAAATTCAAATCATCCAGAGGGGTGTATAATACATCATTATGAGGTTTATCAAATGTGGACATTAAAGATGTACAATCGCATAAAGGTCCTCCAGAAATTGGTAAATCAGGGAGCAAGGTTGCAGGATTAAGAACTCCCTAGCATTTTAGTATGATATGTTCATTATTTAATAGGGTTATCTCATACCTAGTAATACTTTGGTCAGTAAATGCCTGTGTCCCATGTCTTAATAAAAATGCCTCAACCTCAAGTGGGCACATTATGGTCAGAGGGCATCCCAATATCAGATTGGCAGATTTTGTTACCAGTAAAGCTGTGGCACTCTTCTAAGGCATGGTGGTGCTCCTGCAGATACTAGGTCAAGCTGGGCTGAATAATAGTCTACTATTGGGCATTGAACAGGTTCCAAAAGTTAAGTTAGAACACCTTAATCTACCTCTTTGTGTTCATGGACATATAAGGTAAATGGTTTATCATAATTTGGTATGCCTAGAGTAGGGGCAGACAGCATAGCTTGTTTTAAATATAAAAGAGATGCTAGGTGGTCTATTTCCAATTTAAGTGGTTCAGGGACTGATTTTTTTTTTTTTGTGAGTGCTACAAATGGTTTAGTGATTTCCCCATAGCAAGGGATCCACTGCTGACAAAATCCTGTTGCTCCAAGAATAGCTCTCAATTGCTTTTTAGAGATAGGAGAACTTAACTTTTGGATATTCTCAATCGCTTGGGAGAAATTAAAAGGGACCCAGCAGTCAAACTAAAGCCTAAATATTGTACCTTGGGGAGATACAACTGAACTTTGTCATTGGAGACCTTGTGGTCTCTCTTATATAGCTTTAAGAGGAGGTGCTTGCTATCCACTTGGCATGCTTCAGCATTTGGTGAGGCTAAGAGTAAATCATTCATATACTGAATTAATTGACTGTATTTAAATTTTATGGCACCTGTATCAGCATTTAAGAATTGTGTGAACAGCATAGGGCTGTCTATGAAACCTTGGGGCAGATGAGCCTAGGAACCTTAGGAAGCCTTCCAGGTGAAAGCAAAGATATGCCTGCAGTTCTCATGTATGGGCATAGAGAAAAAAGCTGAGCACAAGTCTACTACTACTAAAGTGTGTAGCTGTGCTAGGAATAGAAGAAATAACAGAATATATGTTGGAAACTAAAGAGTGTCTCTTTATAACATGATTGTTCACAGCTCTCAAATCCAGGACAAAGCAATAGAGATGCTTGCCATTGGGCCCCAGTTTTGGCTTTATAACAGGCAGGATGGGCATATTGTATTCAGATTTACAGAGAATTATGATGCCTTAGTCAATTAGGGAATTTATTATGGGTGTAATGCCATCAAATGCCTCCTTTGAAAGAGGGTACTGAGGAATGGAAGGAGGTGTTGATTTTGTTTGAATTTGGACAGAGACAGTCGAATTAAGTAAGCCAACATCAGAAGATGATGTGGCCCAGAGAGACTCAGGTGTTTCAGTTGGGATCTCAAAAATAGGAGTCTTCTTCGTTTCATGAGTGTCTGAAAGAAGTACAGGGAGTAATTAAAGTTAAGGATTCCTCAGGCAGTTCCAGTGTCATAGAGCCATCTAGAGTGCAAGCCCTCTTGCCCTTAAGCTTGCACAAAAGGTCTCTCCCCAGTAAATTTAAAGGGAAGCCAGGCATTAGGAGAAAAGAGTGTTCCACACTAAGGGGTCCTACAAACACTATTCTAGGGGAAAGTTTGGGAACATTTAGGAGTGTCCCTGATAACTCCCCCCCCCCGACATTAACTGAGAGAATGGAACTGTAATCTGAATCAGTTGTACTCTTCAATACAGACCTGGAAGCTCCAGTATCCAAAAGGCAATCATAATAAGTGTTATCAACTTTTAATGTTACATGGGGCTCATTAGTATGGGGGGGGGGGTAGTGGTAGGGACAATGGGCAGTAAGACATCAGGTACTGGAAAATCAAATGTTGTATCCTCTGATTTCTATGTCCCAACCCCTCTACCCCCTTCATCCCATACAGTTTCATAATCTTTGGGTAGTGTCTTGGGCTCCCCCCTGAAGAGAAGTATCTCCCTGGGTGGTTTTGGGGTAAACTATTCTCAAAATATACTGTTGTGGGGTCATTTGGTATGAGTAGTCAGGTGCCTGATTTATGTCCCTAGGATTATTATCAGTTCTAAAATTATGATTCCTAAAATCACCAATATAATTATCATTCCTGAAATTCTTCATATAAGAATTTCTCTGGTTGGTATAGTTCATGAGTAACCAGGAAAAATTCCTACAGTTCATCATTATGTGGCCTTTCTTATGATAGAAGTGGCAGGTAAGAGACTGATATGTTCTTGGACAGGGTCTAAAGCCATTGGTACATTAGGATCTTGGAGAGGGGCTAGTGCCATTGGTTGATCATCATGCCCTTTGTTTTGTTTGTTTATCAAAAATGTTTTTGTTTTGTTTATCAATTTTTGCCTCCAAAATTTTGGTGTGGTTTCTCAAGGTTTCTATGACATTATTAGGCTTATCCTGTTTTTTTTTTTCCTTTTGGCCTTTAAAGATATAATAAGTAGTGTTTTGCAACTCTTCCATGTCCATCTGAGGCCACCATGGGCAAAGCATCTTAAAATAATCTTGGACCACCCTGCAAGGGCTGTTGACAAATTGTCTCCTTATTTGCTTAATATCTTTGTCTTTAGAAATATCAAGGTCTAGATATTGAACCCCCAAGCTCAATGAGCTTATCCATGAATTATGAGGGTGTCTCATTTTCTGATTAAGCCTTTCAAATTTTGACCATGGTTCCGTATCCTCGGAGCATTCTAGCATTGCTGTTATAATGGCATCCCTATAATGACGTAATTGCAACTGGTCCATGGTATTGTTATAATCCCATGCAGGATCCTAAGCTGGGAAATGTGGTGCAGTACACCCCTGGACTTTGTTAACATGAGAGATGATTTTATTTTTCTCGTGTTCTGTTAGAAAATCATTGAGCAAATTCTCAACATCCTAATAGGATGGGTCATATTCATAAAAAATATCAGCCATCTTCTTGGTCACAACCAAAGTTTCATATTCGAATGAAAGTATATTATGTTTCAGTTCTCTAATTTCTTGGGGAGTAAAAGGAAACTGGTGTCTTCGGGTCAACACATCCCCATTGTGTCCTATTTTGGACACTTCCTTTAATGGGTAAAGGCCTACATAGTAGTCATCTGATGTCTGTGATTCCTTAGAAATTGACTGTGGGAATGCTAAGGCAACATTGGTAGGAATAGGTATGGTAGCAGAATGAGATTTCTTTGGAGTTAGGCCTGGTCATGAGGTGGGAGAAAGGGCAGGAGAGGATGGAGTGTTAGAAGAAAGATCAGGGGAGGTAAGATCAGCCAGGAGTTGCAGAGCATGAGAGAGATGTTGCAGAGTATGAGAGAAGAGTATGCACCTGATATATATAAAAGGGGTGTCTCATCTCCATTTTGGGAGAAAAAGGTTTGTCCTCTATTTGTGGTAGGAGCAGGCTCGCAAAATTAAGACTTGTTTTGGGTGGGATCAGTATTTTTCATTAGATCATATAACTGTTAGAAATTTTTTGATTGAATTTTCCTATTGGCCTGAATTTCTGCTTTAATCTCTCATACAGAGGTATCTTTAGTCTTAAGAATGAAGATCAGAAAAATAAAATGTCATAGGATTACAAGGTAGAGAAGGGAATGTGGAATTTTACATGCTTCTAATTGAGGAAATGCAAAAGGTTTTCATTCATAGTAGCATTTATGCTGCTTAGCATTTTGATCAAAAAAGGAGAAAAGAAAAAAAGTACATTTTTTATTGATTTATTTTTAAATTGTTATTATAAGTGGTGGAGTAGAAGGTGAGGGTATTTAGCTTGTTTTGTTTTGTTTTTTATGTATGATTTTATTGGATTTTTAGTTTTTAAAAAAGGGGAAATTTATATTATTTTTAGAATTATTTATTTATTTATTGCTGCCATCTAGTGGCAGCAAATAATCAATGTAGCTAAGCAGGAAAGGGGGAAAAATAAAAGAGAAGTGAAAGAAGAACAAAGAAAAGAAAAAAAGAAAAAACATCAGTGCTCAATATTTACCTCTAGTGGCCATGCGATAGCACTACAACTGGGAGGGGTTAGGGGCATGATTTTCATGGTAAGGAGTGTCATTAGAGTCTGCCAGAAACCAAAATGGAGGATATGACTACAAAATCTGATGGAGACGGAGAGATGGAAGTAAGGCAAATTTGGTAAAGTAAGGAGGGTTGGAGTTAAACTGGAGTGCTTTAAAAGAGGGCTAGGGCCCTCCCAGGTAAGGCAAAGAGCCTAGTGGAGCCTCAGGGGCAATCAGCTGTCCAGCAGGAAAGGGTCTTCCCTCCCACGTGGGCTGGGGAAAGGAAAGTTATACTCACCAGCTGGAACTGAGATCAGGGCAGCAGAAGAGGCAGAAGCAGCAGCAATATGGGGGTGTAGACCAGGCTGGAACTAGCTCTAGCTAAGAAAAAAAAAAAAACAAAAGCAGCTTTGGGCCATGGGTAGGAGAAGTCAAGCCAGGTGTGACTAGTCTTCAGCAGTTGGAGGGCATAGCAGCACAGGAGTGGGCCTGGGGTAAAAAAAAAATACTCAAATACTGCCAACTGCCAGAGGCTTGGAAGGCGGAAGGAGAGCTAAAGAAATGGGCCACAGCTGGAGGGCTGGAGAGGAGGTTTGAAAACTACTGGTAGAAAAGCAGGTTTGGTTGTAAACCAGTAGCAGTTTTAAACTGCCAAGTTGCTTGGCTTTAACCGG
Source organism: Monodelphis domestica (assembly GCF_027887165.1). Lineage (NCBI taxonomy): Eukaryota > Metazoa > Chordata > Mammalia > Didelphimorphia > Didelphidae > Monodelphis > Monodelphis domestica. The sequence continues at coordinate 474,426,206 of NC_077228.1, forward strand.
GCTGCCGGCTTTAAAGTAAAGAAAAAAGAAAAGACGAGTTCTAGGATCCTTTGGTGGTCTGCCAAAAATGTAAAGATTAAAATTAATATCCAGTACTAAAAGTATTATATTTAATAATGTTTATTAAATATTTATCTTGAAGTATAAGGAAGTAAGGCTAGCAAAAACCAAGAGCTGCTCCTCCCTCTCCCTCCATGGAACCAGAGGCCAGGTGGGCAGAAACAGAAACTCAAAACTCCCTCCACTTAAGGAGATGCACAAACAGGAAAAGGAAAAGGAGAATGTGGGAAATGTAGTCTCCAGGGTTCAAGATTCTAAATCAACACAAAAGTATATATCTCATAGCAATCCTGTATCAATTAGTAGGCAGTGTAAATTTTTTTTGTCTAAATCTTTTATTTCACTAGTGATACAATTATAGCGGTAATTTTTCCCATTAATATAACAAACAACTCATCTGAAACTTACACTTTTAGAAATTTTCTTAAGTTTTTGCCTGAACCATAAAGAAGAAGAATTTTTAAGATGTTCCTGCTCACTAATGTTTCCTAAAATGTGGCTTCTACAACTAAATCCCATACACTATATTTAATCTGATTAGCACAGATATAATTCAAGAGGCCTATTGCCTCCCCTATTCCACTCTCTAACCTTCAATTAATGGAGATTAAGATCATATTAGTTTGGGGTACAGTTTTGTTTCCCTTAACAACTAAAACATTCAGCCTCCCCAAGACACAATGGTACTTGCTTTGACTACACCTTTTTTTTCAGAGACAACTAAAATCTTCCACTAATATCAAACCAAAGTATATTATTTGCATAAAGATATGTCAAATTAATTCATTTCCATTTGAGTATAGAATTTCAGAAGCACTAAAATATCAAATAAGAATCTTAGAATCACATATTTTTCTAAATCAGGCTTTCTGATACATTGAAACAAAAATCACAGACATTTTTATAGTTATTTAAATACTTCACATACATTTTCTCAATTGAACCTTGAAATAGTTCTAATAAAGGAAATACTATGGATATTATTGTCCCTATTTTTTGGTAAGACAAGATTTTTTGATGATTGGCAAGAAAACTGATATTCAGTGATTATTAAATTAAATGACATATATACATTTTTGAGCATTGTATAAATACTATTATTATTGTTTAAATAACTTTCCATTGCTTATAGAGATGATAAATGTTAGAAATAGAATTCAGCCTCAGGTCTTCTGGACTATGATTTCAGTACTTTATCTGTTTCATCCTGCTGTCATATCAATTGCTAAAATTATTTACTTCTAAATAAATTAAGCAGAAAAAATGAAAGCCTAATTATGAGAATCTATAAAAATTAATCTTCTTTCCCAAATTAATGCTTTAAAACCTTTATATATATTATCCTTATGAATCAAAATGTATAAGCATTTTTATATTCAAAAGGTTTTTATTTACTTTTTTAACTGAATTCCAATATCTCAAATGAATAAGGATGGGAATAATTTTTAAATATGATAGGTGCTCTAAACAGATTTTCTGACCCTTCAGTCTATTAGCATACAATTCCATAAGGAAGAGTTCTGCATACTACTTGATACACCTCACTGGCAGTGGCTGAATTTTCATGATACCTTCTCTTCATGAAGTTAAAGAACTAAAATTAGATGATTATCCTATAAGAACAACATTTTGGTTTGACAGAGAGGACTTAAATTAGGTAATGCAAATAGCAAGGGAAGGCTACACTCCAGTATGACTTTTACAAGTGGGAGGTTAATGAAGAAAGGAAGAGAGAGTTAAAAGAGTTCTAAGGGATATTATAGCTTTGGGGAACAAGGCAGATCCCTTTAACTAGTCTTTTGGCTAGGCTGTCAGAGATATTCACTTGATAATTTGAGTTATAATAGGATTAATATGATGGAGGGAAAATTGACAGAACTTTTTTCTGAATTCAAATGATCTGCATTTCTCTTCCTTCTCTCTTGCCAGTTGGCAAAATGAAAAAAAGATTGATAGAATTGCAAAGTTGAAAGGAATTCCTAATGACATCTATACCCTCATACTCAAAAAGAATGCTTTCCATAGCATCTCCAATAATTAGTCATCTGATCTTCGCTTGAAGACCTCCAGTGAGGAAGAGTACATTGTTATGAAGAAACTCTTCTAATCTTGTTGAGATTTTTTGTTTTTCATATATCAATCTCTAATTGTCCTTATTGCAAATCCATTCATTGATCCTAGTATTGTATTTCAATATAGTCACAAATTTACAAATTAAGGTACTACTGAGAATTGTACAGAATGCTAACCATTATACCATGAGACCTACTGTTTGAATGTTAGAGAGGTTATAGAAGGTATTTGGGCTTTCTGATAGGGTTCAGATTACAAAACTCTTGAATATTTTCTAGTTCTATCATCTATATGTGTGTGTGTGTGTGTGTGTGTGTGTGTGTGTATGTGTCTCTATGGCTAAAGAAGCTAATGAATTCAGAGATCAAAGAGATAAAAAAGTTTAGAATTAGCATGTATATTGGATTTTGCAGTTATATGACATACAGATTAACAGTTAAGGGTGAAATATTTTTCTTGGTTTCCATGAACTGCTGAATAACAAAGCTATATGAGTACATATTATGTACCTTCTACTGTAATGTAATTCTGTTGGGTAGAGACTTACTTATTTAAAATCTCTCTCTCCACCATTGAATGGAATAATATTCTATACAAACAGGTGCTAAATAAATGTTTATTGAATGACACTAATTTAATATACTAGTTCACAATCTAAAATACATTATATTACTTTTCCATACTGTTGCAATGATTTGAGTATGTCAAAGCTCAAATTTGGTCCCAAATAATAATTGTTGAATAAAAGACAGCCAGATTTGCAATTAGATTACATGTGTATATAGATATAGTAGGAAATCTAATGAGTGGAGGGGGAGAATACATTTCTAGAATACATTGAGAAATTATTCAAATTTGTAAGAACAAGTGTCATTCCTCAATAGATATAATGGAAATGAAAGGAAGTATACAGTTAATTCTCTAGAGAAGGAATATTAATTATCAAATAACCATTTAAAAAACTTCTAAATCACTAATAATTAAAGAAATTTAAATCAAACCAGTTCTTAGGTTACTCTTCATACCCACAGATTGCCAGAAATGAAAGAAAATAACAAATGTTGAAGTGGCTAAATAAAAATGGAACCTTAGTGAACTATTGGTGGAAGTATGAATTGGTCAAGTTATTATGAAAAACTATTTGAAGAAATCTCTAAAAAGTTATTTAATTGTGTATGTCTTTTGAAAAAGAAATAGGCCCATACTACCCCAAAGAAATAAAAGAGGGGAAAAGCTGTAATATGTACAAAAATATGTAAGCAGTTAACCTTGAAGTAGATAAAACCTCAAAAAATTAACTGAGATAGAGTGAAATAATCAGAATTAGGGAGATGATTTATATGATGATGACATTATAAAGAAAAAACAACTTTGAAAGACTTTCAATCTTTTATTAATGTAATGAAATGAAAAAGTCCTGATGATGGAGCATTCAATCTACCTCCTGTCTGATTGGTGATGGCCACAGAATGCAAAATGAGACAGACTTTTTGAACATGGTCAATATTTAAATTTGTTTTGCTGAACTGTAAGTATTTATCATTAGAGTTTTGGGGGTGGGAGGGTTATATATTGTTCAAGTGAGTGAGAAAAGCAAGACAAGAATGGAGAATAAAAGAATATAGAGATAAAGAGACCCCCATAATTGAAAGGAGAGATACAGAACAGTCTTTGAATGTTCTTAAAACTAGTATCTGTTCCCAACTAAAGAACTACTTATTTAACTGAGGACTACTATTCTCATCTAATCTATTAGAGCAAATAATAGATGCATTTTGAGCTTCATTAAGGTTTGTTTTTGTCATTTTTGTTAAGATTTATTTATGTAAGCACAACTAAAATCTTTTAAGGAATAGAGTAAAATTGAATATATATATATACATATATATTTATATATAATTGTTGATAAAAATTGTGAATGTGTATAAGATCCAATATTATTAAGTTAACTGTGACTCAATATGCCAAATGTGACATCTATATTTCATAACACTGAATCATCATTGAACTCTTTCCCTTAAGTGCTCGAGAATTTTTTTTTTTAAATAAGTCAACAAGAACTGAGTAGGCCATTCACATGTGAACTTTTAAATAGTGTAGCAACTGATATGAGCAATCTAGATGTCTAAGCTTTTAAATTCTACAAGGATATTCCATTCATTTAAGACTTTGGAATGAAGCCAAATAAGCATTTTAATTATCTCTACCATGTGCCTTAGCATTGTATCTACACTGTGCTGAGCACTACAGATAATAGCTCATTTTATTCTCACAAAACCCTGTGATGTAGATTCTATCATGATACACATTCTAAGTTGAGGAAATTGAGTTATACAGACATTAAGTGACTTACCCAGGTTTACATAGATAATAAGTGTATGGTCTTTTTCCATATAGATCTTCCTAATTCAAAGATCAGTTTCCTCTATCTACTAGTTTCTTTCCAGAAAGTATATGATTCCATTTTATTTTCTTATGACCATTACTTTCAATTAATGAAAATATGTAGCAGATAACATGATATCACACAGAAGAGTGACCTCAAAAACCAAGGAAATAAAGGTTCAAGACTGGACTTTGACACACAGTGACTATCTAATGCCTCTCATTTTGCCTCTCAAAATTCTACACAACTCTTTCAGACTATAAGTTGCAGTAGAGGTGACCAACTACATTTGGTAGAGGGATCTTTTTCAACTGATTTCCCTTAGCAATGAAAAGTCTACTTCTTGTCCCTATCCTTTTTTAAAAACAAATAAGCAAAGAATAAATTCATAGACAAATTATTGAAGATAAAAAGATGAAAAGGAAGGTATTTTGTAATTTGAACTAAGTCTATATTCCAATCATATTAAGCCTTAACTCTTGCCTTTATAATACATTAAAGATTAGAGTGACATACTAAATGAATGCCATCTGTTATGATGTCACAATTTCAGCATTGTGACATTGATGTCAAATCAAAAGGAAAGACAGATGGGATTGGGGGAATGTGAACCACATTAGAATATAAATATTTTAAATAATTAGCAAATGTGGCAGGGACATTTTTAGAAAACAGAAAAGACAAATAGAGTAGGCCTTACACTATTATGGAGTTTTCTTTTGTTCTTAGTTTTCCACTAATTTGAAACATTTGAAAAGGAAAACAAAGTATTTATGTGCCTACTATGGAACTATGATCTGATTGGTAATCTTGTAAATTAATTCTAGTTTATATATGTATTTTAATATTATAAGAATTTGGAAACTACTTTTTGGGATATTAAGCTAGAAGGTATGCTAAAATCCAAAAACCTTCATTTTAGAGATTAAGACAAAGGACCACAAAAGTGAGGAAATTTAGTTAAAATCCAAGAGGTACTCAGCAATGGAAGGATGAAGCCAATCTGGTTACAATTCCACTGCTATTTTTCTTCCTTGAAGTGTCTTAATTTCTGATCTAAATACAAAGTTATAGACCACTAGAAAACTATTTCTTTTTTACCAATTTTCTTTAAAAGTATAACCGCATAGTATGGGGAAAATTAGGTTTAGATAAACATCTTACACCCAAGATAACCATAACCATATAAACCATATAACTATAACTAAGATAAATTCAAAATGGATATATTAAATATAAAGAATAAAATCATAAAAAATTAGGTGAACGTAGACTAGTATACCTGTCAGATCTATGGAAAAGGAAGGAATTTAAGACCAAGCAAGAGACAGAGAATATTACAAAATGTAAAATGAATAATTTTGATTATATTAAATTAAAAAGGTTTTGTACAAACAAAACCAAAGCAGCCAAAATTAGAAGGGAAGCAACAAACTGGGAGAAATATTTTAGAGCAAAATTCTCTAACAAAGGTTGAATTTCCCAAATATATAAGGAACTAAGTCAATGTACAAGAAGTCAAGTCATTCCCCAGTTGACAAATTGTCAAAAAATATGAATAGGCAGTTTTCAGATGAAAAAACTGAAACTATCATGTGTATATGATGGTGATGGAATACTACTATGAAATAAGGCACTATAAACTTGATTTCTGGAAAGCTAGAAATACATCCATGAACTGATGTGGAGTGAAATGAACAGAACCAGGAGAACACTGTACCTACAGACTGAAACATTATGGGATGATCATATGTAATCGACGTTGCTACTGAGCAATGATCCAGGATAATCCTGAAGGATTTATGAGAAATAATGCTATCCACACTGAGAGAAGGAACATATCCCCATACCCAGCTTACTACTCTTTAGATTTCAGGGAATTCCTTTAGATGAGACCCAGAACTCTCTCTTGTTTGAATTATTATCTCACACACAATGGGAGAGTTCCATTATATTGTTTGGTAGATATTCTCATGTGTATACCTTCTCTGATTTTCTATTATGCTACTGATTTGGATACATGGATTCCTTTGCTTTTTGCTCTGTGTGTTCCTTGTGGAACTGTTTCTTGGTAAGAAAGATTCAAACCTCAGATATTTAGAATTTGGGGTCTCTTTAAACCAAGAAATGACAAAGTGATCAGAAGTTACTTTTAATCTGAACCTAGATGAACATTGTTAAAGGGAGCAGATACATACTCCAAGCTCACTACCCTTCTCTCTGAAGAAAAGTAAAGTGGTGGTGTCTGGCCTCCACTTCCTGCTTCCCCTCCTGGCAGGAATGAAAGGCTCTAGAGAAAAGTGGAGAGAGAAAAGGTTAGATATATTTATTCTGCTGCTAGTTGAGCCATAAAATAACAGGCTTTTCCACTGATGATCTTCTACAAAGTGGGCCCATTTCCTCCATTATAAAAATAAAATGTTTTAAATGATTTAACTAGATATGTTGTTAAATAGTGATGAGTAAGTCCCCATATTTTGTTCTAGCAATGATTCCACAGGGTTTTGGAGCAACTATCTGTTGTGAATAGATCATTTCCCTTGACTGGAAACTATGACTCACAATGAATCATGTAGACACAATTGAAGAGAATGTGCCAATTCATAAAAAATACTTATATAAAAATACATATATGAGTATATTTCTAAGATATCCCTTCACTTTTTGTAGTAAAGGAGGAGGTGACATGGTTTCACTTTGGGGAAATATTTGAGAAATGGTATTGGATTTTAGAAGAAGGTATTTGTCCATGAGTAGTATCTTAAAACCTAACTTGAATGCAATAAGTTGGCATGGCTACAACCAGGTTTATTGGAGGTCTTTCCTTATATCTTTGTATGTCTCTTTACTTACTCTTATTTTCTTTACAGTAACTTAAGAGAATTGAAGGTCCCTCCTTCCTTCCTTCCTTCCTTCCTTCCTTCCTTCCTTCCTTCCTTCCTTCCTTCCTTCCTTCCTTCCTTCCTTCCTTCCTTCCTTCCTTCCTTCCTTCCTTCCTTCCTTCCTTCCTTCCCTCCTTCCTTCCTTCCTTCCTTCCTTCCTTCCTTCCTTCCTTCCTTCCTTCCTTCCTTCCTTCCTTCCTTCCTTCCTTCCTTCCTTCCTTCCTTCCTTCCTTCCTTCCTTCCTTCTTTCCTTACCACCTCCCCTTTCTGGATTCCTCTTGAATGCTCTTTTGAAGTAAGAATTAAAGTTACTTCAGATTAAAATGGGTTGTGCTTTCTATGACAAAACAAATATCCAAGGAAAATTAAATTATTTAATCCCACAATTAGATGTTTCTTCTATGTGAAGGCTAGTATCCAGATGCTCAGGAAAAAAAAAAAAGCATTTTGTGACTTTCATCTTTATGTTTGATGTTCCATATACCTAGCCACAAGGGGAAAGAAATCATGTAACATACTTTGGACTATAATTTAGCATGTGGATTAATATTTTTTGAAGTATTTCCAATTCAGCTTTATTAGTTACAAATTTAATAATAATCTGAGACATTCAAATCATTTTCCTCATTAGTTCCTAAAACATTTCTCTTGGGATCTAATACTGAGCTATTTTACGATGATGAGTTTTTTAAAAACTGTTAAGCAATTGTTTTTCTTCAAGTGAAACTATGGCTTAATGCTTTAATTATAATTCAGTAATCAACCAATGAGGAATAAGGTTTTACCTTTTGTACTACTTTAATATTTAACAGTCAGGAATATCTGTTTAACTCTTTTGCCTCTTTGTAAACCTCACAATTCCAATATCATTAAATATTGTAACACTAATAATTTTCCCTTTATTCAAAAATGGTAGAAACTTTAGAGCATCAAGATCCTGTGGAATCTTTTCTTGCTCTTTGCAATTTTTACCAACAAAAAATAATAATAACATTAATTTGTTGCTTTTACTTTTTGGTGTTAAAATAAAGAACTTTTTTAATTTTTCCAATTATTTTATATAAAAGCTAACATGTTCATATATAGTTTGTTATTAAATGTAAAATAATAAAATATTATCTTATTTTTGATCATTTGAAAGAATTACAAAATTATAAAAGCAATTATGAATTTTTAAACAAATTTTATTGATAGCAAATAGAAAACATCTATAACAAATATAAAATAATCAAGGAAAGCTTTCAAAATTAAATTAAAAGTTTGAACAATGAGGAAATTAAATTGTATTAAACTAAAAATAAAAATATTTTTATGGTATATGATATCCTAATTTAATAAAGGAGCCCATTAATGTCTTGATACCAATTTCATTTTTTTCTTTTCATATGAATGATATCTTCATTAAAAAAAAAAATTCAGGAGCAGGTGGGTGGCTCAGTGAGTTGAGAGTCAGGCCTAGAGATGGGAGGTCCTGGGTTCAAATGTGACCTCAGACACTTCTTGGCTGTGTCACTCTGGGCAAGTCACTTAATCCCTATTGCCTAGCCTTTACCACTCTTCTGCCTTAGATGGAAGGTAAGGTTTTATAAAATAAATTCTTGAACTATTTATTTGAATTCTATTATCCATGTGGAAAAAGCTTCCACTTACACGAATTCTAAAACTTAAAAATCTTGAACAATTTTCTAGGGACATGAGGAGTTAAAGTCTCTTGATTACAGCACCATAACTAATGTATCAAAGTGAACATGAACACAGATATTTCTTATTCCAAGGCTGAAACAAAACATGGATGGGTCTTCTCCCTTGGATAATGCTGGATGGCAATTGAATGCAACAATATTGGGCTTTTAAAAGAATTATGAGGATGAAACGCCTCACTTATTACAACAATTTTAATTGTCAGTGCCAACAATGAGAATTGGAAGGTCTACAGTTTTTAAACATAGAAGTTGAGAGTTTCTAAAAAGCAAAAGAAACATGATTTGTCTCCAGAAAAAAAGGGAAATTTAAATTACACTAATTTAATTTGTAGCCTAATTAAGCATGCAGAAACCCAATATAAGTTAACATCTTTCAATCCAATATAGACTATAAAGGAAATTCCAAGTTTCTCACAAATATAAAAATCTCTAGAAAAAGACTGCTATATAAAACAAATGAATATTTAATCATAATACTGTAATTCAACACAATTATTGTTGAAAATGAATAATGATACATACAAATTCATGTAAAGAATATATATATATATATATATGTGTTTGTGTGTGTGTGTGTGTGTGTGTTGTGAAAGAGAGAAATGCCAAAAATGAATGAAAAGACTGGGTTTTGAAGAGCTATCTCAGAAAAAGATGAGATGGAACTCAACTACCATCAGGGGAATGGGATGGAACATTCCAGACAAGCTAAAAGGTGGAGTAGTTGAAAAACTGCTGAGTTCTCTCCTTGGCTTGAAGAGAGAAGGAACAATTCCTTACTGAGATGACAACATATATCCAGTAATCCTTTGCTGAGAAATAGAAGCTCCAGACCATTCATGGGTGATATTATTAGGATAGAGACTTTTCCCTTAGGGGAAGGAAATTAGCCTATCCTGCAGAAGATTCACAAAACCATATGTCTGAGACAAGAAATACCAACATCTTGAGCTCACCAAGACATAAAAATAGTATGGGACTGATTCAAACCCCCTGAAACCAGCTTTAGGAGGGAAAATATGCAGGGACTTCCTGTGTCCTTTACCCTCTTCTATACCTTAACCCTTTACCCAATAAATAGATATTTTGTTTTTATGGAAGACTCAATCATCTTCAATGTGCTAAGAGGGGAATTACAAAATACATCAACTAAAGAAGAGAGAGGGTGAAGGGGATTTTCACTTACCTTTCAGTTCTAGTCAGATCTGACTTCATCGTCAAACATGTCTACCTGGGGGGAGGGAGAAGTGGTGCTACCTTGTCTCTGTTCCCTCTTGCCTAAATATCTGGCCACACATTGGTTCCTTCTTGATTTCCCCACTAGTTTAATGTGTATATATGAATTTGCACTCACATTTCTCTGTAAATATATTCTGTAAATAATTATTTGAATAATTTTAAATTACCTTAATGATTATATAATTATAACAATGATGATTATGTTGATTCTATATTAATTATTAAATATAAGGATATTCATAATTATATGGGTTATTTTCAGAATTACTGGTTATTTTAGTAATTAATAATTATAGATAAACTAGGTGGCACAGTGACTAGAATAGTGATCCTAGAGTCAGGAAAACTCAGCTTCCTGAATTCAAATCTGTCCTCCAACACTTACTGGCTATTTGAGCCTTGTCAAATCATTTAACCCTATCTGCCTCAGTTCTGTCATCTATAAAATGATCTGCAGAAGGAAATAAAAAACCATTCCAGGATTTTTCCCAAGAAAACTCCAAATGGGATGACCAAGAGTAGGAACTGACTGAAAACAACTGGAATACATGCATGTATATATGCATATTTATATCTATAACTGTAACATGGAAATATTCTTTCTGAAGTTTTAAAGAGGGCAAAGGATAAAAATTTTATAGTGTTCCTTTTTTTAAAAAACAGAGTTTTTCATTATTACTCAGATTATTAAGGCTAAGGTTTATTCTTCTATCTATGAAATGTAAATTAAGAACATAGAGGAACATATCTAAAATACAGACTGTATTACTTCTAATTTTAAGCTCTACACAAGTTGCAACTGGCAGTTAAGGAGGTAAAGATGATTTTGGAAGAGATATGAAAAGCTAATCCTGAACATCAAAGACTATCTAACCTGAATAGTCCTTGATAAAAAGAATCTTTAAGGTTAGCAGACAAAAATAGTCAAATAATATTCATCTCAAAATTATTTTTCAACTGAACTTTCATATTTATTTTCCTCCCAGTGTAATGGTGTAACCTTACACTTCACATTTCCCAGTTCAGAGTAGTGCAAAAATAAGTCATTTTATTCTCTGTCTGCCTGTCTTTCTGTCTGTCTGTCTCTCTCTGTCAGTCCTCTCTCTCTCTCTCTCTCTCTCTCTCTCTCTCTCTCTCTCTCTCTCTCTCTCTCTCTCTCTCTCTCTCTCTCTCTCTCTCTCTCTCTCCTCTCTCTCTCTCTCTCTCTCTCTCTCTCTCTCTCTCTCTCCCCTCTCTCTCTCTTTTCTTCTCTGTCTCGCCTCTCTCTGTCTCTGTCTGCCTCTCTCTCTCTCCTCTCTCTTTATCTGTCTCTTTTTCTCTCCTCTGTCTGTCTGTCTCTCTCACACATACACTCCTCTATGGTATAGTGTTATAAAAACTCAAAATGAAATCAAATGCTGTTACATAACATTTTAAATGTTAAATGCATTATTTTGACTATCTGTCCTGTGCTTGCAATGCATATGATTGTAACATGAAATTTAAAAGCTACCAATAGCTGTTTTAATATTTTTTTAATTACACATTTGTTGTTATTGTTGTTTAGTTGAATACTACCCTGGGAGACCTCACTTGGTGTTTTCTTGACAAAGATACTGGAGTAATTTGCCATTTCCTTCTTAGGTGAGCTAACTGAAGGAACCATGGTTAAGTGATTTGTTTAGGTTCACACCGCAATAAGTATCTGAGGTCAGATTTGAACTCATGCAGATGAGTCTTCTTTACCCTATGACTAGCATTCTCTCTACTGAGCTCCCAGTTACCCCATACACTTGTGTAATACTTAACAAACATTTGCTAAATTCCTACTGTAAGCAAGGGACTTTTGATAAAAGGAGAAAATATTTTTTTTTAATCCTGCCATCACTCTCAAAAATTGATTTCAAAATTTCATGATATACTAGTTGAATTTTAGGCCTAGTTACTTAAAACAATTGAAGACTTCAACAGAATAATCTCCCTACTCTGTTAACTAGATATAATGTTTAATAATTAACTCATTTAGTAACAATAAGAAGATATTTAATATAGGTACTAAGATTAGGGAAATGATCTGGTACCAATAATTCAAGTTAATAAAATTTTGTTGTAATTATCTCCTTAATCTCTCCATGTCTCTCACACATACCAGCACACACACAGAGAAGCACACATCAACACATATTCATCATAGAATTAAAACCCTAGAGGTGACAAAGTGAATATAGTTGAAGCCCTCAGTTCAAATCTGACCTCAGACACTTTCTAACTATGTGACCCTTGGCAAGCCACTTAGCTTCAGTCTGACTCAGTTTTCACATCTCTAAAATTGGGATTATTATAGCACCTTTCTCCCAGTGTTGTTCTGATGATCAATTGAGAAAATATTTATAAAATTTTTTGTAAAAATTAAAGCACAATATTAATGTAACTTTGTTATCATTACTAATTTCTTTAAGAAACCTAAATCTTTAAATTAAAATACACTTAAAAAATATTTACCTTCCATTTTAGAATCAATACTGTATATTGGTTCCAAGATAGAGGAGCATTGTATAAATGGAGATTTTGAGCCTTTGGACTTCATTGCCCAGAAGTCCCTTAGTATTTCCCAAAATTCCCTTTTCCTGTGTCCCCTCATTTTGAAAGTGATTGTATTTAAGTGGCTGTAACTCCTATCTCTTTCTCTTTTTGGCCTGCAGCCAGATTGAATTCAGGCAGTTCTTTTGCTCTAGTTATTATTAATAAAATGTTTAAAATATAATACTTAGTTATTGAATATTAATTCAAAAACTCACATTTTGGCTTACCATGAAGGGATTATGAATTCTCAAACATTTTTTGAGCAGATAGCCTTACAGTAAAGCTAGTAAGTTTGCCCGGTTGCTGCCCAACTCGAGGGCCCTGTGGTGGGGTGTGCCTGTGCTCCTTCCCTGTCCTGTTGCATACCGCTACCTGCTGTTTCTCCTGTCCATCTGCTTGACTAGCATTCCTCACCACTCTCCACCCAGCTTGTAGCCTCCTCTTGAGGAGACCAGATCCACCACAAGAGCCTGTCAACCCCAGCCATTTTTTCTACAGAGAGTAATGTATACAAATCTTTCTACCCCAATCCCTTTCCACACTCCACATGTGTTTTTCCCAGCCTGACCTAGCCATTTTTCAGTGTGGAGAAAAGAAACCCCATCCCTTCTAGTTTTCAAGAAGATTTTTTTTAACCTGATCGTGGATTCCTAGTTTAGAAGGCTGTTACTAAAGATTTTTTTTTCACAGGGAGGGCAGTTAGCTCCAAATCAGTAGATTTAAACTCAGTTCTGGGGAATAAGCCTATTTTTTCCATCTTTTTATTGACTCAAAACACCAAGGAGAAGTCTTTTTTCTCTCATATACAAATACGCTATTATTTCCCCTCAAAGTTTTGTTTCTTTCTGTTTACTCAGTAAAGAAACCCAATTCAGCATCTTTCAGGAAAAATGCTATTGCAAAGCATGCTTGAAACTCTGAAGCAACAGTTTGAATTGGTAGAGCTAAAAAGTGCAGTTTGGATCTGCTTAATTTTTTTTTCCTGGGACTTTTTTATTTTCATTGGAGATTTCCCACTTTATTTCCTTCTCCTCAAGAATATGCCACAAGCTAGGCTGCTTATATTACAAACCAACCTGAAATATTTTGACAAAGTTCTAAAAGTCCTAACTGCTCTCAACATGTAGAGTGGAGATTCTGCCCTGTGGTTCTATGAAAAAATTCAGAGCACTTACAAAAGAAATCTAAATGGATAATAAATACTAGGGGAGGGGAAGGAACTTTAAAAGAGAGCTGGTATTTTAAATTTATTCTCCTCCTATAATAGTGAACAAGTCTATTAGGATTGATGAAAAGGATTTTGACTGGCTGCCTGCACTTTCTCATTGGTTTATATTATTGCATTTACTTATTGATTTAAGGTTTATTTTTTTAAAAATTTATCTATTTTAATTTAATCAATATATTCTGTTATGCTGAATCATTTTAAACTATGTTTTGCCTATATTGATCTTTAAATTTGTACCTTTACCTTTGCTGAGGAACAAAAATATCATTGTAAGCCCATGAACATGTTGCCCAAACCATTTTCACTAGAACCGTTGAAGATGACATGTTGTGTTTGTGTATTGTCACATAGATGATGATGGATGGACTTCATCAAAAGCTATATACAACCTTTAGAGAATTTAATAAGCTAAGAATTTAACTGTAATTTTAAGGGGTCTTTAAAAATAATTTTACATAATAGTGACTTCTGATTGAGTTATATTTTATATTTATGTTTATAGCATAAAGCATGTTTATGAGCTTATGAGTTATAAGAGCCACTGTACAATGCTAAAGAAATACAGAGCAACTGCATAGTGCCTATGGTGCACAGGATCAATGAAACCAGATCCAGGTGGGATTGATGCAATTTTGAGACAAGACAAGAGGATTTGAACTTATTTGGGGTTCAAGATTGTGGTTGTTTCACATGTGTTAAAGGCAGGTCTTCCTTATCCCACATTCTACCAAGCATCTCAAATTTGGCCCCTACCTGGCTCCTGTAATCTAGTCCCTTTTCTGTCTTTCATGGTGTGGCAAACTTTATAAAGTCCTGGCTACTGATGAGGTAAATGCATAATTGCTTAAATCATTTTAATTGGGCCCTGATTCAAGGACCTGTTATAGATTTGTTTTTCTTTTACTTTGATTTTTAGACAGAAGACTTTTACATTTTGTATTTCATCTACAAGTTATTTTTCTCTTTTATTTGTATTTTTTCATGTTTTTTATTTTTCTTTTGCAAATTAATGCATGTACCTCATAACTCAGCCATGCATCCCTGAGTGATCCCTGTGTTTGTTATTATTCACCTCAGGGGAGCCAAGTTATTGTTGTGAATTTTGATTTAAATTTGAGCAATTTTAGGATAAGAAACTTGCTGCTTCCCAGAATCCAGAATGTGCCATGAAGATAGATGCCTGCAGAGATCACGTGGTGCACCAGAGGATCCAGAGGGAAGTTTGGGATGTGATGTAAGCATAATTTAGGGTTGTGACCTAATCTAAATTAATTTTGGTCTCCAGGGAATATCCCAAGTAAACTACCCAAGTCAGTTTGGAAATTTATGGTGGTTTAATTAGTATAGAGGGAAATAATTAAGGAGAAGAGAGAGGGAAAGATATAGGATTTCTCCCACCTGGTCTGATCCAGGGGGCATTCAAAGTCCTCCGCCACGAATTCTTTGAAGATTACAGGCTTTTTCTGAGAGGATAATTTTTGGAAGGTAAAGGAGAAAAGTATCAGCCTTAAACTCCAAGAGAGTTCAGAGAAGACGCCTTACCTGAACTAGGTTACTAGGCTTCTTCCAGTATGGTATCAAGGAAAACTCACTGTTAACCTGGACAATAGCTGCTGCCATGCCAAGATGCCGAAACACTTAGCACACTGCCACCAGTCACCTCTCCACTGCCAAAGAAGCTGATGAGAGAAAGTGATGCAAATTATATAGACAGTTTTACATCACTTTCTTACATCTTACATGTACCAATGGTAGCTTAAGCTTGAATTAGGACAGCCCAGGGTTCTGTCACTTGTTTCTGATTTGTCATTTTGCTAGCACATGTCTGCCATAGGCCATCCTCCTAAATACTTAATCCTTAAGTATGGGTGTAGACGTTCCTGTTTTTATTAGAATAAATAGAGTGGAGTGATCTAAAGTTCACAGTGAATTGAACTATGGGGGGTTAAAATACCTTTGTTTTGAATGTATATTCTTATGCCAAAGGGGACTGCCCCCAAATTGGCTTTTTGTCAACCTAGTAATTATTGGTTTTGTTCACTTTTCCTTTTATCCACAAATTATTGCAATCTTTAGGTTGATTTTCCTTGATCCTTTTGGGGAAACTGATTTCCCAATAGGATCACGGGAGGGGGTAATGCATAAATGGAAATTTTGAGCCTTTGGACTTCATCCCCCAGAAATCCCTGAGTATTTCCCAAAATTCCTTTTTCCTGCATCCCCTGTGTTTTACATGATTGTGAGGGTAGCCATCGGGTTGTAGACCCCTGGTGAACCAGGGCTTTGCTCACCCAGCATGTGAAGACTGTAACAAGGGAATCACTTTAAAAGACTGATATATATTAATTTAAGGTCACCAAGGAATCAGCTATGTAATTCCTAAATGAAAAACTCAAGTCAGCCGTCAGCCTTTTTTGGAGTTTAATTACAATAGGAGTAAGAAAGGAATTAGAGATAGAGAGAGAGAAAAAGGGAGAGAAGGGAATAGGGCTTAAATACCCCTTCTGTTTAGGCTGGGCCAAAAGGCCCAAGCCCTTAGATAGCTGGGGCAAAGAAAAGAGACCAGTCCCTATTACTCACGTGTCCAAAATGGAGAAACAGTCTCAGGGGCCCCCACCTTCAGCTTCCTTCAGAGCAAGCCTTCCCCAAACCCAGGAACCACACCGACCAAAACCTCAACCCCCTCCAGTCTCCAGACCCTCCTATCTTTAAGGACACCATCCAAGTTGCCTCCCCTCAGTCCTCACATCTACCAATCACTCTTCATCAATTTCCCTGTCAATGGAGACTCTCGCTTAACCCAGGACCGCCCAGAGGTTTCTGGCTTTTGCACATGTCTGTTGAAGGTCATATTTTTCAAATGATTAAATCTTTACTCCTTTGCTACAGCCCTTTCTAAATCCTGTTAACTTGAGTATGGTAGAGATTGGAATAATTAAATTTTGATCTAGGCTGCAGCCCTTACTCAATCCTATTAGGACTGAATAGGGTGGAGTATCTCCATTGTATCAATTCTAAAATCAATCAAGACTCAAAGAAATTCCTGTTCTATGCTTAAGCATAGGTCAAAGTCCTTTCCATTGTTCAGCAAAGGGTTTCTGTCCTAAAGTAATCTTAAGAAGGGAAGAGAAGGAACCTCCCATGCCAATGGGGTTCCCATTCCAATAGACTATCAGTAAGAAATTTTCCAAGTATGAAATATCCCAATGGTGAAATTTCCAACATTTATAAGTCTAAGGAAATTTGAGGTTTACAATCCCCCCTGATGATCATTGGGAGACTAGTCTCCCCATTGATCATTTAACATAATCATTTTGTAGTTCTAAATTCACTTCTAACTAAAGATATACACAATATTCAATTTTCTAGGAGAAATTAGAATAGTGAGAGAGGAAATAGAAAAGAAAAGAAAGCAAAACCAATGTTTGCTAGGCGCATTGACAGAAAGCCAAATTAGGGGCAGTCCCTTTTGGCATAAATGTTACAATAAATGTTCAATCAAAAGTTCAGTCCAATCAATCACATCCAAAGTTCATTCTTGATCTTCTTGATGAAGTGTAGGTTTTTGGCATCTTTCTGCTACAGTTCATTCTCTGGATATAAAAGTTTCAAGCTTCTTTCTTGAAGATCTTTTCTCGAACAAAATCAAAATCTTTGAAATTTTTTATAACAGTAAAATCTTAAACAAAAGTCTTGGATTTTTATAAAAATAAAATCTCAAACAAAAAAATTCAAAAATTCTTAGATTTTAAATTAAAATACAATCCCCCCTGAAGTAAGTATTAAAAAAAATATATCAAGTTTAGCTCAGAATGCAATGTTCAGTTATGGGGTTGCATGTGTCAATTATCAAAAGAATAGAAAAATAATCAAAAACATAAGAAAAATTCAAAATAGACCTTGTATAGGTCCAGTTTAAAGTAATTTCTATCCCACAAGTATGTAGGACAGAATGCAGTAATATTTCACTTAGCCATTTGTAGCCAAGACTACAGGAAGTTGCCATAATATAAGAAGGAAAGAATTAGAATTCTATTTTGATGGGGAAATGTCATTCCCTTGTCTGATTTTTACCTCAGGGATATAGGGAGCCAGCATGATAGTCAAGCTTTGTACTTGTTTGAGTATTTTGAAAAGAGTGTAGATACAAGGAAGTCCTACGACTTAAACATAAGTTAAGCATCGCAACCTTGAATCTCACTTTAATATTTCATGTGTGCTCTATTGGCACTATTCAGGTTTAGTCTGTGCTCCTTGTTTTTATCCCTTTTCCTGGAATCAGACACAAACATTAATCACAGTCCTATAATATTTTATCAATAAATGGCAGGTTCACATAGTTTAAAGCTTTTAGGCATATATTGATATTATAGCAAGAGTATATATATTAACTTGTATTACTGCAGGGAAAAATAATATTAATATTAATTATGTGTACCTTCAGTACAAAACATGAGAAAAAAATCAATTATTCTGATAAAAAATAAAAAGAAATAAGAAAAAATAAGAAAAAATCAGTAATTCAATATATTCTTGAAAAAAAAACAGCATCCATTTGTCTATGGATTATTATCTCCAATTCATATGATAAGATAGAGTCACAATTCATATGATAGGATAGAGTCAATCAGTCTCAGCAGAAGATGCTTTCTTCACATGTGAGCAGTGAATCCAAGAGTCTCTTTCTCCAATCTTTATAGATGTTGGAGTAGTTAATAATATTTGGAATGGTCCTTCCCATGAAGGTTCAGTTGCTCCAGTTCGCTTGAAATTCTTGATATAAACTTTATCTCCTGGGTTCAGGTCATGCAGAGAAAAGTCTAATGGTCCAGCTTGTACTGCAGCTCCGGATTCATGAAGTTCACGTAGTTTGTGCTGTAACTCCTGTATATAGGAAGCAATAGTAATATCTCCCCCTAATAGCGATGTATAAGCCGGGGAGAAAGGCTTAGCCTGTATAGGAGGATGTCCAAAAAGCATCTCAAATGGTGAAATATTTAAGTCTCCTCTAGGCCTGCTTCTAAGATAAAATAGGGCCAGAGGGAGAATTTCAGGCCATTTTAAATGGGTCTCAGTGTATAATTTGCCAATCATAGTCTTAAGTTCTTTATTCATCCTCTCCACTTGGCCTGAGCTCTGGGGGTGATATGGAACATGGAATTTTGGAGTTATCCCCAAGCAAGAATATATTTGATTTAAGACAGAATCGGTAAAATGACTCCCTCTATCGGAGTCAATACGTGCTGGTAGGCCAAAACGAGGAATAATTTCTTTTAAAAGTATCTTTGCAACAAAATCTGCTGTGGCTCGGGTCGTAGGAAATGCTTCTGGCCATCTGGTTAGTTGATCTACAATTACTAGACAAAATTTATAACGTCCAGCCTTTGGCATTGTTATGAAATCTATCTGTAGATGTTCAAAAGGTGTGTAAGCCAGAGGACGTCCCCCAAAGGCTTTTCCACAATATACATGTTGGTTATATGCCTGGCAAATAGGACAGGCTGAACATACTTTAGAGGCTACAGTAGTTATACCAGGGGCTATCCATACTCTCTTGACAGAGTCCACGATGCCCTGGGTGCCAAAATGACCATTTTTATGAATAGATTGGCAAATTTGGTTATAGAAACTTCTAGGGAGCAGGGGTTTTCCTTCAGATGACACCCATACTCCATTAATTTGTTTTGCTTTAAATTTTTGTTTCCATTTTTCCACTTCCTTTTCATTATAGGAAAGTGATAAATTTAAATTATCAGTGGTTGTTAATGTTAAAATTAATCCAGGTCCTTCTATGGCTGCTAGTTTTGCAGCGGCATCTGCTCGGTCATTTCCTCTAGAGACAGGGTCAGAGCCACCTGTATGGGCAGAGCAATGAACTACAGCTAGGGCTTTAGGCAGTTTGAGAGCAGAAAGAACTTCATTAATAATTTCTGCATTAGCTATGGATTTTCCAGCTGAGGTTAAAAATCCTCTTTGGAGCCATAGCATCCCAACTGAGTGACAAATGCCGAAAGCATATCTAGAATCTGTATAAATTGTTGCCTTTTTATCCTTGGCAATTATACAAGCTTGTTTTAGAGCTATGAGTTCTGCTCCTTGAGCGCTAATGTTAGAAGGTAGTGAAGCTGATCATTCAGTGGCAAATTCTGAGACTACGGCAGCTCCAGTGTAATGTATGCCATCCCTCATAAAAGAGGAACCATCGGTAAATAAAATCAGATCTGCATTGTCTAAGGGAGTGTCCAAGAGATTATCTCGAGGCTTTTCTGCCATGGACACTAATGTTTCACAGTTATGTAGTGGTTCTCCTGAAGTAGGTAAATCTGGAAGCAAGGTGGCAGGGTTAAGAGTTGAACAGCGTTTCAAGGTAATATTTTCACTATTTAATAAGGTTATTTCATACCTTGTAATTCTCTGATCTGAGAATGCCTGTGTTCTATGTTTTACCAATAATGCTTCAATCTCATGTGGGCACATTATTGTTAATGGACATCCCAATACTAAATCAACGGTTTTTGTTACTAGTAAGGCTGTAGCAGCTACTCCTCTAAGGCATGGTGGTGCTCCTGCTGCTACTGGGTCTAGCTGGGCTGAATAATAAGCAACTGGACGCTGAGAAGGCCCCAAAGTCTGAGTTAAAATGCCTGAGGCTACTCCTCTTCGCTCATGCACATATAAAGTAAATGGCTTGTTGTAATCTGGGATGCCTAGAGCAGGGGCAGACATGATAGCCTTTTTCAGATCTGATAGAGCTGACAAGTGTTCAGGCTCTAATTTGAGGGGTTCAGGAACCAAATCCTTTGCTAATGCTATAAGGGGTTTAGTGATTTCCCCATAGCAAGGAATCCATTGTCTACAAAACCCTGTTGCTCCTAAAATTGCTCTCAGCTGTTTCTTAGTGGTAGGAGCACTCAATTTTTGAATGTTCTCAATTCGTTTTGGAGAAATATAACGAGCACCCGCAGTCAAGATGAATCCCAAATATTCTACTTTTTGGAGACACCATTGAACTTTATCCTTAGAGATTTTATGTCCTCTTTTGTGCAATTCCAAAAGAAGGTGTTTGCTATCTTCTTGACATGTTTTTGCATCTGTTGAAGCCAAGAGTAGATCATCTACATATTTGATTAATTTGCTATTTTTAAATGTTATATTGTCTGTGCCTTGGCTCAAAATTTGCTCAAATAAGCTCGGACTTTCGACATAACCCTGTGGCAGCCGACACCAAGTATATTGTGAGCCCTTCCAAGTGAAAGCAAAAATATGCCTGGAGTTTTCATGTATTGGTATGGAAAAGAAAGCTGAACACAAGTCTACTACTGTAAAGTATGTAGCTGTGCTAGGAATAGATGAAATAATAGTATGTATGTTAGAAACTACGGAGTGTCTCTTTATAACATGATTATTCACTGCCCTTAGATCCTGTACGAATCTATAGATGTGCTTGCCATCGGGTCCTTTTTTTGGTTTTTTAATTGGCAGGATGGGCGTGTTGTATTCAGATTTGCAAGGGATTATTATTCCCTGTTCTATTAATGAGTTAATAACTGGTGTAATACCCTCAATTGCCTCCTTTGAGAGGGGATACTGAGGGATAGAAGGAGGTGGGCTAGATTTAGTTTTTATCTGCACAGGAACAGCAGATTTAAGTAAGCCTACGTCAGAAGAAGATGTGGCCCAAAGAGACTCCGGTATATCTTTAGGTATTTCAAAAATGGAAGGTTCTTTTGCCTCCTGGTTTTCCGAGAGAAGTACAGGGAGTAAATTTAAAGATTCCTCTGGTACTTCTAATGATAATGAGCCATCTGGGGAGCAGGTTATTGTGGCTCTGAGTTTGCATAGAAGGTCCCTCCCCAGCAAATTTAAAGGGGAGTCAGGCATCAAAAGGAAGGAGTGTTGTACCTCTAGGGGTCCTACAGACACCATTCTAGGAGGAAGTCTTTTAACTCTTTGGGTTATTCCTGATACTCCCATTACATTCTCTGAGCCAATAGAATAACATTGTAAATCAGGTGTTCTCTTTAATACAGACCAGGAAGCTCCAGTGTCTAATAGACAATCATAATAGGTGTTACCCACTTTTAAGATAACATGGGGTTCATTAGTATGGGGAGGGCAGTGGATAGGGACAACGGGTAGTAGGACATCAGGGTCTGGGAAATCAAAGGTTGTATCCTCTGATTCCTGTGCCCCAGCCCCCCCCCCCGGGCACCATCATTGTGTTTGGGATATTCCTTGGGCACCCCCCTGAAGGGTACCTCTCTGAGGGTCATTAGTACCTCGAGTAATTTTTGGACGAGCGCCATTTCTCATATATTGTTGAGTATTATCATTAAAATTTTCTTCAATTTGAGCATTGTCATTAAATTCCCAATTCCTATTTCTATAATTCTGGTTTCTAAAGTTCTTATTTCTATATTCATTATAGTTATTTCCATAGTCATTATTATAATTTCTAGAATTCTGGTTTCTATAACCATTATCATCATTTCTATAGTTATTATTTCTAAAACCATTATTAAACTGTGTATTCCTTCCAAACATCTTAAGAAAGGTTCTACATTCCATCATTTTGTGGCCCTTCTTCTCACAGAAGTGGCAAGTAATGGATTGATAATTGGATTTCTGGAGAGGGGCAATTGTCGTTGGTTCATTATCATGCCCACTTTCTAATTTAGTTATCCTATCTATTAAATATCTTATTTTTTTCTTCATTTCCTCCATGTCATCATTATTTTCTTTCTCCTTTTCTTCGTTACCCTTAAAAACATATATAGCTGTTTTTCGCAATTCTTCAAGGTCCATATCTGACCATCTTGGGCATTGTGTTTTAAAATAATTTTTAATTACTTTGCAAGAATTGTTTACAAAGATTCTTCTAACTTGTCTTAAACTATTCTCTTTATTTAAGTCCCAATCTAAGTATCTGTCCCCAAACTCGATAATTCTGTCCATAAATCTGGAGGGTGTTTCGTTTTCCTTTTGCTTAATTTTTTCCAGTTCCATCCACTTATCTATACTGTCTGCACATTCCTTCATGGCCGTGAGGATGGCCTCTCTACAATGGTATAGTTGTAGATAGTCCTCAGGATTATTATAGTCCCATTCGGGATCCTGAGATGGCCAATGTGCTGCATTACGCCCCCGGGTTTTGTTGACATGAGCAATTATTTTATTTTTTTCACGTTCACTTAAAAAAGCCTGTAGTAAGCTCTCAACGTCCTTGTAAGACGGATTATACTGAAAAAATATGTCTCCCATCTTTTTTGTTACTAGAAAAGGATCTTGTTCATATGTGGGGATATTTCGTGTAAATTCATTTATTTCTTGGGGAGTAAACGGTATCCTATGTCTTAAAGTCACCACATCCCCATTTCGTCCTATTTCAGGTACTTCTCTTAGAGGAAACAGGCCTCTAGTTGGATTTTGCACCTGTGGGTCAGTTTGACAAGGACAGGTTTCTCTAGGAGGACAAGATCTCCCTTGCATTGGAATTTGGTTTTCTGTAGGAGAAGGAACATGAGAAGCTGGGATTGCAGGGGAAGGGTTTTGGGGATTAAATTCAGACAAGATTTGCACTACACGAGAGAAGCAGTCTGTTAACTGGGCTATAGGGAAGGTGTTTTCCATCTCTATTTCAGGGAAGGAAATTTCCTCATTCAAAGGTTCAGAAACAGGTCTGTTTCTGGTAGAGTGGTTGTTTGCCAATTGATCCTGTAAGAAACTTTTTAGATCTTCTAATTGGGCTTGCATTTTATCCTCAATTTTTCCTATTTTATCTTCCATATTTCCCATTTTATCCTCAATATTTCCTATTTTATTCTCAAGTTTTTCTATTTTATTCTCAATATTTCCTATTTTATCCTCAATTTTTTCTATTGTATCCTCAATTTTTTCTATTTTATCCTCAATATTTTCTATTTTATCCTCAATATTTTCTATTTTATCCTCATTTTTTTCTATTTTATCCTCAACATTTTCTATTTTATCCTCAATATTTTCTATTTTATCCTCATTTTGTTTTATTTTATCCTCATTTTGTTTTATTTTATCCTCATTTTGTTTTATTTTATCCTCATTTTGTTTTATTTTATCCTCAATATTTTTTATTTTTTCATCTCTAAATATAGTATTGAGGAGTACAAAAATGACAGTACCTATTAATATAAAAATTTGGAGGTATCCTTCATTCCTCAATGCCCCTACTTCTTCAGCTGCCATATAATTGTCAAAGAATGTAGTACTCATTTTTATATATATATTTTGTAATTTCACAAAACACGTGGGGAGCAGGGCAAAGCAACAAACTTTCCACAGGGTTTTTTTTTTTTAATGCAGGAAGTTGTTCCTTAAGGGAAAGGATATTTAGAAACAGTTCTTCCAGCCAGGACTTTAGAGTCCTGTTGCTGAGATTTAAAACAGCTGTTTTCTGTCTATCAGAGTCACACAGCTGGGAAGTATCCTAGGTCCGATTTGAACCCAGGACCTTCTGTCTCTAGGCCTGGCTCTCAATCCGCTGAGCTACCCAGCTGTCCCTTAAGATTAAAGGGAAGAAAAAGAAAAAACTGCTGATTCCAATTTAACTTAAGGAGAAAAGAGAAAAAGTTTTTTTATACTCACGTGTTCTAGCAGCTGTGTCTTTAAGCCAAGTTTTTTGTTAAAAAAAAAAGGACTAAGTGGTGAAACAGTATAGTAAAAAGGCAAGGAATTTCAAAAGTTTTATTGAGAGGATTCTTTAGACTCCCGTGTGGTCAGCCACAATGTAACAAGGGAATCACTTTAAAAGACTGATATATATTAATTTAAGGTCGCCAAGGAATCAGCTATGTAATTCCTAAATGAAAAACTCAAGTCAGCCGTCAGCCTTTTTTGGAGTTTAATTACAATAGGAGCAAGAAAGGAATTAGATATATATATATAGAGAGAGAAAGGGGAGAGAAGGGAATAGGGCTTAAATACCCCTTCTGTTTAGGCTGGGCCAAAAGGCCCAAGCCCTTAGATAGCTGGGGCAAAGAAAAGAGACCAGTCCCTATTACTCACGTGTCCAAAATGGAGAAACAGTCTCAGAGGCCCCCACCTTCAGCTTCCTTCCGAGCAAACTTCCTCAGAGACCAGGAACCACACCGACCCAAAAAAAACTCCACCCCCCTCCTCGAGTCTCCAGACCCTCCTATCTTTAAGGACACCATCCAAGTTGCCTCCCCTCAGTCCTCACATCTACCAATCACTCTTTATCAATTTCCCTGTCAATGGAGGCTCTCGCTTAACCCAGGACCGCCCAGAGGTTTCTGGCTTTTGCACATGTCTGTTGAAGGTCATATTTTCAAATGATTAAATCTATACTCCTTTGCTACAGCCCTTTCTAAATCCTGTTAACTTGAGTATGGTAGAGATTGGAATAATTAAATTTTGATCTAGGCTGCAGCCCTTACTCAATCCTATTAGGACTGAATAGGGTGGAGTATCTCCATTGTATCAATTCTAAAATCAATCAAGACTCAAAGAAATTCCTGTTCTATGCTTAAGCATAGGTCAAAGTCCTTTCCATTGTTCAGCAAAGGGTTTCTGTCCTAAAGTAATCTTAAGAAGGGAAGAGAAGGAACCTCCCATGCCAATGGGGTTCCCATTCCAATAGACTATCAGTAAGAAATTTTCCAAGTATGAAATATCCCAATGGTGAAATTTCCAACATTTATAAGTCTAAGGAAATTTGAGGTTTACAAGACTGCTTTGGCTGAACAGACGGAAGAAACCAATTAGAAGGTTCAATGGCTGAGATGGCGACACAGCAAAGCACTGTGGAGTGCTTAGGGCGTGTTGGAGCACAAAAGACAACACGGCCATCCAATGCAGTTGAGGAAGTCTCCAGGTATAAAGATTTTTTCATGCCACTGGACCCAGGCTTCCAACGCCGAGAGAGTGGGACTGTCTCTGTGCATTGACTTTTCCACTTAAATCTCCTTCATGCACAAGTATCTTTGTGCACACTCATCTATACACCATAGATGAAAACGCACAAAGACAATCGTCATCCTTGGTTACTGAGAGACTACTACTACTATTTAAGCGACTATAACTCCTCCCTCTTTCTTTTTTTGCCCTGTTACCAAGCTAAATTCAGGCAGTTCTTTTTATCTAATTATTATTAATAAAATTTTATAAAATATAATATTTAGTTATTGATTATTAATTTTAAAACCCACAGCAATAAGTACTAGGCAATGGGGGTTAAGTGACCTCTTTAGTGATATAGCTAGGAAGTGCCTAAGGTCAGATTTGAACCTGACTCAAATCCACTGAACCACCTAACTGCTACCAAATGAGGTTTTAAAAAATAAATGACTTTCTAACTTTATTTATATCCAAGTACTTATTTGATTGATTCATAAAACTAGCACATAGCTCTTTATCTTATTTATGTCAAAGCCAAACAACAACCCATTGAGGTGGATATTATAATTTTATTTCTATAAATAAGGAAATTGAGACTCAGAGAGCTTCATTCACTGTCCTATGATGTACAAATAGAAAATGGTGGAGGATATAGGACTTTGACTCAATTACCTTTAGATTGAATACCCCTCCTCCTTCTTCTTCTTCATCAAAGGCTCTCTGGGTCTATGCTGCAAAGATTTGGAGTTGGAGATAACCCAGAGTAATTTTTTGTTGCAATAAAAGATTTGAGAGATAGTGACACAATTACCTCTCATAGAGTCAGGAAGACTCAAATTCTAACCAGTCAATGACATATACTGGCTCGGCAACCCTGGGTAAATGACTTCACCTCTCAGTATCTCAGGCAATTAATCCTAAAAATGGCAGAAGAGGTGCTAATCTTCACTGGTAGAAAGAGTTTCTTCAGTGGTAATTTCCTACCATAATGAAAGCACAGGACTGGCTCATTGGATCAGAGATTCAGAATAGGAAGGGTATTTAGAGGCCATTGACTCACAACCTTTAATTTTACAGAAGATAAATCTAGAACCAAGAGGTTAAATTATCATTATTATTATATTGTAGGCTTCTTAAGACATGGACTTAGCACAATGCCTTTCACATAGTAGGCACTTAACAAGTTTTTACTGGATTGAATTGAATTAAGAGCCTTATCAAGGTGACATTGGTATTACGCATAAGAGCAGCAATGAACTCAGATCCTCTGACTCTAAAGCTGATGTCCTTTACACTTTGTAGGGGAAAACAAGAGTTGTATTTTCATAGTCATTTTGTCACCTGTTTTTTTTTTCTTTTGTTTCATGTTCATCAATAGCAGCTACCCAAGAAGGGAGGCTGCCTTTTTCAAATATCTCTTTCCCATAATGAGAAATCATTTAATGTTTTGTGCTAAGAAAACCAAAGGAAATGAAAAAAAAATCTTAGGTGACTCTTTTTTGTAGGTACCTCACAGATACAGATTTTTTTTTTATTCAGTTATAAGTTGGAATCTCCAAGAATATAAGTTCTTGGCAAAGATACAGGAGTGGTTTTCCATTTCTTTTACCAGCTCATTTTACAGGTGGGAAAAATAGGAGAAATAAAGTTAAGTGGTTTGTATAGGGTCACAAGTATGGTGACTAGTAAGTATCAAGGCCACATTTGAACTCAGGGAGATGAGTCTTCCTGACTCCAGGACTAGTACTCTATCCACTGAGCTACCATGTACTCCACACATTTGTATAACAATTAATAAAAATTTAGCAGGTGTTAAGTTGAATTTTTAGAAGTTTCCTTCATCAGACATTGCATTTATGAATATAACCTTGAATCATATTTTAAAAAGAAAAAAAATTGGACTATGTGATCCAGAGCTAAGATTTTATGAAAAGATATTTTTAATTTCTATTTAGTTTTTTAATGCATTTTTCTGGAAGAGAGAAGCATAAGGTAAAACAGGTGGTTCTTTATTTTAAAAGGACAAGGACCACAAAATGTTATTAATTCAGTTGGAGGAGGAAGTATTTAAAATACTTAAATGCCATGTTATACCCTAGGAAAAGAACAAGTAGGAAAAGAGAAGGGACTATTTCTTAAACTAGAAACTAATTATAAGACCTATGAAGAATTGTGCAAAGTAGATACTTCATTTCCTGTTCCTTTGTACAGTCATAACTTCAAGAATAAACTTTTGTAAACTTTAGAGAAACACATAATCAAAACATATAGTCCAAAGAAAACATGACAGAGAAATAGAGAAAATATAAAAGAAAAAATAGAGAAAACAAGTATGTCAGTCATTCAATCATGTTACTGATTGTAACAATGAAGATACTTAGTCTAACAAAATCAGGGATGTCTTGGGAACTTTACATTATTCCTCCTTACTTTGTCTAACAAAATCAGGAATGTTTATAACCATACTT
Organism: Monodelphis domestica; assembly: GCF_027887165.1. NCBI lineage: Eukaryota > Metazoa > Chordata > Mammalia > Didelphimorphia > Didelphidae > Monodelphis > Monodelphis domestica. The sequence continues at coordinate 474,454,696 of NC_077228.1, forward strand.
AAGGATTAAGTATTTAGGAGAATGGCCTTTTATAGAGAAAAAATGACAGATCTGAAACAGCTGACAGACCCCTGGGCTGTCCTAAGTCAAGCTTAAGCTACCATTGGTACAGATGAGATGTAGGAAAGTGATGTAAAATCGTCTATATATTTTGCATCACTTCCTCTCATTGCTCTCTTTCCCAGGAGAGGTGGCTCTGGCTGGTGACTTCCTGTGAGCAGGCTGAGTGCAGTTTGATCCTGGAACTTGAGCCTGAAGGAGCTCCCTCAGACGGCTTCCTTGAGACAGTCACATGGTGAGTGATAAAACTGACTCCCTTTCTCTTGGCTCTAAGGGGAGGCCCCCTTGGCCAAGGCCTTGAACTCCTGCCTGGCTCAGCCTAAGTCAGAGAAGTTTAAATTAACTCTTTCTCTCTTTCTTTCTTAATTTCTTCCCTCTATATTAATTAAAATAACCATAAACTTCCAGCTGACTTGGGTATTTCATTATGGGATTTCCTTGTCAATCAAATTAATTTAGGTCTTAAGTCACAATGCTAAAATTATCCTTTCTAATCATCAAGGATTGTTTACATTTTTACTATTTTCCAGACATTCTATTAAATGTTGGAAATACAATAAAAGACCAAAACAGTCTCTGTCCTCAAAGAGTTCACATTTTAATGGTGTGTGTGTGGAAACATAATTAAACAGTTGCATTTATATATATATATATATATATATATATATATGTGTGTGTGTGTGTGTGTGTGTGTGTATATGTATATATATGATATTTGTATATATACATATATTCAAAATAGATGGAAATTCATCTCAGAGGAGAAAACATGAGTAACCACCTTCCACATCTTACAGACTAGCCTTTTGTGATACAAGAATCCCAACGAATTAGGCACAAAACCCCAGGGTGATTAGCCCAAACTTTATCAATGGCTTTACAAGAATCCCCTAAAGTTAGTGCTTGGTAACAGACTACAAGCAAGCATGGGATTTATATGTTTATTTTTATTTTTATAAACTGTATAAGGAGGGAGCAGGTTGAAAAAAAACCAGAAGAGTTAGGAAAGAAATAACAGAGTGTGTAAATGTGCAACCAAGGTGGAGTTGACTGCCAGCCACACTTCATTCTTGACCTAGGGAGAATATTTTAGTTTCTTGCTCCTAAATGCAACTGGGGTCCATTTAATAACCAAATATCCTTTCCATAACCATAATCTGTAAACACATACCACCAAAGTTGGGATTTGAGCTGAGCTTTGAAGAAAATCAAGGAGTTTCACAGTTTTGGAGGTTAGTAGAAAAGCATTTATGGCATGGGAAACAACCAGTACAAAGACATGATGCTCTTGGAAAAGGAGCTAAGGGCCAAGCAATGAAAGCTACAGTAGAATGATAAATGATAAAATTTAATAAAACAACATATGTAAATATGCATAGATCATACTGAACTGAAAATGGGTTAAAATATATTTGTAAATTGCTGTTTTTGTCATGGGTACCTTGGAGTTGTCCTGGATCTTTGCATTGTGATAACAATTAAGTCAGTTACAGTTGATCATAGTACTTTATTTTACATTATCCTGATTCTGCTCAATTCACTTTGTATAACTTAATATGTCTTTCCAGTTTCCATTAACTAATCTTAGCAGACTTTCTATCACACTTAGCAAGGTGTCAAGGAATTAGATGAAAATATCCCTTCATCCATGCTTGATATATTTCTCATTGTAAGAAAAAATCCATAGTTTATTCTGGGATTCAAATTAAAACATATTTGTTTATATGAATTCATTTTTTAAACCGTTACCTTCCATCTTGGATCAATACTGTGTATTGGTTCCAAGGCAGAAGAATGGTGGGCTAGGCAATGAGGGTTAAGGGACTTGCCTAGAGTTACATAGCTAGGAAATGTCTGAGGTCAGACTTAAACCCAGGACCTCCTGTCTCTGGGCTCTCAATCCACTGAGCCACCTAGCCACCTCAATAATTCATTTTAATGTCAAAATTACATGACTGAAGGATTTTTTTTAAGATTACAATATTTGTTGAGTCTAATTCTCCATAGTTAACTAATTTCACCGAGCTGGGAAAGAGGTGAGAAATAATTTGCTTGACCATTTATAGAGTCTTCTTGGCAATGAATGATAAAGTAAATTCATTAAGGCTTTTCTTTACCAATTGTTACTTTTTAGAAATGGATTATAGCAACGAAGTGGAGCTCATGCTTCTATTCTGATCTGCCTGTTGCCAAAAGCAGTAGTCCAAAGGGACTGGTTTCTTCAGGCCTTTGTTTGCAAGAAAACATAAGGCTACATGATACAGTTATGTTTCAATTAGATATCAAAGTAATTCAAAGTCATTAGATTATTGTAGACCACACAGTGCTCTTATGAAGTTCTTTCTGAAGACAGTGTCATACTAAATCCCCTAAAATATATTGACTTTGCCAGTCTTAGTGCACATGGTAGCTTTTCCATTCTGGAACCAAATTGTTTCATGTAGAGATTAACCCAGTGATCCTGTACTTGAAAGGGAATGCTCTAGGACTTCATTCATATTCAAGCCTCGGTGATCTATTGGGAGAGGGTAAGTATTCCATACTAATAGCCAAGCAATGAAGCTTAGAGTAGAAATGGAAATGATAAACAGCCAGACATGTAACTACTTGGCTATTACACTAAACTGAAACTGGGTTAAATGAACATATTATATTCATTTAGCAGTTCTATAGGGGAAAAGAAACCATTTATCTGACCATGTAGATACATTTTTCTCAAAATGATAATAGCCTTTGTTTTATTATTACTTTGTATCTATAGTTTTAGAGGTATAACACATTTCATGAATTGATATTTATGATCATCTTTAAATAATATTCAAGGAGACACGTTCTTCTTACTAAAAAAGCTTAAGATAAAATTAAGATAAAATATACATGCTATTCCAAGTTGTAATGCATCACTTAATTAGGGAGAAACTTTAACTCTGTGAGTAATCTATAATATCATTTAATAAATATTTATAAATTACAAATCTGGATACAGAAGGGACTTAAGGAATCATATTTTCATTAATAGAAAGATTAAATATTACCACTAGGCTTCAAAGATTTCTGATTTTTTAATCAGTCTTTTTTTTATCCTGTCATTTACATCAATGAGAACTACTCTAAGACTCAGAGTTTTATTTTGTTTTTCTTTTCAAGAATAACTTATGCAATATAAATATTAATCCTTTAAAATCCTGATATCCTTATCATGTGTTTATATCTAGCTTGTGCTGCCCCCTTTCCTAATCCTTTTTTTAATTCCTTTAGAACTTGTTCCATTCTACATATCAGAATTACTATGACTGGAAAATTCTTTACCTTGAGGTCAATATGAGTATAATCCTCTATTAACACAGGGAGGCTGACTCTTGAACAACAGAAGTACAGACTGTCTTTGGGCTAGTTCATGGACACATTAAAGGTTGGTATTAACTTCCAGAACTTCAATTCCATTAGTAATATTTTCAAAATCTTTCAGTATAGTGAGAGATTATGTGGACACTAGAAATAATTAAAACTCTTAGAGGGCTATTAAAATTATGTAGAAATAGAGAGAAAAAGAATAATTTCATTAGTTGAAGGAAATCCCAAATGAGCAAACAGCCACTATCATTGCAGATTTGTACCTACTCTGAAATTTTAGGTGTTAGAAAACTTCCAAAATGACTAATAAGTCAGATGACTTGCCCAGATTGATAGCCAGTATATTCAGAAGTTGACTTAAACCCAACTCTTCCTGTTCTGAAGCCAACTCCCTATTCATACTAAATTGTTCTAGCTCCTCTTTTAAAAACATAACATAATCATTTCAGTAGTTTTAAGGAAAAATCAAAATTTTATGTTAAAATGGTAATAGAAAAAATGGTATCAGGAAAACATTAAATAGTATAGAATATTTAATATAATTGAATCATATTATATACATGTAGTATTTGACAGTATAATTTGAAACTTTTAAAGATTTATAATAGTATTGGCATATTACATTACAGAATATAGATATCTTCAAGATTTGTGATATCTTTAAAAATAGATCAGGAGACAATATCAAAATTTTTCAAATATATGTAAAATAAGTCATTAGAAGGGGAAAAGAAAAGAAAAAGCACCAAAAAATGTAAGCAATGTATAGACAAAATCAGTAACTGAAAATACAGATAAAGATAACCTCAAAATATATATGTGAGTAAATCTTGAAAATCATAACTGAAATGACTATATTTAAAGTCAAAAGAACATAGAATTGATTAACAACATTAAACATTTATTCTCCTTGAGAAAGAAAGAAAGAAGGAAGGAAATAAGGATAGAATGAAAGAAAAGAAAGAAAGAAAGAAAGAAAGAAAGAAAGAAAGAAAGAAAGAAAGAAAGAAAGAAAGAAAGAAAGAAAGAAAGAAAGAAAGAAAGAAAGAAAGAAAGAAAGAAAGAAAGAAAGAAAGAAAGAAAGAAAAAGAAAATGTTTTCATTGTTGTTTCTAACCCACAAAATATTTAAGTTCTTGTACTGAATTATATTTTCTAATAACATATTCCTAGGAAGAGATTTATATATAAGGAAAGTCTTCAAATGGGAAACAAAACTTCAAGATTTGTACTTTCTTGTACCAATCTAAATTTTCCAAAGTTCTTATGATGCATTTGATTAATGTTTGTGCTGTTTGCATGTTAGTTTATCCTAACTGCTATGCAGTTGAAAGTAGCTAAAATTCTTTAAGACTGTCAGTAATTAAAGCAAGTTCTTATGATAAATTAACATTAGCTAATTTATGTATCAAGCCAGAATAAGAATGAGAAAATCCATATATAATTCTAGATATGTGTGCCGGACAGCAGTGTCAATTCTTAAAACTACATATTGACAGTCTTCACCCTTATAGTAATCTAATTTCAGTCATTTTATTTTTAAATTCTTTAATCAAAGTGTCTTTCTAGGTTTAATTTTTATTGAATTGGTGACAATAAGGAAAAAATTTATTCACAAATTTTTAAATGATTCATGTGTTTTATTTCAATAAGATATCGAATCATCAAAAGATAACTATATGAAAGGTATAGAGGGGAAGAGATAATTTGAAAGTCAGAATTTTAGAAAAAAATGTGAAAAATAATTTTACATGCAATTGAGAAAAAGGTTCTTTAAAATTTCTTCCCAGAATTGTGTTAATACCATCAGAATAAAATGCAATAAATTCTTCTTTACAATATTAATTATTAATGCTACAATTATTGACAACTGATAATAGTATATTCAAAGTACTCTCTGTTATGGTTAAAATAAATACTTTTAGAATATGTAAAATAGAAGCTAATTAAACTACCAATGACCATATTTAACAACCAGATCACTAAATTGTTAAAATTTAACAATTGACTCTTACAAGCCAATACAATCTGGCTCTAGCATATCACCAGCTGCTATGAACATATTGATGAATATAAAGTTTTCTTTTTATAATTGACTTCTTGGACCATATGCCTAGCAGCGAGATCATTGATTCTATTGATGTGAATATTTTAGTCACTTTCTCATCTTAATTTCATATTTTAATTTATATACAATTATACATTTTGTTCTATGCATGGGTTTGGCTTCTGTTATTTGGTTGCCTTCTCTGTGAATATAAAAATTTTTTGGTTTATTTTCATTTCTCAGGTTCTATTCTACAAATTTCATTTTCTGTTGCCGTAAACCAGACAATGTAGTCTTTGACTTGACTATTTAAAATTAATAGTAAAGAATTGATGTCTACTCTCTTTTTATTATCATAATTATTATGGCTTTCCAGTCTAAAAAATCTTGCAATATCTTTCCTTGATCTATTTTCCAGTTAAGATTTTTAAATATATTATTTCATATTTTATTATATTTTCTCTTTCTTTTGACTTTTTTTATTGTTTCTTATTGTCTTGTAGACTCATTAGTTTTAACTTGTCATCCCAAATGTTCATATGGGCTATTTATGCCCAACTTGTAGTAGAGCCTACCAAGCTTACATTGATCTGAACAGCCATAGTTGGACACACTGCACACTGACCCTGATGTAGTGATTTCATTTTGGTTATCCTCAGGTTAAAAAGACAACAAACATTACCAACTTCCACTTGACCAATTTTGATTTTTAAGGAATTATTTGTATTGGTGAGCTTTTATATTTCTTTAGTTGTCAATTATCTTTTCATAATATTTCTACATACATTTATTTTTCAAATTTTTCCTCTACCACTGTTATTTGATTTCTTAAATCATTTTTATTTAGTTAATCTTTTTCTTTAGAATTCCTAGGGATTATTTCTGGTCTTTGAAGTCAACATACGGTTCACTTCCACTTCAACTTCACCAAGGCTACTTCTGCTTTGCCAGATGTGTTCACATCTCCATTTTGACAGTCTCCTTTAAGCTTCCGGTGATAGTACAATTACTAATTTTTGTTGACTTTTCTATTTCTAGTTGAATCTGGTATTTTCTGTGGTTACTATGTAGGAGAGCTTTTGGGGGAAGTTTGCAGTTGTGATTCTTCACTCTTCACTTCACCATTTTGACTGCCCTTTTCCATAAGGCAAAAGTAAAGAGAATGTACATATAGGGATCAGGATAGAAGGAATAGCTACTATAAATGAATAAGAACAGGAAATGGAACATCATTTGTGAAAGAGAGTTGTATACAATATGTCTGAACAGCATAATATAGGATGAGGGATAATGATCAGTTATGATGGACACATACTGAAGCCATGTTGATTAGGGATTTAAAAATATAACAAACAGAGGAGTTTATATTTTTCCTTAATGGAAATAAGAAGTTACTGGAACTGATTATATTGGGCAGGTACCTGGTCATATCTATATTTAATAAAACTTACTTTTGTAGCTATTTGTAGGACAGGCTAAAGTAGGGAGAATCTTAAGGCAGGATAACCTTTTAGAATAGATGAAAATAATCTAGATAAGAGGGTATGATGGCTTGAGTCAGAGTTGTGCTAGAATCAGCTCAAATCTTTTCATAACAGATAATAATTAAATTTTCAGAATAAGCATTTATATCTTGGGAAAGCATCAAAATGCCCAAATTATAACTTACTTTATTGTTTTCTTCCCTTGACTAAAAAAGGTGAAAGATTAGAAGCAGCAACAAAGCTGAACTCTCTCAATATTCTCCTTCAAAAAACTTAAATAATACCTAAAATCAATAATTTGGAGTGTCAGAGCCAACAAAAGGACAGGAAGAGATATTTTTAGCCTATCTAGAGCACACAAGCAGCTATAGCAACAGCAGTAGCAACTTCAGAAGCTCTCTTCACAGATAAATGAAGGGGATTAAATAATTTATAAGGAGATTAGAAAGGATTCTTTACTGGCCTTGTGTGTAGTTCTTGCTAGTTGGCAACTCTAATGCAGATATGCAGTTCTGGGTTGTAGTTCCAATTTAGAGAGTAGTACTTGTGGTCAATAATAAAGGAACATAGAACCTAGTCAAAGTTCTAGGGCCATGAGAAACACTATAGCTTTTAGTTACAGGGGAGTCAGGGGACTTTCTTGGGCAAAGAAAAGAATACATTCTAAAAGATCAGTGACCACACTTCTCCCTGGATCATACTACTTAGGAATCACTGAAAACTGGGAGAGCCCCAGAGCTAGTTCTGAACACAATAGCATAAAAATTCTTAGGCTCAGGACAGTACCTGCTCACCTCAAGTGAGCAAAATCCAACTTTAACATAAAATTCATACTCAAGAAATTGGCTGAAAAATGAAAAAAAAAAAACAACAAAAAAACTAGACCAGAAAAAAGTGTCTTGAGCCATGTTGGTGAATCTATGACATGCATGCCAGAAAGGACTGCTCCCCTCTCCCTCTCCACACATGCCTCAGGATATTTCTCACATCACTCATAACTCAGCTCAGCAGCCCAATGGGAACACTTCTTCCCTCCCCTGATTGGGGTAAGAAGGAGGCTCACATGCAGCATGAGGGCTGCAGTTTGGGTACTTAGTCTTTAAAAGGTTCACCATTACTGGTCTCTAGTATCAAGGAAGACCAAAACACAAACTTAGAAGACAATAGAGCAAAGCATCTAAAACCAAAGCCTTAAAGAAAAAATAATATCACTTCAATGCAAGCTCAATAAGAATTCCCAGAAAAGTTAAAGAAATGGATAAGTGTGGTAGAGAAAATAGTTGGAAAAGAAATTATAGTGAGGAAAGAAAATAATGAAAAGAGAATTAACAGCTATTTTTCAAAAAAGGTACAAAATGTTGGAGAAAATAACATCATAAAAACAGAATTGGTCAATTGGTAAAGGAAGTGAAACATTTTAATGAAGAAAAGAACTGTTTAAAAAGCAGAATAGGTCAAATGGGAATAGAGGTACAAAAAATCACTGATAAAAAATTAACCTTACAATTTGACAAATGGAAGCTAATAACTTGATGAGACCTCAAGAATTGTTTTTAAGTCAAAAGAATAATAAAATAAAATAAAATTCAAATATCTTATTAGAAAAAAATGGACCTGGAACATAGATTAAGGAAAGATAATTTAAGAATTATTGGACTAGAGGACAACTATGTGACTCAGTAGATTGAAATTCAGTCCAGGTCCTGGTATAAATTTTGCTTCAGACACTTTCTAACTGTGAGACCATAGGGAAGACATAAATAACCGTAGGACATAGATTTGAGTGCATTATGTTGGAATGATCTTTAAAACAAGATGAAATGAGAAAGAGGCATGCATTAAGAAAAGGGGGAAAGGAAAGGTAGAATGGAAAAAATTGTCTCACATAAAAGAGGCATGTAAGACAGATCTTTTAAAGTGCAGAGGAAAATGGGAGGTGGGGTATTGCAAGCAATACTTTGACTTTATTAGAATTGGAATTGATTTGAAGAGAGAAAGTTACATATAAACACATTCAGTTGGGCATAGAAATCTCTTATCCAACAAGTGGGACTAAGACTCAACTCACTTTTTAAATTTAATTTCTCTCCCTCCCTTCCCCCCCCATCTCTCTCTCTCTCTCTCTCTCTCTCTCTCTCTCTCTCTCTCTCTCTCTCTCTCTCTCTCTCTCTCTCTCTCTCTCTCTCTCTCTCTTTCTCTCTCTCTCTCTCTCTCTTTCTCTCTCTCTCTGTCTCTCTGTCAGATGTAAGGATATAGAGTATTTTGTGTGAGGGACAGAATGAAGACAAATGTCAATAGACCACATAGGAGCATGGGAGGAGAGTAAGATGTAAGAAGTCTGGCAAGTAAGGAAGTGTCCAGGTTAGGAAATGTTTTAAATGCCAAAACTGAAAATCTAGTATTTATTTTTAAAGGCTATAAGAAACTGCTAGAATTCATTAATATTGACAAATGAGCAATATGATCAGACATTTGTTTTAGGAAGTTTAATTTGACAAATGAGTTAGTGAAAGATAGACTAGAAAGGCAAGGTATTTGAGGTAGGGAAAACAGCTATCAGGTTACTGCAACGATCTAGGTGATGATGACTTGATAATAATTAATGGTTTATTACATGTACTACTTTTTAAAAAATTAAAAACCCTTACTTTTTGTATTAGAATCAATAATAAATATTGGTTCCAAGGCAACAGAGGGCTAGGCATTTAGGGCAAAGTGACCTGCTCAAGGTAGCACAGCTAGAAGTATCTGAGGAAATAATTGAACCTAGGACATCTCTAGGTCTAGTTCTCTGTCCACTAAACCACCTAAGTGCCCTAAATGTGCTACTTCATAATAAAGGGTTAATTTCATTCATTCACATCTACAAAAAAAAAATTACTACACAAGCAACATCAGATGTAAATAATTATTTTATTACTTTTACTGAATAATACATAGTAAAATTGTTATTACCTCTGTTTTCTTCTTTGATAATAATTTGATCTCATAGATTCCACCTCCAGTGGTGCAGTTTGTATCAGTTATTCATGTTTGTTCTTACAATTGGTCATTTGTCATTGATTTTTCTTTTATTATTTAATGCAAAGCAGAATCTATTATGTGTGCCTTTTATCCCTTGCCTTTCTTTTCTTTAAAAAACAAAACAAAACAAAAAACCTTAACTTCTTTCTTAGAATCAATACTAGTATTAGTCCCAAAGCAAAGAGCAGTAAGGGCTAGGTGACTGGGGTTACCTGAGTTGCTCAGGGTCACATAATTAGGAAATGTCAGAGCTTAGATGTGAACCTAGGATCTTGTCTCTAGGCCTGGTGCTCTATCCACTGAACCACCTTCCTCTCTCAGAGTAGCTTTTGGCTATTCTTTTTTTTTTTTTTAAGCCCTTACTTTGTGTCCTCGAATCAATGCTAGGTATCAACATGGTAGTAAGGGCTAAGCAGTTGGGGTTAAGTGACTTGCCCAGAGTTATAGTGCTAGAAAGTGTATGAGGCCAGGTTTTAATCCAGGTCCTCCTAACTCCAAGCCTGGTGCTCTAAGCATTGAGCCACCCACAGCTAGCCACTCCTCTTGGTTTTCTTAAGTGATAATTTCCTCTCCTTTTCTAATCCGGTGTTCATTTATTCATCCAACCATTCATTCACTAAGCAAATATATTTCCACATTTACTAAAGTGCCCTCTATTAGGCATTAGAGATACAATGACAAAAATAGAACAATCCTTGCCCTCAAGGACCTTATGTTCTATGAGGCAGGAGAATCATGTTCCTCATTTCTCAAAATCTGAATTTTAGTGTTTCTTTGGCTGTACAACCCTTAAGTTAATTATATTTTACAATTATTTGTTCTAATGAAAATTTAAAATGAAAAAACTAGGCTTAATAAATAGATTTTATTAAAATTATTTTCTAAAGCCTGAGTAAAAATTTACAGGTAGTTTTATTTATCTTTAATTCTTTGCACCTCTAATTTCTGAGTTGAAAATCAATGACATAGCAATTAGAAATATATGTGGTACAAGGCACTGGTGTGCAGGTATGATTTGGACCACTTGACTTCTCAGGTCCCTTTTAACTCTGAAAATCTCTGATTGTACAACGTGTGAACATTCTATAATTGTCAAGAGTTATTTGAAAAAATAGATTCAATCATTCTGCTAATTCCTTTAAATGGGAATACAGTCATATCCAAGCACAAGCAAGCACCCATATGCCCCTCTCTCATCGTGAAATACAAAACATGCCAAAGACTATCTAATTCTCTAGGCAAGAATAAAAAATGAAGTTATATGGTAATACACAGACCCATGCTTATTGAACTGAGTATTTTTAAATGGAAAAATTCTAAATTTAAAAAATATATAGGATTTCTACTTTTCCTCACAGTGATTTTCAAAGTGTCAGGCTCTTATAAGGTGTCTGATATCTTTCTCTCTGGGATGGCTATTATTCAAGGTACAATTCCTTCATCAAGAGGAGGAAGAAGGAACATGCATATATAGATGATTACACTGATAAATTAATATCACTGTGAATAGGTTCTAACTCCAAAGAAATCCTATCATCCCCTTTATTTAGCTTAATTTCTCATGACTGCAACATTCAAAGGTAATGGCCAAGATTAGAGCATTCTTTGTCTCAGCATAAAACTCTATTATCGCTTAATTCCTACAAGTTATCTTGAAGCAGTTTGTAGCCTGCTTTTAGAGGACAGCTTGAGATTAAATATATATATATATATATATATATATATATATAAATTTCCTAGAATCAGATTAAAGAATTGACCTGTCAAAGCAATGAGGCAGGGACATATGCATCTTTTAACTCATCTTATGTGCTTTTTAAAAAAATGGTTCAAAACTCAACAATATTCCCTATGCTTTTTTGGGTATAGAATTTTCTTTGTTCCTTGGAATCTGAAACCTAATATACTAAATTCTGACTTAAAGTGAATAAAATAATATATTCAGTCCTTAAGATAAAAATAGACCTTAGTGTGTTTAGTTTGTGATTTGGTCTAAAAGGTCTAATAAAAAAATAACTTTGTTAATTTAAGTCTTATTTTAACCAAAGGGAAAATTTTGACTTTGTAAGATTAATACAAAATATTGAATGCTCTCACATTTCTAAAAAGAAATATATTTGAAAGATTTAAAATTTCTTAAATCTCCACAAAATATGCATTTTAATTATATGACTGCAGCTAGACAAAGAAAAAGTTTCATTTGGGCACGTCGACCAATATTTTACAGAATACATAAGTAATACAATTCACACAGCAATAAGGGTGATTTACGACCCGTAGGCATCCAAATATGAAACTAAAGTAGATGCCTATCTGGGACATAGAATAATTCAGGGATGTCTTTTTGGCACATTTTGGGGCCATTATTTCTGATTCTTCCCCATTTGATTCCATTAGTAAAGTGAAATTCACTTTGTGTTAACACATTTAACAAGGCGGAAACCACCGAGGAGAGTGAGATGTAAATACAAGCCATCTGGGCACAGTGATATTTCTAAATAATTTCCCCCATAGTTGTAGTCACTGAGGGAAGGTAATTGCATGTATTGCTATGGCATCTTTGCAAACTCTCCTGAATGAAAACAATCAGAAGTGGGGCCCATCCCTTCCCATCCTTCTGGCTCCTCTTTGTCTGAATAGTCTTGGAAAGGTACATAGATTTGAATGTATATTCTTTCCCCAATATGAAAAAAAAAATAGAAAATCCAGATGCCTGCCATTCTGGTCATATTTTTAGCCTGTGTTTGCTCCAAATCTGGTGAGGCACTTCGGTCCTGTGGTGTTTCAGGTTATCAAATTGCACTGACATGACATTTCAGCAATGCTTTCGGGAAGGAATAGCAGGGGAGGTGGGGGAAAGCAAAAATTGTGCTGGGTGTCTAAGAGAGAAAAGGAGAAAAAAATAGAGCGAAAATTAAATAGACTGAATATGAGCGAATGACAGGAATATGAAATAATATGCTAGGGGCTAAACAGTGTGCTGGCAATTTCATCCCTAGCAGTGGGCTTTTAATTCCGTCTCCCCTGAGGTCCTGAGTGACCAAGGGCCTCCTGCTTCAGCATGGGTTATAAGGAAATGAAACATTAAGCGAACTTTCAGGGTAGTTGCGCTGAAATTTCATATGAATAAAATTATGTCTTTCCCTTTTGGGAAACTGATTTCCTATATGAACCTTCCTCATATAAACACAAACAGCAGAAAATTAAATGGAATACAAAGAATAAGGAGACTAACAATAGAGAGAATAAACAAATAAAATAAATGAAAGTAAAATGTTTCACCCCTTTCCCATTTTATTGTTTGTTTGTTTGTTTGTTTTTCTATTTTAAGGCATTGAAGGGAAAAGGATAACCAAGCTCACTTTGCCATATGCATGTAGTTGCAAGCCTTCAATACAGACTTTGTTAATATTTTATCTGTCTCATTGGGAGCTCAGTATAAATAATTTCCTGATTGCATCCAAGAGATTTTACAAAGCTCCATAAGGAAAGTTATAAATAGGAAGGGTGAGAAGGAAGATGTATTTTTGAAAAAATTCCCCACAAAATGAATAAATAAGTAAACACAAATATAAGTGGAATTTTCTTCTATCTTGGTTATTCCCTTTCACTTGAAGGAATGCAAAATTTTAAAGACACAAAATCATTTGATGTGGCTATTATAGTAATCGTCTTCATCCTCTTCCATTGTTTGTTAACTGAGGCATTTTGAACAAAAGGATCAAAGTTATTTGCTTGATACAGTGTTATATTTATTCATTAGTTTGGTTTGTGTATTTATCCTTGCTTGGTTGTAGTTGTTTAGCATAGATAGTATTATTCAATAAAGAACTGAGTTCAGATCTCACCTCTGACACATCTTGACTGTGATGGGCAAACACCTTAAGCTCTCGATGCCCCACAGAACTCTGTAAGACTATATTTTACAAATATAAAGATTAAAATTTAGGGGAGTCTGAGGCAGGTAGAAATTAGTTTCTCTCTGCAAGGAGTATTATATTTTTTAGAGGTTTATTAAAAGTTAAGGATTAAAGAAAATACAGAATAAGAAACATGTGCCTAGGCCAGAGAGGCCTAGTCAAGACCTCACCTACATTATGGAAAGAGCCATGTCTGCTCCTAAACGGAAGTCCCAAAAGAGTGACAAAAGCCTTTGCAATTAGCTTAAATCCCTTCTCGATCTCGGCCCACGTGAGAATACAAAGCATTCTGGGGAAGTGGAGCAAGGGCTTCTGGGGATTGAAGTCCAGAGTTCAAGTCTATTTTTACACAATTAAGAGGCAGATCTGCAGTGGAGAAAGTCTTTTGCATAACAAGAATTCATCTACCCCTACCAAAAGGTCCCTTCATCAAGGAAACTTAGGCCCAGATTTCCCAATCCTTTCCCCTCCAAAAACCAAAACCAAAACCCATAAATTGTATTATATGGTAAAGAGATTTAGACTTCTTTACATTTCAATTACTGAAATAAGCAAATTACAAAGCAGATTAACTACAAAATCTATGATAACATAAAGAATATAGTGAAACTATTCAAAAGAAGACATCAGAATTACAGAATTACAAAATGCCTGTCTTTTCTAAGCTTCCTCTCTTCTATTTTCATCATTAATTTTCTAACCTTTTTTTCCATGTCAAGATGTTAATTCTTTTCTTTCCAGATTTTCATACTTTCTTAATGCATATAGTCTCTTTATTTACAAAAATAATTTCATTTCTAAAAAAGAAGCATTTATAGTATCATAGATCTAGAGCAAGAAATGTTATTGATATTGTTCAGTTGTTTTCAGTCATGTCTGTGTGATTCTTCATCAAATTATTATAGGTTTTCTTGGCAAAGGTACTGAAGCAGTTTCTCACTTCCTTCTCAAGCTCATTTTACAGATGAGGAAACTGAGGTAAGCAGTGTTAAATGGCTTGGACAGAGTCACATAGCTAGTGATTAAGGCCCATTTGAACTCAGGCCCTTCTGTCACCAGTCTTCATTTAGCTGTCTAAGAAGTAATTTAGAGATTATATAATCGAAGAGAGAGGAGGAAACTGAAGTTCAGAGAAGTATATAGATTTTTGTAAAGTCATTCAAGTGGCAAATAATAGAAGAATGATTCAAAACTCAACTTATATGGCTCCAAATTCATCACTTTTTCCAGAAGCCACCCAAGAGAAAAGTTCATCACTGTATAGGAAGTAGGTTAATGTAAAAATTTCACTTGTCACACTTCAAAATGAGTGAAACTGCCTTTGATGAAATGTGGTGTTGATGCTGTGAGAGTTTCTGGGGGTGGGAGTGGGAGTAGAAAGGGGGTGGGGCGATTAATTAACAGTGTCTTCTTATATTAATATGCAAAGTGCTCCTTTTCCACAGAGGATATCCCAGAGTACAGGTCAATCATGAACAGCTATTTTAGAAAATGAACTGATATAAAAATCTCCTTTAGCTTAATATTTCTCAAGAGAACTCTCTCTTTTTTAATGACAGTTCTATGCCAATTGAAATATTTGCCTTGAAGAACTGATTTCTCTGGAGAAAAAGGGTACATTTTCTGTGATCAAATACACATATTCATGATACTGTGCTGAGTAAAGAGGTTGGTGTCTGGGTTGGGAAGAAATAACCAAAAACAGACCTGTAACAGTTTTTCAGTACGGTGTTTCCCTCTGAGAAATAGTACTAAGGAAGTTTAAAGCTCAATGAATGCTTCAACTAACTTTCTTCTATTTCTCAAGGAATTTTAGGAGATAGATGACACTGATGCTGGGTCAAGGCCAGTGAGAATTATTATAAATTGTAGAAGATAGAAGAGAAGGAGCAGCAGCATTAGTAGCTATTGTAGTAGTAGCAGCAGTGGTGTCAGGGACCCAGGTGTATCAGTTCAGTCCCCCACGTGAAGCAAGGGACATTATCTAAATTTAGCAGGGGGCTATCAATTTGTGGCTCAAAGAAAGGCAGATTAAACATCTCCAGTTTCTTTTCCCTACATGCTCCTCCCAAGGGAGACTTAATTTTTGCTAAGAAAGGAAAGAAGAAGTTGGAGCAGGAGGTCACCATTCTGTCATCCTTAGAGAGAGGGGCTACCAGACTAGAATATTATCTATTTGTTCCCTTAAATATTGTGAATACCAAGAGATGTGATAGGGCGCATGCTAACTTTTGCTTGTTATTTCATTATTGGAGGGAAGCAAGATCCCAACTTAATATACACAACCAACTTAACCTCTTTCACATCAAATACCAGGCAACAATGAACATGCACATAGCAATTATTTTTTTAATAATTTATACAAATCAGTAAAGAAAAAAACACAAATAGGAAAAAATTACACATTGAAGAAAATATACCAGATAATACAGAATAGAGAAGCTCTCCAATGGAGGGAGAGATAACAACTAAACCAAAACAGAGTTCCAGATCTCACCAAAGGGCGAATTATCTGAAGTCTCTACTATATAGCAAGCTGGACACAGGGACAAGATGGAGACTACCAGTTATGCATGTCTCCTCAGAGTCTTTTTTGGCAACAAACTGAAGTGGGATTGTTCATCTTTTCTCTAGAGCTGGAAGTCCAAAGCAGTTTTAATGAAGACTGAAAAAAAGACTGAAAAGAGTGAAACTCCCATTCTTGCCTCTACCCCTCACCCAGAGAAAGGCATCCTCCAATTAGGAGAGATGCCCATACCAATATGCTTTGGGATTTGGGTTGTAGTAGTAACAATAGTAAAATAATAATAGTAAAAATTATACTTTGTACGTGACAGTTCCAAAATACCATGCATGATATATGTACCTTCTATCTATAGATAGATTGATAAATAGATGCACAAATATGTACATTATATATATAAAGTCTATCTCTCAGTCTCTCTGTTTCTTTTTATCCCTTTCTGTCTCTGATTTGGTCAGTTTCTCTGTTTTTCTCATTCTCTTTCTGTCTATCTGTCTCTGATTTCTGTCTGTCTCACACACACACAGTTTAGTCATCTCACAGTCAGAACTTTTTATGGAATATATGTTTATTCATCACCTAGCACTCTGATTCTTATCTTTCATCCTGAGCTGTTTTAGCTATAGTTGGTTTTCCATTAGTGTCTTATCATTGCCAACTACCAGCCACTCTCAGTTCTTTTCTAGATCCTGAAAACTGAGTCAAACACTCATACAAGGTCATACTTGAGCAAACAAGCAATTGTAGAATGGTAAAAGTCAAAATGCTAGCCTCTTTTAATATAATAAATAATACTCCAATCAGTTTTCAGTCTACATAGACAGTCTACCCAGTCAGACACAAACAAATAAATTCCTCCCTCTTTGTTCTTTCAAATGAATCATGTAATCAATAGATCCTCAACTGAAGAGTTCAGCATCTTTCATTCTTTAACCCCTGGAAATTCAGAGTAAAGTTCTTAAATAAAAAATAGGTATACTTAATGTCTAGGTTCCCATCATCAAAAGTATTCAATACACATTTAAATTTGAGATTTGAGCTCTTTATTTCAGAAAATTCACAAAAAATCATAAAATTTCTCTAAAAATAGAATATGTAAAGAAAAAATATTCTTTAGACTTTAAGGAAGTACTGAAAAAGCATTTCCCTTTTACCTTGGATTTCAATCATCTGAGCATCTTAAAACAATGTTTTGAAGGGTTTTCAAGATCTAAATCTCAGTAGTCGAGTCAATAAAGATTTATTAAACAAATTGAGGAAAAAAACCCTTATAGTAACTCTCTATGACAAAAGCTTAATTTCTCATATATAGAGAGAATTCAGACAAATCCATAAAAATATAAAGCATTTCTCAATTGACAAATAGTCAAGGGATATGAACAGGCAAATCTTATAATCTCAAATGAAGAAATTTAAACTATCTTCAGTCATATAAAAATGTACTAAATCATATTAGAGAAATATAAATTAAAACTACTTTGAGGTACTTCCTCATGCCCATCAGACCAGCTAACATGGTGGAAAGGGAAAATGACAAACATTGGAAGGGAGGTAGAATAATTGGGACATAAAGATACTATGAGTGTGCCTCTGAACTGATAAAACCATACTGGAGAGCAATTTGGAACCATGTCCAAAGAGCCATAAAATTATGCATATAACTTTGTCTCAGTAATACCTCTGTTAGGTCTATATTGAAGAGATTAAAGATAGTGGAAAAAGAACCTATCTGTACACAAACACAAATATCTATATATCTATATCTATCTATCTATATCTATCTATCTATGTACATATATGTATATATATATATATATATATATATATATATATATATATATATATATGTTCTTTTTCCTGTAAAACTGAAAGGGAAATGTCTGAACATCAGCTGGGAAATGTCTGAACAACTTGTAGTATATACTTGTAATGGAATATTATCATGCCATAAGAAATGACAAACAAGATGATCACAAAAAAAGGAAAGATTTATATGAAATGATACAAAGTAAAGTGAGCAGAACCAGGAGAAAATATTGTACACAGTGGTAACAATAATATATAATGATCAAATGTGAACGACAACTATTATCAACAAATCAAGGATCCAGGACAACTCCAAAATATTCATCACCAAAAAAAAAAAAGGATGTCTACTGTCATAGAGGGAACAGAGGGAGGAGTCAAAATGCAAATTGATATATACCAGTCTTTATTTCCTCCAAGGATTTTTGGCCAGTGTAAGCAATATGTATCTTTTTTCAAAATATAAAAAACAAGAAAATATGTATTATATGCTAATGCAGATATACAATCTATATCATATTACCTGTATTCTTGGGAAGAGAAGAGGAAGAGAGAAAATATGAATCACAAAATGTGAGAAAACTAAATATTAAGAAATTATATTGATATGTAATCTAGAAAAAATAAAATATATTTAAATTTTTTAAAGATTTATTGAGTGCCTAATATGTGCCTCTTAATAACCTAAAGATGGGGATATAAATCAGAAAAAGAAAGGCATTCCCTGATCTCAACTAGTTTAATATCTATTTTAAAAAGACAATACATACACAAAAGGAAACTGAAAGAATGGGACACCAGAGGATTCCTAATGTGAGGGCACCAGTCTACAAAGGGAGATTTCCTTGACAAAACATTTTGAGGAAAGAAAAGTAGCATCCCAATGCATTTGGAGGATCCCACTCTAAAGGGTTTTTTTTTTGGTTTTTTTTTTGAAGAGGAGAGAAAAAAACTAAGGATAGTGAGTAGCTGATGAATATCAAAACTGAAGCAATCTTTATGATGACAAGATTTCTCATAAAAGGTTTATCCTAGAGGATGCATAATATTCATATAATAAAATTCAAGCAGTGAAGTTAGGAGGAAATGAATCTTTTAGCTATTTATGGTGTTGCTTTCTTCTGTTTCTCTTTGGAAAGTTCTCTTTCATTTAGACAACCAGGCTCATACCTTGTAATGTCATAAAGTTGACTAGAAGTAACAGAAAATTTATCATGAATGCCTTTGGTCAAACTTTATTACAATAAAATTGAGGGGAGGTAGAAAAATCAGGATAAAGATGTAATATGCAATTAGGCCTCTGATTGCCTGAGAAAGTGATCCTCAAAAAGTGCAAATCTAATCTCTACTGGCTCCCTATCACCTCCAAGAATAAAAAGAAAACTCTCTGGCTTTTAAAATCATTTATAATCTAGACTCTTCCTACTTTTTCAGTGTCTTTACACCTTATTTTTCTTCACTTACTTGATGATTCAGTAATAATGGTCTTTTTGTGTTCCTTCTGCATACAAGACACTCCATATCCAGACATTCCATAGACTGTCCTTGATAGCTGGAATTCCTTCCCATCTCACCTCAGTCTCCTGGATGCCTTCAAGTTTCAGATAAAACTGCCTCTTCTTTAGGAAATAATCCTCAATCCTCTTTAATATTATTGCCTTTCCTTTGATATTATCTCTAATTTATCCTCTCTAACTCTTGGTTGTATATCTTGTTTGCCTTATTATATTGTTTGCCTTACATTGATATCTCTCCCCATAAGACTGGGAGCTCCTTGAAAGCCAGACTTGTCTTTCCCTTTCTTTATATCTCCAGCACTTAGAATGGTGACTAGCAAATAGTAGGTTTTTTATTTTTGTTTTTAAAGCATTACCTTCTGTTTTGGAATCAATAATGTGTATTGGTTCTAAAGCAGAAGAGTGGTAAGGATTAGGCAATAGGTGTCAAGTGACTTGCCCAGGGTCACACAGCAAAGAGTGTGTGGCCAGATTTGAAGCCAGGACCTCCCTTCTTTTGGCCTGGCTCTCAATACACTGAGCTACCCAACTGCCCCCCCATATAGAAGGTTTTTTTTTTAATACTTATTGACTTACCTTGTCTTAATTTGTCTCTCTGACTGCAGTCTTCTATAATTATGAATCTCCACTTTTTCAACATATGACAAGTTGTTTCTGTATCTAAAATAATTCATTTTCCTTTTATACATTATTTTATTTGGTCATTTTCAAACATTATTCATTAGAAACAAAGCTCATTTTCTTTTCCTCCCCCCCCCCCATAGGCAACGCATGATTCCTCTGGGTATCACTTGTGTCCTCATCCAAACTCATTTCCATGTTGTTGGTATCTAAAAACCTTTTTATAGGCACTATCTGTGCCAATCCCTCTATCCTCAAAAAGGTTTTAAAGGTTCTGGGATGAATAGGAACAATTAAAGCTCTGGTGGTATATGAATATCAACAAGAGAACAGAAGTTATCACTTAGCAAATCAGAAAGTCAACAAGCATTTATTATGACATTCAGGTG
Source organism: Monodelphis domestica (assembly GCF_027887165.1). NCBI lineage: Eukaryota > Metazoa > Chordata > Mammalia > Didelphimorphia > Didelphidae > Monodelphis > Monodelphis domestica. The sequence continues at coordinate 474,475,441 of NC_077228.1, forward strand.
ATGCAGAACATAGATTGCTGGGCTTAGTTTGAGGAAGACATCATCTTGACCTCAAATATTTGCTAGCTGTATGACTCTGGGCAAATCACTTAACTGTGTTTGTCTCAGCTTCCTCATCTGTAAAATGATCTGGGACAAGAAATGGCAAACCACTCCAGTACTTTTTTCCAGGAAAACTTCAAAAGTAGTCTTGAAGAGTCAGGCATGAATGAAAAAAAACTGGAAAATAACACAATTATTTTCTAGATATGGTGCTATATTCTGAGGGCCTCAAGAGGGGGTAAAAAACTTTTATCCTCAAGCTGATCATGTTCAAATAGAAGAGAAAATATGTAAACTTGTAGACATATAGAAAATAAACATGAAATATAGAGATATCTGGGAAGGAAGGAAATCTAAGAAGAAAAAAAAAGCTAAGGGATAAGGAATGTAGAAGGTGCTACCTAATTCCATACTTATGTTACTACTATAAAGTGGCCTCAAAAAATCAACTATTGGGGGCAGCTGGGTGGCTCAATGAACTGAGAGCCAGGCCTAAAGATGGGAGGTCCTAGGTTCAAATCTAGCCTCAGACACTCCCAGCTGTGTGACCCTGGGCAAGTCACTTAACCCCCATTGACTAGCCCTTACTACTCTTCTGCCTTGGAGCCAATTGGCTCCGTTTATAAAACTAGTGAGTAGTAGAAGTGACTTTCAAGTCCCCATTTCCTAGATTCCAATCTAGATTAATCTTTACTAGAACAAGCAGAGAAAATGCTCTTGGGAGATGATCAGAGTATTGATCATTTCTCTTCCTTTTAAAACTGAGTCTTGGGGAGTTGTCTACAAGGAAGAAAATTTTTCCAGATAAAACATGTTTCTGAAAGCAAGTGTTTTATTTGGCAGCATCCTAATGACCCAAATACAGATTTCAGACAAGTGTTTATTTCATTTATAAAGATTTTCAAATGGCAGTGTGTGTTTCCTTCTTCAAAGCAAAGTAAATATTTGCATTAATGGAGTTTGCTAACATGTTCATAACAGTACTTGAAGATTAGTATCCCTTTATGCTTTCTTTGAGTATTTTCTTTCTGTCATTCTCTCTCACATATATGTAAATATATGCCCAAGCATGAATTTATACATGTATACGTATATGTGGAGTACCTTCAGAGCATATGTGCATAGATAATACATGTATATTATATTTATGTATGGAAATATGTGTGTATGGGTGTAAAATTTCATAACATTCAAATCTCTTATATTGAGAGGCAATGTGGCATAAAGAATGGAAATGTGGACACATAATAGGAGGATTTGGATTAAAGTATCTTTGACACAGAACTTTGATCCATATGAACCATCAGCAGTCACTTAAACTTGTAGTGCCTTTGACAACTCTTTAAAGCTATAAGTTGCAGAGAAAGTTCCTCATTGGAGATTCCCTACTCCAAACTCACAGATCCAATCCCTAGTAATATATGTGTGTGTGTATGAAATGTATGAATATATTTTAAAGAGTCAAATATTGACATACAGATTGTGCCCATGAATGTTCATCCTGTGGGACTCTGATTCAAGAGTTTCCAAAGATGACTACAGACTGTCCACCCAACATTCTGGAGATCGCCCTTGCTTTTTCTTGGCAAAGCGAGAATGCCAATAAAACTCAGGGACTTTTTAAATTTATCTGTTAGTATCTCTCTTGGCCAAATAATTTCCTTTTTCAATTATTCATTTTAATAATATTTTTTGGTCTTTTTCTTGTAATACGTACTGTTCAAGGTATTAAATATAGAAATGGCAAAAATGAAACCATCTCAACTCACCCTGTGACCCATATATGTATATATGTATTTTTCCCCCTATTTTATGGTGCTTACTCAAACCTATTGACCTGGAGAGATATTCACTTCAGATATCATAGTATCACTTGCACCTACAAAACTATTAGAATGTTGATTTTAAAATAGATAATATTTTAAATAATACATAATTTGTCACATTTGAAGTTTTCACTAAGGGTTGGGGAATACACAAGAAAAATGTGTTTGTTTTTAATAACCTCCATAATTTAATTAATTTAATAAAGATTTAATAGGTTCTTACTAAGTATGAGGCACTGTGCTAAGAGCTTGAGATACAAAGAGGAAAATAAAAAACAGTTATTGCCACCACTGAAAAGAGCTCACATTCTATGAATTAATAAATATAAGATAACTAAAGGAAGAACATTGATAAGAAAAACACAAGTTCCACTTCACAGAAAAGATGATACATGAAGTGAGGATTATTGGAGGTAGGAGTAAATAAGGAAAATCTCTCAGGTAGAGAAAATAGTCAAGTTAAGGCCAGTAGATTACTTTAGTTGGAAGGCAGAGAGTGTATACATAATTATTTGAAATAAGATTTGAAAGGTAAATTAGAGTCAGATTGTGGGAGCTCTAAATAATATGTTGTGAAGTTTGTATTTTTATCCTGTTGGTGATAGGGAGCTACAGTCACTACAATGTGATAATGAACAGTTTTTATCAAAGGAGTGACATAATCACGGTAAGAAATGATAAAGTCATGAAAGCCATGACTATCAAATTTATTCCTACCTGGTCTCTTGGAATCTAATGTCTCCTCTTTCTAAACCACCCCTCATATAGCTGCAAAACTGATATTTATGAAAACATATGTTATATAATCTATAACTTATTATTTATACAAGTCACTTCTATGATCCAAAAGTTTTAGTGAATCTTTCCATTTGGAATTTTAATACTTCCATCATCTGGCATCAGCCTACCTGTCTCCAATTATTGCATCTTACTCTCCATTTCATTATCTATCTTTTAGTCAAATTAGGCTAACTTCTGTGTCCTAAATTGTACATTCCATCTTCCATCCCCAGGCCTTTGAAGAGGGTGACTCATATTTAGAACCTGTTCCCTCCCCACTTCTATCATTTAAAATCCTTCCTAAAAGGCTTGACTAAAATTCTATCTCCTGAACAATACCTATCTTGATTATCACCTCCCAGCATGACCAATTCCAGTTCCAATAATGGTGGCCCATAATAGAGCTCACCCATGGGGTGGAATTGTAGAGGGATATTTCATATTAAGAAAGCTACATTTAGTGAGGGAATTTCTAGAATTAGAGGGCAGATGAGTCTTGGTAATGAAGTAATTCAAATAAGAAGGTCAGTATGACCAGAATGAAAGGTAGTATCCTGGACTACTCCTCAAAGCAACCACCCTGGGAAGAGTCACTAATGGAAGGATGAAGCCAGTATTGTAAAGTGATATTCTAATCTAAGAAGGTCTCAACTATTGAGGCATATTCCAGGATGAGAAGGCAGCTGAATCACAGTGGTTGTCAGGAGAGTCAGAAATAGTTGGAGAAAGAAATGAAGGAGAAATAACCCAGGCCCCTCCCTCAAATAGATGTACTCACAAATAGGAGTAAGGAGGAAAATGAGGTTAAAAATATGAATTTAATTGTAATCATTATTACTCTAAAATATTTAGGTAAAGGTTAGTCTCTCTATAAAATTATTTAGCTCTAATTATCCACTATTCTATTTGTAGTTGAGGCAAATTTTAGTTAAGTAGAAATATGTGATCATAAGACTGAAATTTTCATTATAATATTTATAGATAGGGAATCAGTAGGAATGGGATTGGGGAAAGAGGTAATTTTTTTTCATAACTACCTCAGGTTTTCTCTTTAAATGCATGTTAAATCACTGAGTCTCTTCCATATCTCCCTTCTCTGTCCCAGGTCAGGTCTGTGTTCTTTTTCTTTCTTAATGGGTTCTTAGCTCAGCTCTATATAACCTTTCTTTTACTTCTGGATTCTCTAAATTTGCCTTAGCATAGGAGGAACTCTCAAACAATAGCTCTGAATGTAAAAAGGAGACATGCCAGTCATATTTACATTTGGTTCTAAATAATTGACTTAATTAGAAAGAGTATTTATGAACCAAAATGGAGTCCCATTCTCACACAAATAACTAGGAAGAATATGAAAATCCTGTAAGGTAAGCAGCCATTGTCACATAACTAGGATATGTGCCCAGGTATCTTAAGACTCCAAGGTCAGGCATCATTTAACTCATTTAAAATGTGGCATATAATAGAACAATCTAGAATAATTGCTCTATAGTCTGAACTCTTCAGGCCACAACCATAGTACAATATCCAATTGTGTGCATACTTTAAAAAAAAAGACATAAAATTTGAACATATTCAGAAGAAGATAATGACATGGGACTATAATCAAAATCACATTATATGAGATTTTTTTTTAAATCAAGATATTTAGCTGGAGAAAAAGAATAACTGGAATATGAATTGCAATCAAATATTTGAAGAACTTTTATATAAAAAAATTTCATTTATTTTGTAAAACTCCAGAGAGCATGATGAATGGGGGAATATTGATGGGAACAGATTTAATCATAAGATAAGGAACAACTTTTCATCGATGCTAGCTAATTCTGGAATGTATTACCTTTTGAAGCAATGAGCCTTCCATAACGAGAAGTGTTCAAAATAGACTCATTGTAAAACCATTAGAGAGATTCTAAAAGTTACTGTGAATACATTGAATTACATAATCTCAATTTATTATTTTCCTAATCTTCCCTTACCCTTTATATTCCGTACCATTCTGTACTGTTCCTAATCCAATGCCCAAATGATATGCAACTTCACCTATTTACATTGAAATTGATTACAATCCCTAACTTCATTAGTAGATGGCTATATAAAATGGTATCCAAAACACCATCAGATTGTGTGTGTGTGTGTGTGTGTGTGTGTGTGTGTGTGTGTGTGTTTTGTGATTCATATAGACTGGTCTAAATCTAATAACCAATATCATCCACTACCCAGACTGGAATGCAAAGTCTTCTCTGCTTGGTCAAACATGTCAGAAATTGTGCCTCATTAATAATGCCTTTAAGAACCCAAAGTTGCCTATACCCCATAGTGAGAAGTCAGAGAATGGAGACTATAATTACATTGACATTTAATCAGACTTTGTAAATCTGAGTTTGAATCCATAGTAGTAGTAGTAGTAGTAGCAGAAGTAGCAGCAGTAATAGTGGTATTTCATAAAAGTTTACATTTATCTATTACATTTTAATATGATTTTATCTAATCTTATAACAATTGCATGGAGTTAGTAACATAGACAAGATTATGCCCATTTTAGAGATGAGGAAACTAAAGCTTGGAAACTTAAATGACTTTTTCATACATGTGTATCTACTGAGTTTCCAAAGCAAGATTTGAATCTAGGTCTTTTCTGACCTTATGTTCAATACTTCCTCTATAATGCTTTCTAGTGTCATACAGCTTTTCATCCATATATGTTTGGTCTCCCTCAATGAGATCTTAAGATTTTTCAAAAGCTAAGAAGAGATCTCATAGGTCTTCTATTTCCTGAGGTGCCTAGAAGCAATATTATTCATGTAGAAGATACTATATAAATTATTAATGAATGAATAATTAGTAGAACATTTTCCAAATACTGAAGTAACATCAAATTTGAATACATTCCAAATTTAATAAATAGTCCCTCAAGATAGTTACAAGAAATGGAACCACTAAGAGGATAATGATGGATACATATATTATGGGAAATAGAAAAAAATGAACTGAAAATGAAAATGAATTAAATTTAATATACAGAAGCTGACAAAAAATTGATTCTTTATTCTCTCTTACCCTGCTATAGCCAATCATTTTTCATATTTTGAAAATTTTTCCTCCATTTGCCTTTTCCCCTCTCTTTTACTCCATTCATGTTTTATTTTAGGTCCTCATAACCTCTTTTCTTAACTAACACAGTGGTGTCTTTACAGTCTTTCCCTTTACCCAATTCATCCTCCACAGAGTTGCTACAAAGATATTTTAAGATATGTCTGACTATGCTATTTACTTACCCAGAATCTTCAGTCATTCCTTTTTGCCTAATACACCAAATACCTAATCTTTAGCCTAATATTTATAATCCTTTACAACATAATATGCAACTATCTTTCCAATCTTATATCATATTATTTCCTCTTTTGTTCAAGTCAATCTACTATGAGGAGTTTTATAAAAATTCCCATTCCCTACCTCTTTGCCTTTGTTTGCATGAACACCAACTTTGGAATGTACTCCTTTCCCAACTCTGATGAAAACTCATTGCTTTCTTTAAAACTGCAGAACCTGGAATTTTAACAATAAAAAAATGTTAAGTCCATTATCTCAAGAATAAAAAATAATTACAATTCGGGGTCTTGCAATCCATTAACAAAGGATGGGTCCTTCATTTCTGCCTCTTATACTAAGAATGCTCCTTAAGCCTTGACCCTCTCTTTTATAAAGGGGTATGCCCTCTCTCTGATCAGCCAGGAATTTGAACAATCCTTGCTAGTCCACATTGGTGGATATTTTGAAAGGGGAGATGGATTTAGGGATCTCAAATCCTCCTCATAAATTAATTACAGGAGATAGGGCAGGTTACTCTTGAGTTGGGTTCCCCCAGGGGTACAAACCTTGTTTTCAAATGCCTTAGGGAAAGTGTTTTTATTTATATATGCAGAAAAGACTTAATCCTTTTAAAGTCTTTAACAAAAGACAAAAGGTCCTAACCCAGTTAGATGCTTGGAGGACTAGTAATAAATTATTTTATTTTTAGAAAATAGACTTTCTGTCAACTCAGTTTAAGAAAATGAATGATTTCATATAGAGATATTACTAATAATACAATTCATTATTAATTTTCCTCAAAATACAATCCAATTACTACAGCTTACATGAAATTTTTTTCTGATCTACAGATAGTGCTCTCATCCCCTTGAAATTCATTTATTTTGTGATTGGTGTGTACATATTGTATCCCTTCAATATGAAATTGGTTTCTTAAAGACTAACAATATCTTTAGTTTTGGTTTTATTACCCTATACTTAGTATAATGCCTTGCACAAAATAAGGACTTGGTAAATGTTGAAATATTGTGTTTTATTATATCAAAAACTATAAATTTAGGGATTATTTTTGTGCAATAAACCCTAGGGAAAGAGTATGAATAACATTCATAATAGGGTTAGGTATTAGAATTAGAGTCAAGGTTAGAGGTAGGAATAGATTATAAAATTAAAATTTGGATATATTCTTAAATTCTTTTTTAAAAATCACTCAGATACTTTTTTGAGGATATAATTTTAAAATTTCATCCAATATAGTCAAATAAATGAAAATAGATGCCTTTGAAGCTAAATGTATATGAAGATCAGCTATGAATGGCAACTATTATAAACATTGTAAAGATTCAATAAAACTTGAAGGGACTCATAATGTAAAAGATTAACCACTTCCATAAAAGGAACTAAGTCTGAATACAAATTGAATTATTATCATTATTTTATCTCTTCCATTAATTTTTCTCTAGTGTAAGTATTGTGTATCTTCTTCCAAAACATGGCAAACATGAAGATATATATTGTATGATCATAAAATATGTACAACCTGTATCGAATTATCAATTATCTACCATCTTGAGGAGAGGGGAAGGGAACAGGGAGAGAATAAGGATAGCAAAAAGTCTAATTATTAAAAATAATATTAATAAGTAATCTAGAAAAAATAAAATTATTAAAAGCTAAAAAAGCTAAATTTAGTCTAGATTTTAAAAGAGAGAACAAAAGAAAAATCAACATGCTTAGTTATTAAGATCAAATAATGTATATTGGACATTAACTTCTAGATGTCTTCACATCTCTTCACAAGTCTCAGTTAACATGATCAAGTGTCAATTGTACAAAGCAATATGAGTACAGTATTGGGGAGCTACATGGCACAGTGGAGAGAGCCTACATTCACTTGATATTGGACTCTTTCTCTGGCAAATGAAGCTTATGGCACACCTACATTGTAGGATTATGGTAGCAAAGTCCTTAGTTTATAATGTCCTTCAGAAATATGTTAATATCCAATGTATATATCAAAAATTTAAATATTTAAAACATACACTGGAAACAACATGGCACCCTACAAAAATCATGCAAACAGTTTTCAATTAAATTCAATATATATTTATTAATCATCTACTATGTGCCCAACACTATATCAAACATGAGAGGTACAGATAAGGAAAAAAGAAATATATTCCCTGCCCTCAATGAGTTTAAGGCCATTGGGGAATATGACATACAAAATGAAACAGCAAAAGGTGGAGGTGACAACAATGTGTACCAGGCATGAAGAATTGAGAAATTGTTCCATAGAGTTGAAAGCAAGTAGATCTACAGATGGAGAATGAAGTGAGCTAGAAAGTTCAGTTTCTGCTTTAAATGGAAGCCTTGGGAAGAGTTTAGTAATTTGCTCTTCACTTCATCCAATCTACTCCTCTAAGAGGTGAATGGAAATTAGTTATTTAAGTTATTTAATATTTAATATTTTATTTATATATATAAATAATTTTTAATATTTAACAAGTTTTTTAAGACTTGAGTTTACAGTTTAGTGGTGTGATCTGGAGTGATGGAGCTCATCTTAAGGGGGACATTTTGTTCATGGGGTTGAAATAAAGCAGAACCACAAATGGAAAATGGAGTGATGGATACAAACATATCCTTTTTTCTTCCCTACATTCAATATCTTTAGAATGAGCAGCAATTTCATGATATTTGTGTCACAAGTGATTTTGAAGAAATAGAAAATAAAGAAATTGGTGGCCATGTGGCACCATAGTACACAGAGCACCAGGCCTGGAATCAAGAACTGAAATCAAACCCAGTCTCAGAAATGTATGTTATTTAACCTTGAACAAGACCCTTAACCTCTATTTGCCTCAATTTCCCCAACTGTCAAGTAGGTATAATATATATCTATACCTGTATATAGATATAGGTATATCAGTTTTTATATATCTCCCAGGGTTGTTGTAAGAATTGAAGAAGATAATATTTGTAAACATGTGGCACATAGGAAGCATTAAGTAAGTGCTTGTTTCTTTCTCCTCTTTCCCTTAGGAGATTACAATCTATTAGACATTTGAGACATAAAATAACGTTTAAAGCATTGTGTAATTCTACACCAACATGGACCCCCCCCAAAAGTTAGATGCTTAAAAAGAGGAAGAGGGTCATAGTTTGGAATAATTTAAGGCAGAATGAGGCTTTGCAGCAAAATTTCCTATCTGTAGAAAATGATATTTTCACAGATAAAAGGAACTGTATGGGTAAATAAAATACATGGATTACCTATACTTTGTAATTTCAAAGTATAAGCTCCAAGCATTTGAACCTCAGAGAATTATGAGACTCATTTGGATGACTGTCCTCCCTACATTCATGCTTAAGTTAAATTTTCTTCATTTATTCCTATATGACAATCTAAAATAAAATAAAATATCCATCACATATCCATCAGTTGAAATATTAGTTCAACAACAGATTAGGATCATAGCTCTCCAGCTAGGATAAATCCCAGAAATCATCTAGTTACCAATCTGCTAATTTTGCACATAGTGAAGTACACTTTTTTTTTTTCGGTTAAACCCTCACCATCTGTCTTGGAACCAATATTGTGTATTAACTCCAAGGCAGAAAATTGGTAAGGGTTAGGCAATGGGGGTTAAGTGACTTGCTCGGGGTCACCCAGCTGGGAAGTTTCTGAGGCCAGATTTGAACCCAGGACCTCCCATCTCTAGGCCTGGCTCTAAATCCACCCAGCTGCCCCCAGTGAAGTACACTTTGACCTAAACAGTTGTAGAAAAACTGAAATGGATGACTACAAAGCAGGACAAAAATCTGCTCTCTATTCTAATCGAAGAACTATAGAAGCCCCATCCATCTTGACAGACAGCAATCTTTCCTGGAGAGCTGTAATCTCCCAAGAAGCAAAAAGGAAGTAATTTGCTTTCCTGTAAGAAAAAGCCCAGAGTTGCTGCAACTACCACCATCGCTGCTGCTGCTGCTGCCACTGCTCTATTAAGAGTGGATTTCAGGGAGAAGATTTTTTGAAATAGGAGGAAGCACCGGGGAACGTGATGCCAAATGATGACAGTATCCCTGTTTCTAAGCATGAAGTGGGTAAGGCTCATGTAGCGCCACCCCTTGCTTGCCCTTCTGGTGCTTATGTGGAATCTATAGTCCCAATTTCCAGTTTTTAAAGAGAATACTGACTCTATATCTGGCATGTATATCCAAAAAAAAAAAACAATTTTGTCTAAGTTATCATTCAGTGTATGTGTATGTGTGTATGTACATGAACATGTATGTGTAGTGTATGTGTAGGTCTGTTTATGACCCTAGGGGAGATAATTCATATGACCAGAAGGCTGTGTTCATTCGTGAACATAGAGAGAAGTAGATTCTATATGTAATGACTGCTATCACCACGAGATTAACAAAAGAGTTTTTATTGACAGCTATTATTTTAGTTCCCTAAAAAATATAAAATAAAACTTTTGCCTGCAATGTCCTGAAAATAGGTTGAATTAGCATTTTTCTGGTGGGTGGAAGGATCTAAGTGGATTGGACTTAACTCTCAGAAAACTTTCCTTCCCTTCTGTCCCGTCATGCCAGGGTCTGGTTTTGTAGACAATGAGGCACTGATGCTCTTAACAGGATGGACCTTTAAGAATAACATTTGTGACCCTGCCTAGAAGAAATTGAAGCAAGGACGCATCCAGAAATTTCTATATCTATATGTGAAACTGGTGGCATCAGTTCCTCATAGAAAAAAGCTCATTGGTTTCTACTTTCCTGAGAATTCAAGGTGAGATTGGGGAGAATGCATCCCCAAGTTTGGGTGGGAGAAATATTTAAACTTTTTTTCGTAGTCCTCTATATCTTTGAAGAGAATAGCCCTACAAAGAAGGAAGTTCAAATAAATCTGGACTATTAACAGTGAGGGAAACAAAGCTCATCAGGGTGGCATTCAGGAAGAGACATTCCAAACTTTAAGGATAGTCTAAAACCCTGGGAGAAAGATGCAGCAGCCTGACTTTTGAGGGAAAGATGAATGATTTTCTCTACTTGAATAATCATAAAATCACAGAATTTGAGAGTTGGGAGGGACCTCAGGGATCTTTATTTCATGAAAGTTTCCAATTAGGGTACTCACTGCCACTTGAGGCAACTAAAGGGGCAGCAGATAGAATAGTAGGCTCTGAGACAGGAAGACCAGAGTTTAAATCCATGCACCCATTAGCTGTAAGACCTTGGGTTAGTCACTTAATCTTTGTCTCAATTTCCTTACTATAAAATTGGGATACTTTAGCAGCACTACCTCACAAAGTTGGTATAAGGATGAAATAAATGCTTAACACAAAGGAGACATTAAATATTTGTTTCCTTCTTTCCCATCCTATTTTAGGAATGTGCTTTAATGGTTTGGATGTGTTTTTCCCCTTTGTCTTGTTTTTCCCTTAACATAAAGCCTGTATTTGCATCTGCAACTTATACCTATTTTTCCTGGCTCTGCCCTCTGATATGTTACAAGACTGGGAATCAGAAAACTTAAGCACTAATCCCAGTTCTACCAATGAGTGCCTGGTAGTCATTTAACCTAACCAGAGCTAAAATAAAAATAAAATAACTCATTTGTAAAAGAAGGGGAGTACACTCAATAATCTTCTAAGGTTTTTTATATATCTAAATTTACAAATCTGTTTAATACCTTTTCTAAACAAGAGCATTTCTGATTTTTGAAGTTAACTTTCCTTCTCTGACAGTTTTCTGTTATCCAAGATAAGTATCCTTATTTAGACTCTGCCAGTCTTTATATGACAAGAACTTTTGGCTCTTCACTATTCACATTGCCCTTCTCTGGACACACTCAAGTGTATCGACATCCTTTTTAAGTCATGGCACCCAAAACTATAGACACAATATTACAGATGAGGTCTGAAGAGAACACAATCAAGTCCAACTATATCCTTCCTGCTTCTGGAAGCAATGCCCTTCTTAACAATCAGAGATTTGCCTAATTTTTTTTGCTTCCACACTAGTAACTCATACTAAGCTTGCAGTCTAGTAAAATCCCAAATCGCTTTCAGAAAACTGTGGTCTTGTATATGCCTCTTTCATTTACAAATGTGAGGTTGATTTTTGTATCTCAGTGAAAAACTGTACCTTTATTAGTTTGAGATTACAGTAGAGATACACTCACACACACACACATACACACATACATAAATACACATCTATATATCACAAAATTAAGTTTGTCCTTTACACCTTTGCAAGGGCATATTTTCCTTCAGAGATTAAATAAAAATCCAAATTCTAGTTTTCTAAATAACCATCAATTAGAATATTTGAGTTCCCATAATGTATTTATCTGCATACCCAAAATACAAAAGACACAATCCTTAAGGACTTCATATACTCATTTCTAGTAAAAATAAAAATGAGTCCTGACAATAGCATTACATTCACTTGAATAAATTCCAAGAAAATTTGCTCAAATAGCTTGATACATTAATTTTCTACCCATGCAGTTGGCAGATTTGAGAATCAAAGCTTATGTTTCATCTTTGTGTTAAAAGCCACCCAACTTCAAGGCTCCACGAAGCTCTTCTGTTTCTCTAAAGAGGAAGCTTTGACTCCTGAGACTATCCTGCTGACTATTTCTCAGGCCAACTTTTTCAAAGTTTGAATGAGATTCACATGTACAATATTTGCTCGTTAGAGTTTAGAATTATTTTCAGGTATCAAAACCACTCTTTTTTAGTTTTTTTTTTCCTACCTGAAAGACTGTAGCTTCTGAATACCCTCAGGTGGTATCCCTTTATCATTTCTGTTTTGAATTTTCCCCTTTTGCTGCCTAGGATGATACTGTTTTCTTAAATTAATTGGGAGACTTAGCAAATAGAGTCCTTAACCACAATGTACAAAGAAATATCTTCTGCCTTCCAGGAGAATTTTATTCTGCCTTTACCCTTGAATGTCCATTTTTGTTTGGTCCCTCTATCACAGAACAGAATCTCCACATCAAGGGAAGCAGTTTAGTACTGTAGAAAGAGCACTAAATTTCTTTTCAATTGACCTTGGTTTAAAATCTATCTCTGCCTCTCACAAGGTATATGTCCTTGGGCTCATTACTGGGCCTATTTGGGCCTCAGTTTCCTCACTTATAAAAGAAGGTTGTTTACATACATTACAACTAAAGTCCCATCCAGTTCTAAACTTTTGATTCTAAAGAACTTTCCAGTTTCAAGGAAGCAAATTCCTAGTATGTTTATAGAATGAGTACTGAATAGTAAGAGTCAGATTTGTTAGGTGGTTATTTGAAATTCTCCATTATTGAAGACTCAGTATTATACTCTCATTTCATCACTTTCTCTTTAACTAACAACAAATGGCTTTATTAGGGTGCAATTTCCAGATAACTCAATACTAAAATAAAAAGAATTTAGGAAAGACTCCTCCAGAGAAATGCATATTCAGACCCACATACATTTTTCTAGAAACTTAGATGCCACAAAAATGATGGAATCATGGTTTCGATGGTATTTCCTACATTAGACAACTAAAGTCTCTCTCTCTCTCTCTCTCTCTCTCTCTCTCTCTCTCTCTCTCTCTCTCTCTCTCTCTCTCTCTCTCTCTCTCAAAATTGGGAGTCCTTTAATTCCTACTACCTGTAGGCTAAGGCAGGTGTTTTGCTTTGAGTTCAGTAGTTTTGAGTTACAATAGGACTAAAACTATTCATATGAATGCACTAAATAAAGCAACAATACAGTAAACCACTGGAGCAAAGAAGAGGAGAAGAGATAAGGAAATGAGGACAGGGACCAGGTTGTTTAGGAGGAGTGGACTGGACTAGAGCAGTTTAGAAATGAAACATGTCAAAGCTTCTGTACTGAAGGAAGGAAAGAAAAAAAGAAAAGAAGAGGAAGGAAAAAAAGGAAGGAAGGCAGGAAGGCAGGAAGGCAGGAAGGCAGGAAGGAAGGAAGGAAGGAAGGAAGGAAGGAAGGAAGGAAGGAAGGAAGGAAGGAAGGAAGGAAGGAAGGAAGGAAGGAAGGAAGGAAGGAAGGAAGAAAGGCAGGAAGGAAGGAAGGAAGGAAGGAAGGAAGGAAGGAAGGAAGGAAGGAAGGAAGGAAAGAAGGAAGGAAGGAAGGAAGGAAGGAAAGAAGGAAGGAATGAAGGAAGGAAGGAAGGAAGGAAGAAATTAAATTTGAGGAGATGCCTAGCCATAGCACTTATTCTAAAATAATTCCAATTCAAGTAGATGAAGAAAAAAATGAATTAGATAAATGAACTGAATACATTTTATTTATTTATTGAAAAAAATCCTTATCTTCCATCGTGGAATCAATACTATACATTGGCTCTAAGGTAGAAGAGTGGTAAGGGCTAGGCAATGGGGATTAAGTGACTTGCCCAGAGTAACACAGCTGGAAAGTGTCAGAGGTCAGCTTTGAACCTAGGACTTCCCATCTCTAGACCTGGCTCTCAATCCACTGAGCTACCCAATTGCCCCCTCTGAATACATTTTAGAAAGAGTCTATGTCATATTTGTGAGCAGCAAGAAAATTGTTACATTGTAATCATCTAATGAGGGTAAAAAGTAGAAGAATTGAAAAGGGGGTGCTATATGGACAAGGAAAATATGGGAAATAAAACATGTTTCAGTTCCTCATTGCCCCAAATTCCTTTGAATCGATCAATGTGAACTCAATAAGTAGAGTATCTTTGTGCTATTTAAAACCTCAGAGGCAATCTTGTGCTTAAAATCATAGAGTTTGTTCTGGAAATGAGTACAGAGGTCAGTTAGCTCTGCCTGCTTATTATATATAGAAGGAACTAATCCCCAAAGCAGTAAAGTGATTTGTCTAAGGTCACACAGGAAAGAACTGGCAGAGAGATTTTCCCTATCTGATATTCCTAAAGATCCAGGCTATCTTATCCAAAGTAAATACATTACTGCTATACCATTCTGGCAACTACAAATCATACCTAAGCAAAAAATACATATGCCCAATACCTGAAAAAAGTCATCTAGTCTTTCTTTGCTTGAAAACCTCTAGCAACAAGGAACCCAGTATTTCCCAAGATATTAAGACTTAAATAAAACCAATTTAGTATCACAGGATCAAAGGTCTTATCTAAAAGGAATTACAGAGGCAATTTAGACCAACTCTTTCATTTTACAGATGGAGAAATTGAGACCCAGAAAAGGGAAGTATGAAATGCCCAATGTCACACAGCTAGTAATTTCAGAGGTCAGGTTCAAGTTTTACTCCAGAGACACTACTGCATTTCTTCTAACCCTCATTTAGAGATTGGCTTGTGTCCTACAAGGTTATCTGTTGAGGAGATAGACACCTGCTGCCCCCAATTCCTTTCATGAAAAAATAAACAAAAAATTAAAATTCTAATGGCATATAACCTATTTATGTATCAATGGAGAGAAACTGGAAATATTTAGGGTTGTGCTTTCAATGGCTCTAACTTCTCTAAACCTATGTAATCAAAGAGAAGTAAATCTTTCTTTTTTAATAATTTAAGTACCATATGAATCATCAAGATATTTTCTGAAGCCATAATGGGAGACATATTATACATTTTTAGTTTGAAAAGGTATTCCTTACCTTCCCATAGGCATATGTCCAAGAGGGCAGTGACAAATATTAACATAAGCTAGTATGGAACTGTTGGAATAAGGTATAAAGACTAGACCTCTGATTTCATTTATAAAAGAAGCTTGCATTCCTTTTATGTGGAATAAATAAGTAAACTTCTTTTGCCAATATAAATTGGTACTTTCTCTGCAATTTATAGACTTAGAGAGTTGCCTAAATCACTAAGAGGGATGAGAATAAATATTTACTTAGCACTTACTATGTACCAGTCACTTTGGTAAGAACCCTTCCCAAATGTTATCTCACTTAATCCTTAAAACAATTCTGTAGAAGAGATTCTATTATGATCTCCATTTTTAAGTTGTAGAAACTAAAGTAAATAGGTATTAAATGATTTACCCAAGGTCACACAGTGAGTAATGTCTGAATCCAGATTTGAATTAAGGGCTTTCTAGTATCTATTCACTATACCACAAGCTGCATCTGAAAAGCTAATGGGACTTAAGGAAAGTCTTCCTGGATTGAAGACTGGCTCTCTAGTAAAGCATACTGCTTTCCTCTAAAGAGATAGTAATATGTAAAATAATCTAGTCTTTCCAAAAAAAATCTGAAGAAACTATCCTTCTCTTTTGCTAATCACAAAATAAAGCATTGGCCCAAACCATCATGGCATGATTACATATCCTCCTTTCCCTTGCCATATTCAGTGTAGGTCTCAAAACAAAGTTGTTATATCTAGCTCCTCATTTTGATTTTACCTTACTCTTCCATGCCTTCTTCAGGGTACTTTTTTCCAGGTGAAGAATAGAATATGACCTAGTAAATAATTTTTAGAAAGTAGGTATCTTTTGAAAGTTTAAAAGTTTTTTCTTTGTAATGGTAATATTTTAAGGTTTGACTGAAATATATGCTCAAAATAAAAAATGACTTTAATAACTTTTATTTACAAAAGAGGTGGAAAGAGTGAAAGTAGAGAACTAGAAAGGTAAAGAAGGTATTTAGCCTATATAACTAAATATTGCTCTGGTGCTTGACTTAGCCAAAACTTATTGACCTTCAATTGGAATTAAACTCTCTCCAGAGGTCAGTAAAGGACAGCTAGCTATTGACTCACCCCAGTTCCCTCCAAGAGGCATGTCAAGACACTGACTCAAGCTGAAGGTGACTCCTGAGGTCACTTTTCTTCCTTGAGCTGACCTTCTTTCTTAAGCTGACTTTTTCTTGAAGTCCAACTCCTCTTGAAGCTGACTTCCTTTTTGCCTCAGATATTCAGGGCCTTTTATAGTAGCTTCTTGTCTCCTTCCCTCTTCACAGGGGCCAATCACAGCTTCCAAATTGTCTAGCACTGCTCAGCAGGCAATATCTGTGGGATTTACACCTCTCATCCTCTGAAAGTGTCAACTCTTATCAAAGGCCTTTGAAGGTTAATTTTTCATTAAAAGGTTCATAGCTAAGGGTGTTAACCCTTCAAATCTCACCATCTAGAGAGGTGAATACCCATCAAAAGAGTTCACAAGACCCCTGGCTAACTGAGATGTGAACTTTCCAAGTGGTTTGTGAGCTCTTCCACCCAGTCCAAGCAAGAGTACATTAAGTTATTGACAACCAAAGTGTTAACTGCAACTAGGCAAAGAGAATAAAGGATTCCATTTTTACAAGTGTAAATCCAGAACAGGTAAAGAGAACCAAGAATTTCCTTTCACACCTTTAAGGGACCTATCCAAGATGGGAGAAGATACATAGACCTGCCTAATCTCTATCAAATTTCCCTCCAAACAACTTTAATATAATTCCTCAAAATGAATTCTGGACTTGTAGAAACCACAAACGATGGGGTGAAACAACTTTATAGACCAAGATAATTTAAAAGGTCAGCACTAAAGATCTATCCCACCAGGATGGGAATGAAGTCCATACTGATTTGCCAAGGCCTGCCCATCTCAGCAAGCCTGAGCAGGTATCAGGAGTTCTAACACCTGATCAAAAGGAAATTGCAGAGATTGCTTTCCTGGCTCTTCCATGTTATCCATACACAGATCCAGATTGTGGTACTGGATTGCAGTCCCTCATCAAAGTCCCGAGGAGAGGAAGAGTACTAGCATATACTTGCTATTTTAGCCACAGAGGAACAGGCAAACCTGGTCATATTTCCAGGATGGAAATGAATGCTTATGGCTGCTCACAGGCCAGGAGAGTATTAAATACACTTTTCCATAGTTCATACTGTCTTTGAAGAACTAAAAATTTATAAATCCCCAGAGCTAGCTCTAAAGGTAGCTGCACAAAGAGCTTGTTGTAACTTGGAACAGTGCGTCATTTATCACAGGATCAGAGCCCAACTTTAACCAAAAATTTAAGTTAAAAGACAAGAAAAAAGTTGTAAAAGGAGCAAAAACAACAACAACCCCCAAAAAAATCAACATAGAAAGTCATTTTAATAACAGGAAAGAATAAAATACAAACTCAGAAGAAGATAATAAAGTCAGTACTGCTACATCCAAAGCCTCCAAGAAAAATATTAATTATTCTGAGAACCAAAAAAAAAAATTAATGGAAGACTTTAATATCACTTCACAAAACAGAGAGAAAATTGAGGATAATAGGTATTAACAAAATATTAAGTTAGTTTAAAGTATAGATGAAGGACTATGATTTTTATAGGTATTGGAAACACCTTAGATAAGGAAATTCATCTTACCAATGTGAATTTTTACATTCTCTTCAACTGAAAAAGTCTTTGACAATTGTATAGGGAAATGAGAATTAAGTGACTTGGACAAGATCACCTAGCCTATATATATATATATATATATATATATATATATATATATATATATATATATATATATATATATATATATATATATATATATAAAGCAGGACTTCGACTTATTCTATATTGGTTCCAAGTATAACTCAATTTCTTCTACAAAATAGTGCCTCTCTTAATGAATACAATACCATAAATTAAAAGATCTTGAAGGAATCTTGAGTCTCTTCTAGATCAGCTACCTCATTGTATAAATAAAAAAACTGGGGCTCAAGAAATATCATATATAAATGCTCAGGTATTATGTATAAAATTCAAATTTTAACCCAAATTGCCCAAATACAAAACTTCTGAATAGGATAACTGATTTGAGTAGACCTACATCAGAAGATTTGGCCCAGAGAGACAGGTATATCAGTTGGGATTTCAAAGGTGGGTGGTTCTTTCACCTCGTGACTGTTTAAAAGAAGGACTAGGAACAAAGTTAAAGATTCCTCTGACAATTCTAGCACCATAGAGTCATCTAGGGAGCATGTTATTGTGACTAAGTTTAGATAAAATATCTCTCCCTAGCAAATTTGTAGGGGAGTCAGGCATTAAAAGGAAAAAAAATTCAACTGATAGAGGTCCCACACACACCATTTGAGGAAAGAGTTTTGGGATTGTTACAATTAAAATTTAGTTTCTTTGCTAAATGTATTACATTTTTAGAGGCTTATTAAAGATTAAGAAATAAAGAAAATACAAATATAGAAATCACGTGTCTAGTCCCAGAGAGCCCATCCACAACCACTTACATCTTGCCTGCTAGGTAGAGAGCCGCATGTGCTAAGAAGCAGAAGTAGGGAGAGAGATCCAAAGTAGGTGGAGAGTCAGCTTAAATACAATTTCTATTCTTGGCCCAGGTGGGAATTCAGGTGAGGTTACAAACATTCTGGGAAGTGGCCAAGGACTTCAAGGGAATTGAAGTCCAGGTTTCAAATCTCCATTTTTACATAACCCTGTTTGATCCTTGTTGGGAAAGATTTTCCCCAAAAGGATCATGAAAACATAATCAACTTAAAGATTACAATAATTTGAGGATAAGAGGAAAAAAGAACAAAACCAATAATTGGTAGAAGCATTGACAAAAGCCAATTAGGGGGCAGTCCCCTTTGGCAGGAAAGTATACATACAAATAAATATTCAATCAACCACACCCAAAGTTCATTCTTGATCTTCTCCTGAAGCTTGTGGTCTGGAGGCATCTTCATGGTGTCTTCTCCAAACAGTTCAGTCTCTGGATTCAGAGAGGTATCATGTTTCTTAACCTAAAATTCTTCTTAAAAGGAATTTAAACTTTGCAACTTAAAATAATAATATTTTCATATTTCCCTGTGAAGAGAGTGATTGAAAAACACAGGATCACTTAGGGATGCATGGCTGAGTTATGAGGTATATAAATCAATTGGGAAGAGAAATTAAAAAGACATCAGAAAAATCCAAATAAAAAAGAAAATTTCTGGATGAAAATATAGACTCTCAAAGTCTTATGTATAAAAATTCCAAGTAAGGGAAAAGTAAATCTATAACAGGTCCTTGAATCAGGACCCAATTAAAATGATCTAAACAATGATGTATTTACCCAGTCAGTAGCCAGGACTACAGAAAGTTTGCCACACTATGAAAGACAGAAAAGGGACTAGATTATAGAAGCCAAGTAGGAGCCAAGTTAGGGATACTCGTCTGTAAATATTTTCAGAGTGAGTGTGGATACAAAGAAGTCCTATGTCATAACGTATGTTAAGCCTACATTGAGTCTTCACACTAGGTTCAAGTCCTTTGTATTGGCTTAGAAGTGCATCAATCCATCCTGGATTGGTTTATCTTTGACCCTGTGTAATGGCTCTTTTGTATATCTTGTCCTGGAATCAGACAGAGTCATTAAACAAAGTCCCATAATATTTTTTTAAACAATTAGTGTCATCATTTTTATAGTCTCAAGTTTTGGGGGCATGCATTGACATAGCAAATGTATTTTAAACTAATATTACTGCAAAATCAAAAAAGTTGAAGGAAATCTTAATACTGGTGACGTGCTTCAAATATAAAAAGGAAAGAAAAAATAAAAGACTGAAATAGTATATTGCACATGCAAGAAAATATAATAAAAGAGTTTTAAAAGTAAAAATATAGCTTATAATCATTGACACATTTTGTCAGCTAAGAAAATATAGAATACAAGGCTTTCTCACCAAAAATGAGATCTGTTTCCTCTTCATATCTGGCCATGATCCACTGTGAGTACAAGCAGATGAATTTTACAAGGTAATAGCTTTTTTTTATAAAGAACAGTAGTAAAAAAAATGTATATATCAGTATTCCCCAAAATTCTCAATAGTCCAGTTAATTACTATAACAAACAAATTCACTATCATATTTCACATGAGTTGCTGTATGGCATTTTTAAAAATCTAAGAATTGATGGACAGGGATCTAGGAGAAAAAAACACTATTCAAAAGCGGAGGATAAACTGTGGGAGTAGAAACATGGAGAAAAAGCAACTGCCTGATTACAGTGGTTGAGGGGACATGACAGAGGAGAGACTCTAAACAAACACTCTAATGCAAATATTAACAACATGGCAATGAGTTCGAATCAAGAACACATGTGATACCCAGTGGAATCATGCGTCGGCTATGGGGGGTGGGAGGGGAGGAAAAGAAAATAATCTTTGTCTTCAGTGAATAATGCTTGGAAATGATCAAATAAAATATTATAAAATTTAAAAAAAGAAGAAAGAAAGAAAGAGACAGAGAGACAGAGAGACAGAGAGACAGACAGACAGAGACAGAGTGAGAGACAGACAGAAACAGAGACAGAGGGACACAGAGAGAAATTCACTGAAAAAGGCAGCCCATAAAAGGAAGATACCACTTGGTATTTGACAAAAGAGACCCCCCCAGCTCTCTCTCTCTCTCTCTCTCTCTCTCTCTCTCTCTCTCTCTCTCTCTCTCTCTCTCTCTCTCTCTCTCTCTCTCTCTCTCTCTCTCTCTCTCTCTCTCTCTCTCTCTCTCTCCACCATCCTATTCTTTCCCTCATTCTTCTTCAGGTTTCCTTGATAACTCTTTTCCTCAAGACTTTTTTTTTTTCACCTTGCCTCCACAATGGGAACCTTTGCCCTGTCCTCCCCCTGCATTCTGGATCCTTCAGATCCTTCCCCCATTAGAAATTAAACTCCTAGAGGGAGCTAGGTGGTTCAGTAGAATAGTGCAAAGCCTGGAGTTAGGAGTTCCTGGGTTCAAGTCTGGTCATAGATACATCCTAGTTTTGAGATTCTGGGCAAATCACTTGACCCTGATTGCCTTTGCCTTCCCCTTACCATTTTTCCACCTTGAAAGTATTCTTTCCATCAATCCTGTGATGGAAGATAAGGGAATTAAAAAAAAGAAAGGAAGAGAGAGAATGAAAGAGAGAGGAAGAGACCTAAGTAAACTGATGCAGAGGGAAATAAGCAAAACCAGGAGAACATTATACATGGTAACTGCAATATTGTGGAAAGATCAAATGTGAGAGACTGCTACTAACAGCAATACAATGATCCAGGATGATTCTGAGGATTTTTGAAAAAGAATGCTATCCACCTCCAGAGAATAAATTGTTGTAGTAAAAATGCAGATGGGAACATATGATTTATCACTTGTTTATTTGGGTATATGCTTAGAGGTTTTAGTTTTATAAATAAGTTTTATTTATATTTAGTTTTATAAGTTTTATATATATACTTACAAAATGAATAATATGGAAATGTTTTTTTTTTTCATGATAAAACATGTATAACCCACATTGACTTGCTTGTCACTTTCAGGAGGAGGGAAGAAGGGAAAGAGATAATATAGATCATATAACTTTTTTTTTAAGATTCTTGTAAAATTTTACTGAATTAATTAATTTAGAATATTTTCCATGTTACAAGATTCATGTTCTTTCCTTCCCCTCCTTCTCCTCCTCCTCCCATAGTTGACATACAATTATGCTGGGTTTTACATGTATCATGGATCATATAACTTTGAAAAATGTGGAAATTAAAAATAAAATCTCATCTCTACCACTCAAAAAAAATGATGGATATTTTTCACAATTTTTACAAACGTATCAAATCTTTCAACCTTGTTAAACATATTTTTAAGCAAAGTAAAACTTATTTTGGGTTTTGAGCATCATCAACTGTAACAGTTAAAATTTAGGGGAACTGAGGCAGGTAGAAATTAGTTTCTCTCTGCAAGGAGTATTATTTTTTAGAGGTTTATTTAAGATTGAGAATCTAAGAATATACAAGTAAGAAAAGCACGTGCCTAGGCCAGAGAGAGGCCTAGACACAACCTCACCTACATTATGAAAAGTCAATTTTTACACAAGAATTCTAGATATCATTCTGGTGGAAGTTAAGTAGTGAGCTGAAGAGTTATAAATGAGAGACATTCCCCTTTATTGGGGGAGGGGGGAGGCTTCTAGGGATACTATATGCCCTGGGATTAACTTCCCAACTTCCATTCGCATTTTTATAAATGCGGAAGTTGGGGTTTATAATTGTATTTCACTTCAGATATTAAAATGGGCCTTACCTCATATTAGGGGCAGGCAAAATGACCAGAGATTGTTAAGAAAAATCTAAAAATCATGTCTAAAGAATCCTTAAATCAATTTGAAATATTTAGCTCGTTAAATTTTCCAAACTTTGTTGTAGCAATTTTCTGATGGAGTACATCTATCCTCTGTGACAATTTACAAAGTCATAAAAAGAAAAGCTGTTTTATATGGGCTTACTCAATAATGTTTGTTCAGTATAGTTATAGGGGAAAAGCAACAGAATTTAGCAATAGTTAAAACCCAGTACATTAAAATGATCCAGTGTAACAGAATAGTATTGAATGCAGTAATATATGAACTTAAAATATGAACTTAAATCACAAAGTTAAACATTAAGCAGAGCAATCAGCAAAATACAATAGAATTTGAAAAATTTGGATTGTAAAACTTTTAGAGGCAGCAAGGTTGAAAGTCCAGTGTCTCTGTCTGTACCTGGTTGATAGGCCAAGATGGCTGGCTTAAGTCCTGGATCTCTTAGTAATACAATCTGACTTCTTTATTAAGTTAGCAAAAGGTTTCTATTATAAATGAACAAGGGAGGGAAAGGAGGGCGGAGTTAATTCCTTAACTCTATTAGCTCTATTACTCCACCCTCTGAGCTAAGAGACTTGCAAAAGCCTGTCTTCTTTGACTTCCTGCTAAGTATCACTCTATACTCTACCCTCTATACTCTCTGTCTGCAACCCCAAATCCCTAAATTCTAGCTATCCTGACTAAGGCCACTCCAAAACAGTTTTTTTTTTGGGGAAAGGCAGGATCGTTCAAGTGATGAATAAGGATGGTTACTGGATGTCAGAGACACCCAAGGGCCTTCAGGCAAAAGCCCGAAAGTCTCGATTACAGACAGCTACAAGTCTTTTTAGGTTGTCTTTCTTCTCAGGAACACAACGGTATCATCAAATTCAGGACAGGAACAAAGAGGCATCAACCGAATGAAAACTAAACCAGAAGGGTCCCACTCCAAAGTTTCAATGACAATGGGAAATCTCCCAGCTCCGGGCCTCAAGCCCCTCTCTTATTCTGTCCTGAAATTCTTTTTGGAATCCTCTTTTTCCCTTAGTTCCTCATGTGAGCCAACCTGATATAATGTCAAACTTATCTCATTACTTCTCTATTTTAATACTTTGCTTCTTTCTCCTTCAGTCAGCAAAACATATAGCAATTTGATGACATCGATCCAGATTGGATTCTAAATTCTATAAATGCTTTCAAACTTCTTAATTACCACTATAGAATCCTCATCAAAGGAAGGACTTTCTCCCTTAAGTCTCTTAATGTCTTGTGGAGATAAAGGTGAATGATGTCTAATATTTACTAGGTTTTTTCATTTATCATAAGTGGGAACATCCCTTAGAGGGAACAGACATATATTTGAGTGGTCTGTGAATTATTGGAATCTGATTTGTTGTTTGTGTTGGAGCTGAGTGGGTGGGAAATTGGGGGAGAAATTGAAGGGGGAGAGAGGATCAGGTCAGGAGGGGAGGAGGCAGGGCAAGGGAGACTGAGTAGGGGTATGAGTGAAGAGAAGACTAGATGAGTTGAGAGGGGATGATCAGGAGAAGGAGGGTGGGGAGAAAGAGAGCAGGGAAGAGAAAGAAGGGGAAGAGGGGAGAAAAAGGATAGGGAGAGGGGGAAGATAGTGAGGCTGGATAGTGGGGAGGGAAAAACTGGGCAAGTCAAGAGAAGATGGGAAAGATAAAGCAATAACTGGATACAACAAGAACAAGGGTAGGTGTGGTCAAGGTCAGATGGTAAGGTGTGGTAAAGAAGGAGGTTAGGAGGGAAGGAGATCAGAGGGATGGGAGTCAAATGGAGTATAATAGAAGAAGGGACTGAAGGAGTCAAGCCCTGGTATGGATCAAGAAGAGGAAGAGGACCCTCCTCACAGGCAGATTAGGAAGATTACAGGGAGTCTTTTTTGTCTGATTCCACTAAGGGTTTAGAGCAGGAATGCTGAAGGAGTCATGACAGAATGGCCTGAATTTAGAGAATGAATAGCCTTATGGCTGGGGGGACAGTGAGTCTATCAACCTGTTTCCTGTGATAGTGGGTTTGGTTGAAATGTTAAGGAGGTATTCCCAAAGAAGTCAATAGGAATATTCTTTGGAAATTTTGTCAATGGCCAGTTTTAGTTCTTTCAAAACTTTAAAGCCAAATGAACCAAATCTTGTCCAACTAAAGGATTTTACTGTCCATGCTTTACACAATCTCTTTGCCTCCTTCTTTGGCATACTATTATATTTTGGGAAGTTCAGTTCATAAAAAGAGCTCAATAATTTATATATGGGTGAACCTGGAGAAATCTTGCCTCATTTCCTCTGATTTGTTGCAATATTTCCCATAATGTCTGGTCTTTTGTCCATGAATTTAGAAAAATTTTTAGCTTTCTGTACTAATCGATTTGGAATAATTCCTGGGTCTTTTTGTGCTATCTGAGTGGGGCTTCTGCTCTAGCTGCTGTTGTTGAGGAGTTCAACAGTAGATGTGGCACTATTCTATTACTGCTAGTGCACAGTAGAGAGCACTTCTGACTATTACTGCTGAGAAATTAAAACAATTAAAGAATTTTTAAACTTCTCCAATACTCTAGAATTTTTTTAAGACGCAACACCCTTTAATTTTTATTATAGAAAGCAACCAAACTAGATTAGGGTTAAATAAGAAATCAATGCAAGGCAATAGTAATTAATATAAGGCAATATGTTAATAATCATTATAAATTCATAATAATAATTATTATATATTTAGTTATTATTTTTAAATAATGAATCACCAAATTGGTATATTCAATTAATTATAATTGCCTTGAATTAATTTGGTTTAATTTGGTTTTATTCAATTTTATTCAATTTGGTTCAATTCTACTTGATCTATTCAATGATATTTAATTGTATTTAATTTAATTTAATTTCTTTTTAAATTGCCTGCTGTTTAATTTTTAGTCCATAGGTAGCGCAACACTGGTGTGTACTGGCTGCTGTGCCAGAGCTCAGGGTATCCCAGAACTAAGGGGTGGTGCTAAGGAGGATGCCTTGGGGGAGGAGGCAACTGTGGATGGGCAGAAGTAAGTGCTGGGGAAAACAACACATAAAACAAAAACACTCGGCTGTCTACTGGGAGCTAGGCATAGGGACCCTTGGTATGGGATAGGCCCTCATAACCAATAGTGTGGAAAGCCCTCCTGGACTGTGATTCGGTGAGTTTCCCTAGCAGGGTTGTGAGTCAGCACTCCTGGCATGACCCTCACAGTCCAGAGAACAGTGACCTGACAAGCAAGAAGTTATTCATCCTTCTTGGGGGTTTTGCTTCACCAGGAAGCCACCTTAGCAAGCTGGCTGTGCTGAGATGTTAGGTTTAGGAAAATCTTGGGGGCTCCTCTCTCCACACCCTGCCCCCACCCAAGCTAGAGCTGGGGCTATGTGAGGGAAAATCTTACCCAAATTGGCAGCAGTGGGATAGGCAGTTCAACAATGTTGCTAGCTGTGACAATAATAGGCAATGAATTGATTATTGATTATAAACTGATTTGATACTCTGTTTGGTGTGATTACAAAGTATATCCAGCTTGTAACTGTGAAATGAAGCTCATGAGTTAACTTCTCTTCAGGGCCAGGCATAAGGATGCTGAAGAGACTCTTGGAATATGAAAATAAATTATTTATTGAAAATATAAGGATAAAAAAGGATTTCTAACTCTAAGGAATTCTAACTCCAGTCAAATAAAACTTCCTGGTTCTACAAGGAACCACTTCTTCTGTTTCCACAGACTATACTGAAACTTCCTGATCAGACTTGCCCAAATATTCACTGTTCCATAACTAACACTATTATTCTCATAATTCTTAAATTTGTCTCCAAGTTATAAAAGTAAAAAAGACTAGCTTGCTGAGCCTCAGCAAGAACCAAGTCAGGACTCTGATCCTTAGCAAATTCAGATATAAGGTCTTTCTTTGGTCTTCTCAGATATAAAACAAATTTATGAAACACCAATAGATAGTCACTAGTGTTTCCCAAGTTGGAAAAGGAAAATTTCTTAGCTCCTTCAGGTTTTTCCCTCCTTTCCTTCTACCTCAGACAGTGATGAGAGAAAGAAAAGATGCCACCTCTTCCCAACACTCCAATGGAGAGTATGTAACTGCTACTTCCTCAGAGTAACTGCCACTCCAAGAGATCAATGCCACAGAAAAACCGTTAAAATCTCCCACACACACTGTTAAAATTTGAAATTGACACTCTGTCTTAGATAAACTACAATTCTTTCCCAAGATAACTTCTCTATTTCTAATTTCTAAACCAATATAACAAGACTTAATTTCTATTATCATCCTTATACAGCAGAGGAGGAAGGATCTGGAAAACTGAGCAGCAGCAGTCTCACGTCTGTGGCTGTGATGAAAGCAGCAATATTAACCTGTCCTGTTGTCTATTTTAAAACTATTCTAAAAGGCTTAAAGAGAAGAAGTGAGGGTTCTTTCTCCAGACTTGTGGTCACCAAATGTATTAACTAAAGTAAATTCTGGTCCTTAATTTCTATAAAGTTTATTAATATTTATTTGAAGAGGAGAAGGCAGACAGAGAAAAACCTAAACTTTTCCTGCCATGTGGGCACTCTCCCAATGGACCCCTTAGTCACCTTCCTTTTGAATACATACCCAAGAGAATAGAGAGAGCCCATTCCTTGGATCCCCCTGTTTTATTTTCCCCTTTACACCTAGATCAATTTGCCAATCATTTTTGGGTCAAGTGCCTAGGTCACCATCTGGTGACCCATGCTCAGTGATGTGATGTAGCTCTAGCAATGAAGAGATATAGGTAGGACCCCAGTGCATCCTGGGAGAGGGTTCCTTTCCCACATTTCCATTGTACTACACTACTTCATCCACACATGTAAACACAGGTATATATACACATATATATATATATACATATAGAGACACATAGACACTCACACCATAGCACAACCTATCTTTATTGATTTATATGGGCAATTATTTTAGGGGCAGGGAATCCTATTTAAAACTTTTTTTAACATACTTAAAATCACTAGCATTAATTGTAGCAATTGAGAATAATACGAAGATCTTTGTATCAAGGCAGATTTCCAAAAGATGAGAAATAAATCTACTAGACTATAAACTCTTATGTCTTGGATTCATCTTTTGTATTTCTAAAACTATTAGGTATATAATTTATGTTTTAGATTAGATTTTGATAGATAAAAAATAGTATCATAGCCCACTCTTCACATGCCACTATGAACTATAGCAGCTAAAAATTAACTGGGAAATGTTGAACAAAATATATAAAAATCTTATATGTTGTTTTCTAAGTCATTATGGTTCAATGGGGATCCTTACATGTGTTTTACTGTATGTGTGTTTTAATTTGAATTTGACACTACTGATATAGAAAGTAAAGTCAGGACTAGAAGCAAAGAAATATGGCTTCTGATACCAAGTCATTCAGTAGAAGGATGTGTGACTATAGGCAAGTCAACTTTTAAGGATTCTTCATTTACTCATCTATAAAATTAAGGATTTTGACCAAGTAATCACTAGAATCCTTCCAATATAGTATACCTATATGTGTGTGTGTGTATGTGTGTGTGTGTGTGTGTGCGTGTGTGTGTGTTTAAAATAATAAAAAATGGGCAGCTAGATGATTCAGAAGATTGAGAGAGCCTAGAAAGAGGTCCTGGGTTCACATCTGGTAATAGACACTTCCTCACTGTGTGACCATGGGCAAGTCACTTAAGTCCCATTGTCTAGCCCTTACCATTTTCTTCTACCTTGGAACCTAGATGGAAGATGAAGGTCTAAATTTTTTTTTATTTTAAAAATAATTTAGATTGCTAAAAAGAATGAGTCAAAATCTACTTGCATAAAATTTAATAGGGTGAACTATTAAATAATCCATTTGTTTTAAAAAAGCATAAGTATAAAGTAGAGGATATTCCATTTGACAGAAATTAATTTTAAAAAGTAAATTATATGGAAGAATTAAATATGGATAAATATAGTGATCAAAGAAAAACAGTAAAAACAAATTAACAATCCTAGACTTAAATAGAAATATAGTATCTAAAACAAATTATATGTTTATTTATAAGTATACTGCTTTTATCACACCACATCAGTAGTATTGTAATCTATTCTGAGAGTCAAAACTTAATTTGATTTGATTATATTTTAGTGTAAGAGAAATATAAATATAGATGTTTAATAAATACCACTAGAGGGCGAGGTTCTTTTTCAATAGTATTTATATTAATCCTAATTCTCACTAAAGAACAAATAATAATGTCATTGTCAGTGATAGGACTGTCATTTCTCCACTTTCTTGGTCCAGTCTTCCCCCCCTGCTAAATTTTCCAAGCCCTCAGGATTTCATACTCTTCTTAGGGTATATTACAAACTTTCTGTCAGTGTGTGCAACCATTTACTACTGAATGACCTACAAATTATTTATCTTCCTAAGTATTAGCTTGGCTCTTAAATTTAATGTTATTTTATAAGAAATAACAATGGCAAGGATTTCAAAGGCTAGAATGTTTTGGCTTATCTTCAGTTTAAACCTCTGTTTGTGTGTGTTAGTGTTTTTATTCCAAATCTATCACCACTTCTTTAGCTAATTTCTATGTGTGAAAAAGTCATTAATATTTAATGATTATATCTGGTTATCAATGTAACTAATATTTCAAGATATTTGCATCTTAAAAAACCAAACCAACTGAGGAATTAGATCAGGCTAGTAGACATCAACATTTTTTCTGACTAGTTCCATAGTGGAACCATGGTTTAATGGATGTAAAAAATAGATTGTTTTTGAGTTGATAACTTCAACAATGAAAATGTTAGGAAAAGAAACAGATTATAGGATTATACTTTTACTCCTGTGAGCACTTATTTCTGATGTTCCTTGGAAGACTGGAAAACAAAATAGAGTGAGAAATAAGAGATCTTTCATTTAATCTTGTTCTACCACATATGAAATTTTGGACATGTCCCATAATCTCATATGGACTTAAAATGAGGAATTTGCACTTCATGGACTATAAAATTTTACAACTCTAAATTTCACCGAACATCTAAATGAATCAATAAGCATTCACATAATACCTACCATGTGTTAAGCACCCTTTCAGATGGTACAGAGAAAGTACATATTCTCAAGAAGCTTGTATTCTATTGGGGGAGGCAGGAAAATAGACAATTCTTACATATGTGGTAAGATAATACAAAAAGATAGAATAAATATATGGTAAAGTTCCTTTAGGTTTTGCTGTCATTTTATTTGTTGATAGACAGCCAGCCAGCCAACCAGAGAGAGAGAAAGATTTATTTTTTAACAGAGGGTGGTAAAAGCAGTGTGAAAGTTATTAATTTCATTCAGAATGTTTTCATGGGTCAAGTGATAGCCAACTGGAAAAGAACTTGGTCCTTCACATTGCTTATTGTCTTTAAAAATTATTCATCATTTTAAAAAATTACTTGCTTCCAGTCAACTATTGTAAAAATAGAATCAAATCCAGGACTTCAATCCCCAGAAATCCTTGCTCCACTTCCCCAGAATGCCCTCCAATCTCACTGAATTCTCACCTGGGCAGAGATCAAGATGGGGTATTTAAACCTGGTTGTGAATAGGCTCGGGCTCTTTTGGACTTCCATTTTGGAGCAGACACATCTCTTTTATGCTGTGAGGTTATCTTGTCTAGGCCTCTCTGGCCTAGGCATGTGTTTTCTTATTCTGTTTTTTCTTTAATCCTTAACCTTTAATAAACCTCATAAAAATATAATACTCCTTGCACAGAGAAACTAATTTCTATCTGCCTCAGTTCCTAAAATTTTAATCTTTACACTATGAAGAACAATTTAGGGTTAAAGACAGTTCTCCAATAATCCACTACCTTTTAAGAGAGTACACTGATACATGTTCATCAAAATAATGATTATTATATTTATTTGAAAGAATAACCAAAGCTATTAAAGATAGTACAAAATGCAAATATTTTGTATATTCATTAGAATAATGAAAATTTAAATATTCTATTTCCTCTTCTGTTAATCTATGCAATATGATTTATAGATCAGTAAATATTCATCTATTTTACCTTTATTGTCAGAAAATTTCTTGTAACAATTGCTTTCATTTCATCTTTATTAATTTTGAATTCACTCTTCATTTTTGATACTGGTAATTTTGTGTTCTTTTTTTAAAATCAAATTAACCAATGATCTATCCATTTAATTGTTTTTTCTTTCATAAAACCAGTTCTTCATCTTATATATTGTTTCAATGGTTTTCTTACTTTCAATTTTATTAATCCTTCCTTTGATTTTAATCTTTTTTTAACATGCCTAATTCATTCATCTCTACTTTCTCTATTTTATTCATATAAGTACATAGAGAAATAAATTTTCTTTTAAGTACTGCTTTGGTAACATCTCATTAATTTTGATATGGTGTCTCATTGTTCTCATTTTCTTTAACAAAATTTTTTTAACAAGAAGAGTTTATTACACAAGATAAATTCAGACATAGTCTTCACCAAAGAAAATCATTGCCAAGAGATTTTCTATAATACACTAATAAAAGATATCCATGCTTCTATCACTGTAGCTGGGTTCTGCTACTTTCGTATGTTCTAAATTTTATCTTAAGTTTAAAATTTCAACACAATAATTCTGGTATAGACTCTCTTGCCTTGTCCATTCTGAGAACTGGCATGGGCTCCTCTGGAATGGAGACTTACTGTGCTATAGGTGAAAGACTGGCAGGGACTTATGTGTCAGTAATATGGGCTGATAGGATGACACAAATGATGCACATGGAACCCTGGGATATTCAGAGATCCTGGCAGAATGAATCATTGTGATCTTCTTTG
Source organism: Monodelphis domestica (assembly GCF_027887165.1). Classification (NCBI taxonomy): domain Eukaryota; kingdom Metazoa; phylum Chordata; class Mammalia; order Didelphimorphia; family Didelphidae; genus Monodelphis; species Monodelphis domestica. Next base: position 474,507,287 of record NC_077228.1, read on the forward strand.
AAGATCTGTCCCTGAAAGGCAACAAAATTCATAGTAGAGTCTCTGCCAACCCCTGGGGGATTTGACTGTTCTAAGGTTTGCAAACATCAAAATTCACCCATTGGTAATTGTCATATTCCTGAGCTCCTGGACATCTCTGGATCAGATTGTGAATGTTTGCGTGAGAAAATCCAAACAAATCAGTCCCACATTGAAGCACAATGGCAAGCAGCTTCCCCAAGCTACACTGATGGGTATTGAGTAGCTCAGTAGAAGGATCCATAATGACATTCTTAGGGTCATCTTTAGGTATAATTTCAAAATGGGGCTACATATCACCATCCTTGATTTTACAGGCATACAAATATTTCTGTTCTGTATACTTCATACTGGCATATATTTTGGCAGTGCAGAAACCCACAGGGTAGACTAGAAACCTCATCATCAAAGCCACAGGTCAATCAGTGACCATCTCTCCTAAGCTATAAACTGTCAGATGTCCTACATTGATGGGAAACACAGGCTGCGCTGAGGGATCCAGGACAATGAACTGAACCAACTTGTGGTCACCTCCCCCAATTTTCTTTCTCTTGGATGCTATCTTCAGAATTTCCATTTTTTTTCTTTTTTTCTTCTTCTTTTTTCTTCATCTTGGGTTCATTACCAAATTGTTCTTCAGCCACAGAGTTGAATACAGGAACAGGTCTGGCTACTTGAATGGGACCCACAGAGGTGGCCACACCATAACTCAAAGGCGGGTTAGAATTTTGGGTGGTAGCTATAGTCGGTCTCCCCTTCAGTCATATTTTGCAGCTGAAACAGCTTTTTCAGGAGGTACTTTTTCTCTTATTTTCTTCTGATAAACTTCTTAAGTCAGGTAATTTCATCATTAATGTCTACATTTTTCAAACAACATAGCCTTGGCTGCATTCCCCAACTGTACTTCTCTTTCTGACACTTTTTGGAAGGCTTTTTCTTCCTTAGCTTTCTCCCTTGCCAAAGGTACAGAGAAAAGGAAGTGAAGCTGCCTAGGAGACTCATGACCCTGACTAGCCTCCTGGGATCCTAAGGATGCTTTCTATGTACATTGCCGGCTATCTGGTACTAGTGCTGTGATTCTGGTCCTGCTAGTCACAAGAAAGGACTATGATTTGTTTTTTGAGCTACTTATTCTTTAGAATGTTTATTTATTTTTAAATTAATTTTAACCTATCTTTCTATAGTGTTTTTTGAATTAAAAATTTATTGCAATTTTCTGAAAAAGACACATTTAAATATTTCTGTCTTTCTGTATTTAATTGTAGTTTTTAATTTTTTTAACTTTTGTGTAGGTGCCATCTACCAAACAGATATTTTTCTCTATTACCATTCTACTTTATCCAGAGATCTATTACATCTAACTTCTAAAATTCCTTGACTTCTCTCTTGTTTATTTTTTCATTAGATTTATTTAATTCTGAGAGGGGAAAGTTGATAAAATTATACAAAGTTATATTTTCTGTTTCTTCATGTGGCTCATTTACTTTTTATTTTAAAATGTGGATGCTATACCATTCAGTTCATATATATTTAGCATTGCTATTACTTCATCACCTATGACACTTTTTAAGATGTAATTTCCTTCTTTATCTCTTTTAATTAAAACTCTTTTTACTTTTGCTTTGTCTAAGATTATGATTGCTACCCCTACTTTTTTTTTTTAAATTCAGTTGATGCATAATAGATTCTGATCAAGTCCCTTTGTTATGTATGTGTCTCCCTGCTTCAGATATGTTTCTTGTAAACAACACATTGCAGGATTCTAGTTTTTAATATAATCTGCTATCCACTTCAATTTTATGGGAATCTTCATCCCATCTACATTCATAGTTATATTTAACCCTGTTTCTATGTCTGTCTCCACTCCTTTCACCATAGCCAGTCTCACAAGCATTTTTGCTCCTGACCACCCCCTCACCAATTAATCCTCCTTCCTAGTCCCCTAATTGTTAACAATATTATTCCCTAGATTGCATAGTATGAAGAACTATTGTTCCCAACCCAGAGATATTATGATATTGGCAATACTTTATTTTGACTGTCTCAGTCAAGAAGGAGCATACACCCATTCACTTCCAAAATGGCATGTATGTTTACTTGAAAACAGAGATAAAATCCTTGATAAATGCCAGAACTGAATTACTGAATTTACTTATTGAATCAAAATATTATATATGTATATCTATGCATGTGAAGATTTTAATAATTCAATGGATCTGATTTGAGGCAGTTAGATGAAACAGTTGATGGATCCCTGGTCATGAGTCAAGGCTATTTGAGTGCACTCAGGCATTTACTAGCTGTGTCACTGAGCAAGTCACTTAGCTTCTGACTTCCTCAGTTTCCTAAGCTGTAAAATAAAGATAATAATAACACAGAGCTCCCAGGGTTGTTATGAGGATTAAATAAAGTAACATTTAAAGAACTTTATTTACTTTAAATTGCTATATAACTAGTATCATCACCATCAACAACATGTTATTTTGATTATATAATATTATAATATAATTAATCACTATCAATGTGTAATTAATAACATGAAAATGATTATGGACAATAATATAATACTAAATTAATATGCTATTATATTGTGATGATGATGATGATGATTCATATCATTCAGCATAAGAGAATATTTGGGAAATTGTAGAAAACTTTTATTGACTGTAAGGTTTCCCTGTGAAACAAGGAAACAGATTTTTTAAAAAAACGAGCCTATGGAACTTCTATATGACAGAAAATCACATAGTATTACAAGTTATAAGGAATCAAAATTATGAAATTACTGGTCACTTAAAAGGCAACTAAAAGAAAAATACATTTGCTGACTGTAGAGCAAGAATAAAGAATAACCAATGCAAATACTCTATAACAAAATGGTATTCCTATAATAGAAATAATAATAGCAATTAATGTTATATTAATTATTATATTAATTTTATTCTTTATTCTTGCATTCCTTCTTTGTACAGAGACTAGAAAAAAGGAATTCATTGAGTGCCTGATTTTTCTTTTGCAAATTATCTTACCCATCTCTTAGGTGGTCATGGTTTTCAATTAAGAAGCTCTGTAGTTTCATAAGGTTTGATGGAATTAGCTCATCATTTATCCAGAGAAGTGTACAAAGGATTTAATCATATATGAGAAATACTTTTAACCATTTGGAAGCTGCTCTGGAAATCCCCATGGCTAAGGAAAAATAACTAAAAATAGCACATGCCTCCATGCTTTATGATTCACTTGATATTAATGGAGAATCATTTTCTTATATGCAAAAAAAAGAGGAAGATTGGATTTGATGGTCTCTGAAGTTTCTTTCAGCACTAAACCTATAATCTTCTAGTAAAAATTATCTGCTTTAGCATGTATCAAGGAATTATTAATTATTTTAATATATGCATAAAAGACCTATAGTTGGAAGAGTACTTAATGTGTCATATTTGATCTTAAAAAATTGTCAACAAACAATAAGGACAATGAGAACATGAATTTTTTGTCTTTTCAGTACATTTTGTGATTGCAAAGATGTGGTATTCTGGAGAATATTGTCTGAAAAAAAACCTGTCAGTTCCCTTATCATATTTCATCAGGCATATATACATAGTTCATACCCATTAAAATGTTATAGAGGTGAGAGCATAGGCTTAAGGATTTGTTATTATTAATATGTCTCTTGGTATGCTTTTTACAGCAGTAATATCATCTAATATCTAAAGTAACCATGGTGCTTCTAATATTAGAGATCTGACTCAGTCAGAAAGACCCAGATTCATCTCTTATATGATACAGACTGGCTCTGAGATTTTGGACAAATCACTTAACTCCCTTACATATAACTCTCTAGAAATAAGGGAACTCTATGAAGAGATGAAAAGAGAAGACAAGAAAAGAAAAATAATAAATATCATGATTACATTAAAGAAAAAAATAGCAACAGGGGAAGGAAAAAGCACTGCCCTTGGGGTGCTGGGCAGAGGGATGTGTGATATGAACAATGTCCTCAGGTGTGTGTGGAGAGGGGGTATAGAGCAGCTCCATCTGACAAGCCCTGGCACATATGCCATAGGTTCACCAATATGGGTCTAGGCTATGATTTACTCAGATGGCTATCTTTTGACCAAGATTCAGAAGAGGGTGTGTTTTAGATGTTCTCCCCAGCTGAATCACTTATTTTAGTTTATGAGTTATTTAAGTGACTTGGGACTTTAAGTATAGAGAGAATCTGATGAGAAATTAAGTATTATATCTATGTATCACAATCACAAGCCCAGTGAAATTTATTATCTTTCCCTTTATGGGAATATACATAGATGTTAGTAATATGATATTCAACAATAAAAGTCATGGAATATAACTTTTAACTGCTACAACAATCCTCCCAGTTTTCAGGTAATTAAAAGAATATATAATTGCAAATTTTCCCATATTCCTCATCCCAGAATTCTCTGGGACCCTAGGAAGAATTTATTATTGTTTTTTCAAGTGCTTCCTCCTGTGGCTTGCACCAAAATATCACAACCAAACTACAGAGACAAAACTTTAGTTGACTTTCTAATTACAAATCAAGACAGACAAAGCTTAATTTGTTCAGCAACTTTTAAAAATAATCCCCATTCTTCAGGAGAAGGGCTTGATTTGCATCATTTCTATGTGAGGAAAAAATAGCTCTAATATCTATTTTATATACAACAGCTTAAGTAGCTATTGTCAATGTAGTCTAGGAGTGTGGCATCATCCTAAATGTCTACAGCTCCCTGACATTAGTCATCAGTGTGCAATACTAGTACAGAGGGCAGAACCAGGATGGTATATCAACAGTGAATCAGGAAGCATAGGCTTGTGGCCTGTTCTCTTCTATGTTTGGTGCTGGCTGAATTTCTTTCTGTGTTAACATGACTGGGGCTCCTACATGATGGCCACAGAATAGCAAGCTAAATGAAGCAGCAAGGAAAGTAATTGCTCTCTATCTCTCTCCTTCATATTTTTCCCTTACCCATTTCTGATTGAATAGAATAATTTAATTTATGGTCAGTCTCATAATTTTCTAGGAAGATTTCAGTAAATTTTAAGGGGGATGGAGTAGGAATATACAGCTATCTTAGCCTTCATTGAAGCAGATATTGGGATACTGTTACTACCACAGAGATATTTGTTGAAATCATAGGGAGACTGGCAGAGTAAGTCTAAGAATCATGGAGAGTGGTGATGTATACCAGTGCCATAGCCCTGGCACTACCCATTCCTCCTGCAGTATAGATGTTGAGCTACCCCACACACACCAACTCTCCCTCATCACATTCTGTGGGTTTCAGAATGCTCTGCCTGGGTAAGTTAGTGACTTTTTATAGCCAGTCCCACACATGCATGGAGTGAGAAATGTGTGTGTTATTCTCAAGTTATTAATAGGTATTAATATCTAATATTAATAAATTCTTACCAAAAAAACTTTACTATAGCTTTAAGGGAGTCTGTCTGGGAATTACCCTAGACTGGAGTCCTGATCAAATCTTAAGTAGCAATCTTGAGTACCCATTAGTCTCAGAAGACTTTTATTGTATCTTTTTATTTGGATTATTGAAGTTTATTCCTGAAGGTCAAGCCCAATGGTTTGATTGATCCTCTCATCAGACCCTCCTAAATAATCTAGACATGAATTATTCCCCTCCTTATATTTGTCTCCAGCTTCCTGGTCATTTCTTTAACATATTGATTTGTTTGGATGTATACATTGTGAAGCTATTCTCCAATTTCTTGGAGATGTTAATTAGCTTGGATGTGTTCTCCTAAAGCCATTGTAAAGCTATTCAACACTGTCTCCAACTATTGTAAAAATGGTCTGAGAGACTTGATTGCATCAGAATTCTTCTATAAGTAAGTGATTTTTCTGTGAATTTTTGGGCATTCATCTTGGATCAAGGACTTGAGACAGTGAACCTACCCCCATCTCTCTCTTCCTTAAGCATTATATTGTAAATGATTAATTTCCCAGTCATATACTTTTAAATAAATGGTAAAAGAGGGTGAACTTTGACATTTCCAAGGTCCCTTCAAATTCCACTCTATACACTTAGATCTCTGGGAAGATGAGTTGAGGGATATGAGGAATGAGAGAGAACTCTCTTTAGACTCTATTTTTAATGGATGAAAGAGTTTGTCCATTTGTGAATTATCATAGTTCCTTTAAGAATTTCTATGTAGTTTGCTTTTTTCCCCACTGTTAATTGGCTACTGCGGCAGCCATGATGCATATATAAGACTGGAGGAAAATTCTAGTGACATATTAATGAAATCAGCCAGTTGAAAGAGATCTTGAGCTGGGAGATTGCACTAAGTATTAATAGAAAATTTTAAAACAGTGTTAATTCAACATAACTTAATATGAGTAGTACAGAAGTTTTTCCTCCTTGCATTTCTAATATCTGGCTAGCTAGGGAAAATGGTGCCTGCCTGAGGGCATGCATGCCTGAGGGTTGCTAAAAGCACTGGCCCTAGTTTAAGCAGAGTTGGTAAAAGCAGAATTTATTGACAGCCTTAGGTGGTTTGACTAATCCCACCTATGGTATTTAAAAGCTAATTGGGAGCCATTAGGTTGCTTTGTTTGTTTCTAAATGAGGCTGCTGCCCTGGGTGGGAGATCTGCCTCTCAGGACTCATTGGGGATAAGAAAGCCAAGATTTGTGGTATCTGTGTCACAAAGTAGAGTTTTGACTTTTCTGTAGTTGTAAAATAGTAGTTTTCTTGTTTTCCTTTCATAATTTTTCCTGTTTCTTCTCCTATGTCTGTCCAGTCATTCCCAATTTCCTTTGTAGGATAATTAGGCATCTTCCTCACTGAAAACACTGGTCTTCATCCTGGTCCAGTTTTTTTCTTTATCTAAATATTCTCCTTTGGAAATCTCATTTGTTTATTCTGTTCACTGAACAACATGATGCAGGTGACCCATAAATCTTTTCATTTGGACCAGTCTCTCCACTAAAACTCACATCTTTATTGCCAGGTCTACATTGGATGTTTCCACTTTGACATCTCATTAGCGTCTTAACTCAACAGATCCAAATTGGAACCCATCTAACTAATCATTCATAACTCCAAATTTCTCTCTTCTTGCCATCGTTTTAATTTCTCATTCATTCTGATCTCTTACTTTTCCCACACCAGTCTCCACCACCCAATGGACAAATCATGTATGTTAATTCTATCCTCTGTTAAACTGGAAGAAACACAGAACTTTTATATAGTTAAGAAAAAACACTTTAATTTTGGATAGGAGTTCATTGCTAAATTAGTCCTCCTTGAAGAGCTGTGTATTATAAAACTATGCAGAGTGCCAGACTTTGATAGGTCTGGTCACTGGGTTCCTGGGAGGGCCACCACTGGAGGTTATAACTTTGAGAAACAAAAGAATTTAAGGGAGTTATATACCATTTTAGGGTATTAACTAGAAAAAACACAGAACTATTAAATAGTCAAAAATCACTCTTTAATCAAGGGCAAAAGTGGTTCAGCACTAAAAGACCTCAGAAATAATAGGCCACAACAACAAATCTGCTCGTTCCACACAACTACACAGAGTCCTAAGATTGAACTCTGGCCGCTCTGGTTACTGACCCCTGGGAGTACCACCAACTCAGGATTGTGAATCTTAAAAACTACTCAGACTGTACCTTAGAAGATTTGGTTTAGCTATTCCCTTATTGTAACAATGGAGATACTTGGTCTAACAAGAATCAGGAATGTATTGAGAACTTTTAAAATCACTCCACCCTAAATAGACATACCTTAGGGGAAAATAAAAGTTGTAAATTCCTGATTGAACAATGAAGGTACTTAACTCATACCTTATAGTGAAGCTAGGACCTTAAACTAAGTCTATTTTTAGATCTAATACAAAAAGGTATTAAGTACCTATAAAGGTTAAATTAATCACAAAAAGGTCAAGTAACTTATAAAAGGAAAGCTTAACAAAGAGGTGTGAAGTACTCAGAAGATATAATCTAACCAGAGAAGGTGAGAACCAAAGAAATTGAGAACTAAGAATGGGCAGTCCTGGAAAAAAGCATCTACTATGATTGGTAGATGTGAAAATTTAGGGGAGGTGACATAAGAGAAAATTTCTTTAAAAGGAAGGGGTAAAAAGTCAGTTGAGCAATTCCATTCTGAGTGGAATTGGATTCTGAACTCAGTTCAGGAGATTGAGTTCAGTGGAGGACTAGAACCCAACATGGAGGCAGTCTCGTGGTGAGTGATAAGACCCTTAGGATCAGGGAGGCCACTTTGGCCAAGGCCTTTAACTTCTGCCTAGCTCATCCTGAGACAGAGCAGTTTAAATTTTCTCTCTCTCTCTCTCTCTCTCTCTCTCTCTCTCTCTCTCTCTCTCTCTCTCTCTCTCTCTCTCTCTCTCTCTCTCTTTCTCTCTCTCTCTCTCTTCCTTAAATCCTTCTCTCTATATTAATTAAAATCTCCATAATTCCCAGCTGACTTGAGTATTTTATTATTTGGGAATTTTCCATGGCGACCACTTATTTAGATTTAAGTCAAAACACTAGAATTATCCTTACAGAATGGACTCCAGGGAACAAAAGAATTTGGGGAACCTATATACCATTTGGAGAGTCCAGGGACAAGGAAAGATGATTGATATCACTATAACTACAAAGAAAATGGTAGTGTTCCAACAACACTGACAGGATACAATCAAGCTTGGGAAAGGAATCATAGCTAGAGGCTAGGGTGTAAGAGAAGGGGCCACTAACAATAGATACTAACTGATGGTTCCTGCCCAGGTGTGGATCTTCTTGGGAAAAATTCTGGTACAATAGGGGAGACTACCTAAAACAAAGAGGGTCCTTAGCATATGCTTAGTCTCACCCAACTAGGATTGTCATTTCCCTGAGGGTCTTCTACTCAGTCTGAAACTGCTAGTTTGGGATTACATTCAGGGTAGATTCCCATGAGAAGAGGGAACAAGGACAAGCTTTGGGGTGTCCAATCTATAAGCTAGTCCTGACAATTGGGGTTCATCAGATCTCACTAGGTAACAAGTTTGGGATTCCTAGATTCCATGTTGACAAGGGGAACTGAGGACTGAAAATGGGAGAGTATAGTATATCGACTTTGCAATGGTGACAAAAAATGAAGGGTTCTAGACAAGAATAACAGAGAGACTGATACTTTACAATAGCCACACAATGGAAAGATCCAGCCAAAGGGCTGGGCTACCTAGGTAAAGGACTTTGGCCTAATGGGAGGAACCACTGGAACAAAAAGAGATACTTAATTTAGCCATCTCTACTTAAACTACTTTACAGTCTATTGTTAGTCTGAGACTCCTGAAGTTGGGCTTTAAACTAAGGGGAAACTCATGTGACAAGGTCAAACTTGAGGTCTTCATCTTCAAGCTAACTGAACTGAGGGGGTCATCATATCTCTCTAGGCTACAAGTTTGGGGGTTTCTAGATTCCATAGAGACACTTCATATAATATGACACCTTGGTCTCCTCTCAGTTTACAAAATCTAATTCAAAGGATCAGTTTCATACCTGTATTTAAGGCCTACATAAGGAAGAAATTGGAATCAGAGAGACAAATCAGAAAACTTTTCATTAATGAGGCAAGAAATGACAGGGCCTGAAGGAACTCAAGTGGAAAAATTAGAGACAAGTTGCATAAGTAAAATTTATAAAACTTAGGCACTGAAAGAAAAGGACAGAAAGCCAAGCTTCTCAGAGAGAAAGACAAGCTACTCAATTGTTATTTTGCTTCTGTTGGTGACTAGGTGGTCTTTATTTGTTTTTGTTTTTTCTTGCCCACAGAAAGGAAAAAAAAGAAAGTGACTAATAAAAAGTTGAAACTCTAGCTAAACAAAAAAATAGCAACATGTTGAATGGGAGAAATATCTCCTTTTTTAATTCCTGTTGTAGGTTATTGCTGCCAAAATAAATCTACCACAATGCAGAAATTATAAAGGTTAAAACCCAGGTTTTATTATTCTTAATCATAGGTTCAGGATTCAAAAAATAACTCTGAAGAAAATAAAAACAGTTAGGATGGGCTTTTATAGGGAAATTATGTAAGAAAGATAGGAATAGATTAATTTACATATTGTACTCTCACACATTGTTTTAGTTTATAAAAGTTTAAAAAAAGAGATTCATAATTCCTTGCTTCCTTCAATATCATAAAAGTTAAACTTTTAAAAACAATTTAAAACAAATACACCTAGTTAAACAGACTTTGTAGATAAATTAAGTCAGGCTACAGATTAAAACTGCATTGAGGAAATTTGAAATGGACTGATTAAGAGGGGAGATTCTACACCCACAGTATAGAATGCCTTCCTCAAATAATGTAAGTCAATTATTTGGGGGAAGCTTGGACTCTTTTTTTCCCTTTCTTATTTAAGGAATGTTTGAGAGTTTAAGTAAATTATCACATCCCATGGGACAGGTTTTAGCCAGTTCAATAACCTCTTAGATAGGAGAAAAGACCTTGGCCAACCTAACAAAAATTAATAAAAGTTTTTTTTAAAATCTTATAAGAATTTGTTCATCATCAAATCTAGACAAACTAGTGCACTAAAAAATTTAGAAGATGTCACTACTCAACTGTAGTAGGAAGTGAGACCCTGGGAAATCTTGGAAATAAGACAAAAAGTTTGGCCCCTGACTTCAGAAATGTGATTTGGCTGGAAAACAGAACCTGATGCCATGCAAACACTGATGTTTACCAAAGTACAAAAAAACAATTTGCATACCCCATACATGTGTAAATATGTGATATGTTACCCTGTCATGGATAAGTACTTTCTTTTATGCCTACACATCAAAGACCCTCACTTCTCTGTATATTCTCCCTGTGAAGATTAAATTTAAATCTCCCCTGATTTTGAAAATGAAAATAATTAACTTTCCCCTGATTGTGAGATTTAAATTATAACCCTTGCCTATTTTTAGAACACCCTACTTATAGATTTTTAGATCTAATCACCAAACGTATAAACATCACACTTAATCATTAAGTGGGAGGTCTGTGACCCAAGTGAGCCATAGTGGGTGATAAATCAGAATCAACTAACTGCCTCCTGGGCAGTCCTAAGCAAAGTTTTTGACTATGATTTGTCCACATTAAAAAAAAAAAGGAAGACCCAGAAAGTAAAGCAAAAGAAGTGTCTTTAAAAGGAGTGGACACTTCCTGTGAGAGAGACTTCTTCATTCTTTGGAGTGGAGGCTGAAGGAGAAATCTGCTGACTGGATCTGAGACCTTGTTCCTGATGAGACTTTTGGACTGACACATGGTGAGTGAAAGAGCTGATGCCTTTTCTGGCTATTTTCTGAAGAAACTAGACTCAGGAGAGACTAGCCTCTTGAGAGAGTTTTTTCCTATGTCCTCAGTTTTGCTGAGGCTAGCTAAGAACCAACTCTTCCTACCCGTGTTGGGCTAGTGGCCAGAAGTAAATTACTTAGTGCTTAGGCTAGATATCTTACCCAATCCTCTTTCTAATTTTTCTTAATATGCTCTTTCTACATTTTGTAAATAAATTATAAATAAATCTCTTTGGAATTAATATAAATTCCTGGCAACCACACTATTAATTAATCCAGTCCAACCGTTTTAAAATTAACATTTTTCCCCCTTATACCCTTATCACTTAGCCCTCTTGATCTTTAAACTATATAAAATCTCTTTTCTTCACCTTGACCAAGGCAACCTCCATCTTGCCTCCTGGCTATTTAACCTTTTCTCCTAATAAATTTCTCCATTTTCTATGATTTGTTCAAGCCTTACAATTCCTTAGCTGAGTGCCCACAAAACCAGATTGGAAAGTCCTCCCACAAAATAGCCACACTATCCATGGACCTTTAGATGTAACACAGGTACACAGAACAGTACCACAGGATTAGACAATGACAAAAAATGGTCTCAGTTCTCATAAAAAGATGATGGATTCTTTAAAGTATATTAGTCAGTAAGTTTCATTTTTATTCTTAATAAAATTATAGAAATTTCCATTAAATAAATGTTTAGTGAAAAGGGATGACAAGGAGCATTGATCAGAAGAAGTCAACTTGTTTTCATCAAGAACAAGATAGGTTAGATTGTTATCTAGGCATGCCTTCTCTATACCATACTTATTCAAAACCTGAAATTATTCTTTACTTAATTTCTCCTCAAGTCTTTCTCATCATTCTAGAAAAGTGACCAGACATTGGATGCTTATCTCTTCTCAGAGTCAATACTCAATGGCCTGTTAGATCCTAATGTGACGCTCAAATTTGAAATATGTTGAGCATAACTGACACTTTTCAATAAACTATTTGTGAGAGGCAGTCTCTAGATTGTCAAGCTCTGTGAGGACATAATTGTAATCATCATCATTATCATCACTCTTTTTATTATTATTAGAGCAGCTAGTATTTCTACCCTGAATTAAGCTTTTTAAAGCATTTTATGAATATCTCATTTTATCTCTAAAATAAGTCTTGCAGGTAGGTGCTATTATTATACACCTTTTATAGATGAGGAAACAGAAGTAAATAGATGTATCTGAAGCTATATTTAAAATGAGTTCTTTCTGATTCCAGACTCAGTATTCTATGCTTCCTAGGTGCCATGATATGATGTTATTAATATAATAACTACCCAAATCTATGTGTATTTATGCTTTGATTATCTTATATGTAACATGACAAGAGGAACATACCTTCATAGAAAAGACTTCATTAGAGAATTCTCTAATACCTGTGCCTTTTTTGAAACTCCTTATAATACTTTACTTTAGAATAAGTTTGTGAAGTCAAAAGGCTGACTTGGTCAGAACCATATATTTTGGGGATTGTTTCAAACAAACCAGCAGGAATTCTGAGGAAAGAAACACACAAAACTAGTATCATCAGTCTAAGCTACATTAGGGGATTTACTTACCTGAACCCCCTACAGCTAGTACCTTGCCATGGATAGCAAGCAAGCTGGGCATCCCCATAAAAGAGCATACATATTTAATCCTTAACCTATTTATATACTTGTCTGAAACCAATTAAATATGGTGTGGGTTGAAACAGGAAAGATGTGGCTTAGGAAGTAGGATGTGTGTATTCAATCAAAATAGCATTTTTTACTATCCACACATCATTTTTCATGAAGCATGAGGATTTATGAGTTTCTACAATGTTCCTAACTGTAACAATGATCTGTTTAACACCACAGTGAATCATGCTACTAGAAACCCAAGCAAAACTTGCCACAATACATGAGTCCATTGGCAAGCAGCTTTCTCTGGTATGAATCAATTTCAGAAAAAAATATAGAACAAAGATGGCCCAGAATTTTTTGACATGATATATGGTGGTGGTGGGATATTATGGGCAGATAAACTGTTGAGAACTATAACTTTGTTTTAGGACTATTAGAACCTCTTTGATTTAACCTACTATTGAATTCTACCTCCTAGGAGATGATTAGGTTTGTTTCAAAAATATACACTGGCCCAAGACATAGTCAACTATGTTTGAGAATCTGGAATTATGAGGCAACTATAGAAGTGTTCATGTTCCAGACAAGTATCCTGGCCAATAAACAACTTGATCTCCTGAGTGGTTAACAGGGAATCCTCCCTTAGCTTAAGTCAGAACCCTAAGTAAAAGCCCTGCAGGACTGACATGGCAGACAGTTAGTATTCTGTTATCCTTTTCTGAGTGGCACAGTTACCTTTTGTTTGTAAGACCAGCTCACTTAAACTGCTCACTGCTCCTCTTATTCCCTGATTATGTTTATCAATTGTGAAGCATTGGGAGATGGGTCATGTTTTGGGTCAGTTAGAGCTGCCACAATAGCATTTCATCATCCAAGGTCCCCTTAAGCACTTGAGGAAGCTTAATATGGTTTGTGGACTCTAAGGTCCTTCCTAACATAGCTAGAAGCATTTTAACCCCCTTTCTTTATTGTATTTGAGAACTTGACATAGAGGTCTTCAGCATTCCCCATGCACCCAAAGTGATGATCCATTGCCCTCAAGCAATCATGAACCACAATAGAAGTGTTATACATTTTTATAGTAGCCAACAAATGAAATCCCCACCTGCTAAGACTCCCTTGTAATCATCTTCAATTTTCTGTATCTGATAACTGTCCCTCTATTATCACTTCAATGTCATGTGCAAGCCATGGTCTTCTTTCCTTTCCAGACTACATAGCTCCTGAGAATAATGGCAACTACACAAAGAAGAGTCTCTCAAAATATACTTATAATTCTCTCCAGATCCTTCCCATGAAAACACCATAATTCTTTTAATGTGGTTACATTTAGGCTACATTTGTCCAGGTCTATTCATTATTGTGTGTATTTTTTCTCCATATATAAATTATTTTTTAGAGGACCTGCCCCAAGATATCAAACTGGATTGGTACCTTTTGTCTTTTTATAAGACCTCAAGAGGATTAAAGGCAGGGCTGATTAATCATGTAAAACTTTGACTCGTTTAACAGCACAGTGGGCCAGCCAAGTGGCTATGGAAAGGCTGAGCTGGAGTTTTTTCTCATTTAAGTAAAGACCCTTATCTCCCTTGGTGTAGTAATGAGGAAGAAATTGAGATTTCTAAGTCTACCTCCTCATTAGCTATTTACCAGTCAGATGTCTTGGGATGTCCAAGAGAGGATCTAAATAATGAACTCCCAAAATTATAGGAAACCAAAAATAAAAATAAAGACAATTTTATTTTAATTCATTACCTGCTACTTTTTTAATTTTCACCATCTTAATTAGTGGGCTTTATGCACTTTATGCTTTTTGCACCCTTTTCCTTGAGTAACTTTTAGGAGATTTGGAAGACTGTAGCTTTAGGATTTCACTATGAGCTGTATCAAGATTGATCTCCCTACTGAATATCTAGTCATTCTTTATATTTCATATGAGAGGACAAGTGGTACCAGAGACATGTCAGTAAGATGGAAGAAATCCAGAAAAAAGGTAAGATATTAGAGAGACATCTTCCTAAATAGTCATGGTAGCTCCCATTAAAAAAAAATTAGGTAAAAGAGTTATCTTTTACTTATTGGTCTTTTGAAAGCAAAAAGAAAAGAAAATTGGGTTAGTATTTTTTTCCTACCTGCAGAGGCTTTGGTGGAGAGGAGATTTTTGAGGAGGTAGAAAAACTTAGGCACATGGTTCTATTGTCAGATAACAAACTTTTGAAAATAATACTTGAAGTATTGGACATTATTTTAAATCCTACACTTGGGAGAAGAGACACTCTGGTCTCATGATCTATCACTTAAATACAATAAAGAAAAAGGGTTAAAATGCCTCTATGTTGGGAGAAACCTTTGGAGCTGGCTCAAGTCATAAATTGTTCCATTGTTTTTTTTTTTATATCAATAAGCAGGGAGAAAGTAAAAGGTTAAAGAGTTGACTAGTTGCACAGTTATCTTCTAGCTGTTTTTTCTGGTCATACATAATGCTGCCTTCAGCTAGGTCTATAACCAATAAGATTTCATATTTAATTGGGGAAAGAATTGTAACTGTCCCCCTCAAGGGAAAGGGTCAGTGGAGAATAAGGAAATTCTCATTTTTTTCTTCTGCATTTCTTTTTTTTTTTTAATTTGGAAAATTTAATTTAATTAATTAATTTAGAATATTTTTCCATGGTAACAAGATTCATGTTCTTTCCCTCTTTTCCTCCCATGATCCTCCTGTAGTAGTGGATATGCAATTCCACTGGATCTATCTCATTTTAAACAGGAAACCACTCAAGTCTATTCACATAGAATCAAGTATTACCTTATTCTTTTGACTTAAGTTTAATTTTTTGGATGTGCTAATCAGAAGACAAAATGTAAAAAGATATTAATTTGTTCCCTTCATGTCCTTTATGTTTTGGAATGTTTAGTTATGTAACCAAAGTTATATATCTAGGTATTTAACAAATACTAGGACAGCTAATATGTTTATCCTAGAAAAAGAAGGGATTCCTCTTTTTTTTTCCCTGTTGCCTTCTGTCTTAGAATCAATATTGTGCATTGGTTTTAATGCAAAAGTGTGGTAAGGATCAGACAATGGGGTTAAGTGACTTGCCCAGGATCAGGATCTCTAGTCACTTGTCCTAACTCTCAATCCACTGAACCACCAAGCTATCCTCTCTATTTCTATTAAACATGATAATCAAACAACAATAACAAATTGAATACATAGAATTTCTGCTCCTTTAATTAAAGTCATTGTTAAATAAGCAAAATAAGCAAAATGAGCAGAAAATTACATAAGGACCCTAATACATTTAATGCTTTCCAAGTAGGAGCTGGTACTGAGGTGACTCTGCTTGACCAAAGAAGGAATGCAAGGCAAAAAACTTAGTAAGAATAATCCCTATGGTCAGAGTTAGAAGAGTCAGTTCAAATCCCAACTCATCTCCTTACTACCTCTATATATTTATTTGAACAAGTAAGTTCACAACTTTGGGCCTCAATTTCCTCATTTCCAAATGAGATAGGCAAGACCTCTAGAATCCCATATGACTAAGTTTATGAACATGGAAATATCTCTGCTCAGAGGTTTTTAGAGAGCTAGAGCTGGATGAAGAGGGAGAAAGAAAGAGAAAGACAATGAGAAACAATATCCTTTGTTAAATTTATATGGTTGGGCTTAATATTTGATTGTTGGTTGCCAGGGATTCAATGACTAAATTCCAAAAATGACTTATTAAAGTAAATGGAATTAATGGTAGTTTTAATTACAATAGAGGGAAGATATTAAGGAAGGGAGAAAAGGAGAGAGAGAGAGGGAGAGAGAGCTCTGGTTTCCTCAGAGTCCCTAATTAGGGAAAAGGAGACTCAATAGATGGGCCTTTCTCAGAGGTTCACACCTCCAAAAAGGCAGGGAAACTAAGTCATCCTTTCACTTACCACAGTGACTGTCTAGAGCTCCACAATCAAGTCCGAGTGTCTGTCTTCTAGTCTCCCCTCAAGTGTCTGTCTTCCAGTCCAACTCCGAGTGACTGATTGATTCCTTCAGTCTGAGTGACTCTCCTCCAGTCCAACTCTGAGTCACAGGATCTCTCTCCTATCTCTTGTGTGCCTCTGTTTCCTCTATTTAAGGATCTTTTTCTCTTGTATTACCTCCTCTAAATTTTACATCTACCAATCACAGCAGATGTCCTCTCCAGGACTGCTCACTCTCTAGTTCACACCTTTTTTTGGTTAGATTATACCTTGTTTGGTTATATTACACCTTTTGTAGTTAGTTCGCACCTTTAGTGGTTAGTTACTTTTTTGTAGATTAAAATGGGTAGATCTACTTCAAATACTGAGTTAACACTTTGGGGATTAAAATCTAAAAATAGATTGGGAATTACAATTCAATCTTCCCAATAAAGAAGAGTTAAGTACCTTCATTGTTACAATCAGGAGATAGCCAAATCCAATCTTCACACTTTTGTTAGTTAGGCTCCAGCTCAGTGTCAGAAAGTTCAACCCTATTGCAACCTCCATCTAGAACAAACATGAGGTAAATATTAAATTTAATGGGGGAGGCAAGCTTCCAGAGCACAAGAAAATAAATTCGATATTTAGTCCATGACAAAAAGAGCACCATAGATGAAGAAGTCAAGGCTTAGTACCTGATTATAAGCTATCTTTGTCTCTCTCCGCCTGTTTATGAATAAAATAAATAAACAAAAAGATTAACTAATCTAGATCTTAGATGAGCAGGCTGACTTCTAATATACTTATCTAATGCCCTGTAGAGTGAAATAACATACCATGATGTGGGAATAGCAGCTGAAACCACAATTCCCTTCCATTCCACATTAGCTATATGGTAAAATGACACAGTCATTTTTATTCTATTAAACCTATAATGTTTGCTCTGTCTTTTATTCCAAGTTATTGCTTTTGGTACTGAACTAATACTCTAATGCACTGAGCTAATATAATGACAGCTAGGTAGTGCAGGAAATAAAAATGCCAGGCCTGGAGTCAAAAATGGACTGAATATATATTGAACCTTAGACATTTATAGGCTGTGTTACCCTGAACAAGTCATTTAATAATATTTTCCTTGGTTTTCTCATCTATAAAATGGGGATAATAATAACATCTATGTCCCAAGGTTGTTTTGATGATCAAATGATACAATAATTGTAAAGCAGTCAGTACAGTGTTGAGTACATAATAATTATTATATAAATGTTGATGATGCTGATGATTATGAATATTAAATTAACTCTCCTGCCTATTTTTAGATTTAATCACCAGAAGTATATACACCCCACTTATACTTGAGGAGGGGAGGTCTGTAACTTACGTGCGCAATAGTGGGTGACGAATCAGAATTTACTGACTGCCCTTGGGCAGTCCTAAGCAAAGCTTTAGCTATAATTGGTACACATTAAATAGAAGGAAGTCACAGGAAGTGATGAAAAAGAAATGATCTTTAAAAATGCCAAGAACTTCCTGTGAAGAGGTCTTTGGTCTTTCATCCTCAACTTGACCTCGATGGAGCTCTGGCTGATGACCTGGTATGGCTTCTATCTTCCTTAGAACTACCACATGGGGAGAATGAAGAAGAGGCCAGGACCAGCAACCCAAGTGCCCAATATCCCCTGTCTACAGGAAGTACAGAATGACAGGAAGTCAGTGGGCTCCTGGGAAATATAGTTTTTAGGGTAACAGATTTCTAATTATACATGATGATAATGCTCTCTGGTTGATCTCTTTCAACCTTGTCTCACACTTTGTGACCCCATTTATGGTTTTCTTGGCAAATATACTGGAGTAGTTCACCATTTTCTTCTCCAACTCATCCTCCAGATGAGGAACTGAGGCAAGCAGGATTAAGTGGCTTGCCCAGGGTCACACAGCTAAAAAAAATAGTAGTAGAGGCTCATGAATTGTGATTTAGAATATGTATAATAATGGAAAGAAGTCTTACATGTGATTTATCTTTTAGGAGTTCCAAGATTAAAAGTTTTCTAAGCCACTACCAGTGTTATAAATAGATGTATCTATGGAAAATTAATACTAAATTATATTATTTATTAGAATATTTGTATGTGAAACCATTTTCCCCATTGAATCCCAAAGTCAGTTTGAAATAGCTTGCTTCTGGGCTAAGGTTAGTCCCAGCCCCATAAACTGCCAAACTGGGCTGTGACCTTTTTGTCTTTTGATAAAACCTTAAAAGGACAGGACTGATTAGCCATGTTGAAATTTAACCCACTTGAAAGTAAGATGAGCCAGCCAAGTGTCTGATGAAAGGTTGTGCTGGTGTTTTCCCTCACTTATGCAGAGAGCCATAATGAAGTAGTGAGGAAAAGCTGATATTTCTAAGCCCACCTCCTCAATAGTTATTTGCCAGTCAGAAATATCTTGGAATCTTCAGGGGGGAGATTGAAAAATGAGTTTCCAAAATGTATATATACTGCCATGTGAAAGAACTTCTTGGTCGTTGGTCATCTAGAGAATCACTGAACTATTAATTCAATGATTAAATAATAGCCTAATCAATAAATTGGTATCCTTAACGTAGAAACCAGTATTTCAGATATTTCAATTGTAGCATGTCGAAACAACCTCAAAATTTATACTACAAAAATGTTGACAGTCTCTAAGGTACCTCATCATCCATTTTACTTTTCAAAACTCTTACTGTAGCAGTAAAATAAACATTTTTTTCTTGAGTAATCAAATACTTCATTGTTTGTGAATACTGAAAATGATTGTTTTTGTCCTTGAATACATTTAACTATATAGATGAGTAAATATTTAGTATGGTGTAGAGGTATTTAGCCTTGTATTTCCCATTAACATGAAAAAGGTAAATATTTACAATATATTTATCACATGACATTTATGTTGGTATTCATTATAATGAGGCGAGAAGAAAAATATTATAAGAATATATTTAAATATTTAAGGTAAATAGCATAATGTCAAAAGTATTGCATATTCTGATTATCTTCAAAGTTATTAACATAAATTCAGTACAAATGGATAGTGATATAAAAAGGAAATCTGTGGTTATGTCGTAACCATTCAAGATTGATTTAAGGAAAGACAAAAATTGTGAGAAACCAAAATGAAGACTCTGGAAAAAAATTCATTATAATTTTCCATCTTTTGCTACCAACGGAAAAGGCAATTTCACTTAAGGTTAGTTAAACAGGTCCTGATTAGTGTGAATAATGAATCCTGGGTAGTGGATGCATTATTTGAATTCAAAATGAATATTTCCATTGTTCTGGAACCATTTATCATTTTGTACATAATTATAACTGTAAACAGTATGAATTCAAATACATGTGATTTCATCATAGAATTCATTATTTGCACTAATTAGGACCTACCTATAATATGTTTCACATTTTGCCAGTAAAAGAATCCAGCCTTAAATGACACTTTTAGTTGGTATATTATGGATAATAAAAGAGGAAGTCATATCTATTAATCCAAAATCTTGGGTCTTAATCTAAAAAACAAATTCTTATTTGAAGTGAAGGCAAGTGTAGTATATGAAGACCTCTCTTTGAAGTCAGAAAAAAAGGAATTCAAGTTTCACATCTGTCACATACTAACTATGTGAACTGGGAAGATACTTGGCGCACCAAAAATGGGTAGCTTCCTGAATCTATAGTCAGGAAGACAAGTTCAAATAAAGCATTAGACACTTACCAGCTATGTGGTTCTGTCTCAATTTCCTCTTTGTTTATGTAGAGTTAATAATAGCACTTATCTCATAGGATTGTTATAAAGATTAAATAAAATATTTGTAAACATACTTAGCACAGTACCCAGCACATTTTAAGGATTATATAAATGATGATCCCTTCCCACTAAAACATTTAGTATCTTCCAGGCAACCAATCTAAAATTACAAATTAAGAAAGCTGACAATATTTATCAGCACAGGGTATTAATTCACTACCAGCCACCACAACAATCAAAAAATTAGCCTTCAATTTCTGATTCAGGAGTACAATTGATTTCATGCACACACATGACTTAAGGTCCAGGTAAACCCTTATGTGTGTAATATGTTTGATTCACCATCTATCCATCCTAGAAAATCCTAGAAAAATGTGGAAATATAACCAAGTTGAACCAGGAATGTATCAGTAATCAATCATGGTGAATATTCAATTTTTTCCAATTCCAAAAACAATAGCCAAGAAATTACTGGGTATAATGCATTGAATAGGGAATGAGAATTTTAAAAACAGGCAATGGCAGGGTCAATGAAATCAGATATGTATGAAAAGTGATATAATCAGACTCATACTTTAGAAGATTATTTGTAGTACAAAGTAAAAATTAGAGAAGAAAAATAGAAGAAACATAGGGAATGGGCTCTTGTGATAGTCCACATGAGGGGTAGTGAAGGCTAAACTACTAAGTGGAGAAAAGGGGACAAATCTGAGGGGAATTTCAGAGGCAAACTTAATAGGAATAGATAATTAGTTGAATGTGAGGTGTTAAGGTAGAAGGGTTGAGACTGATTATTTGTACCTGTAAGAATAGGAAAATCTTAGTCCTCTCAAAAGAAATTCAATTTAATACATATACCATATATATGTATATTCTCCATAACTTTCTACACACATATAAACATATTTGTGTGACACATTATTTAATAATTTGTTGTATTAAAATCCCCAGATGTTTTCTCCCCTCTTTCCCCTCCCTCATTAAAGAAGATATCCTCTGACAACAGAAAAGCATGCATGTATAAAACTATCTTTCTTGTTTCTATTTTTGAGTTGTTTTTAATTATTTTTTTCACATTACTTTTCAATACAATTTTTAATAACTGTTTTATGAAATTTTGCAATCCATGATCTCTCCCTCTCTACCACCCTTCTCCCTTCCCCAAAGCTACAGTTAATTTGGTATAGGTACAGGTTTATAGGTTATACATGTTATTATACAATACACACTCCCATGTTCATCATGTTATGAAAGAAAGCATATCACTGATGCTAGAGAAAAAATCATAAATGAAATAAAGAATGGTATACTTCAATCTACATTCAGGCTCCATCAATCCATTCGATGGTGATGGATATCCCTTTACATCAGGTCTCTTAGAGTTGTCCTGGATCTTTGCATTGCTGAATAGTTAAGCCATTGCTGTTACTGGGTACAACTTTCTTCTGCTTCTGCTCACTTCACTTAGCACTATTTCAGGTAAGTCTCTCTAAGTCCTATTGGTCATTTCTTAAGACATAATAGTAATCCATTATAATTATATCCATAAAGAATTTAGTCATTTACGATTGATGGACAGCCCTTCAGTTTATGTTACTTTGCTAATACAAAAAGAACTGCTATAAATATTTTGGTGCAAGTAGGTCCTTTTCCCCTATCTTTGTTCTCCACCAACAGTGTATTAATGTCTAAGTTCTACCACATACACTTCAAAAGTTATTTTTCTTTTTTTTTTTCATATTGGCCAATCTAATAGGTGTGAGGTTGTACCTCAAATTTTTTAATTTTTTGTTTCTCCAATTAATAATGATTTGTAGCACTTTTTCATATAACTAAATATGACTTTAATTTCTTCACCTGAGAATTCCTTTTCATATCTTTTGACCATTTGTCAATTAGGCAATTGTTTGTGTTCTTATAAATTTGATTTGATTCTCTATTTCAGAAATTAGGCCTTTGTCAGAGATAATTGTTATAAAATGCTATATTTCCATTTCCATATTATTTATGAACTTATAAGTAGGCTGGAAAGATAGGTCAAGAACTAAATTGTAAAGAGTTTCTAAACAATAAAGTATGTATTTCATCTTAGGAAAAAGAAAAGAAAGACTATTTGCAATGTTGAGAGACTGCTCATTGCAGATAGAGGAACACTTGGTCTTCCTTCAGATGTATACTGGTTGTGTGATGGTCAACAAATCATTTCACCTCATTGGGTTTCAGGTGTTGCTCTTTTGAGTATGTAAGTTTCAGGAAAGATGTAAAGCTGCATTGTTGTAAGAAGTTCACCAGGAAATCCCAAAATCTGAGTTCTATTTTTTTTCCTAATGTGAGAAAACAAATTAAAAAAAACACAAATAAATAAGAAAGCATAAATAAACAAACATGGAATGTCATAGATAGAGGTTGTTCAGGAATTAGCAAACAATTCACGAAATTTCTTATGTTAATCTTTACAGAAAAGATAGGAGGATTTATATTATTGGTAGGCAGATTTAACACTAATTGATGGGTTAATATCAGGCAACTGGTGCTTTTGAGTTTGATTATGTTCTGTTCAACATTCTTATCAAGGTTTTGATAGAAACATCAAATCTTAAGTTGACTCAGAACTAGAAAAGATAAATAATGTGATGGAAGAAAGTCTTCGAAAGATGTTTTAACAAGTTGGACAATTTTACAAAATCAAATAAGATAAAATTAAAGAAGTGTCAATGGAATCTCAGATGGAGAAAAATCCACAAGTTCAACATGGGGGAAGTATAGTTCAACAAGTGTTGGTGTGAAAAAAATATTGGGTCTTTAGTAAACCACATGGTCTTATGAGTCAACAATGTGCCACAACAGCCAAAAAGTATATTGGAATTTTAGAAGAGAGGAATAGGATTTAGAAATAGGGAGGTGACAGTCTTTTTTATGCATTCTGTTGTACTACATATGTTACATCTAGAGTTGTGTTTCTATTTCTCTGAATGTAGAGAGGGATAGCTAAGATGTAGAGAGCTTGGAATTTGCCCCCTAAACTGAGGATATTTAGTTTGGAGAACTAGTTTGGAGAGAGACAAGCCTGGAATAATATATACCTTCAAATATTTGGATTGTTTAATATAAAAAGAAAAGATTATACTTGATCTGTTTCTCCTCAGAAATATTGGGGGGTAGGGTTAGAAATATAACTTATAGAAATGCCAGTGAAGTCGGCCACAAGCTTCATGCCTGTAAAATCTACCCAAAGATGAAAGCTCTTCCGAAGTGTTTCTCAATAAGTAGGGTGGGTTCTTCTTCAATAGAGTTCTTCACATGAAGAATTTTTGATCACTTGACATAGAAAATATCCTTGGTCAAAACTGTTGGAGCAAATGACTTTTGAAGTTCTTTCCAACTCTGAGGTCCCAGGCAAAAACCTTTCATTTTCAGTGTGACATGTCCTGGTACAGACACTGAACATTTACCATTTAGTAGAAATTAAAGTGGCAGGAAACAGCAAAAAATGAGCAAATCCCAGATCATCATCTACTATGGCACCCAAAGAGAGGAGAGAGAGAGACAGATACTGAGACAGAAACAGAGACAGAAACAGACAGAGACAGAGACAGAGAAAGAGAGACAAAGAAGAGAGAGCAAGAAATACATACATTGATGTATATATAAAGAAATAGTTTGGCACAGAAGTGCCAAACTATTTCTTTACTAATTCATAAACCCACATGTTCACAGAAAAAAGTATCCATATGTTTCTGATTCATTTACTATTATAACATTCAAATGTTATATGAGTCATTTTATGTTCAGAAAGTCTTCTATCTTTGAGCCAAAATTTCACATTTAACTCAATTGAATAAACGTCAAATAGCTTTAATTCGATTCTAATCTCTAAATCATTGAAATTGATGGGACCTTCCTAGATAAAAAAAAAAAAAAATCTTTTCCTTATATTATCACTTCCTACTGGCCATCACTAGGGAGTATCAATGTTAGCTTTTGAAGTCTTGGGGGAAAAGGAAAGAAAGAAAAAATGCTATTTTTAGGAATCACTCAGAATTCCGTATGCTCTTTCTCATACACTTTTCTTCTCTGTGTGTGACTAACAGTTTATATTTTTCAACTCCAAAACCAAATGAAATTTAGTAGTTCAATTTCCTTCTGTGACTTCTAGCAGATTTCCTCTGTTCTGAACCAGTGGAGAATAACGGCAGCCAGCAGAATTTCTTTCTGTCCCAAACTATCTTTACTTCCTCTGCCAGCTGCATCAAAGATTCCCTGGCTGGCATCACACCTTGCCCCTAGAAAAATGTAACAGCAGACAGAGCAGTATCCATTGCTTTCCACCCCCCATCAATTCATGAGCACACTGTAGGCACTGAACCAGCACTCAAGGAGTAATAAACTATTTATTCCTTCAGCATCTCTGCAATAGATCCCCATTTATCCCAGAGCAATGAAATACAAAGAGCTTCCAAAATAAGAGTTCTGTTCTGAAGCATTTCTGGACTGACATCCATATGGTATCTGATTTCTTGAATTTCCTTTTTCTAATTCCTGATCATACCCAGTTTCCAAGGTTTCCAGAATTTTGGTAGATTGAAGTGACTCTTGAAAAACCAATCCCTCTAAATTTTGTACTTATGAATTGAATGTCTCCTGGAAGTTAAAAGAACATAAGAGTTGACTGTGATTAAAAGCTGTACTCAACATCTACTGACCTCCAGTCTAATCTGTCGCTGTCTAATTGTTTCTGCTTTTACAATCTCTCTTTTATGTATCTCCAATTTTTTCCACTCCCAATTGCTGCCTTAGTAGCTTTCCCTTGTTACTTCATGCTTGTACTATTGAACTAGTTTTCTTACTAATTTCCCTGACATAAATCTCTCCCTAATCCAATAAATCAATCCAATTACCAAAGAGATCTTTGTAAAGTAAAAATCTGAATGTCATCCCTTCCTTCCTCAATAAAATCCCCAAAGCTTTCATATCACTTCTAGGATCAAATATAAAAGTCATTTGACTTTTAAAGGCCCTTGCAACACAATCCTTTCCTATCTTTTCAGTCTTCTTATATTTTCGTATACTCTATATCTCCACAATACTTGGTTACTTAACTCTCTTCTCACATGATAGTCCATCTTCTGACTTCATATACCTTTTAATTCAGTGCTTCTGTTGCCTGGAATATTCTTTTCTATTCTATAATGTGGCCTCCAGGACTCAATTAAAAACCCATATTGTATAAAGGTTTCATCCATGCCATACTACTACTACTACTACTACTACTACTACTACTACTACTACTACTACTACTACTACTACTACTACTACTACTACTACTACTACTATTACTACTACTACTACTACTACTACTACTACTACTACTACTACTACTACTACTACTACTACAACAGTGGTTCTCAACCTATGGGTTGCAGTCAAACGACCAAAACACAGAGGTCACCTAAAGCCATTGGAAAATACATATTTCCTGATGGCTTTAGCTGCTGAGAAATCACACTACTTTACAGCAAGATCTCAGAAAGAACAGAGACCCTGCTGCCCACACGTTGTACTAATATTAGTTACTTATCAGCAGCCCTCCCCCTATGAGGGGCAATGGATTTACCCTGTTGCCTGGAGACTGGACTCAAACAGAGACCCAGAGAGAGCACCCAGGCACTTGCTCCAGAGGGGTTAAGAAGGAGCCCTGGAGCAGATAACTTCTGGAGTGGATAACGGAGCTGAGTAACCCCAGCAAAGTGAAGCCTCAGCTCGAGCTGGAGGAAGAAGAAGGTAGCGTCTGCAGACCCCCTCCCAAGGCAAGACTTACCTCCTGCCCCAGTTCTCAGGCTGCCTCCTGCTGGATTAATATTTCTCAACATATTATTAAATATTGTTTTTGTAATTAATCACTATGTTTAAATTATGTTTGATTTGTAGCAATGAGAATGCATAATGCATATCAGGTATTTACATTCCAAATCATAACTGTAGCAAAATTACAGTTTTGAAGTAGCCACCAAAATAATGTTTTGTTTTGGGGTCACTGCAACATGAGGAACTGTATTGCAAGGTCACGGCATTAGAAAGGTTGAGAACCACTGTACTACTACTACTGCTACTGCTACTGCTACTGCTACTGCTACTGCTACTGCTACTGCTACTGCTACTACTGCTACTACTACTGCTGCTGCTACAATCTTTCTTACCTTACAATCTTAGCTTACTTTCTTACCTTACAATCTTAGCTTACCTCTCATTAACATTGCACATATCCTGAATGTACAGTTGTTTGTTTGTTTGTTCTTTTTAACATTTTATTTACCCTTTGGAAGATAAGTTCCTTGAAAGGAAGAACCATTTGGTATATTCTCAGAACTAGGTACAGTACTGGGCACATAGTAAGTGCTTAATTAAATGCTTCTTGATTGATTAATTGACTGATTAGTAGTCCTAATTAGTAGTCTTAATTATTATCTTTATTTGGGTCAAATATCTACTAGAATTATGATACATTTTAGCAATTAAAAAATAAAATAAATAACATAAATTAATGTTCTATTTTTTCTGGTCTTCATTAAGACAAAGCAGACATGCAAATGCTTTAAAAAAGGAGCTATGAATGGTATTCATTTTTTGGCAGAGAAGCCAAACATTAAAAGACCTTGATGATACTGATGAACTGAATTAAACATTTCATTTATATTGTTTTCATTTAATCAATCAATTGATAAAATTTTATTAAGTACATATTATATGTCATACCGTTTTGCTAAGGATGCAAAGAGGAAAAATAGTCCTTGACTTCAAGAACCTTTTAATCTAATGGGGAAGAAGAAAAACAATATTTTCTCAGGATACAAAATCACTTGCAAAACCTTGTTGAACTTCCTTTATAGTCAGAAACACATTAAATCAAATTGTTTCTGAAGTTGCATCTATTTTAATTGTCTTGAATGATAATAATATAGACAGACATAGGGGAACCTTAAATATGGAGGAATTTTAAAGATTGTGCTTTGTTCTACAATGCCAAATATTACACACAGTTCATACATTCTTTAGACCTCTTTGTCAATCCTCTGAAGATAGAGACTTAGTCTTTGATAGGTTTTGTGTGATAGTCTATACATGGTTTATAGAGCATTCTCAAAAAATATTTGCTTTAGAAAAATGGGAATGCTGACATATGTTTCATCTTTATATCTTCATATCTTCAGCTTTAAATATTTCAATAATTTATTCCTGAGTGCCTTTGGATTTGTGTTGCTCTTTCCAATGATTTTGTCTGTGTGAATCTGGTCACATCCAATTGCAGGTTTTATTTAGTGCTATTTATACTTGATCACATACTAAATAATTAGAGAGAAAATATAAAAACATCATCATTCTTATCATTATCAAAGGACCTGGAAATTATGAGAGGAGTAGTTTCAGAAAAACAAAACAAAACATGACAAGTCATGTATGAACTGGTGCAAAGTGAATTGAGAAGTACCAGGGTCATTATGCATAGTAACAACATTTTAATATTGATTTAGTATGAAATATTTGTCTTTTCTGATCAATATCATTCTCCAAGAAAATTACAAAACACTTGTGATTAAAAAAAAAACTGTCCACCTTTAGAAAGACTGCTGATGAACCAAATACAAATTGGAGTATAATTTTCTCTTTATTTTTCTTGCTTTTAAGAAAAATATGTGGCTAATATGGAATATGTTTTATATTATTTAATATGCAAAATTGATATCATATTGCTTGCCTTCTGTGGATGGGGGAGGAGTGGGTGGGAAAGAAGAGAATTTGGAACTCAAAATTTAAAAAGAAAAGAATGTTGAAAATAAATAATGAAATTTAAAAAATCAATTCTCTATTTCTGTGGTTGTTGGTAACAATTCAATCTAAAATAATGTCTGGTTTCTACACAATTTATTTGTTAAATTAAGAGGAATGATTTGAATTTTATATTTGTGATATGGGGATTTTTGATCTATCTGTTTATAAAGGATTGTCAATTACTTATATTTAATTCTGGTCATTTTATCACATCATTCTAGGCATCCAGTAGATTTTTAATTTCTGCAAACTGCCTTGAGAGAACAACTCCCACCATGACATTGATTCAATCAATAAGCCTAGGCTCCTAAAGGAGAAATCTTTTTCTTTCCTATAATTTCTTGTCTCAATGATAAGATCCCAATGAAAATCTTTCTATGAAAAATCTTTCATTTTTATGAGCACACACACACACACACACACACACACACACACACATATATATATATATATATATATATATATATATATATATATATATACACATGATTTGGACATTTGTTCAATACTTCTTTTTTCACATTTTGCTTGGTGAGTTCATGTGGATATTACATGTGGAGTGCCTTTTGATTCCTGTATTGAATCTTAGCTCTTCCATCGCCCCGTTCTGAGTTTAAACCACTTTCCATTTCATTCAACAAATCAAGTGGCTTATACCTGTTGTTAGCCTCTACTATTATTCTGTGAAAGGAGGTCTCTTTATTCCAAAAACTTTCTGTGCATTTTTAACTTGTTTATTTTGTAGTCTGATAACATCAATCAACTTTCTTCCTCATTTTTTTTGACAAGGAAGTGTTAATCTTCCTAAAGCTGCCTTGGGGTAATATACTTTTATTATTATCACAGTTGTCTTGTTCTCATCTTTCTTATGAAGTTCAGATAGAATCAGTCAGAGGACAAGTTGTTATCCTGCTAATATTCTTATATATTTCACGTTCTGTGACTATTACGTAGGCAGATAAAATGACTGCTTTATGTAATTGATCAAGATTAATGGGATATAAGCTTATCTGCTGTAGTCTAGCTGAAAATATCTTTGGGAAAACTTGAGTGATAGACAAAATGACATATATTCCTACTTGATTTTAATTCTTCCCCTAAGCGTCTATATTTTTAAAACTTTTCATTCCATGTAGTTTGGAGATTATGAATATTTGGGATAGTTGTATCTATGAAAGTGTTGTTTCTTGATTTTTTTTTGCATTAGTGTTATGTCTGGACAATTATGGATAGCAATTCAGTCTGTGATAACTGTCTAGTTCCAAGACACTCTTTGGATTTTCCTAGACCTTTTCTGGTCTATACTTAGAGTATGCGAATTTCTTTCCTAGGAGTTCATGAAAAATCACAGACTTTTGATGTGTAATTCTAATCAATAGATTGCCTTTCTAAGTATTTTATTCATGTTTCATTTTTAATGCCGACAATGATGTTTTGCACAATGTCTACACTTTCTTTTGCCAGCATGAACTAGAGCACAGGGCCTAAAATTAGGAAAGCCTAAAATCCAGCCTCAAACACTTAATAGGCCTATGATCAAGGGTTGGTGTACAGCAAGAGACCAGACATTTCTCCAAAAAGACTTGAGATTCCAGCGGAGTTCTCAGTGAAGACTGGGAAGTTAAAAGGTACATGTGAGAGGGAAAAACATTCCAGTCATGGAGGACAGTCAGTTCAAAGGCAGAAGAGTGGCAACTGCAGAACAGAAAAACAAAAAACTGTTTGATCCCTGTGAGAGGTAAGAAGGTGAGTGAGTTGGAGATCAGTATTAATTTTATGAAGCTCCAGATGCCATAACCAGATGTTATGGAGGTCATAAGAGCTGTGATTAAGAACAATGCTGATAAATATATAACTAAATCTATTGGAAAATAAAAAAAAGAAATGTAAGCACAACCAATTTTTAGTTTAATTTGCATTATTTGCCTATCATTTTATTAATTTTCTGGACTCAAAGTGATAGACTTCTCTACTAACAGGAATGCAATGATCCAGGACAATCCAGAAGGACTTATGAGGAAAAAAAAATGCTATCCACATCTAGAGAACTATAGGAGTAGAAACACAGAAGAAAAACATATTAGTGATCACATGGTTCAATGGGTATATGATTGGTGATTTTGACATTAACTGATCACTGTATAGCAAAAATCAATAATATGGAACTAGGTTTTGAACAATGATAAATGTATAATAAACCAGTGGAATTGCCCATCAGATCACGGAGGGGGGATGGAAAAGGGGAAGGAAAGAACATGAATCCTGTAACCATGGAAAAATATTCTTAATTAATTAATTAATTTTAAAAATAAAAGAGATAATGTATGAGGTCTGCAATCCAGAACAGGCATGGTTGTCCTTGGATGTCATATGTTTCTTCCTCTTTATGTAACTCTCTAACTCACTAATCCATTTCATTACTCAGTCCAAGAAAGTGCCTGGGCTTTTATCCAATCTGTGCATGTTCCTTGGGGCATGATACCCAAAATATCATTTGTTTTATCTGGGGGTATATGGAGGAATTCCCTAAAAATAACAACAGTTCAGTAGAATTCAGACAGCAATCTAAAGGAAAGTATTCACACAATAGTCTGCTACACTTTACTGTGAAAGATTTAAACATATTTAAATAGGCTGGTGATTAAATTCCATTTGGAACCATACATTGAATGTTCAGTAAATCTATAGAAGTCTCCACAATTCTTTGTTTTGTTTTGACTGATATTAGTTAGTTTAATAACCTCAACCAGAGAGCAGTTTGCCATGAAAAAACTAAATGTGTCATTCCTCTTTAAAGACCATTTAAAGGCAAGAGCAGATACACAAAGGTGTTTAACTATGCTCTTTTTAGAAATTAATACTGAATCGAACAAATATGACTGGCTACAGTGTAAAGACAGATCAAAGGAAAGGCTGTTGAACTAGCTAAAATATTCCTCCCCTCCAAGTGCCAGAAAACATTTTTTCCTTTCCTTCTTTTCTTTGACTTCCTACTGTGCATCCTTTCTAAAAGAGCAGGAGGAAGGAAAAAAAATATATATATATATAGCTTAGCTGATAATTCCCATATAAATAGTGTTCTGAGACCAAACTCGCCAGGTGCCGGTTCTGCCTTCTCAAAGTGACACTCATGTAACAGAGATTGCAAATAGCTTGGCAGGTCTTGTTTGGATCAACATGTTTTTGGAAAGGAAAAAAAAAGGCAAGAAAGAAAAAAAAAGACAGTGCTTCAACCCTACCACTGATATGGATTTCCCTCATTTTTGTCCCTAACAGAACCACTGCATGCTTAGAAACACTGAAATTACCTTTTCCTTTTACAGCTGATATTGAAATGTCTACTCTCATATGAGGAGTTACTTTGATGCACTTTGGTTTCATTCTGAGATTTATTATTTTTAACTTTCTTCTTTCCCTTCTCCTTTATTATTTCTTTCTTTCTGTTTTTCTGTAACAACTATATTCTTCCTACTTTTTTCTCTTTGCAAACAATGGATTTTGTGGTAAAGCTAGAATCATAAGACCAAGTTCAAATCCTGACTAGACTCCTAAGATAGATTTGGGCAATCCACTCTCTGTTTCCTTATTTGTTCAATGGGGTTTGGACTTTATGACTTTGAACGCTTCTTCTAGGTCTAAATCTATGATGTTTGTTTTTATTGTTGTTGTTTTTCCCAAGTATAATAGAAATATTTATATTTTTAATAATAGAAAAATGTTATGTTTTAATAATAATAGAAATATATTTTAATAATAGAAAAATATGATCTTTTAATAAAGGACAAGCCAATGACACCTCTATTGACACCAAAGACCCAAAGGAGAGGCCTGATCATATCCTTTATACATAGGTGTCTCTTCCTTCTGATTAGATTGACAGTAAATAATTTGAAACTCCTCTGACAATCCCAATTAGTGAATATTTTAATGAGAATTTGGGTTTAGAGATCTCTGATCCTCTCCCACTACTGCTTCTATGGGAAAAGGAAGAACTACTCCATAGTTCAGTGAAACTCTACAACTTCACTAAGCTGGAGAAAATGATCCACCTGTCCCTCTTCTGTACTTAAAAAAATGGAATGTTAGCTGGTTTATGAAACTCTAAATATATAATCTTTTTAATTTTGAGGGGGATAGCACGAATTTCATCATATGCAGAAAAATAAACAAGAAAATTAGAGAAAGAAGAATAAACAATTTTAGGATCATTGTCATTCTAATATAATTTCTATACTTGTGCAATTCACCCATAAGAATTTGATCCAAGAACCTAGAATCATATTTACTTCTATGTGTTCTCAGCTTTCTTAAGTAGCAAATGGTGGTTTGGGTTGATTTTAAAACAAGTAATTCTCCTCTCTCCTGAAAAGGACTATTTTATTTTATTTAAGAATTAAATGCCTTATTCTAAATCCATTCCCCCAAAGGCTTTTATCTTCTTATTTCCTTTCATTTCTATACTTTTCAGTATTCTCAATGAATGAAGGTATTTTAATAACAATAAGAATAGTCATAATAATTTTTCTCCTATCAACTTCCATTTCTGCTTCTATAAGCACAGTACACACTGTTGAATATCACCAAGAAACATTTAGCAAAGTGTGACATTTTCTGCTATCATTCCCAATTCAGGAGCTTTACCACTTTCACTCTCAGAGTTTAACAAACTTGTTTGTGATATTTCACATGCCATGAGAGGCCATTTGCCTTTGACCTAAACATGTTTAATTGATCACTCAATTTCTAGGACACAGAAAAAGACACTTACACCATTAGTATCTGACAAATGGTGATACTAACTGTTCAGGACACCTCTATTCCTTCATTAATAGATAGATAGATAGATAGATAGATAGATAGATAGATAGATAGATAGATAGACAAAGAGACAGACAGACAAGACAGACAGACAGACGACAGATAGATGCATAGATACATAGATACATAGATACATAGATAGACAGACAAGGAATTTACTAATTAGTAGGAATACAAATGCAAGCAAACAAGACAGTCTCTGCCCTCAAAGAACTACTATTCTAATATTGGAAAATGACATAAAAATATGTAAAGGCACTGTGTGAGGAGAGGAATTTAGTCAGGCAAGACTAAGACTATTGGCCAAGAGGTAAAGAAATTCAGAGAATTAGTTAACCTGGGAGTTAATAATGTATGTCTAAGGACATCTGTGAAATAGGTATCCAGATTTTGAACTCACCAATTATGAGAGTAGGCTAAGGATGGAAGTGTTTTTAAGGTAGAAAAATTTCCATAAATAAATAAACTAGAAAAGTCCAGAAAGGTAGTCTAGCATGGAGAAATAGATATAAAACAAAATAAAGAGGAATCAGCAAGGCAAGTGGAGTAGGCCATGGAGTAGGCCATTCATGGATTGGAATACTAGTCTAACTAAAGTAAGAGTTACATTTTTTAAATATATCTTGGATTCTTTCAAAGTCTTTAACTGATTATGGAATGAGTCTTTTAAAATCATCATATTTTGCCTTTTTAAAAGTTAATTCATTTCTAGTCTAAAATGTTTAATATCATCCTTTCAACAATAAACTAACATCAGGACATGTCAGTTATTTTAGCCTTGAGTATGCAATGGAATTTGTTGGATTTGGGGTAGAAAATCATAGAATTATAACAATAAAACAAAAAAGAATTTTTATAAGGATCTCAGATTCATGCTGAACAGATTTTTTTTTAAAAAAAGCAAAATTAATATTAAGACAATGAAAACATTAAGAACAAGGGAGATGATCATCCTGTTATGTTCCATCTATAGTTGTTAAAACTCATTGGAATTACTGTTTACTGTATCTTTGGGAAAACACCAACAAACTGTAGATCTTTCAGATGATAGTAGGCAGGATGTTGAGGGACTCAAGACTTTATCTGAAGAGGATCAGTTGAAGGAATTGGAGTTTAGTTGGATGCAAATGGCTTATGGAGGTGAAAGGAATGTATGCTGTTTTTAAGCTTTTTTTTTTTAATTTGACTTGCATAGTAAATTGGATGAAGAAGGGTGAATGTAGGATTGTTAAAAGGAGGAAAATTGCTAAAATTTAGAATTATTCAAATGTGTAAAGGTTTTTTTTTTCCCTGTTGGGAATGAGCTCCTCCTCACTCATGATCCTCAAGTAAATAATTATTATAAAATGTTGAATGAGATAGAGGTTATAGGAGGATGAGGTTCTATTGAGAAGTGACTTGGTTGAGAATGTCAGTGATGTATCTTGTAAAAATAGGCATAATGTTGAATTTAGTAAATAACTAATAATTCATTTGAGCTGGAACAAAGAATGAATGAAGTAGAGAGAGTGAAATAAAACTAGAGATGTAGGATAGTAGATAAAGACTATAAAGAAAATCTGATACACCAGGTAATTGACTTATTTAATTTTGAAGGTAATAGGCAGCCAATGAAGTTTTTGAAAAAAACGCATAATCATCCTTGTGGCTAAAGAAGATTCTTTGGACAGCTGTATGAAAGGTAGATTATAGAGGGGGAGAGAATAGTGTGAGGAGAAACAATTGGAAGAATATTACAATAGTTCATCTGAGAGTTGCTATAATAAAAGCCCTATCCAGAGTGAAGGGAAGAAAATAGATATACAAGATGAAAAGGTAGAATTTACATCAACAGGGCTTGGCCTAAAAGCTAATATGATCTTAATAAGAAGCAATATAGGCAATATGTTTAGAAAAAAAAGAAAAGAGTTTGCTTTTGTAATTTCCCACATCAAATCTCATATTTCCCATTCTGGGTGCACAATTTAAGAATTCATATTGACAAACTAGATCACAGATAGTGGAATGGGACAAGGATGTTGAAAGGTCTGAAGCATCTCTGGTTGAAGGAGCTTCATGTTTTAGCTCAGGGATTCTCAACTAATAAAAATCTTTGAGGTCCCCAAATCATTTTTGTTCATGTGGGTTATATCTTTAGATACTAGATCTGTAGATATATTTGTAGATCTGTACATCTTAGAAATTAAAATGTAATTATATTATTATAAAATAATTTTGATCTCATAGACTTCCTGAAAATACTTAGGAAATCCCTAAGAGTTTCTGGATCACTGACAAAACATAAGAAGTTTAGAATAGTTACCTATTTTAGGGACTGTTTTTATTAAAATAGGACTATTTATTTATTTTTCCCCAGAAAGCAGATATGGAGTTATGGGTAGGAGTTTCACAGAGCTATTTTTGGCTATTCATAAGGAAAAACAAAATTAAAAACTTCCTAATAGTCAGAGTTGTGCAAAAATTAAATAGGCTTCTTTAGAACTTTCAATGATGTTACCAAGGAGGCATTCAGTTTGAGTATAGATTGGAGAAGCTGACTGACTTCCATGGTTCTTCTAAATACTAAGACTAATTACATTATATGAAATTGAAAATTGGGAACCTCAAATGCTAGTGAGAGGCATTATGATTTATTTTAGGGGCTTGGGGGTAATGGAAATACTTCGATAACTTCTAAACAGAGCTTGAGATAAAAAAAAAAATGGAGATTTCATCCTTGGGATGTCAAAGTAAAAGATTTGAGAGGGTCCACTAGGTCAAAACAATTTTCGTAATAAAATTAGGATATGTTTATTTCAAATATGGTCAGTATTGTGATAACTTATCACATAAACAAAAACTCTTTGGAGACTTCGACAATTTTTAATACTGTAAAGGGATTTTGAGACCAAAATTTATGAATCCTACTAAACTAGACTTAAGCAGGAGTCTCCCTAAAAAGTTGTATTAGTTCAGGTGTATAGGGATACAGAGTACAACTTTGAATGAAAGGGACTAACATAAGGTAAAATGTTATGGACATTAGTATTAATGTTTGTAAAAGAAGAATTTAATGAACTAAAATAATCACCTCTCATAGCAGGGGGATATTTAAGAATCGATTTTCTTTTCAGAAATGTTTTCATTTTAGCAACCAAAATGGTTAATTGTTCAATCCTTGAATGGACTTGGTCCCATGTCAAAATGGCGAGTCAGTTTCTGAAAAACTGCTGGCACTTTAAAATGCATTTTCACAATAATAATATGAATTTAATTTTTTGACATAATGATGAGCTGTTTTCTTGAAAGTTTCTTTTTCTACAGCTGAGAATAGATTTGGAGAAAGTCTTAGCCCGGAGAATCATCAGGCACTTTTTACTTGGCAGCTAGGCCTGAAGTCAGTCAGAAAAATAGAATTTTGTTAATTAAAAATAGATACTTTGAAAAAGAGGTATCATTTGTAATCTTATGAAGAATGTGTAAACTAAGAGGATATAGAGGACAGGTATTCTCTGGTGAAACACTAAAATTTGCTGAGATTCCTATAAATTGGATTGAGTCATATACAATCTGAGAATCTTAGAGTGGGGTGGGGGCTAAGACATTATTGGGGATATCTGCTTTTAACATTCATCACTCTCCTTCTTATGATGTTAGCCATTTGTGTGTAATTTCTCTGATCCGAAGTATAGATAAGTGAGTTCTAAGTAGGAGATGTGTTTGCATTTATTTCATAGTTCTTACAGTTGAAGTTCTGAACCTGTATTTGAATCCTGCCTCAGACATTTTCTAATTGTTTAATGCAGGAAGAGTCTCTTAATATGTCGCAGGTTCAATTTATTCTGTAAAAATGGAACATATAATAACACTTGGCTCAGAATTATTGTGAGAATCAAATGCAATGATTTATATAAAGTGCTTTGCGAATTTGAAACTACATAAATACTAACCATTACAAGGGAGCCTATATGGTGCAGAAAATGCTCTATTTAGACTTGGAAGACAACATTTATTAAATATCTATTATGTACAGAGCAGGATCCGATGCACTCAAATAGACACAAAATATAACTAAAGAGCAGTTCTTTTCTTCAGAGTCTATAATCTAGCTGTGAGAGACGGCAGATAGGAGAGAGAAGAAAAGGAAATGGAAAAAAGAATTATAGCAACTATTATGCAATGCTAACCACTTTTACATGTATTGTCATTTGATACTCATAATAACCCTATGAGGTTATTATTAGAACCATTTTATAATTGAGAAAACTGATGCCCAAAAGAAAGGTTATGTGACTGGTCTAGAATTATACAGACAGCTAGTTAGTATCTGAGGCTGGACTTGAACTCAGATCTTCAGAATGCCAAGACCAGCAATGGACCTGTACCACTAGCTCCCAATATGGCTCTGACATATACACAGCAGTCAACTCTTCCAATCAAGCTAAATAAATAATCTTAAATCACTTTTTCAAAACCTTGGCTCTGCATGACTGAAAACTGAGTCACCTATGTAGTCATTTCCATTTTAAAGGACTGACATTTTTCTCATATTAGAGCTTTTACACTGATTTCATATTAATGGTAGGGTCAGATTTGATATTTTACTTTTATCAAGCGGTGGCCTGGTTATAAGCTCTCTAATGAGCTCCTACTCCATATGTACCAGATCTTTCTTTGAATCGGCTGTTTGTCTTCCTCAAACTCCCACATCCATCTTAATTATTTGGAAGGTAAGGCTCTTCATCAGTTACTTCCCATGGTTTCTAATGCACACCCAGGGAGATCTGAGAGCTTCCCAGTTGCTCCTATTCGCATCTGAACATAATGCAACAAAAAAGTATTTCAGGACTGTCCGCTGTACCATTTCAATAATATGGTTTGGCTTAAATATTTTTCATTTATTCCTTTATTGTTTCTATCTATCATGCACAGCCATGTGTGATAAGCAATTATGGAAGATTCTTTATGAAATTGCATTAGGTGGGGCTGGGTTCTGTGTTCTATGTAACCCAAGGCATTTATCTCCACAACATCAAATCAATTAAGGGAATGTGTGATGGTTGGAGGATAATAAGACCAAGTAATTCAACAATTTGACATTTAACTGTTCAGATTGATTCTCAAGGTTATGCCGAGTACACAGTATGCTCAACATCCTGAGGACTGAACTGTGGAAAATTCAGCACACATTTAATTTAAACTGTGTGTGACTTTCCCTGGGAAACAAAAAGCCATTCAAAACCCACCTGGTTTGGAACTATTACTCATAGTATTCAAAATGGCTAAGCCTTACATGATCGTGGATGCAGGCTTGTAAATACTCTGAGTTTGGAAGGTAAGTTGTTTGCTTCCTCTAAAAAGACCTGCAGATCTTTAGATTTCAAGGAACCCAGAGACATTTATCACCTGTTGTTAAAAGAAAAAAGTTACACAAGTTTTGTGAGTTTCACGGATTTTTGCATAAGAAGGTTGCCATTCTCATTAAGTTATAAACACCGGACTACACAGTACAATTCTATAGTGTATTTCTTATCTGCCATGGCAAACAAATAATAAGAGAGGAAAAATAAAGGATCTTCAAATCATAGGATTTTATAGGTAGAAGAGGTCTTTGAGATCACCACTCTCCAAATATACATTTATGCTTTGGCCTCAAACTGCACACATTTTTGTCTTTATTGAACTACTGGGATTAGGGGAAAATAGTGTTTTTGTTTATAGCGTTTGTTTCCTTTTTAAACACAAATTCCATAGCAAGGACTTCAAAATATTGTGCATATGTGTTAATTTCCTAGCTAATGAGAAATACATTTAATTTTTTAAAATTAGCAAAACTCCATTTTCTTTACAATTAGAAAAAAGTGACTCTGAGAATTAGATAAAAATTTGAACCTATACACTGCAACTGATATTACAAATTGTATGGTGTTATAGAGAAGAAAAGGGTAATAACTGAAAGTTGTTTTCAGAGTTCAAAAGACCTGGGCTTAATTTCTTTAGATACATATTGGTTGTGTGGTCTGTAAATCCCTTAATATCTTTGTTTCCCTAGACAATTCACAATGTTAATGAATTACAAATCATTTGCTGATCTGCACTGATTTAAGGAACTTCCTCATTGGGAATTGACATAAGTCAATGGGGGCTGGAGGAAGTGGAAGAGCATTCCATTAGGAATATTCAACAATGGCACCTTGCTTATTACAGTAGAGGAGAAAACAATAACTGATAAGGAACAAAACATTCCACACATCATTGATTATAGAATAAGTGTGTTCTAGGTTAAACTAAAAAGACTGTAATACCTCCTGATACTAAAATATTTCTTAGTATAGGACTATTCACATCACTCCTTTGACTTCAAATTCTTTAAATTGCCAATCTAGTAAATTTCAGATACATTTATTTCCAATGAATGGTTGTTTTGAAAATAATCTAGTATTTATGGTTGACAAAATGTTTCTCCTAATTATGTACCATACTGCCATGTTTCTGGACATCATGATCTCTAGAAACTCATCATTTTACAAGATATCAACTCTGACACTCTCTCTTACTCACATTATTTCCCTCTCTAGACACAGGACTTCATCCTTACCCAACTCCAGGTATTTTCTCCCCTCTTCCCATCTTTCTGAGCTCTTTTCTATGAGTGGTCTTCCCTCAATAAAGCATAAGTTACTTGAAGACAAGGACTCTTTTACCAATTTTTGAATTTTTGTGTCCCCAGGCTTAGCACAAAGCTTGACATGTTGTAAGTATTTAATAAATACTTATTGATTTACTTACTCAAAAGGATGGGGGAATGAAAAAAAAAAGGTAGTAAGTACTCAATGTTTTCAAAACATTGTATACAAAATATTCTTCTCTATTGTGAATCTTGAAATTTCTCAGACTCTACCTTAGAACATTTGGTTAAGACCATTCCCCATTTTAAACAGTGAAGCTACTTAGATCTAAAATGTGAGAACTCTACTTTGATCAAAAATGGGAAGACCTCTACTCCACTAGTACTTAAGACTGCTTTAGGGGAGAAAACTCCTTGCTAAACAATGAAAGTACTTAAACCCATACTTATAATGAGGCAAAAAGTTCTTTAAGCCATGCCTATTTTTAGAATTAATACAATGGGGTACTAAGTACCTATTAAAGGGCAGGCAACTTGTAAACTTGCCAGGACAAAAAGGTTAAAAACTTACTAAAAGGATTAGTCAACTCAGCTGTGTTTTTTTCTGGTTTAAACTTACTAAAGGCATTAGTCGACTCAGCTGTGAATTCAGAATGGGCTGTCCTTTGGAAAACATCTACTGTGATTGGTAGATGGAAGAACTTAGGGGAGGTGACATAGGAGAAAACCCCCTATATAAGAAAAAGGAATCTCTTGAGAAGAGATCTCTTGAGAAGGAGCTCTTGAGAGACAAGCTCTAAGGAGGGTCTCTTGAGAAGAATCTCTTGAAGGAAATCTCTAAGGAGGTCTCTCAAGGGAGTCTGACTCTGGCTGGAAATCCCTCTGGGGAGACTCTGTCCCCCAGAATCCTTGCTTGAACAGATCTTATGGTGAGTGATTAGGACTGACTAATGTTTTTTTTAGGGCTTAGGCCTGGGTTGGCCAGGGCCACCCTGGTCCAGTCTATCCTTTTCTCATTAATTCCTTTTTTCTCTCCTTCTCTCTTTCTTTAATTCCTCATTGTATTATTAATTAAATTCTCTATAAAACCCAGTTGACTTGGGTATACTCATAATTGGGAATGTTTCCCTGGCGACCACCTTATATTTGATTTAAAACAATACACTATAGTGAAAACATATTTTCTGTGGTCACAAATTTACTCACCCACTCTTATATCTATCACAATTTATATCTTCCACTATTTTACTCACTACAGTTTACAACCTCAACAATTTTAATTATTACAGTTTAAGGCCTGCTACTAATTTTAACTCTACACTATAGACTCTTGGTTCATTGTTCTTGTTTTGTCTTCTTAGTGCAATTGGTGGTTGTCACTTAATGGAGAAGGTTTGTAGGTGATAAAAGAAACACGATCTAGGAGAGACAGCCGATGTTTAAGATTGACTCAGAGAGAGGAGAAAGGGTTTGGAGATTTTCCCCCTTCAGTCTTCCCTCCTCAGCTATGACTGCTCTCCCAGATTTGCTCTGGTCCCTCTCCTCCTTCCACTACTAATAACAAAATGTTTCTTCTTAGGAAAATGACTCTCCCCTTGAAGTTGTTCACTTTCACTTGATTCAAAATTGTGGGAAAAGATAATCACTTTAATGTCAATTGTTTCAATCAGAGTGATACAAAGAAATGGCTGGCAGGGAAAAGAATAGGAAAGGAAAATGGAAAAAAGGGGATCCCTTTTCTAACTAACCCTTTTTCTCTCCCTCCTCAAGTTTTTTTTTTTTTTTGGGGGGGGGAACTCTGGCTTTGGCAGCCCCCTGAGAGATAGTCAGGTTGACTGACCCTGGGTTTGGCCCCTTGGCCACAGTTCAGAACCAGGGTAACAGGAGCTAAGGTAAAGTCTGACAGGAGCTCAATGTCTTTTCTCAGGTTTCTCTTCAGTAGTCTTTTCAAGTGCAAATATTGGGGGAAAGGATATCCAGTCACTAGGGTGAATTTTAGATTTACTCCACCCTGCTTAGTCTAGCAATCAGGAATGTCTACACCCTTACTTAAGGATTAAATGTTGAGAAGGATGGCCTATGACAGTCATGTGCTAGCAAAGTGACAATTAAGAAACAACTGGGCTGTCCTAAGTCAAGCTTAAGCTACCATTGGTACATGTGAGAAGCAGAAAGTTATGTAAAAATGGTCTACATATTTCATGTCACTTCCTCTCTCCAATCACTTTTCATGGAGAGATGGCTCACTTTGGTGGCAGAGGAGTTGAGCTTGGGCTCTCTCTCTCTCTTGGAGACATTGGGTTCAATTTGTGGTTTGGCTCGCGGCAGCGTTTTGGCA
This sequence comes from Monodelphis domestica, assembly GCF_027887165.1. Classification (NCBI taxonomy): domain Eukaryota; kingdom Metazoa; phylum Chordata; class Mammalia; order Didelphimorphia; family Didelphidae; genus Monodelphis; species Monodelphis domestica. The sequence goes on from NC_077228.1 coordinate 474,549,585, forward strand.
TTTTGGCGTCTTGGCATGGGTCAGGTGAAGCATCTTCCCTGAGCTCTCTCAAAATTTAGGCTGATTCCTTTTTTTCCTTTACCTTTCCTAAAATGCCATCCTCCTAGGAGGCCCCTCATCTCCGAGGAGGCCTCGTGGCTGGAAGGTCTCTGAACTCCCATTGGCTCAGACTAGGAGGGAGAAATCTTATACCCTTTCCCCTCTCTCTTCTTCTTAATTCCTTCCCTCTATATTAATTAAAGCACCATAAAATCCCCAGAATGACACGAGTATTTTTATTGGGATTTATAAATTAAATCCCTGGTGACCAACTAAATTTATATTCAGTCTCAACCCTAAATTTACCCCTTACACTAGCAGGATAAAGGTGGGTAACCCTCAGGAGAAAGTCTTAATCAGCTCTCTCTCTTCAGCTTTTCTCAAAACTGAGAGACCAACTGCTCTTCAGAAGGAACCTTCCTGACTCCTCAAGATTCCAGCCTCTTGGGGCCCCTCCCCCAATGAGGAGAAATATTTCCCCTGGCACTCTTCCTTTAGTGCCAGCCTCTGTCACAGTCTTTAGATTTATCACATGTAATCAGAATCATTATTCTCTGGAAATTGGTCACATCCTTCAAAAATAATTCAAGTTTCATGAGTACCATTTTGCCCATTTCTTACTTAAACTTTATCTTCAACAACTACTACAATTCTCTGTATATATTCATATTCATATTCATATTCATACATACATATATACATATACAAACATAACATGTTTGTTAAATCAAATGTAAACTAACAATGCAATATTGCCCCCTGGTCTTGTTCTTTCTTGGAAAATATAATTAACAAAAACTCATTTTCATTAATTTCATAGTTTTCATGACTCTCAACTCATTTGAGGCTTTAACTAGTCTTCTACCAGAGCCAGATCTAAGATAATGGCTAGTGAACTGATTTCAGAGGGAGGGAGACCTGGGTTTAAATTCTGCCAAAGAGTCATAGTAGCTATGTAACCATAGACAAGTTATTTGACTTTGTAGGGCCCCAGGAGTCTCTTGAAGACTAGCATTTACAAATAATATGCCAATGTGAGTTGGCACAAGGAATTGTGTCACTATACTTATGAAATCACAGGTGAATACCAAAAATATTGAGGTGGAAGAAGGGAGAAAAGCAAGTTTCCTTCTATATTTTTTAAGGGCTCATATTATATTTCTGAATTTGTCCATGAATGTATACAATTTTTTTCTCTTTATCATGTTTCTTCATTTAAAATTGTAATCATGTAGCTGATTTTGCTATCCATTTTGTATTCTACCTCAACTGGGATATTTGACACTAAACAGGAATTTTTCCTGCTGTTCTTGGGTCACTGTAATTCTGGGAAGTGCTGCATTTAGACTCACTTAACCTTACCTCTTCTCCCTGCTCACCTGCCAACTTGTCATTGAATGTTCATGATTAAAGAGGTAACAGCCACTTTCCCCATACCTAATTCTTTCACACATCACTCAGCCTATATATAAGAGACCTGTAACTCACAGAGTAACATGCAATAGTTTGTCACTCTATCTCTGGTGATTCTCTCATATTTTGGGTGCTGAAAGTCATTGGTTTAAATGCAAATAACTGTGGGGTAAGTTTAATTGGTTGTTTTGATACTTAATATTTTTCTACGTCTCCCTCCTCACCTTTTAGAATTTCTATAGTTCATATACCAACATTTGTAGAAAATCACTCCTGCTTTTTACTCCCTAGTTGCTAAAATGATCTCCTTTCAGATTACCATCTATCTTTTCTCTATGTAACATTTATATATTCATATGTGTATGTAGTATATATATGTGGGAGGTATACATAAATATGTAGTATATGTCTACATATGGGTGTATATATGCATGTGTGGAGAGTACAGAAACATATTTGTTTGTACAAAGAAGCTATATAAAGGATAAATAGGAAATAATAAAGGGAAGGTAGTATAATGGTAAAGTATTGAGAAAAGCTTCAATTTAAAAAAAAAGTTTCTTTAATCAAAAGATTTTAAAAAAGAATGTGGGTTTTTAGTGAAACTTGAAAGAACCTAGGTAAGCCAGGAGGCAGAGATGAAGAAGGAATGCATTAGGGATAGGTAGGATAGTCAGAGATTGAGAATATTGTTACAGAAACTGCAAAGAAGCCATTTTTATTCGATTGAAATGTGGAATGTAGGGAAAGGTATAAGAACACTTGAAAGGCTGAGGAGAATCTAGTTTAAGATGGGCTATGAACTCCAAACAGGATTTGGTTCTTGAGGTCATAGGGAGTCACTGGAGTTGAGTGAGGGATGTGTAAGTGTGTGTGTGTGTGTGTGTGTGTGTGTGTGTGTGTGTGTGTGTGTGACATGACATGGTGGCTGAATGAAGAATGACCTGGAGAAGAAAGAGATTTGCAACAGGCAGACCAGTAGGCTGTTGCAATTATCCACATGATATCCAGTTTGAGATATCTAATAAGCAGTTGGAGTTATGAGACTGGAGGGCAGCAGAAAGGTTATGCCTGGATGAGCAGAGCTGAGAAACATCAAAGTAGCTCCATGGAAAATGATATGATCATTGAGTAAAATACTAGAGAGAAAAAAGAGAAAAGGACTCAGAACATAGATCTTTGGGACACTTGCAATTATTGAGAGTGATTTGGATAAAAACTCTAGCAAAGGAAACTGAAAAAGAGTTGTCAGAGAAGTAGGAGAAGAATAAGGTCAGAGTAGTGACCCTATGAACCAGAACAAAGAGAATATCCAAAAGCAGGTGATTGAAAATGATAACAGCTTCAGGAAGCTAAAGAAGGATGAGGACTGTGAAAAAAAACCACATTGGATTGAATAATTAAGAGATTATTGATAATTTCGGAGAGAGTAATTTTGGTTGAATTACGAGGTCAGAAGATAGACTACAGAGTTAAAAGAGAGGAAGAAGAGGCACCTATTAGAAATGACCTTCTCTTGCAGTTTAGCCAAAAGAGGTGGGAGAAATATGGAATAACAACTAGCTGGAATGAAAAAATCAGTTAAAAATTTTTGGAAGGGGGAGGGAGACACAGGCATATTTATAGGCAGTAGAGAGGCCACTAGTAGACAGAGAGAAATTGAAGATAAGTAAAAGAGTGGAGATAATAGGGGGAGCAATTTGCTGGAGATAAGATAGAACTGGATCACTTATGTAGCTAGTATGATTTATTTTGTTAAGGAAAAAGGTCACCTATTCTTGTGAGATGGAAGAAGGAGGAGATAGTGGCAAAAAAAAATTCACCATTACACAAGAAGGGAAGAAAAAAGAGATCTCTTGAATAACAATTTTTTTTTCAGTAAAATATGAAGCAAGATTATCAGATGAGGGAATGAGAACAGGGAGAACTATGAGAAATGTGATGTTTGACTGAAGATGTTCAGAAGAGCTATTATGAGTGGGACAAAGACTCAAACACTGAGAATTGAAAAGAATATTAACTATGTGGTCTCAAATCCTTTATATTTTGTTCTATTAATGTTTTATTCAAACCTAAGACTTGGATTACTTCTACCATCTGCTGGCCTTGTTTTTCCTCTTCAGCTATTGAATGAAGCTGTAGGAGGAGGTCTCACAACCAGACTGAGTAGGTACATTAAAAATTCATATTTTCCATCCCCAATTGGATCCTCATAGCAATAAGGCAGTCTTTTAATTCCTCTATGATTCCCAAGCCCACTGTCCAAAGTTGCTATGTGAAACCTCTTCCTTTCCCAAGCCTCTAATATCTCCTATTCCTTTCTTTGACCAAAAAAAAAAAGTTATAGGACTTTTGAAATGAACCCACTCTTCTCTCATTCTCTTCATTTAATACCTCTTGGCATCTCATATCCTTTCTCCATTTCCTCTGGTCTTTGACAAAAATGTATTGGTATTCCTTGTCAACTACATGTGCATGTGCTATCATAGTCTCTCATTTCCCTAAACAGATTTCATCCTAGATAACAATATATTTTTTTGCTTTGTCCTACCAACTGTTTCCTTCTCTACTATTTTCAAATATGTGAATATTTTATTCCATCCTTTAAAAAATCTTTTCTCTATACTCTATAATATGCCTCAAGCTATTATCATATGACTTTACCTTTTCTCAATGAAACACATTGATGTAATTTTCTAAATCTGTTGTCTCTATCCATTAATTCTCTCCTCCATGTGTTGTAAACTGGTTTCTCACCTCATCATTGAAATAGGCCCTTTTCATAAGAAAGTTTGCATTCTAAATGGGTAGATAGGTACAAAAGATTTTTGTAAAATATACAGATATACATTTTTTAAAAATGCACATATATGTATGAATACATAATGATTACATAATGAACATATATAACGTAGTGAAATGAAATTTATTTTGGGAGGACCCTCAGTATGAGGGAAATAAGGAAGGGTCTGTAATAGATGCTATTGGGGGGGTATATTTGATGGATAATATAAGTAATAGATCAGGTAGTTATCTTCCTTTGCCTACCCTCCTCCATCTATATCTCCTTTCCTCCCTTTTCCAATCTATCTTCCTCCCCTCTTCTTCCCTTCACTTTCCCCTTCCCCCTTCTTCTGCAGCCTCCTTCTAAGTCACTCAGGGTGAGCTATGATGTTTCAGAGGAAATATTATTTTATCTTCTTTATCTCAATTAAGGGTTTATTGGGGAAAACAGGACAAGATAGAGGATGAAGGTAAGAGGGGTGGGATTTCCCTATTATCTACAGTGAGTCTTAGGTTGGAGGATATTGAGAGAAATGGCAATTCAGTCACTACCATTAAACAGAGCTAGTCAGAGAGAGATATTTAGACTATTGTCCTTCTTCTTCTGCTTTCAAATCAGCCAGGCCACTTCCAACTTGTTTATCCCAAGTCCCAGAGATAAATCTAGCTTCTTCCTTCAGGGTCACCACCATCAGCCCAATGACCAGAAAAACATTCACCGTTGGCTTCATTCCAAACTGCTTTTCTGGTCACATTCCAAATGGAATTTTCTTTTGATTGAGAGCTGATCAGTCTCCAGCTTCTTGTCTTTTGCATGCATGCCCCTTGCACAAGACTCATGCAGAAGATGGTGCTTGAATTAAATCTTAAAAGTAACTTTTTAAAAAATCTGAGGAGGAGGGAAGGAGGGAGTACATACCTAGTACATTCAATAGCTGGTGAAAAGTCCCTTACTTAAGAATGTCCAGAGTGAAAAACAGAGAGAAGGCCATTTTGGCTGAATCAGAGTATAAAAGGAAGATAGTATCCAGTGAATCTGACTTGGATTCAGGCTATGAAGAAACTTAAGAACTAAGTGGAGATTTGTCTTTTTTTATTCTAGAGTCAAATTTTTGTTGCTAAGTCATTTAGGTCATGTCTAACTCTTCATGACAGTATTTGGGGTTTTCTTGGCAAAGATCTTCAAATGGTTTATCATTCTGTCCAGCTTATTTCACAGATGAAACAACTGAAGCAAACTAGATTAAGTGATTTACCCAGAGTCACACAGCTAGTAAATGTGTGGGGTCAGATTTGATCTTAGGAAGATGAGTCCTCCTGACTTCAGAATGGGCCATGTATGCACTGTGGCACTTAGTTGCCTAAGAATCTAAAGTAAATAGTTAATAGTTGGTTGCAAAATCAGTCTTTTCTCAGAAATAATCATTCTTGATCGTATCCCTTGCATTTGACACTGTTAATCATCCTTTCTTCCTAGATACTTTCTCAATTTCTGTGACATTACTCCAGATTGATTCACATCCTGACTGTTCTTTCTCAGTCTCCTTTGCTGGCTTATCATCCATATCACATCCTTTAAATATAGACATTCTGTGAGGCTGTCCTTGGCTCTCTTTCTCTTCTATATTCTTTTGGTAACCTCATCATCTCTTTTAAGCCTAACTACTGTCTCTGTGTAGATGACTTTCAGATCTTTATATCCACCCCTAATCTCTCTCTGAGCCTTTTTCCTGCATCACTAATCGACTCTTGTATGTTTCAAAATAGTTGTTCTTAAGCATCTTAAATTCAATGTCTAAAATTAAACTCATTAGCTTTTTTCCATAAGCCCTCCCCTCTTGTAAAATTCCCTATCTTTTCAAAAGCACCAACACTTTTCCAGTTTCCCTGGTTTATATCATCCTATATTCCTCACTCTCCCTCATTCCACATACCTAATCATTTGCCAGGTCTCGCTGTTTCTACCTCTATAGCATCTCTCTCAACAGATTCTTTCTCTCCACTCAAACAGGATTTTAATCAGTCATCTCTTCTCACCTAGATTAATATAACAGACTCTTAATTGATCTATCTACCTCAATCCCATTCATCCTGCACACTGTTGCCAGAACTTTTCTCAAGTGCAGTAGTGATACTGACCGTGTCACTTCTGTAAGCAATCTACTCCAGTGTCTTTTTATATCATTTAGGATAAAAACAAACATATACTTCCCCATTTACCTTTTAAGAATTTAGAAAACCCAGCCTTATCCTCTCATTCCATCCTCAATGGATAATACTGTTTTTTTTCCTTTCCTCTGTGATCTAGTCAAACTAGCCTTCTTTCTAGTAGTCATATTGTTGTTTAGTCCTTTTTACAGTCTACACAGAGTTAATATTTTGTTGTTATTCAGTCCTTTTTTAAACTCACAGCTGTCTCTTATTGACCACATTTGGGTGGGTTTCTTGGCAAAGAGAGTGGAGTAGTTTGCCATTTCCTTCTGTAGCATATTTTGTAGATGAGGAAACTGAGGCAAATAGGGTTAAGTGACTTACCCAGGTTCACATCGAAAATGCATGTTTAAGGTCAGATTTAAACTCAAAAGAAGAGTCTTTCCTGATTCCAGACTGGACACTATATCCACTGCTCCACCTGGTGACCCTATTACTTTTATAGGGCAGTCCATATCCCATCTCAGTCCCTCTGCTCTGTTCCATATGTCTGTAATGCACTTCCTCCTTTCTTCCTCCTCATAGAGTTTCCTTTTTCTTTTAATACACAGCATAAGCACCATCTTCTGCATGAACCATTTTTTGATCTTACCAACTGCTAACACCTTCATTCTCAAAATATCTTTTATTTAACTGCTTTGCATATATTTATGTATTCACTTTGTATTTATGTTGCATGTATTTTTGTATTCCTTCCCTTGTCTCTCTAAGATCATTTCATTTTTTGGTACTTGGATCCCTAGCACCTAGTACCGGTGCCTTCCACAGAGCAGGTACCTAATGAATACTTGCTGATTGACAGATTCATCTTCCTTGTTTCACACTAAAAATGTAGTTGATAGTGAATAAACCGCCACATTGAAGGCTCTTTTCCAATAAGATATCTCCTATGCCTGTGTCAAATTCATACAAGTTTCTTTGAAATATATTAAAATAGATAAATTTGTGTGATTTCCCTCCATTTATAAATGTCAATTCAGGCCTGAAGCAGGCAAAGACATGATTGTCAAAGGTATTGGCTTTTGTTATGATGAATGTCTGAGCATTGTTCAAGTCAAGGAGATAAAGTTATCCAGATGTTCCAATTCCTGTGTTAATTACAACAAATTCTAAACCAAAGAGTTTTCTAAATGAAATTCACAGCCACTCAGAAGAATTTAATCAATCTATGGAAAATGCTGTGAATGAAGAGTGCTTCTTTTCCAGACTGTGACATACATTTGAATGGGCTATCATAAAGCATCAAAATATTGCCTACGCATTAAAAGGAGACAATCAGCTAGAAATAAACAAGAAGAGAAGGCAGAGCTGGATGGCCTTTTAAAAAATGTACTAGGTCCATATTTTTAACACTAATATTCTACAAGTAATTTTTTATGACTTCAAGTCATGAATAATTATAGTTTCCAAAGAATTCAAGTTTAGGGCCATACAAAAAATCAATGAGAGGGCAGCAATGTATTATGAAAGAAGAACTAAACAAGATGTCTTTAGTGAGTGAGAGGACTTGAATTCAAATCCTGAATTGTCACTTACTAGATGTTTGCACTTGGCCAAGTCATTTTTCTTGGCACATAACAGGCCCCTCATAAAATGTTTGTTGGTTTGTTGACTTGCTATCTTAACTCTCTTGTTTTTAGTTTCCTCTTCAACAACTAGATGTTCTCCAAGGTCACTTCTGGCTCTTAATATACATTCCTTTTATCCTAAATGCATGACTATCAAAAAAATTGCTGCAAGAATCCAAGCATAAGATCCCTTACTAGAAGATTTGAATGAAGGTCACACAGGAGAGAAAGGCATGGATCAGTTGAAATATGTAGAGTTGGATATGAGTGTGATGATAAACAAATATAAGAATGTCATGCTTTGAATTTTCAACTTATGAAGTTCAGTGATAATTTGTAGAAAATCCTTTAAAGAAACTTCTTTTACTACTAAATTAAAGTTTTCTTTTAAATTCAGCATCAAATAGTTATTAGTACAGTACAGTAGAATTTGCATTCTCTACTTTTTATGAATTATTTTTTATATAGTGATATAGTACTTTTTATATAGTGATATAATTTTTAATAATTATTTTATGACCTTTTTTGATCAGTGTTTTTTTCACTTCATTCCCCTGTTCTTTAGACAGCAGGTAATATAATATACATTATACATGTGCTATTATCTAATACCTATTTCCATGTTCATCAAAATGTGAAAGAAGACACATATTGCTTACACTAGAGAAAAATTAATGGAGGAAATAAAGCTAAAAATGGCATGCATTCAAACTCCATCTATGATGGTGCATGTAATTAGAATCTGCTCCCAAGGACTCCAATTCCCAACATCCCACTTTCCTTCTCACATTACCCTGTAGGAAGAATATAAGTTCTGTATAGCCCCACTTCTCTCTCTTTCCCCTGATCACAGCAGTTGAAGCAAGCTTTTGGACAGCCAGGAGAACTTACTCATGTGGGTTTACTTTTTGTTAGATAATTAGGTTGGAATGACTATCTCTTTTAGTTTATTTTCTTTCTAATTTAAGTGATTATTAGTAAACTCTACAAAATATGATACTTAGAGTTATTACATATTTAAATCCTATAGGTAGGTGACCATTTTTTTGAGTTATCTTGGATCTTTGTATTTCAATAATAGTTATTGCAATGATAGTCAAATTCTCTATACTTTTCTAAGAATTATGTGAATGAAAATAGGAAACTTGATTGTTTATTTTTTTCTCATACCTCAACATGAATATCTTCAAGATGTGAGTATATTACTTTCATAAATATTTTATAGAGATGGGAACAGTAATTCTACCATAAGAATCATTAAGCATTTTCTATATGCAAGACTTGGAGAAAATAAAAATATAGGTCAAGAGTTGTTCATATTTTCTTTATTGTCTTTTTTGTCAATAACAGACTACATATCATCTTTGCAAACCATTAGTGCCTTTCCCTTTTTCAGATATCTTGAGAATCAATTGTTCAGGCCACCAAAAAGTGTTTTGCCTCCAGCATAAATTTCTTCTCTTGATAGTCAGTCTAATCCAGCCATTCTTCTGATCTTTTCCTTTAATGATAATCATTTCTACTTCCTCATGAAGTTCATAGTGAAATGTAGAATCCAATCCAACAAATATCTACTTAGCACCTACTATACAATCAGTATGGTAGTAGACACTGGAGAAAAAGGGGGAGAAATGAAAACTGTCCCTGGACAAGTGCACTGACGTCTTTAGCCATATCATGCAGTGAACAGAGGACTAACTTCGGTATCAAGGGACTTGGGTTCAAATCCACAAGGAGCATGTGTTCTGGAGGAGTTCCAATATGGTGGCTCCTCTCTCAGTGATAGAAAGGATCATTTTAGAGATCTTAAGATGCTATAAAAATGTCTTCTATTTTTATTTATAATACTACAGTTAACACAGAATCGCCATGAAAAGAAGCACTGGTTTAGCAGAAGGGTATCTGTTTCAGAATTAGGAAGTTCTGGATCCAAGCTCCACTTCTGACATACATTGGCTATGGAGTTAACTTTAGAACACTTAACATTTCAGTGCCCCTGGCAAGTTTCTAAAACTACTAATAATGCCCAACTGGTGTTGATTTGCACTGGAAGAGGGAGTTTCCTTAGAAGTTTTAGTAAAAAAAAATGTTAGCTATTACCTCAATAAACTACATTCAGCAGGGATTCAACTGATAAGAAGATGATGACAGGGGCTCATTCTTTGACTATTTACAATATATTAAGTACCTAGTTATAGAGGTTGCGCAAAGCCCTAACTCACTTGGGAAACCATTTAAGCTCCAACCTCCTCTCTGTCTCCCCTTGACATTCACAGAGCAGAGGTAGCATCCCTGAGGACTAACACATTTGCTTGCCAGCATCTTTTCGTCCTCATGGGCACTTCCCTACAATATTAGCAGCCATATTTCCCCACCTGTCACTACATCTCAGGCTCACAGTAACATGTCATCAGGGGGCTGGAAACACTTCAGAGTATCTGGCTCACATTAATCTCAGCTGTGGAGAAAGAGCTACATCATTTTATCCTACAATTAGGATGGGTCCCTGATCCCACTTGGTTCTCAATGAAACAGGAAGGAGCATATTAAAATAGATCAAAACTCCTTTCAAGGTATTTGGTCATTATAACCAATTCACACAGGCTCCTGCCTGGCAGGTTTTATAAAACCAAATCAGTAAGCCAAATTCAATGAAACCAAATGAATTAAAACTGACACAGGAGCATTCTTAAGGCTCTGCAAATGGGAAACAAGTGAGGCTCTCTCCTGGCTTTAGTTTTAATTACAATCACCTTTATATATGCAAAGTTTATTATTTTCAAATTACTCACCAAGGGCCTTATTAAAAATAGTGTTCAAGCTACTCATTCTTCAGTTCCATAATATGTTCTTGGAAGGGGAGGAGATGATGGCAGCAAAGAGCTTACCATGCACAGGAATTAATTAAATTCAATAGGCTTGCTGTTCATTAAACCTCCTCTGATAGTGCAACTGTATCACTTTAGATTGTGCAACTGGGAGGTGTGGAATCTAAGGAAAGGGTAGAGGCAAGGAAAAGCAAATATAAAGAAATTAACATTGTTTCAATGTAATCCATATGGGGCCACAAGGGTGGGCTGATGGCGGGTGAGCAGCTGGTATTACAGAGAAGAAATATCCCCACCCCATTAGATGAGTGTTCCCTACTAAATAGCAGGCAGTGTTCTAATAGCATTTGTTTATCAGCCTTTGATATGCACCCCCATTTGAGGATTCTCTCAGGTCCTTTTTCTCACAGAAGCATTCTGAGCAACTCATCAGGTTTGCCAGCAATGCCTCTGGCTTGGTATGCAAATCAAATGAAGAAATCCCATTCATCTAAATGGAAAATTTGGATGGGCTAGGTGAAAAAAATCTTTAAGATAAATCATAGTTGCCACAGAGAGAAGGGGAAAAAAAGCTATTTTATTTTCTTCTCAATAGAACCTCCTTTTAAGGTTGCAAATGTAGTAAATTGTCAGATTTCTCTGAGGGTAGGAAATGTTTCACTAAAATATGAAGTGTAAAAATAAGAAAAGTACTCATGTCATAATGGTAATGTTACCTGTAGACTTAGTCATGATATCAGAGCCAAAGTATTATAGTTGTAAGGGTTTTTTAGTAAATATTTAACAATCAGCTTTCTCAGCTGTATATGAAAGTATGACCAACTTATTTTTCAATTTAATTTTCATTGTTGTTTTCTTTATTGCTTTCTTAAATCTAAACAACTAAAATAATTAATCCCATTCTGCTTTGTATCTGATTTCCCAATTTTAAACACTGACACTAAAGTTTTAATAATTGGGCTTATAAGCTAGGGAGCTGACTCCAGTACACCCTGACTAGAACTGAGTTTATTTTTTTTCTTCCTGAACCATGCCTTACAAACCATGCTTTCAATTCAGTTGCCAGAGGCAAAGATTTGGTTCATGAACATTCTAGAAGAGGGCTTCTTAACTTGGGGTTTATGAGATTAAAAAAAATACTTGGAAAACTATTTTATAAAGCAGGCCAAAATTCTATATTTATTTCCCTTCTTAGATAATTCTTGTCATTTTTTCTTCTTTTCTTTATTTTTATTTTAAATTTTACAAAACTAAACAAGTATTTCCATATTCAAAGAAAAAGAAGATAGTACACAAATGAAATTCTAAATCTCTTATATGATTAACTTCCTTTTTTTCATATCTATATAAGTCCTGTCCACTAGTGTCCAGCCTCTCTCCACACTCCCTACATCACAAAAGGTATCATTAAGGTGGCCAACATGTTCATGTAAATTAAGTGTTTCATATCTCACCTTCCTCTTCACTTTTTGGAAGTCACATTCATGGTTTTTTCTTCCAACATTAATTTTGTGGTTGTGTTTAATCTTCTCCTGTCTCTCTACTCATTTCATTGTTCATATCTTGTATACTTCTTTCAAAGTTTTGTTTTTTTTTAATCAGAGTCTGTTCATCTTTTCTTATGGCACAATTGTATTCCTTCACACTTATATACCACAATTTGTTCAACCATTCCTCAATTGGTGAGCATTCCTTCCATTTCCAATTCTTTGCCATCACAAAGAGAACCGTTATATTTTGGAACCTCTGGGTTTTTTTCCTCTTTCATTGATCTCCTTAGGAAACAGACCCAGATGGGTCTCCTGTCATTGTTCTAGACTAAGTCCTTATTTTACAGAAAGAATAAGAAGTCACAGAATCACGGTACTAGGACAAGAGAATCTGCCTTCCAAAATTGGTATTCTAGTCCCTACTTAAGCAACCTGTAGAATTGAGAAGTAAACTGATCTTTTCCAATCCAGTGGCCATTGCTGAGTTTTCAAAATTTAATGGCATTGTGAGTACAACTCTAACAGCATCGTCCTTTAGTGATTTTAGGATTTCATAAGGCTTACATTAAAAGCTTAGCTTCCATCACCTCCATTAGCCTTATTGTTCGCAATGCTTTCTAAAGTCTACTTGACTTAAATCCCTAGGATGTATGACCCTACATTAGAAACCACATAATTGTGTTTATGGTTGATGTAATACCTGTCTTTTATAGTTCTTCTTTGTATTCTTGCCACCTCTTCGACTTTTGTTAAATCTCTTTTTATCTTTGTCTCTTAGCTTTACAGATAAGGAATTATTTACTTTGAATCTATGAACTGATTTAAAAAATTCTATATTTTAATATAATTAATTTCCATTGTAATTCTTTATATTTTTAAATGTGATGCATTAGCATTATTCTAAAAATAGATCCTGGGTTTTACCATTTTGCTAAAGAGATCTATGACAGAAAAATCATTAAGGATCCCTGCTGTAGATAGTGACGTTGTATGGCTTTTCCCATTTTTAGATGACAGTGTTCTTATTACATTAAGCTTGTTCAATAAGATCCATGGTCCCTTTTAAGAGAATTATATGACAATCAACAAAGGAAACAACCAGATATGTCAAAAATGTAATGGCATGAAGTTGGATAAGTGGTCTACTGAATTAATCAATTAGTAAATCTATCTTGGACAAGAACTCCAGAGAGACAGTGAGACAAACCAAGAATTGACTAGGAATGACAGAATTCACTAGACCAGATAATAATAGAATATCAATGCTTTATGGGAACTCCTTACCATGAATTTTATGTATCTATATTAAGTAACCATCCAACAATCCCTTGATGATATCTAACAAGGAAAATCTGTCTTCCACTTTGCAACATCCATAATTTGCCAGTTGTCCCAGAACCTAGAACAAAGTAGAATAAACCACATGGCAGATCTTCCAAAATACATTTCTCTGGCTCACAATTAAGAAAAAAATTATAATTACAAACTTTGTTTACCTCTCCCCACCCACCACTCTAGCATCCACATATACTTTGATAGTCTCCCAAACTTGTTTTGGTTTTCTAATATGCATTTTATAATTGTTTGGTTCAGATTTCTAGGACTTTATACTTATCTCATTCTTTCCTTGGTCAAATTTTGATGGAAAATTGTGATAATTTTGGTGTCTATTCTTTCTTTAGCATTTTTTCTCTTTTATCAGCATCAAAATTTGGTGTGAAAAAGTAAAATTGGAATCATTTTCAGAGTGTATCATCCATTTTTTTCTTCATGTTCAGATTTTCTTCTAGGTTTGAGTTAATTTTTAGTTTCCTCTAATAAGTTGGTGTTTTGACTGCTAAGTCAGAAATGACTCCTACATCATTAACAAGTCATTATTTGTCTATTAGAATAAAATTTATTTAATTTTGGAAAATGCTGTTTGAAGTTCCCCATGCATAACACTTTCTAATTCTTTTCTCAAAGAAATAATTCATGATAAGTGGTAGACTTCACTTTAATCTTTATACCTTTTGCTATTCTTATTCTTTAGTCCTGAGCCATGTTTTCAACACATTTTTAGTTATCACCCTCCATACCTATTTTTTGCATTGATATCACCATATATCAGTGTTTTTTGATAAATTTATGTCTTACTGAGCTTTTCATAAGATTTAACTATGTCTTTATCCTCTGCAATTGTTATTAGTGCATCAATTAAGATTATTTTTATTATGATTATTTTGACTAAATGTCACATAAAAATAATTTTCTTATTTTTCTGGATACTATATAAAACTAACTCTACAAATCCCCTTTAATTAATTGTCTCTTCATTGTCTTACTGAATACCATCTTATCTTTTAGTTGCAGGATCTTGTTTTCTTATGATTTCTCTTATAGAAAAATGTCACAGAAGACTTTTGGGAGTGGAGCCAAGATAGTGGAGTAATCCAGAGCAGCTCTGTGACACCATGAGAATCCTTTCCAACCAAACTTAAAATATTGCCACAAAACAAATATAGGAGTGAAAGTAACAACAAAGAGATAGAGTGAAACAACTTTCAAGAAAAGAAAAACCCAAAAGGTAGGCAAAGAATATCTGGGGCACTGGGGTGAGATGAGAGCAGATTCAGCAAGAAGCTATAGCAAGGAGAGAAGATCAAGTCTAGAGCAAGTCATACACTGCCACCCCTCATCTTCTGTCTGAGGTACAGAACCTAAGCTCAAGCCAAACATCCAGACACTGAGGTCCTACTTGGACAAATAATAGTACAAGTCAACCCATACTCCTTGAAATTTCAAACTTGTGAGAAGTCTGAGACCTCAGCCCAGGAAATTCTAGTCTAGGTTTGGGAAAAAGATATAGTTTACACTTTGGGGTCACTGATAGTACTAAGTACTAATCTTTTTGCCTAAAGCTCAAGGCAGAGCTGCAAGACAGGACAATAAAAGGTGTGCCTAATTGGATCAAGTACACAGTGAGACAGAAAAACATGAGCCTAAGCCTGAGGCTAGAATTTGATCAGCCCCTGACCTGATCAAGATCAGAGTGAAATCAAAAGTTTACACCTAATCCTGAGGCAGATATTTAAGCTATAGGCATCTCAAACATCAATTGAATCAGCAGGGGGAGGGGCTTGAAGAATTCTCGGGATTCAGACTATCACACCATCTTCCCAAGTCTACCTATAATTTGTTAGAAAAAAATGATCAAACAACAAAAAAGCACCTAAAAATAAAGAATTTTTATGGAGTCAAAAATTAAGGTATAGACACAGAAGGGGAGAGTGAAAGCAAAGGAAACGCATGCGAACTTCAAAAGAGAAATACGGCTTGGACACAGATTCTGGAATAACTCAAAAAAGACTTCAAAAACCAATTAAGAGAATTTTATATTTTATTGACTTAACTGAATTATTTAATTGGTGGTCACCAGGGATTTAATTTCTAAATCCCAAAATGAATTACTAAAGTAAAGATGAATTTAAAGTAGTTTAGTTTTACAATAGAGAGAAGATATTAAGGAAGAGAGAAAAGAGGAGAGAGAGAGAGAAAGAAAGAAATCTCTGGCTTCCTCTGAACCAGGTAGAAATTCCAAGGTACCAGTAAGGGGATAGGAGTCTCAAGACAATGGGCCTTTTTCAGAGGTTCACACCTACAGAAAAGGCAAGGAACTCAGTCAACCTTTACACTCACCAGGGTGACCATCCGAAAGGAAAACAGTCTGAGGTCTCCTGCACAAGCTCCACCAGGGGTCCAGTTCCACAGCCAAGTGTCTTCACTCCAAGTCTGAGTGTCTGTCTTCCAGTCTCTCCTCAAGTGTCTTTCATCCCTCCAGCTCTGAGTGAATGTCTTCACTCCAAATTCAAGTGACTTTCTTCCAGTTCAATTCCAAGTGGCTGTTCTCTAGTGTGATATTAAAATCACTTTAAAAGACTGATATATATTAATTTAAGATTGCCAAGGAATTCACTTATGTAATTCTTAAATGAAACACTCAAGTCAGCTGCCAAATTTTTATGGCATTTTAATTACAACAGGAGGAAGAAAGTATTAGAGGGAGAGAGAGAGAGAGAGAGAGAGAGAGAGAGAGAGAGAGAGAGAGAGAGAGAGAGAGAGAGAGAGAGAGAGAGAGGAGAGAGAGAGAGAGGAGAGGGAGAGGGAGAGGGAGAGGGAGAGGGAGAGGGAGAGGGAGAGGGAGAGGGAGAGGGAGAGGGAGAGGGAGAGGGAGAGGGAGAGGGAGAGGGAGAGGGAGAGGGAGAGGGAGAGGGAGAGGGAGAGGGAGAGGGAGAGAGGGAGGAAAAAAGGGAGAGAAGGAAAAAGTTTAACTCAGAACCACTCTGGCTCAGGCTGAGCCAAATCAGGTATTAAGGCCTTCTATAACCAAGGCAGGAAAAGGGATCAGTCCTTATCACTCACATGACCAATCTGAAGGAAAGCAGTCTGCAGGGCTCCCCCAACCTCAAGCAACAGCCTCCAACTGAACTCTAGCCCTCCACACAGGAAGTCCCGAGAATTCCAGAGGCTGTTCTCTACCTCACTTCCTGCATCTCACATGTGCCAATGGTGGCTCTAACTTGACCTAGGACCGCCCAAAGGTCTGTCCTTTTTTTGCACATGTTTGTTGAAGGCCATATTCTCAAAAAATTAAATCTTGATTTTGCTGCAGCCCTTCGTAATCTTGTTACACTGAGTAGGGTGGAGAATGTAGTTTCTAAGACCTGATTCTGTTATTCCAAGTATCTCTGTTGTTATTGTTCAGGAAATAGCTAAATTTGATCTTCTAAAGAATGGTCTGAATAGGGTGGAGTAGTTTTGAAATTCACACTAGTCCAACTCTAAGTGACTGATCATTGAATGATCTCTGTGTGTCTCTGTTTCCACTATTTAAAGACCTTTTTGTCTTGTGTCACCTCCCACAAATTTTACATCTACCAATCATGTCAGATGCTCCTCTCTAGGACTACCCACTCTTTCACATGGGGGTCACAGACCTCCCACTCAATGTATGGAATGGGTGTTCATACATTTTTGTGGTTAGTTCACACCATTTTGTAGTTAGTTCACACCTTTTTGTGGTTAAAATGGGTAGATCTACTTTAAGTACTGGGTTTACACTTAGGATTAAAATTTAAAAATAAACAGAGGATTAGAATTTAATCTTTACAATAAAGGAAGAGCTAAGTAGCTTCATTGTTACAATCAGGGGAGAGCCAAATCCAATCTTCACAAGAGTCAGAGGAAAAGTGGGAAAGAGAAGTGAAAGTGAGACAAGGAAAAATGAAGGTGATGTAAGAAGAAACAGGTCAATTGAAAAAGGAGAACCAAAAACTAAGAGAGGAAAACCAGGTCTTAAAAATAAAAATTGACCATCTAGAAACTAATGCTTTCGTGAGAAATCAAGAAACAATAAAGCAGAATCAAAGAAATGAAAAAAAAATCAGAGGAAAATGTGAAATATCTTATTGAAAAAACAACTAACCTAGAAAATAGATCTTGAAGAGAGAATTATTGGACTACCTGAAAGCCATAATAAAAAAAAAATGTTGGACATAACACTACAAGTAATTATCAAAGGAAATTGCCGAGAGATCCTCAAACAATAAAATAAAAATGAAATCAAAAGAATTCACAGATATCCTCCATAAAGAAATCTTCAAATGACAACTTCCAGGAATGTAATTACTAAATTCAAGAATCACCAAACTAAGGAGAAAATTCTTCAAACAGCCAGAAATAAACAATTCAAATTACTGTGGAGCTACAATCAGAATCATATAGGACCAAGCAGATTCTGCATTAAAGTCTTGAAAGACATGGAATATGATGTTCAGGAAGGCAAAGGATTTGGGTTTACAACCCACAGTCACCTATCCGGTAAAATTGAATATATTCTGTGGAGGAGAGAATTTGCAAGGCATGCATGCAACACAGAAAGCTGAGGACGAAAGCTGTCAGTCTAAATGAAGATTCCATTTACTATCTATTATAATTCTTTTTTTTTAATATTTTATTTGATCATTTCCAAGCATTATTCATTAAAGACATAGATAATTTTCTTTTCCTCCCCCCACCCCCCATAGCCGACGCGTAAATCCACTGGGCATTACATGTTTTCTTGATTTGAACACATTGCTATGTTGATAGTATTTGCATTAGAGTGTTCATTTAGAGTCTCTCCTCTGTCATGTCCCCTCAACCTCTGTATTCAAGCAGTTTCTTTTCCTTGGTGTTTCTACTCCCACAGTTTATCCTCTGCTTATGAATGCTGTTTTTTTCTCCTAGATCCCTGCAAATTGTTCCGGGACATTACACCACCACTAATGGAGAAGTCCATTACGTTCGATTATACCACAGTGTATTAGTCTCTGTGTACAATGTTCTTCTGGTTCTGCTCCTCTTGCTCTGCATCACTTCCTGGAGGTTGTTCCAGTCTCCATGGAACACCTCCACTTTATTATTCATTTTAGCACAATAGTATTCCATCACCAATATATACCACAATTTGCTCAGCCATTCCCCAATTGATGGGCATCCTATTGTTTTCCGGTTTTTGGCCACCACAAAGAGCGCAGCTATGAATATTTTTGTACAAGTCTTTTTGTCCATTATCTCTTTGGGGTACAGACCCAGCAGTGCTATGGCTGGATCAAAGGGCAGACATTCTTTTGTTGCCCTTTGGGCATAGTTCCAAATTGCCCTCCAGAATGGTTGGATCAGTTCACAACTCCACCAACAATGAATTAATGTCCCTACATTGCCACATCCCCTCCAGCATTCATTACTTTCCTTTGCTGTTATGTTAGCCAATCTGCTAGGTGTGAGGTGATACCTCACAGTTGTTTTGATTTGCATCTCTCTGATTATAAGAGATTGAGAACACTTCTTCATGTGCTTATTAATAGTTTTGATTTCTTTATCTGAGAACTGCCTATCCATGTCCCTTGCCCATTTATCAATTGGAGAATGGCTTGATTTTTTTGTACAATTGATTTAGCTCTTTATAAATTTGAGTAATTAAACCTTTGTCAGAGGTTTCTATGAAGATTTTTTCCCAGTTTGTTGTTTCCCTTCTGATTTTAGTTTGGTTTTGTTTGTGCAAAAGCTTTTTAATTTGATGTAGTAAAAATTATTTATTTTACATTTTGTGATTCTTTCTATGTCTTGCTTGGTTTTAAAGTCTTTCCCCTCCCAAAGGTCTGACATGTATACTATTCTGTGTTTACCCAATTTACTTATGGTTTCCTTCTATATGTTTAAGTCACTCACCCATTTTGAATTTATCTTGGTGTAGGGTGTGAGGTGTTGATCTATTCCTAGTCTCTCCCACACTGTCTTCTAATTTTCCCAGCAGTTTTTATCGAATAGTGGATTTTTGTCCCAAAAGCTGGGAACTTTGGGTTTATTGTTTTATTGTATACTGTCTTGCTGAGGTCACTTTCCCCCAGTCTATTCCACTGATCTTCCTTTCTGTTTCTTAGCCAGTACCAAATTGTTTTGATGACTGCTGCTTTGTAATATAGTTTAAGGTCAGGGACTGCAAATCCCCTATCATATGTGGTTTTTTTTTTTCATTATTTCCCTGGATATCCTTGATCTTTTGTTGTTCCAAATGAATTTTGTTATGGTTTTTTTCTAAATCAGTGAAGAAGTATTTTGGTAGTTCAATGGGTATGGCACTAAATAGATAAATAAGTTAGGATAGGGTGGTCATTTTTATTATATTGGCTCGTCCTACCCATGAGCAGTTAATGTTCTTCCAATTGCTCAAGTCTAGTTTTAGTTGTGTGGAGAGTGTTTTTTAGTTTTGTTCATATACTTCCTGTGTTTGTCTCAGGAAGTAGATTCCTAGGTATTTTATTTTTTCTAAGGTGATTTTGAATGGGATTTCTCTTTCTAATTTTTGCTACTGAGCTATGTTGGAGATATATAGAAAAGCTGATGATTTATGTGGGTTTATTTTGTATCCTGCAACTTTGCTAAAGTTGTTGATTATTTCAATTAGCTTTTTGGTTGAATCTCTAGGATTCTTTAAGTAGACCATCATGCCATCTGCAAAGAGTGATAACTTGGTCTCCTCTTTGCCTATTTTGATGCCTTCAATTTCTTTTTCTTCTCTAATTGCTACTGCTAGTGTTTCTAGTACAATGTCAAATAGTAGAGGTGATAATGGGCATCCTTGTTTCACTCCTGATCTTATTGGGAATGAGTCTAGTTTATCCCCATTGCAGATGATATTAGCTGATGGTTTTAGATATACTGTTTATTATTTTTAGGAATGACCCTTCTATTCCTATGCTTTCTAGTGTTTTTAATAGGAATGGTTGTTGTATTTTATCAAAGGCTTTTTCTGCGTCTATTGAGATAATCATGTGGTTCTTGTTGGTTTGCTTGTTGATGTGGTCAATTATGTGGATGGTTTTCCTAATATTGAACCAGCCCTGCATCCCTGGTATAAATCCTACTTGATCATGTTGGATGATCCTTCTGATCACTTGCTGGAGTCTTTTTGCTAGTATCCTATTTAAGATTTTTGCATCTATATTCATTAGGGAGATTGGTCTATAGTTTTCTTTTTCTGTTTTTAACCTGCCTGGTTTTGGAATCAGTACCATGTTTGTGTCGTAAAAGGAGTTTGGTAGAACTCCCTCTTTGCTTATTATGTCAAATAGTTTGTATAGTATTGGGGTTAACTGTTCTCTGAATGTTTGATAGAATTCACTGGTGAATCCATCAGGCCTTGGGGATTTTTTCTTAGGAAGTTCTTTGATGGCTTGTTGGATTTCATTTTCTGATATGGGATTATTTAAGAAAACTATTTCTTCTTCTGTTAGTCTAGGCAGTTTGTATTTTTGTATATATTCATTTATATCACCTAAATTGGTGTATTTATTGCCATATAATTGGGCAAAGTAATTTTTAATGATTGCCTTAATTTCCTCTTCATTGGAGGTGCTATCCTCCTTTTCATCTTTGATGCTGTTAATTTGCTTTTCTTCCTTCCTTTTTTTTAATTAGATTGACCAATACTTTGTCTATTTTGTTTGTTTTTTCAAAGTACCAGCTTCTTGTCTCATTTATTAAATCAATAGTTCTATCAGTTTCGATTTTATTAATTTCTCCCTTAATTTTTAGGATTTCTAGTTTGGTTTTCTGCTGGGGGGTTTTTAATTTGATCGCTTTCGAGTTTTTTCATTTGCATATCCAACTGATTGACCTCTGCTTTCCCTAGTTTGTTAATATAAGCATTGTGGGATATGAATTTACCTCTGATTACCACTTTGGCTGTATCCCAAAAGGTTTGAAAGGATGTCTCGCTATTGTCATTTTCCTCGATGAAATTATTAATTGTTTCTATGATTTCTTCTTTAACTAAAGAATTTTGGAGTATCATATTGTTTAATTTCCAATTAGTTTTTGATTTGTTTTTTTGTGAACCATTACTAATTATTAATTTTATTGCCTTGTGATCTGAGAAGGCTGCCTTCATTATTTCTGCTTTTCTGCATTTGTGTGCTATGTTTCTGTGACCTAATGTATGGTCAATTTTTGTGAATGTGCCATGTGGTGATGAGAAGAAGGTGTATTTCTTTTTATCCCTATTTATTTTTCTCCATATGTCTATTAATTCTAATTTTTCTAAGATTTCATTCACTTCTTTTACCTCTTTCTTATTTATTTTTTGATTTGATTTATCTAAATTTGATAATGGTTGGTTTAAATCTCCCACTAATATGGTTTTACTATCTATTTCTTCCTTCAATTCTCCTAGTTTCTCCATTAGAAATTTGGGTGCTATATTATTTGGTGCATACATGTTGATTAATGATATTTCCTCATTGTCTAAAGTCCCTTTTAACAAAATATAATTACCTTCCCTGTCCCTTTTGATCAGGTCTGTTTTTGCTTTGGCTTTATTAGATATCATGGTTACCACTCCTGCCTTCTTTCTGTCAGTTGAGACCCAGAAGGTCTTACTCCATCCTTTAATTCTGACCTTTTGGTTGTGAACCCACCTTATGTTTTTTTTTTTTTTTTTGAAGACAACATATGGTAGGGTTTTGGATTCTAATCCATTCTGCTATTCGTCCAAGTTTTATGGGTGAGTTCATCCCATTCACATTCAAAGTTATGATTGTCATTTGTAAACTCCCTGGCATTTTGATATCCTTCCCTAATTCTAACCTTTTCTTCTTCGGCTCTACCTTTTAGTCCAGTGATTTACTTTGAATCAGTCCCCCTTATCCCCTCCCTTGATGTTTCCCTTTTTAGTCCCTCCCTTTTTGTTCCCTCCCCCTCCCCTCTCTCTTTCTCTCCCTTTTTGTTTTCCCTCTCCCCTTCCCTCCCTTGGTTTTCCCTTCTCCTTACCCTTGTTGGGTAAGATAGAATTCAAGATCCCAATGGATCTGGATGCTTTTCCCTATCAGAGTTATTTCCCTGAGATTAAGGTTTAAGTAAAAAACCCTCTCTTCCTCTCCTTCTTATAGGAGTTTTCTTCCCCTCCCCTTCCCATGTGAATCTTTGTGTGAGAAAGATTATTTTATTTGGTCTTTCTTTACCCCCTATTTATACATTACATTTTCCCCACATGTTAGTATACATAGATTGATAGAAATGTTGTCCTTATAAGAAGAGAGTTTGAATAAAAGAAGAAGATAACATTTTTCTCCTTTCCCCTTTCCTTAATATTTACCATTTCACGTATTCCTTGCTCTTTGTTTTTTGGTATCAAACTTTCCACAGAGCTCTGATCTTTTCTTTTCAAAATTTTGGAAATCTTTTATTTTGTTGAATGCCCATAGTTTCCCTTGGAAGTATATGGTCAGTTTTTCTGAGTAGCTGATTCTTGGTTGAAGAACCAGCTCTCTTGTCTTTCTGAAGATCATGTTCCATGCCTTATGATCATTCAGAGTAGAACTTGCAAGGTCTTGTGTGACCCTGATTGGCATTCCTTTATATCCAAATTGTCTTTTTCTGGCTTCCTATAGAATTTTTTCTTGTTTGAGAGCTTTAGAATTTGGTAATTACATGCCTGGGAGATGTCTTTTGGGGGTTTAGTGTAGAAGGTGTTCTGTGAGCTCTGTCAGTGGCTGTATAACCCCCTTGTTCTAGAATCTCTGGGCAATTTTCTTTGATTATATCTTGTATCACGATGTTTAGTTTGGTGTTTATTTCTGGCTTTTCTGGAAGTCCAATTATTCTTAAATTATCTCTTCTCCCTCCTTTTTCCAGATCTGTCATCTTGTTGGTGAGATATTTTATATTATCTTCTAATTTCTTAGTATTTTGGCTTTGCTTTATTAATTCTTGCTCTTTTACACGATTGTTGTCTTCCAGTTGCCTGATTCTGACCTTTAAAGCCTGGTTTTCCTTTTCAGTTTGGTCACACAGGTTTTGTAGATGCATGAATTTCTTTTGCATTATTTCCCACTTTTCCTCCCAGAAGGCTTCCATCTTTTTGGTCATTTCTGATTCAAATTCTTCATGGGTTTGTGGAGAGTTTCTATTTCCTTTGGAAGGTTTCAGAGCATTTTCTTGTGTATCGTCTTCTATCTCCTCTGTATTTTGTATTTTGGCTCCGTAGAGTGTGTCCAAAGTCGCCTCTTTCTTCTTATTTTTCTTGGTATTTTGGGGCTTCTGTGCTTCTGTGGAGTTTGCCATCTCTGAATGGGGAGGATTTGCTTTTCTCATCTCTGTGTGGTGTTCAGAGGTTTTAGTCCTGGGCAGATTGTCTGTTCTATGAGCTTTTCCTGAGTTGAACTGAGTATGCCTTAAGGCAGTGACTTTCACTGGAACTTGAATGGAAGGATCCAACCAGGGGGTTACACTCGTCCCCAGCTCTCTCTGTTTCCCTGCTGTTTGGGTGCCCACTTGACGGGTCCGGTTGCTTTCCGGAAGTTGCCTTCAGAATAGCTGGCCTTGAGGCAGTCTTGTCGGACCTGAGGGTTACTGTTGTTTCAGAGGACCCTGCTCTCTGAAGGGGTAGGGACCCAGGCTTCCCAGAGCTCTGAGGGCAGTGACTTTCACTGAGACTTGGATAGAAGGATCTGGCCCGTGAGGCTATATTGCCGGCCCTGAGGGTTACTGTTGTTTCACACGACCCTGCTCTCTGAGGGGGGAGGGACTGTGGCTTCCCAGAGCCTTGGACTCTGAGCTCCTACCCCTTAGGTCCAAGTGTTCTCGGGTTCTGGCTTTTGAGGGGGGCCATACCTTTTGATCCAGGTCCAGGTCCAGGTCCAGGAGGAGGATTCCCAGGGTCTATGCTGTTGATCGTTTTGAATTTCGGCGCCCTAGGAGCATATAGTTTGAGATCAGTAGGGAAGGGTTTCCGGAGATCTGAACTTTAGCTTTCTCTAAGCCGCCATCTTGACCGGAAGTCCCTATTATAATTCTTTCAGGGGAAAAATTAACATTCAATAAGATAGAAAATTTCCAAGCATTCCTGAGGAATAAGTCAGACCTAAACAAAAAATATGAAGTCCAAATATGAGACACAAGAGAAGTCTAAAGAGATAAATAATAAAGAGAAAATTTAAGGGACTCTTCAAAGTCAAATGTTTACTTATCTACATGGAAAGAAGATACCTGTACTTCTAAAAAATTACCTAGTAGTAGTTAATATAAGAAGGAATTTACTCAAAAGGAGGGTTGAGAAATAAGCTTATTATGATTATGATGATATGATGAATATGATAATATGACATAATATGTATGTAAATGTGATTATATGAAATATGTATGATATGTATGCATATGAATGATAAAGTAAAAATCAAGTAGTGAAAGAAAGGGTTTCACTGAGAAAAGGGAAGTGAGAGACAGAATGGAGTAAATTATATAACATAAAGAGTGAAAAATCATTATATTGAGGGTAGGACAAAGTTAGTGACAGTCAATGCTTAAACTTTACTCTTATCATAACTGGCTGAGAGAAAAAAATAATTATACTGATTGGGGTATATAGAATTCTAACATCCTACAGAGAAGTAGAAGGGGAATAATAATATTAATTAATACTACTAATAATAATAGTAATGTAATTGAAAAGAAGGGGAAATGGGTGAGGTGATGAAAAAGCAAAATACTGATAAGGAGGAAAAGAGTAAAAAGGAAAAGAGCAGGATCTAAAGGGGATAATATGATGGAGGGGAATATACAGTTAGTAATCATAATGCTGAATGTAAATAGGATGAACTCACCTATAAAATGAACATCGAGAACATAATGGATTAAAAAATAAAATCCTACTATATATTATTTACAAGAAACACATTTGAGCCAGGTTAACTCACACAGATTCAAGGTAAAAGGCTGAAGCAGAATTTATTATGTATCATCTAAAGTGAAGAAAAGCAAGAATAGCAATCATAATACCAGATTAAGCTAAAGTAGAAATTGATCTGATTAAAAAAGAGATATGAAGGAAATTACAGTTTGCTAAAGGATACTATAAACAATGAAATAATATAATTACTAAACATTTATGCACCAAAATGTATATAACATCTAGATTTCTAAAGGAAAAAGTAAAGGAACTCAAGGAAGAAATAGATAATAAGATCATACTAGTGGGGAATCGCAACTTGACAAAAACTGGTAGGAAAAGTGGAAAACAGTGTGTGAAAAATTAAGTTTAGATCACCATCTTACACCCTATACCAAAATAAATTCAAAATGGGTAAATGACAAGTATAAAGAGTGAAATCATAAATAAATTAAGTGAACATAGAATAAGTCAGATCTATGGGAAAGAAAGGAATTTAAGACAAAGCAAGAGAGAGAGAACATTGCAAAATATAAAGTGAATGTTTTGATTATATAAAATTAAAAAGTTTTTCTAGAAACAAACCCAATACAACCAAAATTAGAAGGAAAGCATCAATCCAGGAAAAAAAAAATTATAACAAGACTCTCTGACAAAGGTTTAATTTCCCAAATATATAAGGAACTAAGTCAAATCCTCCCCCCCAAAAAATCAAGTCATTATTCTCCAATCAACAAGTGTTCAAGGGATATGAATAGTCAGCTCTCAGATGGAGAAATCAAAACTATCAATAATCACATGAAAAAGTGTTCTAAATCTCTACTGATTAGAGAAATGCAAATAAACACAATGCTTAGTTACTATCTCACAACTATTAGACTGGCCAATATGGCAGCAAAGGAAAGTGATAAATGTTGGAGGCGATGTGGCAAAATTGGGACACTAATATACTGCTGGTGGAGTTGTGAATTAATATAAGCATTCCAGAAGGCAATTTGGAATTATGTGAAAAGGGTTTTAAAAGAATGTTTGCCCTTTGATCCAGCCATACCACAGCTGGGTTTATACCCTAAAGAGATAATATTGAAAAAGACTTGTATAAAAATATTTATAGACATGCTCTTTTTTAGTGGAAAAACATTGGGAAACGAGGGGGTTGTCCATTGATTGAAGAATGGCTGAACAAATTGTGGTATCTGATGGTAATGGAATACTATTGCACTGAAAGGAATAATGAACTGGAGGATTCTTATGCAAACTGGAAAGACTTCTAGGAATTCATGCAGAGCAAAATAAGTAGAACCAACAGAAAATTATACACAAATACTGAAACATTGTGGCACAATCAATTTTAATAGACTTTTCTACTAGCAGCAATGCAATGATCCAGGACAATCCAGGAAGTTATGAGAAAGAATACTATCCACATACAGAGAAAGAACTATGGGAGTAGAAACACAGAAGAAAAACATATGATTGATCATGTGGTTCAATGGGGACATCATTGAAGTTTTCATGTTAAAAGATCACTCTACTGCAAATATGAATAATATGGAAATAGGAAACATGTATAACCTAGTGGAATTGTTTGTCAGCTCCGGGAGAGGGGGGGGAGCAAGAGGGGTAGGAAAAATCATGAATTATGTAGCCATGGAAAAAATATTCTAAATAAATAAAGAAGGAGGAAAAAAAGGAAAAAAATAGAAAGAATGTTACAAATAAAATGAAATGATTACTCCAGCAATATATCAATTTGAAGACCATTGGAAAATTAGAGTAATTATAGCTATCCCATCTAGGAAATTACATGATTGAAAAACTATGTTATTCTTTGCAGCAATTGATCCCTCTTCTTCTACTCTGTCATTGTCTTTGAAGAAACAGCATAGGACCACTCAGAACATTTGTACATTTCTTTGTCTTTTGAATTTTCATGCTTGGCTATTATCATTTCATGCTAATCTTTTGAATTCAGACAAAATATATTGTTGGGAACACACCTGAGTCTTTTCTAGCAAGGTAGGATCATTCTGTTAGAGCTTGTACTGTATTGGTATATGTAGCTTTAGAGAAACTGTATCATCATCATGTCATAGGGAATTATCGTAGAGGATTTATGTAATGATTAGAAAATTGCTACAACCTGTCCCTTTCATCCCTCTGATATGCTATAATCTGCTGTCTGGTTGAAATAGTTTTTCTCTGCTACTTTTTCCCACATTCTCACCACTAACTCTTCACCTTTGCTATTATAAGTCCCTATTTTCATCTTCCCTCCATCCTCTGGAAATCTACTTCTCTTGTTAATGAACTTCTCTCTATCCATCACTCATCTTCTCACATTGCCTCTACAGTTTGATATTCACTGTAACCACAGTCTTTAAATCCTGAAGACTAGCTGGCTTGACAAACATGGATTCAAGGGGATAGTTAACATACCCCTTACTACTTTTAGTGCCTTTCTCTCCCACGATCACTCTGTAATCACCTCTTCAGCTTTAACATTATTCTCATTAAATCTAAATCATTGTTCTTGTTATCTATTCACCTCCAGATTAATACCTCATTGTCATCTTTTCAGTTTTATCCATCAGCTCCTTCAAACGACTGTCGTCCCATTTCCACAATCTTATTGATGACCTTAACCTCTGATTCTGCTCTACTTAAACTGTTCACAGAAGGAGCTCTCTCTTGAACTTAACTGATTTCTCCACTAAGACAGTAATTTTAACTTATAGCATTGAGTTGATAACTATATAATATATAAGAGTTAGTGGAGAAAAGAGACAAGTATGACAGAATGAATGAGAAAGCACTGATAGATTATAACTGATAACATTAGAAAGGAGATCATGAATCCATTGAGAGAGTTATAGGTTAATTTCTTATTAGAATTGGCTCATCATTTGATTCTCATTTTTCCCCTTAAATCTGTAAACTGCTAACTTAGTCATTCCTCTAAGCACTATCAAGCACTATTTGTTAGGACAGTAGCTAAAGAATAACTGTTGAATGAAGTTTCAAGGGGCTATCCTACATTTCTAAATGAGAACCTCAAGTTTCCAAACTTCTGTGAATGGGGTGGGTAAAATTTCATTACTTAAGTGCATGAACACTGAAGCATCTCTATTAGCTTTACAGAAGGTATTTCTGCTTACTTCTTCATTCTCAGTCATATTCTAGAGAGTAGAAGTTTTTGGACATATAAATTCCAAATAAATCTAGCTATCATATGTCTATTTTTAGTTTATATATAAAGTTTATATATATATGATTATATATATTTATATATATTTATTATTATTACAATTTTTAAGTAATCCTTGAGAGCGACAGAAGATGCATTACAAAAGTTATTTTCTGGATTGAAGTCTTGGATCATGAACTACTGATATTACAGAGGTGGAGGGAATGTTCTTCTATAGATTACAAGGAATATGCACATTAGGGAGGAGATGAACATTAAAATTGATCTATTAAGATACGAGGATATGTATTAATAAATGGTTTATGTTTCTTTTTTAATAGCTTTACTAAACTGTAGTGATGACAAATTTCTTCATTAGAGTGTTTTTTTCTTCACAATATGTCTCAGTCTCCCTATTTATAGTTATAGTGTCAGTAAAATAGCGTATATGTAGTCGGTGCTTAATGTTTGTTGATTGACTGACAGCAGGAGCTATCATTTCGTTTTCTTACTTAAAGACATCTAGGTGGCACAGAAGATAAAGAGTTGAACCTGAATCAGAAAGATTTCATTTCAAATTTAGCCTCTTTAATTTACTACCTATTTGATTCTGAGCAAGTAACTTAACTATTATCAACCTGCTTTCCCCCTCTCTTTTAAAAATGGAGATAATTTTAGTACCTACCTGGCAAAATAAGTATGAGCATCCAACAAGATAATATTTGTAAAGCACCTAGTATAGTATCCTGCACATTGCAGGCACTTGATAATTATTGATTTTCTTCGCTAAATGCCTCATGTCTTATAATAGAATTCTACATATACCCATAAGCATTGGGGAATGGTATTGAGTGACAGACAACATGACCAAATAATATATTTTCTATCAATCAATCAACAAGTATTTATTAAGCATATAATATGAATTAGCCAATATAGTAAGCCCTGGGGAAAAATACAAAAAATGAAACAAACTTTATTCACAAAGAATTTATATTCAGATGGGGAGGCAAGAAGTTCAAATATAAATGTGCATCAGAAAATGAA
Source organism: Monodelphis domestica (assembly GCF_027887165.1). NCBI lineage: Eukaryota > Metazoa > Chordata > Mammalia > Didelphimorphia > Didelphidae > Monodelphis > Monodelphis domestica. The sequence continues at coordinate 474,579,398 of NC_077228.1, forward strand.
TGAAAATATGCACAAAATAATTAAAAGAAGTACACAGTGAAGTAAATACTTCTAAAATCACAACAAATACAGTAAATGAAATAATATAAATAGAAAGGAAGAAGAAAAAAGTGAGGCAGAGAGACAAAAGAGACAGAAACAAATACTGTGTAATTTATTTCTCTCTCTCTCTCTCTTTGTCCCTTTATTACAGAGGAAGGAGACTATGGATATGCATAACTGCAACACTGTCAAACACTGTTGATCCATTTGGCCAGTATTTCTGAACATTAAAAAAATCTTTTTTATAAGCAATTAGTGTCTGTGAAGGGGGAAAATAGGAAGAAAAAGAAGAAAAAAGGCTAAAAAGAATTAACTATTTTCAGTAGTTAATGTCATATAAAACAAAATATATCAGTAAAACTAAATAAAAAATTTAAAAGCAAAACCATTGTTGCTTAATATTTCTTGATCTACCAAGTAGTGAGGGCAGACCTTGGCTCAAGCACAAACCTTGAATAAAAGTCCGATGGGACTGACATAGCTAACAGAGTTAGTACTTTGCTGGCTCAGCCAGAATATCCCAGTGATCTCTAAGGTCCCTTCTAGCTCCAAATTTTGTGACCCCTGGAAACATATCTTTATAGTAAGCACTACTTTGTAGCTAAAGGAAACTCTTCCCACAGTTTCTTCACCTAAGTATCAATGTATTTTTTTTTAAATAATAACGAGTCTATTTTTCTTCTTTTCAGTTTTACTTTGGTTCTTTGGGACAAGAGAAATAGCTGGGAGAATAAAAGCTTTTAGGGAAAGGACATGTGAGAAGATTAAGCAGAACTAATTTTCTTCACTAAAAAAAGATCCTACCTTTAAGAAGTGCTTAGGTAAAAGATTTGGACTGAAAAATAACAATACCCTAAAAGCGGTTAAATCGATGGTTAGGGGAAAAGGATGCAAAGATTAAGTGCATTTATCCTTTTAGCTTAATAGAACAAAGACTAAATGGAGTAACTAGGAAGAGACAAAAATCTAGATAAAGGAGAATTTATGATGGTGGCACATAAATCTTTCTCTGTTTTCTCAGAGGCCTTGAAATAATATTTAAAAAAAAAAACATTGAAAGACATTGTCACTCTTTTATGACATCTAGATTGACACAAAAAACTAAAATCCAAATATTTCCAAATAGTCAAAAGGTGCCATGGGAGACCCATGTTTAGTTATTATTCATTTTTTATTAGATAAAAACAAATGATGTATCACAAAAGTAAAGTAAGAATAGCCATTACTTAATCAGGGAGATAATTTTGACACAATTTTTAATATGAATTTTCACATGACATTTATGGGAGAGGACCAGCTTGAATGACCTGATACTATAACCCATGAAGTTAAAATAAAAGCATGAAGAATATATATCCATATATATGTGTGTGTATGTATGTACACATGTCTGTCTATATATATCATATACATACATAGATATACATACATAGATATACATATATATATATATATATATAATTCCTGTTACAAACAAGGAAGTCTCTCCCACTTTTTTTTAAACAATACTTTATTTGGTCATTTCAAAACATTATTCATTGGAGAAAAAGATCCTTTTCTTTTCCTCCCCCCTCCCATAACTGACGCACGATTCCACTGGATTTCACATGCTTTCTTGATTCGAATCCATTTACATGTTGTTGGTATTTGCATTAGAGTGTTCATTTAGAGTCTCTCCTCAGACATATTCCCTCCATCCCTTTAGTCAAGCAGTTGCTTTTCATCGGTGTTTTTACTCCCACAGTTTGTCCTCTGTTTGTGGATAGGGTTTTTTTCTCCTAGATCCCTGCAGATTGTTCAGGGACATTGCATTGACACTAATGGAGAAGTCCATTACGTTCGATTGTACAACAGTGTATCAGTCTCTGTGTACAGTATTTTTCTGGTTCTGCTCCTTTCGCTCTGCATCACTTCCTGGAGGTTGTTCCAGTCTCCATGGAATTCCTCCACTTTATTATTCCTTTTAGCACAATAGTATTCCATCACCAACATATACCACAATCTGTTCAGCCATTCCCCAATTGATGGGCATCCCCTCATTTTCCAACTTTTGGCTACCACAAAGCGCAGCTATGAATATTCTTGTACAAGTCTTTTTTCCTATTATCTCTTTGGGGTACAAACTCAGCAGTGCTATGGCTGGATCAAAGAGCAGACAGTCTTTTATCACCCTTTGGGCATAGTTCCAAATTGCCCTCCAGAATGGTTGGATCAGTTCACAACTCCACCAGCAATGAATTAATGTCCCTACTTTGCCACATCCCTTCCAGCATTCATTACTTTCCTTTGCTGTCATTTTAGCCAATCTGCTAGGTGTAAGGTGATACATCAGAGTTGTTTTGATTTGCATCTCTCTGAATATAAGAGATTTAGAGCACTTTTTCATGTGCTTATTAATAGTTTTGATTTCTTTATCTGAAAACTGCCTATTCATGTCCCTTGCCCATTTATCAATTGGAGGATGGCTTGATTTTTTGTACAATTGATTTAGCTCTTTGTAAATTTGAGTAATTAAACCTTTGTCAGAGGTTTTTGTTATGAAGATTGTTTCCTAATTTGTTGCTTCCCTTCTGATTTTATTTACTTTGGTTTTGTTTGTACAAAAGCTTTAATTTGATGTAGTCAAAATTATTTATTTTACATTTTGTGACTCTTTCTAAGTCTTGCTTGGTTTTAAAGTCTTTCCCTTCCCAAAGGTCTGACATGTATACTATTCTGTGTTTGCCTAATTTACTTATAGTTCCCTTCTTTACGTTCAAGTTATTCACCCATTTTGAATTTATCTTGGTGTAGGGTCTGAGGTTTTGATCCAAACCTAATCTCTCCCATACTGCCTTCCAATTTTCCAAGCAGTTTTTATCGAATAGTGGATTTTTGTTCCAAAAGCTGGGATCTTTGGGTTTATCACATACTGGCTTGCTGAGGTCACTTGCCCGAAGTCTATTCCATTGATCCTCCTTTCTGTCTCTTAGCCAGTACCAAATTGTTTTGATGACTGCTGCTTTGTAATAAAGTTTGAGATCTGGGACTGCAAGGCTCCCTTCCTTTGTATTTTTTTTCATGATTTCCCTGGATATCCTTGATCCTTTGTTCTTCCAAATGAACTTTGTTATGTTTTTTTCTAAATTAGTAAAGAATTTTTTTGGAAGTTCAATGGGTATGGAACTAAATAGATAAATAAGTTTGGGTAGGATGTTCATTTTTATTATAGTCTCTCTCACTTTTAAGACATTGGCCATTTCTGAACTGACATGACTCCTTTTCTTTCCCCAAGAAATAGACCTTTTCTGATTTTGCTTGTAGAGAAAGAGACTTCTAATAATGAAGTACTGTCTATAGCCAGGACCTTACCAGTCATCATAGGTAACCCTGATTACTTGCCCTGCTATCATCCAATTAACCCATCATCATACTCTCCAATAAGGAGGATACAGAACAGTATTCATCATAAATGGCTCTAATGCATGCTCACTCAGCTGTGGCGTATGTATTCAACAGGCCCCATACTGGAGGCACATTTATTCAAAGATTTAATTTTCTATTCTTTTGTGTTTGTTTAAAATCCTCTCTCCGATACTATGTTAACTCTGCCCCCCTTGACCCCTAACATTCCTCTTCAATCACAACAAGAGGCCATGCAAAAAAGAATATTATTAGAGCTAGACATGCTCTACAGCAATTCTATGTCTTCCAGGGAGACCCAGCAAAGTGATCATCCAGTTAACAAGGTATACAAATTATTTATGTGCCCTTTGCTTACTACAGCAGCTGTGTTCTCAAATCATTTTCTGATTTTGGAAGCTGGGAACTTACACAGCTGACTAAATATTAATGGAGTCAGGCAGGCCTATTCGATATGTATAATTGACAAGGATAAAATGTTCAATGCTTGGATGATGTAAGCATTTGATTTCTTTTTAACTTGGGTTTTCATTCATTGCTTAACAAATGGAAAGCCACAGGTCCACAGGTTAGGTGAGAATGACACAATGGAACAAGTGCTATATATTTCTAAGTTACTTCTTTTATTTTTAATGTTTTATTCTCTTTCTCTTTTAACAAATCATTCCCTGATCAGTCTCTGCTTTTCTGCCTCTCTCTCTGTCTCTCTCTTTCAGGCCGTTCACACACGTGCACGTGCGCACACACACACACACACACACACACAGACCACCATTATATTGTCCCTGGTATTGTAGAAGCTGAAGGAATTAAGTGGCACTGTGGATATACAGTACTGGGCTGGACAAAAACTGCTGAGAAAATTGGAAAACAGAGTTGGAAAAATCAGGTCTAGATCACCATCTCACACCCTATACCAAAATAAATTCATAATGGGTCAATGACTTAAATATAAAGAGTGAAATCTTAAATAAATTAGGTGAACATAAAATAGTATACCTGTCAGATCTGTAAGAAATGAAGGAATTTAAGAACAAACAAGAGGTAGAGAACATTACAAAATGTAAAGTGAATGTTTTGATTATATAAAATCAAAAAGGTTTTGGACAAACAAAACCAATACAACCAAAATTAGAAGGAAAGCAACAAACTGGGAGATAAATTTTATAACAAAACTCTTTGACAAAGGTTTAATTTCCCAAATATATAAGAAACTAAGTCAAATTTACAAAAATAATCAAAATATTATCCAATTGACAAATGGTCAAGGGATATGAATAGGCTTTTCTCCGATGAAGGAATCAAAACTATCAATAATCACATGAATAAGTGTTCTAAATCCCTCCTGATTAGAGAAATGAAAATCAAAACAACAGTGAGCTACCACCTTATACCTAGGAGATTGACCAATATGGCAGCAAAGGAAAGCGATAAATGTGCAGACGATGTTGCAAAATTGGGACACTAATACACTGCTGGCAGAGTTGTGAATTAATTCATGTATTCTCGAGAGCAATTTGGAATTATGCACAAAGGGCTTTAAATGAATGTTAGTCCTTTAATCCAGCCACTACTTTAATCCACTACTGGGTTTGTATCCCAAAGAGATAATAAGGAAAAAGACTGGTACAAAAATATTTATAGCCAAGCTCTTTGTAGTGGCAAAAAACTGGAAAATAAATGAGTTGTCCATTGATTGGGGAATGGCTGAACAAATTGTGGTATCTGATGGTGATGGAATACTACTATTTTTAATTAATTAATTAAGAATATTTTTCCATGGTTATATGATTCATATTCTTTCCCACCTCTTTTCCTTCCCCACCTTTCAGAGCCAATAGGCAATTCTACTGGGTAATACATGTATCATTGTTCAAAACCTATTTCCATATTATTCATATTTTCAATGGAGTGAGTTTTTGATGCCAGAACCCCAATCATATCCCCATCGAACCACATGATCTTTCATGTTTTCTTCTGCATTTCTACTACCACAGTTCCTCCTCTGGATGTGGATAGCATTCTATAAATCACATTTCTATGTGAACTAGAAAGACCTCCAGGAATTTGTGCAGAGCGAAAGGATCAGAACCAGGAAAACATTGTACACAGAAACTGAAACATTATGGTGCAATCAAATTTAACGGATTTCCCTACTAGTAGCAATGCAATGATCCAGGACCATACTGAGGAACTTATGAGAAAGAATACTCTCCACATCCAGAGAAGGATAGAACTTTTATGTGAACTGGAAAGACTTCCAGGAATTCATGCAGAGTGAAATAAGCGAAACCAGGAGAAAATTATACTTAGAGATTGAAACATTGTGGCACAATCAATTTTAGTAGACTTTTCTACTAGTAGCATTGCAATAATCCAAGACAGTCTAGAGGAATTTATGAAAAAGAATACTATCCACCTCCAGAGAAAACTGTGGGAACAGAAATGTAGAAGAAAAGCATAAGATTGATCACTTTGTTTAATGGGGATATGATTGGGGTTTTGATGTTAAAAGATCACTCTATTGAAAGTATAAATAATATGGAAATAGGTTTTGTACATTTATACATGTATAACTCAATGGAATTGCTTGTCGGCTCTAAGAGGGGGAGGGAAAAACATAAATCATGCAACCATGGAAAAATATTCTAAAGAAAGAAAAAGGAAAGAATTGTATTTCATCTGTGAAGAAAACTGATCCTTACATTTAGAGTTCCACTGCCTTTTAATGTTGTTTTCATTTACATTATTGTAGTCATAATGTATATTGCTCTCCTGGTTCTGCTGACTTCTATCATTTATTCAAAACTATATACATTTTTCTAAATTCTTCAAAGTCACTATGCCTCTGAAGCAATGATATACCATTAAATTTGTCTATCAAAATTTGCTTAGCCGTCCTACTGTGTATAGGGACCAATTTCATATTATTCTTTAAGTTAATTGTCCCTATATAAAATATATTTGGGTTACATATTAGGAAAACTGGAAGATAAAACAATTTTATGCTTTAGTGTTTACCTTGCGCAAATGTAATTCATCTGTTAATAGTTGCCAGTTACCAATGTGACTAATATTAAATGGTTTCTCCAACTGAAATCCAGAGATAGCTTTAACTTTTCTAATTAGATTTAAATTATTATGAATCATATAAACTGCTTGTGGAAACTATACTCCCTTCAGTCTCAAAAAATTTTTAATTTGGACTCCCTCTGTTAGATACTCTGTGCCTAGCCTATTTGGAATTATTTTTCACTTGTATAGAAGATGTACAAGAAAGAGTGGAGAAAAATTAAAGTGAAAAAATGTGACCATTACTTAAACAATCACATCAGAGTAATCATAAGAATAATTCTTATGACTCAGCGTTGTTATGAGGATAAAATAAACTATTTGAAAAGCTTGCCTTCTGACACAAGATAGGTGCTACATAAATGTTATTTATTATTATTGTTATCATCATCAACAAATTATTTCAATATTAGCATTAAAGTTCTTGTCACATTGAAGAATGGCAACTTTAGCAATTGTGTAGACCTAATTTCTGGACCTGTCTTGTCATTAGTTGAATGCAGAAATTCAATTCAACTCAATGCCCATTTGCTAAGCATGGATAGAATTTAAACATCACCTCTTCTCCTTGTCCCATCCTCCTTTGGTTTCATGGAATCACAGAATGTTAGAAGGAATATCAGCTGCTGGAATCCACCACCAACTTTCCCAGTCCTTTGCCTGATGATCTCCAAGGACTTGTAGAACATCAAATCTCAAAGCAGCTCATTTCATTTTGACACAGAGCTTATAAGGAAGGTTTTACTTATAGGCATTATGGATTAAGAGGGAGAATAAGCAATTGTAGAGTTTCTACTATGTTTCAAGAGCTTTGCTAATATTATCATATTTGATTCTCACAGTAACATTGTTATGTCATAGTAGGTATTCCTTTGGGGTATAGGTAAATCTAGATGGTCAATGAGATCACTCATAACTCTAACATTCTTCAATCCTGTAATTCTCTGAACAGAAATGTCATTGATGAAACTCCAAGGTTACCTTGTATGGATAAGTCATATATATATTTAATATACATGTGAATACATTAAGTACATATTTATATACATATACATATGTTTGTGCTTGTGAGTACACATACACATACACAGAGGAAATATATAGCCATAATTAGTTGGCTCAGTAAATAGAATAATGAACTTCGACTCAGGAAAATGTGACTTCAAAACCAGCCTCAGATATTTTCTAGTTGATTTACCAAATCACTTTATTTCTATTTGATTTAGTTTCCTCAAGAGTTAAGTGGGGGTAATAAAAGCATTTGCTTCCTAGGGGGTTTTATGAGGATTAAATGAGGTGATATCTGTAAAGTACTTATCACAAAGATTTGCATGTAGTAGGTACTTAATGCTTTCTCCCTTCTCCCAGGTACATTTTCTCCTATATTAGAATGCAAGTTCCCTGAGATCAGGCCAATTTTAAATTTGTCTTTGTAGCCCTCAAGCTTATAATAATGATATCTAACATTTATATATCACTTGATGACACATCAAGAGTTTTATGTATATATTATCTCATTTGATCAACTCAACAACCCTATAAGAAGGTATCATTTTTATCCACCCTTTACAGATGAGGAAACTGTTACTGAGCAAGGTTAAATGACTTGTCCAGTGGTCACAGAGCTAATAAATATCTGAGAAAGGATTTTGGACTTCTAGAACCCAAAATTGTAGGGCCTGTGTGTCCCAATCACCTTACCCTGATTATGACCCTACCTTTTGCTAAGAATTCAATACTCCTTTATTAGGGATTATATTCGTGTCCATTCATAGCAGATAGAGTTGATTCTCTTTATGACCTCTATTAGTTCAGTGGAAAATATCTCTGTATAGAGTCCTTGAGTTCCTATTCATTGGACTTCTCAATCTCATTCCTTTACTCTAAATCAAAGTCCTAATAGAAGCAAGGCATATAAAATGATTTTAGCTTTGAAACTCGTTAGTATCAGTTACATCCCAACTTATTTTTTTTCCTGTATCTGAAAATCATAAAATTGTTATTTTAAAAAAATCCTTAAATTCGTTCTTTGCTAAAACATACACTACTCCCTCCCCCTTTTACCCTTGAATTCTTAATTCTTAATTAGGTTTTACTATGTCTTCATACAAGCCCAGAAGAGATCATGTTCCTGTATTTCTGCATGTGGCAATTTACATACTTCCTTCTAGGGCTGGTGTCTGCAGGAGGTCTCTGAGTGTTTAAGATATAATCATTGGCAATCAACAAGCTCCCTGGTGCTTATTGAGGGAACTATAAACGCTGCACCTCACTACAAAACCCATTCATTTTGATTACTTGGTCCTTTCACCCTTGGAGTAATTAAAGTCCCTAGCTCCTCCTTCCATAGTGCAATTTGTCTCCAAAATTCAGAGTTACAGCCACAATTTTCTCAACTGTTTCACATCACTGCATGACAATAATCTCTTGTAATAGTATCATCAAACACAACAGCAGTTGTTTAGATTATGATAAGCCGTTGCTTTTAAATTGAAGTATATCATGCATTTCTTCTCCCAGTCACTATGCAAGGAGCATAAGGCTATCTTTTTTGGTAAAGTTTAAATCTTAAGACAGACTCCTTTATGTTAGGAACTAATAAATGTCAGAGATCTCAGGGAGAGTGGAAACTGAGAATTTGAAACCTTGGTGTTAATCCCAAAGGTAGATTAGCAAATCACCTTGGATATGACCAAGGTGTTTGTTATATTAAATCACTGGAAAAGATGTAATTCTCCCTAACACAGTATTTGTGGTATTCCCAACCAAGGTTACTGGTTTTTCTCTCAGTAGGGGATTTAGCAACTCTCAGAATGGTAAAATGAAGTGAACATTTTTCAGTATTTATTTTTAGAATTAGGAGAGATAAAGAGTGGGATTCCAGAATATGGACAAAGAAAAACAGTACAGACATATCAAAGAAGTCTCCCCGAAAGCTATTTTTCTTTATTATTAAAAGTCGTGGAGTTTTATTTTGGTTTGTCTAAAAGAAGGCAGAAACTGAACCCCTATCCAAGACTAATGAACTCCCACACAAAAGGGAGATGAATTCCTTCCTACTTTCCAAGCTTCACCGTAGAAGGACGCTTTCTTCTGAGTTCTGACATGCAGTTGTCAATCTCTGAGTTAGAGAAATGGCATCATTCTTTTAGTAAAAACAAGAGATTGAACATTCCCTCCAAGTATTTTCAATTCCACAGCATAGAATATCCAACTAAGAAAGTGAATTCTGGTTTCAACTACAAATCTCTGATGGATATTAGTTGAATTGAAATGGAGTGGGGGGGGGTTAAGCAACATTATTTTTTTTATTTTACTGATTCCAGGATGCTTTTCTTCATTACATAAATTATGTTTTTGACATCTTATATTTGTAAAGGGGGAAAATCTTTTAAAACTCAAAATTGTCTTCATCATCTTATTATACTGGGTTGTGAATTGACTCATCAGTAACTTAAATTAGTGTGAGAAATTATTTTGCCTTCTTGGGTGTCAGCTTTCTTATCAGTAAAATGAAGGATTTGGACAAACTGTTTTGGGGGCAAGATATCTATGAACCTTTTGCATGTTAAATTACATACACACACACACACACACACACACACACACACAAACCACCTCCAATTTCTTTTAGTTAAATACAAAAATAAGAGGAGTTAATTTGTTACTTCCTCCCCATCAATAATTTTAAATTATTGTTCACCTACCATCATTTGTTTTGTTTTGTTTTTTTTTCCATATAAATCCTTGACATTTTTGCCTCTTTCCTTTTCTTACTGGCTTAAACTCTTGAATTCCAGATCTCTCAATAAAACAAAACAAATGCACCTTCCTCTGTTATATCAGCTCTCACTCATGTTTTTATCCTCCAATCTTCTGCAAATTTCTTCTCTTCCATGGAGTCATTGTGGATATTTCTATTAAGTATCATTTGATATCAAAATTATTTAGTATTCTCATTTCCATTGATGGCTACACCTTTTTAACTTACTTTAGATCTCATCAATCAATAATTTTAAATACATAAATTCTTTTATTCAGAAAGCAATAATTAATTATATACTATCTGCAAAGCTGCAAGAAATCGAGCCAGATAGAGCTGTTATAATGGATAGAACTCTAGATTTGCAGTTTGAAAGGGCTGAGTCAATCCTCCTTCAGACACTGAAAATGGGAACCTGGGCAAGCCACTTCATCTTCTGATCCTCAGTTTCCTCATCTGAAAAATATTGAAAATAATGAGGTTGTAGTGAGAAGAAAATTAGATATGTGAAAAGATCTTTGAAAAGTTAAAGAACTATAAAAATGCTAGCTCTTATTATCATTGTCATCATTAATAATAGGCCTTAGGATCAGGTCAATATTTGTTAGAGTTGCTTTTCTGACACATTCTGATTATTTAACCCTGGATATGAAATCTCTTAGAAGACTCGTGCAATTCCATAAGACCATTTATATAAGTATATATACCCAAAATGTAAATTATCTTGATATTAATGTTGCCCTTCTATGTGTGATGAAGATATGTAAGAGTCACATTATTTATTGGGGACTCAGAGTGATTTGAAGAAACTAATTGTCTTCATGACAAGAACCTGTCTTTGAAAATTCCAGTCTGTCTGAAGTATATCTGCCACTGGATCATTGCATTCCGGTTCTCACATTCTTTCTGGGATGAGCTAAACAAAAATCATTGTGCTTTGTGTAAGCATGTCTGGCCTCAGATTCTCTGCCTCTGATTGATATTATCACTTGACCTTAACTATGGGATATCTGAGACTCAGTGGGTCATTGTATTGCTGAAACTGAGACTGAAGCACTTCACACTCTTGTCTTGCTGGCTTGTGCTAAAGCACATACTAGAGATGTGTTTGTTCCCCATTTTTATCTGGGAACCCATCACCTTATTCCTATGAACTCTATGCCCATACCAATGCAAATTGCTCCCTGCATTGACCTCTGCCAGTTCCTTTTCTTGACTAGATTCACCAAGAATTATAAAAATAGCTGCTGATTCACTATACTTTGAATGCTTATTGGTACCATATCAATTTATTCCCATGCATATGTATGTCCTCACTTAGTAAAGATTATCTTGAATTTAAGACTTCATATCTTTTGGTTATCTCTCTATTATGTGAAAGTGGGATTGAGTTCCCTAGAAACTACAGGATCCTAGGGTGTTTGCCAACCATGGGGCAAAGAGAGACCTAAGCTCCATAGAATCCATGCTTCAGTTAATAATACTCACACATATATATTTGTGTCTACATATAAGGATACATACATATATTCATATCAGGCTAAAATATTATCATTCAGAGTAGTTACCATTCCTCATTGGTAGAGGAGGATTCTTCATTGCTAGCTCTGTAGAACTAGGAAATATCATGCCTAGACCCAAAAAGAAAAAGAAGTACAAGACACTATGTTAGGCACTGAAATTTAAAATACAAAAATAAACTTATGCCTAGTTTCAAATAACTTACACTGAGAGCAGGGAATGGTAGTAAAATATACTAAATTAATTCAAACTAGAGAGATTAGAAATTTATTAGATTTCTCATTTCACTGTATAGAGAATCAATCCCCAATGAGAAGACTCATTCTACCAGTGGACATCTCTGCAATTTATAGTCTTAATGTGTTTCCTGAAGCACTGAAAGATTAAATAATTTGCCCAGGGTCATTCAAAAGCTGTATCTTAGAGACAGAACTTAAACTCCAATTTTGTTGATTGCTACTTGACATTAATAAATGAAGAGAACAGGAAAGGTTCAGAAGAAGTGGACTTTGAGCTGGCATTCTATCTTAAAGCTTTTAGAATTTGTATTCTCCATGTCCAACATATTTAAAAATAAATAAATTATCTCATCCTACAAACTTAATACAAACTTTAATCTTCGTTTTTCCTGGGATTCTGATTTCTTCACATTCAACCATCTTCTATTTGGGATTTCCCTAAAATGATGGTGCAACTAGTTTTACTCAACAAACTCTCATGGCTCCCAAACACCTCCAATAACCAAAAAAAAATAATTTATTTGCATTTCAAACTCATTCATACCTTAGCCTCCATCTCTTCTTCCCAGTTTTCCTGTATCCTTAACTATTAAGCTATTCTATTCTGTTCTGCTTTTAGCCAGTGACTGAGCTCTTCTTGCCATTTCAAGGGGGGGAGGGAAACACTCCATATTGTTGACTGAGCATTTCCATTGGTGTTTTCAGTGTCTTGAATACTCTTCATTTTCATCTCTACTTCTTCTCTGTCTTCTTTTAAGTCAGCTAAAATCCAAATGCCTTTCCTAGTGCATCTTAATTATAATGTTTTACTTCTATTGATCATTTCTTATTAATCATGTATGTAACTTGCTTTTAAATTGGTATTTGCTGGTTGTCTTCTCTATTAGATTGCGAGCTATTCCACTGCAGGGATTATCTTTCACCTTTATTTGTACCATGAATACTTAGTGCAATATCTGTTATATAGTAAATGCTTAATAAATGTTTATTGAATTACTGGATAAATTTCAACTGCCACTTATTTGAGTATAAGTGCCATGAGACAATGTCTTATATAGGAGCATTTATTCATAGACTTAGAATTACAAGAGACCTTCAAGTGTCTTATATCTACTCTTCTACTTTTTCACATGAGGAAAACGAGGAAGAAAAATTCCCTAGTATCTAATGCAGTACTCTTCATGCCACAATCATTTCATAATATAGATTTGGTTTGCTGTCAGGTTCATAGAGTTGTATAGACAAGATGATATGGTGGAAAGAATGTAGAACTTAATAGAGATGTATTTGAGTCAAACAATCAATTGTCCAAACAACATGTATTTATTTTGTACTTATTATGATCAAGATAATGCATTGGAAATTGTTTGATTGTTACATAAGGGTATGAATGGTATACATTCAATTTCTGTTAATTCAGTCAGGATAATACATTTGAGAAGCATTTCCTAAACAAAGGAGGAACTAGAGGATGAGGAAATATGACACCAGGAAATAACTAGAAAAAATGACAGAAAAAAAATTGAATCAATTTACCTAAAACTCCCTTTTCTTTTTTCTCAGATGCCTTCTGCTACTATCACCTCCTTCATCCCTATCTCAAATGAAAAGGGGGCCCTTTTCATTGCTAAAGCAGAGTTCTCTATATGTGCAAGTGATCCTTTTCCACATTGCCTTATTCATTAGTTTGCTCCCTCCATCATTTCTGCCCTCTTACTTATCTTCAATCTTTCTTTTATAATTCCCATTTACTGTGGTTGTCCCACAGGTTTCTATCCTTGGCCCTCTTCTCTTCTCTCACTTACTATCTCAGTTGTGATCATATTAGCTTTCATAATTTCAAGCATCATGATAATGTTTCTCAGATCTATTTATCCAACTGTAGCCTCTCCTAAATGCTAGATTCTCATGTCCAAAGAGACAGCAGAAATCTCAAACTTAAAATGTCCTGTAGACATTTTATTTTACTTATTTCTATTATTTTCTCTCATCTGCATGTAGATGCAATATTTAATAATTATTATTTGACATTTTTAATCCATGTTCTCTTCCTACCTTTCTCCTTGAGATGGTAGGTAATATGAAATAAGTTATATATGCACTATCATGTAATACATATTTTCATGTCTGTCATGTTGCAAAAAGACACACATCCTTTATATAACAAAAAAAATTATGAAGGAAATAAAGTAAAAAATCATTTTCAATCTGCATTCAGATTCCCATCAATTCATTTTATGTCAGTGGACTGTAGATATTTTAAATCTTTGCCCCAATCCCTATCCACAAATTATCTTCCTATCAAGAGCACCACCATCTTCCCAGTCACCCAGGCTTGCAACCAATGTGTGATCCTTGACTACTCACTTCTTGTCACTGCTCATATCCAAATTGTTGACAAATCCTTTCAGTTAACTTTGTAACATCTTTTATTTATGTCCCCTTCTTCCCTCAAAATACTACCATCTGCCAAAATGTGGGTCTTTACCTTTCATCTGGACTTCCCCAAGAGCCCTCTGGTTGGTTTCCCTGTCTTTTTTTCCTGGCTGTCAAATAAAACTTCCTAAAGTTCAGATCTCACCATGTCAAATCCACCCCCCAACCAAAGAACTTCAATGGCTCCCTATCAACTCAAGGATCAAAGAAAAAATCCTTTGGTTTAGTATTTAAAAACCTTAAAAATCTGACCCCATCATACTTTCCCACTCTCCTTGTATTTTACTGTTATCATAAACTGTATGATACAGTACACCAGGCTTCTTGCTATTTCTTGCTCAAGACTCTCCACCTCTTCAATCCAAACATTTTCATTGGTTCTCTTCATTACTTGGACTGCTTTCCTATTTCATTTCTGACTCTTGGCTTTCTCCAAGTTACTTTTTATACTCTTTTCTTTCACAGTTGTTAACACACTATAGGTAACATCTTATCTTCTACAGGAAGCTCTTTTTCTTCTCTGGTAGTGCTAGTGAATTCTCTTTTTTACCAATTGTTTCCAGTTCATCATATATATGTGTGTATGCATGTATGTATATGTGTGTATACATATATGTATGATATATACATGTTTATAGCTTGTACATAATTATTTTATGTCATTTCTCCCATTAGATTGATCATTTTAGTGTAAACACTATCATTTCCCTATCTTTGTAGCCCCAGAATTCAGCATAGTGCCTGGCTTAAAATATGCTTAGTTTATCTCATATCTTGAGTTTGAGATTGATAGATGCTTAGAAAACTGTAATAAAGATGAGCTTTATTACTGTGCATCACAGCAAGCAGGCAAAAACAAAATCATACACACATACACACAGAAGACTAAGATCACTCACATGAGAGGGGGTCATACTGTGGCAAAGATCTCTGTGTAAGGTGGGATCTTAGCAGGAAAGCTTTAAACCTTAAAGATGGGCTTGGTTGAAAATGAATAAACACTGCCATATATTGGAGGGGATATTCTTAATCAGACACAGACTAATGGGTAAGGGTTTGACTTGATAACTGGGGACCTTAGTTATGGATGTTGGTGCGCAGCCATTCCTGCTGTCAGAAAGTCTTGACCAATCAGAAATGGCAATCATTTATTTATTTTACTCAAAATCAGAATGAGATAGGACTATGGAAAAATATTGCTTATCTGTCATTTTTTACTTGTTTATATGATCATTAAGACCACTTGTATTAAATGACTCCATGTTGGAATATTATTATTCATAACATAAAGTCAAAAATCATGATTATCACAGAGTAGATACCGTATAAATGCTTATTCTCTTCCTTTCCCCCAATTTCCTATTTGTGGATATGGCTAAAGAATCTACAGCATAAGACTTCAATACCTTATCTTGTGATGAGTTGGAAAGAGTACCTTCTTTGGAGTTAGGGTACCTGGGTTCAAATCCTACTTATAATACTTACTATTTTTGTGACCTTGGGCAAGTTACTCTATTTTTACATGTAAATACAGTTTTAGGAATTGTTTTCTGATGTTTATTGATCAGGTTCTCTCCCAACCCTCCCCAAATAGTAGTTATGATATTGGTTGTACATATGTTATCATACAATAAAGATTTCCATTTTCATGTCATGCAAAAAAGCACATATCACTTACATTAGAGAAAATTCATGGAGGAAATAAAATTAAGAATGATATTCTTCAATCTACATTTAGACTTCATCAATTCCTTCTATGACAGTGGATAGACTTTTTAATCATGAGTTACTTGGGTTTGACCTGGATCCTTGCATTGCAGATAATAGTGAATAGGCAACTTATTTAACTTTCAGGGCTCTAAGATTCCTTTGGAGTAAAATGAGTGGTCTCAACTTTATGACCTCTGAGATCTCTTTCAGTTCTTACTCTATGATTGGAAGAGGTAGATTTTGGGGGCATGCCCAGCCACACATACTTTTTGTAGAGCTATTGTTTCATGAGAACAAGGTTGCGTCACCTTTCTTTCTTGAATTTGAGAGATTATTATTATTATTTAAATTGTTGATAGTTTGCTGTGCTTGTCATTTCTGTTTTGCTACTTTGAAAAATCAATACACTAAAACAGATAAAAAGAAAAAGTCAATATATATAAGTGTTATAATAAAAACCAGACTCGGAGGCAAATACATAACTATTCCTAAATATCATTTATATGATTTCAAAATTACTTCACAGGACAGGTTTGCCAAATTCTATTATTTTATATATTTTAAAGGATTATTCATTTTTAAAACCCATAGTTCTCCCCAGCCTTAAAATTTACATTGATTCTGTGTCTCAGCCAATTTACTCATCTCCTACACATTTCCACGTATATCCCTTTACCTCTCTTTATGAACTGAAGTATACTGCAAACTTGGCCTGACAGCACAGATACAAATGCAGATATGCAAATAAACACACACACACAGACACACACACAGAGAAAAATAATAGTCAGTACAGCGTAGAATGGGAATTCTGCATTTGCTTTTTTTTATTGACAACTTTGATTTTAGATAGGTTTTTATTTTGATATGTATGTCTCCTTTATTTATTCAGCACATTATTCTCTATAACAAAGATTAAAAGAAGAAAATAAAGAAGTCCAACAAAACATTAACTGTTTTTTTTTTCTAATGTATTCAATATTCCATATCTCTGCCCTTACCCACATCTACTTGGCCTCTTTTCTCTTAAAAATAATAACATAATGACTTCTAAATAATACCAAAACACTGAACTAAGAAACAGCAGCAATTCCATTTAACCTTCATCTAAAATGGGGTGGGGGTGGGAACCACTACATCTTATTTTCCCCCATCATTACTTTCATTACCTGAAAATATTTTATAAAGTCCTTTAGCGCCACTTTCCTTATGGTTCAAAGAGAGATTTACTTTTTATTTGGGGACAGTTTTGGACTAATATGAAATTAAAGAATATTTCAAGCTTGTAATTAACTCTCAAAACAGGCAAAAAGTCATAATGAAGAGTACGGAATATTCTCAAGGACCATGGACTAGACATATAAGGAAAAGAGATGGTTGGCAAAGGATGGGTCTAAAAGTATTTGACATGGAATTCTAATTTAGTCTTTCCATTCTTAGCCAGGTTTCACCTCACTCGCCTTCAATAATCTCCTCACCAACATTCTGGCTAAAAGCATTTCCTGGAGATACTTCTGCATAGAGGAAATGCTATCTTGATTGGTTACTGTATTTTCAGAAAAATCTCTCCCATGTTCCACTTCACTCCCTTCTCTCTGACTATCTCTGTCAGTCAATAAATATTTATTAAAAGTAACTGTTATGGGCCAGGCACTGCTAAGTGCTAGGGAAGCAAAAGGCAGTCCTTATTCTCAGGAAACTCAGTTTAATGCAGAAGCCAAGATGAAAACAATATACCAAAGGTTTATATGCAAGATAATTTAGAAATCATCAACAGAGAGCAGTAGAATTAAGGTTCCACCACCTCATTGTAAATCTCATAATTTTCTTTCCCAGGTCTCTTTCCTTCTCCTACCCTCCTCCTCTGGAAAAGAACAAAGATCAAATCAGCTCAGACTTACTTCCAAGATAAGGTTTGCTAGTCCACTTTCTTATGGGCTCAATAACATTCATAACAAAAGTGAGAGCTCCTGAACACTAGTATCCTACTTGTAATATTTTCCCCACCAAAATGTAAATTGCCTGAGGTAGGACTATCTTTGATGTAACATTTATAATCTTGTTGTATAACTCTAAGCATGTCACATTCCTCTTTCTCTGTCTCTATCTCTTTCTGTCTGTCTGTCTGTCTTCTCTTTTCTTATACCTACTTCTTTCCTTCCTTCCTTCCTTCCTTCCTTCCTTCCTTCCTTCCTTCCTTCCTTCCTTCCTTCCTTCCTTCATTCCTTCCCCTCTGCCAGAAAATATAACTCTCATGGTTTTATTAAACATACAGGTCCACACTTTACCAATCTAATGGCACAGTTATTAGAAAAGTGCTTAATTTTCTTAAGTTTGACTACCATGGACCCATCTTTGGTCTCCTTCACCTCTTGGATTTATGTCATATACTTTCACCAGAGTGCTATGTTAGATTAAAAAAATTAAGTTCTCCGTTATTCCCATCAGTCTTCCAACTCATTAATATTATGAGGCATTCTCCTGTACTGGGACTTCCCAGAGTAGAATTTTTGTCTAAAGGAAGAAGGTTCTTAGATGTTGCTAGGATGCACTTTAACTACTTTAATTTTAACTACGGTGCAAATTAGTAATTGAAAAAGTATACGCCATTTACCTGTTGTCCTGAAAGTGAAATACAATTTACAAGATAAAAACAAAGGTTGGACAAAATAGAGACAGTGAGACTTAATTGCACAGGATTTTGAACCCTAAAGTTGAAGATCTGAAATTAATCCCAGACTTAGATATTTCTAACCAATCAGAACTTCAATTTTCTTGTTAAAAAATGAAAACTTTTCATGAGTTTTTTAACCTCACAAGGCTATTGTGTAAAAATCCTATGTAAACTTGAAATATGTAAAGTAAGCAATATTAGGAAATGAAATCTATCTTCAAAATCAGGAATCCTAATCAGTATTCCAAATAAAATACCACATAATGTTGATAAATTCCTGATAGAGAAAAAAAATATATATGTATATATATAAGAATACTTATTTAGAACATAGAAGAAGAATAATGCATTGAGTATTTTTTTATTCCTGCGGTACTCAGGTATAGTTCTCGCAAAGACAGATGAAAATGAACAACTCCATTTTCATGGCAAGTATGTGAGCAATTTAATACCAGATTGGATTCATGGATCAATCCAAATTCACAACCTAGAGCATGCTGTTTCTTAATTTATTTTAACATATCAATACAGTTTTTATTGTTGATGCAATATTTTTCAATGGTTTTGAAACTAAATAAATATATTCTGTTTTCAAACTATAATTCTATGATCACCATATAATTGTTGGGAGCCTGGTTCAGGTAATAATAGTATCATGCAATGATACAGTGCTTTAAAGTTTTTAAGGCCCTTTAAATACATGAAATATATTCTTAAAATAACTGTGAAGTATCTGATATTAATATCTTCATTTTGCATCCAAAATACATAGGCTAAAAGCAATTATGACTTGTGTAGAGTCACAAAACTAGCAAGTATTTCAAGTATTTATAAAACTCAGATCTTCCTACTTTTACTTTATCTACCTCATCACTTAGTAGGCTGCCTTAACTCTGGGCACTACCAAGGGGTCTAAGGATAAGTAGGGGGGTTGGGAATATATTCCTTTCCCTTGAAAGTCTTACAATCTAATGGGGGAGATAAAGATAAACTATTCAATAAAATAGACAAGAAATCAATTACAAAGCCCTAAGGAGGTATATAAAAGCTTCAGAGCATAAGGGATACTTAAGGAAAAGAAAGGATCTGGGCAAATTAGAAAGGCATTCCATGGAGAGAACTTGATGTCAAGAAAGGCACAGAGGTGGAAATGTATGCAATATATTTAGTAAACTTATTTATTTGGAAGTCAATTCATAATATCTTTCAAGAGCCCATAGTTAAACTTTCTATGTGAACAATGAGCAAACTCTACAAATCAGGGTGTGACTTATTTTGGTTGATCATCTGCACTTAAGAAAGTGATGGGGGACTTCTGGGTAATCATGGCGGCCAGCTAAACGTGGCTTACTCACTCTCCCCAACATACACCGATAAGGATTACCCCAAAAGACCTTAAGAATCTTTATCAGAGGAGCGGAGGAGCTGTAAAGCAGGGTGCAGCAGTGAAGGTACATGGGATCGGGGCTTACCAACCTATAAGAGAGTTAAAGGGCTTCCACCCAAATGCAAGAGGATCTACCCCCCCCCCCCACTCCCACCTACAGGTTCAGAGCCAGGGCCAGCGCATGCCAAGACGAACGAGCAAGGGGTGCCCCTGAAGTGAGGAGAGGGCACATCTGTGCCCTTGGGAGCTGACTAGGACAGCAGGGGAGCCACCCCTGAAAGCAGCAAAACCAGAAAAACCAGGTGGGCAAGAGAGCTCAGACACTGAGCACCCCCTGGAGGGAGGCACCGAGGAAAGCCACAAAGGACTGCGGAGAATCGAAAGCCTTTCCATTAACTGCATACACAAAAAAACCTGCCCAAAAGACTCTGATTTCTGACTAAAGAGGGAACTGAAAACATCCAGAAAAAAATGGCTAACTATGCACAGGGGCCTCAAAATCCCTCCAAGAAATCAAAAAAGAAAGCTGTCACCTCGAAAACTTTTATGGAGGAAAAACTCAGGCTACAGGGGAAATACTGGACAAAACTCAAACAAAGCCAAAACAAAAAAAAATTGTCCACAGGCCCTAGGAGAGTCTCATATGGAGCTTATCATAAGAAAGATAGAAGCCCTCTGGAAAGAGAAGTGGGAAATGGTTCAATAAGAAAATCTACAAATTATTTTAGAGAACCAAAAAATTACAGCTGAATGCCAAAAGATTAAAGCAGAAAACCAAGCCTTAAGGACCACAATTGAGCAACTGGAAACTAATAATCTTGAAAAACAGCAATAATTAATAAGTCAAAGTCAAAGGACTGATACAATAGAAGAAAGCATAAAATATCTCACTGACAAGGTGACAGATCAGGAAAATGGAGGATGGAGAGACAATTTAAGAATCATTGGTCTACCTGAAAAGCCAGAAATAAATAGGAACCTAGGCACCATACTACAAGAGATCATCCAAGAAAACTGCCCTGAAATTCTTGAACAAGGGGACAAAATTAACATTGAAAGAGTTCATAGAACATCCTCTACACTAAACCCCCCCAAAAACAACTCCCGGAAATGTAATTCCAAAATTCCAGAGCTTTAAATCTAAGGAGGGAATCCTGTAAGAAGCCAAAAAGAAACAATTCAGATACAAAGGAGCACCAAACAGGATCCCACAATACCTGGCAGCTTACACACTGAAGGACTGCAAGGCCTGGAACACGATATACAGAAAGGCAAGAGAACTGTTTCTTCAACCAAGAATCATCTATCCATCAAAACTGACTATATACTTCCAGGGGAAAATATGGGTATTCAACAAAATAGAAGATTTCCAAGTATTTGTAAGGAAAAGACCAGAACTAAGTGGAAAGTTTGACATCAAGAGAAAAATGAAAAGGTAATTATGAAAGAAAGGGAAAAGGAGAAAAATGCTTCTTTTTTTCTCTTTTTTATTCAAACTCTCTTCCTTAAGGTCTATAATTAGATCAAAGTATATATATATATATATATATATATATATATATATGTATATATATATATATATATATATATATATATATTAACATATGTGAAAATGTTATTTGTAACCCTCCAAAATGTTTTCATTATTATAGTAAATAGAAGAATCATTCATAGAAAAGATTGGGGAATTAAAGGCTATAAAATGATACGGGGGAAAATTGTGAGGGGAGATCAATTGTACTAAGAGATACTTTAAGAAATAAAATAAATAGAATAATCTTTGTCACACAAAGACACACATGGGAAGGGGAGGGGAAGAATACTCTTTTAAGAGGGAGAGGAAGATAGTACTAATAGGTGATACCCGATTATTACTCTCAGTGAAATCAATTCTGAGAGGGAAGAACATCTAGACCCATTGGGATCTTAAAGTCTATCTTATCCTACAGGGTAAGGAAGAAGGGGAAACTAAGGGTGGTAGCAGGGAGGGAACTCAAAAAATAAAAAGGGGAGGGAAGGAGAGGGAGGAGGGTACCTAACAGACCCTAAAAAACAAGAAGGGGACAAAAAGGGAGAATCCAGAAATGGAAGCATATCAAGGGAAGGGAATAGGGGCACTGACTAAAAGTAAACCACTGGACTAAAAGGACATAGCAAAAGAAGAAAGGTCAGAACTAGGAGAGGATATCAAAATGCTAGGAAATTCAAAAGTGACAATCATAACTTTGAAAGTTAATGGGATGAACTCACCCATAAAAAGCAGACAAATAGGAGAGTGGATTAAAATCCACAATCCTACCATATGTTGTCTACAAGAGACACACATGAGGTGAGTAGATGTTCACAAGGTCAGAATGAAAGGGTGGAGCAAGACCTTTTGGGCTTCAACTGACAGAAAGAAGGCAGGAGTGGTAATCATGATATCTGACAAAGCCAAAGTAAAAATAGACCTGATTAAAAGGGATGGGGAAAGTAAATACATCCTGATAAAAGGGAGTATATATAATGAGGAAATATCACTAATCAACATGTATGCACCAAATGGTATAGCACCCAAATTTCTAATGGAGAAACTAGTAGAATTGAAGGAGGAAATAGATAGTAAAATCATACTAGTGGGAGACCTGAACTTACAACTATCAAATTTAGATAAATCAAATAAAAAAATAAATAATAAACAGGTAAAAGATGTGAATGAAATCTTATAAAAATTAGAGTTAATAGATATATGGAGAAAAAAGATAGGTACAAAAAGGAATACACCTTCCTTTCAGAACCACATGGCACATTCACAAAGATTGACTATATACTAGGTTATAAAGACATGACATACAACTGCAGAAAAGCAAAAATAATAAATGCGACCTTTTCAGATAATAAGGCAATAAAAATAATGATCCATAAGGGTACAAGGAGAGCTAAATCAAAAACTATTTGGAAATTAAATAATATGATTCTCCAAAATCGACTAGTCAGGGAACAAATCATAGAAATGATTAATAATTTCATTGAAGAAAATTATAATCATGAGACATCTTTCAAAATCTATGGGATACAGCCAAAGCAGTACTTAGGGCAAAATTTATATCCTTGAGTTCATATATTAACAAATTAGGGAGGGCAGAGGTCAATGAATTGGACATGCAAATCAAAAAAACTTGAAAGCAAATACATTAAAAATACCCAGAAGAAAACCAAATTAGAGATCCTTAAAATTAAGGGAGAAATTAACAAAATTGAAAGTGATAGAACTATTAAACTAATAAATAAGACTAGAATCTGGTATTTTGAGAAAACAAACAAAATAGACAAAATACTGGTCAATCTAATAAAAAAGAGGAAAGAAGAAAATCAAATTAACAGTATTAGGAATGGAAAGGGAAAATTCACTTCCAATGAAGAGGAAATTAAGGCAATCATTAAAAACTATATTGCACAATTATATGGCAATATATGTGCCAATCTAGGTGATATGGATGAATATTTACAAAAATATAAATTGCCTAGATTAACAGAAGAAGAAATAGAATTCTTAAACGATCCCATATCAGAAAAGGAAATTGAACAGGCAATCAAAGAACTCCCAAAGCAAAAATCCCCAGGGGACTGATGGATTCACAAGTGAATTCTATCAAACCTTCAAAGAACAGTTAATCCCAATACTATACAAACTATTTGACATAATAAGCAATGAGGGAGTTCTACCAAACTCCTTTTACGACACAAACATGGTACTGATTCCAAAACCAGGCAGGTTAAAAACAGAGAAAGAAAACTATAGACCAATCTCCCTAATGAATATAGATGCAAAAATCTTAAATAGGATACTAGCAAAAAGACTCCAGCAAGTGATCAGAAGGATCATCCAACATGATCAAGTAGGATTTATACCAGGGATGCAGGGCTGGTTCAATATTAGGAAAACCATCCACATAATTGACCATATCAACAAGCAAACCAACAAAAATCATATGATTATTTCAAATATGGTACTGATCCCAAAGACAGGCAGGTCAAAAACAGAGAAAGAAAACTACAGACCAATCTCCTTAATGAACATATATGCAAAAATCTTAAACAGGATACTAGCAAAAGGACTTCAGCAAGTCATCATAGGGGTTATTCACTTTGATTAGGTAGGATTTATACCAGTAATGCAAGAATGTTTCAATATCAGGAAAACCATCCACATAATTGACCATATCAACAATCAAACCAACAAAAATCACATGATTATCTCAATATACACAGAAAAAGTCTTTGACAAAATACAATGCCCATTTCTATTGAAAACACTAGAAACTATAGGATCCTTCCTAAAAATAATAAACAGTATCTAACTAAAACCATCAACATCATCTGTAATGGGGATAAACTAGATGTATTCCCAATAAGATCAGAAGTGAAACAAGGATGCCCCTTATCACCTTTATTATTGAACATTGTACTAGAAACACTAGCAGTAGCAATTAGAGAAGAAAAAGAAACTGAGGGTATTAAAATTGGCAGTGAGGAGACCAAGCTATCACTCTTTGCAGATGACATGATGGTCTATTTAACAAATCCTAGAGAATCAACCAAAAAGCTAGTGGAAATAATCAACAATTTTAGCAAAGTTGCAGGATACAAAATAAACTCACACAAGTCATCATCATTTCTATATATCTCTAACACATCTCAGCAGCAGGAATTAGAAAGAGAAATCCCATTCAAAATCACCTTAGACAAAATAAAATATCTAGGAATCTATCTCCAGAGACAAACACAGGAAATATATGAACACAACTACAAAACACTCTTCACACAACTAAAACTAGACTTGAGCAATTAGAATAACATTAACTGCTCATGGGTAGGATGTGCCAATATAATAAAAATGACCATCCTACCCAAACTTATTTATCTATTTAGTGCCATACCCATTGAACTTCCAATTTTTTTTTTACTGAATTAGAAAAAACCATAACAAAGTTCATTTGGAAGAACAAAAGATCAAGGATATCCAGGGAAATCATGGAAAAAAAAATACAAAGGAAGGGGGCCTTGCAGTCCCAGATCTCAGACTATATTATAAAGCAGCGGTCATCAAAACAATTTGGTACTGGCTAAAAGACAGAAAGGAGGATCAGTGGAATAGACTTGGGGTAAGTGACCTCAGCAAGACAGTATATGACAAACCCAAAATTCCCATTTTTGGTGACAAAAATCCACTATTCGATAAAAACATCTGGGAAAACTGGAAGTCAGTGTTGGAGAGATCAGGTTTGGATCAACACTTCACACCCTACACCAAGATAAACTCAGAATGGGTGAATGACTTGAACATAAAGAAGAAAATCATAAGTAAATTAGGTGAACACAGAATAGTATACATTTCAGAAATTTGGGAAGGGAAAATTTTTAAAACCAAGCAAGACTTAAAAAGAGCCACAAAATATAAAATAAATTATTTTGACTACATCAGATTAAAAAGTTTTTGTACAAACTACCAATGTAACTAAAACCAGAAGGAAAGCAACAAATTGGGAAACAATCTTCATAACAAAAACCTCTGACAAAGGTCTAATTACTCAAATTTATAACAAAAATCAAGCCATTCTCCAGTTGAAAAATGGGCAAGGGACATGCATAGGCAGTTTTCAGTTAAAGAAATCAAAACTATTAAAAAGCACATGAAAAAAGTGTTTTAAATCTCTTTTAATTAGAGAGATGCAAATCAAAACAACTGTGAGGTATCACCTCACACCTAGCAAATTGGCTAACATGACAGCAAAGGAAAGTAATGTATGATGGAGGGGATGTGGCAAAGTCGGGACATTAATGCATTGCTGGTGGAGTTGTAAATTGATCCATTTGGAACTATGCCAAAGGGTGATAAAATACTGTCTGCCCTTTGATCCAGCCATATTACTGCTGGGTTTGTACCCCAAAGAGATAATAGGGAAAAAGACTTGTACAAGAATATTCATAGCTCTGCTCTTTGTGGTGGCCAAAAATTGGAAAATGAGGGGATGCCCTTCAATTGGGGAATGGCTGAACAAATTGTGGTATATGTTGGTGATGGAATACTATTGTGCTAAAAGGAATAATAAAGTAGAGGAATTCCGTGGAGACTGGAACAAGCTCCAGGAAGTGATGCAGAGCGAAAGGAGCAGAACCAGGAAAACATTGTACACAGAGAGTGATACACTGTGGTACAATCGAAGGTAATGGACTTCTTCACTAGTGTCAATGCAATGTCCATGAACAATCTGCAGGGATCTATGAGCAAAAAACACTATCCACAAGCAGAGGACAAACTGTGGGAGTAAAAACAATGAGGAAAGCCAACTGCTTGACTATAGGGATTGAGGCAATATGATTGAGGAGACACTAAATGAACACCTTAATGCAAATAACAACATAGAAATGGATTTGGATCAAGGACACATGTGATTGAAAATGTAGATATAGATATTAATTTTGTTATTTATATACTAAATATTATATATATAAAGAAGGAATATATACACATTTATACATATATGATTATTTGAATGTATTTTTATATTAAGGGGTAGTGGAGAGAATCAATTTTTTATAGAGTAACAAATAAATACTCAGAATCTACAGTATTTAAGTTCTTATCAGCTTCAAGCTGCATCCCACATTCAGAACACAAAAATTTTTTTTTCCTTTTAATATAGATTCACTATGTCTACCAACCTTTTGGGGGAAGAGGTGGAAAGGAAGTGATTTCATAATGATATACTACCAAAAAATATCTCCTCAACAAAAATCACAGGCATAATCATACGTGATTAATAAATCCCATAAAATGAATTTTGTAGGTGCATTGAAGCCAATGTTATTGGAATGTCAAAACTATATTTAACCAATTTGTTAGACTCATTCAGAGGCAGCTTTCTTTTTCAGAGTTCTTTTTTTGGAGCTTTTCAGTTGATAGAAAATGATTGTTTGTAGGCTGGAAGACACTACTAATGTATAAATCAATATCACTTTATTATATTCACTTTGACAACTATCATCAAATGTTCTGCAATGGTATCAATGGGGAAACCTTTAAAAATTAAACAATATTGATAGAAAAATAAAAAGTGAACATAAAAATAGTCCAGATTGGAATATTTGTTATTCTACAGTGTCTACAAAATTGGAAAATTTACAATTGTACTTGCTTTTGGGGTCACTCTTTATAATACAATAAAAAATGTAGTGGTTGTTATTTCACATACAGGATTCCAATGACTTAAAAATACCATTGAAGAATGCATCCTTTCACAGTGCTCTAAATCCTTTTAACAAGGAGGAAATATAGTAGTAAAAGCTAATGTCAATTAAGGCAATGTGAGACATTTAAACTAATTCAGGTTAATGCAAGGTTTCTCATTTTTTTAAACCCTTACTTTATGTCTTAGAATCAATGCTGTATATTGGTTCCAAGGCAGAAGAGTGGTAAGGGCTAGGCAATGGGGGTTAAGTGACTTACCCAAGGTCACACAGCTATGAAATATCTAAGACTAGAAAGGTTTCTAATGTCAAGGAAAAGAATGATTGAGACCACTTGTGACAGACTGGAGTCATCATCATCATTTTCACTATCACCATGATCATCTTAATAATCATCATCTTCATTAAAATCTTCTTCATTAGGTATTACATATCCTTAGCATAAATCAATTTTCAAAGAGCTTTATATGTGTTATTTCACTTGATCCTCACAATATCATTGAAAAATAAATAGGAATAGTGTTATTATCCCCATATTAAAGAGAAAATATGAATAAGAGAGCTGAATTGACAAATATATGACCATACCACTGATAAATAAAATGGTAGAATTCTTCTCTTGTATTTTTCTCCTAATTGCATAGAGACACATTTTTAATGTTTGTTTTCTGACATATTGTCATCTAAATTTTCTCCCTCCCTTTCTCCTTTCCTCTCTCCCCAAGGCAGCAAACAATATCTTACACATGTGCTATCATACAACAAATATTCCCATATCATATTGTAAAAGAAGAAGTATTATGCACTCAAGAAAAAAAAAGCTCATGGAAGAAATAAGGTGAAAATGGCAAGCTTTGATCTGCATTCAGAACTCTATCAATTCCTACTATAGCCATGGATTGCCTATTTCATCATGTTTTTTAGTTGTCTTGGATCCTTGCCTTGCTGGTAGTAGTTCAAAGTGGAAGGATTTTAATGCAAGTTCCTCCTAACATCAAGTCCAGCATTCTTTTTTTCATCTCAGTAACTCCTACTATGAAAATCACCCTGCCTTTCTCCAATTCCTGTCTGTCAGTGTCAGCCACCTCTCCCCTTGTTCAGCCTCTAAATTTCCTTGATGCTCAGTCTTCTATTTCTCAACAGATCATATTTCACTATCTAAGAAGTACCTTAAGCTTTACAGCTCTTCTTCATGTCCCAGACCTCATTCATAACTTTACAAAAATTCTTCCTCACTATCTGGTTCCTCTATGCTTATGGTTTTACTGTCTTTCTTCTGCCATCTCTCATTTTGTGCTTTTATCTTCAAGTGAACATTATAAATCTGGTCCTCATTTCCAAATCTCTCATGGCCTTTGACCATCACTGAGGCACCAAGAAGTAAATTTCACAGTTTCAGAAGAAGCCATTCCCCTATTGATAAATATCCCTTCAAGTTTCCAATTTTTTGCCACCACAAAAAGAGCTGCTATAAATATTCCCCATCTTTCTTTTTTCTTTTTTTGTAACACAGATCTAGTAATGGTACTTCTGGGTCAAAGTATATTAACAGTTTTATAGCTCTTTGGGTATGGTAGCCTTTTTGTCTATGAATAGCATTTTCATCACTATTCCCTTGGGTTATCTTGAAACGTTGCTTGGCTTATAATAGTTTAGTCCTTTACAGTTGATCATTATACAATATTTTTGTTACAGGTTCTGCTCACTTCACTTTGTATTGGTTTATATGTCTTTCCAAGTTTTTTCTGAATTCATTCTGTTTGTCATATCTTATGGCACAATACTATTCCATTACCATAATATACCACAACTTCTTCAGCCATTTCCCTATTGATGGACAATCCCTCATTTTCTATTTCTTTGCAACTACAAAAAGAGGTGCTATAAAATTTTTGCATAAGAAGGTTCTTTCTCCCCTATTTCTGATCTCTTTGGAATACAGACCTAGTAGTGGTATTGCTGCATCAAACAGTTTACATAGTTTTATTGTCCTTTGGTCACTGTTCCATATTGCTTTCCAGAATTGTTGTATCAGTTCACAATTCCACCAGCATTACATTAGGATCCCACTTGCCTCACATTCCTTCCAAACTTCATCATCTTCCTTTTTTTGTTCCATTAACCAGCCTTAAAGCTGTGAAGTGGCATCTTAGAGTTGTCTTAGTTTGCATTTCTCTAATTAATAGTGATTTGGAGCATTTTTTTTTTCATATGACTGAATATAGTTTTAATTTCCTTACTTCAGTATTGCCTAGTATTCGCCTTTGGCCATTTATCAATGACTTTTATTCTTATAAGTTTGACTCATTTCTCTATGTATTTAAGAAATGAGGCCCTTGTCAGAGACCCTAGCTGTGATTTTTTTTTCAGTTATTTTCCTTTTCTAATGTTGGTTGCATTAGTTTTATTTGTAAAAAAACATTTTTTTAAAATTCAATTTAGTCAAAGTTATCTATGTTACACCTTGTAAAGTTTTTTTTTTGTTTGTTTTGTTTTTTGGTGTGGGTTTTTTTTTTTTGGTAATAAATTATTTCCTCATCCATAGGTTTGACAGAAACTATTTTGTATTCCCCTAATTTGCTTATGCTATCACCTTTTGATTCTAAATCATATATTCATTTTTACTTTATCTTGATATATATCTTGAGGTGCTAATCTATACCTAATTTCTGGCATACTGTTTTCAGTTTTCCCAGCAAATTTTGTAGAATACTGACTCCTTCCAAAAGCCTGCACCTTTGTGTTTGTCAAATACTTGGTTACTAAACTCATTTACTACTGTATATTGAGTGCCCATTTCATTCCATTGATTCATTATTCTATTTCAGAGCCATTATGATACTATTTGAATAGTTGCTGCTTTATGACACAGACCTAGGAACACCTTTCTTCACACTTTAAAAATTAATTCCCATCATATTCTTGGCCTTCTACTCTTGAAGATGACTTTTAAAAATTACTTTTCTAATCTATAAAATAATTTTTAGGTAGTTTGATTACATATGGCACTGAAAAGGTAAATTAAATTACATAGAATTCTCATTTTCATTATGTCGATTCGCCCTTCTCATGAGCAATTGTTTTTCTAATTGTTTAGATCTGACATTATTTGTATGAAAAGTGTTTTGTAGTTCATATAGTTACTGGGTTTGACTTTGCAGGTAGGCTCCCAGTTATTTTATATTGACTAAAATTATTTTAAATGGAATTTCTTTCTGTCCCTTGCTGTTAGATTTTATTGATAGTAGAAAGAAATGGAGATAATATGTGGGTTTATTTTATATCCTGTAACTATTTAAAGTTTATTCATTGTTTTGATTAGTTTTTCTTTTATTGATTCATTAGGATTCTATGAGAATACCTTCATAGTTTCATATCTTTAGCAAAATTTGATAGCTTTATTTCCTCATGGCTTATTCTAATTCCTTTAATTCTTCTTTTTCTATTGTTGCTGAACCATACCCAGCATTTCTAGGAAGATATTAAATTATATTGGAGATAAGGAGCATCCTAGCTTCACTCCTGATCTTACTGGTAAGGCTTCTAGCTTGTCTCCATTACATATGGTGCTTTCTGGTGATTTTTGTATAGATGCTACTTATCATTTTAAGGAATGTTCCATTTATTTTAATGCTCTCTATTTTTTAATAGGAATGGGTAATATATTTTGTGAAAAGATTTTCTCTCTATTAAGACAATCATATGGTTTCTGCTGATTTTGTTATTGACATATATGCAATTATACTTATAGTTTTCCTAATATTGAGCCATATTCACATTCCTTGTAGGAAACTTAACCTGGTATCAGGGAATGATTCTTGTGATATGTTGCTGTGGACCTACTTCTTATGTTTCATCACCCCTCTCCCCATCTCATATATCCTGCTTTTCTGAGATAGGCTGATATTCTTAAACATCGCTTTGAACATCTCACTGTAATACTTAAAATACTTCATTGGCTATCCCCAAACTAAGCAATAAATTCCAATCACTAGCATTTAATGTCTCCCACAGTCTGGTGCCAAATTATTTTCTATCTTTTTAGTGTTACTTTCCTTTATATGAACTCTTTATTTCAAATAAAACAATCTATATGCTATCTCTTTGACATGTCTTATGTATCCAATTACTCAAAACACATACTTTTCCACATTTATATAAACATACTCTATAGAGCACTTTTCATTTCACACTAAATAATGTCAATCTTCCTAATACTAATTTTAAATACCTGCCTATTAGTCAATCATTAAGCATTTATTAAGTTCCTAGTATGGACTAGACATTCTTTGAATACAAAGACAAAATTTTTAAAAAGACTGAAAGAATGGGGGGGGGGCAACAAAAAAGAGAAATTACTCTTGTTCTCAATGAATATATACTATCAAGAAAAGGGATATCTACATGAATGAATATTTTATATATGACAAATACAAAATAAATACAAAATTGTTAAGAAAGGAGAATACTATCTGCTTCATTGACTAGCATAGTGCCTTAGTCCTTTTTAGGCATTTAATAACTATTAGGCAGCAAAGTGGCACAATGGATGGCAAGACTCATCTTCCTATGTTCAAATCTGGCCTTAAATCCTTACTATGTATGTGACCTTGGGTATATCATTTGACCCTTTCCCCCTTAATTTTCTCATCTGTAAGATGAATTGGTAAAGGAAATGGCAAATCAATTCAGTGTCTGTCAAAAACAACCCAAATGTGGTCATGTAGAATTATACAGAACTAGAGCAATAAAACCATAAATGTTAATTGAATTGGAATGGAAAAGATTGATGAATGAATGAATATAAATTAATTAATATATGAATAAATGATTAAGTATTTCTTAGCAATGACTTTGAGTCAGGATCTATGTTAATCACAGAGATAAAAATACAAAAAAAAACAACTAAAACTGTCCTTTAAGTAGTTTCTGTACTAAAAAGCAAAAACCTAAATATAAAGGACAATTATAAGGGAAGGAAGATGGGAGTGAGATGGGGAATTAAGAGTCAAGTAAGGAAACACATTTGGAAAAGAAGGTGATTGCAATCCTAGTTCTGTCAAGATTAGGAGAAAATCTGCCTATGAGAATCCAAATGAACCGGAAAAAAATGCTTAAATTTACTTTTAGCAGGGCATTTCTAATATTAGTTTGTTAACTTCCTCCCACCTAAATATTGCCCCCACTAATTTTTATGGTTTCTGGACATCTGTTTCAATATACATAAACTTGGTTGCTACTTGCTGTAGAAAACAGACTTTAAGCAACGTAATAATATGTTTATTTTATTTACTCTAAAAAGGAAATGCTTCCTCACAACATCTGCATGACATTTATTAGCATTGAATCTCAAAGTCTATTCCCTTTTTTACCTTCCTAGTGGCTTTGATTTGCCTTTTGAAAAAGGATACATACAATAATAGCATCGCTGATATTCTTGCTTAATTCTCTCTAGTCCACACCATTCACTTGTAAGGGGGTACAAAATCAGAAACAAATACAAATGTGGGATTAAAAAGATATCTTCATGTAGGTCATACTATAATAATTTGACAATTTGCATGTATATATAGGTTAATATTTATATGTATATATAAGTATTTTAAGTCTCATAAATATACTATGAAGCATATTAAAGCTTAAAATAACTAAGATTTTGGAGACAACTTTAATTATTTCACTATGGTTTTACTTTACATATATGATATAATTTTTACATGACCTTTGCCATCTCTTATCTCTTATATAAAAGAAAATCAGGCAGATAAATAGGAATGTATTTGATTATGGTTTTTACTTGTGATTTTTGATTTTCTCCATTTTGCTTGTTCTTAGAATTCTAGCAACCAGGAATGTATACACTCCTACTTAAGGATTAAATGTTGAGGAGGATGGCCTATGACTGACATGTACTAGCAAGTGACAAATAAGAAACAACTGACGGACACTGTGGACTGTCCTAAGTCAAGCTTATGCTACCATTGATACATGTGAGATGCAGGAAGTTATGTAAAGAATGGTCTAAATATTTCACTTCAATTCCTCTTGCTGGCTCTCTCTCTCTTGAGGAGACGTTGGTCTCTGTCAGCAGCGTAGGAAGCACTGGGTGGCATTGGGTGTGCTTGCAGCTCTTATCAGGTTTTGGTGATTGCAGTTTGCTGGTGAGGTGACTGGGAAAAGCTCTGTAGCGTGGGTTAGGTGAGGTGTCTTCCCTGAGTGACCTTGGTGAGGTGACTGATTCCTCCTTTCCTTGACCTCCAACTCCTATCTGGCTTGCCAGAGCTGTCCAATTCCCTTTTTATTTCTCTCTTCTTCTTAATTTCTTCCCTCTATTATAATTAAACCACCATAAAAAAACCCAAATTGACTTGACTTTATTGGGATTGAATTTTAATCCCTGGCAACCACTAGTAGAATATATTCAGTCAACAACCCTAATTTTTACCCCTTACATACTTTTTATTTCATTTACTTTGGATCTCTTTCCTGACTTACGTGACTTGGAAACTGACAGTTGCCATTGTTTAAACTCTGTTCTCCTCTCACTGTCTATTCCTTCTTGTTTACCCTCCTTAATCCAAATCTCTCACTCTAAAGTAACTTCTTTTTTTCTTTTGAGGATTACTTAATCCATCTTTGTAACTCAAATAAGATTTTGGAAAGCTGTTATCTACAGATTTACCTGGACACTGTCTGTCTCATTTGCCTCAAGTTGGACCCCCATCTTCCAGGACTGACACTCCCTACTCCTTTCCTCATATTGCTGAACTTCTAAATGAATTTAAAAGAAAAATATCCCAGTTGCTTAACTGAATCATTTCCCATGATCTACTCCTCCACCCCACCACAGCTATACACAAAGATTGCCATACCCTTGCTCTTGTCATCACCTGCAAGATTTTTGCATTTATTTTCAGGAACTCTGAAAACTCTTTATTTGTTGTCATTTCACCTTTCCTCTACCTTGCAAATTCAAACCCTGTTCCTCATTTTCATCATGACTTCTAATTCCTCTCAGTTCTTTCCCAGGCCATTATCCTCATAGTGGTTACATTCACTCTCTTTCCTTTCGCATTATGATATATTGATGGATGGTTCAATTTTATACTCTTTTGTCTTGAGTATATTTCCCTTTTATATTTCTCCCAAAGATGTTGCCCTGTCAAACACCAGCATTGGATTATGTAACCCTAAAGGTGGGAAATTCAAACTATGATTGTCTTTTGGACACTGGAGTATCTAGATCAGTCTTGGTGAGCAAACCAGATGCAAACTGTAACTTGTTTGGCTCTCTAAATGTTGTAAGTGTATCATGAACACTTCTAAAGGTGCCAAAACTTTCTCCTCACATGGTATACATTGGACCCCTAATTATAGAACATGCTTTTCTTTTAATGCCTGGATCCCCCACAAATTTTCTCTGAAGGGATCTACTATGCAAACTAAAGGCCACAATAATTTACTCTCCAGACGGTTCTATGTCTTTGGAAAAACTTGAGGAATCTTTAAATTTACTCCCTGTATGTCTCTCAGAGAGCCAGGAGGTAAAAGAATCTCCCACCTTTGAAATACTTGCAGAAATATTAAAGTCTCCTTGGGTAACAAATTCATACAATGTAGGCTTACTTAA
The DNA here is from genome assembly GCF_027887165.1 of Monodelphis domestica. Lineage (NCBI taxonomy): Eukaryota > Metazoa > Chordata > Mammalia > Didelphimorphia > Didelphidae > Monodelphis > Monodelphis domestica. Next base: position 474,614,504 of record NC_077228.1, read on the forward strand.
ATCTTGTGCAGATTAAAACTAAATCTAGCCCACTTCCTTCCATTCCTCAGTACCCTCTCTCAAAGGAGGCAATTGAGGTCATTACCCCTGTAATAAATTCACTAAATTCACAACCAGGGCATCATAATTCCATGTAAATCTGAATACAAAACTCCCATCCTGCCTGTTTAAAAGCTAAAATTAGGGCTCAATGACAAGCAATCTCTATAGATTCGTATAGGATTTGAGAGCTGTGAACAATCACATTATTAAGAGACACCCTGTAGTTTCCAACATAATTACTAATATTTCTTCTATTCCTAGTACAGCTACATACTTTGCAGTAAGGGACTTGTGCTCAGATTTCTTTTCTATACCTATACATAAGTATTCCAGGCATATCTTTGCTTTCACTTGGATGAGCTCTTAGAAGACATGAGTTCGTTTGCCCCAGGGGTACATGGAAAGCCCCAGCCTGTTTGTGCAAATTTTGAGCCAAGACACATAATATAAAATTTAAAAACAGTAAGTTAATTAAATATGTGGAGGATTTGCTCTTGGCATCATCAAATGATGCAGCATTTCAATAAGATAGTAAATATCTTATTTTAGAACTACATAAAAGAGGGCACAAAATCTCAAAGGAAAAGGTTCAATGGTGTCTCCCCAAAGTAGAATATTTGGGGTTCATTTTAACTGCTGGTGCCCATTCTTTTTCTCCTAAGTGCATTGAAAATATTAACAAATTGAGCACTCCTACTATTAAGAAACAGTTAAGGGCAATTTTAGGAGCAAGAGTTTTATAGACAATGGATCCCTTACTGTGGGGGAATTACTAATACCCTTATAGAACTAACAAGAGATTCAGTCCCTGAACCCCTTAAATTAGAGCCAGAATACGTGTCAGCTCTGTCACATCTAAAACAGGCTATCCTGTCTGCCCCTGCCCTAGGCTCCCAGATTACAACGTCATTTATTTTGTATGTACATTAGTGGAGAGGGGTAGCCTTCAGGTGTTTTAACTCAAACTTTGGGACTTTCTCAGAACACAGTGGCTTATTATTCAGCCCAGATGGACCCAGTAGCTTCAGGACCACCACCATGCCTCAGAGGTGTAGCTGCCACAACTTTACAGCTTTATTAGTAACAAAAACTTTTGATCTAGTATTGTGATGCCTATTAACAATTATGTGCCTACATGATGTCGAAGCATTGTTACGAAGGCATAGAACACAGGCATTTTCTGATCATCAAATTACAAGGTATGAAATAACTTTGTTAAAAAATAAAAATATCACTTTAAACAGTTGTAGAACTCTTAATCCTGCCACCTTGCTTCTAGATTTACTAGTTTCAGGAGAACTGTTACACAGTTGTGAAACACTAGTGTCTATGGCTGAAAAGCCCTGAGATAATCTCTTGGACACTTCTTTAGACAACCCATATCTAGTCTTATTTACTGATGGTTCTTCTTTTATGAGGGATGGCATACACTATACTAGAGCTGCTGTAGTCACAGTATTGATCACTCAGTGGTCAGCTTCACTGCCCTCAAATATTAGTGCTCAAGGTGCAGAACTCATAGCCCTGAAACACACCTGTATAATTGCAAAGGATAAAAAGGCAATCATTTATACAGATTCTAGATATGCATTTGTCATTTGTCATTCAGTGCATATGTTATGGCTTCAGAGCTAATGCAAAAATTATTAATGAAGTAAAAGGTTCAAAACCTCCATTTATACAATCACTGTCTTCATTCTTAATTTTGGTCAGACTTATATGCTGCTGAAAGAAACTACAAAAATACAAAAGAGTAACAATTGTATTCACTATAAGTTTATGTTACAAAATTCCAGCTGGGCCATCATTTCATTGTCATTATCCCATTCACAACAGCACCTCATTCAAACCTTTCTATCACTTTTTAAATTCCTCATTGGAATTACTGTTTTCAACATGTAGGTAAGAACTTTTGTCTTGTATTTCACTTCAAAAGCCATCAGTCTCAGAAAGCTCCTTTTCCCTGTCTCATTGTACCCTGTCTTACTTGATGTTGGCATCTTCTGATGCCTCATTTCTTTTCCCAAATTTTTTTAATGATAATATTTGGTTTCAACATTTTTAGCGCATCTAGGAGTTCATTTGGGGCATGATACCACTTCATATTTTGTTTTGGGCAAAAAATGTGGCCATTTTGACATTCTTGTCCTATTCTGAGTTGATGCTTTGATCTTCCCTATTACCATCTTAACTTTCTATGGTTGGTTTCCTTTTTTATGTGCTTAACTCATTTTTCTGGCCTATTTTGTGATTTTTTACTTCCTGCTGTTTCGGTTCTGCTCCTGGTATGGAGGAGATATTGTTCCAAGCTTTTTGCAGAGGAATATAACAGTGCCTAACTTACTGAGGGCCTGCAAGGGGGAAGGAGTTATGGAGGAAATGGGCTATATAAGAAGCTGGCTGCTGGGTTGCTGGTATTAGACCTTATGGCTTGCTTAGATGCCATCTCTGATGGATAGAATTCCTATTTTTCTCTAGTGAGACAGACCTTTCTGGCTAACTTTCTAAAATTTCTTAGTCTGGGAAATTATTTTGATTCTTTTTTTGTTGGTTTTGCTTCTTGATAAATAATTTTGTGGCTTTTTTTAATAGTTATTTGGAAGTGAATTTGGGTGACCTGAGAAAGTTTCTGCCTTATTCTGACATCCAGGTTCTCTCTTACTTCTAATGAGGTCTTAATGGCCTGTTCTCAATCCTTATTCTGCACAATTTATCTATAGTCTTTGGCACTATTACTGTATTCTCTCTAAGTTTTTGTGAAAAGTTCTCTCCAGATTCTTGTCCTAAATGTTCGACTTCTCTGTCATATCATTCGTCTGTTATGACCTGTTCTTGATTAAGCCATTGAAATCCTCACTTTCCTTTCTCCTTCATGGATCATTGTAGAGTTTTCTGAGGAAATGACACAAAGCTCATGAACCTATGTACTATAGGCTCTCTGAACTTTCTTCTTATGAAAATCAGATCATTTTACCCTCCTTTAATCTTGTGGTATTGATGCTATTTTCTTTTATCTTTCAAATATAAATGATAGTAGGTGAGTGTTAGTATCTACCAGATCTTTCATAGATGTAGCTCATCTTGGCCAGGTGAATTTAATACATCTATACTACCGGGGTGTTTCTTACACCTTACTTAGGGATCAATTTAGGGATCAAATGGGTACTAGTAAATTTCTTGTAATTTCCAATGTAAAGGTTGTTCTTTTTAGTGAAAACAGAATAATATATGATCTGAGCATCTCTGACATTTATATTGTCATTCATTTATCTTTGCCTCATCTATCTACCAAAGGTTCTATAATTTTCATTTCCTTTTTCTCCAAATATATCACCCCTTCTTACCTTTTGGCTAATTTATTACCTCTAATTTCTTTTGTTGCCCTACTTATTTGCCTTTTTTGTATTTCTATTGTCTGGGGTTTTAAAAAGGCAAAAGGATTTGTTTAGATTAGATTTTATTTCTAGGAGTGCTTCAAATGCTCTTTTAAAAATTAAAAATCCCTCTTTTTTTCTTTAGTAATTAGGCTCAGATTTATAGAGCGTGTCACCTTACACTGAATCTTGAGCTCTTTTGCCCCTTGGAAGGCTTTTTCTCACCATTCTTCTGTATTGATATTTCTGGTAAATACAAGAATAGTCTTGTGTTATTTAAATATCCTTCCCTTTGTATCTGAAGATATTTTTTCCTCTTTTTTGTTTTTTTTTTAATTGGGAGGTGACCTTTAAATTCTTCCAATTGACATTTTTTTTCTGTGTTCAGAAGTTTTGGGCAGTTTTCTTGTATTATTTCTTGCCTCATGGTATTTAGGTTTTTTTACTCATCATATTCTTCTAGGACAGTGATGGCTAGTCATTTAGAGGGGAAGGTGATATAAGAAACATCCTCAGTTGAGGGGGGAAGGGGAACATCCTGGCCCCAAGTCCCTCTTGCTAATGGACTCTGGTGAACTCTGTGCTTTGGTGGGCATGACCACAGTGAAGGCTCCGAGTGGCTCTTCTGGCATTGGCAAGAATATTATGAGTAAAAAACTCTTATGGGTTTGCCAACACAGTTCTAGGAGATCTGTTATCCTTGTCTTTATTCATCCAGTCTTTGTTTCTCTAGAAAACCATACTTTCTTTTAACATTATGACTTTTTTGCTTCATTTTTTAAAAGAATCAATCATTTCTCTTTGTTTCCTTAATTAGTTAATCACTTTTTTTTTTGTTTGGGGAGGCTTGTCACTATAGGTTCAAGTTTTTGTTTGTTCTATGTTGTTCATTATTTCTTCTGTCTAGGCCATAATTTTTCTGTTATCATTTCTCTTAAATCATCGGGGGCATATTACTTTAGTTTTCTGCTCTCTTGAGAAGCCATAGAATCTTTTAACTCATCATGTGTTGATTTATTTTATTTTATTTTATAATATTTAGTCATGTGTGGATTTCATCATATGAAAATGTCTTCATATTACACACCCACTTTTTATTTAATCTCTTTCTTTTGAGAAAAGCATAAGCAATTGTGACCATAATTCAGATCTGGATGTCATCCTGAAAAACCTCATTGATATCTGTAAGACTTAGTTTAATCCCTTACTGATATATTCCTAATTCTTTTCTGTTGCCTCAAATTTAATGATCATCATCTCTATGTATACAAACACATGCAGAAGAACATATATACACACAAATACATACATATGCATACATATAATCAGAGGGTTCTCTAATATTCCTTTCTTCATTTTACATCCTTTAAATTTTGGAGATCTTCATCTATTCTTCTGCCTTTTTGTGGGAATTGCTATAATATCTAACTTTGGAAATATTCCAAGGAAATCTCCCTCCCTCCCTCCCTCATCACATTTAATTTAACATATCTGATTAGAAAGTTGTGATGTGGAAGTATTAGACCCATTCTTGATCACTACATTTTTTTCATCTAGATGTTTACTTCTCAAATTAATTTTTCACTTCTAAATATCTTGATATCAATGGGGAAAGAGGACGAAGATACAAACTTAAACCAACAGCTTATATTTTTTTCAAAACTCAATAATATTTAGGAATACATTTTAAGTTCTCCCTTGAAGGGTCATTCATTTGAATCACGAAATAGGGGTGTATGTCATCCATTTTGATAATTTTGGGGAGATTTTCTGTTTTTTTTTTTTTTTTGGACACATGCATTAGGAAGACAAGAGACTGCTCTATTATACTTTTTCCCCTATAGGGAAATGGCTGCCCTCATGCTTCTGAGCAGGGAAGCACCAATGATTATTTTTTCACCTCCATGGCTTACTGGATGTTTTTTCATCCAATAGTTTTTGCGACTCTACTATGTCCTTCATCCTCAGAGTCTTCAAGTTTTTACTCTTCATAAAGAGTCTCAAATCTGATTTTTTTCTCCTTTTTTCTTCTGTGTAATATTCTTCTAACATCCATTACTCACTCTGAAAACAATCAAATTTTCTCCACCTCACATAGTTCTTTTTTCCCTGCATTGAATCCTATTATTTTGCTTCAGTTCCCATTCAGGATTTCTTCTCTTCCTATATACCAGCAGAATACACATGGACACACACACACACACACACACACACACACACACACATGCAAATTCCTTTTTAAATATTTCTTTCATTGCATCTAGGAATTCCCCCCTTTTCATTGTGAAGACAATATAAAGAAGTGTTCTTCAAACCCATTTATTTTATCCTCAAATAAATTGAAAAATTCCATGATTTTCATAGGATAGAATATTCACAATTAGAGTTCTCAGTTGGTAGAGTCATTCCTGGCTTTGTTTAAAAATGCCTTTGCTAAATGTTAGTCAACTTTTTACTGTCTACTGCTGTTGACATGTTGTAATCAGGAAAATGAAGGTTCAGTTCATTCATATGTAAAACTGGAGCAAAGAGTCCTCTTTACCTATCATATCTCATTCATGATTCAGTACCTCCCATATCCTTTGTTGTGGAATACATTGCCCATTTATGATAATAATCATTTGGAAATGCAGTTGACTATATAGAATTCTGCTTTATAATCAGTTTGGTTAGAATATATCAATCTACAAATCAGAGAATAGATACATTGCTTAATGATAAAAATGTTAGGCATGACCATAATTAGGTGAAATTTAAAATCACATTACAAATATAAATTATTGGGAATAAAAACTTTGTGGATTTATTCATGCTAATCCTTCATACTAATCTAAAATACACATACATATAATGTTATAATGCCAATTAAATGCACATCTTGTATATTTGCATATGTTCTTGTTGCATTCAGTTGTCAAAAATATGCATGACTTAAAGATTTAAGACAATTCATTAATAAGAGTAACTTTTAAATGAGGCAATAATGAAGAATAGAAAAAGAAAACTAAATTTAAGCTTAACTACAGAAAAAGGAGGGGGGACACAAAACTGAACTTTTCATTTTGCCTTAAGTATAGCATTTTTGGCCATAATTTCCCCCCCACATTTTCTGTGGGAAACTGACTAATTGCTCATTTTACTTTTTATCTTATTCCTGAAATAGTGGAACTCTAATAATAAGGTCACCTTTCATCTCTATAAAGTTTATTTTCCTGTTTTCTTTAAAATGGGACCTGTCTGGCAGCTTTCATCTTTCATTTTAATGCATTTACAGTCAGTCTCCAAGATATCATTGACTGTTTGTGACCATTTTTCAGGCCTATCACCTGTGTATATCTTTCTGTCTGGCCCTTGTAATGCAATTATGCAGTCATTAGTGGGACCAATTCTCCCTCCTCTATTCTTGCCAAACATCAGGCTGTAGCACATCAGTCTGACAGGTTACACATTCTGACAGGAAAATATTCCTGGGTGAATATCTGGTTAGTCAGGATCATTAGAAAATTAACTCTTCACCCAACTGAATGGAAAAAAAAAATTCTTTCAAATAATACTGCTCATTTCCATGAAGAAAAATCCCAAATCCGCCACACATTTTCTGGTCTATCAGTACCCAAATGGTAAAAAGGAAGGAATGATCCTGGAGATAAAGTAAGGAAGAGATGGCATATTTTCTGAGGATTTCCTTTGGTCCCTCTGGGAACAAGCTAACCTGACATAGGCTTTGCATTATTCATGAGAATAGAATAAAAGATTTATCAATAAAAACAGGGTCAAGTTTCTCTCCTAGAGAAATATAATATAAGATTCTGCAACACACCATGGACGGACTTCTATTTTCAACATGGAGTTAATGTTTTCTCTTGTGCATGCATCTGTTAATAGCTTAATATGTCATATTGATTTTCTACTGCAAACCTCTGATTCTTGAGCGACATCTTGGAAAAAAAAGTCTTCCTCTGTTAGTCACATTCTTTCCTCCACTACCTCAAGATGTAAGTTTCCTCACGGTAACAAGGGGAGCTTTTCATCTCCCTTCTGAGTTACTTGAATGATATCACATAGGAAGAGACGTTTCAAAAACCGAGCATCACACTTACATCTTGTCACCAGTAGTAAATCTGGGTACTTATTTCCCTGTAGGTAATGAATGCCTGACGTGACATTTGACTTTAATATATATGTGCATATAATATATTTATGCTCTTTCTGCACATAATTGATGCAACTCTAGGTGAGTGTGCAAGCAGTGGCACTTGGTGGGTGTGATTACCCTGCAGAGGAATCATTTTCCAAGAGAAGAGGAAGAACTGGCAGGGAAAGTCTCTGCCTATAGTCATCTGGGCAGACCTGACAGGCTGCTGTCAAGCAAGCAGGGGCATTCCAGAGATAGCACCGGTGCCAAGAGCAAGACAAATGCTCTTGGAATAAGCAATAAATCATATCAGCTGTCTGGGGTTGCTCCTTGGTGTATTGATTATAATTAAAATAAACTAATTAGAATCATCATCAGGATGCCCACAAATGTGGAACTTGCTTGAAGAGGAGCTCAGCAGCACTCCACCGGCATGGGCGGATGTTTAACGATGATCAGGCCTGACGGAATTCAGATTCCTTCACCTGCTAAGCGTGGATCAAAATGATGCAGCCTGTTATAGAAGCGTCTGACCACGCTGTCACTTGACACTTCAAAACCCCGTCTCTTTTTCGTCCTATTAAAAATTCTCCAGTTGGGTAGGATGGCGTTAAAAGCCTGGCTGCTCTGAGTGCCACTGACCTACCTGACTGCCGCATGGTTTGTCAACCTAAATGAAACTCCCTTTTAAATTGCCGCCACTCTTGTGAGGACATGAGGACAAAACCTGTAGAAATCCTCCAGCTACACAGTTAATAATTTCACAAAGAGAAACTGTTAGTTTGGACAAGTCAAGCATCCCTTCCTCCCTCCCTGTTTTTGAAATGAGAAATAGTATATATTGTTCAGAAATCCTACAGACTAATTGAATACACTTCAATCCGGAGCTCAGCGAGGTGATTCTACTGGTTATTGTCCTTCTGTCCTGACATGAATACTCTGCTGGCAAAGGTAACTGAACAATCTCTTGGGCAGACATTGGGCAGTGGACCAGATGTGGAACCAAATAATAGGGAGTAAGATAAAAGCAACAGAATTCTCTTTGATTTAGGGTTTCAATGAATACTCAAAACTTCATCCGGAGAAACAGAACATAACCATGAAGTATATTAAATGTGAGGGAGGACAACATAATGGATAACTTTAGGAAGGAACAGGGTTCAAGAACTCCCTCTGATACTTAGTACTTAGGAGAACAGGGGTACATTCTTTAACCTCTCAGTGCCCCTAGGCAAATACACAGGATAGATTATCTTTTAATCAGTCTCAGGGGAAGTAATTTCCATAATGATAGTTTCCAACTTATCAATGAAACTCTAAAATTAGGCTGAAAAAATATATGTGTTTATATATGTATATATGTACATGTCTATATGTATATATATGCATATGTATATGTGTATATATGTATATGCATATATGTATATGTATGGGTGTATACATGTATATATGTATATACATGCATATGTATATCTGTATATATGTATATGTATATATACATCTATGTACGTGTATATATGTATATATGTACATGTATATATGTGTATATATGCATATGTATACGTGTATATATGTATATGTATATATACGCATATGTATGTGTGTATATATGTGCCTATGTATATGTGTATATATGTATACATACGTATATGTAAGTGTATATATGTATATATTTACATGTATATATGTATATACATACATATGTATATGTATATATATGTATATGTATGTGTATATATATGCATTATATATATATATATATATATATATATATATATATATATATATATATATATATATATATATATATATATAATGGACTGTGGATAGGCAGCCAAGGGGAGTCTTGTCCTTAGAGTATTTTTGTCCCTCTTGTTGGACTACCCTGCAAAAATGAAAATATTCCTGCTTGGTTCCAACCTAAGCCTGTTGTATAAGTATAAATATTGAACCCCAGGTCTAGGTTCCCCCCAAATTCCTTTAGTATTTCCCAGCATCCCTTTCCCTGTGTCCTCATGTTTGTGTTGTCACATTATTGTTTATGAGTTTCTGTGACTCCAGCCCTCTCACTCTCTTCTTTTGTGACTGTGGCTGAGTTTACTCTAGCTTTTAAATTTTAGAATTTAATAAATAGAATTTGTATTCAATAAATAATAATAAACAATATAATATGCAATAATAAATATAATATGCATTTAACAAATAAAATTTTAGACATTTAATAAATATTATTAAATATAATATTTGGAGTTATTGTATATTAATTTTCATTTTTACCCGGTGAAATTTTAGAAGCCTGTTTTCAGCAATTCATGACTGGAGGGTTGTTACTCAGATTAAAAAAAAAAGTCTTGTTAGTGTGTGTGATGCCTATATTACTAGTGACTCAAGAAGTACTGAGGCTGACTTGAATATACATGTGAAAGGGATGACTCCCTTTTTCTCCCTATGTGATCTCTTGCTATTTTTAAATTCCTTGTAAATGATACAAAATATGAGGACATTTGATACTATTTCCTAACCAATTCTTTTCTGATCTGAGGGGAATGAGAAGTTTATGATGGACATATCCACATACAAGTGAGAAGTTTTGAGAACTCATTAGGATGCCTCTGTTTTATTCTAGGGTAAAGCAGTGGCTATTGGAGTGACCAAATAACTTGTTTATGGTGTTACACTTTATTTCTAAATCATATATCCATTTTCATTTTACTTTGGCATATAGATTGAGGAGTTGGCCTATGCCTAGTTTTTGCCATATTCTTTTGACGTTCCCAGAATATTTTATAGAATATAAGTTCTCCCTCAAATTTGGATCTTTGTGTTTGTCAAATATTTAGTTACTTTAGTCATTTACTACTGTGTGTTGAGTGCCTGATCCATTTGATTAATCTACTACTCTATTCTTTTAGCTAGTACCAGATTGTTTTGATGGTTGCTTCTTTATAATACAGCACAATACAGTATGCCAAAGTCAACTTCCTTCATATATTTCTTTCTCATTAATTCCATTGATATTCAAGGCTTTTTGTTCTTACAGATGTATTTTTATTAGTATTTCTTTTAGTTCTATAAAATTTGGGGTAGTTTAATTGGTATGACATGAATAAGTAAATTAACTTAGGTAGAATGGTAATTTTTAATATTGACTCAGGCTATCCATGAGCAATGAATACTTTTCAAATTATTTAGACCAGGCTTTATTTGTATGAAAAGTGTTTTGTAAGTTTTGATCATATGGTTCCTAGGTTTGTCTTGGTAGATAGACATGTAGGTATTTTATATTGTCTATAATTATTTTAAATGGGGTTTCTCTTTCTGTCTCTTTCTATTGAGCTTTATTGGTAGTATAAAGAAATATTGATGATTAATATGTGTTTATTTTATATATTTTTTACTTTATAAGAGTGTTCCATATAGTCACTCCCCAATGGTTGAATATATATATATATATTTAATTTCCAGTTCTTTACAAATATAATATTGCTATAATTTTTTGTATATATAGACTCTCCCCCTCCTTTAGGCTATTTAGGTTATATGTCTAATTGTATTATATTTATATTAAAATACATTAGTGATGATATGAGAAAAATACTTGAGAGAATGGACAAGGGATATGAATTTTCTTATCTTTTTCTATAATCTTAATAATTACAGAAATAAATGGTGTTGGGAATAAAGGCCCTTTCTTTATCTCTTATCTTATTAGAAAGGTGTCTAGTGTTTATAGAAAATAATATTCAGTTTTAATTTTAGAGAGTTATTGCAAAATACAAATTCCTTTGGCATTTAGAGCTCTTCTCATTCTGAACCCATCCTATATACATATTGGTTATACATTATTCTCCTTCAGATAGCCTATGCTCTAGCCTGAATACTCAAATGGGTATTCCCTGTACCCATCACTACATTTTGAACCTTTTGGTAGGCTGACCCCAAGTCTAGAATTTTCTGTTTACTTATTTCTATCTTTTACTAACACATAAGATTCATAGATTCAATTTAAAAATAGAATTCAACAAAACATTTATACGTGGCATCTTGATTCTCACAAAACCCTAGAAGTTAGGCAACATTACTACACACATTACAGATGAAATTGAGACAAAGTGAACTAAAGTGACTTGTGTGGTATCACATCACATAACTAGTTAAGTGTCTGGGGCATGTTTCAAACACAGGTCTTCCTCACTAAAAGTCTAATTCTCTACCCCCTCAACCACTTTGCTGGGATATCTAGCTCTCTTAAAAACTCAGACCAAGAACTGTTTCTATCAAAAGATATTTTTTTCTGATTTCCTGAATTGCTGTTTTCTCCTTTAGCCTACTCTGCCCCAAATGCATAGATTATTTTGTATGTAGTTTGTATGCATTTTGTATTTCCTTATCTGGATATATGTTGTTTCTTTTAGTAAATATAAATTCCTAAAAGTGAGATATACACTCAGTTTTATTTTTGTATTCCCATTGTCTAATACCCTATCTGACGTAATTGAAATTGTTTTCCTAGGTTCATGATTTTCATTGATTTATTCCATGTAAGAAGGTCCCTGGCAAGCAAATTCCCTTTATCAATTAAAAATTAGTACTTGTTTGTTAGCCTAAATCACAGAGAGCAGCCAGAGGCACTGACTTACCCAGAGTCATGCAACCAGTGTAAGGTAGTGTGGAAATATATATAGATAAAATAGTATGCAAATAATAACAATAATAATATATATATACATACATATATAATAGGAAAACTATTTGTTTTAGTTAACTTAGCAAGAGTAAGTAGTATTAGCACTAAGATTCAAATTTCTTTTTAATGGTTTTGTTCAAACATTTATTGTACTGACTTTATTGTAAAACACTAAAACTACCCTAACCCAAACTTTCCTGCATAGAATTCATTAGAGTAGATTTAGTAAATTGGTAACCATAATAAAAAATAAGTGACCTTGGGAAGGTCACAATAAAAAAGGGGCCGATTGTGGAAAGGAAACAAGAACAAGTTCTGAACTTTCTGCCACTGTGTTAGAACAAGCAACAGAGGGACTATCAATAGAGAAGAAATTGACAAGACTGACAGATGTTGGGGGAAGGGGCAATTGGGAGTCGCAGTGGGTCTTGTGACTAAGACTTCCTTCCTGGCATGGGGGTGTGAGAGACTTTTCTTCCAAGAGTCGGGATTGAGGTGCCTCTACTTGCTTTAGCCGAAGAGATGGCCCAACCAGCTCTGAAGGTCAGACTTTCTTGTTGTTTGCTGTCTACTGCTAAGATTCTGAAATTAAGAAAACTAGCACAGAGATATAGCATAGATGGGAATAGGAGAAACCCTCCACCAGCCTGTAAGGCCTGGCCTCAGCTCCAAAGCTTAGAAAGACTCCAACCTTATTTAGGGACATCCTTCTTCCCATTTCCCTGATACCTCTCTGATACAAACTGGTTATTAAAATTTGTCTTATTTGAATATCACAGTCAGGTAAGTGGATTGTCTTTTCTGGGGCAAAGAAGGAGCGGAATCTCAGTTCAGTCATCCAACTATAAACAGTCCTTATTGGACCCCTGCAAGGTGACCAAAGTCTGGGGAAAGGCTTGTCCCTCAGCTCTGGGGCAACTTGGGCAGCAATCTGCCAGAAGACACCCCCTTAGGCTATCATAAGTGGCTCATTTCTCGGACACCCCATTTTGATAAAAAATAGCCTCTAGGCAGGGGGCATCTCTCTCCTTTGTCTCACTGGTATTCATATTCCCTCTCTCCCTTCAACTCCTCCATTCCCTGCTACAAATGTTCCATATCCCCTGTTTTTCAATCCTCCATATTTCACAATAAATATTACAGTAGAGGTAGATCATGAGCAATATACTGATGATGCAGGGATCTGCTCTCCACCCTCTAGATGTGGGTGTTGTTGTTGTTATTATTATTTTTAATTATTTTAGAGTTAAATCGATTTGATTTTGTCATTCCATTTTTTCCATAAAGATGTTGCACACTTTCTGATTTCACAATTCTAAAACTTTTATCCACATGTATATATAATAACAAAAATAAAATTGTCATCATTTATATCAATACAACCATCTGTTTAAATTTGCTCCAAAGCATATTGTAATGCTATTTTTGTCACCAGAACATAGGCTCTCCTAGGTCCTATCGACTTAAAAAGTCTTAAGAAATGGGCCTTTTGACAGACTGTATGCCAATTGTTTGAGTACCAGTCCAGCTTAGTTCAGACTGAAGGTCTCATCCCCTGAGGGTTGTTGACTGGGTGATGAATGGTTTTGGTCAAAGTAACCCAAGAAAATGTTTTATTAAAGCATAGAGGGATTGTGACCTGTACAGATGGTAGGAACATTTAAAAATTTTAAAGAACTTTATGACAAATTTTCAACTCAAATTTTAATTAAAGCAATTCAGCTTTCCTAGGAAAGTAAGGGAAAAAAAAACAAGTGAGAGAATGTGACCAAAAGAGATTTTACAGGTAATGCTGAATTTAAGATTCAGAATAATTATTGGCTTTATACATGGGATGTGATCTAATAACATCTTAACTAAAATTGCCACATTTTCTTCAATAACAATTGCGGGAGAAAGGATAAATTTGTGGCATTCAATTTCGAAAAGATTGCTTCTAGTAATCTAGTTGCTGATATTAAATTGTAATATTCTTTTAATGAATACATTACTGGTTGATTCTTTAAGGTTCCTTATAAGGCTATGTAATGGAATAATTAAGAGATTATTGGGTTGAAATGAGGGGTAATCTTTTCTACATTTTTTGGGAAGGGAATACAGAAAAATTTGTATTTAAAGACAATCCTATTCTCATATTTCTTAACATCCATCTTTGTCTGCACAACCAATTACTCTTGACCACATAGAGACTATACATATCATTGAAATGGATTTATACTAATTTTCTTTTGCTAATAACTAAATATTTCACTCTTACTTGGTCTCACCCAACTTTGCAATACTCAGCAAATACACAAAATATACAAAGATATAACAACTCAGCTTCATGCAATGTGTTAGCAGTGAGAATATTATTAAGAGAAAGTAGCTGATTTCACACTAATTACTAAAAAAAGGATTTTTGTAAATATATATCCTTATTGGATAGAAATATATTCTACATATAGTACTAATTTATTGCAATATAAATAAAATACATCAATAAGAAATTACTATACTGTAAATAATAATGTAGAACAGTGACAATATGTAATGACTGATATGTAATATAATTAATAATCTATAAAGTTATTTGATCATATATGTTTTTCTATACTAATTTAAACATACATGCATATGGTGCTATACATGCAGATAGACATCAGCATAATAGCATACATGCATATAGATACACAGATCCCTGAGTGTTTTTATATAATGATGTTCAGTCATTTCAGTTGTGTCTGACTTTTCATGACCCCATGTGGAGTTTTCTTGGCAAAGATATTAAGATGGTTCATCATTTCCTTCTCTAGCTTGTTTTGCAGATGAGGAAACTGAGGCAAACAGGATAAAGTGACTTACCCAGGGTCACAGTACTAGCAATGTCTAAGGCCAGATTGGAACCCAGGTCTTCCTAACAGTTGTCCTTGTGCTCTAGCTACCTACCTGCCCATCAGTGCACATATGTATGTATCTCTCTACACCCAATATTTGTATATATACACATGTGTAGATTCATGCATCCATGCATAAATACACGTACACACAAACATATGTATATATTTCATAACATAGACACACAAATACATAAATATTAGAAAAGCCACAGAGAATGAATTGCATGAGCAATAGTCTGTAGCAATGTCTCATAGTAAGTGAGCACCAAAGGCAATCAAATGTGAATGATGAAGCACCATGCCTTATTTGCTGAAGAAATGATTACTAGGAGGTAATTTATACCAGTCTAAATGCAATAAGAGATTAATATAGCCAATGCACAACTCCATTTACAAATAAAATGGCTTTTATACTCACATACACATATAAATACATACATACATATTAATGCATTTATATATAAATATCTTTGTTCTTTACCAAAGACATCTTGTCAGATATTTTTTACTTTTTATTCTGAGAATGGGCTACATTTAACACAATAAGTATATAAGTCCCATAGAATAACTCTACAGAACATAAGGTTGTCTTTTGTTTTTGTTTTTGTTTATTTTGTAATATCAAAAAAAAGAAAGAACAATTTGGGAATTATATTGATAGTGGCAATAGAGATTTAAAGATAAAGGATGCTAGATTCTTCAAGGCAGCATAATATACTGTTACATTAGGTCAACGATAATTCATCTTGGGAATTGCTGGGCCATGATGAAGACATTAATTAGGCATATACTATAGCCAAAGAATACTTATCTATAGAAGGTCACACTTATTTAAATATTTGACTACTTTTATTCCTCCTTCCTTTAATTCTTACTTACTGGTCTTTTCTAAGTTAGGGGGTCTTAATCTTTATGTGTATGGTATACAGCATTGGCAGTTAGCTGAAGCTAATTTAGGTTTCTCAGAATAAATTTTTAAATGCATAAAATATGAGAGATAATTATAGAGGAAACCAACTATATTGGTATATTTCATCAAAATATCTTTAATAATTCAAGGACAGTCAGGTAAGAATCCTATTTTATATATTTCCATGAGCTGAGTTCTGGATTCTATAACTATTTCTTTTTTTCCTGAGCAAATCTTCCAAAGTTATTGTGGATGCCAGAAGTTAGTAACCTCTGACAGTTAGATTGATATTTCTTTTTTCTTATTTTTTCTGATTGTTTCTTTTCTTCCACTTTGCCTTTGCATGAGTCATGCATGAATTGATATTTCTCTATGACAAGTATTTACAAAATGCTTTTTTATTCAATGGACTCTCATTTAAAAGAGAACCAAATCAACAGACTAATTAATTCAAATCTACTCTAGATGAACAAAATAAAAAACAAATCAAATAATAGTAATACTTATGAAGCCTGTGGATTTTCAACATGGTTTAATTCAAGTCTATCCTAAGTGTCTTATTTCATAGAAGAATATATGCATTTTTTGTGATTTTCCTGGCAAAGTTTTTGGTATGGTTTGAGATTCCTTTGTCCAATTCACTATTCAAAAGAGGAAACTCAGGCAAATTGAGTTGTCACTTGTTATGAAAATTGGATTTAGCTCTCCCCTAATCATAACAATGAAGGTACTTAGCTCTTCCTTTATTGTGAAGATTAAATTGTAATTTCCTGTCTAGTTTTAGATTCTAATCCCTAAAGTGTAAACCCAATATTTAAAGTAGATCTACCCATTCTAACCACAAAAAGGTATGAACTAACCACAAAAAGGTATGAACTAACAACAAAAAGGTATGAACTAACCACAAAAAGGTATGAACTAACCACAAAAAGGTATGAACACCCATTTCGTACATTGAGTGGTGTGAATTTTAAAACTCTCCATCTTGCTTGTTCTACCACAAAAATTTGTGCACACCCACACTACACGGGCATGTGCTAATCAATGACAAATCAGATAAATAACTAACTGCTCACCTGGGGCTGTCCTAAGCCAATCTTGAGCCACCATTGGCACTTGTGAGGCACAGGAAGTGACAGAGAAAGCAGCCTCTGGAATTCGCTCGCTTCCTGTGGACAGGGCTAGATGTCAGTTCGTGTGAGGAGCTTGGACAGGGAGGAGACCCACAGACAGCTTCTCTTCAGATCGGTCACATGAGTCAAGGACTGATTCCTTTCTACCTTGGCCCTTTGGGCCTAATCTCCCTCTGCCTTGGTCAGAAGTTGAGTAACCCCTTTCCCTTTTCTCCTCTCTCCTTCTCTCCCTCTCCTTTTCCCTACTCCCATTGTGATTAAACCACCATAAACTCCATTCTGACCTGAGTATTTCATTTTAGGAATTTCATAAGTAAATTCCTTGGCAACCATAAATTAATATTATAACAATCTTAAAAGGTGAAATTTTCACTGCAACAGTGGGAGGTCTGTGACCCACATATGAAAGAATGGGCAATCCCAGAGAGGAGCGTCTGCTGTGATTGGTAGACATAAAGTTAGGGGAGGTGACACAAGAGAAAAAAGGTCTTTAAATAGTGGAAACAGAGACACAGAAGGACGAGTCACTTGGACTTGGAGTGAAGATCCAGTCACTCGGAGTTGGACTGGAAGACAGTCACTCGGACTCCTAGTGAAGACACTTGGCTATGGAACTGGACCACTTAAAGGAGCTCATACAGGAGACTTCATACTGCTTTCTTTTTAGACGCAAAGGCTGACTTTTCTTTCCTTGCCCTTTCTGGAGGTGTGAACCTCTAAGAAAGGCCCATCTTCTTAAGACTCCTTTCCCATGATTGGTGCCTTAAAATTTCTACCTGGCTCAAAGGAAGCTGGAGCTTTCTCCCTCTCTCTCTCCCCTTTTCTCTCTTCCTTAAAATCTTCCTCTATTGTAAAATTAAACTACCATTAATTCCATTTACTTGAGTAATTCATTTGGGGATTTAGAAATTAATTCCCTGGCAACCACCAATTTAATATTCAGTCCAACTATGAGTCTAAAATTGCCCAGGGTCACATAATGACTAGGTGTCACAGTGTAAGATTTAAATTAATATCAATACTTCAAGTATTATTTTTATAAAGTTTATTATCTGACAAAATAGAACCATGTGACTAAGTTTTTTCTACCTGTTTAAAAAGCCCGCTCCACCAAAGCCACCACAAGAAGGAAAAAGAGCTAGACTCAGAGCTCCACCCAATTTATATCCTGTCTACATCAGCACAGAACAATAGGAAGTGAGTAGGGTGCTGGGAATCTGAGTTTATAGGGTAACAGACTCAAATTACACAACAATCAAATTTGAACTCAGGAATATGAGTTTTCTTGACTCTATCAACAGTGACACTTAACCACCCTAGGTTTAAAATTATTTTTAAAAATTAATAGTAGTGAGTAAGGTATAGGGTTAACCATTGCTTTCAGATTGTTTTTTTTTAAGCATCCTGTCTAAGAACTATTGAAATTAGTTTTGTTTTGTATACAGAAAAAATTTAAAATAATCAATAGGAGAAGGTAATAAAATTAAGGGGGATTCTAAAAGGTTTCCTTTTAAAGCTGAGATTTTATCTGAGACTTGAAGGAAACTAGGGAACTAAAGAGACAAAGATGACAAGAGAGAGCCTGGTGGATAGCCCCTGTAAATGTCAGGATTGAAGAGATGGAGTTTTTTATTTGAGAGGCCAATGTTATTGGATTGTAGAATCTGTGCTGGTGGTAATGGAAGTAAGAAAAAATGTTGAGTGTCAAAATAATATAAAGGTGGGAGTGGGGAAACTTTTGAAGGGCATTGTAAACCAAACAAGGCTTTTAATATTTGATCCCGTATTTGATAAGGAGCCACTAGAATTTGAGCAAGACAAGGACAGAACTTACACTTTTACTCTTCCTACTTATGTTTCTATTATTTCTCTTTCTAAAATCCTAAGAGGCCTTATTCTTCCTTCTGACTATTCAGTATCTTCTCATCCTGCTCTCATGAAGCTTGTCTTTAAAAAAAAATCATTTCCAAAATTGGACTCCTTTTACTATTAACACTCCAAATTCCTTAGTATTATTTTAATTGACTTCTCATAGATCCTAAGAAAGAGATTCAATTAAACCATTTGGCTTACAATATTAATATTTTAAAAGTTCACAGGATCATAGAAATATATCTAGAAAAGAACTTAGAGGCCATTATCTATATACATACACATATATATAATACAACACATATGTCTTAATATATGTATGTTTGTATGTGTATTCTCCTCATTTTCTGAATGTGGAAGCTAGAGCTCAGAGAGATGGTGACCTTCCCAAAGTCACATGTAGTAAGTGGCAAGACCATGATTCGAATGCAGGTCAAATAATTTCAAAACTAATATACTTTCCACTAAAACAGATACTTGTTAATCCAAATTAGTGTTCAGTTGGTGGACTCAGGAAATGTGAAGAAGAAATCATTTTTATGATGATTTTCTAACAATGCTCACACCTTGAAGTTGACATATATCCTAAAAATAAACCATGTGTATATCTCTCCTCAGCAACATGTAGTATTGTATTGTGCACACTATTAGTTCTTGATAAGTCTTTGTTTGCTTGATTCTCCTCAGGGATTTCAGGGATTGGAACAATCCTTAGCACATAGTAGGTGTTTTAAAAATGTATCTTGATTCATTTATTTTCCCTGGTCTTTCCTTGTTTCTACTGTTGCATATTTTAATTACAGAGTCTTCAAAAGCATAACTATGGATTACATTTTGCTCCAACTTTCTGGCAATTTATTCAATTGTTTTTGCCAAATAGAGTTAACTAAAGTGTTAATATCCCCTCCCTTCAAATGCAGACACAGAGTTCTAAAAAATGTGGCATTTTGTTTCATATATTGTATCATTCTTTTTCTAATATCCCTCTGCTTCGAGCCAAAATATTTTTGTTTAATCTTTCTCTCAGTCTCTATCTGCTTCTGTCTCTGTATCTCTGTTTCTCTGTATCTTTATATCTTATCATAGCTACCAACATTACATTATCATCATCATCAATCTATTTGAAAAAGAAACAGAAGGAATAAAAAGAAAGACAGTCTTTCAAGCTCTCCACCTGGTACCTAGTCAGAAAATTTGATTGCTTTATGTCTTTGGAATCTGTTCCTTGTTATTGTTGTTGCTTCAGAGTGTCCAGCTCTTTGTTGCCCCGAGAACTTTAGTGAACTGTGCAAGAGGACAGAATGCCTCCACAATTGTCCAGGGAGATTTTTTTGGCAAAGATGCTGCAGTGGTTTGACATTTCCATTTCCAGTGAATTGCCTTTTGTTGAAACTCTCCACTCTGACCTGTCCATCTTGGGTAACCCTATATGACATAGCTCATGGTTTCTTTGAGCTATGCAATCCCTTTCAGCACAAGGAAGTAGTGATCCAGGAAGGGGAGAGAGTCTTTGTCATAGCTAAATCTAAATATTTTGAGTTCAATTACATTTGATGGATTTTGTGCTTGCTTTTCAGTTTATGAGCAGTTTTATCTCTCAGAAAAAAAGATGTATTATGAGTCAAACACAATGTTGAACATCTATCTCTAATCTATCTGACTAGCTATATTTATATTTATAATTTTTAAAATTTAATTTATTTAATTGATTAATTTAGAATATTTTCCCAAGGTTACATGATTCATGTTCTTTCCTTCCTCTCCATCCTCCCCACTCCCGTAGCCATCGAGAAATTCCTTTGGGTTTTACATGTATCATTGATCAAGACCCATTTCCATATTATTAATTTTTACAATAGAGTGATCATTCAAAGTCAACATTCCCAATCATATCATCATTGAGTCATGTGATCAAGCAGTTGCTTTTCTTTTGTGTTTCTACTCCCACAGTTCTTTCTCTGGATGTGAATAGCATTCTTTCTGATAAGTCCCTCAGAATTGTCCTAGATCATTGTATTGCTGCTACTAGAGAAATCCATTAAATTCAATTGTGCCAGAGTGTATCCATCACTGTATATAAGGTTCTCCTGGTTCTGCTCCTTTCACTCTGCATCAGTTCCTGAAGGTTGTTCCAATTTACATGGAATTCCTCCAGTTGATTATTCCTTTTAGCATAATAGTATTCCATCACCAAAAGATATCACAATTTGTTTAGTCATTCCCCAGTCGATAGATATACCCCCTCATTTTCCAATTTTTTGCCATATATTTATGATTTTTTAAGAGGGTGAATTGCCAATTTTTTGAATGAGGAAATTAAATTATTCAAATTCAGAATTGAAGTTATGGGTAAATCATAGTCCATGACATTTATTTTTCATTAAATATGCATTTAATTAATTTTTCACAATATTCCAGGCACTGTGATACATGCTGAAAATATGAAAGAAAAATGGAAAATAGACCCTGCTCTTAATAAGTTTACATTCTAATTTACCCAAGTAAGCACAAAGTTAATTTAAAGGAAGAGAGAATTAATGAATTATAGGAATCTCTAAGATGAACCTCTTCTATTTTGTCATTTTAAAAGCATATTATAACAATAAATAACACATAGTCATTTATTCATATACATTAATGAACAGAAACTGTATTATGTCAGTAATTTATAAACAATGTCATAAATAATAGTTCTTTCTTTGATATTCAAGTCATCAGTCACTTGTTGGAAGCTTCAATGCTTTTAAATTTTAAAATTCTGTAGAAGTTAGATAGCTCAGTGTATAAAGAGCCAAGTCTAGAGAGGGAGAACAATGGATTCAAATCTGACCTCAAACACTTCTTACCTGTGTGATCTTGGGCAAGTCTTTGAACCCCCATTGCCCACTTTAGATTCTTCTTCCTTAGAACCAATACATAACATTGAGTCTAAGATGGAAGAAAAGGGTTTTTTTTTATTTTATTTAAGTTTGAAATTCTATATTTTCAGTTACCATGAAAAATTTAGAAGTTGATCCAAGACCCAGAAAATTTCAGGTTAAACAGAACCTTAATTCTCTTTTAAGATATCTTTTTTAGGGTACCTATGTCGTTTTTTTGTGGGTCATGGAACAAGGTAAGAGAAATGTGTTTGGGATCAGGAGGGTCAAAGACAGACTTACAGACAGAAGCAAGGCCTCATGATCATCAGTGACAAAGTTTAATGATTTCAGGGAGTATTTTATAGAGAAAGTGACGTAGGTTAAGGGATTAGGTATGCCTTTTTTAGGGACATTGATAAGTAATTATTTATAATTTAGTACAATGACTTAGTTTACCTCATTGAAACTTAATAGTTTTCTATAGGATAACAAATCAATATGTCAATGTGTAACCATCTAACCAAGTTTCATTCAGTTTCTGTGGGGAGGGGTGGAAAAGAGGAGTTTAGGGCCTCATATGATGCCTAGGTTATGTGTTTGGCTTTATCTAGAATATGGTTGTGATTTTACTGGGGCCCACTCTCACTACTGGGGGTTAAATATCTAGATAGAACAGAAGATAAAACATCAGGCCTGGCGCTGTGGGCCTAGGTTCAAATTTGGCCTCAAATATTTCCTAGCTATGTGTGACCCTGGATAAGTCACTCAAACCCAATTTTCTAGTTCATGTCACTCTTCTATTTTAAGAAAAAATATTATATATATATATATGCACATATATATTAAATTAACTTTCTTAAATGAAAAGAAATTTATTTTTTCTCTTTTACACCCCATCGAGGGGAAAATGAAAAAAGAAATTCCTTATAATATTGTGGAGAAAAACAATTCCTCATTGGTCATATTAAAAAAAAAATCTGATTATAGACCTTGAATCCACCTTTCTCTGTCCAGAGATGAATAGTATACTTAATCTTTGAAGGGTATTGTGTTGATGTGTTCTTGTATATTTCAGTTATTTGTCTTTCTTGTGATATATACATATTTTTTCTCTAAATTATATTAATTTTATTTCATATCAGTTAATATACAAGTCTTCAGCATTGTTCTTTTTTATAAATTATTCTGTATCTATTTATTTCACTCTGCATCAAATCCTACAAATCTTTCCATGTCTCTTAGAAATCATCTATTTCTTTATTTCTTAAAGCATTATGTTATGTCACACTCATAAAACACTTAGCCTTATTCCAACTGATATTGCCTGAGTTCTTTGTTAATGGAAATGTGAGTTCAAAGTGAGAAATGAGTGGTTCCAAGGCACATGGAATAGTCTTATCAAAGGTATCAAAACAAGAGAAAGGGTATTGGGTTCAGAAAACCATGATGGTCAGATTTGGATTAAACAGAGTGGACAATAGGGAATAATATGAAATATCAGATCTCCAAGACTTGATCTCTTCATCTATAATACGAGTTAATAAATATTTAGTTGTGTCCAATATGTTCCAGGTATTGTGCTCAGTTCTGAGGATACACAAAAGGAAAAATATTTTCTCTAATCTCAAGGCGTTTATAATCTAGCAATCTAGATTGTGAGCAGAGCTGGGAGGTGGAGGAATGAACAGTTCAGTTTGGGACTTGGCACCAACTTGGATTCTTTCCAGATCTTAAATTCTATGGATCTAAGACTCTTGATCTTAATTATTTCCAAAAGCATTTGGCACACATGGGCATGAGTGCAAGAGTAAATGCAGACCCTAGTCTTACATCTTTCTAGAAGAATGAAAAGAAGCTCATGAAAATAACCACTGGTAACTGAAGGGAATAGAGAACGTTTAATTCAATTCCCTAATTTTCTGGACAGGAAAAACGAAGTATTGAGAGAAGGATTTGTCTAAATGTATATAAAAAAGGAAGTAGAAAAGTCAGAATTTGAAACCAGGCTTTCTAAATTAGAAAACCCACAAAAAACCTGGAACACATTTCCAAATAGGGATATAGTCAATGTAATTATTTTTGCTGAACTATATCTTTTATCTTAAAATAGTTTCTTTATATCAATAAAAATTTTAATAGTCATTTTCTGAAATTATGTGCACCATATCCTCTACACACTTTATGTCTATCCCCTCCCCAAGATGGCGGGAAATATAATATATAGGTTGTACATGTGCTGTCCTACAACATGCATTCTCGTATTCATCATGTTGTGAATGAACATACATATTGATTACAATAGAGAAAAATTTATGGAGGAAGTAAAGTAAAGAATGGTATGCTTCAATCTGCATTTGGACTTTGTCAATTTCTTTGGAGGTGAATAGCCTTTTTTATCTTGAGTCCTTTGAGGTTTTCCTGGATCCTTGAATTGCTGCTAATAGTTCATTCTTAGTTGAAGATGTGTATGATGTTCCCCTCTTTCTGCTCCCTCCAATTTGCATCATTTAATATAAGAATTTTTTAGGGTTTTTTTTGTGTGACTGTCTTATTCAACATTTTTTATGCAATAGTATTCCATTATAATCCTATACCACAGCTTATTCAGTCATTCTCCAATACATGGACAACCCTTCAGGTTCCACGTCTCTTTCTTTTAAAATTTCTATTACAAATAATAACTTGAGGGGTATGGGAAGAAGACAAGAGATATAGTTTGAAATAATTATAAAAAAGGCATCAACTACAACAAAAAACCTAAGTAATGAATAAAATTTGAAAGTGCATCTACATTTGAAGTGGATAAATAATACACTTTTAAAAAGATAAGTACCTTTTAAAATTGAGTTAGTGAAAATTTTTAAATCATAATTTAATTTTTTACATTCTAGTGTTTACTAAGCAGTAGATAATGAAGCTGAAATTTGATGCTACCTTTTGGAGAACATTGAAAAAATCAAATGTTTTAAATGAACCTAAGAATGTTGTCTGCCCAAAAGAACACAAAAGAATTGTGTCTTATGAGCTAAGCTAAATACAAAGTAGAAAAGCCCATTTCTCTTCATTCTCTTCTCTTCTTCTTTGTCCTCCTCCTTTTATAGAAGCTATAGAGAAAAAAGAAACCTCTTTTTTTTTCACATTGTGCAAGGACTATAAACTTTGGTGTAATACTGTCTATGGATTGCATGGATAAGGCGGTACAAAACATATCTTCAAAAGATGTTTGACTAGAAAAAGAAGGTAGGGCAGACAGAATGTGTGAAAGTACTAAATCTTCCATTAGTATACACACAATAGACAAAAAATTGCAGGAAGTTCTCAGCCTGTGGAATATACAATATCTACCATTATCACCACTCCACAACAAATCATTTACTGGAATATTTAGATAAGGGTTTTAGAAATAAGCTGTATGTTTGATATCTATGACATTAGAGAGGACCTCTACTGGAAAGTTGAAATATTCAGTAAAGTATCCTGGGCATTTCACGAAGCTTCAAGAAATAACAAACACTTTAATAGTATGAATATCTTTCTGAAATCAGATTTTTAAAAGCATAATAAGTAAGACCTATCAGTACCTTGAAGATATGTCATTACTTCAAATAGTTGTGTTATTTTCTCTACAGATGTAGATGACAACTTCTTAATGAGTCAGACTTTGGTTTTAATTGTTGCTCAGAAATACACAGATTTGTGCAATGGTTCTGTGAATCCACCTATGTGGACATTGCTTCAGAAAATTAAATAGAAAACACAAAGCACCTACATCATGACTGTCCATGTCTGCCCATCCTTTGTGAGTCTTGCCCAATGTTCTCAGGTAAGCATGAGATATATACATAGTGTGCCTTCCTCATTTTCTCTTGTCATCACAAAGATATCATGGGAGTATATGGGAATCTACGGATTTTATATTACTATATCAACCTATGGTTTTATTGTTTAACAATTTAGTTGGTATATTACTATATGAGAATATGATTTGGCAGTAGTGAGCTATGTAGAATTTCTAATTGAAGTATATTTTCTCTTAATTTGAAATAACTATAATAGGAAGCAGGAATAAACTGGTACCATATGAATTTTTAATTCCCAAGATGGTTCTTACTCCAAATCATTAATTTTAATTATAGGAGACATAAAACCCTTGTGTCAGTCATTTAAAATAATAAGTAAAACAAATGTAACCACTTCTATGTCTTTATACATCAGCCATTTCAACATTACTTCTAATCTTCTTTCCCTTGTTCATTCAAAATCAGAATGGTACAATAAAACTTACAAAGAGACAGATGGCAGTAAGAGCTTAGTAATCCACTGGAAGAAAATACCTCCATGAAAAGTGGGAGTTAACATACTTTTTTCTGAATTAGCATACTAAATCTCCTTTTGTCTTTTGGGATTAGAAAATGGTAAAAACCATCTTTTTTTTTTTAACCAGAGGAAAACATTTTTTATACTTGGAATAATAACCTGTGTTGTTTAATTGAAGTGTATTATAATGAGGTTCCTATTTATTTTCAACCCCCCATGTTTAATGTGGATATGATATAGAATAACCTGAAGTTTTAAAACACTAAATTGTTGTTTTATCTTGTATTTTAGCTTTATGCTGATTTCTATTTTTCTCCTTCCTCAATTATTTCAAACAGGTTCATTTTGTTTTGATGGAAGTAATTCCAAATAATTAAAGAAAAGAAACTCATTCATACCTTGGATCTTATTACAGCATATAAGTAATTAAGAAATAAGATATAGTAAAAAGGGTTGTGGAAAGACAATCAGTATTGGAAAAATGTTAGCTGGACTCTATTGAAAGGAGAAAAAGCAATTAATAAAAATAACATGAGTCATTTAAACTTTACAGTTTGAGGGAATGACAAGGAACAGCTGAGTTCAGAAGACCACATGATCATAAAACAAGCTGGAAGGAGTCACCTAGTCCAAGAGTTGTTAAGTTATTTTGCGTCATGGACCTCATTTGAAGCTCTTTGAAGCCAATAGACTTCTCCTCTGATTCATGGAAAGACATGATATTGAAATATATTAATCAAATGTTTTAAAAAATATTCTTGGCTCCACCAGGTTAAGGATGCCCAATCAAGTAAAAACTCTCTAATTTTACTCTTGGGGATTGTGGGGTACAGGAAGATTAGGAACTTGTCCAAATTCACATAGTTAGTTAGCCTCAAATATGAGATTTGATCCTAAGCTTTTGTGCTAAAGAGACTGTCGATTCTATTTCCACTATATCACATAATTTTTTTAAAAACTCACATGAAAAGGTATTTAAAAATTATAATTAGCATAACTAATCAAGAATAATGTTTTTAAATGTTTCTATTAAGGGAAAAATGAAGTTATTCTGCAACTTGACAAGCTCCTTGACCATGGGTAAGGTACTTTTCTTCCCTGAGTTTCAATCCCCTCGTCTATAAAATGAGAAGTTTTGACCAGCAGATCTATTCATAAGTGTCCAGACAGCTTTAATATTTTGTGATACTGGGATTTTCTAAATGCATTGCCATTAGACTATTTTAGATTTTAAGCATATCATTTTAGTTTATGGATGCTTTTATAGATTGTCTTATATGAATATGTTGTATTTGGTTAAATGAATGAGAATCCATTTATGAACAGGAAAACTCTTCCATAGAAAAGACAGTGAAATTATAAAGAGCAAAATGAGCAGAACTAAAAGAACATTATATACAGAAACAGAGAAATTCTTTGAAGTTTAGCTTCTATATATCTATCCCCAGAAGAAGAAGTAACAAATAGAAACAAGGAAGAAATAGTTTATATATAAATATATATATATATATGTATATACATATATACATACATATATCTTTTTGACAAATGATACCTTCTCTAGTGTATGGAGGAGAGAGAGGAAGGGAATTTTAATGTAACAAAAAAATTAATTAATTTTTAAAAGACAAAAAAGAGAGTGAAACAAAGGGCAAAAATCTCAGCAACCAATTAAGGGAATTGTTTAGAAATAGAAAATTCAACAAATCAACTAACATTTTATTTTTTTTCTGAAATCAGTAGGTTGAATGATTTGACATAAAAAGAATAGGATTATTTTTTGGTCATATGACTTTTTAATATGTCCCCTCACAAAGGTGTCTAGGCCTTGCCACAAATGATTTCTTTTATATTATGATATAGAATAAAGAAGTGTTCATGAAGTGCTTCCTATCTACAAGGCATTGTGTTAGTTGCTGAGAATATCAGTACCAAAAATGAAATAATACCTACAGAGATAACATCCTAAAGGGGGAAACAAAAAGCACATTGATAATATATATATAGTATAACTATAAAGTAAATATTTTTGTGTAAAATAATAATTTCAAATAAACATTTATCAAGTGCCTACTATGTTTCAGACTCTGCTAAGCTCTAGGAATATAAATAGGAAAAAGGAAAAAGATAGTCTATGCCCTCAAGAAACTTATATTCTAATGGGATAAGATAAGACATAGCAATACATAAATATAAGTCCTAATGTCACATATTGTAATTGAAGAAAATTATTTTGGCAATTGTATATAAAATAGAATAGAGTGGATTCATTATTTAAAGAGGCAAGATTAGGAGGCTATTGTGGTAATTTAGGTAGGAAGTTATAAGGATCTTTATTAAGCTGGTAGCAGTCTTCTAGTGCCTTTGGCAAAGAAATAGGAGTGCCAAGTTTATTTTAAAATATATAAACTCAAAAGGGCCATAAAACCATTCATATCCTTTGACCCAACAATACCACTATTGTATCCCAAAGAGATTACAGATAGGGAGGAGGATCATATTACCTTCCTTCCTAGGAAGAGGGGACAAATGAGAGGTAGAAAGAAACATGCATCATAAAATATCAGAAAAGGAATATTGAGAAATTGTATTGATGTAATCTGGAAAAAAGTAAAATTTATAAAACTTAAAAAAAATAAGAGCCACTCTTCACTTCATAAATGGTCAAAGGATATGAACTGTTTTCAGAAGAAAAACAATCAAAGCTGATCAGAGAAATACAAATTAAAACAATTCTGAGGTACCACCTTATCCCTATCAGATTGGCTAACATGACAAAAAAAAAAGATAAAATGCTAAAGGGGATATGGAAAAACTGGGACAGTGATACACTGTTGGAATAGTGAACTAGTCTAATCATCCTGGAGAAAAATTAGAAACTATACCTGAAGAGCTATAAAATTGTGAATATCCTTTACCTAGCAATAGCACTGCTCTTTCTGTATCCCGAAGAGATCAAATTAGAAGAAAAAGGTCTTATTTGTACAAAACTAAAATAACTCTTTTTATGGTAATAAATTTGGACATAGAGGGGATGCCTATCAACTGGAAAATGTCTGAACAAGCTGTGGAATATGATAGTGATAATAAGACTATGTGCTATAAGAAATGATGAGCAGTTGGCTTCAGAAAAACGTGGAAAGACATATAAACTCATGAAAACTGAAGTAAGCAGAACCAGGAGACTATGATAAACATTAATGGCACTATTATAAGGATGATCAGCTGTGAAAGATGTAACTACTCTTATCCACACAGTGATACAAGACAATTCTAAAGGACCCATGATGAAAAATAATACCCACCCTCAGAGAGAGAATTGACAAACTCTAACTGAAGATTGAAGCAATTTTTAAACTTTCTTTTCTTTAAAAATTTGTCTGTATTTTCTTTTGTAATGTGGCTAATATGGAATTGTATTTTTCATGACTTCACATATATAATTGATATCAAATTGCTTGCCTTCTCAAAGAAAGGAGAGAGGCCAGAGAGAAGGAGAAAGTTTAGAACTCATTTTTTAATGATTCTATTTTTTTACCTGTAATTGAGCACTATTTAACAAAAAATAATAATTTCAAAATTATTATTTTGTAATCATAATTATAAACTGTATATCTAATATGAATTTTAAAAATCCAGTTTTTAGAATAGGAGATTGTTTATAGGGAATTTATATATGTGTGTAATACTATATATATGATATGAATTTTAAAAATCCAGACTTTAGAATAGGGGATGATTTATAGGGAATTCATACATATATATATATAATATTATGTATATAATCTGAATTTTAAAAATCAAGATTTTAGAATACCACAGGTAATAAATTAATAAATTCAAATTTAAACTATGTTTCAGTCTCTGGAAAATTTATTGAAATTTGAAATACCAAGAAACTAGAATGTGGTACTTATTATCTGGAGAGAGACTAAGGCTGTTTATATAAATCAGTAAGCATTCTGCATAGACCTGGCAATTAAATCCATGAGATATGAATGTGGGTTCTAAGAGAGAAAATGATGAGAGAATAGGAAAAGTTTTACAAAAGGTTCATGGGAAACTCCCACATTTGGATGACTTAGGTATATGATGAGCCATCAAAAGCATATTGAGGAATGGTGGAACAGGTAAATGAGGGGAAAGCCATGCCACAAAAAACAGAGATGAGAGAATATTAAGCAAGAGAGCTTGATAAAATATGAATTACAACAGATAATTGTATATGGATTAGAACTAAGGAAAAATAATCAGAGCTGTCAATTAAGCAATTCTTGGAAGTGTTAAAGAGAGCAGTTTCAGTGTAGAGGGAGGCAGTGGGTAAGAGGAGTCCAGAGAGTAAAAGAGAGGGTAGAGTTCAAATATCTAACTATTGGGTAGAAGGTGGGGAAATCTGAATTAGTATAGCAATGGGAGAAACTATTGAGGAATAGAAAGATTAGAGACCTGCATGAGGGAAAGGAGGCATGTAGGGAGTGAAGCACAGGCAAGAGTTGGGATGCTATGACATAGTTATGAGGTAGGGGAACATCAGTGTTTATAATGATCTTTTTCTTGGGAATTTTCATCAGAAAGAAATCTCAGAGGATTCCTACCTGATGTACCATTTGGAACCAATCTCTCCATTAGATGAGAGAGACTTGCAGATAGAGACAGTTAAATGGACTGATAAATATCTATGTGTTCAGCCTCCTAATCCTAAGGAGTTCTGCCTGCCTCTGTCTTATCTCATCTACTTATGGTTAGAGGATTCAGATGTGGTTGAGCTTTGCTTACTCTTGATTAGTAACTCTCTCTCCCTTTGCATACTTCACTATAAAATATCAAACTACCTAACATCGTTAGACTCCTGACACATAGGGCCATTTTCCAAATGAGCAGCTTCTGCTGAATTTTGTTTCTGAGAGTAACTTCACTTCCCTGGCCTAGAAAGAGCTGTGGACCCAAAGGGAAGTAATTAATTGGATGTGCATCCATCTTTACCCTTCTTGTATGAGTATGTCTGTGTAACTGGCAAATTATTCCTCATACCCTGTAGGTAGATCATAGGTACTTAGACTGAGAGATGGTAGGGACCTTAAAGGTCAATCTAGTCTAATTTTCTCAATTTATAAATAAACTGAGGCCAAATGAAGACAAGTGACTTGTCCACGGAGGCCCAAATATTTAATGCCCCCTTTCTAGTCAATACTCAATAGTGCCCTTTTCCCTGTAACTTACTCCCTTTCAACTTAGGATGATCCTTGGTCTTAGTTGCTTGAAATATAAATATAAATAACATAATTCCCCAAATAAATTTATGCATTAAAAGTTTTTGTTATTGTTGTGAGAGATAGGGAAGGGGTTAGGTCAAGGGACAGAAGAACAATAAAAATAGGAAGTGGTAATCTTTGATAGAAGCACTTTCTTCATCATTATTTAGGGCTAATATCCTGGGGCCCCATACCCACATCTGAGGAACCTAAGCTATGAGTTTCCCTTTAGTAAATTCACCATCAGAAATAAACTGCAGCTTGTTTTCTTTTTGAAAAAGAACCATTCTTTACGATATTCCACTACAGGCCTAGTGTTTTCAGTATGTGACAATGTGAGATATTGATCTTAGAAAGAATTTCTAATTTACCACTGTAGTGCTTAGATGATTTTTAATTGTTGATCAAGAGAGGATAAACACATAGCAATTATTTCAAGCCTGTTTAAGAGAATTAGCAGAGGATTTTGATATCCAATTAACAGGATAGTAAGTGTTCCAGGATGAGTAATAAATGCCAATCAGGAATTGCTATTTTTTCTAAATTGCATTCGATTAACTAAAATATTGATTGGAAAATAATAAAGTTAGATCTCAATGTTTCTTCTGTTTTAGTAGACAACAATAACAAAAACACTTGTGTTTAATATAGGAACCTTTCCTCCATACCATAGTCCCTATCTTCAATAGTTTTTTTTTCCTACTTTGCATATTTTCCTATAGGGCGTGAAAATAATTGTATTTAGGAGTTATAATAAAAATTAGAAATATTATTTAAAGGTAAAATATTAAAATCTGATCTTTAATCTTTTTGCTATATTAGTCTTCTTTAGAATGATTTTGCTTATTACTGAAATTATCAATTACATATTTATTTAGATTTATAACTCCAATGTAGTCTGATAACATCTTTCATACCTTCTTATGTTAATATTCCATAATTTCTCTAAAGAGTCTCCACTTAATGAGCCAATTTTCCTGTTTCTATCATTATTTTGGTCAAAAAGGACAAAAATTACATCACTATGTTGGAGTCCATATACAGTGTGTCCATCAGTGGCTGATAAGACCAATATGAGTTAAGAAAACTTGAAACTAGAACAAGCACAAATAATTTGTATAAATATTAGGGATGGAAATATCTCTAAATTTACAGATCTTACATTTCTTTCTAGCTACTGCAATTCTGATTTACTCATAGAACACAGCATCTTCTTTGATGAGGGCAGACTATCTTGGATGGTCCTGTACCATAACACTGTAAAATGGGAATTGAACAAATGGAAGCCAATGATTCCATAAAGAATCAAGAAACAATAAGATAAAATCAAAAGAATAAAAAAAATGGAAGAAACTCCAAAATGCTTCACTAGTAAAACAACTGTCTTAGAAAATAGAGACATGAGAAACAATCAAAGAATCATTCATTACAATACTTGCAAACTGTAATCAAAAAAAGAGCCTGGCCACTCTATTGAAATAAATCATCAGGGAAAACTGTCCATATATTATCAAAAAAGAGGGAAAATGTAAATTGAATGAAGCTATTGATCATCTCCTGAAAGATACCCTCATATAAACCATCTCAGGACTATTATAACAACTTAAAAACTCCTGACCCAAAGAAAAAGTAACACAAGTAGCCAGAAAGTCACAATTTATATTTTATGGCGACTAGGTTAGGATTACACAAGACTTAGCAACTTCTACATTAAAGGACCAGAAGGCATTGAATTCCATAAGGCAAAGGATCTAGGTATATCAGTAAGAATCACATACCCAGGGAAACTATAGGGGGAAGAAAGTAATATTTAATGAAATAGAGGACTTCCAGGTGTTCCTGACCCAAAAAAAAGGGTGAAAAGAAAATTTGATGGGCAAATTCAATACTCAGCCAAGGCATAGAACAGTTCCGTGGCTCAGTGGTTTGGGAACTAGGTCCAGATATAGGAGGTTCTGGTTTCAAATCTGGCCTCAGGTACTTCCTATCTGTGTGACCCTGGGCAAGTCACTTGACCCCCATTGCCTATCCCTTACCTCTCTTCTGCCTTGGAATCAACGCATAGTATTAATTCCAAGATGGAAAATAAGCTTAAAAAAAACAACTTTCATACAAAAACATTAGGACAGAAATAATGAACATGATCAATACAGAGGAAAATGGAAAAAACTCATGTGAACTGATGCAAAGAGAAATAAGCAGAGCCATGAAAATGATTTATTGTTCTGTAGACTCTTGGAATTTTCTTGGTTAAGGTCCTGGAGTTGTTTGCCTTTTCCTTTTCAGCTCATTTTGTAGATGAACTGAGACAATCAGGTTTAAGTTACCTGCCCAGGGCCACAGAACTGCTAGATTTTGAGACTGAATTTGAATGCCCAAATTTCATGAAAACAATACACTAATAAAAGTGTAATTTAAAAATTATATCACTCCTCTGCTCTGGTTCAGCAATATTTTTGTTAACTGTCTATTCTACAAAAGCTTTGTTTCTTTATAATATTAAACCTAAACTACCAGGAGATAGGCTTCAATCAGGTCTTTCACCCAACATATTTGTATATGTTGACTTCCCTAATGGGATATTAATTTTTTGAGAGGAGGGATTGCTTCATATTTTTTATATAGCCATGACACTTAGCACAATATGTGGCTCATAGGTGGTAGTTAATAAGTACTGGTTGATTGATTAACTGGATGACTTTCTGCATGTGATGTTACTCATACTTTATTGTTTTATTTTTATTATATTTTCATTTTTTATTTTTTTTATTTTTTTATATATTTTTATTATATTTTTTTATATTTTTATTTCATTTATTATATTTTCAAGTTTCCATGCAGATATAATTTTTAAAAATTGTTTTCTGACATTTTGCAACAATGTTCCCTCTCTTCATCCTAAGCAGATATAATTTTTAAAAATTGTTTTCTGATATTTTGCAACAATGCTACCTCTCTTCATCCTACCATTCCTAAGAAAGTAAATAATATGATACAAGTTATTCATGTGCTATCATGTAATAGATATTTTCATGATCATCATGTTGTGAAAGAATATACATACTGTATATACTAGAAAAAACTCACCAAGGAAATGAGTTGAAAAATGTATGTTTCAATGTGCATTCAAACTCCATCAGCTCCTTCTCTGGTGATGGTGAGCCTTTTTTCTCACAGGTGCTTTGGAGTTATCTTGTATCATTACTGTTACTTTTGCAATGTTCTCTTGGTTCTGTTCACTTCATATATGTCTTTCCAGTCTTTTTTAGTGATTCTCCTTTTTATCATTATTGATGGAATAATAATATGTTATTACACTCGTGTATCACAATTTGTTCATGATGGACATCCTACTAGTTTCTAATTCTTTGCTACCTCATAAAGAGCTGCTATAAATGTTTTTGTACAGGTAGATCTTTGTTTTATCTTTCATCTCTTTTGGATACAGCTCCGGTAGTAGTATTGCTAGGTCAAAGAGTATGTATAATTTTGTGGCCTTTTAGAGCTAATTCCAGATTTCTCTTCAGAATGGTTGTTTCAGTTCTCAGGTCCACCATCACTGTATTAGTGTCCCAGTTTTCTCACAACCCCTCCAATATTCATCATTTTCTTTTTTGTCATATTAGCTAATTAAGGGGGCACCTCAGAGTTGTTTAATTTTCATATCTTTAAAAATAGTTTGAAGCACTTTTATTTCACTAAACATAGTTTTAATTTCTTCATCTGAGAACTGCCTGTTTATGTCTTTTAATCATTGATTTAAGAACTGGGGAATAATTTCCATTCTTCTCTGTTCTCTAGATTTAAGGAATGAGGCCTTTGTCAGAGACACTTTCTATACATTTTTTCTTAAATTTTTTGATCCATTTTTAGTCTTGGTTAAATTGGTTTGATTTCTGTAAAATCTTTTCTATTTTAATGTAATCAAAGGTGGTTTCACTTCTAAGGTAGTCTTAGATGGAATTAGTTTTCTGAGTTGCCATACCACACTGTTGAAGCAAATTGAGTCTGCTGTCAGCTACATTTCCTAAACAAGTAACTAACTGATTAAACTACCTCTATTTTGTGCTTGTGAAGATGATATTTTGAACTTAAGGGTAAGTTCATATATATCCTTAATAAATTTCATTTGCTTAATAGTGCCCAGTGTTAGAGTGTATCTAGATATTTTTTGGATGCTGACTATCATGCATTTTAGCTGAATCATTTCATTTTGAGTAACCTGTAAGTTTGAGAAACATGCCATTAATATCTTTATACAAATCGGTTATAAAACTGATAAAAAGTAAGGGCTAGGCACAAGTCCTTGGAATGTTCTACTTGAGGCCTCCTTCCATTTTGCAACTCAACCATTTAGTCTTTGGGTTTTAACCATTTGATTTGTTTTAAAATCACCTATCTATACTAAAAAAGGTTATATCTCTCTTATTAAAATATCAAGAGAAGCTTCTGTTGAGGGATTTGCTAATCTAGGTAAATTATAACTACATAAATTCTGACTATATACAGTCTAAATTATATATATATATATATATTAGGCATGAATTATTACTATTAGAAATAAGGTTTGGCCTACTTATACCCACCACATGTCTTTCTGTTGCTTATAAACATAATGTATCATTAAAATACAAAAATAAACCCAGATATAATAGCAAACACTAATATATTTGACTATTTCCCTAAAATATATATATGCGCATTACGTAACACCATGAAGAGATTTTCAGAGATGATTTTTCCACTTTTAATATTTTAGAAGTTATTCTGCACTTAAAAACAAAATTAAATATGAGTATTATCATATACCTAGAAGAACAAGAAAGGATGATAGCATATTACGCTATGAAACTCTTTTATAAATACCCTGCATTTTAAAGGATGTAATAAATTCAGGTCATTCATTTCAAAGCTTTCTTGAGTTTCTGTATTTCCTTCTGTTTTCTTTTGTACAATAAAAAAAAACTACAATACCCTCTTTTCCTTTTGGGGGGGGGGAGACTACCTCTAGTGCTAATCTTCCTCTCCCTCCTAAATCAAAGTTCCCAAATTAGCACTCTGAACAATATACCTTACCTTTTAACAAATATAGGCAAAAACAAACAACATTGTGTCTATGTTTCAAAATTTTTAACTCAACCTACTTTATTGAATCCCTTCACTTTTAGGACATAACATAGTTAACATAGTTCTATAACAGGACACTCTTCTTAAAAATAAAGGCCTAAGGAAGCAGAAATTTTGGATAATTATATATATATGTATATATATATATATATTATATGTATGTACCGGTTCAATAATCTCAATGCCTCAATTTTTTTACCTATTAGAAGTTCCTACAAATCAAAAATTCTCAATGTGTTGTGCCTGTACACCTGGGCATCCCCAAAGCACTTTGAAGGGGACCATGAGGTCAAAACTATTTCTGAAGTAATACTGAAATTATTTGCCTATTAAAATATTCCTTCCTTTCCCTACTACATATCTCTGTGAGTCCATATTTTCTTTATATACTTCAACCAAAATAATATATACATAGATTGAAATGGAGAAGCAGATATGAGAATCCAATTATCTTCTATTAAGCCAGATATTCTTCTGAATAGTTTTTCTTAAAATTGGAAAAGTATAGTTACTTTAAAACATGTATATGTATATATATATATATATATACACATACATATATATTAACATAATGGATTTGTTATCATTATTGTAAAATAATTAAATAAATATTTCAAAATTTATCAGTTTAATTTTCTGATATGGCAAATTCCATTAGTGGTAACCTCCCCAAAAGAAAATCTTTTTGGGGAACTCATGTTTTTAAGAGTGTCAAGGTGTTCTGGTACCTAAAAGATTTACAATCCCTTTTACTGTATTTACAACAAATCCTCCCCTAAATGTATTTACCACTGGGAGCTTTACAATCATTTATAACTTTGTTCAAATTACTTTAATCAGATTTATTACTTTCTTTTTTTTTTAACATAAAGCTATCTTCCATCGAAGTGAAATATGGAAATTCTTAAGTGAATTGTGAGATAACCAAGGTGGAATATTGTGTTGAGAAATGTCAAAAGGCAATCCTGCTCTGGTCTCCCACTGCACTTTGCTATGTCTCATCAGTGATTGTTTAATCATTGCCTTTTTGTCAAGTACAGCAAGTTGCCCAGAGAAGATTTAACTTTCTGTTCAGAAGTACCAAGTACTTCAATATTTCTATTTTTTCCTCTGTACTCAACATTATTACCTTATTGAACACTCACTTTCACACAATTTTATCCAAGTCCCTCTAACCCAGCCCCTAGCCCTAGCTCTTGGAGCATTAAGTACCATGATAGTGATCCCCAGAGCAATAATATGACATATTAAGAACTTCTAATTCAGGAGATTATAAATTGGTTAAAGCCAGTAAGTTCCTTGTTTTTGTCTTTGTATGATAAGAATCTATTGGAGGGTCTGGAACATGAGTCCTGGTGAATTAAATTAAATTTTAATTTTAAAATTTGAAAGGCAAAATTTTGTCTCACTAATGAATTAATATGAGTTTTCCTTTTACCTTTATTGCATGTTAGAAGAAAAGAGAAATAGGGATGAGGAAGAGAGAATCCTCAAAGGCTAATGAAAATTAGAAGAAAAAAAGCCACATTATGGGGGAATTAGGGAACAATTTCCTACTTTTTACCCTAAGCTTAGTTTTATATATTTATTGGGGACATCTGTGTGATTACTTGAAGCCTACCTATTATAAATTATACCTTATTGATGCTACTTTCAAAAATGAAACGCTTCCATGTTCTTATGCAGCTGTGCTTTCTAAAATAACTATAATTAAATGGGTATTTGTGTCAGGTGTCTCCACACAAATTGAATACCTTGTTTGTCACAATATTGATCACTAGGTTCCCTGCTGGTGAACTAGGCTCTTTCCTTACATTAGCTGACATTTCAATAGAACTTGAAGGTTTGCAAAGCACAATACAGACATTCTCATTTGAGATTCATGATGATGAGTCGAGGTGTTATCCGTACAGGCATTTCACAACTTAGAAAACCAAAGCTCAGAAAGAATAAGTGACATAGGCATCATCACAGAGCTAACGAAGGGAAGTCAAGTAAACATTTACATTGGGAAAAGTACAACAAGTACTTCAGAGGAACTCATAAAGTAATATTGGAGATAATGTGCAAAAAACTAGAGGCAGAAAAGATGAGACCAGGATAAATCAGAGATAATCAGAGGGAAGTCACTAGCATGGAGGACAATCTGAAGATTTTTATAGAAGGTAAGATTTTTTAGCTGGTACTTAAAGAAGCCAGGGAAGCCAGGAGACAGAGATGAGGAGGATGAGTGTTTTAGGCACGAAGGACAGTCATCAGTAAAAATGCAGAGAGTGGGGAGCTGGAATATCTTCTGTAAGGCAGATGTCAGTATTACCGAAGCACAGAGCTCAGGGAGAGAAGCAAGATATAAGAAAACTAGAATGATTTGACTGTGGTGATAGTGGCAGGTTACTTTTTTTTTTGAAATTTTTATTTAATTAGTTAATTTAGAACATTTTTCAATGGTTATAAGATTCTTATTCTTTCCCTCCCCTCCTCCCCCTCCCCCTCCGATAGCCAAAGAGTAATTCCATTGGGTTTTACATGTGTCATTGATCAAGACCTATTTCCATATTATTGATAATTGCACTAGGATGATCATTTAGAGTCTACATCCCCAATCATATCCCCATTGTCCCATGTGATCAAGCAGTTGTTTTTCTTCTCTGTTTCTATTTGATCTTGACAGGTATTTGAAGGACTTGATGTACTAAGCACCATTTTATGACTGATCATAGAAGGGAAAGGAACCACTGGAGCTTATTCAGTGGCAGGTAGGCAAGGGAATAACATGATCATAGTGGTGTTTTAAGATCAATTTGATAGCAGGTTTCTAACAGAGATGTTCTTTGAACTCATATCTTCCTGATTGTACCTCAAACATGTCTTCTACTATACCATAAGATATATTGGGGTATAAGAAAAATTTCAGAGACATAGGGTTTATTTTTGTGTGGCATTAGTAACTTTTTTGTCATTGGGTGAAATTACAAATATATATTAATAGTATATATACATATATTTCTCTTCTCTCTATATATGTATATATATACATACATATATATGTATGTATATATATATATATATATATAATTCACTCTGTGCCAATTTTATTGTTGTATGTCCTTCATTTCCAAAGAGGACATTGTGGGGTAATGACTTGTGTTTAAATTAGATTTAAGTGAAGTAGGGTTGTCATCAGCCTCAGTCTTTCTTTCAGAATCACAGAAGTCCAATGACAAGACAAAAGTTAGGATGACTGGTGATGACCTAGAATGCATTGGATATCCTTAGAGTCTTCATTAAGCATATAGTAGGTGCTGGAGATACAAAATGTTTTAAATGTAACTGCATTAAAGAAATCAGGGAGAGAGAATATACAGGTGGTGGTGATGAGGAAAAGGTATTCTGGTTTGGTAAGTAAAAGGGATAGTGAATGAAATAATAAGGATCACCATTAGATAATAAGTTCTGCCATTTATGATTTTTTCCTTACAATTTGCAAAGCAATAAGCACAGTTTGATGGCTTAAAACTGAACTAAGACTTTGAAGACATTCCTTTTACATGTGAATAATATATATAATGATTTATATGTATCTATAATTATATATTTATGTGTATATATTTATATATGAACATACACATACATGATTGCCATTACTTTCAGAAAACCTCCTTACTGACTTTCGCAGAGTGATAAAACAAAAAAAAAATCAAAGACAGAAAATGACTGAGTTGCTCTTCGTTAAGATGGCCCCTTTTGTCTAAGGACTGAAGTTCAAAGGGACAATCAAATCTGAAGAACATAAGGAGGCCCTTTACAGTCAGCCTAGCCTCTGGTTACTGAGTCTTTCCCAAGCTTTTATGAACTCATGAAATGTGGCTGTTGCTCCCATTTTTCCACAAACCTATTTGATTACCTCTTTTTTCTGTAGTTCAGTGGAAGTTCTGGTGCTACAGCTATGTGTGGCTTCACAGTTTATAATCCATCTAACTTGATTAAAAACCCATTATTATTACTTCAATGATAGTTGTATTTTTTCAGGTTGACATTATACATTATATACTCATTATATATATATATATATATATATATCATATACATGTATATATATATACATACATTTATATAGTTATGTAATAATTTCTGCAGTATAGATACACATACAAACATACATATTCACAGTTTATAGATGAGGAAGCTGAGCCAAACAGAAGTTAAGTAACTTGCCAAAGATAACACAGCTAGTAACTAAGGCAGGATTTGAACACATTTGATCCTGAGTGCAAGTCTGCTAGTCTATCAATTGTGACACATAGCTTCCTGTAGGTGGTAATCCATACAGATATTTCTAAATACTAATATCCTTTAGTCAACTTTTTATTGTCTATCATGAACAACTATAAAGTTAAGAAGACAAACAAAAAACTAAAAAGCTTGCTGTCAGAATCTGTAAACTGAGCATCAATTTAACAAATTTTAGACAAGCTGACCTGTAGTAGTCTGGCTAACAGCTGAATATTATTTTATTGTAACTACTAATAATTTTAGAATTTGGCATTGGAATCTTGAACTTAATACATTAATTAGAATGTGAGATGATGGATACTTGAAGCATTAAGGTAGCAGACCATTGATATATATTTAACGTCCCTGGTTGGGTCTCAGTGTAATCCTGACATAAATAGACAAACTTGGCTGGGGGTGGGGTAGAGGAGCTGAATAAAGTACTTCAAGTATTTGTATTTTCTAGTGTTAATTGACAAGGTAACTAGGATGCTGGCAAAGATAGTGAATCACAGAGGGGAGTTGTATAATTAGAATTTTGCTCCCCAGAACTCTTTTTCCCAGCTTCCCATGTTCCTTCTCACATTACGTGCTAACATAGGGAGCATATATTTTTGTGTAGCTCCACCTTCTTTCTCTTCTCCCAGGAAAGTGGCTGTGGAGGTGGGGTGAGAGTCAGGCAGGAGAATTTTACCCATGTGTTTTTTTACTTAGGCTTTCTAACTTTGTTTCATTTATTTCTTCTACTTCAAGTGATTATTAATAAATTTTATAAAATATTATATTTGAAGTTATTGGATATTAATTTAAATCTTCACATTTGTAAAGGACAGAATCACAGGTCAATATGCAAATGCCACCCAGGTTTGCTTAACTTTTATTGGATTGTGTTTGCATTCTAAATTCAGGCTCTATTTTGTTACAAATTCAGATATATCTTCCATAGTAGAACACTGTCTTTCGAGTGCTGCAGAATTTTACAAAGATAATTATTTGTCTGCTGATATCTATGGAGCCTTTCAATGCCACTGGCTTATTGATGAATGCAAAGGAATTTTTAATTTCCTTTATAGAGAAGGTCTAGAATTTGCTTTGAGGCCCAAATAATACCAACATATAAATCCAATAGGATATCATAGATTATCAGATTAAATCTTTGGTACACTGCTAAAGAAATAGCCTATTGGGAAACATTGAGCACAGTAATTTTTAAGAAACAAGCATCCAGAGCCCTTTGTTGTTCTTACTTCATCAGGATGGTATTACTAGATCCATAACTGGTATAACATGCATTATTATTTATTTTTTTTAAGTGGGTAAGAGTTATATGATTTCATCTACATCCTCCTGCCAGTGAGCTTCCATTTTTTAGA
Source organism: Monodelphis domestica (assembly GCF_027887165.1). Taxonomy (NCBI): domain Eukaryota; kingdom Metazoa; phylum Chordata; class Mammalia; order Didelphimorphia; family Didelphidae; genus Monodelphis; species Monodelphis domestica. Next base: position 474,656,738 of record NC_077228.1, read on the forward strand.
AAAGACTATTAAATCATGTTATGCATTCTATCTGTGGTAAAAGGACAATTATAATTGCTATTTTGGATGAATTCATTAAAATCATTAAAATGGGAAAATACTAAACCTTCCTTCATAGTGAGTGCTAAATTAAAGATATATTACTGAATAATCTATAATAGATCATATAAGAGATAATATATTTCTCCCATATTGTTTCAGTTTTGCTTTTCCTTTCTACAACTATGAATTGGTTCTTAGCATAAGGAGATTCCTAAGAATGCATCCATGGGCGGTCATGCTGTAGAAAATGGAGTAGGGTCTGTGGAATGTTCATTTTTGCCAGAGGATCCAAGAACCAGGTGCTCAGATTAGCAAGAACAGCTGTAAGAACATAATGCTGCCTTAGCTGCAAGAATTCACCTGCCAGGAATACTTAAAACAACACCAATTGCAACACTTTAATTATTTAGTTAGGCAAGAGTTTTATTGAAAATATTTCCATTTGGAGTTTTACACAATCTCATTGAGTGAGTCAAATCCTTTGGTGTGGCTCAGTAACCAAAACATTGAAAGGAAACATGAAAGAACAAATTAGAAATTTATGACAGTAGATTTATCTCAAATTTATATTGAGATTCCCTGGATAGTCTGGTTAAGCCTATGGACCCCTTCTCAGAAGAAAGTTACATGACTTACATTCTCAATCAAAGAAAATCTTAAATTTCAGTAAGAAATTAGTAAAAATAAATGTTTATTTTGTAAAGACCCCATAAAATCTGTTCTCTGATGATTTGTTGTGGAGTATGTGGACCCAAAGTTAATAATTTCTAATCTATTCCAATGGGCCAGACCCAGAATCTCACAGGTATAGAAACTCACAGTGAGGAAACTAGATCCACCAATGTAGATCAGTGACTATTCTGCAGCTTATAGTTGGAGACAGTTGCCTGAGGCACTTAGAGGTTATGGTACTTGCCTGAAGTCACAGAGCCGATATGTGTCAGAGAAGGGTCTCTGTACACTATGTCATATTAACCCTCCTGTATAACAATATTCCTACATGAAAATACCTAGTAATAATAACAATTATTTGTATTTATTTATCATTTTGCATCCAAGACCTCATTTAAGGGGGGAAATAGGACATATGTTGATTTTCTTTTGGATTGTGGGTGTATAAAGACGGGGATTAGGAACTAAAAAGCTCATGCTTGAGCCCATGGAAAAAATGAGTATATGATCAAAATATATACTAGTATATAAGAGGATATCAGGTCCTACCCCCTAATTTTCCAGTTGAGGAAACCAAGGCACAGTTTGGTTAAAAGACTCCCTGAAGTTTATAAGGAAGGGACAGATAAGACATTTTCTAAATTCAGATGCAGTGCTTTTTTCAATGTATTTTGCTGAATCTACTGTCAAAGTGACCAGTGAGCTATTGTTGGTTCTTTCCAGTCTCCTAGAGAAAGATGTAGAAAGGTGTCACCCACAACAGAAATTTGATCTTCCAGAAAAACAAAAAAACAAAAAACAAAAAAAAAAACACTCAGATTCTTTCACAGGAACAGAATACTCAGAAATCCATGACTATGTATATCATTGCTCTTCAAAGGAAAAAGAATTTATTTACCAAATGAATCAGGGCAGTTTGGGACTTATTTCATTTCATTCAAAACATGGAATAGATTTCCTCTCTAAAATATTTTCCAGCAGTACTGGAAGCTCTCTGGTCTCAAAGTAACTACTAAGAGCTTTTCTTATTTGTACTGGGAGTAGCACTATGTAATCTTTCCTCTTGAGAGTAGAGATACCACTCTAAGAACCATAATTTCCAAAGTTCCCATATACCAGTATTAGCTATGATTTTTAATTTAATTTTTTGTTTTGTTTTATTCTAGTCATTATTGTTGCTGTTGCTGTTTTAATTTGCTGGGAATTAAAGGGAAGTTACTCTGTTTGGTTCAGGACTGTGGCTAATCACTTTGCTTTGAGCAGATAATATTGTTCTTGTTTAAGAAATGAAATACTTGATTTCTAATGAAATTAAATAATTTTTCCAGTCTCAAAAGTAGTAAATTGCATAGCCTTGATTAAAATCTGTTAGTGTAAGTTACTTGAGGGTTAGAAATCAGTTTTATTTTTGTTTTGTCTCTATATTTCTCTCAGATGTACAGGTATTCAAAAATACACAGAATCGGAGTAGTAGAGTATATTCATAACATTCCGAAATTTAATCTGCATTGTTAACAGTACAATCTAGACAACTGACAAAAATAAATCATGGCCTGATATGTATCCTTTTCCACTTCTGATGTGTAAATTCTCACACTGAAATTTAATTAGATTTCTTAGTTTGAGCTAGTCACAGCACACCTTTGCAGGATAACCCCTTTCTGGGGTTTTTCATTGTTCCTCTGTTTTGGAATACTTATCTTCCTTTAAAATATAGCTAATCTGTTTCTTAGAATAGATCTTTCCTGGTCTCTCAAGTCATTACATTCTCCTTGAAATCATTCAGAATATAATTCAAATATAGTGAGCATCCAGTTTTAAAGAAATACTGTGAATGTCCCCATTTTCCCCATTTTGGAACCATGGGGTACTGTTTAGCACTGATATTACTATTGATGGGCACTGTTATAGGGAAATTACCAGGAGTAAGAGCTGCTGAAAAGGCAGAAGCATAAAGGTTCCAGAACTCTGGAAAGGGATAGGATTCTTGCTTTTCCTAACAGACAGGGAAGGAGGAGGTTGAGTTTTAGTCTAGTGCTCTAGGGTGGACCTAATGAACTGGCTAATATCTCTCCTATGGCTTTTCCTATTGATCCATCACAAAAACTTTCTGTACCTGTGTGTCCTGTGGACTGACTGAGATATTCCTAGAGAGCTGCTGAAGACACCAAAAAGCCATCTGTCTGTGAGGCTATCCCTTTGAGCCCTGGTTCTGCTTACCTTCCTATCCTACTACTTCCATCATCATCCAAGGGGGGGAATTTGGATTAGAGAAGTGTAGTTTATTGTAGGAACTGGGACTTTTAGGTAGAGAGCTAACTCACAGTGCAGATACCATCTCTCTGAAGCCACTGGCTTATTTTGGGGAGAGGTTTATTTATGTTCTTTAGTATAGATATCCCAAACCCATTTCACTTTTCCCTTAGTTATTAAGCCAAACTGTCCTGTTATTATACAGCGTTTGTTTATTAGCTCAAGGTCTGGCTCTGCCTGCCCTGGGCTGGTGTACCCTTTCCCAACCAGATTACTGGCCCTATAATACCACCCTTGAACCTATAATTATCCCAAATAAATTAGTTGTTTCAATTAAATATTTCAGCACTGTATCTTTGACTTGCTCCATTTCTAACCTCTTCCTTAGATAACCTTGTGTGCCCTAGTTGGGACCTCATTACAGTATTGGTCAACAGTGAAAATACAAAGTTAACCTAGTCCATTGGAGTTCCTAACTCCTTCTCTTGAGAAATCAACCAGTCTTAGGCTCCTCTGTCCCTGGAATTATAGAATACTCTCCAAAATATAATTTATTGATGGAATATAATGCTTCATGGTTACCTTTGTATCCTCAGTATCTAGAAAATAATTGGCACATAATAGCAGATTAATAAATATGTCAAATAAATCATGTAATCAACAAGCATTTATTCAATTTACAATGTGTCAAACATTATGCTTATTGTTGAGCATAAAAAAGAAGGTAAAATAAAATCTAACCTCCTGGAATTTATAGCTCACCAGGGGGAAACAACAAATACATATATACAAGGAAGCATCAATAAGTGAGAGGACAGTAAATTCTTCATATAGCTGGTGATGGAGCCATGAAAGAAGCCAATCTTTGAAAAATCCCCAAAAAGCTCAGTGGACTCAGGATTTTTAAGGAGTTGGTTTTAGAAATGCTGATTAATTGGTTGGCTTAGATACATAAGATTTGTTGTCTTGTCATTTTTTTATTCATGTCAGATACCTCATGATTCCATTCATTATTTTCTTTGCAAAGATATTGAAGTGGTTTGCCATTTTCTTCCCTAGCTCATTTTATAGAGGATGAAATCAAGGCAAACAAGGTTAAGGAACTTACCCAGGATCATGCAGCTAGTAAATATCTGAGTCTAGGTTTGAACTCAGGAGGATAAATTTTCTTGACTCCAGATTAGGCACTTTATCCATTTTGTTACCTGGTGGTCCAGATCTAGTTAACATGATTAAAAAAGGAGAATTCTACAAATCCATGTTATAATCCAAATACCCATTTTTGCACATGAGTTCTGTATTGTACTCTCCCTTCCCAATTATATGCAAATCTACTAAAACATTGATTATTGTTTTATTTATTTTATTTTTATTGTCAAGCAAAACACACTTCCATATTGGTCTTTGGTATAAGAGTAGAATAGTACCTAACCAAAACTCCAAAATAAAATCACAAATACACTGATGTGAAAGACAATGTTAACAGTTCTTTCTCTGGAGGTGGATAGCATTCCTTGTCATGTCATTCAGGATAGTCCCAGATGATTGAGTTGCTGAAAGAAGCCACAATTTCACAGATAATTGTCAGCCAATATTGCAGTTATTGTGTACAATATTCTCCCAGTTCTGCTTATTTTGCTGTGCATCAGTGCCTGCAGATCTTTCTAGCTTTTTCTGAAATAATTTTATCACTTATTATAACACAATAGTATTTGATCACCAGCATGTACCACAATTTGTTCAGCCATTCCCCAATTGATGGACATCCATATAATTTCCCATTCTTTGCCACTATAAAAAAGAGGTGCTATAAATATTTTTGTATAAGTAGGTCCTTTCCTCTTTGTTTATTCTCTCTATGGGACACAGACCCAGTAGTGGTATTACTGGATCAAAGGGTATGCACAGTTTTAAGGCCCTTTGGGTATTGTTCCAAATTCCCCTTCAGAATGGTTGTAGTAGTAGTCTCTCGGTATCCGAGGATAACGATTGTCTTTGTGCGTTTTCATCTATGGTGTATAGATGAGTGTGCACAAAGACACTTGTGTGTGAAGGAGATTTAAGTGGAAAAGTCGATGCACAGAGACAGTCCCACTCTCTCGGCGTTGGAAGCCTGGGTCCAATGGCACGAAAAATCAGAATGGTTGGATCAGTTCCCAACTCCAATAATGCATTAGTGTCCCAATTTTGCCACATGTCCTGCAGCATTTACCACTTTCCTTTATTGCCATGTTGGCTAATCTAATAGTTGCAAGGTAGTACTTCAGCATTCTTTTAATTTGCTTTTCTCTAAGCAAGAGTGATTTAGAACTTCGTTTTATATGATTATTGATGGCTTTGATTTCTCATCTGAAAATTGCTTGTTCTTGTCCTTTGACCATTTGTCAATTGGGGAATGGCTTGTATTCATATAAATTTAACATAGTTCTTTCTAAATTTGAGGAATTAAACCTTTATCAGAGATATTTGTTATATTTTTTGGTTTATTGTTTCCTTTCTAATCTTGATTACATTAGTTTTGTTGGTACAAAAGCTTTTTAAATTAATATAATCAAAATTATTCCTTTTATATTTTATGTGATTCTCTATCTCCTTTTTTGGTTATAAATTCTTCTGTTTTCCAAATATCTATCAGGTAAACTATTCTGTGTTCCTCTAATTTATTTATGGTCTCATTCATTATATCTAATTTATATATCTATTTTGATATTATCTTTGAATAGGGTGTGAGATATTCATCTATATCTAGCTTCTGCCACATTGTTTGCTAATTTTCTCAGAAGTTTTTGTTAAAGAGTGAGTTCTTATTCCAAAAGCTAGCATCTTTGGGTTTATCAAACAATAGGTTGCTAAGGTCATTCATCCCTGCCTATTGTGTATATAATCTATTCCATTGATTGACCCTTATATTTCTTAACCAGTACCAGAATGTTTTTATGATTGCTGTTTTACAGTACAGTTTGAGATGTGGTGCTGTTAGGCTTCCTTCCTTCACATTTTTTCCCACTCTTTCCCTTGATATTCTTGACCGTTTGTTGTTACAGATAAATTTTGTTATTATTTTGTCTAGTTCTATAAGATAATTTTTTGTAGTTTGATTGGTAAGGCATTGAATAAATAAAACAATTTAGGTTAATTGTAATTTTTTTATATTAGCTCAGCCTACCCATGAACAATTAATATTTTTCCATTTGTTTAGATGTGACCTTATTTGTTTGTAAAGTGTTTTATAATTATGTTTATATAACTTCTATGTTTGCCTCAGGAGATAGTTTCCTAGGTATTTTATATGGTTTAAAGTGATTTTAAATGGAATTTCTATTTCTTGCTCCTTATTGGTAAAATATAGAAATGCTAATTATTTCTGTGGATTTGTTTTGTAACCTGCAAGTTTATTAAAGTTAATTCTTTCAACTAGTTTTTAGTTGATTTTCTGGGATTCTCTAAGTACACCATTATATCATCTGCAAGTGAAAATTTTGTTTCCTCATTGCCTACTTTAATTCCTTCAATTTATTTCTTTCCTTATTGCTAATGCTAGCATTACTAGTACAATATTAAATAATAGTGGTGATAATGGGCTTCCTTGCTTCACCCATGATTTTTTTGGGAAGGCTTCTAGTTTATCTCCATTTCAGAGGACACTTGCTGAAAGTTTTTGGTAAATAGTAATGATCATTTTAAGGATTGATCTATTTATTCTTATGTTTTGTAGTTTTTTCAATAGGAATTGGTATTGTATTTTGTCAAAAGCTTTTTCTGCATCTATTGAGATAATCATGTGGTTTCTGTTAGTTTGGGTATTAGTATGGTCAATTATCCTGATAGTTTTCCTAATATTAAACCAGTACTGCATTCCTGGTATAAATCCCACCTAGTCACAGTGAAGGTAATTGTTTTCAAAGATTTTTGACTTCATATATTCCTCTTCCAAGTGTATCTATAATTTTATTACATTTATTTAATAAAATTAGTGTTTTGCTTGAGTGAATTGAATTGAAATATTCAATTGAATTGAAATATTTTTATGATAAAACAATTATCTAAGTGGAAATGTCAGGCCCCAAAGTCTTACAAAGTTGTTCTTCATAATCAAACTAATGACCTTACAGAGTTCTTCAGTGGGCTTTTATCTGTACCTGTATTCTACTACCATTTGGTTAACACTGATAGAGCTCTTCAAGTTCAACAAAGTGCTATATGTAGATTATAGGAGAATGTTTTAGTCATCACAGCAATCCAAAGAGGTAGGTGCAATTATCCCTCTTTTACAGATGAAGAATTCAGGTCTCAGAGGGATTAAATGGCTTTGTGTCCCACAGCTAATGAGATTCTGAAGTAGGATTCAAACTTAAGTTTTCCTGACTACAAATTGGTCACTCAATCTGCAATATCACCATGCTATGGCTATGGGTAAACAGAATTGGAACAAAAGGACATTTTTAAAGGAGCTTTGGTCTATAAAACAATAATTATCTCTCTGCTTTCAATAGATATATAAAAAAGAAATTAAAATATAAAATGAATTTGCAAAATCTGAAGGTAGCTACAAAACACAAAAATGTCATATTTGTTAAAATAAGACAATAGGTACTTAAATCAAATGAGAATATTTGATTTCTATTTCATGATGATTTATGAGTTGTGCCACTATACTTGCATCTCTTCTCAGTATGACCCTTAGGTTGCCTTATTTTTCTGGTGAGAGGTCAGGCTCTGTCAGCATGCTGCTTCAGAAGCCCATCTGGCTGATGAGGGTAGAATGGAAACATGCCTAACATGTTTGAAAATAAAGGCAATATCTGGATTTTACCTGCTAGCAGCCAAATTCTTGCAGCAGATTGGTATCTGTCTTCTCTTGGGAAATCTCTAGAAGGTAACTGCCTTCATCAATGTTCTTTCCTTACTCTTCTTGCCTACTGTCATAGTTTAATGACAAGATGCCTGAACGATGTTAATGTAAAAAGACGGTTACAGAATTAAAGTCTAGCCTGTTTCACTCAAGCAGTGTATTCAGTTAGATGTCCTGCTGGCTACAGTACAACAACTCAGAAACAAAACAGTGACATTATAGGAAACAATCTTGAAATTGATAAGCCAGGAACTATAAATGGAAAATCACAGTGAGACATTATCCTTCTAGGATATGAAGGATCTAAAATGAATTTGGAAGTAATTTTAACCTTCCTTTTTCTGATTCAATATATATTACATTTAAACCGGTTCCATTGTAATTTTTTAAATAGATGAAAACATTGTAGTTCATTTTGCTTTCACATTTGTACAGAATTGGTATCCCTTTTTGAAATATTATTCACTTATTAAGCACTTGGAAACCACTTACCAGACATTATATGGCATATAAAAGTAAAAAGGCAAGAATCTTCCCTGTGAAGAGCTTGGGTTCATTAAAAGATGAGAGGACCCATGGAAAAAAAAGAAACCAAAAGAATTGAAATGTTAAAATTCCAACATAGTAGTACTCCAACCAGAAATTAGATCATTAATGAGATATGTATATAAAGAAAAATCCCACTCTCAATTTTGAAACTTCTAAGAAACACTGATTTTATCCTTCTTGCATGAGACACCCTAGAAATTGTATGCCAAATGCTGACAATTAAATTCTCCATTTAGCTTCATTATATCTCTGAAAGCACTGGGTCTGAACATCTCTGAGAGCATTTTGTTGAAAGAGAAATTATATATGAAGTCATCTATTCATCAGATACCTCTGGATATCTCTCATCACCCTCTTTGCACAGTCCACACCAAAAGAGGATTCTTCCATTCCTTCACCAATCCCCCCACAAAAAAGAAATCTTATCTACTCATTTTAAGTAGATGGAAACCACAGTGAAAAAAGAGACATCTTTTGAATTATCCTAGTCAATATAAATTTATTTGTTTGTTTTGTTCTGTTGTGCTTTGTTTTGTTTTGTGAAGCATCATAGAAATGGTGGAAAGAGTACTGGGTTTAGGTTCCGTGAACCAGAGTTTAAAATCCTGACTCTTCCACTGCTTACTGTGTGATCTTGTTAACTGGTCTAGGATTTGAGTTCTTCATCTTTGTAACAGAAAATTGGATTTGATGGTAAGTAATTTCTATAGGCAAATCATTGTTTAATGCCTTGTCCAACTCTAAATATTTGGTCTCAAGTTCACAGAAAGAAATATTTTGTTATCAATTTCTTCATCCTTTCATGCAATGAGGCTATCTGTTTACAGTTCCTTAAGTTTATTTGTTATTGCTATTAGTGATATTTTTATTCAAAATATAGTAAAATGTTACATAAATGAGTTTCTCACATGTAACATTAATTCCTGTAGGTGAGCTTAATATTTTCATAAATAAATTTTTTCATGCATAAAACACTGCTCATTTAACAATGTAGCTGCAGTTAGATTGCAGTGGATAGAATAGTAGGCTTAGAATCAGGAAAATTCATCTCTATGAGTTCAAATATAACCTCAAATATCTACTAGCTGTGTGACCCTGAGCATGCCACTTAACCCTGTTTGCCTCAGTTTCTCATCTGCAAAATAAACGCTGGAGAAAGAAATGGCAAACCAATCTATTATCTTTGCCAAGAAAAGACTAAAATGGGATACGACTCGTTGTGACCCCATTTTAGTCTTTTCATGGCGAATCTTGTTTGCATTGTTTTTTTTTTTTTGGTAGAAAACCTTTTTATTTTAATATAATCAAAATTATTCATTTTACATTTTATAATGTTTTCTACCTCTTGTTGGTCATAAATTCTTCCCTTCTCCATAGAGCTGACAGGTAAAGCTATTCTATATTACCCCAATTTACTTAACATATCACTTTTTATGTTTAAATCATATACATATTTTGACCTTATCATGGCACAGGGTTTGAGATATTGATCTAAACCTAATTTTTACCATACTGTTATCAAATTTTTCTAGCAGTTTTTGTCAGATAGTGAATTCTTATCCCCAAAACTGAGATCTTTGGGTTTATCAAATACTAGCTTGCTGGGGTTGTTTACTCCTAGTCTATTCCATTAATCCACCCTCCTGTTTCTTAACAAGTACCATATTGTTTTGAAGACCACTGCTTTATCATATAGTTTAAGAGCTGGTATTGCTAGGCCCCCATCCTTTACATTTTTTTTTTCATTTTCCCCTTGATATTCTTGATCTCTTGTTTTTGCAGATGAATTTTCTTATCACTTTTTTCTAGTTCTTTAAAACATTTTTTGGAAGTTTGATAGATATGTGACTAAATAAGTAAATTAATTTAGGTAGGATTATCATTTTTATCATATTACATCAGTCTATCCATGAGCAATTAATGTTTGTATAATTGTTTAGGTCTAATTTTCATTGTGTGAAGTGTTTGTGTTCCCATAATTCCTGAATTTGTCTTGGCAAATTGATTCCCAAATATTTTATATTGTCTAGAGTGATTTTAAATGGAGTTTCTCTTTCTAACTCTTGCTGCAGATTTTTGTTGGAAATATATAGAAATGCTAATGACTTATATGTGGTTATTTTGTATCTTACAACTTCGCTAAAGTTAGTAATTATTTCAACTAATTTTTAGTTGATTTTCTAGTATTCTCTAAGTATATCATCATGTTATCCATAAAGTGTGATAGATTAGTTTCCTCAATCCCTTCTTGAATTCCTTCAATTTCTTTTTCTTCCTAAATTACTAAAGCTAGTTTTTCAAATACAATGTTAAAAATAATGGTAATAATGGGCATCTTTACTTCACTCCTGACTTTATTAGGAAGGCTTCCTACTTATCCCCATGGCAGATAATACTTGCTGATGGTTTTAAATAAATACTACTTGTTATTTTAAGGAAAAGCCATTTTTCCTGTGTTTTCTGGTGTTTTCAATAGGAATAGATTTGTCAAAGGCTTTTCCTGCATCTGTTGAGATAATCCTGTGATTTATCTTAGTTTGATTATTGGTATGTTCAGTTATACTAATGGCATTTTTAGTAATAAACCAGTCTTGCATTCCTGGTATAAATCCCACTTGTTGGTTATAAAGAACAAGCCTCATGATATATTACTGAGTTTCTTTTCTAATATTTTATTTAAGAGTTTTGCATCTATGTTTAGTAATGATATTGGCCTATAATTTTCTTTCTCTCCTTTTGTTCTTCCTAGTTTAGATTTCAGTACCATATTTGTGTTAGAAAAAGAATTATAGACTAATTGTAAAATATTGGGATTAATTGTTATTTAAATAGTTGATAGAAATAACTTATGAATCCATCTGTCGCTGAGAATTTTTTCATGGAGAATTCATTGATGGCTTATTTCATTTCTTTTTACTGAGATGGTATTATTTATATATTCTATTTCCTCTTTTGTTAATCTAGGCAAGTTATATTTTGTAAATATTCATTCATTTTACCTAGATTAACAGATTTGTTGTCATATAATTAGATGAAATAGCTTTTAATAATTACTTTAATTTTCTATTCATTTGAGGTGAAAACACCATTTTCATTTTAGATACTGGTAATTTGATTCTCCTTTTTTAAAAAATCAAATTAACAAATATTATTTCAGTTTTGTTTTTTTTTTCATTAGAACCATCTCCCAGTCTTATTTATTGTCTCAATAGTTCTTTTACTTTCAATTGTATTAATTTCCCCTTTGATTTTTAGGATTTCCAATTTAATCGTTAGCTGGGGATTTTTAATTTGCTCTTTTTCTAGATTTTTTAGTTGCATGCCCAGTTCACTGATCTGCTTTTTTTCTCTATTTTACTGATGAGTACACAGGAATAGAAAATTTACCCTTAGCACTGCTTTGGCTGTATCCCATATATTTTGACATATTGTCTCTTCACTATCATTCTCTTCAATTAAGTCAGTTGTTTCTATGATTTATTCTTTGACTCAACAATTTTGAAGAATCATATTATTTAGTTTCCAATTCCAATTCCAAAATTCCAATTTTTAATTTACCTCTCCATGAACCCTTAATAATTATTATTTTTATTTTATTATGATCTGAAAAAGTTGCATTTATTATTTGTTTTTCTGTATTTGATTATGTAGTGTTTATACCCTATTACATGGTCAATATTTGTATATATAACATGTGCTGCTGAAAAGAAAGTATATTCTTTTTTATCCCTATTCCATTTTCTCCAGGTATCTATTAAATAAAACTTTTTCTAAAATCTCATTCATTTCCTTTATTTCTTTCTTATTTACTTTTTGGTTAGATTGATCTAGTTCTGAAAGGGGAAGATTGACATTCCCCACTATTATAGTCTGAATATCTTTTTCCTCCTTAGTCTCTTTTAGTTTCTTATTTAAAAATCTGGATGTTATACAATTTGGTGCATATATGTTAAATACTGATATATCTTCATTGTCTATTCTGCCTTTTATCAAAATGTATTTACCTTCCTTATCTCTTTTACTCACATCTATATTTCTTTAGTTTTGTCTTAGATCATGATTATTGTTCCTGCTTTTTTTGTTGTTGTTTCCATTGAACTCCAATAGATTCTGCTCCAGCATCTAACCTTTACTCTGTGTGTCTAACTGCCTCAGATGTGTTTCTTTTAAACAACACATGGTAGGATTCTGGTTTTTAATCTATCTCTGCTATCCACTTTATGGGTAAGTTCATTGCATTTACATTTACAATCTTGATTACAATCTGTTTATTCCCCTCAATCTTGATTTCTTCTTTTTAATTCTGCCCTTTTACTTTTCACTTTCTCACTCTCAACAGTTTTTTGCTTTTAGTCACTTCCCCACTCTTCCTCTCTTATATTACTTGCCTTCCTACCCCTACCACTTCTCTATAGGGTCTTTTAATCATTCCTCCCAATTCGTTCCCTCCCTTACATTACTTCCCTCCCCATCACTCCTTTTTTTCTTCCTCTTCTCCTTTTCTATAGGCTAAGATAGGATTCAATACCCCAATGAATCTGGCTGTTCTTCCCTCTCTCTGTCAATTCCAATGAGAAAAATGTATAAATATTATGAATACTACTCTCATCCTCCCCTCCACTGTAATAGTTATCCATCTCCAAACCTGTTTATGTGATAGAATTTATCCCATTTAAATTCTCTTCCACTCTTATTACAATCTTCTTTTTTTAGCTCTAAATTTTATATCATCCTAAATACCCTTTGTCTACATATACTTTTCCTGACTACTATGATAATGATAATTTTTAAGTTACAGATAATGTCTTTCCACATGGGAATATAAAGAACTTTACCTTATTGCACCTCTTTTTTTCTCTGTCTTATTTACTTTTTATGTTTCACTTATATTTTGCAAATTTGGACATCAAATTTTTCTATTTGTCTCGTCTTTTCTTCAGGAATGCTTGGAAATCTTCTATTTTATTAAATGTCCATACTTTCCCCTAAAAGAATAGTGCCAGTATGATGAGTAGGTGATTTTTGGTTGTGAATACAGGACCCTTGCCTTCCAGAATATCATATTCCAATCCTTCTAGTCATTCAGTGCAAAAGCTGCCCAGTCCTGTGTAATTTTGACTAGGCTTCCATGATATTTGAATTGTTTCATTCTGGCTGTTTGCAGTATTTTCTCCTTGGCCTTGGAGTTCTTGAGTTTGACTATAACATTCCTGGGAGTTTTCATTTGGGGATTAATTGTAGGAGCCCATTTGTAGAATATTTCAATTTGTATTTTAGGATTTGTTCAAAAATATCAAGACATTTTTCTTGGATAATTTCTTGTAATATAATATTTAGACTTTTTGAGGGGGTTATGACTTTTATGTAGTCCGATTTAGAAATTGAGAGAGTGATTACAATGACTGAACCTGGTTTCAAAAGGAGGATATGTTATGCTAAAAATAGCAAACTAGCGTATGAGGGGGATATTGTGGACATAGTTTACTTATATTTCAGCAAAGATTTGAAAAAATATCTAAACTAATCGTGTAGAGAAAATGGAAAGATATATCCTAGACAATAAAATAAATAAATGACTACACAACTTAAAGCAGCTACTAATTGTTTAGTGTCAATATAAAAAGAGGTAGGCAGTGTACTATCCCAGAGGCATCTATGTCTGTCCCTTTCATTTTTAACTTTTTTCTGAATCAGTGACTGGATGATATATTCATCAAAATAATAAATGACATAAAGTTGGGAAGGACCCAAATACTGTATGATAGTATAAAAAAATGACAGGTTAGAATACTGAACTGAATTCAAGTTGAAATTCAGTAGCGATGAATGTAGTTTCACACTTGGTTCTGAAAAATCAACCTCACAGATACAATATTTGAGAAACATTGATAGACTGACTGAAGGTGTTAAAATGGTCTGGGACTTTCAACAGACTATAACCTTAATATGACTCAGCTCTATAATGTACCAAACATTCAACTGAATATATTTTTGTGCTTTGTTGAGAGATGAGGATTCTAAGATAAAATAGGGCCAGAGGAAGAATTTCAGGCCATTTTAAATGGGTCTCAGTGCATAATTTGCCAATCATAGTCTTAAGTTCTTTATTCATCTTTCCTACTATTTAGAGAGAAGAAAAAAAACTGAAAAAGGTTAATTGAGATCAACAAAATCAATACAATCTAAGAAGAATCATCTTCATTATATTAGGAAGTTCCTTGGGCACCCTCCTGAAGGGCACCTCTCTGAGGGTCATTAGCACCTCGAGTATGTTTTGGACGAGCTCCATTTCTCATATATTGTTGTTGTTCATTTTCATTATAATTTTCTTTAATTGGAACATTGTTATTAATTTCCCAATTCCTATTTCTATAATTCTGGTTTCTAAAGTTCTTATTTCTATATTCATTATAGTTATTTCCATAGTCATTATTATAATTTCTAGAATTCTGGTTTCTATAACCATTATCATCATTTCTATAGTTATTATTTCTAAAACTATTATTAAACTGTGTATTCCTTCCAAACATCTTAAGAAAGGTTCTACATTCCATCATTTTGTGGCCCTTCTTCTCACAGAAGTGGCAAGTAATGGATTGATAATTGGATTTCTGGAGAGGGGCAATTGTCGTTGGTTCATTATCATGCCCACTTTCTAATTTAGTTATCCTATCTATTACACATCTCATTTTTTTCTTCATTTCCTCCATGTCATCATTATTTTCTTCCTCCTTTTCCTTGTTTCCCTTTAAAACATATATAGCTGTTTTTCACAATTCTTCAAGGTCCATATCTGACCATCTTGGGCATTGTGTTTTAAAATAATTTTTAATTACTTTGCAAGAATTGTTTACAAAGATTCTTCTAACTTGTCTTAAACTACTCTCTTTAGTTAAGTCCCAATCTAAGTATCTGTCCCCAAACTCGATAATTCTGTCCATAAATCTGGAGGGTGTTTCGTCTTCCTTTTGCTTAATTTTTCCCAGTTCCATCCACTTATCTGTACTGTCTGCACATTCCTTCATGGCCGTGAGGATGGCCTCTCTACAATGGTATAGTTGTAGATAATCCTCAGGATTGTTATAGTCCCATTTGGGATCCTGAGATGGCCAATGTGCTGCATTACGCCCCCGGGTTTTGTTGACATGAGCAATTATTTTATTTTTTTCACGTTCACTTAAAAAAGCCTGGAGTAAGCTCTCAACGTCCTTGTAAGATGGATTATACTGAAAAAAATATGTCTCCCATCTTTTTTGTTACTAGAAAAGGATCTTGTTCATATGTGGGGATATTTTGTGTAAATTCATTTATTTCTTGGGGAGTAAACGGTATCCTATGTCTTAAAGTCACCACATCCCCATTCCGTCCTATTTCAGGTACTTCTCTTAGAGGAAACAGGCCTCTAGTTGAATTTTGCACCTGTGGGTCAGTTTGACAAGGACAGGTTTCTCTAGGAGGACAAGATCTCCCTTGCATTGGAATTTGGTTTTCTGTAGGAGAAGGAACATGAGAAGCTGGGATTGCAGGGGAAGGGTTTTGGGGATTAAATTCAGACAAGATTTGCACTACACGAGAGAAGCAGTCTGTTAACTGGGCTATAGGGAAGGTGTTTTCCATCTCTATTTCAGGGAAGGAAATTTCCTCATTCAAAGGTTCAGAAACAGGTCTGTTTCTGGTAGAGTGGTTGTTTGCCAATTGATCCTGTAAGAAACTTTTTAGATCTTCTAATTGGGCTTGCATTTTATCCTCAATTTTTCCTATTTTATCTTCCATATTTCCCATTTTATCCTCAATATTTCCTATTTTATTCTCAATATTTCCTATTTTATCCTCAAGTTTTTCTATTTTATTCTCAATATTTCCTATTTTATCCTCAATTTTTTCTATTGTATCCTCAATTTTTTCTATTGTATCCTCAATTTTTTCTATTTTATCCTCAATATTTTCTATTTTATCCTCAATATTTTCTATTTTATCCTCATTTTTTTCTATTTTATCCTCAACATTTTCTATTTTATCCTCAATATTTTCTATTTTATCCTCATTTTGTTTTATTTTATCCTCATTTTGTTTTATTTTATCCTCATTTTTTTTATTTTTTCATCTCTAAATATAGTATTGAGGAGTACAAAAATGACAGTACCTATTAATATAAAAATTTGGAGGTATCCTTCATTCCTCAATGCCCGTACTTCTTCAGCTGCCATATAATTGTCAAAGAATGTAGTACTCATTTTTATATATATATTTTGTAATTTCACAAAACACGTGGGGAGCAGGGCAAAGCAACAAACTTTCCACAGGGTTTTTGTTTTTTTTTTTTTAATGCAGGAAGTTGTTCCTTAAGGGAAAGGATATTTAGAAACAGCTCTTCCAGCCAGGACTTTAGAGTCCTGTTGCTGAGATTTAAAACAGCTGTTTTCTGTCTATCAGAGTCACACAGCTGGGAAGTATCTGAGGTCTGATTTGAACCCAGGACCTTCTGTCTCTAGGCCTGGCTCTCAATCCGCTGAGCTACCCAGCTGTCCCTTAAGATTAAAGGGAAGAAAAAGAAAAAAACTGCTGATTCCAATTTAACTTAAGGAGAAAAGAGAAAAAGTTTTTTATACTCACGTGTTCTAGCAGCTGTGTCTTTAAGCCAAGTTTTTTTGTTAAAAAAAAAAAGACTAAGTGGTGAGACGGTATAGTAAAAAGGCCAGGAATTTCAAAAGTTTTATTGAGAGGATTCTTTAGACTCCCGTGTGGTCAGCCACAATGTTACAAGGAAATCACTTTAAAAGACTGATATATATTAATTTAAGGTCGCCAAGGAATCAGCTATGTAATTCCTAAATGAAAACAAGTCAGCCGTCAATCTTTTATGGAGTTTAATTACAATAGGAGGAAGTAATTAGAGAGAGAGAGAGAGAGAAAAAGGGAGAGAAGGAAATATGGCTTAAATACCCCTTCTGTTTAGGCTGGGCCAAAAGGCCCAAGCCCTTAGATAGCTGGGGCAAAGAAAAGAGATCAGTCCCTATTACTCACGTGACCAAAATGGAGAAACAGTCTCAGAGGCCCCCACCTTCAGCTTCCTTCAGCGCAAGCTTCTCAGAGCCCCCACGAACCACACCGACCAACTACTCAACCCCCTCCCCTCCAGTCTTCAGACCCTCCTATCTTTTAGGAAACCATCCAAGTTCCTCCCAGTTCTCCCATCTACCAATCACTGTTCATCAATTTCCCTGTGCCAATGGAGGCTCTCACTTAACCCAGGACCGCCCAGAGGTTTTTGGCTTTTGCACATGTCTGTTGAAGGTCATATTTTCAAATGATTAAATCTTTGCTCCTTTGCTACAGCCCTTTCTAAATCCTGTTAACTTGAGTAGGGTAGAGATTGGAATAATTAAATTTTGATCTAGGCTGCAGCCCTTACTCAATCCTGTTAGGACTGAATAGGTTGGAGATTGATTCCAAGTATCTCCATTGTATCAATTCTAAAATCAATCATGATTCAAAGAAATTCCTGTTCTATGCTTAAGCATAGGTCAAAGTCCTTTCCATTGTTCAGCAAAAGGTTTCTGTCCTAAAGTAATCTTAAGAAGGGAAGAGAAAGAACCTCCCATGCCAATGGGGTTCATATTCCAATAGACTATCAGTAAGAAATTTTCCAAGTATGAAATATCCCAATGGTGAAATTTCCAACATTTATAAGTCTAAGAAATTTGAGGTTTACACTATTCATTAGCAGTTGTGCTATAGACATTAACTCTTATTTACATGAACATCGTTTTACCTATTAATCTGTTCTAGTCATTGGATATTTTGGGTTAATGTTTAACATTACATCTAGCCACATAATCACTGGCTGCCCTTACATTTTATATTCTTTTAGGCTTTAAAAAAAAAAAAACCTTAAAGCAAGGAGGCTATTTTATTGGCCCTTTTATGATTATAATTCATCAAGGTAAGTACTAACATTGGTATATAACAGGCATCTTTAATACATATAGCCATTTTGAAATTTGCAGAAGTCTATGAACCCCTTCTCTAAACAAAGATTTTTTAAAAGCATAAAATAAAATATAGAATTATTCCAAGAAAATCAATTATATTGAATTATAATCATCAAAGTATTAAAGATACCAAATTCTTTGATTCACTGAGACCAATCTAAGAACTCTATCTTAAGAACCCATAGCACATGTATGCTTTCATATTCTATGTTTTTCTTGTCCATGACCTCCCATGGGTCTCTCATAAAGAATCTACTCCACATGTTTCCTTTAAATCTCTTTACATTTTGTTACCACTAGTGTATCAGTCTGGCTATACATATGCTATCCATCACTTTTATGTAAATGACCTACTTCCTTTCTGATCATATGTTTCTTAATTTATATGCCTTAAGTCACTTTTTGTACCAGACAACTGCACGGTTTTGAAAGAAATTTCTTTAGCAATGAACTCTACAAAATAAAAAGAGCAAAATCAACTTATATATTTTGAACTCTTGTCCCATACGTAAAATCCATCTTTTGTCTCTATCCTTAGAAAAGTAGACCTTGACATCAGGAATACCATTCCTTCTCATCTCTGCCCCTGAAATCTTTAACTTCTTTCAAATCTTCTCAAAGAATCCTTTCTTGATCTACTAATTGTTGTTGCTGATCATTCTCTTATCCAGTTATATTGCATTTATTTATTTGTGTACACATTATATACCCCTAGTTGAACATGTGACTTCCTTTTACTATTCTCCTCTGTCTCTCTCAATCATATATACAGCCAATTTATTTAATTCATCAAGGTACATTTTAAGATATAATTTAATTTCAAGAACATAGGTTATATGTCACTAGGTGCCAGTTAGCTTCCCTGTCTCCCATTTTACCCAGTGCTCTACCCATTCAAATACAGTGTAAAGTTGTGGAAAGGGTTTTATAAAAAGATCTTATATAATAGACCTGACTTTATATATCTATTCTTTCTTTTCCTATTTATATTACCCTGAGCATACAATTTTCTTTCTTGAAATCTCAAATTCTCCATTTGTAACATATGGAAAATAATATTTTATTATCTTTTCCCATAGAATTATTGCAAGGTGCTTAGATCATGGTGTAGAAGTTATATTTGTTGTTCAAAGTATATATTACCAAAACTTAAGTTTTAATATGCTACGATGGCTTTCAGTATGTAAAAGAGTGTGCTGGAGAAAGATCAGTTTGGCTATGTAGAGTAAAGTTGCTATCTGCACACTGATCACTAAGTGACAAATTATTTGGTTATGGTATCCCATAAACTAAGTGCTACATAAAGAATGATTTTTCATAAAGAACATAAGATAAGCACAGAAGAAATATATACAATTAAATATATAAAGAAAGAAAAATAGAGTTACATGAGAATAATTATTAACTGTTCTTTGAACAATGATATTGTTCATGAGAAAATGTTTAGATTTTTGCCTAATAATAAAAACCAATGCCAATATAGAAAAAATAATTAAATCTCAAAATATATGTTGAACAAACTTTGTGAGGCATTTATGGCTTTGATCCCTTGAAAAATATATAATCTTATGAGAATGAATTCAGTTTTAATGGACCATAACCATTACTCTTAGAACTGTATTGCATGTTCTCAGATTTTAATTAGCTAACCTTTTAAAAAATTCCACTGAATGAACTGATGCAGACTAAAGTTAGCAGAACCAGAGGAGAATGTTGTTCACAGTAACAGCAATACTGTTGAATGAACACCTTTGAATGACAGTTATTCTCAGTGATACAATGCTCTATGACAGTCCCAAAGACCTCATGGGGAAAAATGCTATCTATCTCCAGAAAAAGAACCAATTGAATCTGAGGGCAGATAGAAGCAGACCAGTTTTCACACTATTTATTTCATATTTTTTGATATGTACCTTCTTCTGCAACAGGATAAATATAGAAATATGTGTAACAAATGTATAAACAATATCAAATTACCATTTCAAGGACAGGGGAAGGAAGATAAGACAGATGATTTGGAACTTAAAATGTTAGAAAATGTATACTAAAATGGTTTTAAATGTAACTGGAAAAATAAAACATTACTGACCATGCCACTGTATCTGTGAACTTCATTTTCTTCATCTGAAAATGAGGTTAATATTATGTATAATACCTGGCTCATGAGATTAGTATTCAGAAAAAAGTTTAATATAAAAGATCAATTTTAATAACAACTATTTATGAAATTCTTATGATTCTCATAGTAATCTGGTAGAGGGGATACACAAAATTTATACACATACACACATATATATTTATCTATGTATAGAAAATGGATGAAATCTCAGAGGCCATGTAGTTCAATCTGTACCTGAAAACAAAATGTTTCCAATAACATCTCCAACAAGAGGTCATCTAATTTCTTTTTTTTTCATTCAGTAATGTCTTCCAGATTATATAATCACTGTATTACACGAAAATGATTAATATTTGAGAAAATAAGGTTCAAAATAACCTCCATTTAGTCATTCATTTAAAAAAACTTAATTCCAAAAAAGTCAATGACAAAACAATGATAGCCATGAAAAGTTATTCTAAGCACCAGAGATACTGAGTTAAGAAACAAAATGATCTGTACTCTGAGGAGCAAGGACAAATAATACCAACATAAAAATAAAATAAGGAAAAGTACATGAAATGTGTAGAATTTTTTTAAAATTTCCTGGCATTTTGCCTACTTAATCTCAGTCCTTATGACACCCAGTAATATAAGTCCTGTAGGTATTATTTTTGCACAAAGAATAAAAAAGATCCAGAGGGACAGTAATTTATCTATCTTCACATGGCCAGTAATTTCAGGGGACTTCATTGAACCATGTCATTGATGCCTCTAAATCCAGTCCAAATTCCACAACACCACAATAAAAGGCAGAACATGGAAAATACCAAAAAATACAAGGTTATGGAGGGTAAGGAGTAAGGAGTAAAAGACCATATTCCATTATGCAAAACAAAAGAAGGCTTCAGTTAAAAACCTTTTATGTGATCCTTGAAAGTATATATGATTCCCAAAATAAAGACTTTGGAGACAGAGAAGAATTAGTATATCTTTACAAAGGGAAACTCATTTCTAGGCAAAAGGATCATATCCTTTGGTTTATTAACATTCTACTTTTAGCTACTGCCTTTATTTTGTAACTAGCCTGTTTTTTCAGTATATTGTTGGCTTGCCAGAAGGCCTGGAGGGGAATAGTCAGCAATGGATATAACAGGAATCTCTTGTTAAGTAAAACTATCACATATGAATAGATTTTGTTTCCAGAAAAAGAATCTTTATAGATCTTAAGTCTCAAACTTTAAAGTATTAACAAATGCTTTTTCTTAGGTTCAAACATCTTTTGAAGAATTTGGAATAAAGCACAATTGAGTCTTTTCAAGTTTTAGGATTGTGTTTTTGTCTAATCAAAATTGTTTTGCACATACATAGAAATCCAAATCTATCATACATTATAACTGCAACAGGGTGTTCAAGTATATTTATACATAAATATACGTGAATATTTTTATGGTTGGTATGTATATACATATATATGCATATATAAACAAAGTACACACATATATAATGCACAAAAATATAATGGCATCTTCCTTCCTCTTCAGCAAAATGTTAGTTACTGGGAACAGATACTATTTTTCACTCAGTCTTTATATCCCAGTCATATAGTTCCAATTACTATATACTATAGGCACATAATAAATGACTTTTTGGAATGATTTATTCATAGACATTATATATTTAAATGAGAGAGACAAATACTACATAGTGGATTCAAAGCTGGCTTAGGCTAAGGAATATTCAAATCTTCTCTTTGTAGCAATTTGACCATGTAACTGTGAGCAACTCTCCTGAGACCTCTAAATGTCCCTGGCAACTCTCTAAAATTATCAAGTTACACAGTTGTTGTTGCTGATCTGAATTGACAGAGGGAATTTCCTCACAAGAAATCCTCTACAGAGGGGAATCATGTCTGAACTAAAAAAGAAAAAAAAATCATGTTTATATAGATCTATGCAAGTATAAATATGTATATATTATGTCATTGTATCTACCTTTCTATGGACATATATACATTTTTTAGGTATTGATGTGCAAGTAGGTTCGTTATGAATTTATGAAGTATGTATACATGAAATGATGCATATTTATAATGCAACAATGCATTATAAATTACATATATAAGAATGCTATATAAACATGCATAGTGATTTATTTAGTTATATAAAACAGCTCTGATTATATATATTTAACACTCAATCACTTTATTTAGAATAAAAAAAAATAGACAATTTGGTTCCTTAAGTATTGAGCAATTATTGAGGGTCTAGGATTATTTTTGTAAAAGTTTCTAATAGCCTATGTAGTCAAGTAATTTAGGTATGAATTAATTTTCAAACTAGATAAGAGGATTTGAAGCTATATATATGTTTAAACATGTAGACTTCTAACAATAATATCACATTTTAAAGCATTTCTCATAGAGCCTGATTAAATACTTATTGACTTACTGATTTTATATTTTGCTTAGAATTTTCTCCAGAATAGCTTTGTCAGTTGAGAAAGCATTATGAGATGTAAAATGGATAATTATGAACACATCAAACTGTTTGCAAAGATAAAACTGTTGTAACCAAAATTAAAAGGAAAGTGGTAAGTTGGGGAAAAATTAGAGACAGTTTCTCAGATGCAGATTTCATGTCTAAAATACATATAGAACTTTGTGAAATATTTAGGAATATGAGCCATTCCCCAACTGATCAATAATCAAAAGATATGAATGGTTTTAGGATAAAAAAGTCAAAGTAATATGTAACTATTTAAAAAATTCCTATACAGTTATGGATTAGAGAAATGTTAATCAAAACAATTCTGAAATATCTTCTTATACTAATCAGATTGATTCAAGTGGTAAAAGGAGAAAATGACAAATGGTGGAGTGGATGTGGAAAAATGAAGACCCTAATATACTTCTGGTGGAACCTTGAGCTGATCCAGTCATTTTGGAGAAAAATCTAGAATTATACTAGAAGAGTTATTAAACTGTACACTTTTTGACCTAGCAATAACTACTATTAGGTTTATTTCCTAATTAAATCAAGGGGAAAGAAAAAGAACCTATATTTTCTAAAATATTTATAGCATCTCTTTTGTGATGTCAAAGAACTGGAAATTAAAGGGGTATCCATCAGTTGGGAATGACTAAATCAGTTGCCATATGGTTGTAATGGAATACTACTTCATCATAAGAAATGGTGAATAGAATAATTTTGGAAAAAATGGAAATATCTACAAGAAATTCTGAAGATTGAAAAAAGAAAAGCCAAGAGAACATTATATAGAAATATATATGTATATATATATATATATAATATGCAACATAAATATTGCTTGAAGAATGACTTGTGTAAGTCCACCTCCAGTGAATGAACTAATAAATAGAAATAAGCAAGACACACACACACACACACACACACACACACACATATCTTTTTTGTCAAATTATGCTTTCTCCAGTTAGGGAAGATAATGGAGGAAGAAAGTTAAGTGGGTATTTTATTGTCAGAAACAAAGAAAAAGATGAATTTTATAAGAGAACTACCTGGAATATTGGTTCTAATTTACACAGGAAAAAAACTGAAACTTAAAGAAGTCAATGGATTTATCAGTCACACCCCTAGTTAGAATCATCCACATCTCTCCTGACTCAATTTCTGACATTCCTTTCATAATATCATGCTGTTTCTTATCTTACCATAAAATAACTCTCTCCACTCTCACATTACTTACCTATGAAAAGGAAATTTATATGCAAGTTTACCAAGTGGGAAATATAAAATCAAATATTTGTGTTATTATTCTTTAGAATTACATTATATCTTGCTCTCATAGTCAAGAGAAAAAAATAAGTGTGGAGATATAGAGAAAAGATTATGGAAGAAAGAAAAGCAAGTAGGATTCAGAAAGATAGAGTCTGATATGGGATACAGTACTAGACTCAGGCTTAAAAAAGATCACTCTTGACTACACGAGAAATTCTTTTTTCTGTGCTGTTAAAATATTTGTCAAAGACCTGGCTTTTATTCTGAAGAATGCTTCAAAGTCCACTAAGGGCAAGTTGGGGCTGGCTGTAGCTATAAGATGAATGATTTCATTGTAGTTAATATTTAATTTAAAATCTCTCTTTTTATTCTTTACCAGGCAGATCTTTGTTTCTATATGCTTCAAACTACAAATTCATGTTGGGAAAGTAAATGTGAACTTACATATTTTACAGATCCTGAATTTGTTACCTTCTAGTAAGAAAATGACTGTAGGTAATGAATTCTACTATTCAGAAAAATGAGATTATATTCAAGAAGAGAAAACCACAAGCCTGTTTCAAGGCAAGACATTTCTGACACACTTCTATCTTTCAGTAATAGCAAAATAAATGAAGCAATGCTAAACTATCATCTCTATGTGCTTGCCTTTACCGTTTCATACTTTCATATGAGAGAGCCTACAAATAAAAGACAAGAAAAAGAATTCCACCTTGATAGGTGTTGCCTAACATGGGTTACCAGGACAGCATTTCCCAAAGGAGTCACCAGCATATAATTCTTTTACTCAGTGAATTATGATGATAATGTTAGAAAACTATAGTCACTGAAAGAAGTTACCACATGACTTTCCTTCCTCTCCTTATCACTCTAGGTCTCATTGTAGGAAAAATTAAATAGGTAAATTGAAAGGAATAAAAGATAATGATTCATTCCATTGTCTTGTCTCAGTTTTCAAGCTCTTTGTCCTCTTTGTGGCTTTGGGGACCATCAACCAACCCTGGATTATTGATATTCTGTTCCACTTTGAATTCTCTGATATGTTTTCTCTATTCATTCTCCTGCATTTCTTTTGTATCTTCCTGCACCTCTTCTGAGACTGGTTTGTATCAGCTTTTTCTGTTGGATCATCATTTATCCCTCCTCCTTTAAAGGCCACTTTCTTCTAAAAGGCTCCCTGGTTCTTCTTCTTTCTATATGTACATTCTTCCCTGTTGATATCAATTCTTTTGTTGCTGTTGTTGTTGAATTCCAATCCATATACAGATGACTCTAAAATCCATTTATTTATCAACAAACCGACTCCTCAATTCTAGATTTGCATTGTTAAACATCTGATGGACATCTCTATCCAATTACTCTATTGGAATCTCAAATTAAAGTCTGAAATGGAATTCATGATCTTCTCCCTTAAATTTATTCCTCCTGTGAAACAATTGATTAATATTGGGTCACTAGTTTTTAGTTATCTTTCCTTTCTTTATACGAGCTCATTGAATGATTGAACCTTATCCAATTGATGCCCATACCATACAATAATTGTTGTCTTGTTATTTTAAGTTCATTTTGATTCTACTTCCCTGACGTTTATATCTATCTCTTTGTCTCATCACTTAGGACCAATATGATTGTTCAATCAGTATCTCATACATGAACTTGTGTTATTATTGAAGTATTTTAACAGGTCTTTTGGTTTCCAATTCTTTCTCTGTACAACTCATCCTCCACAGAGGTGACATTATTGAATATCCCCTGCCCTGGCTATAGTGTTATCTTTTTAGATAGATAGAGACATAACTACATGAAATAAACAAGTGATGATTCTCAAAACAATGTCTAGGATAAAAAGATCTTTAGTCATTAATGACCACCTCATTACCAAATCTAAAAGCTTTTTCCATGTCCTTATCCTACATGATAATGTGCTACTTTTGACATCATTGTCAATCTTCTCTTGGATAAATCTATCTTGCTCCTTTGATATAGTTCACCTTTGACTCTTGCTTCTGTATCTTCTTTTAAATGCTAACTTTCCAAAAGCCTTTTTATGAACCTGTCTTTGTCTTACTATTTTGCCTTTCCCCCATTGGTCTGATTCATATTCATAATTTTCATATATTCACTTTATTTAGGCACCTATTAAATTTCTGCCCCCTGCCTGTCAGAAACACTCTGGCTGTATTTACTACAGATTCCTGAATAGCTCCAAAATGTACCACCAGGACTTCAAAATCAACTAATGCTAAATTGAATTCATCACTGATTGGCCTTCTTAAATTTATTATTCTTCCTGATTTTTTTAATTCCTCTGAATTGAGCCACATTTTCCCAATAACCTAGGCTCAAAACTCTGGAGTCATCTTTGATTCCTCATTCTTTCTCACACTTCTTAGTATAAACTTAGTATAAGTTTCATCAATTCTACTTCTTCAATGTCTTATCCAGATATATGTCTTCTACTTTCTAGTTTCTCTATTATAACCATAATTTGAAGCCACATTACCTCTCCCATACACTATTACAATTGCTTCCTTATTATTCCCTTGCCTACAAGTCCCTCTCCTATATAATCTATTATCAGATTCATTTCCCTAATGCACAGGTTCAATCATGTCATTCCCTTATTTAAAAAGCACCAGTGAGTTACTGTTGCCTATAGAATACCAGCTTAAATCCCTAAATTGAAATTCAAGCCCACAATACTAGCTCATTCTAGTCTATTCCTAGTTATTCACAGAAATTGTTCTCAAAATCTACTAGAAAGAGTAAGAATAGCAGATCCCAATTATAACATTTGTGGAAAATAGGCAGAAATTTTCAGAGACTATCATTTGGTTCTGTCAATCTCAAAAAAAAAAAATCAGAACAACCAGAGTAGTTACAATAACAAGTCTTTAGTCAGAGCAAGGAGAGTATAATCAAGGAATATCACAAAGAGCCACTACCCTTGGAGGATTATATTCCCAGGGAGGAACACAGATGAAAAGATTTCAGACTTCTTGCTGAACTGCAGAGGGTGAGGTACTTCCACAGATCCTCAGAGATAGGGAAGGACAACAGAGTAGTGGTATGAACTCACTGAGTAGTGAAAGACTAGGGGCATTGAGATGTACTTGAGGGTTATTTGTCCTTAGGAGGCTCTAGGGTGATTGAGAGTGAAACTCAGATTTGATTGTCTTCTTTCAAATTCTGTCCTCTGGGGGCTAGGTGTATTTTCTGGGAGAGAGGGGAAACTTGTTATTCACAGTCAATTCATCCAATTCAGCCTTGATTTGTCTTAACCTTTATGGGAGTCAGTAATAGGACTAACTAAAATAATGTTGTCAGTTTACAAAGATAATCTTTTTACCATATTTATGTAAAAGTTATTTGTGCTCATGGTGGAATGGGTTACTTCCTACAAGAGAAGTTTAGATTCTCCAGATTATCACAGAGAATGATGCACCAATGAACATTTGGGTTCAAGTAATAGAAATGAGATTTTTCTAGGAGTGATATAGCTACCTATCGTCTAAAGAATTACATCCAGCACTCAAAGGATATGATGGATAAAAAATGATCAGAGGAAAAAAAAAGAAATAAGTATATTTATTTGGTCAAGGTCTGGTGAAAATCATATGACAGTTTTAGAGAATTTTATGTTAACAATAAAGTAATGGGTTGCCTTTTGGGAATCTGATGGAGAATCTCCCAAGACTTGTTAAGCTAGTTGGTTTTGGGGATTCAAATGAGGGAGAACAATAAAATCAGACATAATTTATCAATATGGTTAAGCATTATCATGATTCAGAGAATTAATTCAAGACTTCAGGAAGAAGTGATATTTTCTTTAATGCAGTTATAAAAAGTAAGATATTCAGGAAAGTAAATAAGAAATGGGAAGCAAATTTTAAAGTAGTAAGATGCTTTTTAAGAACGGGTTTTGGGGGGCAGATAGGTGACTCAGTAGATTGAAAGCTAGACCTACACACGGTAGGTACTGGATTCAAACCTGTAATCAGATGCATCCTAGCAATGTGATCCTGGGCAAGTCACTTCATTGCCTAGTCCTTACTACTCCTTTGCCTCAGTACCAATACAAAGTATTGATTCTCAGACAGAAAGTAAAGGTTTATAAAAAGAATGGGGTTTTAGTTTCTGAAACATTGCTTAAAATGGAGAAATTAATAATACTTTGCGAGGTAGGACTCAAATTCTAAATTTGACTATTGAATAATAATCCTTGGTCAAAAGGAACAATATACATTGTCAAACTCTTACACCAGAGCCACAATTACTAACTTTAAGTTAACCAAAGAGAAAACATTTTTTTCAATTAAGATGTCTATTTTCCATAGAGAGAATTCAAAGAAAATATATATATGAACACTTGGATAGTCCTGAGCACCACAGAGACTATAGGTTACAGGCCTTTTAAAACTGTTTAAAGAGAGTGGAGGGGCTCTTTTAGGATTGGGCAATGTGGGAAATTTCTGCCCAGCCCAAGAAATATCAAACTTTTGGAAAGTCCTCAGACTGAGACTTAAATAAGATAATGGGAAAGCAGAACACTCATTTGGAGCACGCTGACCTTTTCTTGTGGTCAGAAACATTACAAAGTTATTTCCAAGACATGGCCACTGCATTATCAGATTGATACTGATGTTTCAAAGCAATTATAAACATCACAGAAGCCACTAAAATTGGTTAACTTTGACAAGGTAATATATTGCAGTAGATCTTTACATTTAGAAAATATTCTTATTTCCTTTGTAAGGCAACAGCTCCCATGCATACTCCTGAAAGTTGAGTCTCCATAGTTTGGTTACTTGCAATTTTCAGGATCACAAAGGTATTCTTGAGATGTCAAGAGTGATTATCTAATGTCTTTGCCTCAAAAGTCCAATGGTGTGCTTTCTCACTCATTATCTCATTACAACCAGCCCTAATTAGGTATTATCAATGAATATTTCCTAAGGCTTGTAACTGCCAAAATGTGTTTGCCAAAACTGTAAATGTTAAAAAATTGTAAATGCCAAATTCTGTAAAGATTTTGGCCAAACTGTAAAGGATAGTTTTTAGTGTCTTGACTTAAAATCTAAAATAAGTGGTCACCATGGGAAATTCCCAAATATGAAAATACCCAAGTCAGTTGGGAATTTATGGAGATTTTAATTAATATAAATGAAGAAATTAAGGGAAGGAGAGAGAGAATAGCTAAGCAGTAGGAAGGGCCTAGGCCATTTGGCCTAGGCCTGAGCCTAAGGGAGAGCGAGTCAGTCTTTATCACTCACCACAAGATCCTCTCCAAGCAAGCTCCAGTCCTCACTTCAACTCCAAACTCCCACTACCAAACTCCACCTAAACTCAATTTCGAACTCCCCTTCCTTTTAAGGAAATTTTCTCTTGTGTTACCTCCCCTAAATTTTCACATCTACCAATCACAGTAGATGCTTTTTCCCAGGACTGCCTGTTCTTAGTTCTCATATTCTTTTGTTCTCACCTTTTCTAGTTAGATAAAACCTACTGAGTACTTCACACCTTTTTTTTTTTTAAATATATTTTATTTGATCATTTCCAAGCATTATTCCTTAAAGACATAGATAATTTTCTTTTCCTCCCTCCCCCCACCCCCCATAGCCAACGCGTAAGTCCACTGGGCATTAGATGTTTTCTTGATTTGAACCCATTGCTTTGTTGATAGTATTTGCATTAGAGTGTTCATTTAGAGTCCATCCTCTGTCATGTCCCCTCAACCTCTGTATTCAGGCAGTTGCTTTTTCTCGGTGTTTCCACTCCCATAGTTTATCCTTTCCTTATGAATGGTGTTTTTTTCTCCTGGATCCCTGCAAGTTGTTCAGGGACATTACACCGCCACTAATGGAGAAGTCCATTACGTTCGATTATACCACAGTGTATTAGTCTCTGTGTACAATGTTCTCCTGGTTCTGCTCCTCTCGCTCTGCATCACTTCCTGGAGGTTGTTCCAGTCTCCATGGAACTCCTCCACTTTATTATTCCTTTGAGCACAATAGTATTCCATCACCAACATATACCACAGTTTGTTCAGCCATTCCCCAATTGATGGGCATCCCCTCGTTTTCCAGTTTTGGGCCACCACAAAGAGCGCAGCTATGAATATTTTTGTACAAGTCTTTGTGTCCATTATCTCTTTGGGGTACAGACCCAGCAGTGCTATGGCTGGGTCAAAGGGTAGATATTCTTTTGTTGCTCTTTGGGCATAGTTCCAAATTGCCCTCCAGAATGGTTGGATCAGTTCACAGCTCCACCAGCAATGAATTAATGTCCCTATTTTGCCACATCCCCTCCAGCATTCATTACTTTCCTTTGCTGTTATGTTAGCCAATCTGCTAGGTGTGAGGTGATACCTCAGAGTTGTTTTGATTTGCATCTCTCTGATTATAAGAGATGTAGAACACTTCTTCATGTGCTTGTTAATAGTTTTGATTTCTTTATCTGAGAACTGCCTATCCATTTCCCTTGCCCATTTATCAATTGGAGAATGGCTTGATTTTTTGTACAATTGATTTAGCTCATTATAAATATGAGTAATTAAACCTTTGTCAGAGGTTTCTATGAAGATTTTTTCCCAATTTGTTGTTTCCCTTCTGATTTTAGTTACATTGGTTTTGTTTGTACAAAAGCTTTTTAGTTTGATGTAGTCAAAATTATTTATTTTACATTTTGTGATTCTTTCTATATCTTGCTTGGTTTTAAAGCCTTTCCCCTCCCAAAGGTCTGATATGTATACTATTCTATGTTTACCCAATTTACTTATGGTTTCCTTCTTTATGTTTAAGTCACTCACCCATTTTGAATTTATCTTGGTGTAGGGTGTGAGGTGTTGATCTATTCCTAGTCTCTCCCACACTGTCTTCCAATTTTCCCAGCAGTTTTTATCGAATAGTGGATTTTTGTCCCAAAAGCTGGGATCTTTGGGTTTATCGTATACTGTCTTGCTGAGGTCGCTTTCCCCCAGTCTATTCCACTGATCTTCCTTTCTGTTTCTTAGCCAGTACCAAATTGTTTTGATGACTGCTGCTTTGTAATATAGTTTTAGGTCAGGGACTGCAAGGCACCCATCATGTGTGTTTTTTTTCATTATTTCCCTGGATATCCTTGATCTTTTGTTCTTCCAAATGAACTTTGTTATAGTTTTTTCTAAATCAGTGAAGAAGTATTTTGGTAGTTCAATGGGTATGGCACTAAATAGATAAATAAGTTTGGGTAGGATGGTCATTTTTATTATATTGGCTCGTCCTATCCATGAGCAGTTAATGTTTTTCCATTTGTTCAAGTCTAGTTTTAGTTGTGTGGCGAGTGTTTTGTAGTTGTGTTCATATAGTTCCTGTGTTTGTCTTGGGAGATAGATTCCTAGGTATTTTATTTTGTCTAAGGTGATTTTGAATGGGATTTCTCTTTCTAGTTCTTGCTGCTGAGCTGTGTTGGAGATATATAGAAAAGCTGATGATTTATGTGGGTTTATTTTGTATCCTGCAACTTTGCTAAAGTTGTTGATTATTTCAATTAGCTTTTTGGTTGAATCTCTAGGATTCTTTAAGTAGACCATCATGTCATCCGCAAAGAGTGATAACTTGGTCTCCTCCTTGCCTATTCTGATACCTTCAATTCCTTTATCTTCTCTAATTGCTACTGCTAGTGTTTCTAGTACAATGTCAAATAGTAGAGGTGATAATGGGCATCCTTGTTTCACTCCTGATCTTATTGGGAATGCATCTAGTTTATCCCCATTGCAGATGATATTAGCTGTTGGTTTTAGATATATACTGTTTATTATTTTTAGGAATGACCCTTCTATTCCTATGCTTTCTAGTGTTTTTAATAGGAATGGGTGTTGTATTTTATCAAAGGCTTTTTCTGCATCTATTGAGATAATCATGTGGTTCTTGCTAGTTTGCTTGTTGATGTGGTCAATTATGTGGATGGTTTTCCTAATGTTGAACCAGCCCTGCATCCCTGGTATGAATCCTACTTGATCATGGTGAATGACCCTTCTGATCACTTGCTGGAGTCTTTTTGCTAGTATCCTATTTAAGATTTTTGCATCTATATTCATTAGGGAGATTGGCCTATAGTTTTCTTTCTCTGTTTTTGACCTGCCTGGTTTTGGAATCAGTACCATGTTTGTGTCGTAAAAGGAGTTTGGTAGAACTCCCTCTTTGCTTAATATGTCAAATAGTTTGTGTAGTATTGGGATTAACTGTTCTCTGAATGTTTGATAGAATTCACAGATGAATCCATCAGGCCCTGGGGATTTTTTCTTAGGAAGTTCTTTGATGGCTTATTGGATTTCAATTTCTGATATGGGATTATTTAGGAATTCTATTTCCTCTTCTGTTAGTCTAGGCAGTTTGTATTTTTGTATATATTCATCCATTTCTCCTAAATTGGTGTATTTATTGCCATATAATTGGGCAAAGTAATTTCTAATGATTGCCTTAATTTCCTCTTCATCAGAGGTGCTGTCCCCCTTTTCATCTTTAATGCTGTGAATTTGCTTTTCTTCCTTCCTTTTTTTAATTAGATTGACCAGTACCTTGTCTATTTTGTTTGTTTTTTCAAAGTACCAGCTTCTTGTCTCATTTATTAAATCAATAGTTCTATCACTTTCGATTTTATTAATTTCTCCCTTAATTTTTAGGATTTCTAATTTGGTTTTCTGCTGGGGGTTTTTAATTTGATCGCTTTCCAGTTTTTTCATTTGCATTTCCAATTGATTGATCTCTGCTCTCCCTTGTTTGTTAATATAAGCATTCAGGGATATGAATTTACCTCTGATTACTGCTTTGGCTGCATCCCAAAAGGTTTGAAAGGATGTTTCGCCATTGTCATTTTCCTCGATGAAATTATTAATTGTTTCTATGATTTCTTCTTTAACTAAACGGTTTTGGAGTATCATATTGTTTAATTTCCAATTGGTTTTAGATTTGGTTTTCCATGTACCATTACTAATCATTATTTTTATTGCCTTGTGATCTGAGAAGGCTGCATTCATTATTTCTGCTTTTTTGCATTTGTGTGCTATGTTTCTGTGACCTAATGTATTGTCAATTTTTGTGAATGTGCCATGTGGTGCTGAGAAGAAGGTGTATTCCTCTTTATCCCTATTTATTTTTCTCCATATGTCTATTAATTCTAATTTTTCTAAGATTTCATTCACTTCTTTTACCTCTTTCTTATTTATTTTTTGATTTGATTTATCTAAATTTGATAATGGTTGGTTTAAGTCTCCCACTAGTATGGTTTTATTGTCTATTTCTTCCTTCAATTCTCCTAGTTTCTCCATTAGAAATTTGGGTGCTATATTATTTGGTGCATACATATTGATTAATGATATTTCCTCATTGTCTATAGTCCCTTTTAACAAAATATAATTACCTTCCCTATCCCTTTTGATCAGGTCTATTTTTGCATTGGCTTTATCGGATATCATGATTACCACTCCTGCCTTCTTTCTATCAGTTGAAGCCCAGAAGGTCTTACTCCATCCTTTAATTCTGACCTTGTGGGTGTCAACCCGCCTCATGTGTGTTTCTTGAAGACAACATATGGTAGGGTTTTGGATTCTAATTCATTCTGCTATTCGTCTACATTTTATGGGTGAGTTCATCCCATTCACGTTCAAAGTTATGATTGTCATTTGTGGACTCCCTGGCATTTTGATTGCCTTCCCTAATTCTAACCTTTTCTTCTTTGGCTCTACCTTTTAGTCCAGTGATTTACTTTGAAACAGTCCCCCTTGTCCCCTCCCTTGATGTTTCCCTTTTTAGTCCCTCCCTTTTTGTTCCCTCCCCCTCCCCCCTCTCTTTCCCTCCCTTTTTGTTCTCCCTCTCCCCCTCCCCCCCTTGGTTTTCCCTTCTCCTTACCCTTGTTGGGTAAGATAGAATTCAAGATCCCAATGGATCTGGATGTTTTTCCCTCTCAGAGCTGATTTCCCTGAGATTGAGGTTTAAGTAACCCCCCCCTCTCTTCTTCTCCTTCTTATAGGAGTTTTCTTCCCCTCCCCTTCCCATGTGAATCTTTGTGTGAGAATGATTATTCTATTTGGTCTTTCTTTACCCCCTATTTATACATTACATTTTCCCCACATGTTAGTATACATAGGTTGATATAAATGTAGTCCTTATAGAAGAGAGTTTGAGTAAAAGAAGAAGATAACATTTTCCCCTTTCCTTAATATTTACCTTTTCAGGTATTCCTTGCTCTTTGATTTTCGGTATCAAACTTTCCACAGAGCTCTGGTCTTTTCTTTGCAAAAAGTTGGAAGTCTTCTATTTTGTTGAATGCCCATACTTTCCCTTGGAAGTATATAGTCAGTTTTGCTGGGTAGCTGATTCTTGATTGGAGACCCAGCTCTCTTGCCTTTCTGAAGATCATGTTCCATGCCTTACGATCATTCAGAGTAGAACTTGCAAGGTCTTGGGTGACCCTGATTGGCATTCCTTTATATCTAAATTGTCTTTTTCTGGCTTCCTGTAGGATTTTTTCTTTTGTTTGATAGCTTTGGAATTTGGCAATTACATTCCTGGGAGTTGTCTTTTGGGGGTTTAATGTAGAAGGTGTTCTGTGAGCTCTGTCAGTGGCTGTATTGCCCCCTTGTTCTAGAATCTCTGGGCAATTTTCTTTGATTATATCTTGTATCACCATGTCCAGTTTGGTGTTTATTTCTGGCTTATCTGGGAGTCCAATTATTCTTAAATTATCCCTTCTCCCCCTATTTTCCAGATCTATCACCTTGTCGGTGAGATATGTTATGTTCTCTTCTAATTTCTTGGTATTTTGGCTTTGCTTTATTGATTCTTGCTCTTTTACACGCTCGTTGTCTTCCAGCTGCCTGATTCTGGCCTTTAAAGCCTGGTTTTCTTTTACAGTTTGGTCAAACTGGTTTTGTAGATGCGTGAATTTCTTTTGCATTATTTCCAACTTTTCCTCCCAGAAGGCTTCCATCTTTTTGGTCATTTCTGATTCAAATTCTTCATAGGTTTGTGGAGAGTTTCCATTTCCTTTGGAAGGTTTTGGAGCATTTTCTTTTATATTATCTTCTGTCTGCTCTGTATTTTGTATTTTGGCTCCATAGAATGTGTCCAAAGTCGCCCCTTTCTTCTTATTTTTCTTGGTATTTTGGGGCTTCTGTGGTTCTGTGGAGTTTGCCATTTCTGAATGTGGAGGATTAGTTTTTCTTGTCTCTTTCTGGTGTTCAGAGGCAGTCCTGGGCAGATAGTTCTATGAGCTTTCCCTGGGTTAAACTGAATATGCCTCACTGGAACTGGAATGGAAGGGTCGGACCACGAGGCCACACTCTCCCCCTGGCTCGCTTTCTGGAAGTTGCCTTCAGAATCGCTGGCCGTGAGGCTGTTTCGTAGGCCTGCGGGGGGGATGGGCTGCTGCTTTCCCAAGCTCCGGGCAAGGACTTTCACTGAGACTTGGATAGCAGGATCCAGCCCGTGAGGCTGTCTTGCCCGCCCTGAGGGTTGCTGTTGTTTCGACCAGCTCTCTGCAGCGGAAGCCCCAGGCAGTAACTTTCACAGGGACTGTAGAAGGCCCTGAGGGTTCTGCTCTCTGAGCCCGGCCGGGCTGCGGCTTCCGGGAGCCTTGGACTCTGCGCTCCTACCCCTGAGGTCCGAGGGATCTCGGGTTCTGGCTTTTAAGGGGAGCCGTACCTTTTGAACCGGGTCCAGGTCCAGGAGGAGGGTTCCTAGGGTCTGTGCTGTTGATCGTTTTGAATTTCGGCGCCTTAGGAGCTTATCGTTTGAGATCGGTCGGGAAGGGTTTTCCGGAGATCTGAGCTTTAGCTTTCTCTAAGCCGCCATCTTAACCGGAAGTCCACACCTTTTTTTGTTAAGCTTTCCTTTTGTAAGTTGCTTGACCTTTTAGGTACTAATTTCACCTTTATAGGTATTGAACACCCTTTTGTATTAGATCTAATAATAGACCTAGCTTAAGGTTCTAGCTTTACTATAAGTATGAGTTAGGGACTTTTCATTGTTCAATCAGGAGTTTGCAACTTTTTCTTCCCATAAGGCACTGTCTGAGTAGGGTGGAGTAATTTTAAAAGTTCTCAATACATTCCTGATCAAGTGTATCCATTGTGAATAATGGGGAATAGCTTAACCAAATCTTCTAAGTTACAGTCTGAGCAGTTTTAAGATTCACAATACCCCCTGATGATCATTGGGAGACTAGTCTCCCCATTGATAATTTAACATAATCATCTTGTAGTCCTAAACACTTCTAACTACAGAAGTATACAATATTCAATTTTCTAAGAGGAAATTATAGTAGGGAGGAATAGAAAAGGAAGAAAGCAAAACCAATGTTTTTTTAGGTGCATTGACAGAAAGCCAAATTAGGGGCAGTCCCCTTGGCATAAAAGTGTAAATTTACAAATAAATGTTCAATCAAACTTCATTTAAATCAACCACACCCAAAGTTCATTCTTGATCTTTGTGATGTAGTGTGGGTTTTCTGGCTTCTTTCTGTAATAGTTCATTCTCTGGATTTAGGAGTTAGCAAACTTCTTCCTTGATGATCTTTTCTCAAACAAAAAATCAAAATCTTGGATTTTTATATTAAAATACAGGCTATACAATAAGGATAATTGATACAAAACATTCCTGCCCCAAGATCTGTGAAATTCTTCCAATAATTATAGAAAATAGGTCTCCAGCTTAGAGAACAGAAAGTTTAGAAGGAATATCTTATGCTTCCAGATTACTTGAAGTCATTTCCTTATATTTGTAGGCAACTCAAGAAATTCTCCTCAAGCATTGTGAGCTTGTGTCCAGTTTGCCTCTAGATCTCAATCTAGTACTATCATGAGCCATCAATATCAGGAGATGACTCAAGCAAACACACTTATGGTTAGATGGGAAGACAAAATCCTCTAGATTCATTGAATAGACTTCTGACCAAAGGAAAAAATTGGAGGGGATCTAAGATTGGAGTTAAAACCAATTCCCCCAACTCTCATAGTGATTCCTTTTCAAGACCTTTAGGAAGAATATAAGACTTGCTCAACTTTCTGGAATTATTATTTATGAAGGACCTAGAAGGTCTGATAAAATCTTGAAGTCATTTGGAAAAGATTTCCTATTTAACACCATCTCACCTCAAATAGTTTTAAAAGATTCTTCAAATTAAATGTTCTAAGGTATATAATTAAAATAAATTTATTGGGTATCTTGCCACATTTAACATGGGATAGAGTTGGTTGAATCAATTAAACCTGCCCTCATCAGTCATTGGGGACAGTTCAGGAACTGTGAGAAAAGGAAGAGAATGATAAATACTTTTAGGGGTAAAAAACTAGCACTTGAAATGTATTTTACAAATATTATCTCATTTTACCCTCATAGCAACTCTGGAAGATAGATGTTATTATCATCATCATTTTATACATTAGGAAACTGAGGAAGGTTTGCTAAAGGTTATAGTGCTAGTTAATATCTGAGAATTAATTTTAATTCAGGTCTCCCTGAATTCAGGTGCAACATTCTCTACATTGTGCCACCTAACTGCTTCTGAAACAAGAGAGATCAAAATAAAAAAATATTTATATCACAGTATACGACTAACCACCTAGGAAGAAATAAGAAAATAGATGACTTTGGAAATTAGATAAAATTGAACTAAAGTAATGATATTGAAGTTATTGGGGACTTAAATTATTTAGACAACAATTAGAACTCTTTTTTTCTCATAGAAGCATAGAGGGTAATATTATTTGCTTACTTTCTGACAATTTAATTCTAAAAAAAATGAGTAACTCCTATGTAATATCTCCTTCTGATTGACAAGAAAATATTGGTTGAGCTAGAAATGAAGGTAGGAGACAATCACCTACTTTATCTTAGAATTTGTGTTAAAAAGAAGCAGAAATTAAATCATGACTTTATAAAGGACCTAAATGTTTTTTTAGGATAGCTTTCAAATGGTTAAGATATAGAGTAGGTAGTATACTAAGTGTAGTATACCAGGTTTATTAGCATCATGGAAGTATTATTGATGTATTGATATTGTATCCTATGTATTCATTTAACAGACTCATGATCATGTTACTTATTGATTATTGTATTGCCAAATCTTCAGTCCAAAGGACAAAAAGAATTCCTGAGCAGGACATTATTTGCCACAGGGTCCTAGCTCACAACTTCTTAGACCACATTCCTTTCCAAGTCATGTGTTTGATTAACCTCCTCCTCTTTTGATTCCGTGATTGTCAATTGAGCCAATGTTAAAGCCTATGCCATGTCACATGTTCATTAGTTACCTCCCACTCCACATTCCTAAACTCTCCAACAAAAGTTTGAGGGCACATGTGGAGATCCCTCTCAATGCCATCTGAGGAGCATGGCAACATGTAGCCCATATTTTTTAACTCCTTGTCTCTGAGTCTTTATTCTTGTCCTCTCTCTTTCTCTCCTCTATCCATTTTCCCTCAGTTTTCAATCTCCTTCTCAGGTGTCCACCCACGAGAATTTTAAGATGTAACTACTGGAGGTTACACTAAGGGACTCATATATTTTCTTGATTTCAACAATCAACTTGGTATACATATTTCCTAAACTTTTTTTATTTCTTCTCTCATATATTCAGATGGCCACTGGGCATTCCTACTTAACTCTTCCACCATAATATAAAACTCAGCACATATTAATTAAATTGGTCTATAATTTTATTTTTCTGTTTTTGATTGTTTTGGTTTAGGTATCAGCACCATATTTCTTTGGTAAACTCCTTCTTTACTTTTTTTTTTCAAATAATTTATTTAATATTGCAATTAATCTTTGAATCTTTCGTCGAATTCATTTGGGAAGTTCATTGAATTTCTGTTTCTATAATGCGTTCATTGACATATTCTATTTCCTCCTCTTTTAATGTAGGCAGCTAATTTTCTTGAGTATTGTTCCATTTCACTTCCATCATGAAATTTGTTTGTATAAAATTGAGCAAAATAGTTCCTAGTAATTGCATTAATCTTCATTGTTGTGTAAACATGGAATTTAGGAATTCCAAACTTGTGCCCTAGTGGAATCTGATGAACCCCAATTTTAGATTTAGCTTGTAGATTGAAGACCCCAAAGCTTGTCTTTGTTCCCATGGAATCTACCCTGAAGGGAAATGATAATCCTGGTTGAGTGAGATAAGCATATGCTAAGGACATTCTTTGTTTGAGGTAGAGTCCCCTATTGCATTAAAACCTTTCTCAGGAAGGTCAGACATGGGCATGAACCATCCTTTAGTAACTTTGTAAGCAGCCCCCTTCTCTTGCACCCTAGCTTCTAGCTTGATTGTATCTTCTCAGTGTAGTTTGAACACTCCCATTTTCCTTGTAGCCATAGTGATGTCAATCATCTTTCCCTGCCCCTGGCTTTCCCAAAGGGTATATAGGTTCCCCAAGTTCTTTTGTTCCTTGGAGTTGTCATCTAGCGTTGTGGTGCTCCCTAGGGATAACATCCCCAGAGTCCAGGGTTTGCACCCTGAAAAGGTTGTGGCACAGACTCTGAGTAAAGGGCCAAATTGGACTTATCCCTATCCTGATTAAAGACTTGGTTTTTTCTGACTATTTAATATTTCTGTGTTATCTTCAAGTTAACAGTTGATACATTCATCCTTAATCTTTTATGCTGGAGATTTGATTTTCTCTTTTGTGTTTTTAAAATTATATTAACCAATATTATAACCATTTTGTCAAATTTTTCCCATAAAACTAACTCCTAGATTTATTTATTTATTTAAAAGTTTTCTTACATATAATTTTGTTGGAATAATCTTTAATTTTAAGGATTTCTAATTTGGTGTTTTATTTGAGATTTTAAATTTTTTCTTTTGCTAGGTTTTTAAAAATTTCATTCTCAATCTACTGATCTTTTCCTTCTCCATTTTATAAACATAAGCATTCAGAGATATAAATTATTCTCTAATTACTGCTTTTGCTGTATTCCATAGATTTTAGTATATTGTGTCATTATTATTTGTTTTTATTTTGTGTTTCTATAGTCCCTTATTATATAAAAATTTTATTGAATTATGGTCTGAAAAAGATGCATTTAATTTTTCTGTTTTTCTGAATTTAACTATAATTTATT
The DNA here is from genome assembly GCF_027887165.1 of Monodelphis domestica. Classification (NCBI taxonomy): domain Eukaryota; kingdom Metazoa; phylum Chordata; class Mammalia; order Didelphimorphia; family Didelphidae; genus Monodelphis; species Monodelphis domestica. The sequence continues at coordinate 474,697,066 of NC_077228.1, forward strand.
TGTTTCTTAATATGTAGTCAATTTCTGTTAAGGTAATATGAAACATTGCTAAGAAAGTATAATATTTTCTGTTTCCATTGTATTTTCTCCATATAATTATCATATTTATATTATTTAATATTCTATTATCTTATTAACTTCTTTCTTTTTTGTTTAGATTTTTCTAGTTCTGAGACAGAAAAATTGAAGTTCCCTCCTGCCTCCACCCCCACTACTAGGCTTTTGGTATATATATCTCTATCTATAACTCCTTTAATTTGGTCTTTAAAAATTAGGATTCTATATAGTACATTTAGTGCATATGTTTAATATTAATAAGACTTTATTATCTATGGTACCTTTTAACATAATAAAGTTTCCATGTTCATCTTTTTTAATTATATCTATATAACTATAACTTTGTCAGAGATCATGATTGCCATCTCTACTTTATTTGTATTAGCTAAGACAGTATATTCTGCTCTAGCCATTTATTTTATTCTATGTGTGTAAGGGGTAAAAGTTATGGTTGGACTGAATATATTTTGAGTTGGTCGCCAGGGATTTAATTACTAAATCCCAAATGAATTATTCAAGTCAGAATGACTTTTATAGTACTTCATTTACAATAGAGAGAAGAAATTAAGAAAATGAGAGAGAGAGAGAGATAGCTGCTCCAGCCTGGTCTGAACCATGTAGGAATTCAATGGTCCCAGCAAGGGGGGAGGGGCAGAGGATTAAATTCATCAAGTCTTCCTCCTACATGATGAGGGGTCTCTCCAGAGGCTGGTGCCTCCAGAAAGACAAGGAAAGGGAGTCAGTTTTTTTTACTCAACACATGGAAGTCCAAGGAGAAGCAGTCTGAGATCTCAAGCCCAAGCTCCTCCATGGTCAACTTCCATGATAATGTCCTCCTCACAGGAAGTGACTGCGAAATATAAAGGCAGTTCTTTGTGTCACTTCCTGCACCTTATATGTACCAATGGTGGCTTAAACTTGGTTTTGGCCTACCCAGGGGGGCAGTCAGATGTTTCTGATTTGTCATTTGTTAGCACATGTGGGTCATAGACCTTCCTCCCCCACACTTAATCCTTAAGTGGGGATGTATACCTTCCTGGTAACTAAAATTATAAAGAATAAATAAGGTGGAGTAAATTTCAATTTCACATGTATCTCTCATATTTAAGTGCATTTCTTATAAAAAAAACATTGTTGGGTTTAGGGTTTTTTTTTTTCTTTTCTGCTAATCATTTCCATTTTATGGTGAATTTATCCCATTCACATTGAAAGTCATAATTATTAATTGTGCATGTCCCTTCATTCTGTTCTTCCTCACTGTTTCCCCTCTCTTTTTCTTGTATTATGCCTTCTCTGATTCAAAATTTCTTTTGCATACTACATCTCCAATTCTCACTCTTTTTTAGAACCCTTCACTTATTCTCTCCCTTTGCCTTTACTACTTCTAAATTACTCCATGCTTCTAAAGGTCCCCCTCCCTTGTGCCTTCCTCTTAGTGTCTAATTATTCTATCTGCCTCTCCAAAAATTTGTTCCTCATCCCCTAAGCACTACCCCTCTATTTCTTCATATGATCTCAATTCTTAGAAATTCCTCCCTTTTCTTGTCTTGAGATAATTTCCCTTCTCCCCTTACCTTCCAAGCTATTTATTGATATATACTGCCTTCCAGGTATCCCTACTTTTTCCTGTCCTCTTGCCCTCTTTTCTTTTAATCTGCCCTTCCTTCTCTGAGTCCCTTAACCTATTAAGAAGATTTTTAGTTTGTATCATTCTATCCCCTTTCCTTCCTGTTTCTTTGTTTGTTAAGAGGACTTTTACCCTTTCAGTTGTATATTTGTTCCCTTTTTTACCCAGATCTGATGAGAATAGTATTCTAGTACTACCAGCCCTTCAACTCTTCTTCCCTTATCTGTGACAATTCTTATACTCATACCTATTTTGTATGAGATAATTGTTTTATTTTACCTCTTCCTATTATATTTTGTTATTTTTTAGCTAATTCCATTATATTCAACTTCAACTCAAATATTCTGATTATATATGCTCTTTTGAACTATACAGTAATGATGTCATTTTCTCACATAAGATGTAAATGATTTGACCTTTTGAATCTCTTATAATTGGTCATTCAAGTTTACCTTCTTAAAAAGATCACATTTTCTACTGAGCTTTGAGTTTTTTTTCCCAAGAATAGTTAAAATTCCTTCAAGTTAGTAAGTATCCATTTTTCCCTTGTGTAATTTTGCTCAGCTTTACTGGGTATGTTATTTTTTTTATTGTAAACCCAGTTCCTTTGTTCTTTGAAATATTGTGTTCATTTGTTCTTTAAAGCTACTAAGTCATTTTAGTTTGACTGCAGTGCCATAGTATTTATTTTTTTCCTTGTTGGTTATAGTATTTTCTCCTTAACCTGGGAGCTTTGGAACTTAGCAATGATGTTCCTGTGCATCTTGGGGTCTCTTTGCAGTGGTGATTGGCAAGTTCTTTTCATTTCTATTATGCCCTCTAGCTTTAAATTTTCTCTGAAGTTTTAGGCTTTCTTAGAGTATTGTGTCTAACTTTTTATTATAACTTTATGGAACTCTGGCAATTATTATATTGTCTCTTCTTAATCTATTTTCCAGGTGAGTTGTTTTTGTAATAAGCTGTTTCATATTCTTTTCTATTATTCCATTCTTTTGCTTTTGCTTTGTCATGTCTTGTTGTCTTAGGAAGCCATTACTTTCCCCTTGTCAAATTCTAGTTCTTAATGAATTATTGTCTCCTGTATGTTTCTAGATATCTTTTTTTTTAATTTGGATGATCTTTCTTTCATAATTTTCAATTTTCTTGCATTGCTTTTCTTTTTTCTAATTCTCACCCAACATCTCTACTTTGAATTTTGAGATCATATTAAAGTTCTTCCAAAAATATTTTTTTGAGCTTGTGACCATTTAACATTTTTCTTTACAGTTTGAGAAGTAGGTGTTTTAACTTCATTGTCCTCTAAATTTGAACCTAGGACTTCTGAGTTTCCAGAACAGCTACCAATATTTGTATTCTTTGTCTTTTGATTATTCATTAAAAAAAACTGAACAATTTCACAATCAGACCAATAGGCACAATTTTTAGTTTTATGCTAATGTCCCAGGGTTACCATAGTATAGAAGGTAGAGTCTCAGCTGTCAATATTTTTTTATGTTTGCTATTTCTTGGACTCTATGTAGTTTTTAAAATTTCTGTAAACCAGGGTCAGGTGTATTTAAGTGTTAGTGGTAAAACTTATGGTTGGACTGAAAATATTTTTAGTTGGTCACCAGGGATTTAAATTCTAAATCACTGTGAAATATTCAAGTCAGAACAATAGAGTGAAGATATTAAGGAAGAAAGAAAGAGAGGAAAAAGAGAGCGATACCAAGCAGGAGTTTAGAGGCCCCAGCAAGGGGGTGGTACAGAGGATTAAATCTGGCACAGCTTCAAGCCACAAGGCCTCCTCCAAGATGAGGGGCCTCCTCAGAGGCTAGTGTCTCCCTAAAGCCAAGGGAAAGGGAATCCCAAGAGATGGGACTCTTGTAATAGAAATACATAATCAGTGGAACTATATTTCTAGTTTCAAGAACTAGGATACTCTGGCTGTGACTAAAGAGATACTAGGTAAACCTTGTGAGTGCCTACTTGTTATGGAGGTAGAAATACTTCTGAGAGATAGGGAGATGCTATTAGAGGGGGTACTCTGGGGTTGCCCATTGGGAAATGTCAGTCCTGTCACAACTGTGACACAAAAGTCTGTCAAGGAGATGAAGAACAACTGTTTAAACTTTTTTCTTTCTTCAAATTCAAATCTCACATATACAATCAGTTCTTCAGATTCAAATACCACCATCAGCCATACAAAACCTTCTTCTTGCCTCCTCTCTCCAAAACCAAGAGCCTTCAGCCTAGGACAGAAGCTAACATGGATCCTGTACAAAGCTTCTTCCCCCTTCTGCCTGGCTTGCCTCCAACTGACTTTCCTGGGAACATTCCATTTGGAATCTTTACCTTGATTGACAGATGAGGTCCCCAGCTTTCTGTCTTGCATGAATGAAGTTCTCTCTTACTTCATGCCTCTTCCACACTCTTTAGAGATTTGTGCCTACAGAAAAACCAAGGAAAGGAGAGTAAGCCTTATCACTCACCATGGGATAGTCTATGGGATGCAATCTGAGGTCTCAGGCTCTCAAGCTCCTCCATAGTTAAGTTCCACCTCCAAGTCCCACTCACAGAAAGTGACGTGAAATATAAAGGCAGTTCTTTACATCACTTCTTGTTTCTCACAGGTACCAATGGTGGCTTAAACTTGGCTCTGGACTGCCCAGGGGGGTCGGTCAGTTGTTTCTGATTTGTCACTTGCTAGCACAGGTGGGTCATAGGCCTTCCTCTCCTACCCTTAATTCTTAAGTGGGGGTGTATACATTCCTGGTTGCTAAAATTCTAAAGACTAAGCACGGTGGACTAAATCTAAAATTCACATAAACCACAGTGCATGATTAACTTTAAGAGCTCTAATTAGAGTACCCTGACAGTTTTGTCACTACAAGCAGACAACTCATCTCCCACCTGTGATAGTACTTAGGTACTCCATAGCCAACAGAGAGAGTCCTAGCCCCTCTGCCCTCACTAGTTTGTATTCCCTACTCACTTTTCCTCTCCCATTTCCTCATCCTGGATTAGCATAGGTGTCTGGTCAGTGTGCTTGGGCCCTGAAAGGTCCTTTCCATGTAGTGGACAATTCCTTCCTCTGGGTTGTTAAATTTAATTGTGGTTGGACTCTGAATATTTATATAGGTGGTCACCAAGGATTAAATTTCTAAATACCAAAATAAATTACTAAAGTAAATGGAATTTATGGTAGCTTATTTACAATAGAGGGAAGATATTAAGGAAGAGAGAAAAGGGGAGACAGAGAGAGAGAGAGAGAGAGAGAGAGAGAGAGAGAGAGAGAGAGAGAGAGAGAGAGAGAGAGAGACAGAGAGAGAGAGAGAGAGAGAGCCCTTTGGCTTCCATTGATACCAGTTAGAAATTCTAAGTCCTAGCCAGGGAAAAAGAGCCTCAAGGTGATGGGCCTTTCCTGGAGGCTTCACACCTCCAGAAAAGCAGGGTCACTAAGTCAGCCTTTCACTCACCAATGGTAACTGTCTAAAGAAAACGCAGTCTGAGGTCTCCTGCATGAGTTCCTTCAAGGTCGAGTTCCTCTTCTAGTCTTTCCTCAAGTGTCTGTCCTCCAGTCTTTACTCCGAGTAAGAGTTCTTCCATCCAACTCAAATCTCCAATCAAATATCTTCTTCTTCTGGTCCTTTTTTTAAAGATCGTTTTCTCTTGTGTCGCCTCTCCTAAATTTCACATCTACCAATCACAGCAGATGTTCTGCTATAGGACTGCCCAGAAGACAATTAGTAGATTCTAATTTCAACCTAAATTCAATCGTCACAGGGTGAATTAGCTTCTCTGGGGCAGAGGGTGTTGCCCATACATCTGCTTCCAAGATTTGCTGTCTGTTGACTCCACCAGTATCTGCAAATGGTATGTAAGCTTCCAGGTTCGACAAAGTGAGCCTATAGGTCCTTTTCTCAGGGGGTGGCATTTTTTTGATTTTATGGTGTTTTCTACAGGGTGAGCAATCAATGCCCAGTTGTGAATGAGTGGGGATCTCTGGAGCAGTTCAGACTGCAGCTAGCACAACTGCTCACAAGGCTTTCTGTTTATTGACTCCACACATATTTGCCATTGCAGTTTAAGCTCACTAGTTCAGCAAACAAAGTTAGGATGCCAGTCCTGCCCCTGGTCTTTCCTAGGGTGTTTGTGCTATTTGGTGAGAATCTGACCAGAGAAGTCAGAAACATTCTTCCCTAGATGCTTCTGCTGTTCTCCTTCACTTCTGACTCTGATGTGTTTTTTAGCTTTTAGCATTGATTTTGTGGATTTTTAAAAATTGTTTGTGGGGTTGGGTTTGGACTATGAGGATCTACTCTAATTATTAAGAAGGTTTGTTTCTTTACTAGATTCTTTCCTTGTGACCTTCCTTTGGAAGAACACATATGGAACATGATGTTTAGTTCAGTTTAAGATGAAAATGACAAAATATATCTGGTGGAATATAGATAGGAAGCTAAAATGAACTAGAGGGAAAAAATGTCTCCAGAAAAATAATTGAGTGAAGAATTTTTTCACCAAATAAAATGGAAGGCTCCAGAAGTGGATACCAATGGATAAGAAGAGACAGATTTAGGCTTAATAAAAGGAAAGTTCTCTCCAAAATTTGTACTATAAAAAACTGGAATAATCTAATTGAAGCATGAGATTGTCAGAATGCTATCATTGGAAGTGTTAGTGATATGACTGTATAAAGATTAACTAAGAATTCTGTAGAAAAGGATCCACATTTGATGCAATAATTGCATTCGATGATACCTGAGGTCATTTCCAACTCTAAAACAGAAATTCTGATGTTATTTGTCACTACAAACTTTCCAACCAATGTTACAATTAGATTAGTTTGTAGGCTCTTTCTTACTATAATTAGTAAATCAAATATTACCTTCCAAATTATTTCCCATAGGTATGCTGATGTGCAATAAAGATTGCTATGGGGCAGAAAATGACACTTATTTTAAAAACAATGATTCATTCAAAGAAGCTAGTAATGAGAAAGCAATAAGGAAAATGATGATTTCTACAGAAGTGAAAATGAATGGACAATTAGCTTAATATTACTTTTCATGTTCAATGATTACCCAATAATGATATTGGCAAAATGGTTATGACATATTATATTGGACCAATGCAAAGGGCAAAGGCAGGAAGGGAGAAAAATGATACTATCTCTTTTTTCTGGGAAGAAATATGCTTGCCTGTGACATGAAATTAAACCCTATTTAAATTGTTATATTTTCCCAATCATAATAATTTTATTTCACTCTAGATTTTAATTACATTTGGAATTCAATTTTTGTCATGTAAAACTAAGAGACTATATATGGTAACCAAAGAAAGTAAATTATCTTTTGAAAATAGCACTATTTCTTGGGAAAAATAAAAAAATATTTTTCTGAAGAAATATGATGTATTTTTTACTTATGGTGACATAACATAAAGATTATACAACAAAGAATAAAATACTATTAATTTTATATTCATTTCCTAGCCATATGTGAAGCTAAATATATTAATATGAATGAACTTATATATTCATATTCATATGAAACTATATTATTATGTGTTTATAACAAGAAGGTCTCATGTTCATTAAAATTAGAAATAAACTAAATTATTTTGTGTTATCACGAGCTTATATTATCCAAGAGAGACATCTAAAGTACAATTTCAGTGAACTAAGACTACATTTTCTTCTTTTTTTTTGTAAACATACAATTGTTTTTCCTAAATAGAAATGATGTATTTGTGAAGAGCAGATTTAATTTTTAACGCCTCATTAATGAAGTCTAGAAATGACTCAGACAGCAAAAAAAATGTTTATCATAAATGAATACAGAGACCCTTAAAATATCAAAGTAACATTTGGCATAACTACCAAAATACCCAAATATGCATTGACATCATTGCTTTACTTTTAGGAGTAATGCCACAACATTAGCCAGTCAGTATTTCCATTTCCATTTGAACAGATTGTGTTATCTCATAGTGGAAAGAGCATTGGATTTGGATTTAAAAGTTCTAGATTTAAATTTTAGCTATTCTTTTCAATATATAGCAAACACAGTTAAGAAGCAAATGTCTAAAGTTATTTAGCACACTTTTCTAGTTTTACTGCTTATTCCTACATCTTATACTGTCTCCATTCTAGTCAGACTGGCCTGCTATTGTTGCCTGCAGATGGTATCACATTTTCTTCCTTTTGTACATATGATCCCCAATGTCTGGCATGCACTCTCTCCCCACATGTATCAGAAGTATTCTTTTCTTGGGCAATAGTTCTTCCTTTGGCATCCAGGAAATTGCTCTTGCTTCTCTTCTTGTTTGAATTGTATTCATTGACCTTTGCTGAATTCTCCTCCTCCTCCTATTTACTCATTGTGGGAATTACTCAAGACTGGCCAAGCTCATCTTTCTTTTCCATGCTCTCTCAGTTGGTGTCATCATTTCCTATGGATTTAATTTTTCATCTCCTAAGCAAATTACACTCATATCTACATATATCAAGCCCTAATATCTCCAGCACTTATTGTACATTACCTGTATCTACAGGGCATTTTTACACTATTTTATTAGAATTACACACACACACACACACACACACACATACTTTCACAATCAGTATATTTTTCCAAAATTTAACTTCTCTGGAACTGCCCCCTCTTTTATGTTGAGGATGTCACCATCTTCCAGGCCCCTAGGTTAAATCTTTTACACAATCCTTGACTCTTTTCTCCCCTGTAAGACTTGTTTCCAGTAAGTTGTCAAGTCTTTCCTTTCTGTCTACCACTACAGAAGCTCTAAAATAAAGATATCGCATTTGACCCTTTTTCTAATCACAAATTATCAGATGAGTTCAGGCATTCAATACCTCTGACTTATATTATCACATCTGCCTCCTAATTAACCTCTCTTTTTTTTTTCTAATCTCCTTCTGCACCAAAGTATCTCCCATAATCTGCCATTGCTTCTGGGATAAATATATAAAATATTCACACTAGCATTTAATCTCTCCTTGATATGCCTCTTACACATACTTTCTCGGGCTTATTTTATAATCTTAGCCTGTAGTATCTCTTCCAGCTAAATTGTCTTTCTTTTTTATATAAGACTTTTATATAAGACAGTTTCTCATGGCTTCACAGTGACACGTTATCTCAACCCCAACAGGTTTGGAATGAGGTACTTTCATTACACCACCAAAATTTTTTATGCCTTTTCCAAACTGATGGCTCCTCTCCTCAATTGAGAAATTTTTCTCATATTTTCCAAAAAAACCCCTACAAAATTACAAACAAAAAAGCAACAAAAAAACAGTTGAGACCATTTTAAATGAACTCCTTTTTCTCCCCTCTTCTCTATGTTAAATCACTCATAAGACTTCTACAAACTAAAGCATCCTTCACTCCATTGTATCTGATTGACAGATTCTCCTTCAGTAGTTTGTACCCTGTCATTCTCTCTTCTTTACTTATTTTCAATCTCTCCCTGTGTACTGTGTCATTCTCTGTTTCATAAAAATATGTCCATGTATTGGCCATTCTCAAAAACCCCTCACTTTATCCTTTCCATTGTTTTGTTTAACATATGAGACCGGCCATAGATTTTATTATTTTAGTAATTAGAAAGGAAAGGAAAAACCTCCATTTTGCTATTTATTCTGTACATAGTTTATTTATATAAATTTGTTTGTCACCCAGTTAGATTGTAAACTCCTTGAGAACAGGTACTACCTTTTCCATCTTTTTGTAGCCACATTTCTTAGCACAGTGCCTGGCTTACTAAATATTTATTTATTGGTTGGCTGATTCACTGTTGTAAAAATGAATTTCAATTTTTTTTCAAATTCACATGCATCTTCCCATCCAAGGAAAGTCTTTCTTAATTTCACAATTTACTATCATTCTCTCATGAAAAAGTTTGCATGACAAAAAACAAAATGGTAGAGACTGAACAGAATTTGAAAAAGTTAAGAGGAGGGGGAAAGAATACACAGAAGAACTCAATACCACCAATAACCACAATGGTATAGTTACTGATCAAGAACCAGATATCATAGAAAATGAAATCAAGTGTGTGGACCTTAGGAAGCATTGCTTCTACAATAAGGCTGGGGTACGGGGTTATGACATTTCTGGCTGAGCTATTTAAAATCCTAAATGATGATGCTGTTAAAGCATTGTACTCAATACACTAGGAAATTTGGAAAACTCAAGAGTAGTCACTAACTTGGAAAATATAAGTTTATGTCATAATCTTAAGGAAGGGCAATGCCAAAGAATATTCAAATTATTAATCAAGTACACTCATTTCACATGTCAAAAGAGGTAAGCTTAAAATTCTCCAATCTTCAACAATATGTGACCTGAGAATAACCAGAAGAACAGGCTAGTTTCTGAAGAAGTAATAGAACTAAGAATCCCATAACTAGCCTTTTCTGGACTTTGGAAAAAGGAAGGGAATTCTAGAGGAAAAAATATACTCCTTCATTGACTATACTAAAGTCTTTGGTTGTGTGGATCCCAACAAAATATAGGAAGACCTCAAAGAGATGGAATTATCTGATCATCTTACTTGTTTCCTGAGGAACCTTTCTACAAGCTAAGAAGTAATAGTACCAAACATGTAATCACTGATTTGTTTAATACTGGAAAAGGAATATGACAAAACTGCATATTGTCACCTTATTTATTTAAATGATATGCAGGCTACAATATGAGAAATGCCAGACTTAATGATCCAGAAGCCAGATATGCAGACAATAATATCTTAATGGAAGAAAGGGGAGAAGAATTAAGAAGCCACTGGATGAGGAAGAAAGAAGAGAATGTAAAAGCTAGTCTGAAACAACACAAAAGCAAATAAAAATTACCTAAGTTCCTGCCATCTGATTCTATCATTACTGTTGTAATCATTAAAATGGTTAGGCCATAAACTGTAGTGATTAAAATAGTGGAAGATATAAATTGTAGTAGAAGGAACAATTGGTTGTTTTGACTGAGAAATGAGTTCTTCAAGGAGAATATTATATTTTATCTTTATATGTCTTTATATTATATGTCTTTTTTATATTTATTTTTAATATATTTATATTTTATATTATATTTTTATATATCTTTATATTATATATAATTATGCAATATTATATATAATATATATTTTATATATTTATATTTGTTATATTTTTTATATTTATATGTCTTTATATTATATATAATTATCCAATATTATAATTACAATAATCAAAAACTCAGGGGAAAGTAGTATGTCAACTAGATTTTGCCATAAGTTCCATGGGATGAGCCCTTTCAGAGAGACAAGAAATTCTGTATTTATAAGATTGGTCATGGAGCTAATGAGCCAGTTGTTAAGTAAGTTGCAGACCAATGCTTGTACTAAGAAAAGAACAAAGTATCTACTGAAATGCCAGTTGTTAACTAAGTTCTCCCATCTACCAACCACAGTAGATGTTTTTCAAAGGACAGATCATTCTTAGTTCACACCTAAGAAGGTGTAAATTTTTGAGTAATTCACACCAGGAAAGCTCTGAGTAAGTTTCTCAGATCTTTGTTCCTTGTAAATTCACAAGTTGCCTGACCTTTATAGGTACTTAGCTTAAGAACTTTTTGCCTTATTATAAGTATGTGTTTAAGTACTTTTCATTGTTCAGAAAAGAGTTTACAACTTTATCTTCCCCTAGGGCAGACTTAAGTAGGTGAAGTAGAGTTCTCACATTCCTGATCTAAGTAGAGTTCACTGCCCAAATGGGGAATGGTCTTAATCCAATCTTATGAAGTAGGGTCTGGGAATTTTTAAGTTTCACACTGTAAGGGGAAATTTTAGGGTTGTGACTTAATCTAATTTAATGAATTAAATCTAATCTAATTGGTCACCAGGGAAGGAATCCCAAATAAAAAACTCAAGTCAGTTTGGAAATTTTATGGTAGTTTAATTAATATAGAGGGACGAAATTAAGGAGAAGAGAGAGGGAAAGGGTATAGAATTCCTCTCACCTCTCCTGTGTCAGAGGAAGTTCAAAGACCTCTGTCATGAGGTCTTTTCAGAAGATTAGAGGCTTTCCTAAGAGGATAGTGTTTTGGAAGGTAAAGGAAGAAGAGAATCAGCCTAAACTCTGAGAGAGCTCAGAGAAGATGCCTCATCTGAAATAGGCTACTAAGCTTCCCCAGTAGTGTATCAAGGACTCTCACTGCCAAACCCGGACAATAACTGCCACCACGACAAGATGCCAAGACGCTCAGCAATCTCTCTGTTAACCTCTCTGCAAAAATAGAGAGGAAGTGACTTCAAATATTTAGACCATTTTTACATTACTTTCCTGTGTCTCACATGTACCAATGGTAGCTTAAGCTTGACGTAGGACAGCCCAGGGGTCTGTCAGTTGTTTCTGATTTGTCATTTGCTAGCACATATATGTCACAGGCCATCCTTCTCAATACTTAATCCTTAAGTAGGGGTGTAGACATTCCTGTTTTGTTAGACAAAGCAGGGTGGAGTAAATCTAAAATTCACTTTTCCTAGTTTAAAGAAGTGAAAATAATTGCAGATATTATATTCTTCAGCTCAAAAATCATTGCTGACAGCCATGGCAGTGATGAAAAGGCAATTTCTTTAATTCAAATTTGCAATATTTTTAACATTTTAGAAAATGAGGATCTATTTTCCTTTATGGAAATTATCTCATGTCAGTTGGCTAACTAGAGGTTTCCTCTTCACTATTATATTTTATTTTTTAGCACCAAATTCACATCCACCAAATATAATCCAGAGAATATATTCCATAATTCGCATGCAGGCAAAATTCCTATTGATTTAATTCAGAGCTATGTTCTGTGTTAAGATGCCAGAATCAGGCTAATAAAAAGTAAATAGTGAGAAGCAAGTGATAGTTAATACATGTCTTTTTCATCACTTTCTCTTAACTCCATTAAGATAATCAGACAGGTTTTACTGATCCAAATATTTACATTGCTACTTGAGAGTGAATTTGTAATCTACTGATTAAAAGTTTCAGCCCCCAACTTTCTCCCATCAAAAAGTGTTACAGTATTATTATGATAACATAAGATTTCAAAGATAGTAAATACTTTCTGTATAAGATTCCTATAAATTTAGAAGCAATGAATATAGGCAGAGTGATATCATTATTTTTCTTTTCATAACTGCAAAAATAATTTTTCACAGCTATTTTGAATAACCCTTGGGAGGCGTGAAAGTTTTGGAACTAAAATAAACACTCAAAATGGGTTCTTATTTCCCAGCTGCATGCACACACAATGAGGGTAAGCCTGTTAAAAGTGCATATTTCTTGGCCCTCTTTTACTTTGTCTTTTTTTTTTTCCTTTTGCAGAAAGAGAAAAAATAGATATTTATTTCAGAAGAAGAAAAATGTCTAGATATTTTTTGTTAGGGCTTTTCAATCTCATAGAATACAAGAACAACCAACCTTGACATAATCTCTATAAATGAAGTTATGATGCTAAGAAAATGTAATTATTGGCTTAGAAATGTTGAAAAAAGGAAAATTCTCTATATGTGGTACTTGAATACACTAAATCTATGCCACACTACTACAGAATGTCTGATCTTGCTCTTCTTTCACTTCTTTTTCCTCTTATATATTGCCCTTATCTTGGCCAAACTGTATTGACCTTCTAGGCTTTAGTTTTAGAGATATAATCCAGGACCTGTACCTCTCATCAAAATATCTGCTCTTGAGAAATTAAACTTAGACTCATTCAATCGTTGTTTTATTTTTCTTTCTCATTATACTTTCCCCTATAAGTAGCAAATACAAATATATAAGTACTGTCACCCAGCTTTAATTTCTATAATAAATAGAGAAAAATGATCCATTAATAAACCAATTCACAAATATTTGGTAACAGTCTAATCTGTCTTAGGTATTGTGATAGTCACTGGAGATACAAAGAGAAATAAAGTGTTCTAGTCTTTAAGGAGTTTGTATTCTTTCAGTAGAAACATCTGTTCCTATAAGAACACACAAATTATATACTGAATGAATACAATTTGACAAATGAACTTTATCTCCAGCCCCTAGAATGGTGTCTGGAATTTATAAGTTTTTAATAAATTCTTGCTTTTTGATTAATTGAAACCTTGGGAGAAAAGTCAATGAACTTCTAATTTAATATAATAGTGTCTCAATATATTAACAAGTAGGTAAGTATAGAAGGTTGTATAACAGGGAACCAAAGATCTCTGTATATATGGGGGTGGATGGGATAATCAGGAGTACACCTGAGGAATCAGAGTGCTAATCCTCTTGGTTCAGTCCTCAGAAAACAAAGCAGAAGTTTTCATTGCTATACCTTGTGAATTAAAATATCCTGTATGACTAATGGAATGTATGGGGTGCTCAGGGAGGGGTAATATCTCTGGTATGGAGGGCTTGTCGTGCCCTTCTAGGGCAGCTCTCCAGCCTCTGATCCTCACCTGACGCCCAGCTCTCACTTGTGGCTCCCAGTAGCTGCTAGCATGCGGCAGTGGCCACACCCTGGGCAACGGCTTCGACAGGCCGGCTAAACCTTGTGAGGGTAGCCATCGGGTTGATGTCGACCCCTGGTGAACTAGGGCTTTGTTCACCCAGGATGTGAAGACTGCTTCGGTGGAACAGGCGGAAGAAACCAAGAAGAAGGTTCAACGGCTGAGATGGCGATGCAGCAAAGCACTGTGGAGTGCTTAGGGTGTGTTGGAGCACAAAAGACAACACGGCCATCCAATGCAGCTGAGGAAGTCTCCAGGTGTAATGACATTTTGTGCCAATGGACCCAGGCTTCCAATGCCGAGAGAGTGGGACTGTCTCTGTGCATCAACTTTTCAACTTAAATCTTCATGCACAGGTGTCTGTGCATAAAAACACACAAAGACAATCATCATCCTCTGTTAGAGAGACAACCAACATATGACTAGTAAATAGGATGAGGGCTTGTACTAGAGATCCATCTCAACTAATCCCCCCAAAGAAAAATAAGGTGGGAAATAAGAGTGGAATCCAAACTTGAAAAATTTCAAGAAATTATCAACTTCATCATATTGACACAGCTGCCATAGAGAAAATATTTAAGGTATTGAAAGAGGAAGTATGGTGTAGAGAAAGAGTTGTCACTATAGAGTCAGAATCCTGAATGGACTCTCTCTCTCTCTGTGTCTCTGTCTCTGTCTCTGTCTCTGTCTCTCTCTGTCTCTGTCTCTCTCTCTCTCTCTCTCTCTCTCTCTCTCTCTGTCTCTCTCTCTCTCTCTGTCTCTCTCTCTCTCTCTCTTTCTCTGTGTGTGTGTGTGTGTGTGTGTCTCTCTGTCTCTCTTCCCCTCCCCCTCTCTTTCTGTCTGTCTGTCGCTCCTTTGTTCTCTCTCTCCTTCTCTCCACTCCTCTCCCTCCATTTTCTGGCTTCCTTCAAGTATTATCCAAAATCTTCTTTAGTGCTTTTGCTTTCTCTTTGTTAATTGTCTCCAATTTAGCCTGCACACATCTTGTTGGTACACTCTTTTTGCATGTTGCTTTCCCCATTACACTGTGAGCTTTTTGAAAGCAAGATACGCCTTTTTATGTCCTTTGTATCTCTGACCCTTAGTCAAGTGCCTAGCACATTCCAGGTTTTAATAAATGCTATTGATTTGATATGAGAGGACCTGTGTTTGAATCTAATCTCTTTCAATATGTATATGATATTTAAAAAGTCATTTATACCCTCTGAATCCCAGTTCCTCATCTATTTACTAAGGAAGTCAAAGTAGAGAAACCTAAAGACAGAATATTGAGGAAACAGAATTCAGCTGCACAAAGGGATAGACTAAATAGTTTTAGAGTTCTCCCTTAGCTCTGAATCTATGCTTTATTTTTAAACTATGAAGTAGACATTTTTTTTTCCCTGTGGCCTATGGTTGGAGCTGTATTCTTCCATTTAGAACATGCATACCCTGAACCATAGAGAACATCAGGTAAATGACTGGACTCAGTTTTTGTTTTGGAATCATGAAACAAACTTGATTAATAAATTTATATAGCATGGACCAAAAGATGATTGCATAAATGCTTTGGTGTTGCCTCAATGTACTATGTATTTTGAATTTGATATCTACACACACACACATCAATAGACAGCTGGATCTCAGCTTTTTCTCTTTTCATCTGTTTACCCTCTAGTAAAGATGATAATGATCAGTGAAGTGGCCACAAGGCAGGCTTTAGGAGGAAAATAATGAAGAAGTGAGCCTTTTTGGAAAGCAATCCCTTAATGATTGAAAATTGGCCATGTCTGTTTATTTTAGTAAAAAATAAACAGAACGGAGATTGAAGTTGAACATACTCATGAATGAACTAATTGACAGTGACTTACTAAAACATTCCATTTTGTTCCTCAGATTCCTAGTTTATATAAAGATGGAAATCATAGAATTTCATAACTGAATGAGAAATCAGAGGACATATATTGCAACCTGTATTTGTAAACATAACCCCTCTATTACATCCCTAGGAAGTGGTTATCTGACCCTGTCAGAAGATCTCCAATATAATGGAAAGCTCAACATCCTATAATAACCTATTCTACTTTTGAATAATTTCATGTTGAAGGATGGTTTTTATCTCATATTTAATTGAAGTCTATTCCCCAGGAATTATTACTCTTTGGCTCCTAAGCCTTCAACTCAAATCAGTAAGAACAGATTTCTCTGACACATTATATATGTACCAGATTTGTATTATTTATTACTAGTGTGATTTTGGGCATATTGATTAACATATATCAGTATCTATTTCAATTTCTGTAAAATGAGAGCTTTGATCTAGACATTTTATGGTCCCTTTCATCTCAAAATTGTGATCCTCTAATATTTTCAAATACTTGAAGATAGTGATAATAATACTCCTTAAAATCTTTCATTCTCAATGCAAAGTTATATCCAATTCTTAAAATTATTTTCTTTTACCTTAATTTTAATTTTTCTCAGAATTTTTTGGACATACAAAAAATTATTTTGGTCAAACATGACTTGTTTTTGAAGACATGAAGATGTATTTTTAGCAATAAGTATTTTACTTTTTAAATTCCCCCAAATTCTCTTAATAGACAATGCTGTAATTTTGTCAGCCATGAACCACCTAAGGAGACAGAGAAATAATAGGTAAAGAGGAAGATAACCAAGAGACATTAATATCTTGAAAGAAGGGAAGAGAGAATATCCAAGACAAGAGGGTGGTCAACAGAGTTAAATATAGTAAAGAAGTCAAAAAGGATGAGGATTTTTAAAAGACTATCATATTTAGCAACTAAGAAAGTATCAATTAATCTATAGGACACTTTGATCTATATTATCAGTTGCAAAGTGGTTGTTCCCCTTTACCACCACATCATTCTACCTAACATCCAATTTAAAAATATATTCTTGAAGTTGAAGGTGGAAATAGTAAAACTATACTAGTGGGAGACCTGAACTTACCACTATCAAATTTAGATAAATCGAATTAAAAAATAATAAAGAGATAAGAGATGTGAATGAAGTCTTAGAAAAAATAGAGTTAATAGATATATGGAGAAAAATGAATAAGGACAAAAAGGAATACACCTTCTTTTCAGTAGCACATGGCACATTCACAATGACTGACCATGTACTAGGGCATGAAAACATGGCAAACAAATGCAGAAAAGCAAAAATAATAAATGCAACCTTTTCAGATCATAATGTAATAAAATAATAATCAGTAAGGGTACATGGAGAGCCAATTCAAAAATTAATTGGAAATTAAATAATATGATTCTCCAAAATCAGTTAGAGAACAAATCATAGAAACAATTAATAATTTCATTGAATAAAATGACAATTATGAGACATCCTTTCAAAACCTATAGGATGTATCCAAAGCAGTACTCATGGAGAAATTTAAATCCTTGAGTTCCTATATTAACAAATTAAGGAGGGCAGAGGTCAATTAATTGACCATGAAAATCAAAAAAACTTGAAAATGAACAAATTAAAAATCTCCAGATGAAAACCAAATTATAGATCCTAAAAATTAAGGGAGAAATTAATAAAATTGAAAGTGAAAGAACTATTGAACTAATAAATAAGACTAGAAGCTGTTATTTTGAAAAAAACAAATAAAATAGACAAAATACTGGTCAATCTAATAAAAAAAAGGATAGAAGAAAACCAAATTAACAGTGTCATAGATGAAAAGGTAGACCTCAACTCCAATGAAGAGGAAATTAAGGCAATCATTAAAAACTATTTTGCTCATTTATATGGCAACAAATATGGCAATCTAGGTGATACGATGAATATTTACAAAAATATATATTGCCTAGACTAACAGAAGAAGAAATAGAATTCTTATATAATCCCATATCAGAAAAAGAAATTGAACAAGCCATCAAAGAACTCCCTAAGAAAAAATCCCTAGGGCCTGATGGATTCACAAGTGAATTCTATCAAACATTCAAAGAACAACTAATCCCAATATAATACAAACTATTTGACAGAATAAGCAAAGAAGGAGTTCTACCAAATTCTTTTTATTACACAAAAATGGTATTGATTCCAGAGCCAGGCAGGTCAAAAACAGAGAAAGAAAACTATAGACCAATCTCCCTAATGAATATAGATGCAAAAATCTTAAATAGGATACTAGCAAAAAGACTCCAGCAAGTGATCAGAAGGGTCATCCACCATGATCAAGTAGGATTTATACCAGGGATGCAGGGCTGGTTCAATATTAGGAAAAACCATCCAAATAATTGACCATATCAACAAGCAAACCAACAAAAATCACATGATTATATCAATAGATGCAGAAAAAGCCTTTGACAAAATACAACACTCTTTCCTATTGAAAACACTAGAAAGCATAGGAATAGAAGGTCCTTTCCTTAAAAAAATAATAAACAGTATTTATCTAAAACCATCAGCAAACATTATCTGCAATGGGGGTAAACTAGATGCATTCCCAATAAGATCAAGAGTGAAAGAAGGATGCCCATTATCACCTCTATTATTTAACATTGTACTAGAAACACTAGCAGTAGCAATTAGAGAAGAAAAAGAAATTGAAAGTATTAAAATTGGCCATGAGGAGACCAAGTTCTTTGCGGATGATAGTCTACTTAAAGAATCCTATAGGAATACAATATGATTCTTGTAACCAAGGAATAATGTTCTACATTGACTAACTAAAATTAAAAAAAAGAGTGATCCCATGCCTAAAATAATGTAATGGTGACTTTCAAAATATACATGTATATATATTCTTATTGAATCATATGTGTATAAACATTATGCTCAAAATAATCTATATATTATAAACCTCACAAAACAGAACACCTATATGCAGGAGTTATTTTTCAAATGAGTCACTTCCAGAAATGAAATGTATGTGCATCAGTGTTTCCTCTACCAGCACAAGCCTTGTTATTACTTTGATAAAAGTTCCAGGCATCCTCAGAAATATCAGCATGCTTGTGTCTTTTTTCAAAGACATTTTTAATATGTTGGAAATTATTACATTTTTCAGCAATAGGGTTTTCAACATGCATTATTTAGAACAAATAGTATAAATGAAATGGAATTGCATCAAGATTTAAGATGTTTTAAAATATATTAACTCTGTATAATGAAGTTTAGGATGAGTTAATCATCAAAATATTACAAACTTGTACAATATTTATATAACAATTTATTTTAAAAATGTTTCCCTATTGATTATCCAGATTTCTTTGGGTCTTTTTTTATGATAGTCACAAAATTCTTCTGACATGTAGAGGAATAGGTGGCATTGTTTCTACACAGTGGTGGGGAAAGAAAATTTTCTGAAAGGCTGCTGTTACTTGATAATGGAGCTAAGGCAACTATTCTCTTGTCTCAGAACCTAGATATCTAGGTACTAAAATATTGTCATCCACATTTATAACTAAGAACAGCAACTCCATGAATAACTTACTTATGAGTTAAGGAATCAGATAAGTTCAAATGGAAATAAAAATTCATTTTGAATATGGACTTCTGTGATGACAACTTAAGAATCACAAAATTTGGGTTGAAGAGAGAACTTAAAGGAATAGACAAGTGTGGATGTTTATTCTTTATATAACTTGGATAAAACTTCTTGGTCTTTAGATGTTTGATAGAATTCATGTGTAAATTTGTCTGGCCCTAGGGATTTCTTCTCAAGAAATTTATTTATGGATTCTTCAATTTATTTTTTCTGAAATGGATTTATTAAAGTATTCTACTTATTCTTCCATTAATCTAGGAAATTTATATTTTTGTACATATTTGGCCATTTCACTCAGATTGTCAGATTTATTGACATATAATTGGGCAAAATAGCTCCTAATGATTGCTTGAATTTCCTCTTCATTGGTGTTCAATTGACCATTTCATTTTTGATATTGGTAATTTTAGTTCTCTGGTCGTTAGGGATTTATAATTTGTTCTTTTAAAATCTTTTTTGTTATATTCACTTTTAATTGATATACTTTTTTTCTATTTTATTGATATGAGCAATTAAAGGTGCAAATTTTCTCCTAAGTAGTACTTTGGCTGTATTCCCTGGATTCTGACTTGTTCATTGTTGTCATTCTATAATGAAATTGTGATTCCTTCTATGATTTGTTCTTTGACCCAACCTTTTACAGAATTAGATTAGTTTTCCATTCATTTTTAATTCAATATTCCATGGCCTCTCATGTGACAATAATTTTCATTGTATTCTATTCCGAAAAGGATGCATTTATCATTTCTGCTTTTCCGCATTTACTTCTGAGGTTTTTGTATAGGTGCCATATATAACTGAAAAATATTTTCCTTCTTATTTCCATTGTTTTCTTCAGAGATCTATTAAGTCTAACTTGTTTACAATTTTATTCTCCTCAACTTCTTTCTTATCTATTTCTAAATTTAGATTTATCTATTCTGAGAGGGAAAGTTTCATCCATTATTATAGTTTTGTTGTCCAACTCATTTAATTTCTCCTTTAAAAATTTGGATGCTATACGATTTCAGGCATATGTTAAGTATTGATGCTACTTCATTGTCAATGGTACTTTTTATAAAGATATCGTTTCCTTCTTTATCACCTTTACATAGATCTATTTTTGCTTTAGTTTTGTCTAAGGTTTTGATTGTTAACCCCGCTTTTTTTTTTATTTCAGCTGAAACATAATGGATTTTGATCCAATTCCTTTCTTTACTCTGAATATTTCTCCCTGCTTCAAATGTCTCTTGCAAACAACATAGTGTGGTATTATGGTTTATAACCCATTCTGCTATCCATTTCTGTCTTATGAGAGAGTTCATCCCATTCACATTCATAGTCATGGTCATCAGCTCTGTATTCCCCTTCATCATTTCCTCACTCTTTAATCCTAAACTTTCTTTCTCTTTTCACTCTGTATCTCCTCAAAAATATTTTGCTTCTAACCACTGCCTCCACCAACTTACCCTCCTTTTTATTAACTATCTTCCTTTTCCTATTTCCATTCTACTTCTTTATAGGTTCAGAGAGGTTTCTATACTCAGAATTAGATTAGTTTTCAATTAATTTTTAATTTCAACATTCCATGGCCTCTCATTGACTTTAGTTATCATTGTATTCTATTCTGAAAAGGATGCATTTATCATTTCTGCTTTTCTGCATTTGCTTCTGAGGTTTTTATATTGAGCCAATTCCAATGTAAGTAAGGTTTAAGCATTGGCCATAACCACCCTTGTCCTACCTTCTACTGTAATAATTTTTTGCACTTTTTCAAGTGAGATAATTTACTCCAATATACCTTTCCCTTCCCTTTTCTTAGTGCTATTCTTTTTTTTTTCACCCCTGGATTTTTAAAAAATGTCATTATAGTCAAGTTACTCTTGCACCTGTTGCTTATGTATTCTCCTAACTGTGCTAATAATGATGAAACTCTTAGAGAAAATTATCTTCCCATGTAGGAATGTAAACAGTTTAACACTACTGAACCCCTTAAAATTTCTTTCTTATTTATCATTTTATGCTTCTCCTGAGTGTTGTATCAAATGTTTCTGCTCTGATCTGGTCTTTTCATCAGGAATGCTTAGAAATACTCAGTTTATTTAAATGACTTTTTCCTTTGAAGGAAAAAAAATATCAGTTTTTTGGGTAGATGATTCTTTGGGTACTTCTTTCAAGACATGATGAATGGATTGGATTATTTCAATTTCCATTTTTATCAGTGCTTTCAGGTAGTCCAATAATTCTTAAATTAGCTTTCCTAAATTGGTTTTCCATATTGTTTCTTTTTTCCAACAAGACATTTAGTATTTTCTTCTATTCTTTCATTCTTTTGATTTTGTTTTATTCTTTCTTGGTGTCATGAACTCATTAGCTTCTACTTGCCCAATTTTATTTTCAAGGATAATTTTGTTCACTAAGCTTTTGAACCTCCTTTTCTATGTGTCCAACTCTATCTTTTTAAATATTTTTTAAATTTGATTTGTTAATTTTAAAAAGTATTTTCCTGGTCACATGATTCATGTCTTCTCCTTTCTTCTCCCCCCCCCCCAGATAACAAGCAGTTCCATTGGATTATACATGTATTATCACTCAATACCCATTTCCATGTTATTCATTTTTGTAATAGAGTAATCTTTTAAAACTGAAATCCCAAATCATATACCCATTTAAGGAAGTGATAAATCACATGTTTTTCTTCTGTGTTTCTACTACCACAGTTCTTTCTCTTCATGTGGATAGCATTCTTTCTCATAAGTCCCTTGGGATTGTCCTGGATCATTACATTGCTATTAGTAGCAAAGTCGCACTTTTGATCATCCCACAATGTCACAGTTACTGTGTAAAATATTCTCCTGGTTCTACTCATTTCACTCCACATCAGTTCATGGAGGCTTCCCAGTTTTTATAGAAACCAAAAAATTCATTATTCCTTATAGCACAATAGTATTCTATCACCATTATATACCACAATTTGTTCAGCCGTTCCCCAATTCTGGGACAATCCCTCATTTTCTGATTTTTGGCACCCCAGAAAGCTCAGGTAAAAATATTTTTATGCAAACAGGACCACCTCCATTTTTGTTTATCTCTTTGTTGTACAAACATTGTAGTGGTATAGCTGGATCAAAGGACGGCAATCTTTTAAAGCCCTTTGGGCATATTTCCAAATTACCTTCCACAGTGGTTGGATCAATTCACAAAATCACCAGCAATACAGTAGTTTTCCAATTTTGCCACCTCCCCTCCAACATTTATTATTTTCCTTTACTGTCATATTAGCCAATCTGCTACATGTAAGGCGGTACCTCAGAGTTGTTTTGATTTGCATTTCTTTAATCAGGAGGGATTTAGAACACTTTTTTCTGTGATCATTCAGTTTTGATATCTTTGTCTGAAAACTGCCTATTCATATCCCTTGACCATTTATCAATTGAGAATGGTTTGATTTCTTGTAATTTGACTTAGTTCCTCATATATTTGCTAAATTAAACCTTTGTCAGAGAATTTTTTCATGAAATTTTTTTCCTAGTTTGTTGCTTCTCTTCTAATTTTGCTTGCATTGGTTCTGTTTGTACAAATTCTCTACTTTCTGTCTCTTGCTTGGTCTTAAATTCTTCCCTTTCCTCATAGATCTGACAGGTATACTTTTCTATGTTCAACCAATTTACTTAAAATTTCATTCTTTATATTTTAGTCAATTACCAGTTTTGAATGTATCTTGTCATAGGGTATGAGATGTTCATCTAACCCTAATTTTTCCCATACTGTTTTCCATTTTTCTCAGAAATTTTTGTCAAATACTGAGTTTTTGTGCCAAAAGTTGGAATCTTTGGGTTTATCTAACACTATCTTGTTGAGGTCATTTACCCCTTGTCTATTCCACTGATCCACCCTTCTATCTCTTAGCCAGTATCAGATTGTTTTGATGATCACTGCTTTATGGTACCGTTTAAGATCTGGTACTGCTAGGTCCCCATATTTCAATTTTTTTTCATTAGTTCCCTGGATATTCTTGATCTTTTGTTCTTCCAGAGGAAATTTGTTATAATTCCTTTTCTGATTGTATAAAAAAGTTGTTTGGTAGGTTGATAGCTCTGGCACTGAATAAGTAATTACTTTAGGTAGGATTGTTATTTTCATTATGTTAGTTCATTTTACCCATGAGAAATTAATGTTTTTCCAATTATTTACATCTAGTTTTATCAATTCTACTTTTTGAGAAATTCTTTTCTTCACTGGATTTTTATACCTCTTTTTTTTTCCATTTTTGCCAGTTCTGCTTTTTTCTCATTTTGGATCATACATGCATTATCATGAAAAACATACTACAATATGTGTCTGTTTTGTAAGAGAATATTTATATAAAACAAAAAACCAAAAATAAAAACACAGATTTTAAATATATTATGTTTGCTCAATTTCCCAGCCTTTTTCTTAACTTTTGTTTTTATTTTAAAGGTGCACTCTCTTAAACTTCAGGTTTTCCTTGCTGCTTCCCTCAGATCTAGGTCTTGGTGTCTCCAAGTTTCAGTTTTTCTAAAATAGTATGATGGTCTATGATCTGAGAGCCCTGGAAACTGCTTTACATTACACTACTAATTCAGTGTGATATTGGCTTGCAGAGTTAGGAATGTTATGAGCTGCCTTATTCTGGGTTTCAAAGCTTCACACTGGGTTTTGCAATTGCTCTTGTCTTCCCTTTAGCCCTGTACCAGCCAGGTACACCATGGCCTGCTGTGCTCTAGAACTTGGATCTTCACTGTGGATTGACCTGTGGCTAAGAACTTCAAAGGATAGGCATGGAGGTGCTCTCCTATTACCTTAGGCAGGGTTTCTGGGTCTTTATGCTGGCTTGCCCAAAGGTTCAGAACATTGAGCAGTGGGGGTAGGAGGTGCTGTTGAGTTGTGCTGGTCCTCCTTAGTGCAGACTTGTGGGCTGCACTCCTCTCTCACTAGAATGAAGAGACCCTCTCTTCCTTCCTTCCAAGTTGTCTTCTGCAGAATATTGCCTCACCCCAACTCCTTATTTGTTCTGTAACACCAGCATTCATTTTGAAGCATTATTTTAAGGTTGGTTGGAGAGGATTTTCAGAGAAGTTTCAGATTTTATGCCTCTCCTCTACCTTCTTAATTCTGTCTCCCACAAGAGTGTCATCTGTTTTTATGTAATGTTCCAAGTGCTTTAATAATTTCTAATTGACAAAGTTACTAATAATTTCCCAACTTCAAGATTTAATGTCCTTTTCTCAATCCTCATCCTTTTTGACTTCCCAAAAACCTTAATATTGTTGATCACCCTCTTCTCTTTGATCCTCTCTTCTCACTAGTTTTCCATGTCACTGCTCTTTCTTATTTCTCCTATTTGACCACTCAGCAATATCCTGAATTGAAGATTCCTACAGGTATGGAAAGGAAACAAGACTGACAGTTGGTGGGGGAAGGGGCAACTGGGAGTGGCAGTTGGGTCTTGTTACTAGCACTTCCTTCCTGCTGGGTTTGGGATTTGCTTCTTGGTGTTGGAGGAGGGAGGAGTTATTTCAGCCCAGTCTGGAGTAGAGTACCTCTACTTTGTTCAGCCTGAAGATACAGGCTTCTGAAGGTTAAGATTGTTCTTGTTTGCTTTCTGTCTACTGGTAAGATTCTGAAATTGACAAAACTGGCACAGAAGACAGGAGTGGGAGAAACCCTCTTCCAGCCTGTGGGGCCTGGCCTCAGCTCTAAAAGCTGAGGAAGACTCCATCCTTATTTAGGGACCTCCCTTGCCCCACCTTCCTGCTATCTCTCCATTCCCTATGGGTTATTAAACTTTATATTATTTGAATTTGCAGTCAGATAAGTGGACTATCTTTTCTAGTCACAGAGGGAGCTGAACATCAGTTCAGTCATTCCAGGACAAACAGTCCTTTTTGGACCCCTGCTGCTTCCTCTCGGCAGAGGGCATCTCTCTCCTTTGCTCCACTGAGCAATATTCCCTCTCTCCCCTCAACTCTTCCATACTCTGCTACAAACCTCCCTTTATCCCCTGTTTTTTTCAATCCCCCCATCCTTTCCCAATAAAAATAATACAGGTCAAACACATCACACATGAGTTTTCTACCATGATCTGTCCTAGACCTTCTTATCTTTTCCCTATAAAGGGTATAAACCATTTCACTTGCTGATATCATCAGCTCCCGTAATTATAGTAATCTTCTCTGCAGATGATTCTGGGATATACTCATCTAGCCTAGCCCTTTTTCTTGGCTTCCAGGTCCAAATCTCCAACTGCCTATTAGATATCTTAAAATGGTTGTCCCATAGACAACATAAACTCAGTATGTCTAAATCAGAATTCATTACCTGTCTACCAAAATCCACCCTTCTTCCTACTTCTCTTTTTCTGTTTAAGGTGCCACCATCTTCCCTTTCACCCATGTCTTCATTCTTGACTCCATTGTTTCTTTCATCCTTATAAAGAATATAAAAAATAGACTCGAATACAGGACTACAATCCCCACGAGCCTTTGTTCCACTTCCCCAGAATGCCTTGTAATCTCACCTGGGCCAAGATGGAGAAGGTATTTAAGCTGATTCAAAGGCTTTTGAGGCTCGCTTTTGGCTCTTTTTGGACTTCCGTTTTGGAGCAGGTGGTCTCTTGCGTGATGTGAGGTTATTTTGTCTAGGCCTCTGGCCTAGGCACATGTTTCTTACTTGTATATTCTTTAATCTTTAACCATTAATAAACCTCTAAAAATATAATACACCTTACAGAGAGAAGCTAATTTCTACCTGCCTCAGTCTCCCCGTCTCCCCTAAATTTTAATCTTTATAAGAGTCAATTTTAAAGACCTGACATTTCTACCTTTTCCATATCCTTCACTCATTTCACACTACCACTACCTTGATTCAGGCCCTCATCAACTTATACCTAGATTGTTGCAATTGTCAGTTGATTGATTACTTTGATTCAAGTGTCTCTCTATTCCAATCCTCCCTCCACTCCACTGTCAAATTGATCTTCCAAAGGTAAACATATTAGCATATCACCATACTATTTAATCAACTCAAATGGGTTTTTTTCAAAATCTGATCTCTGTCTTTCCAGCATTGTTATAGATTATTGCCCTCCACCTACTATGTGCTCCAGGAACACTAGCCTTCATGCTATTCCTTAGACATGACTTTCCATCTCATGACTATTTGCACTGGCTATTTCCTCATGCCAATAACATTCTCCATCCTCATCTCTACCTCCTAGCTTGCTTAGGTTCTTTCAATTTTTAGCTAAAATTCTGCCTTCTGCAAGACATCTTTCTTAGCTCCCCTTAAACTTAGTGCTTTCCCTCTGATGTTACCTTTAATTATTTTGTTTGTGCATAGATAATGACGTGCTATTTTCTTAATTAGTCTGTCAACTCTTTTTTTAAAGTTGTTTTGTTTTGAGCATTTTTATCCATTATGTAGATGGTACTTAACAAGTACTATTTGGACTTCCGGTCAAGATGGCAGCTTAGAGAAAGCTAAAATTCAGAGCTCCAGAAACTCTTCCTTACCAATCTCAAAAGGAATGCTCCTAGGGCATCGAAATTCAAAAGAAACAGCAGAATAGAACCCGGAAACACTCCTACTGGACCTGGATCAAAAGGTACGGCCCCCAAAGAGTCGGAGCCCGAGATCACTCGGAACTGAAGGGAAGGCAAAGGGAAGGTCCCAGGACCCATCCCCCCCAACCCAGAGTGCTGAGTCCAAGGCAGCAGCAGGAACCTCAGGGCAGGCAGGGGGGCCTTGGGAGCCGGCTGTTCTGAGGGCCAACCCCTGAAAAATGACCTGAGCCAGTGGTGGGGGAACCCAGACAGCAGGGAGGCAGAGAGAGAAGGGGGGGAGCCTGTAGACCCCTGACCAGACCCTTCCATCTGGGTCTCACTGAAGGTCCATGCCTGAGAGCATACTCAGTCTGAGGTTAATCCTATCACCAGCCCTCAGAGTTCCAGGAAGCCACAGCACCTTCCCCCTTCAGAGTGCAGGGTCATCTGAAACAACAGTAACACTCAGGGCTGGCAAAAAGGCCTCGGAGCTGAAGGCCTCATCCTGAAAACAACCTGACCCAGTAGAGGGGACACCCAGGCAGCAGGGAAACAGAGAGAGACAGGAGGAGCCTGTAGCCCCCTGACCAGATCCTTCCATCTGAGTCTCACTGAAGGTCCTTGCCTGAAGGCATACTCAGTCTGAGGTTAATCCTATCACCAGGCCTCAGAGCTACTGGAAGCCACGGCCCCTCCCCCCTCAGAGTGCTGGCTGAGGCACAGAAACAAGGGCCAAGCCATAGAATGGACAATCTGCCTAGGGCTGAAACCTCTGAAAGCCAGAGAGAGATAAGAAAAGCTAATCCTCCCCACTCAGATAGAGATGGCAAACTCCACAGAAGCACAAAAAACCCAAAATTCCAAAAAAAAAAACCAAGAAGAAGGGGGAGAACTTGGAC
Organism: Monodelphis domestica; assembly: GCF_027887165.1. Taxonomy (NCBI): domain Eukaryota; kingdom Metazoa; phylum Chordata; class Mammalia; order Didelphimorphia; family Didelphidae; genus Monodelphis; species Monodelphis domestica. The sequence continues at coordinate 474,725,203 of NC_077228.1, forward strand.
ACATTTTATGGAGCAAAAATACAAAACAAAGAGGAGATAGAAGAGGAAACACAAGCAACTGTTCCAATACTTTCCAAAGGAAATGGAAACTCTCCACAAACCCAAGAAGCATATGAATCAGAAATGATCAAAAAGATGGAAGCCTTCTGGGAAAAAATGGGAAATAATGCAAAAGAAATTCATGAATCTACAAAACCAGTTTGACCAAACTGAAAAGGAAAACCAGGCTTTAAAGCAAGAACTAGTAAAGCAAAGCCAAAAGACCAAGAAATTAGAAGAGAACATAAAATATCTCAATGACAAGGTGACAGATTTGGAAAATGGAGGGAGAAGAGATAATTTAAGAATAATTGGTCTTCCAGAAAAGCCAGAAATAAATAGCAAACTTGACATTGTAATACAAGATATAATAAAAGAAAATCACCCAGAGATTCTAGAACAAGGAGGCAATACAGCCACTGGCAGAGCTCACAGAACACCCTCTACATTAAACCCCCAAAAGACAACTCCCAGGAATGCAATTGCCAAATTCCAAAGCTCTCAAACAAAAGAAAAAATCCTACAGGAAGCCAGAAAAAGACAATTTAGATATAAAGGAATGCCAATCAGGGTCACACAAGACTTGCAAGTTCCACTCTGAATGAATGTAAGGCATGGAACATGATTTTCAGAAAGGCAAGAGAGCTGGGTCTTCAACCAAGAATCAGCTATCCAGCAAAACTGACTATATACTTCCAAGGGAAAGTATGGGCATTCAACAAAATAGAAGATTTCCAAGTTTTTGCAAAGAAAAGACCAGAGCTCTGTGGAAAGTTCTATATCAAAAAATAAAGAGCATGGAATACCTGAAAAGGTAAATATGAAGGAAAGGGAAAAGGAGAAAAATGTTAACTTTTTCTTTTACTCAAACTCTCTGCTAAAAGGACTACATTTATATCAATCTATGTATACTAACATGTGGGGGAAATGTAATGTGTAAATAGGGGGAAAAGAAAGACCAAATAGAATAATCTTTCTCACACAAAGATTCACATGGGAAGGGGAGGGGAAGGAAACTCCTATAAGAAGGAGAGGAAGAGAATTTTTACTTAAACCTTACTCTCAGGGAAATCAACTCTGAGAGGAAAGAACATCCAGTTCCATTGGGATCTTGAATTCTATCTTACCCAAAAAGAGTAGGGAGAAGGGAAAACCAAGGGGGGGTAAAGGGGATAGGAAAACAAAAAGGGAGGGAAAGAGAAGGATGAGGGGAGGGAAAAAACGGAGGGACTAAAAAAGGAAACATATCAACGCAACAGACAAGGGGGACTGTTTTAAAGTAAATCACTGGACTAAAAGGTAGACCTGAAGAAGAAAAGATTAGAATTAGGGAAGGATATCATAATACCAGGGAATCCACAAATGGCAGTCATAACTTTGAACATGAATGGGATGAACTCACCCATAAAACATAGACGAATAGCAGAATGGATTAGAATCCAAAATCCTACCATATGTTGTCTTCAAGAAACACACATGAGGTGGATTGATATCCACAAGGTCAGAATTAAAGGATGGAGTAAGACCTTCTGGGCCTCAACTGACAGAAAGAAGGCAGGAATGGTAATCATGATATCTGGTAAAGCCAAAGCAAAAATAGACCTGATCAAAAGGGATAGGAAAGGTAATTATATTTTGTTAAAAGGGACTTTAGATAATGAGGAAAAATCACTAATCAACATGTATGCAACAAATAATATAGCACCCAAATTTCTAATGGAGAAACTAGGGGAATTGAAGGAAGAAATAGACAGTAAAACCATATTAGTGGGAGACTTAAACGAACCATTATCAAATTTAGAAAAATCAAATCAAAAAATAAATAAGAAAGAGGTAAAAGAAGTGAATGAAATCTTAGAAAAATTAGAATTAATATATATATGGAGAAAAATAAATTGGGATAAAAAGGAATACACCTTATTCTTAGCACCACATGGCACACTCACAATACATTCTGTGACCATACATTAGGTCACAGAAATATGGCACACAAATGCAGAAAAGCAAAAATAATAAATGCAGCCTTTTCAGATCACAAGGCAATAAAAATAATGATCAGTAATGGTACATGGAAAACCAAATCAAAAACTAAATGGGAATTAAACAATATGATACTCCATAATCGTTTAGTTAGGGGAGAAATCATAGAAACAATTAATAATTTCATCGAGGAAAATGACAATGGCGAGACATTCTTTCAAACCTTTTGGGATGCAAAGAAAGCGGTAATCAGAGTTAAATTCAAATCCCTGAGTGCATATATCAACAAACTAGGGAGAGCAGAGATCAATCAATTGGAAATGCAAATAAAAAAACTCAAAAGCAATCAAATTAACCCCCCCAGAAGAAAAGCAAACAAGAAATCCTAAAAATTAAGGGAGAAATTAATAAAATTGAAAGTTATAGAACTATTGGTTTAATAAATAAGACAAGAAGCTGGTACTTTGAAAAAACAAACAAAATAGACAAAGTACTGGTCAATCTAATTAAAAAAAAGGAAGGAAGAAAAGCAAATTAACAGCATCAAAGACGAAAAGGGGGACATCACATCCTATGAAGAGGAAATTAAGGAGATCATTAAAAATTACTTTGCCCAATTAGATGGCAATAAATACACCAATTTAGGTGATATGGATGAATATATACAAAAATACAAACTGCCTAGACTAACAGAAGAAGAAATAGAATTCTTAAATAATCCCATATCAGAAAATGAAATCCAACATGCCATCAAAGAACTTCCTAAGAAAAAATCCCCAGGGCCTGATGGATTCACCAGTGAATTCTATCAAACATTCAGAGAACAGTTAACCCCAATACTATACAAAATATTTGACATAATAAGCAAAGAGGGAGTTCTACCAAACTCCTTTTACGACACAAACATGGTACTGATTCCAAAACCAGGCAGGTCAAAAACAGAGAAAGAAAACTATAGACCAATCTCCCTAATGAATATAGATACAAAAATCTTAAATAGGATACTAGCAAAAAGACTCCAGCAAGTGATCAGAAGGGTCATCCACCATGATCAAGTAGGATTTATACCAGGGATGCAGGGCTGGTTCAATATTAGGAAAACCATCCACATATTTGACCACATCAACAAGCAAACTGACAAGAACCACATGATTATCTCAATAGACGCAGAAAAAGCCTTTGATAAAATACAACACCCATTCCTATTAAAAACACTAGAAAGCATAGGAATAGAAGGGTCATTCCTAAAAATAATAAACAGTATATATCTAAAACCCTTAACTCATATCATCTGCAATGGGAATAAACTAGATGCATTCCCAATAAGATCAGGAATGAAACCAGGATGCCCATTATCACCTCTACTATTTGATATTGTACTAGAAACACTAGCAGTAGCAATTAGAGAAGAAAAAGAAATTGAAGGCATCAAAATAGGCAAGGAGGAGACCAAGTTATCACTCTTTGCAGATGACATGATGGTCTACTTAAAGAATCCTAGAGATTCAACCAAAAAGCTAATTTAAATAATCAACAACTTTAGCAAAGTTGCAGGATACAAAATAAACCCACATAAGTCATCAACATTTCTACATATCTCCAACACAGCTCAGCAGCAAAAACTAGAAAGAGAAATCCCATTCAAAATCACCTTAGACAAAATAAAATACCTAGGAATCTATCTCCCTAGACAAACACAAGGACTATATGAACACAACTACAAAACACTCTCCACACAACTAAAACTAGACTTGAGCAATTGGAAAAACATTAACTGCTCATGGATAGGACGAGCCAATATAATAAAAATGACCATCCTACCCAAACTTATTTATCTATTTAGTGCCATACCCATTGAACTCCCAAAAAATTTCTTTACTGATTTAGAAAAAAACCATAACAAAATTCATCTGGAATACCAAATGATCAAGGATATCCAGGGAAATAATGAAAAAAAAAACACATATGATGGGGGCCTTGCAGTCCCTGACCTAAAACTATATTACAAAGCAGCAGTCATCAAAACAATTTGGTACTGGCTAAGAGACAGAAAGGAAGATCAGTGCAATAGACTGGGGGAAAGCGACCTCAGCAAGACAGTATACGATAAACCCAAAGATCCCAGCTTTTGGGACAAAAATCCACTATTCAATAAAAACTTCTGTGAAAACTGGAAGACAGTGTGGGAGAGATTAGGTTTGGATCAACATCTCACACCCTACACCAAGATAAATTCAAAATGGGTGAATGACTTAAACATAAAAAAGGAAACCATAAGTAAATTGGGTAAACACAGAATAGTATATATGTCAGACCTTTGGGAGGGCAAAGACTTTAAAACCAAACAAGACAGAGAAAGAATCACAAAATGTAAAATAAATAAATTTGACTACATCAAATTAGAAAGCTTTAGTATAAACAAAATCAATATAACTAAAATCAGAAGGAAAACAACAAATTGGGAAAAAATCTTCATAGAAACCTCTGACAAAGTTTTAATTACTCAAATTTATGAAGAGCTAAATCAATTGTACAAAAAATCAAGCCATTTTCCAATTGATAAATGGGCAAGGGACATGAATAGGCAGTTCTCAGATAAAGCAATCAAAACTATTAATAAGCAAATGAAGAAGTGTTCTAAATCTCTTATAATCAGAGAGATGCAAAACAAAACAACTCTGAGGTATCACCTCACATCAAGTAGACTGGCTAGCATGATAGCAAAGGAAAGTAATGAATGCTGGAGGGGATGTGGCAGAGTAGGGACATTAATTCATTGCTGGTGGAGTTGTGAACTGATCCAACCATTCTGGAGGACAATTTGGAACTATGCCCAAAGGGCGACAAATGAATATCTACCCTTTGATTCAGCCATAGCACTGCTGGGTCTTTACCCCAAAGAGATAATGGACAAAAAGACTTGTACAAAAATATTCATAGCTGCGCTCTTTGTGGTGGCCAAAAACTGGAAAACGAGGGGATGCCCATCAATTGGGGAATGGCTGAACAAATTGTGGTATATGTTGGTGATGGAATACTATTGTGCTAAAAGGAATAATAAATTGGAAGAATTCCATGGAGACTGGAACAACCTCCAGGAAGTGATGCAGAGCGAGAGGAGCAGAACCAGGAGAACATTGTACACAGAGACTAATACACTGTGGTATAATCGAACGTAATGGACTTCTCCATTAGTGGCGGTGTAATGTCCCTGAACAATTTGAAGGGATCCAGGAGAAAAAAACACTATTCATCAGCAAAGGATAAACTATGGGAGTGGAAACACCGAGGAATAGCAACTGCCTGACTACAGCAGTTGAGGGGACATGACAGAGGAGAGACTCTAAAGGAAACCCTAATGCAAATATTATCAACATAGCAAAGGGTTCAAATCAAGAACACATGTAATATCCAGTGGAATCACGCATCAGCTATGGGGTATGGAGGGGGAGGAAAAGAAAATGATCTTTGTCTTTAATGAATAATGCTTGGAAATGATCAAATAAAATATTATAAAATTAAAAAAAAACAAAAACAAAAACAAGTGCTATTTGATCAAATGAAAGAACTGTTCAGACCTAGTTGACTGATTGATTGATTCAGTTTTTTGGATGAGATTTCTGTGTTTGTTAAATTTGGAGTGTATATAGGGAAGTAAAAAAAAAATTCTACCATCATATTCTCCCCACAGTTAAAATTTTTCCTTCCACTCTAAACTTTTTTGCTTTTGGCATAATTTATCACCTCAAATTCTGGCTAGTTTTCTAGAGCATTTGGGAGCTTCAAGGGCTATCTTTTTTGAACATCTTACCCAAGGGTTTTGATTAAAAGAGTTCATGTGGTATTATTCACAAGTTTCTAAAAATAACATTTTTCCAAACTCTGAAATATCTACTGATATCACTTAACAAGCATATCATATCACAAAGTTCCTATCAATTCCTGTCTGTATTTGTGTTTACAGAGACTTTTCTCAACTCAAAAGCAATAGAGAAGAAAAAGTAAAATAAAACCAAGCTTCCACTCTCAGAAATGGAAATTTATTAACATTTATTAACTATCTCAGGCTGACCTACGTGTACTTAAAAGGTTATTTCACTCATTGCTATATAAGCTTGAGGAAAGAAACTATTTTTCTTGTATTGAAGTCTCTGATACAGGGACTGATATATGATATGTGCTTAATGAGGTTTTGATTGACTAGTAATACTTATCTCACAAGATTGTTAAGATGTATATGTGTATATACAATTTTGCAAACCTCGAATATTTCATAATTTTCAGTTGCAGCTATTATTATCCTAGACAGCTTGAGTACTCTACTAGTATCCAAGTATGGTATAAATGGTATTAATACCTAGAAGAGGATCTCCAACATATTTGATAGATTGGCTGAGGATGAAGATGGGTAAAAGTCTCATATGACTCCTGAAGACATGGATGAATTGCACTTCACCCACATTGATTTGATTAAAGATGCATTGACTATTACAACATTATTGTTGAATGAAGGAATAAAAGTCACTCTGAATAACTTTACTTTTCTGAAGCTACAGACTAATGTGTTCAGTTTGTGCTTTTGAGAAATGCCTCTTTCCTCATAGCTTCTAAACATTTTCATACCCTTACCTAGAGGAGGCTAGATGGTACCGAAAATACAGTGCTGGGTGTCTAGAATCATGGAGAGCTTAGTTCAAAAGCAGCTTCAGAGACTTTCTAAATGTGTGACTCAGAGAAAGTTGCTTAACCTCTTTCTTCCTCAATGTTCTCAACTGTAAAATGGGGATGATAGCACCTAACCCCCCATGGTTATTCTGAAGATGAAATAATATTAAAAATGTTTAGCACAGTGACTGTCATATAATAGGAACTTGATAAATATCTATTTATTTCCTTTTTCCTTACCCCTTCACTCTATTGATTACCTTGTAAAATGAAGAGTAAAAAAAACTTTATAAAAATGTTACAAGAAAAACATTTAGACACTTCTTCCAAAGCCTAATGGGTATTCAGTTTATCTGAATATATTTCTGAAGAATGAGAGATAAGAACTCTTTAGACCCGTTGTTAGAAGTAACTATCATGGCAAGAATCACTTACAGGTGCATCATCTTTCAATTCCACCTTTCCATATCTCAATTTATACCGTGAACCAACAATTAAAGTTAAGATACTAATGGTATCCCATAGGGAACTAACTTAGAAATATGGACTTCCTAGAAAGGATTTGATTAAATAGATATACTTCTGATGGAATACATTCTTATATTTAGTCACAGCAGAAACTATTGTGACTATATGAAAATACTGCCTTATGTATATATACAAATATGTTAATCAGCTGGAATGGCTATTTATGAGATGATGGTATGCAAAAGGTAAATTCCAAGAAAGTATTTATACTTTCATCATACCAACCAATCACCAAAAGTCAGAAGTTTATGCACTAACTGATCCAAGCTCTTAACTGTTACCCTATAAATTACATCTCTACAGAGCAGGAAAAAAGGAAACAACAATAAAATGCAATTCTTTCTGGCAGTAGTTTTCGACATATTGTTCTGACATTATATCTTGGCAAGACTACAAATGAAAAATGCTGTATAGTATAACACCACAATGAGATAAAATGTGACAGCAACGAGCTCAGTTAATAGTTCCAATTACCATCTGGTTGCTTGTGCCATAAGAATTATATTCCTGGAAAGTTTATCATAAATGCAAGTGAAGTCATCCTCAGTTTTTTTTTTAGATTTGGAACAACATAAATTATTAGAATAAGAACAAGTTGCAAGTCCTTTAAAAATTAAAGAAGAATGTGATCATCAGGCATAAGTGTAGTTGGCACATAAGTGGTAAAATTCTATCTTTACATCTTTAAACAATGAGTATCCAGTTGTGTGACCTTGGGCAAGTCACTTAACCCCCATTGCCTAGCCCTTACCACTCTCCTGCCTTGGAACCAATACAATACCAAGATGGAAGGTAAGGGTTTTAAAAAAACAATTGAGTATATTAGGACTCTGTTGTTTATATTAATTCTGGGTGGTGGACTATGGAACAATTTTTGTAGTTAGTACTTCTCTTAGATGATGCATATGGTCATTTTTTCAAAGGCCAGTATTATCCATGATGCCTAAAGTATCTGGTTTGACATACTTTCAGTCAATCAGGCACTGTGCTAAGTTCTGGGGATAAAGAAGCAAAAGAGAGTTGTTACCCTCAATGAGCAATAGGAGGAGCAAATGTTTTGAGTTAGAAGACCTGCCAGTGTAGGACTTCAGAGTGAAAATATATTCCCTAAAACCATTCCTCCTTTGTATCATTACTAACTCCAGTTTTGAATCCTCATAAGCTGAAGAGGAGCATCTCAGAATAATAGACTTTTAGAGTTATGTTAGGGATCTCAGTGTCTACCCAGTTCAATCTATAGCACATTATGCCCACTCTCTGACAAGGGACAACTACTCATCAAGCCTCTGTGTTGAAGAAGTGAAAACCATCACCTCTCAAAAATGCCTATCCCACTTTTTGGTGGCTTTTTGTGTGAGGAAATTTTTCCTGATATGAAGCTCACATTTGTGTCTGTAACTTCTATCAAAATTTCTTGGTTTTCCCCTTAGGGGAAAAACAGAATGAATCTAATAATAAAGAATAAATATAAAAGAATGGCATAATCCTGTAAAATAAATGTCAGGATTGCTTAAGCTCAGAATTAATTTTTTTTTTGTGTTCATATTCTACCCTGCTATTAGACTGTAGCTATGCTATTATAGAAACCGTATTCAACTTAAATATTATACCTGTTCACAGTGCAAAGCATAGTTTTCCACCCATAAAATATTAACACATGTTTGTTGAATTAAATCTTTGAAGCGAAAGTCTACAAATTTTTAAGAATATTTTCAAAAGGTTAAAAAACTATCTTAGGAACAATTAAGGAAAAATAGCAGAAATGTGATTTAATACATATTTCCCCCCTTTTATCTTTAAACTTCAATATCAAAATCAGTCTTTCATGTCCCATCTACTGTATTCTTAGACCTTACATTCTGAAAGGAAATTAATAAGCTAATGTACTCTAATATGACAATGGGTTATTATATTAGTCATCCTAAGTATTCAGAGACTAATAGAGGCTTCTGAGGGATAAATCAGTATTTGTGAGGTGCCTACTGTGTCCCAGGAACTATATGAGGTACCAGGGAAACAAATAAAAAAGTGGGACCAGACAGTTTTTGCTTCCAATGAGTTTGTCAACCTACTCCACATATCAGTGAAGGGAACTTTGGTCCAGGCAGATTGAGAGTAGTGTCAGTTACAGGACATTAGATTGTCATTACAATTATCATAAACAATAATAATATGGATTTTTTATAGATCCATGACCAAAAAATGAAATAATATTGGGAAGTATGAAATTATAATAAAGAAAATGGCAAGATGTTGGCACTAGCTAGACCATGGTATCCTAAGAGATAGATTGATGGAATCAGATATTGTTTAGGGATCACTAAATACAGAGGATTGAGGTTAAGACTGGTAATTTTATTCTTCAATCCATGAAGGTAATGTTTCAGCTTCAGATATAACTTTGCCCAATCAACAGGTATAATACTCAATAGTTTGGAGATATGTATTCAGACTAGTGGAATGTTGCCTTTGTTTCAGATGGTACTAGTCAGATATCTGCCCTTTATGCCACTGACTGTAGCTCAAGCACTGAAGATAAATATGAGCTTCTTGCATAAAGATATGGCAAAATTGTTGCCGACCTATTCTAATTGCAATTCTCCACAAGACTACCCAGTAAATAAAATATTTTTTATTTTATTATCAGATTAACAGTCAGTAAGCATTTAATTTAAATAGCATTTAAACATTTAAATAGAGAAAATATCTAGTGCTCTATGTAATATATTCTATGAAATAAAATTTAAAAATAAATATTTGTGGAATGTTTTCTACTTAGGTATGAACCTGGACAAGTTACTTAATCTGTCTTCGCCTTGGTTTCCTCATCTATAAAGTGAAGATGATCTTACTAGCTTCTTCAGGAGGTTTTTTTGAGGATCAGGTAAGTTGTATATAAAATTTATTGGAACTCTTAAATGTGGTAAACAATTATGAGGTGGTTTTTATTGGTAGAAGTTGTGCGAGTAACACTGTTACTGACTGTGTAGTACAATGATTGACTCTGGCTCAGAATCAGGACAACACGAATTTCAATTCTGTCTTTGATATATCATAGCAGTATAATCTTTGGCAAAATGTTTCACATGTCAGGTTCTCAAGATACAGCAGAAACAGTATCTAAACCTCTCCCTCTATCTAGTTAGGCTAATTTTTTTTTTCCTGAGGAATCATTGGAATAAATCTCAAGTATTGTTTGGTTCTGGGTACTAAAGTTTTAAGCTACTGATCTCATTTTTCTGGTTAACTGAGTACAAGGCAGCTGCTAGACCTTTAGGTACAACTTGATGCTTGCATGATGGGTTACAATGAGCAACTCAAACATGAGAGTATTAGGTGAATAAACGTAACATAACCTTAATATCTATGCTTGATGAATAGCATTTTCCTCTTATAGATGAAATCCTCTTTTAGTTAACATTTGAATGACCTATGAATGCATAATTTTGTTCAAAATTATTAGGGGAATGATGTGAGTCAGGTCCAGGAAAGAGTAGAGCCAATTATTTAACACAAATTTGCACAGGAGGTGCCAACTTGTATCTTTAGAGAAAGGTTTACTCAATGGAAGGGTTAAAGGTCAATAAAATCACAGGTCTAGTCCCTGACAGACTCATTGTTCTAATAGTCTAATGGGTACTAATGGGTGTCAATCTCAGGGCTTTTCCAGCAGATGGTGGCAGTTGGTTAGCTGGTCATGGTAGAGAAGGTGTGCCTCTTTTCCATAGTGAATGTTCTCCACACTGTTGAGTCTAGACTGAAAGCAGGACTGGATGTCTGGAAGTCATTGTATTTCCCAAAGATCTAGGCAACTTCTATCCAAGTCTCAGAGGATGTGGCATTTTGATTCACATTGCCTCTCATTTCTCATTTGAGGTGCTATGCTGATTCAGATAGGCTGGCTCATTTGCTCTGTTAGAAGTAATAGTTTGACATTTGGTGACAAGACTCTTCTCTGAAGGAGTTGCTTTGGCAGATGATGTCTCTTGGGCTTATTTGGAATTAGGATGGGATATCTGCAGATATGTGGGAATGTTAATTCTCAAGTCTCTTAGATTTAGAGTCCTGGTTCATTTCCATTATCGTCTTGAAGACAATTGATTGCTGAAATAGTAGCAGAAGTTTGATTTGCTAGACTTATGTCATCTCCTCTCCCTCAAGGTCCCTTGCAAATTCTGGGAGTGCCAACATTTTGCCATCCACATTATTAGTTTGTGTTTTTCTATCATTTCTTTATATAATATGCATCAATCATATATGCAGACTTTTTGAGGACAAACTTTCTGTAATTTCTTTTATTACTATCATTGTTATGCATCATTCCAACAAACAAAACACATCTCTGCCTGTGCTAATCACTCTTACCCAAAGTTATAATCTTTGGAAATACAGAAATTATCAAAGATTCACAACTCATGAAGGAGGTAAATAGACTTATTTTGATGTAGGAGAGCAATATAAGCCCATTTAGAACTATAGAAAAGTGTTTAGCCAAATACAATTAAAATTTTATAACTGGTGAACTGACCACACATAAAATAGCTGTAATTGATTTTTTCTGCTCTCCATTCACAATGAAAAATTTGTTCATGTCAGAACAAACCTGTGGATAAGAGTGATTCAGTATGTTTTATTTTCCCTTAGGAATGTTTTCCTGGTTATTCAGATGAAGATATTAGCCCTCCCCTCCCACTTTGAGGCTGGTACTTCACAGTCTTTAAGAAGAAAAGACACATCTTACATAACACAAAAGCTCTGTGACAGGTTGAGAAAATAAAGAGACTACTCCCATAATGAGTACATGTGACAGAATCCAGGGTGCCTATATTCACAGAGACAAGGGTCAAGACCCTCCTCAGATTTCACTTGTTCACACATGAATAGAGGGGGAAATCTTAGGGGTAGTGAGACAGGAATCAAAGATTGGAGGTTCAATCAGGAATTTGATCTTTCTTCTAAAAGGCAACTCACAAAGAGCTAATATCATAAAGAGATAATTGGATAAAGAAAACCTATTTTACCAGAAAACAAATTAAATGTTATAGAAAAACCAGAATGCCTTCCTCAGCTTTAGATAAATATATGGTTTAACATTACTTGGGTTTCTTTGCTTTCCTTTCATTTGAATATGTCTTAACTGTGGATTTGAAGTCAACCTGGAATAGCATTGGACTTGGAGTCAAGACCTGGGTTTGAATTCTTCCCCCAACTGATTAACTATGTTTATAGGGGCAAGTAATTTATTATCTCTGATCCTCTAAGATCATGAATTAAAGGAAGGATGCAATTTATCTTAGCAATCAGAATTCCTAAAATTATGGATTTATGGGACACTGGCATTTCTATTGAATTGGTTAAATGACATGACATGTTTAACCATGAGATCTATTATGCTATTAATTAATATATACATATGTTTCATATATTGTAACTGACAAGCATATCAAGACTCAAGGGCTATGGTGATATCACTATGGAGACAGTGATCTTCATCACTTCCTCTGAAGTTTCAATGGCTTTATAATTATAAATATAGCTATATATTTATTAGATATATATATGTGTGTGTGTGTGTGATATATATTTATATTTTGACTCTTAAGCTATGACTTTTTTCCCAACTTAGGAGATTTCTAGATTTAAGGCCAACCATAGAAGTATAATAAGATAAATGAGAACTCTATATCCTCATTGATATGGACATAGTTAAATGTGAATATACATTTCAGCTTTCTATTTTAAAAGACAATTCCTATTCTTGAATTCTTATTCTACATTGAAGAGAAAAATGCCCTTAAATTTTGAATAATAATAATGAAATCTAAAAGTATAAAGATGAAGATATCTATATATATATAATAAACTGCATTTTGCTATGATTTCTGTTTTTCTTTTCTGAAATTTTCAGTCATTGAGAATCTTCTCCAAACCTATAAATAATTCATTCCGTAGTTGATAGATAATCTAGAGTTTTCTGTGAAATTTTGACATAAGTGACTTACCCGGAGTCATTCATAAAACTACTCTATATCAGATGTAGGAATTGAACTCAGGTCTTTCTGATTATAGGAACAATAATTTGTTCACTATGCCTTATTGACTCTTGAAAGAAAAATTTGTATTAGTCAACCAGAACATTTAAATACTTTGTCTTCTTGGAGCTAAAATGACTAGATGTTACACCAAGCTAGAACATTTTAGAACATAGTCACTGAAGATAGAAAATAAACACATGCTGAAGAAAATGATTAAAATTTTATGAAATTCTGTTTATATTCTTCACATTCAATATGAACCACTCAACAGTGAAAAATATAAAAGGGTCTCTTTAGGTTAGAGTATTGTATAAATGCAATCAATAAGATAACACAACAACCATGAAGATAGTACTTTATATTATTATTTTTTAATTTTATAATATTTCATTTGATCACTTCCTAGCATTATTCATTAAAGACAAAATCATTTTCTTTTCCTCCCACCCCATACCCCATAGCCGACACGAGATTCCACTGGGCATCACATGTGTTCTTGATTCGAACCCATTGCCATGTTGTTAGTATTTGCATTAGAGTTTTTGTTTAGAGTCTCTTCTCTGTCATGTCCCCTCTACCGTTGTAGTCAGGCAGTTGCTTTTCCTCAGTGTTTCTACTCCCACAGTTTGTTCTCTGCTTATGAATAGTGTTTTTTCTCCTAGATCCCTGCAGATTGTTCAGGGACATTACAATGTCACTAATGGAGAAGTCCATTACGTTCGATTATACCACAGTGTATTAGTCTCTGTGTACAATGTTCTCCTGGTTCTGCTCCTCTCACTCTGCATCCCTTCCTGGAGGTCTTTCCAGTCTCCATGGAATTCCTCGACTTTATTATTCCTTTTTGCACAATAATATTCCATCACCAACATATACCACAATTTGTTCAGCCATTCCCCAATTGATGGGCATCCCCTCGTTTACCAATTTTTGGCCACCACAAAGAGCGCAGCTATGAATATTCTTGTACAGGACTTTTTCTCCATTATCTCTTTGGGGTACAGACCCAGCAGTGCTATGGCTGGATCAAAGGGTAGACATTCTTTTATCGCCCTTTGGGCATAGTTCCAAATTGCCCTCCAGAATGGTTGGATCAGTTCACAACATCACCAGCAATGAATTAATGTACCTACTTTGCCACATCCCCTCCAGCATTCATTACTTTCCTCTGCTATCATGTTAGCCAATCTGCTAGGTGTGAGGTGATACCTCAGAGTTGTTTTGATTTGCATCTCTCTGATAATAAGAGATTGAGAACACTTCTTCATGTGCTTATTAATAGTTTTGATTTCTTTATCTGAAAACTGCCTATCCATGTCTCTTGCCCATTTATCAATGGGAGAATGGCTTGGATTTTTGTACAATTGATTTAGTTCTTTATAAATTTCAGTAATTAAACCATTGTCAGAGGTTTCTATGAAGATTTTTTCCCAATTTGTGATTTCCCTTCTGATTTTAGTTACATTGGTTTTGTTTGTACAAAAGCTTTTTAATTTGATGTAGTCAAATTTATTTATTTTACATTTTGTGACTCTTTCTATGTCTTGCTTGGTTTTAAAGTCTTTCCCCTCCCAAAGGTCTGACATGTATACTATTCTGTGTTTACCCAATTTACTTATGGTTTCCTTCTTTATGCTTAAGTCATTCACCCATTTTGAATTTATCTTGGTGTAGAGTGTGAGGTGTTGATCAATTCCTAATCTCTCCCACACTGTCTTCCAATTTTCCCAGCAGTTTTTATCAAATAGTGGATTTTTGTCCCAAAAACTGGGATCTTTGGGTTTATCGTATACTGTCTTGCTGAGGTCACTTGCCCCCAGTCTATTCCACTGATCTTCCTTTCTGTCTCTTAGCCAGTACCAAATTGTTTTGATGACTGCTGCTTTGTAATATAGTTTAAGATCTGGGACTGCAAGGCCCCCATCATATGTGTTTTTTTTTTCATTATTTCCCTGGATATCCTTGATCTTTTGTTATTCCAGATGAATTTTGTTATGGTCTTTTTCTAAATCAGTAAAAGAAATACTTTGGTAGTTCAATGGGTATGGCACTAAATAGATAAATAAGTTTGGGTAGGATGGTCATTTTTATTATATTGGCTTGTCCTATCCATGAGCAGTTAATGTTTTTTCCAGTTGCTCAAGTCTAGTTTTATTTGTGAGGAGAGTGTTTTGTAATTGTGTTTATATAGTTCCTGTGTTTGTCTTGGGAGATAGATTCCTAAGTATTTTATTTTGTCTAAGGTGATTTTGAATGGGATTTCTCTTTCTAGTTTTTGCTGCTGAGCTGTGTTGGAGATATGTAGAAATGAATTTTCTTCTGATTACCACTTTGGCTGCATCCCAAAAGGTTTGAAAGGATGTCTCACCATTGTCATTTTCCTCAGTGAGATTATTAATTATTTTTTCTATGATTTCTTCTCTAACTAAATGATTTTGGAGTATCATATTGTTTAATTTTCAATTAGTTTTTGATTTGGTTTTCCATGTACCATTACTGATCATTATTTTTATTGCCTTGTGATCTGAAAAGGCTGCATTTATTATTTCTGCTTTTCTGAATTTGTGTGCCATGTTTCTGTGACCTAATGTATGGTCAATCTTTGTGAATGTGCCATGTGGTGCTGAGAAGAAGGTGTATTCCTTTTTATCCCTATTTATTTTTCTCCATATGTCTATTAATTCTATTTTTTTCTAAGATTTCATTCACTTCTTTTACCTCTTTCTTATTTATTTTTTGGTTTGATTTATCTAAATTTGATAATGGTTGGTTTAAGTCTCCTACTAATATGGTTTAAGGTCTGAATATTTCTTCCTTCAATTCTCCTAGTTTCTCCATTAGAAATTTGAGTGCGATATTATTTGTTGAATACATGTTGATTAGTGATATTTCCTCATTATCTAAAGTCCCTTTTAATAAAATATTATTACCTTCCCTATCCATTTTGATCAGGTCTATTTTTGCTTTGGCTTTATCAGATATCATGATTGCAACTCCTGCCTTCTTTCTATCAGTTGAGGTCCAGAAGGTCTTACTCCATCCTTTAATTTTGACCTTGTGGGTGTCTACCTGCCTTATGTGTGTTTCTTGAAGTCAACATATGGTAGGGTTTTGGATTCTAATCTATTCTGCTGTTCGTCTACATTTTATGGGTGAGTTCTTCCCATTCATGTTCAAAGTTCTGATTGTGTCTTGTGAATTCTCTGGCATTTTGATAACCTTCCCTAATTTTAACCTTTCTTCTTTAGCTCTAAACTTTTAATCCAGTGATTTACTTTAAATCAGTCCCCCTTGTCCCCTCCCTTGATATGTTTCCCCTTCTAGCCCCTCCCTTTTTGTTCCCTGCCCCTTCCCCCACTTCTTTCCTACCTTTTTTGTTCCCTTCCCCCTACCCCCCTTGGTTTTTCCTTCTCCCTACCCTTGTTGGGTAAGATAGAGTTCAAGATCCCAATGGATCTGGATGTTCTTCCCTCTCAGAGTTGACTTCCCTGAGAGTAAGGTTTAAGTAAAAACTATCTTCCTCTCCTTCTTATAGGAGTTTTCTTCCCCTCCCCTTCCCATGTGAATCTTTGTGTGAGAAAGATTATTCTATTTGGTCTTTCTTTTCCCCCTATTTACACATTACATTTTCCCTATATGTTAGTATACATAGATTGATATAAATGTAGTCTTTATAGAAGAGAGTTTGAGTAAAAGAAAAAGATATCATTTTTCTCCTTTTCCCTTTCCTTCATATTTACCTTTTCAGGTATTCCATGGTCTTTGTTTTTTGGTATCAAACTTTCCACAGAGCTCTGGTCTTTTCTTTGCAAAAACTTGGAAATCTTCTATTTTGTTGAATGCCCATACTTTCCCTTGGAAGTATATAGTCAGTTTTGCTGGATAGCTGATTCTTGGTTGAAGACCCAGCTCTCTTGCCTTTCTCAAAATCATGTTCCATGCCTTACGTTCATTCAGAGTAGAACTTGCAAGGTCTTGTGTGACCCTGATTGGCATTCCTTTCTATCTAAATTGTCTTTTTCTGGCTTCTTGTAGGATTTTTTCTTTTGCTTGAAAGCTTTGGAATTTGGCAATTACATTCCTGGGAGTTGTCTTTTGGCGATTTAGTGTAGAAGGTGTTCTGTGAGATCTTTCAGTGGAAGTATTGCCCCCTTGTTGTAGAATCTCTGGGCAATTTTCTTTGATTATCCTTTGTATTACAATGTCGAGTTTGCTGTTTATTTCTGGCTTTTCTGGAAGTCCAATTATTCTTAAATTATGTCTTCTTTCTCTATTTTCCAAGTCTGTCACCTTGTCTGTGAGATATTTTATGTTCTCTTCTAATTTCTTGGTCCTTTGGCTTTGCTTTATTTATTCTTGCTCATTGTCTTCGAGTTGCCTGATTCTGACTTTTAAAGCCTGGTTTTCCTTTTCATTTTGGTCAAACTGGTTTTGTAGATGCGTGAATTTCTTTTGCATTATTTCCCACTTTTCCTCCCAGAGGGCTTCCATCTTTTTGATCCTTTCCGATTCAAATTCTTCATGGGTTTGTGGAGAGTTTCCATTTCCTTTGGAAGGTTTTGACACATTTGCTTGTGTTTCCTCTTCTATCTCCTCTGTATTTTGTATTTTTCCTCCATAAAATGTGTCCAAAGTTGCCCCCATCTTCTTGTTTTTCTTGGAATTTGGGGGATTTTGTGCTTCTGTGGTGTTTGCCATCTCTATCTGAGTGGGGAGGACTAGCTTTTCTTATCTCTGTCTGGTGTTCAGAGGTTTTAGCCCTAGGCCGATTGTCTGTTCTATGTAGTTGTTGTTCTGTCTTCCCGGGGAAGCCAGGAATTACTGGTGTTTCTGTGTTACTTCCCTCCTCAGTTCCCTCCAGATGCTTCTCCATTGCCTTACTTCCACTCTCTGAGCCTGGCTTGGCCCTTTCCACCGGGTGTTTGTTTCTGTGCCTTAGCAGGCCAGGAGAGCCAGCACTCTGGGGTGGGGGGGTGGAAAGGCTCTGGCTTCCTGGAACTCTGAGTGCTCCTGATAAGATTAACTTTCTCTGGGTTGAACTGAGTGTGCTTTGAGGCAGGGACCTTCCGTGAGACTTAGATTGAAGGGTCCAGCCAGGGGGCTACAGGCTCCTCCTGTCTCTCTCTGTTTCCCTGCTGTATGGGTGCCCCCTATACTGGGTCAGGTTGTTTTCAGGATGCGGCCTTCAGCTCTGAGGCCCTTTTGACAGCCCTGAGGGTTACTGTTGTTTCAGAGGACCTTGCTCTCTGAGGTGGGACAGGCTGTGGCTTCCCCTAGCTCTCAGGGCTGGTGATAGGATTAACCTCAGCCTGAGTATGCCCTGAGGCAGGGACCTTAGGTGAGACTCAGATGGAAGGATCCAGTCAGGGGACTACAGGCTCCCCCTGTCTCTCTCTGTTTCCCTGCTGTCTGGGTGCCCCCTCGACTGGGTCAGATTTTTTTCAGGAAGAGACCTTCAGGATAGCCGACCCTGAGGCTCTGAGTTTCCCTCTGCTGCCTCGGACTCAGTGCTCTGGGGTGGGGGGATGGGTCCTGGGACCTACCTTCTGCCTACCCCTTAGGTCCGAGTGATTTCGGGTTCTGGCTTTTGGGGGGCCATACATTTTGATCCAGGTCCAGGTCCAGGAGGTGGAGTCCTGGGGTCTATGCTGTTGATCGTTTTGAATTTTGGTGCTGTAGGAGCATTCGGTTTGAGATCTGTAAGGAAGGGTTTCAGGAGATCTGAACTTTAGCTTTCTCTAAGCCACCATCTTGACTGGAAATCTCCAGTACTTTATATTAAAATAGTTAAATGGAATCTTGTTTTTTTTTGCCTGAAAAGTGAATGATATATTTCATCCACATTAGAGGTCAGGGAGGAGTGGTCCAGAAATTGGGATGTCGCTGATGTAAGAAGGAATTTCCCTCTGCCAATACATCTCTGCAACTGATTCTAGAGTGTTATCTGCAGACAATGACAGATTAAGTACCTGGTCCAAAGTTACATAGCTAGAAAGAACTTAGTTCTTTCTGACTTCAAGGATAACTTTCCATCCAACATAGTATGTTGCTTCTGATATTGGTAGTTAATTGATTTTCCTAAGATCATAGGACAACAAAATTACTTTGAGAGACTGTAAACCTAAAACTATTTTTTCTTTAAATATCTGGTTAATTTAAAATATCTGATTTATGATTTATTTAGGAAGGCTGCATTTTGAACTTGGATTAAAGAAGACTTGATTTCAAATCCTATCCCATCCCAGTTAATGGTTATGTGATCATGGACTAGTCACTTAACTTCCTAAATTTCCTGTTTTAAGTGATAAGAGTTTGGCCACTGCTTTTGGTTCCTATCTGCCAAATAATTACTGAATTGTCTAAGAAGCAGAAAGAATGTTGAATTTGAAATCAGAGGACCTATGTAAGTTCCTAGATTTGCCACTTTGTATCCATGGGTCCTTTGGCAAGTCACTATCTATAAATCAGTTATCTCATCTAGAAATGTCATATTGTGGTGGATAGGTCACTACACATGCAATCAAGAAGTCTTTTCTTCAAATACCACTTGTGAACACTTGCTTAGTGATGCTAACTAGACACAATCTTTTTGTGACCCAATTTTGTGACTCATCTGAAGAAAGAATGAATTGGATGGATGATGTCAAAGGCCATTTTAACTTGAGAGGTCTGATCCTATTGGAAAAGTGACTATTTTGGCCCCCAGTTCCTAAAAGCCAGGTGTTACAACACATTGTTGTATTCATTGAATAAAATGAATATAAAATTCAAAGTAGATGAAAAATTGGAGAAAGAAATGAAAATAATGCAAGAAAATTATTAAATGAGAAGTAACTGGTTTGTAAAAGAGGTATAAAATCTCATGAAAGAAAACCATTTATTAAAAATGAAATTGGTAAATGGAAGCTCAGGACTCCATAATACATCACATTCCCCTCTCCTTCTCTGATACTGGGAGTTGTCTAATCTGTGCCATTGGCTGAAGCCCTCACTAGTTATAATTCCATAATTTAAGGTATCCATAAACACAGATCTTACATTTAACCATTTGATGGACTAACTTTAAAAAGGAATATTCACTTGAAAAGCATAGCACAACCAAATGTATCCTCTCCAGAACACCTGGGGGGAGTGGCAAAAATTCCTTCTTGCTGCATTTATGTATCTAGGGAGGGAAAGGGAAAATAGGGCAAAACACTGTTACACTACTAATATAATCTTAAACATAGAGTTAAAACATTGTATCTTAAAGATCTGATATCAAATTCCTATCATTCTATTACATCATTCTCTTCTCTCTATTTCATTGAACCTCCTCAACTAGGCTCCCTCTCTTAAAAAAAAAAAAAACAAACAAACAGGATAACAGAAGTCAAAATGTAAGAACTTGAACAGTTATCTAGTCTGAGTCCTAAATTATACAAATGAGAATACCAAGATAAGTTGAAGCCTTTTTCCTCTTCTACCTCTTTTTATCTCACTTGGTGATCTTATCAGTTTAATTACCATCTCAATGCAGAGGATTGGAAAACTACATGTCCAACTTTAGTCTGTCTTCAGATTTCCAGTCCAATATCACCCAATTTCTTTTTTAACATTTTGGGTTGGATGTCTCAAATGGATGTTCAAAACAAAATTCATCTTTTTTCTCTGTCCATTTCTGAGCTTTTGTATTGCTATAGAGGGAACCATCATCTTTCCAGCTACTCAGGCTTACAACTTTGGTGTAATCTTCAATTTTTTTTTATTCACCCCAATATATATTCAATTTCCAAATTTAGCCTAGTCTATCTTCATTGTATCCCTTATATAAATCACTATATCCCACATGTAGCCATTACTCTGGTTGAGACCCTCAGTATCTCTTAACCTTGAAATATTTTCTCCTTGACCTGGGAGCTCTGGAATTTGGTTATAATCTTGGCAATTTTCACTTTTGGATCTCTTTCAGGAGATAATTTATGAAATATTTCAATTTCTATTTTGTCCAGTTTGGTTCTACAATAGCTGAGCAGTTTTTATTTACAATGTTTTAAAATATGTTTAAAATGTTTAAAATGTTTAAAAAAATGTTTAAAATATGTCCAGATTCTTTTTATAAAAACATGAGTTTCAGATAGTTCCATTATTTTAATTATCTTGTACTCATCTGTTTTCCAGGGAAGTTGTTTCTCTGGTGAAATACTTTAAAATTTCTCCCATGTTTTTTAGTTATTTAAGTTTATTTTATAGTTTCTTGATGTATTCTGGAGTCATGAGTTTCCATTTACCAATTTCATTTTTAATAAATGGTTTTCTTTTTTCTTTTTTTTTTAAACCCTTACCTTCCGTCTTGGAGTCAATACTGTGTATTGGCTCCAAGGCAGAAGAGTGGTAAGGGCTAGGCAATGGGGGTCAAGTGACTTGCCCAGGGTCACACAATAAATGGTTTTCTTTAATGAGATTTTGTACCTCTTTTACCAACCGATTGCTTCTCTTTTAATAATTTTCCTGCATTACTTTCATTTCTTTCCTCAATTTTTCATCTACTTTGAAATTTATATTCGTTTTTGCTCTTTTTTGTCATCTCTTCTAGGAATTCTTTTTTTTTAAATATTTTATTTGATCATTTCCAAGCATTATTCATTAAAGACATAGATAATTTTCTTTTCCTCCTCCCCACCCCCCATAGCCGACGCGTAGATCCACTGGGCATTACATGTTTTCTTGATTTGAACCCATTGCTATGTTGATAATATTTGCATTAGAGTGTTCATTTAGAGTCTTTCCTGTCATGTCCCCTCAACCGCTCTATTCAGGCAGTTGCTTTTCCTCAGTGTTTCTACTCCCACAGTTTATCCTCTGCTTATGAATGGTGTTTTTTTCTCCTAGATCCCTGCAAATTGTTCAGGGACATTACACCGCCACTAATGGAGAAGTCCATTACATTCGATTATACCACAGTGTATTAGTCTCTGTGTACAATGTTCTCCTGGTTCTGCTCCTCTCTCTCTGTATCACTTCCTGGAGGTTGTTCCAGTCTCCATGGAATTCCTCCACTTTATTATTCCTTTTAGCACAATAGTATTCCATCACCAACATATACCACAATTTGCTCAGCCAATCCCTAGTTGATGGGCATCCCCTCGTTTTCCAATTTTTGGCCACCACAAAGAGCGCAGCTATGAATATTTTTGTACAAGTCTTTTTGTCCATTATCTCTTTGGGGTACAGACCCAGAAGTGCTATGGCTGGATCAAAGGGTAGATATTCTTTTGTCGCCCTTTGGGCATAGTTCCAAATTGCCCTCTAGAATGGTTGGATCAGTTCACAACTCTACCAGCAATGAATTAATGTCCCTACTTTGCCACATCCCCTCCAGCATTCATTACTTTCCTTTGCTAGGAATTCTTGTTAGTTTAATGTACAGTCTGTTGGTATTTTTTTTTACCATTGATGCTTTGCTTGTAGATATTTATTGTCTTCTGAGTTTGTGTCTTGAGCTTCTCTGTCTTCACAGAAGCTTTTTTTTTTTTTGGTCAAATTCTTTGGTGTTGTTTGCCCATTTTCCCAGCTTATTTCTTGATTTTAGACATTTTATTTGAGTTGGATTCTGCTAATTTCTGGAGGTTAGGGGTAAGAAAGGTTAGCCTGAGTGGCTAAACCAGAGGGTCTGAGGTGCTTCTAAGGTCATGAGATCAGAGGAGAGTCTGATCACTTTCTTCTTGTTCTGCTTGGGTCCTTATCCCAGAAAGATTCATACTCCCTTGTACCCACAGAACAAATTGTTCTTCTCCATCTTGAAACAGTGTCCTAGAATTGGGTAATTAATTAAAGAGCCTCCAAATTATACCAGTTTTTTTTTGCCCAGTTCTACCACAGGTGTCTTCTCTGATATCTTTATGACCAGATGTTTAGTCTCCTTCAAATCATTAGGCACTGATCAGTCTTAGTCTTGGTGTATACACTGCTATTGCTTCTGTTACATCCTCAGTTCTTCTGCTACCCCCAAGCACCACAGTTTATGCATTTTCCTATTGGACAGTGGTTCTCAACCTTTCTAATGCTGTGACCCCGCAATACGGTTCCTCATGTTGCAGTGAACCTAAACCAAAAAAATATTTTGGTGGCTACTTCAAAACTGTAATTTTGCTACAGTTATGATTCGGAATGTAAATACCTGATATGCATTATGTATTCTCATTGCTACAAATTGAGAGGGTGAGAACTGCTGCTCTAGGAACACTTTTAGCTAGGTCTTACTCAAGTGTCCACAGACTACCCTTTCTTTTGGTCCTCCTAAATTTTCTTTTGCTAGAAAAATGCCATGATAGAGATACAATGAGATACATAGTTATACCAGGCATACATAGATACATAGCAATATTATGTGTTTGTATTGTTGTCCCACCAGAATTTAGAGACATTTTCTCTTTTTTTGAGTTCCTAGTGATTTTATTTTTAACATAATTAACATAAAGAAATATAATATATAAAAATAACAAAAAGAAATATAATATATGATTTGTAATAAATTATAACAAATATGCATTTCCAAGGGAATCAATTTCTCACTTTAGTTGTATTCAAAATTCAATGTCTCCTTCCTCCCCCTTCCTCACCTTCTCACATTTTCTCCCTCCCCAAGAAGGCAGGTGATATGATATAAATTGTACATATATTATCACATAACACATATTTATGTTCATAATGTTACAAAACAAGACACATTTTGCTTACATTAGAGACAAATTCATGGAGGAAATAAAGTGATGAATGATATCTTTCAAATTGCATTCAGACTCCATCTGTTCCTTCTATGGTAGTGGTAGGTATCCTTTTCCATCATGATTCCCTTGTAGTTTTCCTGAATCCTTGCATTGATAATAATAGTTGTCATTCACAGTTGGAAATCTTACATTATTGTTATTACTGTGTACAACATTCTCTTGGTTTTGCTCATTTCACTTTGTATCACTTCACATAAGTCTTTCCAGGTTTTTGTGATAATTTTGTTTGTCATTTCTTATGGCACAATATAATCATTTCCCAATTGATGGACATCTTTCTGTTTCCAGTTCTTTGCCACTACAAAAAGAGCTGGTATAAATATTAATGAACATGTAGTTTTTTTTTTTCTTTTTGCCTTGATCACTTTAAGAAACATGCCTAATAGTGGTATTATTGGTTCAAACGGTATACACAATTTTATAACTATTTGAGTTAAATTCCAAATTGCTCTTCAAAATGGTTGATTTGAGGCATTTTATTATAGTAATTTAGAGAGCTGGTTTAGGAAAGATCAGTAGAAATGCTTATTTTCCTAGATCAACCTGACTTTATCCCCTCTTCATCATCTCTTACTTGGAATGCTGAAGTAGACTTCTAAATTGTCTCTCCTCTCAACACTTTCCACACTTAGTCCATCCTCCATTAATCTGTCAATTAGATTTTCTTTTTTTATAAAATAATATTTTATTTGATCACTTCCTAGCATTATTCATTAGAGAAAAATATCATTTTATTTTCCTCCCCACCCCCACCCCATAGCCGACGCGAGATTCCACTTGGTATCACATGTGTTCTTGATTCGAACCCATTGCCATGTTGTTAGTATTTGCATTAGAGTTTTTGTTTAGAGTCTCTTCTCTGTCATGTCCCATCTACCGTTGCAGTCAGGCAGTTGCTTTTCCTCAGTGTTTCTACTCCCACAGTTTGTTCTCTGCTTATGAATAGTGTTTTTTCTCCTAGATCCCTGCAGATTGTTCAGGGACATTACAATGACACTAATGGAGAAGTCCATTACGTTCGATTATACCACAGTGTATTAGTCTCTGTGTACAATGTTCTCCTGGTTCTGCTCCTCTCACTCTGCATCCCTTCCTGGAGGTCTTTCCAGTCTCCATGGAATTCCTCGACTTTATTATTCCTTTTTGCACAATAATATTCCATCACCAACATATACCACAATTTGTTCAGCCATTCCCCAATTGATGGGCATCCCCTCGTTTACCAATTTTTGGCCACCACAAAGAGTGCAGCTATGAATATTCTTGTACAGGACTTTTTCTCCATTATCTCTTTGGGGTATAGACCCAGCAGTGCTATGGCTGGATCAAAGGGTAGACATTCTTTTATCGCCCTTTGGGCATAGTTCCAAATTGCCCTCCAGAATGGTTGGATCAGTTCACAACTCCACCAGCAATGAATTAATGTCCCTACTTTGCACATCCCCTCCAGCATTCACTGCTTTCCTCTGCTATCATGTTAGCCAATCTGCTAGGTGTGAGGTGATACCTCAGAGTTGTTTTAATTTGCATCTCTCTGATTATAAGAGATTGAGAACACTTCTTCATGTGCTTATTAAAAGTTTTGATTTCTTTATCTGAAAACTGCCTATCCATGTCCCTTGCCCATTTATCAATTGGAGAATGGCTTGGATTTTTGTACAATTGATTTAACTCATTATAAATTTGAGTAATTAAACCTTTGTCAGAGGTTGAATTTTCTTAAAGCATTGGTCTAACCATTCAGTTACCACTCCTGTCAATAAAGTTGAGTAGGCTTTATTACCTCCAGATTCAAATATAAAGGTCTTCTAGGCACTGGATTGAGCACTTTGAAAAAGGAGCCTAATTTGGTCTGGTGTAAGGAGGGTTCCCACTGTTTTGTCCAGATACCTTTTGTACTGGATCACATTCAATTTCACCCTCTTCTTCTGAAGCTGAGAGCTGAGTTTCTCTCCCTGCTGTCCACAATGGCTGGACACTGCTATGACTGAACTGTGATAGGCCATGTTCCTTCTACTGCCACCTGTCCTGTATTAAATTGGGTTTCTGCTCTCCCTCTCTAGAGGTTGTATTGAACCTGGCTATGCACCTCTCCCTGCTGTTTATGCTATATAATGCTGGAATTATGTCCTGGCACACTGGATGCGTTCTTTCCTTCCTCAGTAATATTGTCCTTCTTTGCTATTCTTTCATTCTGGGCTATAAAACTGCTTCACCTATCTTCTGTTGGTTCCATCACTACAGAATTCATTTTTAACTTTTGGGTTTTTACTGTTGTCTGGAGTAGAGTTGATGAGTTCTAAGCATTCCTTATTCTACCATCATGGCACCTGGAAGCAAAAAAGTACATAAAAGTCTCCATGTATCCCAACACAAACTTGTCCTTTCCCCACATTTCCAGTCAGCTTACACATTCCTCTCCAGTTCCATCTACACTAGCCAACTTGAGTTTCTTAAACACAACTCCTCTATCTGCTGTCTCCATATCTTGGCTCTGACCATATCCATTTTTGGAATGAGCTCAGTACTCACTTCAACCTCTATGTTTCCCTGACTTTCTTCAAGATTTGATTCAAAGGTCAAAATCTACAAGAGGAATTCCCTAGGCTCTGCAAGAAGCAAAACAAAACAAAACAAAAAATCTCCCACCAGAGATTTCTTTTCATCTATTCTGTATTTATATTTTTGTCACCACCTTTAGAATATGAAATTTTCAGAGCAAAAGCTACTGCCTTCCTTTATATATTACTATTGCTTGACACAATGACTGGCACATAGTAGTACTTAATAGTTTTGACTATCATCACATAAGTACTAAATGGGAGAATTATTTGAACCCAGGTTCAGCTGACTCCAAAAGCAGTGTTTTTCCCTCAGTACATTACCCTGTATTTTCTTCATGGTTATACATTCTGTGCTATCAGAATGTTGTGTAAGTGATCTTTAAATAAATGTATTTTAACTTTTCTGGCTGAGGGAGGGATGCTAGGCTTTTGAAAGCCTCTGGATAGTACTATTTCTGCAAACACAAGGAAGTTGTCATGTGAAGAGGAAAGAATAGGGAAGGAATTCTTGGTGACATGGGAGATGAAAAGAAGAAAGAGTTCAGGAGGAAGTAACAATATCAACAACTGATTCCTTGAGGGTATTTGTTTCTCATTTAAAGAGTCAAAGGGAAAGGATTGTGCCTAAATCTAGGGAAATCTAATTGAAATATTGCCTATTTCTTCTTTGTGGCTGCTGCAATAATCAGTCTTACTTTCCCCCAGTAAATTTATTGTGCCACACTAAGAAAGATATTTTGTGCCTGTTTTATTATATGGACTAATCCCAGATGAGAGAAGTCCTTTTACAAAATAGTAGGCTATGAGATCTCTGGGGCTCCTTCTGACTGATTTGTCACCTGTCTTTGGGTGGGAGACTATTTCTTAAGAGCTCTCTGTATATTACAAAATGGGAGGGAAAGAGACCTTTGTGTTTGTGTGTGCATGTGTGCATGTGTGTGTGTGTCTATGTGTGTGTGACAGAGATGGAGAGAGAGAGAGAGAGAGAGGAGCAGACAGAGGAAAAGAAACGAAACTAGGACACTCAAAAATGAAACACCTCATCCAATGATTATCATAGCAATGCTTTCCAAAGAAAGTCTATTCCAGATCTGTGCCACTGGCACCAAGGAGTTAAGCTGTAAGAACAATTAACAGTTCAGGCTAAGAGTGATAGAACAGGAAGGTGCAAATGTGTGAACTTTGCTGTGTCTCCCGAGTTCCTATTATTACCAAGTTTCTTTCCCACTCACTTCATTTTATCACCTCTAGCATTTCACTTCTGGGAATATGGAAGGATACAAGATGAAAAATTTAACATACGTTCACACTACACTTCTGATAGTCAAAACACTTATATACACCCTGTCTTTCTGTGTTGCCCAACAGTATTACATATGTGAAGAAAAGTAGAGATAAAATATATTTTAGATTAATTCTAATTTTGAATGAAAACAAAAATTCACAAATTATCTTTTTATAAACTGGCACAGACATGGCAAAATTCTGGATTTTTGTTACATATGCAGTATGCAAATATACATATCTGTACAGATGCAAATATACATGTATGTACATATATAACTGAAAAAATACAGGCAAAATTATTTAAAGATCAATTCAAGAGAACAAAAACAAAAACAATACCCTAACCATATAGGTAATAGACTCGATACAGTATCTTGAGGCAAATTCTGTTTCAAATATTGATAATTTATAGAATTATTGTAATATAAATAATGAGTAAATGTGATTTGAAGGTGGATTTGTTTTCTTTTACTAGTTGACTGAATCTTAGGTCATAAGAAAATTCAAAATTTACCAAGTCCCATCCTGAACAATGAGCATAAACTATTAGAGTAATTGAAAGTGACTATTCATCCTCTTCAGGAAGGGTTCAATGTGTAGGGAACAGTTTTTAGCATTTATTTTAAATTTTATTTTATTAAATATTTCCCAATTGCATGAAGAATTAAGATTTATATTATAAAAGAAAACAGATAAAATAGCAATAAAATAAAATAAGAGGGGGCACTGACTGGCTCAATGGATTGAAAGCTAGCCCTATAGATGGTTGGTCTTAGGTTCAAATCTGGCTTCAGACATTTCCTGGCTTTGGGGCCCTAAGCAAGTTACCAAGCCCCCAGTCCTTACCACTCTTCTGCCTTGGAAGCAATACACAGTATTGAATCTAAGATGGAAGATAAGGGTTTCAAATAATAATAATAATAATAATAATAATAATAATAATAATAATAATAATGTAAGAAGTAAAGATTCAATGTGCATTCAGAATTTAAAATGATGGGAAATCTATCACTTACTTAGAAAATTTGTTCTTTCAGATTCCTTTATCATCCATAGAATCACAGAATTTGAGGGATAAAATCTCAATGTCCATCTAATTTAACCTATTCTCAGAAGAAGATTCTCCACTATGCTATACCCAACAAAACATCATACAATCTCTATTCTGAGAAAGCTTGAATCCTTAAGAAGTAATTTTTGTTAATCTATGTTATGTTTTGAATTTTCCTGATATCAAGAAGCTTTGTCATTTCCACTCATTAGTCCTGGTTCTGTTCATTAGGATTAAATGAATCAAACCTAATTTTTCTTTTATAAATCTCTTCAAGTACATCAAATACTATCTTGTACACTTTCCCCCTTTATCCCCTCTCACAAAAGTCTTCTTTTCTTTAGGTGAAATGTGTACTCATCCTTTAACCAATCTTAATGTGACATATATTCAGGGCCCTACATTTTGATTGCCCTTCCCTAGACACTCACCACCATGTCAATTGCCTTCTTATAAAATGATGCCTAGAATGGAACACAATATTCCAGATGTGTTTTAGGGAGTGCCAAGGACAATTGACCGATTACTTCCCATTCTTGAAAGTTATGCCCATTTTAATTTTTCA
This sequence comes from Monodelphis domestica, assembly GCF_027887165.1. NCBI lineage: Eukaryota > Metazoa > Chordata > Mammalia > Didelphimorphia > Didelphidae > Monodelphis > Monodelphis domestica. Next base: position 474,754,686 of record NC_077228.1, read on the forward strand.
AAGATCACTAAGAATTTTGCCTGCCATATCACAATACTGACACACTGTGCTTGTGGTACACTAAAGTCTCCAGATTTTATACATAATGCACATGCGTCTGTAATATATATTTTCCTCCAAAAATTTTCTAACCATGCCTCCCTCATCAATTTAGAAGTTGATTTTTTGTACCTGAATAAGTAGTTGCATTTATTCTTATTGAATTTTAGATGATTAAATTCAGTTAAATGTTCTAGTCTGCCAAAATCCATTTGGATTATAAGTGTCATCTACTGTGCTTTCTGTCCTTCATAACTTTGTGTCACCTGCAATTTTAGTGAGAAAACAATCCATGACTTTATCCAAGTCTTTAGTGAAAATAGAAAAATCCCAGGGACAAACACATATGCCTAAACTACTGCAGTAGAAATCTCCTGCCATGCTGGTAATGATGCATTAACAAATAATCTTTGGGTCTAGCTCTTTAGGTACTTCAGAATCCAATTTATTGTATCACTGCCTAATCCCTATGTCTACATTTTCTCCAGAATAGTATAAAACATCACAAAAAGCCTTGACCAAATGCAGAATGAATCTTGTCAAAAAAAGCAAATAAGGTTAGGTATGCTCTCTTCTGGATAAAATCATGCCAAATCTTTATAAACTCTCTTTCTTTTCTGGATGTTCTCAAATATCTGTTATGAATTATTATAGAATCAAGGTCAAGTTTTCATGGACCTATAGTTTTCAGATTCTTTTATTCATCTGTTGAAGAATTAGAACATTTGCCCTTCTCCAGTATTGTGGCAACTTTCCTGTTTTCTGTGGTAAGCAATCTCATTTGCCACTATTTTTTTTAGGATGTATGAATACATCTGGGCTTTGATGACCTATATTCATCAAAGACAAGCAAATGATTTCTTACCATATTTATACTTATTTTGGATTTCAACTGTTTGTTCTATTGATTATAGTGTAAAGTTCATTCACCTTTTCAGAGAAAATAGAAATAAGATGAGAATTAAGCAACATTGTCTTCTCTCCACAGAAACTAGATCATGCGATGGATAGAATGCTGGTCGGCCATAATGAATGTAGTTAAAATTAAACTTCCAAAATTTACTAATTATGTGACTTCGGTAAGTTGTTGTGACTTTAAGATTCTCCAATTTACAAATAAAACAAGGCAGAGGTTTGAGCCAATAATTATTTATTAAAGGGACCTGGCCCCTTCCAATAAATATGATTTCAGACCTTCTCCACTGTCTGACACTTCCAGCTTCTTTAGAATACAACTTTTATTCCCTTCAGTGCTACCCCATCCTTATTTGATTCCTCATTCCAGTCATTACCTCATTGGTGGATTCTTGGGATTTTGGTACATCCCTGGTCACATTGCTACCAAACAACAAGGTGGACCTATCTATACCCCATCCTCAAAATACCCACTTTTAGCAACATGCTGAGGGCATCTTAGTAATGGGCCTTATGCTTAGATGATTCAGTATTAGGTCAAGACTCTTATTCAGGACTGCTTGACATGGATCATGAAGAAGTAATATAACCTGGAGGGGTTCTAAATATATTATGGAATTATTCAGTGAAGCCTGGGATATCTGAGTGGACTCCCCTTCAAGCTATGCTGACAAGTTAAAGTTTAATAACTTTATTTTTTTAAACTCTTACCTTTTTTCTTAGAGTCAATACTGTGTATTGGTTCCAAGGCAGAAGAGTGGTAAGGGCTAGGCAATGGGGGTAAAGTGACTTGCCCAGGATCACACAACTGAGAAATGTCTGAGACCAGATTTGAACCTAGGACCTCCCATCTCTAGGTCTAACTCTCAATCCACTAAGCCACCCAGCTTCCCCCTTAATAACTTTATAAAAGGAAGGACTCTTATTTTTAGACTCTATTCAACTATGACTTACTAGTTGTTTCCAATTATTTTTTTGTTAATAAGAAGTAGCTAATCACTATCTCTATGGAATTCTACCCACCTAAATAATACTGATTAGAACTCATCACTGGCATAAATTTATTGATTTAAGATGGACAGGGTTACACTAACATAGGACAGGGTTCATTAATTAAGTTTTGTCTGTGATAGTTTCCTCAATTGCAAAATGAGAATATTACATGCCTCCCTAGGTTGTTTTGAGAATCAAAAGCGAAAATATTTGTAAAGCATGTAGCATAATGCCTGGTACATAATAGTTAATATGTAAATGCTAGTTATTGTTGTTGTCAACATCATCATTTTTCTACCCACCAAACTAAAGTCCTGGTTTTTCTTTGAGCCTCTTGTCCCTCCAATATGTCTGATTAACACTTCTTTTGCCTTTAGTCTAATTTCAACCCAGCTGCCATAGGTGTAATTCTAAAGCATAGTCCTTATCATGTTGTGCCTTCCTTCATAAATAAACTTCAGAGACTCCCTATTATTTACTATATAATCAAATATAAATTCCTCTTTTTGACTTTTAAAGCCCTTCACAATCTTGTCCCTTTCTACCTTTCCAGTTGTTTTTCACTTTAGTCCCACTCTCTCACCTCTGCCTTCAATCTAAGGTCTCTCCATTTTCACTGTATATATCTTTTCTGTATGAAGCAATTTCATGGTTACTTCCCTTATTAGAATGTGACCTTTTTTGAGGACACAGCCATCTTTGGCTTTCTTCATAGCCCAGGCTCTTACCCCTGTGTCTGACATACAGTAAGCCCATATTGAATAATTAATGTCTGAATAATTAAGTTCTCCTACCACTAGGATGTCCAGCCTCTAAAACAATCTTTTTCATTTATTTCCCAAATTCCTCTTATATTTCTTTTCTGTTCAGATAATTAAAACAATTTTTATTTCTTGTTCCATAAGCTTTTACCCAAATATTTTACATATTTCCCACTTCTCTGATTCCTAGTTTTCATTATAAAAACTCTTTCTCAACAAATAATGCAATATTATCTCTCTTCACAATATGCCCATCCTTTCTCTTCAATAAAGCATATGAATCTAGTCAGAGTTTAGTGATGGCATTCATTCTACTGTTGTGGTGGTAGTGCTATGTGTTTGTATGTGTGTATGGAGGAGGGAGGTATAGGTCACTCATTTTAAAATTAGAAGACTTCAGTTTCATTCCTATCTCTAGGACTTGCTAGATGTGTGTCGGTAGGAAATTTATTCTATTTCTACCTTAATTCCCTCATCTACAAAATGAGAATGGTGGTGAGCACCCTGCCTATATCAGATTATAGAGAGATATCCACAGAATTTGTCCTTATACTCAAAGGCACAATGCATTTCTTTATAGTAAACTAATTTTACCATTACAGGCTAGTTTATACCTGGAGCAATAGTATAGAAGCTTGACCAATCTAAAGATCATCCTGGGGCAACATTTCTATTTTCCAGATGGGAAAACTGAGCTGTCAGGGCTCTCAGTGAAATGTTCTATTGCTCAGTAAGTGGCATATACAGCACTAGAACACAAGTTGCTTAATTCAGATAGACTATCCATTAAAAAAAAAGTTTAAAGGTACATGACCTCAATTCTTGAATAAAATAATGCTGTTCACAAATAAGGGTCTTTTCTTAGAACATTCATTATCATATGACTATCTGCCATAAAATGGTTGTATTATTGGACCTTAGATTTCCAATTCTATAAAAACTCATTGCAAATGACACTTTATAATATCTCACTCTAATAGGAACATTCATTAGCTGCCAAGACAAGGCATGAATACATTAGAGTATATTTTAGAATGCATGAGATAAAAATTTATGTTTACCCCCAAATTCAAAGTATATAAACAGCAACAGAAAGAATGCATGTGCCCCTATAATAATTATCTTAGTTACTTCAAAAATTTCAGACCTGTTAGCTATATTTGATTCAGTAGTTAAACTTTATAGTTCAATATCCTAGACAGGTCTACCCTTGGCTTTTACAGTGCATAAATATAGAGTAGTGTATTGGAAATCACATAACATTTGTTTGTTCTGTTTGGTGTATGGTAACAATTCTTTGTATTAATAAAATAAAATATGTATTATAGATCTGTCCCTAAGAGACCCAAGGTCTTTATTATGGAGCCACAAAGTCTGATTAAATGCATAGAGAAAGTACATCCCAGTATGCCCAACCTCTCAAATGGCAACAAATCCAGCCACGTCCTCTTTAACAGCTCAGCTCTTAACTCTGATAATATGTCCCCTATTTGATCACAGCATTGAAACAAGAGAAGCATATCTGAGAACTCCACTACAAATCAATTCAATTTACTGTATGTCTTTAGCTGCTAAACTGCAGGATAAAGCTGCTATTTATATAAAACACATACATATAAGTCAGCACTCTGCTTTTACTTTGTCTTCAGATCAAATTATATGGATGTTTAACTGAATAATAATTCCATTACAGGAAATTCTAAGTCCAAGAAACATTTGGTTGAAAATGATGAAAATGGGTTGCTATTATTGACATTTAGGATTTGCCCATCAGCATCACATTAACACAACCCACAAGAGCAAGGATTCATCTCTACATATCTTTGAAGTGCATAAAAATGGTTCAATTGAAAAATGCATTTCTCTAAAACACAGACAACATGCATGAGGAAGAACTAAGAACTTTCTCATTCTAAGGATACAAAGAGGATAGAATCTTTACTTTGGAAATAATATGTATTGCTGTGTAAAGGTGTCAGAAAATGGACATAAATTTCTTGTAGGTAATTTTAGAAGATATAGATGAAAGTATTGGGGCTCAACTGACATGAGTGGATCTTATTATTATTATTATCAAAATAAGGGAACAAGATTGGACAATAAGTGTTTTATGACTGAAATCAAAAGGTATATGTATTGCTCAAATAAACAAAAGTATTTGGGAACTCAGCAGATGGTTCTTTAGAGTGCACAGTGAGCATTCTTCTAAAGATTTTTTCTTCTAAATAGAATGGAGCTTCTTTTTAATATTTTGCTTGGAAATACTGAATTCAAGTTCAGCATACTAAGAATTAAGTGGCGTTAAAATGAGGGAACAGTTATTATGACTTTACATTAATATAATCTCATTAAGTGTAGAGAGACAATTTGAAAGGCAAAGATTCCTATTCCTATTCCCAATATTTCCTTGTCATCATTTTTATTTTTTTAAATAAATTTAATTTTTAAATATTTTTGAATAAATTTAAATAAATAGTCATCAATTTAATAAAGAGTTGAATTATTTTTTTGTTTTGTCTTTTTTTAAATTTTATTTGATCAATTTCAAACATTATTCCTTGGTTACAAAAATCATATTCTATTTCTCCTTTTCCTCCCCCTACCCTTCCCATAGCCAAAGGAGCCAAATTATTTGAAAGAAAGAAGGTTAGTGGGGAGGAAGACAATGATAATGAGGATAATGATAAAAAGGAAGGGATGGGATGAGAATATGATTTATTAAGTGCTTACATTGTGCTAAGCACCATTCTAAATTTTAAAAAAATATTATTTCATTAGATTGAAGTAAAGTAAATGACTAGATCCATTTTACAGTTAAAGAAGTTGAGGCAGATAGAAGAAGAAGATTTGTCCAGGATCACACAGTTAAGCATCTGAGATCAGATTTTATATAGTTCATCTTGACTAGTGAATTATAGGAATCCATAGACTTCTGGGTAAGGAACAAATAAAAGAGAAGAAAAACACATTTTTTGGACAAAAAATAAGTCCTGTGTACATATTTGTAAGTTTGTACATATTTATTCTGTGATTCATGCATTTGTTCATTTGGACTTGTGATATATCAATGTAGGAAGCATTCACTGGAAACTTTCCTGCCCACACCAATAAAGAATTCTTCTGCAGCCATATATGTGTAGAGTTACTTGTAGTACTGATGCCTTATGTGACTTTTCCATTGTCATACAAATGGTATATGGCAGATGTAGGACCTCCTGACTCTTCTTTACAGATAAAGTGTCAGAGTGGATAGAAAACTTTTATCAGAATGGCACAGTTTCAAAGCCTCTGAAATACCCTGACATTTTAACTTTGGGGAGCTCAGTTTTTCATTTCTGAAGTGAGAGATTTTGAATACATGGTCTTGATGTTTCTGAGACCCCTAAAGTCATGTTATTATAATATTATGGCTAGAAGAATAAGCCCTTTATCCATCCATTGCTAGACTCTTCAATAATATAACAAGTGAAATAATGAAGAAAAGATAATTTCCACTTTCCTCATAGGATGCTAATATTGAAACTGAGGTCTTTACTTTTGTGTAGACCTGACAAAAAGGGTCATTATGAGTTCCTTCATATGTATACTATACATAGTGGCCAAGTGACATATGTAAGTACTTTGTTCAGTATGAAAGGGACCTTAATAGGATATTTGGCAGGCCAAGTTACATGCCATCTGTCTTGATGCCTTTATTCTGCCAAGAGCCAATAATCTAAGATATTAAAAGTTTCTGAAATGATAAAATGCTTGATTTCCATATGAGCTAGAAAGACCTCCATGAACTGATGTGGAATGATATGAGCAGAACCAGAAGAAAATTATGCACAGAGACTGGAACATTGTGAGATAATCATATGTAATCAACTTTGATGCTGATAGTAATGCAATGATTCAGGACAATCCTGAGGGTCTTATGAGAAGGAATGCTATCCACATTGAGAGAAAGAACTGTGGGAGTAGAAACACAGAAGAAAAGCATTTGATTTTTCACTTGTCTATATGGGTTTTAGATATGGGGTTTTGGTTTTTAAAGCATTATTACAAAAATGATTAATATGTAAATACTGAGTGATAATACATATATAATGCAGTGGAATTTCTATTTGACTCTGGGAAGGGGGAGAGTAAAAGAAGAGGGAAATTACATAAATCATGTAACCATGAAAAAGTACTTCAATAATTTTTTTAATAAAATAAAATTAAAAAGTTCCTGAATCCACCATTCCACCACATACCTGAGAGAAACAATCTGATTAGTTTTAAAGTAAGCCTTGGGGTAGAGATGATCTATCGGTGAACTAGAGAATGAGTATCTAATACACACCTCACTCCTATTAGGGCTCAGAACTTCTTCAACCTATTCCTTTTGTATCAGGAAAAATAGGAACTCAACATTTGCCCTTCTGAAAATGTATAGGTATGTATATATGTATTTATGTGTGTCTATCCCATTCTAACACTGCCCCGATCTATTGCTTAGGAATTGATAACCAAATCACAATTATCATCATCCTTATAAAAAGCTAATCATAGTAGGCTATGGCTCCACTCAGAATTTCTGTGATTTTGAGTCATAAGTTCCCTAGTACAAAGCCCAATTCCCTGCCAACCTGCCCATATCAATCACCTCTGTTCACATTGACTCCATCTCCTTGCACACATCTACTTCTATGTTCTACTCTTCTGTGATGCTCCCTGGAATCCCTGGAATTATTTTCTTTTACTAACCAATTGCTCTTCATATTTGATCAATAAATTTGCATCATTTGCATATATTTTGCTTTTAATTGCCTGCATAAATATTACTCTCTCTATATAGAATGAATTTAACCTCTTGGAGGGGAGATATTGCTCTTTTTAAAATCTTTTTATGCTCAGCATTAAGCATAAAATTTTTCACATAATAGGTACCTCAAAGGTGCTTATAGAATGGAGTTGAATTATTCATATTATTTTTCATTGCATTTATTTTATCATTAAAATTTTAGTTTATTTTTTTAGAAAATAAAATAACTTTAAAGTTATTTATAATGTAATATTTCTTTTCCACATGTACTTTTAATTGGAATAATTGGCACTGGACTATGGTATTTTTAATATTAAATTATATTATTTATTTGAATGTGCTCTTATCTTAGCATCAACGAATAGATTATGTTCTTAATGAGACAGTACATTTAGTAAGTAGTTGGAGAGTAGAGGTTGGAGAATTAACATTATGTTTGGGAACATGAGTTCAAGTTTTGTCTCTGACATATCCTGTTTGTATTTACATCATTGTAATTTCACCCAAGGGAACTCTCTAAGTTCATAAATTGAACAAGGATATGTAAATTGCATTGGTAAAGAAAGTTTTTATACATGCAATTCATTGCATGATTGGAATTAAAAGAGTAGTCAAAATTATTCAGCTTAGCTTAATGATCCTGACCATAAGCTATGTATAGGCTAGATTTTGCCCCAATTCTAAAAAAAAGAGATTTATACTTCTACAGTTCTTTAAGTTAAACAAAGGACTCTTCTCAAAATGAAATTATAAAGTAGTTGGTAAAAATGTTTGCCCATTTTGCAGAAGACAATGTGAGATTCAGAGTTTGACTATCCAATAACTATAAGTTTCAAAAAATTATAATAAAACTCAGGTTTCTCCTTACATTAAATGCATTTTGCCTCATATAACTTTACCTTGAATATTCTTATAAACTAATATGATTTGTTGAGTTGTGGGGAAAGGGATTAGGATATAAACTACACTAAAAAGTAATTCGAATCATTTCTAACTCTGCTTTGCTAAGAGTTTCATTCTTCTTACTTAGGACTCTGGGGAAAAGGCAAATTCCAACTTGGATGCTCATTTTCTTTACTTGTGCATTCTACAAGATGGAAAACCCAAACAAACAAAAAACTGACTGATTAGTTTAATTTTTCTATCAGAATGATTGATGTTATCAATTATTTTAAGCAAAACAGTAGATTTCTATTTTTAGCATGATACCAATTGCAATTTTTTTATTATTTAAAAATTATGTCAGATAATTAGAAATAAAATTTAATTTCTACTTACAGATCCATCATAATTTCTTTCAGTTGAATCACTATGACTTGCACTGTATACTTAACCATTTTGTCGATAACTTAATTTTATGCCTTCTAGTTCATTTATTCACTTAAATATTTTAGAGCAATATATATATATATATGTATATATATATAAAAGTGGGGGTGATTGAGCAAATAAATTAAATAAAGTCACTTCAATTAAAGTACATGTTAAAATGTCTATCTCAATCAAAGTCTTTGGATTGAGTTTGAATTGTCATTGAAGGCCATCAAATGAAGTGTTCAGTCACTTTAAATAAGATTAATACATCCTTTGGATCCTTGATAAAAGCATCAATTTAGCCAAAAAAGTTCTAATAAGCAGAGAACCAAGAAAGAACATTCCAATTAACTCTTTTATTTAAACTTTTACCTCCCATCTTAGAATCAACACTCTGTATTGGTTCCCAGGCAGAAAAGCGGTAAGATCCAGGTAATGGGGGTTAAGTGACTTGTCCAGTTACATAGCTAGGAAGTGTCTGGGATCAAATTTGAACACACAAATTTGAAACTCTTGTCTCTAGGCTTGTTCTCAATTCACTGAGTCACCCAGTGACTTTCTCCCAAATTAAGGAATTTCTAGGGGAATGGGGGACAGGATGCAATCTTTGCCTTGCTCTACATCTATCCTGCATACGCCCGCAATTCCTTTCCCTAACTTTTGCTTAAGAAGAACCTTGTAAAAAGCAAAGGTTTTAAATTAAGGGTAGACTTTCTGTCCTCCCATTCATGTTTTAATAGCCCGTATTCCTTTGAATGATATGTACTTTTGGGGAAAATATGTGATAGACTTTCAAATGATTGATAATCATTCTCTCCTTTAAATCTTTCTTCCAAAAGCTACTAAAGGTTATGTGGATTATCAAATGATATTCTTGGAGGTAGCCCATTGTTGAGTGCTTAAGCAAATTGTATTAGGGAACAGACATCCTGACCCTTTAGGAGTAACTCTAGAACTGTGAGGAGGGGTGGGATTTAGTCTGGTTCTGGGACATAACACTCATCTGTAAGAGCAGAAATTGGTTGAAATATCTTTAGAGCTATTATGATTTCATATATTATATATACACATTCACAATATGTATGTGTGATTATATACACTATATGTTATATATGGAATAAATATATTTCCCCCTCTCAATGGATTAGAAAGACAAAGAAAAATTCAGCATGGATTCTGTCATCAAGGCTCTTGCATGATAGTTTAGTAGATAATAAATGTAACTCACAAAAATATAATTCAAAAAAATTTTAAGTGCCTTAAAAAGAGAAAAGTTGTTTTTTCACATTTTTATTTTTTCTAGATCACATGTTGAAACAATTTTTAATAATTCTCTTTTTACATTTTATAATCCATATTCTCTCCCTCTCAGTCCTCCCTCCTCTATGAGATGGCAGATAATATGAAATAGATTGTACATGTGTTATCATATAACACATATTTTCATGCTCATCATGTTGGGAAAGAAGGCATGTTCCTTATATGGCAGTGGATAGCCTTTTCCTTTATGAGTACATTGGAGTTGTCTGAAATCCTTGCTTTGCTGATAATAGTTAAGGCATTCACAACTGATCATTGTGTAGTGTGAAAATTATGTTTTGAGTGACTTGTATATTCTGAAAGCTAGGGATTTAGTAAATAGAGTGCTGAGCCCAGAGTCAAGAAGACCTCTCTCTTCTTCAGTTTCCTCAACTGTTAAGTGAAGAGAATAATAGCACCTACCTCCCAGAGTTGTTGGGAAGATTTAATGAGATAAAAATGGTAAGATAAGGGACACAGCAAGCAATGTGACTATGACCAGTCACACTGCTAAAAGATCTAGCTGGGATAAGAGAAAAACAAAAAAGAAAGTTGTAAAAGAAAATAAAACTCTAATATATGGTAGGTAATTACTAAATATAATTTCCCTTTCCCTTAACTAATGCAATAGTGCAGTCCATTATTGATTAAGTTTTTTGCAATTCAAATAATTGATTCCTCAGATATATGTCAGTAGTCATAAGATTTATTCATTTAAAAACTGTTGTACTGTGTGCTAGAGACTTATTTTGATGACTTTTTTGAAACAACTCCAGTTTTTCTGAATCTTTTTCCTGGTTAATTTCCTTAGATGAGAAGATGCATTTTAACTATAGATGTATAAATAGATCAATATCTATCTCTTTATACCTTGGTATGTCATTTAATCTCACTTAACCTCAATTTCCTCATTTGTAAAACAAGATGATAAAAAATAGATTTCCTTTAAAATCACATGTGATTTTGTAGTTTTTTCTCTTCTAAGTACTTTTGGAGGGGTTTATTGTGACTAAGTATAATAGTAATACCTCAGTTCTCTATACTCAAAAAAAAGTAGTAATGTTAAAAAGAAAAATCCAAAAATAACAAACGCAATATGTCAGTGATATATAAATATGTAATATATTATTTGCAGCACAGTGCCTTTCATATTTTGAATGTTTAAAAATAATGAATTAAATTTGAGATCAACAAATAAAACTTTATTATTGCATTTTAAGATAACATTATAGATCTGATAATATATAACTTTGGTCCATTAGCTCTCCATAATAGTACTTTATTTATTCTAGAAGACTCCCATAGTGATGGGGAAGGAGGAGCAGAAGGTAAAATAAAAAAAAATAAAAGTTTTAAATCCAAATTTAGGGTGAAAATTGTCGAATCCATTACTTCCATTAAGGTAAGTACCATGAAGCCAACCAAAAAATAAACATTATATTTCCTATCTTTATAACTTTAAAGATACCCCCATTCCCCAATGCCTGGAATATTTTTCCTCCTTATCTTTATCTTTTGGAATATCTATATGGAAGGTCTTGTTAGCTGCCACCTTCGACAGTTTTCGGTTCTTTATTCTCCTGGATGTTCAGGAAGATCTTTTGAAATTAATTTGTATTTATTTATTTGTATTTATTCTGTTTATAAAACTACTGAGTTTCTGAGTGGAAAGTAGATCTGTCTCTCTTCAATCCTTTCTGTTTACTCCTCTCCGCTGGATAGGGGCAGATTTGAATCCTTTACAGGCCTTTTCTCTCTTCTTCTTGAAGAGAAATTTAGGGGGTGATCTTTTTCTCTGGACACCTCCCTCTCCTCTCTTTGGTCATTCTCCACAGAGATTCAAGCAGTTTTCTCCTGTTCCAACAAATAGCTCATTTTTCAATCTTGGGCAATATAATGAACCTCAGGTCCACATGGCTTCTTTCTGTCTCCCTTTTTTAATGAATTTTAGATCAGAAAAAAATATTAATATAGTTCAAGGCCTCCAATTAGACAAAATTTCTAACACTGAGGTAGAAGTTTAGTCATCTGCCCTAATTAAAATTTGTGGTGTATCTCCAGATAGTGAGTAGTCTCTTTATGTTTGATGCAAAAATCAGGATATAAGAAATTTTATAAAATGATTAGATAAAAGAAGTAAGCAGAGGAGATTATATAATCTGCTATGGAATAGGGTGAGGAGGGGAATTTTGGAAAAGAAAATGGCTTTTGAGGCATGTCTTTTAGTCCTTGAAAAAATGGGTATGGCCAATCCTTCTCTTAAGGCTTCTGTACACATCATTGCAAATGCACAATTACCTTGGGCTCCAGTATCCTCATAGGAAAATGAATCAACTAGACTAAATGATCTCTAAGATTGATTCCAGTGGATAAGGTATGGGAGCCAATGGTGGCAAGTAGACCACTGTCTGTGGGCACTCAGACACCTTCCCACCCCATCCCCCACCCACCCCCAAAGTTCATTACTACAAAGGCAGAGGGACTCAGGTGGAGCTACTACTCTCCCCCTCTCCATAGTACCTAATGACATTTTTTCACATCCCCTGCTCCTCTGCCCAGTAGCCCAGTGGGAGTGCATAGGGGTAAGATGGGAAGCTCACAGGTGGCAGAGCTGGAGGGGAGCAGAGAACTCTGGCCACTCCGCTCCCCCTCTCTACACTCACTGAGGATATTACCTCACTTCACAAACCTCTCTGGCCAGCACCCCAATGGGAGCACTTTCTCCCTCCCCTGTGTGGGATAAAGTGTGTGTGGGGGTGGCAAGGCATATCCACCATGTGGGGGGAAGGCATGGCAAAAAGGTCTTTGGGAAGTCCAGCATAGCATTCTCTCTGGGGGCTGGGGGTGGGGCACAGAACTCTATCTCTAAAAGTTTCATCATCATTCTTCTATACTATTCCATGACCTTAAGGTCAGGATAAATAGAAGATGATATAAAATATCTGTTAGGATTATGCCCATCAGGAAAATGAGCTATTTATAATAAAACATGATCAGAAAAATTTAATCATTTATTTGATTTTGGCACTGAGCAATATCAACATTAATTGTATGACATCATTTAATTAGTAAGAAGTTGACTCTAATTCACCATTTAATATTCTAATGAGGCCATTTGTAGTTATCATATAGACCCAGCAGAGTCATTTTTACACACTCACAAGGTTATCTAAAAAAAGGATATGTGCTGGCATCTCACACTATTTCCATGAAAATTTAGAGGAACTCAAACAATTCTCCATTAATTAATTATTAATTATCTCATCACATTACAATGAGTAAATAGAAGCAATGAAAAATCTATATGCCTAGATTCTCTACTAAGCAAAGAGAGTGAGTGGAACTGTCTGATTGTTCTCAGGTACATAGTTTTCAGCAGTGTACAGGTGGTAGGTAGGTTGGAAGAAGAGTCAGTGTCAAAGATTAATTATGTACCAAGTCTATGCAATAGTAAAAACTGCTAAGGTAGGTTCAGGAAGTAGCTTCTGAACACAGTAATAGAGATATACAATATGGCAGGACTAGTATATTAGTCTTAAATAAAATATTCACTTAGGACTGAAAAACAAGGTGGGCTTTTTTGTTTTGTTTTGTTTTGTTTTCCTGGACAAAGGCTTTGAAGCAGGAGTGATTTGCTTCCTTTTGAGAGAATTTAGTTTCGTTCATTAGCAGGAGCTTTGTAACTCCAACAGTGGAGGGATGTAGTCCTTTGATATTCACCAAATTTCAAGGAACAGATAGGGAATATATTGGAGAAGTTTTAATATTTCTTCTTTCTCAGTCTTAAAAGATATATTGTGACTACCTTTCCTGGGGTAAAAGACAGAACTGATTTTTTGCTTAATATCTCCAAAGCATGTGTCCTTAAAAGGAAAAGATGGGGAAATGGGGAACTTGTTTATGGGCACCTGGCTATTTGCCTCCAATTTTATGTAATAGCATCTGAATATTTCATTTAGTTGAGATAGAAAGTAAATGGTTTTGTTCATTTGTTTAAAATCTAGTCCCTCTTGAAACTCTCTCATAGTTTAAGTCTTTAACCAAGTAACTGATACTTCCCAGAAGGAAAGATCAGAAATATTTTGAAATTGGGATAAAAAGTAGTCTGGAAAGCAGAATGGTAGAACTGATAGCATGAAAGAAACCAGAACATTAATAATGAATGTTTAGCGTTCATGTGAGGGAGAGATCTGAGAAGAGATATATCTGGTACAGTGGGTGAAATAAAGTTGTTGGTGGTCTAATATGTGGCAAGTGGTTTGTCACCTACAGCACGGCATTCTTTAAAGATGTCTAACACACACACACAAAAATCTCTCAAGTGAATTTATTGACTAAAACCAGTTCCACAGAACCAATTAGTATCTTACACAGGCTGCCCTGCAAGGCTTATGAGGCCATCCATCACTTGTCCATTTAACTATTTAGCATTTGTCCCAGCAATTTGTCACAGTGTCAGAATGCTAGCATTTCAGAATGAGAGTTTTGGGTTGAAAGAAATCTAACTCAGATGCTGCAGAGATTTCTCCTTTAATAAGACTGGCGGAAGATTTATGTTTCTATTATATTTAACCTTAAGCATCTTGTCTGGAGGGTGAGGTTAATTCTTTGTACTTCAGAGGTTTCAAGTTTAAATCAATTGTTTCATATGAGTTTAAAACTCTCATGCAAAATGGAATGATTTCAAACTTCATCAACAATTCACATCTCTGACATCACAAAGCACCTTATCTTACAGGCCTTGGTGATTACATTTTTATCACTCTTCCAATCTGCTAGTTGGCTTCTATATTCATGTCTAGTAGCTTTCTTAATTTCACACCACTCTATGAATTACATTCCAGCTAACCAGAGAATGAAAGACGAGATATCCCCATAATATTAATATTATGCAGCCCAGCAACAGAGAGGCTTTGAAAGCTAGCTGGTTGTAATAATGGAAGGAATACAGCAAATGTTTCAATTAACATCAGACAATCTACAAATAAATTTGTATATATTCTAAGTTTACAGCATTCCTTATAAAAATTTGCTTGTTGATTACAGACTATAATCAACAATTTAATTTTTCTTTCATTAAATTCAAAAGGCTAGACATTTCAGTAATATAATCAAAAACATGCTGACTACATAATGTTGAACAAATTGGCCCAAAGTGACTGAGGAGAGGACAAGACAAAAACATTCTTGTTCAAAATAGCAAACCCATTCTTGTGCCAAAGAGCAGCCATTTTTTAACCATCAAAAATCAACAGTATGCAAATACAGAGAAAATTATTAAGGAGTTTAACCTTTCAATTTGTTTATTCCATAAATATGTTGCCTCTTTTATTGGCAAAACCATGCATATTGGTGGTCTCCTTTCCAGTTACCCTGCAGGCTCTTCCAAACTGAAGGCAGCAGAGATACTCGGGAATCAAATGCCATCTCTGCATCTCAATTCGTTAAAGAGCTCCCATGGCTCCCATGGCATTTCTCACTGACTTTCAATGTATGTCTGTCACCAAGCTCACTCCCAGAGATAAAAGGGAAAATGTAAACTCCAGTGGGAAGGAGTGTTGGGCAAAAAACCTTTCTTGAAGCCCTCAGAATGTTAAGGATAAGTCAATTATTATTCCTTCAATCATTTGCCTTATCATATTACATACATGCATACATATGTATATATAAACTTTTTACTATGTATAGGTATTGCTAGATGAATGTGGAAAATGTACACATACACATGTAATTATATACCTACATAAACATATACACAAATATATATGTGGATATATATGTATAAAAGTATGCATGTATGTGTAATATACATACACATACACACACACACACACACACACATATATATATATATATATATATAAAGTCTAAAAATTTCCCCAGTAATTTCTGGTAGACTCTATCATGATGTCAGGAACTTCATCATAGGAGAGGGCATTCAAGTGTTGAAAGATTAAATATTAATATTTTAATAAATGTTCCAAGATAAATTGTCCAAATATATTTATGAAATTTGATACTTCCATTAGGTTTTTATTAGTCTTATTTTCAAAAGAACTTATATTATGCTGGGCCAGAATTTGGAGATATTTCTTTTTAATCCATTGATGCTGAAATTGCAATACTCTGCAGATGTTTTCTTAAGGGGACCAGAGGAAACAAGTGGTAGTTTGGCAATACACACAAGGTGAAGGACAGATCATAGGTTAACAAAGACAGTTTTAACCTGAATGTCTCACTAGAACAGGATAAGTGCCTTATGGACAGATAGGACTGTAACTCTTGGGGGATAAGTATTGTCAGAGAAAATCATGACAAACTGTCACCTACTCAACTCGATGGACCAGGTGATAGGTTTTTTTTTGGCTATAAAAATCATAGCCTAGATTGAACTGAAGCAAAATAGAAACTTCTTTTTTCCTCAAAGAAAAATTTAGAGATCTCTCTCTCTCTCTCTCTCTCTCTCTCTCTCTCTCTCTCTCTCTCTCTCTCTCTCTCTCTCTCTCTCTCATCTCGTATTCTTTTAGCAGACTGGTGCATCCTAATACTACTGTGGTCCATTACCTAAATTCATAATGAAAGGAAATGCTAAATTCCAGTTAATGTTTAATGTTAAAATTTTAACTTTTTTCCCCATTTAAGTTCCCCTGCAAAATATATCAATGGACCTATATAAAAACCTCCCATTTTAAAGCAAATGGAGATACCACTGAAGAGGAAGCAGACAATATGGTATCCATTACATCATGTGACTGTCAGAGCAAGATTTAGTTGTAAAGTAGTGTCATGAAAATGGCTTTGAGGGTCACTAATATCAAGGCACTAAACTTGACTGATGAGGAAATTGGAAGATGATTCTCAAGTGGCTGATGGCATATGAACCATGGAAGGCAAAGGACCATCTAGTTCAAAATGTTTGTTTGCATTTGAACTTCAAGAGTGCAGAGGATTAGTTTAGAACTCAAGTCCATTTACATAAGTAAAAGAAGTCATTCATTTGTTCACTAATCCAAAAGACATTTTTTTGTGTCTTTAGTGCCTTGGAACCAAATAATGTTGCAAGTACAACTTAATTAAGATTATGAAACTTCAAAGAAGTGGGGGATAAAAATTGTGTATGGGATTTAAACTGGGACCGTACTTCAATGATTTTTTCTACCAATTGTCATATCTTGATAATTTTTACCTTTATATTCTTTAAAAATTAAACCCATCTCTTCCTCTCTAGTCACATAACCATTATTGTAGTCAGGTACTCATTTATTCTTACTTGGATTATTATAACTACTAAATGCTCTCTTTACTTCCAATCTTTATTTTCACCATTTCCTACATCACACAATTGCCAAATTAATTTCCCTAATTGATAGTTTAGACCAGGTCACTCTGCCTGGTCAATATCATTGGATCCATGTCTCCACTCTACATTGCCTTCCCTCAGGTATTTTCCCTTGGGAAGAAAAGACAATAACACACAAATTTATTTGTATATTAGAAGAGACTTTAGAAGGCATCTAGTCTAATAAATCAGTCACACAATAGACAGTGAGCATTTATTGGGGCCTCCGGTGGTTCAGTGGATAGAATACTGAACCTAGAGTTAGGAAAACCTGATTTCTATTGCATTCTCAGATATTTATTAGCTGTGTAACTTTGGGCAACTAAGTGATCCAGTGTTTGTATTGTCTTCCTCAAACTGTACAAATAAGGATAACAGTGGCACCTATTTTGAAGATTGTAAGGATCCAGTCAGTGGCTATATGAATGCTTATTCTCTTCCAGTTTATTAAATGCATATTCTGTGCTAGGCTGGAACAATAAGAAAAAAATAAAATGAAAGGATTCTTATTCTTACAAAACCTACATTACATTTACTTCAACAAATGAAAAAACTGGACAAATCAAATATCTAACCCAAAGTAATCACAGTCGAGCACTTGACTCCAAAGTCATCACAGGGTTGCTGTGAGGATCAAATATATATATAAAGCATCTCATGGGAAATATGCAAATGTTAGCTATAATTAACAAAACTGATTTTCTAATTATGATTGAGTTCTAGTAAAGCCTAGAGTAGGTAGATTGGAGGGGGGGGGAGATCATTGTAAGTACCATAATTCTTGTGTTCTCCTTACTCATATCTGATTATTTGAGTCTGAGTTAAAAAAAATCTTTTATTAAATCAGATTCCTACAAAAGGAAACTAGAATTGATCTAAAATCTTTTATAGAAAAGACTGAGGTGGTTCACTGAAGGAAATATATGGAAGGAAGAGAAAAAGGAAAATCTAAGAAAATTCATTGAAACTTATAGGTTACTGTCAGGATTAACAAAAGAAAGAGATTCAATAATTATAAACCTGCTAGTTTCAATTCTCTTTCAGATTCAATTCATTTTATTTTTATGCCATTCTTACTAAATGCTAATTATGTGCTAATTGCTGGGAATAGGGCACAGTAAATGAAGTGCACATTTCTGCCTTTTTTTTTGCCTTTATCTGACCATTAAAAAAAAAAAAAGTTAAATTTCCTGAAGCACATTCCTCAAATGGATTGTTACAGCTAGCTTAGCCTTTAATGGCATTTTCCCCCCTTCAATTGTTAACCTACACTGTATAGACTAGGTCCATTACCTTCATGATCATCTCACCAGAACTTGATCTTTGTTAGCTAAAATGATTGTCTTCCCAAACTAAGCTTCTGTCACTGGTACTATGTATATTTTACATAGGGATAGTTGATATAAATACTCACATTTTAAATGCCAATGGCTTTCTCTTCTCATCCTATAAATAATTTTTGACTTAAGCTGGAGCTAATTACAAAGTATTACAAAGTAAATTTATTACAAAGTAAACAAACATTTACAGATAAATGCCTTACATATGGCAAAGTGAAGTTTGCTGACATTTATCTGTTACAAAAAAAAGATTAAATTAGAGGATCTCATAGGATATTGGATTAGTGTTTTTCTTTTATTCAGTTTTTCACGATTTTTTTCTTTTATGTAGATTTGCCTTCAACTAGGAAATAAAGGGTGAAAATTTAATATCCTTTAAAAATATTATTAAATCATATTGGAAGAAGTAAACATCATGGGAAGGGCTGATTTGGATTGAGATAAAACTGAAATTCAAATAAGATATGGAGTCACTGAAATATATATATATATAATGCATCAATTATTTTATACATTTTTCTGATGATAATGTATAAAATATATGTCTTTTGTGTTATATATCTTTCATATAATCATTAGAAAATATTTCCATGAAATGTATACATTAAAATGTATCTATAAATATATATGTATGATAAAGCAATAAAATATAATCAGAAGAATATTCATGTAACAATCAATAACTATTCATAAAATGGGCTTACTGACAAAAGAGACAAACTTAAAAGTGATTTAGATTTTTCTGTTCCTGTTTTTTTTAAGTTGTTTGCTGTAGTACTATTGTTTTTCATTAAGTGATCAGTCCATTGGAAAAGGATGACTTCTGTTTCTGAATAGGAAGAAGACAATTGACCTTTAGCTCTCTTGAGAACTACAAGGAAAAAGAGAATATCCTTGAAATTCAACTCTGTCTTCATCCCTCAAAAATGTTTTGTGAGGAATAAATCTAAACTGTTTTATCAGGGCCAGTTTTGCTATCTCATTCAGCTGCAGAATCTTACCACTACTTGGATTTCAAAATGTTGCTTTATATTCCTTTTGTCTATCCTTTTAGAAACTATATTTTTTATAACATAAGTTGAGAGGAGGAACTCTTTTTTAACTAGCATTTAATGAGAATCTTGGCATATAAGTAAATACTTAATAAATGTTTATTGCTATAGTGATTGATTGATTTATTGATTAGATGTCAATATTTGACACACTAATGAATCCATCAAATTCTCTACCAGAAAAATCCATTAAAATATTTAAGTGATTATAAAGTGATTAAAATGAACATAAAACAAATTATATCACAGTGGAAGATCAAGCAATAGAATCCTTCTTAGCCTCCTGAACATAAGTGGCCTCAGTTTCTCTCTTCCTTTTACCATTGTACATTTCCTTGAGGATGTCATTTATGTTACTTCTTGTATATATAATCACTGATATGAGCTCTAGCCTACTTCAACCCAACTTGTTTCTCTCTTTCTTTTTGGGTTATCCCCCTGAGACTTTGGTGT
This sequence comes from Monodelphis domestica, assembly GCF_027887165.1. Classification (NCBI taxonomy): domain Eukaryota; kingdom Metazoa; phylum Chordata; class Mammalia; order Didelphimorphia; family Didelphidae; genus Monodelphis; species Monodelphis domestica. The sequence continues at coordinate 474,774,980 of NC_077228.1, forward strand.
TCCATATTCAATTAACACAACCCAGTGTTAAATGAAGTGCTAAATTATGTATTACAGCCCAAATGATATGGAAGTTATAAGAAGGAGGAGTCCTATGAAAGCTAAAATAGAGTTAAGCTAAGGCTTCATTGTAGACATATGATTTGAATTGGAACTTGAAAATAGTTCAACATGTATAGCTCAATGAAGGAAGCAGTACTGGGCATCCCAAACAAAGACACCAATGTCATGGCTGTAAGCAAAAACACAGTAAGGATTAATAATATTGAATTCTCAGAAGAGCGAAGAGAACAAATTAATAGGAGACAAATTTTTCTGATGGAGAAGAGTCATAATCAATGCAGGTTAGAGAGTGTAAAGGCAGATTTTAAAAATACTGAATAATTGAAGTTTCTGAGTGTGCAAAAGCATTGTCAGTAAATTTATTATCTTTACTCAATAATCTAGTTCATTTAACTCTAAGAAAGGCAAATTGCTAGCCCAAGCTGATGACTGAAAACTGACTGAAAGAAAGCTAACTCAGAATAATGATGGAGCTTTTTTATGTAGTCAAAAGGAAACAAATTATTTTTACTTGACAGTAGAGAATAAACTGCCTTTTCCCATAGCATAAGGATCTTCTAGTCCCTGGACTCACTAGAGTTTTAACAATAATATGAAGAGAAATGTTAATGTCACACTGGAGGAGGTTATTAATGGATGTACCAGGGTGTGATATGAGATAACACTTATTTTATTAATGCAAGTAAGTTTCTTGATTAAATTCATAGGTGATATAAATTAAGTAATATTCTACAGACAGATGACAAGGGCCAGAATTCTAATAAATTGGATTAGGAAAGAAGAATTGCAACCTTAAGACAATATAAAAAGAGTTGTTATGGAGATGAATAACCCAAAATTCATATTTTTGCATGATGGGGTATAAACTGGAGGTGCAAATGACAGAAAACTAACCACCATTTAAAAAAGGTAGACATTAAGTTCATAATGTGAGACAAGTATCTCACCCAATTAGATGTAATAATGGCCTAATGAAATAATCATACCCTTAGTAAAATAGCACCACCACCACCAACAAACAATAAAAACCCTAAGAAAACCTTATTTCTGTTTCAAAGATTTTCTTAATTGGAAACAGTGATAAATTGGACAGAAGGCAAGAGAGACATACAGAAGAAACTAAGAAAAATGTATAAATATTTGGTGAAAGTAACATAAAATAAAAGATTATGCTTTTAGTCTCAAGGAGGTTTTAATAGGATTATTAGGATTAAAGTTCTATAGAGATTGTATATTAATTTATAATCATTTATTAGATAACAAAGGTTGGATTTGGAGATAGAGAAAAGCTCCTAGTGCCGAACTAATCTAAGTTTGCTTCTAATGTCTCCACTGCCTAGCCAATTGAGGCCACACCAGGGGAGTCAAAAGGCCAGGGTCTGCTTCTTAGCCAAAGACTGAGCACAAGCTGCCCCACCAGGAAAGCCTCCAGAATAAGAGGGCTCTCCTTCCCTTCCTCGAATCCCTGGTGATGTCACTACTGAGTCTCCAGTTGGACAGACTTGACCTCAGTTACGGTTTAGAGATTAGTCTTCTAGAAGCCAGGAGTCACAAGGAACTAGAGGTAAGCATCCTCTGACATGCCAGGGAGCCACAAGGTCTCTGGCATTCTCCCATAGTGTGCATGCCAGCTCAGTCAAAGGGTGAGCCTGAGACCTGGGACCTAAAGGATTTTCAGAAATTTCCTTTTAGAAAAGAAAGAGGGGTCCAGATTTATGTTAATTTCACACAGAATAAATATTATACTGTCAGGGACACAAAGAAAATAAACATCACAAAACATCTTTGCATAGTGAGGAACTAGGTCATCCTCCAATAAATAAATATGGGTGTGAGGACATCACATGTCGAGGAAGGGTCCAGGATGAAAAATGTGTGGGGTGAGATCAGGGGAGAGACAGCCTTTGGAAGGTGGTGGGTTACAGAAGAGGGATCATTCTCAATTTGGAGTCAGTTGTTCAAATCCTATCTCAGATGCTGGCTGTGTGATCTTGGGCAAGTTCTATTAAATCTCCTTTAGCCTCAGTTTTCTCAACTAAAAAGGGGGCATGAAAATATTATTTTCTTCATGGAATTGTCATGAAGATCAGTTAAGATAACATATGTATAAATTAAAATATTTTTGGTACATGAGTATAATGAAATACAAACAGTATAAGAAATGAAAAATATAATGAATACATAAAAGCTTACAAAGACATGCACTAATGCAGAGTGAAGTAAGAAAGCTGAATATGAGGAATGAGAGGAGGTGATTAAGAAGTTGAGGATGACACCTAGGTTTAGAGACTCAGGTCCTGGGAGCATGACCACATAGGCAAATACTCAGAATTAAATGAATACTGTCAGCATTATTAAAGAAGAGTGAAAGGGGGATGTCTTTTGAGGAAAAGAAATAATTTAGTTTTACATATGTTGAGTTTAATTTATCTATAGGATATTCAATTTGAGGTTTCCAAAAGACTAATAAACAGATAAATCTGGATGTCAGCAGAGATTTAGTGTTAGATAAGTTGTTTAAGACTAGAAGAAAAATATCACTTTTTACAGATGACACAATATTTTACCTAGAGAAACTTTGAGTCAAAAACAATTAATTGAAATAGTTAACAACTTTAGCAAAAATAGTCTAAAATAAACATATACAAATCACTAGCATTTCTGTATATTACCAAAAAAAAACCAACAAGAGATAGAAATTTCCATTTAAAATAATGACAGACTAAAAAATACATAGGTGTTTGACTGCTAAGATTTACACAGAAACTCTATGAATTCAATTACATAGCACTCTTGACCAAAGGAAAGAGAAGCCTAAAAATATAGAAATATATTAATTGCTCATGGGTAGACCAATGAATATCAATACACTGACAATATTATATAAAAAGAGAGGTAAATGATCATAAACATTGTTTGTTACCTTTCTGAATGATGAGCTGAGTTCAAGACAAAGAGGAATTGCCTTTGGGGGAAGATGTGCTCCAAAACTTTCAAATGGCAGATGATATTTTCCTAATCACATGTGCCCTGAAAAATTGACTAACCTCCTAAAAGAAATCCATAAAAACCCACAAGAGTTTTGCCTAACTACTCACAAAATTTTTTAAATGCATTTGATGCTTACTATCTAGATATATACAAATGAATGGAAAAACAATACAATCGATTAGTAAAAGACAGCTTAATTCAGTGGGGAAATCTTGTTAACACAATTTTTTCTCATGATATTAAATAATGAATTATAAAATTCTTCAATTATTGAACAATTTTGCATGATTGAAATATTCTCAAAAAGGAAAAAAAAATCATTCTGCACTCTGTAGCCATCAATTCTTTACCTAGAGATGGATACCATGTTTCATCACAAGTCTTTTGAAATTGCAATGGGTTTTTTAATTAATCAGTTATTGAGTTTTTCCAAGGTGATTAGCTTTAAAATATTGTAGTTTACTATGTAGATTATTCTTCTGGTTATATTGATTTCACTTTGTATCAGTTCATGCAAGTCTTCACAGGTTTTTCTAAAAATATCCATACATTATTTATTATAGCACAAGAGATTATATAATATTCACATATCATAACTTGTTCAGATAACCTTCAATTTATTAGCATTTCCTCAATTTGTCCTTTTCCATCACTTAAAGATATGATGTGTGTGTGTGTGTGTGTGTTTGTAAATATGAGTCCTTTTCCTCTTTTATATTTCTGGGATATAGTTCTAGTCGCAATACTGCCAGTTCAAAAGGTATGAATAGTACAATAGTCTTTTGCTTTCCAGAATGATTAGACTAATGTGCAGCTTGACTAATATCATATTTGTATATTTGTTTTCCCAAATTCCCTCCAATATGTGTCATCTTTTTCTGTTATTTTAATCAATCCAATAGGTGTAAGGCAGTAAGAATCTCAGATATGTTTTAGTCTGCATCTCTCAGTTGGTGATTTGGAACATTTTTATAAGGCTATTGATATCCTTGATTTCTTCCTCTGGATACTGTCCATCAATATTCTCTGACTATCCATTAGATTTCTCTATTTTTATAAAATTGAATCATTTCCCTATATATTTTAGAAAATAGGTATTTATCAGAGAAACTTGCTAAAAACATTTATTCCCAGTTTCATACATTTCTTCCCCTATTCACTTTATTGATTTTATTTGTGCAAAAATTGTTTAATTTTATATAAGCAAAATCACCCATCTTATTTCCTGTGACCTATTTTTGATCTTTGGTTTGATGAATTCTCTTTCCCAAAGATTTGAAAGGGGATTGCTCCACTAATTGGATTGTGATTTAATCCTCAAATCTAAATCTTTCGCTCTTTTGAAGCTTATTTTGATATATGATATGTGATATTGTTTTCTGACTAGTTTCTGCTAGATTTATTTCTAGATTTCTAGATTTTTTAAAATAGTATTTGTCAAATAGTGACTACATCAGTCATTTTTCAGAGGAAGAAAACAATGTTATCTATAACCATATGAAGAACAATGCTCCAAATCACTATTCATTAGAGAAAAGCAAAGTAAAAAACTCTGAGGTACCACCTCACATCTATTAAATTAGATAATATGACTGGAAAAGAAAATGATAAATATTGGAGGGGATATGGGAAAATTTGGCCATTGTACACAATTAGTGAAGATGTGAACTGACCCAATCATTCTGGAGAGCAGTTTTGAATGTTACCCAAGGAGCTGTAAAACTTTGAATGCCCTCATTACTATGTTTGCATGCAAAAGAAATTTTAAAAGGGTTGAGGGGGGAGGGATTATTTGTACAAAATATATTTAATGCCCTTTTTGTGATGTCAAGGAATTGGAAACTGGAGGGATGTCCATTGACTGAGGAATGTCTAAACAAGTTGTGGTATATATTTGTAATGGAATTCTATTGTACCATAAGAAATGACAGACAAGATGAACCCAAAAAACTTGTAAATATTTACATGAAGTAAGGCAAAGTGAAGTGAACAGAACTAGAATAACCTTGTACACAGTAATAATAATGACTGATGATCAATTGTGAATGATTTAACTATTATTGACAAGGAAAGGATCCAAGATAACTTGAAGAGATTCATGACAAAAAAACAAAAGGTATATCCAATGCCATAAGAGAAACAGAGAGAATCCAAATGCAAGTTGAAACATACCATTCAATACTTTATTTCTTCCATACATTTTTCTCCAATGTAAATTGTGTCTTCTTTCACAGCAGGATAAACAGGGAAATATGTATAATCTGATAATATATTTACAATCTATCTCATATTATCTGTCTTCTTGGTGAATGAAGTGGGGAAGGAGAGAGAACATGAATTGCAAGATATAAGAAAATGAATACTAAAAAATTGTAGTGACATATAATCTGGGAAAACTCAAATTTATTATAAAAATAATAATCAGAGAGTCACCAGATAAGGTTATGTTACTTTATGGTTACATCTTTCATGGAATATATATATATATGTATATATATATATATATATATATATATATGTGTGTGTGTGTGTGTGTGTGTGTGTGTGTGTGTGTGTGTGTGTTTGATACCTTATTGATGGATGGTTCCTCTTTCCTCTTCTCATTAGAGAAAACTAAATTTTAAACTATTAGATTTTCCACAGATCACATCTATTTCAGTTTTACCATATTCTTTAAATGCATCTCTATAAAGTATTTAAATGTTTGGATAGTGATACCACTAGTTTTTACTCCTTTTATCCTATAGTTTCATTATTATTCTATTAGGCATTTATTTCTGTTTTTTTAAAGCTGTCTTCATTATGAATGTGGCTGCCCAATCAATTTGTCCTTCCCAAAGCTCATGTTAGAATGGTTATTTAAAGAACTATTGCCTGATCACTTGAGAATAGGATTTAAACTGTTATTTTTCGCATTTTAAATTCTCCCTTGAATGGCTCCCTGATATCTCTTTAACAATCTGTGCCTCTGATGCTACCTGAGATTTGCAGCCTTTCAGTGAAACTACTGGGCCCAATTCCATTTTAAAATCTAGGGCATTCTCCCACTTGGTTTCTTTTTCATGAAATGTTCTACTATTTCAAGTTCAAACAAGTGATTTATATAACGGCTTTTAGTTTCAACTTAAAACACTTCTTTTTCATCATATCATTGCAGTGCCAAATAAGAAATATCAGCCCCAAAACTGTCAACTACAATGTCCTATAATGGCGGGGTATGGGAAGTGGTCTGGGTCAGGATGTGAATAACAATGAATTATCAGAAGATATATACTTAGATCTTCTACAAGTCTCATCTTCTTTCTAATGGCTTCTAATCTCATTCAATAAATTGATCAATAAGGTTTTTCTGAAAATATTTTACTTCCCACTACTACATTTTGCACCATTAGAGATAGAAGAGTGGAAGATGTCTTTACCTTGAGGGAGATCCCTTTCTAGTTACAGACAAAAAAAATTATTTAGCAAGTATTCATTGAATACCTGTAACATTCAAAGCATTATTCTGGAAGCTATCAGCAAAACACACATAAAATGAATTCCTTCATCTTAAAAAATAACGTTAAATATGGTAGAAAAATAAAATCTATTCAGAAACAAATTTAAGATGAAGCAGAAGTATATTTAGGGAATTTACTGACAGAAAGGAGAAGTTAATTTCAGTAGCTGAAGGACAGATTTTTAGGGTCTAGTCTGTTAGTTAGAGCAACCCACATTCCCTTAAAGCATGACATTATTTTTGAAAAAAAAATGAGAGAATATTTAAGTTCAATATTCAAAAATGAAAGAAGAGGTCAGCATACATGGAGTAATTAGAAAGTTATTAAAGAACAAGTGAAACTTGAGTAATAAGTAGTATTTAATAATTCAGGGGGACAGAGAAGGAGAGCATTTTTAAAAAGAGGAATAGAATGACAAAAGACAGAGATGAGCATGCCATCAATTGAGAGGCCTAAGGAAACACACTATCAAGTCCCCCCCAAAATGAATTCCTGAGTGTCAATTTTGATCAAGAAACAAAGAGCTATAAGCCTTGGTGTCTTTCCTCAAAGATATTTAATTCTATATAGGGAAGCAAGACATATATATATATATATATATATATATATATATATATATATATATATAAAATTGAAATAAAAAATAGACTAAAAATGCTGGATGACTAATATACCAGACATGAATAGTATAGGAATTTAAGGAAAGGAAAGATCACTGAGGATTAGCAGAATTGGGATTTAACTTAAACTCTGGAGAAAAGATGTGATATCAATGAAGGAAGAAGAGAGGTGAATATATTTCAGATAGCGAGAATCCCATCATAATGTGATATATCAGAAATATCTAAAATGTGGATAAAGATGAATAGATAACATCCAAAATATATTCCTATCCTCTCTCTCTTCAAGTGTGGTCTGATGAGGACATAGTACAGCAGGAATATTGCTTATTTATTACTTCAAGCTTTGTCTCCCCTAATGGAATCAAGATCACATTAACTTTGCTAGCTTCCATATCATGCTATTGATTCATACAGTGCCCACGCTGTCATACTTTTCAGTCCTTTAAAAAAAAACAAATAATTTTTTCAGACAAATTGCTGTCTAATCGGGCTTCACCTATGATTTCAAATGATGTTTATATCAGTTAATTAAGTACATATTATGTGTCACATTTGGGGTTAATACTAGGGATACAAATAGAAACAAAAAGATAGTTTTTCAGTGTCTTCAATAAGTTTACATTCTAATATAAATTACAAGAAAGTTGAAAAGTTGGAGCTGAATAGAATAGCTCAATGGAAACATATTAGAAAAGCAGGAAAGGGGCTCCAGATAAGAATAATGAACTGAACATGGATGGCCTAGCAATCCTTCCTTAAAATGGAATTCTTGGGAGGAAATAACCAGCCAGAATAAAGGATTAAAGGGATTGAGGGGATTTTTCAGCATGAGAAGTAGGCTAAATAATGATGGTGGTAGCAACTTTCAGGGTGAGAAGGCTTCTAGGGAATAGTTAAGAAAATAGTCCAGAGAATCAGGAGTGGTACCCAGAGAAGAATGAAAGAAACACATTTGAATAGTTTCCATTTCAGTAAAGACTTCCTACAAAAATATATGCTCCATTGGCATTGGAACATTGTGGGATTACGGGGCAACTAGATGGCCTGGAAGATAGAGCACTGGGACTGGAGTCAGGAAGACCTGAATACTTATTTTGTGTGTTAACATGGACAAATTACTTAATCTCTATTTGCCTTAGTCCACTGGAAAAAGAAATGATAAATTACTCCAGTATCTTTGCTAAGAAAATTACTTGGATAGTTGTGGCAGGATACGGTCCACAAAGAGTGAAACAAGTGAATGACTAAAGAACATTTTAAGCTTATAGGTTGATCTCAGAGGGTAAATTTCCTAATTAAAAGATGAGATGACTCAGGACCATAGAGTTTTAAGTATTAATTCAAAATCATATAGAACAATAAGGAATTAAGACTTTGAGGCCATTTTTGTCATTCAACTGTTGTTGATCAATTGTGTCTAATTCTCATGACTAGGCTTGCATTTCTCTTGGCAAAGGTAATAATTGAAATTCTCAAGAGGCAGTATTTCCTAATATTTATATTATTATTAATTATTGATTAATTTATTATTAATTAATTATTTGGTTAATTTATTAATAGCACCACAGAAAAGAGATTGGGGAGCTCGTGACCTCATCACTCAAGTCTCTCCCCTGGACATCCCAAGATATCATGGATTGGTAAACAGTTCCAGAAAAAGTGGACAAGTGGAAAAGGTGAGTTTGAAGGATGCGGACATACTCCCTCCTTCCTGCCACATGGCTGGGTTACTGCAGTCCAACATGGAGGCTAGAAATGATCAACTTTTATAACCTGAGAGAATTCTTGTTCATAGATAAATAAAGAGTAGATATGCACCCTGCTTGTGACAAAAGCCAGCCCAGTAAGATGTCCTAAGGCCTGGGAACAAAATACTCTAGCTTGGAAGTGGGCTAAACTGCAATACTTGAGGTTACCTATTGAGTAAGTATATGAGACTCGATTTGAACTCAGATCTTTTTGACTCTTTCAATGGTGCCATGCTATATTTATATAGAACTTTAATAGAAGAAGTGACTGTATTCCTCCATCAAAAGTTAGAAAGTAGTATATGGGTGTAGTATATGGATGTAGACTTGAAGTCAGGCACAAGTAATTTAAAAATTTGCCCCTGATATTTGCTAGATATGACTTTGAGCAAAGTCTTTATGTTCCTTTCTTCAGCCTCAGTCTTGTCTACTACCTGTAGAATGACAATCCTTGAAGTACCTAACCCCAATGAGGTATTAAGACAATCCCATGCCATAATGCATGTAAAACATGCTGTCAACCTTAAGTTATCAGCTGTTTCTCTTATTATTATAGCTAGGTCTTAATTAGCAGGAATAATGAATCGCCTGAAATAATAGCATCATTTGAATGCACTCTATCTATCTCTTGTGGACTGGAATAAATGACTATATTTTATATAATAATAACCTCCAATAGTATGTATTCAAATATGTATGACCCCCATAAAGAACTCATTATTCTCATTAATTTAGACCTAGATATAATGGACAACTGATGTAGCCTGCAACTTTGTAGTAGATATTTCGATAAGTAATTCTTGAAGTTAAATTGTTATTATTTCTCCAAAATTATTCCAATTATCTTTCTCCAGGAAGAAAGGCATGTGGACCCATTCTCTATACCTATCTTTTTCTACAATAAAATAAATTGTCAGGAATATCCAGGAGGCAAAACGTGTTTTGTTTTGTTTTTAACAAAGTTATATTATTGCCCTGTCTTTGGTTCAAAATGTCACCTTGTTTGCTGTCAGGTAGGTTGGATATAGGCTATACAGGACTTTAAATGCCAAAAAAGAGAATTTGCATTTTAACTAAAGACAATGATATGCAATTAAGTTTCTTAAGTAGAGTGACATAGAAAGAACTAAACTTTAACATCTTAACTAACACTTTTTTTTTCATTTGTCATACCCTAATAGCCTTTAACTTTCATATGTAATATTTTGTTTGGCCATTTCCAATTTAATGCACACATTTTCTTGTTCTTACCACTAAAACAAGCAAATAAAAAAAACCTTGCTAGAATTAATTTGGCAGATGCACCAGAGTATATTGGGTTCAAATTCATTTCAAATGTATGCTACTGGGGAAAAAACATATCCCAATTTTAAAGGATGACAAGTTTTCCTAACACCAAAAGAGTAAGGGTTAATGGGTCGATGTGTTTGCTTGTTATGTTGTCGAGTTAGAACATTTCCACTTCTAACTTGCCCAGATAAAACAAAAGAAACTAACAAAGTTTCTGTTTCGAGCACAAGGAGTAACATATTCCATGCAACAACACATCATAACAATTTTCCTTCTCATTGTGTCTTAATACAAAACAAAATTGTACATAATTGAAATTATTTATCATTATGCATGAGCAGAAAGAGGATGAACATTAATAGCAGAGTTTATGAGTTGTTGTCATTTTTAAATTAGCATTTTGGGCAGGTGGAAAAATAAGATAGATTATGAATAAAATAATCCTCTAAGGGAATATAAGAAGCTATGTCTCGAGGGAAATTAAGTCAGAAATACAGCAGTGCTAGAGGTAAATCCCATAATAGTAGGTGGAAGACCCAAACTAAAATTCATAAACTTTGCATTCCTCAACTTTGTTTCAAAGAAAGATTTTCCCTAAGTTTTCATATATAAATGAGCCATTCATTGAATAGATCCTTCTACACATTCTCACTATGATATTCCCTTCCTCCTGGGGTCTTAGTAAATATTTGTGAGCTAATACTTAATTACATATAACTTAATGTATATATTTTACATGTATAATAATATATTTATATTAAAATAATAATTTACTTAATTTAGAAAAATAGTTTTAAAATTCAAAACTGTATATTATCATTGATTTAAGACTTTACAAGTCTTAGAACTTAATGTATCTGTTTAGTATATGAATGTTTTGTTCCAAAACAGGAAAATTAAACTCTACTACTTTTAGAAGAATTTTGCTTTAAATATCTCATTGTGTGTTTGTGTTTTAATCACTGAAAACACCATAAAATGTTTGGAAGGCAGATTGGCTTTAAGCTTTGGTTTTGACCTATCCTTTCTTTGTTATGAAGAACTTTCCAGACAACCCTAATCTTAGACTTACTCCCTAGATTGTAGGAAGAGACATAGCAAACTTTCTCTAGAGCTCTAGCTTGTCAATAAAGAACAGGTTATGTTATATATTAGTCATGTGATGATGAGCAAGTCATTTAATACCTCTGAATATTCAGATTCCACATCTATAAAAGAGGATGATGTTCTTCAGTCACTTCTTTGCATCTGATTCTTCATGGCCCTATGCACCATTGCTATCCATGAGATTCTTTTGGCAAGGATACTGGAGTGTCTTTCCATTTCTTTCTCTAGTGTATTCAATGGAGTCTTTTGTCAAGCAATCAGAGGTTAAATGACTAACACAGGATTGTAAGTCTTGGTAGTGGCTGAGGTTGAATTTGAATTTGGTCCTTCCTGATGCTCTTAATCACTGAGCCACAGCTGCTTCTATAAAATAGGATATTTGTGGTGTTTATATAAATGTCAGCAAACGATTTAGACCCAGATTACTTCTCATATATTCTTTCTTGTATACTCCTATTGAAGATAATAATAAATATATGGTTTGTGTTCTGTTACTTTCACATGGACCAATATTCTATTCAAGAATGGACTGTATTTAACAACATTATATTTCACCATTCAAAGTGTTGGTATAACAAAACATCATTTCCATTTTTCCCTTTATCAGATTATCTACAATAAATTTATGCTTACTGACTTTGAGTTTGTCCCTAGACACCAAAACAATAGTATCTACTTTTTTAGCTACTGCTGTCAAATGCAAATATAACTATATAATATTTCATGAGAAATTATATTTTAAATACATTTTAGAATATGCATTACACAGGAACTTGACACAATATAATCTCAATAGGGAATTCTCTGTCTTCCTATAATTTTCTGTAGTGATCAGTTGCCTCAAGGATAAAACTACAAATTCTAGCATTTGGGGATCTTCTATGGATATTTATGCAGAAAAATACATCTCCAGATGTGAAATATAGTAAGCAACTACACTATTTATATATTCAATACTTTGTTATATATTAAGCAGTTATTATTTTTTAATTTATTGAAATTTCTTTTTAATAAAATTATCAATTATTTAGTCATAAAATATCTATTTCATTTCCTAAAATTATGTTACATACTCAACCAATAAATTTTAGATCTCAACATACCTGTTACAAGATATTAATATTCTTCCTGCTCGACTTGCCACTACCAAGTTATTTTTTTTCCTGTTCTCCCATATATAAATTGAAATGGTTATAATTATTGTAAAGATTAAAATTTAGGGGAAATGGGGAGACTGAGGCAGGTAGAAATTAGTTTCTCTCTGCAAGGAGTATTATATTTTTTAGAGGTTTATTAAAGGCTAAAGATTAAAGAATATACAAGTAAGAAACATAAGTCTATTTTTTACATTATGGTTTCAAAAGAATTAAATTTCCATCTTCATTACATACCTAAATGAAGACCTTCAAATTTATCCAGTGAGTCAATAAATGTTTGTTCAATACCCACTATGAGCCAGGCACTGTACCAAGTGCTGGCATACAAAAATTAGCCAAATTGTATTCTCTTCCCCAAGAAGCTCACAATGTAATGGGTAATGATCTCATCTATTCTTCTTTACTTACTTTTTTAATGGTTTCATGACTTCCTATGAATGAATAAAGGTTTAAATGAAATTTAAATAAAAGTTACCAAACACTTACCAAACTTTTTGTGCTAACCTTTTTGCAAATTAGACAAACCAGTCCTATGAGAGTTGTGTTACTCATAGCTGAACATTTCAGTTTCATATACTAAAACAGAGCTTGAGCTCCAATGGCATAACTTTAAGGAACCCAAAGACATTGACATGGCCCAATATAGCAAAATTTTTTTCTTTAATGTATTAGTGGAAAACATATTCATTTAGCAGCATAAGTGAATGTAAATTATTTTCACCATGTTAAGGACATAAAAACTAAACAACATCTACATGGACTAATAAAGTTTGGGCTAACTAAAAAAAGAAAAATAAATAAATAGTAAACTTATTACTACCAAACTTAATTGTGTTTTTGAGTGAAGGAAAGGGAACTCACAACAATTAATGTGTTTATGCTGCAGTTCATTAATTAGGCAGAAATGAGTTACAATGTAAGAGAAAATCATCTTGACCCCCTTGAGAAGCAGTAAACTTTGAGATTAAGAAATTAGCTCTCTTTCTGTCTTGTTTGCTCATATAGTAGGTTGGTTTTCTAAGAAAATAACATTTGAAAGAAATAATAAAAGAAATAACATAACTTTATGACAGTTAAGGTAAGACTTTTGAAAGGATCCTAAGTACTACTAGAGAATAGTTAATAAATTGCTTCATTTATAGGCAAAAATGAGCTGGGTTTTAGTTTTGCCCTTGACACATTATTCTGGTAATAATGAGTAAATCATTCAACTTCTTTAATTTTCAGAAGACATTTCAAAATGTATCTGTTAAATTATAAACAATTTGTGATCTGAGTTGATGGAAGGTATTCTCAGAAGTCTCCTCTTCTATAAAGTTCAGTAATTTAATATAAAGATGAGCAAATGTTTGGGAGCCCAGGGATGATACGAAGTTTTCCCCCAGGGAATTCCTTCTTGTACAAGGTATGAGTACTTGGAAAATCAATGGGGATACCTAACAAGAATCACTGATCTTGGCCTCAGAGAACTTCAGTTCAAATCTTTACCCTTTAAAAAAAAATGTGATTGAGGTCAAGTTGCTTCTCTGTTTGAGGCTTTTTTTTTCATGAACTATAGGAAAAGGAATTGGAATTCTCAGTATCTATGGTCCCTTCCTACCCTAGATGCAATGATCCTGCAGGACAGGAATGCAAATAGCCAAGTTGGAAATTAGAATCAAATGCTACATAGTTATTTCAATTCAACTGTTATTAAACTTTTGATTTGTGCAAGGCATTGACTGAGCAATGGTAAACCTGCTGTGAAGCTGGAAAGCAATTTGAATAACAAATGCAGCAGAGATAGAATTCACATTTGGCACAGTTCTTTCAAGCTGAAGAATAGCATCGGGATATGGTTTAATTCAACTCAGTTAAATCAGCTTTTACAAATTACCTACCATGTTCCAGATACTGTCCTAGATGGCAAAGATACAGACACAACAACAACAGAAATGAAATAGTTTCTGCCCTCAAGGAACTTACATTTTATTAAATGCATTTACTTGATCCAAAGGATTGAGGCAAAACTATTGGAAATAAAAATGAGAAAATACTAGCCTATATTCAGTCTGTTAACAAAACAGCAGCTAAGGCCTTAGTCATGACTCACTCTTTAGGAGATCAAAATCAGAAATGGACAGGTAACACAGCTGCTCTGGGTCTGCTCTCTTAAAGAGAAGCTTGTTAAATTTTATTCCTACAGAGTTCTCTGGCAATCTGAGCTGGTTGGGGAGTAGCTTTTCTCTGCCATCCACCCAAACCCCCACTGGCTATGATCATTTCCAATTTAGCAACCCAATGACTAACACTGCAGTAACATTAAACAGTTAATACTAAATTAGCATTTACAAAGGGATATTTATTTCAAAATTATAGCAAGGACAACATACCCCTATTCTTCCCAGTAATCTAGACTTTTAATTCCACTATATTGTTAGCTCAGGTCCTGTAGAGTATTTAGTCCCAATTTAAGTACAAAGCCAGTCATTTCTCATGCTACAGTGCTGTAGTCTCCTTAGCGTGGGCAGGCTGAAGTGAGGCATCATCCAGCCTCAATACTTGAATTCATATATACATTCCTACATCTGCCACTCTTAGTTCAAAATAGAGACTCTCCTCTGTATACTTTGGAAAATAAGGAAGAAAAATGTCAAAGAGTAAGTCTTATTTCTCAGGGTCACATAGCCTAAAAGGGTAGCAGGGAAGAGGTGTCCCTCAGCTAGTCTCTTAAGGTATTGTGTGAGTTAAGGAGTATTAAATTTACCCATAGACCAGGAGGTTGATATATATTAGTTAAATGTACACATATGTGCATAAAGGTATATATGTACATATTATACATGCATTCATATATACACATGTAAGTGTATATATAAATATACAGCAAATGTAAGAATTTTGTCTGATTACATATATATGTACACATATGTTTCTCCATGTGTTTGTGAGCATACCTATATGTTATAAGTATTTTGATTTTATATTCTTTCTTATTCATTGGGGGTTAGGGAGAAGTGGAGAAAGAATGTAGAAATCCATTAATTGAAAAAATTAAATTAAAATAAATTTTAAAAGAAAAGTGCCATTTAACTTGATAATGAGAACCTTTCCTTGGTTACCTTTGAGATTCCAACTCCTGTTGAGTAGCTGAATAGGAAACTAATTTTCTTCCAAGCAATAATGATGTCTGTTTTATCTATAAGTATAGTTAATTGGAAAAGAAAGAAGCTGAAGTAAAAGAAGTGGAACAATTTTATGGTCAAGTTGTGAAAAGTTTCAAATGTATTCATGCCAAAGTTCTGCAGACTATGCAGTTGCAAGAAAGTCTACAAGTCCAGGACTGAATTTCCTAAACAATGTGAAATAGTAATCTGTAGATCAGTAGATAGCGTGGTTCTATGGATAGTGTATTGGGTTGAAAGTTAGGGCAGATGAAGATTCATATCCTACATCTAACAACTGCTAACTTTGTGACTCTGAAGCAGTTGCCTATTCTTTTTATGCCTCAATTTCCTCTTCTTAAAATGAGAGGGCTGGACTTAATGTCTTCTGAAGTCCCTTCAGTTCTAAATGTATACATTTGTATATATTTGTCTATGCACAAAGATAAAGAGAAGAGAACAGAATGACAAGATGTCAGAAAACAATTATTAAAAGTTATCTGAGCCCATAATCTGGAAAAATTAAATAAAACAAAGATAAAGAAAAGGGAATATAAATGGATTACATGGACTTTAAAATATATATGTAGCAAATGATATTAAAATGATGAGCACCATGTTGCAGCTTTACTTCCTTCAAAACAATAAGAATAATGCCAATAAACATCCCCTAGTCCTTCACTTTGGCTTCAGGTTTCCATTAGAAATTTAGTTTCTACTTCTCCCCAAATAAAATCCTTTGCTCCAAGTAGGTTCACTGTGCCCTGGATGTGGTACTTATATTCATGCTTCAGTAGCTTTGTTTATTCTATTTCTCCTGGCTGTAGTGCTTTTCCACTGTATTCTATATCTATACATATGTGTATTATATATAATTCACATCCAACATTTTCTATAAATGAAATTTCCTAGGTGCATCACAAATAAATCTTTATTCAAGAAATTACAGTTTATCAAGAAGGTAGTACACACACACACACACACACACACACACACACACACACACACACACTAGAATCTTACTTACAAATCTCTTATGGACCTCATTTCCACTTAATACCTATGTGATCTGTTACAAGTTGATTAACTTCCCTGGTCTTCAGTTCCTCTTGTAAAATGAAGAGAATGAACTAGAAACCCTCTACGGTCCCTTCCAGATTGAGGCCCAAGTTCCTATGATTCTGTCCATCATCCTTTTTTTATCCAAAGCTATGAGAAGTATACAAATAAGGCAAAAGAGAGGGGAAAAGGCTCTGCTGTTTGATCCATTTGTTCAGTCGTTTTGTGAGGGTTGCACTTGCTAACCATCTGATTTCTCAGTGTTGTCAACCTGTCTATCTAGAATGACAGTATTGCCTGCACCTGCTTTTACTTACTTGAAATGATTCCTCAAGCTTAATCCTTGCATGCCTACCCTGTGGTGTTCTCCCATTGCCTTGCTATTAAATAGGATTCGCATTGCTATCCATGTCCTAATGTGAAATCATCAAGCTAATGTCCTCTTACCATTCAAACTCCACCTTAAGCTCCACTTCCTCTATAAAACTTTCCTTGCCCATTATAGATTATAAGAAACTCTTCTCACTTAATAACTTTTGCATGGATACTAACACAATTTGAAAAAAATGTTGCCTTGAGTTGTAATTTTAATTTTCATGTATTTATGTCTTAATTGGCCAGTTAGATTTATTGAATATAGGAACTATATGTTCAAATAACAAAATAATTTTAAAATAGTAGACATTAAATAATACAGATATGAATAGTTAACAAACATCAACAAGGTTTATAAAGCTCTTTTCTTTTTATTATAAAGATATTTTATTTTCCCAATTATATGCAATAACAAATTTCTACATAAATTTTCCAAAGTTATATAATCCAAATTGTCTCCTCTCTTTCCTTCCCTTTCCCCTCCTGGAGCTGGCAAGGAATTTGATCTCCATTTTATATATATTATGATGTAAAACCTATTTGCATATTGATCATTTTTATAAGAGAATAATCATATAAAACCAAAAGCCTAAAACAAAATCTCAAATAAGCTAAAGTGAAAAATTGCATGATTTGATCTGCATTCTGACTCCAAGTTTTTTTCACTAGAGGTGGATAGGATTTTTTGTTATAAATCCCTCAGAATTATCCTATATCATTGTATTGGTGAGAATTACTAAATCTACCACAGCTGATAATCCCACAATATTGCTATAACTGTGTACAATATTCTCCTGGTTCTGATTATTTCACTCAGCAATATTTATGTCTTTCCAGATCTTTCTGAAATCATAGTTTATCATTTCTTACAGCACAATAGTATTCCAATATCATCATATTCCACAATTTGCTCAGCCATTCCCCAACTTGCAGACATCACTTCAATTTCCAATTCTTTGCCAGTACAAAAAGAGAAACTATAAATATTTTTGTACAAGCAGGTCCTATTCAATTTTTTGCATGTCTTTGGAATTCAAACCTAGTAGTACTACTAATACAAAGAATATGCTTTGTTTTATCACCTTTTGGGCTTAGTTCCAAATTGCCCTCCAGATTGGTAGGATCTGTTTACAACTCCCCCAACAATGCCTTAGTGTTCCAATTTTGCCATATCCCCTCCAATATTTAACACTTTCCTTTACTGTTATATTGGCCAATCTATTAGGGGAGAGGTGCTACGTCAGAGTTGTTTTAATTTTCATTTCTCAAATCAAGAGGGACTTGGAACATTTTTTCATATGATTATTTGATTTCTTTTGATTTTGATTATTTGATTCATATGATCATTTGATTTCTTTGTCTGAAAACATTTTATTTATATACTTTGATCATTTGTCAATTGAGGATAAAGCATTTTCATATATTAAATTATTTTATTTTCACAGCCCGGTGACAGATACTATTAATAATTCCATTATATAAATGAGGAAGCTATGGACAAGAGAATTTCAAAGACTTAGGATCACATGGTAAGTAAATGTCTAAAGGAGGACTCAAACTCATATTTTCTAACTGCAAATCCAACATTCCCTATCCACTATATTTCCTACCTGACACATAAATAGATCTTTATTCAACAAATTACAATCTAACAAGAAGATAGTATAAAGAAAATATGGCATTTAACCAGTTAGTCCTCTGATATAAATTGTAGTGTATAAAGAATTATTGGACTTTGTCTAAACCTGTCATTTCATCTCTATATGAGTCTTCTTGGTGTGGAAATTATTTCCCTCCTTGCAGATTGACAACTTCTCAATAATTTATAGTCTTAAAAATGTGCTTAAGATACTTAAAGGTTAAGTAAATTATCTTGTTTATAAGTTTGTATATAACAGAGGAATTATTTAAGCCAAAGTCTTTCTAATTCTAAGACTACTACACCAATTAAATTACCTTTAATAAGAACTTACTTTCATATAGTGCTTTATATTTTGAAAAATGTGATGCATATAACAACCCATTTAAACCTTGCAACAGCCCTACAAGATATCTATTACATAAATCACTATCCACATTTTACAATTAAAGAAGTTAAGCCTCATAGAAGAAAGGTAACTTGCTCCTAGTGACATCACTGATAAAGTATGGAGGAAAGATCTGAACCATGCTCTTCCTGACTACAAGTACAGTATTTTTTCAACAATGCCACATTGCCCCCTTTCTTTACTGGATAAGGAAAAACTTATACACACCTGAATTTCTTTCTAGGAAATTGTTTTGTCTGAGTGAAAAAAGGGTTGTCATTTTTTAACATATAGCCCACACTGCTGCAAAGAAAAACGAATTGTAAAGCACTCTTTCCTCCCTAAGGCCTCCAAAACACTTTACAGAGTTGAAAATCTGATCTACAGGCTATATTTAGGGATCATTTCACCCATCACTGAAATGAAATCTCCATTGGGATGAAACAAAGCCACTGTTTAAGACTAGTGAAGAACACTGTGGGACCACATGCAAGGTGGTTTGCCTGCAGGCTGCTGTTCCTGAAATGCTCTAAAAGCTCTTGTTTTCCCACTGAGGCATGCATACCACAGTCTAGGCAGCAGACATAGAAAACCAGCTCTGGATACACATTTGCCTTCACAGTGACAGGAAAGATATGTTCCGTGAAATGCTGCAACCCTTCTTTCTTTAGGTTGTTCTGCATGATGACAAAGCAGCACTGAGTATCCACAGTTACAGTTTACAGGATACAGTTTTGCATGGTAGGTAGGACACTGAGACAGGGAGGGAACTGTCCAAGGTTCAAAGTTGGTGGCTGATGTAAGATGATAAATTGCCTAATGCTGAATGTTATTAGGAATTCTATAAGAGACAGTAGCATACATACAACTCTTAAACTAAACCTCTCTTTCAATATATGCCACAGGGGAATGTTGGCTACATTTGAAAAAACAGATTTTGGGAAAATTTGACACTTTGATGACTCTATGGTATAATTGTTATGGGTACTTCCTCTATTGCCATGCATTTCAAACAACCAATGAAATGAGCAAATATTTGTAAATTATTGATAAGGGGTTAGACACTTTTGTAAGTCCTGGGATTCAAGACTAAAATAAAACCACACATTCTTCCAAGGACTTTACACTTAATGAAGCAAAAATAACACATTGTGTACAAAGTGTGTACAAAATAAACACAAGTTACTTTTGTCAGAAGAACCACTAATAGCTGGAACACAATGCACTCCTCATAAATCAATCAGTACCCATTTTTAAAATGACTACTTCATGCCAAACACTGTGCAAGTTCATATAGGCATAAGTATAAAGAATAAAATAAATTTCATTTAAAATTGGTTTCAGTATTATGGAGACAAATATATAAGTATATAAAATAAATTTAATTGTAATTGTAGCAAATACAAAAACATTACAAAGCTGTTAAATACAAGATAATATTTGAAGAACGGACATAGCAGGTGGTGGTATAAGAAAAAGCAGCATTGAGAAGTTTATATTTGAAATTCATTTTGAATTGAGAGGGATTCTTTGTGGCAGAAATATGGACAAAGAAAAAAGAGGATCATAAGTAAATAATAGATAGACAAGTTTAGCTATTTTAAAAAGAACAGGAAATAAGTAATTTCCAAAAATGTTTTAAAAGAGAAATTTGATACATCTCCCTCATAATCCTAGGACTATTAATTATGTTTGATTAGATTTTTAGTTCCATGTAATCAAAATTATATTCATTTTAGCTTTTATAATTATCAATATTCTTAGGTTAAAATATATACTTATGTAACATATATTATCAATTCATCTAAGGACTTTTTCATTGTGGGATCTTTAGTGATAATGTCTTAAATATATTTAGAATTTTTGTGGATTATATCAAAAGGTATGGTGTTTATGCCAAATTTCTGCCAGGTGTCTTTATAAGTTTCCTAAGAGTTTCTGCTTGTTTGTTTTCTTTACAAATAATGAGTCCTTTCCTAAGTACTTTGTGTTTTCTGGTTTATACAGCACAGAATTATTGAGAGCCATTGTTTCTTATCATACCTGGTCTAGTTTGTTACATTAACCTTCCACTTTTCAACCAAAACCAAATGGTTTTCATGACTTGCTTTATAATATATGTTGAGACAAGGAAATGTTATTACACCTTCATCCCTACCTCTTTTCACTTTTTCCATTCATTCTAACTTTTATTTCTGCTAAATCAATGTCATTATTTTATGTAGTTTTATGATAGCTATTCATATGAGCCAAGCAACTTACTTGTGTGATGTCTCTTTTCATTATCTTTTAGATCCCCAGTCATTCTTATTTTCTCAGATTTTAGTATTTCATGATTTCACATAACTTGTATCTCTAGAATAGAATTGAATTAAAGATATGGATTTTTGAAAGAATAAACTGATGAAATTCAGTCTATTACTTCTACTTAATCCTAGTACCAAACCATTATTAAGATTAGATGACTTTTATTTTTTATTTTTTCATTTTGATAAACTAACTTAAAGAACTTCTTCTTTTGTTGTCTCATCTCATAGGACCATTAACCTAGACATTAAGTACCACTGTGGTCAACCCTAATTCCACATATGGTGGCACCGAGTTCTAGGAAATTATAGGATTTGTCTAAAGTTAATTAGGTAATAGGGGCCAGAGTTAGCATGTCAGAGGTTAGATCTTTGACATCAAAGTCTTGATAGAATACTCTAGAAATATGTATTTTCTATCCATTTTCTCTATATGAATGTTTATGTGTATCTTTTTCATGGAAGTAATTTTTTTTCTCTAAAGAAGCTTTGTTTGTGTAATCTTTTTTTTTCAGAGTCTCTCTTTGGAGTACAATGGCATGGATATACTTTGGGACACCTAGCATTTTAGATTTAGAATCTGAAGGAGGATATAAGGAAGGAAACTATAAGTAAATTAGGTAAAAATAGAATAGTTTACCTGTCAGATCTATGGAAAAGGAAAGATTGTAAGACCAAGCAAGAGACAGAAAATGGTACAAAATGTAAAATAAATAACTTTGATTATATTAAATTAAAAATGTTTTGTACAAACAAAACCAATACAACCAAAACTAGAAGGGAAACAATTGGGAAAAATCTTTATAACAAAAACCTCTGAAAAAGGTTTAATTACTGAAATTTATAAGGAGCTAAATCAATTGTACAAAAAATCAAGCCATTCTCCAATTGCTAAGGGGCATGAATAGGCAGTTCTCAAATAAACTATCAATATCAAAATATCAATATCAAAACTATCAATAAGTACATGAAAAAAGTGTTCTAAATCTCTTATAATCAGAGTAATGCAAATCAAAACAACTCTGAGATATCACCTCACACCTAGCAGATTGGCTAATATGACAGTAAAGGAACATAATAAATATTGGAAAGGATGTGGCAAAATTGGGACATTAATGCACTGCTGGTGGAGTTATGAACTGATCCAATCATCCTGGGAGTCAATTTGGAACTATGCCCAAAGGGTGCTAAAAGACTGCCTGCCCTTGGATCCAGCTATACCACTGGTGGGTTTATACTGAAAGAAATCATAAGGAAAAAGACTTGTACAAAAATATTCATAGCTGCACTCTTTGTGGTGGCAAAACATTGGAAAGTGAGGGGATGCCCTTCCATTGGGGAACAACTGAATAAATTGTGGTATATGTTGGTGATGGAATACTATTGTAAATGGAATAGCAAAGAATTGGACAGAACTAAAACAACTCAACAAAAACAAAACAAAAACCCCTTTTTAAAGGTACAGATTCTCCTAAAAAGGAAGTTACACTGGAGGAATTCAATGTGAACTGGAACCACCTCCAGGAATTGATGCAGAGAGAGAGGAGCAGAACCAGGAGAACATTATACACAGAGACTGATACACTGTGGTACAATTGAATGTAATGGACTTCTCTACTAGCAGAAATGCAATGATCAAGGGCAATTCTGAGAGACTTATGAGAAAGAACACTATTCACATCCAGAGAAAGAACTGTGGGAGTAGAAATAAAAAAGAAAATGAACTGATTGATCACATGGTTCCATGGGGATATGTTTGGGGATGTAGACTCTAAACAATCACCCTAGTGCTAATACTAATAATATGAAAGTGGGTCTTGATTAATGACACATGTAAAACTCAGTAGAATTGCTCCTCTTTGGCTATAGAAGGGGGATGGGAGGAGGGGAAAGTAGGGACATGAGTCATGTAACTATGGGAAAAAAAATTCTAAATTAATTAAATAAATAATCTTTAAAAAAAGAATCTGAAGGAAGCTTGGAGTTTATCATGGTCCACATCTTGATTTTAGATATGAAGACACTCAAACTTTGAAAGATTGTGACTTGCTTGAAGTAATAAAAATATTAAATGGAAAATCTGGGACTCAAACTTAGGTCCGTTATTTCTAAATTCTGGACTATTTTTATAATAATATTCTGTTCTGACTCAGTGATTGTCACATAGAAGTATATAGCATCATATACTGACCATATTCCTATTTCTGGTACTGATAGAATAGCAAAATATATTCTTAATGAAGTAAATATTGGATTTCATGAATAATAAGGTTCCCCTTGGTATTAGTTTATTGATGGAAAAATAGAATAAAAAAACACCCCTGAAAGTGGCACCTTCTTGCCTCAAATTTGGTATAGTCTAGTATTTCTATAATTCTAAGCTATGGACTCTAGGCCTAACATTACCTTAATAGTGTATAAATCATAACTAGAACCATTTGGGATGATCATTATTGGTATTCATGGAAATTTGCCAACCAAAAATAGCTACTGCTCAAGATGGGCTCAAACAGAGTTTTACCCACAAAACATTGGAATATAGTTAATTGAAGGAATTCTTTATCAAATGAGAGATTTATATAACTATGAGCTAAAATAATTCATCTCAATTTCTTTAAAAGTTATTTTGGCTCATGGTTTTAACCCCACTTCTATTTAGGATACCATCAACAGTCTTTGGCCTTTGAGATTTTAGTATTTCCCCCCATGGAGATGCATATAATCTTTGCTATGATTCCCATGTCCCTGAAAATCACTGAAATCAAAATTACTGTATCTAAATAATATCAGGTTTCAAATCAAACTCCACCCAGTATCATAAACTTAAAGTTATAATTGTTTTTAAGGAATACAGAGGTAAAACGAAGATGTTCCGTATATTGCCTAATTATTTGAAAAAGTTCCATAAATTCTAACAATATTAATAAAACAGGAAACAAAATTAAAGGAAGAACATTGACAAATGAATGAAATTATCCTTATGGATAATAGTTTATTTAGAAATATTCCCGCAAATCAACACCCTAATTTAAACAATTTCTAGATTAGCTACAGTCCATAGAGTATTTTTTAAAATAAGCATTTCTCATTAGCAATAATAATGCAAGAGAAAATAATAAAAAGGGAAAGCCTTTTAAAAATGAACAAAATACCTTAGAATCACCGAATCAAGAAACATAGACATATTTTCAAAAGACCATAGAAAGAAAATAATAAAATAAAGTGATATTCCTTGAAGTTGTTCAGACTAGGACAATACAATACAAATGATCTTACTACCCATTTGTAACTTCTGATTTCTTGTTACACCAGAATATCAGAGTTCTTTTATAGAGGTAGATAAAATCAATTTGAAAGAGCAAAAAGGGTATAATGTCAAGAAAATTGGGAGGAAACAAATAGGAAGAAGAGGGTATACTGTTAGTATTCTTCAAACTGTATTATAAAGCAATAATAAATATTTCGCACTGGTTAAAAAAACTGGAAAACTCGGTAGTAGAATGAACTATGTATGAAGGAATAAAAACCAGTCAACTTCAGTAACCTAATGACTGAATGTAGGATCTCTATACCTTTGATTTGTGGTATAATGCCTGGTATAGCATCATTCCCAAATAGGTATGTAAATAATACACTTTGGTGCCAATAATAATCAAAATAAGTAATCTACATTTTTAAAATACTGCTCTCCTGTTTAGTATGTTGTGAGGGAAATTCCCCAGAATATCACTACATAGGAGTTAAAATCCAATCAAAAGGAAAAACGAGAGGAAAGCTGTATGAAAGCACAATGTAAACACATTCAGATGATATTTAATCAAAGGGAAGGATTGGTATACTGAACCATGCAAAAACGTTTCATGGTCCTGAATTTATAAATTTTACCTGAAAAACATAAGTTCTAAATATAGCCACACAGGAGCATTTTCCATGATTGAGTTTGAGTTCAAATAACAGATTTTAAGACAAAAAATTGAATAGTTCTTTTTGTTCTGTCATCTGTTATCAATATATTTTTCACATTCTACAGCAACACTATTCCTTCTTGGATCATTCTCTTAACTCAAAAATAATTTAAAATATTTTTTATTATTACAAATAATATAATATTTAATATTTATGTAGCACTTACTATATTCTAAGTACTTAACAATTATTATCTCATTTTGGTTCCCACAAAATGAGAAGGTAGATCATATTATTATTCTCATTTTACAGATGACAACATAGAAGCAAAGGTTGAGTGACTTGTCCAGGTTCACACAGTATTTAATGTCTGAGTTGAACTCAAGTAATATGGACTGCAGGCCCATTGCTCTAACACTGTATCACCTAACTGTCACATCACATTTTTATTTTCATTTTCCTACATCTACACTTTTCCCACTATATATGCATGTGTTTTAAAAATCAATGTTGATTCTCTCTCTCTCTCTCTCTGGAACAATATATTTCTATAGAATTTAATTCTTGGAAGTTTTAATCCCTTTGTACCAACTTCCCATTTAATAATTTAGGTATGAGATCATACTTAACTGTCCTTGACACTGATTCTATAAAAATGTAGAACATATACCAAAATGCAGTAGACTTTTCTCTTTTTCTGAATGTAGGGTAAAGCCATCACTTCCTTCCAAATTACCTACAATTTTTACTTCAGAACCAGATCCTCATTGGCTATATTATAAAAGCTTCCCTCATTATCTTCCATATATTACAGAATGAAATTATACTTAAGAATAGTCAGGAATGCACCGATTGTTTATCAAAAAACTGTTGCAAAAGCTCTTTAATTTCAAGTAACAAAAATTGTACATTGTATATTTTCCCATTTTTATTGTTTTTCAATCATTTTAGTCATGTTGACTCTTCCTGACATCTTGGGCTTTTCTTGGCAAAAATACTGGAGTGGTTTGTCATTTGCTTCTCACTTTTCCATCCTCTACTCTCCCTTATTTTGTTAGTTATACTTGTAAGGTAGGAAAATCTTAGTTGAAATGTGAATTCACACCTTTAGTAGCTCTATAACCCTGTTTAATTCATTTAACCTGTCTGCCACAATTGGCCCCTCTGTAAAGTAGACATAAGAGTATCAACATTACTGTGTTACTTTGAGGCTAAAATGAGGCAATATTTGTAAATCAGTTTGAAAAATTTAAAGCATCCTGCTTGCATAGTATATTCTACTACCTAATGTTTGTATTTTTAAACCATTTCTCTTGAGATTACAGACCTTTTCTTTTTCAAATAAATGTGTCTACTTTATCTAGTGTTATAAAATATCTCCTTGGTAGTCTGATATAATAAGAAATCTATAGCTATATATAGGTAGTAAGACCATTCTTTCTGTACTGACATACTGGGAAGGGATTTCTAAAGAACTATCATATCATCAACTGGTAAGAATAATGTCATCTCCTAATCAATTTTATGCTTATAATTTTGTTTCCTTGTTTTATGGCTAATGTTAGAACTTCTGGGGCTATTTTAAATAATAATGAAAAAGAAGAAGCAATTTTATTTTACCTTTATATTTCTCATAAATAATTCTAGTTTGAAATTTAAATATATATTCTTTTTCATACTAAATAATTGTCTCAATGAATTTGTTTTTTAGAGATTTTATAATATATATTTTTCCATGGTTATAATAAAAAGGGAAACATGATTTTGGCAATATTTGCATTAACTATCTGGGGTAAGGGTTCAAAATTCTTGATGTAGAGAGAATTAGTCCAATGATATATGCTCAAGAATCATTCCAAAATGAATATATGATCAAAGAATATAAATATTCTTAAATGTATAATTATGAATAAAAATGACATGAAATTTGAATGCAATTTAATAAAAGTAAAATTTGGGGCCTCAATTATAGAGAAACTTTTATTTTCTTTGGATTTCTATCTGTGTTTCTTGTCTGTCTGTCTCTCTATCATTGGTCAGGGTCTTCAACAGCCATATTTCAGTTATGAGTACCCATATTCAAAATCTCAGTGACACTTATTAGGCTGTGTGATTTTTGAAACAGAGATGAAATAAATATTAGAAACTGAGTACCCCAAATAGTTCTATCCCCTCTATAGTAGGAAAATCCTAAGACTCTTCTAGAAACATTTCTTAAATAGAGGAGGCAGCTAGGTGGCAGAGTACATAGAGAACTGAATCTGGAGTTGGTAATATGTGAGTTCAAATTGACTTCAGATACTCACTGGCTTTAAGACACTAGACAAATCACTTAAATTTTATTTGCCTCGGTTTATTCAACTGTTAAATGGGTTAATAATACCTTTTGCCATGGAAGATTGCTATGAAAATCAAATGAAATTGTAAAAACAGCTTAGCAAAGTGTCTGGCACATATTAAGTAGTGTTTAAATGTTTGTTCTTTCCCCTCTTCCTTGGATGGCTGTCATCTGATCAGCTCCCTCTGTTACCTATTCCTCTTTTACTTCTTGATCAATTATTAATAATTAAGTCACCATTACCATTAATACTAGAAAAAGTATGGATATCTTCTAATGGATGGTTGACTAAGGATTCTGTGATTCTGAGTCTTAGTTTCCTAGTGATAATAAACTGGTTAATTGATTAAAAAAACCTGATATGAACTCATTTTTGACACATTTCTTCCCACTCAATATTACTTTGTAAATATTTTATATTTCATTTTTAGCCTACTAACAGTTTCTCTCCAGTAGAAATTAAGCTTCTGGAGGATAGGAACTGTTTTGTCTATTTTTTCCCATGTACCTACCACACAATACGTACATAAAAATGCTTATTTAATTGATTCATATTGAATCAAACACTTTACCATTATTCTTCCAAGCTCACTTTGTTCATTATCTGCATTTTATTTGCTTTTATATGAACAATTAAGCATGGATTTTACTTATGACTTGTCTTATGTGATGATTTTTTATGATAATGGTTCTCACAACTAATATTGTTCTTTCCATATTGTGCTTGCTTTTTCATGTAGTTTTGGATTGAGAGTGTAAGAGAGGAAAGCAGATTCATTATTCTGGAAGACCAACTTGAGTGGGAGAAAGACAGGAAGGAGAGGAATTCTGGAGAAGGAAAAGAGGAACTGAGAAGATCCAAACAGTTAAATTGACTTCTCTTTGGGAAGCGCACCACGGAGGTTGATCTGAGCTAACCTCTGAGCCTGGAGCATCCTCTAGTGAAGTCAGACCCCAGTATCCAGGGGAAGAAGAACAAGAGTGCATAGGACTTTGCCAGAAAGCTATCCAACACAGGAAGATTTCTTCATTATCCCTCTAAATAGTCCTTGAACTCAATATCATAGTTAGGACAGCTAAGAGAAGGACAGCTCTCACAATTTACCCCACAGGGTCAGGCAGGCAAAACCTGACCTTGCAGGACTTAAGGAGAAGGGGTTCAATTGTTACCTTAGGGACTTCCTATTTCCCACCTTCCCACTACCTTATTCCACAAACTCACTTATCTTTCATGTGTTCCTTTAGAATAAATAGCTGTTTACTGGATCAAGTAACTGCTTCATAGTATCCAAGAAGGGAGACTTGGAATTTGGGGGGAGGAAAGTTATACTTCTCAGAGAGGAAGAAGTTGTCTGTCCTGTACTTTATTTCAACCAGGTCTCTGAAGGAACAGTAACCTATGTGATTCTGAAGGCAACCACTGTGGGGTTTACCAGGGAAAGAGGGAAAACAATCTATCTCCTCTCTCCACCTTTTTGGCTCCATTCCATCTTTATCATATTCTGGTCCTGAATTCAGAAGTGGGGGACTCCATTTCTCTCTCTTCACTACAGGAGATAGATGTGAACAAGGAAATTTTCTCCTCTTACACAGAGATAACATGAACAATATACTAAAAATATAAATAGCTAAATAGCTAGATAAATACATATCTATACCTGAACACTGGTTTATGTGTACATGCACAAATATGTTTATGTCAGTATTTATAGAAAGATATATATATATATATATAAACACTTGTATAGACATACATATGTCTCTCTTCTCTTTTTCTTTCTTTAGCTCTCTTTCTTATATATGACTTTTTTAAAGGTGTACTCTACTCATTGCCAAAATGCATTTAATTCTTATCCCATAAACTGTGGTCTAAAAATTCAAATCACAATTATCATCATCTTCTTAACTAGCAGTTTACCTTTGAAATTCATCCAAATAATCATAAAGAAAACATAGTTTCATGTTTAATTTCTTCCCAGGAATTTTCAATGATCCATTTCCCCTGTTTTTTCATCATTCTGTTTCAATTTTGCTTCCTTCAGGTTACCCCAAAAATTCTTCATTATACCTCATTTGAGGGGCCAGGTTTGTTAATATTATCACATCAATATATGGAGATGGATAACATTTTTCAAATAGGTTTTTTAATTGTCTTGATCAGAGTATTTTACAATTGATTATCCTTAAAACACAGCTGTTCCTATGTACAATGTACTCTTCTTCTGTTCACTTAATTTTGCATGAGTTTATATAAATATTCACAGGCTTTTCTAAAATCATCCTGCCCATCATTTTTGGTTTGTTTTTCTTTTTTGGCTTGTTATTTTTCATAGGACAATAATAATTTTTTTTAATTTAGCTGAAGCATAGTAAATTTTGCTCCACTCCTTTGTCTTTAATCTTAGTGTGTCTCTATTTTAAATGAGTTTCTTGTAGACCACATATTATGGCTTTTAATCCACTCTGATATCCTCTTATATTTTATGGGTGAGTTCATCTCTTTCACATTGTCATGATTACTGTATTTCACTCTATCTAATTTTCTCATTTAACCTTCTATTCTCTCCTTTCAGCCTTTCTCTGCTCACAAAATTTTTGTTTCTTTTTGCCTGCCTCCTCAAGTTCCCTCTCCCTTTTGACTAGTCCCTTCAATTTTGGGGTTCCTCCTTCCTTTCTTACTTTCCTATTGGAAAAGATAAATTTTTATAACTAAGTAGTTAGTTATAAACCATGTTTATATGTAAATGTTATTCCCACTTTGTGCAAACTCTGATAAGAGTAAGGTTGAAGCATGCTCTCATCTTCACTTCCACTGTATTGGTTATTTCATATATCCTCATGTAAAATGTTTTACCCTCAACTTTCCTTTTTTCTTTTCCCCAGTGAATTCCTTTTTCTTATCCTTTGACCAAATAAAAATCCCTACTTATTCAATGTACTTCCTTCTTTCTGTCTATATAGATGCTTCTATGCATTGCCTTAATAGTGATAAAATTCTTAAGTATTTTCAGTACCTTAAGCATCTTAAGTACTTTAAGTATGTTAGGTACTTCAAGTATGTAGCTATTTTAAGCATCTTTGTTATCACCACACTAGTAATATAATTAATTTAACCTTATTGCATCCCTTGATTACTTTAATACTTAAAGTATATTAAGTATATTAAATAACTCTTATACTATAAGTATCTTAAATATTCTAGTTATCCCATACAAAGAATGTAGTCATTTTAACTCCATGGTTTCCCTTCCTTGTTTTAAGTATATTAAGTCTCTCACATAGTATAGAAATCTTATGTATCCTAGTTACCATTTTCCCATTCAGGGATGTGACTTATTTAACTCCATTGATTTCCTTAAGATTTTTTTGTTTACCTTTTTGGGGCTTCTTTTGAGAATCAAATTTGATCATTGGATTTTCTTTTTAGCTCTGGTTATTTTATAAGAAATTCCTGGAATTTCTTTATTTCATCAAATATCCATTTCTTCCCCAGTAGTATGCTCAATTTTGCTATGTAGGTAATTTCTGATTGTAGGAATAGATCCTTTACCTTGGGGAATATCATATTCCATATCTTCTATTCTTTTAATATAGAAGCTGCTAGGCCCTCAATAATTGTGATTGTGGTTCATTCAATATTTGCATTTTTCTGGCTGATTTTGTTATCTTTTCTTTGACTTGGAATTTCTGAAATTTTGCTGCAATAGTCCTGGGATTTGTAAATGTGTGATTTCTTGAATGAGGTGGCGAGTGCATTATTCTCATTTTTATTTTCTTCTCTTGTTAAAAACCATTTAGGTTTTCCCTCATAACTTCTTTCAACATGGTGTATACATTTTCTTTTTGATCATGGCTTTCTTGCAATCCAATAATTTTTAGAGTATCTCTTCTACATCTATTTTATAAATCAATTATTTCTCCAGTGAGAGACTTCAAAATTTCTCCTACTTTTCATTCTTTTAAATTTGTATTAGTGCTTGTTGCTGTCTCATGAAGTTTTTCCATTTATCCAATTCTCAGTTTTAGGAATCCATTTTCTTCTTTGAGGCTTTGTGCTATAATTCTTAGGGAGTTATTTTCCTGTTTGAAGTACTGCATTGCCTTTTTTAGGGAACAACTTTCTTTACTTAATTTTTGTTCTAAGGAATAAATCTTTTCTATCATTTCATTTTCTGACTTTTTAAAAAGTTTCTTACTATTTTTAAATAATTTTTAAAGAGCTTTTCCAGGGTTCATTTTGGGTATAACATCCTTTCACATTTCCCTTTGAGATGTCACCTATTATCATTGTTGTATGGTTGACTTCTTCTGAGTATGACTTTTTATCATCTTTCTTATTGAGATATTTTTCTAGCATCAGGCTTTTTCCATCTTTTGCTCATTTGGGGTTCTTATCTTCCCTTGATTTTATCTATATACTGAAGCTTACTTCCATTTGTAGGGTGGAAGGAGTATTGTCCTGTGTTTTACTGTACCTTACTTCATATTAGCTGTCTCAGGTTCAGATTGAGCTCTATGCCAGATTTTTTTAACTAATGAGTTTCTGAAGAAATTATCATGCATTTATTAAATATGCATAATCTAGGTATCATCTATCTATGTTATTCTCCCAAAATAATTAATGAAACAGAGATTATATTATTTTTATTTTTGTATCCCTAGCACTTATTATAATGCCTAGAACATAGTAGGCACTTAATAAATAAATAAATATTTGTTGGCTGATTGTTAAAGTAAAAAACATGGTAGATTTGAGATAAGAGGTTCTGAATTTGATTACCAGTGTTAATACTTGTTAGTTGACTTCCTGTCAAGATGGCAGCTTAGAGAAAGCTAAAGTTCAGAGCTCCAGAAACCCTTCCTTACCGATCTCAAACTGAATGCTCCTAGGGCACCAAAATTCAAAACAAACAACAGAATAGATCCCGGGAACACTCCTCCTGGACCTGGATCAAAAGGTATAGCCCCCCAAAAGTCAGAACCCGAGATCATTTGGATCTAAGGGGTAGGCAAAAGGAAGGTCCCAGGACCCATCCCCCCAACCCAGAGCACTGACTACTAGGCAGCAGCAGAAACCTCAGGGCAGGCAAAAGGGCCTCGGGAGCCAGCTATTCTGAAGGTCACATCCTGAAAACAACCTGACCCAGACAGCAGGGAAGCAGAGAGAGACAGGGGGAGCCTGTAGCCACCTGACCAGATCCTTCCATCTGAGTCTCAGCAAAGGTCCCTGCCTCAGGGCATACTCAGTCTGAGGTTAATCCTATCACCAGCCCTTGGAGCTCCTGGAAGCCACTGCCACTCCCCCTCAGAGTGCAGGCTCCTCTGGCCAGCAAAGGCATTGAAATACATCTGAGAGTGTCAAGCCAGGTGCAGAGCATAGAAGTAAGGCAACAGAGAAGCATCTTGAGGGAACTGATGAGGGTAGTAACACCGAAACACCGAAACACAAGCAATTCCTGGGTTCCTGGGGAAGACAGACAATTTGCCTGGGGCTAAAGCCACTGAACACCAGACAGATAACAGAAGAGCCAACCCCCCTCACTCAGATAGAGATGGCAAACAGCACAGAAGCAAAAAAGCCTCAAAACAACAAGAAAAACAAGAAGGGGGCAACTTTGGACACATTTTATGGAGCAAAAATACAAAATACAGAGGAGATAGAAGAGGAAACATAAGCAAATGCGCCGAAAACTTCCAAAGGAAATGGAAACTCTCCACAAACTTTTGAAGAATTTGAATCGAAAATGATCAAAAAGATGGAAGTTTTATGGCAGGAAAAGTGGGAATTAATGCAAAAGAATTTCACGCAAGTACAAAACCGGTTTGACCAAACTGAAAAGGAAAACCAGGCTTTAAAGGTCAGAATTAGGCAACTGGAAGACAATGAGCAGGTAAAAGAACAAGAATCAATAAAGCAAAGCCAAAAGATCAAGAAATTAGAAGAGAACTTAGTATAATTTAGGATTCAGACTAGATAACTGTTCAAGTTCTTACCCTTTGACTTCTGTTATCCTGTTTTGTTTTGTTTTTTTAAGAAAGGGAGCCTAGTTGATGAGGTTCAATGAAATAGAGAGAAGAGTATGATGTAATAGAATGATAGGAATTTGATATCAGATCTTTAAGATACAATGTTTTAACTCTATGTTTAAGATTATATTAGTAGTGTAACAGTGTTTAGCCCTATTTTCCCTTTCCCTCCCTAGATACATAAATGCAGCAAGAAGAAATTTTTGCCACTCCCCCCAGGTGTTCCGGAGAGGATACATTTGGTTGTGCTATGCTTTTCAAGTGAATATTCCTTTTTAAAGTTAGTCCATCAAGTGGTTAAATGTAAGATCCGTGTTTATGGATACCTTAAATTATGGAATTATAACTAGTGAGGGCTTCAGCCAATGGCACAGATTAGACAACTCCCAGTATCAAAGAAGGAGAGGGGAATGTGATGTATTATGGAGTCCTGAGCTTCCATTTACCAATTTCATTTTTAATAAGTGGTTTTCTTTCATGAGATTTTGTACCTCTTTTACAAACTGGTTACTTCTCTTTTAATAATTTTCTTACATTACTTTCATTTCTTTCCCCAATTTTTCATCTACTTTGAATTTTATATTCATTTTATTCAATTGAATACAACAATGTGTTGTAACACCTGGCTTTTAGGAACTGGGGGCCAAAATAGTCACTTTTCCAATAGGATCAGACCTCTCAAGTTAAAATGGCCTTTGAGATCATCCATCCAATTCATTCTTTCGTCAGATGAGTCACAAAATTCGGTCACAAAAAGATTGTGTCTAGTTAGCATCACTAAGCAAGTGTTCACAAGTGGTATTTGAAAAAAAGACTTCTTGATTGCATGTGTAGTGCCCTATCTACCACAATATGACATTTCTAGATGAGATGACTGATTTACAGATAGTGACTTGTCAAAGGACCCATGGATACAAAGTGGCAAATCTAGGAACTTACCTAGGTCCTCTGATTTCAAATTCAACATTCTTTCTGCTTCTTAGACAATTCAGTAATTATTTGGCAGCTATGAATCAAAAGTAGTGGCCAAACTCTTATCACTTAAAACAGGAAACTTAGGAAGTTAAGTGACTAGTCCATGATCATATAACCATTAACTGGGATTGGATAGGATTTGAAATCAAGTCTTCTTTAATCCAAGTTCAAAATGCAACCTTCCTAAATAAATCATAAATCAGATATTTTAAATTAAGCAGATATTTAAAGTAAAAATAGTTTTAGGTTTACAGTTTCTCAAAGTCATTTTGTTGTCCTATGATCTTAGGAAAATCAATTAACTACCAATATCAAAAGCAATATACTATGTTGGATGGAGAGTTGTCCTTGAAGTCAGAAAGAACTAAGTTCTTTCTAGATATGTTACATTGGGCCAGGTACCTAATCTGTCATTGTCTGCAGATAACACTGTAGAAACAGTTGCAGAGATATATTGGCAGAAGGAAATTCCTTCTTACACCAGCAACATCCCAATTTCTGGACCACTCCTCACTGACCTCTAATGTGGATGAAACATATCATTCACTTTTCAGCCAAAACAAAAAGATTCCATATAACTATTTTAATATAAAGTACTGGAGACTTCCAGTCAAGATGGTGGCTTAGAGAAAGCTAAAGTTCAGATCTCTGGAAAACAATCCCTACCAAACTCAAACTATATGCTCCTAAGGCACCCTTCCCTACCGAACTCAAAATATGTACTCCTAAGGCACCAAAATTCAAAACAAACAACAGCATAGACCCCTGGGAATCCTCCTCCTGGACCTGGACCTGGATCAAAAGGTAAGGCCCCCCCAAAAGCCAGAACCTGAAATCACTTGGACCTAAGGGGTAGGCAGAAGGAAGGTACCAGGACCCAACCCCCCAACCCAGAGCACTGAGTCCTAGGCAGCAGAGGGAAACTCAGAGCCTCAGGGTTGGCTATCCTGAAGGTATCTTCCTGAAAACAACCTGACCCAGTCGAGAGGGCACCCAGACAGCAGAGAAACAGAGAGAGATATGGGGAGCCTGTAGCCCCCTGACTGGATCCTTCCATCTGAGTCTCACCAAAGGTCCCTGCCTCAGGGCATACTCAGTCTGAGGTTAATCCTATCACCAGCCCTCAGAGCTAGGAGAAGCCACAGCCCGTCCCCCCTCAGAGAGCAGGGTCTTCTGAAACAACAGTAACCCTCAGGGCTGGCAAAAGGGCCTCAGAGCTGAAGGCCGCATCCTGAAAACAACCTGACCCAGTACAGGGGGCACCCAGACAGCAGGGAAACAGAGAGAGACAGGAGGAGCCTGTAGCCCCCTGGCTGGATCCTTCCATCCGAGTCTCATGGAAGGTCCCTGCCTCAAAGCATACTCAGTTCAACCTAGAGAAAGTTAATCTTATCAGGAGCACTTAGAGCTCCAGGAAGCCTTGGGCCCTCAACCCCCAGAGTGCTAGCTCTCCTGGCCAGCTAAGGCACAGAAAAAACACCCGGCGGAAAGGGGCAAGCCAGGCTCAGAGCATGGAAGTAAGACAACAGAGAAGCATCTGGAGGGAACTGAGGAGGGCAGTAACATGGAAACACCAGCAATTCCTGGCTTCCCTGGGAAGACAGAACAACAACTGCATAGAACAGACAATTGGACTAGGGCTAAAACTTCTGAACACCAGACAGAGATAAGAAAAGCTAGTCCTCCCCACTCAGAAAAAGATGGCAAACTCCACAGAAACACAAAAGCCCCCAAATTCCAAGAAAACAAGAAGATGGGGATGACTTTGGACACATTTTATTGAGCAAAAATACAAAATACA
The DNA here is from genome assembly GCF_027887165.1 of Monodelphis domestica. Lineage (NCBI taxonomy): Eukaryota > Metazoa > Chordata > Mammalia > Didelphimorphia > Didelphidae > Monodelphis > Monodelphis domestica. The sequence continues at coordinate 474,811,416 of NC_077228.1, forward strand.
GAGGAAATAGAAAAGGAAACACAAGAAAATGTGCCGAAACCTTCCAAAGGAAATGGAAAGTCTCCATGAACCCATGAAGAATTTGAATCAGGAAGGATCAAAAAGATGGAAGCCCTCTGGGAGGAAAAGTGGGAAATAATGCAAAAGAAATTCACACATCTACAAAACCAGTTTGACCATAATGAAAAGGAAAACCAGGCTTTAAAAGTCAGAATCAGGCAACTCGAAGACAACGAGCAAGAATTAATGAAGCAAAGCCAAAAGACCAAGAAATTAGAAGAGAACATAAAATATCTCACTGACAAGGGGACAGACTTGGAAAATAGAGGGAGAAGAGATAATTTAAGAATAATTAGACTTCCAGAAAAGCCAGAAATAAACAGTAAACTTGACATCGTAATACAAGATATAATCGAAGAAAATTGCCCAGAGATTCTGGAACAAGGGGGCAATACAGCCACTGAAAGAGCTCACAGAACACCCTCTACACTAAACCCCCAAAAGACAACTCCCAGGAATGTAATTGCCAAATTCCAAAACTCTCAAAAAAAAGCAAAAATCCTGCGAGAAGCCAGAAAAAGACAATTTAGATATAAAGGAATGTCAATCAGGGTCACACAAGACCTTGCAAGTTCCACTCTGAATGATCATAAGGCATGATTTTCAGAATGGCAAGAGAGCTGGGTCTTCAACCAAGAATTAACTATCCAGCAAAACTGACTATATACTTCCAAGGGAAAGTATGGGCATTCAACAAAATAGAAGATTTAGAACTTTTTGCAAAGAAAATACCAGAGCTCTGTGGAAACTTCGATATCAAAAAACAAAGAGTATAGAATACCTGAAAAGGTAAATATGATGAAAAGGGAAAAGGAGAAAATTGTTATCTTTTAATTTATTCAAACTCTTTTCTATAATAACTACATTTATATCAATCAATCAATCTATCTATATATATATTAATATATGTAAAATGTAATGTGTAAATAGGGGGAAAAGAAAAATCAAATAGAATAATCTTTCTCACACAAAGATTCACACGGGAAGGGGAGGGGAAGAAAACTCCTATAAGAAGGAGAGGAAGAGAGTTTTTACTTAAACCTTACTCTCAGGGAAATCAACTCTGAGAGGAAAGAACATCCAGATCCATTGGGATCATGAATTCTATCTTACCCAACAAGGGTAGAGAGAAGGGAAAACCAAGGGGGGAGGGGGGCAAGGGAAAACAAAAGGGGAGGGAAGGAGAGGGGGAGGGGGAGGGAACAACAAGGGAGGGGATAAAAAGGTAAACATATCAAGGGAGGGGACAAGGGGACTGATTTAAAGTAAATAACTGGATTAAAAGGTTAGAGCTAAAGAAGAAAAGTAAGAATTAGGGATAGGATATCAAAATGCCAGAGAATTCACAAGTCACAATCATAACTTTGAACGTGAATGGGATGAACTCACTCATAAAATGTAGACAAATCTCAGAATGGGTTAGAATCCAAAACCCTTCCCTGTTGTCTTCAAGAAACAGACATGAGGTGGGTAGACAGCCACAAGGTCAGAATTAAAGGATGGAGTAAGACATTCTGGGCCTCAACTGATAGAAAGAAGGCAGGAGTTGCAATCATGATATTTGATAAAGCCATTGCAAAAATAGACCTGATTAAAAGGGATAGGGAACGTAATTATATTTTGTTAAAAGGGACTTTAGATAATGAGGAAATATCACTAATCAACATGTATGCACCAAATAATATAGCACCCAAATTTCTAATGGAGAAACCAGGAGAATTGAAGGAAGAAATAGACAGTAAAACAATATTAGTGGGAGATTTGAACCAACCATTATCAAATTTAGATAAATCAAATCAAAAAATAAATAAGAAAGAGGTAAAAGAAGTGAATGAAATCTTAGAAAAATTAGAGTTAATAGACATATGGAGAAAAATAAATAGGGACAAAAAGGAATACACCTTCTTCTCTACACCACATGGCACATTCACAAAGATTGACTATACACTAGGTCACAGAAACATGGCATACAAATGCAGAAAAGCAGAAATAATAAATGCAGACTTTTCAGATCACAAGGCAATAAAAATACTGATCAGTAATGGTAAGTGGAAAACCAAATCAAAAATTAATTAGAAATTAAACAATATGATACTCCCAAATCGTTTAGTTAGAGAAGAAATCACAGAAATAATAATTTCATCAAAGAAAATGACAACGACGAGATATCCTTTCAAACCTTTTGGGATGCAGCCAAAGCAGTAATCAGAGGTAAATTCATATCCCTGAGTGCATATATTAACAAACTAGGGCGAGGAGAAATCAATCAATTGGAAATGCAAATAAAAAAATGAAAAGCAATCAAATTAAAAACCCCAGCAGGAAACCAAACTAGAAATACTAAAAATTAAGGGAGAAATTAATAAAATCGAAAGTGATAGAACTATTGATTTAATAAATAAGACTAGAAGCTGGTACTTTGAAAAAATAAACAAAATAGACAAAGTACTGGTCAATATAATTAAAAAAAGGAAAGAAGAAAAGCAAATTAACAGCATCAAAGATGAAAAGGGGGACATCACCTCCAATGAAGAGGAAATCAAGGCAATCATTAAAAATTACTTTGCCCATTTATATGGCAATAAGTACAGCAATCTAGGCAATATGGATGAATATATACAAAAATATAAACTGCCTAGACTAATAGAAGAAGAAATATCATTCTTAAATAGTCCCATATCAGAAAATGAAATCCAACAGGCCATCAAAGAACTCCCTAAGAAAAAATCCCCAGGGCCCGAAGGATTCACAAGTGAATTCTATCAAACATACAGAGAACAGTTAATCCCAATACTATACAAACTATTGGATATAATGAGCAAAGAGGGAATTCTACCAAACTCCTTTTATGACACAAACATGGTACTGATTCCAAAACCAGGCAGATCAAAAACAGAGAAAGAAAATTATAGACCAATCTCCCTAATGAATATAGATGCAAAAATGTTAAATAGGATACTAGCAAAAAGACTCCAGCAAGTGATCAGAAGGGTCATCCATCATGATCATGTAGGATTTATACCAAGGATACAGGGCTGGTTCAATATTAGGAAAACCATCCACATAATTGACCATATCAACAAGCAAATGAACAAAAATTACATGATTATTTCAATAGACGCAGAAAAAGCCTTTGATAAAATACAACATCCATTCCTATTGAAAACACTAGAAAGCATAGGAATAGGTGAGTCGTTCCTAAAAATAATAAACAGTATATATCTAAAACCATCAGCCAATATCATCCACAATGGGGATAAACTAAATGCATTCCCAATAAAATCAGGAGTGAAACAAAGATGCCCATTATCACCTCTACTATTTGACATTGTACTAGAAACACTAGCAGTAGCAATTAGAGAAGAAAAAGAAATTGAAGGCATCAAAATAGGCAAGGAGTAGACTAAGCTATCGCTCTTTGCAGATGACATGATGGTCTACTTAAAGAATCCTAGAGATTCAACCAAAAAGCTAACTGAAATAATCACCAATTTTAGCAAAGTTGCAGGAAACAAAATAAACCCTCATAAGTCATCAACATTTCTATACATCTCCAACACAGCTCAGCAGTAAGAACTAGAAATAGAAATCCCATTCAAAATTACCTTAGACAAAATAAAATACTTAGGAATCTATCTCCCAAGACAAACACAGGAACTATATGAACACAATTACAAAACACTATCCACACAACTAAGATTAGTCTTTAGCAATTGGAAAAACATTAACTGTTCATGGGTAGGACGAGCCAATATAGTAAAAATGACCATCCTACCCAAACTTATCTATCTATTTAGTGCCATACCCATTGAACTTCCAAAAAAATTTCTTTACTGATTTAGAAAAAACCATAACAAAGTTCATTTGGAAGAACAATGGGTCAAGGATATCCAGGGAAATAATGAAAAAAAATACAAAGGAAGGGGGCCTTGCAGTCCCAGATCTCAAAATATATTACAAAGCAGCAGTCATCAGAACAATTTGGTACTGGCTAAGAGACAGAAAGGAGGATCACTGGAATAAATTTGCGGCAACTGACCTCTGCAAGACAATATATAATAAACCCAAAGATCCCAACTTTTGGGTCAAAAATCCAGTATTTGATAAAAACTGCTGGGAAAATTGGAAGACAGTGTGGGAGAAATTAGGATTAGATCAACACCTCACACTCTACACCAAGATAAATTCAAAATGGGTGACTGATATAAACATAATGAAGGAAACTATAAGTAAATTAGGTAAACATAGAATAGTATACATGTCAGACCTTTGGGAAGAGAAAGACTTTAAAACCAAGCAAGACTTAGAAATAGTCACAAAATGTAAAATAAATAATTTCGACTAATCAAATTAAAAAGGTTTTGTACAAACAAAACCAATGTAACCAAAATCAGAAGGGAAGCAACAAATTGGGAAACAATCTTCATAAAAACGTCTGACAAAGGTTTAATTACTCAAATTTACAAAGAACTAAATCAATTGTACAAAAAATCAAGCCATTCTCCAATTTATAAATGGGCAAGGGACAAGAACAGGCAGTTCTCAGCCAAAGAAATCAAAACTATTAATAAGCACATGAAAAAGTGTTCTACATCTCTTATTATCAGAGAGATGCAAATCAAAACCACCCTGAGGTATCACCTCACACCTAGCAGATTGGCTAACATGACAGCTATGGAAAGTAATGAATGCTGGAGGGAATGAGGCAAAGTGGAACATTAATTCATTGCTAGTGGAGTTGTGAACTGATCCAACCATTCTGGAGGGCAATTTGAAACTATGCTCAAAGGGCGATAAAAGACTGTCTGCCCTTTGATCCAGCCATAGCACTGCTGGGTTTGTACCCCAAAGAGATAATAAGGAAAAAGACTTGTACAAGAATATTCATAGCTGCACTGTTTGTGGTGGCCAAAAATTGGAAAATGAGGGTATGCCCTTCAATTGGTCAACAGCTGAACAAATTGTGTTATATGTTGGTGATGGAATACTATTGTGCTAAACGGAATAATAAAGTAGAGGAATTCCATGGAGTCTGGAACAACCTCCAGGAAGTGATGCAGAGCGAAAGGAGCAGAACCAGGAAAACATTGTACACAGAGACTGATACACTATGGTACAATCAAAGGTAATGGACTCCTTCACTAGGGACAATGCAATGTCCCTGAACAATCTGCAGGGTTCTTAAAAACACTATCCACAAGCAGAGGATAAACTGTGAGAGTAAAAACAACGATGAAAAGCAACTGCTTGACTACAGGGGCTGAAAGGAAATGACTGAGGAGAGACTCTAAATGAACACTCTAGTGCAAATACCAACAAAATGGAAATGGGTTCGAACCAAGAACAAATGTGAAACCCAGTGTAATTGTGCACCAGCTATGGGAGAAGTGGTGGGAGGGGGCCGGGGGGAGGAAAAGAAAACAATCATTGTTTCCAATAAATAATGTTTGTAAATAACCAAATAAAATGTTTAAAAAGTCAAAAAAAAAAGAAGTAAAAAAAAATACTTGTTAGTTGTATGAGTTTGTATGAGGAAGTTTAGTTTTCGAAATCTCAATTCCCTCAGTTTAAAATAAAGTGATTGGATTAATTGGCTTCTAATATCTTTTCTAGGACAAATTTGTGATACGTTAATCAGCAGTCAGAGTACATCGCTAAAAAATCAAACTGTCATACTTGCTACCTGTGTAATTTTGGAAAAGTCACTCATCCTTTGTGGTTCTTAGCTTCTTCTTTTCTTAAAAATAAAAAATATTAGGAGGTATCTGGATGGCTCAGTGAATTGAGAACCAGACCTAGAGACAGGAGATCCTAGGTTCGAATCTGGCCTCAGACACTTCCTTGCTGTGTAAACCTGGGGAAAGTCATTTAACCCCCTTTGCCTAGCTTTTACCATTCTTCTGCCTTGATAGGCACAGTATCATACACAGTATCAATTCTAAGATGATAGGCAAGAGTATTTAAAATAATAATAAATCTTAGAAATATTTATGAGTTTAAGTTTTCTTCCTTTAATTATTTTTTAATTCATGCTATTTATTTAAGGATATCTGCACTCTGTACATTATTTGAAGCTATTAATCTTACTATCACCCATCTCAACTATGATCTCCTACAAAATTCTAAACTTAAATGATAATTTTCCCAATGTAACACTTGAAACTTTGTAGCATTAAGCTTATAACATGCTCGTTAACGTTTTCCTGTCTTCTCCTCCTATTTAGGTTCAAATACCTTTCATTTGATTCACAATATTCTACCATTTGATAAACTCGATCCCTTGCTGGTAGCTCTCCCTTATTATTTCAGTTGTTTTCTAGAACTCCAAATTCCATTGTCAGACATTATCTTCTAAGTGAACTGTTTGCTTACTAAATATACTTTTAAAACACCTCTGATGAGAATACTCTTCATGTCCTTAAGGTCTTCAGTATCTAGATTCCCTTCAATTATGTCATTATATTTCATATAAAGTCATCAGAAGTGACTAATGTTCTTCAGGTTTCAAAATTATTAGGAGGTTCCCATCAACTGTCAGATGTACATCCTAAAATAAAAGCATATTTCATGTCAATTCGATATATAACTGTTTCAGTCTTTCTCAGCAGGATATTGTTACTTTGTTCAACTAATCCAGGATATCCTCTCTCTTGGTAAAACCTATGTATTCTCATCATCATTCTTAGAAGCAAAGGACACTGCTAGCACCACAGTATGTGAAAAGAATTATCCCATTTAGAAAAATCAAAGGCATTTCTTCAATGCTCCTTCTTCTTCCCTACCTTTTCTCTGTCATCTTTTGTCCTTGTTGACCTAATGTGGAAGTCTCCAATTTGGAATCTTTTCTTTTTTCTGTGTTATCTTTTAGACACTTCTGCCTTGGTTCTAGGACTATTTTATTTTTCCTGATAATTTGGAGAGGGAGGAAAAGTTTCTCTAGGAACTTCTTTATTTTAAGGAATATTAACTTGCAATTTATACACATTTCTATTATTAAGCACCAATAAGAAACAAAACATGGTGACTAACAACAACATCTCTGAGGACAATGAACTGGACAATCAATGGCATTGGACAGGCATTTTAAACCTTCAAAAAGGGACAAAGGTCCTCACTTTCTGGAATTCAAAATCATGCCTTAGTTTCTGCCTCATCTGAGAACTTCCTACAAAGTATAAGATCTTTCTATGGAATAACCATTATATCTTTGATCTTTCTTTTTTACTCTGGAATATACCTCCTCTAATTGCCCTCCTCCCATTGGTGAATTCTTCTTGTGGGCTTCGGTTAATGAAAGATTATCTGATAACATTATTCTCTCAACTCTTATCTGATTGTGGAAATCAAAAACATGTCCCATTTATTTTTGAAATAAGATTATTTAATTTAACAATAATAATAATACGTGACATTGAGTGGTGCTTTAAATAAATAGTGCTTTAAAGTTTGCAAAATGAATATTATTTTCTCAGTTCTTCTACTGGCATTACTATCCCATTTTAAATAAGAAGAAACTGAGGCTCAATGCAATTAAATAATTTTTCCATGGTTTCAGAATTAGTAGCATATTTAAATCATCATTAGAATAATTAATGAATCCTGTGAAGTGGTCTCATATATTCTATTTCTAACTACAAGAAGTTGAGGTTGTATGAATTATTCTTAATAGTTAAAGCCCAAAGTAAATGAGCAGTGAAACTTTTAATACTATGAACTCTTCACAGAATTCCATATTTGTATTATTTTGAACCTGGTTGTATTCAGATAAAAAGTCAAACCCAGGTCTTGAAGTCAAGTTTTCTTAATTCCACTTCCAATTTATTTTCCACAGTACTCTCCTCATTTTTTTCTTGATCTCTAAAAGTTCCTTTCAACTTCATGATTCTCTTAGTTTAAATAATTTTTATTGCCTTCTAGGAGTCACGAGGTAGGGTGAATAAGATATATAGACTTGACCCCTCGTAGACTTTTGCAATAATATGTATGAGTTTGTATGAGCAAGTTAAGCTTTCTAAATCTCAATTCCCTTAGTTGTAAAATAAAGTGATTGGATTAATCAATAATATCAGTGAAATTAATTATTTGGATGATGACACACAGAATAAGCTAAGGATTGTTTGGGAGGTTTAAAAAGCTAGAAAAATCCAAAGAAGTATAGAACCATTGACTTAGTAATGAAAAGAATTTTAGAAATCTAGCCCCCTCATTTCACTGAAAAAGAAACTGAGGCTCAATGAGATTCAATGCAAGGTCAAATAATATAGATAAAAAGTGACAGCATGAATTTGAAGCCTACTCCCTCCACTTCCTTTAAATTTAGCAAATTTTCTGCTGCCCTAAAAGAGAGATTATGTCCTTGGAGAAAGGAATAATGAAAGGCATCATGGAGGAATGCTCTTTGAATTTATCCTTGAAATATGGGGAAGGATTTTACAGGTAAGATGACAGAAGATTATATTCTGTATAGAAGTAACAGTATGAGCAAATGCATTAAAAGAAAAAAAAAACCCTGGAGAATGTTCAGAGCATGTCAAATTGACTGGCCAGAATGATATTAATAAGAGGATCAGTAAGATTAGGGTATAATGAAATAAGATCATGAAAAGTAGACTAAAGAATTCAAAGTAGGCAATACATAGCTACTGAAAGTTTGTTTTTTCTCATTATATATGAAATATCTAAAAGACAATACAAAGTATGGACTTATAAGAATTGTGATTAAAGAAGAAAATGTTAGAACCAGTGAGTAGAAAATATTAGAGAAGTATGAGCCTTGATACAGGGAGACCAAAGAGAAAAGGCCAGATCTCAGGCAAAAAGTATTGACAAGAGTTGTAAGAAAGGATAGATGCAAGAGATATTATTGATTAATTAAAACTGAAGATCATAACTGGATATATTAGTAAAAGGTGAAATGCAAACTTAGAAAAAAACAAGGATTTTTTTGGATTAAGAAAACATGTGTTTGTTTCATAAAAGAGACTAATGTTATTAAGAAAAATGCAAATAGAAATTAAAATTAATTAGAAATTTTAAAAAATTAGGGTCAGAAGATACTTTAGAAACCATCTAGAACAGAGATTCTTAACTCTGTGTGTGAATGTGTGTGTGTGTCTGTGTGCTCTAAAATCCTCTGAGATTCCTAAGTCGAGGCCAAAGAAAAAAGCAAAAGCTCATTATCATTGGAGACCAAGCATATAAGTTAGGATTTGGTGAAGTTTGTGAGACCACTGTAGAAATGCTAGTAAAATATTTCTTCTCTGCTGAAGAGTTAAAGGAAGGAATACGCGAGATTCCAAGTAGCATTTAATAAGTTGATGTAATCAATATGGGCCATTTTTCAGATATCTACTACCAGGACAATGATATGATGATGATGATGATGATGATGATGATGATGATGATGATGATGATGATGATGATGATGATGACAAGTGTGATATTAGCTAACATTTGCATAGTTTTCGTGTTCTAATGCTTTACAGTTATTATTAATAATCCTAAAGATAGAAGCTAATTTTCCCCTTTTTACAGATCAGGAAACTAAAGCAAACAAGTAAATGACTTGCTATGGATCACACATCTAATAAGTATCTGAAGCCAGGCTTGAACACTTGGCTTCCTCATTCCAGGCCCAGAGCTCTATCCACTAGCTCTGAAGCAAAGTCATATACAGAAATCAGAGATACTGGCACAAAGAAACTAAGAAATGAAAAAAAAAGTTCCTCTTTAAAGTTTTTTTTTTCTGTTGCTTGCATTTACCTCAGTGTTTGAAGGCTTATGACTATCTATGAATCCCCTTTTTATATACCAGCTTTGCATATGATAGAGTAAAAAAACTTCTTTTAAGAGTCAGAATACCTTCATTGGGATTTCTATTGTCAATTATTTAATGATCTCTTTTGTATGAACTCAAGGCCTTGGTTTTCTCATCTTAAGATTAAAAAGTCAAAAATATTTATACTTTTGCTAACTACCTTGAAATGTTTCTGTGTGACTTTGAATGGGAAATATTTGAAAAGCAATTTGCTATAAAATCCTGATACATTACTGTTATTATTATTCATATTAATGCCATTTTCCTTATCATTCTCCTCTTCCTCATAATCACCATAACCATTACCGCTGTAGGGAGATTAGTTAAATATGTTAACAAATCTGTTTTCTACTACTGGAGACAGAGAAATGTCTCTCCTTCCCATCTTAGTGATCTAGGAAAGAAACTATCCAAAAGACTTTAAAATGATGATTTAATTAGGGGAAAATGTTTATATATGTATGTAAAATTATTATTATTTATAGTGTTTATCTTACTTCTAAATATTTATACATGTTTTGTTTTATCTTATATTATAAATATGTATATACACACATATACACAGGTATGTGTGTGTATGTTATATATATATATATATATATATATATATATATATATATGAGAAAGAGACAGAGACAGAGAGAAGAGATTTGTTGATATTAAAACATTGCAGTTGTGTCCCAGTCTTTGTTATCCCATTTTTTTAGCAAAGTTACTGAAGTGGTTTGCCAATTTCTTCTCCAGTTCATTTTTCCAAATGAAGAAACTGAGGCAAAAGGCAAAAAGGCAAAAAAAGTTTTTTGGCCCAAGATTTCACAGTTAGTACATATGGTCAGATTTGAACACAGGTCTTCCTAACTCCAAGTCTGGTGTTCTATCCACTGCACCATGGATTGAAAGTTGAATAAACTTTGAGATTTTAAAGTAGAACTCTCATCTATTTCCTATTGGTGTAAAGGGTGAATCCCAAATAATAAAATACCAATGTCAGCTGTCAAATTTTATGGTGATTTAATTGATATAGTAGAGAAGATTTTAAGAAGAAGGAGGAAAGAAGGGGCTAATACCAGGCAGGAAGATAGGAGATCTAGAAAGTAAAGTTTTGAGTGTGAAGGAGGAAAGAATAAGCTTGACATACGAAGAGGCTTAGCTAAGATGCCTGAACCTGAAATCAGCTCCAGGGCAAATTCACCATCCAACACTCCAAGATGTCAGAAAACTTAGCACACTGCCAGACAGATTCATCTCTCCAGGGAAAGAGAGAGACAGAAACCTATGTGCCTCATATGGACATTTTTACATCCCTTTTCTGCATCTCATCTGTACCAATGAGGACTTAGCTTGACTTAGGACAGCCCAGAGGTCTGTCCTTTTTTTGCACATGTCTGTTGAAGGCCATCTCCTCAGATAAGTAAACCTTGAGTTTGATGCAGACCTTTCAAAATCTTGTTAAACTGAGTAGGGTGGAGAACATGGGTTTTCCAGTTTCCTGATTCTGTTATTCCAAGCATCTCCATTGTTATTGATCAGAAAGTAGCTAAATCAGATCTTCTAGAAAAGGGTCTGATTAGGGTGGAATAGTTTTAAAATTCACATTGGACATTGGTCAATATCCTCTCTGGGCCTTCATCTTCTCGTCAGTAAAATGAAAGGTTGGAATGTCTCTTACAGTCTTATATCTATGACCCACTAGCTTTTATTCACACTGAGATTCAGATCCAATGAAGTTGAACATTTTATTTCAAAAGCAAAATGTAGGCTGTCAGAGTACATTGCTTTAGGACTCCTTGCACAGGTTCTAGGGCTTTTGGTTTAATCATCATACTTTAGCAACCTCTGATGCTGATGGTGTTTTCACAACAGACTGATTTAGTACTATGCACAGAAATGTTTTCCTCCTAGCCTTATTCCTTGTTCTTGATTAGTTGATATTTGTATCAGGCATAAATGCTCTCGTTGGGTTCTAGCAATAAAAGCCCTTTTATGATTTTATATATTTAGAAGTTATCTGTTTTATTGGTAGGCAGTCACCTTAGCCATCATATAGACTTTGCAAATAAAGAACACACATATACGCCAGTAAATAACAATTCAAATCTATTTCAAAAGCTTAAAATCCTGACTAAAATAGATTAGGTGTTTAATGGTGTTATAAAAATGTGGTCAGAAGCTCTTGGCAAGAAAACAAAAGTAATAGTTTTGGATTTTAAGAGGCAGATGATGATTTATAAGAAGTGAACATTTCATATTTACCTAAACCATTCTGAGAGCTTCTTGAATGCTCTTAAATTGAAGAATGCTTCTATAAATTCAAGGGTACTTAGCAATGCACTCAGAAACAAAAGTGAGACCAGAGTGAGACATTCAATTCAATCCAATCCAAACCCTTTGAATTCAATTCCATTTACCAAATGTTTATTAAACACCTACTATGTACAAGCCAGTTTCCTAGATGCTGGCATACACAAGTTAAAAAGTGCTCCCCTAAGGGAAATTATTTTCTTAGAGGTTGAAAGGGGAATATGTACAAAGGATAACATGACTAATAGAAAACTAAAGGAATCACTAGAATGATCACTAGAAATGAGAATATCAGTTAAAGATTCACAAAGGTGGTTAAACTGATTGAGTCTTCAATGGAGACTATGATTATGTGAAGTTGATATTAGCAGAATTCATTCTAGTCAGGAGATGGTTTGTATGAAAGGATGGAGGCAGAAAATAGAATACCAGAATTCAGGAATGGATAGCAGTAACATTTGTTATTTTTATTTAATTTCTATTTTTTACAGATTATATGTAGCTACAATTTTTAATAATCATGTTCTGACATTTTGCTATTCATATTTTCTCCCTCCCTCCCTTCCCCCATCCAAGAAAGCAGGTATTATGAGATAGGTTGTACATGTGTTATCATCTAATAAAAATTTACAAGTTAGTCATATTGTAAAAGAATACATATAGAGCTTACACTAGAAAAAAATTCATGAGGAAATAAAATGCAGAATGGTATACTTCATCCTTCATTCATTACATTTGTAATTAATAAAATTGAATCCTTCTAGGAAACAGAAAAAAAGTGGGGAGGCTTAGGAGAAAAAGCAAAAAATAACACCACAGACATTTTTTCTTTTTTTATTCTTTTATTCTTACTTTTTTTTTCCCCTGGCACACTTGAATTTTGTATACATTCATGACTTCCTCTTTGGAGGTATGTGTCCAATATAAGTGGGAATCCTACCATTTAAAAATAGCTATCCTTAATCCTGAAGGAGAAATCTCAAAAGTATCTCTTTGATTTATCAGTAATTAGAAATATTACATTGGATCTTAGTCAAAAAGCCAAGAAGCAGTCATTGTAAATGTTAGCAGTAATGATATTTTTAAAAAAATACAACTTAAAAATTATTTTTATCTAACACAACTCAGCTTCATTTGGTTTCAATTTTAGTAATGAAATAAATTTTGAAACATATTTTATGGATACAAATTTCAATTAAAAGCCCAGGAGAAATAAAAATTATTTCCCTTGTAATATTTTTTTTCATTCAAACAGTTCTGTCTTGAAATTAGAAAAGACAAGAAAAGACAGAAATTAGAAAAGACAAGAAAAGACAGAAATAGAGAATGGTGGGGAGGTTTTGATAGGCATATGTATGTTAGGCATACTAGCACACTGTTGGTAGAGGGGTGAAGTGGTCCAAACATTCTTGAAAAGTTAATGAAATTATGTGAGTGAAACTATTCATTCACTCAACAAAATTTATTAAATATTTACTGTATTTTAGGAACTGTGATAAACACTGGAGAATGAAAGGTATAAAAAAAAGTTTTTATATTCCAGTGGAAGTTATAACAAAAAATACAAAGTAGTACTTTTGGGTGTAACAAAAATGAATTGTGCAATAGTTGAATAAATTGAAACATTTGAATTAATGAAATACTTTTGGGTCATGAAAACAATAAAGAGGAGATATTAAAAGAAACATGGGAAATTTGGATGAAACAATAATGAATAGTAGCTAACATTTATGTAGTGCATTAAGATTTGCAAAGAGCTTGACTTATTTTATACTCACAACAATCCTATAAAGTAGGTGTTTTTGTTATCACAAAGTTATAGAAGAGGAAAATAATGAGTCTGAGAATGGTTAAATGACTGATCAAGAATAATAATCATGCCTAATAAGTGGGAACTTCATAAAGAACATCCTCTCAACTTCCTCTCTCTTGAAGAACTGGAAGTTAGAGAATTAACCTCTGTGCAAAGGCTTCTTTTTTAAGAAGTCCTAAAACTTTCTAGGGAAGTCTCTATTTTCCATCAATTTATTTCTGCTTTATTTCAGTTATATAGAATACCAATCCCCAACCCATTATCTCTAGTTCTCCTCACTTTTTCACTTTGCTTTGTATAATTCTTCCAAAATTAGATTAGAAATTTCTTGAGGGTTGGGACATTATTTTTATCATTTTTATTCCCATCACTTAGCAAAGTACCTGATACATGATATGCAAATAATAAATTGATAGTGAATAAACTATGTCTAAAAATTATCTGAGTCAGGATATGAACAAAAGTTTTACTAATGCTCAGCCTAATACTCAATTTTTAAATTCAATCACAGAAAACAAAAGCTCTAACTATAAAAACAACAATATGATGTAATAATAATAAAGAATGTGCAATTAAAATGATCAGTGTTATTCCAAAAGAAGAGGTAAGACGGTGCCCCTATCCCATCTTTATGGAGGAAACACAGAATGGGGGTGAACATGACATCTACTTTCATACTGTAAAAGAGAATTCATAATTCCCTTTCTAATTGAATGGGGGACCTGGAGGTCCTCTTACCATAGAAATGTGTAGGGATTAACCTAGCCACAGTGAAAGGGAGTAGAAACCATAGAGAAAGGAAGGAGAAACAAGAGACATGCAGGAGGAACCATAGAGAAAGGAAATGAAGTAGGAGAAGGTTATAAAAGAAGTCAAGCATCAGTTGACCAGTTTACCAGTTGCTGACAGTTAGGGCTAGCATTTGGGGGCTGGCTGATGTGGGGAAGTTGACTACCAGGCATCAGTTGGTCATTTGGGGGGTTGGATGCTGGTGGTGTGGGTTGGTGATTAGTTGGTAGTTGGTGTTTAGTTGCTGGAATATGAAGGTAGGTCTGAGCTTACTGAGAGGGCTTTTGGCTTTAGCCTTTAGAGGGCTTTTTGCCTTTGGATTTTTGGCTTTCAGTTTGGGCTATTATGTTTTTCCCTTCCTTTCACTCTTTGGAAGATGGCTGGTCTTCATTGACAGACCTAATTGGGGTTGGACTAAACACTGATTGGCGTAGTTTTGATTGGGTGGATTGAGTTGGAATTTTATGGGGTGGTGCAGTTAAAGGTAAATATAGACAGTTTTAGATAGCAATTATAGGCAGTGATAGATAGTTATAGGATAACTAGTTAGGTATTAGGAAATTTATTTCTCTACTTCATTCCTATATTTCCCTCATTTACCATATTCAATTTACTATATTCTTTTAATATTTCTATTTTAATTAAAATAAATTATTAATTGTTAAAAGCTGCTAAACTTTTTCTTTTCTCTGACTTAAAGGGATGACATTAATTTACAACTCTACTATATTATCATTAAAACTTGAGTTATTAAAAGCTGTTCTCTTATTTTTGTCAAACCCCTAAATTAATCCTTACAACACTCAATTGTTTTGTGTAGTTTTGCTGAAAAATTTCCTTTTCTACCTTCTTGTTAGGGATGGCTCACTGAGGAGGGGTAAGGGGAAAGAAATATTCAGAGATGAAGGTGATATTGAAAAACAAAAGATGTAAATGACAACTTAAAAATAAAAAAATAACCCCTGTATTTATAGACAAATAGAAAAAGATTAAGAAACAGCAGTTTATACATTACATTTCAAAAGAAAAAAATTATTTTTCCTAAAAGAAATGTAAAGTTCAATTACTAACTTTTGTGATGGGAACTTTCTCTATAAAATATTAAATTACAAAATGTCATTCTCAACTTGAAAGTATTCATGTGGAATATAACTTTAAAAACTAGCTGTCCTTTTAAGAAGAATTTTTAAATCTCCATTTCATGAAGATTTCCAGTTCAATTTTTGAAAAGTCAGAGGAAACTCATGGTGTAATATTAGAGGGTAGAACAACAAATCTTAGTGTTTTACTAATAAATGAAATATTTTTTCCACATAATCTGATTCTGACTTGTGAGGAAAATGGCATGTACAGTTCTAGATAGAACATTTTATAAAATATGGGTATTAATTAAAGATATTCTAAAAAGTTATTGAACCTCTTTGATGCCTTCTGGGAATTTATAGTTTCATTACCTTGTCAGCAGAATAAAAGTTCAGGGGTTAATGTCATCTTGGCATCAAGTAGGCTTTTAAGTTAACAAAATGCTTTAATTGTAGCTATAATTTTTTTCCCTCTGGTAGTTTTAATATCTCTGTGTTGAGCAAAAATTTTAAATGAGAACTACAAGAGGTCAGTATCTAAGATACCTCACTTTAAGTATCTGAATCAAAATGAGTATAATTCAAATGTTTTTAAAAAGTCTACAGACAAAAATTTCCATTTCATTTGTAGCATGATGAGATACAATTAAATATTTTGTCCCTGGTGATAACATATTTATATACCTACTGTTGATGATTTGCTGTAGGAATTCATAATACATGATAAATAAATGAAGAGTTCGTCATTTCTTTTCAGACCTGATTTTTTAAAGGCCTTTAATTTTATCCTTTTAGGTTCTCTCTCCCAGAGTACAGACCATACTAATACCACCACTTTTTGTCCTGAACAATTCCTATATAGGTTTTTTTTTTTATAAATCCTTCATGAAAGATCCTCTTTGACATCACCAAGGTCTTACTTTGGTTCTCAATATTATCAATGAGGTATTGAGCTTATTCATTTGTTTTCTCTTATTCTCATTACATGATCAATCTCCCTTTTCCAGTATGTACTTGATATCTTTTATATCACTTGTCACTCATATCCTATCATTGGTAAAATGATGCCACCTACTGATTCCTAGTTTGCCTTTTCATTACTCTTTGGCTTAACCTAATGTCAATTCTTTTGAGATCATTTTATTTTATGATTCATACCTACATACTATCACTGGGAAAAGTTACGCATAAAGAAAAGGAGAATGAACCAATTACTCAAACTTTTACCTGAATTTGGAAGGAAAATTCATTGAAGTAGTAAATTTCTTCCTATATCTCAGTCTCTTTCCCTCACTCTTTCTGTTTCTTTCTTCATCTCTAATCTATCTCTGACTTTTTCTCTACATTTGTCTCAACAATTGTCTTAATAACATACAAATATGTCTTAACAAACATATCCATGTATATTTCTGTCAATCTACTTTGATATCTATAACCATCTACTTCTGTGTTCATATCTATGATGATGTCTACATCTACTCTATATCCAATCCAAACCAATGCAATCCGATAAGCATTTAGTAATCAACTACTATGTGCCAGGCACTATGCCAAGCACTGTGGATAATCATTATGGATAATCAATAAAAAAGACAGTATCTACACTCAAGGAATTTATAATCCAATGGAAGGAAACAACACAGAAGAAGAGGCAAGAGAGTGAGGGGCTGGAGATAGGAACTAGATAGGAATTGTCATGGGAGCATCTTGTTCCATGAAGTTGAAGCCAAGTAGAGCAACTTATTCTGTATTTATGAATATGTCTTTGTTTCTCTCCCTCTCCCTCCCTCCCTCCCTCTCTCTCTCTCTCTCTCTCTCTCTCTCTCTCTCTCTCTCTCTCTCTCTCTCTCTCTCTCTCTCTCTCTCTCTCTCTCTCTCTCTCTCTCTCTCTTTCTCCTTCCCTTAATTCCTTCCCCATTAAGGATTTATTATGCAAAGCTGAAAGATCTTTGTCAATTCAGACCATGAGTATGGGAACATTTTTTTTTCTAATCAGAGAGTCACAACCAATTAGATAGAATCATATAGAATTCATTATCATATATAAAATATAGGAATCAATACACACTGAAGAGCTAGGCACCAAGAGATTACGGCAGAAGCTAGAAGCACAGTAATCCACTTTATCAGTGAGGTGTAACAATAAAAGGTTCCTTCAAGCACAGAGAAGTCAAGGTATTACTGAGGTCCAGAACAAGTTGAAATTCTAGAAGTTGAGTTCAGAAAGGAATAACACAGGATCCAGATATTAGGCATATAGTTAGGCAAGGTTCAGAAATTCGGAAACTGCTATTGTTTTAAATACCTCAGTTACCAGAACACCCCTTTATTATATCAACCAAGGAATATAGATAAAAATATCTTTAAGTTTTCCTATCTTAATAGGAAATATTTTCATATGATATGTCTGATTTTTAACAAGTAGTGTGGTTTTAGTACCTTTGTCCTGATCAGAACATATATGTTGTGTGGTTCCATTCTAGGTACCACAATTTAAGAAGGAAATTAATCAAGGAAGAAACCATCTAGAGGAGGGCAACAAGAATGGTGAACTACCTTGAGTAAATATCATAAGATGAACATTTGAAACAAATTGGAAATTGTTAGACTGGAAAAGTACCATTGAGAACATAATAGCTATGTTAGACTTTGCAGTTGTGGGCATCTGAAAAGATTTGATTCATTCTGTTTGGCCCAAAAGAAGAACTAGAAGAAACTATTAGAAGTTTCAAATATATAAATTTTGGCTTCAAGTCAAGAAAAACCTTTGAAAATTCAGAACTGTCCATAAATGGAGTGATGTATTTTAGGAATTAGCAGATTACCTTCACTGGATTTTAAATTCAGGTTAGATGATCATTTGTCAAGTATGTTTTGCAGAGCTTTTATTAGGGAAGAGGTTGGACTAGATGGCCATAGAGGTCCCTTCCAATTGTAAAATTCTCTGAAAACAATGGCTACATGCCTTAGGGCAGCTAGGTGGCCCAGTGAAGAGAGTACTGGGACTGGATTCAGCAAGACTTGTCTATCAGACACTTATGATCTCTGTGACCCTGAGTGAATCACCTAACTCTGTTTGTCTGAGTTTCCTCATCTGCAAAATGAAGTGGAGAAGGAATGTCAAACAACTCCAGTATATTTGCCAAGAAACCTACAAATGGAATCACCAAGAGTCAGAAACAACTGAAATATGTGAACAACAACACATGATCATTTTTCCCCTGGTAGATTAAGAGTATTAAAATTCAATTCAAATCACTAGGCATTTGTCAATTAGACATGAGACATCACACACTGTATTAGACTCTGTAGATAGAAAAAACAAAACCAAATAATTCCCTCCTTCAAGATTTTTGAACTATGTTTTATAACAGTAATTGTCAAAACTATCTGATATGGGCTAAGAAATAGAAAAGTAGATTAATGGAATAGAACATACATACAACAAACAGTTGTAAAAGTTTATGGTAATATTGTGTTTAACAAAAGTAATGATCCAAGTTTTTAAAGTAAGAATTCACTGTTTGGTAAAAATTGTTTGGAAAATTGGCAGGTAGTCTGGCAGAAACAAGATATCCACCAATACCTTACATGGTTTTCAAGATCAAAATGGGTATATGACCAAGATATAAAAAGAAATATCCTAAGCAAATTAGAATAGGCAAGATATTACCTGTGAGATTTACAGATAATAGAAGAACTTATGAATAAACCATAAATAGAAAGTATTATAAAATATAGATAATTGAATACATTAAAATGAAAAGTTTTGTACAAATATAATTAAAGTAGCCAAAATTAGAAATTATTAAAAAAATTATAGTTTCTCAAATAAAAGTTTTTATCTAAATATATAGATAGATATAATTTTATCAAATTCATAATAATACGAGCCATTCTGAAATTGATGGTCAAAAGAAATGAACAGATGTCAAACTATATTTAAGTATACAAAAATACTCTGTAATTATTTATTAGAAAAATGTAAATCAAAGCAACTCTGAGATATCATCTCAGATGTTGGAGGAGATATAGAACAACAGAAAAACTTTTACACTATTGGTGGAACTGTGAGCTGATCCAACAATTTTGGAGAGCAACTTGGAATTATATTCAAAGAGTTATAAAAACATATATACATTTTGACCCAGCAAAAACACTGTTGGATTTATTACCTAAGGTCATCAGAGAGAAAATAATAGAACCTATAAGTTTTAAAATACTTATAGAAGCTATTTTGTAATGACAAAGAATTGGAAATTGAAGTGATACCCATTAATTGGACAGTGTTTAAACAAGTTATGGTATATGATTGTGATGGAATACTTTTATAAATATTTAACAGGTTTTTTTTTTTAAAAACACAAGTAGAACCAAAATAACATATACAACAATAAACATATTGTTTGATGAATAACTTCTATATGTCTACCTCCAGAGGAAAAAAAAAATCATATTTAATCATAAGTCCATCCCTTCTGATTTTGAAATACAAGTATCCCTTCTACTTTGCAGCTTACCCCATCACAGTTTTTATATAACAAGATTTGGCATAAATATTAAGTGGACATTTGGAAGCAGTTTTATGCAAATTGAAGACAACACAAGAAGAACAGAAGAAATTGGAAAAAGCTTAGAAACTCAGAAATACATAAAATATATGTATTGCCCAATTACATGCCAAAAATCTGATAATTTAAATGAAAAAGATGAGTATTTAAACATGAACTTCCCAGGTTAACAGAAGAAGCAATAGAATGCCTAAATAATATCTCAGAAAATGAAACTGAACAGTCCATCAATGAACTCCCTAAGAAAAAAGCTCCTGGGCCAGATGGACTCACAAGTGAATTTTGCCAAACATTTAAAGAAAAATTAATTCTAATATAACATAAACTATTCTTAAAATAGCTATGGAAGGAGCTCACCAATGGTGCTGTTCCCTAAACAAGGAAAAACAAAAACAGGACAAGGAAACTATAGATTAATATCTGTATGGAATATTGTTGCACAAATTTTAAATAAAATACTAGTTTACTTCTGAATGTCATATGACCAATGAAAAAACTTCATCCCCGGTTTGTAGGATCTGACATCTGGGTATCAAGGGACAATCTACTGCTGAAACTAATCTTGTAAATCATTGGAGTTTTCATTGGACCTTTAGGCCTCCAACCTTATAAATCTCATGACGTCAGTGCTGAGTCTTTTAACTTTCTATATCCACATATCTTCTCATAGTGTATGATTCTTGTGATAATGTTTCTGTAATATTTTTTTATTTAATTGATTCATTTAGAGCATTTTTCCAGGATTACAAAAATCATGTTCTTTTGCTCCCCTGAGCCCAACTCCTTCCCATATTCGACACACAATTCCACTGGGTTTTACATGTGTCTTTTGG
Organism: Monodelphis domestica; assembly: GCF_027887165.1. Taxonomy (NCBI): domain Eukaryota; kingdom Metazoa; phylum Chordata; class Mammalia; order Didelphimorphia; family Didelphidae; genus Monodelphis; species Monodelphis domestica. The sequence goes on from NC_077228.1 coordinate 474,832,682, forward strand.
TCAAGACCTATTTCCATGTTATTGATATTTGCATTAAGGTGTTCATTTAGGGTTTATAACCCCAATAATATCCCCATTGACAACTGTGACCAAGCAATTGTTTTTCTTCTTTGTTTCTACTCCCACAGTTCTTCCTCATTCCTCATAGCATTTTTCTCATACGTCCTTCAGAAATGTCCTGGATCATTGCATTGCTGCTAGTAGAGAAATCCATTAAGTTCGATTGTTCCACAATGTATCCATCTCTGTATACAATGTTCTCCTGGTTCTGCTCCTCTCACTCTGCATGAATTCCTGGAGGTCTTTCCAGTTTACATGAAATTCCTCCAGTTCATTGTCTCTTTGAGCACAATAGTATTCCATCACCAATAGATACCACAATTTGTTCAGCGATTCCCCAATTGAAGGGCATCCCCTTGTTTTCCAATTTTTGGCCACCACAAAGAGCACAGCTATGAATATTCTTGTATAAGTCTTTTTCCTTATTATCTCTTTGGGGTACAAACCCAGCAGTGCTATGGCTGGATCAAAGGGCAGACAGTGTTTTATCACCCTTTGAGCATAGTTTCAAATTGCCCTCCAGAATGGTTGGATCAATTCACAACTCCACCAGCAATGAATAAGTGTCCCTACTTTGCTGCATCCCCTCCAACATTTATTACTTTCCTTTGCTGTCATGTTAGCCAATCTGTTAGATGGTACCTCAGAGTTCTTTTATTTGCATCTCTGATTACAAGAGATTTAGAACATTTTTTCATGTGTTTATTAATAGTTTTGATTTCTTTATGTGAAAATTGCCTATTCATGTCCCTTGCCCATTTATCAATTAATTTTTTTGTACAATTCATTTAGCTTTTTATAAATTTGAGTGATTAGACCTTTGTCAGAGGTTTTTGTTATGAAGATTTTTCTCAATTTGTTGCTTTACTTCTAATTTTAGTTGCATTGGCCTTATTTGTACAAAACCTTTTTAATTTAATGTAATCAAAATTATTTATTTTACATTTAGTAATTTTTTCTAACCCTTGCTTGGTCTTAAAATCCTTTCTTTCCCAAAGATCTGAGAAGTATACTATTTTGTGTTCACCTAATTTACTTATAGTTTCATTCTTTATATTCAGGTCATTCATCCATTCTAAGTTTATCTTGTATAGGGTGTTAGATGTTTATCTAAACCTAATCTCTTACATACTGTCTTCCAATTTTCCCAGTAGTTTTTGTCAAATGGTGGATTTTTGTCCCCAAAGTTGGGATCTTTGGGTTTATCATAGACTGTCTGCTGAGGTCACTTACCCCAAGTCTATTCCACTGATCCTCCTTCCTCTCTCTTAGCCAGTACTATCTTGTTTTGATGACTACTGATTTATTGTATAGTTTGAGGTCTGGTACTGCTAGGCCACCTTCCTTCACATTTTTTTCAATATTTCCCTGGATATTCTTGATTTTTTGTTCTTCCTAGTGAACTTGGTGGTGTCTGATATTTTGTAAGAATGACCTTCAAAATGGGTGAATGACTTGAACATAAAGAAGGAAACTTTAAGAAAATTAGGCGAACACAGAATAGTATACATGTCAGATCTTTGGGAAGGGAAAGACTTCAAAACCAAGCAAGAATTAGAAAGAGTTACAAAATGCAAAATAAATAATCTGGAATACATCAAATTAAAAAGTTTTTGGACAAACAAAACCAATGTAACCAAAATCAGAAGGGTATCAACAAATTGGGAAGCAATCTTCATAAAAACCTCTGACAAAGGTTTAACTACTCAAATTTACAAAGAACTAAATCAACTGTACAAAAAATCAAGCCATTCTCCAATTGACAAAAGGGCAAGGGACATGAACAGGCAGTTCTCAGCCAAAGAAATCAAAACTATTAATAAGCACATGAAAAAATGCTCTACGTCTCTTATAATCAGAGAGATGCAAATCAAAACAACTCTGAGGTATCACCTCACACCTAGCAGATTGGCTAACATGACAGCTATGGAAAGCAATGAATGCTGGAGGGGATGTGGCAAAGTGGGGACACTAATTCATTGCTGGTGGAGTTGTGAATTGATCCAGCCATTCTGGAGGGCAATTTGGAACTATGCCCAAAGGGTGATAAAAGACTGCCTGCCCTTTGATCCAGCCATAGCACTGCTGGGTTTGTACCCCAAAGAGATAATAAGGAAAAATACTTGTACAAGAATATTCATAGCTGCACTCTTTGTGGTGGCCAAAAATTGGAAAACGAGGGGATGCCCATCAATTGGGGAATGGCTGAACAAATTGTGGTATATGTTGGTGATGGAATACTATTGTGCTAAAAGGAATAATAAAGTAGAGGAATTCCATGGAGACTGGAACAACCTCCAGGAAGTGATGCAGAGCGAAAGGAGCAGAACCAGGAAAACATTGTACACAGAGACTGATACATTGTGATACAATCAAAGGTGATGGACTTCTCCATTAGGGGCAATGCAATGTCCCTGAACAATCTGCAAGGATCTAAAAAATACTATCCACAAGCAGAAGATAAACTGTGGGAGCAAAAACACCAATGAAAAGCAACTGCTTGACTACAGGGGTGGAGGGGATATGACTGAGGAGAGACTCTAAATGAACACTCTAATGCAAATACCAACAACAGGGAAATGGGTTCGAGTCAAGAACACATGTGATAACCAGTGGAATCGTGCGTCGGCTATGGGAGAGGCAAAGGTAGGGGAGGTGGGAGGGGAGGAAAAGAAAATGATCTTTATTTCCAGGGAATAATGTTTGGAAATGACCAAATAAAATAATGTTTAAAATAAAAAAAAAGAATAAAGAATGAAGTAAAGGAAAAAAAAAGAATGACTTTAATACTGAAAGTGATCTCCCCTGGGGAGAATTTGGCCTAATATATTGGGGATAGGGATTATTTACCCCTTTTTTCTTTCTTCATCTTTTTAGTAAATATCCCTTTGTTAAGAAAAAGAAAAGTGTACATATCTGCTACAAAAAAATAGCACTTTTAGATTTAATTAGAAATATAATGAAACTGGATGTTTTCAAATATTTTGTTAGGTGGGAAGAGAGTCAATTTGGTATATTTACAAGGATCAACATTTTGAATTAATAAGAGGAATTATATTTTACATTTTTTATTTTAATTTTCAGTTTAAAATTATTTTCTATACTTGTTCCCTCTTCTACCCATTGAGGAGACAAGAGATATTTTATTCCTTTCCCACATGAAGTCATACAAATATTTCTGAATTAGTAAAATAAAATAAAAAATAGAAAAATAAAAATTAAGACAAAAAACAGAAATATATATATATATATTATTTAATACCAACATTTTATTTTCTTTTGATAGCATAAGTACACAATTTCCCAAATTTATAAGGTGCAATAAACACTGTAACCATAAAAGTAAAAGAAAAAAATCATTCTTATTTGGTATGAAGGGAGAGCCAAAAAAATTTAGCTGGATTTTCCAGGCCTCAAGATGCCATCCTCCTAACCCCAGTGATATGGAAGGAATATCCATATGAAATTGCTATAGACCTATCCTGATATTAGAATATTCATTAATGGGTGTTGCTTGTTTCTGTCATTTCCCTTCCTTCTAGATGTCATGTATGCCTTTTCCTTTCACATAGCCCTTATTAGGGAGATGTTTGCATCAAATAAAAATTTGAGCTCTAATTCCTTTGAATAATCTATGTGGGCCTCAAAAACACAATCTGTAGTTTAGTTTTAAAATGTTTCTCATTCTGAATATTCAAATTCAAAAGTCTCAAGATAGACCTTTTGGTTTTGTCCAATTTTAAGAATGTGATAGTTGGTTCATGTTTATGTATCCTTTTATTAATTTTAATTTCTCAATCATATAAAAAGCATTTCTGATTTGAAAACACAACTATCCTCTGTAAAGAAAATATAATCAGATGAGTTCATCAGAAATGCTATACCTCAATTGCTTTATGTTACATTCCTCAGCACTGAGCTCTGGGTATTAAAGTGAAATGAATGGGATTGTGACAGAGTGATCACTCCATAGTGGAATGACATAAGTAACTCCAACAGGGGGAAAGAGACAAACTTCTTTATAATTAAAAAGTATTTCCTTCTCACTACCTTCCCATTATCACCTTCCTCAAGTACTTTTTTTTTTAATTCCTTCCTCCTCTGGTAATGATGTTAAATGCTAATGAGAAATCACTAAGGCCAGTTCCAGTACAGCATGTTCATTTAAAGAATTTGGAGTCCAAACACCTGGCATACATGTGGGGTAGTAATTGGCAGGTTATATAACCCACTGGCAATATATAACATTTAATCCTCTATATAGCTGTGGATACTTTGCAGCCAGGCTAAAGTACAATATACATAATAAAGGTATAAATAGTACTGTCTTCAGCACAGTAGGTGGCAAAATGATGTCAGCATTTTGCTTCTTATAATGCAAAATAGAACCATAAAAGGAAATGCTATTTCTAAGGAAAACCAGATCATTTGCTTAGCACTAATCCTTTATTCTTCGTGAATACAGATTAAATATACTATTAATCCAATGTTCCTGTTTTGTCTTGTTTCTTTCATTTCATCGGCTCTTCTAATTTTGGGATTAGCAAAATAGCCATTGGAAAAAAATCACTGTAAACCTTATTTTTGAGTGTTTAAAAATCATTTATTTCTTTGGTTAATATTGATATACCTTTCTATCTTAATTATGACTCTTTAAATCTTTTAAAACTCATCTCAAGCATTAGCTATCTTAGCCCTCAATAAGATGTCTTTTTTCTCCTCTTTTCTCTCCTTTGTTTTTGTTTCTTCCTTTCTCTTCTTTTTACTCCCTCTATTCTTCCTTTCCTTCATTCCTTCCTTCCTCTTCTTTGAAAGTATGGCCTTGTACATTATTTAAGTTAATAAATGAGTATTCAATTGGGAAGGCAAGTTCATTTGAAGTGTTATTGCTTTTATAATGAGTTCTAAGATCTATAAAGTTTTTTTCCCTTTTTCTTTGTCATGTGGTAAGCTGGGATTTTGTCATCTAAAATAAAAACATATACATATGTAAACATATATGTATGCAACAAGCATATGTGTATATGAATATATATGAGAGAGAGACAGAAAGAGAGACAGAGACAGAGACAGAGACAAACTTATTTCTACCTTGGAGCACCCATTATTTTGTGCGAGTATATTTTTCAAACTCTACAGTTTTTTTTCCCCCCTAGGAAGATAAGAAGAGTAATAAAAGAAAGTTAAGAGTTGGCCAATTGTGCTGCCTACATTGAGCGAACATGTTGGCCCTGTAGCTTCTTTAAGTCATCACCTTTCTTTGAATGATTGACAGATAGGATCTGTCATTGTTCAGTTTAGCTTTTGATTGGCTGGAGCCCACGTTAGGACTCCCAAAGGCAAATCCATGGACTCTCTGCTTTGTCCAACAGTTGTGTTTCTTAAGAGCAGCTGAGCATTTTCATGAGGACAGGAAAATAGGTGAGGCATAATAATGTCAATCATCACTGAAGCTTTTGCATTCCCTATAGCACCAAAGATGAAGGAAGAATACCACTTAGGTGATTTCTGCATAAATGTTGTTATTTTTAGCACTGTCATATTTTAAGGGGGAAGAGGGAGTTCTGATACCTCTTATATTGGGTTTATTTGTAGAAATCTAGGTATATTTTCTCAGAATTTGAAATATGTTTTCAAGTTCCAAAATGATTAAACATGAACAGCTGCACCTGAAACAGAAATGGCCCCTTTAGAACTTACCTATAGACAGTGCCTAGATGTGTGCATGAATACATATGTATTCCTATTATTTAACCTATTGGAAAAGAAGGGTTCACTTTATGAACAAAGATTTACATCACCTATAAAGGAAATTTTATTATAAAAGTGAAAAAGAAATTGTCTTTTTTCCCTGTTCCCAAAAGAGTCTTTCAAATGTTAATGCAAAGTAGAGATCAGTAAATGAAAAGACTGTCTCCCTTCACAGATTGGCTGGCAGTTTAATTTCTTCAAGAGGGAAAAATCTGATCTCCTCCATACTAGCTGGGAAAGAGCTTTGTCTTTTTGAATCATTCTATGATTTTTCTGGGGATAAATTGAGGCAGAATAAAAATAAATTGGATCTCTGTATTTAAATCATAATCTTAACATGGAAATTAAAAATATTTAAGGAATAAGTATGGAAAATTCAAAGACATAAATAAAAATACATTGGCCCATAGGTATATACAATTCATGCAAAGTAAAATACTTATGGGAGAATTTTGCCTGAATCTTATTATCTTTAAATAATCAGTATCCAGAGGAAAGGAATTGTAATCATGAATGAAATTTAGTTAAGATGCCATGAATTTTCTCTTTATTTTGATTATTTTAATGATAAGACAAGAAGGGGAGAAGGCTTTATTTAAAATGTCCACATTTTGTCATTTCTTTTTATAAGGATCTCAAAATTGGGGGACAATGTTTGGGGCATAGTGTTAAATACAACATATGTTCCTGTAGCTTTGATGAAATAATGAGCTCGGTCATGGGAAGGTGGGTGGTGTGGATGAGTCTTACTGCTCCTTGTTAGGTTGGCTAAATCATTCTTGAAGGTGGCTGATCTAAAATGCATCAGCTGTCACCTGCTCAGTCCCAGTGTGACAGTTCAATACCTGCTCATCTTCTGAGAATGGCAGAGCTGAGCCCTGAGTAAATGGTGTCTGTATGCAAACTGTCAAAGAGAGCTTGGCATATCATTAGGGCTGACCTCCATGGCTTCAGTCACAGCTGGGAATGTTGTAGCCGATTGTCATTAGAGCTCCCATCAGCTCCAGATCTTTGGACATTAGCACAGTGTAAAAGCGAGAATCAGAAAGGGGCAATTGATGAACTAGGTGATACACAGATAAAATCTCCACCTTTGGAAAGGCTAAAAGATGTTACTAGATTGTGCTCAATACATGTCTTTTTACATGCACAATTGGATTTCTACTCAACCAGGGCAACTAAATGAGTTTGTTGTAATTCACAGCATGGGTGTCACCATCAAGGCTTTCATTCCCACACAGATCAGAAGCTTTCAATTTGTAAAAATGGACTGCTATGTGACGCACATACTAGGCACTACTGACTCTTTCTATAGCTACTCCATCATCTCATTTTACCATGGAGCCTGGTAATTTGCACAGCCTGTCACCTGAAGTATGAGGAAGTAAGTGAGGAGAAGGTATACATGTCATAAAGAAACATGGAGCCATGATGGAAATGATCTGATCTTTGGATTTTGATTCTCAGATTTGAAAATGTCAGAACTAGGTCATTGCTCATAATTCCCTAGTTGGATCACCTCAGAGCTATTTATTCTACTCACCCCATGAAGATTATAATAATGAGCTTCAACCTTTACAGAGTCTATTTACAGATGTCATTAACACATAGATGATCAACTTTTCCTTTCACACATATAGCATGTTTGATTCTCTAAGCTTTTGTTCAAGTTGGTTAATGGTTGAAAAATGTGTTTTCAGAATTAAATATATTTGTTTGGTTATGAAGGAGTTCATTTTGACTCACATAATTTTATTCATTTGTTGAATTTTTTTGTCTTTTACCACCCCCTCCTCCCTCTGTCTTTATCTTGACCTGTCTCTGTGTCTCTGTCTGCATGTAGCTTTCTTTCTCTGACTCTGTCTCCCTTTCCCTTTCTGCTTCTGTATCTGTCTGTCTCTCATTCTAGGTCTCTTCAGGAGTCAGATTTACTCAGTAGGTTAAGCATGTTTCAACAGTGTTCAGAAGTTTCAACAGTGACCAGTAATGACACTTTGCATGGTAGCAGGTACTTTACAAATATACCTGCAGAATCAAACCAATAAATATATGAAAAAATGTCCTAAATCTCTCCTGATTAGAGAAATGCAAATTAAAACTCAGAGGTACCACCTCATAATATGACAGTAATGGAAAATGATAAATGTCAAGGGGATGTCGCAAAATTGGAACACTAATGCATTGCTGGTGGAGTTGTGAACTTATCCAACCATTATGGAGTGCAATTTGGAATTATGCCCAAAAGGCTCTAAAAGAATGCATGTCTATTGATCCAGTAACACCACTACTGGGTCTGCATCCCAAAAAGATTTTAAAAATTGGAAAGGTCTGGTTAGTACAAAAATATTTATATCTTCTTTTTTGTGGTGGCAAAGAACTAGAAACTAAAGAGATGTCCCTCAGTTGGGGAATGACTGAACAAATTATGGCATATGATGGTGATGAAATACTATCGTGCTATAAGGAATGATGAACAGGATGATTTAAAAAAGATATGGAAAGACCACCATGAACTGATGCAGAGTGAAATAAGCAGAATGAGGAGGTCATTATACACAGTAACTGAAATACTGTGGAATGATAAAATGTGACAGACTTTGCTACTAGCAGCAATTCAATGATCCAGGACAATTGTGAGTACTTATGAAAAAGAAAGTAATCCACCTCCAGAGAAAGAAGTGTTGGAGTAGAAATGCAGTGAGTGAAAACATATAATTTACCACTTGTTTATTTGGGTGTATATTTGGAGATTTTGGTTCTATCAAATTATTTTCTTACAAAAATGAACAATATGGAAGTATGTTTTGTGTGATAATATATGTAAAACCTGATGGAATTGCTTTTCAACTCCATGAGGGGGAAGGGAAGAAGAGAGAGAAGTAATATTGACTTTGGAACACTTATGTGGAAATTTGTTATTAATATAAGAAAAATTTAAATAAACAAATGTACTTTCATTTGACATATAAATGAATTGATTCTTAAAATTGTCACTTTCCTAAACAGTAAATAACTTCTTTTTTGCTCTAAAAGATGGCTGGTTGGTATCTAAGGTTAGGGCAAAAGGCATTGGCAAGCAGATTAGGGACTAAAATATACCAATGGAACGTGAACACCAAGATTGGAAGGCATCTGTCTACTTTTTGTGAATATTTAATCTTGCCAGGGAAAAAGGTGACATGGCAGCACTGTCCTATGCACAGAAGAAAGCAGAAACATACAGAAACACAGAGACAAATATATAAACACATAAATACACCTTCATCATCTAACACTGATTTACTTTCTACCTCTTTGAAACAGGGTGGCATGAATGTAAAGTTCAGTGTTTTATCCTTTATTAATTAGATTCTAGCCAGGACAACAGGTGGTTAAGAACAAATCATGTGACTTGGCTAAAGAACAAGGGTTCCAGAGAATGGAAAATGGAGATAACTATATGTCTAGTGTAAGAGTTAAAATTTTGGGAAACTGAGGCAGGTAGAAATTAGTTTCTCTCTAGAAGTATTATATTTTAAGTGGTTTATTTAAGATAAGGAATTTAGGAAAATACAAGTAAGAAAGGCACATGCTAGGTGGGCCGAGAGGCCCATTCAATTTTCACTCACATCTTGAGATGAGTCTGCTTGCCGGCGGAAACAGAAAGAGAAGAGACCCAGTAGCCTTACAGCCACGTTAAATAGAAAATTTTGACCTCGCCCAGGTGGAAATCTCAGTGAGATTAGAGGGCATTCTGGGAGCTAGCAAGGACTCCTGGGAAATGGAGTCCCAGGTTCAAGTCTCCATTTTTACACTAGTTGGACAATATATTACCTGCACTGCATCAAATCTTTGGTAGCTTAAATATGGATGAATAACATGGAAATATTGAGTGATAACATATGTATAACCCAGTGGAATTGCTTTTCCTCTCTGGGAGGGGGAAGGAAAAAGGGGAGAAGAGAACATGAGTCATGCAACCTTGGAAAAATATTTAAAAATAAATAAAAATTTAAAACTTGAACCATTTAGGGATTAATAGTAGGATTACTGTCATATCACCAGAGTTTGAATAAAGACAGTTTTCCTAAAAATTAGTTTTATGAGATTCTTCAGTCTGAATTTTGTATATTGTAAATATCATGCTTCAGAATAATTCCAAAGTTTTGACACAGATATCTAAAAAAGAGAAAGGAAGAGAATTACAAAAGACAACTTGTCTGAGACTCAGGAATTTCTTCCTAGGTAAGGACTAGAAGAAAATGAAAGAAGTATTTAGAGGTTGTTCTGTCTAGCACAGGAAGAAGATTGGAAGCAGCAAATAAAATCTAGAAGGTTACTTCCTTCTGGCTCTGTGTCAGTGAAGAAGATGAGAGAGGGGAAAAGGGCACAATTTTCAAAAGCCTATCATTAGTAGTTTCTAAAGCCAATGGAGTTGTCTTTTCTTTTTTCTTTTTTTCTTTTAAGTAAAAGGTCAGTTTTGAGTCAGAGGGTCTTATCTTATTAAAAAAATAAAGCTTTCTTTTTAGACTAGTCATATTACTTGTTGGGACCTACCTATTACTCTGGTAGGAGCCAAATGGATGAAGGATGAATTTCAGAGTTAGAACTACACCACCCCATAATTTCAAATAGCTGGAAAATAAGTCAGTGTTAGGTAATTAGTAAGTTATTTCCAATTATAATAAGCACTTATTTTGTGCCATGCTAAGCCCTGGTAAAACAAATTAAATGAAAGAGAGTGTCTTCCACTAAGGAACATTTAAGATACATTCTAATGAATAAAGAAAATATATTAAAGGGGTCTAAATGAGTTATGTAGGGGGAATATGTTGAATGGCTAAAAAGTAAAGAGGCATTATGGAGTGTTATGAACTTGGATGGGTTTAATGAAGCATTGTTTACTGATATAGATGTTTCCTCAAGTGGATATTCAGAAAAGAATTCATAATTGGAGAAAAAGTCAATAAAGGTAAAGCTACTGATAGATTCAGAATAAATCCATGAACTCTTTATATTATTTGATATATTTGACTGCACCAAAGAAAATACAGCATGCCTTCCCACTCAATTATGGAACTACTTTTATCATCAAATGAAGTTTTATTTAAGAAAATGAAGTAGCACTATTAAATAAAAACATCTGTTTAACAGCAATTCACATATATCTGCACACATATTCTCTTCATATAACTAAAATTATAAAAGAACTTTGATATTATAAAGTACTATGCACATGTATATAGTCATATACACACATGTTTTCCTAACAATTTTGTGAAATAAGTGACACAAATATAATTGTCTCCATTTTACAAATCAGGAAATGGATACTCAGAGAAGTTAAGCAAGTTGCCCATGGTCACACAACAAATAACAATAATCACTCACATTTATAGAGAGCTTTACATTCTACAGAGCATTTTCCTTATCGTAATTTCATGAAATAGGTTATTGTAGTCCCAAGATGAGGAAGCCAAGAGTAAGAGAGGTTAAGTGAGTCATTAAAGGTTGTATAATATCAAACATAAGAATAAAAATGAACTCAGGGTTTCTGACTCCAAGGTCATTAATCTTTCTACCATACCATACCATATTCAATTTCACCTGTATCTCACTTTGTGTGAATACAAGTGATACATGGGTATAGTAAGATGTAAATACCAGTTCCTAAGTGCAGTTAGGAACTTAACTCACTAATTTCTATTATTGATCACTTAATAGTTTAACATGGGTTTGATTCCAGGCACAAGAAAAATATTTATTTCTGAGTAGAGGGAAGGGGAAGAGGGAGGGAAGAAGAAAGAAAGAGGAAGACAACGTTGAGTGTTAGTAATAGTAGTAAACCTAAAAGATTATAGAGACAATAAATGGAATTAGAGATATTAATATTAAGGTTCAAGTTCGACCCTGTTTGTGGTGTGTTATCATTATTTGTTTAGTAATTAGGCAAATTAATCAGATTTGTAAGGTTTGGATTCAATTTGGTAATCATTGTTTAGAAGATGTAAGGATGAGCATGAGAATAAAATAATTGGTAAAGTTGTAATACCTATAATTGTAGGTGTGATGAATGGAGCAAATAAATTTTCATTAATTTTTTTCTCAGGGCAGGGTAGTTTTTGTGGATTTTGTTTGTTCTGTTATAGGAGTAATTAGAATTATAATTTGATTTATTATTTTTATTTGGTAAGTGCAAAATAGTGAAATACTCATTAAAATAATGGTTAGGGATCATGTGGAAATCACTAGTTGTGGCATATTATTTTGAGGAGATATTATATCTTGTATATACTATTAAGGATCATATTAATTGACTCAAAATGAATGCATTATAGAGGATCATTTTTCAAAGTAGGATGGTTATTAGCAGTTATTCATGTATTTCAAGGACTGTCATGGAGAAGAGACATTAAAATATTTCTGGTGTAAACAGGATCAATGTGTGGTTGTCTCAGACAGGCAAATTTCTGAACAGTTTATTAACAATTAGAGCTATCAAAAAAATGCAATAGACTTCCAAATAAACAACAGATTCCATCTCAGGTAGAAATTAAATGACTGCATATTATTGTAAGAATTCTTTGTCAGATATAGACCAGACTACATGCTACATGACCTCTAAGATTTTATCTAGTCCACATACATGAATACATATATGTTTATATCTATCTATATTTCTATCTTTCTATCTATCTTTTTATCTTTCTCTCTATCTTTCTATCTTTCCATTTATCTTTCTATCTATCCATCTCTTTCTATTTACCTATCTATCACTGTCTCTGTTTCTCTCTTTAAGCTGAATAGTTTATCGCTGTGATCACTGTTCATAGAGCCTATCCTACTATTTATAAATATGCTCCCTCCCTTTCCAAACTCCTTCACTCTTTTGTCCCTAATGGACCACCTCATGACTGATCATTTTCTGACAGATTGGTCAGTCTGTTCCTTATTGATTCCAGACATGGGAAAACCATTCCTCACCCTTGGAAACTGTTTTTCAGTGTTTTTGGATCCTGCTTCTTTCCCTGGACCTGCTAGATGAGGCTTCCTTCAATTTCACACACAGCAGCTGCTTAGGTATCCTGCAGTAATATTTAATACAAATCCTATTGAAAGAATTAGGTGGCCCAGGGACAGAGCACATATTGCCAACATTAGCACTTAAAAGTCAAGTATTTAAATGTCAAGACCAGGATAAACTTTTGGGTGCTGACCCCCCCCCCCAACCTGAGAGAAAGTCTCATACAGATCTAAAAAGAATTTACAAAGCTCCCACAATTTCCATGTATTTCTTTCTGTTGCGCTACCTTGAAGTATTAAAAATATCTAGGAAAGTTTTCACAATGTAAATGAATGTCATGGAGATAGAGACAACTTAGGGTGAAAATATGTTTGCTCTAATTAGCTTTCTGAACAGAAATTTCTTCCATGATGGCATAGATCACAGGGAACAATGTTATATCAATGGCACTTAACATGTTCATCTTAAAGCCCAGAACTCACCATAAAACTACTCTGTATATAAGAAACACTCGTGGCTAAACATCACCTCTAGCATCAAATATATATTTCATCATTTGTCATTTTTAGTCCATCACAGACTGGCACCAACTTATCTTTCCATTTATTTTATACATATCTATACATACATAAGTACACATGTACATACACATATGTATATACTATAGTGCATATCCTAATGCATCTCATGCTCATGCATGTGTATCTCTGGTGTGAGGGCTTGCTAATTTCTTTTCAGGGTTGCTCATCCATCTTCAGGGACCACTTCTCACCCAATATCCCCATAAGCCCATGTTGGCAAATGGGCTGGCCAGGCTGAAGATTACAGAGAGAGAGAAAGAGACCTCAAATCTATCGGTGGATGAGACGGGAACTTTACTGAAGGCAGAGGAAGACTTTTCCCACTAGAATAGGTAGCTGAGAACAATTTATCCCAATGAAGGTGGCAGAAGCAGGTAGGTGCTCTCAGTGTTTGATTAGACATTGAAGCCATCCATTGCATTCTGAGTCATCACCAGTCATCATGACTTTTGTCTTGTCAATGACTCTGATGGCTCTGGAAGAAGGACTAAGGCTCAGGACTTTGTGCATCTCTGCCTCACCCAAATCCAATACTCACAAGAGTAAAGACCTCACCCATGATTGTTGATCCTCTTCAAAATCAGGGGATAAGCAACATAGTCTACATACTATATGCAGCTATGTAATATGTAATTCCTATCACACCCTCTTCATCTATACCAAATTTTACTTCTTACTATTCCATACATGGCATCCATCTCTTATTTCTATGCTTGTATATAGTCTATCGTCCTGGTTTGGAATTCCCTTCCTTCTCACATCGGTGTTTTAGAATCTCTAATTTCCTTCACAACTAAGCTCCAATGTCATGTCTAAATGAAGCCTCCACTTTCAGCTGCTAGAAGTACCCTTTCTCCAAAAATCACCTTCTTTTTGGCATATATTTTGAATGTACTTATTCTATACAGATTCTTTAAATGTATGTAGATGCTTTCTTGGTGGAGTATTAGATACTTTTGAGCAGAGATTGATTCATATTTTGTTATTATTTTCCTAAAGCCTATCATAGTACCTGATACATAGTGGGTGCTTCACCAATGGCTAATAGTTTATTGAAAACGTGTTTTATTAAAAAACTTATTTATTAGGTACTAGCTTCAAATCTGGCCTCAGACACTTCCTAGCTGGGTGACCCTGGGAAAGTCACTTAACCCCCACTGCCTAGCCCTTACAACTCTTCTGTCTTGGCACCAATACAGAAGGTAAGGGTTTTATAATTTTAAAAAAGTATTTATTAAAAAGAAGAAAAATAGAGAAGGTCACCCTGGAGGGGGAGGGGTACATGGATTTCCTTAATGATCTGTTTTTAAAGCCTTCCCAGAATTAGGAAGATTAAGGATCAGCAAAAGGGATCTTTGAGATAATCTAGTCCAAACACTTCTCAATTGAGGAAAATGGAATCCAAAGAGGCAGAGGTTTCTCTTGACAGTAGATGGGATTTAGAATTTGGACCCATGTTTTCTGACAACAAATCTAGTACTCTCTGAAATTGTTTTGGTTGTTTAGTTGCTCCAGTCATATCTGACTCTTTGTGACCCAATTTGGCATTTTCTTGGCAAAGATACTGGAATTGTTTGCCATTTCCTTCTCTAGCTCATTTTACAGATGTAGAACTGAGGCAAAAAGGATTAAGTGATTTGCCCAGGGTCACACTGCTAGTAAGTGTCTGGAGGAGATTCATCTTCCTAACTCCAGGCATGGCACTGTATCCACTGCATGTCATCTACCAGTCTTCACTCTCTGGACTACACTATGCTATCTAAGCTAGAAAAGTGATGAAATAATAGGTAGGTAGCACTTATAAAGCACTTTAATGTTTGCAAGGCACCTTATATTTATTATTCATTTGATATTCACAATAATCCTGGAAGTAGGGGCTATTTCTGCACCCATTATGTGGATGAGAAACCTGAAGGACAAAAAAGTTAGCTGACACTACTATTTCAGGCAATAATAGAATTATCTTCCTGACTCCACATCCTGCACTTTACCTACTTTACCACCTAGCTGCCTAGTAAAAGGGAAATTAAATAAAAAAGAACAACAATGAATTTAAATTAAGAAAATCTGTTTACTAGTCTTGGCTCTGCTACAACTTGGTGATGTGATTTTAACCTGATTATTTGCCCTATATAATACATTAGTTCTTCATCTATGAAATAAAGTGTTTGGGCAGGAAGGGGATAGGATGCTAGCTAGCCTCTAACGTCCTTTCTGAGGAATCTAATGGGGTGACAGACTAACCATCAATTCATAGAACAAAGTAGCTCCCATTTCTAGTTTGAAAAGCATCTTCTTCCCAAGAAGCTGTTGATATAGCTAGTTCAAGTATTACAATTCCCATTTTATAGATAAGGAAATACAGCTATTGAAGCATGAAGTGACTTGTTCAAGCTGACACAGTCAGGAAGCATCTAAGGAAAGATGCAACCCAAGTTGCCATGGTTCAGAGTCCAACATGTCATGCTGCTTCACTGAATAAGTTTTCTTTCCTGGGCAAGAAAGCATCCCAACCCTACATAGAAATTACAAGAATGGGTATTCTAGTAGATATAGCCAGGGTGCAGTTATCTTGAAGGTACCTGGGATTTTGATGAGTATGTTTTGTTTTTTTAGTCATTCTCATTAATGCTACTATTTGCTGATTGCTTTTGATATCTGTTATAAAATCACTTATTTTTTTTAAATTATATTCAAAATGTAATTAGTTATTGGTAAATATAGATTCAGATCAAGTGAACTACTAATTTCATATTTAGGAAAGAGTATAATTATACCTTAATGTTATATGTATCTAAAATATATGTACATGAATATGCATTTTGTTTACATATTATGTTCAATGCACAATTCTGAATAATAGCATGCAAACTTGTACTCTGAACTGAGTATTTGTCAGTATTCTCATCAGAGCATAAACATTTCATTCTGAACTTTGACAGTATGACAAGGTAATCTTATTTTATTATGCTGTTTCAATGTTCCTGAAAAGGTTGTTTTGTTTTTTTTTAACATACCTTTTTATGAATACAATTTTAATTTGAGAATCTGGAATATAGTTTTCATATGGGTCGCTAGGGGGTGCAGTGGTTAGAATGCCAGGCTTGTAATGAAGAACACCTGAGTTCAAACCCAGATTCAGTCATTTACTTACTGTGTTTCTGGACAAGGCATTTAACTCTGCCTCAGTTTCCTCATTGATAAAATGAGCTGGAGAAGGAAATGGGAAACCACTCCAGTATCTCTGTCAAAAAACTACCAAACAATTTCATGAAGGGTCAGGCATGATATTATATTATGATAAAAGATATAGATATAGATATTATGATATAGAATGCACTTAATTTGTATTCATTAGTAATCAACTCTTAAGTGGTCTAATGATATGTTTTACTAAAAATTTCATTTAGTTTAAAACATGTCTAATTTTCTTAGTTTTTAAGTAAACAAGATTTCTTGTGAAAATAATAAGAAATATCCTAGTGAAAAACTAGCAGTAATTCTATTTTCAAGTGGGTAATTTAAATTATTTTGTATCATATGAGAGAAACATGCAAAAATGTCAAAATGTGTGAGTATGCATTTTGAAAGTATATCAATTTGAAAAATACTATACTATCTTTTATTTTTATTTATATAAGTATGTTCTTTTAAAATTTATATCTTCTTTAGAATTCCTACTCCATATTTCATTTGTGTACCAGCCAGAGTATCCTTTTTTGGTTATATCAAGGCCAATCGTATGTAAAGGTTTTTGTAGTTTGTTACAACCATCATCCCTCCCTATAGTTCTTTCCTCTCCTGTCCCTATCTCATCATCTGCCTGCTCCTTTCCCCTCTTCTTCTATTGTTTCTACTCTTTTCCTCTCTTCTCCTTTCCTCTTCCTTCCATTTCTCTCTCCCCCCATTTTTCAACCCTGCTTAAGGGCAAAGTAACTCTCTGAAGCCACAGTTTTACTATGTGATAAGAACATCATAACAATGCTTCTGTTTGATCAGCTAAAGCTCTATCACTCAGAGATCTCCTTAGGGCAAAGATTAGGCATTGTGATAGGTTGTGGATAGTCTCAGTAGTCTTAATAATTAAACTGTAATAGCATCACAAAAGCAAAAGTAGAGTACTTGTGGAAGACTGAGATGGATTTGGAAAGATGCAGGGTTGCAGGGTCAAGAAAATATTTTAAAAGAACAAAAAGTGAGATAAATCAAAAGGGTTTTTTCCTCATAGCAGAACAGCATAGCACCAAAAGCCATTGGTTTCAGAAACTTTGAGAAAAAACAGGAATAGTCATAAGTACAAAGTAGGAAATGTGGGAAGAGATACGACTAACTCCTATCTTAACTGTCCTGTTAGTAATCAAATTCTCCAAAAGTTACCCTATAATTAAATGCACAGGTTCTCCAATGAATTTGTGATTGCATTTTTGTGCACATACAATAAAAACTTATTCACATTTTCTAAATCAATTATTTTCTTGTTTATATTTTATCAGAGATCCCCTTCAGACTATCTACCTAAAATACAGTAGGTAATTCTCTACATCTTTCCATGTTTCAACAGTATCAGTTAAATATTGTCTACCCATCCAACCTCCTTTGTTCTTTCTAAATGGTTGACTTATCTTTATTTCCAGGTATTTTCATAGATTTACTCAATTATATCATACCTAAGGTCAGTTATAGCATGCAGGACATCTTTCATAATATATCAAATCCTACCAAATCCTACCTACCTAATCCTACCTAATCAAATCCTTAAATACTTTAGTATTCCAAAATTCAAGTCTATACGGTATCACCAAAAGAACATTTGTCTTCGATATATTGATTTTGAGATGAATAAGTAGCCGATGTTATGTAAATCACCTGTATTGGGGAAAATACAATCTATCTCTCATCTGTAGCTCAAAGAGAGTTCTCTAAAAAAAAGAAGGAAATATATCAAATTCTTTTTCATCTGAGATATGATAAAAATTGGAATTCTACATTTTTGCTTTAAAGTTTCATCAAAATTGGTAATTATTCGAAATATTCTCTTATCTCATTCTATCTGTCACCAAGTAAAAGCTATCCAAAACTAAAAGACATACATTACAAAAGGCTATTTTGGGTAACTACAGGAATCATTTTTCCAGAAAGCATGTAACTGTAACAGATGTCTCATCCAAACCTTTTCTCCGACCTCAGAACTGATTTGCTTACTAGGTCAGGCAACAATTTGCAGATATGTCACTTACCTGGGGACCCTTTGCAATATTATAGCACCATTTTTTGTAAATGCTTGTGAATAGTTATGGAAGTTAGTCTTACAGTTTTATTATGGGACTTGTTATTCAGAACTGAGTTTAAAAAGAAGCAAACTTTGAGGCTGAGAGACCCATGTTAGCATCTTTTTTTTTCTTTGAGGACAAGAAAAATTAATTTGGAAAGAACAATTGCAACAGATGATATATATTCATTAGTTAAAAGCTATTTATAATCACAATTTAGCTATATTTAAAATGTGAGT
This sequence comes from Monodelphis domestica, assembly GCF_027887165.1. Taxonomy (NCBI): domain Eukaryota; kingdom Metazoa; phylum Chordata; class Mammalia; order Didelphimorphia; family Didelphidae; genus Monodelphis; species Monodelphis domestica. The sequence goes on from NC_077228.1 coordinate 474,851,586, forward strand.
GATCCAAGGGCATCAGAAGATTTTTTTGTCCAGATTAAATAGGCTTCTATAAAATAAATTTAGGATATTAGAGAAAAAGGGGACACATTGAAATTGGACATTAATAAAAAAAAGACCTGAGAATAAGTGTATAACATCATCTAGAAAGAGAGCACCACTTCATTGGAAGAGTGGTTCTTTAAGGAAGGTATCCTTTGACAAGAAAATGGAATTTGATCTCATACAATACTGCAGAATGGATTTTGTTGGAAACAAGGATGACCCAGTATGGAAATGAGCTCAGGGAAGGAAAAGTGCCAAAGGGACTTCCAGTCTAGTACTCTGCTTCAGGGACTGGGACTTTATTAAACATTAACAAAAATTATCTTTCTGTAATTAGTTTGAAAAATTCAGAAAACTTTCTGCTTTCTCTCTTGCCAAAGAAAGTTAGTTACTAGTAGCAAAGCAACTTCATGTCATCTGGGGCAAAGCCTAAATGAAAAGAATCTCTTCATTACTTGATTAGAAGCAAAATAATGCCTATATAAGTTCAAATAATCATGGCCAAGAGAAATCACCAATGTTATTTAAAAAGGAAATGAGACAAAGGTTATCTTTTACTGGAGGTCCTATCTTACACCATTGTCATCCTCATATAATGGACCTTCCATTCAGCACAGGTCACTTTAAAACAATTTATCCTACTTTTATTACATCCCTAAGGTTCAAGACCCTGGGCCAGGTACTGGCCTAGATAAAATGGAGCTAGTGAAAAAGATGAATCATTTAACTCAAAGACATCTGCACACTATATCCCCTCACACATGTTATCCTCTAACCAAATGGGCTCTGGACCTTAGTGGTAAATAGCTATATGACTTGTTTCTCCCCATACACAACATCCATTCTCTCTGCAAGTTATTCCTCTGCTTGGAATTAGGTATCTTCCTTCTTCAGTACTTTAGAACAACCCCTACACATTTTCATGGCTCCTTCCCACAACCCATTTCTCAACCCTCTTTTTTTTTAATATTTAATATATAGATATTAGTCCTAGTAGAAAGTAAAAGTCTCTTCTTTGGGATTTTTTGTTGTATGTGCGTTTGGGTGAAGAGGCATGATAATATTTTTCTTTTATTTTTAATTATACTTTTCAGATGACATGTAAATATAATTTTTAAGAATCATTTTTGGGGAGGGGCAGAGTCAAGATGGTGAGTTGGAAGTAGCAAAAGTTGATTCCTCTGTGAAAACCCTTCCACGTCAATCTAAAACAAAGCCTTTCAAATGGGACAGAAAACCAGATCGAACAACAGGACAGAGCCAGGGACCTTCTGCTCAATTCAACTTAAAATTAAAAAAAAATCTCAGAGAAGGTTGAATTCTCTGGTTTAAGAAAAAGAAAGAAGGAAGGTCCCAGGACCCTTCCTTCACCTACTGTGCTGAGACTGGTGGTCTGTGGGATCTCCTGGTGAGGCTCCGACCAGGACTGAGTACATTGCTATCACAGGCATGTGCAGCTCAGGCTTCTGACCACAACTGCAAGGAGGCAGATGGAGGAAAGAAGCAGAGAAGAGGCCAGGCTGTTCCCAGCCTTCAGCCACCACAGGACAGATTCAACTCTGCAGATCAGGTCAACTGGCTTAATTCAATTTATCAATAGTGTAGAGAAGAAGCCTCCAGAGGGCAGAGAAGCCCAAACTCACAGAGCTGGCAAACAACAGTAAAGAGCAAGTGTAGGAATTAAAAAGAAAGCCAAACTCAACAACAAGACAGAGCCACAGGGATCTCCTATTCATCCAACATGAAAGGTATGCAGATAAAGTTGAATTCTGGGGTATAAGGGAAAGCTCCAACACCCCTCCCTCACCTACTGCACTGAGACCCACAGAAGTACTCCAGCTGACTGGGATCCCAGGGGGCATGCTGCAACTGCAGGAAAGCATGGCATATAATAGTCCAGAAAGCAAAGCAGCTGGATCTACAAACAAGTATCAACTACCCAGCAAAACTGACTATATTCTTGCAGGGGAAATTATGATGATTTAATAAAATAGAAGATGTCCAAGCATTCCTAAAGAAAAGACCAGACTTAAACAGAAAATTTTATGTGCTCCAAAGTGATAATAAGGAAAAATATGTTTACAAAATATTCATAGCTGCGCTCTTTATGGTGGCAAAAAAATGGAAAATGAGGAGATGCCCTTCGATTGAGGAGTGGCTGAAACAAATTGTGGTATCTGTTGGTGATGGAATACTATTGTGCTAAAAGGAATAATGAACTGGAGGAATTCCATGGGAACTAGACCAACCTCTAGGAATTGATGCAGAGTAAAAGGAGCAGAACCAGCGGAACATTGTACACAGAGACTGATACCTTATGGCATAATCGAAAGTAATAGATTTTTCTACTAGCAGCAATGCAGTGACCCAGGACAATTCAGAAAAAAAACTTATGAGAAAAAACACTATCCACATCCTGAGAAAGAACTGTGGGAGCAGAAACACAGAAGAAAAATATATGATTGATCACATGGTTTCATGAAGATATGATTGGGGTTTTGGTGTGAAAAGATCACTATTGCAAATATGAATAACATGATTTTGAACAATGATACATGTAATACCCAGGGAAATTGTTTGTCAGCTTTGGGAGGGGGAATAAAAAGGTAAGGGAAAGAACATAAATCATGTGACCATGAGAAAATATTCTAAATAAATTTATTAATTTTTAAATAACCATCATTTTGTGATCCATGTGCTCTCCCTCCCTCCTTCTCTCCTTATGATGGGAGGCAATATGATATAGGTTATACAAGTATTACCATGCAACACACATTTCTGTGTCCATTATGTTGGGAAAGAAGACATGTTGCTCATACAAGAAAAAAAAATCTCCTGAAGGAAATAGTGTAAAAAAGGTTACATATCAATAAGCATACATATTCCATGAGATAATTCTATATTATTTAATTTCAGTTAACTTACTTCTAAAAAAAATTTCACTTTTGTTTCTAAGCCTTCGATGTACTTTCTTGACTGCTTAAAGTCTTAGTAATCTTGACCCTTCCTTCCTTCCTTCCTTCCTTCCTTCCTTCCTTCCTTCCTTCCTTCATTCTTTTTTGTTCTTTCTTTTTTTCATTTTTCTCTTTCTGTTTGTATATGTGGGGAGTCAGGTAGGGGTGCTTTCTGATTCCAAACTAATACTAAAAAATCACTAAAGAAAAAACTAGTATAGAATAAAAGCAAATTTTTCCTCCCTGATCTCCTTCCTTCACACATATATGCATATGAGTAAATATATACATGCATATATACAGATATGTATACATTTGTACATATTCATTCATCTGTTATACATATATGCACACAAAAGTATATATACATGTATGCATATATATACATTTATATATATATATATATATATATATATATATATATATATAAAATCATAGCTACACTGACTCTAAAGCAGGCTGTTAACATTTTGACATCTCATTACCAAGTGATGAAATAAAACAATAGATGTTAAAGCAAGCATTTCATAGGTTGGTTTGTATGATATCAACAGTGTCGATTCTTTGCAAACTGTAACATCAGTATGTTTTAGCCAATTTCTTCTTTTAAGAGTTATTGTGACTAGAAAAATGTAATCTGCAGTCACTGTACAGATGAACCATCATTCATTTGTGCCAACAAGGTGATGCAGTGGATAGAGTGCTGGGCCTGGAGTCAGAAAGACTTGCCTTACCAAGTTAAAATACAGCCTCAGACACTTACTACCTACGTAACCCTGGCAAGTCACTTAACCTTATTTGTCTCAGTTTTGTCATATGTAAAAAGAGCTGGAGGAAGAAATGACAAACTTCACAAATATCTCTGCCAAGAAAACACCAAATGAGGTCACAAAGAGTTGAACACAAATAAAAAACAACTGAACAACAAGAACAAAATGCTGGTCATTGGGCAATTCATCACCAGACTCATGGTCAAAACCTTTTCAACTTCATAGAATCTGTCAGAAATGTGATTTCACTGTCATGGTTTTTCATACCTGAAGATCATATTAAAGTTATGATAAAGCATCAGGAAAAATAATTATGATAACACAGAGTTAGAAAAACTCTTAATTTTATTCCAAAACGCTTTATATGTGTGTGTGTATGTGTGTGTGTGTGTGTGTGTGTGTGTGTAAATATATAATTTCATTTTGCCCTTATAACAACCTGGGAAAAGAGATACTATTCTAATTTCCAATTTGTATATGAGGGAAGAATTGAAAACAAGGTGTTTCTGACTCCAAGTTGAATGCTCTATTCATGCATTATACTTAAGAAAAACTCAATCTCCCCTGCCAGTACCTTCTGATAAATCACATGACACATAACTGCTATTAAGTTTATTTCAGGACTTTGTACATGAGAAAAATATATGTGGCACATAGTAGTCATAAACCTGGTTAAAACTATAATACAAAGGGAATATTATTTTTAAATAAATATTAACATTCCCCAAAATACTGACTGTTAATTATGACTCCTTTAACTAGGGTAAATGTTCTTTAAAATAATAGAATTTCCAGAAAATAATGGAAAATAATAAAGCATCTGTCAAATATGTAAAAAAAGATTGAGTAATGGAGTTTTTTAAAAAATGAAGATTCTTCAATCAAATTAATCATTGAATTATATAGTAAAATCAATCACTCCCAAGAGGTAACCATGAGCTTTCTTGCTAAAAGGATATATTGAATCACTCTAGTTACTAATGAATTGGACTGTTTCCAAGATGATGGAGACAGAGACAGGGGGTTGAACTCTTGTCAGAACAACTACCATTTTTTTTTGTGTGTGTCTGATAAAAGCAACTTGGTCCTTCTCTCCCCCTCCCTTTTCCCTTATACACTATCTTCCTTGTAATTTCATATTTGGGTAAAGAGGGGGAATTTGGAAGAAAGACTTACAAAAGAAACAAATGTGGCTGGTGCTTGATCACGAATACTAATAAAGTATTCCTGAACCATTAATTAATAGCCACCTGATGGTACCATTCTGTTTCCTTCTGAGTATCTTTGAATATTTATCCATTCAAGTTCTGTTTTTTCTGGTTTTGAAAAATTTCAATTTTCAAGAGGAAGAAAGATTTCTTTACTATCATACTTATTGGATAAATGAGAACATTTTCACTGGCAGACTGATCAGTAGCTAAATGACTTAATCCATGTTATTGGGATAAAGATATGGAAGGAAGAAAAGAAATAGAAACTCGCCAACCCATATATTGCAGTGAATTGACTTCATTGTGTAGGTCCGAGTTGAATGGATAGTATTTATTGAACCATCCTGCAAAGTGTTTTTGTATGAAACAGAGACAGTCTAAAATTTACCTTCACTTCTTCATTTTGATGAACTTTTCATGGGTCCCTGTGAGTGTTTTTCATTCATTTTCAAGGATGATTGAAATAAATCTTGTTTTTTGACTTGAATCCTGTCTTGTACAAGTGATATTCAATGAAGTTGAAACTATACTTGCCTATTTTGGGGGAAAAAAAAACAAACAAACAAGAAATAAGTCAATGGTGAACACACTTTTGGAATTTCTCCCTGAATAAAACTTTATAGAAGGGAGTTAACAAAAGAGACAAACTTAATCTTTGGTGGGCCTATGGATCATATCTGGTCTATATGAGCATGATACCATCATGGTGGTGATGGTGAGGATACTGGGTCATGGATCACAAAATTATATAAATATATACATGTTTCTTATAAGTACATACATATATACATGTATATGTATCACACAATATACGATGTAGAGAGAAATATAGAGGAGGACTACTTACATATATATGAACATATGTATATATTTATATTATAAGTATTATTTTTCTGTTAATATTATTCATGTTATGATAGACTGTCAGATTTAGAAAATAGCAGAAAAATCATCTAGTTCAACTTTTAACTAAAAAATATTAAGAATAAATCTTAGATTTATGCAGGGAATAATTTATAGCTACATTTAAAAAATTTAGCTGATTTAGACAATTTTGTTGTTTATGGGAAGAACATTAGTAATTTCAACCTTTTTTAAAAAAATGACTTAAGGTTATAGGAAAGGGACTAGTAATAATGCTCTTCCAGGATATTCTAGCCTACACTGCCCATGTATATATATATTTTTTTAATTCAAGATTTAAAAAAAAATTGAGAGTAATTTCAGGAAAAGTTAACTCCCTAAATCAAGAAAGTAGAATATTTGAAGAAGGTACCATAAAGATGCCAACAGAAATGACACACTACATCAAAAGGTCTAGAATGAACTTTGGGATGTAGTGAATTGAACTGAATGGGGTTTAATGCATTTATTTTGAATGCAAACTCTTATGGCAAAGGGATTACCCCCAATTGGCTTTTTTGTCAATGAGCCTATGAACCATTGGTTTTGCTCTTTCTGTTTTATTTCCCTCATATCCCCAAATTATTGTAATTTCCCCTTATAATGTGCAATATTATATGCACCTCTTATAAGAGATCTTAAGAGATAAAAACTGTTTATATGAAATGACTCATTGGGGAGACTAGGCAGGTAAATATGGGAGATTTCAACATGCTTATCTCCCAAAGAATCACAGGGAGATTATATAAAGGGAACCTCTTCCTCTCAGGATAGTGAACTTTCTGCTCATCTGAGCCAGCCCATTATTAACTGGGAACTAGGGGTTATGGGTCCAGGTCGGAGAGACTTTGATTGGTTCCTGAGATGTCGTAGACTAGAACAGAGGGAAAGGACATGGCATGGAGAAGGACTATAAAAAGAAGACTGAAGAGTAGGCTGGGATCTTTTCTCTGGAGATTTTGCCTGGCAACTTTTCTGCAATCCAGGTTTGGTGGCTTGGGCAGACCCATGTGGGCTGGTAAGATTAGGGTGATAGTCTAGGAAATATTTTTCTATTTCCTTCCCTCCTTATTTCTTTTTTATATATTAAAATTAAATTGTTAAAAGCTACTCTCATCCTTGTGACTTAAGGTTAATTATTTTATAAATGGCAACCACACCAATCTTTTCCTAATATTATACTTCCAAACCAATTTCTAAATATTGCATTTGCTACAACATTAATTTTTCCATATTACATATTCTTAGACATGAATGATTTTTGTTTGGTCATTTTCAGTCTTGTCCTATTCTCTGTGACCCCATTTGGTGTTTCATGGTAGAGATACTAGACTGGTTTGCCATTTCCTTCTCTAGCTCATTTTAGAGATGAAGAATTAAAGCAAAAAAGGTTAAGTGACTTGTCCATGGTCATGAAACAAATAATGAATGTATGTGACTGGATTTGAATTCATGAAAGTGAATCTTCCTGTTCCAAGGCCAGGACTCAATCCACTGGTCCACCTAGCTCCCCAAAATTGAAATAGAAGTCTACTAATTCTGTTGGATTTTCTTCAAAAGATGAATTGTTACTTGAACATTTCTCCCCTATTTTGTCTCTTGGGGTTCTTTCTAAATCCCTAGTATAAAATTATATATATATGTACATATATGTATATATGTATACATATGTATCTATAATATATAAATTTGTTACAATAAATTGTCTCATCATTAGATAAAAATCAATATTCTAGGCTCTGGATAACTTTTTTTGGAGATTAACATAACCAAACTTAACCAAAGTTATAAACATGTACCTTCTCCCTCCATCTTCTCTTAAGAAATCATCATAAGAATAGAGGCAGAAGAGATAAATATGCTTTCCTGGCTAAGGAGCTATGATATTTTCTTTTTAAAAAGTTTTTAGATTAAAAAATCTAAATCTAAACTTGAGTTCATTTTAATTAATCGTGGTAGATTGGAAGCTCTTCAACAAAGGTAATGTTTCATTTTGGGCACTTATTCTCATAAGCTAACACAATAATTTATATATAATAGATTCTAAAACATTCCAAATAGTACAATTGGAAAAAAAATAAAACATTCTATTTGGTGTTTATTTTTAATGAATATATAAATTCAAACCTAAGAAAAAATAAAGGCAAACTATAAGCACCTAGGATGTCTGTAGTATGAAATATGTTGTTTTCCCAGAGATAGTTTCGTATAAAATTTTTGGCATAATTTGCCATAAATTATCAGGAGGTATATTTGGGAATGTTCAAGGAAACATGCATGGTGTCTCTGAAATCACACTATATGGGGGGTTATCTAAGAGAAGTATTGTGTTATGTAAGAATTAACATCATAATATGTTTTTCATGATTACACATTATAAAAATAAAAATAGAATGAATTGATTGTGGATATAAATTGATTATATATTCTGCTTGCTGTACTTAGAAAGTATCTTCAGTTTATATAAGTGAAGTAAAGCTTTTAAGTGAACTTCTCTTCAGGGTCAGGTGCCAGGATGCTAAGGAGACACTTGTTATACTAAAATAAATTATTTATTGTGAATATAAAGATATAAAATGATTTCTAACTCTAAGGGATTCTAACTCCAACCAAATAAAACTCTGCTTCTAAAAGGAAGTGCTTCCTCCTGTTTCTACAGGCTACACTGCTCCTTCCTGATCTGACTAACCCAAAATTTCCCTATTCTTCAATAAACTAACACTATTATCCTTATAAGAAGTATATAATTCTTTTTTTTAAAACCCTTACCTTCTGTCTTGGAATCAATACTGTGTATTTGGTTTTAAGGAAGAAGAATGGTAAGGGCTAGGCAATGGGGGTTAAGTGACTTTCCCAGGGACACACAGCTGTGAAGTGTCTGAGGCCAGTTTTGAACCTAGGACCTCCCATCTCTAGACCTGGCTCTCAATCCACTGAGATACACAGATGCCCACAGAAGTGTATAATTGTTAACTTTATCTCCAAGATAAAAAAATAATGAAGGCTAGCTGGCTGAGCCTCAGCAAAAATCAAATTAAGACTTTGAGCCTTAGCAGGCTCAATTTAAATCAAAGACCAGGTCTTTCTCTGGTCTTCTCAGAGATAAAAACAATTTATTAAACAGCAATAGTCATTAATGTTTCCCAGGTTGGAAAAGGAAAATCACTTAGCTCCTTCAGGTTTTTTCCTCCTTTCCTTCTACTTCAGACAGTGAGGAGAGAGAGAAAAGAAGATGTCACCTCCTCCCAGCATTCCAAGAGAACAACTACTGCCACTCACAGAGACTAAATGCCATACACAGTGACATACTGCCACAGAAAAACTATTACACTGTCATCATGTGAAACTGACACTGTCTCATATCTGTTTCAAACTTCAATTCTTTCTCAAGTCCAGATTCTCTACTTCTTATCTCAAAACAAGACTTAATTTCTAATATCATCCTCATAACATATATAATATATATGAAATTACTTGCCTTCTCAAGGAGGAGGAGTAGAAAGAGAGACAGAAAATTTGAAATCCAAAATCTATTTTTAAAAATGTTAAAAAATGGTTTATACATGAAATTTAGAAAAAAAATAAAATGAAGGCATTCTTAAAAAAAAGTTAGCATCATGTAGGAAGGCAGGAGATTTGCATTTGTCTTTACAATCACTGGCCAAAAAAAAAAGTGATCTTGGAATAGTTATTTAGCCTCAACGGGTTTCAATTTCCCCTGTAAATAAGGGATATGAAACAGGATATATTCCAGGTAACCTTCCTAATCTAGATTTCCTTGAACCCAATCTTAGTAGTAATGCCAGTTCTACTCCTGCCTAAATAAGATATGGAAATAAAACTAAGTTATTTTAGTATTCTTTTATTTAGAAAATCACTTAGTTAATGATTATAATCATAGTACATCAATGAATAAGATTTAATTCAGTTCTATTAAAGACCAATTCCTCATCACAATGAGATATTCTGGATTGAGCAAAAAGATGTACAGCATATTTTGGGTAATGGTTTACTTATCTTTTCTTCCAGATGTGGATTTAAAAATTATATGGTTTATGAAAAGCATAGTCACAGAAACAAGCACACACTGAGATGAACACAGTCCCTGTTCCACAAATTATTCAATATCAAATAAACAAATCTCTGTGGAGAGGGAAAGAGGCTGAGTGCCAGTCATAAGTACTTTTCATTCACTCACAAAGGTCACCACTATTTGAGTCTCTGACTAATTTATTTTTCTGAATTCATATTTTTCTTGTTTGATACCATACTTTCCTCCAGTGCTAATTGCTAGTACCTATGTTTGGCTCTATGGGAATTTTTTTTTCTAAAACACAGGCAGAAATGCTCCTGTCAATCATACTTAAATGGATAAATTAAACCTGATTTCTAGAAGGTGATAGACTGAAAAAAATAAAACACATTTTTTTAACATTCCTAAAGGTGACCAAGAAGAGGATATTGACAGGTACTTTTATTGTAAAGATTCATTTGACCCATTCCATTTCTTTCAGAAATATCTGCTGTGATGGATATTATTCAAAGTGAGTAATAATAGTAACTATTGGATCTTTATATTCCAAGGTACATTTTTCATTTCCAAGAAAAGTCAAATCTATAAGAGGAAAGCCTTGTCCAAATCTAATTCTTACTAAGACATCAGCAGATCATGCCAACCAAAAGTAGAATCAACACATTTGTATCTATTGCATTCCATAAACATTTTGAAGTATCTGCCCTGTCCTAGGTGCTTTCTAGATTCTGGGTTAATAAAGATAAATATTAAATAGTACTTATTGTTTAAGAACTTATAATTTAATGTGTGTGACCATGTATATAGTTAAATTAAAAGTGCATATATATATGTATATATAAAAGGTAATTTTCAAGAGTAACTAACAACTAGATAATAATATACCTTTTTTTTTAACCCTAACTTTCCATCTTGGAATCAATACTATGTTTGATTCCAAGGCAAAAGAGCAGTAAGGGCTAGGCAATGGGAGTTAAGTGCCTTGCCCAAAGTCATACAGTGAGGCAGTGTGAGGCCAGATTTCAACTTAGGACTTCCCATCTCTAGGTTTGGCTCTCAATTCACTGAGCCACTCAGCTGCCCCTGATAATAGTATATCTTAAAAGGAACATGGAATAGGTCACATTTAAACTGAACTTTGAAGGACTCCAGGAAATTTTAGAGATGAGATGATAGAAGGCATGTCAATTTTGAGGAAAGCTTATTCAAAGGCACAAAGGTAGATGGACCTTCTTCCTTGATGTGTTTAACTAGTTTGAATGGAATTCAGAAGGAGAACTAGAATAATGTACGATGATCATTCACTAAGCTACTGAAGTGATTTTTCAGTATCCCAGGTCTACTCATGTCAATCCCTTCCTGAATGAACTCTAGTAACTCCCTATTACCTTCAGGTTCAAACATAAACTCTTGTGTTTAGGACTTAGAGTTCATAATCTTGTATTTTCCTCTTTCAAAACTTCTTTACACTTGATTCTCCTCCATTCACTAAACATTACAGTAATAATTCTCTGTGCATACATTAGCTGTTTCATCTCTGTCTCATATTCTTTTACTTATTGCAAGCCAATTCAGAACTAGTCCAAGAAGTTTTTTTCCTAGTGTTCTCAGTTCCTAGTATCTTCTCATTTCATATTGTCTTCCATCTACTCATAATGAAATATATATATATATACATATATATACATATATATTGTTTCTAAGTATTTGCATGCTGTCTCCTCCATCAGAATATGAGCTCTGATAAAAAGTAGGTGCTTAATAAATGTTTATTTATTTATTTTTCCTATTTTCATTCTTTTGAATGTGTATCACAAACTATATCTCCCATAATTCCCTTTACCTTTCCTAATGTTCATCATTGGTTAATTTCATATTCAGTTTCCATTTCCTCCATACTGGCTCTCTCCCCCAGAAGCTCTCTCTGACTTGGAACAGTGTGGAGGAAGGGAGTGGTTTTCTTTCTCTGGTATTACTTCCCCTTTTACCTAAGTTGATTTTAATAAATAGTATTAAAATAATACTTGAAGTATCAGATATTAATTTTAATCTTTATATCTGGCAACCTTAAGAAGGGATCTGAACTGAGAACTTTTTAAGGACTCCACTGCTTTGAGTTTTCAAACCCAGGCTGCTGCTGCCACCACCCCAGCTGGGGCTCACTCCACATTTTTAAGAGATGGTACTGGATTTCAGCCAAAGCTGCTTCCCACCCAACCATAGCTAGGTGGCCAGGCTCAGGGCTCACACTTCCTCCACCACAGTTCCTCCCTGCCCATGCTGTTTCAAACCTAGTCACACCCTGCTTGGCCAGGCCTGCAGCTGCCACACCCCTGTGCTTTCTGCCACTTCTGCTGACCTCTGCTCCTGTTCCAGCTGGTGAGTATAAGCTCCCTCCTTCAGTCCCAGCCAGAGTGGAAGGAAAACTCCTTTCCCCAAGAGACAGCTGGTTGCCTCCTAGTCTCTGCCAGGCTCTTTGCTTTGGCTGGGTGGTCCATGGGAAAGGGGGTCCTGGCTCCCTTTTACCCACCCCAGTCTACTACCTTCCAGCCCTCTTCATGCCCTGCTTTACTTCCATCTTTCCTCTGAAGCCCTTCTGCATTTGAAAAACAAACAAAACAAAACAAAAAATTACCTCAGTCTCTGTTCAGTTGTAAAGTCATATCCTCCTTTTTGTTTTCTGGCTGTCCCTAGCAACACTCCTTAATTCAAACCCCACCTCTAACCATGCCCCTAACACCTCCAAGTTTTAGTGATGCCTCTTGGCCACTAAAGGTCAATGTTGAGCACTGCTTTTTTTCTATTTTTTTCTCTCTTTTCTTTTTATTTTTTTCCTGCTTAGCTACCATGGTTGTTTGCTGCCATTAGAGGGCAGCAACAAATAAATAATTAAATAACACCCCCTTTTTTTAGGAATAAAAATTCAATAAAATCATAAAAAAATAAAATAAGCTAAATACCTTCACCTTACTCTACGCCCACCCCTTATGATAATAATTTTTAAAATAAATTAAAAGTATACATTTTTATCAAAATGCTAAGCAGCATAAATGTTACTTTGCATGAAAGTCCTCTGCTTTTTGCCCAAATAGAGACATTTAAGATTCTCAATTATCTCCTTCTCCTTATATTCCTAGGACATTTTATTTTTCTGATCTTCAATATTAAGACAAAAATGCTTTCATATGAGAAATTAAAGCAAAAATGCAGGCCAACATGCAAATTCAATCAGAAATTTTCAAACACTACTTACATGATCTAATGAAAATTGCCAATCCCATCCAAAACAAATATGAACTTTGTGAGCCTGTTCCTGGACCATTAAGAGAGGAAAATCCAATTTCTCCAAAAACAGAGATGAGACACCATTCTCCTATATATCAAGTACAGAACTTCCTCTCTCCTACTCTGCAACATCTCTCTCATGCTCTCAATTCCTGACTAATCTTACCTACCCTGATCCTTCTTCTATTCCCCCATCCACTCCTGTTCCTTCTCCCATCCAATAACCAGTCCCAGCCCCAAAGAAATCTTATCCTCCTACTGTACCTGTTCCTACCCATGTTGCCTTGGTATCCCCAGGGTAAACTTCTAAGGAACCACAGCCATTGAATGATTCCTATGAAAGCCATTTCCCTTTCAGGCAAGACACCCCTTTGGATAATTCAGATTTAATATTATTTACAGATAGTTCATTTATGAAGGTTGGTGTGCGTTATAGAGGAGCTACAGTAGTTACCGAATTTGATACTCTGTGGTCAGCATCCTTACCCTCAAATGTAAGTGCACAGGGTTCAGAACTCATAGATTTGAAACATGCCTCTATCATTTCACAGGACAAAAGAGTCACAATTTACACAGATTCCCTCTATACCTTTGGCATATGTCATGTTGTTGGCATGCTATGGTTTCAGAGGGGATTCTTAACATCAGCTGAAAAATGTATTGCCAATGCAAACCTTGTTAATGAACTTCTTTCTGCCATCCAGTTCCCTGAAGCTATAGCTGTCTTATACTGCTCTGCACATATAGGTGGCACTGACCCTGTGTCCAGCGGAAATAACCAAGTAGATATACCAACAAAACTAGCAGCCTTAGAAGGCCTTGAATTAATTATGCCACTAACAAATACTGATGATTTGAATCTATCCCTTTTTTATAATGACAAGGAAGTGGAAAAATGGAAGCAAAAATTTAAAGCAAAATATATAAATGGAGTATGGGTATCATCAGATGGCAAACCCTTGATCCCTAGAGCTTTCTATAACCAGATTTGTCAATCCATTCATAAAGATGGTCATTTTGGCACCCAAGCATTGTAGACTCTATTAAAAGAGTATTGATAGCACCTGGAATAAAAAAAAAAATTACCTCCAAAATACGTATAGTTTGTCCTAACTGCTAGGCTACATTTATATCAAAATATGTATATATTAATATGTGGGGAAAATGTAATGTGTAATTCTCAAAAATTGTATGCATCATTAGAGTAGTAAGAATAATCACGCATAGGGAAAGTTTCAGGCATCAAGACAATATGGAGAAAGGGGGGGATAGAAAGAAAAAGGGAGGGGGGAATTATTGATATTACTTAGATATACTCCAAGAAATAGAAAAAAAAGACCAACTAAAGAGAATAATCTTTCTCACACAAAGATACACATGGGAAGTGGAGGGGAAGAATTCTCATATAAGAAGAAGAGGAAGAGAGTTCTTACTTAAACCTTACTCTCAGTGAAATCAACTCTGAGAGGGAAGAGGATCTAGATCCATTGGGATCTTGAATTCTATCTTATCCAACAGGGTAAGGGAAAACCAAGGGGGGTAGGGGAGGAGGGAACAAAAAAAAGGAGGGAGGGAGAGGGGGGAGGGGAAGGCTACATAAAAGGAGGGGCTAGAAAGAGAAACTTATCAAGGGAAGAGATTAGGGGGACTGAATGAAATTAAATAACTGGCTTAAGAGGTTATAGCTAAAGAAGAAAGGTCAGTATTAGGGGAGGATATCAAAATTCCAGGGAATCCACAAGTGACAATCATAACTTTGAACTTAAATGGGATGAACTCATCCATAAAATGTAGATTAATAGCAGAATAATTTGAATCCAAAACCCTACAATATGTTATCCTCAAGAAACACACATGAGGCCGGTAGAATCACAAAGTCAGAATTAAAGGATGGAGTAAGACCTTCTGGGCCTCAAGTGATAGAAAGAAGGCAGGAGTTGCAATCATAATATCTGACAAAGCCAAAGTAAAAATAGACCTAATTAAAAGGGATAGGGAAGGTAAATATATTTTCTTAAAAGGCACTTTAGATAATGAGGAAATATCACTAACCAACATGTATGCACCAAATAATATAGCACCCAAATTTCTAATGGGGAAACTAGGAGAATTGAAGGAAGAAATAGAGAGTAAAACCATATTAGTGGGAGATCTGAACTAACCACTATCAAATTTAAATAAATCAAATCAAAAAATAAATAAGAAAGAGGTAAAAGAGGTGAATGAAATCTTAGAAAAAATAGAGTTAATAGACATATGGAGAAAAATAAATAAGGGCAAAAAGGAATACACCTTCTTCTCAGCACCACATGGCACATTCACAAAGATTGACCATATCCTAGGTCACAGAAACAGAGCATATAAATGCAGAAAAGCAGAAATAATAGATTCATCCTTTTCAAATCATAAAGCAATAAAAATAATTATCAGTAAGGGTACATGGAGAGCCAAATCAAAAAAATTAATTGGAAATTAAATAATATGATACTCCAAAATCAATTAGTTACAGAACAAATCATAGAAACAATTAATAATTTCATCAAGGAAAATGACAATGGTGAGACATCCTTTCAAACCTTATGGGATGCAGCCAAAGCAATACTCAGAGGAAAATTCATATCCCTGAGTGCATATATTAACAAACTAGGGAGAGCAGAGATCAATGAATTGGAAATACAAATAAAAAAAAATTGAATGTGAACAAATTAAAAACCTCCATAAGAAAACCAAACTAGAGATTCTAAAAACTAAAGGAGAAATTAATAAAATTGAAAGTGATAGAACTATTGAACTAGACTGGTACTTTGAGAAAACAAACAAAATAGACAAAGTACTGGTCAATCTAATTAAAAAAAGGAAAGAAGAAAAGCAAATTAACAGCATCAAAGATGAAAAGGGGGAACAGACCTCCAATGAAGAGGAAATTAAAGCAATCATTAAAAATGAATTTGCCCAATTATGCAGCAATAAATATACAAATCTAAGCTATATGAATGAATATTTACAAAGATATAAATTACCTAGAGTAAGAGAAGAAGAAATAGAATTCTTAAATAATCCCATATCAGAAAAAGAAATCCAACAGGCCATCAAAGAACTCCCTAAGAAAAAATCCCCAGGCCCTGAGGGATTCACAAGTGAATTCTATCAAATATTCAAAGAACAGCTAATCCCAATACTATACAAACTATTTGACATAATAAGTAAAGAGGGTGTTCTACCAAATTTCTTTTAAGACACAAAAATGGTACTGATTCCCAAGCCATGAAGGTCAAAAACAGAGAAAGAAAATTAAATACCAATCTCCCTAATGAATATAGATGCAAAAATCTTAAATAGGATACTAGCAAAAAGACTCCAGCAAGTGATCAGAAGGGTCATTCACTATGATCAAGTAGGATTCATACTAGGAATGCAGGGCTAGTTCAATATTAGGAAAACCATCCACATAATTGATCGTATCAACAAACAAACCAACAAAAATCACATGATTATTTCAATAGATGCAGAAAAAGCCTTTGATAAAATACAACATCCATTCCTATAGAAAGATCTTTCCTAAAAATAATAAACAGTATATATCTAAAACCTTCAGCAAACATCATCTGCAATGGCGATTAACTAGATGCATTCCCAATAAGATCAGGAGTGAAATAAGGATGCCCATTATCACCTCTATTATTTAACATTGTACTAGAAACACTAGCAGTAGCAATTAGAGAAGAAAAAGAAATTGAAGGCATTAAAATAGGCAATGAAGAGACCAAGTTGTCATTCTTTGCAGATGATATGATGGTCTACTTAAAGAGTCCAAGAGAATCAGAAAAAAAGCTAACCGAAATAATCAACAACTTTAGTAAAGTTGCAGGATACAAAATAAACCCACATAAGTTATCAGTATTCCTATATATTTCCAACACATCTCAGCAGCAAGAATTAGAAAAAGAAATCCCATTCAAAATCACCTTAGACAAAATAAAATACCTAGGAATCTATCTCCCGAGTCAAACACAGGAACTATATGAACACCACTATAAAACACTCTCCACACAACTAAAACTAGCCTTAAGCAATTGGAAAAACATTAACTGCTCATGGATAGGATGAGCCAATATATTAAAAATGACCATCCTACCCAAATTTACTTATATTTTTAGTGCCATACCTATTGAACTTCCAAAAAATTTCTTTACTGATTTAGAAAAAATAAAACATAAGAAAGTTCATTTGGAAGAACAAAGGATCAAGGATATCCAGGGAAAAATGAAAAAAAAATACAAAGGAAGGGCCCTTGCAGTCCCAGATCTCAAACTATATTACAAAGCAGGAGTCATCAAAACAATTTGGTACTGGCTAAGAGACAGAAAGGAGGATCAATGGAATAGACTTGGGGCAAGTGACATCAGCAAGACAGTATATGATAAACCCAAAGATCCCAGCTTTTGGGACAAAAATCCACTATTCGATAAAAACTGCTGGGAAAATTGGAAGACAGTGTGAGAGATTATGTTTGGATCAACACCTCACACCCTACACCAAGATAAATTCAAAATGGGTGAATGACTTGAACATAAAGAAGGAAACTATAAGTAAATTAGGCAAACACAGAAGAGTATACATATCAGACCTTTGGGAAGGGAAAGACTTTAAAATCAAGCAAGACTTAGAAAGCATCACAAAGTGTAAAATAAATAATTTTGACTACATCAAATTTAAAAGTTTTTTTACAAACAAAACCAATGTAACTAAAATCAGAAGGGCAGCAACAAATTGGGAAACAATCTTCATAAAAACCTCTGACAAAGGTTTTATTACTCAAATTTACAAAGAGCTAAATCAATTGTACAAAAAATCAAGCCATTCTCCAATTGATAAATGGGCAAGGGACATGAACAGGCCTTTTTCAGCCAAAGAAATCAATACTATTAATAAGCACACAAAAAAGTGTTCTAAATCTCTTATGATAAGAGAGATGCAAATCAAAACAACTCTGAGGTATCACCTCACACCTAGCTGATTGGCTAACATGATTGCAGAGGAAAGTAGTGAATGCTGGAGGGGATGTGGCAAAGTAGGGACATTAATGCATTCTTGGTGGAGTTGTGAATTGATCCAACCATTCTGGAGGGTAATTTGGAACTATGCCCAAAGGGTGATAAAACACTGTCTGCCCTTTGATCCAGCTATAGCACTGCTGGGTTTGTACCCCAAAGAGATAATAAGAAAAACAGGCTTGTACAAGAATATTCATAGCTGCACTCTTTGTGGTGGCAAAAAAATTGGAAAATGAGGGGATGCCCATGGCTGAAAAAAACTGTGCTATATGTTGGTGATGGAATACTATTGTGCTAAAAGGAATAATGAACTGGAGGAATTCCATGGAGACTGGAACAACCTCCAGGAAGTGATGCAGAGTGAGAGGAGCAGAACCAGGAAAACATTGTACACAGAGACTGATATACTGTGGTACAATCAAACGTAATGGACTTCTCCATTAGGGTCAATGCAATGTTCCTGAACAATCTGCAGGGATCTAGGAGAAAAACACTATCCACAAGCAGAGGACAAACTGTGGAAGTAAAAAAAAAACACTGAGGAAAAGCAACTGCTTGACTACAGGGGTTGTGGGGACATGTCTGAGGAGAGACTCTAAATGAACACCCTAATGCAAATACCAACAACATGGAAATGTGTTCGAATCCAGAACACATGTGATACCCATTGGAAGTCAGTGGAACTATGATAATATCATACACAGGAACAGCAATAATGTATGATAATAAACTGTGAATAACTTTACTATTATCAGCAATGCAAAGATCCAAGACAACTCCAAGGCTCATGATAAAAAAAAAGTCATCAACCCCCAGAGAAAGAACTGATGAAATCTGAATACAAATTGATCCATATTATTTTTTACTTTGTTACCTACATAATTTTTTTCTTTTACAAATAATACTTGTCTCTCCTACAATTACAAGCATGGAAATATGTATTGAATAATAGCATATGTATTATCTATATCATGTTATCTGATCTCTAAGGGAGAGTGGAAGAGAGAGAGGAAGGGGGAAAATCATGGATCTCCAAATGTCAGGAAATGATAATTAAAATTATATGGCAAGTAAAAATTAAATTAAATTAATTAATAAAAGAAAACATCAACATCAATATCTAACTATTCATCTTTTCCTGGAGCAGGAAAGATTTTTGCTTGGTGGCCTAACCTAATAGCATACTATACAAAGCACTGAATAAGAGCCAAAAGGTCTAAACTCTAGGCTTGAATGTCACTGTGTCCTTTAGGGATAAAAAGAAAACCTTCTTTTTCCTGGACTCAGTTTCTTCATTTATATATGAGTGAAGGGTACCTGGACTCTGCATTAAGTTAATCAATTAAATCAAAGAAAAAACTAGGAATAAACAAGAAAACAAAGAAAAAAATTATTTGTTCAACTATTTGTCTTCAATATGCCTCCTTTCTTTAATAAGAAAAATCAGAACTATTAGTTTGTAGTAGTAGTAGTAGTAGTAATAATAATAATGATGATGATGATGATGATGATGATTATGATGATGAAGACTATAAACTCTGTGAGGGCATGGATTGCAAATTTACTTTTCTTTGAAAAAAGGTGATCTGAAATACATGTTAAAGACCACCAATATTCGTTTCCAAACCTACCCCAAAATCCTTATTATCAAATCTATATTATTGGATACAGTTGCCTGACTTTTGTAAATACATTGATATGCTGGAGAACATACAAAGGAGAAACAACTAAGATGATAAAGAACATTGAGTGAATATTATATGTGAATTTTCGATTTACTAAACCCTACTTAGTCTTTAGAATTTTAGCAACCAAGAATGTATACACCCCACTTAAGGATTAAGGTGGGGGGAGGAAGGTCTCTGACTCACATGTGCGAGCTAGTGACAAATCAGAAACAACCAACTGACCCCCTGTACCACCCAAAGCCAAGTTTAAGCCACCATTGGTACATGTGAGACACAGGAAGTGAAGTAAAGAACTACCTTTATATTTTTCATCACTTCTTGTGAGAGGGACTTGGCAGTGGTACTTGACTATGGAGGAGCTCCAGCTTGAGACCTCAGACTGCTTCCCTTAGACTGTCACATGGTGAGTGCAAGGCTTACTCCCCTTTCCTTGGCTTTCTGGAGGCATCAGCCTCCAAGGAGGGCCCTCATCTTGGAGGAGGCCTTGTGGCTGAAAGCCATGCTAGATTTAATCGTCTGCCCCTTCCTTCCCTCGCCCCCACTTGGCTGGGGCCTCTGAACTCCTTCCTGATATCTCTCTCTTTTTTCTCTCTTTCTTTCTTCCTTAATATCTTCACTCTTGTAAATAAACCACCATAAAATTCCATTCTGACTAGAGTATTTCATCAGGATTTACAATTTAAATCCCTAGCAACCAACTTAAAATATATTCAGTCCAAACATGACATTATATTACACCAAACATTATATGTATATATATATATATGTATTATATATATATATATATATATAAACACTATATGTATATATAACCACCCCTAACATTATATGATGATACATTGAAAGAAATTGAAAGTTTTATCTCTTCTTCAAGAGATTTGGGGGGTTGGCAGCTAGTTCAATATCTAAAGGACTGTCATATGTTATTTATCCTAAACAAGAAGGCAGAACTATGAGAACTATATGTTGTGAAGAGAAAAAGTTTAGGGTAATTATAAGGAAAAATAAATAACTAATGATTAGAAGTATCAAAGAGCAAAATGGGATTCTTTCAGTAGATAGTAGGTTTTCCCTTATATTTTAATTATTTAAGTAAAGAATTGGAAAGTGTTTGTTAGAAATGACATGAATAGATTTTTTTTTGGATATGGATTGAATTATATTTTCACTGAGGTCCTTTTCAACTCTTGAAATGCTATGTGAGATTTTGTGATTTTCAAAAGATAGTCACTGACAGTCAAACAAAATACTCTATTTCTCTTCCTTATAAGATGACCCATTCAATTTTGGAAGAATCCTGACCTTTTCAGGAGATTTCTTGTTGAATTCTTTTTTTACTAGTTCAATCCCTTTGAGATAATTTGTTTTGAAAGAAAGACTGGTTTTGAAAGGCAGGTTCTGAGAAATCAATACAAAAAGTTTAAGAGGGTCTTTTAAAAACAATGTTAGGTGACCTTAAGCTCAGAATATTATAAAATAATCATATACATAGTATATAATTATATATTATAAAATATATAAATACAATCTATGAAAAATATATATTTGATATGTAATATATTTATTATATTTTTTAAATATTTATAATAGAGGGGAATAGAGCCCAGATAGCAGAGAACATA
The DNA here is from genome assembly GCF_027887165.1 of Monodelphis domestica. Taxonomy (NCBI): domain Eukaryota; kingdom Metazoa; phylum Chordata; class Mammalia; order Didelphimorphia; family Didelphidae; genus Monodelphis; species Monodelphis domestica. The sequence goes on from NC_077228.1 coordinate 474,873,148, forward strand.
CACTAACTCACTTTATCTCCACCAAATTAGCTTCCAGTCCATTATGGTATAAGGCCTCAAAATTAATTCTGATGCATTATAATAAACCACAAAAAGACAAGAAAACAAGGTTTTTTTTTTAAATTAAAAAAAAGTAGTTAGAAGGCCAGCATGAAAGATCTATTGGCCTTGGGGTGGAAGTGGAGTGCAAAACAGGAAGACAGCATAGTCTTCACACCAACAACAGACCTTGAGGGCAACCCGAATCAGCAGCAAAGTTTCTGGACCTCTTAGCCACAGATAATAAGTGGATCAGACAACTGTCCAGAAAGAGATTATAGAGCTAGATTTTCTGGCTCTGGGTGAAAGACTCATCACCTTGTCCTTACACAGCACAAGTTCTGATCTTTGGCCTAGGACTCAGGATGAGAAGAATTATTTGCACACACCACACAGGTGCTTGTGGCCTCCAGGGATCAGGTGACCCTCATCACAGTTTCAGGCTGGGAAAGAGTAGTTGCTGTTATTCACAGATCAGAGGAGAGATTAGGAAAGGATTAAACATACTTCTTAGATTATACCACCTTGGAAGAAGTGTAACTTCAAGATCCCAGGGCTAACTATGAAGGCAGATACACAAAGAACCTGAACCTTAGAACAGTGCTTATTTTTTACCACAGAAACAAAGCCCAAGTTTAACAATTTTTAGGTTAAAAGGAAAGAAATTTTGGAACATGAGCAAACAACAAAAAAGAAACTTAACATAGAAAGTTGTTTTGGTGACAGGAAAGACCAAAATACAAACTCAGAAACCATACAGTCAATATTGCTGCATCCAAAGTCTCCAAGAAGAATATAATTGTTCTTAGGTCCAAAAAAGAATTAATGGAGAAGCTTGGAATGGATTTTAAACATCAATTGAGAAAGGTAAAAGAAAAATTTGGAAAAGAAATGAGTGAATCAGGAAAATCATGAAAAAGTGGTCAACAGTTTGGAAAAGGAAGCACAAAAATACTGGAGAAAATAATACCTTAAAGAACAGAATAGGCCAATTGGTAAAAGAGACAAAAGCGAATAACTTATTAAAAGTCAGAATTGGCCAAGATAAACAAAAAAGTCACAAAAGAGATTACCCCCTTAAATTTGGACATATTGGAAAAAAAGGTACAAAAATTCACCAAGGAAAAGAACTCTTTTAAAAATAGAATTAGCTAAATGGAAAAAGATATATAAAAGGGCAGTCACAAAAATAATGCCTTAAAAATAAGTATTGGGCAAGGAGAAGCTAATGACTCCATGAGACAATAAGAGACAATCAAATAAGATCAAAAGGAGAAAAAAAAGAAGAAAATGTGACTTCCGGTCAAGATGGCGGCTTAGAGAAAGCTAAAGTTCAGATCTCCAGAAAACCCTTCCCGATCGATCTCAAACTATAAGCTCCTAAGGCGCCGAAATACAAAAAGATCAACAGCATAGACCCTGGGAATCTTCCTCCTGGACCTGGACCTGGATCAAAAGGTACGGCCCCCCTCAAAAGCCAGAACCCGAGATCACTCGGACCTAAGGGGTAGGAGCACAGAGTCCAAGGCTCCGGGAAGCCGCAGCCCCGCCCGGCTCAGAGAGCAGGGTCGTTTGAAACAACAGCAACCCTCAGGGCCTTCTATCCGAGTCCCAGTGAAAGTCACTGCCCTCGGAGTTCCCCCCGCAGAGAGTAGGCTTGTCTGAAACAACAGCAACCCTCAGGGCGGGCAAGACAGCCTCACGGGCTGGATCCTGCTATCCAAGTCTCAGTGAAAGTCACTGCCCTCGGAGCTCCGGGAAGCCGCAGCCCATCTCCCCGCAGGCCGACGAAACAGCCTCATGGCCAGCTATTCTGAAGGCAACTTCCGGAAAGCAACCCGACCCAGAGAGCCGGGGGAGAGTGTGGCCTCCTGGTCCGACCCTTCCACTCCAGTTCCAGTGAGGCATACTCAATTTAACCCAGGGAAAGCTCATAGAACCGACAATCTGCCCAGGACTAAAGCCTCTGAACACCAGACAGAGATAAGAAAAGCTAATCCTCCACATTCAGAGATGGCAAACTCCACAGAAGCACAGAAGCCCCAAAATACCAAGAAAAATAAGAAGAAAGGGGCGACTTTGGACACATTCTATGGAGCCAAAATACAAAATAAAGAGGAGATAGAATATATACAAGAAAATGCTCCAAAATCTTCCAAAGGAAATGGAAACTCTCCACAAATCTATGAAGAATTTGAATCAGAAATGACCAAAAAGATGGAAGCCTTCTGGGAGGAAAATTGGCCAAAAACTGGAAAATGAGGGGATGCCCATCAATTGGGGAATGGCTGAGCAAATTGTGGTATATGTTGGTGATGGAATACTATTGTGCTAAAAGGAATAATAAAGTGGAGGAGTTCCATGGAGACTGGAACAACCTCCAGGAAGTGTTGAAGAGCGAGAGGAGCAGAACCAGGAGAACATTGTACACAGAGACTAATACACTGTGGTATAATCGAACGTAATGGACGTCTCCATTAATGGCGGTGTAATGTCCCTGAACAATTTGCAGGGATCCAGGAGAAAAAAAACACTATTCATAAGCAAAGGATAAACTATGGGAGTGGAAACACCGAGGAAAAGCAACTGCCAGAATACAGCAGTTGAGGGGACATGACAGAGGAGAGACTCTAAATGAACACTTTAATGCAAATATTATCAACAAAGCAATGGGTTCAAATCAAGAAAACATGTAATGCCCAGTGGATTTACGCGTCGGCTATGGGGGTGTTGGGGGGGGGGGAAGAAAATGATCTATGTCTTTAACGAATAATGCTTGGAAATGATCAAATAAAATATATTTAAAAAAAAAAAAGAAGAAGAAAATGTGAAATATCTCATTGGATAAATAACTGACCCAGAAAATAAATCCCAAAGAAATCATCTAAGCATTATTGTACTAATGGAAAGTCATTAAAAATAAAAGAGCTCAGTCATTACATTTTAAGAAATTATAAATTATCAAAGAAAATTGCCCTGATATTCTAGGAATACAGGGTAAAATTGAAATATAATTCATGAATAACATACTTTTTGTGGTAGCAAAGAATTGTAAAGTCAAAGGATACTCATCAATTGAGGAATAGCTGAGTAATTTGTAGTATATGATTGCAATGGAATACTGTTGAAGTATAAGAAATGAAGAGGAGTTGAGAAAAACCTGGAAGACCTCCATGAACTGAGTAAAGTAAGCAAAACAAGGAGAGTATTGTATACAGTGACATGATACTAATGTGAATAATTTAGCTATTCCCACTAATCCAATGATCCAAAACAATCCCATAGGATTCAGGATTAAAAATGTTATCTACTTCCAGACAAAGAATTGATGGAGTCTGAATCCATACCAAAGCAAACTTTGTTTACTTCCTTCTTAATTTGTTTTTATTTGACTTTCCTTCTAAAATGATAAAGATTAAAAATGGTTTGCAGCATTTCAAGCATGTAGCCTATGGAAGATTATTTACCATCTCATCTGTGGGTAGGGGTTGGGAGGAGATGGAAGAGAAGATTCAAGATTCAAAAGTCTTTTTAAAATATTGCAAAGTGTTTTTATATGTGATTGGGGTAAAACACAAAATAAAAAAATATATATATATATAAAATTGTGGACATCAAAAAATGTGGGACAAATGGGGAAATCATTATTAAGGGTGGTGAGAAGAAGTTTCTCATTTCATTTTTATTGATATTTTCTCTGACAAAGAGAATAATTTGTCAGGAAAAATGCTAGGTAAAATGTTTAATAGGGAATTGAAACAGAAGATAAATTATAAATTAGTAAAAGAACTTTTGCCCACTCTTAGAATTACACATTTCTAGCAGGATCTAATCTTAAATATCTATTAGTCAAATTTTCCCATTTTATAGATTAGAAAACTAAGGCCCAGTGTGATTAAGTCACTTAATCAAGCTCAGGAAGTAGTAGACTCAGGGGTCTTCTGACTCCAAATGCAAATTTTTTGTAGTATACCACAGTGATTTCAAGTCATCATGTCCAGATGAATGCTCAAATATGTTGTTAATGTGTTCATAGAATCATGGAAATTGGATTTAGATATGGAAGATATGGATTTAGATATGGAAGGTATCTTCAAGCTTTTTTAGTCTATTCCCTTCTTTTTTTCAGATGAAATAATGAGGACCTGAAACATGAAACAAGTTGAGAAAAATCACGCATTGAGGAAATGACAGAACCAGGAATTTCATTCAAGTCCTGTTGATTTGAAAGTCAGTACTCTTTCTACCATAACATTCTGTCCTCCTCTTGAGGATATCCCTGGAATTTGAACAGACCCCTTAGTATATCATTAAACTTTAAGCTTAACTTAGTTTCATAAGAGACTGACTATTACTATCTAAAACTCCTATGACAGAATATAAAGGGATTGAATTATTATAGGACTAGCAGCATCTAGCAACCTCATTATGGCTGCTGAGTTGAGATATATTATATTTAGTGAATTTGGGATTCCCAAGATTGTGGTGCTTCCTGTGGTTTTGTCAATGAGGTGTTTCATATTTCCTCAATTTTTTCATTCTTTTGATTTTGTTTTATAGATTCTTTCTGACTTGTGAAGTCATTTGCTTCTAGTAGTTGGATTCTAATTTTTAAAGACTGAATTTCATCCCTGGCTTTTTGATCATCCTTCTTCTTCTGGTCTGATTTTCTTTGTAGTTCACCTTTCTCCTTCTTTGCCTTATTTCCAAACTGGTTAATTTTGGCTTTCAAGACACTATTTTCTTGTTTCAGTTCATGTGCCTCTGTTTCCAGATTACTTATTTTGCTTTTTAAGTTCTTTACCCAGTTGTCTTCAGATTCTCTTAATTGTTTTTTGAACATTGGTTTTGAGTTCTTCCAAAGCCTGTGCCAATTCGCTGGAATTGCTGTGTTTTTGCTTGGTGTTCCTTGGTCCTCCTGTGAATTTCAAAACTATTCCACCCTAATCAGACCTTTCTTTAGAAGATCTGATTTAGCTATTTCATGAGCAATAACAATAGAGACACTTGGAATAACAGAATCAGGTCTTGGAAACCCACATTCTCCACCCTACTCAGTGTAACAAGATTAGTAAGGGCTGCATCAAACTCAAGATTTAATTATTTGAGAAAATGGCCTTCAACAGACATGTGCAAAAAAAGGACAGACCTCTGGGCTGTCCTAAGTCAAACTTTAGCCACTATTGGCACATGTGAGATACAGGAAGTGAGATAGAGAACAGCCTCAGGAGTTCTCGGGACTTCCTGTGAGGAGGGCTAGACGGCAGTTCGATCCTGGAGTTTGAGCATGGAGAAGCCCTGCAGACAGCTTTCCTTCAGACCAGTCATGTGAGTGATAAAGACTGACCCCTTTCTCTGCCTTGGCTTTTCAAGGCCTTAAGGCCCGCTTTGGCTCAGCCTGAGCCAGAGTGGTTCTGAGTTAAACTTCTTTCCTTCTTTCCTTCTCTCCCTCTTTCCTTCTCTCCCTCCCTCCCTCCCCCCCCCCCTCTCTCTCTCTCTCCCCCCTAATATTTTCTTCCTCCTGTTGTAATTAAAACACCTTATAAATTTGGCAGCTGACTTGGGTATTTTAGTATTGGGGATTTTCCTTGGTGACCATTTAAATTTAGATTTATTTTTCAGTCTCAAACATAATATTTGCCTTTTACACTCCTCTGTTCCATTTTCTCTTTGTTCATTACCTGATGTAAAGATTAAGATTAATATTCAATACTCTAAGTGTTCTTTTAATACTATTTATTAAAATTGACTTAGAGCAAAGAAGAATCTTAAAAAAAAAAACTCCAGCAAGTACCCAAAATGCTCCCTCCTTCCTGTTTGTAGGAGCCAGAGAGAGACCACATGGGAGGAAATAGAAACTCAAAACTCCATCCATGTAAGGAGACACAAAAACAGGAAAAAGAAAATGGAATTGTAGGAAATTTGGTCTCTAGGGTTCCAGATTCTAAATCAATACATTGGATAGAAGCTGTTGATTGTAACTTCTTTTTTCTTTCTCTGTTGTTTACTCATATTTTTTCTTCCCCCCCCCCCCCACACCCTGTAATTGGCTATAATCTTGCCCCTCTGATTATATGCTGGATCTATGGGTTTGGATTATTCTCTCCTGAAGGGGTTTTTTCACTGTTCTGCTAATTGAATAGGTTAAGCTGATGGTATTTGTGAGCCCTGAAGTCAGATCTTCCCCAGTTGGAAGCATAAGCTGAAGGTGTAGCTTAAGGTGTAGGTGAAGGGAGTTGTCCTTCCAGCCCTGTTTGCAAGGTATCCTCTAGTGGTTATATCCTTTACCCTGGGATCTGAGTCAGCTAGATTTTTAGGAATACTCTCAGCACAGTCAGTAGGGGAGAGGTATTGGAGATAGAGCTTCCCTGCCTTATGAAAGCTTCTTATCTGCCCTATTGATAACATTAAGACAAGGTGAAGTTGATCTGCAGAGCTGGATGTGCCCTGAGGCCACGACCTTGAAGGTGGGGCAAGATGGAGTGTTTTGGCAGCAACTAGGATGCCTTCTCTGCTCTTATTCTCCAACTGCCTCCCTGATGCAGGTGTCTAATGCCCTGATCCTGGCACAGCTGTGCCAGCAAAGAACTCCCTCCCAACTAGATCCCATGTAAGCCCAGAGATTCTAACCAGTGTGGAGATTTAGCACAGTAGGTGGGAGAGGGGTCCTGGGACCTTCCTTTTCCTTTCTCTTCAACCTGAGATTTCAAGAATTCAAGCTATTTTTTTTTGGTATACCTTTTAAGTTGAATCCTGCAGGAGGGTCCCCCAGCTCTGTCCTGTTGTTAGATTTGGTTTTCTGTACCCTCAAAGCATTTTGTCTTTCAATGATGTACAAGGGTTAGAGAGGTCTGGACTTTTGCTACATCTATGCTGCCATATTGACTCTGCCTCTCCTGTGGTGCTTCCTGAAACCAACTGGGAAATTATTTTTTACTTTCTTATAATAGAAATATATTCCAGTCAAAAGTGTCCACAATTATCTTTTTTCTTTTTCTTTTCTATTTCTATTTTTTATACACAAAGAAAATGTACATATATACAATATATTCCTCGTGGAATGGAATCATGTGAACACTAGAATTTTAACTAGAAAGAAGTGAGTTCAAATCCTACCTCAGACAATTACTACTTATATGATCCTTGACATAGAGAATTTAGTTTCTCTGAGGCTTTGTTCCCTCAAAAATGGATATAAAATCACAAAATAAAAAATAAATTTGATTACATCAAATTAAAAAGTTTTTGTACAAACAAAACCAATGCAGTCACAATTAGAAGGAAAACAACAAATTGGGAAATAATCTTCATAAAAAAAACCTCCGAAAAAGATCTAATTTATCAAATTTACAAAGAGCTAAATCAATTGTACAAGAAATAAAGCCATTCTCCAATTGATAAATGGACAAGGGACATGAATAGGCAATTTTCAGATAAAGAAATCAAAACTATTAATAAGCTCATGAAAAAGTTTTCTAAATCTCTTATAATCAGAGAGATGGAAATAAAACCAACTCTAAGGTATCACCTCACACCTAGCAGATTGGCTAACATGATAGCAAAGGAAAGTAATGAAGGCTGGAAGGGATGTGGCAAAGTTAGAAAATTAATGCACAGTTGGTGGAGTCATAAATTGATCCAAACATTCTGGAGGGAAATTTGGAACTACGCCCAAAGGGTGCTAACAGACTGTCTGCCCTTTGATCCAGCCATAGCACTGCTGGGTTTGTACCCCAAAGAGATATTAAGGAAAAAGACATGTACAAGAATATTCATATCTGCGCTCTTTGTGGTGGCAAAAAATTGGAAAATGAGGGGATGCCCTTCAATTGGGGAATCGCTGAGCAAATTGTGGTATATGTTGGTGATGGAATACTATTGTGCTCAAAGGAATAATGAACTGGAGGAATTCTATGGGAACTGGAATAACCTCCAGGAAGTGATGCAGAGTGAGAGGAGCAGAACTAGGAAAACATTGTACACAGAGACTGATACACTGTGGTACAATAGAATATAATGGACTTCTCCATTAGTGGCAATGCAGTGATCTGAACAACTTGGAGGGACCTATGAGAAAAAAACACTATCCACATTCAAAGGAAAAACTGTGGGAGTAGAAACATGGAAGAAAAAATCATCTGCTTCAATACATGGGTAGAGTGGAATATGATTGGGGATACACACTAAATGGTTATCCTACTGCAAACATCAACAACACGGAAATAGGTTCTGATCGAGGAAACCTTTAAAACCCAGTAGAATTGCTTGTTAGTTATGGGAAAAGGTAGGGGAAGGGGAGGGAGGGAAAGAATATGATTCTTGTAACCAAGGAATAATGTTCTAAATTGACTAAATACGATTTTTAAAAAAATGAAAAAATGGATATAATATAATTTTATAGCATCTATCTGAGATAACTATTTTAAATATCAAATTGAAAAATTTATGCAAAATACATTGTAAAACATAAGTACTATATTTTAAAAAGAGCAACATCAACTCATCAAGCAACTGATCAGTTTATTCATCAGCATTTTAAGCATCTGCAATGTGCCAGACACTGTGCTATGTTACAAGAATATAAATGGGAAAAAATATTTTCTGTGCTATCTAGGAGTTTTTCAGTCCATCACAGGAAAGTATATATATGAAAGTAAGTATATACAAAATAAGTTCATGGTGATTTTTTGAAGAAAGGATAAGGGAAGGCCTCATACAGAAAAAGGTGCTTTGTCTGAGCTACGAAGAAAATTTTGGATTTCTTGATGTGTAAAGGAAATAAAATTGTATTCCAGGCAAGGATAGCTTAAGCAAAGGCATTAGAGTGGGAGATAATAGCATTTGTGAGGAAAAGCAAGAAGGCCAGTTTGGGTTGACAGGAGAGTGAAAGTAAGAGAGTATGAAAGGAGTGAAAAGTGAAATTGAAGGCAGATTGTAAAAGGCTTTAAATACCAAAGAGAGGAGTTTGTATTTAATCCTACATGAATAAAAGAGTTCCTGGAATTTATTGAGAATGGAAATGATATAGCAGATTCATATGATAGGAATATTAACTTGTCAGCTATGTGGAAGATTAAATAGTGAGGAGAGACTTGAGGCACTAACATCAATTAGATGGCCATTGCAAGTCTAGGAAAGAAGTAATAAAATTCTGAACTTGGAGAATGGCTAAATCAGAAAACAAAGGATAGATGCAAAAGATGATGTGAAGAAAGAATTTGAAAGACTTGTCAACTGATTGGATATAAAGGGTGAAGGAAGAGTTAAAGGAGATTCTGAGGCTGTGAATGAGAGATCTGTAAAGCTACTGGGGCCCCTGAAAGAAGAAAGTTCTGAAGGGGGAATACTTTGGGAGAAAAATATGCACTATTTTACACACATTGAATTTGAAATGTTTATAGGAAATCTATTTCAAAATACCTGAGACAATGATATACTACTGGAACTCAAGAGAGAAGAGAAATATATATATATATATATATATATATGTATATATATATATGTTTCTATCTATATTGATTCAGAGAGAGACAGAGTGAGAGAGAGAGAGAGAAAGAAAGAGAGAGAGGAGGGAAGGGAATGGAGGAAGGAAGGAAGGAAGGAAGGGAGGGAGGAAGGAAGGGAGGGAGGGAGGAAGGGAGGGAGGGAGGGAGGGAGAGAGGGAGGAAGGAAGGGAGGGAGGAAGGAAGGAAGGAAGGAAGGAAGGAAGGAAGGGAGGGAGGAAGGGAGGGAGGGAGGGAGGAAGGGAGGGAGGGAGGGAGGGAGGGAGGGAGGAAGGAAGGGAGGGAGGAAGGAAGGAAGGAAGGAAGGAAGGGAGGGAGGAAGGAAGAAAGGAAGGAAGGAAGGAAGGAAGGAAGGAAGGAAGGAAGGAAGGAAGGAAGGAAGGAAGGAAGGAAGGAAGGAAGGAAGGAAGGAAGGAAGGAAGGAAGGAAGGAAGGAAGGAAGGAAGGAAGGAAGGAAGGAAGGAAGGAAGGAAGGAAGGAAGGAAGGAAGGAAGGAAGGAAGGAAGGAAGGAAGGAAGGAAGGAAAATTGATGAAGTTCCAGAGCTGAAAGGTAAGGAAGAAATTCCCTTCAGTCTCTGGTTTCTGGTTTCTTCCCTTGATAGATATTATCCTGATCCCCTTAGTACATTAGATGAATAAGATGTTTGGTTTCTTCTGGATTTATAATATCTATTTATTCTTTTTGGTATTTAGGAATGGTAGGTTTAGGGTAGAGGGAAATTTAGGGAATCCCTAATTTCTATTTTAACCTAAATTCCCCTCAGGGGTTGAGGGCTCAGGTCTGGGGACCTGAGTCCCTGGTGAGATTGTGGAGTAAGGCTGTTGTATTTTCCTGATATGGAGGGATGCACAGTTATTGAAGAGATCAATTGAAAATCTTCTTGGGTGGATAGTCTCATCTTCCCCAAAGGGAAACAGTCTCTATCCACTATTGAAGAAGGATAGCTAGTCTGATGTTCTTCAGATAGATGCAGGATCACAGCAGATTGAACTCAGCAAGATGCTCCTCTCTCTACCAGTTCAAAAGAGAAAAGAATCTTCTCCCCAACTGCTGATCTCCTTTTCTTGGCTAGAGGTTCTAGCCTATCCCCCATTGACAGCAGAATTCCATTTTCTTTCTGCATGATGTTTTCTTGCAAAACAGGTCTTTGCAATACAAGCTGTAACTCTCTCATCCACACGGTGTGTGTGTGTGTGTGTGTGTGTGTGTGTGTGTGTGTGTGTGTGTGTGTGTGTGTGTTTGTGTGTGTGTGTGTCTGTGTCTCTGTGTGTGTATTTTTACAAATCAGAATTTATATAAATACTGTATTACATTAGAATAGATTAAGTATTTATTAAGCACTTACTACTTAACAAGACACTTGAATATAAATACAAGCAAAAAGGCAGTCACTACCCACAAGGAGCTTACATTTCAAGTTGGGAAGACAACATATGAAGGGAGGAGTGGTACTTGAATGGGTACAAGGTGGAAAATAAGTAACCCATGGGGAGCTAAGTGGTAATTTAGGGGCAACCAGTCAGCTGAAATCTTCTCCTCCAATTACTTTAAAATAACACCTCATATCAACAACGTAGAGTGAAGGTGAAACATTTTTCTGACCTGAGAAAATTTAGGCAATCAGCAGGGGAAGTCTGTGGCATAGAGGTGGGAAACTATCTAGAGTCCAACAGCAGCCACAGCAGCTTCACCAATAGCTGTGGAAACTCACATCCAAGAGATGGCAAAGGGGTCAGACAAATCCTCAGAAAGAGAGTATAGAGAACCCTCTTCTGGCACTGGGGATGGTTGGCATTGATTGACACTTCTGTGCTGCAGTTCCAGGGCAGGGAGAGCTGCTGGTGGTCAATCATAAGGGAGCATGGGCTCTGGTCACAGTACCAAAGCAGAGAAAAGCACTAGTGCTTGTGACTGTAGGTACCAGGGGCCCTTCTTGGGGAAGGAGTAGAGAACAGATGAAGACAGTAGGGACCACATCTTTTAAAGCACCAAAAGCTTGCTGACTCCCAGAACTATCTTTGAAAAAAAAATATAACAACCTGAAGCTTCCTCACCCTCTTGTCAGCAGATAACAATGATAACATAAACTTCAGAATTTGCATATATATATATATACATACAGAGAGGGGGGGCTGGAAAAATGAGTAAACAACAACATAAATAATTTGACCAAAAAATATTATATAATGTTAGACCAAGACAAAATTAAGAAGATGGCAAAGTAAAAATGACTAACAAGAAATCCACAAAGAAAATGCTAATTTTATCCAAACTCAGCAAGAATTCCTGGAACAATTAAAGAAAAAAGATAAGTTTAGTAGTGGAACAATAGAGAAAAGAAATGATATTTTTTGAAAATATAATTTACAGCTTGGTAAAAGAGGTAAAAAAAATTACTCAAGAAAATAAAAACTTAAAAGAACTGTCCAAATGCTTGTTTTATATCCATAGAAGAGAAGAAATCCTTCCTTAAAAAGAAGTATATAGTAAGCATGACGTGAAATAAAGGAAGGAAAAGAGAGAGAGGGGTGGGGAGAAGGAAGGACAGAAGGAAAGAAGAGAGAAAGGGAAAGAAAGAGGGAAAGAAGAAATGAAGAAAAGAAGGAAGGGGGAAGGATCAGAAAGAAAAAAAGTCTAAGAGGAAAAAAAGAAAGAAATCTTTTTCTTCTTGGCTTGAAAATTATACGAAAAAAGGTTTGAGTACTGAGCTATTGACCTGACCTGCTTCTTTGTGGTTTGTAAAACATAAAATAAGACATTTACAGTGCCATAAAATGTATTCCTTAGAAACCACTGTTTCTCTAACCACAGCTTTCAGATAACCACAATTTCTCTTTCAATATATCATGTGACATAGAGTTTCACACTGAGCTTCAATCATGCTTAACCTTATCTGTCATGCTCCATGCATTTTATATTTGGCCACAAGGAATAGGGGCACAGGTTTAATTACTCACTTTGAAGATCCCAAAGTACCTCCAGTTGGGGAGGGTGAGAGCTGCAGCATGAATAGAGATATAAGTAAGGAACAGAAGGGCCCAAAATAAAGAAAATGATCACTTGTCTCAGTTGGAGTGCTGTGTTCAAATTATGTAAGTTAGGTCTGACTAAGTTAATGAAACACTGGAATCCTGAGGTAAAATCCAACATATTGCTTATGTGAATTGGCTGTCTGCCGCTTCATTTTTTAATTAATTAGGGGTTTGTGACTTTACAAAAGAAATAAGCTGGATAGTGATGTTAAAAAAAGATCCTTTATTACATGAATATTTTAAGTCACCTAAGGCAAAACAAAATCTAATTTGACACATTTCAGAGTAGACAGTAGGGGGAGAGAAGAGAAGAGTTTAGATCAAAGGAAACACCACAGTCAAAGAGACAAGGATGTAAGTACTGTATAATATTGCAAGAGGTAATCTTTCAGAACTGTTACCGAGGTTATGACTCTTCTTATATCTCCTTTTTCAATGTTCCAGTACCTGAATTCTGATCTTCACACAATAAGAATTTGTAATATGTACCAAGGCTGGATACTTTTCTTTTCTTTTCTTTTCTTTTCTTTTTTCTCCTTTTCTTTTCTTTTCTTTTCTTTTCTTTTCTTTTCTTTTCTTTTCTTTTCTTTTCTTTTCTTCTCTTTTCTTTTCTTCTCTTTTCTTTTCTTCTCTTTCCTTCCTTTTCTTTTATTTTCTCTCTCTATATATATGAAGAAGAGAGAGAGAGAGAAAGAGAGAGAGAGAGAGAAAGAGAAAGAGAAAGAAAATCCATAGGCCCAGTAATGGTATACCCAATTTAAATTATTGATTAACTTAGAATAATTAGCTTAGATTCTCTTTTTTAAAAAGAAATAATTATTTAAAATACTGAAAAGCCTTAACTGAACAAATTGAAATTGCTGTCTAAATTCAGATGGATTGCATAGCTTCATTTTCAGAAAGTGTTTTCTACTATATCCAACACATGAGACGTAAGTTAGAATATGTTGGATAACACACTGTTGCTACACAATAATGTGTATTCTAGGAAAAATTGAAAATATTCTTTGTACAGAAGCTTCTTGCAAAGAATAAAACATTGAATAACAATTGTATCATAGATCAGAAACATGTTTTGACACATTGCTCATGAAAAAGGCCCTTTATAGAAGGCTCTGATAATGATATTTGTTTTCATAAAAAAGATAATTTAAAAGATAATTTGGGTAAACCTCATACTAAAGTTTAGTTTGTTATTTTTTAATATTATTTATTGTGTTGATAGTACAAAGAAAGCAGAAAATGGAATGTTGATTCTGTTATTAAATCTCATAGTGCCCTGCTTTTTGATAAGATAAAATAAATCTATTTTTCTTAAAATTAAAATTATAATCCTTTTTATTAAACATGTAAGATGTTTCAAAATTGTAAAATTGTAACAAAATTAAATCCAAGTGGACTTATAATTAATGACACAAACATAGCAATATTTTCATATGAAATTTTGTGGTACACTTTTTTTCTAAATATTTCGAGCTTAAAAACATGCACAAAATACAAAATTAAAATATTTTAGTATGTACATAAACTATCCGTCTTTAATGCAATTTAATATAACAGAAGACAATGATGAGTTAGCATACACACATTTTCATAGCAACCTTCAATGTTTCACTTGTATATTATGAATTCTAAGAGGCAAATATAGGCTATCAGAAGCAGTTAATTCCTCAGAATGTGGAGGGTGTGATACTAATAGCTATTTTTAAACATTTAAAAACATTATTTCAGTGAGAGCAAAAAGATTTATCTTACTCCTTAATGTCTTTTGTGTATGTTTCATAATGTAACACATTATTATCAAAATATGCCTATAATTTATAAATATTTTTAATCTATAAAGGATGCAGTATTCAAATAGTTTGGAAATCATCGGCCTAAGGCATTGAGTTTAATTGGCTTGCCTTTGTTCACATATCCATCCTGTATCAGGATCCAAACATCTCTAAGCCAAACTACTTCTCAGTACTTCCTTATTGAAGCTATAATCTACCTCCTTGCAAATAATACCCACTAGACTACCCTTTGCCTAAACGCAGTTAGGGAGTAAAATGTTTAGAACTTTGGGTTTGGAGTCAAGAAGACCTGATTTCAAATCCAGCCCCAGATACTTAATAGTTGTGAGACCCTGGACAAGTCATTTAACATAGGTTCGCCTCATTTTCTTCTCCTGTAAAATAGAGATAATGCTGGCACTTAACTCTTGTAGTTAATGTGAGAATCAAATGAGATAATACTTGTGAAGTGCTTAGCCTAATGCCTGGCACTGAGTGAGCACTATACAAATACTTATTCCTTTCTTTTCTCCCCTTCCCTTTAAAGCCACAGAGAGTGAAAAAGTGAAGTTTCCAAATTTAGTATTTTTTAAGTTTCAAAGATACCAATTGGGATGCTTTGTCTAGGTGGTCCAATGGCGAGAGCAATGGACTTTGAGTCAAGAAGACTTCAATTTAAATTGTGACTCAAGCACTTACTGGCTGTCCAGTGCAGAACAAATCACTTAACATTTCTTTTACTGTTTCTTTACTTGTAACATCGGGATAATAAAAGCATGTAAACTCCCCTTGAATGGACCTAAACATACTACAGCTGAAGCCTTCAGCATCCTCCGCTCTGAGCAATTGTTCTGTGTCTGATTATCCAAAACCATGGACCTCTTCATGCATGGGATCCTGAGTCAGGTGACCTGCACATCCTGATGTAAGAGTGGCTCCACTCAGGGGTGAGGATTGGGCAGCAAAGTCCAGTTGGGACATGCCACACATAAGTTTTCATATAATCTTACTGGATTCAGAAAAGGGACAGATTAGGGTTGCTACAGGTAGGAAGAAGAGACAGAGACATCTTTAAAAAAATAAAAAAAAACTCAGCCCAGGAAAGGAAAATTTTGTAAATTACCACACCAAAAGTAGAAATGTATTCAAATAAATATTTATTTTTTAATGATTGCTTTTTAGAAATTTACTTATTTTAGGCCAGTTTTTATATTTATGAATAAGATATATTGATCTCTGAATCAGGAAAATAATTATTTTCTTCTCAATTGGCCTCAGCTCTGGAGTAATCATTCTATTTCTATATGCCAATTTCAACTATAATGTGAGAGTTATACTATTATCAGTAATAATTTCATGTTGAGAAAGGGTCCTCAGAGATATGTTAAGTATAGTATTATATTCCACTTCACGTTCTTTAAAAAACACACACAAGAGATTGGACTTTTTAAATTTTGGTTTCAGGAAGTACTGTGATTCTTAACTTTAAAGTATTTAAATGAATATATTTCTTAGTGCAAGGAGTGTCAGAAATTCATATAATTTTTAGACAAGAGAACCTTAAAAGAGATCACAAGTAATGCACAATGAAAAGATAATTACATGGTGGTTAAATGTAAAGTTAAATTCGGAAACTGAAAAAAAAAAGTATTTAATGAAAGGCCATTATTGTTTTTATGCTTCATCTGGTTAAAAAATTATTATTCAGTTTGCTCAAAGAAAGTGATGGCTCTATTAGTCTTGTTGGTGATGGGACTTGGAGTAATGCTATTACATTCTCAATAACACACTTAGTTCTCAGTATTTAAGAAAATCACAAAGACATTTTTCAAGATATAAAATATTACATTCATCCAAAGGAATGTATTCAATGAGGGAATGAATTCAAATCCCTAGAAATTAATAAATTATATAATATCCAAAGAACAGTTAGGTGGCTCAGTGGATAAATAATCAGGAGAAAAAACAGGAGTTCCTGGGTTCAAATCTGTTTCAGAAACTTCTTAGCTATATGACCCCAGGCAATTCATTTATCTCTAATTGCCTAGTCCATACTGATTTACTGCTTTGGAATCAACATTTATTATCAATGCAATGTAATGTAATGAATGTATCATATATAATGTATGTATGTGATAATTAATGTGATGAAAAATTAAGGTAATGATTTTTATTTTAAGGCAGAAAAGTCAAAAGTCAATATGGTAAGGCAACAATGCTGTATTCAATTAATACCATTGGTAATATGATTGGTATTATATTTCTTAGTCAAAGTACACATTCTTCCTTTTACTTCATGGCAAACATTTTCATGATGCTCACTTTCATAGAATTATTCATTTAATCAAAAATCTTTTATTTAATAATAGGTATAATGCTAGTAGCATTTTAGTAGTAGCTAGTAGCAATTAATAAAATAACCCTTACTTGCAAGGAGCTCACAATATAATAAGGGAAATTATAAGCCATAGGTTATATAGAAAAGTACATAGATAAATATGTATATATGTATATAGATTTTACTTTATTCTGTATCAGCATATGACAACATATATGTATATGATGCATTTTAATCACATATTTGTGGTTACAAAGCAAATATAAAGAAATAAGTAAGTATCAATAAATATAAAATAGTTAATACAAGTTATTTGATAGGGGGATGAGTAGCAATTAGAAGCAGAGGTTAAATGATAATATTCTGTAAATGCTTATTCCAATATCAGGCATATAGATGGCACTATGTAATATTTGTTCTTCCACTTCCCTGCAATGAGGCAAGGCATCACATAGAAGATGGTGGTTTAGTCATATCTTGGCACAAATCAAGAATATCGCCCTGCTCTTTTTAGAAATGGAAGGTTTGAACAACAATATGGACAGGGTCCTAATCCATAAAAAAAAGGAATACAACGACAAAAATAAAATTATCTCTGAAGCTTATATTTAATCATAATGCCTTTATAAATATATTAACATATACATATATAACTATATATGGCATTTTCACAATTATACAGAGCAAATGAATTTATCTTCTATCTTCCTATAATTTAGAGGTACAGGGTGAAATATAAAATATAGACACTAAATTATCTATTCAATATATGGGTGTATACATATACTTGTCTATCTGTAAGAACAATACTAAATTATGCACAACTTCATCTTGATTATTCTTGTATTTATTATCTGAAAACGTCAATGCTAAGTGAAAGGTAGAATTACAAAAACAACATAAAGGTCATCACTCTATTCATCAATATCTATATTTATACTTTATGTGAAAGAGAGGCACAATAGAGAGAACCATTGGATTCAACCAAATTGGGCCTCTGCTACTGATGCCATATTTGAGGGATCTTCTACTCATGCTTTGGAAGGTCCCACTCTGCCATGCTCTAATGTTTCATAATTTCCATTTTTTTTATCTTGGTAGCATCAGTACCTAATCAATAAATATATATTAAGGGCCTGCTGTATGTCAGGTATGCTGGAGATAAGACATTTTATTAAGGAGAGATACTGCATGCACATATAAGAAAATATAAATAACATACAAAATAAATAACATGGTGCCTTAGAGTAGGCCTAAAATTTAGGGTAATTAGAAAAGGCCTCTTGAAGGAGGTATCTTTGAAGTGAGGTTTGAATGAGATTAAATGAATGAGTATAAAGGAGGTAGAGAATTCTAGGTGTGAGATAGGAATACTCAAGTACAAGTCCATTCAAGATATGTCCATTATCTGAAAGTCAAACTACTTAAATCCAAAGCGGTATCACACATAATACAACATATCAAAAAAAAAGGAATATTTTCAGATGAAGGCACTTAAAGACCATCTACTAAACTTTAAGGTAGTTGCTGTGATGTGTGATGCCAGAAGATGTGCATAGGGAAAATCCAAGCTTATTAAAATATTACTATAAATATAACGAACAAAGGAAGCAATTTGAGAGCCTGAGGGGAAAAAGAAACGATCCTTTACATCAGGTATCAAGTGGGAGGAGAATTAGAATCATAGATTTAGTGCTTGAAAATATTAGAAGAAATTTAATCCCAAGCTTCAAAAAGCAGATTAAAAAATCAAGGTCCAAAGAGTTCAAGTGACCTTATTAAGGTCATACAGTTAATATATGAAAGAGGAAGGATATGAAATCAGATCTAGTAATTCCAAAGTCACTTCTTTTTCCTCTGTACTACATGCCAAAAAATGAAATTATATATACAAGCACAAGTTATAAACAAGAAATCTGTTTCATTTTATCCCAAAGACTGAGAGATATAATTCACCTGTCTCTCAGCCAAATTCTTCTCTCTAGTACTGACTCATAATTAATCTCAGTAATTAAAAAAGCATCAATTGATAACTTTGTTTTTCAAAGAGGTCTTTGAAGGAATTCAGCCCAGAAAATATGAAAACAGCTTTTTATTCTGTGATAAATAGCAGAAGCTTTTTGGGCTTTGATCTTTTCACAAAAAAAGCATCATTACCATTCCAAACTGATAACAGACTCTTGTTTTTTTTTCCTCTTCCACTTTTCCCTAGGATTAATTAGGAGTGAGGCTATTGTCACCATTCCCTTCGTTAGGCACACTAAGGAGCTCTTTATGTTTCAGTATATCAAGCATGTAGTTCAATGCTCAATAAAATTTTCAAGTGGAGTCTGTAATAAATGGAAAGTAAAATGAATTTTATTAACTATCAGACATGTATTTTTTCCCCAAGAAATCTGAAGTAAGGAGCCTATTTGGAAGATAACCATAAATCTTGTAAATATATTGGTAGGGAACCAGTATGCTAAGGTATCAAATGCAACATTTCCTTTAGTCTGTGGTCTTAAAAAGAGAAGATTTAGGATGTGCAGTACTCAGAATGATTGACAAGGTATTATCTTTAATCCCTATCACCAATTCTCTGTTTAGGGCTCTTTGTTCTTGGGGCAAGTTGCATTTTTTCAGTGTTTTGATCATTTGTTGTTGAATTTTTTTTTGAGAGAACATATACTCAGCTAACTGCTTACTTCTTTTCACATGAAAATAAATGTTGAAATAGATCTTTTAGAAAAAATAAATACCCCTATAGTTAATTAAAAATTCCCCATATTTGTGTGATCATTTTTAATTATTAAATTTAAATCTATTAAACATCACTGAATTATGGGGCTATACATTATAACCAGTACCATATATTATAACTTTGTAATTTTGTATTTTGCAATATTATAAAATACCAATATATTTACAAAAGGTATAACCTGGCTACATAAACCTATAAGAATTTAAATTTAGGTTTCATGTCAAATATGAGAATTCTAAAGTAATATTGTGGTCACCAATTTAAAAATATTACAGCTTAAGTAAAAGTGACTTTTAGCAGTTTTATTTACAAAGAGGTGGAAAAAGTAAAAGTGGAAAAATGTAGAAAGTACTGCCTAGCTACAAATACCCTAAATTTAATCCTAATGTTGCCAGACCACACATGAGAATCTGAAAGAAAATCTCACCATAATCCAAAATCCTAATTAGGAAGCCAAAATCCGAAGAACCAGGAGATGCTAAAGAATCTGCTGAGAACCTTCAGTTCACATGAGGCTAAGATCACCAAGACCCTCACCAGAACTCATGCTGAAGGGAGTGTCTCACCAAAGCTCCAATGAGCATGGAGGGTCTCCTCACCAAAGAAGCAAGGAAGGAATCACTCCACTCATCACCACAAGCCAATGTAGGATCCAGGGAAAGAGTCTCCTCTTCCAGTCCAGCTCACCAACACAGAAAGAATGACTGAATCCTTGAACTGGCCTTTTAAAAGCAGTTTTCTCTACATCACTTCCTGTTCCCTCCCCACTTTATGGGAACCAATCTCAGTCTTTCAGTTTGCATAGCACTTATCACCCACTCTAGAAAGTGACTTGTGAACTCTCATACTTAGTGACTGGTAAGATACTAAGTAGGGGTACTTGAGTTTTTTAGTGATTAACTTAAAAATTGCTGATTGATAGACAGAGAGTTTGATTCACTCTTTACAATCCCAACAAGGGCTCATTCCATTTCCTCTTATAAACATCCAGATCCACCACCTCTCCAAGGGACAAAAGTAATTGACAATTATTGTATAAGTTGGTGGAAATAAAGGCCATGCCCTATAGGAGGGGTAGAATGAGACTCCTATGCCAATGGGTTTCATGATGGGTTATAAATATAATTACAATGTGATTGTTAAAAAGCTCCCTCTCACAACCCGACTTCTGGCTTTAAGTATAAATTTCTGTCTTTTCAACTTCCATTAATTTTTCTTTTTTCCCTCTAATGGCAAATAGAACAAGATTTATCCCTCTTTTCTATGTTAGCCCTTCAGATACTGTATTACTCTGAGAATTCTATTCTCCAGCCTAAATAGCCCTTGTTCCTTTAAGTGATACAAAGATAAAATGAATTCAAGACCCTTCACTATCCTAGCTGTTGCCTTTCCATTAGTTTATTAATGATGAAATCTAACTAGTTCCAGTAATAATAGCCAACATTTATATAGACCTTTAAGATTCGCCTGTGCTTTTAGCACAATGCCTAGAAGGTAGGAATTGATTAATGAATGCATGTTGACTAATTGACTAAGGACTTATAGTCATTTTTTGCTCTTAGTGTCAAACCATCCTGTTAGCAAGGTAACACAGGTATGTTTCTTTTCATTTCATAGAGGAAGAAACTGAGATTCAGAGATTAAACAAGTTGATTATTGTCACACATCTACTTTATGGCTGTAATATGATTATGAATCTTCATCATTCTGACTCCAGATAAAGTTCTCTTTTTGCTTATAACTATGTACTCTCCTAAGTGTCTAGCTTGGTAGAGAACCAGACAGACAACTTGAAAGGGGCAGTGGAACAATATGGAAATGGGGAAATTCCTGAAAAAGAAACAACTAATGTTTTCAAAGAACTGAGCACTAGTAAATTGAATAACAATTTATTTTACGAAAATGACACCACTATTTTCATCATGTCATGTCATGAGGAAAGAAATAATTTCAATATGATAGTAAGAATAATGATGTGATTCTCTAGTTTTTGAATTTTAGGAATTTTAGGAATATTTTTGTCATATATCTGTGATCCAGAGTAGAAATGCTGTATGTGGGGCCCAAATGCCCTATGATAGCCAAACTCCCAGGTGTGGCAGAAATAGATTCAATGTAAGTGACAAGTGAATAATATAATAAATACAAATAAAACAAAGATGATGTTAAATTATGGTTTTCTAAGTAAATATTCTACATGCCAGAAAACATTTCTTTTTGAGTTGGATGCCCCTGATTCAGGGAACTACCAAATAGAATCTTCTTCCTCTCTTGAAGAAGATCAGCAATTCATTTGTAATTCATCCCTAAAGAGAATCCTAATGCACTGACCAGGTAAGTAATTTGTTCAAATTCATGGTTAGTCTATGACATAGGCAAGACTTGCACTCTTGCACTCTTCTATGTAGTTTGAGAATTTCTTTATCCTCTACAAGCTATGCTAAGCACATTTCACACTGCATGCCAATGATTGATCCAGGGTGGTACAAATGGTGTCAGAGATGAAATCTAAACCAAGATCTTGGATCCACACCAAGAACTCTAGCTATCATGCAGTGCCCAATTTAAGGAAGATTTATGTCTAACTAAAAAGGCTCAGGATTGATTAAATCATAAAGCCTTTTTTACAAAGCTTTTATTTTGTCTTTTTCATTCTGACACCTTTCTAAAATGGAACCTTAATTCTGTAATCAGAATCATAGGAGACAAGCTGAACAGGATAACAGAGGCTACCTATTCTATCTCCTCATTTTTCAGAAAATGAAAATCAGGCTCGAAGAGGTTACCACAACTTGTCTAAGGTCTTCTCTTTAGTAAATATCAAAAGCAGAATTTGTAACCTGAGCATTATCCTCACCATGCCAAGGTGAATTAAGTTTCACTACATGTATCTCTGGCTTCCCTTTGGCTAAAGGTACTTAGAATTGGCTTCATGTAGCCAAAGAATGGGCAGAATAATGGTGGGATCACCAGGATTGCAGCTTTAATTAAAAAGCCACAAGCCAGAAGCTTATTTAACATGTGATAGTCTCTATCTCCTAAGAAGAGCTTTTTCTTTCCCCCCCAATACCTCTCCCACACAGACACAAGCTTCTCTGATTCTCCCACTATCTTTGCCTCCTACACATAATGTCAACACTGCTGTTATACACAGATATTATCAGCAATTTAACTCATCTTAAAGCCATCCTGACAGCATACCATGAGTGACTAGAATAAAAATGTTGTCATTGCAGATGAAGAACATTTTAGCCTCTCCAAAAATTGGATACTATTAGGAATGTACATACAAATACATATATACACAAACATATATTTGAATGTTTACTATTTTATATATTTACTATATGGTTATGAGATATATGTACAATTAAATATATATATATATTTACTTTTAAGAAGACTTTTTTGGTTGGTATCTGTGATATAGGGCAAAATATTAAACTTTGGACCTCAGGTCCCATCTCATAGCAAAATGCCTTTACGTGACCAAACTAGATTAAACTGTAATTGCTAAATGTGTAACAAAATAAATACAAATTTAACATGGATAATATTAAGCCAATGGTTTTATAAGGTAATATGCAGACTTCAGGGATCATTTCTATTTGAACTTGAGACCCCTGTTGTAAGAATTTAGAAAAGCCTGATTGGAACTCCCTCTTTTGATGAAGATCACACACATGTATGTATGTAGACATGTATACATACCGACACATTTACACACATATAGGTGTGTGTATGTCTCTATATATGTATACAAAGATATATATTCAGCTTAGATTATATATGTATAGATAATTATGTATATATAACATATTCAGAGAGAGATTTAAAAGAACATATTCTAATGACTACAGAATAAAGAGTACAAATAGAGGAGGTGAATCAATATACATATTATACATTTCTGTAGATTCTCAGATAAGGTGGCAGATTTCCATAAGAACTCCCCTTCCCTCTCTGGAGCTAGATTCCCTTCCTTCCAGTCTTCACCTTCTTTCTCTTCAGCCCTTCTCTTCTTTTCATTCAACTTCATTAAACCTCAGTTTCCTCTTCTTTAAAACGAAGAAGGACCAGAAGAACATTCTGCATAGTAACAAGAATGGAAGATGATCACTTGTGAATGAACCAGGAATGCAAGAATCCAGAACAACTCAAAGGGAATCATGCCCCCCCAAAATAAAATAAAGGCTACCCACCTCCATAGGAGGAACTAATGGAGTCCAAATGCAGATAGAAATATACCATTTTTCATTTCATTTCCTGTATAAATTTTTCTCTAGTGTAAGTGATATGTGTCTTCTTTCACAACACGATGAACATGGAAATATATTGTGTGATAACATATATATGTAAATAATATATTACAATATATTATACTATATTTACATATTTACATATATATGTGTTATCACACAATATATTTCCATTTTCATTGTGTTGTTAAATATTATGTTAAATCATTATGTTAAAAATTAAAATTTAATAAAGGAGGTAAGACATGATGTCCTTTAAGGTCAGTGAATTATATGTTGCTGCCAAAAATACTCCCTCACCATAACGCAAATTTGTGATCTTTAGGGATTTTCCAAGGCAGGGTCCATTCTGGAATGGCTGAAGACATATCTTGTCTGTAGTTTCACAGCTCAGCTATTACAGAGGTCAGCACAGAAATCAGCACTCCCGACTTTCATTCTGGTCCTCTAACCAGGAGTAGACCCTCCTCTTACCCCTAAAAGTTTTCCATGTATATGATACCATAAGCAAGCACATGAGTTATGCCAATGATGCTCTGGCATACATGGCTATGCTAGCTTCCCTTTCATAAAGATGGGGTTACCTGAGATCTATAGCCCTTCAGGGGAAGAGATGGCTTTCATATTCTTTTTGGATCCATAGTAATTATAGCTGCTGCTGTTGCTTCATTCTTCTGTTCCCTTCTTTCCTCTACTCTCTTCCCCTCTCATCTCTTGGATGCTGTCAAAGAAGGCAGGAGACAAGTCAAGTGATTGTATGATCAGTTTTTTGCACCCCTCTATTAACTCCCTGATCTCTCTCTGCCATGCTAACTCCTTTGCTCCTCTTCTTGTCAGAGCTCAATCCCTTTGACAGTAAGGCAGGAATCTGATCTTTCTTGCTTCTAAGAAATCATTCTTTTGGTCAAGCTGATGGAAGCTAGGTCAAGAAAAAACAACTAGACTTAGGTTTTTGTTTTTGTTATTTTTTTTTGGTTTGTTTTATTTCACTTAAAACAAATTTTTATGCCCACTTTGTTTGGCTGAATAAACATTTATTAAGGAGCTACTGGTTAGGCAATAAATAGGATGTGAGACCAGAAGTCAGAAAGAATCAACTTCTGGAATTTAAATCTAGCCCTCAGCATTTACTGACTGAATGACCTTGGATAAGTCCACTCCTATGCTTTACACATTATGTATTGTATAAATGGAAATTCTGTATCCTTTTCACTTCATCTCCCAGCATTCTTTCTTCCTCCCAAAATTCCCTTTTCTATTCGTGTACATGTGTCATTACTTTGATTGTGTGTATATATATATATATATATATAGTATATAGCTCCACCCTCTTGTTCTCTTTTTCCACATGGAAGACTGGTCAGCTCTCTCAGTTACTCAAGTCTTTTACTTTCCCTTCTAGTTATAACACTTGGAGTATTGAATATTAATTTTTAAAATTTACACTATAGTTGGAGTACAGGTCATCTAACCCAACCTGCTACCCAAAGCAGGAACTAGCATCTCTTCTAATGGCTCAACATTCTTGATTTTGCAAAGCAGGTATCTGAAGTTTTTTAAAACATCTCATGTGGGAGAGAAGAAAAGAAGAGGAAAAAATGGTAATGTTTGAGATGCCAAAATACCTGCACTGACCAGGGAAATTATAATCATTTTTAAAGTCAATGATCAGTGAAGTAAAATAGTTGTAAGATAACCTTAGTCATGGCACGTTAAGAGCTCCTAAGCGATTATAATTAGTTATTGAGCAATGTTATGTTTTCAATCACCTCAAATTACATACTTACAAATGCAACTAAATTAGAAATTGTTTCCTCATACATCAGTTCTTCACAATTTGTCATAATGTATTCTCCATTTTTAGAGTGTAGCATAAGCAAATAAACTGTTTTAACTTATTTGAATATTTTAAATTTGTTTTTAAACCAGAAGTAGGGCATTTAAATAGAGATGCTGTTTAAAATATTGAAGAGCAGTTTCATTTATAATGAATTTATCGAGGGATAATAAGAATGAATTGTATCAGGATTTTCAGTATGGCCAGTCCTTCATAGTAGGTTTAAGAGTACAAATGTTACATTTTGGTTGATTTTTACATAATAAAATGTTCCTCTGAAAATGCATGTAAATTTACTTTTTAAAATTTTAATCACATTTTAAATGCTTGAAAGAAACTCAATATTAATAGGATACATTTATCAATTCTTTTGTTATGGAAATAATTGCCTCTTAATTTATCTATTTTGTTAGTTTTTACAGAGGAGAACATTGGGGTGTGAATAAACTGTGACAGTGGTGATAAGGAACCAGAAAGAAAACATATTGTCAAAAATAAAATAAAATAGGCTTTTCACCTAGCAAAACTGAGGGACAACCATTGCAAAGCTTATGTGCCCCCCCAAAAGAATAGATTGCCAACATTTTTCATGGAACACATTTGATAAACATTGGGAAGTTTTGGATCAGATTTTTTTTAAGTTGGGGCAAGAATAGATGAGTTGTAATTTAAACTGTTAGAAGAAATCTGCACTTTAATGAGATGACAAATCTTCCAGATTATGTTCATTAATTTAAAAAATTATTTCCTATTGACCATCAGGTTATTTCAGAGTTGAAGGGATCATCCAATCTAGTTCTAAACTTGAATGAAAAAAACTTCTAACATACCCCTGGCATGTGGTATTCTGGCTCTACTTCAAATCTCTGCTGAAGGGTTACCCATTGCCTCCTAAGGAAGTATATTTGACATTTGGATAGTACTAATTGTTAGGAAAATTTCACTTATATTAGTTTGGGATCTGTTTCTCCGCAAATCCAGACCTCTAATCAAGCATTAAATGCTTTCCACATTTCATTCATTTGACCAATATTGTTTAATCCATGTAAGGGGGGAAAAGGGGGTTATTTTATATTTAAAAAAATAGGTTGGATTGGGTTTTTAAAAAAAATAGGGTTGCCAGGAATTTAATTTATTCCAAAGAGATTTATTTATAATTTATTTATAAAATATAGAAAGAATAAGGAAGAAAATCAGAGAGAGGATAGGGTACGATATCTAACCTAAGCACTAAGTAATTTACTACTGACCCCTGGCTCAACCTGGGCAGGGAGAGTTAGTCCTTAGCCTGAGAGAGCTCAGCAAAACTAAGTACCTGGGGTTGCAAGGAGCCTTTCTCAAGAGGTAGGTCTTTCCTGAGGCTAGTCTCTTCAGAAAATCTGGGCAAGGAGTCAGCTTTTACACTCACCATGTGTCAGTCCAAAGGAAGAGATTTAAGAGCAAGCTCACCAGGAACAGGGTTTCAGGTCCAATCAGCAGATTATTTAACAGCTTCCAAATGGACTCCACCATCAGCCTCCAACACACCTTCACCATCAGAACTCCAGAAGAAGCTGAAGTCCACATTGAACTCCACTCAGGAAGTTGTAACTCCCTTTTAAACACACTTTTCTTTTGGGTCACTTTCTGTGCTTTCCCGTAATTTTATGTCTACCAATCATAGTTGAATCTTTGCTCAGGACAGCCCACAGGGCAGTCAGTTTGATTCTGATTCATCACCCACTATTGCACATGTGGGTCACAGACCTCCTCACTTAATGATGAAGTGGGATGTTTACACTTTTTGTGATTAAATCTAAAAATGGGCAGGAGAATTAATTTCATTTTCACAATCAGGGAAGAGTTAAATTTAATCTTCACATCTATCAAAAGCCCCAAACACACTCCATGTACTTTAATAAAACTCCTTTTCTCATTGCCTCTTTTAGCACCCTCCTGAGAGAGAGAGAGAGAGAGAGAGAGAGAGAGAGAGAGAGAGAGAGAGAGAGAATCTCTATAACTCTATTGGTAGATAGAGATATACAGATATATAGATAGATCAATAGATCTTTTTATATAGATTTATCTTTATCTAGGTATGTATCTGTATCTATATTATGCTTAATACCAACTATTCTTTGATTATTGTATCTCCACTCCCTGGAATTATAGAATCTCACAGTTGGACTTGACCCACTGAAAAGATTGGATTAGGCTATATGGACCAAAGCACATTAGATCGCTTCTGTAGCTTTCTAATCTGTGTTTATGCAACCTTTGTTTGAATACCTTTCATAATAGGTAGCTCCTGACCTATTTAAACATACAATTCCACTTTGGGACATTTCCAATTAACACAATGCTTTTCTGAATATTGACCTAAATTTTTCTTCTTTGTATCTTTTATTTATTCCTTCATTGGAACACCCATGGGATAAATAACTTATTTTCTTCTCTAGGCTAGTTTCTTCAACTCATTTCATATCCAGCTTATAAATGCCATTTCCCTTGTCTCTACCCTTCAGAACTAAACTCTTCCATGAAGTTTCCTTGGATATCTTATCCTTCATTGTATTTTATTTTCTCTCTTCTCTGTTCAACATTTTTTTAAAATTAATGTGGTACTCACACTGTATGGTTCCCTGTTTCTTTTGTGGTTGCCCTTTGTTTCTAACTGGATTGCAAGCTCATATAGATTCAAATAATAAAAGTACAGAATATTACAAAATTTTTGGTGTAGTTTTAAGATCTTTGCACTCTATAGTTTCTAACTTGGGCCATTTGTCTTGTGTAATCTACTATAAAGTAGTTGAAATAAAGTACACCAGAGCAACATTTAGGGTGATTGGTTAGACATTTTCTCTACCCTCTTCTTACATTTCTTCACTTTCACTCTTTCATCCTATTTATAAATAAAGCTACTAAACCTCATTTTAAGTTATGCTATAATATTTTTAAATTGGCAACCACAATATTACTTTAGAACATTCATATTTGCATAAAACCATATTTTTTTATATTCTTACCATTGGATTAATATGAATTTCCTATGGGTAAGTCAAGTCAAAATAAAAATTTATAATACTAAATTAATTTCCCTAATCAATGTTGTTCCTCATGGGAATATGTTGGAATATGTTCCACATTTCACAAAAGAATACTTAGACCTAGAAAAATAATAGTAGAATTCATCTAGTGAAATAAAAGTTTAAGAATTTCAAGGGTAACAAAGAAAACAATGTGGTAAGAGAGGTATCTATTAATGCTAGATCTGAAACTATAATCTAAAGTAATAATCATTAAAGTAAATTAGTTCCATTACAAAAGAGGGAGAGAGGAAATCAGTGGGACAAATTAGGTATATATAACACACAGAAGGAAAAAAATAATATCATAGTATTTGATAAACTCAAAGACTCCTATTAGTATAAAAAGGACCACTCTCTATTTGAACAATAGCAACAACAAAAACCTAACAGACTAGTGTACCAGAAATTAAATGTATACCAACATCTCACACCAAACAACAAAATAAATTTCAAACTGATATGTAGCCTAAATTAAGGTCACTACAGTTAATAAAGGAGGAAGGAAGGACTAGCTGAGCAGATCTATTAGCATTTTGTGGCTATAGAAGAGTATCACATAAGAAAAATACACAATTTTAGCAATATTAAATGAAAATAATTTTGCATAAATATGATATAATAATTATTGGAAAGGAAATAGGAAACAGGTAAAAAGTAATTTAAATAAGTTTCTCTGATAAAGGTTATATATCTAAGATATATGAAGGAAATTATTCCAATCTCAAGATTAAGAGATATGTTACAAGGGAATCACTTTAAAAGACTGATATATATTAATTTAAGGTCGCCAAGGAATCAGCTATGTAATTCCTAAATGAAAAACTCAAGTCAGCCGTCAGCCTTTTTTGGAGTTTAATTACAATAGGAGCAAGAAAGGAATTAGAGATATATATAGAGAGAGAAAGGGGAGAGAAGGGAATAGGGCTTAAATACCCCTTCTGTTTAGGCTGGGCCAAAAGGCCCAAGCCCTTAGATAGCTGGGGCAAAGAAAAGAGATCAGTCCCTTTCACTCACGTGTCCAAAATGGAGAAACAGTCTCAGAGGCCCCCACCTTCAGCTTCCTTCAGAGCAAGCTTCCTCAGCGCCCAGGAACCACACCGACCAAAAACTCAATCCTCTCTCCCGAGTCTCCAGACCCTCCTATCTTTAAGGACACCATCCAAGTTGCCTCCCCTCAGTCCTCACATCTACCAATCACTCTTCATCAATTTCCCTGTCAATGGAGGCTCTCGCTTAACCCAGGACCGCCCAGAGGTTTCTGGCTTTTGCACATGTCTGTTGAAGGTCATATTTTTCAAATGATTAAATCTTTACTCCTTTGTTCCAGCCCTTTCTAAATCCTGTTAACTTGAGTATGGTAGAGATTGGAATAATTAAATTTTGATCTAGGCTGCAGCCCTTACTCAATCCTATTAGGACTGAATAGGGTGGAGTATCTCCATTGTATCAATTCTAAAATCAATCAAGACTCAAAGAAATTCCTGTTCTATGCTCAAGCATAGGTCAAAGTCCTTTCCATTGTTCAGCAAAGGGTTTCTGTCCTAAAGTAATCTTAAGAAGGGAAGAGAAGGAACCTCCCATGCCAATGGAGTTCCCATTCCAATAGACTATCAGTAAGAAATTTTCCAAGTATGAAATATCCCAATGGTGAAATTTCCAACATTTATAAGTCTAAGGAATTTTGAGGTTTACAGATATTCCCTAAAATATAAAAGGTCAAAGAAAATGAATAGGTACTTGTCTTCTACCTTTCAATAATTTTATTAAAAAAAGTTATGAATCAGTATTAGTAAATGAAATTTAAAGTAAGTTTCAGGTTCTACCACTAGATAACAAAAGAAGAAAATATTTAACATTAAAGCATCTATGGAAAAAAATATTTTGCACCATTGAAGAAACTATAATTTGGCCCAGCCACACTAGAAAGCAATTTAGAATCTTGTTCCTACAAATGAATAAAATAAAGAAAGTTTTGACCCAGTTATATGCATACTAGGCAAATACTACAAAGTAACAAAATAATGAGGAAAATATTCATATGAACAAAAATAAGTAGTGTTTTTCCTTATGTGGTAGCCAAAAGTGGAAAAGTAAGGAAGTGGCCCTCATTTGAGTATGGCTATACCACTTGTGACATCTGAGTATAATGGAATATTATTACACCATAAGAAATGATAAAATAAAGTTTTTGAGAAAATGGGTACCAATAAAATATTATAGAGCAAAATGAGAAAATCAATTTATATTCAGTGGAAACATTTTAGAGAAAAAGCAGCTTTGAAAGAATTTAGAATTTTGATTAATATTAGAATGATAAATCATTAATCCAAAACAATTATAACAAAACCCACCACTCACCTAATGAAAGAGATAATGAACTTAACTTTCAAGAAGAAGCTTATATTTTCAGAGTTTTTTTAATGCATTTTATTAGGCTATGCAGCTCTTTATTGAGAGTGCTATCTTTCTTTTCATTGTTCAGTCATAAGAGAGGAAGTGTGTGACACAACTTACTAAATAAACAGACAAAACCATAAGTAGATAGACATAGATAGGTCATTGAAAAATACAGACAAATGTCTGTGGCTTGTAAGTATAGCACAAACATATTTCCATCAAAATTATAAATTAATTAATGAGGTAAGTAATGTAGTAGTATACATTTAATTAAGTAGTGAAGGGAAAAGGAGAATAAATTTCTAAATTAAACTATTAGAAATTCATCTTAGAATTGGAATTTGTTCTGTCATTTAAAGGGTAAATAAAGTTTTTTTTTTTTAATAGAGGGTGAAAATTTTCTAAGTGAGCAAACTTTTAGAAAAAAGCATGGGAAGGGACTCAGTAGTTGGTTCAGTGGATTGAGGGAAGTTTGACCTCAGACCCTTCGTAGGTGTGTGACCCTAGACAAGTCACAACCCCCATTGCCTACCCCTTACAACTCTTCTCTCTTGGAACTATTACACAATATTGATTCCAACACAGAAAGTAAGGGTTTAAAAAAATCATGATAATCAGAACTTCAAGCCATATTCAGGTCATGGTAAGTAGATTAGGTCGACTTAACAAAATGACATTTTTAGGAGTCATGGACAGACAATTCTGGGAAAGATTAAGAAGGATCTTGATTGCTTGCACACACACACATTTGTGTACATGCACACACACACACAGAAATGGACATTATTTTGCAAGAAATGGAAAAATATTAAAAGTTTTTCAAGAGATTCTAGAATCATTTTACAGTGATATATGGAAGATAGATTAGAATACTGGCAAGATCAAAGTCAGAAAGACAAGGTTAGTGTGAATTTTAATAGTCCAGGCAGGAGATAAGGAAGACCTTTACACCATACCAGAAAGAATAAAAGTAGACATGAAAAATATTGTAGAAATAGAATAAACACAACTTCTTAACTTACTTTATATAGAAACCAGGAAGAAAAGTCCAAGATTATTCTGATTCTTATTGATAATCAAATGATATTGGATAGTCAGAAAGCTAAATATGCTGTTAAAGGGAAATAATGAGTTTGGCTTTGGCTTTGTTGGATTTGAGCTAAAGACAGGAAACTGAGATGAAAGGCTCCAACAAGAAGCCAGAAATGTGGCCTGAAAATTACTCACGGATTAGTTGAAATCTTCATCTTTGTTTAGTGGTTCTTCTTTAGCAGAATAAATCTACATTAATTAGTATTCTGCTGCAGCAGCACCAATCATATCATTTGTTCATGATTATTTTTAAGTTTCTACAAGAGCTTGCAACATATTATGTTTAGTTGTTATGAATATTTTTGCAGATTGTTTTCCTAATAATACAAATTTACTACATAATGAAACTGTCATATCATTCATATAACATATTTATGTTTTATTATCATTACCAGATATTTTAATTTGGACAATAA
Organism: Monodelphis domestica; assembly: GCF_027887165.1. Classification (NCBI taxonomy): domain Eukaryota; kingdom Metazoa; phylum Chordata; class Mammalia; order Didelphimorphia; family Didelphidae; genus Monodelphis; species Monodelphis domestica. The sequence continues at coordinate 474,905,649 of NC_077228.1, forward strand.
AACTGTGTTGTTTTCTTTCATTTGGATAGGATAGTTAGTTCTCATTGTTTGTTTAATCAATTAAAATTCAGTAGTCATGACCTATGATTTCCTTTGAGAAAGACCCATTGGAGCAGCAAGCAACACATTTCTACACACTTGCAATTGAAAGGCACTGAGGCAAAAACTGTTAAAACAATACCAAAGTTGACAAGGATATACGCATATATAGTTCATTAGACTAAAACTGATGTGTTACAAACCTTGTTGGAATAAGCCTACTGATTTAAACCAAGTTCTCAGTCTATGTAAAACTATAATAATTTTGATAATTAGTTTTCATATCATTTGTGAAACAAAAATATCTGTAATTATGGGAATTCATCAAAAGGCCATAATGAATGTCAATCATGTCAAGGAAATCAAAGATTAATTTATAAAATATTATTAACTGAAAATATCCAATTGTTTCCTTATTTATTTTTCTTTTTTTTTTACTTTTGGTCAATATAGCATCACTGAGCCATCTTGGCTCCTTAACACAAAGTAAAGCTATAAATGATTTGATGTCCATAAGTGGTTAAATGTTGGAAGAAAAAAAGTCATTCCAATTTAAAAATACCGCATATATAACTTTTCAGAAATCTTTACCTTGATTTCTTAAATCCATCCATTCACATGCATGCTATTCTAAGTCACACGTACTGCAATTATTCTCAAAAGGGTCTTACTTTGTATTTCTGAGACTCATTAGAGAATTCTATATATCAATAATTAAAATAATTTTTCTTACTATATCTTTTTTAAGTACATAAAACTGGAAAAGAACAATTGTAGCTCAAGGAATAGAAATCACAAGGGATATTACAAATGATGTTAAAACTACTCAAAGTTTTCATTCCTTTCATTCATTCTAATAGGCTTCCAAATAAATTTAGAGGCTATGTACACAGTGCATGACTTTGAATTTTATAAGGTTCATGCATGTGTGCATCACATATTTTTAGAACATGTTGAATTCTTTTACCTTCTGTGGGAAACATATCAAACTGCTACAAAGTTTTCTTGGGTAGCATTTCAAAATCTGAAGGCACTGTAAAGAGGATGAGTACACAAAGTACAAGACTAGAGAAAATAGGGAGATGCTGAGTGACATTTTGATATAAAAATTAATATGATCCAGTTGGTCAAAGGATAGGAGAAAAAATTCAAAATGCAACCCATGCTTGAAATAACTTGGTTGTCTGTGTTTTCATTTCTTTGCATTTCCTTGCCTGAAAACACCAATGAGTGAGAGAATGTTTGTGATTTGTTGAGCTTCACAGATTTACCATGAAGGAAATTGTCAAACAGGTTGGGTTATGTCACTCAACCAGTGAATAAGTATTAAAAAGTTACTACATACCAGGTACTGTGTTAAGAACTAGAGACACAGAAATGCAAAAATGCCATAACTTTGTGAAACTGGAAATAATCAGCTAATTTTCAAGAAATAAAAGAAACACACCTTCCAACAATCATGTGGGATTACACTATGGTGTGATTGCACATGAATTTCCAGTTCTGGGTGCACTACAGGGAAATAATGGAGAACTCATTAGAAATGGACTCTTGTGTCTCTAATGTACTGATTTATTATTATCGTTTTTATTCCAAGAGTAAAAACAGTATATGAAAGATCCAAACATGCCTATACATCTTTTGGAGAGCTGAATCCACTCTGCCAAGGTCCCATGATCAGTGTACACTCAAAGATATTCAAGAAGAAGGTGGGATTTTTTAATATTATGGAGGCTTCTGAACTTCCCTTACTAGGTAAGTACCCAAGTCCATATATCAATCAATATAAACTTATAGGGAGAGCTTGAGTAGAAGGATAGGTCATTACACTATTTGAGAACTACAGAAAACTCTCATTTGCTCTGTACTTTGGCTTATGTGGAATATATCTGTATAATTGCCAGATGAATGTGGAATTCCCAAAAGCTAGATCCCTTTTTATTTCATTAATTTAGATGAATATTCATCAGTGCTAAAGGGTGGTGATTAAATTAACTGAGAAAGGAAAATCATGGGGGTGGGATGGGTAATAATAACAATAATGTATTTAAAGGGCTCTCATCTACAAGGGATTAGAATTGTTCTTTTTGGCATCAGAGGGAAGAACAGAGAGATGGATAAAGTTTTCAGAAATGCTCATTCTGCTTCAACATAAGGGAGAAATATGCCTAACAAAAAGAACTATCCAATAGTGGAATGGGATACCTTAGAGTCAATGTGGTTTTCCCTCAGGAAATGTCTTAAGGAAAACTCTGAATGAATAATTGTCATAGATTTAGAAGGGTATCTTATCTCAGAACAAATTGGAATGAGTCACTATTAATATTCTTTCTGCTTCAAAGATTCTTGTATTCTAAGATTATTTGATTCTCTCACCACAAAGGCAATCATTTTACTACTATATAACATTGTCCTTCAACTTTTGGGAAGTTAAGTGCTTAAAGAAAGTCAGTTGAAAAATAAATATGTTTTCTTGTTCCCTGAGGAAATGAAATATGTTCCTTTGGGGAGAGGGGGAAAAAAAGATCCTAGTATCAGAATGGGGAAGGCCATATCAGTCCATCAACAAGTATCAGTAAACATTTATTATGTGTGAGGTACTGTGATGTGTGGAGGTTTCAAAGAAGCAGGAAAAAAAGGCCCTTTCCTTGAGAAATTCACATTCTAATGAGAGACAAAAGAAACAACTATGTATAAATAAGATATATTCAGGGGAAATAGGAGTTAATCTCAGGAGGAAGGCCTTATCTGTTGGAGGGGACCAGGAAGGTCTTCTTGCTGAAGAGGGGATTAGAGCTAAGGAAGCCAGGAAATCCAAGAGGTAGAGGCAAGGAGGGACAGTATACCAGCTGTGGAATAGAGCTAGCAAACAATTACTGGCAACATAAATTTTAGAAAGTACTTTAGGAGGACTCCAGTCGCTTTAAATTATTGCTCCCTATCAGCTTTACCATGAAGGGATGTACAGGTTTGATCTTTAACTCACCTAGGAAAGTATATGGAGGCATTTCTTTTTTTTCAGCATATTGCTGAAAATTTGTGGAATGGAGCCAATAAGAGTGACCATTTACTTAGTGTATTCTACTTATAGCTCACAATTTTACTCAAGTCTGAAAAACATAGAGAAAAACAATACTGTAACCAAAACCAAAATTTCTTCACATCATTTTATTTGTTGGAATTGGGTCAAACTTGCAAAGGCTTATACATGAGTCTTGGACTAGTCCCATCATCCTCATTTCCTTCATCTCAAAAAGTGAATAGTTTTATCTCAAGTGAACCAGATTTAAAATTCCTCTTCCCACCACCAAAAACAATCCTTTTTTTTAAAAAAAACATTTTTACACTTTTTTCAAAACCTTGAATGGAAACTCCAGGTTTTCTCTGGAAGCAAGTAGGAGCTATGTCCAGAAAAGTGAAAATTCTCAGTAATGTGTGGTCTAGGAAGCTGGAAACCCTCTTTCATTCAGCATTTCATTCCTGGGCACTGGAAGCATGGGCAGAAAGGCAAATGAAAACTTATGGGTCTTGTCAGAACCAGCTTATTCATTCTCAGCAAATAGCTTTTGATTTGGGGAAGAATTTCAAGACTCGGGAGGGAAATGAAGAAACCTTGAAAGGATATGGCTTTGAAGAAGAAACTTTAGTAAAAAAAAAATTGCCAGATTTGGGGGCAGTTGAGTAGCTCAGTGGATTGAGAGCCAGGTCTAGAGACAGGAGGTCCTGGTTTCAAATGTGGCCTCAGGCACTTCCCAGCTGTGTGACCCTGGGCAAGTCACTTAAACCCCATTGCCTAGCCCTTACTATTCTTCTGCCTTGGGACCAATACACAGTATTGATTTCAAGATGGAAGGTGAGGGTTAAAAAAAGAGAAGTTCTAGAGTCAAGAGACATTGTGAGAAAGAAGCCCAATTTCACTGGATTGAGGAGTATGTGAATGAGAGTGAAATGCATTAAGACTGAAAAGACGAGAAGTGGCCATGTGGTAAAGGGTTTTACAAGCCGAACAAATTATTTATATTTGATTCTAGAAGTAAAAGGGATCCACTGGAGTTTTTTAAGTAGGTAAGTGACATGGAGAGACCTGTGTTTTAGGAAGATCATTTTAGTAGCTCAGTGGGGTATGGGCTAGAGTGTAGAGAGAATTGAGACAGAAATATCAATATGCTAACTGTAGTAGTAGTCTCTTGGTAACCAAGGATGACGATTGTCTTTGTGCGCTTTCATCTGTGATGTAGATGAGTGTGCACAAAAACACTTGTGCGTGAAGGAGATTTAAGTGGAAAAGTCAATGCACAGAGACAGTCCCACTCTCTTGATGTTGGAAGCCTGGGTCCAGTGGCATGAAAAGTCGTTACACCTGGAGACTTCCTCCGCTGCATTGGATGGCCGTGTTGTCTTTTGTGCTCCAACACGTCCTGAGCACTCCACAGTGCTTTACTGTATCGCCCTCTCAGCCGTTGAACCTTCTTATTGGTTTCTTCTGTCTGTTTGGCCGAAGCAGTCTTCACATGCTGGGTGAGCAAAGCCTTAGTTCACCAGACTATTGCCTTCTGTATGTGAGGTTCTGAGTGTCTCAACTGGGGAGCACTTCTGTAAAGAAGAGAAGGGATATATACAAGAAATGTTTTGAGACAAGGATATACAATGAGAAGAGAATGTAGCATATTAAGTTTGAAGAGGAGTGGTATCCTTTTAAAGGACTGATATGATGAGTGAGATAACAAATCAATTAGTAAGTTTAAAGATTGCCTTGCTTCTTTGAGAACCCATTTGAGATTATGTTACAAATATTTGTAATGGAATCAGCCAGCATAATTTCATAATTTTCATTATCTTTATTTAATAAACCGTACATAGGAATGAAGGCAGCATATATAGAGAGTAACTCAAAGCTAGGATAAAAGGGCAAGAAAATGAAATATAGAGTAATGCTTACTTCTGTTTCACAAAGTAGGTCAAAACAGGGAAGGGAGGACAATGTAAGTAGTGCAGAATATAGTCGTTTCTAAGTGTAGCTGAAGTATAATGTAGGAATAGGTCATCAGAAACTAATACATTGAGAAAATGAAAAGGATTATTTGAGGGAGTAACAATATGTAATTTGAGATCCTCTATTAGAAAGATAGAAATTAGAGTGGAGAGAAAGATATTGATCCAAGCACTTAACTCACTAAAATTCATAAAAGGTCCTGAGTTATGTATTGGAGGACATTTTTGTGTCTGGGTCATCATAGAGAAGAGCTACATGGACTGATAGTGTTTCATATGTTCCAGGGAGCAATAAATCTTTACTTCCAAAGTAAAATGCAATACAGGGAACAGTTGTATGTCTTAGAAAATTCAAAATTCAGATTTCTCTTATTTATCTAGGATTTTGTAGTTGACAAAATGTTATTTTAAACCTTTTATGATTCTGCTTTACTCTCAAAACCTTAAGACAAAGTATAGATGGTAATTCTAGGGCAGCTAGATGAAGCCATGATAGATTTCCAAGCCTGAAGTCAGGAAGACCCTTCTTGCTGAATTTAAATCTGCCTTCAGACTCTTACTAGCTATGTGATCCTGAACAAACCATTTAACTCTATTTCCCTCAGTTTCCTCATCTGTGAAATGAACTGGAAAAGGAAATGGCAAAGTACTCAAAGATCTTTGCCAAGGAAACCCCAAATGGCATAACAAATATTTGTAAATAACTGAACAAAAGGTGGGAATAAAAGAGCCTCATAGAGGATATCTCTTGACTGACTAACAAACCCTAAGCAATTTTTCTTAATTGTGTTCCATTCAAGTTAGTTCAGTTCTAAAAGTCATGAAGACTGTCCAAATTCCTAAAGCAGAGCAGAAAATGGAAAGGGTAGGGATTTCTTGACTCTCTACCAGTATATATGTGGAACATTTGTGTTCCTTGCTGTGAAAAATGAAGGCTTTTCTATAATTAGTCCCCTGGCAGTTGAGGAATATGATAGTGCAATTGCTACTCTGATAACAAAGTGGTAAATATTGAAGGACCCCCACATTCAACCTGGAGTGGGGAAATATAGAGTAGAAAATATGAGAATTCCCCAAATTACAATCAGGGACTTGGTATCAGCAGTCTTGGACAAAAGAGTTAACCTCAGATAAGGATCAAATGAAACTTGCTGTATTGCTTTTTCACTAGCGTTTCCCTTTCAGTGTATGATCATTCAGCTGCAACAAACCTCTTATCCTGACAGACTGGATTCTTCTATTTACTGTTTGCTACTATTCTGAAGATGCTTCCCCATGATTCACTTTTATTCCCTAGGACATGGTCTACATTTCCAAGAATATAACATGTATCTGAGTAAGTTTACATTGGAATAAAAGAATAAAAAAAATATAGCTCTTACATCTCTTTAAAACCCAGTCAGAATACCTTTAGACTAAACTATTCTACTCTCAAATCCATAACCCTTCCAGGCAAACTAAAGTTCTCTTCAGTTGTCTTTGGTTATTTTCTTTTCTTTTGATTACTCCAAAAACTAAACTATATTTTCTTTTGGGGTCAATTCTGGCAATCTCTATCATTTTTTCCTTCCTTTGTCAGTGCTGAGACAGTAAACTCTTTGATTATGCTTCATGTCCTTTATTGCTATTGCTGTTGTTCATACTGAAAATACCTTGGTTCCCTTAATTTGGATTTTAGCCCATTGAGGCATTAAAATAATTATTAAAATTAGTCTAATTCTCCAAAAATAGCAGAAAAGACAGATACAGAAATAGGAATGATGACTGCTCCCAGTATTAGTGGAAGTGGATGAGAAGTGTTTTTAAAAAAATCAACAGAAAGAAGAAAAGGGATGTACCCCCAAGGGAGGGCTGGGCTTTTGGTATGGAGAGGCAGAAAGAGAGAGAACACCCCTTTTCCACAAAGCAGGGTTCAGGGGAGATAACAGATGTAATGGGTTGGCTCAGAGAGAGAGGAAAGGGGTTTAAAGATTTTCCCCCTTCTGCCTTCCCTACTTAGCTAGAGCTGCTCTCCCCAATTTGCTCTTGTCCCTCTTGTCCCCCCTCCACTACTCAAGACCAAAGGTCCCCCCTTGATCCATTCACTCACACTCAGCTTGGGGAACAGATAACTCTTAAATGTTACCTCAAATCAGATAATACAAAAGCAATAACAGTCAGGGAAGAATGGGAAAAGGAAAGTGGGAAAAGGGAGCCCCTGTCTCTATCTAAATCCTTTTCCTCCCTCCTTGAGTTTGGGGGGAACTGAGGCCACAGCAGCCTGAGCCCCCTGAGAGAAAGTCAGGTTGACTCACCCCTGGGCAACAGGAGCTGAGGTAAAGTCTGCTCAGATTTCTCTTCAGAAAATCCCTTCAACTGGGAAGTGTTTGGGGGAAAGATTTCCAGTCAACAGCAGGAAAAGTGGGTAACCCTCAGGAGAAAGTCTTTATAAACCTTCTCTCTTTGATATCTCAAGACAGAGAGACTCTCACTGCTCTCCTAGCCAGAGTCTTCTCTCCTCAGGAATTCACTCACGGGGCCCCTCCCCCATCTCCCTAAGAATGCTACAATATTCAATTTAATAATCTAATCTTTTTCTAAAAAAGTTATGAATATTAGGAAAAGTCAGTAATAAAATTTTGTCAATTTATGGATAAGACTTTTGGTTAAAGCACATGCTTACTCTCAAGGCACTTAAAATCTAATAAAATGTGAAATAAATTAAAATAATTAAAGTGAAAAGTTGTATATGATAGGTGTAAAAGAAAAGAACAAATGAAATAATATTGGAGTCCAGAGGATGGAGAATGCACTTGTTAATGAGAATGGGTGGGTTGGTAAATATTCTTTCAGAAAATATTTCACCTGGGATTTCGAAGATAGCTGTGGTTTCAAGAGACAGAGGAAAGGGGGTAATTCTATGATGGAGAAGAGAGTGGGAGAAGAAAAGCTTAGGTGCAAAATAAAAGATGTAAAAAAGTCTGTGTTCTGATCACAGACCTGCTATCAATTAGTTGTGCTATTTTGGGTAAATTAAACCTATTTTGGCATCACTTTCCATAATTAAAATTCAATGATTCTAGGAATAGCACGTTGTTCTGTCTTTCATATATATATATCTATATATATATATATATATATATATAGATATATAGATATATAGATATATAGATATATAGATATATAGATATATAGATATATAGATATATAGATATATAGATATAGTTTTTTTTTCACTCAGAGGGTAAAATAATCCTTAGATCTTTCCATCATGAACTTATTCCTACCACTTCCTTTTTTTTCCACAAGAATGCCTTTATATATATATATATATATATATATATATATATGAAAGAGAAAAATATTATGTAAATTCTTTAAAGTAAGATGAAACCAAATTGTGGAGGATGTTTAAATATTTTAAAATTTTCTAGTTGGCAAAGGGTTTCTGAATATTGGAATTATGTGATGAGAGTTGTGCATTAAAGAATTAATATAGTTGTTTTTTGTGGGCTGGATTGAAGTGGGCAGAGAGAAAGTGTTGAGACAAGAAGACTGATTAGGAGTTCTTTGTGATGTTCAAACAATAATAAGAGCCTTAAATAAAGGAAAAAATAGAAAGGCCTGCCCAGGAAAGTGATGAGTCCTCTCCCTCTAGAGATATATAGAAAAAAAAATGATAACTTGAGAATGATCTACCAGAGTTTCCTGTTCAAACATGGGTTGGACTAAATAAACTAATTTGGGAATAAAACTTGTACTTCCAGTCTCAAGTATTTGTTCTGAGGAAAACTCTTTGTAAAAAGGCCAGTTGTAGCCTCAGAATTACTTAGTTGTGTTACTCTGAACAAATCATTTAACTGCTGTCTACCTCATTTTTTTCTCAGAGGTAAAATGACAGTAATAGTTAAAATCTCATAGGGTGTTATATCTGAGATAATATTTGGGAAACATTTAACATAGTACCTGACACTTAATAGATGCTTTATAAATATTTATCCTCTTCCCTTCCTCTCTATCCCCACCATCAGCAAACTGCCAAATAATGTAAATTATCATTTTTCAACTAATAGAATTGAAGAAAATCAGGAAAGAACTTATAATGTGTATATCATACCTTCATGTGAAAAGATTTTGAGTAAAACAATGTCTGTTAACATTGTTAATAATGTCTGTTAACATGGTATTTGTTAAAACTTGATTTTATGCAGATTCTTAAACTGGTAGAATCCTTCATTTAAAGAAAAATCATGGATGGGGCTCTGTTTTGGCACCACAAAAATAGAGGCACAGCTACATAATTTCTAGGGAAAACCTCCCTCTCCCATGTAGTTCTTTGTACCTGAAAAGGAACCAAATGACATTACTATGTTGGGGGTCAGTGTACAGTTGGTCTGACTGTGGCTGATCAGACCAATACAGATTCAGAAGGATCTACCCCAGGTTGGGGGAAAATAATTTCTGTGAATATTTGGGATGGAAATATCTCTAAACTTTTGCAACTCACATTTATTTCAATAGTGCAATTTGTGTTGTCCATAACCATGCACACATTCCATGTACCAGTGGGGAGAGGAATCATCTTCACAAAAGTTTTTGCACATTTTTTTTGTATTTCTACTGTCATGGTAAGCTTCCTAGGTTAAGATGAAACAGACAGGTTTAGAACTTTTTTTTAGCCTCCTTCTCATATCAGGAAGTAAAGAGTACACTTTTTTATATAAAGCTATCTACCTGTGGCACAATGGATAGAGCCGCAGACTGGCAATTGGAAAGTCCTTGTTTTAAATTTAATTTTGGACTCTTCCTAACTGTGTGATTATGGGCAAGTCACTTAGGCTTGTTTAGCCTTTTCCTTTATGTCTTAGAGTCATATTAAAACAGAAAGGAAGGATTTTTTAAAAAGTTTCACAGACGGGTAATCATAGCTGCAATCTAGATGCCACACGCTTCCTCTCCCAGGAACCGAACGAAATAGACTGCATCAAAGGGACATAAAAAATCACCTTTGGAGGAACAGAAGGACTCCCCAATACTCCCCAGTAACCCACAGGGGCGAAGGTACGTGGGGTTTGAACATTTCCACACTATAATAAGAAGGAGGAAAAGCTTGCACAGAAGGTGAACTGAGCCTCCCTTCCCCCCCCCCACCTACCTACCAAACCAGAGTGAGCTACTGGAGCACTCACTGGGAGAATGAGTGAGTGGGGAACGTCTCTGTCTGGGGGGGCACTCCAGGGTCCTTGGGATCTGGGGACTGCCAGGAAAAAACGTCTCAGGGCGGTATCATGGGAGAATCCTATGATGAGTACAGGGGGCCCAGGGAGCCTTAATTGGGGCACTGAGCATCTGGGCAGAGCTAAACACCAGGGGCAGACCACGAGCTGATTATCTGGGTGGAGCTGAACACCTGGGCAGTTTGGCTGTGATCAGGGGCCCAGCATTCTAAGAAACCTCAGAGCCTGGGAAGAACTAGTCTGAGGCAACCTAAATTCACAGAAAACCCACCCATATCACCCAGACCCCAGACCAAAAAGGAAAGGGGAATAAAACCACCAAAGGGATGGCTCACATGGCCCAAAATCAAGCCTCCAGGAAGAAAGGGAAAAAGGTGACTATTGAAAACTTTTATGGTAGAAGTACCCAAGGAAAAGAAGAGAATGAGGATGGAATTCAAAAAAAAATCAGAACATGCCTCCCAAAATGGAAACTATCAACAAGCTCTGGAAGATCTCAAACTGGAACTTACCCAAAAGATGTAAATCTGGAAAGAAAAATGGGAGAAAGAGATCAGCAGTCTGAAAGATAAGACTGCTCAATTGGAAAAAGAACTCGAAGCATCCAATAGAAGGGCAGACAAAGCTGAAAAGCAAAACCAGTCCCTAACGACCAGAATTAAGCAACTCGAAGAAAGTGAGATCATAAAACAGCAAGAATCAATAAAGCAAAGCCAAAAAAATTAATGAATTAGAAGAAAACATAAAATATCTCACTGGAGAGGTCACAGACTTGGAAAACAGAGGAAGAAGAGCCATCCCCCGAATTATCAGTCTCCCAGAAAAACCAGAGATAAACAATAAACACGAAGTTATTCTACAGGAGATTATAAAAGAAAATTGCCCACATGTTCTGGAGCAAGGGAGCAAAATAGAAATAGAAAGGGTTCATAGAACACTCTATATACTAAATTCCCAAAAGACAACCCCTAGGAATGTAATTGCCAAATTCAAGAGCTTCCAAGAATAGGAGAAAATCCTACAAGAAGCCAAGAGGAGCTTCAGATATAGGTGGGTTCCCATAAGGATCACACAGAACTTAGTGGCTAACACACTAAGAGACCGCAAAGCATGGAACAAGATATTTAGAAAGGCAAGAGAGCTGGGTCTCAAACCAAGAATCAACTACCCAGCAAAGCTAACTATATACTTCCAGGGGAAAGTATGGGCATTCAACAAAATAGAAGATTTCCAAGCATTTTCTAAGAAAAGACCAGAACTTAGTGGGAAATTTAATATCCAAGCATAGAAAGCAAGAGAAACATGAAAAGGTAAATATGAAAGAAAGGGAAAAGGAGATGAATCTTATCTTTTTCTTTAAGTCAAACTCTCTTCTATAAGGACTACATTTACATCAAATTATATATGTTAATATGTGGGGAAAATGTTTTGTATAAGTCTCAAAAATTGTATGCATCATAAGAGTAGTTAGAAGAAACATGCATAGGGAAAGATTGGAGCATTAAGAAGATTTGGGGACAGTGGGGGAAAAGAAAGGAAAAGGGAGGGGGGAAACGTCGATAACACTAAGATTTACTTCAAGAAATAGGGGGGGACTTAATAGAATAATCTTTCCCATATAAAGATACACATGGGAATTCTCATATGAGAAGGAGAGGAAGAGATCGTGAAGTGGAATTACTTAAAACTTACTCTCAGTGAAATCAAATCTGAGAGGGAAGAACATCTAGATCCAGTGGGATCCTGAATTCTATCTTATCCAACAGGGCAAGAAAGAAAGGAAAATTATGGAGAGAGAGGGGGGAGGGAGTATAAAAAGGGAGGGAAGGAGAGGGGGGAGGGGAAGGGAGCATAAAGAGGGGAAGGCTAGAAAGGGAAGCATATCAAGAGAGGGGACTAGAGGACTGACCTAAAGTAAATCACTGGTTCAAAATGAGATAGCTAAAGAAGAAAGGTCAGAACTAGGGGAAGATAACAAAATGCCAGCTAATCCACAAATGATAATCATAACTTTGAACGTGAATGGGATGAACTCAACCATAAAACGTAGACAAATAGCAGATTGGATTAGAACCCAAAACCCTACCATTTGTTGTCTTCAAGAAACATATATGAGGTGAGTTGACACTCACAAGGTTAGAATTAAAGGTTGGAGTAAGACCTTTTGGGCCTCAACTGATAGAAAGAAGGCAGGAGTTGCAATCATGATATCTGACAAAGTCAAAGCAAAAATAGACCTGATCAAAAGGGATAGGGAAGGTAAATATATTCTGTTAAAAGGGAGTATAGACAATGAGGAAATATCAATAATCAACATGTATGCACCAAATGGTATAGCATCCACATTTTTAATAGAGAAACTAGGAGAATTGAAGGAGGAAATAGACAGTAAAACGATATTAGTGGGAGACTTGAACCAATCACTATCAAATTTAGATAAATCAAACCAAAAAATAAACAAGAAAGGGGTAAAAGAGGTGAATGAAATCTTAGAAAAATTAGAGTTAATAGACATATGGAGAAAAATAAATAGGGACAAAAAGGAATACACCTTCTTTTCAGCACCACATGGCACATTCACAAAACTAGATCATACACTAGGTCACAGAAACATTGCACTCAAATGCAGAAAAGAAGAAATAATAAATGCAGCCTTTTCAGATCACAAGGCAATAAAAATATTGATCAATAAAGGTACATGGAGAGCCAAATCAAAAATTAATTGGAAATTAAATAATATGATACTCCAAAATCAGTTAGTAAGAGAAGAAATCATAGAAACAATTAATAATTTCTTTGAGGAAAATGACAACAGTGAGACATCCTTTCAAACCTTATGGGATGCAGCCAAGGCAGTACTTAGAGGAAAATTCATATCCCTGAGTGCATATATTAACAAATTAGAGAGGAAAGAGAACAAGGAATTGGAACTGCAAATCAAAAAACTTGAGAACGAACAAATTTAAAAAACCCAGACTAGAGATCCTAAAAATTAAGGGAGAAATTAATAAAATCGAAAGTGACAGAACGATTGAGCTAATAAACAAGACTAGAAGCTGGTACTTTGAAAAAATAGACAACATAGACAAAGTACCGGTCAATCTAATTAAAAAAAGGAAAGAAGAAAGGCAAATTAACAGCATCAAGGATGAAAAAGGGGATGTCACCTCCAATGAAGAGGAAATTAAGGCAATCATTAAAAACTACTTTGCCCAACTATATGGCAATAAATATACCAACCTAGGTGATATGGATGAATATTTACAAAAATATAAATTGCCTAGACTAACAGAAGAAGAAATAGATTTCTTAAATAATCCCATATCTGAAAAAGAAATCCAACAGGCCATCAAAGAACTTCCTAAGAAAAAATCCCCAAGGCCTGATGGATTCACCAGTGAATTCTATCAAACATTCAAGAACAGCTAACTCCAATACTATAAAAACTATTTGACATAAGAAGCAAAGAGGGAGTTCTACCAAACTCCTTTTATGACACAAATATAGTACTAATTCCAAAGCCAGGTAGGCCAAAAACAGAGAAAGAAAGTTATAGACCAATCTCCCTAATGAATATAGATGCAAAAATCTTAAATAGGATACTAGCAAAAAGACTCCAGCAAATGATCAGAAGGGTCATCCACCATGATCAAGTAGGATTTATACCAGGGATGCAGGGCTGGTTCAATATTAGGAAAACCATCCACATAATTGAGCACATCAACAAGCAAACCAACAAGAACCACATGATTATCTCAATAGATGCAGAAAAAGCCTTTGATAAAATACAACACCCATTACTTCTAAAAACACTAGAAAGCATAGGGATAAAAGGGTCGTTCCTAAAAATAATAAACAATATATATATAAAACCATCAACTAATATCATCTGCAATGGGGATAAACTAAATCCATTCCCATTAAGATCAGGAGTAAAACAAGGATGCCCATTATCACCTCTATCATTTGACATTGTATTAGAAACACTAGCAGTAGCAATTAGAGAAGAAAAAGAAATTGAAGGCATTAAAATAGGCAAGAAGCAGACCAAATTATCACTTTTTTGCAGATGACATGATGGTCTACTTAAAGAATCCTAGAGATTCAACCAAAAAGCTAATTGAAATAATCAACAACTTTAGAAAAGTTGCAGGATACAAAATAAACCCACATGAGTCATCAGCATTTCTATATAATTCCAATTCAGCTCAGCAGCAAGAACTAGAAAGGGAAATCCCATTCAAAATTACCTTAGACAAAATAAAATACCTAGGAATCTTTCTCCCGAGACAAACACAGGAACTATATGAATACAACTACAAAACACTTTCCACACAACTAAAACTAGACTTGAGCAATTGGAAGAACATTAACTGCTCATGGGTAGGATGAGTCAATATAATAAAAATGACCATCCTACCCAAACTCATCTATCTATTTAGTGCCATACCCATGGAACTTCCAAAATTTTTTTTACTGACTTAGAAAAACCATAACAAAGTTTATTTGGAAGAACAAAAATCAAGGAAATCCAGGGAAATAATGAAAAAAAATACAAAGGAAGGGGGCCTTGCAGTCCCAGATCTCAGACTATATTATAAAGCATCGGTCACCAAAACAATCTGTTACTGGCTAAGAGACCGAAAGGAGGGTCAATGGAATAGACTGGGGGCAAGAGACCTCAGCAAGACAGTATATGACAAACCCAAAGATCCCCGCTTTTGGGACAAAAATCCACTATTTCATAAAAACTGCTGGGAAAATCATAGGACCGTGTGGTAAAGATTAGGTTTAGATCAACACCTTACACCCTACACCAAGATAAATTCAAAATGGGTGAATGACTTGAACATAAAGAAGGAAACTATAAGAAAATTAGGCGAACACAGAATAGTATACATGTCAGACCTTTGGGAAGGAAAAGTCTTCAAAACCAAGCAAGACTTAGAAAGAGTTACAAAATGCAAAATAAATCATCTGGAATACATCAAATTAAAAAGGTTTTGTACAAACAAAACCAATGTAACCCAAATCAGAAGGGTAGCAACAAATTGGGAAACAATCTTCATAAAATCCTCTGACAAAGGTTTAATTACTCAAATTTACAAAGAACTAAATCAATTGTACAAAAAAATCAAGCCATTCTCCAATTGATAAATGGGCAAGGGACATGAACAGGCAGTTCTCAGCCAAAGAAATCAAAACTATTAAGGAGCACATAAAAAATGCTCTACATCTCTTATAATCAGAGTGATGCAAATCAAAACAACTCTGAGGTATCACCTCACACCCAGCAGATTGGCTAACATGACAGCTATGGAAAGTAATGAATGCTGGAGGGGATGTGGCAAAGTGGGGACACTAATTCATTGCTGGTGGAGTTGTGAATTGATCCAGCCATTCTGGAGGGCAATTTGGAACTATGCCCAAAGGGTGATAAATGACTGTCTGCCCTTTGATCCAGCCATAGCACTGCTGGGTTTGTACCCCAAAGTGATAATAAGGAAAAAGACTTGTACAAGAATATTCATATTTCAGCTATAGCTGCACTCTTTGTGGTGGCCAAAAATTTGAAAACGAGGGAATGCCCATCAATTGGGGAATGGCTGAACAAATTGTGGTATATGTTGGTGATGGAATACTATTGTGCTAAAAGGAATAATAAAGTAGAGGAATTCCATGGAGACTGGAACAACCTCCATGAAGTGATTCAGAGGGAAAGAGCAGAAAGAGGAAAACATTGTACACAGAGACTGATACACTGTGGTACAATCGAAGGTAATGGACTTCTCCATTAGTGGCAATGCAATGTCCCTGAACAATCTGCAGGGATCTAAAAAATACTATCCACAAGCAAAGGATAAACTGTGGGAGTAAAAACACCAATGAAAAGCACCTGCTTGACTACAGGGGTGTAGGGAATATACTGAGGAGAGACTCTAAATGAACACTCTAATGCAAATACCAACAACAGGGAAATGGGTTCGAGTCAAGAACACATGTGATAACCAGTGGAATCGTTTGTTGGCTATGGGAGAGGGAAAGGTGTTGGGAGGGGGAGCAGGGAGGAAAAGGAATTGATCTTTGTTTCCAGTGAATAATGTTTGGAAATGACCAAATAAAATAATGTTTAAAATTAAAAAAAAAAGTTTCACAGATACCCCATAGGCTGCTCACTGTTGCTTCCAGTGAGAAGACAATGCTACACCATACACTGCCTTTGAATAGGGTTTTGACCACAGCCCTTTGTCCACATTTGTTGTTTCCTTACTTGTCCATCACTACAGGAATTTTAAGGTAGGAGTAAATTAATAAAACAATGACAGTAAAATAATAAAATGATAAATGGCAAAAAGAAAAGGTATGGGTAAAAAAAAAAAAGCTGGGTACCTCAGTGGTGGATTGAGCGCCAGGCCTAGAGATGAGAGTACAGAGCTTTGGTCTTTTCTAGACTCCTCTGCCACCTTTTTGTTATGATGGCATTAATAGATTAAAAAAAATATCTTAGCCAAAGTTGAAACATTGCTACACATGAAAAACTTGTGACAAGTATCCATTAGTTTTAAATCTCACACAGTAGGCTCATGTGAATCCTAATGATAATGGATTTGTTTGCTATTGTCATTCAATGGGCTATTATAACTTAGGGGATTTTGATACTTCTTGAATGTGCATTACCTGTTGTACTTCTGTTCTTTATAAAAACTCAATTTGTGAAAATCACTTTCACTCACACAGAGTGGATCAAGGCTAAGTTTGAAGAGGAAATGGATATCCTTTTCTGCATGAGAAACTTTTGTATTCTACCTTTCCTTAGCCAACACAGTGTGTCAATGATTTTAAGCTATATATTTTTTATTTAATTTTTTTTATTATTGTTCTTGCTTGCATGTGCAATGTACTACTTCAGTTTTATTTTTTTTATTTCCTTTTTGGATTTGAAGCACATCACCAGTGTTAAGGAAAATAACTTTTTTTTCAGTAATATAAGTTTAAAATACATTTATCCTAATGTCAATGCATACCCCAAAAGCCTTATATTATAAAAATGATGCCATTGGTTGTTTAAAAAAATTATGGGACTTTGCTTAATGATTCTGTTTGATTCCAGGAGAAGGGGATACAAAAAGCCATTGCACAGTGCCAAAGAAGCACAAAGGTATTTGCACAGTGCCAAGGAGCACAATGACCAAGCCAATCCAGTTAGGATTAATGAACTTTTAAGCCAATACAAAAGGACTTCTAACTAGTGTGGGACTCGAGGTTGAGGTGCTTGACATATGTTAAGACTCAGGATGCCTTTTATCCACACTCTTTCTGAAATACTCACAGATAAGTACTGAAGTTTAAATTTTATCCTGGCTCCCCCTATCCCTGAGAGGGAAGGTAAAATCAGACCAGGGAATGACACTTCCATATCACACAGAAATCTAGTCTTTTTTTCTCTCTTATAGTATGGCAACTTCCTGTAGTCTTGGCTGCAAATGGGTAAGTGAAATATTACTGCATTTGTCCTACAGATTTGTGGGATAGAATTTACTTTAGTTGGGCCCTGATTCAAGGACCTGTTATAGGTTTATTTCCCTTTACTTAGAATTTTTTCACATAAGACTTTGATAGTCTATATTTCATCCAGAAGTTATCTTTTCTCTTTTATTTGGATTTTTTGATGCTTTTGATTTCTCTTGTCAATTGATTTATATACCTCATAACTCAGCCATGCATTCCTAAATGATCCCTTTGTTTTTCAATACCCTCTTCGGGGGGAATGTATTATTATTATTCTAAATTGCAAGGTTTAAATTCTTTTTGAGAGTAAATTTAGGTTAAGAAACATGCTACCTCTCAGAATCCAGAAAGTGAACTGTTTGGAGAAGGCACCTTGAAGATGCCTCCATGGATCACACACTGCACCAGAATATCCAGAGCGAACTTTGGGATGTGGTGAATTGAACTGTGTGGGGTTGAATGCATTTGTTTTGTATGTCTACTCTTATGCTGATGCGGACTACCCCCTAACTGGCTTTTTCTCAATGCACCTAGCAATCATGAATTTGTTCTTTTCCCTTTTATCCCCAAATTATTGTAATTTAAAAGTTGATTATGTTAAATAATAAAATTGGGGAGACTAGTCCCCCAAATTGATCATTGGGGGGATGTATAATTGAAAATCTGTTACCCTAAAAAAGAAATACATTTCCCAGGAGCCCACTGACTTCCTGTCGTTATGTACTTCCTGTAGACAGGGGATATTAGGCAGGGACATAGAGGGTCCCCTCTCCTGGGCTTGAAGGTATGAATGGTAAACATGGAGGTTTTGAAATAGTTGATTATCCATGGGCATGTGGTCTTTTATTTTGTTACCTTTTAAATTCCTTTATTTCTAATGATCATTTACAAATCTTCAAAAATATAACATTTTATTAGTGAGATTTAATTTTAATTTTTATAATATATTGGATCTAAGGCAGAATTGCATAATTGTTGCATAGTTTGTTCCTGAGTCATCCAAGTCCAGTGCCAAGACCAAAGTAAAGCTGACTGGTGATGGTTTGAGATAGTTGATGCCCTTGGCTTCTTTGATTTCTACACAACCTATAGGCACCTCACACTGACTGTTTTCATACCTTCATGGCTGTTTGAATAAATTGTTTCCACCTGTCTATTATGTCAGGGAGAAGTCTTCACAAGCATGAAGTACACATCCTCCTAAATAAATAATGGATACCCTACTGATTACCCTCAACCTGCTTTTGCCCACAGCAGAGGTGGTTTTGTCAGGTTGCAGTCACTGTGCATGCTACATCTTCTTGGGTCTACAGGTGAGAGCTGGGGGGCAGGTAGACAACAAAGGTGGAAAGCAGTCCTACAACAACAAAAAAGGCTCAGCAAGCACTCACACAAGAGTTATTATTCTTCTATGAATACCCCATAGACCCCAACTTCTCCCATATATACAATTGAGAAAGTCTTGAACAGTTGACTTTCACCTCCATAAGTATAATGAGATTCATGTATCGTTATTCCTTGAAACTTGTATTCTTTTATTGTTAAAAGAAAATTTTCATCCATATGGAGACAAATTATGTTCATTAACTCATACTACTCAAAACAGGGACCTTTAAAGCTATCCATAATCTAGAGACCAATGTTGAAAAACATGAATCCTTTTTAGGAATTTATATATTATTTTTCTCCAGAAGATAGTCAAGAGAGAATGTTTGGAAGTTTCTGAATAGTAAATGGTACATAAACAAATGAAAATGAAGATGGTATCTGGATATTCACAAAATTTTTGGTATTGACCTATCAACCAAATATAGTTAAGATTATTTCAATATTCTACTTTTTATGTTCATACTGATGTGGGTCTTCCTCCAGCTATACATATTTTGTCCATGTCCTATTCAAGTCCATCTATTCTTAGAAAATTTTGATTATATACTTCAATAAGTTTACAACAGAAGAAATGATAACTATTCTTTGGACTTTGCTTGCTTTCACTCACCTTCATCAGGAGCAAGTAAGCTGTCCATTGGTTACCTTATCCCCTCACAAAATGAACAGCACAACCAGGTTTTTTAACTTCCATTTCTTTTGTGAAAATTTTAATAACCTTTCTTCATAATCACTTATTTGTTTCCTGTTAACCCTATTATTAACCACCATGCACATTCTATTTATATTTGGCTTATTTGTGCCAGGGACACAGGCTAGCATGTATATGTGTGTGTGTGTGTGTGTATAAATGTAGCAATAGATATAGATATAGACATGTGTATATAAATATAAATATGTGTCTATATGTATATGCATAAACAAATATCCATATATAAACACTATCTCTAGAAACACTAAAAATAGCCAATGAATTCATACCAGAATTAAATAAAAGGGAGATAGTGGACTTTTATTTTTGAAACTGCAAGTCAGCCCAACGTCCTCCTAGAAATGAAAGATCATTCTTTAAAAGTCCAGCATTCATATGCTGTTGCCATATGACTGCATGTAATGGACATATGTCATATGGCATTCATAATTGCTAAAGAATTGAGGTGAACTTTGCTAGATTCTAGATGTGCTTATACAAAACCAAGTACATCTCTGCCCTCCAGAAACCTGTATTTTATTAAGGGTATATAGTTTCCTGATACATAAATGTCAGATACATAAAAAATGAACAAGCAAGACAGAAATATGGTTGGAGATAGGAATGGACACAAACCAAAATAAGGGAACCACAAATGATAACTGGAACAAAGTGATTTTTGAGTTAAAATTTAAGGGAGTTAGAGGTTCCAATAGGCAGAGGAGAGAAGGAAGATTATTTGAGATATAAAAGACACAGAAAATATGTGTATATATTATGTAGAGCATATATTTATGTATATATCCAGACCTGTGATTTCAAGAGTTTAGAGATGTTCAGTGCAGAAATTCCCTCTACCTGTGACATTTTATTTTCAGTTTACTGTCTTAAAGAGTCTCCAATGAAAGTAAAAAGTTTGGGTGATTTGCAATCAAAGGTTTGACTGGACCGAGGTCATCTGGACCTCAAATCTGTCCTTTATGCAGTTTATGATATTGACTTTCATTGCATATGGAGCTATATTTTGTTTTGAGATCCCTGGTCCTTTCTTCTGCTAGTTAAAAAAATGCAAAGCTTTTCATTATTTCTTCCAAAACTGTTCTGTGGAATCTCCTCTATATATGTTAGATTGGAACTTCACCAACAACATAATCATATTATGTCTAATATTTACAGAAATATGTGACCTCTTTGATAAAATAAAAATATATACAAATATGTGTATATGAAACAAATTATATGTGAACATTTGCATCAGGAAAAGATTTGTTTTCTTTAGAAAAGCATTCTCCAGTGTTCCTTTAAATAGTTGGCATTAAGGTACCTTACATAAAATAGAATTTAACTACAAAACATTTGATTTAACCCAACTAATTAGAAAATAAAATATTGTGTCATGTAGAGTCAACATGAATTTCTTCAAAGAGCCTATTTTCATATTTAATGGTATATTTTATTATATATACTACTTATATTCTAGGTGCTTTTGCAGACTTATTTTATTCTGACTGTGTAAATCCCACCCATCCTATTATCACCTGTCTTGTCTGAAAATTGGATGGCCTAGTGTAATGTTGCCACAGAAAGGCAGATGGCATGACATTTGAAAGTCATTGGCCAAGGAAAGGGAGGAGGAACAAGAGAGGGTTTGAAGTGATGGCAAGAAGCAGAGCTGCTCTCTTGGATTTCTTACCTGTCCCTGGGCTGGTGTTTCTCTCTGAGCATCTCCTTTTCTCCAGCTCTTTGGCAAGCCATGGCCTGAGCCAGCAAAATGGTATCCCTACAGTTAGAAAGTTTGAGAGCTATCTCAATCCCTCTAAATATCTCTCTTTACTAATAAATTCTTATAAATTTGGTAATAAAAATCCAAATTAATTTCTATTTATGAACAAGTTAAAATACTTTTAAGAGCTCTTTTACTGAGAGCTATTATTTATATATCACTATAATATTTGAAAAGGGTTTCCAAAAAAAATATTAGCCCATTTTAAACTTACAACACTGGACATTGTGTTATTTTCATTTTACAGAAAAGGAAATTGAAGGACAGAGGTTACGTGAATCAGTCAGGATCACACAGCTAGTAAACATTTTAGACGTGGACTTGTCTTCCTGGCTTCATGTCCATGAGTCTATCCTCTCTGTCACCTATCTACCTCTTGTTTCCTTTATAAAGCATACTGTTAGACCAATGCAAGTAATATAAATATTAATAAGATATGATTTTATTCTCAAGGGACTTATAATATCATTGGAAAGATTGCACATAGGGTTAGAATGACAGCATGTTGGATAGAGATAATTTCTGTGGAAAATGAGTCATGCAAGGCTTCATGAAGAGGCAGAATTTGAGATGGATTTTGATTGATGTGCTGAATATCAAGAGGAAGAAATAGGAGGAAGTCAAATCATATTTTTAAAATTTAAATTACATAATTACCTTATGTTTTTAATATTATTATAATTCCTCAACATATCTGCCCTATAAACATGTGTGTATATATACATATACTCTATAAATGTCATATATATGTCATATATATTGTATAAGGTATATATTATTTCAATATATCTAACCAACTGTGTTATTTTAATCTGACACTAAATATAAATGAATTTACACCCAAGTCCTCCACTTCTACAAAGTAGAGAAAGGGGACTTCCGGTTAAGATGGCGGCTTAGAGAAAGCTGAAGTTCAGATCTCCGGAAAACCCTTCCCGACCGATCTCAAACTAGAAGCTCCTAAGGCGCCGAAATTCAAAACGATCAACAGCACAGACCCTGGGAACCCTCCTCCTGGACCTGGACCCGGTTCAAAAGGTACGGCTCCCCTTAAAAGCCAGAACCCGAGATCCCTCGGACCTCAGGGGTAGGAGCGCAGAGTCCAAGGCTCCCGGAAGCGGCAGCCGCGCCTGGCTCAGAGAGCAGGGTCTGAGGAACAACAACCCTCAGGGTCTTCTACCCAAGTCCCAGTCCGGGTGAAAGTTACTGCCTGGGGCTTCCACTGCAGAGAGCCGGTCGGTCCGGGTGAAAGTTACTGCCTGGGGCCTCCGCTGCAAAGAGCCGGTTGGTCCGGGTGAAAGTTACTGCCTGGGGCCTCCGCTGCAAAGAGCTGGTCAAAACAACAGCAACCCCCAGGGTGGGCAAGACAGCCTCACCGGCTGGATCCTGCTATCCAAGTCTCAGTGAAAGTCTGTGCTCTCGGAGCTTGGGGAAGCGGCAGCCCATCCCCCCTCCCCCCCCCCCCCCCCCCCCCCGCAGGCCAACGAAACAGCCTCACGGCCAGCGATTCTGAAGGCAACTTCCGGAAATCGAGCCAGGGGGAGAGGGTGGCCTCGTGGTCCGACCCTTCCATTCCAGTTCCAGTGAGGCATATTCAGTTTAACCCAGGGAACGCTCATAGAACCAACATCTGCCCAGGACTAAAGCCTCAACACCAGACAAAGACAAGAAAAGCTAATCCTCCACGTTCAGAGATGACAAACTCCACAGAAGCACAGAAGCCCCAAAATACCAAGAAAAATAAGAAGAAAGGGGCGACTCTGGACACATTCTATGGAGCCAAAATACAAAATACAGAGCAGATAGAAGAAGATATACAAGAAAATTCTCCAAAATCTTCCAAAGGAAATAGAAACTCTCCACAAACCCATGAAGAATTTGAATCAGAAAGGACCAAAAAGATGGAAGCCCTCTGGGAGGAAAAGTGGGAAATGATGCAAAAGAAATTCATGCATCTACAAAACCAGTTTGACCAAACTGTAAAAGAAAACCAGGCTTTAAAGCAAGAACTAATAAAGCAAAGCCAAAACACCAAGAAATTAGAAGAGAACATAAAATATCTCACCGACAAGGTGATAGATCTGGAAAACAGGGGGAGAAGAGAAAATTTAAGAATAATTGGACTCCCAGAAAAGCCAGAAATAAACACCAAACTGGACATGGTGATACAAGATATAATCAAAGAAAATTGCCCAGAGATTCTAGAACAAGGGGGCAATACATCCACTGACAGAGCTCACAGGACACCTTCTACACTAAACCCCCAAAAGACAACTCCCAGGAATGTAATTGCCAAATTCCAAAGCTATCAAACAAAAGAAAAAATCCTACAGGAAGCCAGAAAAAGACAATTTAGATATAAAGGAATGCCAATCAGGGTCACCCAAGACCTTGCAAGTTCTACGCTGAATGATCGTAAGGCATGGAACATGATCTTCAGAAAGGCAAGAGAGCTGGGTCTCCAACCAAGAATCAGCTACCCAGCAAAACTGACTATATACTTCCAAGGGAAAGTATGGGCATTCAACAAAATAGAAGACTTCCAACTTTTTGCAAAGAAAAGGCCAGAGCTCTGTGGAAAGTTTGATACCGAAAATCAAAGAGCAAGGAATACCTGAAAAGGTAAATATTAAGGAAAGGGGAAAAATGTTATCTTCTTTTACTCAAACTCTCTTCTATAAGAACTACATTTATATCAACCTATGTATACTAATATGTGGGGAAAATGTAATGTATAAATAGGGGGTAAAGAAAGACCAAATAGAATAATGGTTCTCACACAAAGATTCACAGGGGAAGGGGAGGGGAAGAAAACTCCTATAAGAAGGAGAGGAAGAGAGGGGGGGGGGTTTACTTAAACCTCAATCTCAGGGAAATCAACTCTGAGAGGGAAAAACATCCAGATCCATTGGGATCTTGAATTCTATCTTACCCAACAAGGGTAAGGAGAAGGGAAAACCAAGGGGGGGAGGGGGAGAGGGAGAACAAAAAGGGAGGGAAAGAGAGGGGGGAGGGGGAGGGAACAAAAAGGGAGGGACTAAAAAGGGAAACATCAAGGGAGGGGACAAGGGGGACTGATTCAAAGTAAATCACTGGACTAAAAGGTAGAGCCGAAGAAGAAAAGGTTAGAATTAGGGAAGGCAATCAAAATGCCAGGGAGTTCACAAATGACAATCATATCTTTGAACGTGAATGGGATGAACTCACCCATAAAACGTAGACGAATAGCTGAATGGATTAGAATCCAAAACCCTACCATATGTTGTCTTCAAGAAACACACATGAGGTGGGTTGACACCCACAAGGTCAGAATTAAAGGATGGAGTAAGACCTTCTGGGCCTCAACTGATAGAAAGAAGGCAGGAGTGGTAATCATGATATCTGATAAAGCCAATGCAAAAATAGACCTGATCAAAAGGGATAGGGAAGGTAATTATATTTTGTTAAAAGGGACTCTAGACAATGAGGAAATATCATTAATCAACATGTATGCACCAAATAATATAGCACCCAAATTTCTAATGGAGAAACTAGGAGAATTGAAGGAAGAAATAGACAATAAAACCATACTAGTGGGAGACTTAAACCAACCATTATCAAATTTAGATAAATCAAATCAAAAAATAAATAAGAAAGAGGTAAAAGAAGTGAATGAAATCTTAGAAAAATTAGAATTAATAGACATATGGAGAAAAATAAATAGGGATAAAAAGGAATACACCTTCTTCTCAGCACCACATGGCACATTCACAAAAATTGACCATACATTAGGTCACAGAAACATAGCACACAAATGCAAAAAAGCAGAAATAATGAATGCAGCCTTCTCAGATCACAAGGCAATAAAAATAATGATTAGTAATGGTACATGGAAAACCAAATCTAAAACCAATTGGAAATTAAACAATATGATACTCCAAAACCGTTTAGCTAAAGAAGAAATCATAGAAACAATTAATAATTTCATCAAGGAAAATGACAATGGCGAAACATCCTTTCAAACCTTTTGGGATGCAGCCAAAGCGGTAATCAGAGGCAAATTCATATCCCTGAAAGCTCATATTAACAAACAAGGGAGAGCAGAGATCAATCAATTGGAAATGCAATTGAAAAAACTCGAAAGCGATCAAATTAAAAACCCCCAGCAGAAAACCAAATTAGAAATCCTAAAAATTAAGGGAGAAATTAATAAAATCGAAAGTGATAGAACTATTGATTTAATAAATAAGACAAGAAGCTGGTACTTTGAAAAAACAAACAAAATAGACAAAGTACTGGTCAATCTAATTAAAAAAAGGAAGGAAGAAAAGCAAATTCACAGCATTAAAGATGAAAAGGGGGACAGCACCTCCAATGAGGAGGAAATTAAGGCAATCATTAGAAATTACTTTGCCCAATTATATGGCAATAAATACACCAATTTAGGAGAAATGGATGAATATATACAAAAATACAAACTGCCTAGACTAACAGAAGAGGAAATAGAATTCTTAAATAATCCCATATCAGAAATTGAAATCCATCAAGCCATCAAAGAACTTCCTAAGAAAAAATCCCCAGGGCCTGATGGATTCACCTGTGAATTCTATCAAACATTCAGAGAACAGTTAACCCCAATACTATACAAACTATTTGACATAATAAGCAAAGAGGGAGTTCTACCAAACTCCTTTTACGACACAAACATGGTACTGATTCCAAAACCAGGCAGGTCAAAAACAGAGAAAGAAAACTATAGACCAATCTCCCTAATGAATGTAGATGCAAAAATTTTAAATAGGATACTAGCAAAAAGACTCCAGCAAGTGATCAGAAGGATCATTCACCATGATCAAGTAGGATTCATACCAGGGATGCAGGGCTGGTTCAACATTAGGAAAACCATCCACATAATTGACCACATCAACAAGCAAACTAGCAAGAACCACATGATTATCTCAATAGATGCAGAAAAAGCCTTTGATAAAATACAACACCCATTCCTATTAAAAACACTAGAAAGCATAGGAATAGAAGGGTCATTCCTAAAAATAATAAACAGTATATATCTAAAACCAACAGCTAATATCATCTGCAATGGGGATAAACTAGATGCATTCCCAATAAGATCAGGAGTGAAACAAGGATGCCCATTATCACCTCTATTTGACATTGTACTAGAAACACTAGCAGTAGCAATTAGAGAAGATAAAGAAATTGAAGGCATCAGAATAGGCAAGGAGGAGACCAAGTTATCACTCTTTGCGGATGACATGATGGTCTACTTAAAGAATCCTAGAGATTCAACCAAAAAGCTAATTGAAATAATCAACAACTTTAGCAAAGTTGCAGGATACAAAATAAACCCACATAAATCATCAGCTTTTCTATATATCTCCAACACAGCTCAGCAGCAAGAACTAGAAAGAGAAATCCCATTCAAAATCACCTTAGACAAAATAAAATACCTAGGAATCTATCTCCCAAGACAAACACAGGAACTATATGAACACAACTACAAAACACTCGCCACACAACTAAAACTAGACTTGAACAATTGGAACAACATTAACTGCTCATGGATAGGACGAGCCAATATAATAAAAATGACCATCCTACCCAAACTTATTTATCTATTTAGTGCCATACCCATTGAACTACCAAAATACTTCTTCACTGATTTAGAAAAAGCCATAACAAAGTTCATTTGGAAGAACAAAAGATCAAGGATATCCAGGGAAATAATGAAAAAAAACACATATGATGGGGGCCTTGCAGTCCCAGACCTCAAACTATATTACAAAGCAGCAGTCATCAAAACAATTTGGTACTGGCTAAGAAACAGAAAGGAAGATCAGTGGAATAGACTGGGGGAAAACGACCTCAGCAAGACAGTATACGATAAACCCAAAGATCCCAGCTTTTGGGACAAAAATCCACTATTCGATAAAAACTGCTGGGAAAATTGGAAGACAGTGTGGGAGAGACTAGGAATAGATCAACACCTCACACCCTATACCAAGATAAATTCAAAACGGGTGAGTGACTTAAACATAAAGAAGGAAACCATAAGTAAATTGGGTAAACACAGAATAGTATACATGTCAGACCTTTGGGAGGGGAAAGGCTTTAAAACCAAGCAAGATATAGAAAGAATCACAAAATGTAAAATAAATAATTTTGACTACATCAAACTAAAAAGCTTTTGTACAAACAAAACCAATATAACTAAAATCAGAAGGGAAACAACAAATTGGGAAAAAATCTTCATAGAAACCTCTGACAAAGGTTTAATTACTCATATTTATAATGAGCTAAATCAATTGTACAAAAAATCAAGCCATTCTCCAATTGATAAATGGGCAAGGGAAATGGATAGGCAGTTCTCAGATAAAGAAATCAAAACTATTAACAAGCACATGAAGAAGTGTTCTACATCTCTTATAATCAGAGAGATGCAAATCAAAACAACTCTGAGGTATCACCTCACACCTAGCAGGTTGGCTAACATAACAGCAAAGGAAAGTAATGAATGCTGGAGGGGATGTGGCAAAGTAGGGACATTAATTCATTGCTGGTGGAGTTGTGAACTGATCCAACCATTCTGGAGGGCAATTTGGAACTATGCCCAAAGGGCGACAAAAGAATATCTACCCTTTGACCCAGCCATAGCACTGCTGGGTCTGTACCCCAAAGAGATAATGGACACAAAGACTTGTACAAAAATATTCATAGCTGCGCTCTTTGTGGTGGCCCAAAACTGGAAAACGAGGGGATGCCCATCAATTGGGGAATGGCTGAACAAACTGTGGTATATGTTGGTGACGGAATACTATTGTGCTCAAAGGAATAATAAAGTGGAGAAGTTCCATGGAGACTGGAACAACCTCCAGGAAGTGATGCAGAGCGAGAGGAGCAGAACCAGGAGAACATTGTACACAGAGACTAATACACTGTGGTATAATCGAACGTAATGGACTTCTCCATAAGGGGCGGTGTAATGTCCCTGAACAACTTTCAGGGATCCAGGAGAAAAAAAACACCATTCATAAGCAAAGGATAAACTATGGGAGTGGAAACACCGAGGAAAAGCAACTGCCTGAATACAGAGGTTGAGGGGACATGACAGAGGATAGACTTTAAATGAACACTCTAATGCAAATACTATCAACAAAGCAATGGGTTCAAATCAAGAAAACATCTAATGCCCAGTGGACTTACGCGTCGGCTATGGGGGGTGGGGGGGAGGAAAAGAAAATGATCTATGTCTTTAACGAATAATGCTTGGAAATGATCAAATAAAATATATTAAAAAAAAAAAAACAAAGTAGAGAAAGGGGTTTTATATAGCTATTCATTGACATCAAGTTTGGATATTTCATACCATGATTTTTGCTATTAATTTTTTTTTTTCATTTTTCCTATTGTTATTCTTGGGTATATTCTCATTCACCTTATTTAAACTTGCATATATAATTTCATTTTGTTTTTAAAATCTCCTATGCTTCTGTATGTTCATCAGCCCGTACCATCTTGTAATTTTCCAATATATTTATACACCAAAATTCATTTAACCATTCCTTAATCAAGAGATAATTTTATTTCCAATTTGGTGGGTACTACAAAATTGTATACTATATACAAGTGTTTTTGCTTGTTAGTGTACTTTTTATAATATATATCTAACAGTGAAATCTCTGGGCCAAAGAGTATGAACATTTTAATCTTTCCCTTCCTCATATGATCATGATCTGAAATTGTTTCCATAATGGCTCAACCAACTCACAGTTATACGAATAGTGATTTTTATAGCCATGTTTCCACAGCCCCTCCAAAACTGATTTTTCTGATCATTTATAAACTTTGCCTATATGTTACAACTTTTCTGGTTATATTTATCCATTATATGGTTAGTATTTTTTTCCTCTACCTGTACTTGTGAAAGAGATCTGATTTTTTTTTTATCATTTATGAACTTTGCCTATCTGTTAAGTCAAAGGTATAATCTCGTAGATTTAAAAAAATTATTTTCTTGTTCATCATTTGAAACATTTACTAATTTGGATTTTAATAGTAAATAATCCTGCTATGTTTTTGTTCTTGTCTTTTATTCATTTATCTGTTTGGAATTGAATTATATTTGTTCTTTTCCATTTCCCTTAATTGTCTACATAGTCTATATACCATGCTTTAATAGGTGGTATTTATTGTGAATATCTTATTTCCTATCCTAATTTCATTAATTTTATTCTTCAGAAGCCTTTCAGTGTCATAAAATTAAAATTACCTTTTTAAATGTTTCTGGTTATATTCATCCATTATGTGGTTAGGATTTTTTCCCTCTACCCATACCTGTGAAAGAGATATGATTGGGTTCTCTTTAATATATATATATGTATATATATATACATACATATGTATACATGTATAATATTATTTAGCATTTATATAATTTACACAAATATGTATACATGTTTGTATATGTACTTTTAATTTAGTATGATTTTTCACATGAGATGAGGAGGTCCAATATTTACAATACAGAATAGATTTGATAATTATTGCTTTAGAATAATATTTGAGGCTTCAAAACACTATTCCCCTTCACTACGTCTTCAAAAATATTGTCTTACATGTTCTACATTATTGCTTTTTAAAAAATTTATCATGCTCTTCTAGTAGAACTAAATTGTTTGTATATATTGTTTTTTTTTAATGTTGACTTTTGTTTCTTTTCTGTTAGATATTCTTCCACTTCAGAATTTTTTCAAATATGATCATCTCTCTAGATTATTCATTATTTATACATTTTATTCTATTTTATCAATTTAGGGAAAAAATCTATATGGACAGATGTCATAATATATATTCATTCCTAGAATTTTTAAATGTATTTAATTTCTTTTTAAAATAATTCCAAAAATTCCTGATCCTCTACCAAGCTATCTTAAAGATTCACAGAATTATTTACTTTACCAGTTACATTGAATTATTTTGGTCATTTTGCTTATTCTTGAAAAGCTTTTTAATTATATTATAGTTTTGTTTTGTTTTTTGTAGATTTAGGACTCATTTTTCCTTCTGGTTTATATTCGTTTCTGTTAATTTGCCTCTTTCTGCTCTGAGCATTAATTTAGGATTGATAATTTTTGGTATTTCAATCATTTAAAAATTATTTATCATTTATTTTCTGTTCTTTATTCTTGTAGTTGGGTACAACCCCGAGGCTTGGTTACCATATTGTTTTACACTCATTACTCTCAAGAAGATTAAATTAACCTCCTAGCCACCCTGACCTGGAAAGCTTCCCAAGAGAAAAGAATTGGCCCACTTGGGTTTCAATCATGTTATTTTTTCTGTCCCAGCTTAGCCAGTCACAGCCTCACATCACGACTGTCAAACTACCTTCCCTTAGCTCTTTTCCTTTTCTTTCTTTGGCTGTGTGTGTGTGTGTGTGTGTGTGTGTGTGTGTGTGTGTACTTAATTGACAATGAGGAGTATTTATAGGGCAATATGTCTGAACAATTGAATGCTTTTAACCTGGGACAATAGCTTCATCATGGGAAGACTGTTGTTGACTTTCTTCTTGACTCATATTTTATATCTTAACTGGGTAAAAGTGGCAGTTGACGGTTTTTGCAAAGCCTCTGTCCTAGGGGTATAGGAGAGACCATTATAAAACCCAGAAAAACTATTCAAGTCAGTTGCTTCCACTGCTTGGTGCAGGAAAGTTAAAGAGGAGAGATTTTGAATCAATAGTTTAATAAATTAGATTTTCCATTTTTAATTTATCAAGATGTTTGTCTTGTTAGGGTTCTATCTTTAGTCCTATGAATTTGATTTTATGCATTTGACATATGTTGCTTGATTTCTTTTCTGAAAGGGTGAAGGAATATGGAGATAATACCTAATCTGACATTTTGCTGCTTCTCATGAGGACAAGTAATGATGATTTAAATCAAATTTTACTTTAAAAACACTGTGTTGGGAAAAAAAAAACAAAGGGAAAAAAGCACTGTGTTGGAACAACCAGTATCTGGATATACTCCTAATCTTCTCCAATATAGGATTCAATCATTAAAATTGTACAAAGAGATTTTCCACAAATGATGAAAGTATTGGTGTTGCATGCACAAGATCAATGATATGTGATAATCATTTTAAAATTCAGTTCATTGTCTGTGGAGCTGCCAATACCATAGCTTAAAAGGAAGTGACATGAAAAACTGATATCAGTGAAAGTATAATTGAAGGTTATAAAATGTGTTTCCAATAAAAACCAATCAATTGTAAGGGGGAAAAGTGATAATATAAGATTAGTATTCATGAAATTTTACAAATAATAGGATCTCAGTGAGAATGACCAGTCTACCTTGCTGAATCCATATCTGGGAAAATTTAACTTTACAATATCTCCAATAAATAATTATTCAGTCTTTTCTTTTAGATTTCCATTGAAGGGGAACACATTATAAGATAGCCCAATCTACTCTTGGATAGATCTAATTATTATAAAGGTTGTCATCATTTATCCTTCCACCTTCCTCCATTCCTCTCTTTCTTACTGTTTTCTCTTTACTTCCTTCCTTCCTCCCTCCCTCCCTCCCTCCCTCCCTTCCTTCCTTCCTTCCTTCCTTCCTCCTTTCCTTCCTCCCTTCCTCCCTTCTTTCCTCCCTCCCTCCCTCCCTCCCTTCCTTCCTTCCTTCCTTCCTTCCTTCCTTCCTTCCTTCCTTCCTTCCTTCCTTCCTTCCTTCCTTCCTTCCTCCCTCCCTCCCACTCTCCCTTCCTCCCTCCCTCCCTCTCTTCCTTCCTTCCTTCCTTTCTTCCTTCCTTCCTTCCTTCCTTCCTTCCTTCCTTCCTTCCTTCCTTCCTTCCTTCCTTCCTTCCTATCTTTCTTTCTTTCTTTCTTCCTTCCTATCTTTCTTTCTTTCTTTCCTTCCTTCTTTCTTTCTTTCTTTCTTTTCTTTCTTTCTTTCTTTCTTTCTTTTCTTTCTTTCTTTCTTTCTTTCTTTCTTTCTTTCTTTCTTTCTTTCTTTCTTTCTTTCTTTCTTTCTTTCTTTTCTTTATTTAGCTTTTAGAGCCCCTGACATATAAGTACAGCTTTATTATTCTTTCCTTCCTTTTCTTTATTCCCTAATCCAATAAAACAGGATTTTTTTCTTTTTCTTCTCTTAGAGTGCCCTCCATCACCCATTTCTTGGCTTCTGTGGTGTTGCACTGAACATCTCCCATGTGTGGACTCTTCTCCTCTTCATCTATCTTCTTTACCTTGAATATTTTAGAATCCTCCAACATAGGCATTGGGTACTGCATAAAGCCTTTTCTGATTCTTCCAACTACTATCAACAATTTTCACATTCTTGGATTTAACTACTTTGTATTTATTCTCTCCATGTTCATTCACTGTGTACTTAGATATAAACATATTGATTCTCTTATTACCACGTTAGTTCCTTGAGAGTAAGAATTGTTTTATTTTTTTATATGTGCATCTGTGGAGCCCAGTACAATGACTGGGGACACATTGTTGACACTTAATAAATTCTTGTGGATTGATTAGAGTCAAGTATCATTCTATTGTAATTAAGGTTTCCTGAATAGCCAATTTTTTTTTTTGTTTTGATGACTATTTCAAGCCTGGAGACTTCCTTTGTCACAGAGGACAGTGGCTTCAACACCTAGGCAATAGGAGCTAACACCCTTACATAAAAGGACAGGTGTTTCTACTTTACAGTTAATGACTCTGCAAGTGTGGATGATGATGATTCTTATCAGTCATTACAAAATTTACTTCATAGAAATTAAGAATTAAATTAGAATTTCAGGGCTCGTTAAGGCCTGTTAGATTTACAGAATTGCCCACATGTGTATCCCTTGTCCTCCCTTGGTTATCTGTAGAGCAGGTGTTTCAGTTCAATGTGAGACCATACCATTCTCTTCTACCCAAAGATTATTATACAATTGTGCTTTCAATTCCAGGTTGGGTCCTTATATTTGAAGATGAGACTTCAAATAGTCATATTTGCCTATTCAAGTCTAGCATAAAGAAATGTAATCAAGAGATGGTTCCATTTGGGAGCTTTTTCAAAGGAGTATTGAATGTGCAGATCAAGGGCAGAATAGAGACCACATGCGAGGCTTTATGTGTTGTTTTTTTTTTCTCAGTATTCAGAAGCCAGCCACTTCCAAATCCATCTGAAGAAGAAAAAAAGTACCTTTTTTTCAATATTTATCCATACTGAATCTAAGTTTTTCATAAACTTAAGAAAATGATAATCCATGTTCGTTTGAGAATATGGAATGAAAAAGAGTTCAAAAATATATACTGTTCTGTCATTCTTTCTTTATTTCCTCCACTGTCCCTCTATTCCATCCTCAAGTACAAAAACAAGCTGACAATGTCACTTTCAGTTTAATGGTCCTCTCTGGAAGCTTAAACAAAAATGAAAAAGTTATTTCTGAGTGGCAAAAGGAACCAGTTCCTGTATAAGGCTCAAGTGACTCCTTAAGTATAAAAGCAAATGAAGTTTTTTATTCTCTAATCCTTCATGTCAAAGGTCACTGGGAATCCAGTCTTTCACTTCCCATTAAACTTCAGCATTTTGAAAAGAAACCACTTCCCTGATTTCCCTCATTCCATTTAATTCTGTCCAATTCATCATTTGGTAAGAACCTCTTGTGTAGAAGACATTTTACCTGGCACAAAAAGTGAAATAATCAAGGAACTTAAATTTTACTGGGAGAAAGAGCAAGGATACAGCATATTACAAATGAAGTAACTACAAAGTATGTACAGAATAGTAAAGTAAATTCAAGAGATAGAGTATAAATAACTAGGGGTGGTAGCATAGGGATGTCAACAGAAATATTTAACCTGTAGGAAGTTAAGTTTGTAGGAAGTTAAGAGAGATGATGGTGTTATTTTCATAAAAAAATACCAGTGCTATTCACTAAATTCCATAGGAGTGGTAAATTGAGGGGCATTCTTTAAAAATGGCAAAATAAAAATTCAATCACAATCTCCTTCTTTCAAAACTCAGCACATAATATCATAAGGTGAACATAGAAGTGCTTCCCTCATCCAAGGTAACAGAATGAGAGGGAGTATTTGAGACTAGGTTCAAGCCTCTTGACTCCAAGTCTAGTCTTCCATCCTCTTGATAATACTGTCTGATTTTGCGAATGAAAAGAAATGCCTGTCTGGCATTCTCCGAAAGTGTGAAACAAGAAACAGTCACAAAATGTTCAAGGTCTGTCTCTTCATCCCTGTGGACATGATGTCAGTAATTTGTCTGAGATACTGAAAAGCAAGGCAGAGGGGCCTTGCTAAATTAATGCTGGCTCATTAGGGACAAGACATAAAGCCTGTAGCTAACTTGGTTAAGGGCTTACTACCGTCTTTTCTCTCCACACTTACAGAACTTGATGAGTACAATGTCTGCTTTCCCCATTCTTGTCTGCATGTCCACCCCACAAATACATTTTTAAATGACCAAATAGATTCCTCACAAAAAAAAATGGAGTGATAATGAGAGGGTGGGAGGTGCGTCCATGACACACACTCCAGAATGTGAGAGCTAGCTTAAAGAGTATTTTTTGGATTATTTTTCCAGAGTCCACAGCTATAGTTCCCCCTTGAGGTTGTAGGGGATAACCAGAGACTTATCTACTGAGACAACAGTAGTCCTCAGCAACTGTGTTGCCCTCATTATTAGGTGCCAGTGATTAGCACATCAGTTCCATTTAATCACTTAACACAAATTAGCTTTTTTATAAAGGAAGATTTAATAGAAATAGGTCTTGATCAATGACACATGTAAGACCCAGTAGAATTGCCCATTTGCTATGCAGGTAGGGTGGGAGGGAAAGAAAATGAATCATGTAACCATGGAAAAATATTCTAAATTAATTAATAAAATAAATTTTTTCATTTACAAAATAAAGGATCATTTACTTCAATGATAGAAGCAAGAAAAAAAGTATAACAATCCCTTCTTCAACATTTCCTGTTTCATCTTTGTCTTTGAGAATGGGATAAAATCTAGCTCAATCCTAACCTAGTGTTCATCTCACTAAGTTCATGTTCAACTGAATCCTTTCATGTAGCAATGAGATGGAACACTATCAGGGGACACTTGTTCATTCTTAGGACATTAATGCTGAGCTGGCTGAAAATTTGAAAATTCTTTTTTCTTTTAAACCCTTACCTTACATCTTGAAGTTAATACTGTGCAGGGGCTCCAAAGCAGAAGAGTGGTGAGGGCTAGGCAATGGAGATTAAGTGACTTGCCCAGGGTCACACAGCTGGGAAGGGTTTGAGGCTAGACTTGAACCTAGTACCTCCCATCTCTAGGCTTGACTCTCAATCTACTGAGCCACCCAGCTGTCCCCTGGGATGTCAGTTCTAACCTTTCAAGATTCATAAGATCATATTCTTCCATCCCTTCACCCAAAAAAAAGAGAAAGAAAGAAAGAAAGAAAGAAAGAAAGAAAGAAAGAAAGAAAGAAAGAAAGAAAGAAAGAAAGAAAGAAAGAAAGAAAGAAAGAAAGAAAGAAAGAAAGAAAGAAAGAAAGAAAGAAAGAAAGAAAGAAAGAAGGAAAGAAAGAAAGAAAGATAGGAAGGAAGAAAGAAAGAAAGAAAGATAGGAAGGAAGGAAGGAAGGAAGGAAGGAAGGAAGGAAGGAAGGAAGCAGCCTCTTGTTCACCATACATGTATAGCTAACTAGAAGCATTTATAGAATAGCAATGCATGCTCCAATACCTTTTTATGTTATCATGGCTTTCCCAAAAGCAGCTTCTTCCATATGGATGAGTAACAGTAGAGGCTGTGTTCCAGATTCTGTTACAATAATCACATTAAATAAAATTATGTCACCAAACAGATACAATTCTATCATACAGAATGTCTAGAACAATACTTTGTACATGTGGGATACTACATGAACATTTACTTATTGAATGTAAGCCAATAATACATGATAACTTAGAGACACAGTGCAGTGAGGTCAGTAGAGATTCACTAAAGTCATATGCAGTGGAAGTTTGGTTGGGGCACCTAGGACTTTTAGTGGCTGCTGTTGTCACAGTCTGTTTTCCATCGTCACCCCTTGGCATGACCTGTTGATTCACTGCCAGCTTAGAAGTTTGAATTATATTATTGGCTTGTAGCTATGAAGTCAGAAATCTTTTTCTTGGTTTGAACTCCTAGGAGGCACCTCCTTCAATTCTGGACTGTCTGAGGAAGGGAGACACATTTCATATTCTTTTAAAAATTCTTGCATAATATATTTTAAACTTCAATTATTAAATGGTTAAAATTATTACTATTTAGTTTTCTGATATAATCTCTAAGTAGTCTCCTTGTTTCCACTTACATGCCTGTTTATGCTATAATGTAAACAACTACCAAAATAGTTTCATTAACATAATGCCTGATCATGTTGCTACTTTATTGAACACATGCCAGTGACTCCCTCTTGTCTAAAAGATGAAATACAAACCTCTACTAATAGGTACTTAAATCCCAATCATTCATTTATTATTAACATTTAAACTTCAGTTATATTTAATTGTATATTATAGTTCATGAGTATCTGTCATGTCTTAAAAGGCAAACCATTAAAATCCTTTGAATTTACTGGAATGAGTTAAATTTAAATTTCGACCACATGACAATAATATAATCTATGTAGGAGTTCTTAAACTTTTGTCTCATGAACCCTTTTGGAAGTTAGGAATCCTATAAAATCTTTCTCAGAATGATTTAGTACATCAGTTATAGTGTACGCGATTAGAAAAGAAATACAATCTCATGAAATACATTTATGAATTTATAAATACACACATTCATGCATGTTAATATTGACATATTGACATTGCTACATATGACTATACATATACATGTTTTGCAAGTGACATGTAGCCTTTATGTATATACCACAGGTGAGCAATATATTGTGCATGTATATATCTCAGGTTCAAAACCTCTGTAAGCTTTTTAGTTCAATACAAGGATAATTTCAAGATTTAGTCATCTTGGCAACTGGGTGTTGCACTAAAATCTGCACTCTTCATAATCATAAGCTCAGGAAGTGAAGTTAATATTATACTGACGCAGCAGAGAAACTCCAATAATATAATATGGACATTTCAATGAGGTTTATGCTCCAGTCACACACAGACCCCCTTGAAGTCAAGATTGGTTTATTTTTGAATTTGTAGCTTCTAGCACAGAGCTTGGCAGGTAGTGGGCACTTCATAATTCCTTATAGGAACTAATCAAATTGAATTTCAAAGACCATATAAAATGAGGTGTCATTCTAACCAAGGAACAGATCTAAAGATCTAAGCTTTCCCCTTATCGTTATCTTCATTTCCCATCTAAATCTCACCTGCCCCCTCCAAAATACACTTTCTGAATTAAATTCATCCTTCAGAAGCTCCAATTCTAACCAATGAACATAGCTATTAAATTTGGAAGCCACTCAGAATATCCAGATCGCTCCTTTTCTGATTCTGGACTCTATCTCATTCTCTTAATAGATGAAATGCCTTTTAACTACAGCAATTCACAAAATAATTGTGCAAATGACAAAAAGGCATGTCTCACTGTGGGCTTTGATTAGGGAGCAATGATGCATAAGAAACTAGAGAAGATTCTTAAGGCTCACAGAATGAAAATGCAGCACCTGCTTTTTATTCATGAAACGCACTTGATCCCTGGTGCTTTGGCATCCGCTAGGATTTTGTGACTGGATAGAGCACTTGGGGAAACCTCAAAAAGGAACTCAAAGTTGATGTCTTTTCAGACATGATTATTAAATATTGTCTTACAATTCAACATTGTTGTAGTTGACAATAATAAAATCTGCTTTCTTTGAAAAACTGCTCTTTATTTTTCCTCTACATTTCCACTGGCAAGAACAGAATCTTACAAAAAGTAGACACTTAATAAACGTTTATTGGTTTGGGTTATGGATATTAGATTCTAAACCATTTTAGAAAATCTTGTATATATTTAGTACATGGTACATATTAATTAAATAAGATAACTTAGCTTATTACTCCTTTTACTAATTACCCTGGAGATGTCATTACTTACAAAACACCCATGCATAATGCTTTTTATCTTACAAAGCATGCCCTCCCATAACTTCTCCTTCACTCATGATTTCCTAAAAATAGAAGTAGGACCACCAGAGGCAACCATAAAAAAAGAGTTAAGATTATTACAAAATATATCATCCACAAAATCCCTTCAATAATTAAACACCACCACACACTTAGTAGAGATGGATTATTACTTATAATTTAAATGTAGATATTCCAAATGGAAATATAAATGAGTAAACACCACAATTAATAGGAGAGCACAAACTCACCAGTAAATATATTTTTTAATATCTGCCTTTGT
The DNA here is from genome assembly GCF_027887165.1 of Monodelphis domestica. Taxonomy (NCBI): domain Eukaryota; kingdom Metazoa; phylum Chordata; class Mammalia; order Didelphimorphia; family Didelphidae; genus Monodelphis; species Monodelphis domestica. The sequence continues at coordinate 474,944,660 of NC_077228.1, forward strand.
TATTCATATACATTAATACAAACTATTTCTTCATCATTCTCACAACATTGAAGAATAGAGGCCATAAATACAATGATTTATCACTACAGATATGAATTATACAGATTTGTTCCATTTCCTGCCCTCAAAACCTCTTTTCATAAAAGATGGCAGATCATTTTACATGGTGCCTTCAGAGTTGTGTGTGTGTGTGTGTATGTGTGTGTGAGATCTTTTTTAAAAGCACACTAGTTTTCTGATTATTTCATCATTTGCATTATAGATGTCCTATAAACCTCAGTATGTTGAATAAATATATCAATTAAATTCTTCTACCTACCTGATGTAAGCCTTTTTAAAAGTATAATTACATACAACAATCTTATTATTCTCCACAGGCAATAGAAACTCATGCTCCAAATAAATAGCACACTGGAATGAGTATAATAATTGAATGCCTCATCTAAATCCCTTACTTTTCCATTCAAAACCCTGAATACATTAACCACTTCCATTATAATATTGTAAAAAAAATTGGGTGAACTTTCCATAAAACACACTTGGCAGTTATTATATCAAAGGTTTTAACTTACCTACAAAACAAATACCTTTGCATTTCTTTGGCTGCATATGACTTAATTGTGTTTTTTTTTTCCTTTAGCTTTATGCAGTTTTGTGTTAAGTGTTCACTTATGTCCAACATTGTTCACATTTTTCTATTCATTCTCTCAGTATTAATTTATGGCAATATATGTTCCTTAGAGCTTTTATTGGAGACTAACCAAAATTTAAAAAGGATAATAAAAACAGCAACTCAGATACATTTTGGTTTAAACAAAGGTCTCCTGATGCAATAGGTTAGATTATTATTTTTGTTTGTTTCTATGTGGTTCGGAGGTACTCATTTGGATCCATCAGTTCCTCTGCAGTTTGAAATTCTAATCATTTCACTGTCTAACTATTCAACTCCTAGAGCCACAGAAGTTGAAATCAAATAAGCCAGTTTGGTTCAACAGTCCAAAGATTTAATTTGCTGAGGGTTGACCTATGACTATTTATAACCAGAATGAAATATGGGTTAAAATAAATTCTAATTTACTGATGTCCAAGACATGGACTCTTCTCTTTTCTCAAGTTTCTTTTATTTAATAGTTTGCTGTCTAGAGAGGTAAAGATTAGTACAATAAGAGAAAAAAATAATGTCATATAATCTTCTGTTTATTCATGCATTGGTCTTCTTCTGAAAACTGCCCAAAAAGCAGGAGTGGATATTAGTTCCCGTCACTTTGAAGATGATTCTATGACAGTAGATCTGGATATGAGGGCAACTTCAGAGGTCATCTAAGGAAGTTGACATCCATTGAGGTTGTGTACAAGGTCAAACTGGGAACTACTACTGAAAATTAGATTTGAACTTAGATCCACTGACTGGAAATCTTCATCAATGTAGTCTCTACTCGTCTCCATTTCTGCCATCACTTCAAACCCCTCCCTGTTAGAAAATGGATCCTTGATTCTTATACCTTTTTACACTTTGATATGCCAGCTTTGAAGTTATGTTTTCCAATCCAGGTCTCTAAAGCACCTCCTGCTCCTCTATGGGTTATGCCTTTATATGTGCTAACTCCATCCCTCCCCTCCATAATCTCCTTCCTGTATTTAATTTTCTTCTGATATCAAAATACAGGCTCCATAAATGTATAGATGGTCTTACTTGATGTATTTTTTATTCCTAGGGTGTATCACAGTGTCTGGCACATAATAAAAAAATTAAATGTTTGATTTGCCTAAATACCTGCCTGCCTGTCTATCTGTCCATGACTTTTTATCTGACTCTGTCTCCATCTGTCTGTCTCTCTTATTTTCTATTGTATCAATTTATCGTTATTTATCATCATTTACTCAAGAGCCAGTGACCCTTCCTCTAAAATTTCAGTATTTATTATGAGTATATTTTGGGTTGTGCCCTGTGCCAAGCTCTGTTAATACAAAGAGAAAAAAATGTTTAAATCCTTTTTATCAATTTGCTTATACTCTACTTGGCTGGATAGATACACACAAACACAAAGAAATATATACAAAATTAGTAAAAGTTAATTTAAGGAGGAAAGTGAATGCCTAATCAGATAAGAATTTGTTAGAGATGTCACTTGACTTGAGCCCTGAAGAGAGTAAAATTCATATTTTAAGTGATCAATGTACATTACATTAAATTATGGATTCTAATCTGTTATAAAAGAGATAACAAATGTAGTCACCATAGATGCATATTTAATATTAGTTGGGAAATACTTTCCATAGTTATATAAAGTTCAGTTTAAAGAACACAAACACAAATAAATGCTACTTCAAATGTCTTTATAATGATGAAGGTGGTTATTCTGGGTGTTGGTATGGATGAAAAAATACCCCTAACCATATAATGGAATAATTTAAATTATAAGAATAAAATTACTTCTCAAAACTAAATGCATCTGTCATGTAAGTAAATTGCAACAAATTGTCCTTAACCATTAAATGAATGTTCAATTCAACTCAATTTGGTTTGTCCAGACTTTTAAGTGTCCACTACATTCAAGTCACAATCCTAGGTGAAATGGATCCAATAAAAAAATTTAAAAAAATGTTCCTCAAGGGAGAAGAAAAGCAGTCTTCATTTTAAAAGGCTATGAGAAAATAAAGAAACAAGCACAAAATATTTACTCGAAAAATAAAAAAAAGTCATTGTATTATTAATGTGGAGATTCCCTCCAATAATGTAGATTACAACTTATCTAGGCCTCCTCATCAGGGTGACTCTTGTACACGCACTTGCCTAAATTGTCCTTAGATTATGAAATCCTCTTTAGGCTTTAGAAATCTTTCATCCTGGTGTTGTTAGGAACAGATAGATTGACTGCTAGTCCCCTTTCACTCTCATTTTCTGACACATTTTTCTTTTTGGAGTATTCATTTTTCTGATGTCACTCTCAATACCTTACCCCAAGAACAAAATATCAGACAGTAAACACGTGGCTCTAATGAACTCATTATCACTATAAAAATTTTGTTACTAGTTTCTATCTTTTAAAACAATGATGATAGGTTTGAAATTATTTATGAAGAAATTATTTTCTATACTCTGTTTTGAAAATAAGGACATGGACACAGATCTTGTTATTTTTATGTCTGAGTAAGCCTTTTTCTCTCAGTGACTCAGAAACTCTGTTACACAGGTTCCTTCAGGATTCTGAATTAGTTAGTGTCCATATCCACATCACCAAGCTAATAACAAAATCCAGAAATTTGGGAGATTTTTTGAGGACTTTTTTACATGAAATAAATCTTTGTAAGTGTTCTGAGGGAGAAGTCTTTCTCTTTAGTGTATCCCTGTACCCTAGAAGAAAATACAGTATCACCTTAAGTGTTTCTAACAATTCAAATTGTAAGTTTCTAATATCAGGCATAGCATTAGGTTCTGGGAATGCAGAGACAAATTTAATGGGTTCCTGACTTCAAGAACCTAAGATCCCCTAACTCAAATTTATAAGAAGTCAAATCATTGCCCAGTTGATAAATTGTTAAGGGATATGAATAGGTAGTTTTCAGATGAAGAAACCAAAACTATCAATAATTATATAAAAATGTTCTAAATTCCTCCTGATTAGAGAAATACAAATGAAAACAATGTTGAGGTACCACCTCCCACCAAAGAAAAATAATAAATGCAGAGGATGTGGCAAAATTGTGACACTAAGACATTAGTGATGGAGATGTGAATTGATGCAACCACTCTGGAACTCAATATGAAATTATGAGTAAAGGGCTTTAAAAGAATGTATGTTCTTTGATCCTATGCTAGGTTTGTATCCCAAAGAGATAAAAAAATCGAAACGGTTCTGTTTATACAAACATATTTATATTGGCTCTTTTTGTGGTGGCAAAAAATTGGAAAATGAAGGGATGTCTCTCAATTGGGTAATGACTGAGCAAATTGTGGTATATGATGGTGATGGAATACTAAATAGTATTCCATAATATATGGAATATAATGAATAATATAAGGAATGATGAATTGCTTGATTTCTATAAGAATCAGAAAGAACTACAGGAACTGATGAGGAGAGAAATGAGCAGAACCAGGAGAACATTATGCACATTAACTGAAACATAGTGGGGTAATCAAATGTGATTTGACTTTGCTACTAAAAACAATGCAATGATGCAGGACAATGCTGAGGGTCTTATGAGAAAGAATGAAATCCACATTTGGAGAAGAAACTGTGGGAGTAGAAATTCAGAAGAAAATATTTGATTTATTACTTCTTTGTTTGGGTATGTGATTTGGGATTTGGGTTTTAAAAGATCACTCTATTAAAAATGAATAATATGGAAATAAGATTTGAGTGATAATATATCTATATCCCAGTGAAATTGTTTGTCAGTTCTGGAGGAGGTAGGGAAGAGGGAAGGAAGAAAATAAGAATCATATAACCATTGGGGGAAAAAAAAAACTTTAAAAAGAAAAAGAAAAGAAGAAAAAAAGAGAAGCTAAGTTCTCTTTGGGGAAGACAATATTAAGCATTGTAAAGATTAAAATTTAGGGGATACTGGTAGAAATTAGTTTCTCTCTGCAAGGAGTATTATGTTTTTATGAAGTTTATTGAAGATTAAAATATAAAGAAAACAGAGCCTATTCATGACCACTCACATCTTGCCTGCTAGGTGGAGAGCCGCGTGTGCTCCAAAGGGAAAGTAAAAAGAGCTGAGCCTATTCACAACCAGGTTTAAATACCCCATCTCACTCTTGGCCCAGGTGAGAATTCAGTGAGATTAGAGGGCATTCTGGGGACGTGGAGCAAGGAATTCTGGGTATTAAAGTCCTGGATTTGAGTCTACTTTTACAGCACATATAAGCAAATACCAAAGAAATACAAATTCACTTTGATAGGACAAAATAATCAGAGGTATAGGAAAAAGAAAGGAAAGGCCTTGTGCAAGAAGTCAGCTTTTGAGTTGTTTAAAGGGTATCAGAAATTTTAAGAGCTAGAGTTCTGGGAAGCATTAATTCACCTTAAGGAATCTGTCAGGAATTGATTGCCTTTGCATTTGTGAAGAAGAAAACTAGTACTCCTGGTTAGAGAGACATTAGAATAATATAAAGAGTGTGTAGTACTTGAAGTCAGGAAACTTGGATTCTGGACTTGATAGATCTACTTATTAGTTGTGTCTTGCTTGAGATAAATTATCTCTTGTATTATTCCCCCAAGTCCCTCTCTCAAGTCCCAGATCTGTAGATCTGGGAGTACCTGCTCTATCTAAATTATAGAATTATAAAAATGACAAAATGAAAGAATGAATGTTTTTAAGAATTTGTTAAGTGTGATATGAATGTGAGTTATTGCTATTATGAAGTTAAGCTTCCTTGTACCTACCAAAATCTGGATGATAATTTAGTGAGGATGCAGGTAAAATTTGATCCATGTAAGGGCTTGAGTAGACAGTCTCTAAAGCCCTTTCTATAATGCTGAGGTTTTATGTGATTCAATAACATTCAGACAAAACAATTAAAGGAGTGTTAGATTATATGTAAAATGTAGTCATTGGACTCAAAAACTATAGAAGACTAACTAAACTAAAGTAATGATCCTCTGACCTTACAGAATACATTATCTTTCTTTTAATGCATTCTCTTTTTCTAACTTATCTACCATTGAATGTAATGCCATTCTTTAGTAACTAAATTTCACAACTTTAGAGTCATGAGATTCTTTCCTAATTCTATTTTTATCCCTTTTAACCAATCAGTTGCTAAGTTTTGATTTATCACTACAAGATTTCTTTTGTATATGCTCTTTTCTTAACTGATATAGCCACCACTCTTGTTTGGCTCTTTATTACCTCTTTCTGTTTTCTATATAGTTTCCCAAACCATCTCTATCTAGTGTACTTTTCTAGACTCATTGAACATTTCTCTCCTTTATATGTTCTGCTATCCTGAAATTCAGTCTTGTCAGTCATATCTGATTCTTGGTAATGCCATTAGGGACTTTCTTGGCAAAGATACTGAAGTGGTTGGCTATTCCCTTCTCCAGTTCACAGATTAGGAAATGGAGGCAAAGAGGATTAAGTGACTTGTCCAGGGCCACACAGCTAGTGGCTGAAGGCAGAATTTGAACTCAGGAGTATGAATCTTTCTGACTACAGGGCCAATATTCTATCCATTGTGCCACCTAGAATCCCCTTCATAAGTTCTACAAACTAGTCATTTTTTTCACATTCTATTTCCTGAGATAGAGATCTTTGTCTTTGTATTAATTATTTCCCATGCCTGAAATATATTTGCTGTCTCATTTCATTCTTATTGATTTCATCTTAAGTTCCACATCCTACAAGAACTCTAAACATCCCTCTATTTGTTAGTCACTCCAGAGTTTAGATTCCCTTACTTGCATATGTTTCATTTCCCTAAAAGAATGAGGGAAGGAATTGTTCTTTTTAGTGTAGGTGAAAGTGTATTTCTTTATGTATTTCTTTATCTCTTTACCATGAAAATCAAGTATGTTGCCTAACATAAAGTAAATATTTAATAAATATTTGCCAAATGAATAAATGATTCCATCATTTGCTTTGTTTTCCCTTTCTTTTTCCTGACTAACAAATATTTTGGTTTTATATTGACAAACATTAAAAAGGTACTTAGAGAGCTTTTCTTTCAACCCTATTCTCCTCTTTCCCAACAACTTTTTATTACTTTTATTTCATCCTATCCCTCTACTCTTATTTCCCATTCTCCTCAAGTGATGAGTTTAGCAAGTAAAAATAACCTGTTAATAAATGGAATTTCCTAGCAGTGATACAGTAGCTGTCATAGCAATCAGCATGGGAGCACCTAAATGATGTAGATGGGCTTTGTATTGATCACTATGAAAATACAAACAAATGTAGACTCTGAAAATCCATTTGCAGGAATAAATGCAATCTTTTAAGTACTGGTGGTTTATAATAAGATGGGTTTGAATGAGATGCTGCTTCATTTCAAGGACAACAATAGGGCAAAAATATTCACACTGAAGCTTTTGCTATCATGCCCATGTCAAGGGATTGTATTAGGCAAATAGTGTTATGCCAAGCACTTCTTTTATTCCTCATAATAAACCTCCTTAGAGGGGCAGCAAGGCATCATTGATAGATCTGACTTTGGTTTCAGGAAGATCTGGATTAAAATCTCTTCTTTGATATGTAGCTGTGTGACCATGAAAGGAAAGCACAATTTCTCAATGCCCCAGGCAAATTAAGAAAGACACTACATGGTAGAAGAAGCATCTGTGTCTGGGGATGGAGTTTCCATAGTAGAAATGATCTATATGTAGTGGCACTGCAAGGATGGAGTAAGGGCAACTTTGTCCTAGATCATCCAATGTCAAGGTTGATGAATGAGTTTGAAGCTCTTTAATAGCAGATAATCACTGGTACTTTGCAATTTAGAAAGAATTGTCCAGGTAATTCCACTTTCCATTAGTAAGTATACCTGATTTGGACCCCATCCCATCTTACTACTTCACAATTTGCTTTTGTGAATCTTTCCTCATTAGATCAAAAGCTCCTTCAGGGTAAGGACTATTTCTCTTACTTGTATCCCCAATGTTCAGCAAAATGTCTGGTAAACAAGAACTTAATAAATATTACTGAATTTAATTGAATTTTTAAGTATAATTAGTTAAAATAAGCAATTATTACATGACACTGAAGTGAGCTCCTTTAGTCCTGCTGCCCTGCTTCTCCTATTTCAAGTCAAATGAAAGTTTACTTTGTTCTGCTTGTCTGTTGTCTAATAATTGCTACATATGATTTCTTTTATACCAATCAAATCACAAATCATCACCAGTCCAGATCAAGAATGAGACAGAATATCTTTTAGAATTGGCTTTGGCTTATATATATATATATATATATATATATATATATATATATATATATATATATACCAAAAGTAATATCACAGAAGGAGTTGTTAAAACAAAATACTACACATTTTGTTTGATTCCTTAAAGATACTTCATTTTGCTTATTTGGTAGAATAAGGTTCATATACCTTTACTATGCTAGCAAACAAACATTTGAGAGGAACCTTGGGTACTTTGAGGTAAGAGCACAATCATTTTTTCAAATCTTTTAGAAATAAAACAGAAACTTTACTACTCAATTTTTAATTTACAACATTTTTTTTGCATTTCTGAAAAAGCAAATACTTTTCTGTGTTAGCATTTCAAGAAAGATGTACCACTTCAGCAGGACAGAAAAAAGTCAAATTAAATTATCTTTGAGATGAAGAGACTATTATATAAAAAGAGACTAAAATGATTGTTGAAATAAACAAGGCTGAGAGGTGATAGGACACAGGCTATAAAATCAAAGGGTAGGCCATAATAGATAGAAATGATTATGTCATTAAATGGGAAAATAGTTCAAAGTTGAATTTGGAAAAGAAGATTTTATAGGAAAGTGTCACCTGGAAATAAATGGCATACTTTTTTCAAACTATTTGTAATAATAATAAAACCTAAATCTTTAATACTGAAACCTCAAAAATCTATTAGCGGTTGCAAAATGATTTTAGTATTGTCTAGTGTATCATATCTTAAGGCATTAGCCCTTATTCCTTAATGTCAGCAGTCAATAAAATGAACATATTATACTATAAATGACATTTATCATTAACACTTTGGCAGGATTAAAAATATTTCTCCAATAGAAACAAACAAGAAAGAATGGGAGAAAGGAAGAAAAAAAGGACGTGAGGTAGGGAGAGAAAACAAACGAGAGAAAAATGACCAGAGAATTCCATAAAAATTCAGACCAACATGATGCTGTAAGACCCACCATGTCTCTTCATACACATACATATACACATTCTGAACTTTCCCTAAAAAGAAAAATTAACAATATGCATTCTTCTGAGACATGCTTACTAACTAGGTCTTATATACTCCCTTAAACTCTTAAGTGGAAATCTGTATAATCTGTTCCTTGAAAAGAGGAGATGAGGTTCTTGAGGCAGAATGTGGGGTGAGGACTCTAGTTAAATTACTGATTTTTTTTACTCAATATCCCACTGCTCATTCTCCTTCATTACACTAGCTAACAACAACAACAACAACAACAACAACAACAAAATGCCATTTTCCTATTGTGGTCCAATTTGATAAAATTAGCCCTGACTTCTTCTCAATCAACATCCAGACACTGGAGATCTTGATGACATTATATAGATTTTTCAGAGGACAGAACTTAGGAACATTTTATTTTTTAGATTTTTATGAGAACAATATGTGAGATATTTAAAATCAAGGAGATTAATGATATTTTAATGATATTCCAAAACATATAATCAGTGATTTAAAAAAAGATTTACAATTTATACTAGCTTTGTAGTTCATTACAACTTACTTTCTCTCTCAATTGTGACAGCAAATACACCACATTTCATCTAGAACATATAAACAAACACAAGAGCTACTGAAAAAGGGAAGGCAGTAATACTACCTTGACCTCCTCAATATCAATATGATTTCCTATAATAATACCATTGCCCCAAAATTATGATGCCCAAAACAATTAGAATTGAGACTCTGGGAATATGTTTGACACTTTAGAATGATATCAGCTCTTTTAGTCCACCACTGAACTATTTACTTGGGTATAATTTATTGCAGACATTTTTATTTTTCTTAATATCATAGACCCCTTTGTCAGTTGTATAAAGCTTATAGATCCATTCTCAAAATAATTTTTCCAAATGAATAGAATACATAAAGAACTACATAGAAAAATAATTATAGTAAAATGCAATTATAAATTAATTTTTAAAAAATAAGCTCACAGGATCCAATCTGGTAATCCCTGATTTTATTACCACCATCTTTGGGTGAGAAGAATAACTGACTGCATGCCTTGTGCCTTTCATCTTCTATTAGATATGGCTAATCCTTTTAGAGAAGGCAGCAAGGGAATGGATGGGTATCTTCCATTTGTCTCAAAGCCATAACTTTTAGCTGTGCTGGCACAAAGCAATTTCAGTCTCTAGCTGCCTGTCTAATCTCCCAAACAGAAATCAGAAAAAATCTGGTACAAAGAACAACTTTGCCTTTTCTGTGAGGCCTTCTATTTTCTCTCTCCATCACCCAGTAACTTCTAATACTTTGAGGTTCATTCTATTGATATTTATTATTCATTCAAAATTCCAGGAGCCCATCATTAGGTAATCCCTCTTCTTTCCTCAATGATTTCAGCACCTGGCTCACATTTTTTTCCTCCCCATCTTCTGATTTCTTACCAGGGAATTTCAACCATTGACTCTTCCTCAAACATCTAAACACTGAATTTCTTAACCAAATTGCTTCCCAAGACTAACTCCTTAAGCTTACCACAACTACACCCAAAGGTGGCCATATCTTTGATCTTTCTGTCACAAATACACTCTTTTAATATTCAATAATTTGGAAATCCCTTCATTTGACCATAATCTACTAGATTTTCATTTCTCACTCTCTTCACTAAAAAATCCAACTCTTCATCTACACTGTGACTTCTAATCCTTTGAGCCAATCAGTTGTATGTTGTCTTCCACTTTTGAAACCAGGTCCCTTTATCATTTCACTGATTGTGACCTACAAACTTTCTCCCTTGGCATACATCCCGAATGTTCTACCTTTATCTACACATCTCTTCTCTAACCTTCCATGGCTCCCTTGTCCTGACTTACTCAGCTTTGAACATTGCCTTATATTTTGCCAAAAAGAATGAAATCATTAACCACAATCCACCTTTTCTTCCCTCTTCCTTACCTTATAGTGCACTTGCCACTATCTCCACATTCACTCTCTCTCACAGAATGAGGTAGGTATCTTTATTCCTTACCAAGATTAATATCCTTACCTGCTCAAGTGATGAAATTTCATCTTATCTCCTCCAATAGACTGGCCTCTCTGTCATACATACTATATCATTTATTTTCAGTGACTCCTTTTCTTCTGACACATTCTTTATGCCTACAAACATGCCCATCCATGTCTCTCCTATTTTTTAAAAAAACTTTACCTTGATCTATCCATTCCCACTAACATCCTTCATCATTTTAGCACTTTGTAACTAAATTTATTGGAAAGGACATGATAGGTGTCTTCACTTTCTCTCTTCTCTCGCACATAAGCCTTTATAAAGTACCTTCTGTCCTCTTTACACAAAAATTGCTCCCTCAAGTTTTCAATGATCTAGTTGCCATATCTCATGACTTTTTCTCAATACCCATTCTTCTTGATTTCTATGCACCCTTTGACATTGCTGATTACTGTTCTCTTCTTTCTAAGTTTTTAGCACATTATTCTCTCCTATTCCTCCCAATCTAACCACTCTTCTATTGCTTTTACTTGATCTTCATCTAAGTTACACCCTCTGGTAATAGGTGATCCTCAGGATTTTGTCCTGGGCTCTCCTTTCTTCTCTTTATATTTTACCAAACTTATTCATCTTCCCACTTGTTGATTCCCACACATTTGATTACCATCTCTATGCTGAGGATTCTAGAATCTACTCATCCTGATTCAAACACTCTTCTTCCTCTAATTTCTCATCTCTAAATGCAATCTAGACATTCAAATTCAAAACTAAGCATATCAAAATTGAATTTTCCAACCATCCCTAACTAACCTCTTGCCTAATGTCCTTATTATTTTTATAGAGGGCAACATCATTTTCTCAATCTGTCAGGTTTGCATTTTAGATCTTGTAGAATGTTCACTATCTCTCCCACCTTTCCCCATATCCAATCTGTTTGAAAGGACTTTCAATTTTAATTTTCAAGACCTTCTCTCCTCAGACATGATCATCATTCTGGTTCTTGCCCTTATTACTTCATGCTTAGACTACTGCAAGGGGCTGTTAGTGGATCTGTCTTCCTCCAGTCTCACCCCACTTCCAATTCATCCTCCACTCATCTGCCAAAGTAATTTCAATAAAGTGTAAACCCAATCATGCCATTCTTCCCCTCAATAAAATCTAGTGGAAATACCAAATGCCTTGTCTAGAATTCAGAGCCTTTCATAACCCAACTCCAATAACATCTCCCATCTTCTTATAACTTCTTCTAATCCATGGACAATACAACCCAGTGACATTAGCCTCCTTGATGTTTCATGAATAAGACATTCCATCTTTTGACTCTAGGAATTTCCTGTGACTTTCTCTAATGTTTGGAGTGCTCTCTCTCCAAAATTCTGCCCAAACTTCCCTGGTTTTCCTGAATTCTCAACCTAAAGTCCTACTGCTTATAGCAAACTTTTCATGATCCCTTCTTAATTCAAGTGATTTTCCTCTATAAATTATCTGTTTATCCTATAAATAGTCTATTTGTAGTTATTTATTTCCTTGTTATCTTCCCCATTAGATTGTAAGCCCTTGAAGGCAGGGTTGCTTATTTGCCTCTTTTTGAATCCTCAACACATAGCACAGTTGCTGGCACATAGTAAGCACTCAATAAATGTTTGTTGTTGTTGTTGTTGTTGTTTTGGTGATTAATGGGTCACTGTGACAAAGGAAGGAAAAAATAAAGAATACAGAATTAGAACAAAGATGATGTGAGATAAGATCAATGTGACTTAAAATGTGCCCCTTTGGAGTATAAGGAAAATAGCTAATGTGGCCTCCTGTTGAAGTTGTTTTGTTTTTATTTCATTTTTTTAATGCTGGCAGCTATATTTTGTATAGACTAACTTCACTACCAATTTGAATCTCAGTATAAATGGAGAAAAGGATTTTTCTCAAAGTAGGCTGACTATTTAGCAAGTCAGATACATATTATAAGCTTGATGAAAGACCATTTGATTGCTCAGAAAGATTGTTGTTTGTAGGAGTCACAATAATTTCAGAATAAGTATTGGTAGCCAATGTTCAAGAAGGAATAGTACAGAGGTCAACACCTAAGGTGAGGTGGGTGGCAGCAACCTTGTAACTGAGAAACCCAGAACACCTCTGCTGTTAAAAATTCTAAGAAAAATAAATTAGATGGCAATTTTTTCAAGAAAAAATTTGTTCAAATTGTGCATAAATGAGGTTCACCCTTAAACAATCAGCTAAATCATTAGAATAATTAGTCAGAGTTTCTTTTCCTTTTTTGATTTATTTTAGGGGAAAATGTTTCAATCAACAGGGATTTATTGAGCACCCACAGGCCAATAATGCACCACGATCTGGGGAATTATGAATATGTGCTAATACTTATGCCTATGTGTGTCCAAACCTGTAATTTCATTTGGTGGAGGGATCCTAGGTGAGGAAACACCCCCTGTGGTTGTAAATTTTAGCAAGTATTATAAGAACTACAAGCTTAGTTGTTACTTGGTTCACTGAGTGTATACAGAGGCCCAAGATCACTCAGGCATTACACACTAAGTTAGACTTTAACAGAGGTCTTCTTCATTTCAAATTTAGCTCTTTATTATCCACCTCATTATAGGAATGTGGAATAATAAAAATCATGATCTTATCTAGAAGCTTCATGCCTCTGTATCAACAATCAATAAGTAAAGGCTAGCCCACCTCCTGCTTTTCTATGACCAGAAAGCAATGAAAAAGATTTTGCATTTCAATACAATCCAGTTTCTTGCTTGTTTTTTTGAATATCCCTCAAGTCACTGGTTTTAATATAGCAATCCAAATTTGACCTGCAGGCTGGAGTTTACCAACCCTGGCCTTTTATCATGAGCACTTTTTTCCAAAAGGAATTGGTAGGTGTTGAACATAGTGACCACCAAACAACAACACAAGGAATTAAACAATATCTTTTAACAGACAAAAAATGTGATTCAGCTAGTGAAGAAAATCAGGTTTTAGATTTGCTAGAGCCAGGATATTGTACAACCTGGAATTTTAACCAAAAATTATATGAGGCCACTTTTCTGAGACTAACAGTATTCATTAATAGGGGTATATTGGGGGCAGCTGGGTGGCTCAATGGATTGAGAGCCAGACTTAGGTATGGGAGGTCCTGGGTTCAAATCTGGCCTAAGACACTTCCCAGCTGTGTGACCTTGGGCAAGTCACTTGACCCCCATTGCCTAGCCCTTACCACTCTTCTGCCTTAAAACCAATATGCAGAATTGATTCCAAGACAGAAGGTAAGGGTTTTAAAAAATAGAAGCATATAGTCAATGAATAAAGGATTGGAGGAAGAAGGCAGCTGTGTAATTCAATGAATAGAAAAACCAAGCTTAGAGATATGGGGTGAGGTCCTGGGTTCCAATCTGGCCTCAGACATTCCATAGCTTTGCCAGCCATGGCAAGCCATTTAAAGCTCATTTGCCTAGGCTTTATACCTCTTTTGCCTTGGAACCCATACTTAATATTTATTTTAAGACAGAAAGTAAGAAGATCAATAAGTGCATAAAGGATTCATCAGCCACACATATCTCTGCTTGGAAAGATGCTTTTTTTTTTAATATACAGAGGATATATGTTCTTTCTGATTAACCTGATAACTCATCCTTAAACCTCCCTTAGCAGCCCCAGTTGGTGGATATTTTAAAAGGGAATGTGGACTTAGATATCTCAATTTCTCTTTCATTATTTCATCATATAGGAGAGAAAGTAGGATTACTTTCTAGGGAAAAAGTGACTGGATCCTGATAGCTTCACTAAGGTACAGAAATGGGGTCCAACCACTCTTCTCTGATATTTTAAGAAATGGAATGTCAGAAATTTTATGAAACCCAGCTTCAAATCTAACAGTCTTTGGCTAGAAAAATGTAAATTATCTCAATCATGTTTTCAGTGGTTAGACTTTGTGCTTTATTTGGCAAGGACAAAGAGGTCCTTCAAATATCTTAGGTAGAGTGTTGTTGTCTATAAATAAAGGAGAATAGGTTCCATCCTTCCTCTAAGAAAAGTGAGAAGTCCCAGCCAAGTTTGATGCCTTTGTGAGTGAAAAATCCCCTACCCCTTTTATCAGGATTAGACTTTCATGTTGACAGTAGTATTAAGTTAATTATAAATTATAATTACAAGATAGATAACTGTATAATTGAAAATCTGTTACCCTAAAAAAAGAACTACATTTCCCAAGAGCCCACTGACTTCCTGTAATTACATACTTCCTGTAGATAGGGAATATTAGGCAGGGATATAGAGCTTCCCACCACTTACTTCCTGTCCCGAGTTTGTTGGTGGTAAGGCAAACATTTTAACTGGCTGATCAGCCATGGGCATGTGGTCTTTATTTTGAATCCTCTTTATTCCTTAATTTCTAATGATCATTAATAAATCCCTTAAAATAAAACATTTTTATTATTGAGATCTAATTTTAACTTTTACATTGATGGCAACCATGAAGAGATGAGAAAAATTCTCAACTTTTTTAAAGATAGCCTAGATAAATTTTTTTAAGCCATGTTTCATTTCTCCTTCCAAGGCTTTTTGGCACCCCTCCCTCACCCCACCTCCCTCTTGAACTTCTAGAGAACACTGAACTCTCTACCTGAGTTGCTGCCTTGATCCTTCCAGTTTGTTTATTTGTTGTTGTGATTGTTATTGTTTCCTTTTCCCTACATTTTGCCAGTTGCCCTCCCTAATGACTACTGCTAGTTTGAGGAACTTAGCCTAGGATTCTTGGCTAAGAAAAGATAAGCCACTTCTCTCCCCCATTTGCTTGAGCCCACATTCCTCACTGAGGCCTTTGGTTGCTGCTCTCTATGCTGCTTGCTCTTAGTCCTGCTCCTGCAACTGCTGTGGCTTTAGCCCCAACCCAGACTTTGCTCCTACTTGTAGCTGCTGCTGAGAAGCTGGGAGTCCTTGGACCTGTTCTCCAGGAAGCTGGTAAAAACCACGGTGTGCTTTCCTTAGGCAACAATTAGCCTCCTAACTCTCTCTCCATGTGACTGGAACCCTAGCATTTTTCCTCAGAGGGAAAGAGGAAGGGAAGAAGTTTTTACTCTTCTAAACAGGAAGTAAATTACAAGGATGGTGCATTCTATAAAAGAGCAGTGCATTACCTATCTCAAACAGCTTCCACCTTTAGGATGTATTTTTTTTTTCCTTTCTACCATTGATCTTTTCAATTATCTTGCCTGAGATTGAGGGGGAAATTTATCTTCCTACAATCCTTTGCCATTTGGGCCTGCCAGTCTCTAAAATTCATCCAGTTTGGGATATTGCAAATCCATGTTCTACCTCAGTATGGAAAACACCAGAGCATTGACAAAAGGAATTAAAGGAAAGAGAAAGAAACTTTAAAGAGATTATTAAGGGTAAATTTTAGGGTTGAGAGCAAATATATTATTTAGTAGTCACCAGGGATTTAAATTCTAAATCCCAATGAAATACACAAGTCAGAATAGGATTTTATGGAGGTTTATTTATAATAGAAGGAAGAAATCAAGTATGAGGAAGAAAGAGGGAACTAGGTAGAAGATCTTCTCTGGCCTGGCCTGAACCAGGGGGAGTTCAGAGGCCTCTCAGCCAAGGGGCCTTCCCAGAAGATTAAATCTAGCTCAGCTTCCAGCCACAAGGCCTCCTCCAAGATGAGGGGCCTTCTCAGAGGCTAGTGCCTTCAGAAAGGTCAAAGGAAAGGGGAGTTAGCCTTATTGCTCACCATGTGGTCCCTTCAAGGAAAGCAGTCTGAGTTCGCACACTGAGCTCCTCCAGGCTCAAGTTCCAGGGCCAGGTCCGGAAAAGCCACAGAGTTGCCAAAGTCCCTCTCACATGAAGTTTCCTAAAATATAAAGGCAGTTCTTTACATTACTTCCTGTGTCACACATGTACCAATGGTGGCTTAATCTTGGCTTAGGACAGCCCAGGGGGTCAGTCAGTTGTTTCTGATTTGTCACTTGCTAGGACATGCTGATCATAGGCCATTGTCCCCTACAGTTAATCCTTAAGTGGGAGTGTATATATTTCTGGTTGCTAGAATTCTAAAGACTAAGCAGGATGGAGTAAATCTAAATTCACAAGACTGGAGTTGAAAAATTTAATCCTTTTAAGACTCCATTGTTTTATGAAAGTCTATATTTTATTGTATTTTGTTGATTGTTTTGTTTAAGATTAATTTTGTTGTTTTAAGTTCATATATTAATATGTTCAATACTGTTCTGTTACACTGAATCATTTTAATCTACTGTGTTTCAACAATTAGATATATTCTGTTACCTTTTCCTGTGGCTATGGAAAAAAATATTGCAAAATATTGTAAAAGCTATGAACAGGTTTTTTTGTTGTTGTTGTTTGTTTGTTTTTTTTCCATTTTGGCTTTGTTAATTGTCACATAGATGATGGAAGGAATCAACCTGGCCAACAGGCTTTAGAGAATTTAGTAAACTAAGAATTTAATTGTAATGTTAGGGGTTTTCTGAAATAATTTTAGATAACTAGTGGTTTCTGAATGGATAATATTTTATATTTATATTTATGTTATACAGAATGTTGTATTAAATGTAGAGAACCAAAGACATGTTCCTACCAAGGTGTTTCTATGAAGCAGGAAGTCAAAAAAAGAGCTCCTGCAAAACTCTTCAGTTTAATTTACTTCCACCAGAACAATCTAGAATTTTTGGTGTTGTTCTAGACCAAAATAAGTTATACTTTTTTAAAAAATATATTTGCCAAACTTGAAAGATTTGCTATATCTGTAAAAGTTGTGACAAATATCCATCAGTTCATAGATTTTTTTTTGTCATACAGCAACTTATATGAAATATGATAGTGGATTTGTTTGCAATTGTAATTAACTGGGCTATTGTGAATTTTGGGGACTTTGGTACTTCTTGGAATGTGCATTATCTACTGTATTACTGTTTTATTCTGAAAATCATTTGTACTCATACAGTGATTAAATTAAAAAGGAAATGAATCTCATTTTTTTTCATGAGAAACCTTTGTATTCTACCTCTCCTTGGCTGACACAATGTGTTACTGATTGTAAGCTATATATTTTTTATATTTTAAAACTCTTTTTTGTTATTTTTTCTTGAAGGTGTAATATAGTATGTGAGTTTTATTTTTTCTCTCCTTTTAGTATTTGAAGCATGTCAACAGAATATAGAAGATTTTTCTTTATTTTTGTATTTCGCAGTAATATAAGTTTAAAATACATTTTCTAATATTAATGTATACCCATAAATCTTTAGACTAAAAAAAAAAAGGATTCCACTGATTGTTTTAAAAAAATATGGAGCATTGTTTAATGATTTTGCCCGATTCCAGGAAAAGGGAATACCAAAAGAACCATTGAACAGTACCAAAGAAGCACAAAGTTAAACTGCATAGTGCCAATGAAACCAATCAATCTCAATGGGATTGATGAAATTCTGAGCCAAGACAAGGGGACTTAAACTTGTTTGGGGTTCAAGGTTGTGGCTGTTTTGACATATGTCAAGGACAAGTCTTCCTTGTCCCACATTCTGCCAAGTATCTCAAATTTGGCTCTGACCTGGCTCATATAATCTAGTCCCTATTATGACTTTCATTGTGTGGCAAAACTTTCTGTAGTCTTGGCTGGTAATTAGGTAAATGCACAATTGCTTAAATTACATTAATTGAGTCCTGATTCAAGGATCTGTTATAGGTTTATTTTCCTTTAATTAAACTTTTTATACATAAGGCTTTGATATTCTATATTTCATGCAGAAATTACTTTTTTTAAAATTTGGACTTTTTTCATGTTTTTTATTTTTCTTTTTAATTGTTTCATATACCTCATAACTCACCAATTTTCCCTAAGTGATCCCTTTTTTAACACCTTCTTTGGGGGGAATGTATTATTATTGTAAAATGCAAAGTTTAAATTCTTTTTGAGAATAATTTTAGAATAAGAAACACATGGCCTCTCCAAATCCAGAAAATGAACTGTTTGGAGGAGGCACCATTAAAATGCCTGCAAAGACCACACCTAGCAACAGAAAATCCAGAGTGAACTTTGGAATGTGGTAATTTGAACTGTGTGAGGTTGAAGGCATTTGTTTTGTATGTATACTCTTATGCCAAAAAGGACTGCCCCCAACTTGTTTTTTGTAAATGAGCCTACCAGTCATTGGTTTTCTTCTTCTTTTATCCCCAAATTATTGTAATTTCAAAGTTGGTTATGTTTACAAGATCCATTGGAGAGACTAGTTTTCCATGTATCTCAGGGGGAATGTATAATTGAAAATCTATTCCCCTAAAAAAAGAACTACATTTCCCGAGAGCCCACTGACTTCCTGTCATTATGTACTTCCTTTAGATAGGGGATATTAGGCAGGGATGTGGAGGGTTCTGCCTCTTTACTTCCTGTACCGAGCTTGGTGGTGGTAAGGTGAGTATTTGATCTGGCTGATCAGTCATGGGCATGTGGTCTTTATTTCGTATCCTCTTTATTCCTTAATTTCTAACTATCATTAACAAATCCCTTAAAATATAACATTTTTATTATTGCGATCTAATTTAACTTTTACATAACTAATGATGTCATAAGTGATAATTTTAATAGGCCCTTTGTGATGATTTTAGTATAAATATTAAGATTTGAATTAAGTAAATAACTGCATTAGCATAGGTAATCATTTTTAGTATAGGCCTCAATTTTGGGCCTTAGACTTAAAATTGCTCTATCATGCACCCTTAGCAATACTTATGGTCTTGAACTTGTGATCCAGTATATGTCACTAAGTCTGACCCTGGGTTCAAAGCCTGGTACCACCCAATTGTTAACTTTTGCATCACTAGTCCAGGCTCCCCTGTTCCCCTGTGTCTATCAAGTGACTTTCAAGTCATCATCAAGACTTCTTCTACTAATGAGAAGTATGTCCTGCTCCATTTTTAACATGGTCTTGGATTATTTTTAACTTGGTATATAAGTTGTGATATTCTTTGGGGCATATAGGAAGGTCTCTCTCAGTGCTCTGGGTCTTTTAGTATTAACCAGAAGTCCAACTTTATTGTGAAACTCGCCATCTCCCAATAAATCTATTTCTTTATGGCTTGGAGACTTTGTTTATCTTATTTGTGTTCCTGTGCTTAGAAATTGCATAACACTTTTGGGCATGGGAATAAATTCCCTTAACTCTGCCTGACCTTAGAATGGTTTTATTTAGAAATACATTCAACATTAATTTTCCTCAATATGAATAAACCATAAGAAATAATAGTAGCTTGTACTCACCAATATATACAGATAGATATATACATATATACTAGTATAGTAATATAAATATATATACTTGCACAAATACATGTTTATGTATGTTGCTTATTCATTTCAGTCATACCTGAATCTTTATGACCCCATTTGGGGTTTTCTTGGTTAAGATACCGGTATGGTACTGAAGCCATTGCCTTCTCCAACTCATTTTATAAATAAGGCAAACATGGTTAAATGACTTGCCCAGTGTCACATGGCTAGTAAGTGTCTGAGGCCAGATTTGAACTTGTCTTCCTGTGTCCAGGTCCTGGGCTATGTCAACTATGGTACCTCATTGCCATATACACATAAACACAAATATACATACTCATATATAAACAAATATGTATACATGTACATGAAAACATCTGTGTATATTTCAAAAGAGTACTTTATTTAAATAAAATATTGGTAATTTTAAAATGGGAAATAGAGCACAAAAATGACATTAGTAACTATGATGATATTTTCATCTAGATATTTAATTAATTACTATAACAAAGAGACCAAAATAGTTCTATGGGTGTCTTAGTCAGAAAAACAGTTGACTTTTTTTGTCAGAGTAAAATGTCTCAAAATCAAAGAATTTGAAGAAGGCCTCCTAGCTTTCAGTGGACATCTTGATGACCATTTGGGGAGGAAATGGGCAAGATCTGCACAAACCATGCAGACATGGTTTGATTTAGATCTTTTTTTTTTAATCTAATTTAATTTAAAAGATTTAAGATATTTAAAAGATCTTTGCTATGTTTGTGTTTAAATATTCAATTCAGCATATATTGCATAAGCTCCTACTATGTGCATAACAAGGTAGACAAAAAGAAAGCAGTTCTTGTTCTTAAAAAGCTTACATTATACTAGACATATACAAAAAAACCAAGAAAAATCTCGAGTATATTGATGGTAATTTTAAGGAGGAGTGAGCACTGAGTGGATGGGTCAGTAAAAGACCTTGTGTAGCTCTTGACATTTGAGATGTACTCTAAAAGAATGCAAATGGATACCAAAATACAAGGAGCAGGTACATTCCAGACATGTGAAACCTAGAAGAAAGGCTGGTTTTATGTAATTTCATGTCTCACACAAGGAAAATGTGAAGATAAACTCCATTATAGAATAAATTCTGTGTTTTTAAAAAAACAAATAAAACTGTATGCTGGGATTCCTCCAGCATTCCCTGCTCTCCCCAGGGTTCTGTTCTCTTGATGTTGGGAGGGGCTTTGGGCTTTTGGTGGGGGCACAGGAGGTTGCCAGAGCTCAGGCTCTGTTCTCTCCTAGCACCCCTTTATCTTCCCTTACCCCCTTTTCCTTTTTTTTTTAACAATGCACATATGCCAGAAAAAGCTTTTAATTCAGATATTCCATGCATTGCCTTCTCTGGGGCAAATTGACTGACAACATGAAATGGGAGTTTAGATTACAGATTTCATCAGGTCTAAGACACAAACTCAACACCCTCCATTCCATTCTTTTAGTAAGTGGATTAGCTATTTGAGATATTTTATTAAATAGCAGTTGTCTATTTAAATCCCCATTAAAAATAAAAACTTAAGTCCCTACTAAGAGCAGGCATTCTAATGCCAGTGATATGTTACTTAGGAGATAGACAATTTTTATAAGCTAAATCATTCTTTTCAAAATGTATTATTGGTCACTCAATCACTTCAAAATCACATCAATTTCACTTCCATTTCTATTGTAGGGTAATAATATATTTAGGAGAAAAATTGTAAAAAAAAAAGGGTATTTTGCTTATTTGTCAAAGCAGGCATAGCCAGTTAATCTCTTTTCTCACTTGTGCAACTTGGTCTCACAGAACTCTGTGTCTCTGTCTCTCCCTGTCTGTCTATCTCTCTGTCTGTCTCTATCTCTCTGATTAAAGTGTTAAAATTATAGTCTTGTTTGACAAATTGATAATGCCAGAGTTCAGGATCAGTTTTCTGCTTTGAATAAAGTTTGATATTTATTGCAAGCAAAAAAAAAATGAAAAATGAAAGAAAATTAAGGAATAAAATAAAAAGAAATAGGACAAAAAGTAAAAAAAAATGTGTTTATTCTTATGATCTAAGACACCAAGCTCTTGGAACAGATAAAGCAACTCTCAGCCAAGCCATATAATGTCTGTGATTCACTCCCAAAATGAGAAAGTAAAGGTTGCTGCCTAAATATCATCAGTAATGGCTTTCCCCTTGACACTAAACTGGAAAAGAAAATATATGCAATGCACTAGTTTTCTTTCCAATGAAATACTAATGCTATCAGAGCTCTGCAATGAAGGGAAAATTGGGCCCAGAATTATAAGATAACATGCTCATATGCGTCCTGTCAGAGTTAGAGCAAGGATTTGGATGCCTGTTTGTGGGGAGATTTTTTCTTTTTGCTTTTTTTCTTCTCTAAGCCATTTTCATACATGCATTTTATTCTCATGTCTATTCTATGATATAAGTAAAGCAAGTATATTTACTCATAAAGCTCATTCTATAGCTTGAGAAACTGAGGCACAATTAAATAACATTAAATAAATAAACATATATGTTATACGTTTGTAGTCAAAGAAGAATAACATCTGAGCCTTTGCTTCCTTGCCTACAGATAATTTTAGTCAATAATAATATATTATGACTTCTTTTTTATTGTTTTGTTTCTCCTTTTTTTGTTAAATATGAAATATAAGCTCTAAAGGTTTCTCAAAACCTATTGGTATACTTAGATAATTAAGCAGGCATTTTTCTAAGTCAATGGTTCTAAAACTTTTTTTCCCTCATAGAACAGTCTTATTTCATGAGAAATATCAATAAACTGAACATTGAAATGAAAAGATCCAGAAACTTGATTATGCACAATTTCATTTCAATAAGAAATGTCATTTTTGCTAAGTTATTTGTCTTATTTCTGAAGTTAATCTTTGGAGGTTAATAACAATTTATAATGGGCAATTTTGTTTATTTCATGGGTATTTTTTCATTCCACTCCATTTTTTAAAAAATCCAACTCTAAGCAAATAGGATTATACAGTAATATCAATACATCAGATCCTGCTTCTCCTTACAAAAATGAGGACTTGCACCAGGTTTAATACCAAAAATGCAGACCATGGCAAACATCTCTAACCAAAAACGTGGAATATACTACATGAAAGAGATGAAAATATTTATATTGTATGCTCAGGATGTTAATAATATTGTTAATGGACTAGTTAGAAAACTAGTTGAATCCTTTAGGGATTCAGGGACTTATGGAATAGTTTCAGGTATAAAGTATAATCAATCATTAAACCGATAGTTATTAAGCACCTACTTTGCTAAGTTATGGAGGATGTAAAACAAGGCAAAAGAAAATCCCTTCCCAAAGTAGATTACAATCTAACATAAAATAAGGAAATAATAATAGATAGTGTATTGATTTAGAATCTAGAACCCTAGAGATTATTCTCCATTTTCTATCTTAATAGCTATAAGTAGATGTTTTTCCTTTCTCTGTCAGTCTTTAATTCCTCTTTGGCAGCTACTCAGCATTGTACTTTCACCAGTGTTCCAACCCAGTTTCATTTTGCTAGGAGCCAACCCTATTGTCTTCTGAGTGACAAGAGGGAGATAAAATATTCAACTTGGCTTCAAGGTACATTTACCTCTATTACTCAAGAAATAGCATTCCTATACCATAAACACTGATTCCCCAGTGAAAGCATTAATTTAACAATGTCCTCTATCAGTACAGCCTGTGATAGGCTACTATCTTTTCATGTGGTATGTGAACCCTGGGGCAGAAAATGATCTTATTTGAATAACCTCAAGTAACACCCACTTGAATTCAGAATACTTGCTTCTTTATCTGCCATTCTACAAGTTAACTAGAAAACAAAGTTGGAGAAAGTTGTGATAGAGGCTGGCACTAAAGAAAAAGGGAGGGTCAGAGAGAGAAGGCTGGTATAAAAGAGAAACCAAGAAGAAATGGACATCAGAGGGGAAATTGATTTACTTTATCATTTCAAACAAATGTGTGTCATTATCATGATGAATCCATGAAATATTTAGTATGAATACTCTCTGATTCAAACACACAAAGACACACACACGCACGCACACACACACATATACTCCTGTCTTCTTTGTGACTCTCATATATGTCTGACAAACTAGAAATTGAAGTTCAATGTAATGGGAATTGTGCTAACTTAATATGTTGTGACTTTCAGTGGCTCCCAAACTCTATCTGCCCCATTAATAATCAATGGTGTCTTAGTAATGAATAGATTTCTGTAAAGAGAAGAACCCCACATTGTTGACTAAACTGATGAGGCTGTTTCATTAAGAACTAGTGTGTGTGTGTGTGTGTGTGTGTGTGTGTGTGTGTAAGGATATCATTTCCTGAGGAACAGAGCTAAATACATTTTGAAGGTTAGTTGATGAGTAGCTATAGTGGCTAGGAGTAGGAATATACATGCATCCCAGAGTTAACCTAATAAAACAATCCAGTGAGACTTTGAGTCATAAGCTATACCAAAGCTTTCAGATCTTACGTTGTGATTAAAGGTTGGGAAAATATATCAATCAGCACAAAAATGAGAATTTTCCCCTGGTGAAAAATAAAACTAAAAAATTTAAAAAATCTCCAAAATTGAAGTTAATACATCTGTCCTCACTTCATATAGTAATATTATGCTACCACTAATGAGAAGAATAAGAAGAAACAGTAGTACTCAACTTGTAAGTTTGTAACTCTCACTGAGAGGCGAGCAGAGGCCACCTAGCAATCTAAACACATGTAGTTAAGGAACAAATAGTTTCGTGCACTTTTAACATGGTATCCTCAAAAGAGCAATGGGAATTAAATGAGACCTGGATTTGAGTCCCATTTATACCACTTCCTAAATGAGTAACCTTTGTGAAGGTGTGTTACTTCTCAGTCTTTCAGTTTCTGCAAAATGAAAAGACTGGCCTAGGAAAGAAAAAAAGAAACAAACCAAAACAAATAAACCCAAACCTGTGTGCCTGGCTGCTCTAAACCTATGATCATAGCTTCTCTCAGCTTCATTGCACATTGGGTGACTGAAAAAGCAATAGACAATTGAAGAAGAAGTGATAAAATGTAAAATAGTAGTCTTTGGGGTTCAATAAGTTACACATTTCATACAGAACACTTAGGAACCTGTCATTAGTTATACTGAAGCGAAGATTTATTAAGTTACTTTTTCAGAGGTTCAGAGTACTAAGTCAATGTTTTGATTTTCTTGTCTCTGGTTGGAGGAATTTCTCAGCCAGCATGATTGAAAGGGCAGAAGATTTTTGTACTACTGGGGTTTGTAATCATTATATTTTCTTAAAATGAGCACTTTCAGTTGTTTGTAGTTTTCTTTTATTTTCTTCTCTTTCTGGCAATAGGTAAAAGGAGAAGGGAATATTTCTGTATTGTCAAACATTTTAACTCTAATTAGAGTGTGATATTGTAGCAATGATGCTGAACAGAATCAGGAGTCCTATTTTCTGTAGCACTTATGAGCCCTAACCAGCAATGCCACTTTAGGTAGTTTAACTTCTGGTGTCAAGGAAAAAGGAGTTTTGTAGGTAATCTCTGTCTTTTAACTCTAATATTCTATTTTCTCTATATTTTCCTGTAGCTAAACCTAACAAAGATAGTCTTGCATCTATGATTTTCTTTTTAAAATAATCATTGTATATATGCTTTTTTTTGGGGGGGGGGTTAGTGTTTTGCTTTTGAGACTTTAAGCAAGATGTAGGAATTTAATTGACCTAACTTACATATTTTAAAAGATGAATCATTTTTATTGTGTATCACACATGTGACAGGCATTAAAAAATTAAGAATTATGTCAATCACTAACTTATTAATCTCATTAAAATGTTAATGTGCCTTTAAATATTGGAGTTGTGTCCTTAGAAATTGAATATAGCATTTAGCAAATATTAGATATTTCGAGCCTGACCCTTCCTGAATGACCATAACAAGGAAATTTTGTCACAAATTCACGTAAATCACTTCTTAACATTTTATACTGTTACATGATTCCAGGGAATCTGATTTGACTAAAAATAGATATTACACTTTGGATTCATTCTCTAAGCTCAAGAGACTTGTGTATCAGCAACATCTAGTTTAGTATCATCAAGTCAATAACATCATTCATTTATTTCAAGTCATAATGATAAAGGGACCTAGGTTCGGCAGGGAAGATAAGATGGTGAAATATATATAGGCCTGACTAATTCTCTTTTACTGAAGTCTAGACATTTCCTTGGGTTAACTTAATGATTGATCAGTCTTTGGCAGTTAATCAAGCAAATGGGAATTCTTAAATACATGTGTATAAAATGCTCCAGGAAATGTCTGATGGCTCACATGGAGTAAAAGTCATAGTCATTGTCCTCGAGGAGCACATTTTCTAATTGAGAAGTTTATAATTTTTAACTTTAAAAATCATTCTCCAAATTCCAACATAGTAAAAACTAAGTTCAAGATCTGAATTAATTAGACGTGAAAAATTTTCATCTTCTATTGTCCTAGCAGCACCCAGTCACTTATGATGATAATGGGTTAGTAATACATAAACTTTATAATGAAGTCTAAAAAATTTTTGCACCAGGTATCTATGTAGGCATCTTGATTAAACACTCAAAGAAATCTAGAAGGGAAAGTTGCTAATTGTATAGCATATGATAAATATGGGAGGAGTATCAAACCTAGCATTCACTAAGTATGTAAAATTTTCATGGATCCTGTGGGCTATAATGTTTCCATAGAAGGCAATATAATATATAGAATGACTAAAAGAGAATTAGATACAACCTCATTATTAACTCTTTTCAAAAATTAGCATACTTGAGAAAAAACTCAACTGACATTTGTATGGAAAAAAACTGAAGAAAATTTCTTTTAAGGAATAAAACCTCCACGGGCATTAAAATTGCAACACAAAGCAATATAATTATGTAAAATAATGACCAAAATTGCTTAGAAGAAAAAATAAGAAAAGGAGTCTTTCTCATTTCCTGGAAGAGGTGGAAGGCAAAGGATACAGAATACCCCTTTTGCATATTAATATTAGAGGCATTCAATGTGTTGATTTTTTAGCATTTTTATATTCTTTTTAAAATCTTCCTTACATAATAAGCCTTGATTGGTAGAAGAGTGAATGCATAGAATATGTAAAAATGCAAATGTAGAAGGGAGAGGCCAATAAGACTTCTAAAAGAGAAAGAAAGCAAACTTGGACCACACCTTTAAATTGGTCATCTTCCTTGCAAAGATTCAAACTTGCACATCTGAATCAAAAAAATCCTTGCACCATGGTTATAAGAAAATTAACAATGAAGAAGTTTCAACAGGAAAAAAAAAACATTTAAACAGACAATGGTCACCTAGCAAGTGAGAAATCAAGCCAGAAACAGGGGACTACATTAGGGTACCAATTCAAGTCAAGTCAATAAACATTTATTAAGAGACTAGTATGTACCAAATACTGTGCTAAGTGCTGCGGATACAAATAAGAGAAAAAAAAGACAATCTTTGACCTCAAAGAATTTACAATCTTTTTTTTTTATACTATTTTATTTGATCATTTCCAAGCATTATTCAATAAAGACAAAGATCATTTTCTTTTCCTCCCGCCACCCCCATAGCCAACGCGAGATTCCAATGGGTATCAAATGTGTTCTTGATTCGAACCCATTGTCATGTTGTTAGTATTTGCATTAGAGTGTTTGTTTAGAGTCTCTCCTCTGTCATGTCCCCTCAACAGCTGTAGTCAGGCAGTTGCTTTTCCTCAGTGTTTCTACTCCCTCAGTTTGTCCTCTGCTTATGAATAGTGTTTTTTCTCCTAGATCCCTGCATATTTTTCAAGGACATTACACCCCTACTAATAGAGAAGTCCATTACGTTCGATTATACCATAGTGTATTATTCTCTGTGTACAATGTTCTCCTGGTTCTGCTCCTCTCGCTCTGCATCACTTCCTGGAGGTCGTTCCAATCTCCATGGAATTCCTCCACTTTATTATTACTTTTTGCACAATAGTATTCCATCACCAACATATACCACAATTTGTTCAGCCATTCCCCAATTGATGGACATTCCCTCGTTTTCCAATTTTTGGCCACCACAAAGAGTGCAGCTATGAATATTTTTGTACAAGTCTTTTTCTCCATTATCTCTTTGGGGTACAGACCCAGCAGTGCTATGGCTGGATCAAAGGGTAGACATTCTTTTGTTGCCCTTTGGGCATAGTTCCAAATTCCCCTCCAGAATGGATGGATCAGTTCACAACTCCACCAGCAATGAATTAATGTCCCTACTTTGCCACATCCCCACCAGCATTCATTACTTTCCTTTGCTATCATGTTAGCCAATCTGCTAGGTATGATACCTCAGAGTAGTTTTGATTTGCATATCTCTGATTATAAGAACACTTCTTCATGTGCTTATTAATAGTTTTGATTTCTTTATCTGAAGACTGCCTATCCATATCCCCTGCCCATTTATCAATTGGAGAATGGCTTGGATTTTTGTACAATTGATTTAGCTCTTTATAAATTTGAGTAATTAAACCTTTGTCAGAGGTTTCTATGAAGATTTTTTCCCAATTTGTTGTTTCCATTCTGATTTTAGTTACATTGGTTTTGTTTGTACAAAAGCTTTTTAATTTGATGTAGTAGAAACTATTTATTTTATATTTTGTGACTCTTTCTGTGTCTTGCTTGGTTTTTAAAGTCTTTCCCCTCCTAAAGGTCTGACAAATACTATTCTGTGTTTACCCAATTTACTTATGGTTTCCTTCTTTAGGTTTAAGTCATTCACCCATTTTGGATTTATCTTGGTATAGGGTGTGAGGTGTTGATCCAAATCTAATCTCTCCCACACTGTCTTCCAATTTTCTAAGCAGTTTTTATCGAATAGTGGATTTTTGTTCCAAAAGCTGAGATCTTTGGGTTTATCGTATTCTGTCTTGCTGAGGTCTCTTGCCCCCAGTCTATTCCACTGATCCTCCTTTCTGTTTCTTATTCAGTACCAAATTGTTTTGATGACTGCTGCTTTGTAATATAGTTTAAGGTCAGGGACTGCAAGGCCCCCATCATTTGTGTGTTTTTTTTTCATTATTTCCCTGGATATCCTTGATCTTTTGTTATTCCAAATGAACTTTGTTATGGTTTTTTCTAAATCAGTAAAGAAATTTTTTGGGAGTTCAATGGGTATGGCACTAAATGGATAAATAAGTTTGGGTAGGATGGTCATTTTTATTATATTGGCTCATCCTATCCATGAGCAGGTAATGTTTTTCCAATTGCTCAAGTCTAGTTTAGTTGTGTGGAGAATGTTTTGTAGCTGTGTTCATATAGTTCCTGTTTTTATCTCGGAAGATAGATTCCTAAGTATTTTATTTTGTCTAAGGTGATTTTGAATGGGATTTCTCTTTCTAGTTTTTGCTGCTGAGCTGTGTTGCAGATATATAGAAAAGCTGATGACTTATGAGGGTTTATTTTGTATACTGCAACTTTGCTAAAGTTGTTGATTATTTCAATTAGCTTTTTGGTTGAATCTCTAGGATTCTTTAAGTAGACCATCATGTCATCTGAAAAGAGTGATAACTTGGTCTCCTCCTTGCCTATTTTGCTGCCTTCAATTTCTTTTTCTTCTCTAATTGCTACTGCTAGTGTTTCTAGCACAATGTCAAATAGTAGAGGTGATAATGGGCATCCTTGTTTCACTCCAGAACTTAATGGGAATGAATCTAGTTTATCCCCATTGCAGATGATATTAGCTGATGGTTTTAGATAAAGACTGATTATTATTTTTAGGAACGACCCTTCTATTCCTATGCTTTCTAGTGTTTTTAATAGGAATGGGTGTTGTATTTTATCAAAGGCTTTTTCTGTGTCTATTGAAATAATCATGTGATTTTTGTTTGTTTGCTTGTTGATATGGTTGATTATGTGGATGGTTTTCCTAATATTGAACCAGCCCTGCATCCCTGGTATAAATCCTACTTGATCATGGTGGATGACCCTTCTGATCACTTGCTGGAGTCTTTTTGCTAGTATCCTATTTAAGATTTTTGCATCTATATTCATTAGGGATATTGGTCTATAGTTTTCTTTCTCTGTTTTTGACCTGCCTGGTTTTGGAATCAGTACCATGTTTGTGTCGTAAAAGGAGTTTGGTAGAACTCCCTCTTTGCTTATTATGTCAAATAGTTTGTATAGTATTGGAGTTAGCTGTTCTCTGAATGTTTGATAGAATTCACTGGTGGATCCATCAGGCCCTGGGGATTTTTTTCTTAAGAAGTTCTTTGATGGCTTGTTGGATTTCACTTTCTGATATGGGATTATTTAAGAATTCTATTTCTTCTTCTGTTAGTCTAGGCAGTTTTTATTTTTGTATATATTCATCCATATAACCTAAATTGGTGTATTTATTGCCATATAATTGGGCAAAGTAATTTTTAATGAATGCCTTAATTTCCTCTTCATAGGAGGTGATGTCTCCCTTTTTGTCTTTGATGCTGTTAATTTGCTTTTATTCTTTCCTTTTTTTAATTAGATTGACCAGTACTTTGTCTATTTTGTTTGTTTTTTCAAAGTACCAGCTTCTTGTCTTATTTATTAAATCGATGGTTCCATCACTTTCGATTTTATTCATTTCTCCCTTAATTTTTAGGATTTCTAGTTTGGTATTCTGCTGGGGTTTTTAATTTGATCACATTCGAGTATTTTTATTTGCATTTTCAATTGATTGATCTCTGCTCTCCCTAGTTTGTTAATATATGCACTCAGGGATATGATTTCACCTCTCATTACTACTTTGGCTGCATCCCAAAAGGTTTAAAAGGATTTCTCGCCATTTTCATTTTCCTTGGTGAAATTATTAATTGTTTCTATGATTTCTTCTCTAACTAAATGATTTTGGAGTATAATATTGTTTAATTTCCAATTAGTTTTTGATTTGGTTTTCCATGTAACATTACTGATCATTATTTTTATTGCCTCATGAACTGAAAAGGCTGCATTTATTATTTCTACTTTTCTGCATTTGTGTGCCATGTTTCTGTGACCTAATGTATGGTCAATATTTGTGAATGTGCCATGTGGTGCTAAGAAGAAGGGGTATTCCTTTTTATCCCTATTTATTTTTCTCCATATGTCTATTAATTCTAATTTTTCTAAGATTTCATTCACTTCTTTTACTTCTTTCTTATTTATTTTTATTTGATTTATCTAAATTTGATAATGGTCGTTTAAGTCTTCTACTAATATGGTTTTACTATCTATTTCTTCCTTCAATTCTCCTAGTTTCTCCATTAGAAATTTCAGTGCTATATTATTTGGTGCATACATGTTGATTAGTGATATTTCCTCATTATCTAAAGTCCCTTTTAACAAAATATAATTACCTTCCCTATCCCTTTTGATCAGGTCTATTTTGCTTTGGCTTCATCAGATATCATGTTTAGAACTCCTGCCTTCTTTCTGTCAGTTGAGGCCCAGAAGGTCTTACTCCATCCTTTAATTCTGACCTTGTGGGTGTCTACCTGCCTCACATGTGTTTCTTGAAGACAACATATGGTAGGGTTTTGGATTCTAATCCATTCTGTTATTCGTCTACGTTTTATGGGTGAGTTCATCCCATTCCCATTCAAAGTTATGTGGACTCCCTGGCATGAGATATCCTTCCCTAATTCTAACCTTTCTTCTTCAGCTCTACCTTTTAGTCCAATGATTTACTTTAAATCAGTCCCCCTTGTCTCCTCCCTTGATATATTTCCCTTTTTATTCCCTCCCTTTTTGTTACCTTCCCCTATCCCCTCCTCTTTCCTCCCTTTTTTGTGTTCCTTTCCCCCCTAACCCCCTTGGTTTTCCCTTTTCCCTTCGCTTGTTGGATAAGATACGGATCTGGATGTTCTTCCCTATCAGAGTTGATTTCCCTGAGAGTAAGGTTTAAGTAAAAACTCTCTTCCTCTCCTTCTTATAGGAGTTTTCTTCCCCTCCTCTTCCCGTGTGAATCTTTGTGTGAGAAAGATTATTCTATTTGGTCTTTCTTTTCCCCCTATTTACACATTACATTTCCCCCACATATTAATATACATAGATTGATATAAATGTAGTCCTTATAGAAGAGATTTTGAATAAAAGAAAAAGATTACATTTTCTCCTTTTCCCTTTCCTTCATATTTACCTTTTCAGTTATTCCATTCTCTTTGTTTTTTGATATTGAACTTTCCATAGAGCTCTGGTCTTTTCTTTGCAAAAACTTGGAAATCTTCTATTTTGTTGAATGCCCATACTTTCCCTTGGAAGTATATAGTTAGTTTTGCTGGATAGAGGTTTCTTGTTTGAAGAACCAGCTCTCTTGCCTTTCTGAAAATCATGTTCCATGCCTTACGTTCATTCAGTGTGGAACTTGCAAGGTCTTGTGTGACCCTGATTGGCATTCCTTTATATCTAAATTGTCTTTTTCTGGTTTCTTGTAGGATTTTTTCTTTTGCTTGAAAGCTTTGGAATTTGGCAATTACATTCCTGGGAGTTGTCTTTTGGGGGTTTAGTGTAGAGGGTGTTCTGTGAGCTCTGTCAGTGTCTGTATTGCCCCCTTGTTCTAGAATCTCTGGGCAATTTTCTTTGATTATATCTTGTATTATGATGTCGAGTTTGCTGTTTATTTCTGAATTTTCTAGTAGTCCAATTATTCTTGAATTATCTCTTCTTCCTCAATTTTCCAAGTCTGTCACCTTGTCAGTGAGATATTTTATGTTCTCTTCTAATTTCTTGGTCTTTTGGCTTTGCTTTATTAATTCTTGCTCATTGTCTTCGAGTTGCCTTATTCTGACTTTTAAAGCCTGGTTTTTCTTTTCACTTTGGTCAAACTGGTTTTGTAGATGTGTGAATTTCTTTCGCATTATTTCCCACTTTTCCTCCCAGAGGGCTTCCATCTTTTTGATCCTTTCCGATTCAAATTCTTCATGGGTTTGTGGAGAGTTTCCATTTCCTTTGGAAGGTTTTGGCACATTTGCTTGTGTTTCCTCTTCTATCTCCTCTGTATTTTGTATTTTTGCTCCATAAAATGTGTCCAAAGTCACCTCCTTCTTCTAGTTTTTCTTGGAATTTTGGGGCTTTTGTGCTTCTGTAGAGTTTGCCATCTTTATCTGAGAGGGGAGGACTAACTTTTCTTATCTCTGTCTGGTGTTCAGAGGTTTTAGCCCTAGGCAGATTGTCTGTTCTATGCAGTTGTTGTTCTGTCTTCCTGGGGAAGCCAGGAATTGCATATGTTTCCGTGTTACTGCCCTCCTCAGTTACCTCCAGATGCTTCTCCTTTGCCTTACTTTCATGATCTGAGCCTGGCTTGGCCCTTTCCATGGGGTGTTTGTTTCTGTGCCTTAACTGGCCAGGAAAGACAGCACTCTGGGGGGGTGGAGGGGCCATGGCTTCCTGGAACTCTGAGTGCTCCTGATAAGATTAACTTTCTCTGGGTTGAACTGAGTATTCTTTGAGGCAGGGACCTTCCATGAGACTTGGATGGAAGGATCCAGCCAGAGGGCTACAGGTTCCTCCTGTCTCTCTCTGTTTCCCTGCTGTCTGGGTGCCCTCTCAACTGGGTCAGGTTGTTTTCAGGAAGAGGCCTTCAGGATAGCCAGCCCTGAGGCTCTGAGGTTCCCTCTGTTGCCTTGGACTCAGCACTCTGGGTTGTGGGGATGGGTCCTGGGACCTTCCTTCTGCCTACTCCTTAGGTCCGAGTGATCTCGGGTTCTGGCTTTTGGGGGCGCCATACCTTTTGATCCAGGTCCAGGTCCAGGAGGAGGATTCCAAGGGTCTATGCTGTTGTTCGTTTTGAATTTCAGTGCCTTAGGAGCATATAGTTTGAGTTCGGTAGGAAAGGATTTCCGGAGATCTGCACTTTAGCTTTCTCTATGCCGCCATCTTGACCGGAAGTCAAGAATTTACAATCTATGGGAAGAATACAAGATATAAATGGAGTCAGGAAAAGGAGGGAGAAAATAACAGGGGGTATCTCATTCCATAGATTTGAAAAGAAGAGAAATTGATGTAAAATGGAGTGAAGGTCCATATTCTGTCCTCTATAAAGGAGGGCCTCAAACTAGAATTTTTTAAATTAAATTTATTGAATTATTTATTGAATTAAAATATATTGATGAGATCATATAGAGGGAACAGCAACAGTAATAATATACTTTTTAAAATAAACTTACTTTATTTAATGGATTTTTTTCTAAAGGCACTTAAAATTTATAATAACATCTCACTTTAAATTTGCTAATACTAATGAATTATATTCCATGGCTTCTCTAATAAATAACTGGAGAGGAAAAAATCTTTCCTTCCTTCCTTCCTTCTTTCCTTCCTTCCTTCCTTCCTTCTTTACCTACTTCCTTTCTTCTCTCTTCCTACTTCAACTCATCCTTCTCTCAACAGACAAGGTAATTTTCCTAAGGCATGGTTCTGCCCATATTTATACCTGCTCATTGAGGACTAGTGGTACCCTATGACCTACAGGATAAAATATAGTCATCTGGACCATACTTAGTACATTGGGAAGAATATTTTATCTTCTTCCTCTGGTTCTTTTAAGACATGATATGATCTTATGCTCCTTCACCACCTTAATCACCTTTTATTGGATAATATCCATTTAATGTCCTTGATAAATTATGACTCTCAAAACTAAACATAATGCTCTACATGTGAACAGAACAGGACAGAGTACAATAAAATAATCACTGTACTCTTTATAGACACCATAGTTTCCCTAATGTAGCCAATTATGAATTTTTTTTTCATTGCTACATTGCTCTGTTGCCTTATAGTGAGTTTGAAAGCTATGTTATTCTCTTAGGATTTTTAACATGAAATGATTTTTGACCATTTCTCTACCAAATATTCAAGTGTTTTCCCTGTTTCATACATAGACAAAATATAACAGAATATTTAAATAAATTATTTGTAAAAAAGGATTTCTATTGCTTCTACTCTATCATCTCTATCCCTACTCCTTCTAGTAATTATTAAATTAGCAATTGGGTAGTGAAGAAATGCCAAGAATAAGATATAAAATTAGCAAATTCTAGCACTTGGTTTTCTATCAAACATTAATTACATTTTAAGAATTACCCTGCATTAGATAATTGCATTGTGTGAATTTCCATATCTATTACTAATTTAAAGCTGAAAAAAAAAGATCTTGGATGTCACCTCTCTCATGTAACAGATGAGGAAACTGATATCCAGAATGATTATAAGATTTGTCTAAGGTCCTAGAGTAGAAGTGGTAAAGTGGGGAATAAGAAATCAGATCTATCGTCTGTAAATCTAGTGGATTTTTAAATTCATTCATATTCTGTCTTCTGGTATATGGAAATTACTTTACAGATGGCTTTGGAATAAAGTTTAAAGATTCAAAACTCCCTATAGTGCTTCATATCATAAACAAAGCAAGATAGTTTGCTATTATTTTGTAGAGCTGGACCAATACCATTGAGGACTAGGACTGATTTTCACTTCTAAAAATATTCTTTGCAAATCCCCCAAAATGTCATGACATTTTGAGAATTTTGGAAAAAAAATATTTGCAGTATAAAGCCTATTGTCACCACCCTAACTCAACCCCCACTGCCTAGCTAAATTCAATCCCTCTTGGCAAACATGTACACCTGCGCTAATTAAAACCCTGCAAACTGCTTCATAGAATCACAAGGATTCAGGGTCGAAGAGAACTCAGAGTCAAGGTATTTGTCTATAAAACATTTGACAAGTGGTCAAGCAACTTTTGTTTAAAGACCTCAAGTAAGGAAGATCCTACTATCTCTTTAGGCTGCACAAACCACTTTTGTAAAGCTCTAAGAATTGGAAAGATTTTCTTATACAATACCTATATTTTCGTCTCCCTAATTTATAGGATTATAGATCTAGAGCTATAGAGAGACCACAGTGGCTATCTAACCTAATCCCGTCACTTTAATGATGAGAAAACAGATTCAGGAATATTAAGTGACTTCCTCATGTAAATATTCTGTCTATTATCCTCAAGTTTTACCTCATGGAGACAAGCAGTAAACAAAATACTTCTATTTAATAAAACTTTTAATTTTTGAAAATGGTTATCATTCCTCACCATGAATCTTCTCTCTCAAAACTGAACAAACATAATTCTTTATTCTGATTCTTACATTTCATGAACTAAAAGACTTTTTATTAAATTGAATGTCATCTCAACACTATTTAGATTATAAAAATCCTGCCTAAAATATAGTGTCTCAAACTGAATATATTACTTACTCCAGGTGTGATCTAACCTGGGAAGAATGCAGTGGATTCATCCTCTTCATCCTGGACATTAATCTACTCTCATTCAACCTAAGATCACATGATCTTTATTGGCCATCACCAGAGCCATAAGTAAGAATATTTGTATCTTGAGCTAATACTATGAACTTTACTCAGCTGGAGGAGGTAGCAAAAAGTACAATTTCATTTGGGAGGACTGAGAGAGGTAAAACTCACTATGGGGGTCTAGTGCAAGACCCTTGATAAACAGTTCTCCATAGATTGGTAGGAATGTTATGGGGAGTGCTATCCCAATTCATTAGGATTTCCAACCTAAAGAATTACAAGCACCCCAATAAAGTTAAAGAGACTTATTAGAAAAATGGATGGCCATCAGGCCACTCCCCAGTGAGGTGTGCCTGATTAAAGCAACAAAAGATGGAATTTTTATTAGTTTCACAGGAGAGCAGGGTACATGACAGAAAACAAGAAGGAAGCATATGACTTACAGGAGACTCTGGGGGAGGCACATGTGACTTCAATGATTTGGGGAATGAACCTGGATTTGTCATATGATCCCAAGGGCAGGTGATATTGCTGGTTGCCTCTAAGGTTGATTTTGTGATTGTCAAGGTCAGGTGATTTTCTTCTTCTTCTTCTTCTTCTTCTTCTTCTTCTTCTTCTTCTTCTTCTTCTTCTTCTTCTTCTTCTTCTTCTTCTTCTTCTTCTTCTTCTTCTTCTTCTTCTTCTTCTTCTTCTTCTTCTTCTTCTTCTTCTTCTTCTTCTTCTTCTTCTTCTTCTTCTTCTTCTTCTTCTTCTTCTTCTTCTTCTTCTTCTTCTCCTTCTTCTTCTTCCTCCTCCTTTTCCTTCTTCCTCCTTTCTTCCTTTCTGTTCCTTCTCCATTATTTTGAAAGGTCTACAAACAATGCAATATTTTACTACTGTCTCCTTTCTCTGAAACTTTACTTAACCTCATCCTTCCCCTATGCTCAATTTCCAAGTTCCCATTATGTGTTGCAACACAATATTTATTGCAGTATTTTTCATGATAGTAAAGAATTCAAAGTATATGCCCATGCATTGGAGAATGACTGAAGAAATTATGGCATGTAAATATAATGGAATGTTACTGTGATTAAAGTGAAGATGACTATGACAAAAACAGAGAAACTTGAAACGATATACATTAATTGATGCAAAGTGACAGGAACAGAGCTAGGAATACAATATACCTGTTTGAAATGATTTGAATTAGAAAGAACTTTAACCACAAATCATCTGACACTGAGTATTGAAACAATATACTCCTCCTCCTTTACCAAGATCATTGAGTCCATGAATGCGAAATGTCACATATAATATCAATTTTTTCAATGTTAATTGCATTTGATAACTTTTGCTCTTACTCTTAAAAAATCTTAGTTATATGAGATGGCAATGTTGGAAGGAAAAAGAGGAATACAGGGGGAAATCTAAGCAATGTAAAATAAAAGTTATTAATAAAAATAGTATCTTAAATTTTAACCCCATGAGAGCTAAAATTATCTTCCTTACTTATATTTCTATCCCCAGGAGTTAGTTTGCACTTGGGAGATATTATTGCTTCATTTCCCTTTAACTTGTGGGCTTACCCCACAAAATTATTACCACAAAATAACTTACTTCTCCAAACTGGAAGGAAATATGTAACTTAATGTTAAATTAATTGTTATTCTTTCTATAAAGATGTTTCCCCTTTGAAATGTCTGTTTATATGATTTGAAATAAAGAGAATGAACAGATTAGATGAGCTAACAAAGGCGGGTTCAGTAAAGAAACTGTATCATAGGGAACATCCACTTTGGCAATTTCTTTTAAGTTGAGTTTAGCAAATATTGAAATTTAATATGATACCTCATGATCTAAGCAAAATGATAATAATATTATATAGAATTAGAGAGAAGAATTTCACATGGAAAACTCTCATTCTAGGTCTGTGGAAACAATAGGCTTTTTAGTTTTTCTCTCCATAGTCATCTTCTTTGGATGAAAAAATGACATTTAAATGGGATTTGCTATTCAAAAACAGCCAATTGAGACATAAAAAAATTTAGTCAGATGTAGACTCCCTCATCTGTAAATCCTACCTTTGTCATGCTTATGTTTTCAAAGAGATAGCTATTTTATGGAATGACCACAAATAAGAAAAGCTCAATAAATATTAGTTGATTTGATAGTCTCTGCTGTTTCTAAAATTCCATAATCTTTGAATTTAACTTAATTTAGATTTGGAAAGATTTTGGTTTGAATTTAGGAAATCTGAGTTTTGTAAAATGAGAGTATAAGGAGAGAATGGCTAAGTTGGGGGAATTTTTCAGGGTGGGGTCCAGAGATTCCCTAGAGGAAACTCATCCATTATTCATTCTGCAGCCTGGAGGGTAATAACCTTACAGAGTTGTGGAAAAAGAAAGAGTAAGTTTACTCAAAGATAGCAAGAGGATCCAATCACTAGAAAACAAGTCTGCAATTTAAAATATAACTCAATTTTTAGGAGAGCTTTTTCCACAATGGCTCAGTCCCTTTAAGGAATTACATAGACAATAAGCAATGTATTGTTTCCAATAAAAATGAATTCAAGTAAGAATACCTATACTAGGCACTCCATAAATCTATCTATCCCTAGTCAACTGAGTTACTGGCATTCACATAAGCAACTAGGTAATGTAGTAAGTGGATAGAGCATTGGGCCTGGGCTCAGAACAATTTGAATTAAATTTTCACCTCAGATACGCACTAGCTTTGTGAACCTGGACAAGTCACTTAACCCTATTTGCCTCTGTTTTTCATCTATAAAATGGGTACACACTAGAGAAGGAAATGGCAAATTAATATCTTTGTGAAGGAAACCATATCCATGGGGTTATACAGAGTAGGACACAATTGAACAAAAATAACATCCACATAATGACACTTTATTATCCCCTCTATACTGGATAAGATGATTTTTATATAACTAGCACAACTGACATTTTGTTTTACATCACAATCCCCTTTGGCTTTCAAAAGAAAACCAAAATCTTAATGAAGGGTAAAACGATTTAAATAGGTTATTGTGGTCATTTGCTCAAACTTTCCATTTAATGCAGACATTAATGGAACAATATTGCTGACATGTGGTCATGTAGCCTGTCAGCCTAGAAAAACACAGAACCACTAAAGTAGTTAGAAAAAGCAAGTCTTTAATTAGGACAAGAGAGACAGAGTTCTTAGGGCCACCACACAGAGTCATGCTCACTCACACACAACACCAATACCGCATTGAGCTAAGCTCTGAGACTCTGGGAACAATGTCTCCGGGAAAATGTACCAAGAGTGGGAATCTCCACTGTCAACCTTGAAAAACACAGAACCCTTAAAGTAGTTCCAAAGAACAAGTCTTTCATCAGGAAAGGGGGGGACAGAATTCTTATGGTCACCACACAGAATCATACACTGAGTCAAATTCTGGAACTCTAGGAAAACTATCTCACGGAAACTGCACCTTGAATGAGAATGTCCATCATGAGAATTTCCAATGGATTGAAAAACTTGAGGACTTAAAAAAAAACTTTTTGGGGAATAAAGGAAAGGAAGGACAATTGACTGGCTTAAAAGGAGACATGGGAAGGAGGATTCCTATCTGGGAGAGGCCAACATACTGTGGGAAAAACTACTACGACAAAAGGAGACTTGAGATTAGATTATATCTACTACTATATATGTTAAGATCATTGGGTACTTGAAAGTTTATTGTTCAGTCTAGAACTAAGGTTAGTCTGGGAGTTCATTGAAGGCAAGTACCTAAGGGACAAAGGTTAGTTTGGGGGTTCTATAAAGCAAGGTTGTCAGCCACTTCCAATGGTCACTCCTGAATAATACTTTAATATTTCATATGGAAGAAAAATCCATTTTAATAATTTTAAATTTCAATAAAGTAATATATAAAATTTAAAATTTAAAAATAATTTTAGTAATAAGTTCTAAAGAAACAAAATTTCTGCTTTTAACTTACTCATCCTGTGTCAAAATAATTATCCTCTCTCTCTGAAGTTATGCCTGAGCCACTAATACCCTTGACTACACCTTCATTCATTCTCCTTGGTTCAGTGGTCAATACAGAGAAGTTAGAATATTCTTTGTTCACCTTTGCCACTTCTAAGTTCTTCCTCTTTTTCCATTTCTCAGTAATTTCTATGCTTTAAGATTCATGCTATTCATTCAGTAGCTGACCTCTTGTTCATACCTATTCCTTTCTCAATGAGTCTAATACCTAGCTTAATATTTTTCTCTCCTCAATTTTCTGATGTCATATTTGGGAATTTTAATTAACTAACAAATGAACTAATCAAGCAAATAACTACATATGTATACACACACACCCACACACATATATATGCTCACATACATATACACAAATACACACATATGTAACATACACATATATATTTTCTTTAAAGACCCAACTTGTTCAGTTCTTCAACCTATTGACTTGAAACAACCTAGTCTTCCACCTCATCTTGGTCACACACACAAATATATGTCTATATAATTATCTTGCCATCACCTGCCAATGTTTGGCTTCCACATTAAAGAATTCCAAAATCCCTTCATCTGACCATAATCTAAAAACTTTCAGTATCCTTCTTTGCCTTCCATGAAAAAATTAGATTCTTTGTTCAAACTAGTGTTTCTAATCTCTTGAATCCTCTGTTATCTTCTAAGCCTGTCCTGGCAAATCTATGGCATGCATGCTGCAGCTTGCCAGAAGGGGCTACTCCCTTACCCCTTTTCACATACACCTGAAGACTTTTCTCACACCACCACCCCTCTGTACGGCAGCCCAATGGGAGCATGTCCTCCCTCCCCTTTAGGGGTAAGGAGGGGGCTCATGTGTGGCATTAGGGTTGCAGTTTGGGTACTCAGTCTCCAAATGTCTTGCCATCTGCTCTAGGCCATCTCCCCTGCACCAGCTCTTCTCTCTTCTTTTCCTCAACTTGACCTTTTGTTGAAATTCATCTCTGTATTGTATTCTTTTCTTGCATCTCTTGCCCCTTTTTCATCTTATTTATTATGCTCTGCCATGCTTCAGATTTGAACTAAAACAACCATAAATCACTTTTACTCCACTAAACATGTACCAAAAAACAAAGAGAAAATCACAAAAATATTTTCAGTTGGTACCCTACAAATTTATGTTACATATCCTCAAATGGGCTCTCATCTGCTGAGAGGAAATCCTTCTATACCTGTTTTTATCAATTTAGTATCTCATTCACCAGAGCATCTCTCCCAAACCTTTTCATTCTTTCTCTTCATACTTCCCATGATTCTCTTTCCTTCCAGTCTCTCAGCTTTGCCTCATATTGTCCAGAAAACCATTGAAGTCATTTGCATAAGCTTCCAAACACTGTCCTCTTTTTCATTTCATATTACCCTATGGCTTCTAGGCGTATTTCCTCCTTTACTCATCTCACCGGATGAGATGTCTTTACTCCTTACCAAGAGTTATCCTACTACCTGCTCATTTTATCTCATTCTTCAGTTGATTACTCCCTCTATTACCCTAACTCCATTAAGTATCTTCATTATCTTTCTATCTAGTGACTCATACTCTAGTGCTTACAAAAATACCCATACATAGGTAAAACTCTCACTTCATCTTTTAATTCCTGTTATCATCTTATATCTCTTCTGTCCTTCTTGACTAAATTCCATGAAAAGGTTGTCTACAAGAGACACCTCTGTTTTCTCTCCGCTGACTGACTCTCTGTTTAACCTCATATAATCTTTCTCCTGATACTATCATTCTCCCAAATTGCTCTCTCCAAAGTTATCAATGATCTTTGAGTTTAGTTTCCACATCTTAGATTAGCTGACAAATCCAAATGTCTTTTCTCAATCTTCATTCTTCTTGAGTTCTTTGAAGCCTTTGATAATGTTACTTACTCTCTCCACTTTGAGACTCTCTTTTCTATAGGTTTTAAGGCCATCATTCTCTCCTGGTTCTCCTTCTGCTGGTTTGATTGGTTCTTCTTAGTCTCTTTTGCTGCATCCACAACCAAATTACTTCTTCGAATCATGAGTCTATCAGGGTTTTGTCCTGAGCCCTTTTCTTATCTCCTTCTATATTACTTCATTTGATGAGCTTTATACACCCATGGATTTATTTACCATCTCTATGGTGATGATTCTCAAATCAACCTGTCCTATCCCATTCACTACTCCAGTCTGACACCTCTTACTACTCCTCAGACATCTTAAACTAGATGCACAGTAGGCAACTTAAATGCAACATATCTATAAAAGAGAATCCTTCTTTTCCCATAAAATTATCCCTCCACAGACTTCTCCATTACTGTCAAGGTCAAGACCATACATCTAGTCCCTCAGGCTCTCAATATGATAGTAATCCTCAATTCTTCATTATCTCTTATCCCCCAATATATAATTCTTTTTCAAGTGTTTTTTTTCACTTGCACCATTGCACTTCTCTAATTAATCCCCCTTATCTCCTCTGATACTACTCCCACTCTGATGATATAACTGTTGAATAGATTAAACCTCTATAGGTATTTTAAAATAACAACAACAACCACAAAACTATTATCTATTCACATTTCTTTTAACTAGTTTTTATATTTATTTAATAAATAAACCTAAATTTAAACCTAGGTAATTGCAAGTGATTGCTGATGGATCTTCCAACCCCAAGTCTGTCCTCACTTCAATCTATCCTCCATTCAACAACTAAAATGATTTTCCCAAGGTTCAGTTCTGGCCAAATCACCCCTTGCCACTCAATAAATTCAGTTAGATCCCAATATCCTCTAATATCAAATATAAAATCCTCTCCATGGCATTAGTCCTTCATAATCTAGCTCCCTTCTACCTTTCTAGTCTCCTTATACCCTACACTCTACCATATACACTATGAAACAGAGACACTGACCCCTATGCTGTTTCAAGAGCAAGACACTTAATTTCTTAGATACACATACTTTCTTTGACTGTTCCTCATACCTGCCCCTCTTCATTTTTACTTACTGGCATCTTTAAGTTTCTGACTCACTTCTCAGGTTTCAGGAAGTCTTTTCCAACCTTTTAAAATTTAAATTTCTTTAATTAAATTTCTTCACATTTTTGTTTCATATTTATTTTGTATATATAGCTTTTTGTATCTATTTATTATATTCATCTTTATATTGTGAGGTCTATGAGGGTAAGGACAGTCTTTTATATCTTTTTTGTATACCCCAATGCTTAGTAGAGAGTCCAGTATATATGCTTAATAAATATTTATTAATTGATTAATTCTCTGGTCTTAGCTTATAAATATATATTTAGTGAAGAACCTGAGGAATGTGGTTTTAGTTCTATGCTATTTCATAGACTCATTAGTGATTTGAATGAAATTATAGGTAACATTTTTAAAAACTTTAGAAGACATAAAGCTTGTCTTCAAATTCACCTATGGATAACAAGGCCAAATTCCCAAAGCACTGAATAAGATTTTATTTATTAGAGGTAATTAAAATCTTATATTTTGGCTCAAAGAATAAATATCATTAAAACTAGTTAAAAGAAATGTGAATAGAAAATAGTTCTGTGGTTGTTGTTGTTATTTTAAAATACCTGTAGAGGTTTATCCTTACCCAGAATAAAGTAAAAATTCTCTTGATTATGCTGATTTATTTAAAAAA
Source organism: Monodelphis domestica (assembly GCF_027887165.1). NCBI lineage: Eukaryota > Metazoa > Chordata > Mammalia > Didelphimorphia > Didelphidae > Monodelphis > Monodelphis domestica. The sequence continues at coordinate 474,988,816 of NC_077228.1, forward strand.
AAAGCATGCACAGTCTGGACTCAAAAAATGCTATAAATATAATGGTAATAACCTATAACACACATATATATGCATATATATAATTTATACATATATGCATATATATTTATATATACATATAGTTGTGCATATAATATTAATATGATACAATTACTTTAATATATATATATATATTTCTGCTGCATTTGTCAAATACAAACAGTAATAAACATAGCAGGGCAACCAATTTTGAAATAATCCTTACAGTGAATGTTATGCTATCAATAGGCATAAAACTTCATTTCTCTTCAAACCTCTACTTCTTTTTCTATGGGATGCTTTTTTCTCTTCAGGAAAGTTGTTCTTGATATTGAATGTTTTGTGAATCTCTTCTGGAACTTTTCCCTTGATCATACATCCTATAGTATTGCATGGGACTTCAAGCAAACCTTTAATGTGTAAATAGTCTGCAGCAGAATAAGTTCAAATAATTTTTTTTTGGTTAGCTTTTAGAAATTCTTGATTCCCAACAGTCATATGATCTATTTGTTTCTCTTTGTTCTCTACCTACACAGGAAGAGGAAGATCATTGGTTCACCACAGAGTTCCCTTTTTTGATATAATGCATTAAGATCTGCTAGCAGAATTCATCATTATGCTCAACATTATTTATGTCTAAATCTTCCAACATGGTCTTAACAGTTAAATATTACTTTGCAATTTTGTTATCAGATTCAAATATCTCTCCATCAGTTCTTAGCGGTTCAATTGAAAGTGGGTTCCAGATCCCTGGGAATCCTGGGGGACAGCTGATGAATCATAAATGTCATGAGTTAAGGGGTTAGGAGATAAGAAGATATAAGAAATGAAACTAAGGCACTCACTGGCTAAATGTTAGTTCATATGCAAATGGCCCATTTTAGTGAACTGTTAAGTTCTAAGTGAAAGTGAGAATATGGGAGGCAAAATGGCTAATGTCATCAGTGAGAAACATAGTATTCAAAAAGAGAAAAATGTTCATTGAAATTCATTCTTTTCTATTTAGACTATGTGTAAAACTATCTTTACTTTGTAACACCCTATTTAAGAGGCTGTTAACAAGCAGATGGGCATCCATCCATCCATCATTCACTATTTCTCTATTGTCAAACACAATGCCATTTTCTAAATTCTCAGCTATGTGAACTCTGTCTTGTTTGAGGCTTCTGACCACTCAGTTGTCTTAGAAATCAGCTCTCCTTTCATGGTTTTCATGACAGTTCTCTTCCTCACAACCACTGTTCAACTCAGATAACTAACACATTCAACACATTTCAACATTCTGTGAGTTCTACTACAAATAGTCTAGCATCTATTCCTTCCTTTTCAATTTCATTTTTGTAGTCCTATTCTTTAGTCGTAAAATTAATAGTTTATTCATTCTAAGGCAGAAGAGGAGTAAGAGCTAGACAATGGGTGTTAAGATACTTGAATAAAGGGTAAAATTTAGGAGTTATTGACTGAATATATCACACTAGCCGTTGCCAGGGATGAATTCAATCCCAATAAGATACTCAAGTCAGTTTGGGAATTTTATGGTGATTTAATTACAATAGAGGGAAGAAATTAAGAAGAAGAGAGAAAAGAGAATTTAAACTGTTCCAGCCTGGGCTGAGCCAGGCAGGAATTCAGAGGCCTTGGCCAAGGGGCCTTCTCCATCTAGCTCAGCTACCAGCCACAAGACCTCCTCCGAGATGAGGGGTCTCCTAGGAGGATAGAGTTTTAGGAGGGAAAGAAAAATGGAATCAGCCTAAACCACTCACCCAGGTCACTCATGGAAGATACCACACCTAATCCACACCACAGAGTTTCTCATGTCACCTCACTAGCAAGCCACAAACCATGCTGCCCCGAGCCACCTGAGACAGAAAGAGAGACATGTCTCCATGAGAGAGACCGGAGAAAGGAAGTGACATGAAATATATAAACCATTCTTTACATCACTTCCTGCATCTCACATGTACCAATGGTAGCTTAAGCTTGGCTTAGGGCAGCCCAGGGGGTCTGTCAGTTGTTTTTTATTTGTCACTTGCTAGCACATGTCTGTCATAGGCCATCCTCCTCAACACTTAATTCTTAAGTAGGGATGTATATATTCCTGGTTGCTAGGATTTTAAAGACTAATCAGGGTAGAGAAAATCTAAAATTCACACTTGACCAGGGTCACATAACTAGGAAGTGTCTGAGACAAATTGGAACCCAGGACTACCATCTGAACACTTGGCTCTCAATCCACTGTGATCCCAAATGCCCTTATCACCCAGCCTTTCAATTTCTACTCTAACCAATACAATTTGAGCTATATCTCTTTGAATTACTTAAATTATATACTTCTTTTATAGAATTTTGTTAGCCATTTAAACTCATTTACTTGTTGCCATTCATGCCTGGATAGCAGAAATTTAAAGGTAAATTCTAGAGGCAATACCCCAGATAGTAAATTTGATAGCCTTGAGTGATTTAAAAGGCCAACTAAAAGACAACCAAGATAATGCTGAAATGGAGATCTTACCAATTTGTGTATTCACTCCCTAGGTGCAGATTGCTGCCCAATCATTTCTGTCAATCCTTTGTGAGTGATCATATATATTTCCATCTATAAGCTTATTACATGCCTCAATCCACTATAATGAATTAAGTCCTGATAATTATTTTTATTTTTTCTGGTTCCATTGTGATTTCAAGTGTTTTGCTTTCTTTGCTTTTTTCATTTATTGAATTTTATGCCCAATTCTTTTTAATTAAATTGACAAATAGCTTATCAATTTTATAATTCTTTTTGAAGAATCAATTTTTATTATTTTATTTACCATTTCTTTAGTGTTTTTTTTATTTCCAGTTTAATCTTATTTCCCTCTAATTTTAATATCTTCTCTTCTATGTTTATAGTAGGGATTTTTATTTTTTGGTTCTTTTTTAAAAATTTCACAAAGATTTAATTAATTTTTAAATTACATGATTTTTTAACTACTCAAATTATTTCTTTCATTAACATTTGCTCTTTCATTAGTATGTTTTTGTATGAATATAATTTTCCTCATAGTGATTATTTTGGCTATGTCTCTGAAATAGTTTCAGTATTTTCATTTTTGTTAACATAATTATTGTTTCTATTTTTCATTCTTTGATTTACTAATTTTTTTAGGATTTTTGTTTTCTTAAACCTTACCTTCTTAAGGTGGCCTATCAGTACCAGATCTTAAACTGTACTGTAAAGCACTTGGTCATCAAAACAATATGGTACTCCATAAAAGACAGAAGGGAGGATCAGTGGAATAGACTTGGGGTAAGTGACCTCAGTAAGACAGTCTATGATAAACTCAAAGATCCCAGCTTTTGGGACAAAAATCCACTATTTGAAAAAAGCTGCTGGGAAAATTGGAAAACAGTAGGGGAGAGATTAGGTTTAGATCAACATCTCACACAATACAGCAAGATAAACTCAGAATGGGTGAATGACTTGAATATAAAGAAGGAAACTATAAGTAAATTAGGTGAACACAGAGAAGTATACCTGTCAGATCTTTGGGAAAAGAAAGATTTTAAGACCAAGAAAGAGTGATAAAAATTACAAAATGCAAAATAAATAATTTTGATTACATTAAATTAAAAAGGGTTTGTACAAACAAAACCAATGCAACCAAAATTAGAAGGGAAGCAACAAATTGGGAAAAAATCTTCATAACAAAATCTCTGACAAAGGTCTAATTACTCAAATTTATAAGGAGCTAAATCAATTGCACAAAACATCAAGCCATTCTCCAATTGACAAATGGGCAAAGGACATGAATAGGCAATTTTCAGAAAAAGAAATAAAAACTATTAATAAGCACATGAAAAATGTCATAAATATCTTATAATAAGAGAAATGTAAATCAAAACAACTCTGAGGTATCACCTCACACCTAGCAGATTGACTAACATTACAGCAAAGAACATGACTCTTGTAACCATGTAAAAATATTCTAAATTAACTAATTAAATAACATTTTTAAAAAATAATAAATATTGGAGGGAACTGGTAAAATTGGGACATTAATGCCTTGCTGGTGGAGTTGTGAATTGATCCAATCATTCTGGAAGGCAATTTGGAATTATGCCGAAAGAGCACTAAAAGACTGTTTGCCCTTTGATACAGTCATAGCACTGCTGAGTTTGGACCCCAGAAAGATAATAAGGAAAAAGACTTGTACAAGAATATTCATAGATAAGCTCTTTGTGGTGGCCAAAAATTGGAAAATAAGAGTATGTCCTTCGATTTGGGAATGACTGTGGTATCTGTTGGTGATTGAATACTATTGAGCTCAAAGGCATAATGAACTGGAGGAATTCCATGTGAACTGGAATGACCTCCAGGAATTGATGCAGAGTGAAAGGAGCAGAAACAGGAGAACATTGTACACAGAGACAGACACACTGAGGAAAAATTGAATGTAATGGACTTCTCTTCTAGCAGCAATGCAATGATCCAGAACAATTCCAAGGGACTTGTGAGAAAGAGTACTATCCACATCCAGAGAAAGAACTGTGGAAGTAGAAACACAGAAGAGAAACAATTGCTTGATCACATGGATCAATGGGGATAGGATTGGGGATGTAGACTCTAAATGATCACCCTAGTGCAAATATCAATAATATGGAAATACATCTTCATCAATTTCACATGTAAAACACAGTGGAATTGAGCATCAACTACAGGAGGGGGTAAGGGGGAGAGGAGGGAAAGAATCTTGTAACCATGGAAAAATATTCTAAATTAATTAAATAAAATTAAAAAAATAAAATATAAATAAACCTTACCTTCTGTCTTTGGTTCTAAGGCAGAACAGTGGTAAGGGTTAGGCAATGAGGGTTAAGTGACTTACCCAGGGACCAACAACTAGGAAGTGTCTGACACCAGATTTGAACCCAGCACAAACAGTTTCTGGGCCTAACTCCCAATCTACTAAGCCACCTAGCTGCCCCCAGGAATTAATTTTTAAGTCTCTATTTAGGTCTATGCTTTATGACTATGCTACATTTACTGGACCCTATTTTATTGAATTATATTATGAAAATTGATGGTGTGTTTACTATTTCTGCCTTTTCACATTCATTTTTCAGATATATGTATACAAACATATGATTAATTTTGTAGAAGTTCCATGTGATGATGAGAAATTCTTATATTTTTTAGAAATTGTGAAGGCAGAAGTCTTGCAACTCTAATTTTTCCAGTAATTGTTTCAATTCTATATTTTCTCTTTCTACTATTTATTTAAAACTGAGAGAGGAACATCAAAATCTTCTGCAACAATTTTATTGGTTTCTATACATTCTTGTAGTTCAATTAATTTTTCCATTATGAATTTAGATGCTAAGACATTTGTAACATGTAGATTGAATATAGAAATTGGTTTGTCGACTACAGTTCCTTTCAGCATAATGCAATTTCCTTGTTTGTCTCAATTACATTTGAATTTTTGTTTTTTTCTTTCTTACAAGATTATTGCAACTCCTTTTTCATATGTACTGAGTGAATAATCAAATTTTAAAAAATTCTCCATGATCTCATTTTGTTCTGTGTATATATTTGATTTAAAGATGTGTTTCTTGCAGCTAACATAGTACTAGTTATATATATATATATATATATATATACATATATATATATATATATATATATTTCCCTTTAATGTGTTTTTGTTGTCTGAATTTTATGAAAAGGGAATTATTTGCTCAACTATGTTTGTGTCTCTGTGTGTATGTGTTTATGTGTTTCAAATGTCTTTTAATTAACATCTAAGTCTTTTCAGTGATAAACCTAAGATCTGTAGAGTGTCATCTAGGGTTTCATCTTTGGGAACCCATTATTCCATTCCTTTGAGTAATTTACAGTGGATGCAGACTAATCACATATATACCAATTACTCTCCCCCAACATGTGGGAATCTTAATCTTCCTCTATCTCCTCTCCAGCCCCTAAACACATTGGTTTGTGAGGAGAGGAACAGGATTAATTCATAGGTTAGCTCAGTTTCTATTAGAGTAAGTCTCAAGTCTAAGTCCAAAACATCTCTCAGGCTCAAGTCCCAGTCATGCTCCCTTCCTAGTTCTTTCATGCCAAGAGAGCTGGTTATTATGCCTACCTATCTGCATTCTAGATTCCAAGGTAACCATTACTCAAACTCCCAATCAGTGAGAATCTTTTTCTTTTTTTTTTTAACATTATTTTATTTGGTCATTTCTAAACATTATTCATTGGAGACAAAGATTATTTTCTTTTCCTCCCCCCCCCCACACACCTTTCCCATAGCTGACATGCGATTCCACTTGGTATCACATGTGTTCTTGATTTGAACCCATTTCCATGTTGTTGGTATTTGCATTAGAGTGTTCATTTAGAGTCTCTCCTCAGACATTTCCTCTCAACCCCTATAGTCAAGCAGTTGCTTTTCCTCCATGTTTTTACTCCCATAGTTTGTCCTCTGCTTGTGGATACTGTTTTTTCTCCTAAATCCCTGCAGATTGTTCAGGGACATTGCATTGTCCCTAATGGAGAAGACCATTACCTTTGATTGTACCACAATGTATCTGCCTCTGTGTACAATGTTCTCCTGGTTCTGCTCCTCTCACTCTGCATCACTTCCTGGAGGTTGTTCCAGTTCTCTTGGAATTCCTCCACTTTATTATTCCTTTTAGCACAATAGTATTCCATCACCAACATATACCACAATTTGTTCAGCCATTCCCCAATTGAAGGGCATCCCCTCATTTTCCAATTTTGGGCCACCACAAAAAGCGCACCTATGAATATTCTTGCATGTCTTTTTCCTTATTATCTCTTTGCGGTACAAACCCAGCAGTGCTATGGCTGGAGAGAATCTTTTTCAACAGCTGAAACTGAGTACAAACAACACAAAACAGCAATACTCCTAGTCTCACTTCTTGGAATAGGGGTAAAGAAAAAAAAAGAGGTAATCAAGGGAAGTGTAGTCCTTCCCCTCTCACTAGTGTAGTGCATGGCATCCATACTGGGTTCAGGAGATGTCACCAAAAAGAAGGGACCCCCAAAGATGGCAGAAACAGAACAACCTAATCAGTCTGATAACTTTTAAAGATAAAGACAAGCAAGGAAGTTAGCCCCACTCCTGTGGTAGGAAATGCAATAGAATCCATGTTAAGACAAAGAGAGCATCCAAGTTATATTATCTCAGATATTTTATTCACTCAGGATTTAATATAGAATCTCTAAACTAAGTTTTTATAGATCAAAATCTATTATTTCTCTTCACATTATCCAACCTGACATCATCAACTGACTTTTTGATATCTGGATTTTCTATAAGAATTTTAAATTCAGTAAGTTTAAATGAGAATATTTTTCTTCAAATTTCTCTCCTCTTCCAAATGTTCCTATTATTGATAAGTCTTTCTTTTTACAATAGCTAACAATCTCAGTGTATCTTTGACTCCTCACTCACTCATCACACACATCCAAACTATATTTCAATTTTTTTTTTCATTTTTACTTTCTCAGTCTATTATATTGCATTTTATCCATTCATACAACACAATTTCAAGCCCTCATTTCCTCCACCCTAGTCTATTGCAATAGTTTTCTAATTGGTGTCCCTGCTTCAAGTCTCTTTCTACTTCCATTTGGTAGTTATTAAAGTGATTTCTCTAAAAAAGAGATTTAATTATACTACCCTTTCCCCCCTCTTCCCCCTAACTCCACTCCAGTAATTCTCTATAATTGCTAGGGTCAAATAAGATATCTTTGGCTTGTCATTTAAAACTTACCAAAAGTCGGTTCCTTTCCTTTCTGGTTATCTTATCTCTTACTCTCATTCATGTATTCTATCCCCCACTATGCTAGTGGACATGCTATTTCCTTTTTTATGGCACTTCTTTTCTGTAACTTGTAAGATCTTTTTTCTCATACGTAGAATGTTCTCCAAATTTCAACTCTTCCTTCTGATTTCCTAGCTCTCTCATCAAGATGGCTTAAATCTTAACTTCTACAGAAATCTTTTTGACCTTCCTTCTGATTGTGGATCCCCTAAGGTTGCCTTCTATCTACTCTATTTGTAAGTTCTTGCCCCATCAGACTCCTAGAAGGATTGTTTTAGCTTTGCTTTGTATCTCTGTGATTAGCACTGAGTCAAGCATATAGTCAAGATCTTTAGGAATGTTTGTTGACTGACTGCCTCAGTCATTTCTCCATTTATTGATATTGTCTTTGTTTATATTCTTTGTTACTTTAAAATATATTGGCATAAATATATTGTTACATATGTGTTTTCCCCTTCTATGCAACATATAACTGGTATAAGAAACTATAGGTTAAAGAATAGGTACATTTTAATTTCTTAATATTGTTTAGAAATATAAATTACATTATTATTTCAATTCACACAATTTAAAATTTTTTTGTCAAGACTGATTAGGTCAATTCATATATTGACCAACTATACAGTAGTGCAAAACTAGTGTTCCCAGCTTCTCACAACCCTTTTAGCATTGACTATTCCCATTTTTTAAAATGTCATTAGCTAAATATGAAGTAAAATTCAAGATTTATTTTTATTTGAATTTCTCTTAATGGTATGGAATACCTTTCAGATGGTTTTCAGTATCGTGCAATTCTTTAAAGAAGTTCTTGTCATATTCTTTGATCCTTTATCTATTGGGAATGTCTTAAAATACTTTCTTATCATTTAATCCTTAAAAGTACCTTGTGAGAGAAGTTTCTTTATTTTCATTTTTAAAAAGACGATGAAAATATGAACCAGAGAGGTTAGGCAACTTGTCAAAGGTCCCAGAATAAACTATAGGACTGGATTATACTGACTTTTCTTACTGTTTAAACCATGTGCATTATACTAGACCAAAGTATTTGGAAAATATAAAAGGAAAAGATGTTTTAGAATTTTTCTCTGAAAAAAATTATTTTTTTAAAAAGTTAAAATAAACTACCAATCAATAAGCATATCAATCTCAAATACAGCATTGTACAGTCCATAAATATGAACAGGATAAGAATAATCTTTCTTTTCTTGCATCCTTACAGAAGACCAAAAATCAATACTGGTTGCCTAAGCAAAGTATCAACCTGCCATCATCCCCTTGCTGACTATGCAACAATACTAATGGTCTCATAGTGATCTTAAGGCAATGTGGGGTTGTCAATATAATTTGGTTCCACATTTCCTGCTTGCCAGCTTCCATCTGCAACCAATTCATAACTTGAGTTTCTGGAACTGGTGTCCAAATGGGCCTCTCTCCATTTAACCACTTAACTGTCCCTCCCCATGCTCTGATGCATCTATGATCTTTGTGACAGCTGTTAGGGAGTGTCCTTCCCAGTCTACATTCACTTTAATATTTCACTCAAATACCAGTGTAAACTTCTTTCCAATCTAAGAAACTCAAAATCTTTTTTCCCCTCTCTCTTTACTTTTTTCCCCTTTCTCAAGAACAATAGGGAAAAAAAAAACATTCCCATCAGACTAAGCAAATAAGCAATAATGTTAGAATCCAAAGTGCAGCCAGGGGATTTTTCAATTCTACCTTTGGAATGTTTATATATGTTAGTTAATTCCCAAGAGAAATAATGTATTGTGTAAAATATTTATCTTCTGCAAATGTAGTAGTTTAAAATAAAGTCATGCTATTACAGGTACAATTGAATAGAAGGCTCTAGGAATTATTTCAGTAACAAAAGGCATAAAAGATTTATACTCTCTAAATGTATATACAAATAAGCTCACAATTAAACAGGACATGCAATTACCAAGCATGTTTGTTTTTTGCTTGCCAATCAAATGAAACCTTTCTAGAAAAAAAATATTCTCCCCATTTGAAGACAATGGTAATACTAAGAAACAAAAATCAATGCCCTTCTATTAGAATCCCAACTGGAAATGAATTATAGGCAATGGGGATTGTCATTAAAATTGTTTGATTGAAACCCGCCCACAGTGGGAAAAATATCACGGTTGCATTTAATGCATATGGAATATTATGGATAAGTAAACAGTCAATAATCAGAACAATAATTACAAAATTTGTGTCTGGAGCAGAGGTCACTAAGCATACCCTTAGCTAAGAACAAATAGAACCAGAGTGATGATAGTGAAGAATATATCCCACCTCATAAACTGCTAATATCTTATTTTAAATAATTTCTTTCCACCTATGTACTAAGCTTTGTTGTTTCTGCACTTTTGAAGAACTAAAATGCTTCCCTCCCCCTTTTAAGCCCTTACATTCTGTTTAAGAATTCATAAGCAGTTGGGGTTAGGTGACTTCCCCAGGGTCACACAACTATGGAAATATCTGAGACCAGAACTGACCTCAGGATCTCCCATCTCCAGGCTTCTCTCCCTATCTACTGAGCCACCTAGCTATCCCTGAAAGTGCATTTGATATTTCTAAATTCATAACCTTGAGGCGAAGTACCACTGTTCCCACCTTAGTTATAACTCTGACAACAACTCTATCTCCTTGTCAAAATAGTGGACTTGATGCCAACCAAAAGTGAACTATAGTCAAGTTTCAATTATCCAAGGAAGGAGTCTTAGTTTTACATATCAAACACTACTGAAACCAATCTCAAAATCTCATTTCCTGTCTTTCTGAAGAGAGAGAAAATGAAGGGTAAGAGATGACTGATTACTTTATAAAGCAAAGTAGAAGTAAAAGTGGCTCTAGGAAATATGTGTAAAGTATACAATCACATTGAAATGTGGAAAATGCATTCTAGAGATTGGAAATTTAATCAGTCAAGAGGAAGAAGAAAGAAAGAAGTGCTAAAACAAAGTCCATAGGAACTTAAGTGTTACCAGTTCTAATTATCCAGGACACATTTTTTGTCTTGATGTTTACATTTCATTCAGCATTTTCAGTTTAATTCTTAGCTATTCCCAAGCCACTAGAAATGCCTTTCATAGGAGACAGAAAAGTTCATAGTGAGAAAATAATAAATAAAATTTATACTTATCTTCCCTATTTCTTCATTGAGATCTCTAATTATGAATTGAACACATTACGTGCAGCAATGAAATCAATAAATATATTGATTCTTGAAAAATAAGATACAACTCATCCCCCAAAATGTAACCACAGTCAAATTTTAATTTGCAAAAAGAGGACTATTTAATTTTCAGAATATTCTCATTATTATTATAGTAATTCTGTTTTTGAAAATTTTATTAATTTCTTCTTGCTTCCTATCCAAAAAATAAATGATATTTTACTGGAATTTAAATATGTGAAGATGAGGCCGGCAGGAAAATATACCTGAATGAAGTGAGATGAGGAGGAAGAGTAAAGACAGATGGGGTTGGAAAATGTCTCCAGTATTTTTAGTGAATTTTAAAATTATTTCCTAAGATAGGAGAAGAGAGAATGGGATAGAATGAGATCCCTGCAAGGGTTTGGAATATCTCCTGTTATGAATGAGATAGAAGTCAACTAGGGAGAAATAGAATGATTACCTTGCTGAGGTGAAGACTCAAATGAATTTAAATAAAATTAATTTGCAGTGGACTTACAATCTGTTTTTAGGTTTATTCTAAGTTTTTCAACATCTTATAGAAATATAAATGAAAAAGAATAGTGAGAATAACATGGGGTTGAGATTTTGTAATGTGTAACTGTTGATAGAACTGGGCAGCAGAGGATTTGAGGGAAGAGAATACTATAGCATTCATTCTCCAAAGGTTTAAGAGAAGAAGAGAATATAACTAGTGCTGAGGGAAAGACAGAAGGAACTGAGGTCATAGTGAGGAGGAGGAACCAGGGTAAAGGTGATAAGACAAACAGAAGAATGGAAGGATGTAAGATTATAATCAAATAAGTGAAATTTGGAATTCATGAAAACAGTAGTTCACTTATGAACTTGTGAGATCAACAGTAGTGAAGTAGAAAAGTTTATCATGGAAATTAATTAGTTTGGAAACATGTGGGATTAAGGTATTTGACAGGGTATCAATATGTACACTTTACTTCCCTAGAGTGAGGGCAGAAGATGAGACAAAATGTAAATACTGTGACTAAGGCACTTAACTCATTGAGAAAGGACATATAGTATACCCTGCACATTCAATGATAATAGTCATCAGAATCTGTATTGAGTAATACACTTGAATTGCTTGAATCTCAGAGGGAGAATTTACTTAGTCCAGGTGACAGAGAGGGAGATGTAAAGAATATTGTGCCATTAAAAGGAAGTCATGTCTCAGTAAGTACAAGAATATGGAAACATAGGAAAGAAAAATCTAAGATGAAAATAAATTAATTATGGAGCAAACATTTCCAGAGAGTGCAACAAAAGGGAAAGATATATTGGGTGAAATGGGGTAGTATGTTTGAGGTAGAGATGTGAGAGGGCAACAGGCTAAAATGGAAAATGGATTTTGCATATTGGTATCCATCCATTAATCAAGGAAGGCTTACCATAGAAGGAACAATTCTTGATTCTATTTGGCTATGCTGCTTCCTCTTAATTAGATGATCTGAGATTGAACATGTCTTTACTTGATATAAACTTGTCAATTGCAATTTTCAAATAATTCAAATTCATTATTGCATAGAAGATGTGATTTCAAACTTAAATGTCATTTCCAAACATAGCAAACCTAATCCATTCATTAATAGTATATACTAAAAAAAATAATGCCCTCAAAGTTAAGAAACTTATCAATGACCAAACAGATGATATTTCTACTGAATCCTGGACCACAAAAAATATTGTGACCTATTTATTTGTAGGATATTTATGGTATAATTATTTTACCAATTGGGAAAGAGAAGAAGCTGAGAGCACTGTGGTGTAAATAAGAAAAATATGAATGGGACTTTACCAAATTAAATTTGGTCATATGGAAAATTATACTTGCAGACATAATTATTATGTAGGGCAACAGAGAATTATTATAGAACTTCAAACAAAAATGATTTAAAGAACCATATTCCATGTGTTTCCTTTTTAATTAGGTAAATTAAATTAAAATAGATAAATCAAGTGAATGCTACAGGCATATTTGAATTAAAATCTTTCAAGGTATTTTATAAACTTCATTGTATCATTTTGTGAAAAAGATGACAAAATGATTGACAGAGTATTGTTGGATGGATTTAACTGTTTGAGAGTCCAGACTCAATGAATAAGCATCAGTAGTTCCATATCAAATTTGAAAATGTCCCCATCAATTGCCACAGGGCTCTCTTCTTGGCCTTATGCTGTTGTGATGCACTTTTTCTTCCCCCTTCTACAGAGTTTTGACCATTTCCTGGAGCCATTTGTAGACTGGCAGGATGTATAATAGTCTTTTATCTCATTGGTACAGGACACCTTACTATCAATATGCTTCCTTTTCAACCTTACTATACATTGTTCCCAATTATTTACTATCAAACTGAAAGTGACATCAGCTAAATAAATGTTATTATTCCTCCCACATAGCATTGAAATTTCTTTCTTTATGTTTTTCAAGCACCATTCTCCATGTCTTAAATGCATTTGTTCCTCCCCTCCATCTGTTAGAATCCTTAGTTTCCTTTAAAGTTCACATCAAAAAAATTATTTCTAACATGAGTATTTTCTTAATTTCTCCTAATTGCTAGCGTCTCTATAAATTACCCTGGATTTATTATGTGTGTATGGGTGTTATGTATATGTTTATGTGGATGGACATCTATGTATTAAATATTTATATGTTTAGGCATGTGTTTGTGTATTTCCATATACATGTGGTTTCTGCTGATTGAATACACTTTGAGGGCAGAAACTACAACATTTTTGTCTGTGTCCCTAGCACCTAGCTAAGTTGCTGGCACAAATTAGGACTTTATTAAATTATTTCATGTTGTTATAAATAAAATTGATCTGGAGGTTCAATCACCCAATTTATGAGCATTTAATAGTAAAGAAAGAGAATGAAGAAAGATATTTCAGTCTTACTAATTTAAGGTAAGATCAGATGCCAGATTTTAGCCTGGAATAGTCCCCTCCATGCTGTACTGCTGCTTACCAAGCATCAGTTCAGGGAGTCAATCTGTTCAAGAGCAGAAGTAGAAAGGCCCCTCCCCTTTCCTCACCTGCCTTCTATTTTTATTTGAAAATTTTTATTTGATTAAATAATTTAGAACATTTTCCATGGTTACATGATTCATGTTCTTTCCCTCTCCCCTCCCACCCCCTTCCATAGCCAACACACAATTCCACTGGGTTTTACATGTGTTATTGATTAAGACTTATTTCCATATTATTGATATTTGCACTAGGGTGATCATTTAGAGTCGACATCCCCAGTCATGTCTCCATCAACCCATGTGATCAAGCAATTTTTTTTCTGTGTTTCTACTCCCACAGATCTTCCTCTGAATGTGGATAGCATTGTTCTTTTTCATAAGTCCCTCTGAATTGTTCTGGATCATTGCATTGTCCATTACATTAGATTACACCATAGTGTACCAGTATCTGTGTACAATGTTTTCATGGTTCTCCTTTCACTTTGCTTCAATTTCTGGAGATCATTCCAGTTCACATGAAATTCCTCCACTTTATTATTCCTTTGAGCACATTAGTATTCCATCACCAACATATACCACAATTTGTTCAGCCATTCCCCAATCGAAGGGCATCCCCTCATTTTCCAAATTTTTGCCACCACAAAAAGTGTGGCTATCAATATTCTTGTACAAGTCTATTTCCTTATGATATCTTTGGGTTATAAACACAGCAGTGGTATGGTTGGATCAAAAGGCAAACAGTCTTTTAAAGCTCTTTGGGCACAGTTTTAAATTGCTCTCCATAATGATCCTCACTTGCCTTTGAAACCCCACTAACTCCTCCCTCCGTGGTGACATTGTGCATTGGTGCTTACTGTGACATTCATGCTTATGCCAGGGGATGCCAGTGTATGGCAAATTTACTATCTGACACCTATGTCCCATTTTGGGGTACTCAGGATAGGTAATTTACTTCACACAATGTCTTGCTGTCTTATTCTTTGGATACAAAGAGTACTTAAAAGGATCCTCTGCCCTTGCTGAAAGTCCAGATAACAAATAAGAGCATCATATTGTCATCACATGAGGTAGAACTTGTCCCTACCTAAACTCTTATGAAGCAAAGTCAAAAATGGACTCTAAGGACCTTCAAGCCATTCTTTTAGATGAGATATATACTACTCATGATTCTCTAAATTGTATCTATTTTCACAATATTCCTTTGAACAAATCAACAATAGCTATGACTCTCATTCACAGCATCTAGTGGTACCATATTTTATGTGAGATTGTGCATGTATATTTACACATATAGGATATATAGATGTTCAGGGACTATTAGAACCTCTCAAATGAAGGCCTACAGAGCTCTCTTCAGGGCTGCTCATCCACTTTTGGTATCCACCTGTCACCCAACTCTTGTCCCATGGCTTCAAGAAATGGTAGTATGATTAGTGACTGTACCCTGGCAAATGTTTCTCAGTACATTGGCAAAACCAGGTTACTTCAACAGACCTCAAACTCTTTGTTGAGTTAGGGAGATGTCTACCGAAAGTATGTGAACATTTTCCCTGGTGGAATGGGCAGGTAAGCATAATTTGTTCCAATGACCATAAGGGTCACTGAAGGAGGAGAAGCACTTAAAGTTTCATTAGACATCAAAGAGGAAAAGATCAACCATTAAGTCATGGATCATTGTCACTGGTTTTGAATTTCATCCTGCCATTGGACTCTTTGCTTTACTAAAATCCAATTCACACCCAAGCCAAGATATCATTTGTGATGCCATTAGTCCCCTTCAAAAATGAAGGATGAACAACCTTTTTCTTAGATGCTGCCAACACAAATTGAGGACAGGAATAATATTCAAATTTCCTTGGATCCCTGATATTTAAGACAGTGCCTGCCACATAGTGTATAATTAGAATCTGTTCCCCAGGACTCTAAATCCTAGCATCCCATTTTTGTTCTCATGTTACATCCTGGTGTTTTGGAGATAAAGTTTGATTGTGACTCTGCCTCTTGCTCTCTTTTTTCCTGATCACAGCTGGGAAAGAGGGCTTCATGTGGATTTACTTTTTGCTAGATAATTAGGTTTGAACTTGTTTTTCTTTTAGTTTATTTTTCTTTCTACTTCAAGTGACTAATAACTTTATAAAATATTGTACTTTGAGTTATTGGATATTAATTTATATCTTACAATAGGTGAGGTTTAATCACTACTTCTAGCATGGATCATGATACATATATGCTTTTGTCTTACCACTGGACTTTGATGACTTTGAGAGAGTGAGGCTGACAACTTTGTGCAATTCTGTCTCATTTAAATACAATTAATGCACAAGTCAGGACAACACCCATCAATGTCATTAGTCCTCTTCAAAAACAGGACAATCAATAATAATATATCATATATTTATATTAAAATATGTATACACATACATGTATTTGTGGTTATATGCAGAGATGTCTATATCTATATATTAGATAGATGGAGATAGATCCCTACTTATGTAAATAGATTTGCATGAAGAAAAGAGTATAATTTAGTCCTTGAAATTCAGAAAAAGCCAAAGTTAAGATTCTTATCAAACCTTTTCAATTCTCATTTTCAGTAAACAACTAAAATCAGCATAATCTCTATATGAAAAGGCATTCTCACTCTCAGAAACATCTTTTATTATTTTAAACAATGTTTTAATCTAATTTAAAAAATTTTATTTTTAAATTAATAAGTATTTCTTTTATCTGTCTCTATCATTCTCACACTACCCAATGAACACACCAAAAGGAAAGAAAAAGAATCCACATAACAAATATACCTGCTCAAGCAAGGCCAATTCCTTCTTTGAACAGATGCCAAAACATTAATTTCATTCATCATTTTTAGTCCAATACTTCTCTGGCAGGAGATGGCTATCATGATTTATATTTGAATTCAATTTAGAATTCTGGCTAATCTGCGTCATGATCAGAGTTGTAAAATCTTTTAAAATTATTTTTCTTTATAATTTGCTTTCATTTTATAATTGTTCTTGTCTTCATAACTTCAATTTTCACTAGTTTGTAAAGTTTTCCTACTTTTCTCTGAAAGTATTTTTATGGAGCAACAATATTTAATAATATTCACATATAATAATTTGCTTAGCCATTGTCCAATAGACGGACATCCACCTAATTTGGGATGGGTCAGTGGGGGTTGTACTATAAAAAGTTGCTATAAATATTTGTATACACAAGGGTCCTTTTCTTCTTTCTTTGATCTCTTTGGAGTATATGCCTTGGAAAGGTATTACTTGGTTAAAGGGTATTTATATATATATATATACATATATATGTTAAATATATATGTATGTATAGCTTAGTAAGATTGGGATATAATACTATACTGCTAGTACTAAAGTACTAGAATGACGGGACACTTATACTACTAAATTATCTTTTTTCAGTTTATCTTAAAAGACTGGGTTCTTAACTTTTTTGTATGTGTTATGGACCCCTTTGGTATTC
Source organism: Monodelphis domestica (assembly GCF_027887165.1). Classification (NCBI taxonomy): domain Eukaryota; kingdom Metazoa; phylum Chordata; class Mammalia; order Didelphimorphia; family Didelphidae; genus Monodelphis; species Monodelphis domestica. Next base: position 475,006,345 of record NC_077228.1, read on the forward strand.
TGGTGAAATCTTTGGACCTTTTCTCAAATTAATACTTTTAAATGAAAAAAAATACCTACTCTTAGAAAGGAAATCATATTAAGTTATCTAAATGTTAAAACTAACATCTATTAAGACCAAATTAAGAGGTCCTGCTTTGAATGACCCATTATGAATGACATGAGTCATAACTTTTTTTAGCATGCCTCTCATGCTTTCATCCAGGCCAAAGTAACCAAAGAGAAAATTATATTTTATTCACACTTTGCTGGTTCCCTTTTTTCCAAAATAGGAAGACTTAAACAATTGTCTCCCACTCCTTTATTGCTGGGAGGAACAAATGAATGTTTTTCTGATGATTTCCTGTGAGTTCTTGCTTTTAAATCTAGGAAACCGGATGTTAACTCTCATTTTTATTGTTGGCTCAGTCATATATGAGAAGATATTGATGTTAATCACTTTTCTTTCTCTTCCTAGTAGACTTCTCTCTCTGTCTTCTGACATCCTGCACTGATCATATCCAATATATCTTCCAACCCTATTAAGAATATCCTGCTTATACATGGGTCATCCAGTAACATCTAGTCTATTTCACAAAGGCTGAAACTATCCATATTTAATATTTTCACTTATTAAATTGCAAATTTGGGAGAAGACTGCACATGTAGCACAAATATCCCTATTTCTGGGAGATATTGCCTCTCAAACCGTGTAAGCAACTCAACATTTATTTCAGGAAAATGTGTTTTCTAGGTGAATGCAATATTAAATGTGAATACGCAGAAGTTGTTATTAGCTTCATTGTTTTCTCATATTAGCCAATACCACCACAGCAATTATTTTTTTAAATGAGTTTACTATGGGCCAGGCATCCTACTAAGCACTGAGCAGTCAAAAGAAGGCAAAGACCAGCCCTGCTCTCAAGGAACTCACAGTCTAATTTGGGGAGTCAACATGCAAACAACCACATATATGCAACACATATACGAGATAGATAGTAGATAATGTCAGAGGAAAGGCATTGCTTCAGTTATTTCATGAATGTGGTCTATCCTAGATTTAGATCTAGAATTGGAAGTGAGTTTAGGGGCCATCGAACCCACCCTGGTCATTTTTATTTATATTAATTCCTGTGACTTTAAATAACCTTACAGACTCCATCATATTATACCCTAATGCTATTTGAAGGATTTCACCTCAGAGGAACATTGATACTTTCTTGAGAAGACTCTTAGCTTGACATGTTGAATTCTTTATATTTTCAGTGCAGTTTTATAGTCACTTTTCTCATTCCCCAACTAAATCTGCTGGTTTTACATATATTAATTTTCCCCTTAATAAATATTTTCCTTTGTTTGATGAACTCTTCTTGTGGAGAACAGTATTAAAACTTTTTTTTTACCATCTCTTCATTTTCAATGAGTAGTTTAAATACCATTTTCCTGACACCTTACCATCCATCAAAATTTGTCAAGGAAACTGCAATTTATCTTTGGTAAAAAAAAAGTACAGAATACAGAAAGTGCTTTATCTGTTTCCTTATCTGATTTATTAAGCACTGTACAATCCTCAACTTTCTTGGGAATAAAGTAAAAAAAAATGCATGTTGATACATTGAACCAATGAGAAATAAGAGTTTAGCTTCTTATAACCATCAAAAACTAATATTTCACTAGAGGTTGCTGAAAATGTACTTTTCTCCATCGAGTTCTTTTATAACAAAACATTAATTCTTATAGTATGCACTTTTTCTATCATATTACCCATGAAATAATTTATAAAATGCACAAGAGAGGAGAGAAGTAATAATGGACTGGAAGGGGAGAGAAAGGGCTAGAAATGTCACAAGAACATCAAGGTAAAAAAGGGAAAGGAGCAACCTGTCATCTCTAATTTCCCTTTCAGTTCCGTGGTTGGACTGTTCCCTAATGAAAAGCACATACCTCAGAGTGAGGCTGAGGACCATGTTTAGCTCAGAACTCCTGCCTGGTGGTTGGTTCACCTTGCAAAGGACAACAGTGGTGGCAGCCAGCTGCTCCTCTAGAAAGCTTGGGACTCTGATCAAACAGGTAATAGGTGAGATGGGATGCTCTCAGAATGTCCAGGAGAGAGTACATCTTGCCTTTTTTTTTCTACTGTGCATAGCCCAGAATTTCTTCCATTACTAATAAGAAAGTGAAATTGAGGATATTAAAACAAAATCACACAAATCCTTGAAGTTCTTAAACTTAAATGCATGAATGTTAAGGATTAACTGTATGTCAAATTTCCCTAAATCATACAGAGACCTTCTGCTATCCATGATATTCAATATATTTCACCCCATTGTCAGTAGGTTGCCCTAAAGAGAGAAGATGCTTATAAGGGTCCAATCCCAAACTTCCCTGGGGCTACTTCAGCAGCAAATTCATCATGATGTACCATAGTAATATGACAAATGCTAAAATTTTGTTATGAAATAATGCAACAATGACCATTAGGGGAAAAATACTGAAATGCCATATAAGACACTGATCAGGAGAACTTGGCACTTAACACAGCACAGACATAGAACGTAGAAGAGAATAGCTGTTCTGTTGAGAATTGGGATCCCAGGAGGAAACAGAAAACTGAACTACCATTGATAACTCCAAAAATATAAAAAATACAAAATTTTACAGAATCACAAAAATTGAGAGCTAGAAAGTACTTATCTAATCCAATTCACACATGAAAATATATTCATTCAACACCAAATAATCCTGGTTCTCTAGAATTTTCCCCCTTTCTTCTTTAAAGATAGTGATATCCCTGTGAGATATATGAAAATCTTAAGAGAAAAGAGGAGCCCTTCTCATTGGAAAGATTAATGCCAGATCACTGCCTTTTTGTGGTTGTTACTGGTTTTTGTTTTGTTTTGTTTTTTATGCTGATGCTGAGTCTCAAAATAAAGCTTACTATCCCACCCAGCTAGCATGATATTTCTTATGCCCATGGTTCAATGGCAGCAGCTAAGATCTGTTTAGAGAAGGGCACCTAAGAAGCCACTGGCTAAGAGGTGACTAGCACATTGTGAACTAATTACAGAAGGTAGATTTAATACTGTCAAGACAAAAGTTTCCTGAGGTTCAAGATGGCATTAGAGAACCATCACTAATCCATGAGAATTATACATGAAACTGCATGATTAGAGGAGAGGAACAGAACTTGCTCATAAAGATGGTCTCTGGAGAATCTCAACACCTGAAAGCAAGTGCTAGAGATAAACCATCGGTAAAAGGTAAGTGAAGCCACTTAATTTCATTTTTCATTCTGCACTGACAGAGCAAGTTTATTTTAGCCTGGCACTTATACTAGTATAGGGAAAATATTTCTGTCAGAAGAAAGTGCATTTTGATGGTGTGGGTTTTAGATGTCCCTGTAAAAACTGGTCATTAATATTCACACAATAACTCCGCCTTTAGCATCTAAGCCTGGAGTTATAGGGTTCTGACTTGTGTTTCAACCTATTTAATGGGGACTCCTAAAGGAAGTTACCAATATCCCTGGTCAGAATTTGGAATGCAGTCTTTTAGAGAAAGATGCTCCATGTCATACATCCTCATTCTTTTAAATGGGCTGTCATTAGCCTTTCCCATACTTTGAAGTTGTATATCTTGTCCTCTTATGGAGATTCTTTCACAAAACTCTTCCCTATGGAAAAGGAAGTGAAGGGTCAGTGAAATAAAAATACAAAGTTGAAGAGGACAACGCTAGTATAAAATGTTTAGAAAAAATATTTTGTTATAAGGTGGGAGGATCTTTGAAAAAATAAGGACAAGGAATGGTCCTGTGATATCATTAGTATGAGGACTCCCAAGTGAGGATTCTCTATCTACCAGTGCAGGTCAGCACCTTCTCTGCAAGTAAGAACATTTCCCTAAATGTTAGAGTAGCCTAGAAAAGCGACTTGCCCTGGGGCACATAGCCACAATGTGTCAGAGATGAAAAAATGAAGCTATATTTTTTCTGGCTTTAAGAACAATTCTCAATTCTTTCATCTATGTTATGCTGCTTGCAGTTGCTCTAAAATAAGATTTTAAAATCTATTTTCTAATGTTAAATAGACATTTTTTACTATTTTATTTGTTTCAATTATCTGGGTAAAAAGGATTATTTAAAATGATTTATTAGCTAATACCCATCTTGGTGTAGAATTCTGAACTTACAATCAAAATACCTAAAAGCATGACCATCAAAATATTAACTTATCTGTTCCTTATTTTTCTTATCTGGAAAAAAGGAATTTCTAATAGTTGTCAAATTCCTTCAAAAGACTGCTTCATGTGAAAAGATGTATATATGTGTGTATATATACACATATATATATATATATATATTCTACATATATGTATACATATATATGTATATTTATGCATGCACAATTACAGTGTGGTATCTATGCATAAAAAGAGATATTTATGTAAATGCATATAATTGGTTTATACCTTATATAAATTCCATATGAATATATTTATGTACATGTGTTTATATATGTGTATGTGCATATATATGGGAATATGAATTTGTATAAATTTATGTGTTTCTATATGTATTTTGTGTGTATATGTACATACAGATACTTCCCAAGTCAAATTATTGTAAATATCTGGATCTGTAAGTATATATCTGTGTGTATTATGTACTATTGTGCATGTGTGTATGTATGTATGTATGTATGTATATATCGTATGGGTATGTGAACTGTGCATATATGTGTGTATATATTATTCATTTTGTATGTATACATATATGCATGTATTTGTGCATACACACATTTTCTCAAGTTGAAAGGTGTATATCTTTTTGTGTGTATTTGTGCATATATTATATATACATAAGTGTGTGTGGGTAGAGGTATGCATTGTGCATATATGTATACATTCTGTAGTATGTGTACCCATATGCATGCAAATATATCTGCATGTACACATGCATTAAGCATATGTGTACACACATATATCTCCATGTGTATGTATGTGTTTGGACATGTGTGTATATGTCTACATAGGTGTCTATACATATTTACAGATGCACTTCAAATTCTCAGTTAAGAAAACCTCATTCCATCAAAAGAAAATCCTTGGAATTCATAAATCCCTTAGGAAAAAATTATATTATCACCTATATAATGAAAAAGAACCAAAGGGGTGTCATTCATCTTACAGAAAAGAAAACTAAGAAAGGAGGATGATCCCCTATTTTAGACATAATTGCCACATCACCACTGATGGACTGATTGTTAATAAATTAGCATTCCTCATCTACTTTGGCACTCACCTGTTTACACAGGGTTTCATATATATATATATATATATATATATATATATATATATGTAATTCTGCTTCTAAATGGTTGATTGATTTACTGAATATCTGTAAAGAAAATATTAAACCTGAAGTTGATTCTACTAGCATGGGGTAAACCAAGCCACCCTGGCACAGGCCAGACCATGGAGCACGTAGGCAGCATGAACCACACCAGAAATACTTATTAAACGGTGACTCTGTGCCAGGCACTGTCCCAAGAACCAAGGATCCAAAGACCATTCAACACTCATCCCATCCTCAAAGAATCTATTTGTATGGGCAGCGTCTAAATAAATAGATTGTTGTTCATCCTCCGTTTTTGAAGAAGACCAGTGACAGTGACAGGTGATGTCTTGACTTGTGTGTGAATTGGATTTCAGTGAGGCAAAGTTGCTCCAAGTTGTCAGCCTCACTCTCTCCTCCTGAGGCTTTAGAGTCCAGTGGCAGGATGAAGCTCTGAGGACCCCATAGCATCTGCTTTAGTCACCTTCATGGTTCCTGGAAAAATTCCTCCCCTCTGCCTATTCCAGCAGGGATAATTTTCCCCACTTGTGCAGAGTGTCAACCACTGCTTTAACTATTAAACATCTAGTCCCTTTTCAAAATCAACTTTCCTTGTTTTTGAATGTCTAAAATCTGAGTCATCCTTGTGAATGCAGCACTTTAAAAAATGCATACGTCTAGTCCAATAGTTGTTTCCATTGTCTGGATGGTGGCCATGATTGGACTTAAATCAAGTAAACAGAAAAGTAGGAATAACTTCTTTCTTGTAGCAATCCATTAGGGACAATTTCATCACTTAAATTTACCTGTTAAAAGGAAATCTTAAGAGCATTTTTCTGATTATTTAGAGTCAAAATAGCAAAGCATTATCACTGACCATCAATCAAAAGGAATACTAAAAACAAAAAACTCTGGATAAAAGCTTTTTTATGATTCCCATAGAAGATTATTAAAAAAAAAAACCAAAATGTATTCAATCAAATTTTTTTTGAAAAAAATTTTGATTGAAAAAATTCAATCAAATTAATTAATTTTTAAAAATAATATGAATTTTTTTTAAATTTTATGGAACCTTTTGTTGGTGATGAGAAGAAAAGGAAAAATAGAATATTTTCAAATTTTAATAATAGAGCTCTGTACACTAGAAAGTGTTAAAAAAAAGTGAAAGGATTATTTGAAATATCCTTTATATTGTGTACTGAACTAAGAGGTACAATAAGAAAAACATCAGGTTTTAGAATCACAGGATCTGGATTCAAATACCAGCTCTGCTACTTACTACTTATATGATTCAAGATAAGTCATTTCACTATTGTGAACTTTTGGTCAATCATTCAAAAGTTTTGAGGTCTGGATAAAATCATGTTTAAGATTCTTTTCATGGAGAAACTAAGGGGCTCAGTGGTTTGAAAGCCTGATCCAGAGAATGGAGATCCTCAGTTCAAATATGGCCTCAAACACTTCCTAGCAGTGTGAACCTGGGCAAGTCACTTAACCCTATTGTCTAGACGTTATTACTCTTCTGCCTTGGGACCAAAACACATTATTGATACTAAGAAATAAGGTAAGGGCTTAAAAAAGATTCTTTTCAGCTTTAAATTTATACTTATTGCTCATTTCTTAAAACATAATTATCTTATATTAAATTAGGGTTTTTGATTACTTAAATGATACAGGTACATGATTTTATCAATTATTGTCCCAATTTCAAATTCATCTTGTACAAATAATAAATGTCAGCTCAATCTTGAATTCCAATTCCTAGAGACAGATAATGAAAAGGGGTGGGGATTATGGCAAGCAGATGTTCAGGGAGATATTTCTAAGTTTGTTTTTTTTAAAATATATTTGAAACAAACATTCCTTTGTTAAAGTTAATGAGATTATTAAGTGGTTAGGTAGAATTGGGGTACAAGAGACCCTTAAGCCTAGGGGAACATCATATTCATGACAACGGTGGTGAGACTAGACACTGAGCCCCTTAATGGATCAAAGAACCTGAAGGTGGGAAAATTTAATATATCTGACCTATGAGCAGTGGGGATCAGGAAATTCTTTGTGATGCAAAATTATCTATCAAATCCAGTTGGTTTGGTTTCATGATCTTCTCCAGGTCCATTTAAGTAGCTTATAAATAGGAGTGAAAGGAAAGAAGGTTAGAAAAAGCACAAAGTTAGGTTTTATCAAGTGACTGATAGGACAACAGACCATAAGCACAGAGGATGGTGTAGCATTAAAATGTTTCACTAAGGAATTGAAACAGAGAAGGGAGGAACGTGAAGCCTGTATATGGTTGAAGTTTTGGGAAGAAATCCAGAAGTATAAAAAGACAGACAGACAGACAGACAGACAGACAGACAGACAGACAGAGACAAAGTGAGAGAGAGACAGAGAGAGAGACAGAGAGAGAGATAGAGATAGATAGATAGATAGATAGAGAGAGAGAGAGAGAGAGAGAGAGAGAGAGAGAGAGAGAGAGAGAGAGAGAGAAACAGACACAGAGACAGAGACACAGAGAGAAAGAGAAAGGGGGGAGGGAAGGACAGATAAGGAAATACATACTATCATTTATATTGTTTCCTTTTTACCTACAGTTTCCTTTCTTTGTGCAAAACAGAAGCAATCCTTTTGAAATAAGAAAATTTGATGATAATTTGATGATGTAAGAATGATATCCCACATTGCAAAAGATGGAGGTAAAATTTGCATTTGTAGTACCTATTTAGGGCTCCACTCCTACCCATGAGTGTATTTTATTTGACATGTGAATGCTTAGAAGTATATCAAAGCAGCTAGCAATTCAGAGAGATTCAGAAGTTTTGGGCTTAACAATGGAATTAGTCAAACTTTGGCTCTGAATCTTTATACATTATATAGCAGGAGGAAAAAAGTTTCTTGTACTTTTTAAGTGACACAATTGTAGGTTGGATGTCATCCATTACCTGGTTTGAATTTTTTTTAAAATACCAAGAATTTTTTTCTTTTAAATATAAAAAAATAGTACCAACTGGCCCCCTTGCATAGAGTGACACATTTTCTTTTCCATGAAAGCACTGCTAACACATCAAAGCTAACAGGAAAGCCTGATCTATCACAGGATTTTAAAAGGGAGCATAGTCAGTAAAGAAGCAAAAAATGTATTACCTTTATTTCCACTTGAGGCTAACAGAGAAGAGGAGCAATGTCATTCTGACAGAAGGCTAAGATAAAGGTTCAGAATAATGTTCACTTAAAGTCATCTCAAAATATAGGTTAGTAACATCTCATCTTTAAAATAAAATCATTGTCTGTTTATAAGCTATACAGGTGGAAAGGTAAGAAAATAAACATTTATAAATGCCCTACTATGTACCAGGCTTTGTGGTGTTTTTGTTGGTGTCGTTTTACTTTGTTTTTATTTTTATTGTTTCTAATATTATCTTATTTGATCCTCATAAAAACCCTGCAAAAGGGGTGCTATCCCTCTCCCTCTTTTATAGTTGAGGAAATTGAAACAAAGGGAAATTAAGTGACTTTTCCAGGGTCACTCTGCTACTAAGTGTCTAAAATTGGATTTGAATTCATTTTGCTTATTTGAGGTCCAGTGTTCATTTGCTTTGTCACTTGGTAACTCTTGGGTCATAGTCATTCACAAATCTCTGCCTCCTTCCAAAATGGGGAAAGGGACCAAAACATCAATTGACCTCTGGATGGATTTCTCAGATCCCGATTCCCACTGTCATTACTTCAGTTATTATTAAATCTTCTTCTTAGCTACATATGAATGTTTCCAGAAAACTGTTAAGAGGACTTGTCTAGTTGATATGAAGACTTGCCACTAGAATGAATATTAATGCTATTCAGTGGGAGTAGATACTAAAAAATAAGATATTCTAAGAGAGTAAATGCTCTCCCCCCCCCCCCAATTTTTAGAACTAGTTGGCTGGCCACGAGACATCTATGTTTGGAACAAAATGATTTTTAATGACAGATGCAAAGGCTGGGGAATCAAGAGAACTAAGTGTGAATCCTGACTCTTCCTTTAGCTCACTTTGTGATGTTTTTATGAGTCTCTTTCCCTCTTTGGAATAAAATTACCCCTTTAGTAAAAAGCATGGTTTATATCAAATGTTAGCCTAGCTCAATGGTTGTTCAGTTGTTTTTCAGTTATATCCAACACTTCATGACCCCATTTGAAGTTTTCTTGGCAGAGACACTGGAGTGGTTTGCCATTTTCTTCTCCAACTCATTTTACAGATGAAAAATGGAGACAAACAGGATTAAGAGACTTGCCCAGGTTTGCACAGCTAACAAGTATCTGACATTGGATTTGAACTATGAAGATGAGTCTTCCTGGCTTCAGGCTTGGCACTATTCACTGTGAATCTAGCTACCCACTGCTAAATTCAATTCCAACTCAAATGTAATATTATTCTAAATTAGGATGTTTTCCCTAATTTATCTAAATACATGATTTCAAAGGTTTAAAACACTCCCTAAGGCCAATCGGCTACTTATGTGTAACTGACATTGTTAAAGAACTCTTTTTTTCCTGGTCAACCAACTAGAATGGATCAGAAATGGAAATGAACCCAATTACTCATTATTTTAATGTATACCTACATCCATGAGGCTAGGATGATTTTTAGGATATGTTATGTGCTTTACATTTTTTTCCTTTTCCTTTGTTTAATATAATAAATAACATTGATTTATATGACTTCTGTTTTTATGTCAGAAGCATTTCTGGAAATATCCCCTCCAAACTACCCCTCTCAAACAAATAAAACAATTGAAACTTCCCTTCTAAAAAAGAAAACAGTTGAGCAAAAATCTGGCAAACTATCTCAAACAATGTAAGAACAATGCCTAGCATTATATAGCACTTTTAGGTTTGTGAATCAGTTATATTACTTCATTTCTAAGGTAGGGGATGTCATCTTCTCAGTTCTAGAGATGAGGTATCTCAGGAACATATGAGTTAAATGACTTTCTAGGGTCAAAAAGGATTTTAATATCTGATGTCAGATTTGAATTCAAATCTTCCAAGCTTGACATTCTACCTGCTATACCACCTTGAAGTATTGTTCTTCCCTACAATTCTTCTTTTTTTTTTTTGACTGACAGGATTATTATATTTTCTCTGGGACCATTATTATTATTTCCCCAGAGTTCAGTTACTTTTTAATGGTCTTTCCTTTACATTTTACCACTGTTGTAGTTCCACTTATTTCACTCTATCATTGCACACAAAGTATCCTATAGTTTTCTGAATTGATCAAAGCTTTAATTTCTTACTGCAAAATAATACCCCATTGCTTTTCTGTACTACCACCAAACTATTGTTTTCATCATCTCTCCATGACTTTGTGCTTCTGCCAAAGATGAACTAAATTCAAGTTAGACTCAGTGAATTGTCAAGCACTCATTGAGCTTCTATTCTTTACCCAGCACTACGCCAGGTACTATGACAGATAAAGAAAAAAGAAAGATCTTCAGTAGGAGATCATTTTCACTGAATTTAGCTCAAGCAAATTTTTTCAGTTATATGTGAGAGGTAATCCAAAAAAAGTAAAGGCAGAAAAATACATGAAATAAACATTTTAAGATATGCCCCATTTTCCCAAAAGGCAGGCATAAAGTCTTGCAGTCGTTTGTACAATCATACTTATTCAAGCTCTAAAAAGGGTTAACATGAATCATTACATTATTTTTGAGTGAAATAATAACTCCCGTGGCGCTCTTTGCCTGGAGTTCTCTATTGTAACAAGTTGTGTCCACTTCAGAGCAGTGCCTCCCTTGTGAATCTTAAAAATTCTCAGATCCTACTTCATAAGATTTGGTTAAGACCATGCCCCATTTTAAACAATGAAGGAACTTAGATCAGGAATGTGAGACCTCTACTCCACCCCTACTTAAGCATGATTTAGGGGAAGAAACTCCTTGCTGAACAATGAAAAATACTTAAACCCATACTTATAGTAAGGCAAAAGTTCTTAAGCTGTGCCTATTTTTAGATCTAATACAAAAGGGTGCTAAGTAACTATAATGATCAGGCAACTTGTGAATTTACAAGGAGCAAAGAGGTGAGAACTTGCTCAGAGGTTTTTTCAGGTGTGAACTTAGTCAAAAGTTTAAGTCTACTCAGGTGTGAATTAAGGATGGTCTGTCCTTTGGAAAAATGTCTTCTGTGATTGGTAGATGTGAGAACTTAGGGGAGGTGACATAGGAGAAAATTCCCTTTAAAAGGAGATCAACAAAGAGGTCTCAAGAGATTGAGCTGGGAAAAGCTGAATTGGAGGAGACAGCTGGTATCTCTCTGAACACTAGAATCTTGCTTGGACAAATCTTGTGGTGAGTGGATAAAAGACTGACTGATCTCTCTCTTAGGGTTTTTAGCCTAGGCTGACTCATGCTGGCCTAGGCTGGTCTAGCCCTTTTTCTCATTATTTCCTTTCTCTCTCTCTCTCTCTTTCATTAATTCCTCATTTGTATTAATTAAAATCTCTATAACACCTAGCTGACTTGGGTATATTTAATATTGGGGAATTTTTCCCTGGCAGCCACCTTATATTTGATTTTAAAACAAGACACGGTCTTGAAACCATATTTTCTGTAGTCACAATTTAAGCCAACCACTCTTTTATCTGCCACAGTTTATGCCATACACCATTTAATCATTACACCCTTTGTTTCATTCATACTATTTAGTCCTTGATAATGACATCCAAAGACAAGGGTGGTGATACTGTTAACAGTAGTGAGACTCATAAGCCTAAGAAAAGTTGCAGAGTTCCTACAACATATGTTGGGATAAGAAATACTTATTAAATCATGGTGTTCACTATTATGAATGATTTTTAATTTATGAAAAGGTCTTCTACCACATTGGGTCATATAAAACAAAGTCCTACAGTAATTCTTGCTCTAGGGAGTTTATTGGAGTTAAAGAATAGGTCTAGGGAGTTAGAGAAGCAAAACTACAAAAGGTAGTTTCTACAATGTTCTCATACATTCATGACTTTAGCTTTTAAAGATTCCAAGGGATAAATGAAAACAAATTTTATATTCTCATACTAAACACTTTAGAGGAACAGCAAATATCAAAGTGCCCAGGTAGAGCAGCTGATAAGAGTATTGAATCTGGGATCAAAATATCTGAGTTCAAATCTTCCTTCTGACATTTACTAGATGTGTGACCCTAAAAAGTCTCATTCACACCTTGCCTCAATTTTCTCTTCTGTAAAAAAAAGGAAAAAGAATAGTACCTAGATCTAAAAATTTTATAAGGATAAAATTAGTTAATATTCATAAGGCCCTTTGCAAATCTTAAAAGCATTATATAAATGATATATTATTATTATTGTTGTTGTTATTATTATTGTTGTTGTGGTGGTCGTTGGCAGCTGCTGGTGGAATAGATAGAGCCTGGAATCGGAATTGGGAAGACCTTAATTTAAATCTCACCTCAGACACTTTATCAGCTGTAGCTTATGTAGCTTATTAGATAAAGCACATCACTTAGCCTTTCTTTGGCACAAATTTTTTAACAGTAAAATGAGGATAATAACAGCTATCTCATGGAATTTTTAGGAGGATAAAGTGAGATAACTTTAGAAAGCACAGCACCTGACACATAGTAGGTTCTAGATAAACATTTATTCCCTTGCTTCCTCATTGATACCAGTAGAAGTAGTATACTTAATATAATGTTCATCTGGAGTAAGGGATATGTGATTTCAAAATGTTTTGCAAGATTTATTAGATAAGTTACAATTAATAAATCCCTTAACCTCTCTCGGCCTCAGTTTTCTCATCTGCAATAAGGATAGTAATACTACATACCTCACAAGTTTGTTATGAAAATAATAGGGGACATATAAAATGTTGTCAAACATTAAAGCCTTTTCTAATTAAATAATAATTTATTTATCCACAATTATATGTAAAACATTTTAAACATTAATTTTTAAACATTTTGAGTTCTAAATTCTCTCCCTCCTTCTCACTCCCCCTCCCTTACTCCTTCCCAAAACTCCTTCCCCTTCCTGAGATGGTAAGCAGTCTGATATATAATTTTACATGTACAATTATATTATTTTCATCACAGTCATTTTGTGGAAGAGATCACGAAAGAAAATGAAGAAGAAAGAAAGAAAAATATAGTATATTTCAGGCTGCATTCCGACTCTATCAGTACTTTCCTGGAGGGCAGATGGCATTTCCCAACATGAGTCTCTGAGGTTTTTTGGGATCAATGCATTACTGAGAATAACTAGACTAACATTGCTGTCCCTGAGCACAATATTTTTTTCTGGTTCTTCTCACTAAATTTGGCATCATCATCAGTTCTGGCAAGTCTTTTCATACTTTTCCAAAATGACCCTGGTCTTCATTTCTTATAGCATGGTAGTATATCATTACAATCATATAAGAAAACTTGGTCAGCCATTCCTGAATTGAAGGACAACTACTGAACTTCCAATTCTTTGTTATCATAAAACATAAGCTACAATAAAATCTCTGTACAAATAAGTCTATTTTTCCTTTTTCGATCTCTTTGGGATAGTAGTATTGCTGGATCAGAGTATGTAGTTTTAGAGCCTTTTGCACATAATTTCAAATTATTCTACCAACAGTGCATCAGTGTGTTTCTCACATCCCCTCCAACATTTGTCATTTCCTTTTTCTGTCAATGGCCAAGGTGATAGGTGTGAAATGGTACTGGAGCCCTATATAAATGCCACATATTACTATCGTTATTATTACTATTCATGTTATACGGTGTATATTCAGAAACTAAAAGAGATAAAAAATTCTCCCAGTGATGTATATCATCCATGCATACTCACTCTTTGCTACTCTTGCCCATGTCTTCACATATGTTCTCCATAATGGATCTACCACACATATTGTGAGCCTTCCTTCCTTTATCATGATAGCACAGTATACCAGTGGAACCGCTAGGTAAATCTTCACTTTCCCAATCTTATGGTATGTTGTGCTTTGTAAATTCCAAGTTGAAATGGGATTGTGTGATTAGCTATTCTAAATGTTCCCATTTATAGGAAACAATGTTGGTTGCATGAAGATCCAGAAAAATGGAGACTGTGTTTATAGGATAAAAATATTCAAAGTGACCTCTTCTGCTTCCTGCCCCTTCCCCCTAACCCTCACCTCACTCAAGGATTTGGAAAAGCAATTCATCAATCTATAAATATACAGCTAACATGAAAAAGAAGTAAAGAGTACTGAAGTTATATGGACACTAAAATCTTCCTATGGGTCTACATATGGAGGTTCAGACAATGTTTTATTTTTATTTTTTTTCTGATCAAATTCATCCTATACACCCTAAACCCAAACCATAAGTAAATCATTAGGTAAATCAGAATGATGCTGTCCAGCTCACAAAATAAAATATTTTGTTATATTTTGTTTTCTTTCCAGAGTATAAATAAATTTTCACTTAACAGCCATGACTTTATTTCTCAATGGAACAACTCAAGAAAAATAAATTGGTTCAGTAAGTAGTCATTAATCAGTAATCAAATCAAGGACTTCCATGGAGAGAGACAAACTGGCAGAATAGAGAAAGCAGATAGCTGAGCATTCCCAACATTCCCCTTCAAACAACTTTGAAAGATCTGTAATCATGTGATTTAAAAGGCCAGAACAGGACCAAGTGGAGATCTCTAAATGTTTTTTTGAAAATTTTAGAGGATGAATTCTAAGATTGTTTCAACTTTTTCTATAATCTTACTAATGTTTGGGGGCAGCATTATGAACAAAGGCAAGATGGAAAGAGAAGGTTGATGAAGGAAATGAAAATGGGGGGACAATAAAATAATCTGTGGCTGACTGAATGTGCTGCCCATTAAAAGATGGTATTTAAATCAAGGGATGAAAAAAATAATCCATTTCCTCTAACTAATATGCCTATGACAAAAGCAAAATGAGCAAGGAAATATATGGGAATGGAATGAGGAAAAACTCCAAAACAAGAAAGTGCCTATAATTTTCCCATCAGATTCACTATCTAATAGCACTTAAGTTATTAATGTTATCATCCGTGTAGGTATTTATGGTTAATAAACTCTATTTCATTGTATCTTTATCCCAATATTCAACTCTAGCTCCAAATGCCCACCTCATTTTGTTTACTCATAGGCTCCTAATCAGCAGTTATTATTCTCTCAAGGATTTTTAATAGGAGAGGTTTTGAGGTTTTGAAGCTGTTTTTGCCAGAGGACATCTACACCATTAAATGGTCCTCAAACTCCCACTCCTCAGGTTGCCTGAGCTCTTGAGCTTCAGGCCTCAATCAGGTCCACTTGTCTTTATCCAGAACAAATAGAAGAAGAATTTGTCCCATAAAATAATTTCTATAAATAGCAGATACAGGTAATAATCTCTCCCTTTTAGAATAAAAATGTATAAAGAGAAAGAAAAGAAAAGTGATCCCATAAGGTAATGAGACACTTGAGATAAGCTTGACTGATTTTACATAGACCATATTATTTGGGATTCTATTATTTATTAAAACTAACAAGGCAAATTTTAAAATTATTGTGTATAAATGCAAAGCTTTAATCCTACACTTTCTTTCCAAATTTGAAGCCACGATTTAAAATCCCAAGACTTAATCTGCATCCTGTCCAATGCAGATGCATTTATTCACTTTGTCTTGACATGATAAATATGCATCTACATGGCAGCTGCATGACAAAAACCAAAAAATCTTACTTAAGAGGACAAATGACTGAATGGAGATGATTATAAAATGGTCAATAAAGGGCAGGAACAGTAGGCAAGGCTTTCCAGACTCAATTTCTCTCCCTTGTCTTGAGAAGGGTATTCTTTGCCAACTTAGTGTCTCTCACAAATTATGCTAAGATTGAAGAAACAATATTTGTAAAGTACTTTGAGCATAGCATAAGATGATATATGAATGATAATCGCTGTTATTAGCCTCACAAAGAAAAAGAACATGGCTTTCACTTGCTGTTTACAGTCTAATCCATATCTATCTCAGTGGAGCTGTTTGGCATTACTGCCAGCTTGTTCACTAGCTTAATGGCCCTATAGAGTAGTCTCCACAGGCCTTCCAATACCTCCCTCCTGTACATGCCTGCCTCCTTTGGCACTGGCCTGTTTTCTGTGGTTCAACTCTTCTTTTCCCCCCACCTTTGACCCCTTTTATATCATATGATTCCCTCCCTCTTCACTGGCCAGGTGGGACACAATGGCTGAAAGACTATAAAAATATAAATTGTGACCTCTGAAATCTATTTCATTAAATAACACACATCTGGGTTTTCATGTAATTTTCAGATATGTATTTATTCCATAATATTTAACAAGCTACTTTCCTATGAAATATATAGTTTAACTATATTGACTCATTTTAAATAAAATTCAAATTGTTCTTGTTTGATTTTTAATAAGAAATTAATATTGAAGGGAAAAAAGGATCTATATAGAAAACCTTCAAAAATATATTGAAGTTTAGAAGACTGAAAACCAAAACAAACAAGCAAATACTAGAATGATCTATTTCCCATCATATAAGGTAATGAATTGCTCAATTAGTTTGGTTTATAAATATACATGGACAAACAACTTATTTTTCTGTAGTGCTTCATGTTTTAAGTCATTAGATCATAGATAAAAAATTGTTTAAAAAAAAGATCTTAAAAGCCTTCAGTTTCTACTATTTTATTTTCCATGTAAAGAAACTGAGATCCAGAGATTTTAAATGACTTGCAAAAGATTTAATAACAGTCATTTCCCAAGGCAAAATAGAGTTCAGATCTTTCTGAAGCCAAATTCAGTGCTCCACTCACCATTACAATATAGTTGTCAGCCTCCCTCCCAAGTAGATCCAAACCATTTTAAAATGTAATTAAAAATATTTAACAAAATAAAAACCCAATAAAGTATAGACAATAATACATTTTAAAACAAAGTCAACACATGGTTTCCAAGGGTTCTTAACTACCTGGTGCCTGATTCTATCTGAGTTTGATGCCCCTCTACTACATTACTAGTTCCCTCTTCGGTTAGTGTGGAAAGGGACCTGAGTCCAGAATTATATGTCCTGGCTTTAACTCCCACTTCTGATACTTATTATTTTGTATAACTTAACCTACACAGACCTGTTTCCTCATCTGTAAAAGGAAACTATTAAGTAAGATGGTCTCTAGAGAGATGATCCTATAACCCTGTGAGATTTATTTGCAAAAATTGTCCCCATTTTACATGAGAAAAGTGAAAGTCAGAAAGTAATTTACCAATGACTACCATAAATAACAAAGTACAGGAGCCAAGTTTGTGAAATCAGATCTTCAGATTAAGTCTAGCACATTAATAATTCCACATTGTTTCCTCTTCAAAGTGATTAAATTGTATATCTTTTTTATTAAATCATTCAATAAGCATTTTCAAAGCATTTACCATATATGTGGATATAAAAAAAAGGTATGAAGTTATCACCTGCCTTCATGAAAGTCATATTTTGATTAGTGAGACAACATATAAATGATTATGTATTCATATAAAAATATACAATTTAAATAGGAGGGCTTTCAAAGCCAAAAAGAGAATCACATATTTGATCTTGGAAGCAAAAAGAAACCAATGTTTGAATGAAAATCTTTGAAATCAAAGAAATTTATTATTATGTAATAATAGCAAGAATAATGGATCAGGAAATCTGTGTTATAGTAGTAAATTCTCCACCAAGAAAATTGGACAGATCACTTCCCTCTTCGTGGGTTACAATGCATTGATCTGTAAAATTAGGAGTTTTGACTAGATGATGAAGGCAATTTGGTACAATGAAAAAGGGCTAGATTTGGAGTCAGGAGACTTGGGTATGAATCCTGACTTGATTTGCATATAACCTCTATGACCCTGGGCAAGTTCCTCAATGAGTTAGGTTCTTGGTTTCCTTATTTCTAAAATGGTAGGAATGATAGGAATGGAAAACCTTCATGGACCCTTCCAGATCTGTACCTATTATCACATTTTCTAACTATCTGTTCAACTCAAATATTCTGGGCTTAATGTAAATTCTGAATATTTAACTAGGTCATCAATAAAATCAGCTAAAAAAAGTAGAAGAAAATTTCTGAGGAAGAATCAAAGCTATTATTGATTAGCCCAGTCAATACACATGTTGTTGCATATGTTAATTTGGGAAGCATTTGCTAATAAGCTGACTATATATAAATTTATTTTTGTAACTGCTGACATTCTGATCATCTCATCAGTTTGCAGTAAAAAAATCCCTTTCTGTGACTCATTTGGTCTTTAGTGATGATACTAAATAAAATATAACTCTTTATCTTGAATATATTTCAGTTTGATGTCTAGAAGTGGAATAATGAGAGACAAACTAGTACTCAAACACAACTTTTTTATTTTAGATATTTTAAAGGATGATTAAATATATGTATATATGTTTGTATTTATCTGTCTGCTTATATATCCATCTGTCCCACTAGACTAGGAGCCAGAACAATATTTTAAGTTTACTCTTCAAGTACCTAGTTGTATTATCTTTGACTTTTCTTTCCTCAGTTAATTTGTTTGATAATAAAGGTTTTGGATTAGATGATCTCTCAGGTTCCTTCTAATTTCTAAAATCTTCATCTGATTTGGTGATAGAAATATGACTATATCCATAATTATCACAAAGGAATGAAAAAGTAAACTGCTTGAGGGAAACACCTTTGAATCTGAACCTGGATTCAGCAAGACTTGGCTTTGAAATGGAGTCACAAAATTCGTCTGGATCTTCTTCCCTTGATCCTTTTCTCTTGTGTTAGCTCTTTTTCAATAGGTGGAGAGTATATTTCATCATCTATCTTCTAACGTTATTATGTTTTACTAATTTTCTCTGATTTCTAAAGTTGCTTCACATTATTGTTCTTATGGGCATTGTTTTCCTAACTGTTCATTTCCATTCATTTGAAGATAATGGGAAACTGACTACTTACCAATATAATCTACTGAGTAAGTGATACTTGGTAGAAAAAGTTTTCTATCACACAAAAAAAATTCTGTAATGCCATCACATAGTTCTCATTTCTACTCCTTCTAAACAGCTCATAGTAGACAGATTTGGGGAGTAAACCTGTTTATGTTTCAGTTCCTCATTTTTTCAAAGATAATGATATTTACTCTCTTTGGTTAACAACCTCAATTAGTTGCTTATGAAAAAAAAAATATAGGGAATCATTTAGTTGTTGGTTAAGATATAGGAAATGCTTTGGAATTTTCCCTTTGAATTATAACATCTTTGTTATGATTTTTTGCCAAATGAAGCTAATCTGGATGAACCCATTAGAATGGAATATCCTTAAGACCAATGACTTTTTAAAAACTTTTTATCTCTAGGATTGAGCTTAGTGCCTTGAATATTTTTCATTTTCTTTTAGTATAGAACTATGATTTCATTGGTATGAAAATTCAATCTACTAATGAGGAGATATAGATATATATCTTCTGTAATTGTTATTCATAGAAAATTACAGGACATATTGAAAAGCTATGTAACTTGCCCACAACTATACAGAAAGCAACAAAGGCAAATTATGAACCAAGGTCTTCTTTACTTCAAAAGTGATCCTCAATATAGGAAATTCTTAACACATGTTCGATGAATTTGAATGAGTCAACTCTCAGACATCATGATTTTATACTGGAAAGGCAGATAGATGCATGAGAAATATTGAAAGATTATAGATAATTGATGTAATAGAGACAAAAAGCAAAGGAAGATATAGATTAAGATATAGATATATATCTATTCACATATATATATAATGTTCCATATCTATTATAGTCCACTAAACATGTTAAGTATTAATTGATAGAAAAATAAATTAACTAAAATGTGACCTTTAAAAAAAGTCCTTTACCTAGAATTACAAAAATATTGTGATATTTTTCACAATATATTCTGTATTATGTATGACTTCCTTTAAAAGCTATTATTTTTATAATAAGACTTTGGAATAGTCTTTCCCACAAAGAAAAAAGAAAATAATTCTTCTGTCCAATGCCACATATATGAAATTTTGAGATAAAACATGATTTTTTTTCAAAGCCTCCTTTGAACTGCAGGAAAACACTTTTTTGTCTTTTCATTCACACAAGGAAACTGCAAACAAGTCCAGAAATAAATTACGTATATTTTCTTAGAGTTCTCATTCAGAAAGTCTCCCAAAAAGCCAACCAAACAAGCAAAATTACTTTTTTGAATTCTTCCCTTCATTCTCTGTTATCTTACTTGCTTCATTGGTCAGTTGATGTCATATATACCACAAGGTACTCACTTGAGTACTGAATATAGAGGTCCATCAGTTGGGGTTTTAGCAGCTGGTTGCCTTGGAAGACAAAGATCTAGACATAGAATTAGGAAGAATTAGTTTTGAATTTTTCCTCAGGTCCTATGTGATCCAAGTCACTTAACCTATTTCTGTATCATTTCCCTCCTATATAAAATGGGGATAATAACTGTTACAATTTTTCTCTGGCTTTGAAGATTGCCATTGTAAAGGATAATTTCTCATTGGGACCTAAACTATGTTAATTATTTGGTTGCCATGGATATCCAAATATAAAAGAAATATAACCAAGTCAGCTGGAAATTTATGGTGATTTAATTTATATAGTGGAAAGAAATTAAGAAGAAGGAAGAAGGAAAAGGCTGTAGGATTTCTCCTGCCTGGCTAGTTTCAGGAGGAAAACCAGAGTCTCTAGGAAGATAAGGTTTTGAAGAGTAAGGAGGAAAGAATCAGCCTGAACTCCAAAGGGCTCAGCCAAGATGCCTGAACCTGAATCAGCTCAAGGGCAAACATCGCCAAACCCAGACAACAGCTGCCACCACGCCAAGATGTCAGAATGCTTAGCTCGCTGCCAGCCAGAGTCGCCCCTCTGGGGAAAAAGTGAGAGAGAGCAAGTGAAATGCCTTAAATAGATGGCTTTACATTACTTTCCTGTGTCTCATCTGTACCAATTATAGCTTATCTTGACTTAGGACAGCCCAGAGGTCTGTCCACTTTTTCTGAACATGTCTATTGAAGGCCATTTCTTCAGATAATTAAATCTTTGAGTATGCAGACATTCCTGAGCTTGTCAAACTAAGTAGGGTCGAGAAATGTATAGTTCCCAAGACTCGATTCTGTTAAACCAAGTATCTCCATTGTTACTAATCAGGAAATAGCTAAATCAGATCTTCTAAAGTATGGCCTGAGTAAGGTGGAGTAATTTTAAAATTTACATCAAACGCTACCTCGTAATATTTCAAATTGGGCTCTTGAGTTGATAGTGCTAAATAAATTCATTCATATAGTAGAAAACACTCTGATAATGAACTTGTATAATATATTAAGTCTAGTCCTTGGACAACCAACCCACTAAGACTATAAGAGATATATTTCTCATCCAAGCTGGTTTTCCATTGGCTGGGCCTAAAACAAAACAAACAATAGCAATACAAAGTACATAACATTAGTATCCATTGTCTTAAGTGTCTCTTGCTACCTTCATTTTCTCCATGATTCCTACTTTTCTAAACCCTTCCCTTACTCAGAATTTCTAGTTTGTCCTGCTTGTGTAATTCTCTCCCTGTCATTCACAATCCATTGCTGCATTTTTTTTATGTTGTACTTCTTAAGCCATCCACTATTCCCAAAAAAACCTTCAAAATTCCTTATTCTATCTCACATCCTCATATGGATCTTATCTTACTAAGGAACTGGGAAATCAATAAGATAATTATATATTACTCTTATTTCTAATTATTATTATTATATTGTCATAGATCTGGTATATACTTGTCTTTTTCAATTTGTTGGTTTGCTTTTATATTACCATATATTACCTTTTCATTTAAATAGTATGCTCCCAATAACAAATTCTTCTACCCATACCAATTGGCTCTTGCTCCTGCAAATTCTACTAAGTTTTTCTGGTGAGGTAATTCTTGGTTGCAAACCTAGTCCTTTTGCCTTCCAAAATAGTCTTTCATGTAGATCTTTTCATGTAGAAGCTATGCAATCCTGACTGTGGCTCCATGTTTCTTTCTGAGTGTTTACAGTATTTTCTCCTTGACTCCTGAATTTGGCTATAATATTCCTGAGAGTTGTCATTTAGGCATTTAATTCAGGAAGTGATTGGTGGATTCTTTCAATTTCTATTTTACCTTCTTATTCAAGAATATCAGGGAAATTTTCTTTGATAATTTCTTAGAAGATGATGTATAGGATTTTTGTTTGTTTTTTAACATGACTATCTGGCTATTTAATAATCTTTAGATTATCTCTCCTGGATCTGTTTCCATGTCATTTTAAAATGATATATTTCATATTTTCTCTTAATTTTTAATACTTTTGATTTTTGTTTTATTATATTTTAATATCTCATGAAGTATTCAGCTTCTACTTACCTAATTCTAATTTTTAAGATATTATTTTCTTTCATGAGCATTTGAAACTCCTTTTCCATTTAGTCAATTTTACTTTTTAGATGTTATTTTCTCATTGTATTACTTTCATTTTTCTATCATTTTTCTTCTGTCTCCTTTAATTTTCAAAAATTTCTTTTTGAGCTCTTCCAGCACCTGAAACTAATTCTGATATTTCTTTGAAGTTTTATTTGTGTCTACTTTGATATCATTGTCCCATTCTGAATCTGTGCCTTACTCTTTGTCTCCATAATAATTACTTATGGTTATTCTTTTAATTTTTCAGTTTGTTCACTTTCCCAGCATTTTTTTTTACTTTTGTTTTTATGTTAAAGATGGGCTCTATCATCAGGGTAGGGAACACACTCTCTCAAACTTTAGTTTATCCTTGCTGCTACCCTGAGATCAAGTTCAGATTTTCTGCAAGTTTCATTTCTTTCAAGGTGGTAAAAGCCTGTGGGCTGGGAACACTAAAAGCCAGCCCTGTCTAGTGATTCAGGCTGCTCCAGTGACAGCAGATGGCTTATAGAGCTCAGAGTTCTGTGGTACCTTGTGTTGTGACACGAGGCCTCAACTCAAGCCTGGGCAAGGGCTCTGGGCTTCATTTGGGGCATATACAGGCCAAGTGCATTGAAGATTGCCTTGCACTTTGGCCTGTGGTCTCACTACAGGTTCGGGCAGGGTTCTGGACCACCCCTTAGGTTTGAATGGCTGAGGTGTCATGGACTGCCTTGCACTAGGGTTTGGGACCTTACCAGAGGCTTGCCTTAGGACTTGAAACTACAAGGAGTGAGCATAGGGTGTTTTGCTATGGGCTTAGGCAGGGGATCAGGGTCTCAAATTTGGCTTGTGCTTGGGTTCAGAACCTGGAGCAATAGGTGAGGGGTGAATAGCCTGGTGTTGGCTTGTACTGCTCTTGGTGTGGCTTTGATGTTGGCTATTCTCCTCTCTTACCCCAGTGACATAGACTCTCTCTGTTGACCTTCCAAGTTGTTTTCTGCAGGAGACTTGCATCCCTCCATTCTCTTGTTGGTTGGTTCTGTCACCCCAGTATTCATTTTGAAGTGTTATTTGAAAGTTGAGTGAAAAGGATTCTCAGAGCATTTTCAGCTCTCTGTGATTTTACTTCACCCTCTGCTTTGCAAAATCCAATTGTAAATAAATTGGGGGGGCACTAAGAGATTAAATAATTTGTTCATAGTCACATAGCCAGTTTATGTCCAAAGTGGAACTTGTACCTTCATCTGCCTGAATTAAAGATTATTGTTCTATTCATTATTAAACTATTCAGGAGAGTTTCTAACGAAGAGTTCTCATAAGTTCAATTGTTCTGTGAATTTGAACAGACCAAGTCACACACACACACTCATATACACACAAACTCACTAATTTTATTAACGAATACATATGATATATGTGAGTATGTATATTAGCTATATTTCAATATGTGGTTTGCACCTCAATGGCACAGTAGAGAGAACAATGGGCTTGGAATCAGGAGTTTAAATTGACCTCAGACACTTAATAGCTACGTGATCCAGGGCAAATCATTTAACCTCTGCTTACCACAATATTCTCATCTGTAAAATGGTGGTAATAATAGCACCTACCTTCTATGAGGATCAAATGAAATAATAATTGTAAAGTGCTTACCGTAGTAAATTCTGAATAATTGTCAGCTTTATCATTTTATATTTTATTTTATTCACTTAAAAGTGTTATTTAAAGAAGGAATGCAAAGACTTTTGCCAAACTGCCAATGGGGTTCATGACACGAAGTGGTTAAGAATTGCTGATCTCATGCATTTCTTCTTATAATTTGGGTTAATGTTTTACTCTCTCCAAGGCAGAATAAATGTAATTTAAAAGATTTACCTCAAAGGACAGTGTTGAATACTAGAAAATTTCATGGTATGGCAAAAGACAGAAATACAATTGGGAGAAAGAAAACTTTGGGGAGTCTCTCACATTGCACCCAGGAGGTGGGTCCTTAATCTGCCATCTTTAAGTATGCCTGGAATTAAGGGGGAAATAAAGGGAAAATTACTGGTAAACAATAAGGCTGGGTATTGGGGGGTTACAGAATTAAACAATGACTAAGATGAATGGAAAATAGTCACCGAGGAGCAGAAGATGACGTTTATTTCAGTAAAAATTCTATGAAGCACATCCCACTCTATTTATTCTTGCCAACTCAGTCTGGCCAAAGTCATTAGAGTTATAGCTACTAGCCTGTTCTGAAAGCAACGATAGTAGGACCATCCCAAATCGGTTCATATTGGACTGACCTTTGTGGCATCTGCTTCCACAATTGTGTATGAGGGTTACTGTGGTGAATGCATCCTTTTTTTTTTTTTCATTAATCGATTTACAGAGTATTCTGGTTTGGCTCTCATTTTAAAAAAATTGTAATGCTATTTCCCAGAATATTTTATGAGAAGAGCACGAGAACCTTTTCATTAAGTTGCTTCATCAATTTAGGGCTCAATGGAAGATAAAATCACAAGATCCACATGATTGAGGTTTCAGAGGTTGTCTTTGAGAAGTGCCTCTCTGCTGTAGTCAGGCGCAGTAATGTTACTGTGTTATAAAAATTGATCACAAGATTACATGTTCCCATAAAAGTAAATGTATCTTCCAATTTCTTTTCAGGATATGTTGAAGATGTCTCAGGAGAAATCTTTTGGAAGAGTACTCAAAGTTCCAGTTTCCTCTAACACATTTGATAAGTAAACTGAATTTCTGATAGCCGTTACTTAAAAATTCCATCAGCAAACAGGAGGAGCTTTCCATTATTACTAATTTGAATGCAATCATAATACATTGTTGTGGAATAAAAAAAAGCAAAACCACACAGTGTTTTAGAGAGGCAGATTTGCTGCAAGATTTATGAATCAGTTAGCCGAAGAGGGATATAAACAAACTCATGGGAAGCTCTGCTCCACAACGGTAGGGTCAGAGCTGTCACTGAAGCTCTTGGTCAATGAAATCAGTAATCTCACACTCATCAAAAATCACTTAGCTGAAAGCTTCTGTCAGTTGACTACTCCTGCACACTGCAGCTCCAAGGTAGCCACTTCTTCAGGTCCCTGTTGCTTCTTCAATTTTTATTCGCAAGTTGTCTAATAGGTTCCTCAATCAGATTGCTTTATAAAGTTCTTCTCCCAAATATGTATATCTTTAATGACATGAATAGAACCTCTTGATTTATAGAGTCAACTTTCACTTAATAGGAACAAATGCCCAAATGTCTCCAATGGAATCTATACTCCTCTTAAAAAAATCATACTCTAGTCCCTATATATAGTTCCCATTTAAAAAAAAAAAGGTTTTCCCCTTTTAATCATAACAGTTACATGCAAATGAATTTAGGAACCATAATAGCCTGAAGCTGTAAATCTGCAAGGCAGTCTAACATCTCACTTTTGTCCTTGACACTATTTGTACTGGTTCTCTTTCACATCACAACTCTCCCCTTCGTGGTTTCAAAATATTATAGGTTAGCAAAGAAATTAAATGGAAATTGGGGGGTGGGGATTTTGCAGAAGCTGTAGATGACATGTCAGCAGATGACACACACACAAATTTAGAAACTCAGAAATGCATAAAAGATATGTATAGTATTATATATCAATATGTTATCTTTTAATTCCATAAATAAAAACAATTTCTTTTTAAAAGTTAAAATAAGTGGAGGACAGCCTCTCCATCCAGGCTGTCCCTGTGGGGGAACAGCCTTTCCTCCCATGCTGTCCCCATAGGAAACAGCCTTTCCTTTCATGCTGTCCCCCCCAAGGAACTGCTCCCACCTTGCTGTTCTACCTTGCTATCCTCCTGGCCACCCTCAACATTACTTTCTAAATTAATAAATCTCTTTTTGTTTTTAAAAAAAAAGTTAAAATAAGTAAAATGTTAAGTTTGTGAAAAGAACATGAAAGCAAGCAGATGACACACAAAGGCTAGGACTGTAAAGATATCTTTAAAATTTTAGTAATTCATAAATACTATAAACACTACATAAAAGAAAAATAAAACATTCAAACTTCTCTGGTTCAAAGGGAGGGCCAAAAAGTTCTATAGGGATTTTTCAGATCATGGGGGTACGATGTCCTTAATCCCCAAGATGTAGAAGGGTCACATGAACTATTATGATTTTTTTTGTTTTGTTAAGTGGGAAAGTTTTTTTTCTACCTCTCTAAAACATCAAACTGTTTGCAAGAAACATAAGCATCATAAAGACATTCTGGAAAGATTTAGAATTATGCCCAAAGGGTCATAAAACTATGCATAACCTTTGACCCACTTCTATATCCCAAAGAGATGAAAAAAAGAGGAAAATGATTTTTCTGTACAAAAATATAAATAGTAGCTCTTTTTTTGTGGTAGCAAAGAATTGGAAACTGAATGGATATCCATCAATCAGGGAACGGCTTGAACAAGTTATGTATATATGACTGTAATAAAATTCTACCATGCTAGAAGAAATGAATAATAGGATGATCACAAAAAACTTGGAAAGACATATATAATGTGATGCAAAATGAAGTGAGTAGAATCAGGAGAACATTGTATGTAGTAACAGCAATAATATAGAATGATGAATTGTAAATGACAACTATTATTAGCAATTCAAGAATCCAAGACAACTTCAAGAGACTCATGACAAAAAAGGCTACCCACCATCATAGAGGGAACTGATGGAGTCTGAATGGAAATTGGGGCATACCATTTTGTACATTTTTTCACCCAAGATATTTTTAACCTTGTATAAGTGACACGTGTCTTCTTTCACAACATGACAAACATAAGTATATGGATGGCATGGGAGCACATATATAACCTGCATTATATTAATTGCTATATTTGAGACGAAAAGGGGAAGAAGGAGGGAATATGGATGACAAAATGTCATGAACAATTTTTTAAAAAATGTATCTTTAAGTCAAGCATCATTTATCACATTTATTTTTGCCCCAAATTGCTTAAATCTCATTGAAAAATTACACATGTGTTTATCATTTTTATTCAGGTAAAGTACATACTAGTTGTGAAATTGTTTATCAAAAACCTATCATCAATATCTAGCATCCTTTGATGGTTGATATAACTCTTTTCCTTTATAAAAATACTTTTCCTATCCCTTTCATCCCTAACTAGCCACAAAAGATACAATGCATTTTAGATTTGTAGATTTAATTTTGGATGACCTATAAATGGGCAGACATTTTCAATACTGAAAGCCTAAATCCTCCAAAGCCCTAGTGCAAATTGCTTTCAGTGTTACAAAATCATGATCCCATGTTTTCTTCAATGTCAAAGAAGTTGAACAAACTTAATTAATGTGAGTCATAATCATATGTACCCCTTAAAAGAGATAAACTTTGCTAAAGAAGCTCTCTTTTTAATGTCAGGTTACAGATTAAACTACTTAGAGAACTCACCTTGTACTAATTTAAAGGAAAAATTTACATGTCACCAAGGTCACAAAAAATTCAGTAAGGATAAATATAAAAAGTAATAATGATTATCAATATTAAATAATATAGTTTCCTTGTAACCTGATAACCCACTGCCAATATCCATTTAATCTGTAAATTTCATCTTGGGTCCCAAATGTTCCATTTAATTTTCTTGTTTCTAGAAACATCTTCCTTTGGAAATTCTAGAAGAAACTCCTTTTTCATATTATTTCTGAAGGGGGCTTCTCCTAGAAGATCTGCTTTTCTGTTTCCAAGGAAGTCACAAAGATTCCTAGATAAATCTGCTAAAATCTATCTATAATAAGTCTAAATAAAACTTAGTACAGTCTCCTAAATTTGCTTTTCCAGGAACTAGTTCATGTAATGAAAAATGAAAATTAACTCAAGCCATAGAATCCAAACTTATTAATAAGAAAGTTATACGAATACAAATTTAGGAATTCATAATTCCTCTGAAACTTTAGATATTTCAGATTTTGTTATTGTTGTTGTTTTTTATATGTCACTTGTTCTACATCTGATATGGAAAATGCTGCATAGTGTATGTAACTGACCACAAATATAGATTAAAATTATGATAATTCTCATAGGTTTCAGCTATCTTTGGTCTTTCATGAAAAAAAGCAAAGCAAAAGGAGAAAAGTCCAGGACATAGTTCATGTGCTCAGGGTCTGCTCCAGCAGGGATCCTTTTCAGTTCTTCTATTTTCATTTGGAGGAATTTTTTTTAATTTTGTTGCACCATGTGGGAGGCTGAGGAGCACCTAGCCAAGTGTTAGCAAAAGGGAGAGAGTGTACAATATTAATCAATCGCATTCACATAGGTGTTAACAGTTAAAATGGGGACTCTTTGTGGAGACCTGGTACAAGAGTGTGGTTGTTGAACCTTCTACTGCTGCTTGGAGCCACAGGTGAGAGCTAGGTGCAAGGTAAGTACCAAAGGCAAATACACAGCCCTAAAAAAATAATCACTGTAGTACACAGTGGTGAAGTAATTTAGTTAAGGTCATATACCTAATAGGTCTTTGAGACTGGATTTAAACTAAGATTTTCCTGCTCATTATGCATTTTCTAAGCATATTGCTTTAATGCCAAATAGTAAATATATTTTATATTAAATTCCAATTCATCACAATTATATAAATTGGAGAACACATCTCACATTACATCAGACTAAATTATGATTTAGTTTCAGAACAAACTTAAACCAAACTAAATCTGGATTTATAATCACTAATGGTAACATTCACATCTTAATTTTTCTAAGAGCCATTAGCTGTCACCACCTCAAATTTTCAGAGGGTCCACTGTTTTTACTTAGTTCACATTAAGAAAATATTTTGGTTGCTTGAAAATCTCCCGATGAGTCAAATTAATCCCTTTGGGTTCTTAACCTAGACTCAACCTGGATACAGTAAGAGGTTGGATAAAGTACAGGCCTCACCTTTCACCAGCCACCTACTATTCTTTGTGGTTTTAATTCTTGGAACTAGGAAAAGGATGGGCTTAGGTGGCAGGCTCAAAGTCCCATCCTTCACCTTTGGAGCTCATGAGGTTCTAAGGTTTGGGAAAATACTATTTGAATTACTCATCAAGGAGGTAGGTACTGTCTGAAATTACTAAAATATATTTCTCTAAAAGTTTCTCAAATCCTTCCAGACATCAATAGAATCAAACCTTTGTCTAACCTCTTCCCAAAATTCCAAGCCATTTATTTTCAAACCCTCCATTCACATTGTCCACACAACCAGTTTCTAAAATTAGCTTTCAACCCATTCTCCTTTCATCCCTACTTGTTTAAATTATCTTTTTCTTCTTTTATAGCCTTCAAGTAGATTTTGATTAAAGCCTATCAATTGTATAACTAACCTTTTACTTTACACTCTCATTCCTCACTTCTCTTTACCTGTACAATTTCCATAAATCCATCTCATTTCTCAATCATATTCTACTCAAAACTCCAAAATTCCACCAAAATGTTTTAGCAGTTATAAAAGTTTTTTAAACCATTTTTTGGAAATTTACGATCAAAGATATTACATTTCAGTTTTTAGTTTATAAAGGTATAAATTTCTACAAATCAGGAAAAAATATTCCCTTTCTTTTCTTGTCTTTTATCACCTCAATCTCCCACTTAGTCAAGATTGTAAAAGCAGAAGGAAAGAATCTCCCAATTTTTCCTCATCTTCCACTGAATGCCTAATCAAAAGTCAATGAGAATCTCTATTTAATATTGTCTACAGCTGGGAGAACTCTTTTGAGACTTCTTTAGTCTTCTCCACCCTTCTTAGCTCCCCTTCGATGGGGTCTCACCATTATTTTGTGTGACAAAATGTTCTTCTGCAAAATTATCCAAGGTAAAAAATATACCTGATACACATTATAGAACTTTTAAAGTTGAAGCACCAATAGGAGAACAATAACTGCAAAATGAGATATATACATTCTTGTCTTCATAATATTTTTGTTTGTTTTCATGAGAACATTCATGTACTGAAGATACAATTGATGACAATAAGACAAATGAACAGGTAAGATTTCTCTAACAACTTTATGGATCCATATCTTTGTAATCAAAGACTTGACCAAGAGGTTCAAAAAACACAACTTGATGAGTTTATTACCTATTATTTATCTTTTTGTTTCCAGTTGTGCAAAATTCAGGGCAGATAGGTGGTGCAGTGGATAGAATGCTGGTCCTGAAGTCTACATGACTCATCTTCAAGAGTTCAAGTCTGGCCTCAGATACTTACTAGCTATGTGACCCTGCATAGATTATTTTTCCCTGTTTGCCTCAGATGGTCATCTAGAAAATGAATATGATGATAAGGAAATGGCAAACCACTGAAGTATTTTTGCCCAGAAAACTACAAATAGGGTCATAAAGAATTGTATACAACGGAAAGAACTGAAAAACAAGGGCAAAATTCAGCCTTAAAGTGGAATTTATAAATCATATCTCAGCATGATATGGTATTAAATGACAACTTCAAACACAATTGTGCATGACTTTTGACTCTTGCTCAACAGAGAAGTGTGTATTATTTGTTTTAAAGTTATAAATCCTTTGAAAGCCTTCTCTAATGAGTGAATTCTCAAGAGACAACATATATTCAATTTAAGTTAATTTATTAATCAGCCATTCAACTTAAGCTAAACTTGCTGGTAAACTCCCTCAAAACTCCAAAAAGCCTGAACAGGGAAAAAGAGAACTGGACCAAATGAGAACAGCTGGGCAAGAGAGAGAGTCAAAAAAAAACCATAAAGAACCTCTGGCATTGCTCTCACATATCCCCTTGTAACTTAATCATCCAGACCTTCCCCTAGATATTCTAAGGCATAGCTGATGGGAAAATAGTGACTGAGGAGGTGGAATAAAAGACCTCAACTCCTTCCTCATTACTTCATCACAGGAAGAGGCTGGTCTCAGAAGGATACAAAGAAACCCCTTCCTCTGTAGCACATGCCTGGGTCAACATAGCTACTCTTAGCCCATGGAAGCTAGAGTTGAAGATTTAATTTAATCTTTCCAGTGGTTCAAGTGGTTGCTCCACTCTGCCCTCAATTCTGTTATCCTCAACAAAAATCTCAGCAAGAGAGAGAACCCAAACCAAGTCAAACTGTTTAGGGTGTGGGCAAAGGGGAAATTATTTCATAATTCAATATTATTTTTCCATACCTCCTTATAATCATCATCATGAGGTGGCAGCAACCTTGAACTCTTGAAAGCTATGTCACTGGAATCTGAACTTTGTTAGATTTTACTCAAGTGGAAAGTCAAATATGATCTTAGAAACCAAAGATGTCTCCAATCTGCTGAACAGCCTAGTTAAGTACAGAAAGCATTATTAATAATGGATTTTCCAGTTGGTTAGCAATGATAACTCATAGAGGGGTGGGGTGGATTAAAGTCCCTTCTTCCTTAACAATGGAAGAATGTTGGAAAGAGGTTAGAGTATTTTATGAATCACACAGATTTTAGTTTATCTGTAATAAAAACAATATAAAGGAAAAAAGCAAACAGTTGAGAATTATAATTAATACAATTACTCATTATGATTCTAAAAAACAAAACAAAACATGATAAAGTACAGTATCTACCTCCTGGCTCAGGACTGATTAATTCACCATATAAATTAAGATATACAATTTTAGTACTAACAGATGGGAGGATTTGTTTTGATTGACTATCTTATTTTTTACAAGGTCTTTGTTTTTCCTTTTTCTCTTTATTTAATGGGGATTATTTAAAGGGTGAAGAAAGATTGGGGTAGAGAAATCAAATAGAGAAAATGGATTTATAAAGAGATAGAAATCACGATGAGTAGATAGAAAATATGAATATAGATACAGATTTAAATAATATAGATGATATAGTTATAAATAAATGGAGAACAGCATGAAAAGAAAGGCAGAAAGATTAGGCAAGTAAGACATCTATGAAAACTACAAATTAAATTTATTAAGTGCTAAAAAAGAAAAGCAAGATGAACAATAATAGTGATGTACTTTAATGCATTTCCTTTCACAGTTCTGCTATATAATGGTAATACCTCATTTTTGTTTCATGTTTGGTAAATTCAGAATAAAAATAAGTGTAAAATCAATAACAGTTATTGAAGCATATAAACATAATACTACTTACTTAGTTGTTAACACACTAAAAGAGAGATATTTGTATACTGACCAATGAATGAGGGGGCTGAATCATCTCAATTTTGCCATTCTTGCTAAACTAGAAAAAGGAAGCCTGATTTAAGTAAAGAGAAAGTGATAGTCTTAGTTTTGTCATCAAGTTTATTAAAAACTTATTATGTGTCAGCCATTGTGCCAAGGACTGAGAATAATGACTAAAAGCAGAAAGACATCACTTTTCCCAAATGAACTTATACTTCAGTGTGAAAAAACAGTTCATAAAAGGAAGCTAAAAAGCAGGTGGGAATGAATGGGAGAAGGGGAGAAGGCATGGAGGAGAAAAATAGTTCAGGAGAATCGACTTGCACCTAGAGAGGAATGAAGGAAGAAACTTTGTAGCCTAGGCTCTTCCTTAATATGGGCATTTTAGGTTAAACTAACAAATAAGTAGTAGGAGCTACAGAATTAGAAGTCTCTTCCAGAATAAACCTGGAAATTTAGTGAACTTAAACTCAACTAGTGAATAGCAGAGCAGACAAAGATTTCCAATCTCCTCCAGTTATCTACAGCAGCCATCCTGTCGAGGTATGGGTATACTCAAGTAGCCTATTCCTTCAGCTTTCTACTTCTTATTTTGAGTTTTAAAATCTAATCAATAATACTGAATGATAACCCCATTCATTCCTGGAAAAGTAATTTGCCTTCTATGCTTTAAATCAACAACTCTAAGACACCTAACAAATTTCCTACCCAGGTCTCTGTCCCTCTATATCTCTTGTCGCCTATTAGAATGTGATCTTCTTGAGGTCAAGGCTTATCTCATGTTTGTATTTATATACCCAAAACTTACTCAATGCATATTGAGTGTATGATAAATAACTTTTTTTCTTTCATTTGTTCTCTGACATGTCCAGGGGCATGCTGTAGAAACATGTTCTATTTATGGAACTTTGCCCATTTTTTTTACCAAACATAGATTTTTTTTTTATCAAATATAGGCATATATACCTGTGAAATCCTTTTCAAGTCTAGGAATCTATGGATTACTAGATCAGTAAAGGAAATTAATATTTTCTTGATTTCATTAGCAAAAACATCAAGAAAATTACATTTTAGGTGCAAAATAATAATTACATATGGTATGTTTCAGAAAAAGAAGTAAAATATTACATTTTTTATCTATGACTTGACATGAACTCTTTTGCAATGTCTCCATTTCAGTTCAACATTTCTAAAGCATCTAAGAGTGTTTTAGAATATTATGAACTAATATCAACTTAGTAGTGGATGGAGCACTGCTATCTTCTGCTAATTGAGAACAGGGTGGGAGAATAAATCTTATCCATTTCCAAAAGAAATGAGGCATGCTAAAAATGTAGTTCTTGTACTCATGTTTACACTTGTTAATATTTTTATTCCAACTTTCATAACTTGGTTTAACTATATACTAATTGTTTTAATCATTACAACTTCAAGTTATATGGACTGCTCGGCCATAATTAAGCAATAAGACATGACAAGCAGTGCATTTCAACATGATTACAGCACATTATAATTTTGTAATAAAACTCCAATGATGCTGTATCTTAATTATAAACATTAATAGATTCTGTACACATTTAATTATCTGCTACATTGATATTCTCATAACTTTTAAATAGTTCTGCTTGAATATAGCAAAGCTCAGACATAAACCCACATTAATGGGGCATAAAGAACAAGCTCTTGCCATGGGTTCAACATGAAACCACTGATTTCTGAATTTTATTTCATCTAATAGTACTTTTCCCCTAAGTAGTATGTATTTAGTAAGAGGACACATTATATATATATATATATATATATATATATATATATATATATATATATATACAGAGAGAGAGAGAGAGAGAGAGAGAGCCAAAGAGGCAGAAGGAAAGAGAATGACAGAGAGAGACAGAGACAGAGACAGAGAGAGAGGAGAGAGAGAACTAGTTATAAATCAACATATCACATCAGTATCATAAGATCAAAATTAGTACATGATTAGACATAAAATTTTATCCATGTGCTCTAGGCTAAGGGAAGAGTTTTATTACCAAACAAGAGAAAGAGAGAGGAGAGAGAGAGAGAGAGAGAGAGAGAGAGAGAGAGAGAGAGAGAATGACAAAAAAGGGATAATAGATCATTTTGATTACATAAAATTTAAAATAAGTTACACAAACAAAAAATAATGTACCCAAAATTATAAGGGAACCAGGAAAGGATTTTCACAATTTTTTCTGATAAAGGTCTCATGTCTTAAATATATAGCAAACTAAGCCAAATTTATAAAAAAAAAATCAAGAGACATTTCCCAATTAATAAATGGTCCAATGATATGAACCTGAAATTTTCAGAAGAAAAAAATAAAGTGTTTTTTTCATATAAAAATGCTCTAAATCACTATTGACTTGAGAAATAAAGATTAAAATAATTCTGAGGCACCACTTAACACTCTTAGATTATCTAATATATATAGAAAAGAAATATGATAAATTCCGGAGGAGATGTAGAAAATAGATACAGTATTAGACTGCTAGTAGAATTGTGAAATGTTCTGATCCTCTTGGAGAAGATTTTGGAACTATTCTTGAAGTACTTTAAAACCATGCATTCCCTTTGACCCAGCAATGCTACTTCTTAGTATTTATTCCAGAGACATCAAAGAAAAGGTAAAAAGGATATATTTGTGCAAAAATATTTATAGCAGCTCTTTCTGTAATTATAAAGAATTGGAAATTGAGGGAATGCCCATCATTTGGAAAATGGTTTAACAAGTAATGGTATGTGATTATGATAGAATACTATTTGCTTTAAGAAATGATCTGAAAGAAAAGTTTCAGAAAATCCTGAGTAGACCTATATGAATTGATTGTGAGAGAACTGAACAAAATGAAGAGATCATTGTACACAGTGCAACATGGTCAATAAAGAAATACATGTTCTGTGTTTTCACATGTATTACTTGATCTCTTAATTTGTAAGAGATGAATGGGACTAATAAGAAGGTTCAACGGCTGAGAGGGCAACGCAGCAAAGCACTGTGGAGTGCTTAGGGCATGTTGGAGCACAAAAGACCACACGGCCATCCAATGCAGCTGAGGAAGTCTCCAGGTGTAACGACTTTTCGTGCCACTGGACCCAGGCTTCCAGTGCTGAGAGAGAGGGACTGTCTCTGTGCATCGACTCTTCTACTTAAATCTCCTTCACACACAAGTGTCTTTGTGCACACTCATCTATCATAGATGAAAGCTCACAAAGACAATCATCATCCTCAGTTACCGAGAGACTACTACTACTTGATCTCTTAATTTGTAAGAGAAGAACAGGACGAAGGGAGAGAATTTGAAGCTCAAAAATTTTAAAAGATACTAAAAATAAATACACTTAAAAATAAAAATATAGATATTAAATAACACAAAATATTTTAAAAATATATAAACATGCTTAGATATTTTTAGAACCACATAAAAATCAAAATTTCCTTCCAATGAGAGGCTGGGGATAATGTTAAATGATAATAATAGCTAACATTTATAAAATGTTTTAAGGTTTGTGAGGAACCTTACATATATTAACTCATCTGATTCTTATAACAACCCTATAAGTAAGGTGCATTTTTATAAATGAGGCAGTTGAGGCTGAACAGAATCACACAACTAATAAATTATCAGAGATATGTCTTCCTGAATACCATGCCCAGTGCTCTAGCTACAACCTAACTGTTTCCCACTTATATCTCATTGTATTTTTCACAGCATAAAATACAATATCTTCCACCTTTAAAGTCCCAATGGTTTTGGTAACTTGTGACTTTTGAATAGATATTTTTTTTAAAATAATGAAACCTCCCCAAACAAGAAATCACCAAAATGAGATGAATTTATATTTCACTAAGTACATTAATAATATTTCCAATGAGTTCTTTATACTACCTATACATTTGAAAATTCCATCTAAAGATGCAGATCTTAATTTCAGTCTTTCCATGTTTCAATCTTTTTTCATGATTCTCCTCTATAGAAACTAATTCACACATCTTTGTGTGTTTCTAAACCATGGAAATTCAATCCCCTTACCCCTCTAGGTAAAACTTGCATTATACTTTTTATTAAGATGTAAGAAAAATGCTATTGGATCAGATCCTGAATCTTTGATAATCTATATTTCTCTTTAAGGCCCACAAATTCTTGAGGAAAAACATATCCTTCAAGAGATAGCCTTCCTCAGTAGGAAACTACTAAATTTTTGTATTCTTTTAAAATTGATTCAAGGACTCATTCTAGGATTATAGGTAAAATTATGACTCCATAAAAAAAAATATAAATAACTGTCAGAGATAGATTATGATCTTTCCTCCCTCCCTTGTCTTTTGGTTGGACATTGTGATTATGATTCATGCAACTTCATTCACTTAAAACATCTGTTATGGGCAAGGCTAAATGGCTTGAGAAATGCAAAAATATGTCCAATCATATACTATCTCTGTCCTCAGGGAGCTTCCTATTTAATTGCAGACAGGAGATATGTATGCATATACCTTTATTTTAAGGTGGGATATAAAATTTTAGTATGAAAATTATGAAGTGCTATAGAAGATATTAATCAAATTAATTAGCCTAGTTAATTAAAGATAACATAATGGATAAAGTGCTAGACTTAGGGTCAGGGAGCTCAGAGTTCAAATCTAGCCTTAGATGCGAATGGGTTAACCCAATTTAAATGAATGAACTATCTTCCTCAATTTTCTCATCTGTAAAATGGGAATCAAAATATCACCTACCTCCTAAGATGCTTTGAATATTAAATGACATAATATCTGCAAAACACTTTGCAAAACTTCAAGTGTTATAAAAGTGGCAGATATTACATTCGAATACTAGCTATTAATAAAGCCAAGTTTTTGCTTATTACTTAAAGTCAGGTGTCACTGGACCTGGAATCAGGAAGTCTTGAGTTGAAATCTGACTTTAAACTCTTCTTAGCTTTATGACTCTTTGCTAGTCATTTT
Organism: Monodelphis domestica; assembly: GCF_027887165.1. Taxonomy (NCBI): domain Eukaryota; kingdom Metazoa; phylum Chordata; class Mammalia; order Didelphimorphia; family Didelphidae; genus Monodelphis; species Monodelphis domestica. Next base: position 475,044,256 of record NC_077228.1, read on the forward strand.
ATCTACATTTACCTTAGTTTCCTCAGCTTGAAAATGTTGACAATAGCACCTATCTCACAAAGTTGTTGTGAAGATAAAATGGGAATAATTTTAAGTCACTTAACACAATATTTGGCACAAAGGTAAGCTTATAGAAATATTAGCTGTTATTAACTATTACTATTAAAAATTTAGTTAATTTTGGTTAAATCCATTAGTTTTTATTTTCTATATCAAAAAGGTTCAAAGACATGGGGAAAATGTGACACATATCAAACATTCAAAGAAATATTATTAATTTAACAAAGTATTGGGGATTCAGGGTGCTTATTGATTAAAGAACATCTAACCAAACAATTATCAAAAATATAAAATACTCATGAAGACATAGAAAGAATTATTTGAATAAATGTAAAATATAGGACGTAAAATCAGGAAAGAGTATACAGCATATCAAGTTATCTCTTTCATCACATTGTGGGGGTTTGTGTCTTGCTTCTCCCACCATCTGCAATCTAGAAAAATCTAGTACATTTTTTCCCTCTCCCTTCCTACCAAAGAAGAAGTCAAAACTTTTCCTTTTCTTTTTAAATTAAGTGTGTACTGTTAAGATTAAAATTCTCTTGAGATTCTATCTTAATTTATAATTAATAAATAATTTAAAAAGTGGATCAGAGAGAGAAAAGATCTTTAGCCACATGTGACTGAATGTTCCATTACTGAGCCTTCTTATTGCCTGGAAGCCATACTCACACAATCTTCTTGTTCTTAGTTCCCAGCAAAAAAGATTCAGTTTCATCCAGGTATTCAAATTTAAGCTCTTAATGACATTTCTTAAATTAAAAAACAAACAAACAAACCTCCAATTGGAAAACTTTAATCTCACTCTGGGGAAGAGGTGGGTCTTCTGAACAACTGGGAATCACCAAGTCTCTCCTTTCCTCCCAGAGTGTGTGTGTCTGTTCTTCTCCCTCATTACCTTTTCCCAATCCATTATCTTGATTTGATCAGAAGATAGGACACGTTACATCTTAATCCAATTAGGATCATCCAATCCAATCAAATCCAATTTAATATCAAACTCTCCTTTTTTAAAATCCATAATTAATCTTGAATTACCAAAAAAAAAAAAAGAAAAGCAATTGAAAACTACATTTGAAAAAAGATGCTAAACTAAGGATCAAGAAAACTGAAATTTTTCGTTTGGTTATTTTTGCCAGCTCTCCTAGCAAAAATTTGCATTTCTTTTGGTAAGTCATTAATTCTCCATATTTTATGAAGCCCCAAACCCTCTACTGAGTAGCATTACTATGTTTTTTTCCCTTGTCATTCTGCCTATATGATATAAAGAAGCAATTGCACAATTTATGGAAAGGTCAGCTTAGAGTTAGGAAATGCTCCCCCTAACACTTTCCATCTCAGCAGTGTTGGACAAGTTCTTCATTCTCTGTGTACCACAGGCAGTGCTTAACTACTATATGCATCTCAGTTAGTAAATGGAGTACCTGTCTCACGGTATGTCTTTTCACTGAAGATAGCATAAACCTATGAATATCTGCCTAAGTGATGTCAGGTTATGGTGAACAACTAATACATTGTATGACAGAATCAATAATCAAAAATGATCTCAGCAAACTAGAATATTAGGTCAAATGTAATGAAGTGAAATTTAGAAAAAGACTTGTACACGAATATTCAGAGCTGCACTCTTTGTGGTGGGCAAAAATTAGAAAATTAGGGTATGCCTTTCAATTGGGGAATGGCTGAACAAATTGTGGTATATATTGGTGATGGAATACTATTGTGCAAAAAGGAATAATAAAGTGGAGGAATTCCATGGAGACTGGAATGACCTCCAGGAAGTGATGAAGAGCGAGAGGAGCAGAACCAGGAAAACATTGTACACAGAGACTGATACACTGTGGTACAATCGAAGGTAATGGACTTCTCCATTAGTGTCAATGCAATGTCCCTGAACATTCCACAGGGATCTAGGAGAAAAAATACTATCCACAAGGAGAAGACAAGTTGTGGGAGTAAAAACACCGAGGAAAAGCAACTGCTTGACTACAGGGGTTGAGGAGACATGATTGAGGAGAGACTCTAAATGAACACCCTAATGCAAATACCAACAACATAGAAATGGGTTTGAATCAAGGACACATGTGATACCCAGTGGAATCGTATATCGGCTATGGGAGCGGTGGTGGGAGGTGGGGGAGAAGGAAAAGAAAATGATCTTTGTTTCTAATGAATAATGTTTGAAAATGACCAAATAAAACAACATTTAAAAGGGAAAAAAATAAAAATTAATAAAAATTAAAAAATAAAATAAAGTGAAATTTAATAAAGATAAATGTGAAATTCTAAACTTGTGCTAAAAAAAAGGCCCCAACACTGTGTAGTTAAAGGAATATGAGAGGCACACACATGATGAATAATTAGGCCACAGTAAAACAAAAAAAAATGCTATCCAAGTGATCTAGTTCAGTTTTCTTGCTCCTTTGCTTTGGTAGAATTAGATTTAAAGCATCATGTTCAATTTCAGATGTCATATTTCAGGAAGGATTTGATAACACTGAGTTTCCCTAATGAGGTTAATCAGGATTCTGAATGAGTTAGAAAACAATGTCAAAGGAAATTTTGTTGAGTGACCTAGAAGTGCTTCACTGGAAGAAAAGACAATGGAAGGGGAAATGAGAACCAAAAGTCAAGAAACACAAACCTATAATTTGCCAGCCACAATGCTTGTGGAGGTACCAATAAGAAAAAAAGCTGATTTCCCTCCTTCAAGGAAATTTAAATCTCATGGAGTATGATAGTATACGAAAGGAAGCCAAGAAGGAGAAATGGTACCAGAAAGTATTCCATGCGGAGCTATGGTGTTTGTGGAGTAGAAATCTCATAGAGCAATTGATAAAGAATGAGAAGTTACCCAGAAAGTCCTGAGCCCTCTATTAAAAACAAAAAAAAAGAAAAGAAAAAAAGCTTTGTCAGAAGTTTAGTGTGCTGTTTTCTAGTTTTCTCATCAGGAGGGAGAGGTAGCTGGAGCTGCCAAGAGGTGCTGAGTTAATCTTCATGATGCTGAGATTCCAGATGATGAGCTTATCTCAGGGAATGAATGACATCCATTGGGGGAAGAAACAATCAAAGGAGCTGATGGAAAATGACAATATTAAAGAATTGTATGGGCTGCCCTGTGGAACAAGGTATGAAATTATTTAGTTTGTCCTCAAAAGAAAAAAAAAAACTAATGATTTATCACAAAGATAAACAGAATTTGTTGTAACAAGATTTATCGAGACCTCCATAGCTGACTTTTTTGAAGTAGACATTTAGTGATCACAAAAGTCATATTAAGGGACTAAATAGAAATTTTTCGTACTTGAAAGAATCTTTGGGACCGTGTAGTAAAGTATTCTGTAGAGGAGATCCTTACATAAGTTTCTTTGTGATGCACTTTCAGGGTAAAAGGTTGATATTCTTTAAATCTATGATTTATATGTGAATATAATGCCACCATTTCAAATCGAACATGTATATAATCAAGCACATTTTCTTCATTAAAAAACAATACTCACTCCTGATGCGTGTCTACTTTTGCTAATGTTAGAATCATTTTCAATTCAACCAAATGAGCATTTATTAAGGACATACTGTGTGCCATGCAATGAGCTAGGGGGAAGAGATATAAAAGTCAAAAATAAAATCAGTACCTGAACTCAAAGAGGTTAAATTCTTCATGGATAAGATAGAATGTTCACAGATGAAAAATGCAAAATACATGCAATTTAAATATGAAGTAGTTTTAGTGGTAATGTAACAAGTATGAGGATAAGAAATGGCTTTTGTGTAGGGGATATGCCTTTCAGTCGAGTTTTAAAATTCTTTTCTAAATTAATTAATTCAATATAATTTATTCCCAGGTATCACAGTTCCTCCCTCCCTTTCCTGCTCCATACAACCCATCATAAAGATATGCATAAGTAGATTTTGTCTTCTATTTTTATTTTTTAGATATTTTTTCTAGAGGTGGACTTTCACAAGTTATTCTTTAAATATTAATTCTATCATTTCATATAATGTTCTCTTGAATCAACTCATTTCATTCTTTATTACTTCCTAAAGATCTTTCCAAGGGTGTATTTTTTTAAATTAGCCTACTAATTTCTTAGGCTATCATAATAACATTCCATCACTCTCAAACCCCTATTGAGGGACATTCTTTCAATTTCCATTTCTTTGCTATCACAAAAAGAATTGCTATATCTTGGAACATAGAGATTGTAGCAATGGTATTGCTAGGTCTAAGGATATATACAGATTTTCATAACTCTGAGCATAATTCCAAATTTCTCTCCACAATGGGCAGATCAATTTGCAGTTTAACCTAAAATGTTTTAGCATCCCCGTTTTTTCCACAATCATTCCAATATTTGTCAATTTGCCCTTTTATCATTTTAGCTTAATTGAAAAGTGTGTGATAACTTAGAAGTCTAGTTCATTTAAAATATTAAACATCCAAATGCTCATTTATCTTCTCTGGGCTATTGTATGTCTTACCACCTATACTAATCACTTACTCTTTATTTTTTACCATCATTAATCCTTTGTATTTGTATATGTTTTGTAGCTATATATATGTATTTATATATGTTTAACTGTATTGTATCTAGATGTGTATTTATGCATGCATCTATTGACTATCTAGCCACTAATCTATTTTTTTCCATTTTTGGTTTAATGTGAGGTCCTTGAGTACAAGGATTATTTCATTATTGATTTTGGATCACTAGTACCTATATCATAGACCCATTAATTTTCATTAAATTTGTTTAATTGAAATCAATTGGTGGAAGGAGTTAAATAGAATACTAGATAGCATAGAGTGATGGCTCAAAGGCAGGAGTGGGAATCAAGAGATATAATTCTAAATATGGAGTGAGGATATTTTGATTTAATTTCTCCTTGAGAAATTTATGGGCAAGTCACTAAAACTCTCAAAATCTAAGATTATAGATCTGTAAAATGGAAAATAATATTTGTACTATTTTCATGACAATCCAATTATGAGAAAATGTTCTGCAATTCTGAAAGCATTATATAATTTATATATATGTATATATATAAATTTAAGGTGTTTTAATGTATTAACAAGGTTTTTGAAAAATCATATTATTAATAATAAAAATTATTATCATATTCAAAAATCAAAATGAAGCAAGTTTCTGCCCTTCTGCTTTATGAGAGATTTTTGTTCTTCCTGATTCTCCCTTAGAACTTCTGCCTTAAAGTTAGACAAGTGTAGCGCCTCTCAGATCCTTGAACTGATGCTGTCTGAGGAGGCATCAAGGAAATGCAATGCCTTATAGTGAATAGAAAGTGAGTTTTGAAGCCAGGAATATTTAGGTACAAGTCCCACCTATGTGACCCTGAGTAAGCCATACAACTTCTCTAAGACTCTTTAAGTTGCACAGAAGATGCCAGCCTGCATTGCTGCAGAGAGTGTTCTTAACTGGAGGTCCCTCTAACAATGAAATTGTAGGTCGATTTCCTATCCCTAATATGATCCTAACTCTTATTTATATAATACCTTTTCTAGCTTACCTATGTGAAATAAACCCTATGCAGGGAATGCCTGAAAAGGAATACTCCAAAGACAGCAGATTGCACATTCTCTGCCTCTCAGACTATTAAACATAAAAGCTCTATCGAAAAGACACTCTGGTCTTGCTTCATTTTTTATCAATGACTATTGCCAGTACTAGGAATCCAGTATTCTGAATGAATCCATTTAGTGCATGAAACATGATTTTGCTGCCAAAATACTAATTAAAATTTTATGGCATATACAACTAGCCTCTTTTAAAATTCACTCTGCTGGTCTAATGGGTTTAAAATGCTCGTGTATATCAACTGATATTGTATATGGTTCATTCCATAAGACAATTAAACAAGTAGTGCAGAGTTAACAAAGAAATATCCAAATTGAGAAAAAAAAACATTTTGATAAAATTCTGGTCATTTTAATGGCTTTAAGAAAAAAGTTAATTTTGATCTTAAGTGGGATCAGACTAAGCTTTTGAGTAAGAAAATTGACTGATTATTTTATTTTTTGCATAAAGAACAAGAGACATTCTTTACAATTCTGGAGGGCTTTCTGAGTAAAATCATTCTTTTCTAGTTTCTCATCTACCTTTTTCATTTTTTACATTGGAGCATTTTTGTCCCCTTTCTTTCCATTAAAGGAATACTTCTTTTCCCTTCCCCCTCATTCTCTTTTCTTTTTTTCTGTTCTCCTACCTGGTTTCCATTTTAAGTTCTTAATACAGTTTTTAAATTCAATGAGAAATGGAAAAGTGTAGAAAATGCATGAGGAAGAGTCTAGTTTTTTAACTTCCTAAGCTGAGAAAGTTGAAGTTAAGTATACAGAGAAGGCTTCTGAAATCCCACAGAGTCAGTTAAAGACACCTAAAGACATTTGAGATGAGATTTTTCAATTCCATCTATATGTATTTGCTTGATTCTTATGAGATTCTTGCTAGCATTGCCAGATAGACAGTTCATCAGATTACCAAGTGAAAGGAGGAGAGTTTTAGTATGAGAATCATAGTTCAGGATATGGAAGGGATTTTAGAAACCACCTAATACAGATAAGGAAACTGAGGACTCAGATGAGAAGTGGTTTGCTCAAGAACACACAGATTCTTCAGTCACACTTGAACCTAGGTCCTCTGACCCAAGAACCACTGTTCTTCTTTTCCATATCAATTATCCTCCATAAACAAGATTTTGTCATTATGGTAAAAGCCCAGAAAGTCCTCTTAATCTCCCTCATGAATATATTCACTTACATATTCACTAAATCATTCAATTATTTCTTTATTTATATCACCATTGATTCACTAACTTCATTAATTTATCCATTCAACAAATATTTAATGAATGTAGAAGCAAGAAACTGTGCTGGATATTTTGTCTATATTTCAAGAATATGTGATTTCAATAGTGCTATTTCTGTTGATACTAATGATAGTCCCTGAACACAGGAATTATAGCTGATGTCTTAATAAGGCCAGAAAAATTTATACTTGAAAGATGATGAGTTTCTTTAAAATTAGATTGGCTTAACTAAATCAAATATGACAAATATTTGTTGTGTGTTATGTAGCCAAAGATAGGATCAAATCTGAACTGGGAATTACAAAGGCATAGAGTTAAGTCCTATCTTTGACATATATTGGTTGCATAAAACTGAATAAGTCTTTTAATCTTAGTGTTCCTGACAATAGGATGAATTGTAGAAGCTGATCTGAATTGGTAGTGGAAGTGTCTTCAGTGGGAGGTCCTTGACTATTGAAATCAGAGGTGAAGTCCAAAATGAAAACAAAACAAAACAAAAACTGCAACTTTTTTTGAGATCTGGAATGGAAAGATTTTCTTTTTAAAGTGCATGAGTTCTTATCATTTCTTTTTTTAATCATCATGTTCTTTTAAAAATTAATTAATTAATTTTGGGGGCAGCTAGATGGTTTAGTGGATTGTGAGTCAGGCCTAGAGACAGGAGGTTCTGGGTACAAATCTGGACTCAGATACTTCCTAGCTGTGTGATCCTGGGCAAGTCACTTAATCTTCTTTGCCCCTCCCTTACCACTCTTCTGCCTTGGAACCATATATATTATTGATTCTAAGATAGAAGGTAAGAGTCTAAAGAATTTAATTTATTTTATTTTTATACTTCCTACATAACCTCTCAATTCAATTTTTAATATTCATTTTCAAACATTTTGCCATTCATGTTCTCTTTGTTCTCTTTCTCCCTATCTCCCACAACTCCCTTCTCCAAAAGAAGGCAGGTAATATGACATAGATTGTACATATGTTATCATATAGTTTTCCATATTCATCATGTTATGTAACAAGAAACATATTGTTTACACTAGAGAAAAATTTCTGGAGGAAATAAAGTGAAGAACTGAATTCTTCAATTTGTGTTCTACTCCTTCCAAGGTGGTGGATATCTGTTTTTGTCATGAATCTCTTGGAGTTTTCCTGGATCCTTGCCTTGCTGGTAATAGTTAAGTCATTCACAGTTGAACATCATACCCTATTTTGTTACTGTGTAAAGTGTTATCCTGGTTCTGGTCACTTCATAGAAGTCTTTCCAGGTTTTGTGTGTATGTATTCATTTTGTTTGTCATTCATTATGTCACAATAGTGTTTTCCTTTATAATCATATACAACTTGTTCAGTCATTCTGCAATTAATGAGTATTCCTTCAGTTTCTAGTTCTTTTCCACTACAAAAAGAGCTGCTATAAATACTTTTGTACAAGTAGGACCTTTTCCCTTATATTTAATCTCTTTGAGACACATATAATAGCAGTATTGCTTGATAAAAAAGTATGTGTAGTTTTACAGCCATTTCGGTATGAAAGGAGAAAATAATCTAATAAAAGATTCTTAAAGAGCAATCTGGGGAAAATTAGGGAGATCAAGTACCCTTTCACAAGATCATCAAGGTAAAATTATTTTATAATAATAAGACATTTTAATTTCTAATATAGTATCAATAGGTAGAATTAATAAAATTTCTCTGAGGCATCCTCAGTTTTATAAGAATTTTTTTACCAAAATATTTTAGAGTCACTAATCTAATAATTATACTATATGGGTTTGATGGTTGGGATAGTTGTTCAGTCACCGAGCAGTGCCCCATTCTTTTTTGAAATTTATATTCATTTATTTGTTACACTAAAATTTCCATGTAACTCCCTCCATCTCTCCTTTCATTCCATTAGAGAAAATATCATTTAACAAAAAGATAGATTCATATATTAAACTATAACTTACTTATTTCAAATTATAAGTTCTGCTTATCAGTGTCCCACTCTTACTGATCCCATGAACCCTAGCTATTTATGGAGTTTTCTTGGCAAGGGAACTGGAGCCATTTGATTTTCATCTCCTGTAGATACAGTGGATCCTTTTGTCAGGCAAGGTTAGGTGACTTTCTCAGGGTCATACAGCTATGAAGTATCTGACACTTTATTTGGACTCAGGTCTTTCTGACTCCAGACCCAGTGCTCTTAACTACTGAGCTTTAGCTGTCTCTAGTTACACCTGTAATAAATAAAACACTAAGCAGAATGATCATTCAAACCATGGGAGCAGGTGAATCTGCCTGCAATCTGGTGCCACCCTTTTTTTTGAGGTATGTCTATTTATTTTTTCCTTTTGTATCCCACACAACATATTGGGTATGTTTTATACTCTACTAGGGCATATACTCTACTGCTCTTGTTTGCCTCTTGTCCATCCTGTAAGATTTATAATTAGGTTTAACTAAATATGAGAGTTATAAAAGTGAGATTGTTGTAGTCACCAGTTATAAAAATAATTAACTTACATAAAAAATCTGTTAGTATTCTTGATAAATTTAATATAATTTAATATAACATAAATACAGCAAAAGAGAGAAATGTAAGATGGAAGTAGAAAATATTTCCTAGCTAAATACCCTATAATAATCCAAAGAAATCCAGCTCAACTCTGACAAAACCTCTCTCAGGTTCCACTCTCCACATAGAAGTCCAATAACTTCTTCAATATGGGTCTCACCAGTGTAAGCCTCTTTCTTCAGTTCCAGTCATCTACCCAGAAAGCCTCCAGTGCAGAATCCTCCTTACCCAGGAAAGTCTCCTCATCAAAGAGCCAAAGAATGAATGAATGTTCTTTTTGATCTTGCCTTTTACAGTTGTTTTTTCCACATCACTTCTTGTCTCTCTTCCACTTCACAAGAAACAATCACAGCCTCCCAAATTGCCTAACATTGCCCATGGGGCAGTGTCTGTGGGATCCACCTCCTGTCCTCTGAAGGTATGAACTCTTAACAAAAGGATTCACAAGTTCCTGAATGATTGAGTTAAAAGAGTGGGGCACTCCGAAGTACTTGATTAAGTTAAGATAAAGAAATTCCCTTTCACAATCCTTTAAATTCAACTGAAATACTAACCTTCTGCTGATACCACTGACTAGACACATGCTTCACCATAGAACCTTACTTAGCCATCTCATTGTCAACTTATATGGACTTCTCATGTAATACTATACCTATCTTGGTTACTGTTTTGCCTTACTGGATGTCAATCAGACATAAACTGCATCTTATCTAAACTTTGTATTTCCTTCAGTGAACATTGTGCCAAATACACAATAGACATTTAATAAATGTTTGACCTAGTTTTGCTTGTGTTTCTGATCTCTTTCTGGGAAAATCTAATTGCATTGTTTTCATTGTGGAGTTGAGGGGGCCTTGGATTTTCCAATTTTGTTCTGGAGCACAAACATGCTAGAAAGTCTTTATATATAGGCCCAGTGACAGGTTGCTTCCCAAAGACTAATCTATTCAAGTGTAATATAGGCTCATTAATAGGCTGACCACAGGGTGAGGATGTTTTTTGGCAAAGTCTTTCACAGATGGTCCATTAAGGCATAGATTCATTCTGAAATGTGTTACTGATGAGAGTGCCCAGAGATATGAAATCATTGACCTTTGAAACTTTAAACTATTGTAAATAAGATTAATCAGTGTAGGTTAGATGCTAATGTAGGTGAGTATGAAGCTGGTTGACTGGTCACATCCAAGAAGTTGATTGTTGAGATTTAGAGTAGGGAATGAAGTAAAGTATGGTTGGAGCCTAAATAAGATAATGGATAAGATAAGGCAGTCACCAATTAGAAAAGACAAGGTCAGAAATTCAAGACATGAAAAGTTTCTTCCTTCTTTCCATTCTTCCTGTCTTTCTTTTCTTCCTGTCTTCCTGTCTTCCTGTCTTCCTTCCTTTCTTTCCTTCTTTCTTCCTTCCTTTCTTTCTTTCTTTCTTTCTTTCTTTCTTTCTTTCTTTCTTTCTTTCTTTCTTTCTTTCTTTCTTTCTTTCTTTCTTTCTTTCTTTCTTTCTTTCTTTCTTTCTTTCTTTCTTTCTTTCTTTCTTTCTTTCTTTCTTTCTTTCTTTCTTTCTTTCTTTCTTTCTTTCTTTCTCTTTCTTCCTCTTTCTTCCTTCCTTCCTTCCTTTCTTTCTCTTTCTTCCTTCATTTCTTTCTTTCTTTTTCTTTCCTTCTTACCCCCTTTCTCTCCTTTCTCTTTCTCTTTCTTTCTATCTTCTTTCCTCCTCTTCTTCTTCTTCTTCTTCTTCTTCTTCTTCTTCTTCTTCTTCTTCTTCTTCTTCTTCTTCTTCTTCTTCTTCTTCTTCTTCTTCTTCTTCTTTCTTCTTCCTTTACCCCTCCTCCTCCTCCTCCTCATATTTCTTTTCCTCCTTCTCCTCCTCTTCTCTCTTTTTCATTCTGGTCAATAGTTTGATCACTGACATAAAATAAAACAAATGACTTCATTGTCAAATATAGAGATGATGGGAACAATTGTTCTTATTTATGACACCAATAATAGTAATAACAATAACATTTATAAATGTTTAAGTTTGTGAAGCATTTTTATATTTGTTATCTCATTTGATTTAATAAGAATCAAATAAAGACAAATGTGAAGATTTATACCTGGGGCCAAAAGAAAATTAATTGTACAAAAGACATTATTAGATAGATCATGTATATATGTGTGTACACACATATATATATATATACACATATGTGTATACATGTGTGTATATACATATATGCATGTGTGTATATATAAATATGCACAGATACATACAAACATACACACACTGGAGAGTGTTAGCTTATTTTGAGATCAATATGATTTAACAGTATACCAATATGACAGTGTAGCCAACAAAGTCCATATGAGCTTTGGTTTAATAACAGAACTATGGTGTCCACCATGAATGGCATAATATACAATAATATGACATTATTAAAATAATATGTGGAATATCAGGCTTTATTTTAAATGAACTTTTCAGGAAAAGCATTTATCAGTTGATATTCAAAAATCTGAGTAGCATATAACTTGTGGAAACTACATAATTCAGGCTCAGCTAGCACATCCCTTTCTTTCCAGAATGGTTTAGTCAACATCTCATTTACCATATTTACCATAAAAGGTCTGAACAATGGGATGGAATTACTGAGAGATAACCTCATTTTCTAAAGATCAGACACAAATTCAGACACAGACACAAGAAAAAGGATACTTGGATGGTGATGGAAATCCAAATCAATTGATTAAAGGGAAGAAGAATCTCTATTCAGCCCTTGTGGAAGGAGGGGGAAGCTCCTCCCCAGAGACTTTAAAATGGAAAATTGTAGAATACATTCCTCTGACAGGGCTTCCAGGAGTGATGAAGTGGCTGGTGAACCAAGAACACTGAGTAAATGGTCAAAAGGGGATGATTTGGAATCAACATAGATAAAGAACAGGTTGCCCACAAGTAGTGTATGAATTCTTAGAAGCTTTCTGCTTGTATGGAAAAATGGATGAATATAATAGAGCTGTTATCATTGGCACTGTAGCGCTTCTGTTCCTAGTGTTATTCTTGGTTATCATCACCCCTTTCTAAAGAGTATTACTATGAACTGCAAAGAATACCTTTTCTATGACTCAGATTATTGACATCTAGAACTTTTTCTTTCTGTGGGGATGAGGGAGAGATTAAGTCCAAAATATATGGTTATCTTTCCCTTCTGTATTTGGTTACTTCTTCAGAAATTCAAATTTTGTTTGCATTTAATTAATTTCTTGTCATTTAATTTCCTTCCTTTTGGTTTTCAGTTATGCCTATACCAGATATTGCCATCTTCAAATTTAAAGTCATACATAAATGCTTTTAAATCCATTTAAATAAGAATATATTCTGATAGAATCAATCTTTATTCATTCCCTTTCTTCCCCACATCACTATGACTAATTAAAAAATAATAAAAATAGTTCTTTCTTTAGAAGGCAAGAGGACCATTCCTAAAACTTAAAACACCCAGGAAGCTAAAGGTCAAGTCATATGGTTGTTTCCATAGCTTTTTGCTGCTTGTGCTGATTTCTCTTCCTGTCAACTGAGAGCATGAAATATTCTGCCCATAGAGAAGGGTCCCTTCAGATGGCAAATTTCTCTGGGTCAAGGAAATGTTAACATCCTGCCCTGCTGACTAGAGGCACTTCTGCATGTACGGGAGGGGAGCAATGTTCTTTGTTAATGATATGCCGTGTCCTTGTGGCGTGTGCCTACTGTGCTAGGTGTTAGGTGAAGGAATAGGCATGTACTTACTATGTCTTAGAAACTGTGCTAAATATTTTTTAAAATATTATCATTTCATTCTCACGATAAGCCTATGACGAAGGTACTATAAGTATTCCTATTTTAAAATTGAAGAAACTGAGGCAAACAGTTCAAATGACTTCTCTAAAGTTACATAGTGAATGTTTCTTCTGAATAGGTTCTTCTGATCCAAGGTCCAGCCCTCTTCCCACCATATCTCCAGTGCTCTCTGGCTAAAGAAAATACTTTTTGATACCTGTTGAATGACCTTTGAATCTCTCCTTTCATTCTTATATGTTATCTAAATTACTAGGGTTTTCAAAAGGGAAAATTATGAGACTGCCTGTTGATTTAAAATTTTATTAATCAAAAATGGTAGGAGAAAACCATGGAAAAATAGGAGAGCGATATAGAGGTTAATTTCTTTGCTGCTCCACTTAGCCAACTATTCTGTGGCTGACATTAGGGCCCTAATCAACAAAACTAGATAAGCATATGTTTGGAATCTAAATGGGATCTGGGAGAAAACAGCTATTAGAATATTAGGTTGTTTGTTTTTTTTTTAGTTACAATGGAGTCATGAATCTTTAATTACCTAAATGACCTTAGTTGAGTCATTTTAACCTATGTTTCTGCATATTTAAAGTTGGGGATAATAAAAACAATTTTCAATATCTACTCTACATGGCATAGGAAAGATCATATGAGAAGGAAAAAATAGAAGTATTCATTAAATAATGAACAGTACAGAAATACTAGATTAAGTTATTTAAAGGATCTGTGACTAAATACAAATAACTCCTTTGTAAAGATTCCTTTCACTAAGGCAGGTCACCACTACATCTGTGACTTGAGAGATGAAGTCTAAAATGTTGCTTGAGCCACCTCCTGATTAAGTGACTTCTCCTAGGTCATATTGTCAAATATCAAAGGTGGAATTTGAAATGCAAAACACAGCACTCTAAGTCATTTAATCATGTTGCTTCCAAGTCTAGTCTCTGACACTGACTAGTTGTGATATCCTGGACAACTTACTTAACCCTGTTTGTCTCCATTTTCTCATCTGTGAAATGATCTAGAGAAGGAAACAGCAAACCATTCACCTATCTTTGCCAAGAAAACTTCAAATGGGTTCACCAAGACATGACTGAACAACAACAACAAAAGAAAAACAGGGATATAAAGATTAGTTTTGGATAATTTGCAGGTCATTATGGCATCTAAGATTTCTCTTTTGCAGGAAGAGAGGAGGTGGGCTAGACAAATACAGTGTACAGTGGAGTAGGTAGTAGACATGGAGTCACTGGGCTCTAAGCCTATAATCCTATGACTTGGGTTCAAAATCTGTCCTTGTTGCTTATTGCTACTTGACTTTGGGCAAGCCCTTGGACCTCTCTAAGCACGTTTCCTCATTTGCAAATTAGGGATGTTAGATTAGAAAACATACAAGTTTCCTGCCAGCTATAAATTTATGTTCTTGAGAGTCTAAAAGATCTCTCCAAGTACTAAAATCTATGATCATACAAGTACAAATGGACACAGGTCGGAGTTGCCTTATAATAACTTGTTTTATAGCGACTGATGCTAAAATCAAGTTCCAGTGTACTTTTAATTAAATTTAACCTAATTCCATGCCATTCCCAGTGTGTGCTACAAAATCATGACTAGAAATCACCACTTTAAACATGACCATATGGCTTCATACAATATTATGGCTCTGATTAAAACAGTTTTAATTATGGGAACATTTTCGTGCAAGTATGTTCAAAGGACATCCTGTGATCTTTCTGAGGGATAAGAGAGAATATGCTCCATTTTTACATATCTGCCTCTGTGTCTTCTAAGCCATATCATCATTAACAGAACACTCTTGGGGGCACTTAAGGGGAAGCGTGCATCAGCTGTAAGTGCGTTATGACTTTATTTTCTTCCCAGAAAAAAATAAAAGAGTCTCGATCCATTTCCCTCCTTATAAATTATAAACCGCCACTGCCCATTGCTGAGGCTTTAACTGCTCTGAGGTGGAGCTCTTGGCTTGTATGGTATTAATAATGGCGCTGCCTGTCTGCCCTTCAGCTGAGACGTTAACCTGAGGTCTGCTCCACTTGCCTCTAGTGACTGCTCAAGTGGAGTTAAAGATCCCATCACGCTGCTCTGAAAGAGGATGGGTTAACCTAAGAGCTCTGACCTTCATTTTCAAAACATGTAATAGCCAAAGCTGTGGGTGGGTCATCACTTCCTAGCTACCCACTGATGTGGTTTCCATAGGCTGCTAAGCCTTGAGAATCCAAATAGTCACTCATTTAAGGCACTTGAGAATATCTTTAATATGTTCATCCTAGAATCAACTGAATTCTACTTCACAGGATAACAGGGGGAATAGACGGTTCCTTTTTGAAGGGAGCAGAAAAAGTCAATTATACTCAAATTTCAAGCACACATGAAAACACTGGCAGAATCATGTCCTGTAGAATTTTGACCCTTGTGTATGTTTCTCATTTTTGCTTTTCTCCCAAAGTGGGTAATTGCTTTCTATTTTAAAATGGCTTTCTATTTTAAAAATCATGCACACACATGCTGAAGGAGAGGTGTCTCTGAAAAGTTTATACAGCTAGCATTAAAGATTCAGATCCTTGATTTATCTTTTGGGAAACTTCTGGCAGTGCAGGATCTGCTCTCTCTCTCTCTCTCTCTCTCTCTCTCTCTCTCTCTCTCTCTCTCTCTCTCTCTCTCTCTCTCTCTCTCTCTCTCTCTCTCTCTCTCTTTCTCTCTCTCCTCAAATCTGTGTTCCTTTTTTCTTTATAAACTCAGTTTTTGTTTAGTAATAACATCTTACTAGATAGATGCCAATTAGTACTCCATTTCATGCAAGACCCTTAAGAAGAAGTGACAGAGCCATAACGTTCCCAAAGTCTTGGGATCTTTCTAGTGGAGCTGTGATCATCACTGGTCAGTTTTATCCTAGTCCTTTTATATGCTGTTCACCTCCCAAGCCTCAAAAATCATCTCCTACTTCAGGCCTTTCCTAGATTGACTATAAGTTCCTCCAGGGTGAGAACAGTTTTATTTCTGCCTTTTTTCATGATACTTATCACAAAAAAGGCATTTTTTAAATACTTTATAACAGAATGATGGATGCCATTTGGAGAACTGACAGATTCTCACTACATACTTACACCAAAGCATGGTCCTGATTAGCATCAGGTTGTTTTGTTTTGTTTTTTAATCTTTACCTTCTATCTTAGAATCCATATTAAGTATTAATTAATACTTAATTATTAATATTAAACTATATATATATATGTATATATTCAGTATTATCCTAAGGAAGAAGAATGGTGTGGGACTCTGTTCACACAGCTAGGAGGTGTCTATGGTAAGATTTGCACCCAGATCCTCCCAACTTCAGTCCTAGCATACTATCTACTGTTCTACCTGACTGCCCCCTCACTAACATATTTTAGATCTGATAGTCTCACTAAAGTACCTAAACTTCAACTTTCTTCTCTTTAAATTGGGATGATAATATTTGAAATCCTTTCAAAGAAGAAAACGATGGTGCTGTGGTCAATCTCAAATAGAATCTCTGGGCCACTAAACCATAGAAAAGGAATCCTGTGGGTGTGTAAGTGGAATTTTGTGTCCCAGAACTACATTTCCCAGCACCCTACTCTTCTGCTATTGTACACAGGATGTAGATTTCTAGGTAGCGCCGCCTCCAGGGGGCGGGGCTTCTGTTCAGGGCTTTTGGCAGATGTTCCAGTGAGGAGGCTGCTAGAGCTGGAGTTCTTGTCTCTGCTCAATGAGAGAAAAAACTCCTTTCTCTCTACTTAATAAAAAATAACCCTACAAAAGTTAAATGCTTTATAGTTGTTTTCTTTTTTCCTTCATGGGTCATATATTCATGTAGAATAGCACATATTGCCATTACATATGTTTCTTTGTATTTTAAAATTTTATTTTGTTGAATATTTCCCAACCCAATTTATTTTGGTTCATGAACACTAGGAATATTATTACAAGCCACAGTGAAGGTTTGGGTTGCATATTTAACAGATCAAATGTGGTAGGTAAATAATCAGCTTTAGATACATTTTGATCTGATTTCAAGTCCTATCTCAGTTAAATAATGATTTGTTGTTTTGGGGAAATCACTGATTCTCTCAAATCCCTTAACAACTTTGAACACCATATGTTTTACAAAATTTGATGGTCTATATTGGAAGAGGGAGTTTCCTTGGGTGTACCACACAACAGTGAAATCACTGGATAAGAAAGAAAGATATTTAATTTACAGAATTTTGTGAAAATCAAAGGAGATATTTTGTTTTAATCACTCTTGCAAAACTCAAAGTGCTATATAAACATATATATGTCATTATTTTCATGTTTTATGGGATTTATAGGATTTCCAAAGAAATGATACATTCTATAGGAATTATCTTGAGGCACCTCAAAGATACTACCCTATTAGTTCCTTTGCTTAATGCCTTGACAATTTAATTAAATTCAACAAATATTTATTGAATACTTGTTCTTTTCAAAGCACCCTGCTAGGTGATGAAGCACAGTGTGCTTTTGGCCAAGGGGCTGATAAAGAACCTGGCCAAAAATGTTCTTTAGAATAGGTCTCAAATTACTATGTTGTTGCATATATGATGTATGTGGCCACAGTGCTCTAGAATTTGAATGTGGCATCAGTTGGAATCAGTGTTTAACAATTGCACATTGAAAAAGTACAGATTTTATCAAACTTTTGGGTGCCTCAAGAGTGGATGAAATAAACTCTTCTTCCTGTTTCTGAGTTGAAGGCAATTCTTCTCTTTATTTTGGTTTTAGAGCTGAGAATCTGGTTAAAAAGAAGTTCAACAAATATTTATTAACTGACATCTCACCACACACATCAAGGATCCCAGGACACAAAATGACAGTATCATAAGGGTCTCAGAATTTAACCCTCAAATGAACCTTAATATTCATGTTTTCATAGTTGTTGGGGTTTTTTTGTACCACTTCAAGATTTTCAGAACTCTTTACCTATATTATCCTATTTGAACCTCAGTATAACCCTGTGAGCCAGATAACACAGGTATTATCATCCTCATTTCATGATTGAGTATACTGAGGCTCTGAGGAATTAAGTGACTTTCCCATCAATAGATGTAGAATTCAAGCACATCTTCCTAACGCCAATCCTAGCACTCTATTCACTATTCCATATTCACTTGCATTTAGTCAAACCTTGTCATTTTATAGGAAAAGAAATTCATGCTCAGTGTCATATAGGAAATTAGTACCATATTCATTCTCCCTACACTCAGCCTGCTACAAGAATATCACATAAGGAAACATGATGGAGTAAAAGGAGAGATCCAGATAAGAAAAGACCTTATGAAGAAATTGACCTTAATTTTGAAAGAAGCAGATTATTAAAGGGAGGAAAGTGGAAGTAAAAGCATTATTGAAGCAAAAAAAAATGGATGTGGAAGGGAAAACAAATACAGAAGGGAAAACATAACATGTTGGGCCCCAGAAATGTTTAGTAGTCCAGTTTGATGGATGTGAACTTGGAGGAACTAAAGTAACTGAGCCTACTGTATCTAGATACCAAAGAGGTTTAACTGCGAGTGTTCCTTGTTGAAGGAAATGTTTGAAATTTTGTGTTTTTTTTTAGTTCTATCTTTGAAGTAAATATTGCTTTCTAAAATTTCAAGTTGGTTTTGAGTGATTAGATGAAAGTAGGAGAGTACTCACACTGGATATGAGTGGAGGAAATACAACTGTGCAACGCTGGAAAAGGGACACTTCCAAATCTTTCATATCACCCCTTGGACCTTTAGAGGGAAGATGTAGCTTTCCTGGCTCTGGTAGAGTGAGGACAGAATATGGTTACTAAATAAGACTCCCAGATTCATTGTTACAGAGGCAGTGATCAACCAATTATAAGAAGGAACTTTCTAATTATTTCATTGGTCTGATGGTTGGAAGTGTGCCTTGTGAAGAAATGAGGTCCTCATTCCTAGTTGTTTTCAAAGAGAAATTGTTGTAAGAGATGATCAGTAAAATAATCTGTCTTCATCTCATTTGTTGAAATCAAACCCAGTTTATTTCTCTACTACTATTGAAATTCTAAATTTGTAAATCTATTCAAGGACTTTTTGACCCAGTTCAAAAAAGCAAATTGAAGATGAAACAATTATGAATAAGAATCAAGCCTTAGGGCTTGGATTTTTCATTTGAAGTACTTGCCTTAAAAATGGAAAAATGTTTTGGGACAGAGGAGATTTTTTTTGAAAGATACATAATTTGTTTTCTTATTGGATACTTAATTTAAAAAATAAAGGGAAATTGGGCATAAAAAACCCTTTTGCTAGCTGATTGTCTTTGCAATGGGCAAAGAACTCTCTCTTCCCTTGACCTCTGTCTTTTCTGGAATGCTCTAAGATGGAAATTTTCATGGGCAATGGATATAAGATGGATATGACTAGATAATCCCCAGAAATTCCCTTCTTCTTTTATTATAAAACTGGAACCAGTCAGATACACCTGAAAGATTACATAACCAACTTGATAAAACTCATTACCTTATTCTTGAAATTAAGTTTTCCCTTTATGAAAGTGCTAGGACACAAGCCAGATCACACTTTCACTAAGAAAAGCTGGGTCTGCCAAGTAAAATGAAAGCCAATTCACAGGATCTTTTTTTGATGTTGTTCTTCTTGCTGCCTGTCTGAAGAATATCATGCTGTAGATGCAGCATAATATCTGGTTATATGCTCTCCTTATTGTCCCCTAACCCTCCTATACATCTCTCACCCATAGGTATCTAATGTTAGTCCTTAAATCTTATGTGACTGAAGCATATGCCTAATAAAGGACTATAGCTTTTAACATCCACTGACGCTTCTATGAAAATCCCTTTAATCCCCATGACAGCTAAAGCTTATTGAGACAAGGTGATTCTTCTCTGACACAGTGAGTTAAACTAGATGACCTCTAAAATCTGTTACAGATTTAGAATTTTAGGAACATAAATCTTGAATACATTAAATCCCTTGACCCAGCCACCTAATATGAAGTCAAAAGTAGAAGGCAGTATCAAATTATGTCGAATTTATAAAATAACAATCCCCTGGAAAATCATCTTTTCTAACAGAGCAAGTGATTTTCTTGATTTTTTATATGTAACACTAACCTTAAAACAAATGGCTATAGACCCATAATATCAGAGAATCATAGGTCTTAATGAAAGCTCCAGAGGATGATATATTCTACTGTCATTAAGCAATAGGAGTAGTGCCGAGATGTGAGAGAATTTGAAGTACCTCAAAGGAGTGTGCCATAGAATACATCACCTCTCTTGAAATTTCCATAATATTAAGGAATAGAATCACTCCAAAGCCATTCAGACTAAAAAGGTTTATCCTGACTCTTGCTTGTCACCCCAAACATCAAAGGCTATAAAGCATTGTTTCCACCTTCATGGAGCAATACATTTCAATACCATCAGACAGCAATTCCCAAAGAGTTTATTTTTAAACATTTCTCCATTCTTTATGCTACATTCTACCATAACAGTACATAAAGAAGGCAAAACAGTTGTCAATTTATAGCTTGCACATCTCTAGGCTACTTCATTAAACTCTACGATGCTCCTAACTCATGAAGACATAGATGTCAGTGCATACACTGGTACCAGGAAGAAAATGATAAACTGAATGAAATCATTTAAGAAATAGAGACCTGAGAGTCATGAAGAGATGAGGAAACATTTTCATGCATCTACCAACCCATATTAGTGCATTACTTGACTTAGAAATTATGACTTGAATGGAATCCTTCCTTCACTAGTGACTGAAAACAGTGTTTATGGTCTCTAACCACAGAGATATACTTAAGCTGAAGGAATGAAGTAGTTGTAATGTTTGCAAATATTTTTATAAGGACATTTTCTCTAGAAATAGAGGAAATGATGGCCATGAAGGGATCATCTCTGTAAATCTTGGGCTTGCCATCCTTGGCTCTGAGAACCAAGTTGCTATTTTTAATATTTCATTGGTCTTTGAAAAATTCTGCATATAATTCTTCAAGGTGAGAAGGCAACTAAAAAGCTATTGGAGAAAATTGGAAAAAAAACTCAGAGGGAAGAAGAATTCTGCAGACACTGATATGAAAATTATGATGATGAAACAGTTATTATTATAAGAATGGCATATAGAATCAAATTCTCCCAACACATAATATAGTAGCAAAAATAAAAATCACTTCTTTTTATATAACATCTTAAAGTTTGCAGGGAACTTTTTGGCAAAACTGAAAGATCACAAAGATCTGATAGAGGTATTGGGTTCAAATACTGAAGTTTTTTCTCTTACTACCTGGGTAACCTTTGGTAAGCAATTTCACTTATCTGGATTTCAGTTTTCTCATCTGTAATTGAACTAAGTAATTTCTTGGATCTTGAAGCTAAATTGGTTGAATCATTCTGGAAAACAATTTTGAATTATACAAAAAGTGTTACTGAAAAGCTCTATACTCTGACATTTATTCTACTCCAAGTCTATTTCCCAAAGAGGTCAGTGACAAAAAAGTCAGTCCTCATATACAACAAAAGAAATATTGCAACACTTTTTTGTTTTAAAAATGCATCTACTTTATTGATATAATTGTGCAAATTATCTGAATTTTTTTCTTTTTTAAAAGTTAATTTAATCTTTCCTATTTTTGTTTCATTTTCCCTATTATCATCTTTATTCTATTTCAGAGAGATATGCTATACAGTCACCAAAAAAAAAAGTTACAAGAGGTGCCTGCTCATAGCTCTCTTTTCGGACTAAAATTGGTCATTAGAATTTTTCAATATTTGATAATGATTATTTTGATTAATTAATTTGATTTTTCCACTTTGATACCTCTCACAATTTATTTATGTATTGAGTTTCCATCATATCAGTTCATAGAAGTATTTCCATTTTTCCACATATTTATATATCTATTATTGCCCAAATGCTCAGAAACTGTGAATCAGAAACTTATATCAACACAGAATATCTTTAGACTATTCATCTGAGGTTCAAAATCTGTCTTGTCACGGTTCCCAAAGTTTTCTAAAAGGTACATATTCTAAGTTAACGAATTAGGAACCATAAAAGTTAGCTAGGTGGAATCAGGAAGTTCTAAATTCAAATTCATCCTCAGACATTTACTAGGTATGAGAACCTGGGTAAGTCACTCAATTTCTGCCTCAGTTTTATCATCTTTAAAATGGAAATAACAAGAGTACTTACCTCTTAGGGTTGTTGTGAAGATTAACAGATCATTTTAAAGTGCTTACTTAGCACATAATAAATACTATATAAATGTCAGCTATTACTATTACTAACCTCTGCCTTATTTCATATTAGCATTTGAATTTATTAATAAAAGGTGAAGTAAATTTACCATTCACAGAAAAAAGACAATTCTACTAATAATGGTCATTCATTAGAATCAGTTTGAGAATGGAAAGCCTACCTCCTTCCCCAGCACAGGGTAGAGCTGAGCCTCAGGGTATAACAAAGCCAAAAAGCATCCTAAACACTTTTGACTTTGCTTCAGAAGATATATAATCCTTATATTCCGATTTGAAGAACTAGAAGAATAGATAAGATCTGAAATTGACTTTTTTTTTTATTTTAATATTATTTTATTTGGTCGTTTTCATACATTATTCACTGGAAACAAAGATCGTTTTCTTTTCCTCCCCTCCCCCCCCCCCCCCCCCCCCCGCCTTTCCCTCTCCCATAGCCGACGCATGATTCCACTGGTTATCACATGTGTTCTTGACTCGAACCCATTTCCCTGTTGTTGGAGTTTGCATTATAGTGTTCATTTAGAGTCTCTCCTCAGTCTTATCTCCTCCCAGCAGTTGCTTTTCAGCGGTGTTTTTACTCCCACAGTTTATCCTCTGCTTGTGGGTAGTATTTTTTTTTAGATCCCTGCAGATTGTTCAGGGAAATTGCATTGATACTTATGGAGAAGTCCATCACCTTCGATTGTACCACAATGTATCAGTCTCTGTGTATAATGTTTTCCTGGTTCTGCTCCTTTCCCTCTGCATTACTTCCTGGAGGTTGTTCCAGTTCACATGGAATTCCTCCACTTTATTATTCCTTTTAGCACAATAATATTCCATCACCAACATATACCACAATTTGTTTAGCCATTCCCCAATTGAGGGGCATCCCCTCATTTTCCAATTTTTGGCCACCACAAAGAGCGCAGCTATGAATATTTTTGTACAAGTCTTTTTGTCCATTATCTCTTTGGGGTACAAGCCCAGCAGTGCTATGGCTGGATCAAAGGGCAGACAGTCTTTTATCGCCCTTTGGGCATAGTTCCAAATTGCCCTCCAGAATGGTTGGATCAATTCACAACTCCACCAGCAATGAATTAATGTCCCCACTTTGCCACATCCCCTCCAGCATTCATTACTTTGCATAGCTGTCATGTTAGCCAATCTGCTAGGTGTGAGATGATACCTCAGAGTTGTTTTGATTTGCATCTCTCTGATTATAAGAGATGTAGAGCACTTTTTCATGTGCTTATTAATAGTTTTGATTTCTTTGGCTGAGAATTGCCTGTTCATGTCCCTTGCCCATTTGTCAATTGGAGAATGGCTTGATTTTTTGTACAATTGATTTAGTTCTTTATAAATTTTAGTAATTAAACCCTTGTCAGAGGTTTTTATGAAGATTGTTTCCCAATTTGTTGCTACCCTTCTGATTTTGGTTACATTGGTTTTGTTTGTACAAAAACTTTTTAATTTGATGTAATCCAGATTATTTATTTTGCATTTTGTAATTCTTTCTAATTCTTGCTTGGTTTTGAAGTATTTCCCTTCCCAAAGGTCTGACATGTATACTATTCTGTGTCCGCCTAATTTTCTTATAGTTTCCTTCTTTATGTTCAAGTCATTCATCCATTTTGAATTTATCTTGGTGTAGGGTGTGAGGTGTTGATCTAAGCCTAATCTTTCCCACACTGTCCTCCAATTTTCCCAACAGTTTTTATGAAATAGTGGATTTTTGTCCCAAAAGCTGGGATCTTTGGGTTTGTCATATACTGTCTTGCTGAGGTTGCTTGCCCCCAGTCTATTCCACTGATCCTCCTTTCTGTCTCTTAGCCAGTACCAAATTGTTTTGATGACCGCTGCTTTATAATATAGTCTGAGATCTGGGACTGCAAGACCCCCTTCCTTTGTATTTTTTTTCATTAATTCCCTGGGTATCCTTGATCTTTTGTTTTTCCAAATGAACTTTGTTATGTTTTTTTCTAAATCAGTAAAAAAAATTTTTGGGAGTTCCATGGGTATGGCACTAAATAGATAGATGAGTTTGGGTAGGATGGTCATTTTTATTATATTGGCTCGTCCTACCCATGAGCAGTTAATGTTCTTCCAATTGTTCAAGTCTAGTTTTAGTTGTGTGGAAAGTGTTTTGTAGTTGTGTTCATATAGATCCTGTGTTTGTCTCGGGAGATAGATTCCTAAATATTTTATTTTGTCTTGGGTAATTTTGAATGGGATTTCTCTTTCTAGTTCTTGCTGCTGAGCTGTGTTGGAATTATATAGAAATGCTGATGACTTATGTGGGTTTATTTTGTATCCTGCAACTTTGCTAAAGTTGTTGATTATTTCAATTAGCTTTTTGGTTGAATCTCTAGGATTCTTTAAGTAGACCATCATGTCATCTGCAAAGAGTGATAATTTGGTCTCCTCCTTGCCTATTTTGATGCCTTCAATTTCTTTTTCTTCTCTAATTGCTACTGCTAGTGTTTCTAATACAATGTCAAATAATAGAGGTGATAATGGGCATCCTTGTTTCACTCCTGATCTTAATGGGAATGGATTTATTTTATCCCCATTGCAGATGATATTAGCTGATGGTTTTAGATATATACTGTTTATTATTTTTAGGAATGACCCTTCTATTCCTATGCTTTCTAGTGTTTTTAGTAGGAATGGGTGTTGTATTTTATCAAAGGCTTTTTCTGCATCTATTGAGATAATCATGTGATTCTTGTTGGTTTGCTTGTTGATGTGGTCAATTATGTGGATAGTTTTCCTAATGTTGAACCAGCCCTGCATCCCTGGTATGAATCCTACTTGATCATGGTGGATGACCCTTCTAATCACTTGCTGGAGTCTTTTTGCTAGTATCCTATTTAAGATTTTTGCATCTATATTCATTAGGGAGATTGGCCTATAGTTTTCTTTCTCTGTTTTTGGCCTGCCTGGCTTTGGAATTAGTACCATGCTTGTGTCATAAAAGGAGTTTGGTAGGACTCCCTCTTTGCTTATTATGTCGAATAGTTTGTATAATATTGGGGTTAACTGTTCTCTGAATGTTTGATACAATTCACTGGTGAATCCATCAGGCCCTGGGGATTTTTTCTTAGGCAGTTCTTTGATGGCTTGATGGATTTCAATTTCTGATATGGGATTATTTAAGAAAACTATTTCTTCTTCTGTTAGTCTAGGCGATTTATATTTTTGTAAATATTCATCCATATCACCTAGATTGGTAAATTTATTGCCATATAGTTGGGCAAAGTAGTTTTTAATGATTGCCTTAATTTCCTCTTCATTTGAGGTGAGATCCCCCTTTTCATCCTTGATGCTATTAATTTGCCTTTCTTCTTTCCTTTTTTTAATTAAATTAACCAGTACTTTGTCTATTTTGTCTGTTTTTTCAAAGTACCAGCTTCTAGTCTTGTTTATTAGCTCAATAGTTCTGTCACTTTCTATTTTATTAATTTCTCCCTTAATTTTTAGGATCTCTAGTATGGTTTTCTTCTGGGGGTTTTTAATTTGTTCATTCTCAAGTTTTTTGATTTGCATTTCCAATTCCTTGGTCTCTGTCCTCCCTAATTTGTTAATATATGCACTCAGGGATATGAATTTTCCTCTAAGTACTGCCTTGGCTGCATCCCATAAGGTTTGAAAGGATGTTTCGCCGTTGTCATTTTCTTCAACGAAATTGTTAATTGTTTCTATGATTTCTTCTCTAACTATCCGATTTTGGAGTATCATGTTATTTAATTTCCAATTAATTTTTGATTTGGGTCTCCATGTACCCTTGCCGATCAATATTTTAATTGCCTTGTGATCTGAAAAGGCTGCAGTTAATATTTCTGCTTTTCTGCATTTAAGTGCCATGTTTCTATGACCTAGTGTATGATCTATTTTTGTGAATGTGCCATGTGGTGCTGAAAAGAAGGTGTATTCTTTTTTGTCCCTATTTATTTTTCTCCATATGTCTATTAATTCTAATTTTTCTAAGATTTCATTCACCTCTTTTACCTCTTTCTTATTTATTTTTTGATTTGATTTATCTAAATTTGATAGTGGTTGGTTCAAGTCTCCCACTAATATGGTTTTACTGTCTAATTCCTCCTTCAATTCTCCTAGTTTCTCTATTAAAAATTTGGATGCTATACCATTTGGTGCATACATGTTGATTAGTGATATTTCCTCATTGTCTATACTTCCTTTTAGCAGAATATATTTACCTTCCCTGTCCCTTTTGATCAGGTCTATTTGTACTTTGGCTTTGTCAGATATCATGATTGCAACTCCTGCCTTCTTTCTATCGGTTGAGGCCCAAAAGGTCTTACTCCAACCTTTAATTCTAACCTTGTGAGTGTCAACCCGTCTCATATGTGTTTCTTGAAGACAACATATGGTAGGGTTTTGTGTTCTAATCCAATCTGCTATTTGTCTGCGTTTTATGGGTGAGTTCATCCCATTCACATTCAAAGTTATGATTGTTATTTGTGGATTCGCTGGCATTTTGATGTCTTCCCCTAGTTCTGACCTTTCTTCTTTAGCTTTCTCCTTTTGAACCAGTGATTTACTTTAGGTCAGTCCCCCTAGTCCCCTCCCTTGAGATGCTTCCCTTTCTAGCCCCTCCCTTTTTATGCTCCCTTCCCCTCCCCCCTCTCCTTCCCTCCCTTTTTGTGCTCCCTCCCCCCTCCCCCTCCTTAATTTTCCTTTCTTTCTTGCCCTAATGGATAAGATAGAATTCAGGATCCCACTGGATCTAGATGTTCTTCCCTCTCAGATTTGATTTCACTGAGAGTAAGGTTTAAGTACTTCCACTTCACGCTCTCTTCCTCTCCTTCTCATATGAGAGTTCTTCCCCTCCCCTTCCCATGTGTATCTTTATATGGGAAAGTTTATTCTATTGATTCCCCCCCTATTTCTTGAAGTTAATCTTAGTATTATCATGGTTCCCCCCTCCCTTTTCCTTTTTTTGCCCCAACTTTCCCCAAATCTTCTTGATTCCCCAATCTTTCCCTATGCATGTTTCTTCTAACTACTCTTATGATGATACAATTTATGAGAGTTACACAAAACATTTTCCCCACATATTAATATATATAATTAGATGTAAATGTAGTCCTTATAGAAGAGAGTTTGACTTAAAGAGAAAGATAAGATTTATCTCCTTTTCCCTTTCTTTCATATTTACCTTTTCATGTTTCTCTTGCTTTCTGTGCTTGGATATCGAACTTTCCACAGAGCTCTGGTCTTTTCTTAGCAAATGCTTGGAAATCTTCTATTTTGTTGAATGCCCATACTTTCCCCTGGAAGTATATAGTCAGTTTTGCTGGGTAGTTGATTCTTGGTTGGAGACCCAGCTCTCTTGCCTTTCTAAATATCGTGTTCCATGCTTTGCGGTCTCTTAGTGTGTTAGCCGCTAAGTCATGTGTGATCCTTATGGGAGCCCCCTTATATCTGAAGCTCTTCTTCTTGGCTTCTTGTAGGATTTTCTCCTTTACTTGGAAGCTCTTGAATTTGGCAATTACATTCCTAGGCGTTGTCTTTTGGGGATTTAGTATAGAAGGTGTTCTATGAATCCTTTCTATTTCTATTTTGCCCCCTTGCTCCAGAACGTGGGGGCAATTTTCTTTTATAATCTCCTCTAGAATAAAATCCAATTTGTTGTTTACCTCTGGTTTTTCTGGGAGACCGATGATACGGAGATTTTCTCGTCTTCCTCTGTTCTCCAGGTCCGTGACCTTCTCAGTGAGATATTTTATGTTTTCTTCCAATTCATTAATTGTTTGGGTTTGCTTTATTGATTCTTGCTGTTTTATCATCTCACTTTCTTCTAGGTGCTTGATTCTGGTCATTAGGGACTGGATTTGCTTTTCAGCCTTGTCTGCCCTTGTATTGGATGCTTCGAGTTCTTTTTCCAATTGAGCAGTCTTATCTGTCAGACAGCTGATCTCTTTCTCCCATTTTTCTTTCCAGAAGGTTTCCATCTTTTGGATAAGTTCCAGTTTGAGATCTTCCAGAGCTTGTTGATAGTTTCCATTTTGGGAGGCGTGTTCTGAATTTTTTTGGATTTCCTCTTCATTCTCCTCTTTCCCTTGGGTATTTCCACCATAAAAGTTTTCAATAGTCACTTTTTTCCCTTTCTTCCTGGAGGCTTGATTTTGGGCCATGTGAGCCATCCCTTTGGTGGTTTTATTTCCCTTTCCTTTTTGGTCTGGGGTCTGGGTTATAAGAGTGGTTTTTCTGTGAATTTAGGTTGCTTCAGACTAGTTCTTCCCAGCCTCCGAGCCCAGGTATTCAGCTCCGCCCAGATAATCTGTGCGCCTTGTTCAGCGCAGCCCGCCCGAAGTCCGCTGGCTTCTCCAGTGAAAGCGCCCTGAGACGTTTTTTCCTGGCAGTCCCCAGATCCCAAGGACCCTGGAGTGCCCCCCAGACAGAGACGCTCCCCACTCACTCGCTGTCCCGGTGAGCGCTCAGGTAGCTCACTCTGGTTTAGTGGGGGAGGTGGGGTGGGGGAAGGGCGGCTCAGTTCACTTTTCTGTGCAATCTTTTCCTTCTTATTTTAGTGTGTAAATGTTCAAGCCCCAAGTACCTTTGCCTCTGTGGGGTACTGGGGAGTCCTTCTGTTCCTCCGAAGGTGATTTTATGCTCCTTTGATGTAGTCTATTTCGTTCGGTGCTGGGGAGAGGAAACGTGCCGCGTCTAGATTGCAGCCATGATTACCCGGAAGTCTCTGAAATTGACTTTTGAGAGAGAATTTTTTCATATTTCTCCCTTTCTTCCTTTTCCTAAAAGAACTAACATATGGAATGATGGGCCACATCTCCAATAGGAAACAAACAGAAAAACAACTTAGGTGAATTTTATAGCAATAATATAGAACATTCCACTGGGGTTGATGAATAAGGATACATAGAAGTAATTAGGCTTTGAAAAAAGATTTTAGTGTCTTTTTTTTTCTTTTCCTCTGATGAGTTGGAAAAAAAAGGATTTTGTTACTCCCTTATAAGAAAGACAGATTGCCTCTGACATAGATTTGAGTGGGGCAAAGATAAGAAAAACATGTGGCAGCTCAACAAAACGCAGGGGTAATGGAGCTGTGGCACCAACTTTCATTTTTAAAATGAGGATGGAGAATATTCTTTCAAGTTACTTCCCCCTAGGGTCACCGTAACAGAACACTGTATTCAAATCAGCAGGTCATGCACAAGAAGATGGCTTAACTGCTAATTAACACTCGATGATATACTGAGAATTACATGCTAATTAATTCTCTGTAGAGCCAAATGCCCTTCCTTCTATGTCATTTTCAATGAACATATTAGAATGAGGAGAAGGGTAATATGTTTGTCATATGAATTAGTAATTAATAACTTGTATACCAAAAAGCAGGTTTTAAGAATACCATGACAAGAAAAGGAGGAAGACAATTTGGGTGAAGACTATTCACTCTTCAATTCCAGAAGAGAAAAAAGGAGATCAGGTATTTGTGAGAGATTGTAAATGCTTTTGTATTATAATAACAGGAAGGAAATCAAAAGTAATTTTCCTTCATGTGGAGAATTAAAAATAATTCCTTTTTTGTAAGTTGAGGTTGGATAGACTTAGATGCACCTAGAAGTGGAAGACTTGGGTCTAAGTGATCCAGAATATCCTCAAATCCTCTTGGATAGTAAACCTTCTAAAAGTGACAATGATCACTGATGTCTAGATACCATTTTGTGGCCACAAAGTGTTTTTTTAAATATTATTTCACATGTTTTTCACTATCATTCTGGGAGGTAAGTGTGAAAGGGATTATCCTCATTTGACCAATCAGGAAACTGAGAATCAGATGCTTAGAGTAGGCTAAGGAGAGATGGAAGAGACCTTAGGGACCATGTAGTCTCTTATATTACAGACAAGGAATCTGTGACTTGCCCATGGTCAAAGAAGTATGATTTGAACCCAGGTCCTGTGACTTGAGAGTCAGTGTTCTTTGCAGAGTACCATGCTACCTCAAAGCCGTACATCTAATAAGGTGCAGAACCATGACCACATCCCAAGCATTAAGATTTCTAATTAAAGGGCCCTTCTACCAAGTACTATAGAGTTCCAGGGCATGATGAAAGAAAACATCCTGGTTGTGTGGGAAGAATTCTACCTTCCTTGAGGTCTACTCACACCCGCAGCCAGAAATGGCATCCATTCATTATGAATTCCTTCCATGAGACTCAATATTTATAATTGTGGCTATCATGCCTCTTTGGCTCGGTCATATGCTTCCCCAATATATCCTCCTTGCTCTTCAGGAAGCAGTGAGGACTACCTGTTTAAGAACCTCTCCTACCACTAATAAAAAACTATCAAACTGACTTTAAAACCTCTGTGGTCGATCTCTTTATAAAAGCTCCACTATCTGTCTGTCTACAGATCCTATTTGTCTGCTTATTTATTTATTGGTTTCATGCATTATTCTATTTGGTCTCCTGCATTAAAAAATTCTAAATATTTTACCATCAGTAAAACTGGCCTGAGAGCTTTAAAAGACATTGTTGCCCAGGAGCTTCCAGCAAAAGGTTCTCTTTTGGTGATGTCAGCCTGAAATGGAACTGATGAAAACAAGTGTCATTTTTCACACACGCAGAAATTTATCTCTGGAGTGAACTTTATCTTTGTGCATATTCTGTACAGTAATAGAGAAAAAAGATAGCCCTAGAAATTTAGAAATCATCATGCATGCTCAATAACATATGTCTCACAGGGGAGGGGTATTCGGTTTGTTATTATTGAAATGTTATTTTAAAAAGCAAATGGAAATCCAATTTGGGTAGCCAAATTAAATTCATACAAATGGAAACATTGCTGAGCTTTGCACAGAGTGTGTCCAGCCTACCCCACATCCTTCTCATGCCTGATAAATATTTCCTCTGAAACTGACTCATAGGATCAATGTTTAGTTCAAATGCTGCTTCTTATGTGAAGCCTTTCCTGATTTCTGAAGATTCTAGTGCCTTTTTTCCAAATTGCATTATTTAATATGTATGTATGTATGTACATATATATTGAACTCACAAATTACATATGTAGGAATTTTTGCTATATTGTTGAAACCATATCCACTACATTTTCAATGTATTTAGATTTACTTAAAATGTGTGTATTTATATATGCAAGTGTATGTATAAACATAGAGGAAGGAAGGAAGGAAGGAAGGAAGGAAGGAAGGAAGGAAGGAAGGAAGGAAGGAAGGAAGGAAGGAAAGAAGGAAGGAAGGAAGAAAGGAAGAAAGGAAGAAAGGAAGAAAGGAAGAAAGAAAGAAAGAAAGAAAGAAAGAAAGAAAGAAAGAAAGAAAGAAAGAAAGAAAGAAAGAAAGAAAGAAAGAAAGAAAGGAAGGAAGGAAGGAAGGAAGGAAGGAACAATGAAACAAAGAAACAAAGAGAGAGATAAAGAGAGAAAAAAAAGAGAGAGAAAGACAAAGACAGGAAGAGAGAGAAAGAGAAAGACCGGAAGAGAGGAAGGAAGAAAGGAAAAAAGAAAAAAAGTAAATAATATAATTTTGGCAAAAGGAACTAGGAACTTGAGGAATCAACAGGGCTTCATGCAGGAAATGACATTTGAACTAAATGCTGAATTCTGGAAGGCAAAGATGAATGGATAATATTTGACAGGCACGGAAAAATACATGTGTGTATAGTTTTTCCATGGATAGAATGTTAGCTTTTGGATTGTAGGTGTTCATTTGTTTTTGGAATTATACCTTCATACTACTCACATTTACAGTGATATTAAACAGATAAATTTTTGAAATATATTAAATATTCAGATTAACATTGTAAGAAATATTTTAAATATTCAAGTAACCAAGTATCAGAAAAAACAGTAAGAAATAAATGTGAATATTTACCAAGTAAAAGATGGAATTATAAGTTAATTCAATTAGACATTCAATGAAAAAATATTATTGGTCAATTTACAGAAACTTTTAATAGAAAGTAAAAAAATTGAAA
The DNA here is from genome assembly GCF_027887165.1 of Monodelphis domestica. NCBI lineage: Eukaryota > Metazoa > Chordata > Mammalia > Didelphimorphia > Didelphidae > Monodelphis > Monodelphis domestica. The sequence continues at coordinate 475,076,756 of NC_077228.1, forward strand.
CTTTTTTATAGGAAAAATATGGTCTTGAAACCTAGATTAAAAAGATTTAGTAAAATGAAAAAAGCATTATAACCCCACTGTCACTAATGAATATAATATTAAAATATGGAATAACATATTCCCCCAAAGGCTTTGACAACATAGTAAATCAATTTCATCCTGTTATGGGGTTGAAATCAATACCGGGGAAACTATGAAGAAGTGATATTATTAAGAAACCTATATAAATTTCATGCTAATATATCAATAAATCATGAAGATCTTTTGACAAAATACATCTTATTTTTAAAATATATGCATTATTTATTCAATATTTATTTAAGTACATAATTAATATGCTGAATACTAGCTGGCTGTAGGCAAATAAGAGCTAATAGTATCTGTCATTGGGAATTCCTAAAGCCCTTCTTTCTAAAGAGATGAAGTTAGGGCAAGGAAATTTACTGTCATTGGTTACATTATATATAATTCTAGAAATATTAGTTTTAGTACTGACAGTAAAAGAATAAGAAGTTGAGAATAAATGTTAGCAAAGAAGAAATAAAATTATTAGTTTTTAGATAACAATCATTTATTTAAAAATTCTAAATATTCAACTAAATAAATCCATAACTTCAAAATATAGTTGTATATAAAATAAATATTCTGAAATCATAGTTCTTTTCTATAAATATTCTCAGCAAAACCGAGTAGGAAGAAATAGACAAATGATTTCTTTTCAAATAGATACAAAATATATCAAATATCTGCAATTCAGTTAAAAAATATATGCCTAAATATGATTTACAAAACACCCAAAAGAAGTAGACAATCTTAAATAATTGGAAATACTGATAACTTGTGATCAGTTCACACAAACAGTACATATATTAATTTACAAATAAATTGCTAAATTATGCAGTCTACTAAATAGAAAGGTCACAGAACTACCATAAAAATAAAAAATAAATAAATCACTAGGAAGAGCAAATGGTCAAGAATTCAAAGAGAAATGAAGAAAAATACAAGGCAGAAGAGGGTCAACCACTATCAGATGTAAAACTATAATCAAATTTACTTAGTTCAAGTAAAATAAACATAAATAAATAAAATAATATATAAAATATATCACAATAAATAAATAATAAAATAAAGCTGGTCATTAGACTATATTAAACTTATAGATGAAGAAATAATCAAATTTTATTACATTTTTTAATTAACCCAAAGCCCCAGTTTTTGGAATAAATGCTAAGTATTTGACAAAAATTGTTGGGGAAAGCTTGAACCATTCTTACAGAAATTAGCTTTAGAAATGACACCTCCCTCCATATACTGAAATAACTCACAAATGATAAATGAATTAGATAATAGATGCCATATTATAAACAAATTAGGGGAATAGGAAAGTAATTTTTTCACAACTAAAATGAAGGAAGAACTATTGAACGAAGAAAGAATAAAATCAGAAAAATAAACAGAGAAAATGTTATATTAAAAAAATTTAAAAATGTTTACACAAGATCAATGCAATTAGAATGAATTAATGCAAAATACACTTGCTAGTAGCAATAACTTCAGCAACAGCAGCAGCTAAAACAACCAAAACTGTAATAATAACTACCATAACAAAAGCAGCAGCAGAAACAAATACCACTATGACCAAAACAGTAGCACCAATAATGACAATTACAGCAAAAACATCAGTAAAAGTAACCAGCATCAACAGCACCAAAAATAACAGTCACAATAGCTATAACAAAAGCAGCAACAACCATCAGGGCAGCAGCAGCAGCAGTAGCAGCAAAACCAACTGATTACAGTCTCAGATACAACAAATAAATGAATTCAAACAATAAAGCAAGTTCAATTTAGAGTCAGGCCTAAAGTGCATTTGGACAAAATATCCCCTTATCCTTGACACTACTCTATAGCCCATGTTTATAATCTATCAATTCTTCTTCTATATATAATCATGACTAACTTTGGGATGTCTATATCAAAGTGATAGTTATTCTAGTGAAGGAACTTGTTCAGAGAATTTCCAAAGAAACTTTCATTTTCCCATTCATAAGGATTTAGTGATATCAATGAAAAATTAAAGAATTAATACATTAAAAATACAATTGCTAAGGAGCAATTGTGCAAAGCAAGCAACTAGGTAACACAGTGGATCCAGACTGAAGTGAGAAAAATTCATTTTTCTGAGTTCAAATTTGACCTCAGAAATTGCTATGGTATCCTGGCCAATTCATTTAACCTTGTTTTCCTCAGTTTCCTCATCTGTAAACTCAGTCAGAGTAGGAAATGGGAAACTGCTCCAGAATTTTTGTCAAAAAACAAAACAAAACACAAATGAGGCCATGAAGAATCAGACATGATTGAAACAACTGAACCACATCTATAAAAATTTGTTAACCTCTGGAGACAAAAATTGAATAAATAAACAAGCAAAAAGTTCCTGCTTTTGAGGAGCTACATTTTAACTTAGGGAAATGGAGGAGAAAAAAATACATACATATAACATATAATTAGATAAAAGTAATAATGCAGTTATTTTAGAGCACAATGGCAAAATAAAGTAATGAATATTTAATTGTACTTACATATTGATTTTTTTAAAAAATATTTCTGATTTGGAACCATTTGACAGTAATACAGACTTTAGTCGAGAAAACTTTATTTTCTCAGTCTTCAGTGTTTATAGACTCCTGAGGAAGATGGGAGCTATAGCAACAGCAAAAGTGATTATAGGTTATAACTCTCCAATGATTATTTTCTTGAACTATCCCTATAGAAACCAGTCATTAAGGTGGCACTGCTGTGCTGAGAGTCTTTGAGCTACCTGCCTGCTAGTAGTAACTGGTAAATGGTTGATAATGATGGTGTGGGAGATAATAATAATATTTAGCAACCATATAGCATAGTAAAGTCTAAAAAATTCTGTGTCGTTGTCTCATATGATTTAATGGTAGAACTTTTTCCCTGATGTTTGATCATCTGGATGTTAGTTACAGGGGTCAATAGCAGAAGCTTAGTTGATGTTCTAGTTGCACAATTATTGGGACTCTGGAACTTTTTGTCCTGGATCATATGCCCTAGGGTGATAGTTAACTGCAAATACTTTTTAAATTGGCATCAACTTCATTATGATAAAAATCTAATATGTAAGCTATATCAGGATTTAATATAGATATGAAAACATATATTAATTCACAAAAGTTAAATGGTCAAAGATATGAATAAGCAGTTCTTGAAAGAAAAGTAAGCAAATATCAGCAAAATGAAAATTGTTCTAATAATTAGAAAGATGCCAATTTGTACTCTTTGTGGTGGCAAGAAATTGGAGAATGAGAGGATGCCCTTCAATTGGAGAATGGCTGAACAAATTGTGGTGTATACTGGTGAAGGAATACTATTGTGCTCAAAGGAATAATGAACTGGAGGAATTCCATGTGAACTGGAATGGCTTCCAGGAATTGATGCAGAGTGAAAGGAGCAGAACCAGGAGAACACTGTACACAGAGATGGATACACTGTGGTACAATCGAATGTAATGCACTTCTCCATTAGTGGCAATGCAGTTATGAGAAAGAACACTATCCACATTCAGAGGGAAAACTGTGGGAGTAGAAACACTGAAGAAAAATAATTGCTTGATTACATGGGTCGAGGGGATATGACTGGGGAGGTAGACTCTAAATGAACATCCTAATGCAAACACCAACAACATGGAAATAGGTTCTAATCAAGGACACAAGTAATACCCATTGAAATTGCGCGTCAGCTATGGGAAGGGGTGGGGAGAGGGGAGAGAGGAAAAGATTATGATTCTTTTAACGAAGGAATAATGTTCTAAATTGACTAAATAAAATTTATAAAAATGAAAGATGCCAATTAAAAAAATTGGTTCTATCTCAAACCAATCATAAAGGGAAAAGATGACAAAAAGGAATTGTAGTTGTTGTAGAGACAATTAATTGGAAGACAGGCACTGTTGGTAGCATGATGAATAGATATAATCATTCTTGAAAAAAAATGTGGAACTATGGTATAACCATGTAGTCAAAAAACCATATATATCCTTTTGTCCCAGAAGTAACACTCTAGCTGAAAGAAAACAAATAAAGTGAGAAAGGACTGATGGATACAAAAGGAACAATCTGTTGTCCCACAGAACTGTAAAGAAAGGGGGTGATAATCAATTTTTGAATAGCTAACCAAAATATGATATACTTTATGAATTTTATATAATATTACTCATGTGTAAGTATTTTAGAACTTCAGAAAAAAAGAAAAAAGATTCAGAAAAATCTGGAAAAACTTGTATGAAGTGAAAATGAAGTGAGGACTGCAAAGAAAACCTATGATATCTAATGAATTTTAATGCAGGACAACAATAAAAAGCAGTGAATGACAATTCAAACAATGAAAAGTAGTATAAACAAAATGTTGAATCACAGTTCCAAAGACCAAAGATAAATCTTGTTTTCCAGCTCATGGTAGATTGGGTTGAAACTAGAGCTGCCAAATAAGACTTATATTTTCAGATAGAGCCAATCTGTGGATTTGGTTTTATATTTTATGTATTGAAAGAGAAAATCTTAATCCAGGGAATGTTGGAAAGTTATAATCATATTAAAAATAAAGAAATGAAAGATAAGAATGTCAATGTATCATTTAAAAGGAGCAGAAGGAAGTTCAGAAACAGATATAAATAAGTATGACTATATTGGAAATACAACAAAAAATGTGAACGAAAAAATAAAGCTGTATATTGTTAAGACTTATAGCTCCCAATATAGGCCACTTTTTCTTTTCTTTGTATAGGGAAATATTCAAGAGTTGGTGTTGAAAGAATTATTTTTTAATGAAGGATTACTAAAGGAGAAAAAGTTGTATAGATAAGAAAAAACAAAGAGCAGGCATACAGGATGAATACAAAAATTATGTTATGTTCCTGAAAGAAAATTCTGCATTAGGAAACAAAAAGTTTGTTTAAATAATTGAAGTAAAAGAAAAATCAAGGAAAGGCAATATATATATATATATATATATATGTATATATATATGCTCAGAGTATGGGATAAAGGATAGCTAACAAAGAGAAGGAAGAGCCACTAAATTCATTATCATTCCTTTGTTCTGTAAAGAAGAATAATATTCAAGACATCGAAAAAGAAATTCTATTTAAAATCACTGTAGACAATATGAAATATAAAATACTATCTTCCAAGACAAACCCAGAATCTATATGAACACAATTATAAATTTTTCATACAAATAAAGTCAGATCTAAATAATTGGAAAATGTCATTTGCTCATTGGTAGGCTGAGACAATATAATAAAAAATGAAAATTCTACCTAAATTAATCTAGTTATTCAGGGCCTTATCAATCAAATAATCAATAAATATTTTTATCAAGCTCAAAAAATAATAACAAAAGAACAAAAGCAAGAAAATCCAGGGAATCAAAACTGAATGTAAAGGAAGTAGCCTACTAATACTACATCTCAAACTGACCAATAAAATATTAATCATCAAAACAATCTGTTAATGACTAAGAAATAGAGTGGTGAATTAGTGGGATAGATCAGGTTATAAGAAATGACAAATAAAACTGTTTCAGAAAAACCTGGAAAAACTTACATGGACTGATGCAAAGTGAAGTAAGCAGACCTAGGAGAACCTTGTATATGATAAAAACAATATTGTATGATAAACAGGTATTCCCAGCAATACAATGATTCAGAACAACCACAGCAGTTTAAATAAGAAAAATACCATCCAACTCCAGAGAAAGAACTGATAGATTTTGAATGCAGAACTAAGCATATTATTTTGTCTTTCTTTTTTGTTGTTGTTTTTGTTTGATTTTTCTTCTCTAAAATTACAAATATAGAGCTTTGTTTTACATGATTTCATATTTATAACCAATTTCAAATTGCTTATTGCCTCAGGGAGTGAGGAGAGGAAGAAAGAGAGAATTGGAATTATTTTTTTAAAGAATGTTAAATATTGTTTTTCAATATTTGGGGAATTGGGGAATTGGGGAAAATAAAATATTTTTAAATATTTTAAAAGAATATTTTAATTGTAAAAAGCGGAACATAGAGGAGGAGACATGCAAGATAAAAATGAAAATAAGAGATTTTCTAAGATAGTCCTCATGAGTCTGTTACATATAAGTGATGAACTTCATATCTCAGTACTTGAGAGTCAGTAAATATGATTGCTGAGTTAAAGAGTTGTCCCAGAAGATACTAAACTAGCCCTTAAATCAGTAAAGACTTGAGTTCAACTCCAGTCCCAGACACTTACTAGCTATGTCTCCTTGGGAATGTTTTTCTTTGTCTGTGGCAGCCTGGGGTATATAATAGGACCTGCACCTCAGGGTTGATAATATTTGTAAAGCACTTTTTCTAACCCTAAAAATCCATTTAAATGTTGCAATTATCATCATCATCACTATAAATATAATGGAAATGGGAGAAGTATTGTAAGTCTGAAGAATGATAAATTATATCCCAATGTTTAAAAAAAAGTGGAGGAACTAGAACTGAGTTAGCAAACTCTAGAAGAGAGTTTGGTCTTGTTTCTGACATATTGATTTTAATTCTATTCAATTAAAATTTAGTAAACGTCCATAAAGGAAGCATGTTGAATAGATTGTTGCCAGGTCTGGAGTTAGGAATATTTATCTTCCTGTATTAAAATCTGGCCTCAGAAAAGTCACTTAACACTGTTTGCCTCAGTTTCTTCATCCATAAAATGAATTAGAGCAGGAAATGAAAAACCACTCTAGTGTCTTTGCCAAAAAAAAAAATAGAATCATAAAGTGTTGGACTTGAATGAAAATAATTAAATAATAATTAAAGCACCTATTATGTACCAGATAATATGATAGAAATTAGAAAACAAAATACAACCCTTGATGTTAAGGATCTTATGATCATAACAGAAAAAAGGAAGTTGTAAAAGGTAGAGGCACCGAAGAGTGCCTAACATGGGGTCATCTTGTTCAGTGGAGTTGAAAGCAGGTTGAGTAGAAGATGGAGAATTGAGTGAGCTGAAAATTCAATTTCTGACTATAAATAATGAATATAATACTCTACTCTCTCACTCTTTAGTCAGAGGAGAGAAAGGAGGCTAACAGAGGGTGTACACATGATTTGAATTTAATAGCTGATTGAGGAGACTAGGAGTCAGTTTATTCTGGGAGAGAGGTATCTTTTCCTATGGAGATGAAACCAGGAGGAGCTGCAGACAAAAAGTAGAATAGCTTAGAATATTAATAGGTTATTAATTCTATGGATAGAATTATTAGAATAATAACAATTTAGAATATTGTTTAAAAATATCTACTAAACCTCCAATAAACTAAGGAGTTATTATTTTTAAAAATGGACTCCTTGAGATCAGGCAAAGTCAAGCTACTTTATCTTTGAAGCAAGATTATTAAAATTGTGAGTCAGGGAAAGCTTTAAAAAAGTGCTCGAATTTAGCGATGGATTTGTCCAAGTCTGTCTTTCTTCTGGGAAATAAAGAGATGTATAGGAATTGTAATTATTAGAGTAAGTCAGAAATGGTTGCATTGACAGCTGTAGAGAAACAAATTATTTATTTGATGACAACTGAGAACCAGTTTTGCAGTTCAGGGACCCAGGATTCTGTGCCTATTCAGCATCTTTTTTTTTCATCAATGTCAGGTTGATATAGTTAATAAAGCCATAGGAGGCATTCTTGCCAAATTGCAAACGTCAGAGAAGGGTAGCTAATATGCTGGATTAAAAAGTCAGGTTCCAATATACTTGGATAAGGTAGAACATTGACCTAAATCTAATCAAATGAAATACAATAGGAATAAGTGTTAAGTTTGCTTTAGGTTTAGCCATCTATTTCCCAAATTTAAGAAACAGGAGATTTGACTAGTAGTTTGAAAACATCTAGAATTTTAATGAACTGCAAGTTCAACATTAGTCAAAATGTCAGAAATCTAATGAATCTTGAGCTAATTTATTGATTGGCATTATGTCCAGGTCTACAGAGGTGATGACAGTTCTTTACTCCTGGTGGTCAAAACACATCTTCTCTAGTCATCACTATTTATCAAATATAATAACTAGAGAACATCCAGAGTACCATCTGTATGGTAAAGAGCCTTAATGCCAAATGGTTGAAGAAAGTAGAGAGCTTTAGTTTGGAACAGTGAAGTCTAAAGAGAATGGTAACAAATACCTTTGGAGTTTGAGGCATTGAAGAGGAATTTGATTCATTCTGCCTAACCCCAAAGGATAGAATTCTAAGCTGTGGAATGAAGTGATCCAAAGGCAAATTTAGGCCTGATACCAGGGAAAAGAAAACAAAACAAAAAACAACTTAACACGTGGAACTGTCCAGAAGTAGTTGGTTGGTCACAAGAGATGATGAATTTCTCCAACACTTGATCTTTTCAAGCAAAGCTTTAATCATTTATTGAATATCTGTAAAGGAAACAGTTGCTCATGTATGGATTTGGATTCAAGAGGTTCAGAGGTCCCTCTATACATTGAAATTTTGTAATTCTCTGAATGATTTTTCCCTTGAATGTGATTCACCAATATATTCGGGAATTGACTACCTGCTTCAGTGCAGGAAGTACTCACCCAAATGAAATCACAAAACCTTGAATTAATATATTATTTGAATATATTGTGTGTGTTTCTGTGTGTGTGTGTGATCTCAAAAAACGAAGTCTATCTTTCTATAGCTATCATTCATTGTCCTGTCTTTTGCTTCTCTTTGTATCCCCAGCTCTTAGCATAATGACTGGCACACTATAGTTACTTAATGCATAATAGTTGACTAATTATTTCTAGAAATGGAATCTGGGGTCAAAGAGCGCAAGTTTCATCCCTCTTCCATATGACAGCCCATCAATTACTTAGAGTTGTCTAGTATCCTTTCCCACACCTAATTTTCTTTCCTTAATTCTAAACATCCAATTCCTTCATCTCATCTTAGTGTGGCATAATCTCTTGGTCCCCTACATCCTCTTTTAGATGTGCTTTATATTGTTTATATCTTTCCTAAATATGTCAAGAAGAAGTGAGTTATTCATACAAATATATGCCATTTATATTCTAGATTTGTACAGTCTATATATCCTGCATCCATCACTATTTTCTCTCGAAGGATCATAAAATCCTATTGTCAAGAACACCTGATTTGTCTGTCTCAGCTTAAATTCTGAAACTTTCATTTGATCTACAGATTGAATCAACCCTCATGGCTAAGCATCTTGAATCTCAAATTCACCAAGTCTTTCCTGGCCTGCATCCTATTATTCTGAGCTCTCTCTCCCCACATCTCAGGCCCTGCCAAAGGCCCTGTGGGGTGTAACAGCAGGTCATACCCATTAGTGCTCCTGGCAGAGCTGCCCAAACTATGTCTGATTGATTGAAGCCTAGGTTTCTAGTCCCTCACATTCAGGAACACTAAATTCCTTTGCAAATTAAAAACAAACACAGCTGAACTCTCTTATGTTTAATTTAGCCTAGCCTAGATTAATGGAGCATCAAGCAGTATGGAATAGTCTGGAAATTTTCTGGGCTTGTTTTAAGAGCTATTCCCAATTAGCATCTAATGATCTAAAAAAAAAAAACTTTCTTCATTTTTAACACCATTCTTTTATGGCAACATAAGACATTGTGTTGATATTTTAAAACTATAATATTTTTTCAACTTGTGGAATTTTTATAACAGAAGCCACTAAATTTACTTATGGGCTTGCCACCATGTTTGCTCTGTGTATTTTAGTTCTGTGTATCCAGAAACAGTGATCAGATTGTATGGTCAGGTGTGAATTCAAAGATGGATTTGTTTTGTTCCTGTACTACCTATGTAAAATAGACTGACTATCCTGTGGTGTTGTATCTGCAGCTGCGACCTAAAGCTCATTTTCTGTTCTTGGCAAAGCTGGAGATTCCAGCTATTGTGAAGTTCCATCACCTGCCCAATTCCTTTGCAAAAAAAAATTATAAAAACATCTTCCATCCAATCATGTTTGTGCCATAGTTGGATTAATCTGTTGCTGTGGTTCTTTAGAATTAAACAACATGTCCTTCTAGGCTAAAACTTGTTCATTATTTGCAATGGCCACAGCATAATTAGGATTGAGTCCCCTAAGTGAGTGGATATCCATTTAGTAGCCTTTTAAATCTCTACCAGAAATCTAGAAAATAGAATTCCAAAACTTTACTCCCTCAATCAAGGAACTGATTACACCTCAGGGGAAATATTTCATAAGTCTAGATTTTGTTTTTTCATTTTCATTTTGGAACCTCCAGAGCTTCCTAGACCAAAGACCCCATTTCTTCAATCAAAGGACTTCAATAGGACAAGGAGAGAAAGACCAAGGAGTCACACACCATTCACAATACAGTATGATTCTGGATTGTATTAACTTTATAAATCTACTTTTAGGGGGAGTCAAGATGGCAGCTTAGAAGCAGCAAAAATCAATTCCTCTGTGAAAACCTTCCACACCAATAAAAAACAAAGCACTTGAGGAAGGACAGAAAACCAACAAAAAGACAGAGCTGCTGGTGGACACTCCTGCTTGATTCAACTTAAAAGCTACACAGAGAAAGTTGAATTCATAGGTTTAAGGAAAAGAATGAAGGAAGGTCCCAGTGCCCCACCCCACCAACTGTGCTGAGACTCTGGCGGTCAGTGGGATCTCAGGGTGAAGGCTTCATCCAGGACAGAATTGTGCTAACACAACTACTCAAAGCTCAGGGCTCAGACCACAGATGGCAAGGAGGCATCTGGAGGAAAGAAGCAGAGAAGAGGTCAGGCTGGTCACAGCCTTCAGTCACTAATCTCCATCTTAGCCAATATGACCATAAAGGAAAATAATAAATGTTGGAAGGGATGTGGCAAAATTGGGACACTGATGCATTATTGGTGGAGCTGTGAATTGATCCAACCATTCTGGAAGGCAATTTGGAACTATGCCCAAAGGTCATTAAAAGAATGCCTGCCCTTTGATCCAGCCATACCACTGTTAGATTTATACCCCCAAGGAGATAATAAGGAAAAAGACCTTTATATTTATATATTTATAGTCACACTCTTTGTAGTGGCAAAAAAATTGGAAAATGAGGGGAATGGCTGAACAAATTGTGTTATCTTCTGGTGATGGAATACTATTGTGCTCAAAGGAATACTGAACTGGAGGAATTCCAAGTGAAACTTGAATAACCTCCAAGGGATTGATGCAGAGTGAAATGAGCAGAACCAGGAGAACATTGTACACAGAGACTGATAATCAAATATAATTGACTTTTCTACTAGCAGCATTGCAATGATTCAGAACAATCCAGAGAAACTTATGCGAAAGAATGCTATCCACATCCAGAGAAAGAACTGTGGGAGTAGAAATGCAGAAGAAAAATATGTGATTAATCACATGGTTAGATGTGATTGGGGATTTGGACTTTAAATGATCACTCTATTGCAAATATTAATAATAGGTAAATAGGTTTTGAACAATGATATGTGTATAACCAAGTGGAATTGCTCGTCAGCTCCAGGAGTGAGGAGGGGAGAGGGGAGGGAAAGAATGTGAATCTTGTAATCATGGAAAAATGTTCTAAATTAAAAATTTTTAAATCTCCTTCAAGTATACTATAGTTCTCTACTCCCTGTAGTTCTGGCTCCCTAATGCTAGTCATCTGTCATCATCACCTCAGTTGCAAGTGGCATGTGCATATTACTTCTTCCTGAGCTCCCATGTCTATGTTAATCAACCCACTAATCTTCTCAAGTCTCCTTCAAATGTGCTTTGCCCATTGTCTACACCATTCCAGTTGTACTTTTGGAATGACCATTCTACACAAAAGTCAATTTGACTGATATAATATTTGATTTCACTCATTTGGTCAAGGTTAAAACTTCTAAATAACATAAAAGCTTCAGAATAAAACAATATCAAAATTCCAACTCTGATGTTCTTTATATTGGTAGGAGCCTGAAATCATACTGGCATGACATCTTCAGTTGTTTTCATGTTGGATTATCTGCTCTTTGGCTAACCTAATTCAGTAAGAGCTGTGTAAGGATGACTCTGAAGTGTGTCCCTTTTTAAAGACTGCATGTCCAAAGCCTATGTAGCTAGAAAATTCTTCTAAATTTTTCATGTTTTTATTTGAAAAACACAGGCATTTATTACTAGTGTTCTTTGATACCTAGCACCATGAATTCCATTTAAATATGGACTCAGAATGGATGAAGTCTGGTTGATCGTCTTGTTTGCAAATTTTAGATAATTCTGTGATGTCATTTCCTTTCTGACAATTTATGGCATTGCCAAAAAGACCGTTTTATTAAATACCCCATCATTAAGAGAATAATCTTCATCACACCTCTTCTATCACCCCTTTTTGTGTATTCTACAGAAATCTCTGCCCTCTGAACATCATTTGTAAGTGAGGATCCTTACCCTGACTATCTCACAATGCTATGGTGAGGAGACAGTGAGAGAATGAATGGGACAACATGTGGAAAACTGTCAAGTTCTCTAAATGAAATATATGAAGTCATTATTGCTAGTTCAGCCTGAGTCACTTTCTCTCAGACCTCTTTATTTCATTCTGCTACCTATGCATCTGTACATTTTTCCCTGTTTTCCATAGTTAAGATAGGGAACGATAAGTTCAAATCATACTTCTAGAAGCAATAATCCTTATTTTATATACACCAAAATATGCCCTATCACTCTACTATCATCTCATGAAAGCAATGAGCCCTGATGAAGATAAACCAAGAGTCGCTCTCTTCCTGACCAATACCATCTTTGTTGTGACACAATGATCAGGATGTAAGATCCCAATTCCACACACAAGGTTTATTTTGATTGAATCAGCTCTATTTACGTACTCTGAAGTCCTTTAAAAGCCCAGAGATGTAAAGGACAGGATTCCCTCTTGAGCCAGCCAGCTTCACTGGCCAACCCTCAAATTCCAACTAAAAAGTTGGAGGAAGGTTTAAGGGTTATCTCTCTGAAAGTTAGGATTCAAAGAACGAAGTCCTACTGAGCTCAAAACTTTTGAGATGAACTTTTTAAAGCTTTATGCCTACTCTTGCTAGAAGTATGAATTTAAAAGCTCCCTGTGTTTCCTCTTGAATATTCATTCCTATTTCTCCTATAACAACTTCTATGTTGTGTTTGTTTTGGTAAAAGAAAAAATAATGTTCAAAAGTCCTTATGCCTAGCAATAGAGAGCCCCAGCAAACACCTTTAAAGATCTTTTCTTAGCATAATGTTTTAAAAAATAACAACAACGGTGCTTCAAGGGGGGAGAGGAGGACAAACCTCAGTAGGATTAGGATTTGGGTTTTAATTTGCAGACTGGGCTTGTGTTTGGATTAGGATTTGACTCCAATTTCCCTTTATGGATTTAGGTAAAGCTTTTATTAATCACTCATCCTAAAGGGTAGTTTGAGCCTCTGTGTGATGGAAGCATAGACATCATTTCATTTAATATCCTCAAATACAGAAAAAAAACTTTCCAAGTGATTCTAGTCTTTGCATTTCGACTCTGTTTTTTTAGAAAGTGGCTGCTCTTAATGGACTGGCATTATCAATAGAGATGGAACAGGGTAGAATGGCGCAGTACAAATTTGAGAGAAGAGGTATAGGAGAATGGGGGTGGAGAGGAGATAGAGTGCTTAGATCTGCCTATAGGACTAAGTTGTTAAAATTCATTGAGTTGCAAATTGGCAGATAATAATGCTTGTTTTGAGGGGGAAACTTGATTTTTTTCACTGTAGAAAGGAAATTTCTTAATCACAATTATTCATACCTGTACTTAATAAGTCTACATATTTATTTAATTGAGGTATTTAACTATTAAGTTAATGTCAAGGCATGAACTAAACATCTTAATAATTCTGTAGAATTTCACTTATTTGCTATGAATTGCTGTTTTTAAAGTTTGACTAATATTTATTTAACAAGAAGTTTTATCTTTCTTGATAATAAAGTCTAGAAGAGGAAGGCACCATCTAAACACAGTATCTATCCTATAGCCAAACACAATGCACTAGACACAGTCAGCATTTATTAATAAACACGAAAGCCCAAATTCTGGCAGGACATAGGACAAGAGGTTAATCAGTCCAAGTTACAGCCAGCAAAGATTTGTTAGAATAGTGAATCTAAGCATTCTCTTAATTTTCCCTCTTACAATGCTCAGAAGAGGAAAATAGTCGATGCTGTCTGAGAAGAGGGAACTTAATGCATTTCCTTCAATACAAAATAATTCCCTCTTCCCACACAGTGTCTTGGCACTGAGTTTCCTGAAATTGAGCCTGATGCGCAAGACTTAACTATAATTTAAAATCCTAAAAAGATTTTATTGTAGATCCAGAATCAATAGTAGCCACCTAACTATGTCAGTAGCAGGAATGTCACTGGTATGTTTAATGGGTTTCTAAGTTAGATCCATCAGACTTTACTCATGGGAATTTAGGAGTGAGAACATTTTTTTTTTCTCCCCTTACCACTTCGACTCTCTGCCCATATTTTCAACCTCTCTCAGGCTTCCCACTTGGATCCTTCCAGTCTCAACTCTGATTCCTGTACCTTCATTTTAACAAAAGTCCCAGATAAACTAGTTAGGTTTTTGGCTGGCCATGTATAACTTATCAGCCAAGAAAGCTGAATGGGAAAGACCCTAAAGCCCAATATGTGATCAGGAACATAGTTTCTCTTTCCCAAAGAGTTGTGGCAGCTCTGTAGCTAAATATATCCCACTTTCTTCACAGCAAGCCATGCCACATAGTATGGTATTGAGGTTTATATGTGTCATGCCCACCCTAGTCACTTAATGATTACTGACTGAGCACAAAATGAATGAGGGTCACATTGGGACATTTTAGCTAGGAATAAACCCAGTAGAATCATATTCGCAAAACAGGTTTTTGGACAAAATAATTAATTGGGACAATTAGCTGAGTAATTCACAGAAAAAATATCCCACCTCACCAATAAGTTTCTGCATAGTTCACAGTTTATCTGAATTACCTACATAATTGCTATTTGGCTCAAGATAAGTGAAGGCAACTGGTTCCCTGCAGGAATTCCTCTGCTGTTTATTGTCATCATTTCAAGAGGAAGTTTGATATCACATCAAAAGCACTAGACTAGAAACCAGGGGATCTGGGATGGAATCCAGGTTTGTTACCTGTGTGACATTGGGCTGGGCACCTAACAACTATTAGCCTTAGTTTTCTCATGTCCATAAACAAGTGAGGATGGATTAGACAATCTCTAAGATCCCCTCAAACTCTCAACCTATGGCCCCATGATACAGAAGATGAGAAGGCATGGCATTTCAAGTTGGAGATTTTAGTTCATTGCATATAAAATAAGGAAGTCAGACTAGATGATCTAAATTCTGTGAAAAAAAAGCAAAATAAATTCTATGCAAAGTATTCTTCAAAGTACTTATTCCCATTTCTATTTTTTCAGTCCCCTCTTCCATGATATTTGAAAATGGTCATTTAAATTAATTTGCTACCAATATGATGGTTTATTCATTGAACTTTCACCTAAACCCAGACAACACAAATTCAGCTTTTTCAGCTCTGAGGCCATATGACTTCATGGAAGTACTGGCTTGAAGTATGGCCCTTGAGCAAGTCACTTAACATCTTAATCTCTCCATCCTCTCTAAAAGGAGGAGGGTTAAATTCAATGGCTAGTGAGGGTACTTTCCAGCTCTACACATATGTTCCTAAAATTGATTAATAACTGAAGGCAAGAAGCCACCACCCTACACTTGTCTCAGTTTTCCAGCCAAATGAGAAGGGTTTGAAGAGCTAGGGAAAAGCAACCTATATAGCACTTTAAGGAACTAGAGTTACTTCTCTGATAAACCACATTACTCTACCTGCTATTCTGTATAACACATATTCCTGAGCCCTTGGATGATGATTCTGACCCTAATGTTCTTTACGAGATTAGAATCACTAAGAGAAACAGGAAAAAGTGGGGTCTTTTGTTTGAACCTAGTCCTATTTGTAGACTTCCTGAGTTAAAAAGAGGTGGCAACGCCAATCCTTCTTTGTATAAACAGGAGTCTACCACCTTTTCAAGTCATATTTCCTATTTCCTATAAAGTCTCTAGTTCCGCTGGAGTGGTGGATTTTGCCTTTCTGGTCAAGTGGCAATATATAATAGTAGCTACTGGCCCCCTGTTTGGTTGGTTGGGGAAGCAGAGAACTTGGAGCCCAAAATGGAATTAATGAATATATTTTCAATTCACAAAGGCAATCTATCCTATCTCACTTCTCATTATTCCCACAAAAATGGGGCACAGGAAAGCTAAGAGACTAGACTATTATCCATGGTCCCCGAGGCCCTGGAAATTGGGGTTCATCATTATAAATGCTGTCATATGGAGTCCAGGAGAAGGAAATCTTGTGGGTCACTTGACACCATCCCTTTGGGGAAATGATGGCAAGGTATTGCTGTGCATTCTCCCATTTGTAGATGGAGTATTTCCAGGTTTTTTTGTTGCCATTTCACAAGTTGCATGGTACAATTCATCATCTCTCTGAGCCTCTTTCAATACCTTCCTGTCCTTCTTTGCAGATGCCACATTTGCTCAGTTATAACTCTCAGCTTGTGGCTAGCATTTGCACTGATGAATTCATTAGAGTTCTGTACTTGCTGGGTGAGTGCCATGAGGTTGTCAGGGACCACCTCCCATGGCAGGTATGGAAGGGGCTAGCCAGCACCTGGTCCCAGGACCTGGGGCCATTCTCCACCAGAGCCTCTGGCAGCAGCTCCATCTCTCTATTCACTGGCCCCTGCCACATCTTCCCTGGAGACTGCAGCCTCAGGAGCTGCCACATTCTACAATGAATTTATCTATTTGCCATAAATTCATGCTTTAAATGATCCTTTTCTTTTTCTGTTTTGTGTATATTTAAAAACAAAACAATGGCCAAAAAAAAGGAGATGCTTTCATTTCATAATGCAAAGTTAAAAGCATTCAGGGCAGAAAATATGTCCTCTATCCTTTCTGTTTTCCTCAGATCATAGCAAATTTGTGCCCAAGCCCACAATAAGAATTTATATATTTATGTAATATGTAATAGAAATAATAGAATTTATATATTAGATTTTATATACAATTTATATTACATAAATAGTTCACCTATGGATTCATTAATCAGACCCAGTCACTAAGCCAAGTATAAGCAACCCAACAGAAGAGCATCATGAGTTAGAGCTAGAAATCTTACCCTTCTATTACTTCTCCTAATTTTAACTAATAATCTTGGAACTATAGACTGTTCACTGAGGATAGCTGCCTGAACTTTAACTGTGTGGGTTTTTAAATGATAACTATTATATTTAAAATTTTTATTAATAATAACTAAAATAAAAAAAAACTACCTGAACTCAGCCCATGGCAGGTTTAAAAGAGAGACAGACAGAGGAGTTACAGCCACTTAAATACAATCATACAAAAGACAAAGATGCAGGAAAAGGGAATTTGGGGAAATACAAGGGACTTCTGGGGGATGAAATCCAAAGGTATAAAATCTTCATTGATATGGTTGAAAGACCAACTCTCAAATAAAAAAGCAAAAACCAAAGAGACTGTTCACACTATTTCTGAATTATTACATTCAGTGGCTCATTTTCAGAAGAAGAACAAAAGTGAAGAGTATCCTATAGAAAAAGTGGGGTAGGTGCTTGTTACATTTGGGGGATGTCTTTGTCATAGTGAATGTAGATTTCCTGTCACTAAAACGATGTTAGCAAAGTTCATTTAATGTTCTCCTGTAGGGAAGAGACATAACAGCTACTTAGACAGCAGTTCATTGAGAAGAGTGGGGTCACTTACAGATGTCACAGAAGCACATGGCAGAGACCTTCAAAGTCAACCTGTACCCAACAAGAATTAATTATACGTATCCCCAGGAAATGGCATTCCAGCCTCTTTCCTTTCCCAGCCCCATGTCAGACCACCTAAACTGTATTCCCATCTTGGTAGTTTCCTCATTCTTTGAATGATCCTCCCTCTACCTTTAAGACCTCCTTCTTCCATTAATAAGGTCACCTTCCAAGCTCTGTTTTGAGGAAAGACCCAAGACTGCTACCTTTCCTTCTCTTGGCTCTAAATCTGACTCTCTAGGCCTAGAGACAAGAAGTCCTGGGTTCAAATCTGGCCTGAGACACTTCCTAGCTCTGTGAAACTGGACAAGTCATGTTACCCCCATTGCCTAGCCTTTACCGCTCTTCTGCCTTGGAATCAATATGTGGTATTAGTAAGATTAATTAAAAAAATAAACAAAACAAATAAATAAATAAATAAATATGACTCTTTAGACTTTGTCCTCATTCCTCTGTGCAGAGATATTCCATCTTACAATCTGTTCTCAGTTTTCATATACCTTTTATGTTTATCTTTTCCAAAAGAATATTAGCATCTTGCGTGCAAGGATTGGCTTTCTCTTTGCTTGACATGATGTCTGCCATATTATAAACACCAAATACTGCTTGTTGACTGTGCTTCATGATGATCAAAGATCCTTACAATTTTAGAAAGCACATATCATTAGGAATTTTTTTTTCTTTTTCATCAAACTGAAATTTACAGCTCTACCACACCCTCTCATTGCATCTTCTTGTTTTGTCCTCTGAAGCAAAACAAAATTAGGCTAATCTCTACAGCTTTGCAAGGACAGATAGACCATCATACCTATCTTAAAGGTTTGGAAGTCCTCAGAATTCTTTTATCCAGCTTAAAAACGATCATTTCTTTCAACTTATTTTCCATATTCTCTCTCAATATTTGATTATATTCTCTCAAAATCCTTAAGGACCCTGGTCATCCACTTATGGATGATCTCCAGCTTATTGATATCTTTTTTGTCAGTGAAGTGCTTAGAGCTGATCAAAATGTTGTAACTGTGGGCTGACAAAAGAAGAGTGCAGTGTGATTACTTCTCTCATTCTAGAGACTATACCTTTACTAGTTCACAGCTTAATATTACATTGTATTTCATGTTTTACTTATTGTGTTTATAGTATTAAAAAGCAAACAAAAATTTCAACTTTTAAAAACAATTTCCTATCTAGTAATCATGATGCTCCTATTTTGTTTTTTCACCTAAGAAGGTGATGTTTTTAAACCAAGAAGAGTAGTTTATAGATATTTCCACTAAATTACTAAATTATACCACTTGATGGTAGGTGGAATAGTGAATAGAATGTTTTGTGATCTTTTTCAAGTCACTTACCTTCTGTTTGCCTCAGTTTTCTCATGCATCAAATGGGAATAACAATAACATCTATCTTACAGGGTTGTTTTGAAGATTAAATGAAATATTAATTTAAAAGAATACTTAGAACAGTGGTTGGAACATAGTAAACTCTCTATAAATGTTAACTATTATTATTGTTGTTGTTGTTTTCAGTTTACATAATGGGCCTCTGTTAATAAAGTGTAACTTCTACTTGTTAAATTTTTGTGAATTCTTCCAGTTCCACATCATGTGAAGATTCTATTGCAGCTTTAAGGAATTATGTCTCACATATTGGTTTAGGGCAATAGTGTTGATGCCAATCGACTACAAACATGTATGATGTGCATTTAACAGGGGTTTTTGAGTAAGTTACTGTGCTAGGTACTGAATATATTTATACAAATGTGTATGTATTTTTTAAAAAAGTAACTAACTTTAAGGAACTTAGATTCTTTTGGTGGTAGGTATAATATCTCCCCCTTAGAGAGAGGTGGTTCAGATTAAACTCTCATCTTCCAAATTTAATAGTAGTCTTCTGAGGACCATCCCATAGGGCCATTACAGATCTAGCATTAAATTCTTATCTAATAGACTTGTAGGTACCAGAGAAGGACTCTTTAGCATCCTTTGCTCCATATATAACACTAAAGAAGCTGCCATTTTAGCTGCTGACTCATGGGTCGCCTCTAGGATTTGAGGAGTTGGAAAAGTGGGTGCAAAAAACCAAGATTATAGAAATCATAAAATATAGAGGTACAAATATTTTCATATATCATTATATCTAACCTATCCAATTGATTATTCTTATCTATATTTTCAAGAAGTAGCCATCCAATTTTGACTTATTTGTTTCTACTAATGGGGAACTTAATATTCAAATTTTAAGTCATCGTATTTTAAAATTATTTTAATTGTTACATTATAATTTTCATTATTAAAAAATAAGTTGACCAAAATATGCATTTGACTAATCCTCAACATTTATAATATTCATACCTTCTTAGAAGTTCTTTTGACTCAACATTTCTTATACATTGTTGTAATGGGCCTCTTCATCATTCTTTACATCCATCTTGGATGAATTACATCTTGTCGAAGTGTCTCCTTAAATGTAACTCTTGGAACTGGACATGATAATTCAATTATTAGCTGACCAGGTCAAAGTATTGATGTACTACTTTTCTCAGTAAGGAAAATGAACTTCTATTAATTCCAAATCAGATTGAATTTGGTTTTAGACCACCAGATCACATAGCTGAAATATAGTGAGTTTGCAGTTTGCCAGAATATATATACATGTATATTTCATTATTATTTTATTTTTTGATCTGTGGTCTACTCCTCCTAATATTCCATTCCTAATAATTATGTAAATAAGAAAAATAAAGCCCATTACAGACATGTATAAATCAAGAAAAACAATTTCCCTGATTTGGTTATGACCAAAATATGTGTGTGTATATATATATATATGCATGTAAACACACATGTATGTATACATATATGTGATGTATGCCATATATGTGCCATACACGTGTGAAATTTATATATGCACAAATCTTGGATACAGATATATATATACACAAACATGTGTTTGGCTACCTAGCTAGATAGACATATAAATATATCTCATTTTGAGTGCATCGCCTTGCTATCCAGAAGTGAATAACATGTTTCATCTTGAGACCGTTCAAGTTATGATTGGTTATTGGTCAAAGTTCCTGAATCTTTAATAATTGTTTATCTAAACAAAATTTTTGCTATTGTATATGTATTTTTTCTCCACTCTGCATTAGTTTATATAGGCCTTCTCACATTTCTCTAAGACCATCCTTCTTTCATTTCCTTTGGACAAAAGTATTATATCACATTCATACACCATAATTTATTCAGCCATTTCCCAGCTTACTGTGACAAGGGAATCACTTTAAAAGACTGATATATATTAATTTAAGGTCGCCAAGGAATTCAGCTATGTAATTCCTAAATGAAAAACTCAAGTCAGCCGTCAATCTTTTTTGGAGTTTAATTACAATAGGAGCAAGAAAGGAATTAGAGATAGAGAGAAAGAAAAAGGGAGAGAAGGGAATAGGGCTTAAATACCCCTTCTGTTTAGGCTGGGCCAAAAGGCCCAAGCCCTTAGATAGCTGGGGCAAAGAAAAGAGATCAGTCCCTATCACTCACGTGACCAAAATGGAGAAACAGTCTCAGAGGCCCCCACCTTCAGCTTCCTTCAGCGCAAGCTTCTCCGAGTCCACCGCAATCACCCCGACCAAACTCCTCAAACCCCCTTCCAGTCTCCAGACCCTCCTATCTTTTCCGGCAAACATTCAAGTTCCTCCTCTCAGTTCTCCCATCTACCAATCACTGTTCATCAATTTCCCTGTGCCAATGGAGGCTCTAGCTTAACCCAGGACCGCCCAGAGGTTTCTGGCTTTTGCACATGTCTGTTGAAGGTCATATTTTCAAATGATTAAATCTTTGATCTAGGCTGCAGCCCTTACTCAATCCGGTTAGGACTGAATAGGGTGGAGATTTATTCCAAGTATCTCCATTGTATCAATTCTAAAATCAATCATGATTCAAAGAAATTCCTGTTCTATGCTTAAGCATAGGTCAAAGTCCTTTCCATTGTTCAGCAAAAGGTTTCTGTCCTAAAGTAATCTGAAGAAGGGAAGAGAAGGAACCTCCCATGCCAATGGGGTTCCCATTCCAATAGACTATCAGTAAGAAATTTTCCAAGTATGAAATATCCCAATGGTGAAATTTCCAACATTTATAAGTCTAAGGAATTTTGAGGTTTACATTACTGATACCTCCTTAGTTTCCAATCTTTGTCACGGTCTCTTTTATAAATGTTAGTATATGTGAGTCATTTTCTTCTTTCTTTGATTTCTTTATTGGACCAATAATTGGACCATATTGGAACCAATATATCATTGGTTCCAAAGGATGTACAATCACAACTCAACCAAAAGTGCATTCATATTCTTATATTGCCATAGCCTCTCCAGGATTTGTCATTCATTTTTGTTTTGCCAATTTTGATAATGCAATGCATATTATGATAATGAATGATGTGGAGCAAATTTCCATATAGTTATTGATATTTTACATTTATTTCTCCCCAAACTGTCTATCCATAGTTTGACTATTTAGCAGTTGAAGAATGACTCTTGTTTGTATAAAATTGAGTTCATTTCCTAAATATCTTTAAAAAGCAGCCTTTATCCAAAAACTTGCTACCTCCTTAATCTTATCTCTTCTAATTTTAGTTAGTAATGTTTGTACAAAATCTTTTTAATTATTATATAATCAAAATTGTCCCTTTATCTTTTATAATTCCAATGCTAGGTGACTCATGAATTATCCCCCTATCCTTAAACTTGACAAGCAATTTCTCCCTTGTTCCCTTAATTGGTTTATGACTTCACTTTATGTCTAAATCATGTACCCTTTAAGTTTATTTTGGTATATTGTGTGAGCAATTGATCTATACTTGTTTCCACTAGACTGCTTTCCAGTTTCCTCATGGTTATAATTAAATAGTGATTTCTTGCTTAAATACTTGGATCACTGAATTTATCAAATTCTAGGATACTGTGCTTATTTCTTTCTACATATTGTGTACCTGATCTACTATACTGATCAATTTCCCTATTTCTTAACCTAAATCAAATTGATTTCTTAACCTAAATCAAAATGATTTCTGCTTTATGGTGTAACTTTGAGACTAATGTTGCCAAGCCTCTACTCTTCCTATTTTTTTAAAGAAATTATTCCATACTTGAAAATACTACTTACTTTTCTGTGGTATTTCTAGGCAAAGGGAGTCTTCTCAGTCTCTCATGAATCTATAGGCCAGAATTCAGTAGTAAAGGACAGAGCTACTGGTTGGTATCTGTTCCATCCTCCTGCATTAGAATTTGGTTTTCCCTTTATGTTGGCAAAGTTCACCTATAACTTCTTCCTGCTATTATACCATCTTGCTTCCCACATCCACCTGCTCAGATATTATGCCTTTTCTAAAAAGTTGTTTGTTTTCTTCTCTTTGGTTATCTCTTTTCTGTTCTAGTCTATTATTAAATATTATTCACTCTGGATCTATATATTTACTTATTCTTTAGTCACTCTCAGTTTCTCATGGGGTTAAAGTTTTTGGAATATTAGTTTTGAACACCTTTTTCCAAATAATTTATCATTTTCTTTTGTGAATCTTTACTCATCATCACCTCCTTCACTGATAAAAGTACCAGCTCCTGAAAGAAGCAAATACTGGCTAGAAAACTTGTATCTCTTGGTAGAAATTACCCTTTGTCCCAAATCATGTGTTCCAGTCTGTCTATTCATGATCCTTTTTCTTCCCAAAAGTCATACCTTTTAAATTCAGTAATTGATGTATACATATGGCCCTCAAATCTATCTATTTGTTGAGGAAGAGTTTAGTATTAGCACAAGAGATGCAGAAAAGCTTGCTATGGATAAAGACAATAGAAAAAGTCATTGTCACATTTACATACTAACCATCTTATGCTATGTGTAGTGACAGAATGAACAGAAATATGGCCTTAGAGCCAGGGAGGCCTGGGTTTTAAGTCCTGCCTTTAACACATAATGGTTTTATGACCCTAGGCATGGTATTTAACTTTAGTGTTCCCAGAGAGATCTTTTAAGAACATGTAGGATTTAAATTAATATTCAATACTTTAAGTATTCATATTTATAGTTTATCTGACAAAATAGAATCATATAACTAAGTTTTTCTACCTGCTCAAAAATCCCCTCTCCACCAAAGCCACCACAGGAAGGAAAAAAAAAAGATAGACATGGAACTCCATCCAATTTATATCCTATCTAGATATAAAAATTAAATTAATCTACAATAATTTCAAAATTATATTTTATAAGATTTATTAATAGTCACCAGAAGTAACAAAATAAAAAGGTAACAAAATAAAACCACATGCTAATGTCTAGTCTACCTGTTCAAAAAGCCTGCTCCACCACAGTTACCGACAGGAATCAAAAAAAGCTAGCCACAGAAGATCACCCTATTTATACCCTATCTATGTCAGTGACTAACAACAGGAAGCCAGTGGGCTCCTGGGAAATGTAGTTCAAAGACACAAGATTTCCAATCACACATATGTCAGCATGTAATGACAGGAAGTAAGTGGGTGCTAGGAACCATAATTCTGTTGGAGATTGGAATTTTTAGGGTAACAGATTCAAATTACACAAACATAATATGTAAAGTTTGTTCCAATCTAAATTTATATGGAGTCAAGGGATTTTTCCATCAGGAGTCCCTATGCCAATGAATGAACAATTATAGATGGGGATATATGAATGCATATATATATATATATATATACATATATAAACATATATACATGTTTCTATACACATGTATATGGAATATATACGGATATGTTTGTGTGTATACATACACATATATGACATTTTATCCATACAGGGTTTTCCACTGATACAAAAGTATATATATATATATA
Organism: Monodelphis domestica; assembly: GCF_027887165.1. NCBI lineage: Eukaryota > Metazoa > Chordata > Mammalia > Didelphimorphia > Didelphidae > Monodelphis > Monodelphis domestica. The sequence continues at coordinate 475,101,561 of NC_077228.1, forward strand.
TATATATATGTTTAAACATATTTGTATATGTTTTACCACATATGATTAAACAAAGCAAAACATACACATATATAAACAAAGCAAAGGGAATGGCTGTTCCCTTTTTTAACTGTATGTAGGACTATATATTATGTGTATATAAATATGTGCATATCTGCATATGTGTTATACACAGAGATGTTCACATTTATTTGTGTGCGCATATGTGTACATCTACATGCATGTTTATATGCGTGCACACATAGATATATATGTATATACTCTAACATTTAAGCCAGATGTTATCAACAAATGTGATGGGGAAAAATAGAGAGCGAAAACAGATGCGACAGTATTTGTTCAAAAGACACACGCTCAACAGACCGATGAACAAAGGATTTAAGGCAATTATGGTATGTGGCAGGGGGAGGGTACTCCTCAGAAAATATCAAAGAGCTTTGAAGTTAGATCTTTCAAATGTGTAATTATAATTTCTGCACAGCTGGGTAAGTTGACAGGTAGGTTGGATAAATCAACATAAATCTTTTACACTAGTTAGAGCAATTGCATTCAGGTGGGACCTGCCATTACTGAAGCACTCTTGCCACAATCCGCCAACAACGACGTGCCTTAGCAATTTTATCAGCACTCAAACGCTTAGTGCTTTTTGGAGATGAAATATGGGTTAGCACTATCAGAGTCATTCTCAGAAGAATACCTTCAAAGAGAAAGAATAAAATACCCCAGGAACCATGGGTTCATGGTGTCTGGGTTGCCGCTATCACATCTTGGTTCTCTAAGTCTATAGGGCAATTTACCCTATCTTACTTCCATTTTAATATCCCTTTAAAGCCATTGAATCTTATTCATAAGCCTTTTGGGGAATCATCACAAATGGATTCTTTCTCATAATTGTTCAGTCTCTGCACCTATAATGGAATGTCTATAAAGAAAAGGAGGAAGATTGAGGGAATAAGGGATCACCCATTTCCCTAGGAAAATGGCAAGCATTTATATCAGGCTAATATGTATTCACAGATATATGAAATATCTGGGACTTCTTGCCACCCAAAAAAGGAGCAACTCCTTTGTGACATTAAAATGTCTTCATAAGCTTAGATCTGAAAGATATTCTCAGATATGATCTCATTCATCTCCTTCATTTTACAAATGTGGTAGCTGAGAGCCAGAGAAGTAAAGAAGTTTCCCTAAGGTCAGAGAGATTGTAAATGGCAGAATTGAGATATGAATTCAGATTCTCTGACTTCAAAACTCACTCTTCTTCAGTCTACCATGTAGCTCTTCCTTTTGTTTCAATCTATCTACCAGAATAAGACCTTAGGAATTGTCCAGGCCAGAGAAATGTTGCATGATTTGCTCAATGTCGCATAGCTAGAAAGTGTCAGACATAATCTGAATCCATATCTTCCTGATTCCAGACCTAGAACTCTGGACACTTTGATGAACTACAACTAAATGCTTTATCCATCAAGACCTTTTTTGCACTAATTTTAAATTAAGACACAGTACAACTAAATTTGTGCATTTAAAAAAAAGGTGAAATTTAACCTCCTTAAGAATTTAACTTAAATACAAAAGGTTACCCTGGCACTGGAAATAATCATGTTGAATTTTGGAAAACCTGAGCTCAAATTTTGCTTCAGAAACTTCCTATCTGTGTCACCTGGAGCAAATAACTTAACATCTTTGGGCTCCAATTTTCCTCATCTATAAAATTCAGATAATAGCACATCACTCATCAGGTTCTTGTGAGGATAAAGTGAGATTATATTTTACAAACTTTAAAGGATTATATAAATGCTATTTCATAGTAATAAAACTATGTTCCCCTCATTTCTATGTCTACTTGTATATTCCAAAAATCTGTACGTATTCCAATACGTATTCCAATTCTTGTACAATAATTCATTGTATGAAATCCCTTCGTCTTCTGTCTTCCTCAACTTTGTAATGACACCTTATGGAAGGAATTTAATCAAAATGGAAAGTAGTCTTAGGGGAAAAAATGGAATAACTCCATATTGTAAAGATTTTCATACTGCTTCCTTATATTTTTCTCAAAGAGATTACAACATATATATATATATTTAAAATTTTCTCAATAAAAATGTGAATATTTTTCTGTTACCAAAAATGATGAAATTCCCAATACAAATGTGCTGCTGGCCAGCAAATGACACATGACAGTGTTATTATTTATCTGCTATTGCCTCAGCCACCTTTTTAAGCTTTGGCGATTATTAGCTTCAGAATAGTCAGTAATCAGCTATAATGTAAAGCTGTCTACCTAGAAACTCTAAAGGAAAAAATACTCAATATTTTCCAAGCCTTACTTTGATACTTGAATGAATTTATGAGCTCATTGGTGAGAGTAGTGCTATTACCAGGGATTATGTCAGCTAGGGAAAATTCATTTGCTTGAGGGGTAGGAATCATAGTTCTACTCAACCTGAGCCTGCTTAATTTTTTGTTAACATTTTTTCTCATTCTGAATGTGGTTTTGGGAAATCACATCACATGCCCTCATCCTGAAGAGATTCAGAGACAGAGAGAGATGGAGACAGAGTGAGAAAGAGAGTTTATTAAATACTTACTATATGCCAGTCATTGTGCTATTTCCTATACATACAAAAACAAATAAGCAAACAGATTTAAAGAAGGAAAAAAATTGGGTTTTATTTTCTAGGATCTTATATTCTAATGGAGATGGAATAACAGATAAAGGAGAAGAGTAGAGAGGGGGTCAAAGAGATACTCACAGTAGATAAAGGCACCAAAGCTTAGGTAATATGGGACTTTGGATGGCATGGTGGTTCCAGGCAAGGACTCCGTACACATCAAATTGGCCAAATAATGGAGTCATCTTCATGGAGGCAATAAAGACAGTGTATGTATAGTTATGAATATCAGAGTGTGATCTAAGAAAGAAGTGAGAAATGTGGCCACAACTTCTAATAATATAGTGGTTCTAGGCACAGAATCACTAATTACTTTTCCTTTTTTTCTTTTTTCTCTCTTTTCTTTTGGAGTTTTATGTGTTTATTTTTCATTAATTTTTATTTTTCCAGTTGATCCAATTTTTAATCATTTTCTGACAGTTTGCAATCCATGTTCTCTTCCTTCTTCCCCTGATTTTCAGGTAATATAATAAAATATCAAAAATTCATATTTTATCACCAATACGTATTTCCATATTCATCATGTTGTGAAAGAAAACACAAAACACACTAGAAAAAAATTCATCAAGGAAATAAAATGAGAAGGTTCGCCAGTTACTAAATCTACCATAGTATAGCATCATCCTCAGATTAGCAGGGCAGCCAAACTCCTTTGTCTAAGGAAGAACTTATGCCTCTTGGAAGAGCCCATTCTTTATTTCTGGATGGTTTTAGCCTCCCTACTGATAGAGCACAGGCTCTGGATCAAATTGACAGATGGTGCTTATCATTATGTTCCCTGTAAGCTGCATTTTCCCACATACAGAAACTACTTTGAGGTCCCTGAAATTCTCACTTTGCATGAACAGAAAGAAAGTGGTATGGTGAATTGCAACCCCATATATTCATTTATCTTGGTCTAACGGGGAGCTGTTACTGTCTTTGTTCCTGGTGCTATTCTTCATCTAATGAAGTAGCATTTCTCCAATCAATCCTTTCTCATCTTGCTTGGCTTCCTATCCTAGGCTGATTCACCAAGGAAATGGAATCTTCCTCCCATCCCTTTCTCTGCATTAAGAATAGCCAAGAGGAAATCCCATCCCCTCTGTGTTAGTTTTCTTGAACTGAGGTCTAGTTGCCCAACTCTAGTTACACTTCTGGACATAGGAACCCTGGCGTAGATTCTGTATCATTTCTAAGAATCTCGTTCCTGTCTTCCTATATATCCTCCAAAACAGATCGGCCTAAAATGCATGGATCCTTCCTTAGACGCATTAACATTCTGTGGAACACCAATGGAATAGGTGGGCTGTCAAATGAGTATCCTTTCTTTGGACTCTAAAAACAGCCATATGCTGTGAAACCATTTTTCCGGGACAATTCACTAGTAACATGTTGGAGGCTTTTTATACTTCCCATAAATCTTTTCATTGTCCTTTCAATGCTATGAAACTTTAATTCTCCAGAGACTCTGGTATGCTATGTAGGAAATATACAGTGTCAGTAGTAGGCAGTAAAGGCTTAAAAAAAGTGAGTCTCTTTCAGGAGGAAATTTAGGGTCATGAAAAGTAGCCCACAGTTCCCTAAATGTAATTCATCTTACTCTTCTATTGGTTTGGGGTTCAATTTGATGTCTGTCAAAGATGTGTGGTTTAAGGCAAACTTGATGGTGTAGTATATGGAAAACCTGAGTTCAAATTCAGTAAACTGTGTGACCCTGGACCAGTCACTGAATCTCTGTCTGCCCAAGTTTTTTTTTTTTAATCTATGAACCACCTATCCCACGAAGTTTTTATAAGGATAGAATAAGATATTTGTAAAGTAGTCTATAAATCTTTTTTTTTTTAAATAAACCCTTACCAATGGAATACTGTGTACTGGTTCCAAGGCAGAAGATTGGTAAGAGCTAGGCAATGGGGGTCAAGTGATTTGCCCAGGGTCACACAGCCAGGAAGTGGTTGAGGCCAAATTTGAAACTATGACCTCCCATCTCTGGGCCAGGCTCTTAATCCACTGAGCCACCCAGCTGCCCCCAAGTAGTCTGTTACTCTTAAAGAGAATAAATCAATGTTTGCCATTTTTTTATTATTACTGCTGATGTTACTAATGATGGACTAGTTTCACAGGTTATACATTTAATTGTCAATGATAGATTGTTCTTTCAGATTCTTAATCTTCTTTTTATGTGTGGAAGCTTAATTTTAATTTTTTTTAAGTGGTTACAAATTACATTTGAAAACCCTGCAAGATTCTATAGCTTGATGCAAATATCACAATGTCATCCACAAGTAGGGGGATCTAGACGACTTCACCAACTATAGGGCATGGAACCTAAATCACTATTGTGTTACATTTTCCAATCTAGATTTTCTAATAAATTAATATTTTCTGTTGGAATACTACTGTTTAAGACAAATATTGATTATTCATTAAGGGCTATTATTAACATCATGATTAATGCAATGAGCAAATTGTAAAAGGCCAAAGAATAAGAAAAACCTGGAAAAGTCATGAAGAAAATGAAAAGATGGGGGAAAAAAAGAGAAGAGAAAGGAAGAGGGGAAGAGTTAAACATGAGGAGTTTAAAGTAAAATATTTTGATAAAGTAATAGCTCAGAATAAGAACAAGGGCTAAATACTAGTTTCCAAATGGTATTCCTTCCACAACCATAAAGTTTAGGTCACCATGATAATAATGTGATGTTTTCTTATTTAATCCTCAAAAGAACCCTATGAGATGGTCATCATTATGACATGTGAGGAAAATGAGAGTTGGGCAGCATAAATGATTTGCCCAGAGCCTCATGGTGAATTTGAAACCAGAACTTCCTGACCCCCAAGTCCAACACTCTATTCACTGCACTAGCTGTCTGCTTTTCAGCTGGAGAGCAGTCCTTCTTTAGAAGTTATGAAATATATAATACACTGGACAGCTGGCACTGAGGACCAGAAGACTAGTAGTCAGCTATATTGTGAAGAAATGTAGTGCTTAGCTCAGTGCCACAGGTTTCCTGTGTGAAATTCAGAATATAATACAAATACTTCTTCATTTAAAGAAATGGAAGAATTGGGACTATAATTAAAGAGAAAACAGTATGAAAAGAAACAGTATGTGCTTTGATTACCACCATACTCCTCATCAACCAAACTTGCGATCTAGGTGTCATCCTTGGGTCCTCAGTTGTCCCCTCCCCATTCATATCCAATGCTGTTTCTATCCCTCTATAACTTATCACATAGTTCTATTTCTCTCCTCTTGTAAAAGATAAAATTAAATCTCAATAATAATATTATATTTTAAGAGATTTATTAATGACCATTAGAAATCAAGGAAAAAAGAAGATACAAAATAAAGACCACGTGCCCATTGCTGGTCAGCCATTTCTTTTAGTCAACCCCACTCATCCCCATCAATGCTGATTCTACATCAGAGAGCCAGAGTCTTCAAAGCCCACGCCCTTTATCCTCTGTATATAGGAAGTACATAATGACAGGAAGTCAGTGGGCTCTTGGGATATGAAGTTCTTTTTTAGGGTAACAGATTTTCAATCATATACTCTGACACTGGTATCATCTGAAAAAGGCCTTTATTACCTTATTCATGAATCATTGTCATAGTCTACTCATTGATTTTGTCTCAAGATTCTCCCTATTCTCCATCCAGTTGTCAAACTGATTTTCCAAAATAGAGGTCTCGCTGTGCCCCTACCCTCATCCACATTCATTTCCAGGATCAAAAATAAAATCCTCTAGCTTTTAAAGTATTTCATATTCTCACAACTTTCCTATTTTTCCAATCTTTTTACACGATACTGCCCTCCAAATATAATAATTCACTGACACTGACTTTTTCACAATTCTTTTTAAATATTAATTATTTAATTTTTTATGTTTTAATACTCATTCCCTCTTTCCTCTCCCCCATTAGAAAAGGCATCATTTAACAAAAAAAATAGATATATGTATATGTATAAAACTATGTCTCCTTATTTCTATTTATCAGTTCTTTCTCTGGAGGTGGGATACACAAGTCATTCTTCAAACATTTCTGTTGCTGTATATAATATTCTCCTGGTTCTCTTTGTTTCGCTCTTTATCATTTCATGTAGGTTTTTCCAAAATTAAAATTTGTTCAGCATTTCTGAACAGTAAAGTAGTATTCCATCACAATTACATACCATAATTTCTGTAGCCATTTCCCAATTGAGGGGCATCTCTTCAATTTCTAGTTGTTTATTGCCACAAAGAGAGCTATTCACATATGACATTCCTTCTCTTGACTACTTGTCTATCATTTCTTTCTTTCTTTTTTTCCCTTTATCTTCTGTCTTAGAATCAAAAGCAGAAGAGTAGTAAAGGCTATGAAGTTGGGGTTAAGTGACTTGACAAGGGTTACACAATTAGGAAATATCTGAATCTAAATTTGAACCCAGGACCTCCAATTTCCAGGCCTGGCTTTCTATCTACTGAGCCACCTAGCTGCCCTCAATCACTGATATTTTCACTAGCAGCCCCCAATGTCTTGAACTTTCACATTCCCAATAAATTTCCTGGATGCTTTAAGCATCAGCTTAAGACCCACTCTCTACATGAAATCCTTCTTAGTACTTCTCATTCCTAGTTTTCCCTCTGGATCTACCCCATCTCTATTTTGTTTTTACATAGCTATTTGCATTTTAATGTCTCCCTTATAACACTGAACTTCTTGATATCAGCAGTTGTCTTGTTTGTTTGTTTGATTTTCTTGGAACCTTGTGATAGAGGCTGGCACTAGAGAAAAAAGGGCCAGACTGTAGGGTATGTGAAATTGATCACCCTGACGGGGGAGGGGCACCCAGAGTGAATTTCCAGAGGAGAGAAGACTCTGGCTGGAGAGCAGTGAGGGGCTCTCCATCTTGAGACATGGAAGAGAGAAGGTGGATAAAGACTTTCTCCTGAGGTTTACCCACTTTTCCTGCTGGTGACTGGAAATCTTTCCCCCCAACACTTCCAAATTAAAGGGACTTTCTGAAGAGATAACTGAGCAGACTTTACCTCAGCTCCTGTTACCCAAGGGTGAGTCAACCTGACTTTCTCTTTGGGGGCTCAGGCTGCCAAGGCCTGAGTTCCCCAAAAAAACTCAAGGAGGGAGGAAAAGGGTTTAGATAGAGACAGGGACTCCCTTTTCCCACTTTCCTTTTCCCATTGTTTCCTGCCTGTTATTCCTTTTGTATTACCTGACTGAGTTAACATTAAAGTTATCTGTTCCCCATGCTGAGTGTGAGTGAAAGGATCAAGAGTAGACCTTTTGGTCTCAACTAGTGGGTGGGGGGGGGAGCAAGAGGGACAAGAGTGTATTGGGGAGAGCAGCTTAAGCTAAGGAGGGAAGGCAGAAGAGGGAAAATCTTCAAACCCCCTCTCCTGTCTCTGAGTCAATCCATTACATCTGCTATTTCTCCCTGAACCCCACTTTGTGGAAGAAGGGATTTCTCTCTTTCCCTCTCTCTCTCATACCAAAAGTCCAAACCTCCCTTGGAGCACATCCCTTCCCTCTCTCTCTTTTATCTTTTTTTAAGACAGTTGGCACCCCAGATTTAAAAGAACCCCATTTATTAAAAAAATAATAACCTTTAGTGACTGCCACCAACTGCCATCAACTGTCAGTTGCTAAGTTTGTCAATTACAACTCCTGAAGCGAGCATCCTTTGTCACTGATTCTGCCTAGCAGTTTCCACACAGGATCAAAAACATCTTGATTCCTGGTGGGGGGGGGGAGAACAAGTCAGTTCCCAATTGCCACTCTGGTCAGTTACAATACTGAGAGAGAGGGTATTGTAAAAGGGAGTCTGTACTAGAGCTGTCAGCAATAGGATCGAGCCATCTTGGATCCTATCTAGCTAGAAACAAAGCTTGTGGGACCAACAAACATTTTCTAACTGTTAATTCCTGACAGTTAAAGCCTAGAAAAGATCTAATGGGGAACATGTTACAACTAATACTATGGTCAACTGTGCTAGGAATAATTACCATTTGCTGGGGCTACTGTATCATTTATAATACAGTGACAGAGATGATAGACAATGTTCTGGGTACATTAACTAATATGACTATGGGATGGACTCAGTTGCCAATGAATTATCTAGATGTGAATTACCTCTGGTAAATCATACCCCAAGTCAATGTTGTGTTTGTGGCAGAGACTAACATCTTAAAGAATATCAACGCTGCTGCCAACTTGATCTTCCCAAAGAAAACTATACATGCTCTAGTCATTGATAATAGATTAGAGATATTGCTTGGTCAGATTCCTATTATAACTGAGATATGTGAGGATTATATGTAGAGAAAACAAAGCATGGGTAAGAGAACCGATGAGGAGACTGGGGACGTGACAAGTCAGACTAATAAGGATGATATAATTACTAATACTAATACTGGGACATTATTAGGTGCAGTAGGGGAAATAACCTTGCCAATAACACACAGGCACCAGTTAATGCATCTGCTAACAATCTTACAAATGCATCAAAAGCTCAAAAGATTATGCCTTTGCACAATGTAGCTAAGGTCACTGATAACTCTGGCATTTTACATGCAAAGGTTCATAAGTCATTCACCACCCATGACTTAGAGTCTTTATGCAAACATATGACTAAAATTTTATTAGAGCCTCACCTAGCAATTAAAGAACTGAAGAGAGCATTTTGCCTATAGGAAAGAGATTTTGAGGATGGAGAAATTCTTTTATCTGAACTTTTTACACCCCAGAGATAGAGGGAAGGGATGTACTCCAAGGGAAGTTTGGACTTTTGGTATGAGAGAGATAGGGAAAGAGAAGAGAAGTCCCTTCTTCCACCAAGCAGGATTCAGGGAGAAACAGCAGATGTAATGGGTTGGCTCAGAGAGAGGAGAGGGGGTTTGAAGATTTTTCCCCCTTCTGCCTTCCCTCCTTAGCTAATGCTGCTCTCCCCAATTTGCTCTTGTCCCTCTTGTCCCCCCTCCTCTACTCAAGACCCAAAAGGTCTCCACTTGATCCATTCACTCACACTCAGCTTGGGGAACAGATAAACTTTTAATGTTAACCCAATCAGGTACTACAAAAGCAAATAACGAGCAGGGCAGAATGGGAAAAGGAAAGTGGGAAAAGGGAATCCCTGTCTCTATCTAAACCCTTTTCCTCCCACCTCGAGTTTTTTGGGGGAATTGATGCCTTGGCAGCCTGATCCACCCAAGAGAAAATCAGGTTGACTCACCCCTGGGTAACAGGAGCTGAGGTAAAGTCTGCTCAGTTTTCTCTTCAGAAAGTCCCTTTAATTTGGAAGTGTTGGGGGGGGGGGGAGGAAGGATTTCCAGTCACCAGCAGGAAAAGTGAGTAACCCTCAGGAGAAAGTCTTTATCCACCTTCTCTCTTCCATGTCTCAAGACAGAGACCTTCACTGCTCTCCAAGCCAGAGTCTTCTCTACTCTGCATTCCACTCCTGGGGCCCCTTCCCCATCAATATGATCAATTTCACATACTTTTCAGTCTGGCACTTTTTCTCTAGTGCCAGCCTCTATCACAACCTCCAATGTTTAGGAAGTGGCTGGTATATACTAGGCACTTTGTAAAGCCATATTGACTGACTATTGAATATTTTGTTTCATCCCTTTAGCCCCATTTTCTCCTCTTATTTTCACATCATTTCCAAAATGAAGACTTCTTGGAATCTGAGAGTCATCGGTAAACAAGCAATTATATGATCCATCCTACGAAGCCTTTGAGATGGCACAGAACTTGCTTTATGTTAATTGACTGTAACAGGCACATTGCTAGAGTTAGAGGTTGTGACTCAAAGAAAAGATACTGATCTTTGCTCAATTGATTGGACAAGGCCTTCCACTCACAAATTCTGTTATTCTGATGTTGGTCATTTCAGGCTCAGGAAGACAGAAGAACAATGCTACAGTCTAATCAATGAGGAAAAGTTTATTAAATGCTTCTGATATGCAGGAGACAGTATTTACCCATGTGTATGTTTTCATTGCTTCCTGTTTGTTTTTGTTTCCCCAATGCCTACTACAATGCTCAGAACATAACAGTCAGGTCTGGATTAGTATGAATAATGAATCTCACTAAGTAGTCACATGATTTTAATTTCATACTATTCAAAACTATGATTATGTAAAATATAGTAATCTGGTCATTTAGTTCAGTCCAATGGAAATATGCAATATGAATTTGAATAACATGATGATCTCATGGGATCCATTATTTGTCAATGAACTTATCTAGACCTAGATGTAGACAAATACTTGATAAATAAATACTAATCAATTGACTGAGTGACATTGACACCTAAAGTGGAGTAGGTGAATGCAGCAGGAATGGGGGAAAATCATCCTGGTACATATGGCCTCAATGCCCATGTTTTCTTAGTACAAGCTGTATTCAAAGGTATATATTTCCAATTTGAATATCTCCCTTTCACCTAAAAATACTCAGGAATAAAAATTTGAAATTTTGCTTTCCTTCTCTTCCATCTCCTCTCCTCTCCTTGCCTTTTCCTCTATTCTCTCCTTTCCCCTCTTCTCACTGAATTATTAAAGTGAAACACTCACATAAAAAATGAGTTTTAAATTGCATCTTTAAAAGTTCCTACGTATAAATATTATGGAATTCAAAGGATGTTGTATGTAGTGTATCCCAAAAGTCTTAATGCAAATGAAGTTTTAATAGCTTATTAAGCTTTACTAACTTAAAATTGCAGAGACTTGAGAATTGGAGGATTCTGATTTTCTCCTTGAATGTATAAATTATCTATCTGATCTTTATGTCATCTGAAAATTTGATCAACATTCTAGCTGTTATTAATTTTTTAACTATTGGGTAAAATCATGCCATGAACAAATCGCTATATGTGTATGACTTCTCTCTCAACTTGGCTAGGTAATCTCAGCATAGTTACATATGTGCAAATAATTGCCAGATTTACATATCTAGCCCTAGCCTCTTCCCGGTCTCTAAGTTATACTACCAACTAGAAACATCATAGGTATCTTCAAATAGTCGAACTCATCATCTTTAGTTCAAAACCTCTCCCTCTTCTGGACTTTTTTATTTCTGCTGAAAACTGCATTATCTTTCCAATAACCCAGGTTTTCGCTTTTGGAATCATTCTCCATTTACCATTCCCTGATATAATTAGCATTTATAATAGTTAACACTCAATATTTTAAGTTAAGAAGTGCTTTACAGATACTAGGTTATTTTTATCTTCACAAAAACCCTGAGAAATAAGTTTTATTATGCCTATTTTACTGATGTGGTAACTGGGGCAGAGAAAAGTTAAATCCATTGCCCATCATCACACATCTAGTAAGTATATGGATTTGAACTCAAGTCTTCCTGGCTTTAGGTCCAGCTCTCTATCAACCGCACCACTTACTTGCCTCTAAATATCAGTTGTAAGTCATTCACACACACACACACATACACACACACACACACACACACACACACACACACACACACACACATACACACAGGGTTTGAAAATATCTTGGCTGGGAAACTACATTCCCCAGCATGACCCAGGGGTACCTCCTTCTTACTTCCTGGCATGGGATTGATCTTGAATGGACCAATTCTGTGCTAGGGAGGGGACACACCCCCAACTTCCAGGCATAGGATTGGTCTATATAAGGACCAATCCTGCACCTAGGAGGGAACTGAGAATATTGAGGGGGGTAGGGAGGTTAGTTAATTTCATCTAGAGAACTCCAGTGGATGTTTTTTTTTTCTTTTAATAAAGTTTTAAAAGATCAAAGAGACATTTTTCTTTCACCTCTTTCAACACACACACACACATATATACATACACACTATATATATATATATATATATATATATATATATATACACAAGCACACATATATCCTTTTGAAACTTGTTTACTGCTTTCTCTAAATCCTAGACAATTCTTCTTTTCAAATTTATCTCTAAATTCCTTTAAATGATCACTACGTAGTTTTATAGAATCATTTTAAGAGAATAAAGGAAAAGCTTTCTTGCTTTGTCAATTTTTTTTTTTTTACATAGAGCCTCAGGAAGCTTACATGATGGGTAGTTTAAGAATATTTACAAACCATGCCTTAACTGCACTCTTTGCTTTCCTTCCAGTATTAACCTCTATACTGAGAAGCACTGGGGTTCCAAATGAAAGAGATTAAGCCATCACCTATTTCAAATTGCTTTCAAAGGATTGAAGTGACTGCCTTGCCATTTGCATGAAACAGGGTTTGGTTATTGTTTTTTAATTCAAACATTAAATCATAAATTGTGGACGACTTCAATAGTTTAACTCAAACTACAAATTATACTTCTAACCTTCTACAGACTGAAAATTAACACCAATAATTTTATTTAGGAAATTAAGGACTACTTTTATTTTAATTTTTAAATAAAATTGCTTTTATACTATGTCTTTATGGAATTATTGTTCTGCATTTCTTTTCAATATATTTATCTCTATTTCATTAAATATTTCTCAATTATAGTTTAAACATTTTTAACATTTATTTTTTTAAAAAAAATTATTTCTAGATTCTCTCCCTCCCACCTACCCTTCTCTTATCTCTTGATAGGGCAGGGGATATGATATCTATTATATATTGTCCCACCGTTACCTGTTTAATGAAGTTCTTTATTTTATATTATCACCCAGAGCTATCTCATGAAATTTCTATTTTTTAAACTCAAATGAAAGAGAGAGGAAATTGTAGAATTAAAACAACATATAAGTATGCATTTTACTTCTCTATGTACATATGTTTGTATATTTTTATGTGCGATATTCATACTTACATATAATTTTGCTGCTTGCATATTTGTAATAAATACATTCAGTTATGTTATTGCTGCAGCACTGTATGTACAACTTTCTAAATGTGCGTCTACAAATGTAAACACACGAATAGATACAATTTTATGGGCATTAACCACGAAAACGTTCAGTGCACATTATTTATTGTGGAATATATTTTGCTCGGATGAGTTGAGACAGCTTGTATAATAAAATGAACATGGCAAAAGTAGATTTTAAGTCAGGAAACAGAACAGTAAAGCAATTTCCTGAGTTATTTAAATGCTTTCAATGGAGAAATGTCATTACATCCTTGAGTTACACTGGCACATAATTATATAAGCATCACAAATAACAATGTTTTACTAAGAGAAACAGAAGTTAATATAGAAAAATGATTTCCTGTCATAAATCTTAATTTTGAGCTCAGGTAAATATGCACAAAATATATTTATATTTTCTCTAAATTAATTCACATTGTTAAAGAATCATTTGTAGGGTTTACTTTAAGAAAGCCACTTAATTTGAAGCCCACTCTGCAACAGACTCTGTTTCACTGGGTAAATATAATGGAATGGAATGTATTAATAAAAATGATATACATGTATGTAAATTTACACACTATAGACATATGTGTATGTGTGTAGTTTAACACACATTTTATATAGAAGAGAATTAGACTTATGGTTTCATTGGTTTTGCTAATTCGAGAAAATCAGCATCTTTATTGATATAGATAGGGAACTGTTCTGCAATTTATACTCTGAGAAATTCACCAGAGGAAATGACACATTAACTCACTTACCTATGATCATTAAACTAGCATGTTTCAGAGATAGGACTTGAACTCAGATTTTCCTAAAATTATCTACCTGAAAATGTTGCTCCTATCTGCAATATCATATTGACTAATAGTATAATAATAATAGCAATACTTTATTGACACTGACATAGAAAAATTGTATTCACACTTTAAAATACTTTAAATGGAAAGTCTCACTTGCGGCAAAAATGGATCTGAGAGGTAAGTGCTACAATATTTTACAAATATGTTTTTTAATCATGATTTTATAGTGAGTGAGATTACCCATTGATTGTATTTAATTCATATATTTACAATCACACAAATATTATAAGATACTTAGAAACTTAGCCTAGGTTTGCCTTTTTCTATAGTTAAATATTTTGAGTCACATTATTTTATTTAAAGAAATTTCTTAATGCCCAGATATTTCCACTTTTTTATTTACCACAATTTTGTTTCAAATAATTTGCTTCTACCTCAACAATATTTTAATATTTAATATAAATTATTCTCACTCACTGTGTATATATATGTAACATATATACATACATGGATGGATAGATACATGTATATCCATATACTTAAATATTTATACATTTATAAATACCAGCATTGATACCTTTTGTTACTTACACATTTAAATTTCCCAATATCCTCTGCTCTCCACTATTAGCTACTGCAAATGAAGGAGGGGGATAAGTAATGTTTGGGGTCAGACCTTAGGAAACATCTAGTAATTCAATTAAACCAAAATTCATATATCATATGACGTTAATAAATTTTCAAGACAACAATGATAAACAACCTAATGTAATGCTAAAGGGGGAATAACACTCCATGTGAAGATTCAACTTATATACATGTATTTGGAACAAAAGACATGGTTCCAAATATAGAAACTGTATTTTACTTAATTTTTTCTGGTCTAGTTCACTCATCCCAGCCTAAAGTCACAAAGGCAAGTTGGAGTAAGGATGAGTGTTCACATAAAAAGGACCATTTATGGCTACTACACAGCTGCAAATGACTCTTTGGGTTCTGAGGGTAACCTGAGAAATTTCATCTCTAGTACCCATTAATGTGCTTCCCCTTTTTTAAACACTCACCTTCCTTTATTAGAAGTCCTTGCCCAGTATTACACAGCTAAGAAATGTCTGAAGTCATATTTGAACACAGAACCTCCCATTTCTAGGCTTCGCTCTCTACCCACTGAACCACCTAGCTACCCCAATGTACTTCCCATTTAAGCAAATCAGACAGATCACAATGAACTTAAATTTGAAACTTTTTACTAAAGGAAAAAGGGTAAGCAAAAATAAATTTAATAAAATACCAACTAGAAGGCAAAAGAAAGAATAACAGAATAACCAAATGTATAACACATGGATACATTTGGATCACACTCTCCTATTAATACAGATAGAATCCATGGGGGAGATAGCATGCATACACAGGTAACAAAAACTTATTAAAATGAGTCATATTAGTGGGACAACATGCCTGAGAAGATACTCAATTCTGAACTCCAGGTCTGTAGTTTACAGTGTCTTTAGGAAGCAATCTAACCCACATGTCACTTGCTCCTCTTGGCACATAGTAAGTGTTCAATAAATGCTCATTGATTGGCTGAACAAGTCTCCCTTATTTCCTGCTGGATGAAGTTGATTTTCTGTTTCTCTCGGCCACGGTAGTAATGTTAAATTCTTTTAGCTAATCATAGCCTTTTCGTGAGCTTATTTTGGGTCTATTTCTTGGTTAGGCTCTAAGGTAGTATAATATTCTTTTAGTGAAAAACAGTTCCCTTTAATCTTGGGTTATACAAAATTGTTTAGGTCTAGTTGTTTATGGATTTTGAGAGGATTCCCCTCTCAAGACATCAGAAGCAAAAAAAGGACAAAGTAGTCAAGCCTTTTAGGAGATTCCCTCTATCAAAGCAGAAGAGAGATTAAGTCAATCCTTTTGTCATCCAGCACTTTATAATTTCTTTCCCTCCAATCCACTCTTTTAAACAATAAAAAGTACCTCCAATCAGATTAGCTCCCTGTATCAACAGCAGTGTCTGTGTGTTATTTGTCCTGTCCTTCTGCCAAGTTTTATCCCCACAGTTCTTTCTATGTCTGGCTTCAAATTTCTAATGGCTCAGTTTTTTTAAGCAGTTCTTTTCATTAGCTATCATTTTCTCTCTTGAACATGGTTTTTTGGACACCTGACCAAAAGATCTGGATTCTAATGTCTCAGAACTGGGCTTCTCAGTTGTGACACTTGCCTAACTTAGGTTGAAAAACCCCAAATCCATATTTCTGGCAAATAACAGGAAGTTATTATATGATGTATCAGTCCTAAAGATTTCTTTGATTTGGAGTTATACCAAAAAAAAAATTGAAAAATCCTGAAAAAAGTCCTATTCAAATTATTTCTGGAAGACAATATATCACATTCATCTCTAACATTGTCAGCATCCTTCTTTCTGAATTGTTGCTCAGATCCTCCTAGAACTTTTATATTATCATGAGCTGCTTTTCTCTCAGGTGTATATAATTCGTGTTTATCCTTAACCTACTTTTCTCGGTGTTTAATGAAAATTTATTTTTCTGCCTCTTTCAGGAATTATAATATGCCCACAAGAAAGGGGAAAGACCTTATACAGAACTAGTTATGATGTGAATTACACCGATATCATTGCAAAGGAGAGATTCCTGAAATGTGTATGTAAAAAGTGATATCCTCAATGTAGGAAGATGGTGGAAAGACAAATGGAGGAGGAGGAACTGAGAATATTGGTAAAGAAATTGAAGAATTTCAACAGAAAAGCATGTGGAAGGAATCCTTTCCATACTTATTGACAGAATAATTCTGGAGCATAAATTGACTTGAATATAAAGTTCATATTGGGAAAAAACTGTGAGCACTGAAAAGATAAGGTAGAAGAAGGAGTCCCTCCTGGTCCCAGGGAAATTAAAGCAATCTTCATCAATTGACACCTGGAAGGAAAGGGGAAGAAAAGGAAGCAAGCATTTATTAAGTTTCTACTATGTCTCTGGCCCTGTGCTAAACACTTTGATATACCTCATTTGAGCCTCACAATGACCCTGAGAAGTAGGCTATTTCTTCCCTTTTACATTTGAGGAAACTGAGGCAAATAGAGGTTAGTGATTTGACTTACTTGGTTTCCTTTAAGTCCCAGCTAAAATCATATCTTTTACTCAGAGTTCTTCCTCAACACTTCTGAATTCAGAGCCTTCTTTCTGTTAATGATTTCCTCTTTATATTCCTATATATATATAACTTGCTCTCTCTACTTTTGTTTATGTCTCCCCCATTAAATTGTGAGGTTTTTTTTTTGGAAAGGTATATTTTTATTCTTTTTCAAAGTATCAACAAATCCATATTTAGTGCCTGGTCCCTGGTATGTCTTTAATAAATGTTTATTGATTGATTGAGTGCCCAGTCACATAGCTAGCAAGTTTCTGAGATCCTATTTATTTTTAACTGAAATTTTTTATTTAATTAATTTAGAATATTTTTTTCCATGGTTGCATGATTCATGTTCTTTCCCTCCCTTCCTTCCCCCACCTCTCCAGTAGCCAACATGCAATTCCACTGGGTTTTACATATGTTATTGATCAAGGCCTGTTTCCATATTATTGATGTTGCACTAGAGTGATCTTTTAGAGTCTATATCCCCAATCATATCCCCATAATCCCATGTGATCAAGCAGTTGTTTTTCTTATGTGTTTCTATTTACACAGTTCTTCCTCTGAATGTGTATAGCATTCTTTCTCATAAGTCCTCTGAGGACATATTTAAATTCATGTCTTCCTGACTTTAGACCCAGTGCTTTTTGCACTGCCCCACACTATCAAAGTTCTCATATCTCATTAGTTACAGAGCTGGGCATGATACCAGAAGGTATTATATATCTCGGGATGGTATTCTTTTCAATAAACCATCTTATTAACCTGAAGGTGTGCCTTGTGCTCTTAAAAAAAAATCTCCCACATGTTACAGCTTATTTTTGGAAGACATTTTATTTAAAAGTCAAATTAAATTACTTAGGCCATGTTTCTACAGAAGAAACTTTTACATTGGGTTTAGGATTATTGCATGTGTTTTCAACTCTTTCTGTTAAAATGAGAGAATTGTAAGTAATGGGTGTGATAAAAAAATTCCCTTGATCTGTTTGGGAAAGATTGTTCCTCAGGAGAATTTGATGAGCTGCCTAGAGGTGGAAAGAAGTAAACTCATGCTTCTGGGTCAGGGAGGGATTGCAGTAGTGGCAAATGAGTTATTACCTATATTGGAAAGAACTGAGAAAAATGAAATTATAAACATTACCATTTTAAAAAATATCCTTAAAACCAATCAGCTGGACTTCCAGTCAAGATGGCAGCTTAGAGAAAGCTAAAGTTCAGAGCTCCAGAAACCCTTCCTTACCGATCTCAAATGGAATGCTCCTAAGGCATTGAAATTCAAAACAAACAGCAGAATAGACCCCAGAAACACTCCTCCTGGACCTGGATCAAAAGGTATGGCCCCCAAAGAGTCGAAGCCCGAGATCACTCAGATCTAAGGGGAAGGCAAAGGGAAGGTCCCAGGACCCATCCCCCCCAACCCAGAGTGCTGAGACAGCAGCAGGAACCTCAGGGAGGCAGGGGGGCCTTGGGAGCCAGCTGTTCTGAGGGCCACCCCCTGAAAACAACCTGAGCCAGTCACAGGGGAACCCAGACAGCAGGGAGGCAGAGAGAGGGGGGGGGCGGCTGTAGACCCCTGACCAGAACCTTCCATCTGGGTCTCACTGAAGGTCCTTGCCTGAGGGCATACTTAGTCTGAGGTTAATCCTATCACCAGCCCTCAGAGCTCCAGGAAGCCACTGCCCCTCCCCGCTCAGAGTGCTGGCTGAGGCACAGAAACAAGGGCCAAGCCATAGAACTGACAATCTGTCTAGGGCTAAAACCTCTGAACACCAGACAGAGATAAGAAAAGCTAATCCTCCCCAATCAGATAGAGATGGCAAAATCCATAGAAGCACAAAAAACCCAAAATTCCAAAAACTACAAGAAGAAGGGGGCAAATTTGGACATATTTTATGGAGCAAAAATACAAAACACAGAGGAGATAGAAGAGGAAACACAAGCAAATGCTCTGAAACCTTCCAAAGGAAATGGAAACTCTCCACAAACCCATGAAGAATATGAATCAGAAATAATCAAAAAAATGGAAGTCTTTTGGGAGGAAAAATGGGAAATAATGCAAAAGAAATGCATGCATCTACAAAACCAGTTTGACCAAACTGAAAAGGAAAACCAGGCTTTAAAGCAAGAACTAATAAAGCAAAGCCAAAAGACCAAGAAATTAGAAGAGAACATAAAATATCTCACTGACAAGGTGACAGATTTGGAAAATAGAGGGAGAAGAGATAATTTTAAAATAATTGGACTTCCAGAAAAGCCAGAAATAAATAGCAAACTCTAGAACAAGGGGGCAATACAGCCACTGACAGAGCTCACAGAACACCCTTTACACTAAACCCCCAAAAGACAACTCCCAGGAATGTAATTGCCAAATTCCAAAGCTCTCAAACAAAAGAAAAAATCCTACAAGAAGCCAGAAAAAGACAATTCAGATAGAAATGAATGCCAATCAGGGTCACACAAGACCTTGCAATTTCTACTCTGAATGATCGTAAGGCATGGAACATGATCTTCAGAAAGGCAAGAGAGCTGGTTCTTCAACCAAGAATCAGCTATCCAGCAAAACTGACTATATACTTCCAAGGGAAAGTATGGGCATTCAACAAAATAGAAGACTTCCAAGTTTTTGCAAAGAAAAGACCAGAGCTCTGTGGAAAGTTCGACACCAAAAAAAAAAAAGAGCATGGAATACCTGAAAAGGTAAATATAAAGGAAAGGGAAAAGGAAAAAATGTTATCTTCTTCATTTGCTCAAACTTTCTTCTATAATGACTACATTTATATCCATCTATGTATACTAACATGTGGGGAAAATGTAATGTGAAAATAGGGGGAAAAGAAAGACCAAATAGAATAATCTTTCTCACACAAAGATTCACATGGGAAGGGGAGGGGGAGGAAACTCCTATAAGAAGGAGAGGAAGAGAATTTTCACTTAAACCTTAATCTCAGGGAAATCAACTCTGAGAGGGAAAAACACCCAGATCCATTGTAATCTTGAATTCTATCTTACCCAACAAGGGTAGGGAGAAGGGAAAACCAAGGGGGGAGGGAAAACAAAAGGGGAGGGAAAGAGATGGCGGAGGGGGAGGGAACAAAAAGGGAGGGACTAAAAAAGGAAACATATCAAGGGAGGGGACAAGGGGGACTGATTTAAAGTAAATCACTGGACTAAAAGGTATGGCTGAAGAAGAAAAGGTTAGAATTAGGGAAGGATATCATAATGCCAGGGAATCCACAAATGACAGTCATAACTTTGAACGTGAATGGGATGAAATCACCCATAAAATGTAGATGAATAGCAGAATGGATTTGAATCCAAAACCCTACCATATATTGTCTTCAAGAAACATACATGAGGCAGGTTGATACCCACAAGGTCAGAATTAAAGGATGGAGTAAGACCTTCTGGGCCTCAACTGACAGAAAGAAGGCAGGAGTGGTAATCATGATATCTGATAAAGCCAAAGCCAAAATAGACCTGATCAAAAGGGATAGGAAAGGTAATTATATTTTGTTAAAAGGGACTTTAGACAATGAGGAAATATCACTAATCAACATGTATGTACCAAATAATATAGCACCCAAATTTCTAATGGGGAAACTAGGAAAATTGAAGGAAGAAATAGACAGTAAAACCATATTAGTGGGAGACTTAAATCAACCATTATCAAATTTAGATAAATCAAATCAAAAAATAAATAAGAAAGAGGTAAAAGCAGTGAATGAAATCTTATAAAAATTAGAATTAATAGACATATGGAGAAAAATAAATAGGGATAAAAAGGAATACACCTTCTTCTCAACACCACATGGCACATTCACAGAGATTGACTATACATTAGGTTACAGAAATATGGCACACAGATGCAGAAAAGCAGAAATAATAAATGCAGCCTTTTCAGATCACAAGGCAATAAAAATAATGTTCAGCAATGGTACATGGAAAACCAAATCAAAAACCATTTGGTAATTAAACAATGTGATAATCCAAAATCATTTAGTTAGAGAAGAAATCATAGAAACAATTAACAATTTCATCGAGGAAAATGACAATGGTGAGACATCCTTTCAAACCTTTTGAGATGCAGCCAAAGCGGTAATCAGAGGTAAATTCATATCCCTGAGTGCATATATCAACAAACTAGGGAGAGCAGAGATCAATCATTTGGAAATGCAAATAAAAATACTCAAAAGAGATCAAATTAAAACTCCCCAGCAGAAAACCAAACTAGAAATCCTAAAAATTAAGGGAGAAATTAATAAAATCGAAAGTGATAGAACTATTGATTTAATAAATAAGACAAGAAGCTGGTACTTTGAAAAAACAAACAAAATAGACAAAGTACTGGTCAATCTAATTAAAAAAAGGAAGGAAGAAAAGCAAATTAACAGCATCAAAGATGAAACGGGGAACATCACCTCCGATGAAGAGGAAATTAAGGTGTAGCATCCCAAGTATATTCACATCTATGAAATATAAATGACTGTATGATTACTGTGTCTCCAAGCATAAGGTTATACCAATGAGGCTTGTGAATGTAACCTTGAACTGACCATGTGGCCCTTGGCTAAGACAAACTCATTAACATGCTCAGACTCAATTCCCTTGGAAAGTGCAGTTTGCAATCTACACACCCAAAGGTGTTCCCTCTACCTTGCCACCCAGTCTTAATTGTCTATACTTTGTGATCTGGTTACTATGTGCTTGGGAGTACCGCCCAAGCAGGACAGGATTAAATTCAGAGGCAAGCCCATGAACTTCCTCTTGGCTTTCTCTCCCCTTTCATGGAGCTCCACTCGGCCTCTTAATGACTATGTCTCTCTCTCCTCTTAACCTTCTCCTTCCTAGAGGCTGTAACCATCTCGGCCTGCATTCCCTATCTTAATCTCCTCCTCCACCTCCTGTTCCTTTGTACTCATACTTTCCTATCAAAGGGAGTATCATAGGGATTGCCTGCCCTATTCAAACACTGACTTGTCCTTGTCTTTCATTTCCACCCCGGTTCTCGGTTCCTACCTCTCCTTGGTCCCATCACAAAGGTGAGCCCCTTCCCTTGTGGGACCCTGCTGGTCAGGGAAGTCCATTAAGGAAAACCCCACATAAGACAATCATTAAAAATTACTTTGCCCAATTATATGGCAATAAATACACCACATTAGGTGATATGGATGAATATATACAAAAATACAAACTGCCTAGACTAACAGAAGAAGAAATAGAATTCTTAAATCATCCCATATCAGAAAATGAAATCCAACAAGCCATCAAAGAACTTCCTAAGAAAAAATCCCCAGGGCCTGATGGATTCACCAGTGAATTCTATCAAACATTCAGAGAACAGTTAATCCCAATACTATACAAACTATTTGACATAATAAGCAAAGAGGGAGTTCTACCAAACTCCTTTTACGACACAAACATGGTACTGATTCCAAAACCAGGCAGATCAAAAACAGAGAAAGAAAACTATAGGCCAATCTCCTTAATGAATATAGATGAAAAATCTTAAATAGGATACTAGCAAAAGGACTCCAGCAAATGATCAGAAGGGTCATCCACCATGATCAAGTAGGATTTATACCAGGGATGCAGGCCTGGTTCAATATTAGGAAAACCATCCACATAATTGACCACATCAACAAGCAAACCAACAAGAACCAAATGATTATCTCAATAGACGCAGAAAATGCCGTTGATAAAATACAACACTCATTCCTATTAAAAACACTAGAAAGCATAGGAATAGAAGGGTCGTTCCTAAAAATAATAAACAGTATATATCTAAAACCATCAGCTAATATCATCTGCAATGGGGATAAACTAGATGCATTCCCAATAAGATCAGGAGTGAAACAAGGATGCCCATTATCACCTCTACTATTTGACATTGTACTAGAAACACTAGCAGTAGCAATTAGAGAAGAAAAAGAAATTGAAGGCATCAAAATAGGCAAGGAGGAGACCAAGTTATTACTCTTTGCAGATGACATGATGGTCTACTTAAAGAATCCTAGAGATTCAACCAAAAAGCTAATTGAAATAATCAACAACTTTAGCAAAGTTGTAGGATACAAAATAAATCCACATAAGTCATCATCTTTTCTATATATCTCCAACACAGCCCAGCAGCAAAAACTAGAAAGAGAAATCCCATTCAAAATCACCTTAGACAAAATAAAATACCTAGGAATCTATCTCCCGAGACAAACACAGGAACTATATGAACACAACTACAAAACACTCTCCACACAACTAAAACTAGACTTGAATAATTGGAAAAACATTAACTGCTCATGGATAGGACGAGTCAATATAATAAAAATGACCATCCTACCCAAACTTATTCATCTATTTAGTGCCATACCCATTGAACTCCCAAAATATTTCTTTACTGATTTAGAAAAAAAACCATAACAAAGTTCATTTGGAAGAACAAAAGATCAAGGATTTCCAGGGAAATAATAAAAAAAAAAACACATATGATGGGGGCCTTGCAGTCCCAGACCTTAAACTATATTACAAAGCAACAGTCATCAAAACAATTTGGTACTGGCTAAGAGACAGAAAGGAAGATCAGTGGAATAGACTGGGGGAAAGAGACCTCAGTAAGACAGTATACAATAAACCCAAAGATCCCAGCTTTTGGGACAAAAATCCACTATTCGATAAAAACTGCTGGGAAAACTGGAAGACAGTGTGGGAGAGATTAGGTTTGGATCAACACCTCACACCCTACACCAAGATAAATTCAAAATGGGTGAATGACTTAAACATAAAGAAGGAAACCATAAGTAAATTGGGTAAACACAGAATAGTACACATGTCAGACCTTTGGGAGGGCAAAGACTTTAAAACCAAGCAAGACATAGAAAGAATCACAAAATGTAAAATAAATAATTTTGACTACATCAAATTAAAAAGTTTTTGTACAAACCAAACCAATGTAACTAAAATCAGAAGGGTAGTAACAAATTGGGAATATTACCTCTGAGAAAAGTTTAATTACTCGAATTTACAAAGAGCTAAATCAATTGTACAAAAAATCAAGCCATTCTCCAATTGATAAATGAGCAAAGGACATGAATAGGCAGTTTTCAGCCAAAGAAATCAAAACTATTAATAAGCACATGAAAAAGTGTTCTAAATCTCTTATAATCAGAGAGATGCAAATCAAAACAACTCTGAGGTATCACCTCACACCTAGCAGATTGGCTAACATGATAGCAAAGGAAAGTAATGAATGCTGGAGGGGATGTGGCAAAGTAGGGACATTAATTCATTGCTGGTGGAGTTGTGAACTGATCCAACCATTCTGGAGGGGAATTTGGAACTATGCCCAAAGGGCGATAAAAGAATGTCTACCCTTTGATCCAACCATAGCACTGCTGGGTCTGTACCCCAAAGAGATAATGGGGAAAAAGACTTGTACAAAAATATTCATAGCTGCGCTCTTTGTGGTGGCCCATAACTGGAAAACGAGGGATGCCCATCAATTGGGGAATGGCTGAGCAAATTGTGGTATATGTTGGTGATGGAATACTATTGTGCTCAAAGGAATAATAAAGTGGAGGAATTCCATGGAGACTGGAACAACCTCTAGGAAGTGATGCAGAGCGAGAGGAGCAGAACCAGGAGAACATTGTACACAGAAACTAATACACTGTGGTATAATTGAACGTAATGGACTTCTCCATTAGTGGCGGTGTAATGTCCCTAAACAATCTGCAGGGATCCAGCAGAAAAAACACCATTCATAAGCAGAGGATAAACTGTGGGAGTAGAAACTCTGAGGAAAAGCAACTGCCTGACTACAGCGGTTGAGGGGACATGACAGAGGAGAGACTCTAAAGGAAACCCTAATGCAAATATTAACAACATAGCAATGGGTTCGAATCAAGAACACTTGTAATACACAGTGGAATCACATGTCAGCTATGAGGGGTGGGGAGGAAGAAAAGAAAATGATCTTTGTCTTTAACGAATAATACTTGG
This sequence comes from Monodelphis domestica, assembly GCF_027887165.1. NCBI lineage: Eukaryota > Metazoa > Chordata > Mammalia > Didelphimorphia > Didelphidae > Monodelphis > Monodelphis domestica. The sequence continues at coordinate 475,127,030 of NC_077228.1, forward strand.
AAATGATCAAATAAAATATTATAAAATTAAAAAAAAACAATCAGCTAATTTTTATTTAGTGCATCTAAATTCTAGTGAAATTGATATGATCACCCCAAATGAAATTAATGTGATCCATCAAATATATGTATAATTTTATAATTTTTTACCATTATGTAATCATAACATTAATCTCATCTTTTTAAATTGAAAAGTATTTATGATTTAATAAATGAAATATTGACTAAAATGTTATCTTTAAATTCAAAAGATCAATGTTACTTAAACATTATTAACATTAATTACAATGTTAATTAAAAAAAACAATAAACATTAAACAAAATTAATTTTGAGTTTATCAAATTTGTAATCTCTAAAATTTTAATTTGTGAATTATCAACTTTAAAATTATATAAAGGAAGTTTTCTTACATCAAGGGATAATTAGGAGAGGCAGAACAATGCAGTGGGAAAGCACATTGAAGTTGGAATCAAGAGAGATCTGGATTCATAATTGTTCCTCTAATACTTATTAGCTATGTGAATATGAGCAATTCAGGAACACTTTGATCCTCTTCCCTTATCAGTAAAATGTAAATGTTAATATTTATTTTATCTACCTCACAAAATCATATGAGAGGGATTCCCATGCCACTTTTTTAACCTCAGAGTGGTAGGCAAATGGAAGTTATTTCAAAGAAACACTTCTGGGTGGTTTCAATGTTTCAAATTCTCTTGCAGCTGTTTTCATTGTAATGAATTTTCAGTAGTTCTGCCATGACTTTAGGACCTTTCTCTGCCTCTGGTGATTTACTACATACAACAACAACAAATTAATTACCAATGGAATGTACATAATTAAGGTTCTAATTCTATCTCAGTGTTCTAGAAGCATTAGGATATTTGTCATGGTCATGTTGCCAATATGTTAGAACCCATGGAAAAAGTGGCTAGATACCATTAACACAAACTTCTATTAATAATAAAATTAAATCAAAGTTGCAAATGTCTCACTAGCAATTTCTTCCATGAACTTTCAGGGCCAATATCCAATTAAGTATACTTTTTTACCAGTCGTTCATTCATTCATCCATTCATTTATTCATTCAATATTCATGTGGAATATCCTTGATTGTGTACAGCTAGTTGATATCTTTGCTTAGACTACAGCCTGAATGAAGTAGAGCAATGTAAAATAAACACTGGCAAGATAGGCTAACAACACCAGTCATACTATGAAGAGCCTTAGGAAAAGTTTTCTTTTAGGCATGGAATTAATCCTAATTATATAGCCTTTTTAAATATTCACCAGTAACTATTAAAGCCTTCCTCCCTTTGAGAAGAAACCAGTATTGACTACCATTTAGCTTCCCTGTTAGTAGTCTGATAACAAATATTTCTGATAGAGTTGAGGATAATAACTAGTTAATTTTTTCTTTGTATTGCCAGAAGCAAGTACAATGTCAGGTACACAGCAAACACTTTAAAATACTTTATGATTTATTGATCAATAAATTATGATCAATAAGTAATTAATTCTGTTTAATAATTTCATTAGTTTAATGACCCCAATGGGACTTCTCTTGACAAAAGTACTGGAGTGGTTTAACATTTCCTTTTGGTAAACAGGGATGAGTGACTTGACCATGATCACATGAGCTAGAATGTTTCTGAGGCTCCATTTGAACTGGGCTTTTCCTGACTCCAGATTTGGAACTTTATCCATTATATCTCCTACCTGCCCACATACTAAATAGATTTTTAAATGTTACCTGCAAAGTGAAGGCAATTTTTTAAAGTATAGCTCCAGAGGTAGTGGCCAAGTTGAAAAAATAAACATTTTTGAGATGACAATAAGGTTTAATTATATAGGAGGATCAGAGAGAAGTAACTTGCCAGATTTCATACAAGAAGACTATTTAGAGAGGTATCATGAATGACATTAAAGATAGAGAGTTAGACTTTAATTTGCTAGCTATGAAAGGCAGGGCAAATCTCTTTTGGCCTCAGTTTCCTCATCAACAACAATGAGGTAGCTGGAGTAGATGTCATCTAAAGAGTTCTGCAACATGTTAGGGCTAAGATTCAAGCATATGTCTCCTGATTATGTCTACAGAATCAACATAGTCTAATGGAAGGATTCCCAAATTTAGGATTCCTTAAATTTGGAGTCAGATGAACCAAGTTTCAATACTGATTTTGCTACTTAGCATTTATGTATCCTTGAGCAAATCACTTCATCTATTGTCCTTACTTCATACTCATTTGCAGTTTATTCATCCTCTAATTACTACAAGAGTTTCAACATTCAGAAATGGAGACCTAATCCCTAGTCATATGCTAAGAAAAGGTAGGATTTCTTTATAACATAATGCATATCATTCAAGGTTAAACCCTAAGACTTGCTATACCATGGCCAAGGCCAAGGTATGAAACATGAGGGAAAAGAACAAGTTCAAATCCCACTCTACCTTTATCCTCTCAAGCTGGAATTGGTGAGGAGAAAAGCAAGAAAAAGAGTGGGGAAAGGAGCAAGGAAAACTCGCATAAATGGTGAGATAAAGAGTCAGGATCTGAAATTTTAAAAGGAAGGTGAAGTAATAAGTCACCTCCTCCCACTTTATTTCATTCACTTTTTTTTGATATCATCATAAGATAGAGATATAATATTTGGTGGGTAAGAAATGTGCTAAAAGCTGGCGCAAGATAAAAGCTGGGAGTTGGATGTAATGAAAAAGGGCAGTTGGTGATGGAAGAGAATAAAAACAGGGGCAGAATTCTTTTTGTATGTTTCTGAAGTGATTTCATTTGGAAGTTGGGAGTTATTCCATCTCTAACCATTTTGCCTAAGGGCTCTTTTCCTGAATCTGTTTTGAAGTCTGTTTTCATGTCTTGGAAAATATAGTATTAGTTTAAGAAACACCACCCAATTTTAATAGAATGAGTTATATATCAAGGATATTTTATTTCAGAAAAGAAAAATACTATGTGTGGTTAACATCAAATAGTAGCAGCAATAAAATGGATTCTATCTTAATGTTAATTAGTCAATAAAAAAAATTAAGTGATTATTTGCTGTGTGCTATACACTGTACTAAGACCTTAGGATAGAAAGGCAAAAATAAATCATTTCCCTATAAAAAGCACACATTATAAGGAGAGAGAAAAACAGGAAAATATTTGGAACATTCACTAAAAAGACATAGATAGATATACATAATATGTCTACACGGATATAGCTATAGATATAAAAATCATTGTAGACATGGAAAGAGATACATATCTTAGTAGGAAGGTTAAGTAAGAGGAAAGGCCAGTTACTCCAAAAACATTATGGGAAAGCACTAGGTCAAGCTGTTACTGGGAAATCAAAGGAGAAACTAGTGAATTCTCATTTGCCAACCCAGATCAATATAAAATAGAGCCAGAGGCTTATGGGTACTTCATGTTTTGAAAATTATTTTTTAATAAAATTTATACTTATCTCTGTCCTTCCCTTCCTTCCCCACACCATAGAAGGTATCCCTGGGGATAGATATATACATATATATATGTATATATATATGTACACATATGAGTGTGCATTTTATATTTATATGTAAATGTATGTATATATGCATATATATAAAGTAAAAGAGAGAGACAGATAGACCAAGTCATAGAGACAGAGACAGACAGAAAGACAGAAAAAGAGAGAAAGAGGGAAAGAGGTTTATTATGATTTTCTTATTTCTATTTTTCAGTTTGTTCTCTGGAGATGGACATTTGCAACTTATTTTTTAAATGTTTATTCTGTAGCTGTATATAAAATGCTGTATTGGATTTCATTCATTGCCTCATGTCACTCTTTTTAAGGCTGTTTTTTTTATTAATCAGTTCCTATAATGCAGTAATATACTATCTCAATCATATACCACAATTTGTCCAGTCATTCCCCAATTCATGGCCATTCCCTCAATTTCCATTTCTTTACCACTACAAAGAGAGCTGCTATAAATAAATATCTTGGAACATATAGGTTCTTTTCCTTTTTCTTTAATCATCTTGGGAAATGGATCCAGTAATAGCTGGGCCTAAGGGTATATACATAGTTTGATAACTTTCTGGACATAATCCTAAATTCCTCTCCAGAATGGTTGGATCAGGTCACAGGTCCATCAATAAATATTAATGTCCATGTTTTTCCATATCCCCACCAACATTTATCATTTTGACTTTTTATCATCTTAGTCAGTCTGATAGATGCCAAGTGATACCTCAGAATTGTTTCAGTTTGAATTTTTCTAGTCAGTAGTGAGTTAGAGTATTTTTCATGTGTGGAGAAGAGAGAAATTATAAGAAAATGCATGCAAAGGACAGAAGCTGGAGATGGGTCAGCTGTCAATCAAAGGAAAATTCTCTGTTTCATGCTAGTGACTAAATTGCCATTTCTCTCAATATCCTCCAACCTAACACTAATTGTAGATAACAGGGAAATCCTACCCCTCTTACCTTATTTTCCATCTTTTTTTGTTTTCCCCAATAAACCCTTACTTGAGATAAAGAAGAGAAAGGAGCATTTCCTATGAAACATCTTAGCTCACCCTGAGTGACTTAGAAGGAGGCTGAAGAAGAAGGGGGAAGGGGAAACTGAAGGGAAGAAAAGGGGAGGAAGGGAGATTGGAAGAGGGAGGAAGGGAGGTATATAGGGAGGAGGGTAGGTAAAAAGAAGATAACTACCTGATCCATTAGTTATATAGTATACCAATAAATATATCCTCCAAATATCATCTATTACACATGTAACTGTATATGGCTTTTATTTCTTCATCCTAACACTGTCTGTTCATATAAATTGCCCATTTGTTAATTTGGGAATGGCTCTTATTCTTTAAAAATTGATAAAATTCTGTATACATTTATATATGAGACCTTTATGCATGACTTTATCTATAAATTATCCTTTAATTTTCTGCTTTCCTTCTAATCTTGATTACATTAATTTTATCTGTCCATATTTTTTGTATAAAATATAATAAAAATTATCCATTTTATATCTCATAGTGCTCTGCAATTATTTACTCACAAATTTCTCTCCTATTCACAGTATTTAATTTTTTTCTTGTTATTTGCAGTATTTTCTTCTTAACCTGGTAGCTATAGAACTTAGCAATTCTGTTCCTGTGTGTTTTCTTCTTGGAGTCTCTTTCTGGTGGTGATCTATGTATTCTTTCAATTTCTATTTACCCTCTAGTTCTAAAACTTCACAGCAATTTTCCTTCATAATATTTTGGTAGCATAGTGTCTAAACTCTTTTAAAAAAATATTAACTTTCTGATAATCCAGCAATTCTTATAGTCTCTCCTTGATCTATTTTCTAGGTCAGTTGTTTTTGTAATGTTTCATATTCTTTTTTATTTTTTCAGTCTTTTGATTTTGCTTTGTTACTATTTTTTCTATCAGATTTTGGATCTCTTTTTACAATTCAAAACTTTCTTACTTGGCTCTTATTTTTTTCTAAGTGTTCTTCAACCTCACTCATTTGGCTTTTTAAGTCATTTTAAAGCACTTTCAAAAATTCTTTGTGGACTTCTTACTGTTTTAACTTTTGCTTTACTGTTTTAGAAGAAGGCATTTTAACTCACATCCCTTTGAATTTGAACCTTGGTTTTCTCTGTTCCTTTGCTAGTGATCTAAAATTAGATTGTTTTTCTTTTGCTTACTAACTTAAAAAATTAACAGCAAGTAGCCATAATTGTTAGCTTTATGCTGGAATTGGGCTCTCCCCCCAGGGTGATACCTTAAATTTCAGGGTTTTTGTGTTTGCTGTTTCCTGGGTATTATTTAGTTCTTCCAACTTCTATAATCCAGGGTCAAGTGTAGTGTCTGTTCCCTGCTTCCCTCAAGTTTCATATTACAGTCTGTGATTGACCCAGATGTTTCAAATGGGGAGCCCTAGCAATTATGCCACTGAAAGCAAAGAGTTCCACTCCCTGTGGTCTCCAATTGTCTTTGAGCATCAGGTCACCTACTTGAACACAACTAGGGACTCTATCCTCTTTGAGGTGAACATAACCAGCAGGACCCTTACCTCACAGCAACCACATTCACTAGTATGAGTTTCTTCATCAATCCTCCTCTCCTGAAGCTGCAGTCTGAGAAAAAATGGTGCTTAATCAGTATTCTTGGGACACTGAATTTCTTCTGTGGTCACGTGCAACCCTGGAGTGGTATGAATTAATGAGGATCACTGGAGCTGAGGCTATAGACCACTATATAGCTGCTCCCACAGTTTACTTTCTGTAGATTCTATAGATATCTGGCCCTGGGGTATAGTCTCTCAAGTCAAGCAGGCAAAGTGAGGGTGCCTGCCCTTTCACTAGGACTTGTTGCTTATTGATTCTTGGTGCATTTTCTCAGGAGCATTTGTACTTCAAGCCTCAATTAGGTGAAATAGCATGTAGGGAGGACAGAAATCTTCTTCTTAGGTTGTTCTTCATCAATTCTATCTCTTATCTATTTCTGCTGCTTTTAACATTTTTTCTGTGATGTTATTTGTAATTGTTTGTAGAGTATTTAAAGTATGAGGCAGTCACATGCCCTACTCCACCATCATCTCACAATTCTCTTTCTCATATGTACTTAAAATTTAGATGAACTAAAAAAGCCTTCACAGTAGGGGGATTGACCTGAGTTCCATAGTCAAGAACCAGAGCAAAGTCTAATGTCAATTCATTGGTGACTAAATCTAACTGGGTACCTTTTATGAAGCAATAACAGAAGCCAATAGGAATATGTTGGTTTCTGACATGCAAGCTGAGGTTAAAATAAAAGTAACTGAAGATAGGACTTAGTGATAAGCACAAATCAAACTCAAGCTTTCTACCAAAAGGAGTGGAAGTGATTGAGGTGTGAACTTCATTGAACTTATGAACTTAATAGCAGTAGGAACAGATGTTATTGACCACAGAATGGAGACTCAGATTTGCCCATAGAATCAAACTTAGCACTTCAATTAATTGACCAAGTCAGAGATTTCAGAAACCAGGGGAGCCTCTAGTTATTAAAAATGGAAACGTTCTAGATAGCTGATAAGATATTAGGGCCAACAATAATCTAACTTTTTAGATGATGTGAATATAGAATAAAGAATCCTAGAAAGTCAATGAAAAAAATTAATTGACTAAAAAGTCAATGAAAAAAATTAAATCAGTAGCATCAACAAAGTTGCAAGTTGGAAAATATATCCACATAAACAATCAACATCTCTTTGTATCTTGTCATTAAAATTTGAGAGGATATTATAGAAAGTATGAAGTAATGGGGAGTCTACCTACCAAAATACATATAGGGATTATATTAATGCAGGTACAAAACATTTTTGAAAGCTGAATAATTGGAGAAATATCCTCTGGAAGAAATATAGACAACCTTTTTTATAATAGAATCACCATTCTTCTAGTATTTATTTAATATGCCAATTCAATAACCAAAGGATTACTTTATAGAGCTAGGAAAAAATCAAAATAAATATAGAGGGGAGGATGAAAAATCTTAGATGGTATGTGGAAAAGTAGATACACTAACACACTAATGGTTGTGAACTGGTCCAACCATTCTAGAGAACAATTTGGAACTATGCCTAAAAGATTTTTTTTGGCATGACTGAGTCTGTATCCCAAAGAGATTGAAGACAAATAAAAAAAGGAGCTATGTGTACAAAAATACTTAGAAGAGATCCTTTTGTAGTAATAAAGAATTGAAAATTTCCAAAGAAGCTTAACAATTTGAGAATGGTTGAACAAGTTTTGGCATATGATTGTAATGGGAAAATATTGTTCTTGAATAAATGATGAGCATAATGGTTTTACAAAATCTGGAAAGACATAAAAATTGATGCAAAGTGAAGTAAATAGAACCAGGAGAACAATGTACAAAGCAAAATCAATATTACTACAATGATCAACTGTGAAAAGCAGCTATTCTGATTAAAAAAAAAGATCCAAGACAATTCCAAAGACCCCATGATGAAATACTCTATTTACTTTCAGAAAGAAAACTAATAATATTACCAGAGACTGAAGAATATTTTTCCATTTTTAATGTTTCTTAATTATTATTATTATGTTTGTAACATGGCTAACATGGAAATATATTTTGCATGACTGAATATATAATTGATATAGTTTTTGACTCCTGAATTGTTAGGGGAAGGGAGGGAGGGAGATAATTTAGAATTTAATTATTAAAATGTCATCTAAAAATTAATTAAAAATAAGTCAGGAGAGTAAAAGGTCTATAACATTATGAGGAATAATGAAAACAATGGGAAAGAAGTAGGAACTAGCAATAACAAACTTCAAACTACACTTTAGAGACATAAAAATATTTCAGAATTTTTAAAAATTAGAAAGGTAAATCAGTGGAACAACAACTTCTCATCCTATATACCAAAAACAAATAAAATTGTGAACCAATTTTTGCTAAATCTAAGGAATCTAACTAGCAAAATTCATTATTCTTTAAAAACATTCAGGAAAAATTATAAAGTAATATGGTAGAAATGAACTTTAGACCAACAGATCACACAATATACAAAAATAAATTCTAAATGGGCATAAGACTTAAATATAAAAGGATAAAATTCTGAAATATTTCAATGAAATGTAAAAGAAACGGATTTTCCATCTGAGTAAGGAAATTTCATTATTAAAAAAGAATAGAATGATTTAACAAAGATATTGCAAAAATTAAAATTAAAATAAAAGATAAAATTATTATCAAATCATAAAAATATTATATTTAGAGATTTATTAATAATCATTAGAATAAAGGAATAAAAAAGTATTAAAATAAGAAAAAAAAACATGCACATGGTTAATCAGCCAGTTCAAAATTCCTGCTTACCACCACCATGCTTGCAACAGGATGTAAAGAGAACCTCACTGCCCAATATCCTCTGTCTATAGGAAGTATGTAACTATAGGGAGTCAGTGGGCTCCTAGGAAATGTAGTTTTTAGGGTAATGAATTTTCAATTATACATCCTCCCTTAACATCCATGGAAGACTTGTCTCTCCAATAAATCTTGTAACATAACCAACTCTTAAAATATAATAATTTGGGGATAAAAAAAGAGAACAAAACCAATGAATTCTAGATTCATTGGCAAAAAGCCAGTTAGGGGGCAATCCCCTTTGGCATAAGAGTATACATTAAAAACAAATGCATTTCAACCCCACACACAGTTCAAATCACCACATCACAAAGTTCACTCTGGATCTTCTAGTGTAGTGTGTGGTCTGTGTAGGCATCTTCATTGTGCCTTCTCGGAACAGTTAACTTTCTGGATTCAGAGAGGTAGCATGTTTCTTATCCTAACATTACTCTCTCAAAAGAATTTAAACTTTGCATTTTAGAATAACAATACATTTCTCCTGAAGAGGATGTTGAAAAACACAGCACTTAGGGATGCATGACTGAGTTATGAGGTATATAAATCAATTGGCAAGAGAAATCAAAACCATCAAAAAAATCCAAATAAAAGGGAAAAGATAACTTCTGGAAGAAATATAGACTATCAAAATCTTGTGTGAAAAATTCTATGTAAAGGAAAAGAAACCTATAACAGGTCCTGGAATCAGGGTCCAATTAAAGTGATTTAAACAATTATACATTTACCCATTCAGTAGCCAGGACTACAGAAAGTTTGCCACACTATGAAAGTTAGAAAAGGGACGAGATTTATGGGAGCCAGGTATTTGAGATACTTGGTAGAATGGGGGACAATGAAGACCTGCCTTTGACATATGTCAAAACAGCAGCAACCTCAAATCCCAAACAAGTTCAAGATCCTCTTGTCTTGGCTCAAAATTTCATTAATCCCATTGGGATTAGTTGGTTTCTTTGACTTTGTGCTCAATTGGCACTATGCAGTTAATTTTGTGCTTCTTTGGCATTGTGCAATGTCTCTTTTTGTATTCCCTTTTCCTGGAATCAGACAGAATCATTAAAAAAGAGTCCCATAATTTTTAAACAATTAATTGCATCATTTTTATTATCTAAAGCTTTGGGGGCATGCATTACCATAAGGGCAAATGTATTTTAAACTTATATTACTGTAAGATCAAAAAAGTTAAAGAAAAAAATCTTCTCAATACTGCTGACATGTGTTTCAAAAAGAAAAAGAGAAAAAATAAAACTGAAACACTATATTGCACATGCAAGGAAAAACAATGATAAAAAAGTTTTAAAAATGAAAAATATATAGCTTACAATCATTGGCACATTATGTCAGCTAAGAAAAGGTAGAATACAAAGGTTTCTGACCCCAAAATGAGATCTATTTCTTTTTCAAACTTGGCCATGATCCACTGTGTGAGTGTAAATTATTTTTATAAAGTAACAAAGAACAGTAGTACAAAAGTTAATGCACATTCAAAAATAACAAAATCCCCAAAGTTATAATAGCCTATTTAATGACAATAGTAAACAAACCCACTATAATATTTTACATGAGTTTCTGTTGACATAAAAAAAACCTTAGAAGCTAATGGATACTTGTCACAAATATTTTAGGTGAAGCAATATTTCAAACTTGGCTGAGATTTTTTAAAAATTCTATTACTGCCATCATTACAAAATGTGGTAGGGAGGTGTAGAAAAGACACAAACCTGTGTGCTGTTCATGTTGTGTCTAAAATGTCACCAATAATCTAGATCATTCTGGTAGAAGGCTAGAGTAAGCTTATGAGTTAAAAATGGGAGATGTTCCTTCTTTGGAATGATTCAGGGGTACCACTCCCTAAGAACAACTTCCCAGCTCTGGTATGAGACTGTTATGTCTTATCCATTTACAGTTTTACAAATGGGGAGGCAGGGATATAATTGCACTTTGCTTCAGCTACTAAAATGGACTCTTTACCTCCTGTTACAAATAATTTGGAGGCAGGCAAGATTATCAGTCAGAGCTATTGAAAAAAAATCTAAAAATCATGTCTAAAGACCCCTTAAAACAATTTAGTTTTACAAAAGTTTTTAATCAGGTTGATAGAGTCCATCCATCATCTATGTGACAATTAACAAAGACACAATTGAAGAAAAATACTGTTTCATAGGCTTATACAATGATATTTGTTCAGTATAGTTTTAGGGGAAAGGTAATCTGAAACCTAAAAACACAGTAGATTAAACTGATTCAGTGTAACAGAACAATATTGAACAGATTAATACAGATAAACCTAAAACAAAAAAAAAATATTAAAGCAAACAATCAGAAAAACACAGTGAGATACAGAGACTTTCATAAAACAATGGAGTATGAAAATGCTTAAAAATTTCACCTCCAGACTCTTTAAAGTTCCTTTCTCTATCCATTCAGATTCCTTTTGTCACATTGCTGGGATCTCCCTTAGAGAGGGAGAATTCCTCACTGAGCATGGTGTGGAAAAATCTCAAATTGGATGTATTGTAGAGGTACAAACCCAAATGGCAAAAGGTTATAGGGAGATGGATTTCTCCCCTGAATTTCAAGCAAGATAATCAAAATGACCAGTGCACCAAGGAATGGTAGGAAGAAAAAACATCCTAAAACTGGGAGCTGTTTGGCATAGGTAATGCACTGCTCCTTCATAGACTATGTTATGCTTGCAATTTGACTTCCTATTTGGAAGAGTAACTTTCCTTCCCCTTCCCCTTAGGGCAAAATACTAGGGAACAGCTGGCTTCCTCTGGCACATGGACAGAGAGTTAAGAGGCTAATTATTGCCTAAGGAAAAAACACCTTGGTTTTTACCAGCTGCTTGGAAAGCAGCTCCAAGGACTCCCAGTTTGTGAGTTCTGAAGGCATGGCGGCAGTACCAGTAGCACAAGAGAACCAGCAACAGCAGCCAGGGCCAAGGCTGGGGGCCAGGGACTGGGGGCCTAGGCCAGAGCAGCAGTGGGCACAGGAGCAGGAGCAGGAGCAGGAGCAATCAGTATCAGGAACAAAAGTTATTATCAGCATCTCTGAAGAGAGGCCTCAGCGAGGAACTTTGGCTCAAGCAGATGGGCAACAGAGAAGCAGCTTATGCCCTTCTCCACCAAGTCCCTCAAACTAAGACAGCCAGGCAGGTACGGTGGGCAACCAGCAAAAAGTAGGGACAGCAGAAATAAGGCAGAAGTTCCAAAGAGAGTTAGGAGTACTCTTGGAGTTTGTGAGGGTGGTAGGTGGGGAGGAATCTGTGGCTGGAGAAACATGTCTTTAAAAAATTCATCTAGGCTATCTTAAAAAAACTGAGAATTCTTTTCTCCAACTTATGGTCATCAAATTGTAAAAATTAAAATTAATCTACAATAATTAAAATATATTTTTAGAGATTTATTAATGATCATTAGAAGTATAGGAATAAAAAAGATATAAAAATACAAAAACAAAAACACATACCAATGGCTAATTAGTCTGTTCAAAATTCCTGTACTTATCACCACCATGCTCACAACAAGAAGTAAAGACGTCGGACTTTTCACGTCCCCATCTAATATCCCCTGCCTACAGGAAGTATGTAATGACAGGAAGTCAGTGGGCTCTTGGGAAATGTAGATTTTAGGGTAAAAGATTTTCAATTGTATAATATGATGGAAAAATTTAAATAAATACATGAAACTTGTAACAAGAAAAGAAAACTAGTGGAATTAGAAGAATTAGAAATAAACAATAATTGAAAAACATTTATATTAAGTTTTTCTGCTAATAGAATCCTTTCCAAGATTTTTAAGGAAATGATTGAAAATAATACAAATAATATACATTGATCTCTTGATAAATGGTCAAGTAACATGAACAGTATAAGATTTAAAATTAGGTTTGACTCAATAGGAGAATTATAAAAGTAAGATTGTGATTGCCATTCATAAAACATTAACCCTTAAGTCAGAAAAACTTTTAGCAGATTTTGTTTACAACTGGGTAGAGATATGAAATATAGAAAGGAGGTAGGAAAAAAAATCATCTAGCTGCAAATGCCCTAATCCTAGACCACAAATGCAGATCCAAAAGCGAGGCTGTGAATTTTAAAACTATTCCACCCTAATAAGACCATTCTTTAGAAGATCTGATTTAGCTATTTCCTGATCAGTAACAATGGAAATACTTGGAATAACAGAATCAGGTCTTGGGAATTCTACCTCCCTTCTTAGTTTAACACGATTTGGAAGGTCTGCATCAAACTCAAGATTTAATTATCTGAGTAGATGGCCTTCAACAGACATGTGTAGAAAAAAGGACAGACACCTGGGCTGTCCTAAGTCAAATTAATCCATCATTGGTACAGACGAGACACAGGAAAAATGATGTAAAACTGTCTATATAAGGCATGTCACTTCTTCTCTCCTCCTCTTTCTGGAGGCACGACTCTGGCTGAGAGTGTGCTAGGCATTTCAACATCTTGGAGTGTTGGGTAGTGAGTTTTGCCCTGGAGCTGATTTCAGGTTCGGGCATCTTAGCTGAGTCGCTTTGGAGGTCAGGCTGATTCTTTCCTCCTTCACACTCAAAACCTTACTTTCTAGATCTCCTAATCTTCCTTCCCAGTACTAGCCCCTTCCTTCCTCTTTCTTCTTAAATCTCCTCCACTATATCAATTAAATCACTGTAAGATTTCCAGCTGAGTTTGGGTGTTTCATTAGGATTTATAAATAAAATCCGTGGTGACCAAATATAATTATTAAATTCAGTCTCAACCATAATTTTAACCCTTACAAGTCTCACCAGAATCCAAAGTCCAAATTTGGAAGCTGAAATCTGAAGAGCCAGGAAAAGTTGAAGAGAGTGTCCCACTGAAGTACCAACCAAGAGAGGGTTTCCTTACCAAAGCACCAAGGAAGCAAAGAGTGAATCTTGCCCTTTGGTCTACCCTTTTATAGTCCATTTTCCATGTCACTTCCTGTTTCTCTCCCACTTCACAGGAACCAATCACAACCTCCCAATTTACATAGCACTGCTGAAGAGGGGTGCAGTGCTTGTGGCCTTTGGGGATGTGAACTAGTAGGTGACTTGTGAGTTCTCTTACTTAATAGATAGCTAGGTACTAAGTAGGGGTATGTTAAGTTCTTGATTTAATTGAATTAAAGTGTACTGATTGATTACACATTAAAAGTGTCTAATTCTATCTTCACAACAGTCTCTTTCAAAAGAAGAGAAACAAGCTATTAATAGTATATGATTTTATATACACACATGCACAAATCACTAATAATTATATAAATACAAATCATAGCAATGCTGATGTTTGGCACCTCACCCATCATATTGAAGAATATCACAAAATAGGAAAATGAAAAACCTGTAAAAGTTATCAGTCTCCTGTTAATTGAACTATGAATCTCTCCAGTATTTTGTGAAAGGTAATTTGGAACAGTGTTCCAAAAGTTACTAAAGGCTACACCTCCTTTGGCCCAGCAAAATTTATCTGTATGCTAATATCCTGAAGAGGTAAATATATATAAGAAAATGAGCAAAAAACATGATAGAGGAAGAAAAAGCAATAAATGAATGAATGAATGAATGAATGAATAAATAGATAGATAGATAAATAAATAAATAACCAGCTCTTTTCCCATAGTGGTCAAGAAGAAGACAACCATCTAGTAGAGAATAGTGGACAAATTTTTGTATACAAATATAATGAAATACTTAATATTGTACTATAAGTAATTAGGAAAGTAATGTTGGAAAAAATATAGAAAGACTTGATAACAAATCATTAATCCAGAGGAATGACGATTTAAGGATACTATCTTCCCTCTGACAGGGAAGGGATGGAATCAAGAAGAAGAAAGAAACAAATATTTTTGACATAGGCATTATGTGAATTTCTTTAATCTGAGTATGTATATTTGTTATAAAGATTTTCTTACTTTTTCAATGGAGTTGTAGAGGGAAAATAAGTGTGTTAATTGAAAATAAAATAAAATAAATATTCTATTTTTAAAAAGTATCTGTTACAGTAGTTCAGAGAGGAGGTTATGAGAGTCTGCAATCTAGTGCCATTTATATGAATGGAGAGAACAAATATATATGAGATAGTGTGAAGTTAAAATTGACAAGATTTCTCAGTGGATTGAATATATAGGGTGAGTGACCGTGAGAAACAAAGACCCAAAGTTGGTGGCCTGAGTGATTGGAAGTATTTGGGGTATCCCCAACAGTAATACAGAAGTTCAGGGGGAGGAAAAGTTTCTTAGAAAGAGAATGGGGGGGGTAGTTGGTATGTTGAGCTTTAGCTATCATCTAATCTAAGTTGTCCAAAAAATAGTTAATAATGAAGTACCTGAACTGAGGAGTGACTAAAGTTAAAGACACAAATCAGAGAATCGTCTATATGGAAAACAAATTAATTTATAGGATCTAATAAGATTTCCATATAGAAGGAAAACAAAAAAGGACAGAGAAGCCATGGAGGACAATAATAAGGAGGAAAGTCATGTCAAATTGGTACAGCATACTAACAAAGCAAAAACATCACCTTGACAACAAAGGGCTCAAACAAGGCCAACAAACTCAAAATGTTTTTTTTTTCCTCAGAAGTAATGTTATGGGGGACAACTAGGTAGTACAATGGATTGAAAATGAAGCCTAGAGATGGCAGGTCTTAGGTTAAAATGTGGCCTCAGATACTTCATAGCTGTATGACCCTGGGCAAGTCACTTAACCCCTACTGCCTAGACCTTACTGCTCTTCTATTTTAGAAACAATGTCATAAGGAAAGGGTTTTAAAAAAAGAAGTAATGTTATGACTATGAGAGTTGGACTGCTGAGCATTGCAGAACTGACATTCTCCAATTAGGGTGCTGGAAAAGACTTTTGAGAGTCCTAAGTACCACAAATACAGTCAATATTTAGAGAAATTAATTCATATTATTAATTGGAAGGACAAATACTGAAGCTGAATCTTGAATGTTTGGCCACATAATAAGAAGAAAGGACTCATTGGAATAGACACTGATGTGAGGAAAGATTGAAGGCAAAAGGAAAAGGGAAAATGAGAGGATAATATGGAAATGGAAACAATGAACATGGACTGTGACAGACTTCAAGTGATAGTCGAGGATAGAAGGGTCTGGTATACTCTTGTCCATTGGGTTGCAGAGAGTCAGATATGACTTAATGACAGAAAAACAATAACAAAGATATGAGAGCCATTTATTAATCAGTAGTTTGTGAACACACTATCAAGTATTTAGAGAAAAGGTCAAAATTAAAATAAAAT
Source organism: Monodelphis domestica (assembly GCF_027887165.1). NCBI lineage: Eukaryota > Metazoa > Chordata > Mammalia > Didelphimorphia > Didelphidae > Monodelphis > Monodelphis domestica. The sequence goes on from NC_077228.1 coordinate 475,143,230, forward strand.
TTAAAAAATAAATGAAAATAAGATCTTGTAGACAATTGTGACAGTTCTATCCTGACCCTATTCCAACAAGCTACTGATACTGAAAAATGGAAAATGGAAAACAAGAAATGACACTGACATAGGCTATCACTAGAGCAATTTTCACAACAAAATGCCCAAACTATCTCAGTCAGAAACATTTTATCTTCTTGCCATGAAGAGTGACATGACAGCCAATAGCAATGCTAGTTTAGAATATAGAATTATTTAAAAAACTATTATGAGGGTAGAAGATTAGAAGTAGCATTGACTTGTACTAAATAGTTTTAAGAATCAATAGTGGAGGGAAAAAAAAAGTCTGCAGAAGGCTTGATGTGAAAACCAAGTCAGGTCATCCCCAAAGCATTTATAGAAACAACTGGGAGGAAAAGAAAAAATATAGCTGAAAATTGTTAGAAACCCACAAGAATTTTTTATAGCATCTTCCTTTCTGTGGCGGTGGAATCACCCTTGTTTAGAATTTAGTACTTTAGTCTCTGATGTACTATCTGAGGAAGAGAAAATAAAACTGAGAAAATTAATATTGTAAGAACAATTCTATCAGCTCCACTACATGCAGGAGAGAGCTATGCTCAAAATGCCATATTTTTTAAAGCACTGGAGAAATTTAGAAAGTGGGCAAGGTACTGAAGGAAAGGAAACAACTATTGGGTATTTGGGGATATTATTACCCTCCAAAGTGATTGAAAGGACACCAATAGCAAATGACTCATTTACCTACTTTCTCATCCCTTTAAAACCTTCATGAAAATAACCTACAAATACATTTAAGTTGTCCTTGATGACAAGTTGAAAAGCAAACAGGTATTTTGGAAAATTATTTTCTACAGAGAATCACTATTTCATATTCACACAGTTGATGTCTAATGGTTACCAGACTAGACTATGAGTCAGAAGATTACAGTTCAAACAAAGTCTTAAACACTTAGTCTTTTATTTATCCTAGACTAATCATTTTAATATAATTTAACTTCTGTTCCTCATCTGTTAAAGTGGGGTAATGAAAGCAATTTCATCATACAGTTGAAAGGCTCAAGTGAAATCACATTCATGAAATGCAAGCTTTAAAATGTTATACTAATTTTACTTGTTGCTCTAACAATTCATCAATTTCTGCCCCAAAATCCCCAGATCCAGTCCCTTTTCCCCTTGTACCTATTGTTTTTACAGATGGATCCTCTAATGGAAAAGCCCTTACAGTCATAAATAACCAGACATTTGTACAGCAAATGAAAGAAGTCTCTGCCCAAAGTAGAGAGCTTGCAGCAATCCACAGCCTTAATTTTCAAACAAGATCTCCCCCAAATTTCAGGTAAAACATACTCATAAAATCAACAAGATTTGCATGATAGATATTATGAGATAATCTTATTCAATTGTTCTATTATTAATATAAAATAAAGCATAAAGCAAGCAACTATAAGCTTAGAAAGTACATTTACCTCTCTCATGGACTACATCTTTAAAAGAGTCTATATCTAAGCTATATCTACCTCCAAATATTCAATACTGTAGCTAATTCAGAGAGCAATGGAAATAAACACCACTGGAATAAGTAGGTGGCTTCCTATTGCTAAACAATTATGGAGAATGAAGCAGTAAAAATGGATCAAAAGATATCACTCAAGAAATGTACAAACCAAATGGAAGAAATGTACTAAAAACAAGTTTTAACAGATAAACTGCCCAAGGCCTTCACTGGTACCCACAAAATGTAAAAGACCTAATTGATGGCTACAAATGTTTAGAACTTAAATTGCCTTATAATTAATTATTAGCTTTAAGTGGTATACATAATCACTTAAAAGGATTCATTTTAATTATCCACAGAGGGGGAAAATGTATAAAGTCCTATTGTCTTGCCATAATAGATGTACTATGCAATAGCCACAGCTTGTCAAAACAAATGAATGTCTATTGAAGAAATGACTGCTATATACTTGGAGGAAATAACTAATGATTCAATACTATCAAAAATCTCTTTGATGGTAAGACACTGACAAGTAAAATATATGTTTTAAGAGAAAAATATGTGTGTTTTTAAGATATATATATAGATATCTGTGTATATATATATATATTAATATATAGGGAGATTGATTAATAATATTCAAATATTTTAATTTAATATATTTCAAATTAAGTCTATTACATCATTACTATGGCTATATTTAAGACAAAGCAGTGTAATTGATAGACTTTGTTATAAATACAAATATATAAATTATTTATCCAATAAAAGAGATTTTCCACTACTAAGAAACTATTTCTTCCCTTAATTAAATATATATAATACTCCATGCTTATTGCCAAGACTCCCTTGCCTGTTTTGAGCTTTGATATTCATCTTGCTTAAGAACCTTTTCATCATTGACATAATCATCCTCATCATTATGTACCATTGACATATAATGTGTGAAATAAATGTTACACCACAATAGTTCCTAAAGTTGCTACTAAGAATGATGAATCGTGAAAAGAAAAAAAAATCCAATTTCAAGTATTTTTATAGATGGAAACTAATTATGTGATATAATTTAAATTAATCTAATTTATGAAAAATTCTTAGGTCTTTATTTTACTTTGTTCTATAATTTCTATATTCTAAGATTTCTGACATTAAAATATGCTATTATGAAACCAAATCAGGCTGTGTATGCCATCCAGTAAACTTAAAATTCCATTTCAAGAGAGATGGTGTAAGAATGTATGTAAGTGTAAGTGTAAGTGTAAGAAGGGTTTAATTTTTTTTTTTTTTGGAGTTCCAGTGGGCTTTTATTGAGATAAATGAACAAAATCAAGATTTTGCCAACCATGTTTTCTGAACTTTATGAACTGAGTGGAGACTCTTGGCTCCATATCCATATACATAGAATACACCACATCCCATCAAAAACACAGTAAGAAGAATGGATAAAAATTAACAGCAAAGCTTACACAAAGTAAAGGAAAAATGGAGGAAAGTTTATAAACAGGAACATTATTGTCCAGGAATAAAATTACCTTGTGTGACCTTATGTGCATTTTTTTAATCATTACATAAGAAAGAATTTCTTTTTTTCAGGCTGGGGGAATTCTTCCTTTTATCATTGAAATCAAGTACTAACAATAGAAAATAAAATTACATAAATATATCAATTGATACCTAGTGCATCTGGTAATTGGCATCTGGGAAAAGGAAAAAAAAACATTTCCAGCTTCTTTCACCAATGACTAACTTCTGCTTTGCAAAAGTTTGAGAATACCAAGATCAAAGGTTTTCTAGGAATGATGGACATCATGCTATGCTTTGAAAATTATCTTTTAAAAAAGAAAAAAAGGAGTTTACACAAGTGTTATTGCTAGGTGTCAAAGGATATGTTACTGAAAAGACCAAATAATTGAACTAAAAAAATTAAAGCTATTATTTTAGGCCTCACTATCATTCATGCTAAGCCCCCAAGGAGATCTTTTTTTTTTTCCTGAATGGATCACATAATTCAGACCACCCTAGCGAAACCTAATTAGAATGAGATCTTATTTTATTCAGGGAAAGATATGTTCAAAGCTAATGAGGCATTTCCAGGAAAATACATCCAGCCATAAGCAATCTCTCTAGGAAGGGGCATTTGGCAGCTTAATCCAAATGCTGTATTGTTTGTGTACATAGAGAGGAAAGGAAGTTAATGTGTTTTTCTTTTTACTACAAATCAAATTACAATGAGACAAACATGTAGCAATGCAAAGATACAACTTTAGAGTTGCTTTACCATGAAGGGGTAGGAGGTTCACTCCATTTCCTCTTAGAAAATCATGTGAAAATATTCTCTATTCAAAACACAAGAAATGGGAACAAATAATCTCAATTTTCTAAATTTATTTTTCATAATATTTAACAGCAGAGTCCTGTGACATCAAATATGAATTAATTTTTTCCATATTTAGTAAAAGGACAATAACCTACTTCCTAAAAGAAAAAAAAATGAGACATTTGTTGGCTTCCTCCATTCTTTTAGATCATAACAGGTACCATTTTCCTGTGGTCTGGCTTGTAATGCTTTATATTCCATCTTCCTTTCATTCATCACTACCTTACATACACCCTATGGTCTAGACATACCAGCTTTCTTGTTTTTCACTCATGATATCTCATTGTTTTTACACTAGTTTATCCTAGGTAATCCTTCCCCACCTCCATTTCTTGACATCTCTGATTTGCTTCAAAATTCATCACAGTCATCACTAGCTGCATGAGACCTATCTTAACTCTTTTAGCTGCTAGTTCTTCCCTCTCATATCTATCATGGACATGTTTTACATATTTCTTTAGAAATCCCAACCTACTGTAGGAAGCTTTCCCCAACCCTTCTTCATTTCAGTGTTTTCCCTCCATTAATGATCTCATTTTTACCTTGTATATTGCTTGTTTTGTATGAATTTTTCTGCATATTTTCTCTTTCTCATTAGATTATAAGCTCCTTCAGGCCATTGGTTGTCTTTTGTCACTTCTGTGACTTAGGACAGTGGCTGGCACATACTCAACAGGTAATTCATATTCATCAAATGATTATATATATTATATATAATTTCTGTTGTTAGAATATCAGCTTCTTAAAGGCAGAAACTCTTTCACTATTAATATTATGTCCCTAGTACCTAGCTTGGTGACTGGCACATAAATACAAAGTAGGCACTTACCAAGCATCAATTTTTAATTGAATGGCAAAGCAAACTATTCAATTTCACCTTAAGAAATGATCTGCACCAAATATTCTTTCATGTTTTCCTATCTTAGTTATATAATCTTTCAAAGAACAGCTGTGAATCTTCTCAGAAAAGTGTTGTTCTGTAGGTTTTATAATAAGATGTGATGGACAAAAAATATGGAAATAATGTTGGAACAGTTGGGGAAAAAAGATGGGCACAATAATACACTGTTAGATCTGTGAACTAGTTCAACCATTCTTGAAAACATCTAGAATTATGCCCTTTAAAAGTGACTAAAATATCTATACCCATTTTACCAGAAATCTTATCAGACATATATTCCAAGGAGGTTATATATAGACACCAAAATATTCATAGCAGCACTTTTCAAACTAATATCAAGGAAATGAAAATAAAAGGAAACAGCAATGGAGAAGTAGATAAATAAGTTATACCACCCTAAAAATGAGAAATTTAATGAATTCAAAGAAGTAGAAGACTTCATGAAATGATTCTAAGAGAAAAAATAACATAAAGAATTGTTACAAAAATGTACATGGAAAGAACAAAGAAAAAGAAAAATGAAATTAAAAATTTAATATTGTGACCATAAATACTAGCTTTGGAGAAAATGGAGAAAATGCATCAACCTCTATTCCTTTCAAAGTTAAGGCACTATGAGTAAGAGATATTGCATACATTGCCACACCCACTTAGCAGATGGGTTAATTTTGTTGATTATAGGATATTCTCTTACTTCATTTGACTTTATTGAAATTACTCATTAACATTAGCCATAATATCTAAACTTATAAATTTGATACCTTCTAATATTCCAGGTAAAGTGCTAAACTCACACCAGGTACAGTAAGAAAACCTGTTTAATTGAACCACATAAAATATAAAGAAAATTAATTGGCAATTAGGATTGAAAGGTAAGTTGTGAGCAAATTGTGAAGAATTTTAATGCTAAATAGTAGTTTGTTATTGATCCCAGAAGTAATAGGGAGTGTAATTGCCATCAAAGGGTTCACAGTCTATTAGAACCATTCTCCATTTAGCTGCTGAAATGCTTTTTAAAAAATATATTCATATTATCTCCTCCATTGCTATTAATAGTTGTCATTCCCAGTTGGTCATCATATTTTATTTTTATTACTTTTATAGCATTCTCCTCGTTCTGCTCATTTCATTTTGCATGCCTTCATATAAGTTTTCCCACCATTTTGGTGATCATCTTGTTTGTCATTTTTACGGCACAATAAAATTCCAATAAAACTATATATTACACCTTATCAATCATTCCACAAATAATAGACATCACCTCATTTTCCAGTTCTTTGCCACCACAAAAGAGTTGCTTTTTGTACGAGTCCTTTTATCCTATCTCTGATCTCTTTGGGTTACAGACCTAGGTAATGGTTATCATCCTAAATTGCTCTTCAGAATTTTTTTAAATATCAATTCACAGTTCTACCAATAATGTATGTGTCCCAATTTTTCTACATCCCCTACAACATGGATCATTTTTTTTGTCATATCAACCAATCTGATAGGTGTGGAGTGTTATCTCAGAGTTCTTTTAATTTGAATTTCTCTAACTAATATTTATTTGGAGAGTTTTTTCATATGCCTAAAAATAGTCTTTATTTTTTTCATCTGAGACATGGCTGTTCATATCATCTGACCACTTGTCATTTGGGGAATGTTTTTTATTCTCATGAATTTGACTCAGTTCTCTATTCTCTATTCTCTGAATGCCTTTTTTCTGTGATACTTACTATAATTTCTTATCCCCAGTTCATTGTTTCCAATTTAATATTAGTTGCATTGGTTTTGTCTGTCTAAAACCTTTTAAATTTAATGTAGTGAAAGTTATCTATTTTATATCATATAAAGCTCTTTATGTCTTCTCTGAACATAAATTCTTCACTTTTTCATATATATGACAGGTAAACTATTCTGTGTTCTTCTAATTTGCTTGTGGTTTTACTGATCTAGTCTTTCTCCTTTTTAATTATGTGTTCATATAGAAATATCACTTGTCCCTAAATAATATTTTGATTTTTTCCCACATGTTTTAGAATTTTATCTCATATTGTAATGTTTTAATTACATTGTTTGTATGATTTATTCTTTGACTCACTCAATCTTTAAAATTAAATTAATTTCTAATAATCATTGGTTATGTAGAAATATTTTCCTCTTTGAGACAATTTAGATATGAGTAAGGTTCAAATGTTTCTCTCTTTATCCCCTCCATTGTAAAACCTATTCTTTTTTATCCTCTTTCATTTAAGATAATCATCCCCATTCTCCCTCTCCCTTCCCCTTTGTCCTAAGGAAACCTTTTTTCTCTCCAGTTTTATTTTACAAGATCCCAACATGAATCACTTCCACAACAAATTCTATAAAGAATCCTTTTAACTGCTATAACAAAGATAAAGTACATAAGATGTACACATTGTCTTCACATATAGAAAGATAAACAGTTTAAATTTAATGAGTACTTTTGATTTCTCTTTTTTGTTTAACTTTTTGTGCTTCTCAAGTCTTATGTTTGAAAGTCAAATTTTCTATTCAGCTCTGGTATTTTCTTCAAGAATGCTTGAAAGTCCTCTATTTCACCACATATCAACTTTTCCCTTTGAAGGATTATACTCAGTTTTGATAAGTAGATGATTTTTGGTTATAAGCCAGACTTTTTTTGTTGTTGTTTTCTAGAATCTAATATTCCAAGTCCCTTTAACATGATAGCATATAACATTTTTGGGATCCTCACTGTAGTTCCATGATTTTTAATGCATCCTATAGCTATTTGAAATATTTTCTCTTTGATTAGAGAGGTTTGAATTTGTCTATAATATTACAGCAAGTTTTAATTTCAGGATTTCTTTTAGGTGGTAGTTGGTAGATGCTTTCTATTTATATGGTGCCCTTTGGTTTAAAGATCTTTGGGTAGTTTTTGTTGACAATTTCTTGAAATATGAGGTCTAGTCTCCTTCTTTGATCATAACTTTCATGTAATTCTTAAATTATCTCTCTTCAACTTTCTAAGTATTTCTCTTTTTTCAATGAAATATTTTGCTTTTTCTTCTACTGTTTCATTATTTTGACTTCATATGCTTGTTTCTTTATGTCTCATGGAGTTATTAGCTTCCACTTGCTTGCCCAATCCTAATTTTTAAGGGATTGTTTTCTTTAGTGTACTTCTTTAACCTCTTTTTCTTTCTTTCTTTTTTTTTTTGGATAGTTCTGTTTTAGGATACAATTTTCTTTTTGTGTCTCTTTTGTCAAGTTATTAATTTTTTTCATAATTTTCTAGATAAATCTAGATTACCAACAAGTTTGATGCCTGTAAGCTATTTTCAAACTAGTTTAGCCATATGTTGAGATATTTCCCATGTGTGTGACCTCTAAAGATGCTGTAGCTGCTTAGGGCCACAGGCAAGAGCTGAATGACAAGTAGACACCAAAAATGGATGAAAAACTCTGAGAAAGGCATGGCAAAGTTCCTTACCAGAGATGCTAGTTCTCCCGAATACTCTAGACAACCTGGTATGGAGATAGAAGAGAACAGAGTTAGGCAAGAAGAAAGTGAATGATAGAATCCTGAGTCATTTTTTTTAGAGTTTGTGACATAGGTAAGCATCCATCAAAGGAATCTCAGAAGTGCTCCAATGTGTAGGAAAGGAACTAAAGAAAAATGTCACAAAAATATAAAGAGAAGACATTATCAAAGAGTAAAAGAAATACGATTAAGACCTCTTAAAGATTTCAGAGAGTTCAAGAAGGTTGAGAAAAGATAACGAAATGTAAAACTTGAGAAATCACTGGTATCTTTGGAGAAAGAAATTTCAATTGAGCAATAAGATCAGAAGCCATATTGTAAATGGTGAACAAGAAAAGAGAAGTAGGAAGAAAAAGCTGTAGATAGCCTTCTTGAGGATGTCAGCCACAAAATGAAAACTATAGAAAATATTGAAGGAATGGAGGAGAGAAGCAGCTGGGTAGCTCAGTGGATTGAGAGTCAGGCCTAGAGATGGGGGTGGGGGTCCTAGGTTTAAATCTGGCCTCAGACACTTCCCAGCTGTGTGACCCTGGGCAAGTCACTTAACCCCTATTACCTAGCCCTTACCACTCTTCTGCCTTGGAACCAATACACAGTATTGATTCCAAGATCAAAGGTAAGGGTTTATTTTAAAAAAAGAAAAGAAAGAAAAAAGAAAGAATGGAAGAGAGAAATCCACCAGAGGTTTGTAGAGAAATGCAGATGCATGGAAAGGCCACTGTGGCAAGTGAAATAGTGAATGAATATAATGATTAAAATTAATCTTGGAGACTATATAATAAAGTATAATTTTATTAGCAAAAGTGAGAGAGAGAAAAAGAGAAAGAAAAATCACCAGATTGTCCTCAGTAAAATATTGTTTCCATTCTTCCCCAGATCCAGTACCTATTACCAATTCAAGAAGAGTCCTACCCCAACAAGCACACACTACCACTCCTTCTGGGACTTTCTAATTGGACAATCTGGGTCACTAGTCCCAACCTCCAGGCATGTCACCCACCACTTGGAGACTTTCTCCAACTCCTTTCAGCAGTCAGGACTCTAGGTGACCAAGGGGCCCTCTAATCACTCGGCTTGCTGACTGACATTATGACTTCATGCCTATGTTCAGATAAGGACTTATATTTTTATGTTAAGTTCACAATCAGTTATGGAAGTATGAAAGCATTGTTTTATTTCAGTAATTTGAAATTATGTTATCTAAATTATACTGGACCCAGTTACTCTGGTTTTGTGATTTTATCCAGCTCTGTTCAGCAGCATGAAAATAGAAATGAAAGTAGATGGTGGCAGTAAGCTATTCTGGAAATTAAAAGGATATGATTAGAAAAGTTGTAAAAGAACAAAAGACTAGAGAGTAGAAGATAATATAGAGTTGAACTGTTTCACCTAGGGATAAAAATGGAAAATGAAAAAGACTGTCACTAATTCAGTATTGATGGTCTGCAGAAGAACTGATAGGATGAAGAATTGGAGGTTCCAATGAGGAAAAACAAGAATTAGGAGTCATGAGTTTGAGGGAATGGAACAATCATTAACATTTGAGGGTAAGGGTAAAATCATATTTATTAGTTTATGTGTAGATGAAAGGGATGGAGACATATGTCCTGAGAAATAAGTAAACTAAAGAAGGGGAAAGATAGAGTGGTTGAGAGAGTATCTATTTTGAAGCCCTCTACTATAAAGGCAGAAGAGAGCCAAGCACAGAATTCACGGGGGAATGAACGAGAGGGTTATAAAGAATTGTAGATAGTAACAACCAGAATCTTGATTGGGTGTTAACTATGGATTAAATAAGCATTAAGAAGGAGAGTGTCAGTCAATAAGCACTTACAAAGCTATTACTTTGTGTCAGACACTGTGTTAAACACTAAGGATTTAAAGAAAGGCAAAAGTCTCAACAGGATGCAGAAAATTGCTCTGAATCAAAGAAAGTGGAAATGAACACAATGGCTTACTAAGTGATGGTGGTAAAGGGATAGCCTGGAAGTAGCAAAGGAGAGTAAAGTTTAGGACTCCCCAGTTCAAACAAGAGTACTTAAATGAATGTCCAATCAGTACAGGAAAGGTAGATAAGGGATCTTGTGTTATCTGGAGGGATCTAGGCACAGTGAGAGAAAAAAAGATGGAAGGGATGAAAAAAGAAAAGGTTTAAGAGGAAGGCAAGTTTCTTAACTGTGAACAGGCACTACAGAGAGGAAAATGGAAAGGGTAGGAAGGTCTGGAATGGAATACTACTAAGGGGAAGGATCAAGATATCATGGATGTAAGTAAAGGAGCTGGCAATAAGGCACAGGAATGAGGTTGGTCCAATGTCTGCTACTGACTTAAGGAGAATATGACAGGTTCCAAAAGTGCCAATCACTGAGGAAATAGTCAGGTCCATTATCAGTAACTGCTAAGAAGTTCATTGAGGAAAGTAGGTAGACTGCATAGGACTCTCCCTTGATGTATGTGGCAAATAGTTGTGTTGAGTCCTGTAAAGACCAAGGACCCACCTTCCCAAAGGGAGAAACAAGCAAAGGTTTCTATAGTGGAGCTAATATCAGAAGCAGAAATGATAGTTTAAAGTTGGTATGATCCTGAATAATGAAAAAAGCCATCAGGAGAGATAGAAGCCTGATAGGTTTAATTTGAGATTAATGTAAGGCACACTCAAAAGTTTCAGAATTGAGGAGGTTATAGTTGAGAGGCTGTATTGGAACTGATTCAAGGACAAAGGCAGAGAGAGATCAAGTGGGAAGGCTGAATCAAGGCTCCCTATAAATTTCCTGGAGTGAAGAAAGAATTCATGGATGGTCCATAGATAGGTCTTAGTGAAGTAGCAATCCCTCTAAAGTCACAAAGAATGAACAACCTCATGAAGTTGGTTCTGGTATTATCTCAGTTTTACAGATAAGAAAACTGAAGATCAGAATGGTTTTGTGATTATCTTAGAGTTATAAACCTTGTAAATATCAACAGAAGGATTAGAACCCAAGGCTTCCCAATGCTAAGTTCAGCATTCTTCTATATTGACAGGCCTGAATCACTAGATGAATGACAACATTGTGTTACATTATTCTGAGCTGGAAGATGTTGACTTCTCCCCATAAGGAGATTGGCAGTTTGGAACAGCTACTTTGGACCCACCCAGGTCACTCCTAAAAGCCTTGAAAAGCATCTCAAGCTTCTAGTTTGGGTCAAGACTTTCTAAAGAATGGAATGATGTGATGATAAAAACAAAGGTCCTCAAATTACAGTCTGGCTCGGCAATCTCTTGAATCTTCCCCCCACACACATATGCACAAGCTAATATTATGCTTATATAATGGGAATATTAATGGTTCTTTTTTCTTTTTCAGAGAAGGAACTTTAATTGATTGATTTACCCCCAACAAAATTCTGATAAAATTCATGAACTCTTGCTATAGTGAGTGTAAGCTCTTCAGTTTTATATACATTATAAATAACATATACATATTTTAATACTTCCATTAAAGGAGAACAGTAAATCACTACTGCTCTGTAGCTGGACTTTGAATCCTGGGCAACATGATTAGCTTTCATTACTCTCTAGTTCCTGGGGATGCCATATGCCACTTTCTTTCCTGGCATATAAAGTCAATAAATACCCTAAGCAAAGCAACCCCGATTTGAGCTATTTTCTGTCCTCTGGAAGTTTATTTCATTTCCTCCTTGTTCCCTTGTCTCTAGAATTCTAAATCTTAATTTGTCAAAGAGTGTCCCTCAGGTTAAGCAAGACCCCTCTTCCTGACCCAGGGCCCTTATTTCCCAGGGGCATAATTCACTGAGTAGTTATTGACTGAACTGGTATGCCTATCGCAGAGGTAAGCACTATGGATGGTGTGCAACTCCAATGAACACTGTTAGTGGCCTTCAGGAACTCATAAAGTCGATGTAAACATCTGTGTTTTGTCCTTCCTCTGAATTCTCTTAGCTCCTATTGTCTGCTTGGCTGGGTGGAGTTTAGCATATGCTACCTCAATTGTTATTTATTATTTTATGCCTCTGCAATGTCTATCCAATGAGATTATTAGCCCCTTGGATATGGGATTTTTGCTTTACAAATTATTGCATTCCTAATTATAGTTCTACTTTCCTTCCCTCTCCTTCACTACCTGGAAAGCCCATGAAATGCTTGGTAGGTGACGGTGATGACACAATTATAGAAGAGACTCAATTCAATAGACAGAGAAAATGACTACTGTACCCACAGAGATTTGCCTATGGCATGCTGGATTGTATGGAAAATGGAAAAAAAAGTGTAGCCTTAATTTACCAGCTTTAACAAATTTGAAACAATATGTGCCACTATAAATGTGCTTTTGTCAATAACTTGAAGGAAATGTGTTTGTACATATCAGTATGCCATAGACTGGGTTAGAGTCTATCTTCATTCTTCATGTTCATGACTATACATACATACATATATATATATATATATAAACATATACCTATATAAACATATACCTATAATATATATGACTACATAAATATAAGCTTGCCTTTTTCTTTAAATCCTGTGACCTTAGCATAGTGTATTTTATAAAGTATTTAATAAGTATTTCATTGATTGATCATGGAAAACTAAAAGAGACTATAAACTTGGATATTGACATGATCATTATTACTATTCAGTCTAATACTGTCTTAGGAGTGGTGGTGGGTGGGAGGAATAAATGAAGTATAGAAAAGTCAAATAGTTTTCAAGACAGTAAGGATGAGGACTGGGATGTGTAAGGGGTAAATTTAGGGTTGAGACTGAATGTAAAAATTATTGGTCACCAAGGATTTAATTTCTTAAATCCTAAATGAAACACTCAAGTCAGAATGGAATTTTATGGTGATTTAATTACAATAGGAGGAAGAAATTAAGAGAGAGAGAGAGAGAGAGAGAGAGAGAGAGAGAGAGAGAGAGAGAGAGAGAGAGAGAGAGAGAGAGAGAGAGAGAGAGAGAGAGAGAGAGAGAGATGGAAAAGAATTAATTTAAACTGCTCTGGCACAGGCCAAGCCAGGCAGGAGTTCAAGGCCTTGGCCCAGGGGCCTCCCCTGAGAGTCAAGGAAAAAAGAAGTCAGTCTTATCACTCACCAAGTGACTGTCTCAAGGAAGCTGTCTGAAGGAGCTCTTCAAGGCTCCATTTCCAGGATCGAACTGGCTCCCAGTCTCCTCAAAGGAAGTGACGAGAACTTCCAAGGCAGTTCTCTACATCACTTCTCGTGTCTCACATTTGCCAATGGTGGCTCAAGCTTGGCTTAGGACAGACCAGGAGACAGTCAGTTGTTTCTGATTTGCCATTTGCTAGCATATTCCAGTGTAGTGTGGGTGTGTACATTCCTGGGTGTTAGACTAAGCAAGATGGGGAGAATCTAAAAATCAAAGATGCAAACCCAAGTCTTTTAACTAGAAGTCTAATATACTTGCAATTATATCATGCTGCTTCCTATAGAATGACAGAAATTTTCTTACTCCTATTTCCCCATTTATATTTGCTACTTAGGACTGTGATTTTTTCTAAAAAAAATAAGCAAACAAAAAATAAACTTCTCTTGTCTAGGAGTTCACTCCACTCTCATTAATCACATTGAACTATTATTGTCCCCATGATCTCTTCCTTTGATTGGGTGTATCTTTCCAAACTTCCATTTTAAGAATGACCAAGTAAATCATGTCATCATTCCTCTCCAGGTTGTATTCTTCACCTTTAAGAGTTTATCTTTCCCTAATTGGTACTTCACTTTCTACATATTTTTCTCTTCCTTTTCTTCTTTGTCTTCCACCTTCTCCTCTTTCTTTTCTCTTTTCCTTCATCCTCCTCTTATTCCTTCTCTCTTTTATAAATACAGCTGGATGGTGCAAAGTATAAGGCAGGGGACATGGAGTCATAAAAACTTGAATTCAAATGCAGATATTTATTAATTATTTGACCCTGGACAGACAGACTTCTGTGGACCTCATTTTCAATAACTAGAAAAAGAGATTAATAATAGGACAGTAAAGATAATTTTAGGATTGTTTCTTAAAATCTAAATTAATTGGTCACCAGGGAAAAATCCCAAATAAAATACCCAAGTCAGTCTGGAAATTTATGGTAATTTTAGTTAATATAGAGGGAAGGATCTAAGGAGAAAAAGGGAAGAGGATGTAGGATTTCTCTGACCTGACCTGTGCCTGGGGGAGTTCAAGATTTTCACCACTGGGTCTCTAAAAGAGACTATAGGCTTCTAAGAGGATAAAGTTTGGAAAGCAAAGGAGGAAAAACTCAGCTAAAAAGTCACCACTGAACCAAACAATAGCTGTAGCCATGCCAAGATGCCGAAAGGCCCAGCACGCTGCCACCAGCCACCTCTCCACCGCAAAAGGTACCAGAGAAAGGAAGTGAACCAAATATATAGACCTTTTACTCTTGTGTGCCCTCTTCTAAATTTTCATGTCTACCAATCACATCAGAGACTTTCCTCCAGGACTGCCCATTCTTTAGTTCTCACCTTCTTTGATTAGATTATATCTTTTGAGTTACTTAACATTTCTTTAAGTTCGCCTTTTGTTAGTTACTTAAACTTTTTGTGATTAATATAACCTTTATATTTACTTAACACTTTTTTGCATTAAGATCTTAAAATAAACTTAGCTTAAAGTTCTAGCTTCATTATAAAGTAAGAACTAAGTACCTTCATTGTTCAATCAGGAGATTACAATTTTATCTTCGCCATAAAGTAAGATCTAAACAGGGTGGAGTAATTTAAAATTCATAGTACCCTCTTTCCAGAGTTGTTGTGATGATTGAAGAAGACATTTGTAAGGTGAAAAGCAAAGTGTTTGATACACATAAGGCAATTAATAAGTTTCTCTCCTTTCTGTGTATCATTTTGTCTCTAGCTCAGCTTCTCTTGTTCAGTACATGAAGGATTTGTCTCCTTTATGAATTATGTATAGCTTCAATACTATTTCCCATGGTACTTCTTCTACACTTCACTTTTACTAAGATGTGATAGCCAACTTATTTTACACTAAACATCTTTCCATTGCTCTTTGATTTGTTTGGAAATTTTGTGATATTTGAGTATTTTGGTAATCATTATGCTGCATAATTTTATAACTATGGGTAGCATTTCCAGAAGATAATTACTATTAATGAGAAGGGCTTTGCCAATGCCATTTTAGGTCAATTAAAAACACTAATACTGTCCCCAAATACTATCTAGTCTATTATCTTCCTACTTCTCATTTTCATTTTAATGTACACGTGTGGTACTTGTCCAAGTTAAAGTTACTAATGGGCTAGTTGACAGTTTGTCTATAAATGTGTATGTCATAATTTTGACAATATTCATTTTTCTCCAATTATTTTCCCCATGTACAAGGGCAAAGCAATTTTTTGTATTAATGTAAACTTCTGCTCTGCAAACATTATTGTCCAGGTTAAAATGTGACCTATATATCTCTTAAAAGTGTAATTATTTTATTCTGACCATCAATAGAAAAGTTTATTCAGTATTTTGAAAAGTCTACTTTCCATGATACTACCAAAAACCTATAACCCTTATACTATCATATAGAGCCTTCGATAACTTTAGCATATGCACAAAATAAAGAGCTTTGAGGAGTCATTTTCTTACCAATATAAGGTAAATGCATGTTACTTTCAAAGTTAGCTTGTCCATCTGTGTTTTCCTCCAAATGGCATTATGTTCCTTCTGTGAATTAAAAAAAAAAAAAGGCATCAATGACTTTACTTTTTTTTTCTTTTATGTAGATAAAGCATTCAATAAAGTACTTCCTATGTGTCAGGCTCTGTGCTAACACATTTGGGACAACAATGTCATAGGAAAAGAAAAATAAATACAAAGTCTTTGAAATAAATTAGCATACTCAAGTAAGACAAATGAAGAATTCCCCAATGTCTAAAACCATAGGGGCCATTCTGTATGTTGTGCTTAACACTCTTCTGTGAGGAGATTGGTAGCAGTCTTTGGTTTTAGTCTTCTAGATTTGCCCTTGTTCATTGTACTGATTAGAGTTCATAAGTATTTCATTGTCCTTTCTCTTAATAATATTGTTATTGTTGTATAAATTGCATTAGTGACAATGCTTGCCTCATGCTGCATCAGTTCATGTAGATCTTTCTTTGTTCCTATAAAATGATTTCTGTTGTTGTTCAATTGTTTGAGTCATGTCCAACTCTTCATGACCCTAATTTGGGTTTTCTTAGCAAAGAAAGTGAAGTGGTTTGATATTTCCTTCTGTGCCTCATTTTACTGATAAGGAAACAGAGGCAAACAGGGTTATAAGATTTGCCCAGAGTCAAATAAATAGTGAGTATATGAGGGCAGAGTTGAACTCAGGGAGATGAATCTTTCTGACTCTAGGCTTGGCACTCTATCCAATGGGAAACTTAGATTTCATTCTAACTCTATACTTTTCATCATTTTATGGTAAAATGATGTCTCAATATTAACAGTATTTATTAATATTGTTTTAATTAATATTGTGAAAATAATAATATTTTCACAGCTATTCCCAATTGATGGGCTCACTCTTTGATTCCATTTCTAGATTACTATAAAAGAAACGGATAAAAACATGTTTCCATTTGTGCCTTCTTTACATCTGTTTTTGCTCTCTTTGAGAAATAAGCACAGAAATGGTTGGTTTTGCTTGGTTGAAAATTATGCACAGTTTAGTTATTTTGGGGATTATAGTGCCAATTTGTTTTCCAGAATGGTTCAATTAATTTCCAACTCCACCAAACAAAGCATGTGTCCAGTCTTACCCTTCCCAAATTTGTCATATTGAATTTTTGTATCTTTGTCAATATAAGAGTCTTGAGAAGAAACTTCAACTATATTTTAATCTCCATTTCGCTAATTACTAGTTATTTGGATTTCCCCAAAAGACTATTGTTCCTTGAATCTCTCATTTTTGGTGGAGAACTATCTATCCATATCTAATGTCAAAACAAATCTGTTTTATGCATTTTTTTCACTGTGGCTTACTGTGTTATAAGCACGTATCCTCTAAGAAAGTCCGTAAAATATGTTAGGACAAATAAAACTAATGTTTATACTCATCTCTGGAGTTGAAAGAGTTAATTGGAATGGAAGAGTTAATAAGTCATCATTAATTTTCTGTAGGATCTGTAGGATCTTCATCTCTTAGATTTTGAATCTTAATCTATAAACACTTCAATAAGCCTATCATCCCAAGTAAATTTTCTATGTGAATTAAATTAGATCCAGTTACTTTTCCCACATTAGTCATCAGTATTTCTTTCTCATTCTTATTCTCCTCTTTCTCCTCCTTAATTATTATGTGGATATTATTTAGAAAGTTCAGAACTTTTGTTCACTTGTTTTTAAATTTTTGGAACTATATTGATAATTTATTTTGCATCATATTATTTTAATTACATTTTTACATTTAGCAAAAGAAATTGCCTTTTCTTCCTTCCACATCTTATTCCCCAAATGAGAACAAAAGAATCACAAAATCCTTGTTATAAATATGTAAAAATCAATCAAATGAAGTTTCTGTTATCACTTTCTCCAAAAATAGATATGTCTCATTCTACACTCTGAATCCTTCACCTCTCCATCAGGAGGTGGGAAATACACTTCATTATTATTTTCCTATAATCATCATTAGTTATATTGATGGGAGTTCATAATTCTTTCATAGTTTTTTATCTTTAGTATACTGTAGCAATTGTTCACCTTGTTCTTCTATTTTTTTCTCATTTCATTTTGCAGTGGTTCATATTAGCTTTTCTAGTTTTCTCTGAAACCTTCCACCACGTAACTTCTTTTAAAAAAACCCTCACATTCTGTCTTAGAACCAATATCGTATATTGGTTCTAAGGCAGAGGAGTGGTAGGGCTAGGCAATGGAGGTTAAATGACTTGCCCAGGGTCACACAGCTGGGAAGTGTCTGAGGTCATATTTGAACCCAGGGCCTCCCATCTCTGGACCTGTCTCTCAATCCACTGAGTCATCCAGCTGCCCCCACCACCACATAATTTCTTAAAACCCAATCATATTCAATCACATTTAGCTATATATAACTCATTCAGCCATTCCCTTATCCCCCCCTTTAACTCTTTTTTCCCTATTGATTAGAATGTCAGCAATATGTGTGCTTTTGTATGTGTTCTTCCCTCTTTTGAATACTTTAGAGAATAAAGTTCATTTCAATTATTTTTCTTTAATTGTTATTCCTCATTTTTATATATTTACTTTTGTGTCTTGATCCATCATATTCATATTTTATCTGTCCATCATCCTTTATGATCCAGCAAGCTATCCTTTTCAACACAGATTTTTAAAGGCAGAAAAAAATTAGAGTAAATCTAACCAACAAGTATCAAAATTCATTTTATCTCCTGGTTTAGAATAAAAAGATAGAAATATAAGAAAAAATTACAGAATATGAATGCAGAATACCATTTTGTCATAAGAAATGAGAAAGATGATTTAAAAGAGACAATGGAAGACTTGTAAGCATTGATTCATAAAGAAATCAGCAGAACTACCATTTTTTTTTTCCTTTTTAAGAGTTATTGCCTCTTCTTGAAATAATTTGATGGTTACCTGATGGTTGGGTCCATATCTCATGTTTCATCTACTGTGGCATTGAGAATAAGATCAGAATAAAGTCCAGACAAACCCTCTCTGGCCATAAATCCCTACTCCCTCTTGTATACATACACACATGTATATCCAAATAAGAATTACCATTGGCAAAAATTACCACATCAAAAATACTTATATATTTTGGTATCTATTCTTCTTTAGATATATTTTCCTTAGTCCTTTGGATGCTCATGTATTTTATTCAGTCAAGAGACAATCTGCTAGGTTTTAGGGCAGTCTTGTCAATTTTTATGCCTGAAATATTTGGTGGACCTATTGCTATATTTACTCCTGTATGAAAACTTTGATAGAAGCCAGAAATCCTTTTTCCTTAGATAATATTATATTAAGCTGTTTGTTGAACGTGTTGAATATATGAATTCTGCTTACTTCAAGAGAGGATAGCATTTATCCAGCTGAAGTTATGCCCCTTTCTGCTACTCTTCTTCTTGCTGCAGTGGATTTAGTAGAAAAGTGAGAGAGGTTACTTCAATCCTTATCTCTTTGCTAGTTGTTCTTATTCCTCAAAGAAGAATGGCACAAAATCACTGAATAATATAAATTATTTTAATATAACCCAGGCATTTTAGATGGACCGATTCCTTGACATATTTTAAAATTGGTAAATATTAGATAAAAGTTCCAGATATCAAAACTGACTGGTTCTGTCACAAATCAAATATGATTCTAGCTACTTATTTTCCAGGAACTAATGGAAGAGAAAGCCTGTTGTCCTCAGAATAAAACAACAAACATAGGTAGCACTGCTAATGGAAAGGGTGCTGTTTGGGGAAAAAAAAACATTAAAAATGCCCTTCAAATAAGGTAGAAAATTTCATAGATGACAAAGGAGAATTATTCAATTACTTAAAATTGATGGAAATAATGCATTGTCAGGTACCACCTATTGGGAATTTTATAGGGTCAGATGCAATTATAGAAATTTTCAATAGTTTGTCAATATTTCAATATTTGTCTTCCTTCTGGAAGACTTTTTTACAACAGTTCAGAAATTAAGGAATTCTAAAATAAATCAGGGATGGAACTTCATTTGTTCACAATCCTAATAGACCTAGGCTTCGAATCAGCATTGAAATGATAACAAAGCCATCTCAGCTATGGGTTTTAAAATTAATAATCAATACCTAAATATTATATTTTATAAAGTTTTATTAATAATAACTAAAGCAAAAGAACTTCCTGACTTCAGCCCAGTCACAGGTCCAAGAGAGAGAGAGAGGGAGGAGTTATAGCTACTTAAATACAATCATGAAAAATGTGGGAATGCAAGAAAAGGGAATTTTGGGAAATACAAAGGACTTCTGTGGGATGAAATCCAAAGGCTCAAAATCTCCATTTATACATATCACCCTGTAATCCTATTGGAAAACCAATTTCCCCAAAAGGATCATGGAAAGTTAATTAACTTAAAGATTGAAATAATTTCAGGATAAAAGGAAAAGAACAAAACCAATGATTACTAGGTTGACAAAAAGCCAATTTGGGGGCAATCCCCTTTGTCATAAGAAAATATACATTCAAAGCAAAGGCATTACAACCCCCATATTTCAATTCACATCAGGAATCTCCTATCACTAGAATATCTAGCCTGGAACCAGGAAGACCTGAGTTCAAGTCTGGCCTCAGATGTCTATTAGATATCTGATGTTGGGCACATCGTTTAACACTATTTGTCTTATTTTCTTTATCTGAGCTGGTGTAGAAATGGCAAACAGCTCTAATATTTTTCCCAAAAAAAACTCCATAGGAGTCAAAAAGAACCAGACATGACTGAAAACAACTGAACAACAACAATCAGTAGTATTTATGAATGAGTTTGGTTTGATTCTCCATAACCCCAGAGGAGATAGGAGATGGGCTCATCCATAAAACTCAAGTTCTCATAAGACAAAATCTCTCTAAATACATTAAAGTAGAGAGTCTCGCTTTATTGTTTCAGGGACCCTTTTCACATTCTAGAGAAGTCTAAGGATTCTTCTCAGAAAAATATTTTAAAAGCATATCATCAAATGCATAAAATAACAAAGGAAACCAATTATACTGGAATGTACTTATCAAAAACAACAACTAAAAAACTCACAGGCTCCACATTAAAAAGTCTCAGATTAAGGGATTGTAACCTAGTACATGATACCCTTGTAAAAGGGCTTGAAAGCTGACTCTGCCAACATTTGAACCTTACTTAGCATGAATGGACTCCATACAATTTCTATCTCATCTAACTCGGGCCCTGCCTTTAGCTCCTAGTCTTGGTTGTCTCCATTCTTCCAAGAGTGTTTTCATTTTCTCTCACATAAACAAAATATGCATTCATTTATTTTTCTTTCTTTCATGTATCTGTCCATCTTTCAGCTATCTATACATTTGGACAAAATGAAATAGAAAAAGGAAAAGGAATCAAAAAAGGAGAAGGCAATGAACACTGCAGGAGGAAGGGAGGGAGGGAGAGAAGGAAGAAAAATAGTGGAAGGAAGGAAAGAAGGAAGAAAAGACTCTTTGTGAATCCATATTAGTTTTGAATCTTAATTGCATTCTTTTGTAACACACTATAAGCAACATTCCCAACATTTTTAAGTCTTTACACCAGGCTAATAATCTTAATATTCTTTTTTGACAATCAGAATTTACCCAAAACTAATCTTACTTGTTTTACTATACACTTTAAAAAATATTGCCTACAATGACACTATTATAAAAATCTTAAAATTCTCTCAGTACCCAGGGCCACACTTCATGTGATTTGGCAAATTAACTCATTTAAAGTAGTTGGGATTTCTTAATAGCCCCTTAAATAGCATGGTCTTTATTATCCTGTTAACTATCAAAGTTCCATTCGATCTATTATAAAGATGATTCTTCTTGATAGACAAGGCAGAAGGGAAATCAGAGTTCAGTAATTCTCTCTCAACCATCTGTTTACAATTCATCATATACTCAAATTGAGGTCACTTCATCTGTTTTTCCTAGATAAAGTTCCCCTATTTGCATATTATGTGTATATTTTTTAAAAATCTAAGATCATAGGAAAACCCTAATCTTTGATATCTTCCTTTATCTGTTCCTCATGCATTACATCATCCCTCTTCTTGTCTTCTATCTTCCCTGATTTCCTTCAAGTCTCACTTAATAGCCTTTTTTATGTGAAACCTTTTTATATTCCCCTTAATTCTAGTGATTTTCTTCAATTGACTATCTCCAATTTAACCCATTTCTTACCTTGTTTGTCCCTATTTATTTTCATGTTTTATTCTCTTTTAGACTCCAAGTTCCTTAAGACCAAGAGACCATCTTTTGTCTCTTTGTATCTCCAGAGCTTGGTACAGTTTTTGGGACATAATAGTTACTTAACACATTCTTTTGGAATGGTCAGCTACTGTCATGATCTCATTTAATATATTTCTCAATTCTTTGGATAGGAAAATTTATTTTCCTGATTGTTATTGTTCAGTTGTTTCAGTTGTGTCCAATTCTTCATGACCCCATCTAGGGTCTCTATCCATCATGCTGGCACTATTTTCCAGATGTTTCCCAAAATTTGGCATAAATGTGTGTGCAGTATGTGTATTGGATATATACATATAGACACATACATACATATGTATAAATATATATACATATACATACATGCATGTACACATGCATATATATGTTTAATGATGGGCCACATTAGTGTGTGGCTATTGTGGTTTAAAGGCACCACTTTCTCCTAATTCCTGTCATGTCCATTTAACCAACTTATCTTATTTGACAGGATTAGAACAATAATGGTAGTTCATTTGACTAGTATTTATCCTGTAGCCATATAGAGTTAGTCTTCCAGTATTTCCTTCAGAGTTCCATTTCTGTTTTATTATCTAGTAATTTGTGTATCCACATGCCTATAATCTTTATCTACCATATAATAAACTCCTTAAGTCTAGGTACTATGTCATTTAAGTTTGCTTTTCTTTCCCACACTGCTAATTAATTAAATATCTTGCATATATACATATCAAGAATTCAGTGGATGTTTTTAAAGAATAAAAGAATTATGAAAAACCAGAGAGATTCCTAGAAATTTTAAAAGAACAATAAATCAAATAAAAATGATAACTTGAAATTGGATTTAATTTAGATATCTCAAAAACCAAAAAAAAAAAACAATCTATTAAAGTCAACATCTAAAACCTTGAGTGCTAAGTGAAGACAAAGATGAACTGGACTCCAAAATTGTCCTGATGCTGTTGTATTAGAAGAAAAGAACCATAAGATTTCAACCATTGGGAAGAAATGGTATATATATACATGAGAATATACCTATGCAACATTGTAAATGATAAATATAAAGGAAATTATCTGTTATGTCTGTAGTATAGAAATTCAGAAGAAGAAATTATTGTGTACTGTGGAGGAGGGAAAAAAAGATCAGAAAAGCTTTTAGGGAAAAGATGAGATTTGAGTTTAACCTTAACATAGGATTAGGCCTTGAATAGGAGGAGGAAGGACAACTTTTAATATGAAATATTCTCTTAATAGTAAAACATTTTGAAAGATTTATGCTTTTTTCAGTCTGAGTAATCATTATAACAATGTAAAACACAACCTCTCTGCTGTAGTAGTGGGGGGGGGGTGGGAAAGTCAGCACAAAATGTTACTAGAACCTTTAATGAAATTCAATATTTCTATAGACAGGTAGAGAGAGATATAAATAGATATTGACATACATATATTTAGAGAGAGAGAAAGAGAATGCTAACTTTCCATCTTTATAAGATTTACAAACAAGAAATAGCAATAGTGAAGATAACTATAGTTTATTCAAGTTTTAGTTCTACAGTTAATAAAATGTTTGACTTTGTTGAACTGTCAGAATAAAGGGGAGACATGGTTAGAGGTGAACATTGTAGTATTTTCTGACTACAATACTCTATGATATGTCAGAATTACCCCCAAAGAAGAATGGACAGCTTTGCACAGTGGTGAATTTCTCCCCATTGGAGTTCTTCAAACAAAGGCTGGATGACCATTTGTCAGGTATATCTTAGGTGGAGATTCTATTGTGGGGTATAAGTTGGGCTAGATGGTTATTGAAATCACTTACAAATCCAAAAATCTGTGATTCTCTAATTATTAAGTATAATGAGCAAGCAAAATACATGAGTTAATAGAGTTAGGTCAATTTCAACAGCAATTGGAGAGTCCTCCAGGAACCTATCCAGGTCCTGTGTAGTTCAACTCCAATAATGAAATGGATGAAGCCATTTCGTATCTGGAATGTTTATTACATATGCAAAGGACACAAATTTGTTGGAGATACCCAAAATGTCAAAATACTGGATTATGATTCAAAAACCTCTGAAAAGAGAAAGAATTATAGCTGGAGCTTAAAATGCAATATGAAATTCAATAGCAATAAATACAAAGTCCTTCACTTGGGATTTTAAAAATCAACTGTAAAAGTATAAATTTAGGAAAGCATATTACATACAAGTACATGTAAAGTGTCTATGTATGATTTATGGATTAGAAATTGGAGGACACATCATGGATCACTATCTCCTTCATAAGAAAATTTGGTGAAATGATTAACCTTTCTGGGTTTTATTTCTTCATCTATAAATTGAGACTGTAGAGATAGTTCTTGGGTCTTTTCTATCTCTAAATGTTATGGTCTTATCAGATCTGAATTTTAGTGCTTTATATGTTCAGTTTTAATCAACAACTTGCCATGGAAGACAAAAAAGTGCACTCAGTCTACATTAAGAGAGTTTAATGTCAAGATTTAGACAGGCATGATCACGGTTATGTACTTTGTCCAGGCAAGACCTCAGCCAAAATATTATGCTTATTTCTAGCTAAAAGTAGAGACCATACTTTGGAAGGATGGATTGAAGGACATATAGACTTGTTTTGTTTGGAGAAAAGATTTATAGGGAACATCATAGTAGTCTTCAAGGCTGTCATGAATAGGAACCATTAATCTTATTTGACTTGCTCCTAGAATGATAAACTAAGAGCAATATATAAAAGATGTTCAAGGATATTTAGGGTCAATGAAAAGAAGAAAAACGTATCAATTAAATTCATCCCAAAGTAAATTTGACCTCTTTGGTAGTGGGCTTCCCATGGGAAGTTATCAAGAATAATTTATATGACAGCATAGATTGTAAATGGGAAAAGGTATCAATCTAAACACTCTGAAAGGTATCATTCAGCTTTGATCCTCTGATCCTCTGATTATTTTTTGTTAAAGGTGAGCTCCTCTCCTTTCTTTCCTAGTGTAAGATCTTTTAGTTCACAACTACCCAGGTAGGTGTTAATGATTATGTGCATTCCTCCAGCCACCTTCTGACCAATAAGAGATATCTGCTAGAGTCAGAATTTTTATTTAACAAGTATTTATTAAGGGCTTTCTTTGTTAGGCCCTCAGACTACAAAGACATAAATAAAATGGTCTTTTATCTTTAGTATGATATATTGTATTGGTGGAATTAGTATGTGCTTGGAAAAATCAAAACAAATATTGTATATAGAACATAAATATAATTTCAGGGCAAATGGGAGAAAGAGGCCAGGAAAGAAATCTATGTATAAGTGGTTCTTGAGATACAACTGGGAAGAAGCTAGGTATTCTAAGAGGCAGAAGTAAGAAAGGAACATATTCGAGTACATTCCATGAGAGACAGTATATGAAAAGACAGAGAAGTGGCAGATGGAATGTCCTATATGAGGAACAGTAAGTAAGCCAGTTTGGCTGGAACACAGAGTATGAGGGGGAGTAATGTAAAATCAGTGTGGAAAGATAGGTTGCAGCCAGACTGCAAAAGGGCTTCAAATGCCAAACAAAGAAGGAGTTAGTCTTTGGTCTTTCTTTTCCACCTCTCTCACCACTCCAAGAAAATAACCTAATGATCTGCACATAACAATTTAAATAAACTTTTGTGTGAAAAATAGTTGTGATTAGCTTATTATCTCACAAAGCAGCCCATTCAATTCCTGGAAAGCACTTACTCTTCCTCTGGAAATCCTTTTATTCTTGTGACTTAGTGCCATGGATAGTGGCTGAGTCAATTTAGTTACCTATATAGACTAGTTCTTTCGGAAATATGGGGCAATTTCCAGTTGAATCATTTGTATAGTTAAATTATGTGTATCAATAATGGGTCTAGGAGATATCAGTTGTAATCTGAGCATTTCAACTTTATTTCCACCAAGTATAAGTTATCCAGTGTGGGGGAAAAAAGCCAAATCAAGTAAATACAGCATTATGCTGAAAATATCCTGAATTTGGCTAAGTTGAGAAGTAGTATAATTTAGTATAAAAATGATTGTTTTAGTATTTTCAAGAGACATAAAATGAGTTGTTATTATTATACCCTTTAACTATGTGGTCAACATATATTATTCAACAAAAAGGATCAAGATCAAATTAATAAGTATGATTTTTGTTCTGATGATAATGTACTTCATCCTTCTGTAGAGGGGGATGAAGCAGGAATTGACAGGTATTACATGTTTCAGGGAGTAGACATCCTTTTTCATCCCAACTCAGATTCTCCCTTGATATCTCTAATGTGTCATCAGTCTGGTGGGCTATGGTTATATGCATCTGTTGTTGTTCAGTAATTTTTCAGTCATGTCTGACTCTTTGTGACCCCATTTGGAGTTTTCTTGGCAAAGATACTAGAGTAGTTTGCCATTTCCTTCTCCACCTCATTTTATAGATATAGAAAGGCAGCAAAAAGAGTTATGTGGATTGCTCTGGGTCAAATAACTAACACACATTTGAAACCAAATTTGGAATTGCTTATGGAGTAGGGCTATATGCCAAAACATAAGAGATACTTTTTGTGTTTTCCTTCAATTCTACCTTTCATTCCCTACCTTGTTATTGAATTTTGGTCATTCATCTCAAGTTTCTAGTACCCAGAAGACATCTTTCCTCCTTTTCAGCAACAGCCCTATCCTGATTACTTTTCCCTTCTTTTATTTTAATGGACAAGACTAACTTTCAACATGAAACTATTGTTACAATTTATCCAGCACTCAAGGATGACTATCAATATATACTCTCCTCCTGAACACTCTGGATTCATAGATCTCCAGTGACCATGTCTTAAGTCACTCTATTTTGGCATTCTTATCAAAGTAGGTCTAAGCTGAACATATTAGTGAGTCCCAGAGTAAAAGTTCACAAGTTACACTGCATCAAATCATCCCCATACTGGATTCACATAGATTCCAGTTATTTGCTCCAGGTAATATTCTCACAATTCACTGGACCCTCATTAATTGCTTAATAGATGCATTTCATTCTTTATTGCCATTATGATCAAATTTCAATGAGGATCATATATACAAATTAATTTATTATTCTTTCTAATTAATTATCATAGCATATAAGCTTATTGAGAGCAAGAACTCAAATTTGTCTTTGTATAACAGTCACCAAGTACAATGCCTGCCAGAGAGTACATGATGAATGTTTATTGATTTGAATTGAATTGAAAAGAATTGTTATTCAGCACATTAATATCAAGTTCTATTTCTGGTATATGAGAAAAGTGAGAAAATTGTTAAGTACCAGAAAATTTCAATTTAAGGACATAAAACACAAGGATTTATGCATTTCTTACTCTCAAGCTGTCTTTATTGTCCTATAGTGATCACTGTCCAACAGTGAAACTAGTAGACAGAAACTGGTGTTGAGACAAATTATATTTCTTTGCATATTCAATGTTACCCAAATTTAATTTGAAAACAACACTGGTTCATATAATAGAGGATAGCTAAATCTGCCAAAAGTTAAAAAAGAAAGAAAAACAGCTAACTATGTAGAATTAAGCTTTTCATTTCTATTTGATCAAGTTAGACTGCTGCAAAAGTGTGATTTCATAAAATTGAGAACACGGCAGTGTGAAAGTTCTTTTCATTGAACAAATCATTAAATAGACTATAACATAGCAATGTATGACATTGAAATTTTAACTATTTTCTTCATTTTTATAAAACCAGTTCACATTCGAGGAAAGATATGAACCAAAATTTGGTTTTCCTGTATGAAAGACTGAGATCATCTCTTGACTGCCATGTGCAATATGCAACATTCCTTGAGGTGATAGAATTACTTTTCTTTAATTATAAAGCATACTTACACCGATACACATATAGAAATGTCTATACATAATAAACATGTATGCATCATCAAACATATCTAGATCATTACTTTTATTTATATTCACATATTTTTGTACCATCTGGAAATCAGAGAATTATACAGATGCTAATTTCATGCCTCTCTGGAATAGAATGGTTTCTGCTTGAGGCATTAAGAATCTGTCAGGATCAATGATGGGACACCTTGCATTTTTAGGAATGTCATGGAAATGGCTGGAACTGGTATTTTATAAATGTATAAAATCTTCCTGCACCCAAGAGTTCACAAAACAAAGTCAATCTTACATCAGCTGATTATCCTACCACTTTTAACCTCTATCCCATCATACCCAACAATTAATTCCTAAAGTGTTCAGTTGGGGGTAGAGTATTGAATTATATATTTTAAGAGGAGTAGATATTTTAATATTATGTCTTGGTTTTACAAACTATAATATGGTTCATCTATTTGAATAGGCTTCTTAACTATTTGCCTCTACACTTAAATATATTAATGCTAAAGATATTTGAAGTCTTCAAATGGTATCATTACTTTTTAAATAGTAACAATATTTGGGGTGGACATGATTGGTGATTTTACTTTTGTAGTAAATTATTCAATAAACAAGCATGTATTGCTTACTATATACTAAGTATTGCAACTAAATGATACAAAAAAGGGGAAAAAGGCAAAAAAACCCTGATATTTAGATTTTATTCTAATGATAGAGACATTCTGTATTTATTTAAATAGGCACATACAAACAAAATTCAGAGTAAAGAGAATATTTAAGAGGAAAGACCATAACAGCTAGAGACAGAGGAAAGGTAAGGACAGTGGATAAGGAAAAGCCTCTTACATAAATTGACATTTAAGCTGAATAGTGAACAACTCCAGAGATTATAACAGAGGATGATGAGGTAGGAAATCATTACAAGCATAGGGGGACTATCAGTACAAATGTCTGAGAAAGGAGATGGAGTTCCCTGTATTAGGGACAGTGAGTAGCCCAGTAGAGTGTCTTGGGCAAGTTACTGTAAGAAGATAAGAATAAAAAAGAAGAGACCAGGATTTCTGGAGCTTTTAATGCAAACAAGAGACTTGATTTTAAATCCTGTGGTAAACATGGAGTAATTGAAGTTGTTTGAGTGGATATGTACTCTAGGAAAATCTCTTTGGTAGCTGAATAGAAGAAGGATTGGAGTAGAGAAATAACTGAAGTGAGATGTTGGTTTAGAAGACTATTATCACAGGCCAAAGGAATAATTATGTCTTGAATTACTATGGTAATTGAATAGAGATATTAAAAATGTTGAGAAAGTGGAAATGACAAGATTTGGGAAAGGATCTGATGTGGATTTAAAGTTGACATCAAGGTTTTGAGTTTGAGTAATTGAGAGGATAATGGTACCCTGAATTATAACTGGGTAGTTTAAAAGAGAACTCAATTTAGTAGGAAAAAACTTTAAGTGAGAAAATTGAACTTACCAAGCAAAATCAAGAGCCAGTACTGCAAATTGTTTAGAAAACCAGCCTTGGAGAGAAGAAGCACTGGTTTCAATTTCTGTCTTTCATGCATGACATCTGTATGATACTGGAGAAATCACTTATCTTCAACACTCCAGCAATTCTTTTATACTGTAAAAGAACAGAGGGACGTGTTAAAATGTACAACAATGTATGACAGAACACAGCAAAGATGGTGGAGAAGCTTTATAGACCTGCCCAGATATCTACCAAAATATCCTCCATATGACTGAAATAATGCCTCAAAATGAATCCTGGAATAGCAGAACAAACAAAAGAATGAAATGAGACAATTTTTCAGCACAAGAAAACCTATAAAGTCAATAAGAAAGACCTATTATGCCTGGATGGAAGTGGAGCATTGACAAGAAAGTCAAGGCATCTCCTACATTAAAGGATCAGAAAGCCTGGATCATGAGAGAAGGTAAAAGAGAGAGAACTTCAATCAAGTTCATCTACCCAGACACTTCTGGGCTAAGATGGCTGCAGTGTAGAAGGAACTTCATGACTTTTCCTACTACCAATCAGAACAAAGTGTCTCAAAAGAACAAAAATCAAAATCAGACAAGGAAAGGGGCACTGCCAATGGGTATCCTTGAAGGACATGGACATGTTTGGGCATGTCCACACTGTAAGTGGCTAAAATTACACCTACCAAAGCATAAGCAGATCTCACCCCTCCCCCACACCACCTACCAGGCCAGAGACAGAGCAAGGGCTAGGGCAATTGCTGAATTCGTGGAATCTGGTTGAAGTCATGATACTTTTACCCCAGAGAACAGTCCAAATCCTTGGCAGTGAGACTAAGAACCTGAGGGTGAAGAGTGCGGAGTACAGGAGCAGAGATAGTGGGAGTGGAGATAGTGCAGAGACAGGCTGCACATAGCAGACTCCCCAGATACTTGAAAAATAGCCTTAGAGCAAAAATTCTCCCACTTGCAAAAAGAGGCACAGAAATCACATGAAACAGTAAGCATAATGGAGACCAGAATTGACTTGTTGGAAACCATGAAAAGCAGGTTAGACCAAAATGGAAAGGAACACCAAAAGATCATAGCTGAAAACCAGTCTTTAAAGACTAGGATTGGGCAAGTAGAAACTAATTATCTCATAAGACAGAAAGAATTAATAAAACAAAGTCAAAAGAATGACAAAATAAAAGGAAACATGAACTATCTGATTGAGAAGACAATGGATCTGGAAAACAGGTCTAGGAGAGATAATTTGAGAATCATTGGTCTACCTGAAAATCTAGAAAAAAAAACAGAAGCCTGGACATTATATTACAAGAAATTATCCAAGAAAACTTCCCTGATGTTCCTGAACAAGAGGGCAAAATAGACATTAAAAGAGACAATAGATCACTCTCTACATTAAATCCTCAAAAGACAAAACCTAGGAATGTACTGACAAATTCAAGAGCTTCCAAGCAAAGAATAAAATATTGCATGAAGCCAGAAAGAGACAATTCAAATATCATGGAACACCAATCAGGATTACGCAGAATCTGGCAGCCTCCATACTAAAGGAACACAAGGCTTGCAATATATAACATTAAAAAAAAAAAAAACAAGAGAATTGGGTCTACAACCTAGGATCACCTACCCATCAAAACTAACAATATACTTCCAGGAGAAAGCATGGACTTTTAACAAAATAGAAGATTTCCAAGCATTTGCAAATCAAAGACCAGAACTAAACAGGAAATTTTATTTCCAAATATAAAACTCAAGAGAAACATGAAAAGGTAAACAAAAAGAGAGGGAAAAAACATTTTAAGGGTTTCAGTAAGTTCAAATTATTTATACTCTAAAGAAAAATGATATTTGTAACTCTCAAAAACTATTTTCACTATCATAGTAGTTAGAACAATTATTCACAGGTAGAGGTTGGGATACTAAGTGATTTAAGATAAAATGTTTAAAAAATGGTGGGGGAATAGAAGATGGCACCAAGAGAAACTTTGAGGAAGAAGAAAAATAGGATAAATTATACCACATAAAGAGATTCATGGAAGGGGGAAGGGAAGAATACAATTATAAGAAGGAGAGGAAGAGAGTGCTAATAGTTAATACATAAACCTTATTCTCAGTGGAATCAATCCTGAGAGGGAAGAGTATTTGGACCCATTATAGTATAGAATTCTATCTTACCCTACAGGGAAGTTGAGAGAAAAAACAAGGTGGGATTTGGGGTGGGGAGTACCAAAAGGGAGGGAAAGAGAGGAAGGAGGAATTTAATAGACCCTAAGGAAAAATAAAAGGGGAATAAGAATGGAGGGGGGGGAAGAGAGGAAAATTAGAGTGGGGATTAGGGAGACTGATTAAAAGCAAAACACGAGTGTAGAAGGAAATAGTAAAAGAAAAAATGGGAGGACTAGGAGAAGAAATCAAAATGATGGTGAATACATAGGTGGTAATCATAACTCTGAATCTTAATGGGATGGCCTCACCCATAAAATGGAAGCAAATAGCAAAGTGGATTATAAATCAAAATCCTACCATATGTTGTCTAGAGGAAACACATGGGGCAGATAGACACACACAGGTTAAAAGAAACAGCTGGCACAAAATCTATTGGGCATCAACTGAGAACAATAAGGCTGGAGTCTCAATCATGATATCTGAAAAAAGCAAAGTAAAAATAGATTGATTAAAAGAGATAGAGAAGGTAATTACACTCTGATTAAAGGCAGTAGAGACAATGAGAAAATAACAGTACTCAACATGTATGCATCAAATAGCGTAGCATCCAAATTTCTAAAAGAGAAACTATTGGAGTTAAAGGAAGAAATAGTAAAACTATACTAGTGGGAGGCCTGAAACTTCTTCTATCTGATCTAGATGAATCAAACCAAAAAATAAATATGAAAGAAGTAAGAGATGTGAATGAAATCTTAGAAAAATTAGAGTTA
This sequence comes from Monodelphis domestica, assembly GCF_027887165.1. Lineage (NCBI taxonomy): Eukaryota > Metazoa > Chordata > Mammalia > Didelphimorphia > Didelphidae > Monodelphis > Monodelphis domestica. The sequence goes on from NC_077228.1 coordinate 475,175,753, forward strand.
ATAGATATGTGGAGAAAAATAAATATGGACAAAGAAGAATATACCTTCTTTTCAGCAGCACATGGTATATTCACAAAGATTAACCATGTATTAGGGCATAAAAACATGGAAAACAAGTGCAAAAGAGTAGAAATGATAAATGCAACCTTTTCAGATCAGAATACAATAAAAATAATAATTAGTAAGGGTAAATGTAGATACAAATCAAAAATTAGTTGGCAATTACATAATCTGATTTTCTAAAATTAGTTGGTTAAAGAACAAATCATAGAAACATTCAATAATTTCATTGAAGAGAATGGAAATATGGAGACATCATATCAAAATCTATAGGATGCAACCAAAGCAGTACTCAGAAGAAAATTTATATCCCTGAGTACATATATTAACAAATCAGAGAGGGTAGAGATCAATGAATTGGGCATCCAAATTTTAAAAAACTAGAAAGAGAACAAATTAAAAATCTCCAGATAAAAGCTAAATTGGAAATCTTAAAAATTAAAGGAGAAATTAATGAAATTGAAAGTAAAAGAACTATTGAATTAATAAATATGACTAGAAGCTGATACTTGAAAAAAACAAATAAAATTGATAAAGTAATTGTCAATCTAATAAGAAATGGAAAGAATACCAAATCAACAGTATCAAAGATGAAAAGGCCAATGTCACCTCTAATGAAGAGGAAATTAAGTTAATTAATAAGAACTATTTTGCCCAATCATATGGCACCAAATATGGCAATTTAGGTGAGATGGATAAATATTTATAAAAATATGATCTGCCTATGATAACAGAAGAGGAAATAGAATACTTACTACTATATCAGAAATAGAAATCAAACAAGCCATTAAAGAACTCCCTAAGAAAAGATCCCCAGGGACAGATGCATTCACAAGTGAATTCTATCAAACATTTAAAGAACTAATCCCAATATAATACAAACTATTTGACAAAATAACCCAAGGAGTTCTACCAAATTCCTTTTATGACACAAATACAGTTCAATTTACAAAGCCAGGAAGGTCAAAAACAGAGAAAGAAAACTATAGACAAATCTCATTACTGAACATAGATCTAGCAAAAATCTTTAAATAGAATACTAGCAAAAGCACCCCATCATATAAACATAGGGATTATTCATTATGATCGGGTAGAATGCAAAGAATGCAAAGATAGTTCAATGTTAGGAAAACCATCCACATAAATGATCATATCAACAGCAAACCAACAGAAATCACATGATTATCTCAATAGATGCAGAAAGAGTCCTTGACAAAATACAACACTCATTTCTACTGAAAACCCTAGAAAGTATAGGAATATAATGGCCATTCCTAAAAATAATACACAGTACATATTTAAAACCATCAGCAAGCATCATCGTCAATGGGGATTAATTGGAAACCTTCCCAATAAGATCAGGAGTGAAACAAGGATGCCTATTATCACCTCTATTATTTAACATTGTACTAGAAACACTAGGAGCAATGATTATAGAAAAAAATTAATTGAAGGTATGAACAATGAGGAGACTAAGCTATCACTCTTTGCAGATGATATGATGGTCTACTTAAATAATTCTAGAGAATAAAGTAAAAATCTAGTTGAAATAATCAACAACTTTAGCAAAGTTGCAGGATATAAAATAAACCCACATAAGTCATCAGCATTTCTGTATATTTCCAACACAATTCAGCTGCAAGAGTTAGAAAGAGAAATTCTATTCAAAATAACCCTAGACAATATAGAATATTAAGGAATCTATCTGCCAAGACAAACAGAGTAATTATATGAGCATAACTACAAAACACTCCACACAATTAAAACTAATTCTACATAATTGGAAAACATTAATTGTTCATGGTTGGGGTGAGCTAACATACTAAAAATGACAATTATACCCAAATTAATTTATTTAAAGTGCCATACCTTTAAAACTACCAGGAAACTTATTTACTGAACTAGAAAAAATTATAACAAAGTTCATCTGGAAGAACAAAAGATCAAGAATACCAAGGAAATAGTATTAAAAATATGAAGGATGGGGGGGCCTTGCAGTACCAGATATTAAACTATACTATAAAGCAGTGGTGATCAAAACAATATGATACTGGCTAAGAGACAGAAGGGAGGATCAGTGGAATAGCCTTGGTATAAATGATCTCAGCAAGAAAGTGTACAATACATCCAAAGAACCCAGCTTTTGGGACAAGAATCCACTATTTGACAAAGGCTGCTGGGAAAATTTGAAAACAGTATGGGAGAGATTAGGTTTAGATCAACATCTCACACCCCACACCAAGATAAATTCAAAATAGGTGAAAGACTTAAATATAAATTTAGGAAACTAAGTGAACATAGAATAGTATATGTGTCAGATCTATGGGAAAGGAAAGATTTTAAGACCAAGCAAGAGATAGAGAATATTACAAAATGCAAAATGAATAATTTTGATTATATTAAATTTAAAAATTTTGTACAAACAAAACCAATGCAACTAAATTAGAAGGGAAGCAACAAATTGGGGAAAGTACTCATAACAAAAACCTCTGACAAAGGTCTAATTACTCAAATTTATAAAGAGCTAAATCAATTGTACAAAAAAATCAAGCCATTCCCAAATGATAAATGGACAAGAAATAAGAATAGGCAATTTTTCAGATAAAGAAATGAAAAGTATCAATAAACAAATGAAAAAATGTTCTAAATCTCTTACAGGTAGTGAAATCTAAATCAAAAGAGCTCTGAAGTTCCACTTCACACCTAGCAGATTGGTTAATAGGAAAGCAAAGGAATGTAATAAATATTGGAGGGGATGTGGTAAAATTGGGACATTAATGCATTGCTGGTGGAGTTGTGAATTGATCCAACCATTATGGAAGGCAATTTGGAACTATGCCTAAGGGGCTTTAAAAGTTTCCTTGGCCTTTGATCCAGCCATACTACTGGTGGGTTTATAATCCAAAGAGATAATAAGAAAAAAGGCTTGTAAGAAAAAAATATTTATAGGCACTTTTTGTCGTGGCAAATAATTAGAAAATGAAGGGATGACCTTCAATTGGGGAATAGCTAAACAAATTTTGGTATCTGTTGGTGATGGAATACTATTTTGCTCAAAGGAATAATAAAGTGGAGGAATTCCATGGGGCCTGGAACAACATCCAGGAATTGATGCAGAGTGAGAGGAACAGAACCAGGAGAACTTCATACACAGAGACTGATCTACTGTGGTATAATAAAATGTAATGGACTTCTCTACTAGCAACAATGCAATGATCTTAGACAATTCTGAGGGAATTATGAGAAAGAATGTTATCTACATCCAGAGAAAGAAATGTGGGAGTAGAAATACAGAAGAAAAGCAACAGCTTCATTAGATGGTTCAATTGGGATAAGACTGGGGATGTTGACTTTAAATGATCACTCTATTGCACATATTAATTATATGTAAATAGGTCTTGATGAATGACTCATGAAAAATTCAGTGGAATAGTTCATTGGCTATGGTATGGCTGTGGAGGAGGGGAGGGAAAGAACATGAATCATGTAACCATGGAAAATATTCTAAATTAATTAATTAAAAATAAATTTAGTTTTAAAAAAAAGAATCAGCTACCCAGCAAAACTGAGCATAATTCATCAGGGGAGAAATGGGTATTAAGTGATAAAAGGACTTTCAAACATTTCTAATGAAAATATTGAAGCCAAATGAAAAATTTGCCTTTTAAATACAAGACTCATGATAAGCACAAAAAAAGGTAAATAGGAAAGAGAAACCAAAAGGCATTCAATAAGGCTAAATTATTTATATTCCTATTGGGAATGTGTTTTTTGTAACTCCTAAGAACTTTTTCAATATCCCAACTATTAGAATAAGTATACAAGGAGCACCTCAGTGAATTGAGAGCCAGCTCTAGAACTAGGAGGTCCTAGGTTTAAATCTGTCCTCATACACTTCCTAGCTGTGTAACCCTGAACAAGATATGAATCCCCATTGCCTAATTCTTATGACTGTTCTGCCATAGAACCAATATACATCATTGATTCTAAGATGGAAGGTAAGAATTTAAACTTTTTTTAAGTTGTATACATGTATACAAGAGTTGAATATAATGGGATGATGCTTAAAAATAAAATTAATAGACAAGAAATTATAATTCTTTGGTAGAAGGGTTAGAGGAAAATAGAATGGGGTAAATTTTCTTACATAAAAGAGGCATGAAAGAGCTTTTACATTGGAGTGGAAGATGGGGAAGGTAGAGCACTTTAACCTTACTCTCATCAAAATTGGTTCAAAGAGTGAAGAACATGAACAATAAATTGAGCATATAAATCTATCTTGCTTTATAGGACAGTAGGAGGCAAAAGGAATAAGAGAAGAACTGGTAGAAAAGAGGACAAATTGAGTGATGTGGTGTTTAGATTGCAAGCACTTGTGATAATGGACAGAATGAAAGGAGAGAGAAAAGCATAAACAGATTTGGGAATAGATTACAATGAAACATCATAATCATAATAGTGAAAAAAATTACAAGCCTCTCTCATACAGACCTCATTTCTCAAATACATAAATAAATGAGTTAAATGTATAAAAATACAAGTCATTCCCCAATCGATAATTGGTAACAAGATATGAACAGGCAGTTCTCAGACAAAGAAATGAAAACTATTTACAGTCATATGAAAAAAGCTCTAAATAATTAAGTTGACAAATCCAAATTAAAACAATTCTAAGATATTACCCTACACCCATAAGATTGCCTATTATGACAGAAAATGGAAATGACAACACTTGGAAGGGATGTGGGAAAATTGAGCTACTAATGCACTTTTGGGAGAATTCTGAACTGATTGAACTATTCTAGAGGGCTATTTGGATCTAAGCCCAAAGGACTACAAAATATACATTTTCTTTTGACCTAACAATACTATTGCTATGTTTGTACCCCCAAACTGTTGAAAGCAAAAGGGAAAAAGACCTACATATTAACAAATATATCTAAAGTGTCTCTTTTTGAGGTGGTATTGGAATTGGAAAGTGAGGGGATACCAATCAATTAGGGAATGGCTAATCTGTGATAATATATGATTATAATGGAATCTTATCCTGATATGAGAAATGATGACCTGGAAGAGTTCAGAAAATCCTGGAAAGACACATATTAACCAGTGCAGAGTGACATGAATAGAACCAGAGGAGAAAATTGTACATCGTTACAGCAAAATTGTATGATTAACAACTGTGAATAGCTTTTTTATTCTCAGAATTAAAATGATCCAAAACAATACCAAATTACTTTTGATTTTTAAAAAATGCCATCTGTTCCCAGACAAAGAACTGCTGGAGTCTGAATCCTGACCAAAGCAAACTTTTTTCTTTCTTTGTTTTTGTTTAAGTTTCCTTTCTAAAAAAGATTTATATGGGAAAATGTTTTACATGATTGCACATTATACTGTTTATATTGAGATTATACTGCAAAATTCACATAATTGAAGGTAGCATGTTAAATGATGCCTATGAAGAATTAATAAATATTTTATCTTTTTGCCAATTACTCTCAAAAATGTAATGTTATTTTTTAAAATTTTGAGTTCCATTTTTTCCCTCACCTAACTACTCATTAAGAGAGCAAGCAATTTGGGATACAAGTGTACTCAGGCAGAACATATTTCCATATTTGTCATATTTTTAAAGAAAAAACAAACCAAAAAAAATTTAAAGACTGAAAAAGTATAGACTTCAAACTACATTCAGATTCCATCATTTGGATATGGATGGTGCTTTTACTCATAAGTCCTTCTGAATTATCTTAGATTTTTAGATTTCTGAGAATAGTTAAATGATGCACGGTTAGTCATTGAACAATATTACTGGAACTATGTCAAATGTTCTCCTAGTTCTGTTTCCTTTATATTGCATCAGTTCATGGAAGTTTTTTCCAGGTTTTTCTGAAAGCATCCTGTTCATCATTTATTATAGCACAATAGTTTTCCATCACAATCATATACCCAATACTTTTAAGCTATTCCTAAATTGATGGGCCTCTCCTCACTTTCTATTTCTTAGATTCCAAAGAGCTGCTCTAACTATTTTTGTACGTATAAATACTTTTCACCTTTTAAAAATTTATTTGGGGTAAAGATTTGGTTGGGGTATTACTGGATCAAAGGGAATGCCCTTTTATGACTTTATAGGCCTTTGAGTATACTTTATTATTCTGCAGAATAATTGGATCAGTTGGCAACTTTACCAGTAGTGCATTACTGTCCCAATTTTCCTGCATCACCTCCAATATTTGACATTTTCCATTTATGTCATTTTAGCCTATCTGATAGGTGGATACCTCAGAGTTGCTTCTAAATTACATTCCTCTTGATTAGAGGAATAGTTATTTAAAGCATTTTATTTGACTATAGATAGTTTTAATTTTCTCATCTGAAAACTGCTTATTCATATCCTTTTTACCCATTTACCATCCTTACCCATTTACCAAATGGCGACTAAATGATATTCTTATAAATTTGACTCATGACTCTTTGTATTTGAGAAATTAAGTCTTTCTCAGAGAAATTTGCTCTAAAATTTCTCAAGTTTTCTAATCTTCGTTGCATTGTTTTTGTTTGTGGAAAACTATTTTAATTTAAGATAATCAGAATTGCTCATCTAGCATTCTGTAATGCTCTCTATATCTTGTTAGGTCATAAATCCTTCACTTATAGATCTGATATGTACTATTCCAGGTTCACTAATTTGTTCATGGAATTTTCCTTTACATTTAAATCCTGTACCCATTTTGACCTTTTCTTGGTATATAGTATGAGAAGTTAGTCTATAACTAGTTTCTGCCAAACTGCTTTCCATTTCTCACAACAGGTTTTTTGTTTTTGTTTTTGTTTTTGTTTTGTCAAATAGTGAAGTGCTTTTTTTTTTTCCCTTAAAAGATGAATTCTTTTTGCTTATCAAACACTAGATTACTATGGTCATTACATGCTGTGTATTATGTACTCAATCTATTCCATTGATGTACCACTCTTTTTCTTATCCAGTATCAGATTGTTTTGAGGATTTCCACTTCATAATATAGTTTGAGATTTGGTATAGCGAAGCCACAGTCCTTCACATTTTTTAATTAATGCCCTCTATATTATTTATATTTTATATATCCAGATGAACTTTATTATTTTTCTAGCTCTATAAAAGAGTTTTTGGTAGTCTGATGTGGCACTGAATAAGTAAATTAAGTAGAAAAAATAGGTAGGTAGAATAATCAGTTTTATTATATTGGCTCAGCCTATTCAAGTACAATATTAAATAATAGTGCAGGTAAAGGGCATTCTTAATTCATTCTGTTCTTACTGGGGAGTCTTCTAGCTTGTATCCATTACAGATAATGCTTATTTCTGGTTTTATATAAATGTTATTTATCATTTTAAATAAATTCCATTTGATCCTTTGCTTTTAGTGTTTTTAATAGAAATGAGTATTATATTTTATTAATTTTTTTCTGTGTCCATGGAGATGATTCCATGAGCATTGCTGTTATTTATTAATATAGTCAATTATGCTGATGGTTTTCACATAAAAAGTTTTTCCAAAGCTAACGTTCTCTATCATCATTTATCAATGAGCATTTACAAAGCACTTATTTTGTTTCAGGCATTTTGCTATTGGAAACAGAAATACCAAACAGACCTTACCTTCTAAGAACTCACATTCTAATTGGGAAACAATATGCTAATAGTTATATATGTCATAAACCATATAAATAGGAACTTAATAATAATAATAATAATAATAATAATAACTAGCATTTGAATAGCTAACTATTTGAGAAGCACTCATTTAATCATTTGATTACCAAAAAAAAATCTTGTGTGAAAATTCAATACTAGTTTGTACATGTTTTTGGCGCTCGAGACATCCTTTGGATTTTAATGGGGAAGAAGTTTAATCTTTTTTAATGTGCAAAATCACAAACACAACATTGTTTACAATTGGTCTAAAGTATGAGATTGGAGTACTACAATCAAAGTGTCTTGGGAAAGGGATGTCCAAAAAAAGCATAAATTGGAGTATGGGAATGAGGTAGGGCCTTTGTCCCCTTGGAATCTTGGGTTGAGTAAGTGTGCTATCTAGCTCAGGGCAGGCCCTGAGGAGACTAGGAAGCAGCTAAAGCTACTGCTGGCCTTTTCATTCTCTGGTCTTTGTTTTTTTAATTAAATAAATAATTATAAATTAAGGTAGAGGCTTGGGAATTAGGTGGTGGTGTTTCCCCCATTTTACAGTTCAGGAAACTGAGGCCAACAAAGGTTAATTAACTTGCCCATGTTCATGTAGCCAGTAATTATCTAAGCCTAGATTTGTAACTATATTTTCCCAATTCCAGGCCAAGAGTTATCTGCCTCTGCAGGTACTGACAATTAAAATGATAAGTGATTTTAAGTTTGCAAAGCATTTTTTTCACACGCAAAAATGTAGAGTCAATGTAAAAAAGGATAAATTTCACAAGTATTACTATTTTCATTTACCAATAAAGAAATTTGTATTCTGAGGTAAAATTACTTGTTTGAGGTCAGTAATTCTATAAACATTTATTAAGTGCATGCTTTGTGCCTTTATGTAAAAAAGAAAGTGAACAAACAAATAAACAAAAGCTTCTGCCCTTAAGTCGGTTGGTAGTAGTCTCTCAGTAACTGAGGATGACGATTGTCTTTGTGAGTTTTTGTGCACAAAGATACTTGTGCATTGAAGATTTAAGTGGAAAAGTTGATGGACAGAGACAGTCCCACACTCTCAGCGTTGGAAGCCTGTGTCCAGTGGCACGAAAAGTCGTTACACCTGGAGACTTCCTCAGCTGCAATGGATGGCCGTGTTGTCTTTTGTGCTCCAACACACCCTAAGCACTCCACAGTGCCTTGCTGCGTTGCCATCTCAGCCGTTGAACCTTATTGGTTTCTTCCGCCTGTTCCGCCGAAGCAGTCTTCACATGCTGGGTGAGCAAAGCTCTGGTTCACCAGGGGTCCATGATGACCTGATGGCTACCTCACAAGGTTTAGCCGGCCTTTTGAAGCCTTTGCCTGGGGTGTGGCCGCTGCCGCATGCTAGCAGCTACTAGGAGCCACAAGTGAGAGCTGGGTGTCAGGTGAGGGTCAGTAGCTTCCAGTCTAAAGGAAGAGCTTCTTAGAATATGTTATAAACTCACACATTTATTCATAAGATGGAAGGAGTAGTGGTTAACATTTAAAGGAATTTTTAAGCTGCATCAATAAATTTGAGTGTTTTAATTTTATATTTTGGAAACTACTTAAACATAATTATTTGCTTTAGAATTCCATTGTGTGCCCTTAAAATATATTTATATATATAATATATAATATATTAATTAATATATATTATAAAAATATAATTCTGAGAAGAGGAAAATAGATTTGGTCAGATAGCCAAAAGGGCTCTTGGTACTAAAATGTTAAGAACCCCTGATAAGGATTTTTAAGATTTGTTTGTTTTTAAAGCTTTATCTACTTTATTCCATTCATTCTTCACAGAAACAAGGTGAGAGTGGTATAACTGGTATTAGCTCAATATCATTTTAATAGATGATGAAATAGAGGCATATAATGTTTGAGGTCACATAGGTAGTATCAGAGAAATGTTTTGAACCCAGCTTTCTCCTGACTGAATATTCATCAGTCTTTTCATTATACCACATTGTGCTTCATAATGTGATAAGAAATGTAAAGGGAGAAAATTAGGTTATCCCTGATTGTGTAAATGCATCTAATCCCATTCCCTTTTGCTGCCAACCTGATTTTCTTGCTTTACGTTTCTTACCACAATAGAATAGCCAAGATAGAAGGACTTCAAGAAGCCATCTCCTCCAGCCCCTCTTAATTTTTGAATCCTGTCTTTATCATACCCCAAAAGTGGCCATCCAAGCTTCCTCTTGAAAACTTCCAGTGACAACAAGTGCTTTATCTATAAAGGAATGGATTTAATGCTGTGAGTGTTTGTATACTATCAATATAGAATCTAGAAACCCCAAAATTATAGCCTAGCAAAATCCGATGAACCCCAAGTTTTAAAGTTAACTGATAAGCTAGTGACTCCAAAGCTTGTACTGGTTCCCTGTTCTCATGAGAATTCACCCTGAAGGGTAATATTTACCAGATGGAGTTTTTGTTTTGTTTTTCTTGTTTTCATTTCATTTTGTGTTGAAAAAAAATGATATGATAGGATTTATATTTAGAAAAATAACTTTGGTAACTGAGTGGAGGATGGACTGGAGTGGGGAAGATTTGAGGAAGGGGGGAAATAGCAGACTTCTACAATAATCTCAGAGTGATATTATACAGTTTTTACCTGGTTAGTAGCAGTGTCAGAGGACAGAAAGGTTTATATCAAAGAGATGGTATTTAGATAGAAAGAACAGTGCCTAGCAGCTTATTGAATGTAGGGAATGAAAGTGAGAATTGAGGATAATACCTAGCCCAGTGATGGCAAAATCTATGGCGCAGGTACCAAAAATGGCAGGCAGTACCTTCTCTGTGGACATACCTACAGTTGCCCACCAGAGTTGGTTACTAGAAAGCCACAGCTATTCAGGGCAGAGCTATTCTCCTCCCCCTCTCCCTACCCCTGAGGCCATTCCTCACTTTCCCTGGTCCCTCTGCCCAGCAGCCAATGGGAAAGCTTCTTCCCTCTCCTGTCTGGGGTAAGGGAGGGTCCAGGGGCATGTCCAGAGTGGGGAGTGGAACTCTCTTGGGGGTGAGGCAGGCACAAACCTGGATGACTGGGAGATGGCAGGAAATTTTAGAGGAAAAATATGTGTTCAGTTTTAGACAAATTAAATTTAAACTCTGAGTTGGAGGTTGGTTTGTACCACAAAGAGATAATAAAGAAAAAGTCTTTTATGAAAATATTTATAGCTGCCATCTTTGTGGTGCAAAAAATTGGAAAATGAAGGGTGACCTTCCATTGGGGAATGGTTGAACAAATTGTGGTATATGTTGGTGATGGAATACTATTGTGCTCAAAGGAATAGTGAACTGGAGGAATTACATGTGAACTAGAACAACCTCCAGGAATTGATGCAGAGTGAAAGGAGCAGAACCAGGAGAACACTGTACACAGAGACTGATATAATATGGTAGAATCAAATGTAATGGACTTTTCTACTAGCAGCAATGCAATGACTCAGGACAATCCAGAGGAACTTATGAGAAAGAACACTATCCATCCAACCAGAGAAAGAACTGTGGGAGTAGAAACACAGAAAAAAAATATATTGTAGATAGTATGTTTTAATGGGGATATGATGGGGTTTTAACTTTAAATGATTACTCTATTGCAAATATGTATAAACATGGAAATAGATTTTGAACAATTATATAGGTATAACCCAGTAGAACTGCCTATCAGCTCTCAGAAGGGGTATGGAAGAAGGGTGGGAAAAATAATGAATCATGTAACCATGGAAAAATATTCTAAATAAATAAATGAAAAAAAATGTGAGTTGGAGATGTGAGACTGTAATGCAGGAGAAAGATGAAAAATAGTCAAATAGTTATGAGAGTCATCTGCCCAGAGAAGACAAAACCACATTTGCATCCATATACATTCCTTTGTTATATCTCATAGTGGATATTTAACCATAGAACAAAGATTCCTTCAAGAGCCCTTGACGTAGGGAGAAGAAAATTAATAGGTAATTACATACTTGTTTTTATTTGATGGCTAATGATTTCATTAATGGCATTCTGCTGTGTATCAAACTGGTATAAAAGCTACCTATATTACACAAAAAACTTCCATTCCTAATGACAAAAATTATGGTTACTGTAGGACATGTCCATTTTCTCTGGGAACCTATATGATGGAACTGCTGGAGTTGGGTTTTCAGAGGTGTCAGCAATTACCTCTTAGCTTACACTGATAGAGTCTTTTAGCATTAGAGTCTGGCTTCAGTATTTATGTACTACTGGAGACAACCTTTTACTTCAGGGCCATGATAATAAATACAGAGGCATTTGGTCTAATGTGCCACAGCAGTTCTCTTTGCCCATGGAAACTAAGACTTCTTTTGTGCAATGAATGGCTGCAACCACAGATAATCTCATTAGCTTTAACCCTTGCCCTGTTCACAAGTGTTTTTTCTAAGCGGATGGGGAAGAGATAAAAAAAATGCCAGGTTATAGTAGTGAAAGATGATTTATAACCTTTTTTAGTACTGATACCTCCAGGTTTCTCAGTACATTTGAATGTCAGGAATACTTGTTTGCCTGTAAGTAAATTAATTTTAATAATATTTTATTTTTCTCATTTTACAGGCAAAACAATTTTAACATTCTTTGTTATACATTTTGAGTTTCAAATTCTCTCCCTTCTTCTGACTCTCTTTCTTCCTTCCTGATCTCCTTTCCTTAGACTGTAAGCAATCTGACAGAGATTTTGATATATAAAATCTTTCCATATTTTTCATTTTATCAAGGAGATCTCAAATAAAAAAGGAGAAAGAAAATTAAATATATTTCAGTCTAAATTCAGAGTCCATCAGTTCTTTCTAGGAGGAAAGATAGTATTTTTCATCACGAGTCTGAGATTGTCTTTCATCCCTACATTGCTAAGAGTAACGAGGTCATTGACAGTTGTTCATCAAGAAATATTACTTTCACTGTGTACAATGTTCTTCTAGTTCTGGTCGCTTAATTTTGCAACAGTTCATGTAAGTCTCTCCAGGTTTTTCTGAAATCATGCTTCTTGATATTTCTTATAGCAGAAGAATATTTCAGAACTATCATATACTACATATATGCATGTGGCAACTTTAATTATGATTAATCCTTCTGAAAGTTAAAAGAACAATCTCTATATGATATTTTTATTTGTTGTCTGAACAAAATTTTAATACAAATACCAAAATGCCATCAGGTGCTTAAAATCTGAAAAAGCATGTAAGTGTCATAGGAATGAAAATATATGATTGTTTCCATACATGTTATTCTGTTTTGTTTTGTGTCCTTTTTTCACTTTAACATAATTTGCTGAGAAGGGAAGATACTTAGACAAGAGAGACAGTAAGACAGATAGACAGACAGAGAGAGAGAAATAAAAGGGAAAATCTTAAAGCCACAAAATTATAAAACTACAGGGAAGGAGGAGACTTAAAATGTAATGTAATTCAGTCATTCCCCAATAATAAATCTTATCAAAAACATTATATATAAGGAGCCATCTGGCTTCCACTTGAAATCTGCTAATGAGAGAAAACTCATTGTATGCCAGCCAATTCCATTATTGAATATGTTTCATTGTTCAGAAGTATTTTTCTTTATGTAGATATGATATCTATGTCCCTATAAATACAATTCCATTTTATAAATTTCTTTTTTTATTCCAAATATAGCAGCTTTTCAACTATTTATTAACAAGATCCTTTTGATGCTACAAAATGCAAATCTTATTGGATATGTGAATTTTAGATTTACTACACCCTGCTTAGTCTAAAAAACAGGAATGTCTATACCCATAAGTAAGGATTAAGTATTGAGAAGGATGGCCTATGACAGACACGTGCTGGCAAATGACAAATCAGAAACTGGGCTGTCCTAAGTCAAGCTTAAGCTACCATTGGTACATGTGAGACAGGAAAGGGATGTAAAAATGGCTTATATATTTGGCATTACTTTCTCTCTCCAGGCTCTTTTGCACAGAGAGATGGCTGGGAGAAACATGCTGAGTGTCTTGGAGTCTTGGCATGGCGTAAGCTATTGTCTGTGTTTGGTGGTGAGAGTCCTTGATACACTACTGGTGGGAGCTTAGTAACCTAGTTTAGGTGAAGCGTCTTCTCTGAGCTCTCTCAGAGTTTAGGCTGATTCCTTTCTCCTTTACCTTCCAAAACACTATCCTCTTAGGAAACCTCTAATCTTTTGAAAGACCTCATGGCAGAGGTCTTTGAACTCCTCCTGGCACAAGCTAGGCCGGAGAAATCCTATGCCCTTTCCCTCTCTTTTCTTCTTAAATCCTTCCTCTATATTAATTAAATCACCATAAAATTTCCAAACTAAGTTGGGTATTTTATTTGGGATGTTCCCTGGCAACCAATTAAATTTAGATTAAGTCACAACCCTAAAATTTCCACTTACAGATATGATGAAAGATGAATTATATGACATGTTATAGGACTGCATATATATGCATATGAACATATACAGATATGTATATTTATACACACATATTCAGTTTCCTATAGTAACACATATATATCATATGTATTATATGGGTATATATGATAGATGCTTACTCTGACCCACACATTTCATTTAGTGCTGTAGGATGAAACCTTGGAGGAAGACTCTACTTAAACCAAATTATTCTCTATAAGCAAACTATCAGCCTAAATTACTGTGGTATTTCACAATTTATACTTTGTTCATTCAATATGGATTCATTAGATATAAATAAACTTTCTTTTATAAAAATCAAATGGGCTGTAGTGGAAAAATAGATTGTGAGAGTGAAATCCTTAGAAGGCTGATGGATGTTCAAAATCTGCTTTTAAATCATGTAACTTCTGAGAAATTTATCTTTTTATCTCTAAAAATGGACATGATATGCCTTATTCCTACCTTACTTTATTACAATATGGAGAAGACATTTTGGATATAAATTAGATAGTTGTTTTTTTTTTTTAATAAAGATCATTCTTATCAACTCATTGAAAGTAAGAGTTAATAGGTACAACAGGAATTTCCTGTCTACTTTCCCAATCAAGAGATTGACCCAAAATGATTTGATCAAGGTTGCAGAGCCTACAAAAGGCACAGTTTAAATTTTAATACAGGTTTTATCATTAAAATCTCTTATTTGTCCACTGTACTATAGCACCTCAGTGATTTTTTTCTGATTTCCTAATGAACCTTCAGCACTCTTTGCTGCAACAAATATGCATTCAGGAGTATGAAGAAGAAAATGGAGACCATATCCATAGGTAACTTCATGTTCTGTGAGACATGCATTTCTTTACATCATTCTTCTGTTTGATATCAAGAGAAAACATAGATATTTAAAAATACCACTTTACTTTTTAGGTTGGAGGAATTCAGCCTCTCCAACTGTCATACCAAATATGGCAACAGTTAACATTAATTGAAGAAGAAGTAACTTAAGAGAGATGTCAGAAAAGACAAAAGTGTTGCTTTTCAATCTAAGTAAAGGTGACTAAAGCCATTTGAATGATTTATTGATAAAGGTGACAGTGGGCAGTTGTACTTGAAAGAAAGAAAAATTACTTTAGTCAAAAAAGAAATCTTACCAAGAGAATCTTGTTGCTTTAAAAAAATTCAAATGTACTGGGGAAGAGGGGGTATTTCTTAGCTTAAAGTAGGAACATTTGCAAAATGAAAAACTTGTAATTAAATCATAAATAAAATATTTCATCACATGAGCTGCACTTTCCACTTTGAATCCCTAGTAATAGATCTTGCTTTTCTGGACCTATTTTAGTAAAAATTAGAATTTTCTTCATTCTGATGTACTTCCTACTAATTCATTGTGTTTTTAAATGGATACAGTAAAACTATTTTCTGCACATCAAATAGTGATATTATGAAATTATATTGTACAATTGTTACACAGTTAGACAAATATGAAGGTGATATATGAAAGAGTAATTTCTTAATTAATAAAATTTTAAATTAATAATGTATTGGTTAGTCATTTTTTCAACAATGTCCAACTTTTCCTGACCCAATTTGTGGTTTTCTTGGCAAGATACTGGAATGGTTTGTTATCTCTTACTCCAACTCATTTTGCTGATGAGAAAACTAAAGCAAACAAAGTTAAATTACTTGCCCAGGATCACACAGCTAGTAAATGTCTGAAACAAGATTTGAACTCAAAAAGAGAAGTCTTCCTGACCCCAGGCTCTTCTGTGGACTCTATCCACAGAAGCACCTATCTGCCTTTAATAAATAATAATGGTATTTTATACATATTTTAAAAAATGGTTTAATGGCTATTGCTATGTAAAATCCCCATAATCTCTGATATGGAAATGAAAACTTTCAAGAGACTTGGCAGCAATAATTAAAATCATAGGGAAATTGTATAAAGTATATTTCTTCCCTATCATTCTATCTGCTATTTCTTCCATGAAGTTGCTATATATGAACATAGTTGTTACCTTTGGTTGAAAGGATCTCATTTTTCGTGTCTACCTCATGGTTTCCCTGGTCTCCTTAAAGTCTTGGCTGAATCTCACCTTCTACAGGAAGTCTTTCCCAATTTCCCTTAATTCTAGTGCTTTCCCTTTGTAATTATTTCTTATTTCCTGGCTTTAGCTTATTTGAATATATTTTATTTCTCTCTAGATTGTGAGCTCTTTGAGGGCAGATACTCTTTTGTCTTCTTTTTATTTTTTCCTAAAACCCTTACCTTCCGTCTTGGAGTCAATACTGTGTATTGGCTCCAAGGCAGAAGAGTGGTAAGGGCTAGGCAATGGGGGTCAAGTGATTTGCCCAGGGTCACACAGCTGGGAAGTGTCTGAGGTCAGATTTGAACCTAGGACCTCCAGTCTCTAGGCCTGGTTCTCAATCCACTGAGATACCCAGCTGCCCCCTACCTTCTTTTTTTTAAATATATGTCTTCAACACTTTACAGTGCCTGATGGCACAATCCAATGTAATAGACTTTTCTAATAGCAGCCAGACAATGATCCAGGACAATCCAGAGAAGCTTATGAGAAAGAATGTTATCCACATCCAGAGAAAGAACTGTGGGAGCAGAAACACTGAAGAAAAACATATGATAAATCATGTAGTTCTATAGGGATATGATTAGGGTTTTAATGTTAAAAGATTACTGCAAATATGAATAATATAGAAATGGATTTTGAACAATGATACACATATTAGCCAGTGGAATTGCTTTTTAGCTCTGGTAGCATGGAGAGAGAAGGAGTGGGAGAGGAAGGTGAATCACAAAACCATGGGAAAATATTCTACATTTTTTAAAAAAGTGCCTGGCACATAATAGAAACTTAATAGATTCTTATTTCCTGATTGATTGACTGAACTTACATAATTTGAGCATATATCCTCTTACTTGTAATTGATCACACAAAAAAAGTCATTTTAACCACTTGTAAAATAGTGTACCAAATGTACATCGAAGTGTGTTCTGGTACTTGTGGATTGCTGTCAGCAAAGGTCACCAGTGATTTCAGGTAGCATGAATTAAAGCAGCTTATTAATAAGTTAGAGGAGAAATTCTTATTCAATCAGAGACCTAGTTAAAGTAATAATAGTCATGCAAAAGTATATTAAACAGATTCTACATAGAATGGAATACATCTAATGATATCAAAATGCAACGAAAACTCAGTTGTTTTAAGGATTTTAATGTACATCAAGGGAAACAATGGAGGCAAACCTGGGAGATTGAATTCAGAAGTCAAAATGAAACAAGTGAATGCTTACAAAAACTTCACTCTCCCCAAGACAAGGCAAGTCAAGCATAAAACTAACAAGGAAACTATAGTGACTGTGTATTTCAAGAGGCCCACTGGAATCAAAGGTTAATGGGAAGAATACTACAATGAACATATCACTAGTCCTAATGTACCATTTTATAACTGAAATGGACAACTACTGATTTGGAAAGCATCCTAACAAAAAACTACATAATAAAGTCAAGAAAAGAGGGACACAAGAGAAAACAGAAAGAACATGAGACAGAGAGAGAAATTATGAATTAATACCAGAAATACTACTTATTCTTAAAATACCGACTCCCTAGGGGCAATGCAATGTCCCAGAACAACTTGCAGGGATCTAAAAAACACTATCCATAAGCAGAGGATAAACTGTGGGAGTAAAAACACCGACGAAAAGCAATTGCTTGACTACAGAGGTTGAGGGGACATGACTGAGGAGAGACTCTAAACGAACACTCTAGTGCAAATACCAACAACATGGAAATGGGTTCGAATCAAGAACACATGTGACACCCAGTGGAATCACACGTCGGCTATGGGGGGGTGGGGAGGAAAAGAAAATGATCTTTGTCTCTAATGAATAATGCTTGGAAATGATCAAATAAAAATTATTAAAAAAATACCAACTCCCTACTTCTCCCACAGAAGCTCACATTTTGCTGTCATACACAAATTGATCTTTAGATTTCTTATTATTAAAAAGTGTGCCTGGGAACTTATTCCTGTCCCTTCCTGCTACAAAGTCTTTACCAGTACCTGACACCCCCGGCCAACCCCACAAGTTATAGAAATTGGATCTTTCCAACAACATGAGTAGTAGTGGGACTGAGGAATGATTCTGCCTTCTGCCTGGGATGCCTTTAGGATAGAGAATGCAAAGGCTATAGTGATTCTCTCTAGGACAGGCTCCATACCTTCCTGTAACTCTTAAAATTGTGGTAATGATGATTCTTCCCACACAGAGAAGGAAAAGAGTAAACTCAAAGGAGAAATAACATTAATGGCTATTTTTTTTTTAAATTTACAGCCTGAAGAAAAGGAGATTCATTCCTAAAATGCCACCAGGCTTGTTTCTTTACAGGTAACTAAGGGCAAGAGCACAAGTTAGTGAAATCTATGTCCCCCCCATATAGGAATAGGATAAGGCATATTTGTAGCCTCCCCCTAAAAGTGTAAATATACTCAATAGCATAGAGAAAGGAGACAGAAAGGAAATAAAGCAATGAATATTGGAAGGAAGGGATATGGGGGAAAGACTAATGCACCAAAGACTCAAGAGGAAGAAAACTCAATAGAAATACAAACACATCCAGAGAAATCAACAAAGGATCCCAAAACTAAAAGGAAGAAAGTAATTAACCCACAAAGAGATGACAAAGTGCTCTCAACAACTATTACAAGGAATATATGAACAAAACTAATGCCTGATGAAACAGAGAATCTCATGAAATCACAAGTAATATGATATGATTACCATTATGATTTAAAAGAAAAATGAAATTCATAATGGAAGAAACTAATAATGTATATATGTCAGAATAAATATAGCTCTAAATGCTTATTTTTTAACTCCATTAGAAAATTAGAGGAAAAATTAATGATGTAGAGGTTTTCTAATGAAGGAAAGGAGAGGTTAAAAATGTATAATGCAGAAGAACTGAATTGGATGAACATCTGGCTGTGAAAGGAGAGAGAACTGATTTAAGAGGTAGCATGGCCTAGTTGGTAGAATACTAAATTTGGTAACTTTGGAATTACAGAGGAACCTGATTCAATCCCAAAATTGATATTCACTACTTATGTGACCTTAGGCCAGTCATTTAACTTCTATAGATCTAAATGAACTCATCTACAAAACCAGAGCATCGTATTAAATGTGCAGAACTACATTCTTTCTTTTTCAAATATTCTATCTTAGAATCAATAATGCATATTGGTTCCAAGGCATGAGAGCATAAAGAGCTAGGCCTAAGGTCTCACAAGTAGGACATTTCTGAGGTCATATTTGAACCTAAAATCCCCTTTCTAGGCTGAATCTCAATCCATTGAGCCAGCTAACTAGCCCCTCTGAGCTCCTTTCTCATTCTTTGACTCTATCAGACTTCTTCCTCAAAGAATAGGTTAAAATAAAAATAAATAAAATAAAAACATCTAAACTAAACACCATCAGTCAGTCAGAAAATTTATAATAGAACTCTCCAGAAATTCTGACAGCAGTAAACAAGGCACTGATAGATAAGTAAGTAAAGTGTAAAGGAGCACCCCTTAAGCCTTATAATCTACTTCAGAGGAATCAACCCATTGCATGAGACTAAACTATAGGAAAGGAGGGATGTATGAATGGAAAGGCAGAGTACAAAGGGAAATGGATGATATACCTTGATTAAGTTTATGGCTAAAGAGCAAAGAAATGGTTATCCATATTATCTTTTAGCAAGAAGAGGGAAGAAAAGAGGGCAACCAAAGAGAGGAACTGAAACTTGTGCAATAAAAAGAGGATCTCAACATAGTGAGGAAAGTTGGTTGCAGTGAAGAACACTGATATTGGGGAAGAATTCTATGCCTCTGATGACCTCATGAATGATTTAATCTAAGGAGAGTTATTGGGAGATCACTTTCTCTGAGATAGTGTTGAGTGTCCATAGAGAGCATCTTGCCCAAGGAGAAAAGCTATATGACAACTATTATCATCAAAGCAAGGATCCAGAACCACCCCAAAGGAGTCATGATAGAAGACTCTCCACCACCACAAAAGGAACTTGATAGACTTTAAATGAAGATTGAAGCAAACTATTTTTCATTTTATGTCCTTCATGAATTGTTTTATCTGATATAAGTGATATATCTTTTTTGATATCATGACAAACAGGAAAATACATATTTTGTGACAGCATATGTAAAACCTATGTCATATTTCCTCCATTTCGGGGGGGGGGGGTAGAAAGAGAGAAAGGGAGGGAAAAACAGCAATCTCAAAATGCCAGAAAATAATTACTAAAAATTGTGTCTAAAAAAAAAAGAAAGAAAGGTATTCTCAAACTTTTTAGGTTAGAAGTTTAACCTCCATGTAGAAAACAAATAAATTAAAGCAGTAATATATAAGGATATAGAGCAATAACTAGACAATAAATTTTTATAATAGGAATGAATGAGAATTAATGAAAAATATAAGGATTTTATTGTTAGAAAAATGTAGCAAACAAAACACATTTGGGGTGGGAAAGGTGATTAACTGCTCAACTAAGAGAGAGAAAAGTGATTTAAATTTAAATAGAAATAAAATAAGAAAAATTAATTAGCAGAGAAAGATCAATCAATTATTTAATTAAAACTCCAAAGTTAGAGTGCTGACAATTTAGAGTCGTAGATGAGTGGGGAGAGAGAATCTATGGGAATGGAGTTATATTAAGTTAGTTTAAACACAACTTAATCCTAGAGAAGAAAGGGAAAAGGCTGAAAGCAGTGTGTTAAATGAAAAAAAAATGGCTTTCTTTTAAACATATATGTAAATATTTTATATTTATATATATCTTGAGAGACAGAGACAGAGATAGAGACAAACAGACAGAGAGGGGGGCATATTGGGAAAACATAAAACTAACCTAACTCTCATTACTTTAAATATGAATGAACTCAATGATCCAATCATATGAGTTGCAAAGTGAATAGCAAAACCCGACCCCATAATCTAATGCCTATAATGGCTCAATAAGTTGTGACCTATGATTGTGATGGAATACTATTGCATATTAAGAAATAACCAAAAGGTTAATTTCTTTAAAACATCATGGAAAGACCTACGTAAAATTATGAAGAATGAAATGAGAACAAAGAGAACATTACATACAGTAACAGAAATTTTATTTGAAGAATATCTTGGGTATATCTACCCCTATATAAAAAAAATGATGAATAGAAACAAATGCCATAATTTCTGATATATATATATATATATATATATATTTTTTTTTTTGTCAAATGATTCCTTCTCTAGTATGGAGAGGGGAAGGAGGGAGGAAGATACTTTTGAATTTTAATGTAACAAATAAATAAATTTTAAAATTAAAAAAGAAAACATATAGAGAAAAGAAGTTCATAGATTCAAAATGAACAGTAGGAAAAAATGTACCCTTTATTTGGTGAATCTTTAAAAGCAATATCAAGAGAAATAAATAAGGAACTTACATTATGTTTATTTTTTAAATTTGAAATGCTTCATGAATTTTCATGTCATCCTTTTCCAGGAGCCATATAATTTCTTCATTTATTGTTGTCAGTTTCTTATTTTATTTGTATGAAACTCTATTATGCTTAAAGACCTATAGACAATTAACTGGGTTGTGCACACTTACTATGTAGGCTCTGGCCAACAATTTTCCACTTGCTGGCCCTCATGCCTGAAATGCTCTTTGTATTTATATCTTGTCTTCTGGCTTTCCTTAACTTCTTTAAGACCAAAATTAAATCCTACTTTCTGCAAAAGAACCTTTCCATTCTACTAGAACCTTCCTTCTTGGATTATATTCCATTTAACCTGCATATGTCTTTTATGTGCAGAATTAACTGGCAGTTTCCCACACTGGTATGTGAGCTCCTTGATAGCACGGATTGTTTTCTTTGTTTATTTTTGCACAATATCTTGCACATTGTAAGCACTGAATGAATGTTATAAGTTAATTGAACCACTTTTATTATTTGTGAACAAATTGGTAGCACATATATATTCAATAATGAAACATTAGCTGAATCAATGACAGTTAAAGGTACATGAATTGCTAGAGGTTGTTTGCTCACAAGAACTAATGGCTAAATTTTTCAGTGTGAGCATTTATACCTCAGAAACTATCAAATGTTACAAATCAAGGCTTGCTTTATTGTTTTTGAGTATCTAGCTGTAAAAAAAGTGATGAAAATATTAATAATGCAGATTACGCTTAAGTATATATATATATATATATATATATATATATATATAAAACAAAAAGTATCTATTCAAAGCCAAAGCAAACAATATACGTAATAAACAGAAACTTTCACACTAAAAGTAGGAATACAACAAGCATATAGCAAAGAGGAGAGAAAATTATCCCTATTTTCCAGATATCAATATTTTCTTTGAAATAATAATATTCTTTATATAGACTTTACAGTTTACAAAGCCCGTTACATTTGTTATCCCATTTTATCCTCACAAAAAATGCTGAAGTAGCTGCTAATATTACACCCATTTCTCAAATGAGAAAAGTGAGACTGACTTGTCCGGTCTTATAATTAATAAGTGACTTTGGTAAGATTCAAACTCAGGTTTCCTTGTAACTAAGGCACTTATCCTATATATTGTACTATCAAGCTTCTTTCAACATTGCAGGGGATCAAAAAAGAAACTAACTGAAAAAATTAAAAGGTCTGGTCAAGTAACAATATGAAATTAGCCTATAACACTTCCCTAAATCAATAACAAAATCCAGGAGGATATAATGAAAAAGGAAATCTCATTCAAAACATCTGCCTTATGAATAAATTGCAAAGTCAATATATCAAAGTATGCTGAGTGGCTGTGGTGAAACAATTGTTACACTAATTAAAAAAGGAATGGGGGAATAGTTCAGAAAATAAAGTGATATTCAATACTCTTGGTTAGGACATGCCAATAAAGTATATATATATATATATATATATATATATATATATATATATATATAAAATATTTATTTATATTTATTTATTATTATATTATATTTATTTATAAAGTATATATATATATATATGTATATATATATATATATACTGCAAGGAATGCTTTATTTCTTTTAATATGTCCAAGAAATTAAGGCATTGTGATATAGAAAAAAGAGTGAAGTTAGAAAAGCCTTAGTTCAAATTCTGCCTCTATAACAAACTGTCTGTGTGAACATGGGCAAGTCACTTAACATCTCTGAGCAGCAGGAAACTCTCTAAGATTTATGTACTAAATTATAAATTGTTTGCCGTATGTGTCAGTAGAGGGGATTCCCTCCCAGACAAATTCGCAGGTGGTCCTTGACATATTGATTAATGTAGCACTCAGTCTTGTCCATCTGTTCTTCCTTCATTCTAAATACATGATTAGTCCATCTACTTTTACAGTCATACATGCCCTTGATAGTGATTTTTTTCCATAAGTTCTTGCCTTCAAGTTCTTGCCAACAATATAAAACAATATATACCTATGTTTATGGCGTATGTATACATAGGTACATAGATACAAGTATGTGTATTTTTGCGTATTTCATTCCTCTAGCAAAAAAGCAACATTGAATTATTGAAAGAAAATGGAAATTTCCAAAAGTGTTCTAATACAGCATACCAGAGAAGCCTGAGTTTTTTTCTTTTTGTTCTTTTATGGGGTATTTACCATGTATATTTATGGTATTAAAAGATAAAAATATGTTGATGTTATATAATACAATACATCTGTTTTATGAATTTTAGCATTTTAAAACTTTTTCTGTGTCATCTCTGGCATTCTCATATTGTCTGTGGCTTCTTCAAAACTCCCAAAATATCTCATTTAATTTCTTATCCTGACCTGCAACATATTGAAACTGTCATGGGGAAAGTCTCAGTGTAGAAGGGTTACCTGTACTTACTGAATATCCTTTAGATACATTTTATTTATAATATAGTATTTTATTAATAATATAGTATCATATATATAATTATTTAATATATTATATTTTATATTCCATATAATTATGTATTATTTTATTTTTAATTATAATTTAATAAAATACAAACATAAAATATTACATTTTATATTATCTTTATTCATCTTTATAAATTTTATATTTATATTATTTTATATATCATATAATTATACTTAACATATTTAATACTATATTATACTTTTATATATTACATAATTATATACTTTATATCTGTGTATATAGTATAGAGAACAGAAAATTGGACTTAAAGTTAGGAAGACTTAAGTTCAAATCCTTTCTCAAACATGTATCAGATGTGTGACCTAGGAAAATAAGAACCCCTTATTACTATAGGTAACTCACTAGATAGAAATGTACAGCTATGTAGCACAACAGAGAGGGTGCTGGGCCTCAAGTCAAGGAGATTCAATTTCCTGAGTACAAATCTGGCCTTAATCACTTACAAGCTGTGTGACCCTGGCCAAATCCCTTAGCCCTGTTCTGCGTCTTCCATATTGGAAAAGGAAATGCCAAACCACTCCAGTGTCTTTGCCCAGAAAACCCCAAATTGGGTCACCAAGGGTTGGACACAACTGACCAATGATAACTAGGTCCAAAAGAAGGTGCTAGTCTGCATTGGTGGAGAGGAATTCCTTATCTGGTTGAATCTCTCCCCTAATAAAATTATAAATCTAGACCCTATCCCTACATCCTCGACATAGACTGTCTCCACGACCATAGACAAGTTAACTTCCAATGACTCCAAGCCTCAGCATTGCCCAGCAACCAAAGTGCTGCTGATCATTACTGATAGAGGAAAGTACCACAAGTTTGATTCTCCAGGCCAGTTAGTCAAATAAATCAACTCCAAACAAAAATATACCCAAGACCTGATGCCATATTTTGAGGATAAGATATTAAAATGAGATATCCTTGCCTAGAAAAAATATGTGTATAATCCAGGAGGGGAAATATGCTTTCTGTTGAAAGAAGCTACAAAAAAAAACAACAAAAAAAAAACACATTTTTCCTGAGCTATACTTTTGGGTACTTGGACATGGTTTTCTTAACCCCCATATCTTCCTCCCCACACCAAAAAAAATAGGAGGATATGGGTCAGAATAGCTGCCTACACTAGTTTTCTTCTTGACAAGTAATCATTTTTTATGAATCTCCTTAGAAGATCTGTCCAAGCACTCTTATTTAGAACAGTAAATTTAATGTCATTGTCCTCTCAAAAGATGGATGAGACTTATCAATGCAGCAAAGTAGAAGTAGAAAAAGGGAGTGGGGATGGAATATAGAGACAAATATCACATAGAGTTCATTCCAGAGGAAAAGGAGGAAGACTATATATATGAAGTGATACAAAGTGAACAGAAACAGTAGAACACTGTACAAAGTAACAGCAATGATGTGTCATCAACTGTGAATGATTTTACTATACCCAGTAATGAAAGGATCTAAGACAATTCCAGGGGATTCATGATGGTAAAGGCTATCCACTGCCATAGAATCAACTGTTGGAATCTATGATTTAAGAATCTCCAAAGCAGAGAAGTAACCCATTTCCCCTTCACCTTCTTCCCTGATGTCACTATCAGGATAACATTACTTTAAATAATAAAATGTTATAAGAAGAATATAAGACTATAAGAAGAAATAAAAGAATATGCCAAATACTTAGCACAAATTATTTTCCACCACATCTGGTTGCTCTCTTATTATCCCTTTTTTAAAATGATGCCTTTTGTTTTTTATTTATGTTCACTTAATATATTCCTTTCCTGCTGCACAGGGAATTATCCACTGTAATTAAAAAATAAAGAAAAAATTGACAGTATAATCTGTGATAGCATATGTGATATTCCAGACCTCTGGTCCCCTAGTTCTGTAAAGAAGAGAGAGGTGTGTTTTTCCAACCCTTTTACTGTAGTCGAGCATTATCATCATAATTGCACAATAGTCACTTTTGTTCTTGTAAATAAAACCTTAAACAAAAATTGAATGTTAAATTTATGTCAGAGATTACATGACATTCTTAATTGTGTAGTAACTATTTTTTGTCTTAAAATCTTCCTTCAATTAAGGGAGTCAAGGATGAGAGAGAACCTCAAAGAAAAAAGATTGAAGCCTATTCAGATCCAGTCCTTATATAAAGGATATTTTTAAACTAATGAGTGCTGAAGTGAGTCTATTCACTTCCTAGTTTTCTATTAATGAGTTCAAGGACTGGGTTGGGTGAGAAGTGAGAGGAGTTGTTTGTGTGCTCCTCAATCCATCCAGGGGGGCTTTTCCCACAATTAGCCCTCAAAGGGAATACAGTTCTAAAGTGATTTCTCCTACTTTGTTCTATTCATAGTTGCATTTCTAAACATGGCATCTATCAGTTTAATGCCAGTGTCTTCATCTTGTTCATCTGCAAAATAAGGCTAGTAGTGTTCGCCACCCATAATGCTTTGTAAATGAATTTTTAAAAATATTCTAAAGGCTTTTCAAAGAGGGGGTTTGATGATATAACAATGGCAGGGGCCAAGGCCTGGAAGCTGGGGTCCCTTATCAGGGTTGGCTATCTGCATTGTCCCCCAGTACAGCAGCCTCCCCAGATGACTTCTGTTACCATTTTAACATCAGGCGGTTGAAACAGGCTTATGCCAGTTCTTCTGTTCTGATGGCTGAGCCGAAAGGACAGGAAATCATTACAGTGAAAACATTTCTAGCAAAGGTCACTTTAATAGAAAATTACATCAATCACCTTGAAGAAAAAAAAAAGTACATTTCAATTGATGTCATTTGTCCACGGGATGGCATCAGCTTTACTTTCTAACCTGAGTTTTCTAAAAAGTTAGTCTAACTCTCCATGGAAGCACATTAAAAATTAACTCTGCCATCAGCAGTGATTTGAATCTTTGAAGAGGTAGGAAGGAGATACGTATTAGCTAATTCTTAGCAGAAGCTAAATGGTTGCCCATTAAGTAGGGTGATGGTGCATTTTCTGTTTCTTTTTGTGTGTATCATTTTGGACGTCTTTGAATAAGAGAGATAAATGCTTACTTTTAAAAAAATATTTTATTTTTATCTTCAATTAAATGAAAAAAAAACAAGTTTTAACCTTTTTGTTTCAGCCAAATTCTTACCTTCTGTCCTTCTCTCCCCTTCCCCCCCAGAAAAGGCAAGCGATCTGATATAGATTTTTACATGTGTAATATGTGAAACATCTTAACATGTCATTTTGTGAAAGAATTTGAAGAAACAAAAGTGAAGAAATAAAGTGAAATATAGGATATGTCAGTCTGTATTCTGACTCCATCAGTTCTTTCTATAGAAGTGAATGGTCTTTTCCATTATGAATCCTTAAAGATTTTCTTAGATCATTGAATTATTTTTTAATATACAATGGTCTTTAATAATAATAATGATAGTTAGCATTTATATGGTACCTACTAAGTGCCAAGTGCTACTATACCTCATTAGTTCCTCACAACAACCCTGTTGCTATTATTATCCCCATTTTATAGTTAAGGAAACTAAGGTAAGCACAGATTAAGGTGATTTGTCCAAGATCTCACAGAGAGAGAGTATATGAGATGGGAATTGCACTTAGGTACTGTATTGTTTAGAAGAATTAAATCATTCATAAATGTTCTTCATATAACATTGTCCTTATCATGTACAATGTTCTCCTGGTTCTACACACTTCTCTTTGCATCAGTTCACTTAGGTCTTTCCAGGTTTTCTTTAATTATCATCATTATTTCTTATAGACCATAATTATCCCATTACAATCACATATCACAACTTATTAGTCATTCCCCAAATGATAAATATCCCATCAGTTTCTAATTATTTGCCAGCACAAAAATAGCTGTGATAAATATTTTTGTACAAAGAAATCTCCTTCCCATTTTAAAAAATCTCTTTGTGATTCAGACTGTAATGAATAAAATTATTGGAGACTGTATATTAATTCATAATAATTTGTTAGTAAAAATTAGACAGAAAGATCACAAGGTCAGCCTAACTAAAGACAGTCTCTAAGCCCTGCCATGCTTCTCTGGATCCAGCTCCCAGCAAGTTGGATGTCCAATCAGCAAGAGAGTCCCCTGAGAAAAAGAGAAAGCTACCATTCTGTCCCCTTTTTTATCAAATCAATGACATAACTCCTACTGGGGTTTTCTGATTGAGACTCTGTGTCCTGAGTCCTTCCAGATACATCAACTTGCACAAGAAGACTATGGCCAATCCCTTCCAAAAGTCAGGATTTCAGTACCCAAGTGGCCCTTGAGTAACCTGATTTGCTGGAATCCTGACAATGAAGACCTATAGAGGGGCATAGTTCCAAATCATTCTCCAGAATGGTTTGATCAATTCACAACTCCACCAGCAGTGCATTAGTATCCCAATCCACATCTTATTCAGCATTTATTATTTTCCTCTTCTGTCATATTTGCCAATCTGACAGATATGAAGTGGCAACTCAGAATAGTTTAATTTCCATTTCTCTAATCGAGTCATTTGGAGGATTTTTTTCATTTGATTTCATATATATATATAGATATAGATATAGATATAGATATAGATATATATAAAACCTTGTTTTTATCTGAAAACTAACTACTAATATCCTTTGATTAGTTGAATTTTTGTAAATTTAACTCAGTTCTTAAGTTATTTGAGAGATAAAGCCTTTATCAAAGATATATGATGTAATTTTTTTTCTCTGCTTTCTCTTTTTCTTCTAATCTTGGTTGCATTGGTTTTGTGAACACATAAACAGTTTAGTAAAATCAAAATGATTTATTTTACATTCTATAATGCTATCTCTCATTTGGTAATATTTTTCCATCATCCATAGACTTCAGAAGTAGACTGTTCTATGCTCCTCTAATTTGCTAATCGTAGTACTCTTTATGTCTAAATAATGTTATCTATTTGGACCCGATCTTGGTATAATGTGTGAGTTGTTGGTCTGTTCCCACATTCTGCTATGCCTTTTCCAGTTTTACTAGCAATTTTTGTCAAATATTGATTTCTTAACCCCAAAGATTGGTTCTTTGGGTTTATCAAACATTAAATTTGTAAATTATGGTCATTTTATATTATATATAGTGGAAGCAATCTATTCCATTTACTTACTGCTCTATTTCTTGACCAGTACAATATTGTTTTGATGATTACAGCTTTGCTAATTGGTTGGCAATCTTGTCCTCCTAGCCATCTTCTTTTCATATTTCTTTTATCATTGATTCTCTCAATATTCTTGACCTTTTGTTCTTCAGATGCATTTGTTGTTGTTTTTTTTTCCTTTTCCAATAAACTAATTTTAGGCAATCAATTGATATGGCACTGAAAAAGTAAATTAATTAATGTAGGATTGTCATTTTTATAATACTGACCCAGCCAACCCATGAGCAATTTTTTTCCAATTGTATAGATTTGACTTTATTTTTGTTAAAAGTGTTTTGCAGTTATGCTCATATAACTGCCTGACTTTGTCCTGGAAGGTAGACACCCAAGGGTTTTGTATTGTCTGTAGCTAATTTTAAAAATTTTATTTTCTGTCTCTTGTTACCAGGCTTTGTTGGTAATATAAAGAATGTTAATGATTTATATGGACTTATTTGATATTCTGCAACTTTGCTAAAGCTGTTAATTATTTCCATTAGATTTTCACTTGAATCATTAGGAATATCTAAGTATATCATTATATCATCTACAAAGAGGTAATTTTGTTCATTGTCTGTTCTAATTCCTTTTCTACTCTTATTGGTATAACTTGCATTTATAGTATAATGTTGAATAATAGTGGTGATAATGGGCATACTTGTTTCACCCTGGATCTGGAAAATCATCTAGCTTATTCCCATTAAAAGTAATGCTTATTGATGGTTTTAGATATATACTATTTATCATTTTAAAGAAAGTCTCATTGCTTCCTGTGTTTTCTGCTATTTGTTTATTTTTTAATAGGAATGGATATTGTATTTTGTTAAAGGATTTTTAGGCAATATGATAATTCTTAAAATTTCTCTCTGTGATCTATATTTCTTGTCATTTGTTTGTCCAATAAGAAATTTTATATTTTATTCTATTCTTTCATTCTTTTGACTTTTAAATATTTTTCTTAAAGTCTCATGGAGTCATCATTATCTACTTGCCTAATTCTATTTTATAAAGAATTCTCTTCTTCAGTTAGCTTATGTATGACTTTTCATTTGGCTAGTTCTCCTTTTTTTTAACCCTTATCATCCATCTTACACTTGGTACTGTTTATTGGTTCCAAGGCAGAAGAGTGGTAAAAGTTAGAAGCAAGGGGGAGTTAAGTGATGTGTTCAAGGTCTCACAGCTAGGAAATGTCTAAGGCCAAGTTTGGAAAGCAGGACCTCCAATCCCCAGGCCGGGTTCTCAATTCATCAAGCCTTTTAACTGACCTCTAGTAATACTTTCAAGAACTTACTTTCTTCAGTGATTTTTATCTCCTTTTCCATTTGGCCAATCCTACTTTATAAATAGTTGTTTTCCTCAGAAAAATTTTAGAAATCTTTTCCCATTTGCTGTGCTTCCTTTACCAAGCTATTGATTTTTTAAAAGAAAATGATCCTTACTTTCTAACTTTGAGTCAATATTGTGCATTGGTTCAAAGGCAGAAAAATAGTAAGGGCTACGTAATGGGGGGTTGTGATGTGTCCAAAGCAGCATGGCTAGGAAGTGTCAAAGGCCAAATTTGAAACTAGGTCCTCTCATCTTTAGTCCAGGCTCTAAATCCACTTAGCCAACTATTACCCCCTGTTGATTCTTTTTTCATAGTTTTCTTTTATTACTATCATTTCCCCCCAATTTTTCCTCTAACATACTTTGATTTTTAAAGTCCTTCTTGGGTTCTTTCATTAGACATTTCAGGCCTAAGTCAAATTTATGTTTTTCTTTGATGCTTCACATGTAAATATTTCTTTCATAGTTGGACTCTTCCATCTTTTTTATCTTGAATCTTCCCACCATCGTAGCAACTAACTAGAGTCAGGTGTTTTGTTTTTTTTTTGTTAATTTGTATCAGATTATTTTATAATTTATTTTGTTTCATTTTTTTTTCTTATGTATAGTAAAGTTGAGCCCCCAGTGGCTAAGACTCAATGGTGGCTAGTTAGCCCCATGAGTGGAGCGTTGAAAGAGGTTTATGCCAGGTTGGGGCCTCACTACTGGAAGGGCAGGGCCTTTTGTAGTCTGTGGGGTATGATCTGTCCTGGTTGCTGCCTGCTTGAACCCCCTCCTTTTCTACCCCAGTGAGACAGACCTCTTTTTCTAGACCTCCAGGCTGCTCAGGTCCAGTAAGCTGATTATCTCTCCAAAGTTTGGTGAGAGGCTTTTGTTTCTTGTTTCTTGGAGAGGAATTTGGGAGGGCTGAGGAGTGTGGCTTCCATACCCTGCAATCTTGGTACTGGGTGTCCAAATGCTTACTTTTAATTATATTTTCTTGCACTTATTTTAATAAGCTATTTTGAAAGATGGCAAAGAGGGGGAGTATATTTTGCCTTAATACAAATCCACTGAGATAAGGTCACTGAACCAGAATTAAAGTATGGAAGGGATTAATACATACCTAAGTAAGAATAACATCTACATTATAATGGTCATCCAGTTTTTACTTGAATATCTCTAATAATGTCTGTCACTTATAACAGTAGCTATGAAGATGAGCTCAAGAATTACTATGTCAGGACTTTAATGATTTTGCAGCTTCTTATGCTGTCCCCTTTATTCTACATTCATTCTGTATGTATTTAGTGTATATTTTGTGTATGTGTATTGTGCATGTCTGTGCTCATGCATGTGCACATACACACACATATATTGATTCATCTGGCAGATGATCCTTAAGATCTGGGACTATTTCTTTTTATTACTTTTTCTCCTGTGCCAGTACAGTGCATGACACATGATAGACCTTTAATAAATACCTGTTGATTAATTGATTCCACTTTTGGAAAACTGTTTCTTCCCCTAATATCGTCTAATTTTACCTCTTTTCATTGCTTCTAGGTTTGATTCTATGAACAAATAAAACAAATTTAATTCATATCCCTGGTTAATCTCAAGGTTAATCATCCCAAATTTCTTCAACAGATCATTCCATGGCATGAACTTAAAATCTTTCACCATCTTTATGCACCGTATAAAATTTACCTTAACAAGGACCTATCATATATATGGCATTTTCCCTTTTGCTTAGGCCTATAAAGACAAAACAAATCAAAGAAAACAATAATCATCCAGGTCTTAAAGGAATTGACATTCTACATTACAATGATTGAATAGATTTTTTAAAGAGTACTGGACCAAATCAGTCTTCTTTGTATTTTGTTTTCTGTCTAAGAAGTCCTTAGTATCCACTGCTGTGTCTGTACCCCAAAGAGATAATAAGGAAAAAGACTTGTACAAGAATATTCATAGCTACTCTCTTTGTGGTGGCAAAAAATGGGAAAATAAGAGGATTTCCTTCAATTGGGGAATGGCTGAACAAATTGTGGTATATGTTGGTGATGGAATACTATTGTGCTCAAAGGAATAACAAAGTGGAGGAATTCCATGGAGACTGGAACGACCTCCAGGAATTGATGCAGAGTGAGAGGAGCAGAACCAGGAGAACATTGTACACAGAGATGGATACACTATGGTACAATCGAATGTAATGGACTTCTCCATTAGTGACAATGCAGTGATCCTCAACAACTTGGAGGGATCTGCAAAAAAGAATACTATCCACATTCAGAAGAAAAACTGGGAGTAGAAACACAGAAGAAAAACAACTGCTTGATCACATGGGTCGATAGGGATATGATTGGGGATATAGACTCTAAATGAATATCCTAGTGCAAACATCAACAATATGGAAATAGGTTATGATCAAGGACACATTTAAAACCCAATGGAATTGCTCCTTGGTATGGGAGGGGTGTGAGGAGGGGAGTGAAAGAACATGATTCATGTAACTATGAAAAAATATTCCAAATTAATTAAATAAATAAAATTTTTAAAAGTCCTTAGTACATCTCATGAATTATCTCAGGTATTATGGTTCTAAAGTTGTTGTTTTTTTTTACTTGCCCTATTCTATCTGGAGATCTATGACCCTTAGGTTATCTTCATGTATCCTGTATTCAAAATAAATATATTTTGCTTGAATACTGGACATATTTTCCTGAAATGTTGTCACTTTATTTTTTCCTTCTCTTGTACATAGTCCTTCATTTATGTGTATTTGTATTCTCAACTTATTATTCTCTCTTTTGTTTTTTGGTAGGATTTGTGATGATAACATAAAGATTTTCATTCTATTATTTTTACTGCATAAGTCATGAATTCTGCTCTAATTATTCTCATTTCTCAGAAAAAGTATGTCCTGATTCCATGCTCTCAGATTCCAGAGGAATCTTTTAGATGGTTTTCTTTGGTTTTGCTCTAGTTATGCCTGAAATAATTTGCTATATCTGGAAGCCATATTTCTTCATGCTGTTACTATTTTCCTTATTGGTTGATCTGCTTATGTTTAAGGATTTTGGATTTTTATTTCTTAGATTTTTTTTATAAGTTTAGTCTTTTCCCTCCTCCTCTCTTATTTTCTCTTATGGATCTCTCTTTGACTTTCTCCTGATAGTGATTTGCCTGGGGACTGGATCTCAAAGCACCTCAGCAATTTTATACATTCTGGTATTCAATAAGCAGTTCAGAGAGCTACCATGCTGATTTTATGGGATAGATTTCTGTGGTTTCCATTTCTGATGCTCAAGGAAGGGTTGGGTAGAGTATGGGATTAAGGTCTATGTCAAATCCAAACATGTGTCCTGACTCTGTTTCGGTTTCTTCACTTATTTCCAGAAATCCTTTGCAGCTAAGAATGATGCCACTGCAGTGCTCTCATTTATTGTTCTGTCTTCAATATTAACAGCAATATGCACAGAAAAGATAGAAGGGGAGCCAGCATGTGGGGTAGCTTTTTGTTGTAAGCACATGACTGAGGTCCTTGGGTTGGATATTATATCCTTGCTGCTGGTAGTATGGTGGATAATGGGGAAAGGGTGCTAAGTGAACTCAGAGTGCATTTGGATCATATATTTTGTTTTATTATTTACATTATTTTATATTCTAAATGTCTTAGATTGTGAAATAAGCCAAAGGTTCTATTATCTTTGGTGCCGTATTTCTGATTTGGGGAAATTTGAGAGGCTTAGTGATCAGAGAATATGTTTAGTCTTCCATATTGTTGGGTATCTGACCAAAAATAAGATATAATTTTCACATTATCTTTTTCCTCTCTCCCCAGATAAACATTTATAATTTAAAAAAGAAAAAAAAACTTTCAAAACAAATATGCATAGTCAAGCAAAACAAATTCTCACATTAGCCATGTCTAAAAATGTGTGACTCATTCTGCATTTTAAGTCTCTTACACTTCTGGAAGGAGGTGGGTAGCATGATTCATTTTCTGTCCCCTGGGATCATTATTTGTGATTGCATTGAATGAAGTTATAAAGGATTTCAAAGTTATTTTTTTCTTTATAATATTGTCTGGTACAATTGTTATGAGATCATTTCTTCCCATACTGACTATTTATTCTCCCTCATTGCACTATTCAAAAGACTTACAAATCTTATCAATTTTACCTTCAAAATATCTAATATTAATTCTCTTTTCTCCATTCATAAAACCACCAATGCTCTCACTAATTCTAGTCTATATTGCAATCACCCCTCAATTTGTCTTTCTGCTACCATTCTTCCTATCTCCAATCCATCCTTCATGTAATTACAGATGTGATACTCCTACAATACAAAATCTGGTCATACTACATTCATACTCCAAAACTTCCCATGGCTCACTATTATCTCTAGGACAAAATGCAATCTCCTTTCTTAATCATTTAAAACCTAACATGATTGGACTCACGCTTACCTTTGTAGGATAAAACATTTTCCCCTTCACATACCATATACAGTAGGTAACCTGGCTTACTTATTATTCTTCACAACTGACATTCCATGTCTCATCATCAGGTCTCTTCACAAGCTATATTTAATCATGTATATACATTTCTGTTTCCCAATGCTTATAATCCATATCTTCTTTCAAAACTCAGCTCAGATATCACCTCTGACCTTAGGTCTTTCCAGGGATTTCTTGTGGTGGTTAGATTAACAACTGAAGAAAAAAAAAGTTCAAGCTTCCAAGCATATCAATTTCTTAAGCAATGAATGTCAATGACATGAGAAATTGAGAGTGAGTCTCTGAAATGGCATTTAACCCCAAACATGAAGGGAGACAGATTTTATTCACTAAAAGAAAACAATAAAAAGATATAAATTATGATACAAGATGAGAAAATCTAATTTCTAATTGAAGGAAAGATCAATGACTTTCTAAATTGGGAGGAGAGGAACAAAAAAGATGTAATTCCTTCCCAAAGTGTTTATGTTCATTCAAAGGAACAAAGAAACAGTAATAAATTCATCCATATGGGGCCCATTTTCAGATAGGATATATTAGCTGCTTGAGAGATGTATAATATGAAAATTCTCTTTGTCTCAATCTTTGGATCTAACTGGGCTTCTGGTCACCATAACCTAGGTGTTTAGTTAAGGGCCTCTAAGCAACAGCCTGAGGTATTCCAATTTCCCAGAGTCCAGGACTAGATTTAAACAATATAATCAAATTTTCTCAAATATCCACAATTTATTAAAATTGTCTAACAAGTCATAAATTAGACTAGTCTCATAACTGAATAGAAAGGGAACTGAATTAGATACAAAATGGAATCACAAGATGGAGTCAATGTGGTTCACTCAATTCCCATAATTCTCACATCCTTCAACAAGAAAACCTTCATATTTTGTATGTATGTATGCATGTGTGTATGATACACATATACCATATATTACATATCCTAGAAATATATGTATATTATACAAATATACATACATAAATATATATACTATAAATTGGTCTCTATGAGCAAGATATTGAATTATCTGAGAACTTGAATTCTATTTCTGGTATGTGTGTATGTATGTATAGTATACATAAGAAGTTCCAGTTCTCAGACAAGTCACTATCTTATTCTTTTTGTATATTTAAATGTATGTGCTTTTGGATGATTATATCCATAAGAAAAAAGAAAATTGCCTATATACTATGTATAAATTTATTGTTGTTCATTTATTTTCAGTTATTCTCAACTGTTCATGACTCCCATTTGAGATTTTCTTGACACATGCATATATATATATGAATATATATATATGTAATAAATATATATGAATTTGGGTTTTTTTAATATTGTTGCTGGGGGACTGCAACCCCCAGCATGCCCCAGGGGTGCCTTCCCCCCCTACTTTCTGGTGTTGGATTGGTCTTGAATGGACCAATCCCATGCTGGGGAGGGACCATGCCTCCTTCTTCCTGGTATGGGATTGGTCTATGAGTGGACCAATCTTGCCCTAGGAAAGGATCACTCCCCTCCCCACTTCCTAGCATGGGATTGGTCAATATAAGGACTAATTCCTCACCAAGGTGGAATCTTTGAATCTGACTAGATTCTGGATTTAGGGGGGAATAGTGAATTTCAGGCTAGGGGAACTCTGGTGTTTTTTCTTTTAATAAAGTTTTTGAGAGATCAAAATCATAGAGTTTTCTTTCAGCATTACAGAATGTTAATATTAATCTGTACCCCATTTTGGATCCCCAAAGTCTTTTGATTTTTAAATCTCAAACACTTTGATTTTTAGGGCTAGAGCTCAAACTGTCTCTCATTTGGGCTATGTTGGATTGTCCTTCCTTATGTCTGGATATGAAAAGTGGCAGGGTGGAGACCTGCTCCTTGTTTATCTGTAATCAAGAAATCTCTTAGGTGATGGAATAATCAATCAGCTAGGCAGAAGCCATATTGGAATCTGCAACCACTTGTCATGGTGCCTTGGCCTCCTAGAAGTCCAGCTAGTTCCAGGGAGAAACTCCCTTGAATTTATTTCCTATGTGGCTATTTCCAATGAGAAGTCTCTTAAAATGTGCCACTAGAGATTAGATGATTACATCGTGAGGAGCATATATTGGCTTTCAAGACAGGAAATGGGATTTTTTCTTTTTTTTCTCTCCAAGCCTAGTGACTCAGATGCTCTTGCTCATGTCAGGTGATGTTAGCTTCTGTTCAAACTGTGTAGTGAGTATGCTGGCTAGAAATGTTTGAGTGGTGGTTTAATAAAAATAATATAACCAGAAATATAGTCTCCAGAAAAATTCTTTCAAGACAATATACATATATGTATCACATTTATATATATATATGTATATATATAATGCATATGTGTGTATTTATGTATGTGAATGTGTTTGTATAAATACCCTTTATAGTTGAGTAACAGAGATAACCTTATCTAATGATACTATGACCATTAATTATAGACAAATAATAAAACAAAGAAATATATGCTTACCAAATGTGATCACCATTATCATGAAGGATTTCTGCAAGTCGTACTCAGAGAAGATATTCCTGTAGATGTTAAGATACTTAAAATGCTCCAGTTTATGGATAACATTGTACTGAATGTATTATTTGGAATCTTGAACTCAAGAAACTACATTTCCCACAATCCCCTTTTCCTTTTCCTGTATATGTGTCATTGGTTAATTTGGTATTCAATTTTGGTTTTGGCTACACTGGCTTTCTCTCTGGAGTGGACCAGTTTAGAGGAAGGGAGTAGCTGGTTTAGTTTCTTGGGATTGAATTTTACCTTTGCTCTAAATTGACATTAATAAATAGTATTAAATATAATGCTTGGGCTATTGTTTAATAATGCTAATCTTTACATTTGGAGACCCAGATGGGACTCAGAACTCAGAGTTGTTTGTTTGTTTGTTTGTTTGTTTTTTAATTAAAAAAAAGCTGGTCCTGCCCAGCTTTAGTGGAACCACAGATAAGCCTGTTGGCAGTTCCAGCCTGGCTCCCAGCTTCCCTGCTATTTCAAGCCTCTGCTAACTTGCAGAGCTGAAACACCCCCAGCTAGGTTTGTCTTCAAGAAGCCACACCTCATGCCTCCGCCACTTCTCAGTGGATGCTATTTGATGCTAGTCTCTGTTGGCCTCCATGCCAAACCTGGGGTGCTGCTGCTGCTTCCATCAGTCCTATTCCTCATTTTACTGCTTTCTTATTGCTGCACCTACCTCAGTGCGATTAGTGAGTATAAGCTCCCTCCTCTAGTCCCAACCAGCTCAGAAAGGAATCCCCTTTCCCTGTCAGACAGCTAGTTGCCTCCTAGCCTCTGCCAGGCTCTTTGCTTTTGCTAGGGGAGTCCTGGCACTCTTCCACCCATCCCAGCCTACTTCCTAGCCCTCTACTTGCCTTGCTTTATTTATGTCTTTCCTCTCAAGCCCTTTTGCATTTGGGGAAAAAAATAAAACCTCTGTCTCTGTACAGTTTTATAGTCATATCCTCCATTTTGGTTTCTGGAATTCCCTAAACACACCCCTTACCCTGAAACCCTAACCATGCCCCTAAGCCCTCCCAGTTATAGTGCTGCCTCTTGGCCACTAGAGGTTATTATTGATCACTGATTTATTTTCTAATTTTTTCTTCTTCTTTTTTCTTTCCTTTTTTCTTTCTTCCCTTTTCCTGTTTAGCTACAATGCCTCCAGAGGGCAGCAACAAATAAATAATTAAATATTTTTTTCCTTTTTTCACAAATAAAAATCCAATAAAATCATAAAAAATAAATAAAGTAAACTAAAAAACCCCTCCCCTTACCTTACCCATCCATTATAATGATAATAATAATAATAATAATAATAATAATAATAATAAAATACATAAATAAATAATATACTTTTGGGAGGGTCAAGATGATAAGCAGAATAAATGCTACTTTGTATGAAAGCCTTCTGCTTTTTGCCCAAATAGAGACCTTTAAGATTATGGATAACCCCTTTCTTCTTATACTCGTAGGAAATTTTATATTTCTGATCTTCAATATTAAGGTAAAAATGCTACTATATGAGAGAGTAAAACAGAAATGGAGACCAACAGGCAAATTCAATCAGACAATTTCAAACACTACTTACATGATCTAATAAAAAATGTTGTTCCCATTGAAAACAAGTCTGATTTTTGTGAGCCTGTTCCTAAACCACTAAGAGAAGACAATCCTATTTCTTCTGAAATGGAGAAGAAGCACCCTTCTCCTTTATATCAAGGTCAGACCTTTCTCCCTCATACTCTACAACATCTCATGTTCTGTAACTCCTGGCTAATCTTAACTTCCCTGATCCTTCTTCTAATCCCCCATCCTCTTCTGTCCCTTTTCCCAACCCACAACCAGTCCCAGCCCCGTAGAAATCTCATCCTTCTACCATATGTGTTCCTACCCATGTTGCCTCAGTATCCCCACAGTCAACTTCTAAGGAACCACAGCCATTGAATGATTCATATGAATTCCTTTTCTCCTTAAGGGAAGTCCCCAAAATATGACACAATGGGCATGTGGTAAATCTAAGTCACCATATAGCTTTCAATCCTCATGAAATTAGAGAATTGAAGTATAATATACCTTGATTTGAATGTAAACCTATAGTCATGACCAAGAAGATGGCCAATATTTTTAATCAATATGATCCATCCTATAAGGATGTTGAGAATTTGCTCAACACTTTTCTAACAGAATATGAAAAAAGATCATCTTTCATGTTAACAAGGTCTTGGGGTGTGGTGCAGAACACTGGCCAGTTCAGGATCCTGAATGGGATTATAACAGTCCCAACAATCAGTTGCAATTAAATTGTTGTAGGGAGGCCATTATAATAGCAATGTGAGAATGCTCGAAAGATATGGAACCATGGACCAAATTTGAAAGCCTTAGAAAATCTGATGACAAGACACCATCACAAGTCCTGGATAACCTCATTGATCTTGGGGGTTGGTACCTAGACATTGATATTTATAAAGACAAAGATATGAAGCAAATAAAGCAACATTTTGTCAACAACTCTTGCACGGTGGTCCAGGATTATTTTAAAATGCATTGCCCCCTGTGGTCTCAAATGGACCTTAAAGAGTTGAGGAAAACTGCTGCTTATGTCTTTAAAGGCCAAAAAGAAAAACAGGAAGAGACTAATAATGTAACTGAAACCTTGCAAAAAGGAATCAAAGCTTTAAAGGATTGATTTGATAAACAAGACAAAAGGTATGATGCTCAACCAATGTCACTAGACCCTCTCCAAGAATCTAACTATCAGTCCTATAAAGATTAAAATTTAGGGAATATCGGGAGACTGAGGCAGGTAGAAATTAGTTTCTCTCTGCAAGGAGTATTATATTTTTTAGAGGTTTATTAAAGGTTAAAGATTAAAGAATATACAAGTAAGAAACATGTGCCTAGGCCAGAGGCCTAGACAAAATAACCTCACATCAAGGAAGAGACGAGTCTGCTCCAAAACGGAAGTCCAAAAGAGAGCTAAAAGCTTTTGCAATCAGGTTAAATACCTTCTCAATCTTGGCCCAGGTGAGATTACAAAGCATTCTGGGGAAGTGGAGCAAGGAATTGTGGGGATTGAAGTCCAGAGTTCAAGTCCAATTTTACATTCCCCCCTTTTGATCCTCTGGGAAGAAGTCCTTCCCCAAAGGATCATAATAACATAATCAATTTAAAGATTACAATAATTTGAGGATAAGGAAAAAAAAAACAAAACCAATAATTGCTGGACACATTGACAGTAAGCCAGTTAGGGGGCAGTCGCCTTTGGCATGAAAGTATACATACAAATAAATGTTCAATCAACCACACTCAAAGTTCATTTTGGTGCACTTGTGGTCTGGAGGCTTCTTCATGGTGGCTTCTCCAACAGTTCAGTTCTGGATTCAGAGAGGTAGCATCTTCTTTACCTAAACTTCTTCTCAAAAGGAATTTAAACTTTGCAATTTAAATAATAATATTTTTTACATCCCCCCCCACCCGTTAAGAGGGTGATTAAAAAAAAGGATCACTTAGGGATGCATGGTTGAGGTATATGAATCAATTGGCAAGAGATATTAAAAAGACATCAGAAAAATCCAAAATAAAAGAAAAATTTTCTGGATGAAAATATAGACTATCAAAGTCTTATGTGTAAAAATTCCAAGTAAAAGAAAAATAAATCTATAACAGGTCCTTGAATCAGGGCCCAATTAAAATGATCTAAGCAATGATGCATTTACCCAGTCAGTAGCCAGGACTACAGAAAGTTACCACACTATGAGAGGCAGAAAAGGGACCAGATTATCAGAGCCTAGGTTTTCAGGATACTCGTCTGTGAGTATTTTCAGAGTGAGTGTGGACACAAGGAAAGTCTATGTCTAGCAATGATAAACATAGTAACCTTGAGTCTTCACACTAGGTTCAAGACCTTTGTATTGGCCTAGAAGTGTATCAATCCGTCCTGGATTGGCTTTTCTTTGGCCCTATGAAATGGCTCTTGTGTGTATCTCTTGTCCTGGAATCAGACAGAATCATTAAGAAAAGTCCCATAATTTATTTAAATAATTGGTTGCATCATTTTTATAGTCACAGGCTTTTTAGGGCATGCATTAGCAAATGTATTTCAAATGTGTAGCACTGAAAAGTCAAAAAGTTAAAGAAAATCTTAATGCTGGTGACATGTGCTTCAAATATAAAAAGGAGAGAAAAAATAATAAAAAAACTGAAAAAGTATATTGCACATGCAAGAAAAATATAATAAAAGAGCTTTAAAAAATTCAAAAATATAGCTTATAATCATTGACACTCTGTGTCAGCTAAGAAAATATAAATACAAGGCTTTCTCACCAAAAATGAGATCCATTTCCTCTTAATATCTGGCCATGCTCCACTGTGAGTAGAAGGCAAATGAATTGAACAAGGTTAACAATTTTTCATTTTTTAAAAATACATTAGTACAAATATGTAGTTACCAAAATCCCCAAAATTCTCAATAGCCCAATTAATTACAATAGCAAAGAAACACACTTTCATATTTCACATAAGTTGCTGTATGACATTTTTAAAACCTATGAATTAATGGACATTTGTCACAATTTTTACAAACATAGCAATCTTTCAACCTTGGTAATAAACATATATATATATATATATATATATATATATATATATATATATATATATATATATATATATAATTTTTAAAACAAGGTAAAACTCATCTTGGGTTTAGAACATAATCAAGAAATCTAGATATCATTCTGGTGCAAGTAAAGTAGTGAGCTGAAGAGTATAAATAAAGGGGTGCTCCTTTTTCTTGGAGGCTAATAGGGATACAAATGCCCTGAGAATAACTGCTCAACTTCCATTCACATGTGGGAAGGTTGGGGGTTATAAAATGAATTTCACTTCAGCTACAATTGGCCTTACCTCATGGTAGAGGCAGGCAAAAATAACCAGATTGTTTAAAAAAAATTACAAAAATCATATTTTAAAAACCCTTAAAATCATTTGAGGTATTTTGCACATTAAATTTTCCAAAGGTTGTTAATACAATTATAATCAGTTCTGAAGTCCATCTATCCTCAGCAAAATAGAAAAAGCTGTTTTTTCATATATGGGCTTATTCACAATAATATGTGTTCAATAGTTATAGGGGAAAAACAACAGAATTTCAAAACTCAGTACATTCAAAATAAATTCAATCAACCTTCAGTTCCAGCAGAATAATATTGAATCCAGTAATATATGAACTTAAAATCACAAAGTTAAACCATAACAAAAAATGCAATAGAATACAAATTTTTATAAATCATTGGAGTCTGAAATGCCTTAGAATATAGCCTTTCTTCAAAGTTCCTTGGGTTCTTATCCATTTAAATGTCTATTGTCAGAAGGCAGAGTAGTAAGAGCTAGGCAATGGGTTTCAAGGGACCCGTCCAGGGCCCCATAGCTGGGAAGTATCTGAGGCCAGATTTTAACCCAGGACCATGCTCTCAGTGCCCTGAGCCACCCATTTGCAAATTCAAAGTTGAATCTTTGGGCTGAATCTTTCATCTGGCATGCAGGTGAAATCAATGAAATTACCAGAATAGTCAAAAGGTATCCTTTTAAACAG
This sequence comes from Monodelphis domestica, assembly GCF_027887165.1. Taxonomy (NCBI): domain Eukaryota; kingdom Metazoa; phylum Chordata; class Mammalia; order Didelphimorphia; family Didelphidae; genus Monodelphis; species Monodelphis domestica. The sequence continues at coordinate 475,219,042 of NC_077228.1, forward strand.
CCCATTGCTTAAAAGTCTGAAAAATCAGTTTCTTCTCCTCTCCCTTTTTCTCTCTCCCTTGCTCTGATACCTCCTCCTGCCCCAGTCCACGTGGAGTCCAGGCCCCCCACATGGAGTCAATACCCCCCACCCCCACCCCTGTTTTGTTACCCACCAAGGATCTGGGTTTGTTGGGCAGGCAAGTCATCAGGTGATTACAATCTTGGTTGAATCAGGTGGGCCAGGTGGGTGAGATAAAGTCCACTGGTCCGGGGCCAGAGCCAGAGCACAGAAAAGCAGGGCCGAGCTGAGCATGCAGCTGGGGTGGGGCCTGGAGAAGCAGTTGTCCGAAGTGGATGGAGGTGGCAGGCAGGCAGGAGCTGATCAAGATAGTTTTCTAAAGAGCATCTTGGAGAAATTTGGCTTTAAAAAAATCATTATCTAGGCTAAAAAACTTGAGAAATTCTCATCCAATCTAGTGGTCGCCAAAATTGTAAAGATTAAAATTTAGGGAATATCAGCAGACTGAGGCAGGTAGAAATTAGTTTCTCTCTGCAAGGAGTGTTATATTTTTAGAGGTTTATTAAAAGTTAAAGATTAAAGAATATACAAGTAAGAAACATGTGCCTAGGCCAGAGGCCTAGACAAAATAACCTCACATCAAGGAAGAGACACGTCTGCTCCAAAATGGAAGTCCAAAAGAGAGCTAAAAGCTTTTGCAATCAGGTTAAATACCTTCTCAATCTTGGCCCAGGTGAGATTACAAAGCATTCTGGGGAAATGGAGCAAGGAATTGTGAGGATTGAAGTCCAGAGTTCAAGTCCAATTTTACATTCCCCTACTTGCCACTTCTGTCAGAGGAAAGGCCATGTAATGATGGAATGTAGGACTTTCTTCCAGGCAATAAAAAACAATATCAACTGGAAAAATTATCAAAGAAACAATTATAAGAATAATAATTACAATGGTGATTTCAGGAATCTTAATTTTAGAACTGATAATAATTCTAGGAATATAAATCAGATACCTGACAACTGTGAAGATTAGATTTGGCTCTCACCTGATTGTAACAATGAAGTTACTTAGCTCTTCCCTGATTGTGAAGATTTAATTTGTAACTCATGTCTATTTTTATATTTTAATCCCCATAAGTGTAAACACTCTACTTAAAAATTAAGTATGGAGAGCTGCCTATTTTTAGATTCAAACACAAAAAGTGTAAACATGGTACTGAAAAGTTAACTATGAAGATCTGCCAATTTAGATCTAATCATCAAAAGTGCAAATAGCCCACTTAATCATAAAGTGGGAGGTCTGTGACCCACCTGTGTGATAGTGGGTAACAAATCAGAATGGACTAACTGCCTTCTGGGCAATCCTAGAGCAGAGTATCAGCTGTGATTGGCAGACATGAAATTAGGGGAAGTGATGCAAGAGGAAATGCCTTTAAAAGAGAGAGTGCTACACAGAGGGGATTTTCTTGGAACTGAGTTCAACTTGGACTTCCACTTCTGCTAGAGGTCAATTCTTGCTATCAAGTTGAGGCTGGTGAAGAGGGACAGAAGAATCTGCTGACTGGGCTGACACATGGTGAGTAAAAAAGCTGACTCTTAACTACTGGGTTTCCTCTGAAGAGACTGGCCTCAGGAAAGACCTGTCCTCTTGAGAAACTGCCCAGGTCCTCAGTTTTGTTGAGGAAGCCTGAAACTAATTATCCCTGTTTGGAGGGGCCAGGAGTAAATTACTTAGTGCTCAGGCTAGATATCTTACCTTATCCTCTCTCTGATTTAATTAATTAATTTAATTACTGGCAACCACACTCTTAAATAATCAAGTCTTACCCTTTAAAAATAACCCCTTTATCCCCTTTTATCCCCCTTTATACATATCTGACCCGACAGCATTATATTTTGAGTGGAGTTCATCCTCAAACCATCCAGGGTATTACTGTCCCTCAGAGGAGAGCCCAAGGAACTACCCAAAGATTATGAATGTGTACAATTGAATCAAACTCTGGCATATTGCAAAAGTTCCTGTATGAAATATATAATGACTTCAGAAATATCATAGGAAAATACTGTCTGTACATAGGCACTAACTAGGGGAAATGGGTTGTGCCTAGAATTGAATAGAAGAAAGAGAGAGCAAGCTGGAGTGCCTCTGGAAAATTACAAATTTATTTGGATGAATCCAACTTTTATTTTGAAACAAAGGCCTTTTTTTTTGATACCAATATTCTTCTGGTGCTATAATAAGTAAGGATATGAGTCATGGAATACTGTAGTTTGAAGAAAAAAATTGAAGATTGCCCAAAGGGTAGTAGAGTTGTTCATTTTAGGCATGAACAGTCTCTATAAATAGAATTGTGAAATAGAAATATAGTAAGAGAAGATATAAAACAATAACAAATGTGCATATGTATGTATATATGTATATGTATACATATATACAATTCCAAGTATGTGTATATATGTGTGTGTATGTCAGTTGTGTGAATTTAAATAGGTATACATAAAATTACTTTGATTTCTATGTATTATATATACACACACACATGTATATATGGATTTGTATAGATGTGTGTCATATACATATATACTAGTAACAGAGGGAGAGTAAGTGGTAACTATTAAATACCCAATAGGCTCCTTTAATATTTTTATGATATAAAGAGAAAGGGAGGAGTATCTTGTTTATGTTGGGTAGTTCTAAGTCAAAATTTACCTTCTGAAATAGCATTTTCTTCCCTCTGTATTGTTCCTGCTTTCTCTGGACATTCCATTCCATTTTTGTCATGTAAGATCATTGAATGTGCATAGTTATTTGCATATTGTACAATTAGAATGTGAGTTTCTTAAGCATGGAGACTATGCTTTTTTAATCTTTTCTTTATGTCCCCGGAGCTTACCATTATGCTTGTCAGATTAAAAACCGTTAATAAATGCTTGTTGACTGAGCATATAATAATCCCTTTAATAAATGCTTGTTGAAAAAGTAAATACATGTATACAAATATTGTACAATGGACAAGAATAGATTATTTTCTCTCTTCATCATTCAAAGTAGAGCCAAATATATGTTATCTCAGTTCAATTTGAATATTTGAGTATTTATGAGTCTCTCATATCTCCCCTGCTCTATTTAGAGGAGTGCATTAGATGGTATAAGTTAAAGAGAGAATGGATTACTCTTCCCCTCAAGGCAAGGCAAAGGAAGGGTATCTCCTATTAAGTTTGACTAGCAGGGAGAAGGAAGGTAAGTCTGTTTGGGAACTTAACTTTTTGAGATGCTCCTTTGGCTCCCTTTCTCTTCTTTTCAGGTTAGGTAGCCTTTGTCAGACATTGACCTTATTTATTTTCTCTCTCTATGAAAGCAGAGCTTGGTAATTTTAGAGTCCACATTGAGTTGAAGGCTTGTTTCTGATTGGAGTCCTCACATTTGGAAACTTCATGGGGTAAAAAATGAAGATGAAAATATTTGATGTAAGAATTATCCAGATATATCTTATCTCTTGAAAGGGGTTTAACTTCAGAGAATCTATGGTTAGGTCAACCTAAAACTAGTCTTCTGGGATGAATATGAAAATCCAAATCACAAGAAGAAAACTCCTCCATTAAATGGATCCTTGTGGTATTCCATCTATCTATATCTGGATGCCTCCCTCCCCTACTACATAAGATTAAAACAGATCACAGGCTGTATTATGAGACTTAAACAAAATGTGACTATTCCCATACAGAGTAAGTTGAAGAATAACAGTCAAACATTTCAATTCTCAGGGGGTTATGTTTTGCTGAAATGTGTAATGTCATTCTGTGCTGATATTTACATTAGTGAGATGCTAATAGCACAGTAATTTGTTTAAACAATCGTTATGCCAAATTTTCTCAAATTCACAAAGTAACACTTTTTTAACAACAGTATGGAAAATTGTTTTCAAAATAACACCCCCATGAGAAACATATGTGCCTAATGCACTACAAGGACAGACAATTTGCCTACAATTTCTGAAAGAAGTTGAATCACTTAACAATGCCCACCTATTTCAATAATATATGGACATACTGTTTAAGAAAAGCAATTGTTTTAAAATCTCTAAAGAAACCTAAAGAAAAGTTGTAGAATAATAGGCATATATTTTTATGGATTCTTCTTTTTCTTTTTTTTTTCTTTTAGGCTAAAGCAAAGCCAGAAATATATTAATATACTGGTAGGTGTGTGTGTGTGTGTGTGTGTGTGTGTGTGTGTGTGTTTACACATCACAAATCTGGAGTAGAAATAGAGACCGTTTCTCCCCAGAATACATTTTTTATGAAATTAATATCTTATTTCTGTAAAATTGCACCATATTCCCTTTATCCAGACCAATAATACCGACTTTGAACTTTGAACATTAATTTTATCCACTATGAATAATCTGGTATTGGAATGGAACCACAAGTTGTCAAAAGTATCCTTGAAATTGGGGAAGTGTATTAAACTTTATTTATAAACACCTTAGTATAGTAGTACGGTAGGTTTAACAACAAAGAAAGAAACTGAGAAAATCTCAGTTCAACTCCTGCCTCTGACTATGTGACCTAGGAAAAGTTACTTGCCCTCTTACCTCTTCAGTGAACCTCTAAGACTATAAGTTGCAGAAAAGGCACCTGATTGCATTGGTAGAGTTTTCTCATTGGAATTTCTCTAGACCAGTGAAATTTACAGTTTCGATCCATAGGTCCTCATTTCTAACTGTATAAAGCTAGAATGCTAGAATGTGAGCTCCTTGTTGACAGGGTCAATTTTTTTTTCCATTCTTTGATGTCCCAGCACTTTGTACAGTGACTGACACATAGGGAGTGTTTAATAAATAGTTGTTGACTAGTTAAAGGGCAGCTGTTGGTCATAAACCAATTTTCACTGGCCCATACATCTTTCTATTTGCCTTTTATTCTTACAAGCTTCAAATATCCTCTACTATCTACAATTATATAGGTCTTTCTATAAACAATGAGGATGAATTAATGACCAAAACACTGACCACATTAAAACTGGCAAAAATTTAATGAATTTTCAGGAGATGCCTGTGACTTTACTAGTTGTCCCTCTCATTAATTCTCAGTTGTATTTTGTTTTGTTTTTACCAAATGGTCCATTTATAGAACAATATATAGATCAATGCTATGAACAATGCGTATTCTTGATATATGTAAGTATATATACATACATTTGGCAATATTTTCAAAATCACAAGAATAAATGGTGTATTTTATAGCTATTTTTTTATTACATTTTCCCTCAATTATATGTACAATTTTTAATCTTTGTGTTTTTTATTTGATCAAAATTCTTCCCTTTACCGTCCCTAAGACCACATCAATCTGATATAGATTTTACATGAGTAATAATGTAAAACTTATTTTTTCCATATTAGTCATTTTGTAGAAGAGAACTAGAAAAATGAAGAAAGTGAAACATAGTATGCTTCAGTCTGTATTTGGATTCCACCAGTTTGTTTATTTTTTTCCCTCTGGAGGTGAATGGCATTTTTCATTATATGACTGAACATTGTCTTTGCTTACTGCATTGCTAAGAATAACTAAGTCATTCATCGTTGTTCATCATATAGTATTGCTATTACCATAAACAATATTTCCCTGGTTCTGCTCACTTTACTTTTGCAGCAGTTGATGTAAGTCTTTCTAGGTTTTTCTTAAATCATCTTTTTCATCATTTTTAGCACAATGGTATATATATATATATATATATATATATATATATATATATATATATATATATATATATATATATATATATATATATCATTCTAATCATGTAAGACAACTAGTTCATTTAATAGACATTCTCTTAATTTTAATTTCTCTGCTACCACAAAAAGAGCTATGATAAATAACCCTATACAAATAGGTCATTTTCCTTTTTAAAAATTTCTTTGGGTTACAAATCTAGTATTGATATTACTGGATCAGAGGGTATGCACAGTTTTAAAGCCCATTAGGTATAGTTCCAATTTTTTTCTCCAGAATGATTGGATCATTTCACAGCACCACCAACAGTGAATTAATGTCCCAATTTTCCCACATTCCTTCAAATATTTTTTCCTCTTTTCTGCCATATTAGCCAATCCGATGAGTTTGAGGTGGTCTCATAGCTCTGCTTAGATATTGATTTTATATTGCCATGAAAATTTCTTATATTTTTACTTGTGCTTAAAAATAAATTAAGAGAGACATATAAAATTTTGAACTCATTCTGTATATACAATTTCCCATTACCATTTCCCCCATTCAAATAATATCCAGATAATGTCAATGTTTCTAGGATTATGATTTTATTAGTTACCTCAACACTTATGCAGGCTACTAATTCTCAATGGTCCTCCAAAGTTCCTATAATCACAAATTAATCATTTCATGCTCAGATTGGTGATGAGTGTTTCTGAATTTATTGATGATTATTCTTAGAAAATAAATACACACTTTAGTACTGAACTGATACTCAAAGACTTTCTGGTTTGATGATGACTTTTCAGATCTTGCTCTCCACTCCAATATAGCCTTAGAAATGAAAGGTCATATCTATAATATGGCTGAAAAATTAAAGTAGGAAATGAATGTGGATGTTATATGTATTTTTTGTTGTTCATCAATATGGAAACCCAGAGTAAGGAAATTCCCTCCACCATTGTGTATCAAAAACTTTCCTTGAACAAATCTTTGAAAATTACCTTGGTCATTGTGGGTTTTGGTGACTTGTCTGTGATCATACAATTTATATAAATCAAAGAAAAAATCTGAGCCTAAATCTTCCTGAATCACAGACCAGCTCCCTATCTACCATATATGTCAACATTCCAATCATCATGATTATCATACTAATATTCTTCTATGAATATCAATCACTGACCAACTGAATTTCTTTTCTCCTTAATTGATTAATTTTGTAAAGATTAAAATTAATATCCAGTACTCCAGTATATTTAATCAATATAGTTTTCACAAATCAAACCTAATATTTTAATAAGACTACCTTGTGACCAACAGTGGACATTTAGAAATTAATGGACTTTTGATATGATTTCAGTCTCTGGTCATAGTGTATAACTGACTCACATGAATCCAGAATCCACAACTCTGGTATAACTAGATATTTGCTCTCAAAAATTGAGCTATGATCTTGCATCTAGAGAAAGCTACGTATAATTTTAATAATCAACTTATCGTAAATGCCCTCTACAGGTAAGACACTCCAGTATGACCTTAGATAAAAGAGACAAAGGAAAAATACCTGCCCTTAAGAAGCTCACATTCTCCTGGGAAGCAGGAACAACAAAATATACATATAGATATATAAAATAAAAAGCATATAAAATTAGTTGCTTTCAAAAAAACGATAGATCAATGATAACTATGAAGATAGGAAAAGCATCTTGTAGAAACTGAGACCTGGGTTTGAAAAGATCTAGTAAATTAATGAATAGACAGGCTGAAAAGACAGGGCATATAAGTTATGTTGTGACCATCACTCTTTCAAAAGGGAATATTAGAAAGGGGAAACAAGTATTTATCAATCATTTACTCTGTGCCAATTAATGTGTTAAGCTCTTTATAGATATTATCTCATTTGATCCAAGAAAACAAATAGAGAAGGAGTTGAAATTATATATGAGGATAATGTATAGGTTAAATTAAATTGAACAGATATTATATATAATAATAATATCTGTTCAATATATATATATCAATATCTATTCAATAATATATATATATATAAGGATATTGTACTATGCATGTGTTTTCTTTGGTTGGGAATTCTCTGGATTAGGAAAATCATTCTACCAAAGCAGCTTAGCACCTTCTCTATAATTTATGGTTTCAATAATTTACCTAAAGATTTAAAAAAAAAGGATTTGTAAAGTATTAAATACACAATATGTGTCCAAGGCAGGACTCCATATCCCATGCTCTTTTAATAAAGCATGCTTTCTTGGTGGTGTAGTGGTCATGTTTCTGGACTTTTCATAAAGAAACTGAGTTTGAATCTTACATTTAATACACTAGCTATATTGATGATTAAGTAATTTTCCTTTCTCAGCCTTAGTTTCCTCATCTGCATAATGAAGATAATAACAATCTCAGTTTCCTAATGAGGTAATAGCATCTGTATTCCTTCACATATCTATTGGTGTGTTAGAAACTATTGGGTTTCATAGTAAATAGAGTGTTGGATTTCAATGAGGGAGATCTAAGTCTGAATCTTTCCTCAGACATCAGCCATATGACACTGGTGGTGATGCTTAACTTCTCTAAACCTCAAAAATGTCCTCAAATGGATATAAAAATAGTACCTCAATTATAGGACTGTTGTGAGGATAATATCAGATAATACTTTGCAAGTCAAATAGATATATAGATGTGAACTATTGAGAAGATAAAATGAGATTATTTAAAATGCTTAAAAATGTGAGTATAGTCATTAAATCCATGAAGAAGTATCTGTTATTTAGGTACTCAATAGAATCTACAGAAATTCATCAATTAATTGGAGCACTTATCAGTAAGGGAGCCCTATATGTATAATTCACAGGGCATCCCACCTTACACTGTTAACCAATATGATTACCTCTTCTTCTTTGATGCCTCATTTGATATTGCTGCTAAGTATCATTTAATAAGAACATGTCCTTGGGAGAAGAAGATATTTCCCATCTTCATGAGAATCATATGTTCTACAATGGGAGAAATATTGTTAAAGTTTCATTTTCTTCTACTAAATATAATGTGTGCATGTTTATAATAAACCAATGAATGGAGGGCTATTGAAGGATTGGGGATATTTGGCTAAAAGCCTTGGTAGGGAATATGAAAGCTCTCTTCAATAAGTAAATATATACAATAGGATTTTATAGTCTCTACATCTCTCAATCATTTGATTGTTATGTCTTCCTCAGTGGTAGCTGGAACAATTCACAGGCACATTCTATTCTAAAATAAGGACTTTAGAGCCCAAACTCTGTGGGTCAAAGGATGTCCGGGTATGTGGGGGCACTGAAAAAAGCACACAGTCTGAAAGTAATCCAAGCCCCCATATTTGTGGATATTCTGGGGATAGACTGATAAGCATCATATAATTTAGCTTTTTTATGGGACTCAGGGAACATTATATTTTCCTCCTGTCACTCCTGCAATCATTGCTTGGAGCATGCATATGTTTGTGTGTGTGTGTGTGTGTGTGTGTAAAACATTCAGGCATAGCCCCAGTCAAATCGCAAGCCAGAAATCTTTTCTGAGAACTTGAATGGCCAAGAGACAAAGAAGTTGCCTCCACAAAGGATAAATTATTGTGCATTTAACCAATCCTGACCTGTAATACATCTCCTTAATTTATTGAGCAATATACATTGGCTTTATGAGAGGTCTTGAGAAATAACTTTTTTTTTAAATATGCATCCTGTCTGCCATCTCCTATAACACAGCTCTAATGTTATTTTTCAGTATTTTTTATGAAGAAAGAAGAATAAAAGAGGGGGAAAAGGAGGAACAGCAGTGGTTTATTGCTCTCCTCAGTACAGAGATCTTAAAATGTCATCACCACCTGGAACCACTCCCCTCTCCCCCACCTCCCTGCCTTTGATACATGACCTAATCGATTTCTTGGCAGGGATAGAATAACCAAATTAGAAATACAGGGGGAACACAATTTGGTTTTAATATGGACACATACACAACTTGGTTCGGATGACTGGAAGGTGGTCCATAGAAACTATAGGAATAATAGTTTTGCCAATTTTGTTTTATAATGCACTTATTGTGATCCATGCAAATACAAGGATTTTATGTTTGTATTGGCTCTGTGATTTCACTGAGGTAGAGAGAACCCAGTGGGGAACTTCCTCCACCAAAAAAATGAACAACAACAAAAAAAACCAACAGCAGTATTCTGTAGAGTTGCCTGGATGATGAAGAAGTTAAGTAGCATTCTTAACAACTCTCAACCAGTATGTGATAAAATTCAGATGCAACAATCTCAGCTCTTAGTAGAATTAAACCTACTTCTCTGTCCAATACTTAATCCTCCATCTCTCAACTCTAGCTCTTCAAACCCTCATGCACTGATAATTATTGCATCATGTTTTAAGAAAGCCTGAAAAGCTAGTGACAAGAGAAAACACAGCCCAGTCAATTAAGGTCTTAAGATAATGTCATGTGAATGGAGATCTGTTAAAGGAACTGAAGGTATGTTGTTTGGAAACTTAGAAAGGAACATGAAATCTATTTTCAAATATTTGATGAGTTCCAATGTGGAAAAGGGACTAGACTTCTTCCTTTTGACATTATCAGGCAAAGCAGGAAGAAATGAGTGAAAATTGCAAAGTAGTCAGTTTAGGAAGTATAAAAAGGTCTTTCCAGCAATTAGTGGTTGATCAAAACTCTAATATGCTTCCTTAGCAAGTGCTGAATCTCTCTCTACCTCCACATTAGAAAACATGGTACAAAAAGAGATGCCCACTTGTCAAGTATGTGGTAGAAAGGATTTCTTTTTTGCATAAAGTTTGGAATAGTTGGCTCCAAAATCCTTTTCTATTTTGAAATTTAGTATTTTTAAATATCCATTGAACTGATTAATGTACCTTCATCTGTCTTCTTCTGTTCCTGGGACATAACTCAGTAATAAAAATTCATCCAATATAAACTGTACTGACTATTTCAAAACTTTTAATTAGTCACCGGAAGAATAAGAAGGCACATAAGTGACCTGAAGAAGTTTACTTCTGCACCTATTCTACTACACCAAGACCCATGGGTATCATGCACAATGGAGTCCAATACAGTCAATATGACCATAGTTTACTTACATTCTCATAACTTTGATTCCACATACACTGACTTTGTGATGCTTCTCACCCAGGAAATTAGCATAGAAAAAAAACTATATTGCTTAAAAGTTATAGTTTGCAGTCAAAACAGTTTTTGAAACATGAGGGTACCATCTTGATGGAGTCCAAAATTGCCATAAAGACTGAAATCATCTTTGGATTTCTCAATAACTCAAAACATGAGATGTTCACCTGCATTCATAAAAATGTAGGATTAGAACTGAATCTTTTTTTTTACTTTGTTGGATTAATTAAGTCATTTATCATAGAGATATATTATTCAATGAGTTCAAAACTTCATTTTTCAGATGATGAAATCAAAATTCAAAGAGGTTAAATAAATTGTTAATAATGACATTGCTTGTAGGTACCTAAGGCAAGACTCTAACTTAGTTCTTCAATCTAACTATTGCATTCTATCAACTCTGCCCCACTGACTCTATGCTATTGCAAGGACAAAAATTTGGTTCCTCATGTCTTGAATAATGAATTCATTCAACAATTTCATTACATTACATTCAAAATGTCCAATATACTGTCAAATTAGTAGCCTTTCAACCACCCAGTGTACTAAGAATATGTTATACTTATCAGCTTTGAACACTACCAAATCCCAGTTGTTTATCTGAGGATTCATGATACTTGTTCACAATGGAGAATCAAGCTCATGGATTTTCTAATTATCCTCTTACACACATGCCTTCTCCTTCTAAATTTTGGTTATCATGTTATACTTCTTTTCTAATATTTACCTAGAGGAAAAAGACTGGGTAGCAAGGAAGAGAAGGGAGTTGAGCACAATGCTAAGTTATCTATAACTTTATGAGACATTTGGTGAGTAAAACTAAGACATATAATTTGTCACTGTGTCTAGTTTTTTTAAAGTATGTATTTTAGCCAATGATTCCATCAGATGGTTGACAAGCTTATTGCACCCCTTGCTTATGTCCCTCTGTTTTTCCCAAAGGAAAATGTAAGTTTTTGAAGGGAAAGGACTATTTTATTTTTGTATATGTATCCCATGAACCTAGCAGAGTGTCAGGCACAATGTAGGCCCTTATTAAATTAATGATTATTTCTTGCCAATGGTAATTATGATTTTGTTAAAGACCTATCCCTGTCTCATCAATAACATGACATGTTGGTGGTAGTTAACTGAATCAAGAAAATTATCTTCCCTTTCCTTGTATTGGGCATCCTATTATCCTCACCTGGAAATTAATCAGCTCCATATTTTTTCCTTCCAAATGAAAATTTATTTAGAGTATCTGTGAAGATTACATAGCCTTCTCAAATAAAGGTTCACCATGTCAGAGAACCTCTTCAAGGACAAAAAGCCTTGTAGCATACTAATGCTCTATATTCCTGTATATATACAGCCTCTCTCTCTTCCAAAGGTATTCCCATTCAGGATCAATTTCAAGCCAATACTGTCCCAAAACTCTCAGCGTAAAACATCCCCAGCACCACTATAACCATAGCCACCACCAAGACCACCACTACCATGAAGAGGAGAAGACTATGCCTTGTGTTCTAGTGGAAAATAAAATCCAGAATGCCCACAAGTCTGGGTCAGTATATAAATCTGAAGCAGTCTAAATGTCTCTGGGAGAAATGGAGTGGGGACAAAATTGTGATTTTTAAAAAAAGATTCTCTATTGTCATTTAAACAGTAGTTTCATAATATGGGTAGGTGGAGAGACAAGAGGGAGACCTAAGGTGCCTGTCAGTTATTGGGAGAACCTTTCATCAAGGTCAAGTGGACCTAGATTGTAATTCTTACTTTACTGATCAGCCATTGAAATACTGGTTAGATTGGCAGATCACATGTAAATGAATCATTCATTCTTTCAAAAAAGAAACTTACTCTTTCATTTAAAAGGGAATATGTGTGTGTGTGTGTGTGTGTGTGTGTGTGTGTGTGTGTATACATGGAAGTTATTCATTGCTAAAATAGGAACAGCAGTAGGATTTTTTGACAACTGTATCCTATAAAGAGATAAAGATGTCATGGATTGAGAGATCGAGAGGAGAAGAGATGATACGATAGGGAAATGGATCACAATATGCATTTCCCAACTCACACACCATATTGATTTTGTATCTCCACAACCAAATTGTGGTCAGGACTCTCTATAGCATTCTAGTCAACAAGAAAATCACTCTACAGTGGCTTGAATTGGAAATAGCCCATCTCTTTGGTCAAGAAGAGGTGAAATAGGGGAAGCATGAAGTATTGATATGGGCATTTGAAACTTTTGATAACACTCCAGTTCTTCAATTTCTGTGTATTTTTGCCTGAGCAGAGAGCTCAGGATGAATCCTTTTATCTTGTCTTCTGAAAATGGGGATGATATGACTGAGGTCAGGATTGCTTTTTGCTTCAGAAAGTAAGGGAGTTTCACTATTTCAAGGGGATTCACCAATTCAACCTTTCTCATTCATCCATAGGGCACATCTCCTTCAATCCCAGTGATCATCAGGGTAACAAAGCTATCCTCAGAGAAGCAATATGATGTGGTGGAAAGAGCACAGGAGTGAGAAGGGATTTTTATTAGTGTTCTTTGCCTCCAGGTCTAGACAGGAGTTCTAGGAACAAAACCATAATATTCCTACAGTTTTACCAAAATAGTAGCATCAGAAAGAGGTCAAGAGTATTCTTGTCAGGCAATTCATGTTTCCATGTGTCAGAGAAAATAAGGGACCAATGCTTACCATAAAACAATTAAAAAGTAAACTTTCAAAGACACAAATTGAATCAGACAGTTTTGTCTGTCACCACTGACATGAAAATCATACTCCACTTTCAAGATTCTTATTCCTGACTTATTGCTTTGTATTTGGGATTCCCAGAACATTTTAGTTTTTGACAGAAACTCTTTGGTTGGCATTCATTTGGACCCTATCCTTTTCCCCACCCAAACATATTATCCCTTCAGATAATATGATTTCCAATCACCTGCATGAATTTTGACCTTCCCATGGGAGAAGAGACAGAGGTCTTACATTGAATTTCATGTGATTTTAGTCTCAGCATTTTCAGTTACTCTTTAAAGAATCTAGGTCAGTATATACATACACACCCTTAATTACTAGCAATATGTATGCATGAACATATACATATACCAATTAAAGGTTTTTTTTATTTATTTGGCATCTATATGTATGGTTACATATATGGAGAATGCTTAATCTAAAAACTTCCTTCACTGATGTTTATCTGTCATTTCTCTGTAATGTAACATCTTAAAGAATTGTTTGGGAGCACTGACAGATTACATGATTTAACCATAGTCACATTATGTGTCAGAGGCAGTTTCCTTCATCCTGTGATTGACTTTGAATATCCCTTATTCCACTTTGACTGTCATATACCCAATACCACAAAACAAACAATAAAATTCAAAAAAGCATTTATTAATGAAATGCTTGGTAACTGACAGATGCTACAAAGACAGGTAAAAGTATGGTCCTTGCCCTAAAGGAACTTACATTCTAAATGAGGAAATAATATACCACATAAAATATATATATATATATATATAAAGTAGAAAGAATAGAATAGATAGCATAAATATTAATTACAAAAAGTAGATTATTGTTTAAAATTACAATTGAAGAAATTTTTTGGTAATGAATGAACCTTTCTTTTCATTATTTTTTAAAACCTTACCTTCTTAGAATCAATACTGTGTATTGATTCTAAGGAAGAAGAGCTGAAAGGGCTAAGCAATGGGGATTAAGTGACTTTCCATGAGTCACACAGCTAGTAAGTGTCCAAGGCCAGATTTGAACCCAGGAACTCCCATCTATGGTCCTGGCTTTCAATCCATTAAGCCACCCAGGTGGCCCTTGATTAACCTTTCTAGTAAATTATCCAATGGATTGTTGTTGATAATTATTATGATGATGACGATGATGATGAGTTTATATAGCACTTTGAGTTTTGCAAAACATATAAAATTATTATCTCATTTTACCCTTACATTACTTCTGGGAGGTAGGTGCTATTACTACCTTAATTGTACAGGTTATCTAGGCAGTCATCTTTATGTTTTGAGTTTTGAGGATTCCCAGACATATTTCTGTCATGCTATACTGGCTTATCCTTAGTGATATGGAACATTTGGATCAACTTATTACATGCAATTGCCAGCAGATATTGGAACCCAAAGTGTCATTGATCAGACTCCAATGTGTCTAGTATTGCCTTCTCTGCATTTTCCTGCCCTGAGTTACTAAATGGGACAGTGATCATCATTCTTCAGTGCTGAATGCATTATAGAGAAGGCATAAGGAAGCCCAAAGGTGAACAGGAAGGCTCAGTCTGTGCAAGAGTTGCATTCTCTTTCTCTTTGTGTTTTGTGCTCTTTGCGAGTGTTTTAAATCAGAGTGGGAATAGAAACACAAAACAATGGTACGTGCTTTTCATGCAAGAGGAAAGCTTGAGTGTGGAGTCAAAGCTGAACTCTTTATTTAGATTGTACATTATCTAGCTACCTCAGCTGACTGTAAAATCAACTGGAAGCTTTTCAGCATTTAATTAAGTAGGACAAAGGAAAGTCCCAATAATAACAGAGCAAAACTGCCAGAGAAAAATTACAAATACAAAAGGAGAAATCATCACTAATTAACCCCAATCATAGCCTATAGTAGAGACTCCAAAATGAGAGGGAAGCACATGCAAATTATATTAAATCTGCTTGTCTTCAATGGTCTCCCTGGGTTTATTTTAAATACAAATCCATGAGAACAGTAGCACATTCACAAAGGAAACAAATATTCTGCTCAGCAAAGTTTCTAAGCCTCACTAAGAAACAGGAGCTCTACATCTGGTTTGGGCTTTATCATTTTGTTTTTGACTTTCAGATTTTCCAGCGAGGGGTTGTTGTTGATGCTATTATTCAACAATTTATTAAGCACCTATTGGGTGCCAAACATTGTGCTCAGTCCTGTGAATATGGCAACAATAAGTGAAAATTCCAGTCCCTTAAGAACTTCTGTTCTATTGAGGCCAAGTAATTTGTATACAAATAAGACAATACAAAATATTTAGAAGCAAAATATAAAGGAATTCAAGAGGAAGAAACTTAGATACTTAGTGGGGGGACCCAAAGAGCCTCATGTAGCAAGTGGCACCTCAGCAAAGCTTTAAAAGGATTTTGGGAATCTAAGAGATGGAAGCGAAAAGAGAGCAATTCCAAGCAGAGGGACAGTTTGTACAGAGACAAGGGGGATAGAGATGGAATACCATGCATAAAGTAATAGCTCGGTGACTTGGCTCAGTGGAAAAGGACAGGACTTGGAATCATAAAAACACGAGTTCAGGTCCTGCATCAAATACTTAATAGGTATGTGATCCTGTGCAAGTCACCTTACCTTTCTTCACTTCGGTTTTCCCATTTTTAAAATGGGAATAATGATAAAATCTGCCTCACAAATGATTTAACATAAGTAAAGTGCTTAGTAAATTTAAAAGCATTATATGAACACTGGTGATGGTGATGATGATGAGGAGGAGGAGGAGGAAGAGGAGGATAACTAATAGCACTTAAGTCAGTTTGTTTGGATTGGAGAAATTTGAATGACAAATAGTAGAGTTTTTTTTCATTGTATCCTAAAAGTAATAGTGAGGGGCTACTCATGAGCAGAGTAAAATGGTTACTATTATTGTTATTACTATTATTCTCTTTAATAAATATTTGTTAAACATCTACTCTGCATAGAGCACTGTGAACAGTGTTTATGGAAATAAAACAATTAGAGCAAAGTTTGTCCTCACCAGGAGGAGCTTACAATCCAGCACACATACAGATAACTATAACAACAACAATACTATTAAAATTGAAAGGATACTGTTGTTTTCAGAAGGTTAGAAATTATCTACACACCTGATCAGTGTAAATAACAAAGGAAAAAAGAAAACTTCCTAAATTAGCTAAAGTGGATTTCTATGAAGAGCTGCCAAACCAGAAGCCACATTTTATATTAGCCCTTTCCTGATTTCTTAATATTTTGGGCTCTCTTTCTCCTGAAATTTCTTTGTATTTATTTGTTGGACATTTACTTATCTGTGCACATGTTGAATATCTCCAGTATAATGTCAACTCCTTGAGGACAGGGTCAGTTTCACTTTTTGTCTCTGCATGTATGGCATAAGCCCTTATTTCAATGATTTTTATTTAGTAAATAAAGTAGTATAGACATAGCTGTTGTGTAAATTCTGGAGTGTCAGTGTAAGATATGTGAAAGCATTTATAATTTTTCTTTGTAAAAGAAAAATGCCATGTCATCTTAAGCATCTCTCAAAATCCTCTTTCAGCAAACAGTGAATAAAAGAAAAAAAATTGGAACCTGAGCACTACCTAGACCCAAGACAAGCTGAAATCTCAGTTTGATATGAACCCCCTCAAACCTTTGTAAACAACACAATTTAAGGTTATTTTAGTCACTGTGACACCTGGCGCTACATCAGTTGAGTTTCAACTTCTATAAGAAACTGATTTGATATGACAGTCATTCACTAACCTATGCCACATAACTTTTCCTAATAAATTAAGAATGTGAACACACTGGAGTTCACTTGTCTCCAATAACACAGACTTTTGATGTTTGTTTTTTTTTTTTTTAATGTGAGCGATGACATGGTAAAAAATTGGTTCCATCATCCAGCTTTCCCTCCTCCTTCTGGTTGGCCATGTCTGCCTCTCCCAGAAAGCTCCCCATTTACTCCATTGCTTTGCTCTGTGTCCTCCTACAAGATAGAGTTTTCAGAAGGAATATATTTTTCCTATCATTTCAGAGGGAATTATATATTTTTAAAGGCTAAGGCTTCTGTATGTGTGTGCCAAACCAGATGGAATGAGGCAAGGTAGATTTTTTCTCTTTATTTTTCTCCCTAATATTGTTCTTTCCTCCTGCTGACATTTTTTATAGCTGACTCTACACAGCTACATTCCCCAATGGCTTTCACACTTTAAATAGCATCTTCCTTGCTATTGACCACTCCTTCACAGTTTTCTGGCTTCTCTACATTTTTATATCCCCACTGTCTTTTCCTTTATCTTATATGTAAACGTTCTATATACCTACTTATTTCAAACCATCTATAGAACTATATCAGAACCTTCCACCCAATGAATATTTATTTCTTTAAATGACAGATATTTTAAACTATGGTTATCTCCAGTCATTTGCCTTTCCCTCTTTTTATCATCTACCTTCTACTCATAATTCCCAGAGTCCTCAGTCTTCTCAGTCCTTCCACTAGAATATACCACCTCATCTTAATGACTGTCTCCTCCTTGAACCACTACTACCTTGATCATTTTCCCTAATTGATCCCCTCCTAAAGAGACATCATCCTTTTGGAATCCTATTTTTCTGATTCCTATCATTGTACTAACTCAACAACAGACAAGCTCCTTTAAATATTAACTGCATATGCTCACCCTCACTCTCTTTCCTAGCCTTCTGACACCCAATTTTTCAACTTAATCTTGCTTCCTCCCTTAAACCTATGTTTGGCACAATTCTTTTCTTATGAACTTATCTCTACAAATGGATCAATAATTCATTCATTATATTAATTCTAACAGATTTGCTTCTAATAATAGATTCCATTATAGAATATAGAGCATATGTAAGATATCTTTTGCATATAATAACCACTTTCTGATATTCCTTCCTAAAATATAGAATCACATCATTCACAGAACTTATTATTTGAACCCCAGATTTCTAATGTTAAGTACTCCCACATATTATCCAAATTGACTTTGATCTGGTAGACCATATTTTATACCAAATGTATATCTACCTATCGATATGAAATTTTGTTCTTTATACAAGGTGCTAAAAATATTATGTCACTTGTAAGTGGACTCTATCCAGGTTTCTAATTTCCTCAAGTTAGTTATCTCTTTTTCCTGCTTTTTTCTTATTTATTTATTTTCCCTTCTTTTCTATTTTGCCTTACCTCTATTCAAAGTTCAACTATTTAAAAAATCACATATTTACACTTTAAGGGACTAAATTAGTAAGTATAAACCCAGGTATTCATTGTTTAATTGCTAGGCTGATCTTATTTTCCTTTTTGGATGAAGTTGTTAAATTGATAATTTGGATGATTACTACAGATATTATTTGCCTATACTCTTTCATGATATTTTTGTGGAAGAGATAGAAAAATACAGTATACAGATAAAGATATTATGTTTTGGTGGTTTCAGATTTCATTCAATAGTCAGGCTCAAAGTATAGCCTTTGTTTCATGTTGAATTTGAAAGAGATCTCCACTGGTGTGCATCAGAGACTGATATAATGATGTTTGATTATTATCAAATTTGTAGATGATTCCAAGCTTGGAGGAAATACCTAAGATGCTATATTTAAAATACATAAACATCTTGTTAGTCTAGAGTACTGGAGTTGAAATCCAATGGAGATAAATACCAAATCTTGTGCTCATTTTACAAAAACCTACTTTTCCAACTTCATGACTGTTTAAATGTTTTATACAGAAGTTTCAAGAAAATAATTTATTTTTAAACTCTAAATTTAGAATGACTTAATATTATATGATAGAATAATATAATAGCCCAAAAGACTAATGTGATCTTGACCTCAATATTAAAAGACATAGCTTATAAGTGTGAGATAATCCCAATTTTTTTGAGCAGGTTAGATCATATGTGGAAGTCTTTTATGTAGTTATGTTCACCATAGTATAGAAAGGAGATCGGGGAGATAAAGAATGTTCATAAGAGGCAACAAAAATGCTAAATTGTATAAGGGTTCATGGGATGTGGAGATGAACTGAAGGAAATGTGGATTCAGTCTGAAGAAATTCCTTTGGGAAGAAAGCCATGATATGCATTTTTAAATATTTGAAATACTATCATATGAGAGATTAAATATGTTTTTCTTGGATAAGAAGATAGCAAAGAGAGACCAGGAAAGTGGTATAATCAAGAGTAAAGAATGGCATACAAAGTCATGGAGACTGTTAGGCACAAGGCAAATTTAGGAAAGGGTGAATAGACAAGAATAGTTGGAGTTGAGTTTCTATAGAAACTATAAATCCTATGGATTTCATAAGATCTTGAATGGAAAGCTAAGGAATTTAGACTTTATATTCAATTGAAAGGTTTTGGATGGAAAGTTGATGTTTTCAGAGTAGTATCATAGCAAGAAAAAAATTGTATATGTATAGACCTCATTTTGAAGACATTAAACCCTCATGTCCTTGTTAATTAGTATGTTGGCACACTAAGTGTTAGAAATTCAGTTTTCTCTGTCATTTGAAGTAAATAAGAGTGTGATGTTGTCAGGCCCTTTTTACTGCCTTTTTACTGCCCTCTTTACTGCCCTCTAATTTCCATTACTTATTCTGACATGTTGGAACATTTTATTAATATGTTTCTGAAGAATACTAAAGCATACACTAATTCCTAACTGTTTTAAATTAGGAGAACAATAAATGCCTTCTCTAGTTCTTGGGAAATGCTTTTGCTTCTTTCTGGTTTCTTTCCCAGTATTATCTGTTCTTTCTTCTATCAGATGCTATTCTCAGACTTTTAATCAACTATTTAACTTATGTTGGGTAAATTTTCATATTATATAGTAATCTGAAGATCCGTTATAGTAATTCAATCCCATGCTGTCATATGATTTTCAGAAGTCAGATTATATGGCATGAGCAACCTTCAACTAATTTCTAAAATTCAATAATGTATAAGGAAAATGTATTTAAAAAACCATCAAATTCCATTGCTTATATACTCTCCAATCATGACAATGATGGTAAGCTTCAATGAAGAATTTATCCTCATATTATGTGTTTGGGCTAACCATGCTCCTCTCATACACCCCCAACTCCTCATCATTCATTTTTAAATTTTATTTCTCCCTGACCATTTCTTGATCAGATCTTTACAAAGTTATCAATGCTCTTGAAAGCTTGCCATTATCATCTATCCATCACTAGTACCATCTTTCTATACTCTGGCAGGATTTTCTCTGTTATACACTTGGACAAAGCTGGACAACCTGATGTATTCTAAGTCTCCTGAATATAGTGCTTTAGAGACTGGTCTTTCATCTGACAAAGGAAATCCAGAGCCTTCAAGTTCAGCCCTATAGATGAATATTGGTAGAACCTCCCCACCAATAGCTTCACTAAGTCAGTGTCCCATTAATTGCCCAGACAAGTTAAAGTGGCACCCAGAGACAATTATTAGATTCTCATTTAAGTTAGGTCCAGACACACATAGGAACTATATATCCTATTTAAGTTCTCAGGAAAGAATGAAGATAGGAATCTCAACCAAATAGGAAGATTTGTATCTATTAGAGTATTTGCACACTCAATAATCATGAGAATTTTATATTTAGAATCCAAGGAGATTTGAGAACTTACAGCAAAAAGGGAGAGACACCTGCCAGATCCTGCAGCCATGGAAAAGTTATAGCTCCATATTCTTAAAAATATGTAAAAGTCTTCCCAACCCCTAACTGTTAGGATATGATATGGAAACACTTCAAAAACACCTTATTTTGACTCCATATAAGATGATTTCCCTGAGGTTGAAGTGACCTTAGTTTATCATAGTACAGATCAAGAATGGACTAAAGTCTCCACCCTACTCCACAAACAAAATTTGTTCTCTTAATGCCTACCAGTTAACATATCTAAATACTATAAAGGGATCTACAAATTTACTAGCAGAATTTTCTACCTCTGCCTATGATAACCAGTATAATTCTGTCATAAAGATAATGCTAACAGTAGAAAAATAATATATCTTATCTATCTCATATAGTATCTTTCTAAAAACAGAAAAACACTTCCAATATGCAAGTCCTTTGAAGCCCCCTCCTCTTGGGAATGGTGGCAATTATCATCTGGGTTTGGGTGGTGAGTTTTGTCCTTGACATGATTTAGGTTCAGGCATCTCAGGTGAACCCCTTTTGGAGTTCAGGTTGATTCCTTCCACCTTCACACTCCAAACCCTTACTTTCTAAATCTCCTAATCTTCCCACTGGGTACCAGTCAGGTGGAGTGAGGGAAAAATCCTTCTCCCTTTCCTTCTCCCTTCCTCTTACTTATCTCTATTATATCAATTAAATCACCACAAAATTTGGCAGCTGACTTGGGGTATTTTATTATTTGGGTTTTTCATTAGGATTTTTATAAATAAAATCCTTGGAGACCTAAATTAATTATACATTCAGTCTCAGTCATAATTTCACCCTTTACAGTTTGGCAACCACAAAGGGATGTGACAAAATACCTTCAATCTCCTTAACTTTCCTAAAACTTTTTCCTACTGTGACTATCTTTTTTTAATAGCTTATTTTTATCAGCTATAGAGGTAAGTAAATTTGGACTTAATTTTCTTTTTTTTTCTTTTCTCCCTCTCTCCTTAAATTAGATAGAACACAGCTATTTTAAATCTTAGCAACAGGGCCCTAAGGTCCTAGTTGGGAGAGCTGTTTCTAAGTCTCCTTTCCCATAGGGAACAACTGCTTAGATTAATAGTGGAAAAACATGTAGAAAGTTTTGGCTTTGTCCAGCTCCTCACATGTTTTGTGAAGACTGTTAGAAAAATAATTTATATATATATAATGAATACTACATTATGCAACATTTATATGGCAGTTGAAGAATTAGGGACCTTGAGGAGTACAGCATACCTCCAATTTTTTATATTAATAGGTAATGTCATTTCTGTACTCCTCAATACTGCGTTTAGAGATGCTAAAATAAAAAAAAATTGAGGATAAAATGAAAGCCCAATTAGAAGATTTAAAATGTTTCTTAAAGGATCAGTTGGTAAACATCCACTCTACCAGAAACAGACCTTTTTCTGGACCTTTGAATGAGGAAATTTCCTTCCTCGAAATAGAGATGGAAAACACCTTCCCTGTAGCTCAGCTAACAGAATGCTTCTCTCAGCTAACAAACTGCTCCTCTCCTGGTCTGCAAATTTTGGCTGAATTTAATCCCCAAAACCTTTCCCCTGCAATCCAAGTTTATCAAGTTCTTTCTTCTACACAAAACCAAATTCCAGCCAAAAGGAGATATTGTCCTCCTAGAGAAACTTGTCCTAGTTGAACTGACCCACAGGTACAAAATTCACTTAGAGGCCTGTTTCCTCTAAGAGAAGTACCTGAAATAGGATGGAATGGGGCTGTGGTGACTTTAAGATACAAGATACCATTTACTCCCCAAGAAATAAATGAATTTACACGAAATATCCCCACATATGAACAAGATCCCTTTCTAGTAACAAAAAAGATGACAGACACATTTTTTTCAGTATAATCCATCTGACAAGGAGGTTGAAAATTTGCTACAGGCTTTTTTAACTGAATGGGAGAAAAATAAAATAATTACTCATGTGAACAAAACCCAGGGGTGTAATGCAGCACATGGGCCATCTTAGGATCCCGAATGGGACTATAATAACCCTGAGGATTATCTACAACAATACTGTTCTAGAGAGGCCATCGTAACAGCAATGAGAGAATGTGCAGACAGTACAGATAAGTAGAAGGAACTTGAAAAAATTAAGTAAAATAAGGAAGAAACACCCTCCAGATTCATGGATAGAACAATTGAGTTTGGGGGTAAATACCTGGATTTTGACCTATCTAAAGGAAATAGCTTAAGACATGTTAGAAGGCTCTTTGTCAATAACTCTTACAAAGTGATTAGGAACACATTGTCCAAGATGGTCAGAGATGTACCTTGAAGAATTGTGGAAAACAGCTATATGTGTTTTAAAGGGAAAGAAAGAAAATGAGGAAGAAAATAATGATATCATAGAGGAAATGAAGAAAGAATTGAGATGTTTAAAAGATAAGATGGCTAAAACAGAAAGTGAGCATGATAATCAACCAATGACACTTGCCCCTCTCCAGAAATCTAATTATCTATCTAGTACCTGCCAATTCTGTGAGAAGGGTCACAAAATGGTAGATTGTAAAACTTTTCTCAAGATTATCTGAAGGACTATGTGGTTTAATAACTACAGAAGTGATAATTATAGAAATAACTATAATTATGACAATGGAATCCACAACTTTAGGAATGATGGTTATATGAATAGATATTGAGAAAATAATAACTCAAACAAATGACTCTACAACTATATAACTTAAGTGGTGCTCATCCAAAAAATATTCATGGTGCTAATGTCCCTCAGAAGGGTGCCTCTTAGGAGGGTACCCAAGGAACTTCCCAAACACAATGAAGGTGTCTGGGGGAGGGGGGCTGGGTCACAGGAATCAAAGGATATACCAGTTGGTTTCCCAGACCCTGATGTCTTACTACCTGTTGTCCTAATCCACTGTACCCCCTATACTATTAAACCCCATGTTACCTTTTCTGGTTGTCTTTTAGACACTGGAGCTTCCTGGTCTGTATTAAAGAGAACACCTGATTAATATTATTATTCTGTTGGCTCAGAGAATGTAATGGAAGTATCATGAATACCCCAAGGAGTTAAAAGACTTCCCCCTAGAATGCTGTATGTAGGACCCTTAGAGGTACAACATTCCTTCCTTTTGATGCCAGACTCCCCTTTAAATTTGCTGGGGAGGTACATTTTTTTTAATTTTATAATATTTTATTTGATCATTTCCAAGTATTATTCATTAAAGACAAAGATTGTTTTCTTTTCCTCTCCCCCACCCCCCTTAGCCAATGTGTGATTCCACTAGGTATTACATGTGTTCTTGATTCGAACCCATTGGTATGTTGTTAATATTTGCATTAGGGTTTCCTTTAGAGTCTCTCCTCTGTCATGTCCCCTCAACCGCTGTAGTCAGGCAGTTGCTTTTCCTCGGTGTTTCTACTCCCACAGTTTATTCTCTGCTTATGAATGGGTTTTTTTCTGCTAGATACCTGCAGATTGTTCAGGGACATTACACCGCCACTAATGGAGAAGTCCATTACGTTCGATTATACCACAGTGTATTAGTTTCTGTGTACAATGTTCTCCTGGTTCTGCTCCTCTCGCTCTGCATCACTTCCTGGAGGTTGTTCCAGTCTCCATGGAATTCCTCCACTTTATTATTCCTTTTAGCACAATAGTTTTCCATCACCAACATATACCACAATTTCTTCAGCCATTCTCCAATTGAATGGCATCCCCTTGTTTTCCAGTTTTTGGCCACCACAAAGGGCGCAGCTATGAATATTTTTGTACAAGTCTTTTTGTCCATTATCTCTTTGGGGTACAGACCCAGCAGTGCTATGGCTGGATCAAAGGGTAGATATTCTTTTGTTGCCCTTTGGGCATAGTTCCAAATTGCCTTCCAGAATGGTTGGATCAGTTCACAACTCCACCAGCAATGAATTAATGTCCCTACTTTTCCACATCCCCTCCAGCATTCATTACTTTCCTTTGCTGTTATGTTAGCCAATCTGCTAGGTGTGAGGTGATACCTCAGAGTTGTTTTTATTATTATTATTATTTTGTTTTCCCTTTCCCCTCCCCCTCTTGGTTTTCTTTTCTCTCTACCCTTGTTGGGTAAGATAGAATTCAAGATCCCAATGGATCTGGGTGTTTTTCCCTCTCAGCTTTGATTTCCCTGAGATTAAGGTTTAAGTAAAAATTATCTTCCTCTCCATCTTATAGGAGTTTCCTTCCCTTCTCCTTCCCATGTGAATCTTTGTGTGAGAAAGATTATTCTATTTGGTCTTTCTTTTCCCCCTATTTACACATTACATTTTCCCCACATGTTAGTATACATAGATTGATATAAATGTAGTCCTTATAAAAGAGAGTTTGAGTAAAAGAAGAAGATAACATTTTTCTCCTTATCCCTTTCCTTCATATTTACCTTTTCAGGTAGTCCATGCTATTTGTTTTTCTGTGTCGAACTTTCCACAGAGCTCTGGTCTTTTCTTTGCAAAAACTTGGAAGTCTTCTATTTTGTTGAATGCCCATACTTTCCCTTGGAAGTGTATAGTTAGTTTTGCTGGATAGCTGAATCTTGGTTGAAGACCCAGCTCTCTTGCCTTTCTGAAGATCATGTTCGATGCCTTACAATCAGAGTAGAAATTGCAAGGTCTTGTGTGACCCTGATTGGCATTCCTTTATATCTAAATTGTCTTTTTCTGGCTTCTTTTAGGATTTTTTTCTTTTGTTTGAGAGCTTTGGAATTTGGCAATTACATTCCTGGGAGTTGTCTTTTGGGGGTTTAGTGTAGAGGGTGTTCTATGAGCTCTGTCAGTCACTGTATTGCCCCCTTGTTCTAGAATCTCTGGGCAATTGTCTTTGATTATATCTTGTATTACGATGTCGAGTTTGCTATTTATTTCTGGCTTTTCTGGAAGTCCAATTATTCTTAAATTATCTCTTCTCCCTCTATTTTCCAAATCTGTCACCTTGTCAGTGAGATATTTTATGTTCTTTTCTAATTTCTTGGTCTTTTGGCTTTGCTTTATTAGATCTTGCTTTAAAGCCTGGTTTTCCTTTTCAATTTGGTCAAACTGGTTTTGTAGATGTGTGAATTTCTTTTGCATTATTTCCCATTTTTCCTCCCAGAAGGCTTCCATTGTCTGATTCATATTCTTCATGGGTTTGTGGAGAGTTTTCATTTCCTTTGGAAGGTTTCAGAGCATTTGCTTGTGTTTCCTCTTCTATCTCCTCTGTGTTTTGTATTTTTGCTCCATAAAATGTGTCCAAAGTCACCCCCTTCGTCTTGTTTTTTTTGAAATTTTGGGTTTTTTGTGCTTCTGTGGAGTTTGCCATCTCTATCTGAGTGAGGAGGATTAGCTTTTCTTATCTCTGTCTGGCGTTCAGAGGTTTTAGCCCTAGGCAGATTGTCCGTTCTATGGCTTGTCTCCTTTTTCTGTGCCTCAGCCTGCAGGAAGTGCCAGCACTCTGAGAGGGGAGGGGCCATGGCTTCCTGGAGCTCTGAGGGCTAATGATAGGATTAACCTCAGACTTAGTATGCCCTCAGGCAAGGACCTTCAGTGAGACTGAGATGGAAGGATCTGGTCAGGGGGCTACAGGCTCCTCCTGTCTCTCTCTGTTTCCCTGCTGTCTGGGTGCCCCCTCGACTGGGTCAGATTTTTTTCAGGTTTCGGCCTTCAGCTCCGAGGCCCTTTTGCCAGCCCTGAGAGTTACTGTTGTTTCAGAAGACCCTGAACTCTGAGGGGGGAGATATCATGGCTTCCTGGAGCTCCCACCCCCCTCCCGTCTCTCTCTGCCTCCCTGCTGTCTGGGTGCCCCCGCAACTGGCTCAGGTCGTTTTCAGGGGGTGGCCCTCAGAACAGCCGGCTCCCGAGGCCCCCCTGCCTGCCCTGAGGTTCCTGCTGCTGCCTCAGACTCAGCATTCTGGGTTGGGGGGGATGGGTCCTGGGACCTTCCCTTTGCCTTCTCCTTAGATCCGAGTGATCTTGGGCTCCGACTCTTGGGGGGCAGTACCTTTTGATCCAGGTCCAGGAGGAGTGTTTCCAGGATGTATTCTGCTGTTTGTTTTGAATTTTGATACCCTAGGAGCATTCCGTTTGAGATCGGTAAGGAAGGGTTTCTGGAGCTCTGAACTTTAGCTTTCTCTAAGCTTCCATCTTGACCAGAAGTCGGGGAGGGACTTTTTATGCAAACTCAGAGCCACAATAACTTGCTCCCCAGATGGTTCCTTATCATTGGAAGTACCTGAGGAATCTTTAAATTTACTGCATGTAATTCTCTCAGAGAGTCAGGAGGGGAAAGAACATCCCAACTTTGTAATATCTGAAGATGTACTGGAGACTCTTTGGGCCACATCTTCTTCTGAGTAGGCTTACTTAAGTCGGCTGTTCCTGTGCAGATAAAAACTAAATGTAGTCCACCTCCTTACATGCCTCAGTATCCCCTATCAAAAGAGACAATTTAGGGAATTACCCCAGTAATTAACTCATTAATTGCACAGAGAATAATAATCCCTTTTAAATCTGAATACAATATGCACATCCTGCCCATTAAAAAAAAAAAAGAGGGCCTGATGGCAAGCACCTCTATAGATTCGTATAGGATTTGAGAGCTGTGAACAATTCCATTATAAAGAGACAATCCATAGTTTTCAACATCAATACTATTATTTCTTCTATTCCTATCACAGCTACATACCTTACAGTAGTAGACTTGTGCTCAGCTTTCTTTTCCATACCCATACATGAGAACTCCAGGCATATCTTTGCTTTCACCTGGCAGGTCTGTAAGTACTCCTGGAGTTGTCAGCCACAAGGTTTCGTAGACAGCACGAGCTTATTTGTGCAAATGTTGAGCCAAGATACAGATAATTTAAATTTAAAAATAGCAAATTAATAAAATATGTAGATGATCTACTATTGGCTTCAACAGATGCAGAACCATGTCAGGAAGATAGTAAACATCTTCTTTTGGAATTGCACAAAAGAGGGCATAAGATCTCGAACAATAAGGTTCAGTGGTATCTCCCTAAAGTACAATATTTGGGGTTCATCCTGAATGCGGGTGCCCACTTTATTTCTTCCAAACAAATTGAAAACATTCAAAATTTAAGGGCTCCTACCACTAAGAGACAGTTGAGAGCAGTTTTAGGAGCAACAGGGTTTTATAGACAATGGATCCTTGCTATGGGGAAATTACTAAACCCCTTATAGCACTAACATGGGATTCAGTCCCTGAACCCCTCAAATTAGAACCAGAACACCTGTCAGCTCTATCAGATCTAAAAAAAGGCTATCCTGTCTGCCCCTGCTCTAGGCATCCCAGTTTACAACAAGCCATTTACTTTGTATGTACATGAGCAAAGGGGGGTAGCTTCAGTTGTTTTAACTCAGGCTTTGGGGCCTTCTCAGCACCCAATTGTTTATTTTTCTGCCCAACTGGACCCAGTAGCATCAGGAGTACCACCATGTCTTAGAGGAGTAGCTACTATAACCTTACTAGTGACAAAACCTGTTGATCTAATATTGGGATGCCCGTTTAACAATTATGTTCCCACATGAGGTAGAAGCATTGTTGCTAAGACATAGAACACAGGAATTTTCTGATCAGCAAATTACAAGGTATGAAATAACCTTGTTAAACAATGAAAACATTACCTTGAAATGCTGTTCAACCCTTTATCCTGCCACCTTGCTTCCAGATTTACCAACTTTAGGAGAACCATTACATAGTTGTGAAACACTATTGTCCATGGCAGAAAAGCCTTGAGATGATCTCTTGGACACTCCCTTAAACAACTCAAGGGGCAGAACTCATAGTTGTGAAACATGCCTGTATAATTGCCAAGGGTAAAAAGGCAACAATTTATATGGATTCTAGATATACTTTTGGCATTTGTTACTCAGTTGGGATATTATGGCTCCAGAGAGGATTTTTAGCCTCAGCTGGAAAATCCATAGCTAATGCAGAAATTATTAATGAAGTTCTTTCTGCTCTCAAACTACCTGAAGCCCTAGCTGTAGTTCATTGCTCTGCCCATACAGGTGGCACTGACCCTGTCTCTAGGGGAAATGCCCGAGCAGATACTGCTGCAAAGCTAGCAGCCATAGAAGGACCTGAATTAATTTTAACATTAACAACCACTGATTTTTTAAATTGATCACTTTCCTATAATGAAAAGGAAGTGGAAAAATGGAAACAAAAATTCAAAGCAAAATAGATTAATGGAATATGGGTGTCATCTGAAGGAAAACCCCTGCTCCCTAGAAGTTTCTATCACCAAATTTGCCAATCTGTTCCTAAAAATGGTCACTTTGGTACCCAGGGCATCTGGGACTCTGTTAAGAGAGTATGGATAGTCCCTGGTATAACTACCATAGCCTCTAAAGTTTGTTCAGCCTGTTCTACCTGCCAGGCATATAACCAACACGCCTTTCATGGCAAAGTTTTGGTGGATGTCCTCTAGCTTAGACACCTTTTGAGCCCCTACAGATAGATTTCATAACAATGCCAAAGGCCGGACATTATAAATTTTGTCTAGTCATAGTAGATCAACTGACCAATGACTGGAAGCATTTCCTGCGACCCAAGCCACAGCAGCTTTTGTTGCTAAGGTTCTTTTAAAATAAATTATTCCTTGCTTTGTCCTGCCAGCACATATTGATTCAGATACAGGAAGTCATTTTACTGATTCTGTCTTAAACCAAATATATTCTTGCTTGGGTATAACTCCCAAATTCCAAATTCCATGTTCCATACCATCCCCAGAGCTCAGGCCAAGTTGAAAGGATGAATAAAGAACTTAAAAGTATCAATGGCAAATTATGGCCTGAAATTCTCCCTCTGGCCCTATTTTATCTTAGAAGCAGGCCTAGAGGAGACCTTAACATCTCACCATTTGAGATGCTTTTTGGACATCTGCTTATACAGGTTAAGTCTTTCTTCCCAGCATATACATCATTATTAGGAGGAGATACTACTATTGCTTCCTATATATAGAAATTACAGCACAAACTGTGTGAACTGCATGAATCTTGAACTGCAGTACAAGCTGAACCAGTAGACATTTTACTTCATGACATGAACCCAGGAGACAAGATGTATATTAAGAACTTTCAGCATACGTACTGGAGCAACTCAGCCTTCCTGGGAGGGACCATTCCAAATATTGTTAACTACTCCAACATCTATAAAGATTGGAGAGAAGGACTCTTGGATTCATTGCTCACATGTAAAGAGAGCATCTTCTGTTGAGACTGATTGACTATATCCTATCACATGCATTGAAGATAATAATCTATTGACAAGTGGATGCTATTTTTTGAGAACACATTGAATTCCTGATTTTTTCTTTTTCCCTTATTTTTTATTATTGCTTTTCTATTATTTTGATTAGAATATTTGATTTCCCCCCTTTTCCTCATTTCTTTTACTAAAGTTACATACAATTAAATATTTTCTCTCTCTGAAGTAATATAAGTTGAATATATATATATATATATATATATATATATATATATATATGCTTGCTATAATATCAATACATATCCCAAAGCTTTGATCTGTGGGCACCTGCCATTAATTGATAAAATGTTATGGGACTATGATTAATGTGTGTGTCTGATTCCAGGAAATGGTATAAAAACAAGGAGCACTGACTTAACCTGAATAATGCCAAAAGTGCACACAGGAAGTACTAATGTGGACTTGAGGTTGTGAAGCTTGACATACATTAAGTAGCAGGACTTCCTTGTATCTACACTCTTTGTGAAGTACTCATACAAGTACCAAAATTTGACTATCACGCTGGCTCCCTATATCCCTGAAAATGACTAAAATTCAGACCAGGGAATGACGCTTCCCTATCAAAATAGAATTCTAGTTCCTTTCCTTCTTATAGTATGGCAACATCCTGTAGTCTTGGCTGGAAATGGGAAAGTGAAATATTACTGCATTCTGTCCTACAGACTTGTGGGATAGAAATTACTTTAAATTGGACCTGTATAAGGGCCCATTATGAATTATTCTTGCTTACTCAACATTTTATATATAGTTTTTCATATTTTGATTATGATTTAGAATTTTATTTTTTCTTTCTCCCAAAAGTTTAACTTTCTTCCATATTTTTCACTTTATATATTTTTTGTTTTGATTTTTGTTTGTTTTGTGTTTATTGTTTTTGAATTTTTTTAATAACTGACTCATACACCCCTATAACTCAACAATGCATTCTGAGCTGAACTGGGTGTTTTTTTAACACCAACTTCAGGGGGGATTGTATTTTAATAAAAATCCAAGATTTTGAAATTTATTTTTTGTTCGACAAAGATCTTCAAGGAAGAAGCTTGCTAACTCCTAAATCCAGAGAATGAACTGTTGCAGAAAGATGCCAGAAAACCTACATTACATCAAGATCAAGAATGAACCTTGGGGTGTGGTTGATTGAACTGAAGGTTGATTGATCATTTTTTTTTTAATATACACTCTTCTGCCAAAGGGGACTGCCCCCTAATTGGCTTTTGTCAATGTGCCCAGGGGTTTTGATCTCTCTCTCTCCCTCTCTCTTTTTCCCCTTCTCCTTCCCCTACTTCCCCCTTAACCTGACTATTGTAATTTCATAGCTGGCATGTTTACAAGACCCATCGGAAAAAAACTTGTATTCCTCGAGCCTCAGTGGGATTTTGAATTTTAAAACTATTTCACCCTATTCAGACCATTTTTTAGAAATCTGATTTAGCTATTTCCTGATCAATAACAATGGAGATACTTGGAATACCATAATCAGGTCTAAGAAACTCTACATTCTCCACCCTACTCAGTTTAACAAGATTTTGAAGGTCTGCATCAAACTCAAGATTTAATTATTTGAGGAGATGGCCTTCAACAGTCATGTACAAAAAATGGACAGACCTCTTGGTTGTCCTAAGTCACACTAAGTCCTCATTGGTACAGATGAGATGCAGGAAAGTGATGTAAAAACATCCATGTAAGGCACATCACTTTCTGATTCTTTCCTTTTCTCTTGAGAGGTGACTCTGGCTGGCAGCGTGCTACATTTTCCAACATCTTGAGAGTGGTGGCACTTATTGTCTGGGTTTTGGCAGTGAGTTTTGTCCTTGACTTGATTCAGTTTCAGGCATCTCAGCTGAACCCCTTTTGGAGTTTAGGTTGATTCCTTCCTCCTTCACACTTCAAACCCTTACTTTCTAGATTTTCTAATCTTCCCGCCTAGTATCAACCAGGCAGGGGGAGGGAGAAATCCTTCTCCCATTCCTTCTCCCATCTTCTTAATTTTCTCTACTATATCAATTTAATCACCATAAAATTTGGCAACTGACTTGTGTATTTTATTATTTGGGTTTTTCATTAGGATTTTTATAAATAAAATCCTTGGTGAACTAAATTAATTATACATTCAGTCTCAGCCATAATTTCACCCTTTACACTCCTCACCCCAAATTAATGACACTTTGACTGGTAAACAAGAAAATTAGGCATTATGGAGGAGCGAGAGATTGGAAAAGCATACAGCAAGACAGGAAATAGCTGAGTGAAGACCTGTCAGTCAAATGAGTGTATTCAGATTTGGAATGTTACTGGAAGAAACAGTTAAGAGGCAAACCAACTGCTTGGTGGACCCTTGTTACCTTACTCCAAAGAGGGAGGAAAGAGTCTTCCTCTCTTGGACTTTGGAGACTCAAGCTGAAGAAAGTCTGGTGACTTTGAAGGCAGAAGAAGGAAGGACAAAAGTCCAGATATCTCTCTGACTTGCTCTATTGATGATAGTGACTGAACTTCCAGACCTATCAGCCCTTTCTCTCAATTGAACTATATTCCAACATCCTCCAACCTAAGATTCATTGTAGTATTAGGGAAATCCTCCACCCTCTTACCTCCATTTCTATCCTTTCCTGTCTTCCCCAAATAAACCCCTTACTTAAGATACAGAAGAGAAAAAATATTTTCATTTGAAACATCATAAACTCACCCTGAGTGATTTAGAAAGAAGAAGAAGGAAGGTGGAGGGATGCTGAAGGGAAGAAGAAGGAGGAAGGGAAATATAGAGGGAGGAGGGAAAGACCGAATAAAGAAGATAACAGCCTGGTCTTCAGTTATCAATTACCAATCAATATATTCCCTTACTATTATTTATTACAGTATCACTTTCTGTATCTAGGCATAAAAAGTTTAGTATTTGACCTATAACCTGGTAGATTTTAGGGTTGTCCCTATTTGTCTACCTAATTTTGTAAGCATATTTTTATAGTAATAAATGTTGATATATAACTTTAATGTTTACAAAATGATTTACATATGCCATTTCATTTAATCTTCAAAACAACCATGGGATGGTGTTGATGCTTTTGTTTTCTCTGTTTTAGAGGAGGAAACTGAGACAGATAGAGATTAAGCAATTTGCTAAGGGTCATACAAGTAGCCAGTGTTTAAGGTAGGATCAGAACTCAGGTCTTCCTGACTCTAAGCTTTGTAACCTTGCTGTGTATGTTGATTCATTTGTTATTAATTCAGTGGTCATTTGCATTTTGTTTTGTAGGTATTATTGTTTTTCTGTCTAATCCTATGATTTTCTTGGTTTGAGGGATTTCCTGTTGAGAAAGCACCCTCTTATCAGTGCTGACTGGTGTCTTTTTACTTTGCAACTTACCAAGGAGTTACCTGGTGAACTGAGAAGTTAAGGGATTTTCCCATTATTTTTTACCTCTGAATTTCACTATCATTTTACTATGCCACACTGTTTTTTCTATTCATTAAGTATCTACAATGAGCCTGGAATGTATAAATATATAAATCTACTCATGGCATGTCTTACCTCACTAACAATTTAGTACAGTTGATATGATGAACACAAATGTACAATAAAATTCATATATCTTAACAAGATAAATAAGAAATATGAGATGAGAAAAATTATATTCAAGATTGGAATAATGAAAAATAGCTTCTTTACTAGAGAGTATCAGTGAAAAATTATTGAAAGAGGATATCTGGTGTGGGCTATGAAGGACAGTTAAGATATTAAAAGGGGGAACCATAAGATGGATGAGCAACAATTAGTCAGTAAGTGTTAATTTGTCTTGCTTGACAATACATATCAGATACAAGGAATATCTTCTATGGGATAGGATAAAATAATAGAAGATAAAAAATTGAAAAGTATCCCCAATGAAATATTTGAAAAGAAGGCAAAGAAAACAGGAAAGACATTTAGAAAAACAAAGAAAGAGGAAATTAATACTGTTAAATTTAATCTATGTTCAAAAACAAACTCAGGTACATGAAAAGAAGTTCTTTATTATATAATACTCATTCTTTTTATGTAAAGATAATTGTTTATTGATTATTATCAAATTATTAGTAAAAACGAAAATCAAATAGGCAAATACAGAAAGCACACAATACACATTTATTAGATGCCTATTACGTATTGGGGATTTTGCTAGGTCCTAGAAATTCTATGAAAAATAAAATCACATCAATATTCAAAGTTAATTGCTATTGTTAAAGACAACACATAAACATATAAGGATATGTAAACAACAAATACAAGGTAATTTAGATGAAAGGAGGCTAACGATGTCAAGATCAGGAAAAAGCTTCAAATGGGATTTGGCACTTAAAAAGAACTTTGAAAGAAACAAGAGTACTAGAAGCAAAAGGGAGAAGAGAAAGAACATTTCAAACATGAGGTATAGAAAGCCTTTACAAAGTCATGAAGAGGGAAAATGGAATACATTTTTCCCAATTACATATAATAACAAATTTCTACATAAGTTTTCTGAAGTTATATGATCCAAATTGTCTCCTTCCCTCCCTTCCTTCCTCATTCCTGGAGCTGGCAAGCAATTGGATCAGGATTATACCTATATTACTATGCAAAACATATTTCCATATTTATAATTTTAGTCAAAGAATACTCATATGAAACCAAAACTCCAAACAAAAACCCAAGTAACCTGAAGTGAAAAATCACATGCTTTGATATGCATTCTGATTCCAACAATTCTTTCTCTGGAGGTAGATAGCATTCTTTGTCATAAATCCTTCAAAGGTGTCCTGGATTCTTGTATTGCTAAGAGTAGCTAAGCCTTTTATAGTTGATCATTTCACAGTATTGCTGTTGCCATGTACAATGTTTTCCTGGTTCTGCTTATTTCACTTTGCATCAATTCATGTAGATCTTTCCAGATTTTTTCTGAAATCATCCTGTTCATCATTTCTTACAGCATAATAGTATGAGATTGGATAGCTTTTGACAAGAACAGTCAAATGATCATCACTGCCTTCACTACCACCCCACACCTCAGACTTTAATTAAGGTAGTCCAAGACACTGAATCCTCAGAAATAACAGCATCTACCAGAAGACCAGTTTCTATTTCTAGCCAAGCTTCACCTTATTCATCACCACTAGAAAGAGATGATTGCCAATTTCCACAACTGGTGGATGAATATTGATGTCTTAGCAGTGAAATTATGCCTCAGACCACTGGCCTTACTCCAAGCCCAGCCAGACCTCATATCTATCAACCATAGAAGCAGCTCCAGTAAAGAAGGATCCATAATCCCCACTAACTGTCAACCAAATGCCACTCTCAAGAAGACACTCCAACTTAGCCAAAGCATCAAGGTGCTCTAAGGGAAAGAGAGAAGGCAATGTGTACTAGGCATGTCAAACTACAAGAACCATCTCATCACCATCTCCTCTTCAAACTCTGATGAATACTAGCCAAAGACCTGAACTCAAGAGTCTTTGAAACAGCACTACTTCTAGCCCAGTAAATGATGTGATTTTATTCAAAGACAATGAAATCAAAAAAGAATCATCATTAACAAAGGCAGCTAGCTATTACAGTGGAAAAAATGACAAACTTAGAATCAGGAAGACATATCTTTCTGAATTCAAATCTGGCCTTATATACTTATTAGTTGAATGACCTTTGCAAGTCATTTAACCTTTTTACCTAAATTTCTTCATTTTCTGAGGTGGAAAAGGAAATGGTAAGCCATTATAGTATATTTACCAAGAAAACTCCAAATGGGGTTATGATGAGTTGGACATAATTGAAAATGACTGAATAATAATATCCCCACCTGCTTTACTACTAAACCTTAAGAACAATGAGATCTTTCCAACTGACTTCCAACTGAAATCTTCCATAATTTCCCCCATTAGAATGTGAGCTATTTGAGTAGAGGTACTATCACTTTTCTATTTCTATTTGTAGAGCATAGCACTGTGGTTGGCAAATGATAAGTCCTTTAAAAATTCACTTATCAAGAACAATAAGTAGGCCAATTTGACTGGTACATGATGCAGGGAAGAGGAAAGTTATACAAACTGTGGAAAGGCACTTAGTCATTTAGCATTTATTAAGCAGTTGCTTTTCTGTTTACAGTATTAAGACATAGGGATGGAAAGAAGGGCATTATTTCTTACCCAGTAGATCTCCTGGATTTCATGATCTTTAAGACCTTATTTTACAAGATGAAATCAACTCTATAACTCACATCTCCAGGTTCAGGATTTCATCATGACATTGTTCAAGGTGTCCAGCCTCACTCCCCACTTTTCAAAAACTTCTTTTTGTATGTTATCCTCCCCGATTAGATTATTAATTCTTTGAGGGACAATGCTGTCTAATGATTTTCTTTCTATCCTTAGCTCTTTGCACACTGCCTGGCACATAGCAGATGCTTGATAAATGTTCATTGTTTCTGACTCTGAAAAAAAAAATGATCCTTCCTCCATAAGGAAAATTACTCTGGTTGTGATTTAAAGAATGGATTAGAATGGAGCACTACAATAAAAAACACAGGGTAAAAAATTGCAAAGGGAAAACTTGAGATTTAAATAGAAAAAGAAGTTGGACAATTAAAATGATCTGCCCTTTGCTTTTTTGCAGAGTTAGGGAATCATGCATGTAAAATATGTCAGATACTATTGGAATTCTGATTATGTTTTGCTTGTGGATGAAGGAGGTGAAGGGAACTGTTTGAAAATAGAGATGATGTAAAAATTGAGTACCAATGAAATATAAATAGAGTAGAGTATATCTCTATGTCTCTGCTGTCTTAAAAAGTTAAAGGCCTAAAGATGTGCAATATGGAATAAACTATCAGTTTGGCTGTGTTTGGTTTTAATGATATAATTTTGTAACCTTTCTTTTTTATTCTTTATCACAAAATATGGATCTATAAGTAAGGGATAAGGAGAAATACACCTATAAATGAAGATATTGTAAAAATTAGATAACAATAAAGTAATTTAATTTTAAATAATTAAAGCAATTTGAATCAGAGCTAAAATAGAACATGTATATTAGAAAATACATTTAAAATTTTCTCACAAATATAAGGTAACATAAATTAAAGGTATTTCTATATGAGTGTATTAAATCATAAATAATAATAGAGATGTAGGTTTACTATATAAGAGAAAGTCAAAAACATAACAATTGTTGAAATGCATCATAACTTCTCAGGTAGAATTTAAAGTAGTAGATAAAGGAGAAGCTGGGGATTTAAAATCAAACTTTCTAAAAAAAAGTTGGTATGCAGTTTTATTTGTCTTACCAGCTGGACTTAATAAAAAAGGTTTGGAAAGGGAAACCAGCCAGAATGAGGCTTTGTAGTTTATGACCAGGAGTTGAGAGATAATTGGGAGCCACTGTAGGCTTCAGAAAAAGGAAGAGGCCTAATCTGAATGATGTTTGAGGAAATGGATTCTGACTGCAAGTGTATCTGCTATAGTAGAGGTGGGGGAGTCAGAAAATAATTAAATTGAATTCTGATGTGAGAAGTAGATGGTGGGATACAATAGAGGCAAGTAGAAGCAGAGTTAATATTACAACACATGTAACATGTTTATTAATGAAATGAAAGAGGGATTAAACCAGTTAATGAAATTACAGATGCTACTAGAAGTGGACATGTTGCGAACTCTAATGACAAGGAAGAAAGAATGCAAATAGATTTAATAACTAAGCATATGGGTTGAAAAGAAAAGGCAATTCAGAACAGGGTTCTGCTAGATCATCCTAAGTTCTAAAAAGCTTTTCAGATTCCTTAGTTACTCAAGTTACTGTCTTAAGTCCCAATTTCCACTCTATGAATCTTTTCTCCATGATTAACCAACATAAATCACATGACATATAACGTATTTGTGAAATAATACATTGTAGAAGTACAAAATGAATAGCAGGAAAATGTATGTTAAATAACCAATATTCTCAACCATGGTGAACCAAGTTACATGCCATCTTAACTCCCTGGGAAATAATCAAATGCAGCCCAGCCATGGACTTTTACTGTAACACTCAGCCTATCGTATCATGTAGGAGAACAAGGATTGGTGAAATTACAACATGCTCTTCAGATGGCCATAAATAGTGTTAAGTTTCATTTGTTTTGTTCCCATTTCTAATCAGTGGACCAGTGATTCCTTTTGATTTCATAGCATGGTTCTAAGAATAGAAAATGTAGTCAGAACTATGTGAGTTGATGAGAACTATCAGAATGAAATAAATGAAACAAGTAAGTCCAGCAGTGACAGGAATAAGATCTCAATAGCCTGCTACACTTTTGCAGCAGTAATTATCATCCACAGGAAAACAAAGTGTCAAAATCTAAAGATACATTGGGGTATGGTGTTACATGGGAGGGGGAAATGTCTTGGCTCAGAATCCATTTTTGATCCCATCATCTTTGTTTACTCATTTTCCCTTCAACTTTAGTGTCATTGAAACTTTGGGGTCTCAGTATTTACATCAGAAATATGATTACTCTGAGTAATTTAGCAATATAGATTGTTAATGGAGCACACACCACATAGCAGAGCCACAACAATATGGAGTTTTGGCAGAACTTTTGCTCTGGATATATATGTATGGTTCAAAAGAAATAGGATAGATAAAAGGGAACAGAGAATAGCACTGTATATTAAAAAGGTATACTCACATGAGGATTCACATTGAATCAGAGTTTAGAAGCATAGAGGAATATATTTGAGTGAAGGTCAAAGGAGAGGGGAATAAAAATAAATATATCTTGATAGTACCTACAGACCACTTATATACAAAGAGATTGAAGATCTGATTTTCATTAGCAGGAAGTATGTACCAGTTGAGAAAATAATGTGATGTTTCTCTCTTGATCAAAGAAATTCTGACAGAGAGAAAATCTGTGCATAATCCAATCTATATCATCAATTATGGGAAACTCTAATTCAAACACATGAACACATACATATTATATATGTATGTATATGTCCATATTTATATATACAAAAACCCACGTATATACACTTATATACAGATGTGATAAAAACAAAAGTTGCTAGGTGTATATTTTGTATATGCACACTCACATGTTTAGGATAAGCTCCATTTTTTATTTTATTATAATTATTTCTCTTCATGCCCTCAAGATTTTGTTCTCAAACATTTCCCTTCCCAACTGGGTTGACTTCCCCTGAAGTATTTTACTTCATAAGATTCTCACTTCATAAAATGTACTGAGAAACTTAATTTTTTAAAAGTAATGTACTTATAGACAGTTTCTTGGATAGAGGTCTCATGTCTAAAACATATAGAGAACTTTGTCTTATATACAAGAATATGAGCCATTTGCCATTTGATAAATGGTCAAAAGATAGAAACAAACAGTTTAGAAGAAGAAATCCAGTGTGTGTGTGTGTGTGTGTGTGTGTGTGTGTGTGTGTGTGTGTGTGTGAGTGTGTGTGTGTGTGTGTGTGTGTGTGTGTGTGTGTGTACTATATGGGAAAACTTTTAAACCATTATTGATGAGAAAAATGCAAATCAAACCATCTCTCAAATATCATCTCACAACTACAATATTGGCTAAAACTGTGAAATAACAAAATGACAAATATTGGAGAGAATGTGGGAAAATGGGGACATTATTACATTGTTACTGGAACTATGATCTGTTACAATAAATTTAAATGACCATACTTTCCCCTGTAAGAATATAGTCAGTTTTGCTGGGTAATTAAATCTTGGTTGTAGACCTAGTTCTCTTGATTTCCATAATATCACATTCCTTGTCTGTTGGTCCTTCAGTGTATATGTAGCCAGATCCTGTGTTATCCTCATTGTGGTTCCATGGTATCTGAATGACTTCTTCTTAGCAGCTTGTAATATTTTTTCCTTGTAAAATTTCCTTTCCTCTTTCCTATCCTTCTGATAGTTCTTGAATTTGGCTATAAGATTCCTGGGTGTTATCAGTTGGGGATTAAGTACAGGATCAATTTAATCTCCACTTTTCCCTCTTTT
Source organism: Monodelphis domestica (assembly GCF_027887165.1). Lineage (NCBI taxonomy): Eukaryota > Metazoa > Chordata > Mammalia > Didelphimorphia > Didelphidae > Monodelphis > Monodelphis domestica. The sequence continues at coordinate 475,259,645 of NC_077228.1, forward strand.
TCTAGAATATCTGGGCAGTTTTCTTAGATAATTTCTTGTAGTATGATGTCCAGGCTTTTTATTTTGTCATGGTCTTCCAGTAGATCAATGATTCTTAAGTTGTCTCTCCTGGAACGATTTTCTAAATCTTCTGTTTTTTGAATTAGGTGCTTCATAGTTTCCTCAATTGTTTCATTCTTTTGAGTTTGTTTTTTAGTGTCCTGCTGCCTTGTGAAGTTACTTGCATCTAGTTGCTGTATTCTGGATCTTAAAGACTGGATTTCATCCCTGGCTTTTTGGTAATCCTTCTCCTTCTGGTCTGATTTTCTTTGAAGGTCATCTTTCATCTTCTTTCCCTCATCTTTCATTTTCTTTGTCTCATCTTTCATCTACTTTGCCTCATTTTTGAGCAGGTTGATTTTGAGTTTTAAGATATTATTTTCTTGTTTTAGTTCAAGTGCCTCTGTTTCCAGATGACTTATCTTAATTTTTAAGTTCTTTTTCCAGTTGTCCTCAGCCTCTCTTAATTGTGGTTTGAACTGTATTTTGAGTTCTTCCAGAGCCTATATCCAATTCACTAGGGTTTCTGTTTTTTGTTTGTTTGTTTGTTTTTTTGGCTTGGTGTTCCCTCATCCTTCTCTATTCTCTTTGCTCTTTGTTTTTTGCCTGTATAGAAACTGTTGATTGTAATTTCTTTTTTTTTCTTTTTCTGTTCTTTGCTCATATTTCTATTTATCCCTTCTTTACTCCCTGCAGTTGCCGGTGCTTTTGTTCCTCTCATTTCTTTGTGGGTTTGGGCTTTTCTATCAGCCTCCACCCTTGGAGTTTTGTTTGCAAATCTCTCAGTTATGTGAGGGAGGGGTGTTGCCACTTGAGTTTCCCTGCCCTCTGCAGGCTTTGATGAGATTAAGCCCAGCTGAGTAGCAGAGCTGGATGTTCCCTGAAGCCAAAACCTCTGGAAGTGGGGGGGGGGGGTGAACAATATGTTGTGTCTCCACTGCTGCAACTAGACTGCTCACTCTGCACTCTGGACTTCTTCTCTCTTCCCCACTACCTGTCTTCAAAGCTCTGAGCTTGACACAGCTTTGCCTGCAAGGTACTCCCTCCAGACCAGCACCCTTGTCCACCTAGAGATTTGTGAATCTTAAAACTGCTCAGACTCTACTTCAGAAGATTTGATTAAGCTATTCCCCATTTTTAACAATGAAGGTATTTGATCAGGAATGTATTGAGAACTTTTAAAATTACTCCACCCTACTCAAACAGTGTCTTAGGGAAAGATAAAGTTGTAAACTCCTGATTGAACAATGAAAACTCCCTAACTCATACTTATAGTGGAGCTAAAAGCTTAAGCTAGATCTATTTTTAGATCTAATACAAAAAGGTACTCAGTACCTATAAAGGTTAAATTAGTACCTAAAAGGTCAAGCAACTTAAAAAAGGCAAGCTTAACAAAAGAGGTGTGAAATACTCAGTAGGTTTAATCTAACAAGAGAAAGTGAGAACAAAAGAAGATGAGAACTAAGAATGGGCAGTCCTGGGAAAAAAGCATCTATTGTGATTGGTAGACAAGGAAATTTAGAGGAGGTGACATAAGAGAAAATTTATTTAAAAGGAAGGGACTTATTGAGTTGGAGTTAGTTTTTGGATTGGATGTTAGTTGGAGTTGGAGTTGGAGTTTGGAGGTTTGGAGCTTGCTTGATGATGATCTTGTGGTGAGTGATAAAGACTGACTCACTCTCCCTTAGGCTCAAGTGTAAGCAATTTGGCCTCGGCCCTTTCTACTATTCACTCTCTCTCTCTCTCTCTCTCTCTCTCTCTCTGCTTCCCTTAATTCCTTTATTTATATTAATTAAAATCTCCATAAAACCCAGCTAACTTGGGTATTTTTCTATTTGGGAATTTTCCCATGGTAACCACTTAATTTTAGATTTTAAATGAAGACAGTAAAAATTATTTTTTACAATTTGGCTGAAACCTTTACACTTTGGGCAATTCACAGTCTTGGCAAACCACATTTTCATGGTTACAGGTTCCAGCTACCACTGGAGGCTCAGCGCTCTAGGTGGGGGAGGGGTCATGGGACTTTCCTTCTTCCTTCCCCTTAAACATAAGTGTTCTCGAATTCAGACTTTTGGGGGCGTACCTTTTAAGTTGAGTCCAACAAGAGGGTTCCTGGGCTCTGTCTTGTTGTTAGGTTTGATTATCAGTCCCCTAGGAGCATTTAGTTTGTGATTGGTTTCAAGGAAGGGTTTTCAGAGGTCTGAACTTTAGCTGCCTCTACACCGCCATCTTGGCCAAAAACCTGATCCAATCAATTTAGAGAAGAGTTTGGAATTTATACTCAATGAATTATAAAACTGTATATACCTTTTGAAACAGAAATATCACTATTATATTTATTACATAAGGTGATTGTAGAAAAAGAAAAAAGCTATATGTTTCAAAATATTCATAGGAACTTTTTTGAAGTGGCAAAGAACTAGAAACTGAAGGGATGACCATCAACTAGGGAATGGCTGAATAAATTGTGGTATATGTTGATGATGGAATACTTTTGTTCCACAAGAAATGGTAGACAAGATGATCATAAAAGTTTGTTGTTTTTTTTAAACCTGGAAAGACTTCTATGAAGCAATGAAAACTGAAGTGAACAGAATCAGTAAAATGTTAAACACAGTAACAAGTATCATGTGACAATCAACTATGAATGACAACTATTATTAACAAGATGAAGATCCAGGACAACTGCAAGGGACTCATGACAAAAATGATATTGACTGCCATAGAAAGAGCAGAAAGAGTTCAAATGCAGAATGAAACATACAATTTTTCACTCTATTTTTTCTATGAATTTTCTCTAGTATAAGCAATATGTGTCTTGTTTCACAACATGACAAACGTGGAAATATGCATTATATAATAACATATGTAAATCTATATCATATTGCCTGCCTTTTAATAGGGGAGAGAGGGAGAGAAGGGAGGGAGAGAACATGTAATCTGGAAAAAATTAAAATTATGAAAAAATAAATAAAGTTTGAATGGAAAAAATGAATGTACAAAACATGTCAACAATGCCACATAATAGAGCATGAATATTAGAATAAATTGAAGAATTTTGATCAAGTGACCAATATGATTGAGGGCTGGGTACCTTCCCTGTTCCTTGTGTCTAACACCACACCAAGTCAGGAATTATGAAGATGAGATGAAACAATTTCATTTGTCTTGCTGGCCTTGGGCACATCCTAATAAGTTAACAATCCAATAAACTAGCAAATAAAGAAGTCTAATATCCTCTATGCTTCCTTAGTTACCTTTCCACATTACTCACCATTCTGAGGCATGGGATATAAACTGCAATTGAACTCATCCCAAAAGCCCTCTGCTCTCAGTGCCTTGAGAAAAATAATGTATAAATTTGCACTGAGACAGAAACATAGAAATATTCTGTGCTATGATATTGCTTAGCCAGAAAAGAGAGCTAAAAATGCAAACTAGACCAAACAGTTACATATGGTTTACTCTACCAATCTTGAGAAGAAGAGTACAATATCCAGCCTGGATAATTCTTTGTACTTGGAAATAATTAGGAGCAGACTCTAAGGGAGAATGTTGAAATGTGAATTACCCAGCATGACAGGAAACCTAAAAAACTTTGAAGTCTAATCTCAGGTGAACCTGTCATCAAAAGGGAAAGAGTCAGAAAGTGAGAAACATGGGAAGAAAAGGGGAAAATATTGAAATTATCAAACATCCCAGAATGAGGAAAGCTTAGTTAAAGACCTTGTGCATAAGCAAAGAAGCCAAGAGAAAATATGTTAAGAGAAAGGAATATAACTTCTAGAAATGGTAAGAATAAAGATATGAAAAAATAAATTTTGCAAGACAAAGGATAATGAATCAATATCTGATGAGCAGAAAACCCTGTAGAATCCCAAAAAAGCAATGAACCACAGTAAGATGTTGCTGAGCGGGTTGAAAGAGAAATGAGAATCATGTAAGCAGACTTTATGGCCTGCACAGTAGAAATAATTGGCAGAATAGAAAATCTTGAATCCATGGTGGCAAGTATCACCAAAGAAACAAAAAAGAGAATAACTGAGTGGAAATGCAAATACATGCAAATGAAGCATAGTTGGGAGAAGAAAATCAAAAAGCAATAACATTAAAAGGAAATACAATCCCCATACATGTGAAACATATTGATATCAAGGACAGAATGTATAGAGACATCATAAGGATTATAGGTCTCCCAGATGAGCATGGCAAAAACCTTGAATGCTTTAACACAACAAATAAAACCCCTCAAAACTTCTCAATATAGAAAACAAAGTGTTAATGAAAAGAATACACAGACTGCCTCTAAGTTTTAAAAAAAAGCTATACTGTAAATTTCAAAGCATTAATTGTTAAATTTAACAATTCCAGTGACAAATGATGAATTCTTCAAGTGAATAGCAAAAAAGGTCTTGTGATTTAAGGAGAAATAATTTTAATGACTATTTTTCACCTACAAAAACCATAGAAGTGAATAATATAGTGTGTGCTGATGAGCAAAGGAAAGCAAGTTTCAAGGCACCATAGCCTTCAAACCTGACCATAACTGTAACTACTGAATAAAAGAGATATAAACTTTCTAAAGCATTTGAGGTATTTGTAGAAATACAACTAGTTATGAAAATAATTATTTTCAAACAATTCATTGATATTTCTTTTTAAAAATACACAAGGAATAAAAGGTAAATATAGAAGTCAAAAAGTAGAAGCATTGGTGAAAAAACTCCTGAAAAATCATACACCAAATATCACAATACCACAACTACAGAGGAATCGATAAAGAAGTTACAGAAGGTACTGTGTGTTCTGATCTAACCAAGTCAAAAGATAACAATGAAGGAAAAATAACTTCTATAATCTTTCAGGAAAAAGGGAAACTGCAGGAGAATGAACAATGAAACAAAGAAAAGAGATTGAAAAATGGAGAAAAAAAGTAAAACAGATGAACCATTGATGAACACACCCATTATGAAGAGTGAGGTGAGAACTTCACAATAGGTATGTATAATCAATGAGGATTAAGTCCTTAGAGAGAACATTTATCACATCTCAGGAAAGGGGAAAGTTGAGATTCTGGGAACAACTAACATATAGAAAATTATAAAAGTATAAATTCAGAGAGAAAATGTCATGGCAAGTTGTGAAAAAAAAATGACCAAGGGAAAGACAAAATTTAATAAACTTTCCAATTAGAGCTATAGAAGAATTTCAGTTTTTGTTGTCATTTCAGTCATTTATGAGTCTTCCTTACTTCATTGTGAGTTTTCTTGGCAAGTATATTGAAGTGATTTGTAGTTCCTTCTTGATTTCATTTTACAGATGAAGAACTGAGGCAAACAGGATGAAATATCCAACCTGGGATCACATAGCTAGTAAGTTTCTTAGGACAAATTTGAACTCAGGAAGATGAGATTTCTTGATACCAGGCCAGTCACTCTATCCACTGAGTCACAAAGATGTTTAGGAGAATTCTTACCCTAGGTTAGTATTGTTGCTATCAACCAAAGGAATTACTATTTCCAAGAATGAGGCAGAATAGAAAGGTAAATTCATATATACAAAGCAATAACATTGAAATTAAAGAAGAGGTAACCAGAAGTTACCTTGAAAATTTAAATTTCATGAGGAATATATAACCTAAAAAAAGAGCAGATAAGTGTATTCCCCTTGAATAAAAGTCTACACCATGCAAAAAGAGAATATAAATGATTATAAGAGGGAAAACTTTTTTAAATGGAAATTTTTGAAACTAAAAAAATTAGTGAAAGAAGAGGAAAGGAATTGACATCTTCCTAGCTCAATTTAGAGGGGAAATGAATGAAAGAATTACATATATAGAGGGAAGAAATAAAAATTAAATAAGTTCATCAAGGAAAAGAGCAATATATGTAATGGGTAGGTGTAGGGAAGAGAGAAAATGGGAATAAATTAATAGAAAATATATTAAGGTAAAATATTTGAAGATATTAGTTAATGTGTTTAATGAGGAAGAGGGAAAATACTCATTTGGATTCAATAAAAAAATATTAGAAACAAAAGGAGTACAACCTATGTATCATAATGGCAATATAGTCAGATTTGATAAGAAGAGAAAACCTCACATAATGCTCCTTACAAGAACTTAAAAACATATTTATACTTTAAAAACAAAGACATAAACAAAATAAACAGGATAGACTATGGGGGAAAAAACCACACACATTATTATATATCAAGTTAATAAAAAAGAGCAAGCATTGAAATCCTGCTACTGGAAATACAAAAAATAGATATTAACATCATAAAAAGGGATAAACAGATAAACTATATCATACTGAAAGGAAGGATAGACACAAAATCAATTTTATATTTATTTAATGCTTGAACATCTACATTCATAAAGCAAAAAGTTGACAACTATGAGAAGATACATCTGAAAATACAAAAATGACAAGAAGTTTCAATATCCATCTCTCAGTTTGGGATGTTTAACAAAAAGATAAACAAAGGATATAGTATAGAACAGAATATAGTGTAAGAAAAATAAGAGCTAAAACTTATGACATCTAAATGAGAATGTTAAATAATATACATATTTCTCAGTTCAATATGCAATATTTGCCAAAAAATTAACTGTGTTTAGGACACAGATTCAAACAAATATAAAAAGTTAGAAATGGGAAATGCCTCTTTTATAGACCATAAAAGAATATAATACTTCAGGGAACACATACAAAAGGAAATGATCCAAATGAGGACTTGATGAAGAAAATGCTAAATAATGAATGTCAAAGAACAACTTACAGGAACAATAATTATGTAAAAAATAATTTAATGCTGAAGAAACCCAAAATATTTGGATTATAGCAAAAAGAGCACTCAGGAGAAAGTCATGTCTCTACAAGTTTATAATAATAAAGTCAAAAAAATATTATCAAAAAAGATAATATTAATACAGTGAATATGCATTTAAAATGAAAATCCACAAATAAAGCTAATTTAAGCATAAAATGAGATTAAAAATTAAAAGGGAAATGGATAATAAGAAACCAATAAAAACTGACATAACAAATAAAATCAACATCTAGTTCTTTGAAAAGATTAATAAAATTTATAAACCTTTGGATAATTTGATTAAAACAAAGAGGGAAGAAAATCAAACCAACACTATATTAAATGAGTAAAATGAAATAATAGAAAAACTAGAAGAAATAAAAATATTCATCAGAATCCATTATGTATACTCATATGATAATAAATTAAGAAAAGAAATAAAGGGATATTTTCATATATGTAAATATCTGAACTAATAGAATACTAAATGCATTTTGCACTTGTGTCTGATGCTTTGTGAGCCCTTTAGTGTTTTCTTGGTAAAAACACTGGAGTGCTTTGTTATTTCCTTCTCCAAATCATTTACAGTTAAGAAAACCAAGATAAACAGGGTTCCAGTGACTTGTCTAGGATCACACACATAGTAAGAATCTGAGACCAGTTATGACCTAAAGGAAGATGAGTTTTACTAACTTCAGATTCAGCATTCTACCCAATGAACCACTTTAGTGCCCATAAGATATCAAATAAAGATCTTTAATAATATAGTATCAGAAAATAGCAAAATCTGTAAAGAAACTAGCAAAGCAACAAGGGTCCTTTGGTGTTATTTTATGAAATCAAAGGGGATTTCCATCAAACTTTTAAAAGATCAGTTAGGATGGAGATTACATAAACTATTTTCAAAAACTAGATAAAAAAAGAAAGAAAAAAAGTAGAGACTAACATAATTAATGAATGTTAATTTTTTAAGTAAAATTCTCTCAAACATTCTATAGTAAAGGACAGTCAGGTGGCTTAGTGGATTAATAAGCAGACATAGAGAAAGGAGGTCATGGGTTCATATCTGGCCACAGACATTTCCTAGATGTGTGATTCTAGTGAGTCACTTAGCCCCATTACTTAGCCCTTAACATTTTTCTGCCTTGGAACCAATATAAACTATTGATTTTAAGATAGAAAGTAAAGTTTAAAAAAATTGCTATAGCAGCCCATTATGACCAAATTGGATTTAAACCAAGGATTCAAAGATGCTATTGGAAAACAATGAACATAATCATATTAAAAATAAAAACATAAAATCTCATGATTATTTCAATAGATACAGAAACAGCCATTCAGAAAATAATATATCCATTTATACTAAAAATCAACAAAGTTACTCAATAACACAGTGTTTAATAACCTGGAAAACAAATTTCTTAGTGTATAACTTCATATGTAGCAAAAATCTGCTAAGAAAACTAGAAAACAGCCTGGTAGAAATGATGCATAGAATAACACTTTTTACCATATTTCAATATAACTTCTAAATAAATACATGACCTTCCTTAATATTAAGCTTAATACTGTAGATATTAGAATAGAAAGTTATTATATACCTATATTCTAGGGCATGTTTTCTAACCCAGACAAAGGATATAGTCAAATATTAAATAAACAACTTGGTTTACATGAAAATGAAAAGTTTTGAACAGATCAAATCAATGTAAATAATACAGTTTTAAATATAGGCAAAAGCCAATATCCAACAGATAAGCTGTGTCAAAAGATATGAATCTTCTTCAGAAGAATTGCAGACTATTAACAAACATGAAAGAATGACCCCAAATACTAAAAATTGGAAACATTTAAATAAAAATAACCCTCATGTTTCATTTTGCATCCTGGAAAGATTATAAAAAGTGAAAATGATCAATATTAGAGTTATACTAGTGGACTGTTATTAGAACTTTCAATCACAAAAAAATATGGAAAAAATATAATTATAAATGTATATATTTGTATATAATGAAGTGGTTTAATTGCCCATAACATTTTCAATAAAAATATATATTATGTTTATAAATGAAGGATGTTATTGATAAAGTGAAAATCCCCATATACATTAATATCTTTGTACCAGAAACTTTTTATTAACAAAGAATTAGCCACAAATTGGATGGTCATGGATTGGGGGATGGCCAAACAGAGTATAATACATAATTATAATGGAAATCTATACTGTACATTGTAATGAATATGATGAACAAAGAGAGACATAGAAAGACCATATGAACTCTTTCAGAATGAAATTAACAGAAGAAAAAAAATAAACAGCACATGCTACAATATAAATGAAAAGGACAAACTTATTAAAATGAATAACAAGCATGGCTTGAGATGATGTGATATGAGAAGATACCTCCATGGCCCTTTTTTGTAGTGGTCAAATATTTTTATGTAGTTTTGTTGTTTCTCCCCTCTTTTTTCTTTCAATATTTATTATATTGCATGATTCTTTTGAAAGGGGAATAAGTAGGATTCTGGGAAAATTACAGTAATATTTAAAAAAGATAAAATTTTAAAAGAGTTCTTATCAACAACATTAAAATACAAGCAAAAACACTTGATTCTTATTTTGTTTCTATTTTTTTTCTGCCATTCAGAATGAACATAAAATTGAAAGAAGCAAAAAGACAAACAGACCTGAGACAAGTTAGGAAAGAGTAAGAGCATCCCTAATTGCCCTGGGTGAGTTCATCACCTAGTCCAAAGGAAATACACACTAAGATACTGAAATGGCAAGTGTGATTGCTAAGTGATTCTACCTGATCTATTAAAAATCTTGACAAAAGAGAGGAACTTCCATATTGGCTTAAGGTTAAGGTTCCATTTTTTTAATGTGAATACAACAGAGTCTGCAGACTCTTACCAAACTTAGTGAACTTGACTTTGAATAATGGCAAAATTCTATAGCAAATCACTATTGAAATAGTGACAAGCATCTAGGTAGGGAGGCACTCATTTCAAAGAGTCAATAAGAATTCATTGAAAACAGGTCATGCCAGATAAAATTCATTTCTTTTGCAGACAAGAGTACTAGTTTATGAGTGGAATACTAAGGACATGTTTTACCTAGATTTCATCTAGTCATTAAAGGTTGATGTCAGCATGGTGGGAAGTCTCTAAGGGAGTACACCAGGGACCTCTGCTTGACTCTTTGCTGTGTAGCAAATTTCCCAATTACTTGGATAAAATAATTTGATGAGCACATAAGATTTGCAGATGAAACAAAACTGGCAGAGACAGTGAACACAATGGATGACAGAGTGAGGATCCAAAAAGATTTTGACAGGTTAGAAATTGAATTAGAAAAAAAAATGTAAAACCATATACTTACTTGCACAAGAACAAAAATGGAAGCACAGTTAGCAGTGGTTCTGGACAGAAAAGATATAGGGTGGGACAATAAACTGGATCTTCAATATGAAGGATGTAGAAAAGGAAATAGTATTTATATACACTATATGCCAAGCACTCCGTCAATTAATTTACAATATTATCTCAGTTAAAATCTTTACAATAAAACTGGAAGGGAGGTGCTTATCCCCATTTCACAGTTAAGGAAAGTGAGCCAAATAAGGATTAAGTAACTGGCCCAAAAATTGTTAAGTATAACAGAATTAATAAGTGTTTGAAGTTTTATTTCAATTCGTATACATTAGGTCCAGTGCTCTGTCCACTGGTTCACCCACCTGACTGAGTTAGTAGTGCAGTGTGAAATCCCACCCTCCCCAAATTAGTCTTGGTCATGCATTACATTTAAAGCAGTATAACTTCCAGAAATAGGGAGATGATATTTCCACTTTACTCTACCTTGGTTAGACCTCATCCGGAGTACAGTTTTCAATTGCGGGTATCAGTTTCATAAGGAAATTGAGAATTTGTAGAGCATCCAGATGAAGGCAACTGAGAAGAGTCTTGAGTGCTTATTATATAAAATCAGTTAAAGGCACTAAGGATGTTAAATGAGAAGAAAATACCCAGGGAGGTCATGAAAGCTGTTTTCAAGTATTTAAAAGGCTTTCATGTTGAAAAGGGATTAAAATTATTCTGTTTTGGCCCTAGAGAGCAGAACAAAGAGCAATGTTTGGGTACAAGTTACAGATTAGACAAATTAGTCTTTATAGAAAATATTTTTTTCCTAATCATTAAAACTGTCCAAAAGTGAATATACCTGCCCTGAGAAGTAATGATTTCTCCCATTTGGAGAACTTTACATAGTAGCTGGATGAACACTTTTGTGTGTTATAGCATGAATTCCTTTGGTGCATGGAAATAGCTAGATGGTCATTTAGTTCTCTGACAGTGCTGTGGTTCTGTGACTCTATGATTCTGTAGCATATGGTGATTCTCAAAAAATAGGGTTGGGAAGGATGATGTAGAGATTTATTTGCCATAGGATTAGGGTCCATAAACTTTATTTAGACTCTTTGTACTCTGAAGAATAAGGACTTGGACTTCAAAATACCAGGAATATTTTTTGCATTTAACAACAGTACTTGTCCACCCTTGGTCATATATTTGTACATTCTTTTTATTTTCTAAGCTAGAAGTAACACTTATCATATGTTTTATAACCAGAATGTGGGTTGAGGCTGATAAAACTGATAACTAGATCTAGGAAAAATTGGAGAGTGTATGAAGAAATATAAAGGAAGTTTGCTGGCACATGTAACATACGGGCTTAGAATCAGGGTTCAGTGCAGAAATACTAGTTTAGTTTGAGGATAACTTGTCACTATTTCCATTATTAAGACTTTCAATATCAACTGTCTCTTCCCAACATGGGTCAAAGAGTTTCCCTTTATTCCTGCTCTTATAATTTCTCTCGGCCTTCATTCCTTTCTATCTCTTCCTCTTTCCTTTCCCCGACCCTCTTTCTTTTTCTATCTCTGTCTCTCTCTATGCCTCTTTCTTTGTTTGTCTGTCTCTGTCTCTGTCTTTCTGTGTGTCTCTCTGTGTCTGTCTGTCTTGTCTGTCTGTCTGTGTGTCTCTTGTTCTCGCTCTCGCTCTTGCTCTCAACTTTGAATTTATATAATGTTAAAAGATTTTGTTAAGTGATTTATAAATATATATATATATACATATATATATATATATACTATGTCATCTGATACTCAATAAATCCATAAAATAGGTTCTTTATTATCCCCATATTACAGATGAAAAAAAATTGCTACTGATTATGCCCAGAGTCTCACATATATTAAATATCTTAGAAAAGAGCACTGGTATACAAGACTAGGATTTTATGCACTATCTCACTTGTTTCACAGATTTAGGATTATAGACTAAAAGCTACAAGAGAGGGGGCAGCTGGGTAGCTCAGTGGATTGAGAGCCAATACACAGTATTGACTCCAAGACGGAAGGTAAGGGTTTAAAAAAAAAAAAAGCTACAAGAGATCATCTCAGCCTTTCATTGTACAATGAGGAAAAAGAAGTTCGGGGATGTTAACATACTTACCAAAGATCACTTAATCATAAGTTTTAGAGTTGGCATAGAAATCTAATTCCCAAGATATAGCTTTTTTTTTTCTTTCACTGAAGCATAATACCTCTACCAATCACCAAAAAAATAAGGGCATAAATGGGACTTGACTTAAGTCCTATAACAAGGTAATGGGGTGATAGTCCTTCTTTCTTTGAACTATGTTTAGTCCACTTTGTTCCTTACATAAACAAACTCATAACAGTCATAAGGTAAGTAGAAGTAGTAGAATGGAGTTGGAGAATTTAGGGGCAGATGGAACTTATTACTTGTCGTAAGTTTTATTCTCCTTTAGTTTCTCTTATTCTGCTCATGCCTCAATCTCAATCTGGCTTCTAAATATCTAACCCAGCTCCTTGTTATCCTTAGTCCTAATTGACTTGGTGATTCTTGAACCAATCCTATAACCACAAGTCATTTCTCCTAATCACCATAGCCTGTGAGAACCAGGAAGTCAGTTTATAATAATATTTGAGGAATTAATTAGGAGTAAAAATGTGTGTCCTCATAGAGCCCTATCCCATGGTAATGAAAAAGAACATGATTCCTCCTGAGATCTGCTATCCTCATATGCCTATCTTTTATTAAAAAGTTCCAGGAATCTTTGAGCTCTTCTAATTGGCTCCATAATGTGAGGAGACATTGATTTCTTTGTCTCTTCTGGCCAATCTTTCAGGTAGTAAATTTTTATTAAGTACTTATTATACGCCAGGTGCTGTGCTAAGTGCTGATGATTAAAATAAACAAATAAATAAAAGAGGTATAAGGAGATGAAAGACAGTCACTACCCTGGAGCTAGCAATCTAATGGAGGAGAAAACAAGCAAATAAATATGTACAGATCAGTTATAGAGGGGAGAGATAGAAAATAATTAAAAGAGGATAGGGACTAGAATTAAGAGGGATTGGGAATTGATTCCTAAAGATGATAACATTTTAGTTGGGATTTGAAGGAAACTAGGATAGCCAGACCAAAGATAAGAGGAAGTAGAGCTTTCAAAGAATTGGAAATCACCAGTGAAAATGCCTGAAAAATCATGGCAACTATGTGGCTCAGTGGATAGAAAACTACGTCTGGAAATGGGAGGTCCTGGGTTCAACTTTGAATTCAGACCATTCCTAGCTATGTGACCCTCTGCAAGTTACTTAACTTCAATTGCCTATTACAACATTTCTGCCCTAGAATTGTTACTTATCACTTCTAAGAAGGTTGAAAAAAAGAAACGAAGAAAGAAAATGCCTGAAGGAGAAAGATAGGGTGTCCTGTTTGAAGAAAATCAGGAAGCCAATGTCACTGAATCAAAAAGGAGGAGGAATGCTAATATGCTACAGGGGGAATTATGAACCAATTCAAACATTCTGGAAAGCAATTTGGAACCATGCTCAAAGGGTCATAAAACTGCACACATTCTTTAACCCAGAAATACCACTATTAGATCTGTATCCTAAAGAGATGAAAGATGGGGGAAAGGGCCAAAATATATAAAAAATATATAGCAGCTCTTTTTGAGGTGACAAAGAATTGGAAACAAAAAAGAGTTCCATCATTTGGGGAATGGCTGAAAAGCTGAGGTATATGATTGTAACAGAATCCAATTTTGCCCTAAGAAATGATTAACAGGGGACTTCCGGGTAGCATGGCTGCAGAGAAGACGCAGCTTGCTTCCTCTCCTCAGACCCAATGACATAGACGACCTCAAAAGACCCTCCTAAAATAAAAAAACAACCATCCTCATAAGAACTGAAAGACCCCACAACAAGGTGAAGCTCTGAAGATTTCTGACTGGAAAGGGGAGGAAGAAAAAAACAAAACACAGAGATGGAAAACTGTACCCAAGAACACCAGCACCCCAACACCAAGAACAGCAAGAAGAAGTGGGTGGCTTTGGATACATTTTATGGAGGGAAAACACACACACACACACACACACACACACACACACACACACAACAGAGGAAATAGCAGAAGAGGAAGTGCAAACAAATGCTCCAAAACCTTCCAAAAGAAATGGAGATTGTCCACAAGTTATTGAAGAATTTAAATTGGAAGTTATCAAAAAGATGGAAGCCTTCTGGCAGGAAAAAATGGGAAATAATGCAAAAGAAATTCAGCAATCTGAAGCATGAAAAAACTCAACTACAGAAATAGCTTGAAGCCTCAAATAGCAGGATAGAACAAACTGAAAAGGAAAACCAGGCTTTAAAGATCAGAATCAGACATCTGGAAGACAATGATCTTGCAAAAGAGCAAGAATTAATACAGCAAAGACAAAAGACAAAGAAATTAGAAGATAACATAAAATATCTCACTGACAAGGTGACAGACCTGGAAAATTGAGGAAGGAGAGACAATCTGAGAATAATTGGCCTACCAGAAAAGCCAGAAATAAATAGTAATCTCAACATCATAATTCAAGATATCATCAAAGAAAACTGCCCAGAGATTCTAGAACAAGGGGGCAATACAGCCACTGACAGAGCTCACAGAACACCCTCTACACAAAATCCCCAAATGACAACTCCAAGGAATGTAATTGCCAAATTCCAAAGCTTTCAAGCAAAACAAAAAATCTTACATGAAGCCAGAAAAAGGCAATTTAGATATAAAGGAATGCCAATCAGGGTCACATAAGACCTTGGGATTTCCACTCTGAATGACCGTAAGGCATGGAACATGATTTTCAGAAAGACAAGAGAGCTGGTTCTTCAACCAAGAATCAGCTATCCATCAAAACTGACAATATACTTCCAGGGGAAAGTATGAACATTCAACAAAATAGAAGATTTCCAAGTTTTTGTAAAGAAAAGACCAGAGCTCTGTGGAAAGTTCAATATTCAAACACAAAGAGCAAGGAAAACTCGAAAAGTTAAATATGAAGGAAAGGGAAGAGGAGAAAAATGTTATCTTTTTTCTTTTATTCAAACATTCTTTTATAAGGACCACATTTATGTCAAATTATATATATTAATACGTGGGGAAAATTGTATTGTGTAACTCTCAAAAATTGTATGCATCATTAGAGTAGTTAGAAGAATCATGCATAGGGAATGATTGGGGCATTAAGACAATAAGGAGAAAGGGGGATGAAAGAAAGAAAGAGGGAAGGGGGAATCGTTGATGGTACTAAGATATAATTCAAGAAATAGAAAAAAACTAAATAGAATAATCTTTCTCACACAAAGATACACATGGGAAGAGGAGGAGAAAAAATTTCCTATAGGGAGGAGAGGAAGAAAGTGCTAATTGGTATTACTTAAACCTTACTCTCAGTGAAATCAGTTCTGAGAGGGAAGAACATCCAGATCCATTGGGATCTTGAACTTTATCTTATCAAACAGGGTAAGAGAGAAGGGGAAATTAAGGAGGGGTGAGGGGAAGAAGTATAAAAAGGGAAGGAAAGAGAGGGGGGATGGGAAGGGAACAAAAAGGGAGGGGCTAGAAAAGGAAGCATATCAAGGGAGGTGACTAGGGGGACTATTCTAAAGTAAATTACTGGTTTAAAAGGTTATAGCTAAAGAAGAAAGGTCAGAATTAGGGGATTATAACAAAATGCCAGGGAATCCACAAGTGACGATCATAACTTTGAACGTGAATGGGATGAACTCACCCATAAAATGTAGACAAATAGCAGAATGGATTAGAATCTAAAACCCTACCAAATGTTGTGTTCAAGAAACACATGTGAGGTGGGTAGATACTCACAAGTTTAGAATTAAAGGATGGAGTAAGACCTTCATGGCCTCAACTGATAGATAGAAGGCAGGAGTTGCAGTAATGATATCTGACAAAGCCAAAGAAAAAATAGACCAGATCAAAAGGGATAGGGAAGGTAAATATACTCTGTTAAAAGGGAGTATAGACAATGAGGAATTATCACTAATCAACATATATGTAATAAATGGTATAGCACCCAAATTTCTAATGGAAAAACTAGGAGAATTGAAGGAGGAAATAGACAGTAAAACCATATTAGTGGGAGACTTGAACCAACTACTATCAAATTTAGATAAATCAAACCAAAAAAATAAATAAGAAAGAGGTAAAAGAGGTGAATGAAATCTTAGAAAAAATAGAGTTAATAGACATATGGAGAAAAATAAATAGGGACAAAAAGGAATACACCTTCTTCTCAGCACCACATGGCATATTCACAAAGATAGATCATATACTAGGTCACAGAAACATGGCATACAAATGCAGAAAAGCAGAAACAATAAAGGCAACCTTTTCACATCAAAAGGCTATAAAAATCATGACCAGTAAGAGTACAAGGAGAGCCAAATCAAAAATTAATTGGAAATTAAATAATATAATACTCCAAAATTGATTAATTAGAGAAGAAATCATAGAAACATTTAATAATTTCATTGAGGAAAAAGACACTGGTGAGACATACTTTCAAACCTTATGAAATGCAGCCAAAGCAGTATCAGAGGAAAATTCATATCCCTGAGTCCATATTTTAACAAATTAGGGAGGGCAGAGATCAATGAGTTGGAAATGTAAATTTAAAAACTTGAAAGCGAACTAATTAAAACCCCCCAGAAGAAAACCAAACTAGAGATCCTAAAAATTAAGGGAGAAATTAGTAAAATCGAAAGTGATAGAACTATTAAACTAATAAAAAAGACTAGAAGCTGGTACTTTGAAAAAAACAGACAAGATAGACAAAGTACTGGTCAATCTAATATAAAAAAAGGAAAGAAGAAAGGCAAATTAACAGCATCAAAGATGAAAAGGGGGACCTCACCTCTAATGAAGAGGAAATTAAGGCAATCATTAAAAATATTTTGCCCAGCTACATGGCAATAAATATGCCAACCTAGGTGATATGGATGAATATTTACAAAAATCTAAATTGCCTAGACTAACAGAAGAAGAAATATAATTCTTAAATAATCCCATATCAGAAAAAGAAATCCAACAGGCCTTCACAAACTCCCTAAGAAAAAATCCCCAGGGCCTGATGGATTTACAAGTGAATTCTATCAAACATTCACAGAACAGCTAATCCCAATACTATACAAACTATTTGATATAATAAGCAAAGAGGGAGTTCTACCAAATACATTTTATGACACAAACATGGTACTGATTCCAAAGCCAGGCAGGTCAAAAATGGAGAAAGAAAACTATAGAACAATCTCTCTAATAAATATAGATGCAAAAATCTTAAATATACCAGCAAGAAGACTCCAACAAGTGATCAGAAGGATCATTCACCATGATCAAGTAGGATTTATACCAGGGATGCAGGGCTGGTTCAATATTAGGAAAACCATCCACATAATTGACCATATCAACAAACAAACAGACAAAAATCACATGATTATTTCAATAGACGCAGAAAAAGCCTTTGATAAAATACAACACCCATTCCTATTAAAAACACTAGAAAGAATACGAATAGAAGGGTTGTTCCTAAAAATAATAAACAGTATATATCTAAAACCATCAGCTAATATCATCTGCAATGGGGATAAATGAGGTGCATTCCCAATAAGATTGAAAAAGAGTGAAACAAGGATGCCCATTATCACCTCTATTATTTAACATTGTATTAGAAACACTACCAGTAGCAATTAGAGAAGAAAAAGTAATTGAAGGCATCAAAATAGTCAAGGAGGAGACCAAGCTATCTCTCTTTGAGTATGATATGATTGTCTACTTAAAGAATTCTAGAGAACCAACTAAAAAGCCAGTCAAAATAATCAACAACTTTAGCAATGTTGCAGGTTACAAAATAAACCCACATAAGTCATGAGCATTTCTTTATCTTTCCAACAGAGCTCAGCAGCAAGAATTAGAAAGAGGAATCCCATTCAAAATCACCTTAGACAAAATAAAATACTTAGGAATCTATCTCCCGAGACAAACAAAGGAACTATCTGATCAAAACTACAAAACACTCTCCATGCAACTAAAACTAGACTTGAACAATTGGAAAAATATTAGCTGCTCATGGGTAGGACGAGCCAATATAATAAAAATTACCATCCTACCCAAGTTTATTTATCTATTTTGTGCTATAACCATTGAACTTCCAAAATTTTTTTTACTGAATTAGAAAAAGAAAAAACATAACAAAGTTTATTTGGAAGAACAAAGGATCAAGGATATCCAGGGAAATAATGAAAAAAATAAAAGGAAGGTGGCCTTTTAGACCCAGATCTCAAACTCTATTATAAAGCAATGGTTATCAAAACAATTTGGTACTGGCTAAGAGACCAAAAGGAGAATCAGTGGAATAGACTTGGGGTAAGTGTCCCAAGTAAGATAGTATATGAAAAACCCAAAGAGCCCAGTTTTTGGGACAAAAATCCACTATTTGACAAAAACTTCTGGGAAAACTGGAAGACAGTGTGGGAGAGATTAGGTTTGGATCAACACCTCACACCCTACACCAAGATAAACTCAGATTGGGTGAATGACTAGAACATAAAGAAGAAAATTATAAGTAAATTAGGTGAACACAGAATAATATACATGTTAGACCTGAGGGAAGGGAAAGACTTTAAAACCAAGCAAGACATAGAAAGAGTCACAAAATGTAAAGTAAACAATTTTGATAACATCAAATTAAAAAGTTTTTTTACAAACAAAACCAACATAACCAAATTGAGAAGGGAAGCAACAAACTGGGGAACAATCTTCATAACAAAAACCTGTGAGAAAGATTTAATTACTCAAATTTCTAAAGAGCTAAATCAATTGTACAAAAAATCAAGCCATTCCCCAATTGGTAAATGGGCAGTTTCATCCAAATAAATCAAAAGTATTAATAAGCACATGAAGAAGTGTTCTAAATCTCTTATAATCCAAGAGATGCAAATCTAAACAACTCTGAGGTATCACCTCACACCTAGCAGATTGACTAATATGACAGCAAAGGAAAGTAATGAATGCTGGAGGGGATGTGGCAAAGTCAGGATATTAATTCATTGCTAGTAGAGTTGTGAATTGATTCAAACATTTTGGAGGGCAATTTGGAACTATGCCCAAAGGGCGATAAAAGATTGTTTGCTCTTTGATTTAGTCTTAGCACTGCTGTGTCTGTACCCCAAAGAGATAATAAGGAAAACAACTTGTAGAAGAATATTAATAGCTGCACTCTTTGTGGAAAATGAAGGAATGCCCTTCAATTGGGGAATGGCTGAACAAATTGTGGTATATGTTGGTTATGGAATACTATTGTGCTCCAAGGAATAATAAAGTGGAGGAATTCCATGGGAACTAGAACATCCTCCAGGAAGTGATGCAGAGTGAAAGGAGCAGAGCCAAGAGAACATTGCACACAGAGACTGATACACTGTGGTACAAGAGAACATAATGGACTTCTCCATTAGTGTCAATACAATGTCCCTGAACATTCCATAGGGATCCAGGAGAAAAAAACACTATCCACAAGCAAAGGACAAATGGTGGGAGTAAAAACACTGAAGATAAGCAACTGCCTGACTACAGGGGTGGAAGGAACATGAATGAGGAGAGACTCTAAATGAGCATACCAACAACATGGAAATGGATTTGAATCAAGGACACATGTGATACCCAGTGGAATCATGTGTTGTCTAGGGGAGGGGAGGTGAGAGGGGGGAGGGAAAAAAAGGATCTTTGTTTCCAAGGAAAATGACCAAATAAAATAATGTTTAAAATGGAAAAATAAAATAAAATAAAATAAAATTATAACAAAGGGCACCAGTGGTAGGTGCAGCTGGTGAAAAAAACAAAAAGAAGCAACTTGGTGAAGTGTTTGGATTTGTATGATCCTACTTCAAATCTTATTTACATCATATGTATGACCTTGGCTAAGTCAACTACTCCTGACATCAATTCCTCACCTGATCAAGCTGGGGGTAGGAGTGGGGCTAGGCCTGGACTAGATACACTCTTGAGTTCCTTCCAACTCTAAATCTTAATTCTTGTTTATATTTAGAACCACTTCAAGGTCCAAGGGGCAGATTTGAACCCAGGATCTTCCATCTCTAGGTCTGGCTCTTAATCTTCTGAGCCAACTAGCTGCCCTTACAGATTAAACTTAAAAGTGGGTCATGTATAATTTTTTTTCTTGGAGAGTCAGTACATAGTTAAACATTTACCTAATGCTTAAAGGCCAACATTACATAACTTAACTAAGGTCACACATATAGTGTTTAATTTCATATTTTAAAGAATTTTTTGATCTGGGTTGTAATATTTTAGGATCCACACACTCAGTGATAGGATTCTATTCTGGGAGCACCAAGAAACTAATAAAATAGATTGGATTCCTTTTTTTTACTCTTTATTTTCTTCAAATGTTTAATTCCAGAATCCCTAGGTAAATTCCTTAACATTTTTATGGTTAATTTTTAGGGTCCCCACCAAAAATGAAAAGAAGAAAATTACTTAGGGTATAAAATAGACCAGGTTTGGAAAAGGCATTTATTTCCTACAAAGAAAAATCCTGCCAAACACCAAAAGACTTACAAATGCTCATAGAATCTTAAAACAAGATATAGTAACTTAAAACTACCAATATGTCAGGGCATTTGGATGATTCAGTGACTTGAGGCTTAGGCTCAAAGAGGGGAGGTACCAGGTTCAAATATGGCCTCAAATACTTCTTAGCTGTGTGACCCTGGGCAAATCACTTATCCCCCATTGAATAACCCTGGTACTCTTTTGCTTTAGAACCAGTACATAGTATTGATTCTAAGATAGAAGGTAAGAGTAATGTTAAAAGAAAGTAATAGCCTAAAAAGTAAAATTGGTCAACTGGAAAAAGAGGCACAAAAATCCAATGAAGAGAAGAGGGTCATGAAAAATAGAATGGACCAAAATGAAAAGGAGGATCAAAAGGTCATGGAAGTAATTCAATCTTTAAAAATTAGAATTTGGCAAATAGAAGCTAATGACTTCACAAGACATCAAGAAACAATAAAACAAAAGCAAACGAAGGAAAAAAATAGAAGAAAAAAAAGAAAATATCTCATTGAAACAACTGACCTGGAAAATAGATCCAGGATAGACAACACATTGTGTAGTTTTTAGGATTCTTGAATGAACATTTTTATATTTTACCTCATCTGTTTTTTCTAAATGATTTCCTTGCCCCCCAAATTAATTTAAATTAAATATTTAAAAAATAAAAAACAAAGAAATGATAAACAGGGGGGTCACAAAAATGCTTAGGAAGTCTTATATGAAGGGATACAAAGTAAAGGGAACAGAACCAGGAGAACACTGTACACAGCAAAAACAACAGAATATGATGATCAATGTGAATGATTCAACTATTATCAGCATCATAAGGATCCAGCACCATAGAAGAAACTAATGGGAGTCTAAAATCACATTAAAGCATACAATTTTTCACTTTATTCCTTTCTTAAGTATTGTTTTCCTATATAAGCTATATACAGCATGATAGGTATTGCATGAATGTAGAGGTATAACCTCAATTCAAAAAAAGATATCTCAGGAAAGTGGGAAGGGTTGGAGGCAGGGAAATAACATAGATTTCATGAGGTCAGAGAAAGATGATTAAATTTGTATCCACAAGTAACTGAGGAAAATATAAGGAGAAAGAAAGGAAAGAGGAAAGAAATAAAAAAGAAGAAACAAAGGAAAAAAGAAAGAAAAAGAAAAGTAGGGGAAGAGGCATAAGGTATAACAAAAGACTAGAAAGATTAGAATGGGTGAGAAGCTAGGTTCTGAGGGGCTTTATATTCCAAAGAAAGAAATTTAATTTGATCTGAAAAATGATAAGGAGCCACTGAAATTTATTGAGTGTGGGGGAGGGCAGGGATACCATGGTGGGACCTGAACTGTAGGAATATCATATTGTTGGCTGATAAAATATTGGGTTTGGAATCCAGAAGACTTTAGGGTTCAAAATCATTCTCAAGCAATTGGAAGCTATGTGACACTGAACAAGTCACTTAACCTCTATTTGCCTCAGTTTCCTTCTCCATAAATAGGACTAATATTTCACCAACCTCCTAAGGCTGTTCTGAGAATCAAAGGAGATAATAATTGTAAAGCACTTGGCACAATATCTGGTACATACTAAATGTTATATAAATATAAGTAATTATTATTATTTTTATTATTGAAGATGGATTGGAGTGGGGAAAGACTACTATAGGCAGACCTACCAGCAAGCTATTGCAAGTATAAGCATGAAGTGATGGAAGACTATTCAAGGTTAATGGAAGAATTAGAGGAGAGAATGGAGTTTATCTGAGAGATATTGGAAAGGTGAATTCAATAGACCTTGGCAACAGATTGGAAATTAGGTATGAAAGATAGTGAAAAGTAAAGGATGATGCCTAGGTTGAGAGCCTGAGGCCTTGGAGAATGGTGGCACCCTTGGCAGGTATCAGGAAGTTAGGAGAGTAGATGTTAGAGGAAAAGATAATGAGTTCAGTTTTGGACAAACTGAGCTTAGAATATCTACTGGACATTCAATTTGATATGCCTAAAAAGTACTTGAGGGTATATGACTGGAGGAATGCAAAGAAATTAAGACAGGATGAGTAGAACTGAGATTTATTAACATAGAGATTATAATCTGGGAGTACTAATGAGATCATCAAGTGGCATTGTATAGAAGGAGACGAGAAGGATTCTTATTGTCAGAGGTTGTAACCAGGATGAGGATTCAGAAAAGGAAGCTAAGAAGCAGTGGTCTTGATAGATCAGAAGAGAACCAGAAGTGCATGCTATCCCAAAAACCTAGAGAGAAAAGGATATCAAGAAGAGGATTATCAACAGCATCAAAAAGTGGCAGGAAGGGCAAAAAGAGTGGGATTTTGGAAAAAGTCATTGGATTTGGTAATTATGTGATTAGAAATGTTGGAGAGAGCATTTTCAGTGTAACATCAAAAGCCAGAAAAAAGAAGAAAGTGAGGGAAGACAAGACACAAAAGGAAAATGAAAAGCTGGAGAAACAGGAGAAGATAAAAGACAATCCCAAAACATTACATCTGGTGAGAAAAGGACAGAAGAATGCATTAGACATTGTCCTTAAATAGAAGTTTTGGACCTCATAGCTTTGCCCTCTACTCAGTGGACCCAATATGAGAGGCAGAGCATTTTGATGAGATGTTAGTAGAAAGATCAATTTTATCTTGCAGGCTCTGAAATTACCCAATATCAAGATTCCTGTGATCCTCCTAAGATGACCAAAAGCAGCCCAAGTGGTGATAAATGGGATTAATTTATATCTGTACTATGCAGGTAATTAAATCACGTGCCATATACCACCTCACACATATCAGATTGACCAATATGACAAAAATAGCAAGTGATAAATGTTGTTGATGTGGCAAAATTGGGACACTAATACATTTCTAGTCCAATTGTGAACTAATACAACTATTCTTGAGTACAATTTGGAACTATGCCCAAAGGGCTACAATACAGTGCTTACCCTTTGGTCCATGAATAGCACTACTAGGTCTGTATCCAAAAGAGATCAATAATAGGGGAAAGGACCTATTTGTACAAAAATATCCATAGTACCCCTTTTTATGATGACAAAGAATTTGAAATTAAGGGGTTGTCCATCAAATAGGAAATGACTAGACAAATTGTGGTATATGATGGTAATGGAATACTATTGTGCTATAAGAAATGATGAACAAGATGATTTCAGAAAGAGATGGAAAAATTTACATGAACTGATGCAGAGCAAAATAAATCAAACCAGGAGAACATTACACAGTAACAGTGATATTGTGAAATGTCCAACTGTGAAAGACTAAGCTACTCTCAACAATACAATGATCCAGGAAAATTCTGAAGGACTTATGATGAAAAATGCTTTCTACCTCCAAAGAATGAATTATTCCAATCAGAATGCAGATGAATTTTATATTATTTGGGTTTTTATTTGGTGGTTTTTGTTTCATATGCATATCCTCTTATAAAAATGAATAACATGGAAATGTGTTTTGCATGATAATACATGTATAAAGAAGGGGAAAAAGACATGCCATAAACCATGTAGCCTTTTTCTGATGACACCATACCTTGGTTAGTAGTATTGGGTTAAGTATTGTCCTACTTTTTTCTATCTCCATCATTCATGTCCGTTATACTGATGCACTGGCTTCTATTTCTTTGGTATCTGCAAAAGTGTCTAGATCAGGATGATGTCTTTGGGAAATTATCCAATATTTGCTAAATGAATGAATATTTTTCCCTCCTATGTCCTATGAGATTAGGTGACAGGAAAGCTCATTTCCTTTAGTTTCCTAAGAAGACATGATTTCTTAAAAAAAAAGTGAGGGATTCCTCATTAAGTCATATCCTCAGCACAGTTCCTTATATAGTAGTATTTTATAAATGCTTGTTGTCTGCTTGAATAGCAGGCTTGAGGCTAATGATATGTCTATTTTGAGGTAGCAGTATCCTACACTTATCAACATTCTGAGGAATGAGAAAAGTCCATATCATTTGTTCTCAAACACTCACAAATGAACGTTTTAAACTTAGACCACCATTTAATAAAATGCCTTGAGCAGAACCTGAGTCTCTACATTGTCTTCATAGACCTGACAAAGGCATTCGACACAGTGAACAGGGACGCATTGTGGGTGATCCTTAGCAAGCTCGGTTGCCCAGCAAAATTCGTCAAACTGATCCAGCTCTTTCATGTCAACGTGACAGGGGAAGTCCTATCTGGTGGAGAGACTTCCAATCGCTTCCACATCTCCAATGGCATGAAACGAGGCTGTGTCCTTGCTCCAGTACTATTCAACCTACTCTTCGCCCAAGTATTACGACATGCTGTGATGGATCTAGACCTGGGCGTCTACATCAAATACCGACTGGATGGCTCACTATTTGACCTTCGCCACCTGACTGCAAAAACAAAGACAACAGAGAGACTCATCCTGGAAGCTCTCTTTGCAGATGACTGGGCTCTCATGGCCCACCAAGAAAATCATCTCCAAACCATCGTGGGCAGGTTCTCTACTGCAACAACACTGTTTGGCCTGACTATCAGCCTCAGCAAAACAGAGGTGCTGTTCCAACCTGCACCAGGCAGGCCAAAGAGCCAGCCGTGCATTACAATTGACAGCACGCAGCTTTCTAATGTCAACACCTTCAAGTACCTGGGCAGCACCATCGCCAACGACGGGTCCCTAGACCACAAGATTAATGCCAGAATCCAAAAGGCCAGCCAGGCACTTGGGCGGCTGCGCTGCAAAGTCCTCCAACACAGCAGTGTAAGCACTGCGACGAAGCTCAAAGTGTACAACACAGTGGTCCTCAGCTCGCTCCTGTACGGTTGTGAGACATGGACACTGTACCAAAAGCACATGAAACAGCTGGAGCAATTCCACCAATGCTCCCTCCGGTCAATCATGAGGATCCGATGGCAGGACCGAATCACCACCCAGGAAATCCTCGACAGAGCCAACTCCACCCGCATCGAAGTCCTGGTCCTCCAAACCCAGCTACGATGGTCTGGACACGTCATCCGCATGGACCCACAGCGAATACCAAGACAGGTATTCTATGGTGAACTGTCAGCTGGACTCAGGAAACAAGGCCGACCAAAGAAAAGATTTAAGGATCAGCTGACTTGGCTGGCATTACACCAAAGCAACTAGAACTTGCTGCCTCTGACAGAAGGGGCTGGCGAACCCACATTAAGCATGCCGCCACCACCTTTGAAGATGAACAATGTTGACGTCTTGCCGCTGCGCCAACACCAGGCCACAACCACACCTCCCGTAACAACTGGTGTCCCAGGCCCCATGTGCCACAAACTGTGCGCCTCAGCCTTTGGACTCCAAAGCCACATGAGGGTACATCAATAGATGATAATGCACAAAGACAATCGTCATTCTCGGTCACCGAGAGACTACCACTAAACTATTTTCCTAGTACTGACAATTAGTAAGGAATAGAAGTAGGTGCCTTATCCCACCAAGCCTGGGAGGGCCTTACTGAATGCCTAGTAACATGATTTAACATTCCTTATGTAGTAATCACAATACACACACAAAAAAAAATCAATAGTAACAATGCATGCTTTCAAACTCTGTTGGAGGGGTCCTGTGGAGCAAAGCTCTATATGCTCCTCTTTGTAAATCAAATGAGATAGCATCAGAAATTTTGACTTCAAACATAACCTCAATTTCCAAATGACAATGAAGTGGGCGAACAATCAAATAAAGAAATTGACTTATAAAGTAAAATTAAAGGAGAAACTATGTACGACATGGATCAGAATTGACCCCCAGAGCGATGTGATCATTGTGAAAGAAGGCTAAAATACCAGGTGGGCAAGGAACATGTTATTGTACAAAGTGTTATTATGGGAAGAGAAGCAAATGAACTCTAAGTAAAATGTGGGTTACAACTCAGAGAAAATATGTTGAAAAGGTGAGATTTGTCAGGTTGAGTGAGATTCCACAACTGGAGGGGAAATGTTGACATTTAGGGCATTTAAATTTACTAATACATGATTCACCATGCAAAAATGGAGATAGAAACACACACATTCTGCTAGGGGGAGAAATATGTTGGGTGATCTCTTTTGACACTTTTCTATTTTTGGTTCTTCTGTGGATGAAATTTAAATGGGGCGGGGGGAGTTCAAGAGGGTTAGCAATATCTTAGCTTTCTCCAGAAGAAAATAGCTTTAAGAAATTACTGTTAGGTGTTAGGAATGAAGTTTTTATGCCAGTTCTTAAGATTTTCAATGTTCCTGGCAAAACATTTCATTACTATGCATAATAGAAAGGAAATGAAAGACAAGAATCTTTTGGGAATCACCAACTACTACTGATGACTTCTGCCATCTTTGAAGAGAAATCTGATCTGGGCTTGTGTTGCCTTTTTTATGTAATATCCCACAAACAGACTATTGAGGATTTTAAGACAAATTGATGTATTTCAGTCCTAGGGTTCCCTCAAAAAATGCAGCCATGGGTCAGGAATCTTTAACCCCATTCAGATTAGAAATCTAAAGGACACTTAGGAAAGGGTTCAGCCACTCAATAATGTATTCCTTGAAGGGTATGAACATTTCAGTATGCTAAGTTTTAATGAGAAAGAATAGATAATAGAATTTCCTTTATAAAAAAGGTCTCTCTTTGTGTGTGTTCTTTTTTCTCTTTAGATATCCTCACATATTATAAGAAAATAAGATTTTATGTATGAAGTCTCATATTCCTATTCACAGATATAATTCTAGCTTATTTTTTATTTCTCCCTAGAAATTATCTCACCATTCCTCAGAAAAATGCTGGTCTCAGACCAGCTTATAGCAACTCTAGTTATCCCTCTTATCAACTATATAGAAGAAAAAGCAATAGATACCCAAATAGGCATTCATATTACCCTGGGACAGTGACGATGGGACCTTTTTCCCTACATGAATACTTAAGGTATGGGCCAAAATGAAATAATGAAAATATTAACAAAACAGCCTTTTGCTCTTTTGTTAACTGAATGTCTTGTGGCTATAGGGAACTGGTTTGTTTGCTGCTATCATCAAATAGGGTATTATAATTTTGGGAAACGTGGAACTTTTTCAGAATTTGTTTTAGCTGCTATGCTACTATTTATAATAAGCTTTTACCTAATGAAAAAATTATATACACTTACACCATGAATCCTGGCCAAATTAAAGAGGAAATAGAGCTCACTTCTGAGTGAGAAATCCTTGTGTTATGCCTCTGTATGGCTGACCCATTGTCAAACAGGATATGCAATATGAATTTCTTGTTTTTTTTATTATTGATTTTTACCTTTCTCTATATTTCCAACAGAAAATTTGATTTTTTCTTCTTATTATATCAATCAATCATTATTGATGGTTTTTTTTTATTTTGAAGGATAAGGTTTACAATATCTATTACCCCTAAAACCAATTTATACCCAAAAGTTTTAGACTATAGAAACCTGTCATTGTTTGTTAAATATTATTGAGCTTTAACTAATATTTGTGTTTGATTTCAGAAGAAGCAATTACTAAGGAGCCACTGCACAGTGCAAAGAAGTACGAGGTCATGGAGACCAATAATCCTTTTGGGATTAATGATGATTAATGCCAAGAGAGAGGATTTGTTTTGAGGTTCCAGGAAGCACCTATTTGGCAAATCCAAAGTTTGGACTTCCCTGTGCCAGGTTTCTACTAATATCTTCATTTGGTTTTCATTTTGGTTCCCCTGTCCCTAAGCATGAAGGTAAAATTAAACCAGGGAATGATACTTCCCTTTTCATCTCAGACTCCCCCCACCCCTTTTTTATAGTATGGCAATTTTCTGTAGACCTAGTGGCTGATGGGTAAGTGCAATATTGCTGCAATTGTAGAACATAAGCCACTTTAATTGGGCTTGCTGGTGATTCAAGGACTTGTTATGGTTTTATTTTTACTGGCAATTTTATACACATAGAATATATATGTATATATAATTTAATTTTTTTCTCTTCTATTTCTTTTTTAGGTTTTGGGTTTTATTTTGAAAATTGATTCATATACTTTATAGCTCAGTCATGTATCCTGGAGTGATTCTAGTAATGGTCAACACACTCCTAAGGGAGGATTGTATAATTATCCTAAAATCCAAGGGTTAAGATCTTTTAAAGCATTTTGGAAGAGATACTCATCCTGAATCAAGAAAGTGGATCTTCTGAAAAAGTTGCCATAAGGGTCCCTACAGAAATCACTACATCAAGAGATTCAGAGTGAACTTTGGAATAAAATGAACTGAACTGAAGGAGGTTGAACCAATCATTTATTTTGAATGTTAACTCTTACACCAAAGTGGGGTGCCACCTAATTAACTTTTTGTCAATGTTTTCTTTTTTCTTTGTATTTTCTTCCCTCTTGTTCCACAAATTGTTGTAATTCCCTCTGTGCAAGGTGCTATATTTTATACACCTCTAGAAAGAGAATCTTTAGTGTATAGGCTACATATATTTAATGAGTCACTGGGGAGACCTAATATATTAATCTCCCAGAAACCCTAAATGAGATTTTATCATGATGGTCTCCCAAAGAAGGAAAGGGGGAATTATGTGAGAGAAATTTTACTTTCCTCCCCTTTCTGGATCATGCAGGTGGTGTAGGTCTGAGTGAGTCTACGTGAGTTTGCATCACCTACATCACCTACATAAGGTATGTGACTCTGAGTTTGATCCAAAAGTGAGAGAGAGGATAAAAGGGATGAATGAGGAAGTTTTCACTCTCTCTTGTCTCAGACCAAGAAAGCTGATGCTGGAGGTCAAACTGAGAGCACCCATTTGGAGTTAGATTAGACTAATTTACTCTTATCTTTCTACCTATTTCCCATCTTTTACCTATGCAAGTGATTCTTTTTTTTTCCTTTTAAACATTATTTTATTTGGTCATTTTCAAACATTATTCATTAGAAATAAAGATCATTTTCTTTTTCTCCCCCCCTCCCAATGATGAAAAGTGATGCCTCTGGGTATCATATGTGTCCTCAGTCCGAACTCTTTTCCATGTTGTTGGTATTTTCATTAAGGTGTTCATTTAGAGTCTCTCCTCAGTCATATCCCCTCCACCCCTGTAGTCAAGCTGTTGCCTTTCCTCAATGTTTTTACTCCCACTATTTGTCCTCTGCTTGAGGGTAGTGTTTTTTTTTTCCTTGATGCCAGCAGATTGTTCAGGGATATTGCATTGCCACTAATGGAGAAGTCCATTACATTTGATTGTACCACAGAGTATCAGTCTCTGTGTATAATGTTCTCCTGGCTATGCTCCTTTCACTCTGCATCACTTCTTGGAGGTTGTTCCAATCTCCATGGAATTCTTCCACTGTATTATTCCTTTTAGCACAATAGTATTCCATCACCAACATATACCACAAATTGTTCAGCCATTCCCCAATTGAAGGGCATACCCTCATTTTTCAATTTTGGGCCACCACAAAGAGCGCAGCTATGAATATTCTTCTACAAGTCTTTTTCCTTATTATCTCTTTGGGGTACAAACCCAGCAGTTCTATGGCTGGATCAAAGAACAGACTTTTATCTGCTTTTATACAGTCTTTTATCGCCCTTTGGGCATAGTTCCAAATTGCCCTCCAGAATGTTTGGATCAATTCACAACACCAGCAATGAATTAATGTCCCAACTTTGCCACATCCCCTCCAACATTCATTACTTTCCTTTGGTGTCATGTTGGCCAATCTGCTAGGTATGAGGTGATACCTCAGAGTTGTTTTTATTTGCATCTCTCTTATTATCAGAGATTTAGAGCATTTTTTCATGTGCTTATTAATAGTTTTTATTTATTTGGCTGAAAACTGCTTATTCATGTCTCTTGCCCATTTTTTAATTGGAGAATAGCTTGATTTTTTGTACAATTGATTTAGCTCTTTAGAAATTTGAGTAATTAAACCTTTGTCACAGGTTTTTGTTATGAAGATTGTTTCCCAGTTTGCTGGTTCCCTTCTAATTTTGGTTACATTGGTTTTGTTTGTAAAAAAAAAAAAAACTTTTTAATTTGATGTTATCAAAATTGTTTACTTTATATTTTGTGACTCTTTCTATGTCTTGCTTGGTTTTAAAGTCTTTCCTTTCCCACAGATCTGACATATGTACTATTCTGTGTTCACCTAATTTACTTATAGTTTCCTTCTTTATGTTCAAGTCATTCACCCATTCTGAGTTTATCTTGGTGTAGGGTGTGAGATGTTGATCCAAACCTAATCTCTCCCACACGGTCTTCCAGTTTTCCCAGCAGTTTTTGTCAAATAGTGGATTTTTGTCCCAAAAGCTGGGGTCTTTGGGTTTGTCATAGAATGCCTTGCTGAGGTCACTTACCCCAAGTCTATTCCACTGATCCTCCTTCCTGTCTCTTAGCCAGTACCAAATTGTTTTGATGACCGCTGCTTTATAGAATAGTTTGAGATCTGGGACTGCAAGGCCACCTTCCTTTGTATTTTTTTTTTCATTATTTCCCTGTATTTCCTTGATCCTTTGTTCCTCCAAATGAACTTTGTTATGGTTTTTTTCTAATTCAGTAAAAATTTTTTTGGAAGTTCAATGGGTATGGCACTAAATAGATAAAAAAGTTTGGGTAGGATGGTCATTTTTATTATATTGGCTCGTCCTACCCATGAGCAGTTAATGTTTTTCCAATTGCTCAAGTCTAGTTTTAGTTGTGTGGAGAGT
Source organism: Monodelphis domestica (assembly GCF_027887165.1). Classification (NCBI taxonomy): domain Eukaryota; kingdom Metazoa; phylum Chordata; class Mammalia; order Didelphimorphia; family Didelphidae; genus Monodelphis; species Monodelphis domestica. The sequence goes on from NC_077228.1 coordinate 475,291,187, forward strand.
GTTTTGTAGTTGTGTTCATATAGTTCTGGTGTTTGTCTCGGGAGATAGATTCCTAGGTATTTTATTTTGTCTAAGGTAATTTTGAATGGGATTTCTCTTTCTAGTTCTTGCTGCTGAGCTGTGTTGGAAATATATAGAAATGCTGATGACTTATGCCGGTTTATTTTGTATCCTGCAACTTTGCTAAAGTTGTTGATTATTTCGACTAGCTTTTTGGTGGATTCTCTAGGATTCTTTAAGTAGACCATCATGTCATCCGCAAAGAGTGATAACTTGGTCTCCTTCTTGCCTATTTTAATGCTTCAATTTCTTTTTCTATGCAAGTGATTCTAATAAACATTATTAATTTAAGGCCAGACTCATAAATTTAATTCCTACAAAAGGTTATATATATAAGGGCAAGGTTTGAATGACCATAAGACGTTGCTGAAGGTACCACACACACATACACATATACACACAGTTTTTTTAAAAATTGCTACATAAAGCCGGGGAGAAGCAAAGGAAAATCATGGTATGTTTGTACATAAATATATGTGCATGTTATGTATGTGGTAGGATAGTGTCTGTGTGTGTGTGTCTGGGGTGTATGTGTATGTGCTTTCTTCCTAGCTATTGTGGCTGAGCTCTTAAACATATGTAGAACTAAGCCATGTGGCTGGTCTTTTAGAAATCTCTATAGTTTCATCCTAGAGTTCTCAGGCTTTCTACTGGGCAGCTGTGGACTAGATCTCCTATAACGGTTTCCAGTCCCTCATATATTTAATTTCCTTTATCCTATTCCCATGTGATATACATGTCTTTTTGTATAAGCAAGCACAATGGGATTTTATTTTGCTTATTATTTTCTGTTATGTTTGTGTGTAAGAATGTGCTGGCAGATGTTTAATAACTGGCCCTTGAAATAAAAACTACTCAAGACATATTTTAAGTTTAATTTGCATCATTAGTATTTTTCTTCATTTTCATAAGTCTAGATAATCAATAAAACAATAAATCAAACCCTGATTTGTAGCATTTCCCAGTCTCTGAGTTGTAAATGCTCCAAATGAAAATTTAACAATCACCTCTCTCAAGCTAATTCAAGCTGACTCCATTCCACTTTTAAATAGTGGATACTCAAGCCCTGCATATACCGATCAGTCACTTCCCTCCTACATTTGTATGCCTTCTACCTATAAATATAAGAAAAAGAGTTATAGAGATTAAGTCTCCTCTCTATGATAAACTCCGTGCTTCTCATTTAATTTAGAAGCGAGAGGGGGGCTTAAGTCTGTGATGATTGGGAAATCAATTGATGATAAGAATTGAGGAACAAATTAGGAATATAAATTGTTGGCTAAATATAACTGCTTCATAGGGCCCGATCCTGTGGTGAGTGAGAATGAATAAAACATGATCCCTCCTGGGAATAAAGAACTTGCCTGGATGAATTACAAGCAATAAAGGAATAAAGCTAAATTCATAACTGATGCCTAAGAATCCCTGATGAGGAAAGCACTCATTTGTATTTTCCTCCTTTGTGAGAGGGTCATTTCTGAAATGTAGATTTTACTATGTGGGCTTTTTTTCCTTCAGCATACAGATATATTAAATTGGGGGGTAGTTACTATATTCTTACATTATAATAAGAATTCATTTTTCCTAAAATGTCCCAAAGTCTTCCGACCGGGGGGCTTAAGAACAAAAAGCACTTGTATTGTTTAGGTCAATTTTTCTTTTGAGGTTTAAAAATTTATTTTAAGTTGATACATATTTAAATTCTTTGAACACACACATAGGAGACAATGTCAAAGGCCTTTGTCAGGTGACTTGCTTAAGAGAGACATGTTAATTGTGATAATTTGATCAAGATTTTAGTCACGATTACATCTTACTTTTGATTTAAATCAATTCAAAAAACATTTCTAAGGTACTTGCTATGTTCCATATTCTTATTACATGCCAAACACTGGGGATTTTAGTTTTGATGTACTCCAAGATTCCTTCAAGGTCTAAATTTAAAATTGAGTAATGGCTCTGATTTTATTTATATACGTATTTGTTCTTTCAGTCATTTATTTATTAGTAGAGAGGCCGAGGACAGGACCTGGGCATTATATTTCATCTGTTATAGGAAATACTGGTTAAAAAAATTTCTCCATCTATGCGTAACTATAATTTTTATTCTTAGAGAGTAGCTTAGGGCAGTTAGAGGTTAATTGACTTGAAAATAGTCACACAATGAGTATATGACAGATTTTGGACATGACTCTGGGTTATCCTGAATTCAGGACAGTCCTCTATCTACTTTGCAAATGTATCTCTTATATGAGTGGAAAATCAAAGAATGCATACATACAGGCAAAAAACACAAAGATATACACATGTACACACATATATACTTTAAAAGTAAATAATCTCTTTCCTCAAGGAGCTTATGTTCTACTTGAATGCATTTTTTTTTTTTGCAAAATCATCACTAAGATTAACAAAACAAATCCAAAAAGAAGGGTGAATAAAGGATGGGGGGGCAATTTCCTAGTGATTAAAGATGTCCAAAAGTAGAATGGGCTGCTGTGATTTCATAAGAGGAGATGGGTTCCTCTTCCTTTGCAGTCTTAAGTTAGAGTTTAAACTGCCAGTTGTCAGATACTGATTTCCCATAGTTTTAACTAGATGTCTCTGGGAGTTCCTCCAGTTCTAAAATTTTATGAGTGTTTTGGAACTTCCGCGATCTGATTCTAGGATTTCTCTTTAAATTTTGCTCTAGAATTTTGACTTTGCTCTATTTTTTTTTAAGTCAGGACTATAAAGAAAAACTCTATTTGTTCTTAATGGTAATGATAAAAATACCTAAATTTCCATTAATGACTTTTGAACTCTAAAATAATTTAATTAGTTCCTGGGTAGAAATAGTGTTTGTTTTTCCTTTTGTAAATTGATTGACTAATAGTTGTGGTGCTTTCCACGCAACTAAAAGCAGTGTCCTTGCTTCATCAGCTCCAAGCACATCAGAATAGTGGAGCTCACATTTTCTCAGGGCTTGCCTATGCCTTGCTTCTGGCTATATCTTGATTTATATCAACATACTTAAAACCTCATTAATGTCACCAGGGGTGGATTGTCAACTGAAATAAGGATTCTAGCAAATGCTTTCCCACCTCCTTTCACTTTGAGGTTCATCAAACACAGTATACGTTTCTGTCATTGCCAAATTACCGACATGCACCGCATGGAAAGTGCATTACCATTAATTACAGTGTTATGTCAGAAATAACTTGACACACGGGAGTCAGCAAAGGTGCCCATTATGCAGACACTGATGGTACATCTTGTACCTTTCCCCAAAAGCTGAACAACAAACTGCCACACATTTGTTGAAAGGAAGGAAAATCATTAGAGAAAACAGGTAACTTTTGATGTGCAAAAGTTTCACAAAATTTTAAATGATTGTATGGTGTATACACTTGAAGAGAAGAAATAGTATTTTAAAAATATATCCAACATTTTGACACTGTCAAGTGGTAAGCATGAAGGAAATCCTTGACTGTAAATCAGTCTCCATAGGGAACTAGAGCCATTAAAATGCCTTGAAGCCTCCTTGCATAATAGCTGACATTTATATAACATTTTAAGTTTTATCAAACATTTTGCATAGATTATCTTATTCAATCTTCACAGCAATAGATGACATCATAATGCAAGCAAACCAATTGAAATTGAAAAGGTTGAAATGAGTTGTTTAGGTTTAAATGAAATAGTTATTATATGTCAGAGGTAGGAATCAAAGCTAGGTCTTTCTGACTCCAAGCCCAACATTCTCCTCTATAGAACACTTTGTTTTTCTAAAAAAACAAACAAACAAACAAAAAAAAAAACAGGTGACTGGTGTGGCAGCAGGAGGAAAAAAATGCTTAAACCCCAATGAATCAATAGATACATGTTTGCTAATTTGCTGGTATCAATTTTGTAAATACAGTTATCTATTACACATTGTGATTTTGCCCACAGTGATTTTGATCTATTGTGATCAAATATATCAGCATAAGAAAGTAAATGGCTATTTCAGGGAAGTTTTATAGAAGTCATAGCTGACTGATAAAGGCCACAAAATGATACAGAAAAAGAAAAATTCAGAAATACATATTTAACCCGAAATTTACAATAAGGTCCCATAAACACTCAATAAAAGAAAGATAAATAAATTCATTCTTTTTCTCTGGTACAAAGAGTGAGCCATTTTCCTCATTGCAGGGACAGCAGGCTCCTAATTCACTCTCCCCAAAATAGAGGTATAACTGTAGAATCTCACTTTCCCCACCCAGAAACATGCTAGGAAGCATATTAGTATCCGCAATTCTTGGATGAAACTGAAACTGACAAAGGTTAAGTGCCTTGCCCAAGGTCACATGGCTAATAAGTGTCTAAAGCCTAATTTGAACCTTGGTCTTCCTGATTCCAGGTCCACCACTCTAGCCACTTTGCCAAATAAAAACTTTCAACCAATACCATTCTACTAAAATTGTCCTCTTTAAATTCATCCTTGATCTCCCAAAAAATATTGATTCTCCTTGACCTCTCTGAGTCTTTTAACATAGTTAACTATGCTTTTCTATTGATGTACTTTCTTGACTATAGAGGAATCTCACCATTCTAATTTTCCTCCAGTCTAAGTGTTCCTTCTTTGTCTCCTTTAGTATCCTGTCATTATCTTTATAATCTTTTCATATATATATATATATGTTCCTCAAAAGTCTGTCTTGGGTCCTTTTCTCTATATTCTCTCCTTTGGGATTTACATTCATATCCACTGCTTAAACTTCTTCCCCTAATGCCGTGATGCTCTAACTTGTATCTATAGTTTCACCTTTGCTCATGAGCTCTAGACTAATATTTTCAACTGATATTTCTATCTGATTGTCTCTCTGGAATTTCTTTCCCTCTTAATCTGCTACTTCGCCTGCTTTCACTATATCTACCTACAGCTATGATTCACCCAGTCTCATATAGTTGTATTCCATATGCTTTACAGTTGACTCATCTTTCTCTCTCACTTCTTATATCTAATCATTTGCCAAATCCTTTCCAATACACTTCTAGAATTAATTTGTATCTAATCCCTTCTCTCTATTATAACTGCCAAAACCTTAAGAGAGGCCACCAGTACCACTCACATGGATTATTCAAATACGTGTCTTAAATGTGTTTCCATCACTCTTTCTGCCCTTTGTAATTCAACCTTAATACCATTTGCAAAATACTTTTTTCTTCTGTGTGGAATTGAGTGTTACTCTTTTGAGAAAAAAATAGTAAGTGATGTCCCTGTTTTTTATATTATATTAAAATGTTTCTTTTGTTTCTGTTTGAATGAAATTCAAACTGTTGCTCACTGAGCTCCAGTGGTTCCCTAATACTTCTAGGATCATTGCAAAATCCCATGGTATTTAAGTGTCTTCCCAGTCTGTCTCCTTCTAATATTTTCTTCTTTCTTAAATCTTACTCCCCTTAATAAATTCTAAAATCAAGCAACCCTGGCCTATTATAAAACCACCACTCCATTTCCAGTCTCTTGAACTTTTGCAATGGTTCTCTCCTTTCCTTAAAAAATTTTTAAATTTTCATTCCAGCTCTGGAACAAGGCTCTTCTGTCTTCTCATCCTCTAAATTTCTAATTCTTTCTTGGATAATATAAAATGCTACTGAAAATGAATTAAACCTTAAATGTAATCTAAAGAATTCAACAAAATTTCTGGATTGAACGTAAACTTTTTGAATTACAAGAATTTTTGAAAAATTTGCTTTGTACCTCCAATCTGCCCATCTCACTCCTAGATCTCCTTTGCAAACTCTTCATCCAGGTAAGGTTCACTAAGAATGGCTATCCCCTAAGTTTCTGCCATGATCATTTTATCTCTCTACATTCATTTTGTTACCTGAACAGATTTATATAACCTGACTTTGTATATCTCCATAGTTCATGTTAAAAATTTCCAGTTGGTTATTAGAAACTTTGGTTCATGGTGCATGATATATTTCCAAGAGTACTAGTACCTCTGGTATGAGGACTTGCCAAGCCTTTTTCATGGCTTCCCATCTACCTTTGTTGTCCACCTTTCTCCCAACTCTCATCTGTTGATCAAAAAAACTATAGTATACACACTGGGTTAAGCTAGGTCGAAGATAGCCAATTGGTGTCCAACCTATCACTGAGTTATGGGGATGCCTACTCCAAGCAGGTGAAGACTTCCCCTGGTAGAATGGGCAGAGGAGAACCATTTCTTCCAATGGCCATAAAGGTGGTCGAAGAAGGTGCTTTGCAGTGCTTAAAGCTTGGCTAGACATCAAAGATGCCAAGATCATCCACCCCATCTCAGTCTAACACTAGTCATCCTGTCTTTTGTAAACCCACTGAATTTAGATGACTCTGGAAAAGGCTGAGGCTGGACTTTGTGCAAATCTCCCTCACCTAAATCCAATTTTAGAACAATTCAATACATTATCTCATGATGTCATTGGTCCTCTTTAAAAACAATGAACAAGCAACAATATTGCAATTGGGTGTCCAACAGGTAATTCAAACTAAATATTTCCAAAATGAAAATTATTATCTTTTCCCCAAAATCCATTTCTCTTTCAAACTACAATCCCACCTCATTTGTACCTCTTATGCTGAATTTCCTTGGCTTCAGTGGCTATTACTATCATGTAGGCTTTACTAGCACCTCAATTTACTATTCATAGAATCATAGACTTATGGAAAGGAAATGTAGAAGTCATCTAGTCCAGTCCTCTTATTGACAGGTGAGGAAATTGAGACTCAGTGAGCTTAAGTGGCTTGAGCAGGTCAGAGAACTACTAAATGTCAGAGGTGTCATGTGAACCCAGATCATTTTGAATCTTGTACAATACTCTATCTACCATACCACATTTGGACTCAAATTAATGAGCTCTCTAATAAATTCAAAGCTCCTAGAAGGACATTTTGGTTTTGGTCTTAGTTTAATCTTCAGATGCTTATGGTCTTAGGCACAATAGATGCTTGATTAACATTTGTTGAATTGAATCGAATCCTTGCAACTCCTGTCAATCCAAAAAATTTCTGGGGCTTCCTAACCAAAACCACAAAAAACATGTTAACAAAGGACTTTTATTCCATAGCCTTGATGACTTCTTCATGGTGAATTTCCTAATCTAAAACAAAACACACACATAACACACAGGATCATGTGATTTCCTAATGAAGAAGATATATACAGTGGACAGTAGGCAGAAATTAATTGCAGCAATTTCCCCTCGAACCACCATGAAATATGTGCTTTCACACTGGGTACATTAAGAGAAATAATCCTGAGCATTTGCTACTAGTGAAAACTGAGCTAATTACTACTTCCCGATTAAAAACATTTGAGTAAATAGAAACATGCTTGTAATTGTAATCGATCTATAAACTTAAATGTCCAGGGAAAAAAACATTTGTCCTTTTTTGAAAGTGGAAAGGACATTTAAATAAAAAAAAATTTCCAAAGAGGGAGTTCTACTGAACTCCTTTTATGACACAAGCATGGTACTGATTCCAAAACCAGGCAGGCCAAAAACAGAGAAAGAAAATTATAGACCAATCTCCCTAATGAATATAGATGCAAAAATCTTAAATAGGATACTAGCAAAAAGACTCCAGCAAGTGATTAGAAGGGTCATCCACCATGATCAAGTAGGATTTATACCAGGGATGCAGGGCTGGTTCAACATTAGGAAAACTATCCACATAATTGAACACATCAACAAGCAAACCAACAAGAACCACATGATTATCTCAATAGATGCAGAAAAAGCATTTGATAAAATACAACACCCATTCCTACTAAAAACACAAGAAAGCATAGGAATAGAAGGGTCATTCCTAAAAATAATAAACAGTATATATCTAAAACCATCAGCTAATATCATCTGCAATGGGGATAAACTAAATCCATTCCCATTAAGATCAGGAGTGAAACAAGGATGCCCATTATCACCTCTATTATTTGACATTGTATTAGAAACACTAGCAGTAGCAATTAGAGAAGAAAAAGAAATTGAAGGCATTAAAATAGGCAAGGAGGAGACCAAATTATCGCTCTTTGCATATGACATGATGGTCTACTTAAAGAATCCTAGAGATTCAACCAAAAATCGAAATAATCAACAACTTTAGCAAAGTTGCAGGATAGAAAATAAACCCACATAAGTCATCAGCATTTTTATATATCTCCAACACAGCTCAGCAGCAAGAACTAGAAAGAGAAATCCCATTCAAAATTACCCTAGACAAAATAAAATACTTACGAATCTATCTCCTGAGACAAACACAGGATCTATATGAACACAACTACAAAACACTTTCCACACAACTAAAACTAGACTTGAACAATTGGAAGAACATTAACTTCTCATGGGTAGGACGAGCCAATATAATAAAAATGACCATCCTACCCAAACTCATCTATCTATTTAGTGCCATACCCATGGAACTTCCAAAAATTTTTTTTACTGATTTAGAAAAAAACATAACAAAGTTCATTTGGAAGAACAAAAGATCAAGGATATCCAGGGAAATAATGAAAAAAAATACAAAGGTAGGGGGTCTTGCAGTCCCAGATCTCAGACTATATTACAAAGCAGTGGTCATCAAAACAATTTGGTACTGGCTAAGAGACAGAAAGGAGGATCAGTGGAATAGACTGGGGGCAAGCAACCTCAGCAAGACAGGATATGACAAACCCAAATATCCCAGCTTTTGGGACAAAAATCCACTATTTCATAAAAACTGCTGGGAAAATTGGAGGACAGTGTGGGAAAGATTAGGCTTAGATCAACACCTCACACCCTACACCAAGATAAATTCAAAATGGGTGAATGACTTGAACATAAAGAAGGAAACTATAAGAAAATTAGGCAAACACAGAATAGTATACATGTCAGACCTTTGGGAAGGGAAATACGTCAAAACCAAGCAAGAATTAGAAAGAGTTACAAAATGCAAAATAAATAATCTGGATTATATCAAATTAAAATTTTTTGTACAAACAAAACCAATGTAACCAAAATCAGAAGGGTAGCAACAAATTGGGAAACAATCTTCATAAAAACCTCTGACAAAGGTCTAATTACTCAAATTTATAAAGAGTTAAAGCAATTGTACAAAAAAATCAAGCCATTCTCCAATTGATAAATGGGCAAGGGACATGAATAGGCAGTTTTCAGCCAAAGAAATCAAAACTATTAATAGGCACATGAAAAAGTGCTCTACATCTCTTATAATCAGAGAGATGCAAATCAAAACAACTCTGAGGTATCACCTCACACCTAGCAGATTGGCTAACATGACAGCTATGGAAAGTAATGAATGCTGGAGGGGATGTGGCAAAGTGGGGACATTAATTCATTGCTGGTGTTGTGAATTGTTGATTGAGGTGTTGATCCAAACCTAATCTCTCCCACACTGTCTTCCAATTTTCCCAGCAGTTTTTATCGAATAGTGGATTTTTGTCCCAAAAGATGGGGTCTTTGGGTTTGTCATAGACTGTCTTGCTGAGGTCACTTACCCCAAGTCTATTCCACTGATTCTCCTTTCTGTCTCTTAGCCAGTACCAAATTGTTTTGATGACTGCTGCTTTGTAATATAGTTTGAGATCTAGGACTGTAAGGCCACCTTCCTTTGTATTTTTTTTTCATTATTTCCCCTGTATTTCCTTGATCCTTTGTTCTTCCAAATGAACTTTGTTATTGTTTTCTCTAATTCAGTAAAAAAAGTTTTTTTGGAAGTTCAATGGGTATGGCACTAAATAGATAGATAAGTTTGGGTAGGATGGTCATTTTTATTATGTTAGCTCATCCTACCCATGAGCAATCAATATTTTTCCAATTGTTTAGATCTAGTTTTAATTGTGTGGAGAATGTTTTGTAATTGTGTTCATATAGTTCCTGTGTTTGTCTCAGCAGATAAATTCCTAAATATTGTATATTGTCTTGGGTGACTTTAAATGGAATTTATCTTTCTAATTCTTGCTGCTGAACTGGGTTGGAGATATATAGAAATGCTGATGACTTATGCGGGTTTATTTTGTATCCTGCTACTTTGTTAAAGTTGTTGATTATTTCGACTAGCTTTTTGGTTGATTCTCTAGGATTCTTTAAGTATATCATCATATCACCCACAAAGAGTGACAGCTTGGTCTCCTTATTGCCAATTTTAATACCTTCAATTTCTTTTTCTTCTCTAATTGCCATTGCTAGTATTTCTAGTACAATATTAAATAGTAAAGGTGATAATGGGCATCCTTATTTTACTCCTGATCTTATTGGGAAGGCTTCGAGTTTATACCCATTGCAGATGATCTTTGCTGATGATTTTAGATATATACTGTTTATTATTTTTAGGACTCATCATTTCTTATACATAATATTTATCATGAATATATACTACAATTTGATCAACCACCCCCCAATTCATGGATATCTCCTCAATTTTCAAATCTCTGCCACCACAAAAAAAAAGAGCTTCTATAAATATTTTAGTACAAACTGATTCTTTTCTCTATTCTTTGATCTTTTGGGGATATACACCTAGTAGGACCCAGTAGTTATATTGCTGGGTCAAAGTATATGTACAATTTTATTACTATTGAAGGACAACTTCATACTGTTTCTCTTATCTTCTTCCCCTGCTAGTTTCCTTTTGGGTAAGAGAAGATTTTTAACCACCAGATTGTTTATAAAATATACATATGTTATACGTATAATATATGTTTATGTGTGTGTGTGTTTTCTGGTTTTTGAACCAATTTAAATATGAGTGAAGTTCAGACATTGACTACCCAACCCACCCGTGCACCATTTTTACCTCCAATATAAAATCTCTTCCTTGAATGCCTCTATTATCCAAAATAATTTTCCCTATTCTCTCTTCCCTTTTCTTCAAGGGTATCCTTTTTCTCCTCTATCATTTTTTAACCTCACCCCAATATATGCAATGCATCCCTGTATTCTCTTTATATGTGGAATATTTTATGCTTTCCTAATAATGATAAAATGTTTATAATTTACATGTATCATCTTCAGTTACTGACACACAGAAAGGTAAATATAAGAGTTTAATTTTATTTAGTTACTTAGAATTTCTCTTTCATGTGTACTTTTTGGGTGAATTTAATATAAATGTGTTCCCTTCCTTCCTTCTAGAAAGGAAAGTTCTAAAAATCAACTTCATTAGGTTTTAGTCCATTTCAGTCCATTGATTGGACATGCATGCAAATGATGGAGAACATCAGAAGCATTGTGGCTCCCTAGCATCTCTGAAGATGCTTGTCTCTTGTCCCATGTGACTCCCGGTATCATCACAAGGGTAATAAATTAAGGATTGAGGAAGCAGCAAGTCACTTGGTCTGGGGACTTGCCTGGTAGGACAGATCACATGCAGTCTTTTGGCTAGGAAACAGCAATAATGAACAGAAATGGAAGGTGAGCAATGAACTTATTAGTTTAGCAAAGCCAGGTAATTAGGTGCCTTTTTTCTCTCTCCAACTACATTTTTTTGGAAAATTTTATTTAATTAGTCAATTTGTAACATTATTCCTTGGTTACATGAATCATATTCTTCCTTCCCCTCCCCCCCACAGCTTTGTATAGTCATCGTACAATTCCACTGGGTTTTACCTGTGTCCTTAATCAAAACCTATTTTCATGTTTTTGATGTTTATATTAAGATAATCATTTAGAGTCTTCCTCCCCAATCATATCCCTCTTGACCCATGTAATCAAGCAGTTGATTTTCTTCTGTATTTCTATGCCCACAGTTTTTCCTCTGAATGTGGATATTGTTCTTTCTTATAGATCCCTCCAAGTTTTCAGGATCACTGCATTGCCACTAATGGAGAAGTGCTTTACATTCTATTGTACAACAGTGTATCATGTAAGGGGAAATTTTAGGGTTGTAACTTAATCTAAATTAATCTTAATTGGTTGCCAGGGAAAATCCCAAATAAAATACCCAAGTCAGTTTGGAAATTTTATGGTGGTTTAATTAATATAGAGGGAAGGAATTAAGAAGAAGAGAGAGGTAAGGGTATAGGATTTCTCCGGCCTAGCCTGTGCCAGGGGGAATTTCAAAGACCTCCACCATGAGGTCTTTTCAAAAGATTAAAGACTTCCTAAGAGGATAGTGTTTTGGAAGGTAAAGAAGAAAGGAATCAGCCTAAACTCCCAGATAGCTCAGAGAAGACACATCACCTGAAAAAGGTTACTAAGCTTCCCCCAGTAGTGTATCAGAGACGCTCACCATCAAACCCAGACAATAGCTGCCGCCATGCCGAGACACCAAGATGCTCCGCATGCTGCCACCAGCCACATCTCTGCTCAAAGAGGCCAAGAGAAGAAGTGATGTGAGATATATAGAACATTTTTACATAACTTTCCTGCATCTCACATGCACCAATAGTAGCTTAAGCTGGACTTAGGACAGTGCAGGGGTCTGTCAGTTGTTTCTGATTTGTCAATTGCTAGCACATGTCTGTCATAAGCCATCCTTCTCAAAACTTAATCCTTAAGTAGGGGTGTAGACATTCCTGTTTTGTTAGACTATTCTGGGTGGAGTAAGTCTAAAATTCACAATCGGTCTCTATGTACAATGTTCTCCTTGTTCGGCTCCTTTCGCTCTGAATCAATTCCTGAAGATCATTCCAGTTCCCATGGAATTCCTCCACTTTATTATTCCTTTGAGCACAATAGTATTCCATCACCAACTATATCACAATTTGTTCAGCCATTCCCCCATTGAAGGGCATCCCCTCATTTTCCATTTTTTTTACTACCACAAAGAGGGCAGCTATGAATATTCTTGTACAAGTCTTGTTGCTTATATTCTCTTTGGGGTAAAAACCCAGCAGTGCTATGGCTGGATCAAAGGGCAGACAGTCTTTTAGCACCCTTTGGTCATAGTTCCAAATTGCCCTCCAGAATGGTTGGATCAATTCATAACTTCACCAGCAATGCAATAATGCCCCAACTTTGCCATATCCCTTCCACCATTCATTACTTTCCATTACTCTCTTGTTAGCCAATCGGTTAGGTGTGAGGTGATACCTCAGAGTTGTTTTGATTTGCATCTCTCTGATTATCAGAGATTTAGAGCACTTTTTCAGGTGCTTATTAATAGTTTTCATTTCTTTGGCTGAAAACTACCTATTCATGTCCCTTGCCCATTTTTCAATTGGAGAATGGCTTGATATTTTGTACAATTGATTTAGCTCTTCATAAATTTGAGTAATTAGACCTTTGTCAGAGGTTTTTGTTCTGAAGATTATTTCCTAGTTTGGTGCTTCCCTTCTAATTTTGGTTGCATTGGTTTTGTTTGTTAAAAAAAAACTTTTTAATTTGATGTGATCAATATTATTAATTTTACATTTTGTTATTTTTTCTAATTCTTGCTTAGTTTTAAAATCTTTCCTTTCCCAAAGGTCTGTCATGTATACTATTCTGTGTTCACCCAATTTACTTATAGTTTCCTTCTTTATATTCAAGTCATTCATCCATTCTGAGTTTATCTTGCTGTGGAGTGAGATGTTGATCTAAACCTAATTGCTCCCATACTGTCTCCAATTTTCCCAGCAATCTTTATCAAATAGTGGATTTGGTCCGAAAAGCTTGGATCTTTGGGCTTATCATAGATTGTCTTGCTGAGGTCATTTATCCCAAGTCTATTCCACTGATCCTCCTTTCTGTCTCTTAGCCAGTACCATATTCTTTTGAAGACCACTACTTTATAGTATAGTTTGAGATCTGAGACTGAAAGGCCTCCTTCCTTGGCATTTTTTTTTCAGGATTTCCCTGGATATCCTTAATCTTTTGTTCTTCCAACTGAACTTTGTTATAGTTTTTTTCTAATTCAGTAAAAAAAGTTTTTTGGTAATTCAATGGGTATGGCACTAAATAAGTAAATTAAATTGGGGAGGATTATCATATTTATTATGTTAGTTTATCCTACCCATGAACAATCAATGCTTTTCCAATTGTTTAGATCTCATGTGGAGAGTATTTTGTAGTTGTGTTCATATAGTTCCTGTGTTTGTCTTGGCAGATAGATTTTTAATTTTAATTGTGTGGAGAGTGTTTTGTAGCTGTGTTCATATAATTCCTGTGTTTGCTTGGCAGATAGATTCCCAAGTATTTTATATTGTCTAGGGTGCTTTTAAAAGGAATTTCTATTTCTCTTTCTTGTTGCTGAGATGTGTTGGAAATATATAGAAATGCTTATGACTTTTGTGGGCTTATTGTGTATCGTGAATTTTTGCAAAATTTGATCATTTAGACTAGCTTTTTAGTTGATTCTCTAGGATTCTTTAAGTAGACCATCATATTATCTGCAAAGAGTGATAGCTTGGTCTTCTCATTGCCTATTTTATACCTTCAATTTATTTTTCTTTTCTAATCACTACTGCTAGTGTTTCTAGTACAATGTTAAATAATGGAGGTGATAATGTGCATACTTGTTTCATTCCTGACCTTATTGAAAGCCTTCTAGTTTATCCCCATTGCAAATGATGTTTGTTGATGGTTTCAGATATATACTGTTTATTATTCTTAGAAAAGGCCCTTCTATTCCTATGCTTTCTAGTGTTTTCATAGGAATGAGTGTTGTATTTTGTCAAAGGCTTTTTCTGTATCTATTGGGATAATCATGTGATTTTTGTTGGTTTGCTAATTAATATGGTCAATTATGTGGATGGTTTTCCTAACATTGAACTATCCTTGCATGCTTGTTCTAGAATATTGGGGGCAGTTTTCTTGGATAATTTTCTGTAGTATGATGCCCAGGCTTTTTCTTTTGTCATGGTCTTCCAATAGACCAATGATTCTTAATTTGTCTCTCCTGGATCTAAATCTTCTGTTTTGTGAATAAGGTGCTTCATATTTTCCTCAATTTTTTCATTCTTTTGATTTTGTTTTATAGTGTCCTGCTGCCTTGTGAAGTCACTTGCTTCTAATTGTTGTATTCTGGTTTTTATTAAAGACTGGATTTCATCCCTGTCTTTTTGGTCATCCTTCTCCTTCTGATCTTTCATTTGTCTCATTTTCAAGCTGATTAACTTTGGCTTTCAAGACACTAATTTTCTGTTTCCAGATGACTTATCTCAAACATATTTTTTCTTTTAAGGTTTATATTCAGTTTTGGGGGGTACTTTATATTTGTTTGTAATCCCATCTTTTTTGCTTTCTAGAATAGCATATACTAGATCCTCTGCTTCTTTAATGTGGTAGCTGATAAATCTTATGTAATCCTGACTATAGCCCCATAATACTTGACTGTTTTCTTTTTGACTGACTGAATTATTTTCTCTTTTATTTGAGAGCTCTGAAAATTTTCAATTGAGATCTCTTTCAGTTAGTGATTTGTATATTTTTTCAATTTCTATTTTACCTTTTGATACTAGGATATTGGGGCCTTTTGCTTCATAATTTCTTGAAATCTTATATCTGGCTTCTGTCTTTTATCATGGATTTCATATAATCCAATAGTTCTTAAATTACCTCTTCTTTATTTATTTTCTAGGTTTATTTCATTTCCCCAGAGATATTTCATATTTTTATCTCATTTTAAAAATTCCATTTACTTCATTTTATTGTTTTTTATTTTATAAAATCATTAGTTTCCACTTTTTGTTCAGTTATTTCAGTCATATCCAACTATTTGTGATCCTATCAGGATGAAGGATTCTTGGTAAAGATACTGGAGTGGTTTTCACTTCTTTCTCCACCTCAGTTTACAGATGAGGCACTGGGGCAAACAGGGATAAGTGACTTGCTCACAGTCACATAGCTACTAAGTTTTTGAGGCCGGATTTGAACTTAGTAAAATTTGTTTTTCTGACCAGCAACTGTGCCACCAAGCTTCCTTGCTTCTACTTGCCCAATGTTAGTTTTTATGGAATTATTTTCTGCAATAAGATTTCATGCATCCTTTTGTATTTGATCAATTCTACTTTTAAAAAAGTTTTTCATTAGTGAATTTTTGTACTTTTTCTATTTGTTCATTTCTGTTTTAAGGTTTTATTTTCTTTTTTATTCTTTGTAGCTCTTATCAAGATGTTAATTTTTTCTCATAATTTCTTCTTTTACTCTACTTCTTTACCTGATTTTTCCTCTACCTTTTGTTTGATTTTGAAAATCATTTTTTAGTTCTTTCAGGAATTATTGTTAGGTTTTAGTACAATTGGTATTCTTCTTTGAGGTTTTGTTTGTAGCTGTTTTGACTTCACTGTCTTCTTCAATTTGTGTCTTAATATTTCCTTCCACCCATTGTAGATTTTTACAGTTAGGTTATTATTGTTGTAATTATTGTTTGCTTATTTTCCCACCCCATTTCTTAATTTTGAACTTAATGTTAAAGTTACCCTGTATTCTGACAATGGATTTGGGGAAAGTCTATCATCTCACAATTTAGGTTTTTTCACAATGCTGTTTCTGGACATTTTCGGTGCTTCAAAGATGTGACTTGGGGAGAGAGTGAGGACACATCTTTTGGTCTGTACTCTCATCTTTACTCAGGAAGAGCCTCTGATCCCTTTAGGGATGGAAAAATATTGCTCCTCAGAGCCCTGGATCCCTTATGACTGTAATGATACTGTTCCTAAGATTCCTTGTCCACTTGGTGCCATAAGTAATACTGGTCCTCAGCACTTCTATTCTCTCTTGAACAAAAGTACTCTTCCCTGTGCCTTAAGTATGTCCAAGAATTTGTGATAGGCAATGGATTTGTCAAATGTTGTCTAGTCCTATATTTAGCATTAGCATCCTGTGTTCCTGTAATCTCTTTTTGACCATATGCCAGTTCCCTTTTCTTTCTCTGGCTTTTTAATTCTTGAAACCACTACTGTTTCTGTTGCTACCATCAAGTCCTCCTACTTAAATTTCAACCACATGGGCTGTAGGTAAGCCTTCTCTTTGTATCACAGATCTCTCTCTTCCCTCCCTCCTAAATTGACTTGGGCTAGAACAATTATTCACTCTGAACTTTGACTGACTCTTATGACCCCAGAATTCAATTTGAGATGTTTTAAAAAGTTATTTAGAGGGGAAGGTTAGGAAAACTCAGCTAAGTAGTTCTCTACCATCATGGCTTTGCTTCTAGAAGTCATTAAATCTATGAATCTATGATAATCATTTGATAAAATATTATACTCATGAGATGTCTTACTTTCTTCTCTGCCCCTGAACACTGTTATCATGAGTATGGTAAACTCACAGTTTTCCCTTTGTTAGAATATATGTAAAATCATAGAATGTTAAAGACAGTACATATCTAGAGTTAATATAGTGCAGGTCCTTCCCCTATAGATGAACAAATTATTTTTCAAACCAATAAGCTTCCTACTCAAAGTAAAACAATTAGAAGTGAATATGTCTAGAACCATGATGGCGAATCTATGACATGAGAGTCAGCACTGACATGTGAAGTCCTTTTCGATGACACATGGCCACATGCAGGCTCAGCATGCCTCAGGGTCCAGGAGCTACCCAGGGAGCCATGTGCCCACAGCCATGCCCAGGCCTGGCCTGGTGGGAGGACTACTCCACACGTTGGCCACAGAGGCAGAGGGGTGGGGGAGAATGAGGTTCCTATGAGGGTGGGAAGGAGGAAGAGCATGCAGGCAGGCAGGCTGCTGGGTGGGCATAGTTGCTGCTCTCCTGGTGCCCCTAGGGCAAGCTGGCTGGCGACGGGTGGGGTGGGACTGGGCTAGTGGAAGACTGGACGGGGCTCTAACCCACATGCAACAAAAGAGTGCTGGGAACACATTACCAGACACTTTTAGCACCCTGAAAAATATAGCAATGGCTTTACTCACTATTTTCCCCTCTATGTACTTTTGTGAAACCTTATTCTCAGAATTAAATAATATCAAAACTAACAAAAGAAACAGATGAAGTTAGTAGCACTTGTTTGGACTTGAAGTGTACAAAATGCCAACCTTCAATTGAAGAATTAGTCAATGAAATTCAGGAATAAAAAAAGTCACTAATAGGCAGGTTAGTTAAAGAATCCCCCCCCCCACTTATCTTAGTTCATAGCACCTCACACAAGTTAAATAATATCAAGACCAACAAAAGAAACCAACTGACAGACAAACAAAGTCACTAAGCAGGTAAGTTAAATAATTAGTTTTTGGTTTATTAAATACAGTTATATATTAACATTATACATTTTTGTTATTTAAACTACAAATATTGTGAAATTATAGTGTTTTTTTTCTCAAAGTGACATACTACCTGAGTTATGTAAATTTTGACACACCAAGCTCAGAAGGTTGTCCATCACTGGTCTAGAACCTATATTCCCTAATCATTAAAAGTGTTCTTTTTCTATCAGACTACCTATAGCCATTCAGCTTTTCTACATACTAGGACCTCAACCCATGTCACTAAACCATAATTATATGTTTACTATATGGCAGGCATTGGACTAAGCTCGACAGATGAAAAGAAAGACAAAAACAGTTCTTCCACCTACTAAGAGTTTACATTTTAAGGGGAAACACTTTGAAAAAAAACTATATACATAAAAGATACATACAAAGTACTTAGAAAGTAATCACAGATGAAAAGGAACTAGCAACTTAAGAAAATTAGGAAGGTCTCATGGAGGTTGTGTGATAAGAGCTAGTTTTTTAATTTATTGTTTTATTTTCCCAATTCCAAGTAATGACTATTTTACATATGTTTTTCTAAATCATAATATCTAAACTGTCTCCATCTCATTAATTCATCCCCTTTCCCTGAGATGATAATCCATTTGATCTATGAATGTGAATTTGATATATGAATCTTGCAAACATATCTCCATGTTGATCATGTTGTGCCAGAATATTTATATTAAACCAAAATCTAAAAATAAAATGAAAAATATTATGCATCCATCTCCATTCAGATTCCATAATTGTTTTTCCTCTGAATGAGAATAGCATTCTTTGTCATAAGTCATTAAAAATTGCTCTGGATCATTGTATTACTCAGAATAGCTAAATTGCTCAAAGTTAATTATGATATAATATTGCTTTTACTGTATACAGTGTTCTCCTGATTCTGTTCACTTCACTGAATCAGCTCATGTAGTTCTTTCCAGGTTTTTCTGAGCTCATCCTGCTCATCATTTCTTATAGCAGAATAATAGTCCATCACAATCATATTGCACAATTTATTGAGTTATTCCCCATTTAATGGATAACCTCTTAATTTCCCATTCTTTGTCACCACAAATAGAGCTGCTATAAATATGTTTGTATAAGTAGATCCTTTCTCCTTTTATTGGTCTCTTTCAATATAGACATAGTACTGTTATTAGTGGATCAAAAGGCAAGCCCTAACTATTCAAGCAATCTCCATTTGATGCTATTGGCATAGGCAGGATCTAAGGGTATCAGTAGTATCTTGGGCTGGTAGAATATCAAGAATAGGTAAGAGGAGACACTCCATGAGATGATTCTTGAAAAAAGTCAAGTTAACTTAGAAGTTGACAGTAAAAGTTGACAGTCTTCATATTATTTATCGCATGAATAA
Organism: Monodelphis domestica; assembly: GCF_027887165.1. Classification (NCBI taxonomy): domain Eukaryota; kingdom Metazoa; phylum Chordata; class Mammalia; order Didelphimorphia; family Didelphidae; genus Monodelphis; species Monodelphis domestica. Next base: position 475,310,756 of record NC_077228.1, read on the forward strand.
TCTACTTATGACACTTTCATAAAAACTTCATTACATCTCAAAAGCATTTCAGGTAAACAACCATAAGACTTTTTGTTTGGCCAGGAGATAAAGAAAACTTCATTGATTTTGAAACCTTCAATAGTGGGAGTAAGTGATTCATCTGTATGCTTAAAAGCCAAAGAAAAACTTATGGTCACCAAAGATATTCAATAGAATTTACATGTTCCTTCCTTCCTCCTTTCTTTCTGTCCTTCATTCCTTTTTTCCTTCATTCCTTCCTCCATTCTTCTTTTGTTTTTCTTCTTTCTTTTCTCCCTCTTTCCCTTTCTCACTCCCACTCTTCTTTCCTTCTTTCTTTTTTTCCTCCCTGCCTTCTTTTCTTAATTGCACTTAATAAATGGCTCCCAGGCACTTAGTAATCATCTGTTATGTGCCCAGCACTGTGCTAATAAGTAGAGATACAGAGATAAATATAAAATACTTCTTGTCCTCAAGGAGTTTATCTTTTGCTGGGGGAAAATAACATGTAAAGAAGTACATCAAGCTACAATAAATACAAAACACATAAAAAATTTCTTGGGAAGGAAGGGCACTTGAAATTGAGGAAGGATCAGTATAAACCTTGTTTAGGAACTGACACGAACTAAGTCTTTAAGAAAGCTAGAAATCCCAAGAGACAGAAGTGGAGAGGAAGTTCAGGACAAAAATAAGGGACAGTTTTTCAAAACAAATAAGTGTAATGCCTTTTATAAGAAATTGTACATAGGTCCCTTTGATTATAATCAAGAATGGGTAAAAGTAAATATTGTTGAATAAATCCTAATTGGAACCAGTTGAAAGCTTGCTTTGCCCAAGGAAGGAGTTTATATTTTATTCTAGATTAATTATGCTACTCAATTTATATTATGGTGAAAGTAATTAAAATATTAATAAAGAAGGATGAAGCTTTGGTCAATATCATTTGGACACAGTTGGGATGAGAAAAGGATATATTTTCGTATGAATTCTATTCAGCAAGATGGTTATGGAGGTAGAATTCTGCCATGTGTTCATGGTTTAGCCAGTCTCTAGCTTTCTTAACAAGATCTGCCAAAAACATACCAATGAGTGCCAATTGTTATGGTGGTTTTTGTAAAGTAAAATCCATTATCAATTAAGGCAAAATGTGTTAAGTGCTTTTCTTAATCTTCTTGAAATAAAATAGCAGTGAAGAAAGGCCAAGATAACATCCCTGGCAAGCATTTTGGAATTCTCCCACCATGAATTATTTAAAACCTTGCAAGAGGCCATTATATATTTCTGAAGAATATGTTACATTAAAAAAATAAAATATTCCTGCTCCAGATGGATTGTAAACAATATGACAGTCACTTCAAGTTATTTTTTCCTTCTAATATAAAAGGAAGAAAAATTTGTCTGAATCCCCTTTGCTCTTCTTACTACTGTGAGATCACTCCAATTATCTAGGCACCCAATTCCTTAAAAAGGATAGACTTTTCTGGGAAGAAGTAACAACAGGTTCATTCACAGATATTTTGGATCTGCTTAGGTGATGGGTTGAATCAGCTATTTGAATAAACATATATGTGTAATCTAAGATTTCTCCATATTACCTCCATTCCAATCAAGATGGTTTTACTGTCCCTCATACATATCATAATATTTAGCTCTTCCTCATGCTTTTTTGCCCTGTATGGAATATTTCTAACCTTTCTCCCCTCTTTTCTACTTTATCCTATCCTTACCATTCTCATTCCAAGAAATATCTGCCCTAAGAAAACTTCCATAACAAAAAAGCTTGTACCATGGTCATTCAAGGTATTGGTAATGTTGTAATAGTTAAATTTTAATTATGAGTCTACTAGTAGCTTTAGTGGCTTTATTACATCAAAGTAGTGATAGTAAAGAGAGGGAAATATAGGAAAGAAGGTAAAGAGTTGATTGGCTACTACCCTATTTGCCATTTGAAGGATTGAAGTTCACCATCGTCAGGGGTTCCTTCAAGTTCCAAGCTCCAGCAAGAAGAGAGAGGATAGAGAGGAGAGAAATAACAGAGAGGAGAGAGAAGAAAGATAGAAAGAAGTTCCTTGGTCATGCCTTATAAGCAGTTTTCTCTACCCCCTAGCTCTCCCACATCTGATCTCAAGAACCAATCATAGTTCCTTAATTTGCCTGGCCCCACACATAAGAGGGAGGGGAATTCCCTTTCCACAACATGAAATTTTCTTTGTGGTAGTAGGCTAAAATCCTCCCTATTCCTTCCCAAATCAGCCTCCACAATTCAATTCAACTTAAAATTTGAAGAATACATCATTTCATCAATACAATTACTTTCTTTAAAAAATGCACCTCCTGATGCATGTATGCATACAGATACACATACACACACACACACTATTTAGAAGATTGTCATTGAGAGTTTCTATGACTGCATAATTTGATACTGTTACCTATCTGTTGATTAGACTTACACAACTTTGTAGTGTGGCAAGGGAAGGTAGAAGTTGTAAGAATGATTGACAGGTCTTAAGACTTAGGAACTTTCATGAGCTGGTTGGGTCAGAGTTCTGAGGAGAAGTTTCCAACTGACTCAATCTGGAGCTGAAAGTGAATAAAGAAGGTGTATAGTTGAGAATCCCTGAACAAACCACCTATCAACTGTCTTTTGAGTATCAACTGGCTGAGGGTGAGAGGAAAATCTCCAGTCTTCCTGGTGGACAGATTGGCTAGGGAAAAGACCTCTACCTTGTTGGGACCATCTGAGGACACGCAACTGGGATTCCTGATACCTGATCAACCACTGACTCTTTGTGTGTGAGATTCTGAGTTTACTGTGGGATTTATTCTTAATAGTGTTTAGTTAAGATATTTAGATAGTATAAGCTTAGATAATCAAATCTAGTGGGTAAAAAGGCAGATGCTACAATTCCTTTTACTCCTTCCCCAACATCTTCTCCTTCTCTGTTAATAAACTCATAATTTAAATGTGGTTTTTCCTTGTGTATAAACCCTTTCCCCTTTCCTAAAATCCCCATAACAGTAGTCTATAAGTGATACCCTCAGCCTTTTCAAAGGCTCTTCTATTTTGTCCTTAACTTATACAGACTTCAAGAACACAGGGCTATTTCCTAATAGCAATCAGATAAGGAGGTATCACAGGAGAACTTTAGTTGTAGAATTTCTCCAGCAACTGCATTTAAGAACATCATGATTCATTACTGAGTGACAATCACCACTCTTAACTTCTGTTATTTTTAAGTTGCAAATGCTCCTATGTGGGGCAATTTATCATATCAGTGTAAATGAGTCTAAAATTACTTTTCCCTTGTTGTGACATGATAGCAACCAAGGGATGAGGGGACCCAGAAAAGGGAAACAGTACAAAAAGGAAAGACCAAAGACACTGGAGATCAATTTAATTAATACATAATTTTTTCTAGTCTAACTCTAGCATACCACATTAATTTCTGCCCTTTTTCAAGTATAATCTGTATTATGTAAATTATACTTTCATACTCACACTGTCAATAATATGGAACAAAACCAAATATAGACCATAAAACTTAAATAAAACATCTTTGAAAGAAATGGATATATCCATTTATGAAAAATAAATAATTTCATCCAGAACTTATATGCTAAACAATGTGTATCTGTATATAAATTTCTAATCACATAATACATATGCATGTGCACACATAAAATATATAAATGTTTATACAAAACCACACAAAAATGCATACATGCATACTCACATATACTAAAAATATAAGCATACACATTTTTCATATATGTCTATATATCTCAATGATGTCTAGTTTCATGTGTATATAAATAAATACACACATACTACATGTGTGCATATAATTAAAACCGGAAAGAAAAGCTTATTTTTAAGTGTTGTACGATAGCATGGTCTAATAAAAGCATGTGCAAATGTACATTTGTATGTGTGTATACATGTTTGCATGTATGTATGTACAAAAAAAGAGAAAGAGGCAGTGTGATAAAATTCATAAAGTATGGTTCTAAGCTACAGGATCTAGGTTCAAGTCCAACTTCTGACATAGACAGGCTGTTTTATCCTAGACAAGTCGCTTAATTTTGCTATACTTTAAGCAACATCCTAAAATTATAAATTGTAGAGAAGACATTGATTTGGGTTGGTGGAAGGAGTTCCATCACCTGGGAGTTCTCTGTGCAAGGAAAGAACAGGTCAAGTTCCTGTCCCTTCTGTCTCTGTCTCTGTCACTGTCTCTCTCACACACACACAGAGCTCTTATTTTCTGTGTCCTTGGTACATGGGCACAGGTTTGTAAGAAACAGTTTTACTTCCTTTCAACACTCATCCAATATCTACATATTTCTAGCTTTGGGGGAGATTCCTGACATCAGAGATACAAACCATAACCTCTGACTTTACAACCATACTTCAAACGTCTTGTCCTTTTCAGTCCCTTTCCCTCATTTTGTTTTGTCAGGACTGTAAGAATACAATTACATACACCTATCCAATTGACGATATGACAGCAAACAGAAGTGATAAATGCTGGAGAGGATGTGGCAAAGTTGGGAAACTGATGCATTTGTGATCTTATCCACCTATTCTGGAGGGCAATTTGGAACTACACCCACAGGTCTACATAACAATGCATACCCTTTGGTCCAGTAACATCACTAGTAGGTCTGTATCCCAAGAGAGAGAGAAAAAAAAGGGAAAGGTGGAGGAAAGGACCTACTTATAGAAAAATATTCACAGCTTCTCTTTTTGTAATGGCAAAGAATTAGAAATTGAGATGTCCATCAATTGGGCAATGACTGAAAATCTTTGGGTATATATTGGGTATAAACATGAGCTGATGCAGAATGAAATAAACAGAACCAGGAGAATATAGTAATAGCAATATTGTGGAATGATCAACTATGATAGACTTAGCCACTAAGCAATGTAATGTTCTAGGATAATTCTGAGGCACTTATGACAAAGAATGCTATCTCCCTGCAGAGGGGAATTTGTTATTTCATGTAATTGGTAAAATAAAGTATCTTTATAATAATAAAAAAGAATACAATTACAGAAGAAATATAGGAAATAAGTCTTCAACAAATTAGGTGTGATAGAGTAATTAAGGGCAGATAGGTGGTATAATAGATAGAGCTCCAGCTCTGGCATCAGGAAGACCTGAGTTCAAATTTTATCCAAGACCCTTACTGTATGTATGACCCAGGGAAATCTACTCAGTCTATTTGCTTAAGTTTCTTTATCTGTAAAATGAACTGGAGGAAAACATAGCAAAATATCCCAGTAACTTTACAAAGGATACTCTAAATACAGTCACAAAGGGACGTGACTGAAACAAATGAGTGATTAACATTAAGGTTCTCATCACCCATTAGAGTTGAAAATTGAAATTTCTGAAGTAAAGTAGTATTTGAGAAGACACTTTTTGCTGCTTCACAGATCAAATACATGCTGACTTGCAAAATTTGTCCCAATATTTGATGAGTTTTATTTACAATAATATCCATTAGTCATATTTAGAAGAAGAAAATGTCACATTTATTAGGAAAGTTGATGTTAGAATTCTATTACCTTGATGCTCACTTGATCTCATTAATTTGTAAATTGTGAAAGGCAGTTGTAAAGGGTTTTTACATTGCACCCTTCTTTGAGAAGGGAAACTGTTGATAAATTCACTGACAGACAATCTGCTTAACATAGTTTTGCTTTAAACCCCAAATAACACTATGAACAACTAATCAACTAAAAGAGCAACACCATATCAATTGAATTGGTGTCTGGAAATTGGAAAAAGAGTAAGAAAAATTAAATTCAATTAGACTGATAATGAAAAATCCCAAAATGTTTTATCACTAGGAATGATTGTATCATTGAGATCTTAGGATTTGACAACATGTTTTTTGTTTTCCTAAATTTTTAGAAAACCTTCAAGAAATCTAGCTTTCTTATTTGTGCTTCAATCATCACTTTAACTTACATATAATATATTTAATATACATTGAATTACTATTATTCTATCATTCAAGAAAAGAGATCATTGAAATATGCCCCAAATACCTAGTTAGTTTTATTCACTGCATCAATTCAGATAATTGTATTCAATGATCTATAAAAAAATGTTGAAATCTGTTAGTTCAAATATCTCCTCAAGGCAAAAAAAGTCTAGAGAAAAGAAGTGATTTTCCTAAGAAAACCCAGGAAGTCACTGCCAGATTAGGACCTAGGATTTAGATTAATTTCTTTCTTGACCTAGGAGTCTTTCCACTGTACTCAGCCAGTATTTTAATCTTTAGATTGTGAAGATGGGATTAACTCTCCCCTACCTATTTTTAAATTTAATCACAAGAAGTATATACACTTAATTTTATCCTTAAGTAGGTGAGGTCCATGACCCACATGTGCAAAAGTGAATGAAGAATCAGAAATGACTGACTGCCCCCTGGGCAGTACTAAGAAAAGGTAAAGCTACAATTGGTTCACATAAAGTGGAAGGAATGCCCAGGAAGTGACACAAAGAAATGTCTTTAAAAGCATCAGCAACTTCCTGTGAGGGGTAATTCTTTGGATTTTGAGGTCGAGTGGGAGTTCTAGTTGGAGGCTGGTGAAGGATTTGCTTTGTGGACCTGAGACTCTGAAATTTGGTGAGACTGTTCTTGAATCTTTGAACTACCACATGGGTGAGTGGTAAGGCTGACTCCTTTTCCTTGTTTTTTTGTAGGGAATAGCCTCTATAGAGGGCTCTGTTTTGGAGAAGGTCTCAAGGCTGGAACTTTTGTTTAATTTACCTCTGGGTCCCGCTTTGCTAGGACCTCTGAAGCCCTGCCTGTTTCAAACTGGGCTGGAGTAATTATCAAGTCTCTCCCTCTCCTTACCCTTACTTACTCTTTCTCCTTTTGTAAATTAATTGCCATAAAAAAGTCATTCTGACAAGTAATATATTTTTGATGACTACATTTTTACATTTAGTCCAACCTTATTTTTTAACCCTTAAAAGAGTAATCATTTAAGCCTCAGAAATAGACAAATACTACAGATCAGGGTTTGATTATTGTTTGGCCAATAGTCAATCTTACAAATAAGAAAAATGGAGTCCCTTCCCTTAAAAAGTTTACAAGTTTATTGGGGAAGAAAACACATCAAAAGAAATTGAAGTGTGTTTTGCGGTAGAGAAAGGTTGGAGATAGAGTTAAGAAAAAGATGACTAGAGAAAATGTTAATGCAGATTAAAAGTAAAAATGTGTCATGGATACATTTTTTTCAAAAAGCCTGTTGTTAAACATTTTACAATGCTGACTATGCTATATTAGTTCAGCTGCCATTTCTAAAAGTTAGAAAACTTAGGAAAACTTATATCAAGGTAAAACATGTACAAACAACACAAAGTAGAAAAACAAGCTCTTACTCTGGTTAAAACAAACAAACAAGCAACTCTATCAGTTCTTATAGGTTCATTTCAAGTCTTACTACCTCCATAGTGTTCTTCCTACTACCACAATCCAAAGTGATCTCAAAGTTCTTTGGCCTTTCAAGGGTTTGCCTAGATATATTAATTACTTAGTCACAATACACTGCCTTCTGTTGTTATACATTCTCCAAGTAAATATCTTATCTTCTCTATTACAGTGATAAATTTCTTCAAGGATGAGATATTTCACTTTGTTCCCAACCCCTACATCTCTTAGCACAAAGCCTACACATAATCAGCCTTCGATAAATACTCAAATATTCATGGATGAAACAACAAATGGATTTTTGGGGAGAAAAATTCCCAATATTTATTCACCACAGTTTAATCAAACATCTATTAATCAGTAAGCATTCATTAAGTACCAATGTCAAATAAACATGCTAAGTCCTGTGGATACAAAACCAACATGAAATAGTCCTTGTAATTAAGGAGCTTCTATTTAACAAAAAAAAAATATTGTTGGTAAAGTAGCTTCATGTTCAAGTTCTTCTGTAGGCCTTGCTATGGAATTGAAGTGAATTGTAAAGTAATGCTAATTCCTTAGTGATATATTTCCATCATTCAAAAGATCATATATATATATATATATATAAAAATATAATGAAGATGATAATAATTAACACTGACATATTGCTTTGAAGTTTGAAGAGGATTCATATATAATATTTCATAGAACTCCAGAAAATAAAGGTTTTAAGTTTAGTTTTGCATAACTTAATCTGAGTGAACCCATGTTGGATTGAAGTTATTAACTTCTTTCCTAAGTACTAACAAAAATATTATTGATGATTGGTTTATGAATTTTACAAGAAAGAGATTTTGAGATTTTGACCTGAGGTCTCTAACTTCACAATTTTTGGCAAACTGAGACAAATATTTTCATTTTTTCTTTCTATATATAGCCCTATGTCACTCTTGAATTTCACCATCATTCCTCAAATAAGTCCCACTTTTGGTTCACTAATATCATGTGCAAGATCTTTCAGTCTTCTGGGATCAAGCGACTTCTGGATCAAGTGACTTCAATTCATTAAAAAACTGATGTATTCTCTTAATTTTGCCTTAATTTTGTATTAATGATCTTTTTGTTAGTTACATAATTTTGTTAGTACACAGCAGGAAACTTTGACCTTGGAATCAAAAAGAAAAGTATAGCTCTGTTAGGGTACACATCCATACTCATACTTTCTGGAATGGCTCATTAATGACAACCTGCCTCCAAATTGCACATTTGGGGTTCTCAAAAAGGGAACACCACCACACAGTTCCAACACATACCCTTCCATCATCTGTAACCCAATTTTAAGAAGAATATTCCTGATAATTTCTCCTCTAATTACTGAGGAGGTCTTACTAGTGTTCTTTCCATTTACATGAAGCCATTTTATCCACATAATAACACTAAAATTTAGTATTTATATACTATATATATAGTATATATGTAATATATATATATTACAAAGAATTGTAAGGTATTTTACATGTTATAAATATATATATATATTATTACTAAGCAATAGGAGGTAGGTACTTACATTATTCTCTTTTTTTAGATAAAAATCTGAAGCAGACAGAGGTTAAGAATCACTAGAGCTAATAAATATCTGAAGCATGAATGGAGTTCAGGTCTTTCTGCCTGAAGGTCCAGAACTCTATCAACTATATTATCTAACTAACTAACTCTTAACAATAAATCTTTTACTTCATGATCATTCAAAATAAAAAAAATATAATCATATTATCACAGTGACTTAATATGAGGTAAATCAGGATTAATTAAATCACAGCCCACTCAGAAACATTTTCCCCCCTGCAATGTCTGTGTGGGAGAATGGGCACATACTTACAGAATCCAGCAGGGAGACACAGGAGAAAATCTTTGTGCTTGTGACAAACTTGTACTATTGGACTGCAGCCCTTAAAGTTCTTGGTCTCCTTAGCAACAAATTGAAGCAGACAAGCTTCTCTGGTACCTGTTCCCATTCTCATCTTCAATGCTCTCCTGCTGGGCAAAGCCAATCCACTTCTGCTCTCAAACTGAGGTAGTACTAATAAGCTTTTAATGTCCTTAACAGAGCACTGAGGAAGTACGTTGCTATTGTAGTAACAATACAATGGGGATTCCAAAGACCATTAAGGAAAGTTAGACTACAGTGGGATAGAGGAGAATGAGAGAGATGGGACTGATAAGGATGACTATATCTAAGACCTTATGGTATAAGAACATAGAGCATTGTTGCCAAAGAAGGGAACTTTGGTTTAGGTTACCTGTAACTCATTCCTGAAAGGAAGTAAATTGGAGTGAAGGGGGCTCAATTACAAGCAGCAAGCTAAGTAAAAAGTATTTGTTCCTGCCTGATGGTCAAGACAGCTGCCTAAAGTCCTGGGTCTTGACTGGTTATAAGGTGGTAAAACATTCTTTAAGTACTCAGAATCCTCAGCCCAATTACTTCTATCCCAGGGTCCCCTCCAATGTTCCACATAGAGGGGAAGAGTATAAGAAAATGGAAAGGTATAAGTGCTTAGGATTATCATTAGTATATTTTTTTATCAACAGTATATAGTGGAGGGTTTCACTGAAGTCTGATATGGGCTCATATTTTGTTTCCAATTTCCTTTATAACTGTAAAGGGTGAAATTATGGTTGAATTTGAAAAAATCTAAATTTAAGTGGTTGCCAAGGGAAATCCCAAATAATAAAATGCCTAAGTCAGATGCCAAATTTTATGGTGATTTAATTGATAGTGGAGAAGATTAAGAAGAAGGAAGAAGAGGAAAAAGTAGTTTTTTCTCTCCCTCTCCCCCTGCCTGATTAGTATCAGGCGGGGAGATCAGGAGATAAGGGAGTAAGGGTTTGGAGTATGAAGGAGGAAGGAATCAGCCTGACCTCCAAAGGGGCTCAGCTAAGATACCCGAACCTGAAATCAGCTCCAGGGCAAAACTCAGCATCCAACATTCCAAGATGTCAGAACACTTAGCACACTGCCAGCCAGAGTCATCTCTCCAGAGAAAGAGAAAGATGCAGGAAGTGATGTGCATTATATGGAAGTTTTTACATCACTTTTCTGCATCTCATCTGTTCCAATGAGGACTTAGCTTGACTTAGGACAGTCCAGAGGTCTGTCCTTTTTTTGCACATGCCTGTTGAAGGCCATCTCCTCAGATAATTAAATTTTGAGTTTGATGCAGAGCTTCAAAATCTTGTTAAACTTAGTAGGGTGGAGAATGTAGAGTTTCCAAGACCTGATCCTGTTATTCCAATTATCTCCATTGTTATTGATCAGGAAATAGCTAAATCAGATCTTCTAAAGAATGGTCTGATTAGGGTGAAATAGTTTTAAAGTTTACATAATGAATGTTTCCTGCCTGATATTAGTTATCTTTTCTTGGCATAGAAATTTTGTTTTCTTATATATAGTCAATCAATTAATAAGCATTTATTGAGCACACATTAAGTTCTAGTCACTGTGTTAAGCAATGAATAAGAGGGATTCTCCTTCCTGGGTGTCTCTGAGTTGGATTTCATTCTGCATTGGAGATTCTGCATTGGTAGCTCAAGGAGTTTTCCTTTGGTGACTTGCTTGGGGTAAGGAGACCCCTGGCCAGAGATACTGGCCTTTCAGCTCTTCTGTTTACAGTGGGAAGCTCTATTCAATGAATCACTCAGATTCTAGACTTAGGGAATTTAACTAGGCAATATTTTCTACCTCCTTCCTATATTTCCCCTTTACTAACTCTACTTTACAGTAATAAAGCTACTAAAGCTACTAACCCCCACATGACTTGAGTTAATTTTTATAAATGGTGACCACAACAACTTTTTATAACTCATATTTGACCGAAACCAATTTTAACTCTTACAGCACTGAAGATAGAAATGAAAGCAAACTCCTGGTCCTTGCCCTCAAAGAATTCCCATTCTGGTAGGGGACAGAAGACAAATAACTAGTTTACATAGATATATACAGTGTAGAAGCAATCCTGAAAAACCAAACTGTTAAATAACTCTTACCTGTAGTTTTGAGAAGTTGTAAAATGTATAGAAGCCACATCCCAGTAAAACCAGCAGAAAGTATAAAGCAGTATTTAGCTAACCAACGATTTGTTGATCTAGTGGGATATCCCCCAAGCATGTGAAAACTTCTTCCTGCAGAATGAGTAAATGAGAACCATTTTTTTTCCAATGGCCATGGAAGTGGTTGAAACGAATAATGTAAAGGATTTAGAGCTCAGTAAGAAAGGAAGAAACCAAAGTCACTGCCTTCTGGCCCATCATGAATCATCTTGACTTTTGTCTTGCTACTGGACTTTGATAACTCTGGAAAAAAGAGTGAGGCTGATGATTGCTCAAAGATTGCTCAATCTGCCTCACTAAAATCGAATTCTCATTTAATTCAAGACATCACTCATCTTGATTAGAATATGGAAAAATAAAAATAGGTAATCAGGAAACTTACATTAGAGTACTGAAAAGATCTTCTGGTTAGTTATCTGGGCAATACAGAGAAATCATCTAGTACTTAACAGCAAGATTCTGTTATGTCCAGTCAGCTTTCTAACAGTCTACCTTCTTGTAGAAATGTAACGCTTATATCAAAATGAAAGCAAAATCTCTTTTTTCCACCTCTGTTTTTACCTCTCAACCCCAAAAGGAAAATAGAGAGCAATAAGATATGTCTTAGAAATATCACTTAAATTTGGTGCTGAAGATCAATACCCTTGAAAGATTCAGTTCTCTTCCAATAAGCTTCCCAGCAGTTGCTTTTTCCTTTTCTTAGGTTTACAAAATAATTCCCCTCTTCCAATCAAAAGGCTTCTAGGAAATCTGATCAGACCCTACTGGCTGAGTTTGTTTGTTTGTTCATTTGTTTGTTTGTTTGTATTAATACCTGTATTTTTTAAACTACTGGAGAAAAAAATGGCTCCATTATTTTTCCAAGAAAACTACATATAGGGTCACAAATTGTCACATTTGACTGAAACAACTGAACATTTCCAAAAACAATTTGCTTTAACTTTTCCAGTGTTCCAAATTCATATTAATATTCCAATGTTTCATATAGTTGGGGAGTATCTCAACTTAACTTTGTGAAAGAAAACTAACTGTATAAGAACATGATTGTCCTTATCTAATCTTTCCATAGTCTTTGAGCATTTATATGTTATCATTTACATCCTTTAAAACTCTAAACTTTCACATAAAAATGAACTGATGGGATAAAATGCCTTATAAAAATTCTTACTTCTATTATCTCCCTGTCTTCAGAGGCAGTACATCCATCATATTCATAGGGTCAGTCTTATATTCCATCCTCCTAAAAGTACCTGCCTTTACTCAACATTTCATCTGAAAGACTGTTTCCTCACAATTGTCTTTCATCCTTTTTTGTTATGCAACATATTTTTTTCTGTATTATTTAGACACAAATGGTTTACATATGAGAATGCCTATACCTTACATAAGTCAAATAGAACTGAATAATTCTTGTAACAAAAAGTTTCTTCTTCCTTATTTATCTTATCCCCAATAGAGAAAAAATTGGAAATCAGTTGTGTTGTTTTTAGTATTAAATTTTATCATTATCATTAATTATCATATTAAATCTCACCATATACTGAATTTAGTATTATTATTCTCATTTAGGTCATATTTTCCAAAATTTGTTCATAACAGTTAAATTTGAGTTTTCATGTGTATTGTCATATCATCATTGCTACCTATTTTCTTTACCATCAGGGTAAATGGTGACCATATAATCAATTTTTTTTTTTCTGGAGAGTCTCATCCTCTTAATTTATAATCTCATTTAATGTCACAAGTTCTAGAATCCTCCATATGCTTTCTCTGAACTCTAAAATCAATATCCACAAAGTCTAGATTACATGTAATAATATCCTATCCTTGTTTATCACAAACTCTAAGATGTCATGAACTCTTTATATTGTCATTTATTTAGAGCTATAAAGGATCTTCAAGACCATCTTATACAATCTCCTCATTTTACAAGTGGGAAAATTAAGACCCATAGGTGTTAAATGACCTGATCCAGGTTGCATATATTTGTGACAGAGGCAAGATTTTAACTCTAGATCCTCTGACTCCAAAGCCAGTGGTCTTTCTACTGGACACACTGCCACTGAAGGTTATTATCATGGGTACTTCATTAACTATTTCCACTTTAGAGATCAGAATGAGATCCATATTGGAAGTTTTACTAATTACATCCTTTTCTTTGTGATAGACATATTTATCAATATGTTCAAAATAAAGCATAGGCTTACTTTTTAAGAAAGGGAATCTATAACTCATACCTTTCTTTGTGATTGATCCCATTGGGGGTTTTCTTGGCAATGATGCTTGATTTATTGCTTACTTCCCCAGTAGATTAAGACTTGTCCAGGGCCATGAAGCTGGTAACTATCTGAGGTCATATTTGAACTCAGATCTTCTTGACTCCAAGCCCAGGCTCTATCCAATAAGTCATAGAGCTGCCACTTATAACCTATATCTAGAGAGTCACAGTCCCTTATCACCATTATGTCCTCTATGCAATCATCTGTACCTAGAATTTGTCACTTGATTCCTCCAGATGACTTAGTGACCTGCTTTTTGCTCCATTTAATCATGTTTTCCAGCGATTGGACATTTTGAATTTGAAGGTCCGTAGTAAATTCATTTTAATGTAAATAATCTATTTCTCCCTAGTTACCTTTTGTACCCAATAACTTTGCACATATAGTTTTGCCCCCTTATCTACTGATTCAGTATCTGCTTATTTGTTATCTTCTGATTTAGTTGCTTATAGCTAATCACGGGTCGGGGGGGAAGAGGGAGGACAATTTGGAAAATTCCAGAAAATAAAAGAATAAGCAGTTCATAAGTTTCAAATTACCTACCAAGTGAGTTTAAACTGTAACATGGTAAAGTCCACCAGTCCATATGTCATCTCTTTTCATCCCCATATGTATTTTCCCATGAGAAAATTTCCTCCTGTTGGCCTCTAATGTTCTCTCTTTGTTCCTTGTAGCATTATCTCAGTGCCTTTGAGAAAGACCTTATTTGTTATAATAATGTCCCCAAAGTGCAAGATTAGTGGTGCTGGTAATAATACAGTTGTGCCCCTGTAGCTGTTGATTCAGTAATCCACTGATTCAATTACCTATGGTTAACAATAGATACTCACTTATATTAGTGGTTTCAGCCATCCAGGGTAGGTCTTAGATTGTATCCCCTGTAGACAAGGAGCTCTACTACACTGTTTATGAGAACAGAGACCTTCTGGAAAGTTTTATTCTTTGTCAAAATTTTATCAGTCAAAGAGATCATGTGATCCAATTTATGACACCCTGAAATGAAGCTATTTTTCTAACCAATCTGATTATTCTTGATCCTAGGACTATAGCACAGATATGGATCATGAATAGATGTGATTTTGAGATGTACCTCAACAAGTAAAGTGATCATTTTCATTTATCTATGTATAGGTTTCTTTCTATTAAAATCCTTTGTACATGCCATCATTAATAAAGTCATCAATAAAAAAACTTAAGAAATATTTTGTTCTCACACTTTTTAATACAACTAAAAGTTCCCCGAGTTGTTGTCTTTTTCCAAATTGGCATCATTTTTTTGGAAAGTATTTGTGCCTTCTGTTCTGTATTTGGCACATAGGAAACATGTATCTTACTCTTCTACTGCAGGAAATACAGTTAGATACATTTCTAAATTTTTCATTCTCAAGTATTACTAAAAGGTCCAGTCTTGAGGAATAATAATGTCTTCAAAGTTGAAATAATGAGGCAGATTTGCTTAATCAAAACTCTCCTCTTAGATCTTTCCTCTACATCCAATTCCCAGTGAGTCCCAATGTGGAGAATAGATTTCATTACTTAATTTTTGTCTCTTCAAATCATTAATTTCCTTCAACATACAATTCCTAAAAGATAGCTTTCCTAATTCAACCAACTGGTTCCATTCTCTCCCTCTGGAAATCAATTTGTATTTTTTGACATATCTAGAATTTATGTGTCTACATGCCTTTCTATAATGTAAGCTTTTTGAGGGCAGGAAGTTTTGTTTTGTTGTCTTTTGTTTTGCTCATTATATACCCAGCACCTTTGCACATGGTAGGTATTTAATAAATGATCATTGAATTAAAAATTGATTTGAATTAGTTAAGATATGTTGCTTTTGTCCAGTTTGGTTATTGTCTCTAAGAGCAATGTATGTTTGATGGGTTAACATAGATGTTCATGATGATAAAAAATAGTTTTAGGATTAAAATACCATTTTTAGTTTTCTTCAAACCCAATGGATTTAACTGTCCTCCCACATTTTACCCTTTAACCTTCCCAAATGAAAGATCAAAACCAGAGAAAACATGAAAGGTTGCTAGATGATACTGTATTGACAAAAAAGAAAAATAAAAAAATACAGTCTTTCAGAAGACAATAGTGCACTAAATTCTACGGCCATATTGTGGTAAATTGGAAAGACTGGTCTGCTGATTTCATTGTGGTCTGGGCAGGTGGGGACAGAGACACTACTTCATCCATTAAAAAGTCATTTTAATAAATAGGAATGCAAATTGTATACAAACTGAAACATGGGCATAGTTTTTGCTATTGTTATTGAGCAATGAGCAGAGATGTTTCTATTAACCTTTTGCAGAAAATAACACATAAAGCTAAGAAGGTGATTCTTTTCTTAGCATATAAGTCAAGGTCATGGGAAAACAGCACATATGTTTAAAAAGTTGCAGAGGAGACTGCTCTAAATAGAATCAAAACATGACTGAGTCTATCATGTGTGATTATCAAAGCATTTTGAAAGGATTGGGGATTAACATATTAAAATAAGAGTTAATCTAACACTAAAAGAAGAGCTCATTTAACTTTTAATTACCATATCTGTCAATTACACAATTATTTTAACAAGATAATTTTTTTAAAAAGACTTAAGAGCTAAGGACTAAACCTTTTTTTTATCAGAATTGTAACATGGATCAGAGATTAATAGTTTAAAACAAGAAGTTTTACCTGTCTTCTGGGTGTTAATGGAGATAGTAAAAAATATTCCAGGTTAGTTTTTTCTTCTGCTGAGGATTAGTCTTCTGAAGAATTACCATATAATTTCTTATTTCACAACCTGAAATGATACATAAATCATTTCACTTTCTTTCCCAGCCCATCTTAATGAGAATATTACATATAAGGAAATTATTTATCTATGTTGTAAGATATTAAAACTCAAGCATCTGACACTCTTGCAATGAGATTTATACTTGACATTCAAAGTCTTAAATTCTAATTGTAATTTCTTCTTCCTACCAAGGTAATGAGTTATTTTTATCAAAAACATGTCCAATTCTGGAGGACCAGAAGAATGGGCTTAATGTAATGTCTTTTTTAAAAAATATATTTTTCCTCCATTACATGTAAAAATAGTTTTCAACATTTTAAAAGGATTTTAAGACTCAAATTCTCTGCCTCCCTCTCCCCCTCCCCAATTCACAAACTCATTTATATTTTATATGTGCTGTCATGTAAAACATTTTCCATATTAATCCTTCTTTCAAAGGAAACACACAAATAAAAAATAAATTAAGAAAGTAAAAAATGTTTGCTTTGGTTTTGATTCAGACTCCACTTCAGAATGTTTGAATCAGTTCACAACTCCACCAACAGTGCATTAGTAAATCAATTTTTCCACAACCCCTCCAAATTTTGTCATTTTCCTTTTTTGTCATAGTAGCTAATGCTAGGTATGGGATGGTACCTCAGAGCTGTTTTATTTGCATTTCTTACATGTAATTTGCATTAAATGACTATAAAGAGCTTTAGTAACTTTGCCTAAGAACAACCTGTTTCTGTCCTTTGACCATTTATCTATCTACTGAAGAATGACTTGTATTCTTATACGTTCAAAACATTTCTCTACGTATTTGAAAAATGAGGTCTTTATTAGAAAGACTTGTTAAAAATAATTTGCAACACTATGATTATTCTACATCCTATTTCTCCCTGTTTAGTTTCTGACCACCACATTCCCCAATTTGTTCTCCTTTTTATTAGCTCCACTCCCTTCTCTCATTCTCTTCTCTTCCTGTTTTCTTATAGGAAAATGTAAGACAGATACCTATACACAAACGATTATATATATTCTCTCATTGAACCATTTCCAATGAGAATAAGATTCATGTACTCTCCTCCCATCTCCCCCATCTTCCTTTTCACCATAAAAAACTCTTTCATGCCTCTTTGTGCAATAATTTACCCCATTCTCTTTTCCCTTATTCCTTTCCCCAATATATTCCTCTTTCTCACTCCCTAATTTTCTTAGGTACCATCCAATCATATTTACCTTGTACACTTTCCTTCTAACTGTCTTGATAAAAATAAATGTATTTTTTAACAATATTTTATTTGATCATTTTCAATCCTTATTCATTAGAGACAAAGATCATTTTCTTCCCCCTGCCCCACTTCTCTCATAGCCAACGCACGATTCCACTGGGTATCACATGTGTTCTTGATTAGAACCCATTTCCATGCTGTTGGTGTTTGCATTAGAGTGTTCATTTAGAGTCTCTCCTCAGACATGTCCCCTCAACCCCTCTGGTCAAGCAGTTCCTTTTCCTCGGTGTTTTTACTCCCGCAGTTTGTCCTCTGCTTGTGGATAGTGTTTTTCTCCTAGATCCCTGCAGATTGTTCAGAGACATTGCATTGATACCAATGGAGAAGTCGATCACCTTCGATTGTACCACAATGTATCAGTCTCTGTGTACAATGTTTTCCTGGTTCTGCTCCTTTCGCTCTGCATCACTTCCTGGAGGTTGTTCCAGTCTCCATGGAATTCCTTCACTTTATTATTCCTTTCAGCACAATAGTATTCCATAACCAACATACAGCACAATTTGTTCAGCCATTCTCCAATTGAAGGTCATCCACTCATTTTCCAATTTTTGGACACCACAAAGAGCAGAGCTATGAATATTCTTGTACAAGTCTTTTTCCTTATTATCTCTTTGGGGTACAAACCCAGCAGTGCTATGGCTGGATCAAAGGGGAGACAGTCTTTTATTGCCCTTTGGGCATAGTTCCAAATGGCCCTCCAGAATGGTTGTATCAATTCACAACTCCACCAGCAATAAATTAGTGTCCCCACTTTGCCACATCTCCTCCAGCATTCATTAGTTTCCTTTGCTGTCATGTAGGCCAATCTGCTAGGTGTGAGGTGATACCTCAGATTTGTTTTGATTTGCATCTCTCTGATTATAAGAGATTTAGAGCATTTTTTCATGTGCTTATTAGTAGTTTTGATTTCTTTATCTGAAAAATACCTATTCATGTCCCTTGCCCATTTATCAATTGGAGGATGGCTTGTTTTTTTGTACAATTGATTTAGCTCTTTATAAATTTGAGTAATTAGACCTTTGTCAGAGGTTTTTGTTATGAAGATTGTTTCCCAGTTTATTATTTCCCTTCTGATTTTGTTTATATTGGTTTTGCTTGTACAGAATTTTTTTAATTTCATGTAGTCAAAATTATTTTACATTTTGTGACTCTTTCTAAGTCTTGCTTGGTTTTGAAATCTTTCCCTTCCCAAAGTTCTGACATGTATACTATTCTGTTTTCACCTAATTTACTTATAGTTTCCTTCTTTATGTTCAAGTCATTCACCCATTCTGAGTTTATCTTGGTGTAGGGTATGAGGTGTTGGTCCAAGCCTAATCTCTCCCACACTGTCTTCCAATTTTCTCAGCAATTTTTATCAAATAGTGGATTTTTGTCCCAAAAGCTAGGGTTTTTAGATTTGTCATAGATTTTTTTTTGCTGAGGTCCCTTACCCCAAGTCTATTCCATTGATCCACTTTCTGTCTCTTAACCAGTACCAAATTGTTTTGATGACCACTGCTTTGAGATATGGGATCGCAAGACTGCCTTCCTTTGCATTTTTTTTCATGATTTCCCTGGATATCCTTGGTCTTTTGTTCTTCCAAATGAACTTTGTTAAGTTTTTTTTCAAATTCCATAAAAAACTTTTTTGGAAGTTCGATGGGTATGGCACTAAATAAATAGATAAGTTTGGGTAGGATGGTCATTTTTATTATGTTAGCTTGTCCTACCCATGAACAGTTAATGTTTTTCCAATTGCTCTGATCCAGTTTTAGTTGTGTGGAAAGTGTTTTGTAGTTGTGTCATTATAATTCCTGTGTTTGTCTCGGCAGATAGATTCCTAAGAATTTTATATTGTCTAAGGTGATTTTGAATGGAATTTCTCTTTCTAATTCCTGCTGCTGCACTGTGTTGGGGATATGTAGAAATGCTGATGACTTTTGTGGGTTTATTTTATATCCTGATGCTTTTTAGTTGATTTGCTAGGACTCTTTAAGTAGATCATCATATAATCCACAAAAAGTGATAGCTTGGTCTTCTCATTGCCAATTTTAATCCCTTCAATTTATTTTTCTTCTCTAATTGCTATTCCTAGTGTTTCTAGTACAATGTTAAATAATAGAGGTGATAATGGACATTCTTATTCCACTCCTGATGTTATTGGGAATGCATCTAGTTTATCCCCATTGCAGATGACGTTTGCTGATGGTTTCAGATATATATTGTTTATTAATTTTAGGAAAGATCCTTCTATTCCTATGCTTTCTAGTATTTTAATAGGAATGGGTGCTTTATTTTATCAAAGGCTTTTTCTGCATCTATTGAGATAATCATGTGATTTTTGTTGGTTTGCATGTTGATATGGTCAATTATATGGATGGTTTTCTTAATATTGAACCATCCTTGCATTCCTGGTATTAATTCTACTTGATCATAATGAATGACCCTCCTGATCACTTGCTGGTGTCTTTTTGCTAGTATCCTGTTTTAGATTATTGCATCTATGTTTATTAGGGATATTGGTCTGTAGTTTTCTTTCTCTGTTTTTGACTGCCTGGATTTGGAATCAGTACCATATTTGTGTCATAAAAGGAATTTGGTAGAAATTCCTCTTTGCTTATTATGTCAAATAGTTTGTATAGTATTAGGATTAACTGTTCTCTGAATGTTTGATAGAATTCGATTGTGAATCCATCAGGCCCTGGGGATTTTTTCTTAGGCAGTTCTTTAATGGCCTCTTGGATTTCTTTTTCTGATATGGGATTATTTAGGATTTCAATTTCTTCTTCTATTAGTCTAGGCAATTTATATTTTTGTAAATATTTGTCCACATTGCCTAGATTGGCACATTTATTGCCATATACTTGGGCGAAGTAGTTTTTAATGATTGCCTTAATTTCCTCTTCATTGGAGTTGAGGTCCCCCCTTCATCTATGACACCACTAATTTGTTTTTCTTCTTTCCTTTTTTTAATTAGATTGACCAGTACTTTGTCTATTTTGTTATTTTTTCAAAGTACCAGCTTCTAGTCTAATTTATTAGTTCAATGGTTCTATCATTTTCGATTTTATTAGTTTTTTTTTTTTTTAGGATCTCTAATTTTGTTTTCTTCTAGGGGGTTTTAATTTGTTCACTTTCAAGTTTTTTTTTTCATTTGCATGTCCAATTCATTGATCTCTGCCCTCCCTAATTTGTTAATATATGCCCTCAAGGATATGAATTATCCTCTGAGTAATGCTTTGGCTGCATCCTATGAGGTTTGAAAGAATGTCTCACCATTGTCATTTTCTTCAATGAAATTATTAATTGTTTCTATGATTTGTTCTCTAACAGATTTTGGAGTATCCTATTATTTAATTTCCAATTGATTTTTAATTTGGCTCTCCATGTACCCTTACTGATCATTATTTTTATTGCCTTATGATATGAAAAGGTTGCATTTATTAATTTTGCATTTGTATGCCATGTTTCTGTGACCTAGTATATGGTCAATCTTTGTCAATGTGCAATGTGCTGCTGAAAAGAAGGCATATTCCTTTTTGTCCCTATTTATTTTTATCATATATCTATTAACTCTGATTTTTCTAAGATTTCATTCACATCTTTTACCTCTTTCTTATTTATTTTTTTATTTGATTTATCTAAATTTGATAGTGGTTGGTTCAGGTCTCCCACTAATATACTTTTACTATCTATTTCCTCCTTCAATTCTCCTAGTTTCTCCATTAGAAATTTGGGTGCTATATCGTTTGGTGCATACATGTTAATTAGTGATATTAAAACATGATTTTCTTGAGCATTTTTTAACTGTTTTTCCATTTGGGCAATTCTGCTTTAAAAAAAAAAAACACCTTTATTGGTTCTAAGGCAGAAGAGCAGTAACTAGGCAATATTAGTTAAGTGATTTGCCCAGGGTGACACAGCTAGGAAGTGTCTGAGAACAGAGTTGAACCCAGAACCTCCCATTTCTAGGCCTGACTCTCAATCCACTTAGTCACCTAGCTGCCCCCCAATTCTGCTTTTTATTTATTTTTTATTTATTTTTTTATGTTTTGGTTTTAAGTTTCAGAAAATCCAATTCTGCTTTTTTAAAAGAGTTGGGTTTTTTTTTCCTCTAAGTGAATTTTTGTACCTCTTTTTCAATATAGCAAGTTCTACCTTTTAAGAAGTTCTTCTCTTAAGTATATTTTTGTATAACTTTTTCCATTTGACCAATTCTGCTTTTTAAGTAGTTCTTCTCTCAGTAGATTTTTGTGTTTCTTATACCAAATGGCCTATTCTTATTTTAAGTAATTAATTTCTTCAGTATTTTTTGTGCTTCCTTTACTTAGTTGATTCTTTTTAAAATTATTTTTCTCTATCACTCTAATTTGGTGTGTATTGGTACTCTTCCTCACCCTGAAACCATGACCTAGGAATATGATCTGGTTCTAAGTATTGGCAATATGATAAGATTCTTGTTCTCAGAAGCAGAAAATGGGCTGTTGTTTTCTTATCAGTTGTCTAATCCCCACTTACCTTCTGTGTCTTAGAGCTCCGACAGTCTTTGCTGTTGATTCAACTGCCTCAAAGACCTGTTACCACATTTGAGCCATCATGCTGCTTTGAGCTCCACTCACACTCTGGTGAAGATCTTTTATGCCAGCCTTCTAGGTTGTTTGGGGCTGAAAAATTGCTTCACTCTGTCTTTTTGTGAGTTTTGCTGCTCCAGAATTTGTTTTGAGGCATTAAATCATAAGTTTGAGGAGAGTCATTTGGTAGATGATAGTTGGGGTTTGTGTAATTTCTCTGCATTCTATACTTTGACCCCTGTAATGTCTCTTCTATGGTACATAGAATAAAATTAGGATTATCATTTTATTATCAATTTAAGCCAGATAGATAATTGTTTATCACATTATTCTATCATTCTTTTGACTTCATGACTATTATCTTCCACTCTAAATCCCCCTTCACCAGTTTCATCTTTATGATGACTATATTTGATCACATTATATAGTGGAACATATTGGCTTCAGAGTCAAAGCACCCATATTTAAATCCTGATCATGCCATGACTTTGGCCAAGTCAGAGCATCTCTCTTTCTCTCTGTATCATGAGTGGAAAATATTGGGAAAAGGAGTGAACTTGATAATATTCAAAGTCTTTTACAGCTTTAAATCTATCACCTTCTGGATTTCTTATTTTCCATTCTCCTCCTTCAGTGCCATTTCTCCATACCAAATAAATCTTTCTTAAACCAGTACCTCTCTTCTCAGACTTTAATCTGTCCTGCATGACACAACGAGTCAAACATATGGTATATTACATGCAACCTTGGAGTTGGAGTCAGGGAGACCTGCCTCAGATTGGCACTAGCAGTGTGACCCTTGCATATCTCTTATAATCTCTGCCTCAGTTTCCTTACTTGTTAAATGACAAAGTTGGGCTAAATGACCACTAAGTTCTCTTTTTACTCTAAATCTTTGGTCTTTTGATCCTCCATTTCTCTCAAATTAGACACTAACCATTAACACCTAATGTCAGTGAATGGATTTAATTTAATCTACTCAATCTTTTTGGTTTTCATCTTGCTAAAACAAGGAAGAACGATGGATGTTGTTCACAAGCTCTAATATCACTAAATACGATTAGATGCACTTTTTCCTTTCACATTAAGCACCATTCCCCAGGTAAAATTGAAGACTTATTGTAATCCATTGCTCTGCTATGGACATCCAAACTCAAAAGAGTTAAAACTAAATCATGTCCAGAATAAATATATCACATCCAGGTCAATATTATCTTGAAAATATTTATCCAGCAGAATAATAAAATAAAAGATAAATCCTTTCATCCTCATCAAAGTACAGACTTTTCAGAAACTTGTCAATGGACAAAAGAATAGCAGTGATTCTGATTTTGCTGTCTATATGATTAAGTGCCCCAGGATGGGTTAATGTGTGTTGCTGAGATGACTCTTTTTATGAAGGTCAGAATGTGAGAATACAAAATAACACTAAGGGAGAAGATGAAAGCTCGCCAGTGGCAAAGCATTTCATACAAAAAGAGACATCTAGTAGCAATGGTAATGAAATTTATGGGAAAAGAACATATCCCCAGGCATCCTCCAGAAACTCACAGAAAGTGCAATCTTTAAAAGGAGTGGCCTCTTCACACTTGTTATTAATTGAAAAACACATTGTAAATATGTATATGAAAGATATTTCAGACCATGTTTACTTATCATAAGTGATATTTCTGTTGATTAGAGATAAAAAGTAAAAAAGAAAAGAAAAGAAACAGCCTGATCAAACAATTTCATGAACTTATAAGAAGACTTCCTAGATTGGGCTCACATTTTAGAACTTTTTCCTTGTAATTTTTAGGTACCTTTATATAACTCAAATTAGCACCATTTTCAAAGAAGACTTTTACTTTGATAAGAAAATGTAGTATAAGGATTTTAGAGGAGAAAATATATTTCATAAATATCAATCTTCATTTGATCTATTTTTCCCTTAAACTATATTTAATGTTATCTTAGTGGCAGTATGACATAGTGTATAAACAGCTGGTGTCAGATTCAGGAAGACCTTTATTTAAGTCCTGTCTCTGACACAAACTGACTTAGTGACCCAGAACAATCCATTTAATCTCCCAATATTCCCAAGCAAATTTCTAAGATTTAAATTGCAGGCAAATTACTGATCCAATGATCCAATTTAGTAGAGATAGCTTCCTCATTGGGATTTTACTGATACAGACAGAAATCTTAAAGGTGATGCTAAATAAATCTGGATAGTGAAATACAAAAACAGAAAGGTTAAAACTATTTCATAGGTAAGTTTCAAACTGGGAAATGGGTTTCATTACCAGACTATGCTGCTGGAATCACAAACTTGTTGAGCAAAATTATCTCCAAAATATGATAAGGAAATATATGTGAATGAAGCATTCCTCTTAATGGAAATCCATAAACTTGAGAATAACAAAACAGTGCAGCAAGTTAAGCATAATCAAAAGAAGAAATATAATAATCTAATTGTGGAAGTATATATAAAGTATTAGCCCACTTAAAGATTCCTAGTGACTCTTTTCTAACACTTGTATGAAACTATCACAGAAATGTGATTCATTAGTAGTTATGGCAGATTTCAATTAATTAAGAATAGAGGGTTAGAATGAGGATTAAATTCATTCTACTAAGAAAGGATCATCGCAAGATTCCTTGCTTTATTTTTCTAAAAAAAACTATTCCTTAAAAAAAATTACTGGGGCAGCTGGGTAGTGCAGTGGATTGAGAACCAGGCCTAGAGATGGGAGGTCCTAGGTTCAAATTTGACCTCAGACACTTCCCAGCTGTATGACCCTGGACAAGTCACTTAACCCTCATTGCCTCACCCTTACCACTCTTCTGCCTTGGAACCTTTGGTTCCAAGACAGAAGGTAAGAGTTTTAAAAAAATTATGGTTCTGAACTTAGAAAGTAAGAATATATCAATGATGTGAGGGAACTGATATCAGAGAAGAAATTTACCAGGATATTTTAAGTTTTTAATTGTCAATAAAGGAATGCTGCATTTTTAAATTTTTGTATACTAGACTTTAAGGAAGATTTTTTTAGGTGTCATATAGAAGATGAATTTCAGAAAATATGAACATAAATTAAATGAGCTTAACTTTAATCTCTTATAATATTTTAGAATTTGAAAATATAAATTGTAAACATTCTGGAAAAAAGCAATAATTAGTAGACTCAACAAATGATCATTAGCATTTGTCTAAAAAGATCTAGTAAGAGAAATTCTCTTCCACCTTAAGCAATCCATTCTTTTTTAGAAACACATTGTTTTGGAATTATGCCCAGAGAGCTTTAAAACTATATATATCCTTAGTCCCAGAAAAACCATTGCTGGATCTATTTTTCCAAGGAGATCACGGAAAAAGGAAAAGAATCTATATTTTCCAAAAATTTTATAGCATCTCTCTAGTGGCAAAGAACTGGAAATCAAAAGATGTTCATCAGTTAGGGAATAGGTAAACAAGTTATTGTATATGATTGTGATGGAATACCTCCTATGACATAAGAAATAATGAATAGACTAATTAAAAAATACTCTTGGAAAGAACTCTATGAGATAATAAAGACTGAAATGAGTAGAAGCAAGAGAACATTATATACAGCTACAGATTGAATATTTGAAGAATAATTTGTGAATGATCACCTTCAGAAAATGAATTGAGAAATGGAAACACAAAAACATAATCTATATATTTTACCTGATGATATCTTCTATGGTGTAGGGCAGAGAGGGAAAGGTCAATTAAAAATAGGGATAGAAAAAAGAAAGGAAGAAAAAATAAAGACATTGTGCTAATAAGGAATACACAGTAATCAATGTATAAAATACAAGAACAGATATAGTGCAATAGAAAAATAAAGGCTATTGAACTTTGGCACCTACTGAATACCTATCAAGATGGGATCTGGTGGCTAGAATTGTATATGATAAGTACCTTAACTTTAATGGATTGACAAATCCTCATACTATAAATAAGCCTTACAGCATCCTAGGGAACTCAAACAATAAACTGAACTGTTGCTCACATCTAGCAATGGCAATTATTCACACAAACTTAAGAATAATGTTTTAATATAAATTACCATCATAAATGTTTATAATCTCTAATATAATTAAAAACCTTCAAAGTGTAGAGACCTGGTCAAGGGATTTAAAATCATGAGAAGTGAATAAATTCCATGTTATCTCTCTTGTCTTATCTATATTGAGTCATATCAAAGATGATTTCAGGAAGTTGACAGAAGAATGAATTTTTATCTTAACAATTTGAATCAACTCAAAAGACAATTATTTTATTTACCTGTTTAACTGTCCATAAAAATAACACTAAAAGCATAACAACAGAATAACTACTTTTATCAGGAAATGTTCTACTTGAGCTCAATATAAAAACACAAGGTGGGCACTTATATCATCTGAAAAGCAAATTGGTGAGGACCATTTGTAGTTTTTTGCATGCTGTCTCTCTCACTAAAATATGAATTCTTGGAGGACAAAATTATGTTTTTGCTTTTCTTTGTATTGCTAGTACTTGCCAAAATACCTATCATAGAGAAGAGACTTAACAAATGATTGGAGGAAGTAGAGATGAAATACCATTTTATTTATTTAATGAACTCTTTCCCTCCCTCTCATATTATATACATATATGTATATGCGTAAATACATATATAGGTAGGGATATATGTAAACATATATGTATATATGAGGGAAAGAATCTATTAAATACATATTCAATTAATTATATTATTAATATAGTAATGTCATATATTAAATTTGAATATTAATATAATTGATATTATATTAAAATAGATTGACTTTTATATTAATATATGATTATATGTATATTTTTGTAGGAATGTATATATGTTGCATTTATTTATATACTCACATCAGTGATATACTTGGGCTATCTATAAAGATACATAGAAAAAGATTCTGTGAATTTTAGTTTTATGCCACCCTACTGCATTTTAATAAAAATCCAAGATTTTTTATTTTTTGTTCGAGAAAGATCTTCAAGGAAGAAGCTTGCTAACTCCTAAATCCAAAGAATGAGCTGTTGCAAAAATATGTCAGAAAACCTATACTATATCAAGAACATCCAGAATGAACTTTGGGTGTGGTTTATTGAAGTGAAGTTTAATTGAAAATTTATTTGTAAATGTACACTTTTATGCCAAGAGGACTGCGCCTAATTTGGCTTTCTGTCTATGAGCCTAGCAAAACATTGGTTTTGCTTTCTTTCTTTTCTATTCCTCCCAAACTACTGTAATTTCCTCTTAGAAACTGAATATTGTATACATCTCTAGTTAGAAGGGCTTTAGGACAACAAGATGATTATGTTAAATGGTCAATGGGGAGACTAGTCTCCCAATGATCACAGGGGGAATTGTAAATCTTAAAACTGCTCAGACTCTACTTCAGGAGATTTGATTAAGCTATTTGCCATTTTTAACAATGGATGTACTTGGACAGGAATGTATTGAGAACTTTTAAAATTACTCCATCCTACTCATACAGTGCCTTAAGGGAAGATAAAGTTGAAAATTCCTGATTGAACAATGAAAAGTCCCTAACTAATACTTATAGCGAAGCAAAAACCCAAGCTAGGTTGTCTATTTTTAGATCTAATACAAAAAGGTGCTCAGTACCTATAAAGGTTAAATTAGTACCTAAAAGATTAAGCAACTTACAAAAGGCAAGCTTAACAAAAGAGGTGTGAAGTACTCAGTAGATTTAATCTAACCAGAGAAGGTAAGAACAAAAGAAGATGAGAACTAAGAATGGGCAGTCCTGGGAAAAAGAATCTACTGTTATTTGTAGACATGAAAATTGAGAGGAGATAACATAAGAGAAAATTTCTTTAAAAGGAAGGGACTTATTGAGATGTTTTTTTTTTTTTTTGAAATGGAAGTTTTTTGGAGTTGGAGTTCAGAGGTTTGGAGCTTGCTTGATGACAATCTTGTGGTGAGTGTGGTGACTCTCCCTTAGGCTAAGGCCTAGGCCATTTGGCCTAGGCTCTCTCTCTCTCTCTCTCTCTCTCTCTCTCTCTCTCTCTGCTTCCCTTAATTCATTCATTTGTATTAATTAAAATCTCCATAAAACCCAGCTGACTTGGGTATTTTCATATTTGGGAATTTTCCCATGGTGACCACTTAATTTTAGATTTTAAATCAAGACACTAAAAATTATCTTTACAGTTTGACTGAAACCTTTACAGTTTTGGCAATTCACAGTCTTGGCAAATCACATTTTCACGATTATACTACTTAGTCTTTAGAATTCTAGCAATCAGGAATCTATACACCCCCACTTAAGGATTAACTGTAGGGGAGGATGGGTTATGACTGGCATGTGCTAGCAAG
Source organism: Monodelphis domestica (assembly GCF_027887165.1). NCBI lineage: Eukaryota > Metazoa > Chordata > Mammalia > Didelphimorphia > Didelphidae > Monodelphis > Monodelphis domestica. The sequence goes on from NC_077228.1 coordinate 475,339,559, forward strand.
TGACAAATCAGAAACAACTGACTAACCCCCTTGGCTGTCCTAAGCCAAGTTTAAGCCACCATTGGTACATGGGAGACACAGGAAGTGATGTAAAGATCTGCCTATATGTTTCAAGTCACTTCCTGTGAGACTCTCTCTCATCAGCATTGGGAGTTTTTGGCAGTGTTTGGTGTGCTTGGGGCTTTGGCGAACTTTGGGGGTGGAGTTTACTGGGAGGGGTTCTGTAGTGTGATTTAGGTGAGGCGGTTTCCCTGAACAACCACTTTGTAAGTGATAAGGCTGACTCTCCTTTTCCTTGACCTTCTGAAGGCACTTCCCTGAGGAAGTCCCTCATCTTAGAGGAGGCCTCATGGCTGGAAACTGAGCTAGATTTAATCTTCTGAGAAGGCCCCTTGGCTGAAGCCTCTGAACTCCCCCTGGCCTAGGTCAGGCCAGAGCAGATCTTCTACCCTTTCCCTCTTCTCCTTCTTAATTTCTTTCTTCTGTTGTTAATAAACCATCATAAAATCCTGTACTGACTTGAATATTTCATTGGGATTGAATTTAAATCCCTGGTAACCATTAATATAATATATTCAAGGTCAACCCCTAAAATTTACCATTAAATTCACGTGTCCTGTTGTGTTTTATTAATATTATAATATTAAAGAACAAAAATATGTCTATTCCATTATACTAATCAACCTTAAGTTAGCATATTAAGGTTTACAAAGTGCTTAAAGAACCATATAAAAACTGATGCTTGTAATAAGTCTGTGAGGTGGATGCTATAGTTGCTGTTACCCCTTTTATAGCTGGGGAAGCTAAGGTTCAGAATGTTTTTGTGAATTGCCTATGAACATGTATCTAGTTTCTGCAAAGGAGAATTTGAATGCAGCATCTCCTGGGTCTTAATCCAGTATTTGATGCATTATGTTATATGCCATATTGCTTCCACACAGCTCCAATTGTGTTAAGGAAATTCACAAAGGATGAGCAATAGGCCATAATGTGTTTTTATTTCATCAAATATTACAAAAAGGATCACTTTATTTAAAAATAGATGAAATAGTTGATGAGATTGGGATGAAGTTAGTATTTTATTTTTAGATGTGAAGAACATTATAAACAGGATAAAGAATATTTTAATATCTACTATTTCTGCATCTCTACTAGACAGGGTATGTAAAACTAATTTCTCCACTGGTGAATGAATGCATTATAACCTCATCTGAAAAAATACTTTAGATCAAATTTCATACTGTTTATTTTTTGGCTCACAGTTGGAAGTGGCTTAAATTGATTGGCATGAATACTATATAAAATATTTTCAATATAAAGAATAAAGCACTGTAAAATGGCATACTAATATAAAAGCAAAAGAAAATTTCAGCTGGGGGCAGTGTCAAATATATTTGTTACAGGAGAAATGCTCAGTGTCAAGGTTTAAACCTGAGGATGATATGAAACAATATTTCCAAGACTTTGAATTATGCACCAGGGATGATGAAACTGAGAATGATGTATGTTCAAAAGAGGATTCCAGAACTGAGGCATAAAAATGGATTTTATGCTCCTGTATTTCCATATTATTTCATTGATTTTTCATGACTACACCATAGAAACCCCACAACTTCTATTAACAAAGGAGAACAGAATTTCCTAGATACTAGACTTTATTTCTTGTTTAATTCATCTGTCCAATATCATGCAAATGTGAAAAGTTATTTTCAGCAAAACCAAACAAATTTAGACTGTCTGAAGAAAGCACTTTCTCCTAATTTCTATTCATAGTAGTAATAACTCAACTGAATGAAATTCAATAAACATTTATCCAAAGCTTGCTGCTGGTAAGGCATTGTACTAAGCAGGAAGGTATATAAAGACAAATAATAAGATTCAAGTTTGTTTTCATGGAGCTTATAGTCTACTACTATTTAATATGAAAATATATATCTAACTCTAATTCAAATTGAAACAAGATATTGATAATAGTAGTCTGAAAGAAATCCTACCTGAACCATAAGGTAGGGAAAGACTTCCTATAGCTGAAGTCAAAGAAAGTTCTCAAGAGGAAATGACACTTCATCTAATCTTGGAAATTAGATAGAAATTGAACATATAGAAACAGTAGAAAGGAGATCTCATAGACAAGGAAATTTGCAGGTAAGAGCAATAAAACAGAAGAGAGAAGGCTGAAGAATTGTTTTGCAGAGACTTTACTCATGATTCTCCTTATTTCCTGTACCATGCTACAAACACTTCTTCACCCTGGAATTCACATTTTGGAAATACATACCTTTTCTGTCCTTTTCCCTCCCCTTTTTTTCCTTCCCAAACCACCATTTAAGGAGAATGGCCAGCTGAATCATATCTTAATTCCCTAATTCCTTTCCAAGGTTTACTACATTCTTTTCCTATCATTTCTCCTCTTCACTATCATTCATTTCAGCTTCCTTTTATATATTACCATCCCCATTTGAATGTAAGCACCTTGTGAGCAGGAAATATCTTTCTCCTTGTATATATATATATATATATATATATATATATATATATCCCTATTACTTAACTATACTTAATTTGTATATAGCACTCGATACAATCTTGGAAACTTATTTCAAGAGATGCTAAATTTGACAGTTTTGCTGAAACAAATAGAGCTAAAGTGATGAAAAAATTAAATAGAGGCACTCAGCAGTTTTTTGAGGGTTGAAATGTCAGGGTAAAGAGCTTGGATTTCATTTAGTTGGCATTTGTGGGTTTGAGAGTGATTTTTGTGGAAAAGTGATTACACCTGGCTATGTAACTATGGCTAAGACATCGATTTGCACCAACACTGGGCAGAGATTGATTTTCTTAGTAGGGGTTACATGGATGGGGAGTATTAACCTGACCACATTGTGAAGGATGACTTGTATATTTGCATTTACATAAAATTACAGAAAACATTCTGCATGAAATTCCAGTGAGAGTTATCAAGTGTCTTGATGTACCAGTGTGGTGTAAACTACTGAACTGGGAGTCAGGAAGTCAGGATTTGAACCTTTCTTTTCTTTCTAGCTGTGTGATCTTACATAGGTCATGTAACCTCTATTAGCATCAGTTCCTTCAAATGAGCAAGAGGATAATATCTCTAGTACCAACTTCATAAAACAGTTATAGAATTCAAATGAGATAATGTATGTAAAATATTTGCAAACTTTAAAGTGTTACATGAATTATAAAAAATTATTAACATTGCCTAGAGCAATTTCCTCTATTTGTTTTCTTCTGTCTCTTTATCTACATTTCTTTGTCTAGTCTCTTTCTCTCTGATTCTCTGTTCTTCTGTTTCTGAACATCTCTGTCTCTGTTTCTCTTGCTTCCTCTCTCCTTTGTTTTGCCCAAATATACATATAAGAAGTCAAAATCATTTGAAACTTGTGGGAATTGCTTGTTCCAAAGCAATAAGTATTGATTAAGTACCTACTATGTGTTAGGCGTTATGTTAAATGTCTGGGATATAATCAAGAAAAAGAAAAGCAGTCCTGTTTTCAAGTAGCTCACAATCTAATTGTGGGAGACAGAACACAAAGGGAGTAAGAAAAGCAGGGAGGGGCATGTACATGAGGCATGAGGACACCTTGTTCTATAGAATGGAAATTAGGCAGAGAAATAGATATACATTTGAATGAGCCCTCTTATCTGAGGGGAGAGAAGGCTGAAGTGTCAGTCATAGCTTGAGTTATCAGCAAAGTAAAGAGATTAGAGGTGAAGAGCTTAACCTGGGAAAGTTTAACCTTTCAGTTGAAACCACCTCCCTACCATTCAGGCCTTCAAGTCTCCAGTTCCAAATTTCATTAAGTGGCAGAATAAGATATGGTATGGATAACTATTGTCTCTCACATTTCATCAGTCTTCTTCCCATTTGGTTCACCTTCAATTCATCTATGCCCATCCTAAACTGTGACACTCAAAATTAAACACCATTTTTCACATATTATCTGAATAGTGTAGAATATCCTTGCTCTATCCCTTCTTGCACCTCCTGTATCACTACCTAGTTGTGGTAGAAAGGCTTGTACAAGTCAGTTAAACTAAGCTGCAGTAATACATGTACCAAGAATTACTAAAAGAGCAGGCTGGTTTTCAATGAGTAGAGGAACCAGAGACCAAATTGCCAACATTTTTTTTAGATTATAGAGAAAGCAAGGAAGTTGCAGAAAAACATCTACTGCTTCAATGACTATTATAAAACCTTGGACTTTGTGGATCACAACAAATATGGCAAGTCCTCAAAGAGAGAGGAGTTGAGTTTCATCTTGTTTTCTTAGGAACCTGCGTGCTGGTCAAGAAGCAACCATTAGAACTGAACATAGAACTGAAGAGTTTAAGATTGGAAAAGGAGTATGGCAAGGCCATATATAGTTGCCTTATCTATTTAACTTATATGCAGAGTGTATCATGCAATACACCAGGCTGGATGATTCAAAAGTCAGAATTAAGGGTGCCCAGAGAAATAGCTAAAATTTCAGATATGCAGAAAATAATATTGTGATTGCAGGAAGTAAAGAAGAATTAAGAACTCTTGATGAGATTTAAAGAGGAGAGTGTAAAAGCAGACTTGAAACTGAATATTAAAAGAAAACTAATAATTTGGCGACTGGACCTATCACTTCCTGGTAAACAGAGGGAGAAGAAATGGAAGCAAATTCAGGTTTAAAATATGGGGGCTCATTGGAGAGAACAACTGCAAACATGAAATTAAAAGATTTTTAAATTTTATTTTATTCATTAACAATTAATTATTTTATTTTTATTTATATATCATATATCATATATATCATATACACATTATATATATAAATAAATAGTAATAATAAAATAATTAATTAAAATTAATAATTAAATATATTAAAATTTAAATCTTAAATTTTAAATTAAAAATAAATAAATAAATAAAAACTCCTTGAAGGAAAGCCATGGTAAATTTGTACAGCATACTAAAAATCAGAAAAATCATCTTGCTGAAAAAGTTCTGTATAGTCAAAGCTATGGTTTTTCTAGTAGAAATGAGTGACTATGAGAGTTGAATTAAAAATAAAGCTGAGAGACACAGAATCAACAGTTTTGAATTGTACTGGAGAAAACTTTTGAGAGTCCTTTGACAACAAGGACATCTAATCAATCAGTACTTAAAGAAAGTAATATAGACTATTCACTAGACTCACTGGAAAAGATCTTGATGTTTGAAAGATTGAAGGCAAAAGGAAAATGGCAGAGGATGAGATTGATAAGCAGTGTCTAGGAAACAATGAATATGAACTTGTATAGACTTCAAAATACAGTAGAGGATATAAGGACCTTAGTCCATGGGGTGAGAAAAAGTCAGACATTACTGAATAATATCTCTTCTTGATTCCTGAAAGTTATCAGTCAATCATGGTTATGTAGTTGATTTGCAGACTTATATGTCCATCCATAGTTTATATATTGAATTTTAGTCTCAAATCATCAGCTGCTTTTTGGGGTACTTTAATAACCCCCCAAAAAAACCCCACAAAATTATCATTTCCAAAAGAGAATTCACCATCTTTCCCTCAAATTCTTCTCTTTGTGTTGAGAATATCCCAGGTTTGGAAGGTCAGCATTGTACAAAGGAAATTTACCCTCCCTACTTTCTGGAGTCCCACAGATCATCTACTGTTGACTACATGGCAAGAGCCTGAACTTGATCAGGATTGTGTGATGGAAATCACTGAGTAAATTGGGTCATGTGGATAGAATGGCAGGTGGAAAAAGGAAGCAGTAGAATCAAGAGATCATGCGATAGGGGCCAGAGCAAATGTCCCCTGCAGTGCCTCCTGTACCACTCTCCCCACCCCACCCCTTGGGCCTTTGAAAAAATAGAAAGTTGGCTCCCAAGACATGATGTGTAAGAGTTAATGGGTGATGAAAGGGTTTGATAAACCAAGGAAAGAGAGGATTTCCCTTTTTTTCCCATGTGTTTGTTGCTGAGGCCACAGAATAGCAAGCTAAATGGAGCAAAGAGAAAAGTAATCTATATATCTCTCTCCAACTTTTCCATCATTTTTCTCTACAATTTTTTTTATTAATAAAATTATTTATTTACAGCAAGTCTCATAATTTTCCCTCTTACAGCATTATCCTGAATTTATCAATCTCTTTCATCTAATCATTGTGAAATGTTGCCATTTCTACATTTGCAATATTTTTTTTAAATTCCTAAGTTTCTCTTTGTTCACAGAGTTCTACCTTATTTCAGGTGTTTATTGCCTACTCATTAATTTTCCCATACCAAGTTTCTCCCCATTCTGATATATCCTAATATAGGTATCAAATTATTTGTTTAATCACATACTTGATCATTTTATTTCCATATGCAGGATACTCTGGTATAATACTCTTAATGTTTTTAAGACAAAATGTACATCCCTGTTCTTTTTTCTCAAACTCAATCAAAATATAACCCTAACCTATCTTTCCAACCTCATCATTGTTATATTTAAAATTAGATTTGACAAATGTATGAATTTAAAAAAGAGTTGTTGTGGCCACCATTTATAAAAATAATTAACTTCTTAAGTAAAAAAAATCTGTTAGGAGCTCTTAATAATTTAATTTAATATAAATACAGCAAAAGAGAGAAATGTAAGAGGGAAGTAGAAAATATTTCCTAACTAAATATCCTAGCTAATTATTCTATAATTGCAGATCCAAAGAAATTCAGCTCAATTCCAACAAAAATCTCCCTCAGTTCCCAATCTCCACTGGGAAGTCGGATAACCTTTTTAATATGGGTCTTACCAGTATAAGTCTCTTCCTTCACTTCCAGTCATCCACCCAGAAAGCCTCCAGTGCAGAATCATGCAGAATCCCCCTTACCCAGAAAAGTCTCCTTGTCAAAGAGCCAAAGAATGAATGGATGTTCTTTTTGGTCTCACTTTTTATAACCCTTCTACCACATCACTTTTTGTCACTCCTTCACATCATAGTCATAGCTTCCCAATTTGCCTTATACTGCACAGTGTCTGTGGGATCCACCTTCTGTCCTCTGAGGCTATGAGGGTATGAACTCTTATCAAAAGGTTTCACAAGTTCCTGACTGATTGAGTTAAAAGTGTGGGGCACTCCAAAGTACTTGATTAAGTTAAGATTAAGAAATTTCCTTTCACAACCCCCCTGTGATTCTATTGGGAGATGAGCATGTTGAAATCTCCCAGATTTACTTGCCTAGTCTCCCCAATGAATCATTTCACATACCTGGCTTATATCTCTTAAGATCTTTTGGCTAGAGGCACATAGAACATTGCACTTTGAATGAGGAAATTACAATAGTTGGAGATGAGAGAAATAAAAGAAAGCAAAACCAGTGACTGGTAGGTGCATTGACAAAAAGCCAATTAGGGGACAATTCCCTTTGGCAATAAGGGGGCAATTATATTCAGAATAAATATGTTCAACCAGCTTAAGTTCAGTTGACTACATCCCAAAGTTCATTCTGGATCTTCTGATGCAGTATAGGCTTCTTTTCGGCACCTTCTCCAAACAATCCATTTTCTTGATTCAGGAAGTTAATGAGTTTATTTTCCCAAAATTTCTCTCAAAATTTTTTAAATCTTGTGTTTTACAAAAATCATACATCATAATCTATCTATCTATCTATCTATCTATATTATGCTATATTAAGGTCTAAATTCTACATTGTAGATATTTCTGCCATCTTCATGACCACTGAAACAAATGATTCTCATTTGCAAAAAAAAAAATTATTGGTGGATCAGTAGAACATATTAGAGGCAAATAACTGTAGTAATTTCATGTTTGATAAATCCAAAGATCTCAGCTTTTGGGATAAGAACTTGTTATTTGACAAAAACTACTGGGGAAAATGGAAAACAGTATAGCAAAAACTAGGCATAGACCAATATCTCATAACATAATGTCAAAATGGGTATGTGATTTAAACATAAAGGTTGATACTAAAAGTAAGGAAACAAAATAGTTTACATGTCAGATCTATGGAGAATGGAAGAATTCATGACCAAACAAAAAACAGAGAATATTACCTGAGGTAAAATGAATAATTTTGACTATATTAAATTAAAAAGGGTTTTTTATTTTTTTTTTATTTTTTTATTTTATTTTATAAATTTTTTATTTTTATATTTTTTTATATTTATATATTTATATTTTATAAAATATATATATTATTTTATTTTATTTTTTTATTATTTTTAATATTTTATTTTTTTATTTTATTATTTTTTTTATTTTTTATTTATTATATTTTAATATTTTAATAAATAACAATGTTCCCCAGATTAGAAGGAGAAAACATATTTAAGGAAAATTTTATAACAAATTTCTCTGATAAAGGTCTTATTTCTAAAATATGTAGAGAACTAAGTAAAATTTATAAGAATAGAAACTATTTCCCAATTGACAAATAGTCAAAAGATATAATTAAGCAATTTTCAGATAAAGAAATAAAAGCTATCCATAATCATGAAAAAATTAAAACAATGCTGAGGTGCTACCTCACACTATTAAATTGGCCAACAAAAGAGTAAAGGAAAGGGTAAATATTGGAGGGGATGTGGCAATATTGGGACACTAATGCATTTCTGGTGGAGTTCTGAACTGATCCAACCATTCTGGAGGGCAATTTGGGATTATGTCAAATAGCTACAAAACAATACAGAGCCTTTGATACACTAATTACCACTACTAGGTCAGTGTCACAAAGAGATAAAAAAAAGTGAGGGAGGGGAGGAAGGGAGGGCTACTTATAAAAACATTTGTAGTTGCTCTTTTTTGCCATGGCAAAGAATTGGAAGATAATGGGTATATCCGTAACTAGAGAATGGATGAATAAATTACAATATATGTTGGTGATGGAATACTATTGTGCCATAAGAAATGATGAACAAGTTAGTTTCATAAAGATCAGGAAAGACTTAAATGAAGTGATACAGAGTGAAATAAGCATAATCAGGACAACATTATACACAGTAACAGCAATATTGTGGAATGATCAACTGTGAAAGTCAGCTTCTCACAGAAATAAAATGATCCAGGACAATTCTGACAGACTTAGAACAAAGAATTCTATCCACCTCTAGGTCAAGAACTGTTGGAATTATAATGCAGATCACTTTACTTTATTTGGGTTTTTATTTGGGGATTTAGGTTTTATATTATTATTTTCTGACAAAAATAACCAATACGGAAATATGTTTTGCATGGTAAAACATGTATATTCCAGATCTAATTTCTTGCCAGTTCTTGGGGGTTTGGGGAACATGAGGGAAGGAGAAAGTTTGGATCATGTAACTTCAGAAAACTTATGTGGAAATATTTTATTAAATATAATGATACAATATATTTACAAATTTAAAAAAGTAAAATTAATAAACAAATGGTTCTCATTTACTTATTCACCAGGGAACGTCTTCACATATTTGGGATAGAAATCTTCCAACTCAGTGATGGATTTGAGTCCTTTTAGTTACCTTCAGCCCATTTTAGCCTACCAGCTAAGATCATTTTACTGGGGTGTGGTTGTTGTTTATGCTACAGCTTCTTGGAACCATAGGTGAAAGTTGGGTAAAAGGTGTATACCAACAGTGAATGAGCAACTGTGAAAAGGTCTTGACAAACATTCATAGTGGAGGTGCTAGACCTCCATGAACACTTCATACACCTCACTAGAGGTGACATTGGAATTGCTGTCTGAATTTTGATGACAGCATTTGAGGTTTTCTTGGCAAAGATTCAAAATTTGGGCTGTGGAATGCTTAGAATTTAGCTTGACCATTGAAGACACCAAGGTCTTCTATTGCATTCCTGGCCATCAGCAATTGTCCTAATTTTTGTCTTGCCATTGGACTTTAATGACCTTGGAACAGTGACTAAGGCTGATAACTGTGCAACTCTGTCTCACCTAAATCCAATTCAGGACTAAATCAAAATGACATACACTTCAAAAAGAATAATTACATATATAAACACATTTATTAATGAATATACATATATATATATATTTTCAAATACATGTGCATACATACATAGTTATTGTCCCTGGCATCCTAAGAAAATCTGAATAGTAGCTGAGGAAGAAGATCTCCCTCTCTGAAAACTCAGACTTGAATGTATGGGGAAATTGTGAGTAGGTCAGTCCAGAGAAAGTAGGTGGCCCACATCCCCATAATGGTTACTCAACATACCAGTTATACTGGAATATAAAATTCCCATAATTTAATACTCTACAAACATATCTGGAGGTTAAAATATAAAGTTGTACCAAACTCTGTTCTTAAGCATAATTTTCCAAAGTAAAAGTAAAACAAATAGAAGAAAACCAATATATGGAATGTTTCCCTCTTCCATTGTTCTATGGATCTGCCATTTCATTGGTTCAGATACTCTTTAAAATGCTGAAAAATATTTTGAAAGGGTATTATAAAGTATTTGAAAATGATAATGCCATTCTTTGCTCTTTTGTAAATTGAAACAAAATGATTATCTTTTATTTTTTAATAAGTAATTTGCTGCAGAGATCCTGTATGATCAAAAGACAGGTTCTAAGACCTGGTCGTCTTATAGGCACTTTGATCTGTGACCTAAAACAATTCACTTCACCTTTTTTTATTTTTAAGAGGCAATCCAAATAGCTCATATCTAAGGTAATTTCTGACCATGGTGATCTATATGACTCTATTACATTAAAAATGAAATTGAGAAGTAAGGTTATTATAGCTAAATTGTCACTGTGTTAATACAAATTTTTGTTACTTGATTTCAAATAGGCCTTCACTACAGCAAAACAATCTATTAATTCCTTCCTAATTGATTTTCTATATGACTCTACACAAAAGCTTTCTAAAATTTTCTCTTATTTTACTGAAGAAAATGAAGCCATTCTTTATAAACTCCCTCTATTCCCCTTTTCTTCATCTCAAAACACCTTGATATCACCCCTGCTCTCTCTAGCTTTCCTTCTTTATCTGAAAATGAAATGGCCCTTCCCCTTGATGAGGCTAATTGTTTCTGTGCACTTGATACTATCCTTTCTCATCTTTGTCAGGAGAGTGACCCTTCAACCACTCCACTTCTCTCAACATTCTTCGATATATTCCTATTTATTAATTTCTTCCTTGCTGTCTTCAAACATTTTCAACCCCTTCTTTCCCCAACCCAAACCCTTCACTAAATTATATAATTTCCTAAAGTTTGTGGAAAAGGCATGCATGCAAAGGACAAAAGCTGGAGATGGGTCAGCTTTCAGTCAAAGGAATATTCCATTTGGAATGTGACCGAGAAACAGTTGAAGGCAAGAGCCAACTGTTGACTGTTTTTCTGGGCTTTTGGCTGATGGTGGTGACTTTGAAGGAAGAAGCTGGATTTATCTCTGGGACTTGGGATAATCAAGCTGGAGGTGGCCCTGGCTGATTTGAAGGCAGAAGAAGAAGGACATTAGTCCCTATATCTCTCTCATTTGCTCTGTTTCATGCTAGTGATCAAATTGCCATTTCTCTCAATATCTTCTAACCTAAGGCTCCCTGTAGATAATAGGGAAATCCCAACCCTCTTACCTCCATCCTCCATCTTGTCCTGTTTTCCCCAATAAACCCTTATTGAGATAAAGAAGAGAAAAGAGTATTTCCTCTAAAACATCATAGCTCACCCTGAGTGATTTAGAAGGAGGCTGAAGAAGAAGGGGAAAGGGGAAACTTAAGGGAAGAAGAGGGCAGGCAAAAGAAAGATAGATGCCTGATCTATTAGTTATCAAGTATTCATCAAATTTACAATCTCCAATATCATCTATTACAAATTATAGCATGAAATTATTTTTCCTCCTTTTTTATCAAATTCCTACTTTAAAAAAATAACTATACTCTTTGTTTTCACTTCTTCATTCTCACATGTTCTTTAGCTTTTTATAATGTGGCTTCTTATTTCATCATTTCACTTGAAAAAAATATGTTATCCCCAAAACCTACCCATAATACTAGCATCAAATTGGATTATTTCCCATTGTATTTTAATTTTTAAATTCTTTGCTACATTATCATTATTTAACATTGACTCCTGGATATTTTCTTCTCCCTATCTTTCCACTACCACCACACACATACACAATTATTCTCTTATGGTTCTCTCTCTATTTCCCTGAATATTCTCATATATATCATGACTCTAAATTGTGGCCCAATGTTCTATTGTGGGTTTATTTCTATCCCCCCTTTTCCAGTGGGTTTAATTATCATATTGATAGTTGTGGGGGTTTAGTTTTATTTTAGTTCTTGCTTAGTAGTTTTTAGTCTTTTCCATCTCTTTGTGACCTCTTTTGGGAATTTCTTGGCAAAGACACCAATTTGCTACTTCCTTTTTCATCTCATTTTACAAGTGAGAAAGCAGGCATACTGGGCAAGAGATTTATCAAGGATCACACAGTATTTCAGGTCATATTTGAACTCAGGGCCTCCTAATTCCAAACCCAGCATTCTATCCACTGTGCCACCTACCTGCCTTATTATCTCTATAAATGCATTTACATATCTACATGTCAAACTTCAGCCTCTCACCTCAACATTAGTCTATCACCAACTGCTTACTGTGCATTTTAAACTGGTGTCTTAGAGACCTCTCAAACTCACCAAGACCAACGTGGAACTCATTAGACTTTGCCCTGAAATCCACTCATTTCAAACTTCCTTATTTTTGGTCAAAGATTCATAGTTTTAGAATTGACCTTGACTCCTTACTCTCTCTCACCCACACATCCAATCTGGTGCCAATTTTGCCATTTTTATCTTTATAACATTTCTCACAATTAGTCTCTTCTCTCTACTTACAATTTCAACCTTAGTTTAGACCCTCACCACCTCCAGTCTAGATTATTTTTATGACCTCCTAATTAGTCTCCTTGCTTCAAGAATCTCCCCCATAAATCTGTCCTCCATTCAACTTTTAAAAGGATTTTTAAGTACTGAACTAATGATAACATTGTCCAACTCAGGTAACTCCAGTGGTTCTTTATTGTCTTTAAGATAAACTATAAACTCTTTTGTTTAGCTTTAAGAGACCCTCCAATCCTCTTCCAAACCTATCATTCCAACCTCATTGTATATTATTTCCCTAATTGCCTCAAATGTCCATTTACTTTGCATTTGCAAGCACAATTCTAGCATTCAAGCACCACCATCTGAAAATGTTGATACAATTTTTAGGATGCAATTACAAAAGAAAGACAAAAACATTTTATTAAAAGTAAAATATTCAATATCTATTTTTACACCATCTTCATAGTTAACTATTTCCCCTCCTCTCCTGAAAGCAATCCCTTGTAGCAATGAATAAAAATAAAGGGAAAAAGTGGGTTAGCAAAGTTAACAAATATTTTAACTGTCTGACTTCATGTGTAATGTTTTATAGTCATAAGCTCCCACATATTCAAAGAAAGAAGAGAGATATACTTTCTCCTTTCTTTTTTAAAGGGTATCTCGATTATATCCCTTTCCATTTAATTCATTTAAGCTATTGCCAATGTTATTTAGCTTATTGAAATCATTTTATGTATAGTTTTCTTAGTTCTATTCATTTGCCTTTGCATAAGTGCATATATGTCTCCTCATGCATCTCTGTATTAGACAGATTTGTCAGGCCTTACCATATAAGTCCATTACATCAACCTACCTCATATCCTTTAGTCATTCCCTGATTAATGACCATCTAATTTGAATTCCAAGTTTCTTTAGCAACTGAAATAGTGATTTGTTAGCATTGAGTTCTTAGCGTAAGCTACTAAAACTAAGGAAAGTAAGCTACAGGCATTACCACATACACCCCCCCCCCAAATACTTCAGTACTTCATATACCTTTTAAAAACTCCATAGAAAACCCAAGTTTCCATGTTTCTATATTCCATATTGGAGATTACAGAGCTCCTGAATTCCATGGTAGATAGAGAAGCAGAGATGGGTTACATCATTCCCATTTATGTGCTAGATAATCATCTAGATAGAAACTGTAAAAACAAATGGAATAGAATCTTCCCCTCTTCTCCACCAATAATGTATCATTTATTTATCTGCCCGATGAAAGAAGGGATATCAGAGAATATCTGCCATGTAATCTAGAGTACAGACATTTGGGACCATATGCCCTCTGAGAAACAATCTCTTGGAAGAGAAGTGATATTCGTAGGGGTCAGGAATGAGACATACATTTCCAGATATATCAATATATTCTTTTGTTTTGATATACAATACTTAGTTGATATAAAGGATGGGTTTCCATCAAGGAGATGAGGATTTTTATTTTAGATGAGCACTGATAGATAGACTAACAAAAATAGCTTTGATAAAATAACTTTCAAAGTACATAGAAGAAAAATTACAGAAGAGGAAAAAAATTGCACTTTTATTGTTAATTTGTTAAATTTCACATTTTTTTCATATCTTAAAGAAATAAATTGTACATGAAACTTTACATTTCCTTAAAAAATACAGAGCTCCCAAAGTTTTGACAGAACCTTCAGATTTTAGAATAAAGCTTCCCATTATATTCAGGAAGAAGTTGGTCAAATCAAACAATTCAAACCTCAAAATGGAAGATTTTAAGATAATTTTATATTCCTACCTACAAACTTCCAAACAGAGATTTTTTTTAACTGGAAATCAACATGGGAAAAATAACTATCTTTTTTTTCTAGTTACTTCCCATTGCACTTCTACATCATGACTTCTACATTATACCCTAGAAACTTCTTTTAATCTGTAAAACCATATCTTCACTGTATCTATCACCTAATCATACCTCCTTCTCACACTGTTCCTCCGACTAGAAAGCCAAGAAAAGAACTACTCCTAGAACCTCCATTGAAGATGGCAACTAGACCAGAAATCTTTTCATTTCCCACCCAGCTTTACTCCTTTGGAATTCTCTAGTATGTCCTCATGTCAGGAACCTTCTTTCCCCTTCTTTTTCAGCTTCCTTTTGTGTGTTGTCTTCCTCCATTAGATTGTAGGTTCCTTGAACCTTCCTCTTTTTTGGATTTGTGCATGTTTAGTATCAGCTTGGAAGATATTCTTGAGTAAGTTTTCAAAAAACTAGCATTAGGTTTGCAACATATCATTTCATTATAAATTAAAATGAATTATTCTTAATCAAATGTGTCATTGACTTTTATTAGCATTATAAATATTGTTGCTCTTCAATCAAAATTCTAGGACCATAGCATTCAACCCTCTACTATGTTAAGCTGTGGAAATTCAAAATCTTTGACTTTGTAAGATCATGAAATATTTACACCTCCATGCCATAGGGAGTGGTACCAATAATATTTAGCCTCTGGTCTTTCTTTCATGTACAATATGATTCATCCTACAGAGTGGGCCCATATCTTATTTGTTCTATGACCCCTGCAAGAAACGGAACAAAGAATGAAACCTGATTGACTTCAAAAGATTGTTCTGTGTTTGGCTAAGATTGATAGCACGTGGAAAAGTTGAAATAATAGGCCAAAAATCTTTCTTCAGGACAAAAGCTGTTCAAGTTTCTCATACCCATCATTAGTATAAATAAGCACCATATTGAAAGGATATCTTTTACCCTAAGGTTTGGATATTCTTTACTTATTTAATACAGACCCTTGGCACTCTGAATAGTTTTCAAAACTAATTGGTCATATAAAAATTCAGCCAAGCCAATTTTTATTACTCCCTGCTAACATTTCACCATGTCATTTCTCCATAAGGAATCCCTAAAAGTTACAATGGTTCCCATTTCTCTAGGCTAATTTTGAAACTTTAGCAGCATTTACAAATAACTTATATTTTTAATCCACTAATATATATTAACACAGCGTGGGGATTGGCAAAGCAAAGGATTTTCCTTCGGGGTCTATCTTAATGACCATGCCAACTGACACAAAGACATCATTCCTCCAAAATTCTTGAAATAGATGTGTTTACTCCACCATCCTGTGATCAGCATGATTCTAGAGCTAAGAATAAGAATGATTCATAGCCCCAATCCTACAATATCCTTAAATTCCTTCAATATCCACCCAGACAATACAGAACACTCATAAAGCACAAGACATTTTAGCTTCTAAAGAGCCTTTCCATAAAACTTTTCAACTTTGTCCTGATACTCACATTCTGGGACATCCCAAAGAGGATCTGTCTGATTATCAATTTTATAGTCATCTTAAGTCTTCAGCACTTACCTACTAACCACATTGCCTGCTTCTCATGGGAACCTGCTTTTGTCCTTCATTCATGAATTAACTATATGAATATCATTGAAAAACTAGAAAATTCTGGACAACATAATGACCATTCATGATTCCAAAGGACCAAGCATGAATAATGTTAACCATCTCTCAAGAGAAAGGTGATTGAGTCAGAATGACAAATGGGACATAAATCATTGGACATAACCAATAGGGAGACTTGTTTTGCTTGATTATGCATAGTTGTTAAAAATGTTTAGTTCCTTCAAATTTCCCCATTTTCTTTTGGAAGCAGAAATGGAAAGGAGTGAAATAAAAGCTAGACTTTTAAAAAGTCATCAATAAATTAAAAGGGAACATATAGAAGGTCATTATATATATGTATAAATATAAACATCTCCTTCCTTTTTCTATATATTCAGTTCAGCAACTTATAGTTCAATCATATAACATTCTTAATGACTTTTGTGGGACATTAAATAGTTAAACAACTTCCCTATGATTATAAAGCTAGTATATGTTAAAAGCAAAAGTTAAATCTAGGTCTTTCTGTTATCTGTCAGCTATGTGATCCTGGCAAGTCATTTAATTTCTGTTTGCTTCAATATCCTCATCTGTAAAATGGGATAATGACAGCACCTAACTCTCAAGGTTCTCATGAGGGTAAAATGAAATAACAATTATAAAGAATGAACAATATCATCCGGCACATAATAAATACTATATAAATAGTTATTGGTGTTATGTTTATTATTATCATTTTCTTTTCCACTTTGATCAATAACATGGATGGTAATAAAGAAAGAGAGAAACCACATAGTTTAAGTAAAAATCCCATGACTTTCAGGTATAACAATTGTTCCTCATCAAATGCAAGGTCTCTAAAAATAATTAATTTTTGTTTTTTTTTTAAATATTCTTCTAGTATAGTAAGAATCTATGCAGCAATATAAGTTTTTTGAAGCATTTAACATATACTATCTCATTTGATTCTCACAATGACCTAATAATATAGGTGCTATTACCCCCATTTTACAGATGTGGAAATACCCTCAAAGAAGCTTAAAATATTTTATCTCAGTCACACAACAAATATGTTTCTGAGGAAGAATAAGAAGTCCAGTCTTCCTGAGTCAAAGCTTGGTTTTGTATCCACTATCTAGTGTAGCTACCGCTTATGGAACATAACAACATAAAGAATTTATTTTTAAGTAAAATGGCCCTCAAATTATATACATACAAGTTAATAAATAAAAAAACCCTGTTTACATGGACCTGATCTTCCCCTATTAAAGCACTTACTATGGGATGGAGTTGCTCAGGAAAAAGCACTAAGTCCAATTCAGTAATGCATTCATCAATCATTTGTTTAATAGAACTATATCTACAGAGAACCAGAGGATCAAATATAATACTTCAACATCTATAACCCCTCCCCCACAAAAAAGAATTATTGGAACTTCTCTTAATTATGAGGAAAAGGAACCTCTATTGCCAAAAACTTGGGTAGAAATGCCCAAAAATTTGTCTCACAGAAACATACATTTATTACATATACTTTAATATATTTCTTTACTATGTACATTTATATCTATCCCATCTCTATTTACATATGGATAGAGATAGAGATATAAAAATATGGAGAGAAAGAGATAGAGCTAGTGATAGAGTTTTAAATAGAAGATTATCAAGATAGAGATGGAGAGTTAGAGAGATAAGAGAGAAAGAATCAATATACTTGTAAAATACTTTTAACTTTTCAAAGCCCTCTGGAAAGGAAGCCACATAATTCCTTGATGTGAAAGTAAAGGAAAAGGGACAAAATCTACATCCCAATATGTAGACAAAGCATTCTGTAAATGAATTCTGACTTCATTCAGTCATGACAAGGAGAAATTCCAAAAGTAAAACAAACATGAAGACCAGTCAGGTGAGGTAACTTTAAGGAAGACAGTTACATCATTGAGGAAGGAAAATAAAACAAGTGTAATTCCAATATCACCCTATTCCCTTCTTAGTCTCAGAGTCCTTGACATTTTATGCAAATATGCAGCAGCTTGCCACGTTTCTACAGATTTTTCCAAACCTGGATAACTTCCTAAGGGGTGATGGCAGGGAAAGACCTTGTTCAGTCTCCCACAATGTGCATTTTGGTAAAATATATATGTTTAACTCAAGCCCCTGGTTGAAGTTAGGAGGAAAAAAAAAGGCTAAATGAGGAACAAGTAAATAATGGAGATGAACTTAATATTACCGTTTAGAGCTGGAAAGGTTATTAGAGGCCATCAAATTCAACTCTTTGATTTTACAGGTGAAGAAACTGAGGCTTAGACAGGTGAGATGATTTACCCAACATAATGTAGAAGCCATATGTTGAAAATCAGTGAGTTTGGTTTTTTTTCCCACTATATCATGCTCCATGAGACAAAGGTAGAAACAGAAAGATAGACAGAGAATAATTATCACCTCTGTGTTCAATAGTAAAATCCAATTACAATTTAAGTGGAATTTCCATTTGTTAAAGAAAAATATAAGCCAGAACTGGTCTCAATTATAGAAAATGAATGAGCCAAGGTAACACTCTGTTTCAAAACATAATTCTTATAACCTCACAATTCAGTCTTGATTTTAGTTTGATGAGGGTACCCTTTGATTAAAAGCTTAATTCTTCTTTAAAGATTGGAGTCAGCAGCCCCTATCACTTTTTGTGGTGGTAAAGAACTGGTAACTTAAGGGATGTCCATCAATGGGAGAATGACTGAACATGTTGTGGTTTATGATTGTAATGGAGCACTATTATGCCATAAATTAAGATGGTCACAGATATATAAGCAAAAATAAACAAAAAATATACACAAATTGATGCAAAGTGGAGTGAGCAGAACAAGGATAATGTTTAAAATAATAGCAAAAAATGTCTCATGATCAGCTAGGAATGACAAATTCTATCAGCAATACAAGGACCAAGGACAACTCCCAAAGCACTCATGACAGAAAGATTATCCACCACAATGCAGACTGAACTGTATTATTCTTCAATTTATTTCTTCCATAAATTTGTTCTAGTATAAGTAATATGAATCTTCTTTCACAACATAATAAATTTGAAAATATGTATTGATGATGACAAATATCAGCCCATATCATATTACTTGTCATCTTGGGGAGAAGGGAGGGTTGGGAGAGAGGGAGACAATATGAATTGCAAAATGTCAGGAAATGATCATTAAAAATTGTAACAACAAGTAAAAAAAAATCTGCATAGAAAAGCTCCTATTGGAGGATGTGACATAATTCTACATGTGTGATTGTCCTTCTGAGTTAGCCAAAAATTTTGTCTAACAGCAGTCTTATGTCAAGGGTTTTGCAAGATCCTGATCATCTAGATGCATTTCCCCTACCAGTATACCATGGGCTAGTTTCCTCCTCAAAATATCTTTAAATTCTCATAATGTAAAGGCACAAAGAAGAAGATAGACTATAGGAAAGAATGCAGTCTCTAGAAGATCTGAAAGATATTGGACTGGATTGCTTCCCTTTTTTCTCTACTCTATGATCCTAAAACCTCTATTCCATGAGCAAAGAAGGAAAAAGTAACTAATCATATGAAATTAAATGAGTTACAAGTCAAGATTATTATTCGGACTTATGGGGAGGACAAAAGCATACTTCCAGAGCTGGAAAGGATTATATAGACCATTTCATCTAAGGCCCTCATGTGAATTATAATGAAACTGAGACCCATTTTGGATTAAATGATTTCACCAAGGTCACACAGTCTATAAGCATCTTGGGTGGGATTTGAAACCAGGTTTTCTGCTCAAAGAGAAGGTTTTTTTTTGACATTTTTCTATAGCAATGTTCAGAAGTATGTTTTAAAAACTTATTTTGAGCAGTCCTCTCCACAGTAATTCTGTAATTAGTGTCCCTCCAATACTCAATTAATCTCTAGAGTATATCCAAAAAAGGTAATCCCACTCAAGTTTTATTGAAGAAAAAGATCATGACAGAAAACAGAAAAAAATCTCTTAATGTTGGCTCTTAATGTTCCTATCCCCTACCTTCCTCATCTTTAGCTAATCACTTAGCACTATTTTTTATCTGTTAATTGGGGGTGATAATACATTCCCTGCTTCTCTGAAAATATTGTTGCAAGAATTGAATATGTAAAATTGATTTAATTTTTTAAGCCAAACTCAAAAGCAGGATAGTATTATTCTTCTTAAGGAAAAAGTAATCATCAGCATATAGGATTTTAAAAGCTGTCTAAATGAGGCTGCCAATAGGTGGATACTTCCTGCTCTGAAAATCTGCTTATTTTTTTCACAAGGGATGATGAGAGTCTCCGAAAACATGAAAAAACAGCAATAATCAGCTGCTGAAAATTACAAGGCACACATTTTCTGCAGTTTATTTTTAAGGGAAATCATTTGGAGCAAAGGAACAAGTTGAACTAATTTAATTAATGCTTTAACAAAAAGGATTCCAAAAGAGTTGTCATTATCTTTTCTTAACCCTTCCAAGGCTGTAAGCCTATGGATATCTGGAACAATCATAAAGACAAAATCAGAGAAGTATTAGCATAGAATAATGGGAAACGGATTGGATTATAGTTAGAAGACTAGGTACCAATTCTTTCTTGCTGGCGTGACTGAGTAATCTACTTCATCTCTTGGGGATTCAATCAATCTATAGGCATTTATTAAGTGCCTACTATGAGCAAGGAAGTGCTAAGTGTCAGGGATATAAAAAAGAGGCAAAAGACAATCTCTGACTTCAAGGAGTTCACAAATCTACTGAACTGAAGAGCAGCTTGGAATAACAGATTGTGTTTTAGACTTGGAGTCAATAAAAAGTGAATTCAAATTCTGCCTCTCATTCTTAATAGGTATGCAACTCTGGACAAGCCACTTAACCTCTTGGGACCTCAGTTTTGTCATATGTAATATGGTAACATAGACTCATTCTCCTAACTCGCACTCACATTAGCAGATCATGTCCCCAGAGCAAGGCTAGCAATTTGTCCCATTAAGGTTCTAAGGTTGACCATACAGGCTTGGAGGTATTTTTTTCTAGTATTATAGTTCATGACAGGCATCATTATGATCCCCACATCAATTATCAGTTGTTATCAATTAGCCAGGAATGTTTAATTACTTTTTAGAAACTGACACTTACTATGGTGAAAGAGTATGTATAGATGATACAACAATTCTACTAATAGTCTGTGACTTACTCTTCCACAAATACACACTGAAATCAGGGGAAAGCGAAGAAGGGGAGGAAGAAACTGAAAGTTCTATGAAATATTTTACTTAAACATAAATTTCTCCCCTTTATGAGATATTCATGGAGTTCTCATTTCATGTGGTAAAGTTTTTGTTTGAGATTCTTGTAGAATGTTGAGTTTGCATTTCCTTAGTTTTTCCAATCTGTCATTGGCTCTTAATGCAAACACAAATGATCCTAAGGACACTAATAAGACACTCAAGGACAATCCAAAATCATTCTACTCTTCAAAGTCCATAAATCCATACTATGGTCAAGAGCTGGCAGAACAAAATGGTTGCTGTTTCTCAATGCCTCTCTCCCCAGATGATCCTCTTCCAGAGGTTTGGCTGGGACCACTTCCATTACTGGCATACATAGACTAGCTTTCCACTCCAAAGCTAGAATTTGAGCTGACTTTTTATTTGTACAAAGACCATTGGGCATAATTGGATCTCCTCAACTAGGCCTAAAATGCCACTTCACTACAATTCATTCAATGGTTTGAAACACTCAACTCATTTTCAACATGATCCACCAGGTCTTTTGAATCTGCTTTAATGCCCTTAATTGATTCAAAAATGGTATTAATATCTACTAATGTATTGCAACTAGAGTATTTCATTTTATGTTCATTAGTTGGAATAATCCATTGACTTAATCTAATAGTATACATAGTACCCACTTAATAAGATTGGGATGAGTACCAAATTATTTGAATCAATAAATCAAGAAATATATATCAAATATTGCTTATATGTCAGTCTACACTTACCATCATGGAAATAAAAAACAGAAATAAAAGTGTCCCTGTATTCGGGAAGCATACTTTCTGTTGAGGAAAGCAGTATAGATACCATTTATTTTTTTTTAATAAATAACATTTGAAATGGAAACTGTACAATGTTAGAACTGTTACCAATTAGGATTATTAATGTTATTATATATCAAAGCTCTCATAAATTTTGTGTAAAATGCATTGAAATTAAAGGGGGGCATTAGTAATTGAAGCATGAAGAAAAGCCTCAGTAAGAAGAAATGCTTCAACTGAATTTAAACAAATTCAAAGAAGTGGAAATGAGGAAGGAATCCATTTTAGAAAGGGGAGCCAAGCTATAGAAGGGCTTACAAGTGGTATATAGAATATCATGTGTGAATAACAGTAAGAAGGCCTATTCAATTGAGCCAAAGGGTGAGTTAAGGGGAGTGATTGAAATTTTGAATTTGAATTTGAAAAATTGGAAAGATAGTTTTGAACCTGATTATAAGTGGTTTTAAATAATAGACAAAGAAGACTATTCATCTCTAGCAACCCATTGGAATTTGTGGAGTAGGAGAGTGATGCATTCCAACCCATACTTTAGGAATCTCACATTAGTAGTATAGGAGGAAGAGTTGGAAGAAGGGAAGAACTTGAAGCAAAAAGATAAAGTAAGAGGCTATTGCAATATTCCAGGTGGGAGGTGATGAAGGCCCAACATCAAATGGTGACCATGTGAGGGAAAAGGAGTAGCTGACTAGGAAATATTCTATATGGGGTAAAATATCTAGGTAAATTAGTTTTAGCAAATGAGTGAATATTTGGAGTGAGGGAGAGTAAGCAGTATTATATGACTGTTAGGATATGAGCCTCAATCACTGGAAGGATAGTAAGTCAATAGAATAGATGGAGCAATAGATAGATGAATGAATGAATGAATGAATGAATGAATGAATGAATGAAGCATTTTTAAGTATTTACCCTGTGCAGAATATTGTGCTGGTGCCCTTCATGAATATATGGAAGTTCGAAAAAAAGAGTCAGTTGAAGAGCAAAGCTGCACAATTCTATTTACAACATATTGAGACTAAAAGCCTACTTTATAATCTAGTTTGAAATAGAGAATGGAAAGTATTTTCTAAACTTTAAACTTCCCTAGGTGCCAATTAATGTTATTAAACTTCACCTATAAAATGAGGAGTGAAAAAAGAAAAGGAATAAGCATTTATTAAAAACCTAATACTTGTTAGGAGGCACTGTGCTGAGACTTATATTACACCAGGTGATCCTCACAACAATCCTGTGAGGCAGGTACTTTATAGTATCTAATTTTTAGTTGGAAGATTGAAGGAGGTAAAGTGACTTATTCAAGGTCACACAACTAGTGTCTTGTAAAATGGAGATTTGAGCCCTAGACTTCAATCCCCAGATGTCCTTGGTACTTCCCAGAAATCCCTATAATCTCACCTGAGTTCCCACCTGGGCGAGATCACAATTAATATTTAAACTGGTGGTAACACCTACCTTGGCCTCTTCCTCTACTTGGCCATTGCAATATGTAGTAAGTAAGCTTCAAATGGACTAATCAGCCCTAGGCACATGGTTTATTATTTTGTATCCTTGATTTCTAATAATCTTTAATAAACCTCATAAAAATATTTATATTACTAGAGACTAAATTTAATTTTTACAGTTTGAGACTGGATTGGAATTCAGGTCCTCCTGAATAAAGTTTTAGCACACTGTACCGACTTCTGCCTACAGAATTAAATGAATTATAAAGTCCCAACACCAGCACTAGAATCCTTTTGATCTGAGGCTCTAGCAATATTTCCACTGGTGTCTTAAAAGTTACCCTTGATGGCAGAACTACATATTCTAACATTTAGATGGTTAAGTGAATCTTTGTGGAAGTGCTTTATGGAAATTGAAATTGCTGTGATGCTTTCTGTGTGGATTGGCATAGCAAACAAAACACAGAAGGTACTTTTAATGTCCAGATATATTAAAATTGAAAGCTTAATGTCTAATATCCTCTCTCCAATCAGGTACGGATTTAAGATCCATTTCACCACTGCTGTTATTTCTGCACAAGTAAAACACCCAGTGAAATCCACCTGGCTGAAAGATTGTTGACTTTCAGCAATTTGATTTTTAAAATTACTTTCAAGTCATATTGCTAAGTGCAATCACCATGCCGGGTCAAGGAAATAGGAACTTAAATACTTAATGAATAGGATGGAAGGGCTCAAGAAATCCTAACATACTACAATTAGGAAATTCCATATAACCATTTAGTGAGACCCACTAAAATCAATGTCTGACTTTCATGGCTCGAGGATGTTCTTGTTCTATGTTGCAGTATATATTTTTTTATTTATTAGTTTTTGAACAAAACTAACATTGCCGGATACCCAGGGCCATCCATGGAAATATGTCTAGATGGAATTGACAGGGTCTACTTAATTCAGGAGCTCAATTTGTTGTTTGGGCTGTCAGTTACATTGTGTTTCAAAAAAAAAAAGAGGAAGGAATAACCTCTGAGTATAAACACGAGGGGAATATTTATAAACTCTTCATCTTTTCCCCCAGATAAGACCCTTCTCCTAATTGATTCATTTCTGTTGATACCGTTATTTTCCTGATTACTGGTACATCAAGTCTGAAAATTTAACAGTGGCCTGTACCCCTTTCTTTGATACCCCAAGAATAACTTTGGATTTTAAACAGGATGAGTACTGATATTAAGTATAAAGTTATAACTTACCCTCTGATTGAGTTAAGAATGCAGACAAAGCCTGTTGTTTACTTGTAAACAATGTCTTAAGATACTGGATAAAGGAAAGAGGTAGAGAGGAGTGGGGATGCTCTCTGCAGTCATTCTTAAGGTCTGCTGACTAATGGACCCCTTCCAGAAGGTCATTGCCTCTTGCACCCATGACTCCTAGAATGAAGATCTACCTCTTACAGAAAGTGAGTACTCCAATCAGAAGGGCTTTTGGAAAGGCCACGAAGAACACAAATTTGAGTCCAGAAAGTAAGTAGAAATTTTTTGACTAAGAGCAAAAAGTTCTGTGTAGACCTGGCTCTCAGTTCTTGGAGGAGACTTGCTAAGGGAATAGCCAGCTACATGTGGCTACAGGCCTTTTCTTTCTCTGGACTGCTTTTTATTATTTAATGAATAATTACAAATGAATATACAGTCTCCAGAGAATTTTAATCTTATTCGAAGCCTGAGAGTTCAGAAATCTTAAATGTGCAATTTACTTTAAGGTCCAGCCAGTCCAATTACTAATAGAAACATTGAACCCTTTCTTTACAATACCTTTCCTCATCCCCACCAAACTGATGTCCTTGCCTTTGACTTGATGTATTATATTTTCCTGTGTAGAACCATTTCAAAGTTATTTATTCCATCTTTTGAAATTTCTATTGTTATTAATTTCAGAAAACATCTTCCCTATCCACAGCTCTAATAGGCATAGGATCTATTTCTCTTCTAATTTCTTTTTTTATAATATGATCTTTAAAATTGTCATGTATTCATGTAGAATGTATTGTAGAATATGGTGTAAGATAATAATTTAAACTTAATTTCTGCCAGTCTCCTTTCTATTTTTCCCAGCAATTTTTTATCAAATAAGGAGTTGCTTAAGAAATTTATATTTTCTATTTCATCAAACTCCAGGTAATTAAGTTTCATAGCTTCTAATTCTCCCTTGTACATTGTTTCACTGATCTATCTTTATTTTTAATAGGCAATAAATGGTTTTAATGATTGATCCTTTATAATATTCTATTATACTATATTTCAAAGTCTGGGAGTATTATTCTTCTATTATCCCTTATTTGGGGATATCCTAGATGTTTTGTTTTTCCAAGTGAATTTTGTTATTATAGTTTATCAGGTTCTAAAAATATCACCTTTTTCACTAGATTAATATAGAATAAAGCATGAGTTAAGTACTATAGTATTGCCATTGTTATTATTTTGGCATAACCTTCCATGAGCAATAACAACCCTCAGGCTGGTTATTTAAGTTATTCTCTATTTCCTTTAGGAGAATATTATGTGAATAAACACAAGGGATTGTTTTTCCTTTGGTAGGTTTTTCCCTAGATATTTTATGCATTTTATAGTTATTTGAAATAATAATTCACTTTCTATTATTGCTTCTTGTGCTTTATTATCATTGAATAGAAGTGCGATTTATTTTTTAGGGGATATCTTGTAGTCTGCAACTTTGCTTAAGCTATTAATTTTCTCAGTTGATACTTTTGTTGATTAGCTAGGAAGCTGCAAACATACCATCATGTTATCCACATATAGGGAGTTTTATCTCCACTTTATCTTTATGTCTTTAATTTATTTGTCTCATTGCTCTTGCTAGAATTTATAGAACTATATGAAATAATAGTCAATAGAGTGGGCAATATTGCATCTTTTATGTATTTACTGGAAAAGGTTCTAATGTATTCCTTTGCATATGATGTTTGCTTTTGGCTTTAGAAAGATGGCTTTTATGATATTAAAAAAGGTTTTCAAACTCTACATTTTGAGTGTTTTTAACATGAAAGTATATTGTTCTTTATCAAGGAATTTCACTACATATATTGAGACAAAATTGTATTTTTGGAAGTTTTATTTTTTTGATATGATTAATTTCTTGGTGTTTTCCTAAGGCTGAATAATCCTTGCATCATTGCATGCATTACCCTTGGTTGTAATTATTTCTCAGATAAATTTATATAGCTTATTTTATGCAAATTTTATTTAAATTTTTTGAGTCAGTGTCCATCTCTGACATGAGTTTTTTCTTTCCCTGGTTTCAGTATTATCAATATATTTGCCTCACAAAAACATTCTGATAGAGTATTTTCTTCACACATTTTTTAAAATAAATTGTGGAATATATGTTAATTGTTCTTTAAGGCATGATAGGATTCTGCCAATCTATCATGACAGGAGTTTTCTCACACATACACACACACACACAGAGGTAGTTTCTTTATAGCTGGATCTATTTCCTTTTTTGATATTGAGGTAATTATGATCTTTATCTGGTCTTCTGGTAATATGAGTACTTTATGTTTTTGAAAAAAATTCTTCAATTCTTTTATGATATCAGTTTTGCTAGCATATAACTATGCATAAAATATTATAATAATTATTTTTATTTCTTCTGGCTTTTTGTGATTCCACCTTACTCATTTCCTATTTTACTGTTTTGATCCTCTGTTCCCTTTTTAAAAATAGATTAGCCAAAGATTTATCAGTTTTATTCGCTTTATGGACAATGAGCTTTTAATTTATTTAACTTTTCTATTTTTTTAATTTTCAATGTATCTATTTTCCTTCTGCTTTTTAATATATCCTCTTTTGAGCTTATTTCAGGTTGAGTTTTTGTTGGTTTTCTAATTTTTAAATGCATATTCAATTCATTAAAATCCTTCTTCCTTATTTTGTTACTGTATATTTTTAGGAATATGATATTTTTCCCCTGAGGACTGCTTTTGCTGCATCCCAGAAAACTTGTCATGTTATTTCTTCATTTTCATTTTCTTATACAAAGTTATTCATTATCTATATTCTTTACTGACTCATTATTTAGAATTTTTATTGTTAAGCTTCCTTTTGAGTCTGGATCTTTATTTGTCTTACCTGAACCAATTAATATCTTTATTGCATGATTATCTGTAAAATATGTATTAACTATGTCTTCTCTTTTATCATTGTTTGATATATCTTCGCCATAGTGTAGGGTCAGTTTTTGTAAAAGCTTAATACAGTACTGAAAAATATGTTTATTCCTTTTCAGTCTCACTTAGGATGCACCATAAGTTTTCAAACTATTTTCTCCAGTAATTTGTTCATTACCATATTTCCTTCTTACTTATCTCTGTTTCACATCCATAACCTCTAGGACACCTATGACACATAGGTTATTTCTAAATGTCCTTTCTCAGAGATAAGTATATTTTACTTACATAAGGAGCATATTTCATTTTAACGTAAAAATGTAAGTCATACTATCCTCTATTTTTTGACCATCTTGCCTGTCAGCTGCTTTCATGCTTCTCCCACTCTCTGTAATTTCTAACCACTTTCCAGGTCTGAAATAACTCCTCAACCAATATTGTTATTAAAACTGAAAAAGGTATGCCCTCTAGTATCCTATGGTTCATTTGCCATTTTATAACTTTCCAAATCAATATAGATTTCCCTGGCCACAACTTCACTATGCTATATGTGTTGTCTCCTCCTATCAAAATATAGGCTCCATGAACATAGGAAATGTTTTTTTAGTTGTATCTCTATGTCTTGGCACATAGTATTTAATAAGTATTTTTTCATTCATTCATATTCCTGTATTTCCTAACAATGTTTTGTTAGGCACTTAGTAAGTTTGCTAAATTAATGAATACCCATTAATGAGCAAGAACTGCCTTTTGAGACATCAAAAATGGTTATCTATAAGAGAAGATAATATTAATTATACCCAACAGGATGCAAACTTTTAACCCCCCCTTAACATACCTTTTGCTGATTCCAAATAAAATATATTTATGCAAACAAATTATCATGTGGGCTATTATATTCTAAGAGAATATGTGCTTCTTAAGGTCAGGCACTGACTGCTTAGTTTATCTGGTACGATTCCTGACTGAGAAGGTTAGGAACTAGAGCTATGATTACATTGCTGAGAAATATCTGAAGACCCCAGCAAGGCAATATTGCTGACAGTTATTATGAAGCATGATTGAAATCATATATATATATTAACCTGAGGAGGAATGATACACTGATAAGGAATACTCATTGAAAAGCCAAGAGAATGGTGAGAAGAGACTTTTTATCAATCCCAAATCCACAGTGGAATGTTCAGTTACTATTTAACACCTACTATGTGTCAGGAGTAAAGCAACATGGTATCATGGATAGTGATCTTACCTTAAAGCTAGAAGACCTAGATTCCCCTTTGACATATGTTGGCTGGGTAAGTCACAACCTTTCAGTTCCACCGGCAACTTTCTAAGACAAAGTTGCAAAGCAGGTGCTGCCATACCTTGGTAGAATGAGATATCCCACAAAGAAGTCACCGCCAATTATGTAATCATAGATCTAGTTCATCACCTTCTCAGTCAGGCATTCTACTAGATAAAACTAAGCAGTGTCTGAACTTAAGAAGCATATATTCTCTTAAGATATAGTAACCCACATGATGATTTCTCTGAAACATAAATAATATTGTATTTGGAATCAGAAGCCCTGGGTGAAAATCCTAGCTCTATCAACATCTATGTGTGCAACTTATAGCAAACGACAAACTCTCTAGGCTTCATTGTCCTTATGTATAAAATGAGAAAGTTAAATTATAGATGTAAGGAGACCTTTAAGGTCTCCTAAAGCTCAAAATCTATAATACTATTTTCTCTACAATATAAATAGATAGCACTATACATATGAAGTATTCTTATTAGGTGAAATAGAGATGTTAACTGATGAAAACTACTACTAATTGAAATAGAGAGGTAAACTGAGGGGAAACTGTTTCTTTTGCAGTGACTGCTGTTCTCTGGCTTATGACTAGAGATCTGCTACAGGAACCTGATGCTGCTTATTTGTAATGGAGGTAGAAATGAGAAATGCTGAGGGATGCTGCCACACAGGGATGCTGGTACACAGAGATGCACAAGGGAACTACTCTACAAGGGAATCCTCTGGGGTTCTGCCTATTGATCCCTACTGATGGCTGATGGATCAATCTATTTCCTACTTCCTCCCTCACCCTCTCCCTTAACCAACCTCTTCTGGAAGCCTTTGACTTCCTCCCTCCCCACTCCCCAGTGGACTATAAAACACTCTAGTTTTCTTTCTCAGATAGTAACAGGTGATAACAGGATGGGAAATTGAGGTAAGAGGGATGAGGATTTCCCTTAACTACGGGAATAAATTTAGGAAGGTTTGATGAAGTAGTTCAGTCATTAACTGGGACTCTAAGACAGTTAGGGAGATGGAGGACAACAGCAATTTGAAATCTTCTTTCTTCTTCACAAAATCAGCCTTGCTTGTCTCCTTTCTCAGATTCAACTCCAGAGAGAAACAAAGTTCAAAGTCTCTCAGTTTCTCCTGGCCAGCTCAACTCTCATATAGACCACCAACTCAAAAGCCAAGTTTCTCCTTCTCGTTAACTTCAACTGTCTAAAACCAGAGAACCCCCAAAACCAAATCAGCCTCACAAGGGTCTTTCAGTCAGCTTCAAACCTACAGGGAGAGAGAATGACTCCAAGTTCCCTTCCCCTGTGAGCTCAAACTGCCAACTCTTGGGAACATTCTAACTCCTTCTTTTGATAGACAGATACGTCTCCATTTTCTTGCATCTTGGTTTATAAGTTCTATCTATGCCTCTACTACATAGGGAAGAAAAAGAAGAAACATCTTCAGGGAATGAAATTGGAGGATAAGGAATATTGGAGAATGGCTTATATATGATATAGCACTTGAGTTGAGGATTGAAGCAAGTCTGGCATTATAAGACAGAGGAAAGGAAGGGAAATATTCTAGGAATGGTGGGCAACTACTAAAAATCATGGGTATGTAGATAGTTTCATGTATGTACTCTTTTTCCCCCTTTTTTCTTTCTTCCTCAAATAAAAATGTTTTTCCCCTTATCATTTTTATGCCCACACAATTCTGGACATATATTTGCTGCCCACCCAGAACTTGATCCTACCCAGAAGCTCTTAATGGATGACATTGTTCAGCCATACTTAGTGGGATTGGGGGGGGGGATGGCAAGCAGAGAAGGATAGGACTTTAGCTAACTGGGAATCTGTTTGCAACTTTCTAGTCTCTTCTCATCATCAAACCACACAATAGCCTATCAGTCTCCCCTCGGCACATTTTGCTATTTTCCAGCAAGGCATTTCTGTCTCCTGCAGGAAGACAGATTTATTCACGTTAGTGGTATCATAAAAGTGGAACAGCTGGTCACTGCTTCTCACCGTCTCACTTCCCAATCTCTTCTGCTTTGTCAGCTGCAAGCCCCATAGCTAAATGCTGTGAAAACCAAGGGAATGTGTTGGAGCAGCAATGGCACTAATGAACACTACATGTAGACCTCTTTCTCCAAATAGTGTAAGTCTAAAATTCCAAGAGTATGCTTCCTAGAACTTTCTTACAAATATGTTCTCTCAAAGTGATATGGCTAGGGATTACACAGTATTTCCTGCATTACATAGTATGACTTGTATCCAATTCAAAAAGCAGACAAATACCAACATAATTGACAATCATAAAAATTATATAAAGTTCATAAGTATGATAATAAGTGATGGGATTATTGACATAGGTAAATCAGATGAATGCTCCCCTAATTGAACATAGCAAGTCAATAATAAATTTCAGACCAGAAGAAAGATGCCAGATTTCTGGTGAAATTGTCACTCTTTAATTCTAGCCCAATATCCATAAAGTCCACTTATTTTAATTCTCTAGGAAACTGGGGAGAAGTTAGGGAAGAGTAGTAATAGTAGTAGTAGTCTCTCGGTAACCGAGGATGACGATTGTCTTTGTGCGTTTTTGTGCACAAAGACACTTGTGCATGAAGATTTAAGTGGAAAAGTCGGTGCACAGAGACAGTCCCACTCTCTCGGCGTTGGAAGCCTGGGTCCATTGGCACGACAAGTCGTTACACCTGGAGACTTCCTCAGCTGCATTGGATGGCCATGTTGTCTTTTGTGCTCCAACACGCCCTAAGCACTCCACAGTGCCTTGCTGCATCGCCATCTCAGCCATTGAACCTTCTTGTTGGTTTCTTCTGCCTGTTCTGCCGAAACAGTCTTCACATGCTGAGTGAGCAAAGCCCTAGTTCACCAGGGGTCTACGACCCGATGGCTACCCTCACAAGGTTTAGCCGGCCTGTTGAAGCCTTTGCCCGGGGTGTGGCTGCTGCCGCATGTTAGCAGCTACTGGTAGCCACAAGTGGGAGCTGAGTGTCAGGTGAGGGTCAGAGGCTGGAGAGCTGCCCTAGAAGGGCATGATAAGCCCTCCATACCAAAGATATTACTCCCAAGAGTAAAGAGATTATATTCAATATACACAAAATCACATGTCTGATCATTAAGGGCATAGTTCCATCCATTAGCAGCAATGATCTTAATGGCAATGTTAATGATTATTGATCAAGTTTTTTTTTTTCCCCTAGGGAATACACATCAGGTTATGGCACTTTATGATATAAGTAAAAAAAAAAACCAATACTATTGAACAAAATCTTCATTAAGTGATTAGAAGTTATAAAGAATGTGACCTGGGTATAGAAAGAATTGTATTCTTCCCTCCAGGATCTTATGGCCCATTAAAAGAGACATGGCAATATTATATTTTATTTTATATTTCATCACCAATAAAAGCAAACATCAATATATTGAATTTTAAGGAAAGAGAAAAGATATATCTGCAGAGTGGTGTTGTATAGGAAAAGTAGTAAGGATAATAAAGGGAAACTGTCTTCCTTTAATGACTAAACCGACCTTGTTTTCATTTTGGACAAGATACAGTGCTGTGATTCAGGAGAAAGCTAACTCTCTCATTCAATTCTTGAGGAAAAGATAGAGAATTTTGTGCTAGATGATGGAAGAATTATGTGGCTATTTAAATGACTAAAAAGTTATATGGAAAAATCATTGTCCTAGGAATCTATCTTTATGTTCTATTCAACATTTTCTTCAATTACTTGGACAAAGGTATATTTTGCTTGTCAAGTTCTAGATGAGATGAATCTGGGAGGACCAGTTGACACAATGGATGACAGATTCAGAATTCTAAAAGATTAGAAAAGACTGGAAAATTGGACTGAATCAAAAAACACAGTTTGATTCACGAGTTTCAGTGATAAATCTTAAGTCTTTCACTTGGGTTCAAAAATCACTTCCACAAATCCAAAATAGTAGAGACATGGCTAGACAGAAATTCTGAAAAAGAGTTCTAATGGTTTTAGTGAACAAAAATCTTTGAGTCTGAATAGTAATGTAGCCACAGAAATCCATAAATCTTAGACCACTGAAGAAAGGAATAGAATCAAGGGTTTTTGAACTCTTTCTTGAACAGAAAATCTCTAGGGTACCAGGCTAAGTTCAGGTAACCCTTTTAAAGAAGGACAATAATAAGAAAGATTTGTCCAGAGAATAATAGAAATCTTAAGTCTAGAAGTTTAAAAAATCATATAAGCCATGTAGTCTGAAGATACAGAAACTGTAGCCAAGGGAATTTTTAGCTTGACTAAAGTCGTAATTCAGAAAGTAAGTATCTGAACTGGTATTCAACCCAGATCCTTTGACTTGAGAACCAGTGTTTTTCCCCTCTAAAAGCAACCATCATTGAAAATAGTTTGTAATTTATGTCATATAAGGATAAAATTAACATACTGAGATTGTTTAACATGATCAAGATTTCATAGTAAGAATGATAATTGTCTTCAAGCTTTTGAAGGACCATCAGGCATAAATAAGAGCAATGAGTCAAGATTTCAAGGAGGCCAAAAAGGAAGAAGGTGGGGGGCATAGGTGAGATACAAAAGAAAAGAACCTCCTAACTGTTCATTATATATAAAAGTCATGAAATAACTGGTTTATTTTTAAACCCTTACTTTTCATCTTGGAATTAATACTGTGTATTGGTTCCAAGACAGAAGAGTAGTATGGGCTAGGCAAAGGGGTTAAGTGACTTACCCAGGGTCCTACAGCTGGGAAGTATCTGACGCCAGATTTGCATCTAGGACATCCTATTTCAAGACCTGGCTCTTGGTCCACTAAGCTACCCAGCTGCCCCCAAAATAACTGATTTTAGAGACATGTTCTATCACTTTAGGTCTTTGAGAAATGGTTGTATGGCCACTTGTCAGATATGATATAGAGAAGACATAGATATAGGAGGCATCTGAGTAGAATAGATCGAGTGTCAGGTCTGGAGTCAGAATGATCTGAGTTTAAATCAAGTGTCAGATACTGACTAAATGTGTGATCCTGGGAAAGCAATTTGAACTTTGCATTAGTTTCTTCATCTGTAAAATGGGGATTAAAAATAGCACCTAGCTCCCAAGAGTTTTATGAAAATCAACTGAGACGACTATAAGGAACAAAGCACAGTATCTGGCACATTGCAAGCACTATATAAAGTTAGCTATTATAAAATATTATGTTGCAGCCACAATTCTTTGGGTGATTTGTATCAGCGTTGATGCCCTCTGAGGTGTCTCTCAGATATGATAGTTTTTTATTCTGTGTTTCTGAAGGACTCTGAAGTTGTGCTCTAGTTCTTAGATGGTCGAAGCACAAAAGGGTGTTTCCTACCTGCAAAACATGAGCACTTTGACCACTACAAAATAGTAAGGGTATATGGTCTCCTCTCTCATGGCCCTTCTAAAAATCTAATTTTGAAAAAAAATCTCTTAATCTTCCTTAAAAGTCATCTGTCTGGAACTATGACCTTTGGAAATCAATCTCTAGTTCTCTCTCATCTTATAATCTTAGAGTATGATTATCAATCCTTCACTTACTTTTTTTTCAATGCCTGGATGTGGGAACTATAAATTCTTATGGGAATTGTAGTGTGAAGAAAAGACTAATTGGAGAGGGAAGAAAACTTTTGGATTTCACTAATCAGTTCTCTCTTTTTTCTGCATTATTTCACAGGGGATCACCCGTAGCCTAGTATATTGGGGGAGTATTAGGGGAGTATCAATAGTAACAGAAAAGTACAAAAGTAGTCTTTGGGTTAGACTCTAATCATTTGGGGGGGTCACTTGAAGACATAACAGGAGACCAACTGCCTATCAGGGATTTTATTCCATTTCAGAGAGTTTTCATAAATCCTACACTCTGGATCGCCTTGCTGATAGATACAGAATGGATGCTATTAATTATTCTGTAGTCTCCGGAGATCAAACTGAGACCAAGTTCCAAGCCATTGTTGCAGGCTCTTGCTATCAATGAGTCAAATTCCTGAGATAAAGAAATGACAGTTCTTAAATGTCCACATACACATTTCCCTTGAATCTAAATTTAAAGTCAAGAAGTAGAAAAGAAAGGGGGAGGAAAGCAATATAGAGACTAAGAATATTAATGAATTCCTAGTCACTCATCAAAGCTGATGGTCAAAGCATCTGAAAAAACGTTGTGTCTACTTGCTGCATGTGAGCCATTCATACTCACAGATTACAAAATCCTTGGGACAGAAAGCTTGTGCTCTTCATTTCCTCTATCTTGCAGCTTATAAGATGTCACATGTCTCTTGGAAATGGCATTAATAACAGAGCATGAACTCACAAATTCACAGTAATAACAAGAAAACCAATACAAATTACTGAATTTGGTAGATTAACGAGAATGCCGAGACATACAATAACCAAATCAGGCTCACTTCATCAAGTGAATGTTCTTTGCTGCACAATAACAAAGATAATTGAAGATTGCACTGGAATGGAGCCTAACAGTCTAATAAGTACTTGGCTGTGATTCACTCGCCAATCACAGACTGGGACCTGACAAGTGCTGATGCCTACGCAATGTCGGGTTTGCACACTCTCCTTATTGTTTATTGATTTCCAATTTAGCAGAGAAGGATATGTTAGAATTCAACAAGAACTATATTGTCAAGAGAAGGACACAGTAAAGACTTTGGATTTAACCCAAACTTCCAACATGACTTGAATTCATTTTCTTAATATCTGAACCATTAAAACACCCAAATTGCAGACGATGTTTGTGATTTCCAGACTTCTTGGGAAGATAGATTAAGGAAAGAATAGCTCTTGGGGGAGAGAATGAAGAGGTTCTATAGGAAAGACACTGGCTTGTGTGTTCTTTGAAGATATAGTGGTATTAATTCAATTCAGCTTATGTCAATGAATGTTTACTGAAGGCCTCTTCCTTATCTTGTAAACTCTCAAAGCTTAAGGACCAAGCTCTGTAAAATGCTATGAATGAATGAATAAAATATTTGAAAAGTGCTGTACTAAACATTGTAGATACCAAGAGAAAATTAAGGCAGTACTTGTTCTTGAGAAGTTCAAATTCTATTGAGGAAAAGAGTCAATAAGAAAGACATTTGGGGGATTTAAGAGGAGGAAAAATGGTTCTTGCTCTTGGCCATGGTAGGAAGAAATTAGCCCCTGTTTTGAGGAAGGAAATGAAGTCCATGCCTCCTGACCTCTGGTCATATAGACCTCTAACTCCCTTACATACCCTTCACTCAGTGACCATCTCACCTGGCCAAATCCTTAACAAGGGATTATGCCATGATCTTCCACCTAACCTCAGGCCCACAATCTAAGATCTAAGGTTTATGATATTCATGTTGTTCATGATGTCAGTTCAAGGCCTGCATAAAGCTTGGTTTAGGTTTTTCATGATACTCAGAGAAATAATTCCCAGTTATTCATCCCTTATTCTTTGGAGAATTATCAAAGGGACAGACAAAGGTTCTATCAGGATGAAGAAGTATTCTTTGTATGCCTAGACTTATAAATAGCAATGGATTATGTGATCTAGCTTTAAAAGAGATATTTCAGATCATCTAATCCAGACCCTTGATAAACATTTCTTGATTACCTGCTGTATATATATACATATATACATATATATACAAATATATATATGTATATATATATATTTGCTTAGTCTATTACTGTGTTCCAATCTTCTCTCCCCTCCTACATTGTAAGTACCTTGATGACAAAGTATATGTGTCTTCCATGTTTTTTTTTTTCATATCCCCCAAAACAGCATGTAGTAGTCAGGAATCATTTAATAATTTTTAAGGAAACAAAAGAGGTATGTATGAAACATACATACTGTCTTCAATAATAATAATGGACATTTATAAAGCACCTCAAGGTTCAGAGCACTTGATAGACATCATAACAATGATGCTTGCTGCAACTCCTTAAAGTAAGTACTCCTGTGACATGAGAAAATAGAAACAGAGATTCATTGTATTATATATTTAGAGCTGGAAGAGACTTTAGAGATCAAATAGTCCAATCTCATTTTATTCCAGATGAGGAAACTGAGGTCTGAAGATATTAAATGACACCTTGTCAAGACTGCATTGTTTAGAACAAAAGTAATGAGGCAAGAGTTGAACCTAGAGCTTCTAAACTTAAATCTAGTCATTTATTCAGGATCATATAGATATTAAAAGTCTGAAACATGTCTTGAATAGGATTTGAGTCTTCTTAAATTCTAGTTAATTTTAAAGCATTTAAAATGCTTTACAGTATTTTCTCAATTTTACTTTACTTTTCATTATTTCCTTTCAAGTCATAGATATATCAAAAGAATGAACCTTGATTAAGAGATTACATTTAAAAAATGTATATACTCAAGAATATAATATAGAAATGTATTTTTTATTCAGTATTTACCAAGGAAGGCATTAGTGGAGATTCACTACTGCCTCAATGGCACTCTATCCTCTTCTTGGATTCTATGACTAATACTATGTTTTCTTGAATCTCTCCTTATCTTCCTGCCTCTTAAAGTCATTTTTGCTGACTCCTTTTCATCTAGGTAACCCCCATTCCTTGCCTCTTCTTTCTTATATTCTCTCATTCTCTCTCTCTCTCTCTCTCTCTCTCTCTCTCTCTCTCTCTCTCTCTCTTACTCTCTCTCATAATAATAGCAACCAACTCACAGATGTGGTAAGAATTAAAAAAATAGTACTTCTACAGCACTTTGTGAATCATAAAGAACTATGTAAATTTTATTTTATTTTGTATTCAACTCTCTTAATTAATTTTTTGTATCCATAGTACCTAATATAATACCAGTCTCGTGGTAGGCATTCAAAAAAAAATTCATAGGATTGACTTAAAGGTTTAGAACCAAGTTGTAGACTGGGTGATTTAAAGTAGACCATAAGCTCTGTGGGAGTTCAGAAGCAAGAAAGATCATTTAGGGGCTGGAGTAGTTAAGGAAAACATTAAGCAAAATGCAAGAATTTAACTAGGCCTTGATATATGGGTAACATTTAGACAGATGGAGACAAGAGGAATAATATCGGTAAGGCCATGGGCATAGGAATCAGTCTGGCATATTCCTGGGAAACTGACTTGTTTAGAGTTTGCTAGACAGTATGGAGCCAGGTATCAGAACATTGGAAAAAAGAGTTTACTACTATGGTGAATAGAGAGCTAAACAGTTGTTTAGTAAGACAATCAAGTAACAATAGTAGTAGGCTAGTATTATGAAGAATAGAAAACCTGGATCTAGAGAGACCACCTAAGTGATTTTTGTAGTGATTTAGAACTAGTTTAGTTTTATGACAATGAGAATCAATCAGTTAACATGGAGTAATTGAGTGTCTACCATGTGATTGGCACCCAATTAGGACACATAAATATAAAGGGAAAGATACTAGAGATATTTAAAATGTAAGGAATTAAATTAAGGGTTTGACTAAATATATGAGAGTTGTGGTCACTGATTTTAAAATGTTATAACTCAAGTCAAATTGAGTTTTAATAGTTTTATTTGCAAAAGGATAGAAAGAATGAAAGTAGAAAAATGTAAAAGAGGGTAGAGAAGAAGTCTATTTATCACCCTAAATGTTGCTCTGCTCCCTAGCTCAACCCAGGCAGGGCTCATTAACCCCTCAACCTGAAGTTTCAGTGGTGAAGCAAAAACAAGGGTTCAACCCATGGGGCTTACTCCATGAAGGGGAGGCTTCTCCCCAACTAATCTCTCCAGAAGCCAGGAAAGGAGGGTCAACTTCTCACTCACCCAAGCCAAAGCTCCAAAGGAGAAGGTCCAGGAGCAGTTTTACCAGAAGCAATCCAAGAGACAGAGACCCAGGTTGAAGTCCCAAGTCACTGCTCTAAGCGACAGTCCCAGTACAAGATCCTACAAGCCAAAAAATCAGTCTAAAGACCCCCTTGGACAGGAAGTTCTGGACTTTTATACTCCTTTTTCCACATCCTCTATTCCACTTTAGGGGAGTCAATTTTAGTCTTTAAATTTACTAAGCACTTCCTGGGGGATGGGGGGGGAAGATGAGTAGTTTCTGGAGTTGTTACCAACTTTAATAAGTGTCTTGTGGATCTCCCTACTTAGTGTCAAGTAGGGTTATTTTCCAGTTTTTGTTGATTAATTTAAAAATAGGTAAGGGGAGAGTTAATCCTATCTTTACACCAAGAAAAATTAAATGTGTAAAGACATATATGCATCAATAATGCATATGCATATACATATTTGTGTGTGTATGTGTGTGTGTGTGTGTGTGTGAGAGAGAGAGAGAGAGAGAGAGAGAGAGAGAGAGAGAGAGAGAGAGAGAGAGAGAGAGAGAGAGAGAGTGTGTGTATAAAACCTAGAGTGATCTGGGTTTTACTAATGAAGGCATCATTGAGTTGACTTTGGAGCATGTCTGATTGCCTAAAATAGAGGTCTTTTTACCATCTATCAAATGGGGGGGGGGGGTGACCTCCTTTGATTGGCTACATGTATCTTTAAATTTTACCCAGACTGAGCCATTTCCTTTCATTTGAACTGAACTCTTCTCCTTTGTGCTTTTCTTTTGCATTCTTTTTGTTGACTCTTATCTGCTGCATCCCCATGGTAAAGATCCCAGTTTACCCCCAGCATGGACTCCATTGGTGAGACTGAAAGGATTTTTCTTTCCTTATTTCTCCTCTTTCATTCTGACAATGAGAAATAATCCTGAGATTCTGTTTCTGTTCTGTTTTTGTCCTCAGTTTCAGTTGTTGATCTACTGGAGCAAGGAGTTCGAGCCTTGGCAATATTGGAGCCAGGATTACAGTCAGGTTGGTGAAGCCAGTCAGCTGGACATGAAAACCCTGAGAAGCAGGGGTGCCTAGGACTTGAGCCCAAAGGTTAGCTGCGGCATGAAACTAGAACTGTGCTCTATAGGTACTGAGCTAATCTATGAACCCAATCACTTTTTCCTCAACAGAAATAGGTAGTGCAATGAGAATGAAGGATTGGGCCTGCCAGGCTTTGGGGAAATAAGTTTGGATTCCTTTTGAAGTAAATATTTCTGTGTAAAAGTTTATCTGATTCTTGGTGACTAATAGAGTTGGAGTAAAGGGATCATTCCTTATACTTAGGAGGAACAATATGTTTGGGTGCAGGATCCAATGGCACAGAATCTAAACTCCTCCAAATCCAAATCCCCTGAAGGGTAATAAAATCTAACCTACCTAGCTTCCAGATTGCAAGGCAGCAAAAGCTATGGTAGTCTATGAGATTGATCAACAGATACATACATACATACATACATACATATATGCGTGCATATATATAAATACACAGAAAATCAGTCTATATGGTTTATCCATTTTGTTTAACACCTAGTAATAAAATCTAAATAATGTCTGATCTCTCTTCACTAAGGATGTACAATTGATAGTATATCTTGTCAAAACCATTTGACTGAGTCAGGATATTTTGAAAAAATGAGATTAGAGTTTTGGGTTTTTTTTTTTTTTTTGAGGTTAGGAATGTTGTTCTGAATCTGAGGTGGAAGGTAAGGGTTATTAGCCATGACAGAGGCATGGTGAGCCTAAGAGCTCTGACCATGCCTTTATTAGTTTATTACTGCAATGTGTCAGGGCAAAGACCCTCCTTCTGGCAAGAAAATTTACTCATTTTCTATATGCATGAGTCAGTATCAGTCTCCACTGCCAGAATGCAAACTCTCTGAGGGGAGGGATTTTGTAAGTAAGCTTTTTTTAATATCCTCAGGACCTACCACAGGGAAGGCAGCAAATAATATTTATTGATTGATCAACACTTAAACCTGTTAAGCTTAAAGACCTCATTCCTTACAGTGTTAAAAATAGGAATTGACATAAGAAACAGATTTTCTACTTTCTCATCATCTAATTAAAATTTCACTTTTTTAAATGTCCACAATAAACCCGGAGTCATAACATAGCAGAAATGCTAAAGCAAAACCAATCTTCATCATTTTACTTTCCCCTATCAAAAGGCAAAACCTAGGAAAAATCAAACCTCTGAATACTGTGGCTTAAAGTTTTCAGAGAACTCACTGCTGAGTTGGAGATATGAGGACTTCAAGATAGTACAATTGGACTCAGAACCACTGAATAGCTGGATTCCAAGAAAAGTTGCAAACAGTTTGATGTCGGAATCTCAGGTCTCCAGAGGATGTCTTAAGGCATCTGCAATACTTTAAATTTTTATTTATAATTTAGATGACATTTTATATGGCAAGATTACCAAATTTTCTGGTGACAAAATTCTGAGAGGGATAGCTAACAGTCTCATTAAGGATCAGAGCCCAAGAAGATCATGGCTGTCTAGAACATGAGGCTTAATTTAATGAAATAAACATAAATTAAAAGTTCTTCACCTGACTTGAAAAGATTAACTTTTAATATACAACATTAGGGAGACATAGTTAGAAAGCAGTTTGTCTGAAAAGGATCTGTGGGTTTTAATGGTCTCTAAGGTCAGTATCAGTCAATAGCAGTTTGATATGGCAGCCAACTAAACTAATAAGATATTGGGCTATGTTTAGACAGTCAGCTTTCAAACAAAGTATTGGTCATTCCAGTGTATGTGCACCTAACCAAATAATTTCTGGTGTGTCTAGGGATACTATGATTTCAGAAGGGCATTGCTAAGGATGGTAACATGTACTGCAGGACAACCTGGTTGTGATGGTTCTTAAGCTGATGCCATACGACATCAAGCTTAAAGGAATTAATTAAAAAGGAAATATTCTCCTGAGACTGATAAAACTTTCAAATATTTAAAGGGCTTTCCTATCATTTGGAAGGAGATTTAGGCTTATTCTGTTTGACCTCACAGTGTAAAGGAGGGTAAAATTATTAGATATTATAGAAAAATAATGTCAGAAAAAATAAAAACAAATTCCCAAATATTAGTTGTCCAAAGTTGAAATAAAATGTTTCAGGAGGCAATGGTTTCCCCTCTCACTGGAAGAATTCAATTGAATGGAATGGAATGGAATTAGATGGCTGATGTCTTACAACTTGGAAAAAATGTTCAATTCTGTGATTGTGTGAGTGCCCTTTCATTTATCATTTATCTCAGATTGTTCCTCTTGCTATAGTGATCAGAAAACTTCTGCAAGCACTAATGCTTAGAAACAAAATATCTTAATGCTCAGCACACAGTACCAGATAACCAATGTCATCTAGTAAGAAAAGTACATTATATTAGAAAACATGTGCTCTCACTTAATGTCACCTGATCAAGAAGGAACAAACAGAAGATTTTTGAACCTGCTACTCTTGGGATTATATTTTTAGCCTTTATCATGGAGTCACCTTTCTCTAGAGATTTATGTGAAGATATCAACTCTTGGTAATACTAGGGATTTGTCCCTTAATGCAGTCTCTGTTGAAAATTCTCCAAAGTATTCCCAGATTGTTTCACCTTTGTGTTTATATGTGTATTATATTTTCAATGTATCTACTTAGGCTCTTTGGTCTGTGTTTTTCTTAATGTGGAGATTCTCCTTCATGTCTACTAGATGCTAAGAGTGCAATGAGAAAAGTATTAATAATCTCAAGAAACGCATCCTTCTTTGCTTAAGCAATGTGGTCCAAGCATCCATCATGGCTGAATAGAGTTGGTCTCTTAAGTATAGCTCTAATTTTAATGCTGAGACCAGCTCTTAATTTAGTTTAGAGACTGAATTAAAATGCTGTACATAAAGAACTCCTAAATTTCACTGAATTGCTATCTGTTTTATGGCCATAGCTCAGACAAAAAGCTTCCCATAGGCATGATTCAAATACTGATGGATGTTCTCTTAGCTTTTGAACTGTGTTGTTTAACATGTTCAAATTCCCATCCTATACAATCCCTGAAGCTAAATACAACATTACTTCCATCCAGTCCCTTTTGCCCTGGACTTTGAAAGGAAAATCTCCACTTATAGAATGGAATATCATAATGAATAAAATGGTAACTACTTCATCTTATGACATATTGGTCAGAATTTTTTTTGTAATCAAAATTTAATAAACCATAGATAGTAAAGCTCGAGCTAAAAACTTCCTAACTTATTACAAGCACAGTGAATTTTCTCAAAGGACTCAATTACAAATCACTTTACCCCTCAGGACCTCAGTTTCCTTGGCTTTGAAAAGTTTGATTTAAATCTATGAATTTTTCTGCAAAAAAAGCCTCCTCTACTAAAGCTGTTCTACAGTTTATAGTTTTAGAGACTTGCCTGGAAACTGAGGCATTTAATTTTCTCAGCGTTACACAATCATATGCAGTATTTGAACTCAAGTTTTCGCAATTCTGAAGTCAACTCTGAATTGACTAAAACATGTTACCTCTCTAGGAATAAAATGAGGGGATATGGAATTAGAGATCTCTTCATTCCCTTTCAGGTCAAAATCTAGAAACTAGACTATGCTCAGAAACCTTTTTTAATATTTCTTTCTTTTCATCTTTATTTATGTGCTACATGTCATCAAAGGTCAGAATTTATCTCTTTCAGATGACACTGAGATTTGATCCTTATTCTATAATCCCAATGTTGACCCTTCAGTTCATGATTTTATCATCTAGACTAAAATGGATTATTGGATTACAAGAATCTCCTAAATTGTTTCCATTGATTCCATTCTTTTCTCTTTCAATCCTCTAAGAGCTTGGGTAACTAACATAACATCTTTAGACCAAAATTTCTTTACCAGAAAAATAAAAAAGTGGTTGGATTACATGTCCCCTGAGATTAAAAATCAATCTCTTCATTTTACTAGATGAATGGTGGAGCACCTCTCAGGAGTTAAACATGAGAGTTTGGTTTCTAAATATATTAGTAGTCCTTCTTTGTGGAATAGCCTTTTGCCTGCTCTTTGCCTAATCAAGTTCCACCTAGGTTTCCTTCTAATGAGCCTCCCTAATGATCTCAGGCCCTTCACTTATTTATGATCACCTATTGCCTTTATCATTCATTCTACAATGATTAATAGTTCAGTTTTTTCTTTTTGATTCTGTGCTTTTTGTATTTACCTGATCTACTTCCTTTCATTCTCTTTCTAATCCATATTCCACACAGATGTTAAATTAATGTTCCTAAAATACAACTCTGATTATCCCTCCTCACTTATCTTCACTTACATGCATATACACACTCACTCTAGTTTAGTTTAGCCCATTTTATTTAAAGTACAGTAAAATACTGTATTTGATTTTTAATTTTTTAAATTTTACTTAAAATATTTAATTATATTTAAATTATTTATTTAAAGTACAGTAAACTCCTACTTACTTTCATAGTCTTTTTTCCATATTATTCCCTTTCATGAACTCTCTGTTCTAGTAAAAC
Organism: Monodelphis domestica; assembly: GCF_027887165.1. Lineage (NCBI taxonomy): Eukaryota > Metazoa > Chordata > Mammalia > Didelphimorphia > Didelphidae > Monodelphis > Monodelphis domestica. The sequence goes on from NC_077228.1 coordinate 475,384,169, forward strand.
TGGCCTCCTGTGTATTCTCTATACAGAACATGGGGCAGAAGTGATTAGGTGAATAGACATTCAATGCATGAGGACAGCTTGTGCATAAAGCCACAGAAATGAGAGATTGAAGTTCAAATATATATAAAAGTAAATATACCAGTTTGGCTAAAATGTGCAGGAGTTGAGAGAGAATCATATATCATAAACCTAAAATAATAAAGTGGCAGCAGACTACAAATCATTTTATATACCAAGCAGAGAAGTTTGTAATTTTTCCTGGAGATAAAGGGAACCCTTAAAGATACTTTGGCAGAGAAACTCCATGATCAGAACTTTGATTTAGAAATATTAATTTAGGAGCTATTTAGAAGATAGTTTGGAGAGGAGAGGGGTTGAATATTGGATTACTAATTAGAAGGTGATTTGGTTTGACTGTGCAAAAAAGTAATACAGGCCTAACTTGGGAAAATTGTATCATGAGTTGAAAGGAAATGAATGTGAGATACCTTTTAAAGGCAATACTGGTAATACTTAGTAATATTAAGGAGTGTGAGAGTGCGTGTGGGGAGAATGAGAGTGAAGGATGCCTTCAAGAGAAAAAGGAATGTTTGGAGCCCCACTAGTGTCTGGATTATGATTTGAATTTAATTATGATCTAAATGAGTCTAATGACTTTGAATCCACTATACCATGTTCTTCTGGATTGCTACCTTGGGGTGGTAGAGGGGTTTACTTAGCTTAATGAAATTATGAGCTAGGCTGCACAGGGTTATCCAAGACACACATCATAATGAAGAGTTTTGATGAAAGGTGTTCCAACATAGAAGAAAATGGCAAAACATTCCAATATCTTTGCCAAGAAAACTCTATAGACTAAGGTCCATGAGGTCACAAAGAGTTGGACATGCTGAATGACTGAACAAGCAAAATACCATAAATATTCCCATATCTTATCTATATGCAATTAAAGCTAAAAGATCTTTGCAAAAAATGTGTTTGTTTTTTTTTAATTTCTTGATTGGTTCTGAATTATACTAGTATCATGTTGGTTTAGGTTCAATTTTGGAACAATATTAAACACTTGAAAATTATCCAATAACAAGCAAGAGAAGGCTATTGAATAAGAATTGACATTTTGGACACCTTAAGTTGTTTCAGTTTAATAAAGCTCCCTCACTAGAGTGATGCACTAGCCTAGTCTCAATGTGCACCTGGAGCTACTCTTATCTGCTTAGTATTTAGACAATGGGGAAGGGACACCAATTGATTATTATTATTATGATTGAACCTTTCATCTGAGCCAAACAAATCAATACCCTTTGAGGAAAAACTAGTCCAATGTGCATGGGACAAAGGATTAGGCTATTGTTTCTTCCACGGGTTTTAGGATGTGTGTGTGTGTGTGTGTGTGTGTGTGTGTAGTTGAGGGAATGGGGTGGTGTTCACAGAAAACTAGCACCTCTGGTGTAAGGGCTTGATGAATCCTTTTCCAGGCTGCTCATCTACCTTTGCTGTCCAACTCTCATCCATCTCTCACCTGTGGCTCCAAGAAGGTAGAAAATACACAGCAGTCACACAATGCTAAAATTATCTCAGCAGATTGGTTAAACCAGGATGAGGATAACCAAAAGGCTTCAAACCCATTTGTGAATCTACCCCAAGAATATAAAGACATACCCCCTCAAAATGGATAAGAACATTATTCCCCCAGGTGGTTGGTGCAAACACTGTGGAAAACTTAGAGCTTAGCCATTCATCAAACCCACTAATGTCATCCAATAGATGTGAGCCATCACCAGTTGTTCTGACTTGTGTCTTGCCTCTGGACTTGGATAACTCTGGAAGAGAGAGTGAGGATAATAACTATATTACTCTGCTTCATTTAAATCCAATTCATGCATAAGTCAAGACATCATGTCATTGGTATTCTTCAAAAAAAGGACCAACCTTAATAACAACACAGGCATATATGTTGTTTAGTTGTTCAGTCATGTCTAATTGTATAAGAATATTATATATATTATGTGTCATGTATGGGCATGTATTATCTATATGCATACATTTAATACATATATAACATAATATATACATAGTTATATTTTAATTATAGTACATTTAATATTATATGTATACACATATTTATAATTCCTTTGTACAATGTTACAATTTCACCATTTCCCAAATCTCAAAGACCCTATCCTCTCATTTCTCCTTCTTCCTCCCAGGATAAAATCAGACATGAAACCATATCTATTCCTACTATGCAATATTCCTCCCAATTCTTCTTTCTTTCCCTTTCCACTGCCGCCATATTATTTCAGGTCTGCATCACTATAATCCTGGACTATAGCAATACCCTTCAAACTTGTTTCCTATTTGGTCTCCCAGAATACTCTAGCCTCCACTTTGGATGCTTTCATGTGCACAGTGCTACCAGATACTATTCTATTCAACTACACTCAGCCCATGCTTATGCATACCTATATTCAGAAATTTATATTCTAGTTACATTTGACAAATCTAAGACTATGTTAAGATTTTACCTATACCATGACAATAAAGGAAATTGAAAGTTAATAATTAAGTGCTAATTAAGTACATAGTACTATGGAAAAAGTACTTGATTTGAATCCCAAATACCTAAGTTAAATCCTATAAATCCTATCTCTATGGCTTACTACTTGTGTGACTTTGAGAAAATTAGTGAACTCTATAGGTCTCAAATTCCTCATTTGTAAAATGAGATTGTTTAGATAGCCTCTGGGAGGTATTTTTTAACTCCAAATTTATAATACTTTGATACTAAATCAGCCAACTAGTTGACCATAACATTGTATAAGGTTTTTCTCTTTTAATAATTCTAGAAATAGCCACTTTGATTGACTTTCCCATTGAAGTAACTACTTTGACAGAATATATTAAATTACCTGCTAATTTGGGCAGTCCTCAATATTTCCTTTGCTTTAAAAAATAGGTCCTAAAGTCAAAATTAAATTAACTAAAATATGTGGTGCCAAATTCTATCATCTTTTCCAAAAGAAAAAAAAAAACCCTCACATCCATCATGCTAGACTTTATGAGAATAATTAGTCATAGCCCCCAGCATTGTCTCACATGCAAATTGCTCCTACCAGAAGTTGCAGTAACAGAAAGAAATCAAAATGTATGCTAGAGCATACATATTAGGGGATTTAAATTCATGCAAACAGTTTAATTCACAATGGAGTCTACTCTACTCTTTCACATAAAGGATTAGGGATAATTGTTAGACTGAAGATTTATTGGCATCAAATACAGTGAAATATGTTTAAATTGAGAGTCACTATGAGGTAGTGGTTAGAATGCTCACATTTGCTTCCAGAAGACTTGGATTCAAGTCTTGTCTCTGACACATTAGCTGTATTTGATTTATATTGTTTGCCTGATACTAGCTCAGCAAAATATTGTAAGTTGATTTTTATTTTTCTCTTGTTTGTGTAAGAATTCATTATCCAAATCAAATTTCAGGACATTTTCTTCTGTTACAATTAGGAAGCATGGCACAGAAATTCAGGCATTATTTGTCTACCTTCTGATGAGTCCACCTGAAAAAGAAACCAACCATTTAAACACTTGTGGTTTACACAGGCTTTCAATTTTATATTCACCATGATGACTTAAAATTAGAGAAATAAATTTATACCCACTTGCAGGGACCTTCTGTCTATTCCACTGGAAGGTGAAACTTTACCTGCCTTCTCTGAAAAATCTTCACTGGCCATCCTCCATGCCTGGAAATCTCTCCTTTCTCCCTTCCACCTTCTGCCTTGCCTTCCTTCATTCTATGAATGGTGCCACAATTCCACCATTTCCCAAGTCTCAAAAACCCTCTTATGTGTTCCACCAATAGAAAATCAGACATCAAACCATGTCTATTCATACTCTGCAATGTTTCTCATGATGCTCCTTTCTTTCCCTTGACCCTACCACTATATTATTCCAGGCCTTTATCATTTCAAACCTAGATTACTGTAATAGCTTTCAACATTATTTCCTATCTGGTCTCCCAGAATATTGTAGCCTCTACCCTGCCTCTGTTGTGCACATCTCAAGACTGAGCTAAAATTCCACTTTCTCCTGAAAGCTTTTTCCAATCCTCCTTAATCTTAATGCCTTACCTCTGAATATTTCCAGTTCTTTTGGTATATATTTTGTTTTTACAGAGTTATTTGTATATTGTCTTTCCCATTAAATCATGATCTGCTTGAGGGCAGGGCCTTTTTTATTTTTGGCTTTTCTTTATGTCCTCAGGGTTTAGTATTGTGCCTGCAGGAAAGTTTATTGGCTTGACTTGAAGCTCTGCTGCTAGGGTTCTTCTCTACTTACTGTCAGGAAGCCACCAAAAAAAAAAAAAAGAAAAGCATTTATAAAGAGATTATTTTTTGCTAGATCCTGAGCCTAGCGGTGGCCAGGCAAGTGATATGATGTGTGAGGCAACAAACAAACAACTATGTTCACAGAAGATATATAATGGAGATGAGCTAAGAAGTCCCTGGAGCCAAAAAGACCTTCTGTGGAATGCTATGCTGGATTTGTAATTGTAGGATCTGTGTTCAAATGTACCCGTGAGACCTTAGGAAAGTCTCTTCTTCTACTCTGGGCCTTTGCTTACTCATTTATAAAATTTGAGCAGTGGTTTAAATGATCTCTATCAGTTGCTTCCAGTTCTAAATTTATGATCCTAAAATGCTGGACTGGTCTTCAAGGAACCTCCTTTCCCTTTTCTATAAAATGGAGATAATCATAATACCTGTCTCACAGGGTTGGGAAGCTCAAATGAGATAATCCAGGTAAAGGTCTTTGCAGACTTTCCATTGTAATATAAATGAATTATTATTATAGCAATACATCTGATAAGCTAAATAATATCCCTGTGGAAGTCAATAGAGATGTCGGCATTGGCACAGAAAGGTCAGGCTAGCTGTCTATCAAAACTATTACATTGTTAGTGGAATCACGGTTTCCCATTTTAAATGGACCCCAAACCTTTCTGGTGCTTTCACTTTATTGAAAGAAAGAATGGGCCCTTTTCTGTTTATTTCAAAAGAGGCAGCTTTTTTACGAGTTCTTCTTTAACGTTATAATTTTGTAAGGGACAATTATGATTGTAAAGGGAATTAGGTGCCAAAAACTACTGAATCTGCTATTAGGCAAGTAGGTGACCTTTTGTCAATTTCAAGCAGGTTCCTTAATATTTTGGAAAGAATTTACTACCAGTGAGGGGAAATGACTGCCAGCCAGAAGGCTAAAAACCCCTTGTTCTTTGGCAAAATATGTTCAAAGAATAGCAATGCAAGTTTCCCCCTACCTCTTCCCCTGAAGCTGAAAAGAACTACCTAAAGAAAACATCATTCCCTGGGAGCATTCAACCTTGGGACTTCCATTTGTTTTGTTTGTTTTGTTTACCCCCCAAAATACTCCTTTTCAAGGGTAGTCAACCTACAAAAATGTTCATTAAACAGAACAGCAAGAACATGGGCAGAGGCTGGTGACTAAGTGGTTTGTTGCTTTATCCACTTGGATGTGTCTGAGAATTGGATGCTTTTGTGGGAAGTTTCTGTTGATAGGATAATAGATTTGGATAACTGATTAGATAGATTCAAAGCTAGAGAGGGGTGTAGGAATCAAAATAACCTTACCTTTTTTATAGAAGAACTTGAAACCCAAGAGATGATATCTAATATTCTAAAAGTTATATAGATACTAAACAGCAACTGTTTCTATACATGATGTATGTGTGGGACAGAGAGTAACCAGCAGTATGATCATCAGCTGTGAATGACTTAACTATTATCAACAAGGCAAGGATTCAGGACAGCTCCCAGGGACTCATGATGAAAAAGGATATCCACAGCCAGAGAAAGAAAACAGATCCTGAATGCAGATTGAAACATATATTCTTCACTCTTTTTCTTCCATGAATTTTTCTATCCTGTAAGCAATATGGGCATTGCTTCATAATATGACAGAGGGAAATATGTATTATATGATAATATATTACAATATATATCATATAACCTGCTTTTGGGGAGGATGGGAAAGAGCAGAAGGGAGGAGTAGAAAAGAATGAGGTATTTTTGAACATAGCAAATGTGAGAATCCATTTCTCTTGGATAAGTATATTTATTACATATATATATAAATTCTATACAGTATATTATTGTTATGTTGTATGTCATATATTATACATGCATATGAATAAATATAAAGGTAATAACAAGTACTGCAAATAAACAAACCCTCACTCTTTCATTATATCTCTCCTTTTCATTACTAAATTTCTAAATGGCAGACTGTATCCATCCAAGGACTCCACTTTGTTATTACCCACTTTTCAAGCATTTGCACTATGACTTCTACTCTCCAACCTAGCTCACACGTAGTTATTTAGTGTCCTCCTTAATGGACAAGTCTGTCACTGTCATTTTCCTGGTCAAAATACAGCTGATAGGAAGAAATATATATGCCTTAGCTAGAATTTCAAGTTCTGCAAAATAAAGCTCCAACTTACTTTCCCTGTCTGATTTCCCCTACTTTTACATAGCTTGAGTGCAAGTCAACTGAGAATATTAACTACTGAAATTTTATACTGCAGTCTCCATTTCCATTCTTTTACCTCCATGCCTGTAAAGAACTCTCTCCACATCTCTACATATTCAAGTTCTTATATCGTTTCTATGTTCATCTCTAGAGACAACCTACACCATGAAACCATACCTGATTTTATAGCTAAAAGCAATCTCTTCACTTTTGTATTTTTTTACACTCTTTTGTCTGGATCTCTTCTTTTCCTCTATGACATTCTGTTTGAATCCCCCTCATTTCTACGTTCCTAGAAGGCAGAAGAGTCATATTTTTATCTTTTTATCCCTAGTGTCTAGCACAGTACTATGGGTTTAAGTGATACTAAGTTTTGTTAAAACTAAATTGAACTTAAACAGATTTCTTCTTACTAAATTGTGTTCATTGTTCCTGTCATATTATGTTTAACATTTATATATGAATACAATATAAAAGATCTATTGAGTATTTGATATCATATGTATTATATATAACATCTATTTATGAATATTATACACATAACATCTATTATACATATTAGAATTGAGACCTTTATTGGAGAAATTTGGTGTAAACATTTTTGGCCGTTTCCTTCTTTTCTTTTAAATTAATTTTCTTTGTGCAAATAATTTTAAATGTTGCATAATGAAATTATCTTTTTAACCTCCTATCTTTTAAACCTTTCTCTCATTAAATCAAGATTTTGACCAACTCTTCTCCATTCATAGATTTGACAGCTAATTACTTCCATGTTCTACTAATTTGCTTATAATACTACTCTTTAATGTTTAAATTACATATTCCATTTGACATTATCTTGGAATATCTATACAATGTTGGTGAGACCCTTTCTGAATCTTAGAGTGTATATAGTCTCAACAACTTCCTTTTTGGTATAGGTAATAGGGAAGGCAAGCAGATAACTTTTCCCAAGAGGTAAGAAGGCCTCAAATACCACTTCTGATATCTGTCAAGGAAGAACCCAAATTTCATAAACTACAAGAAGCAACAATACAGAAATTTTCAGAAAGAAATAAATTGTTCTCAAAGGTACATTATGGATCACTGCAAATATTTTAGAGAGAATAAATGACAAACATAGATGTAAATAAATACACATACATGTATATACATAATATGTATATGTTTACATAAATACATATAATGTGTGTAAATATAAATTGTAAATATTCATATGTGAAAATATTGATTGACTAATGAATTAAGAAGTCACCACTAGGTCTTCCTTTCTTCCTTCCTTAGGGGTCCCAAAGATCTCTAGACTCTACTATCTACCCTACCTATTTCTCTTTCAATTTCATGGCACAGTTACCTGACCTACTTATATAACCTAAGGAGTTCTGGGTCTCACCATTCAGTATATCATGGCTTCCGAATGATGTCCAGACCTTGTCATCTGCCTTGTAGTTGAACTTCCTCAATCTTCTTCTTCAATATCTTCTTCAATATCTATCTTCTTCTATCTATATCTATATATCTATATCTATATATGATATATATCTATATCAATATCTATCTTCTTCAATAAGAATATGACCTTCTTGAGAGTAGAAACTACCTAGATTTTTCATTTTTTCCATTCATATATTCAGCACTTAGTGCAGTGACCAGAATCCAATTAATTAATAATTAATTATGCTTTTTATTCATTCATACATGCATCAAGAATTATCTAACTAGCAAAATTCAGCATCCTCTGTAAAAATAGAAGTTAGATATTTGAGAAATAACCAGACTTTGAAAAGTTTACTGAAAAAAAAACTTCAAGGGAATCTTTGAAAAACAAACAAGCCTCCCAGGCAAAAAGAAAAAGTACTTAAAACAATCAAGATAAAACAGATGCTAACAAAATGGAAGAAGTCTCAGCCAAATTACCCAAATTCCTAAAAGTCTCAAGAGCAATTAAAAAGAAATGGAAAACATAATATATATATATATATATACATACAAATCAATATACATATATATGAATGTATGTATAAATGTATATGCATATAAGCACACATATAAAAACTCACATGAAGGGGTAAGTATAAAATGAAAGAGAAGAAAAGAGGAACCAGATAATCTGAGGTGTTTATTAAATAAAAGGGAAGTCCAAGTTAAATTTTCACTCTTCTAGCCTTCATTCCACTTATCACTTAGTTAAAGAGCATATTTTATCTCTGCAGCATTTCTTGAATTTTTCTTGCCTCTATTTGCCACCCCTTTTGTTTCTGTCACTCATCAAGTTTTGCTGGGACTACAGCCTCCTCACTGGCTTCACTCCTCCTCCAGAGTATCTTCTCTTAGATAAATCCCCAAACAACTGAATATTAATTAATAGTCCTGAACACACTTGTTATTTCCCTAGGCAGCAAATTTCAGCTACTCTCTCTTGCCTCAAGGACAACATAACAAATATTCTATTTGTCATTTAAAGCCCTTCACAATGTGCCCCAATCTGTCTTTCCAAGGTTATTATTGTATGTTGTGCTCTTTTGTGGACTCTATGTTCTAGTCAAACTGGCCTAGTTGTTGTGTCTCACAAAATGCCACCTCCTAGTTCTGTACCTCCAGGCTTGGAAAGGGCTCCCTTCTTACCTCTAACTCCAAGATAGTGTAACTTTCTTCATGCATCAGCCCAGGTACCTCCTCAAAATCAAGACCAGTCCCACTTCTGCTTCCAAACTGTTACTGCTCCCCACTGCAACCCCAAAGGATGTTGCATTTACTTTGTACATATTTCATGTGTAGGAGAAATTTGGTAATAGCATTGGCCTCATTGTACAAAGGAATGACTTTTCAAGTTCCACCTCTGAAACTTTACCAGCAATGTGACCCTGGAGGTTAAAAAATCAATTCACAAGGCGTTATTGAGTGCCTACTACTTACCAGCACTGAATGACACTCTGGGGATATAAATTCAAAGGATGAAACAATCCCCACTTGCTTATATTCTAATAGGGTAGATAACAATGCATATAAAATATATACAGCACACATAGAAACTGAATAGATATATATATATAAATGCATCAGGAAGCTAAATAGAGGGGCAGCTGGGTGGCTCAGTGGATTGAGTGCCAGACCCAGAGATGGGAGGGCTTGGGTTCAAATGTGGCCTCAGACATTTCAGACATTTAACCCCCATTGCCTAGCCCTTGCCACTCTTCTGCTTTTGAACCAATACCTAGAATGGATTCTAAGATGCAAAGAGAGGATTTAATTTTTTTTTTAAAGAAGCTAAATTGAACAGAGACTGTGAAGGTACTAGCAATTGAAAGAATCAGGAAAGGTTCGATTCAGGAATGGGTGCTTGGGCTGCATTTTTTTATCCCTACCTATTGTCTTAGAATTCAATGCTAAGTATGAGTTCCAAGGCAGAAAAGTGGTAAGGGATAGGCAATCAGGGTTAAGTGACTTGTCCAAGGTACACCACTGCAACCCTAAATTATGCTCCATTTACTTCGTATATATTTAATATGCAGGAGAAAGTTTGCTGGAGAGTTGGCTCATTGTACAAAAAGAACTACAGATCTGGACCCAGGACATCCACTTCCAAGCTTGGCTTTCTATCCACTGAGCCACCTACCTGACCATGATACATTTTTTTTTTAAATACAGGAATCCTAGAAAAGAAAATGATCTTTGTTTCCAATGAATAATGTTTGGAAATGACCAAATAAAACAATATTTTAAAAAATTAAAAAAATACAGGAATCCTATGAGATCAAAATGAGAAAACTATATATCCCAGACATGTAATACAGTCAATATCAAGGTAGTGAAAAGGAATATGGAATTTTGTAAGTAAAGAACTGAGAGAAGACCAGTTTACTTGGTTTGCATAGTAAGGTGGGGAATTAAAGTCCAGTGAAACTAGAAGAATAAGTTGATACAAGGAAAAATACATTAAAAGCTAAACACCAGAGTTTATCAGAGTATATAGAGAGAAATAAGGTAAGAAATGTCTGAAAAAGAGGAAAGGGAATAGGTTAGGAAGAGTCAATTAGATGGGGGATAGATGAAAGTGACGGGTTGTGGATGACAAGGATCAGATGAGGCAAGAGGAAGCCACTGGAGTAACTGGTGTAGGCAAGTCCCATGATCTGGCCTCTATTTAGAGAAAAGAATAGTTTTATTATGAATGTTTCAGAGAGACCAGAGGTGAGAGAATTTAATAATCTGGGTAAGAGGTAGTGAGGATCTGAAATAAAATGATTATCCTGTGAGTACAAAGAAGAGAATGATGTGAGAGATTTGAATATGACAATGGATCGGATAAATGGGTTCAGGGGAAGTGAGAAGTTGGGGATAATCTTGAGTCTGAGAGACTGGAAGCATATTGGTACATTCAGCAGGAATAGCAAAGTTCAAAAGCGAAGCATTTTAGGTGCAAGAATATTATGTTCTGAATGTATTGAATTTGAGATTACTCTTAAAAATGCAGTAATGAAATGGAATTAAATCTAAAGGGGGTAACTGGGGGGGGGGAATAGATCTTGGAATAATCTGAGAAGCCAATGGGAATTAATATATTAATAAGGGAGAATGTGGAGGGGGGAGAAAAGAGGAAGTTTTTATTTCTTTTTTCACTTAGGTTTTCTTGCCCATCACCTTTTCAAAAAGGATCTTAGAGCTTTTAAAGGTATAGAAGATGTTGGACTTTCTAGTTTCCTTTGGTGTACTATTAATTACAATGATGCTAATCTTTCCATTAGGGTTTTAGATATCTGATCAGTTGACTAATCATGAGGATAGAGTTTATGTTATCTTTTATTTTCACATCCCCACCTCAACATGTCCACTGGGGCAAAGCAGGTATCTAATAAATGAATTGTTGTCTTAAGAAGAATTAGAAATAACAGAAGGTTTATTCTTTGTCTATTTTGAAGCCAGAATAAAAAAGCCTTTATCAAGTGCCTAGACTCTGCAATGCCTAAGAGATATAGAGAGCCCCCCAAAAAGTTAAATTATCCCTCTTGTCAAAGAGGATATCCTAATCACCTCCTCTGGAAGATGGGCATTAGGAAAAGTATGATATAGATGTGATTTGATATGAGATGTGAAGGAAAATAGGAATTTTAAGGGATTTAGGAAAAAAGTATCACAGGAATGAAGTATAGCTTTTACAGAGACATAGAGATGGAAGATAGAGTATCTCACTGTACATATATGTTATAGGGACAGCTTGGTGAGGCAGTGAATAGAGAACCAGGCCTGGGAATGGGAGTTCTCCTGAAGGTAAGTTAAAAACAAAAAAGGTTTTTGCACCTAGATTGTGAAGGGCTTTCAACACCAAATAGTAGAGTTAGCATTAATTGCTAGAAATAATAGTGAACAACTGGAGTTTATTGAGAAGGTTAGTGACATGATCAGTTTTGTGGAATAGACATATTACTTGGTAGCAATATGGAGGTTGGAATTGTATCCAAGTGGGATGTTTTTCATCTCTTGAAGGACATGGTACCAATTTTTCCTCTGCAGGTGTAAAGACAGGAGCTGGATGACCACTTAATTGACATGTTAGAGAAAGAATATTTCTTTAATTGAAGGCTAGAATGGATAGCCCATCCAACTCAGATATTTTGGGATCTCTAGAACTCTACAAAAATAATTTTAGTTACATAAAGTTCTCAATTCAACCCAATGAATCTGGGTTGCAGCTGAATATTATTTTGATAAAATTTGACGAAGAGACCCCACAGGGAGGTCCTGATATTAATAGGATTCTAGTAAAGTTAAGCCTTTCATATTGACCTCTTACAAATGCTTCAATTCAAAGAGGATTAAAGGGATAAAGTAAGGGCTTCTTGACAACATTTTAAATCTCTTTTAACTAACAATAAATACACAAAAATACTCTCCAAAAGTAAATAGCTAGATAAATAGATAAAGGAAGGAAGGAAGGAAGGAAGGAAGGAAGGAAGGAAGGAAGGAAGGAAGGAAGGAAGGAAGGAAGGAAGGAAGGAAGGAAGGAAGGAAGGAAGGAAGAAAAGAACGAATGAATGAACAAACTAATGAACAAATGAAAGTTAAGGCAACTGAACCACTGTGATATTTCTAGAGGACATTGATTATTTATACTTCTCCAATTCAAAATTGCAGACATTGAGCATTACATAATATTTTTATTTATTAAGAAAGTGTTGATAACTATAGATAGATTCTTATAGCTTCTATATCCCCTTCAATATCAATGGCTATACACCGAAATGCATTTGTCTTTAGAGAAATGAAATTATTCCATGTATCCATATTATTATAGCAGTTTTAAACATTATGATTTCACATTTAGCCATCACTTTTCTCATCATAAAGTCTGTAGAAAATTCAGTAGGTAACCTGGAAAATATTAACCCAATCATTATTTTGAAATATAATCGTTTGAAGGAGGGTTCATTGCCTTAAACCACTGTACTATAAAAGAATAATCATCATTTGAGGAAATATTTAGTTCTATGAAATCTATTTATTAAAAATAAACAATTTTCTTTAATTTCTCTCCTTGGAACTTGATAATGTGTTTGAATAATTCCATATCATTTGAAATAAATATTATCTAGTTTCAGAATTTATCCAAATCAAAGATTTGTTAATTATTTATGTACAGTATTAGAACTTTTTAATGAAATGTTAAGACATTTTTGATCAGGGAGCTTTACAATTATACCATGTTTTTGAAGATCACATTGTTTTTATTTATGTACTTTCAACATTTAAAATGTGAATTTTTATCCTGCCCTCCATCAGAAATTCTCCTCTTGGTTATTTTTTTTTGGAAACACAGAGCCTAATAATTTGCTGTGTTGTTTTTCAGTTGCATTGTACTTTGTTATGCAGGTGACAGCCAGAAAGTTTACTAGTAACAATCTCAAGAGCAGCCACATGGCATAAAGGTTCTCTAGTTTAAATGTGTTCACTCTGTAAAAAATAAAATCAGAACTACCTCCAAGCCCATTCCAACTCACTTTGCCCTCTCTGTCCTCTGAATTCCTATGAAAATTTATTTTCCCAGGAATTATTTAGCTTGTCCTCAGAGGTTCAGAACTAAGAGCAAAAGGCTGGAGGTTGTTTTAGAAATGATTTCTATTCTGGTACAGTTTGGATTATAGGGCCTCGGAGGCCTTTTCTGACTCTGAAATTTTGTGATTCAGTGACTTACTTTTTCAATTCAGCACAATAAACATTTATGAAACATTATGTGCAGAACATTTGAGAAGGAGGGAAGGAAGGAAGGAAGGAAGGAAGGAAGGAAGGAAGGAAGGAAGGAAGGAAGGAAGGAAGGAAGGAAGGAAGGAAGGAAGGAAGGAAGGAAGGAAGGAAGGAAGGAAGGAAGGAAGGAAAGAAGGAAGGAAGGGGAAAGGGAGGGAGGGAGGAAGCAAGATGAAGAGAAGAGAAGAGAAGAGAAGAGAAGAGAAGAGAAGAGAAGAGAAGAGAAGAGAAGAGAAGAGAAGAGAAGAGAAGAGAAGAGAAGAGGCTAATTTCAGTTAAATAAATGATATCTAGGCATATTGTGTTCATCTGTAATATTGGGTGGTGACAGGATTACTTCTGTGGCAGTGTGACCTCCCAAAGTGGGAAGTTTGTTAGAGCATAGTGCCATGAAGACATCAGACACCTAATAATTATTGATGTAATGAAAATAATTGTATGACAAAAAAAAGCAGTTTGCTGTAAGAGAAAAAGTATTGAATTAAAAAAGGGTAAAATCCAGTCTTAAAATGCTTATAATCTGTGTGATTTTAGTCAAGACATTTAGCCCCTTTGTGCCTCAGTTTCCAGGTTGGACTAGTTGAATTTTAAGGTCCCTTGAAGATCTAAATTTATGATCTAATGATAAACCAGATTTTGTTTTGAATTTTGATTCCAACACATACTACTTTTGTAGTAAGTGACCATGAGAGGGTAAATTGACCTCTGTAAACTTAATTATTTTCATTTTTCTAAGAGAGATAATAACATTAATAGTAGCAACAACAAAATATTAAAGTATCTAGTTGGGTATGAAATGAGATAAAGGTGGTAGGTCTAGGAAGACAGATGAGTTGGTATTATTGGTGGCACAGTGGGTAGAATAACAGACTTCAGACACAGACTGGTTGTGTAACCCTGGGCAAGTCATTTAGCTTTGTTTGATTCATGTTCCTCAACTGTAAAAAGAGCTGGAGAAGAAAATGGCAAACACTCCAGTATTTTTGCCAGGAGAACACCAAATGAAATAAGGCAGACAGAAATAATTGAACAACAATTACATCAACTAAAATTCTCTCTTTTTTTAAATTTTCTATTACCCCACTTTACATGTAAACATATTTCATCTCTATAACAAGACTATAAATTCTATCAGTTCAAGGTCAGCATCTTAGATTTGTAGCCCCCTCAACTGAGTTGTCTGTCCCAACTGAGAGATGGACATCTTGAATTCCACATTTTCTTTTTGTTGGCAACACCATTCCTGCCATTATTTAAATTTATGATACTGGGGATCTTTTCCTTCAAGCTAATTCTATCACAAAATTACAGATTCAAAGAATCTGAGAGTTGGAAGGGACTTTATCAATGATCAAATCCAACTGGTACCTAGAAAGACTTTCCACCATAATATATACAAGAAATGGTCAACCAGACTCTATTTCAATATCTCCAGTGAGGAAGAATCAGTTATCTTCTACAATTCAATGCACTTTCATAGCCCTAACTACGAGGAAGTTGTGCTTTTCCATGACATCAAACTTATATTTGCTTTTTTAAAACTAGCACCCATTGTTTCTGCTTATTATTCTGGGGTTTAAGAGAATAAAATGATTTCTAGTTCTTCCACAGAGCTCTTCAAATACTTGAACACAGCCCTCATATCCCCTTCCCCATACTCCCTTCTCCAGGCTAAGTATCCCAGTTCCTTCAGTCTATCCTTATATGTGGTTGTCCCATGATTGATTAGCATTTTGGCTGCCCTCCTCTGAATACTCTCCAGTTTGTCAGTGACTAGCTAAAAATATATTGCCCAGAACTGAGTATAACATTCGAGAGTTGAACTAAGGGAAAGTACAGTCGGAATATCACTGCCTTATTTTTGGGAAGCTTGATTCTTTAATTTCACCTGATAATAATAAATATGTATATATATACACACATATAAAGTCATGAGATATATGTATATGTACAGACAAATATTTTATATACATATACATATTTTATTCTCTCTCTAAATATTATGTATGTATTCATATATACACATATCTGTTAGCTGCCATATTATATTGCTAACTCAATTGAGTTTGCTGTCCCCAGACCTTTTTGAAACTAAAGCCTGTCTAGCCATGTATTTCTGAAGTCTGCACTTTTAAAGTTGAATTTCTGAATCCAAGCCTAATACTTTTACCTTTACCTCTATTGCATTTCATATTATTAGACTCAGACTAATGCCTTAGCCTGTCAAGAACTTTGGGGATCTTGATTCTGTCATCCAGTGTATTAGCAAGGCCTCCCATCCTGATGATATCTGCATATCCAATGAGCTTGCCTTCTATTCCTCTACCCAAGTCATCAATAAAAATGTGAAACAGCACAGGGCAAGGCTCAGTAGGGCACTCTGCTGGAAACTTCCTGTCAAGTTATCATTGAATCATTAATGACAATTCTCTGAGTCCAGCCTTTCAACAAGCTCTGAATCTATTTAATAGATTTACCATCTAGTCTACATCTCTCCATCTATTCCATAAAACTAGAGTGAAAAATATTAAATAATTTCTTAAAATTTAGAAAAATCATATCCACATAATTTACCTTAGAGCCTATGTCATGACATGACTTTTGATTTTTTTTAATTTGTATTGACATTTATTCACTGGTTACATTAAAATTCCTAGGAATCTTGCCCCATTTTTCCCCTCCATGAATGATAAAAGGCATCATCACCCCAAAAAGTATATGTAAATTATGTCTTTCATGTTTCTATATATCAGTTCTCTCTCTGTGGATGAACACTCACAAGTCACCCTTAAAATATTAATTTTGAAGTTGTAAATAATGTTCTCTTGGCTCTTTTTTTTCCCTTTTACAAAAAGGATTGATTTTTTTTTTATTTTATACCTTTATTTCATGACTGATCCCTATTCTTCCTCTCCCCTGGAAAGTCATGCATTATACCAAAGAATTAAAAAAGAGAGAAAAAAAGTCATTTAGCAAGACTATTCAACACATAAACCAAGTGTTACAGTATATGCAATCTCTCATATCCATAATCTCCATATCCTTTGCAAATAAGGAAAGGAGTTGTATTTTCTCCTCTTTTCCTTGCGGCCAATATTGCTTAATATATACATACATATACATGTATGTATGTATATGTTAAATATATATACACAAATAATTTTATATATATATATATATATATATAGTGGTTTTGTTGCCATTCTTTCCATTTACATTGTTATGTTCATTGTGAGCATTTTTTCCATTTCTGCTTATTTAAATATTCCTTAATTCTTTCATGCATCTAGGAATTCTCCATATTCCTAATTGATTACAGTGCTACATGATTCCATTGTCTTCAAATACCATAATGTGTTTAGTCATTCCCCAAACAATAGACATGTATTTGTTTCCACTCCTTTGTAGCTACCAAAAGTAATATTACAAATATATTGACAGAGCTTTTTGGTCCTCAGATTTGATTATCTCAGAGTATATTCTTAGCTGTGCAATCTCTCCATCTAAAGGAATAGTTCTTGCATTTAATTATCTTATTGAAAACATCAGTATGTCTTCTTCTGGTCAAGATGGCGGCTTAGAGAAAGGTAAAGTTCAGATCTCCGGAAACCCTTCCTTACCGATCTCAAGCTATATACTCCTAGGGCACCGAAATTCAAAACAAACAACAGCATAGACCCCAGGAATCCTCCTCCTGGACCTGGATGAAAAGGTACGCCCCCCCCCAAAAGCCAGAACCCGAGATAACTTGGACCTAAGGGGTAGGTAGAAGGAAGGTCCCAGGACCCATACCCCCCAACCCAGAGCCCTGAGTCCAAGGCAGCAGAGGGAACCTCAGAGCCTCAGGGCCAGCTATTCTGAAGGCCCCTTCCTGAAAACAACCTGACTCAGACGAGGGGGCACCCAACATAGACAGCAGGGAAACAGAGAGAGACAGGGAGAGCCTGTAACCCCCTGGCTGGATCCTTCCTTCCAAGTCTCACAGAAGGTCCCTGCCTCAGGGCATACTCAGTTCAACTCAGGGAAAGCTAATCCTATCAGGAGCCTGAGGAGCTCAGGGAAGCCGCAGCCGCTTCCCCCTCAGAGTGCTGGCTCTCCTGGCCAGAAAAGGCATTAAAACACCTCGTGGAGAGTGCCGAGCCAGGCTCAGAGTGTGGAAGTAAGGTAACAGAGAAGCATCAGAAGGGAACTGAGGAGGGCAATAGAATGGAGACACCAGCAATTCCTGGCTTCCCCGGGAAGACAGAACAACAACTGCATAGAACGGACAATCTGCCTGGGGCTAAAACCTCTGAACACCAGACAGAGATAAGAAAAGCTAGTCCACCCCACTCAAATAGAGATGACAAACTCCACTGAAGCAGGGAATCCTCAAAATTCCAAGAAAAACAAGAAGAAGGGGGACATTTTGGACACATTTTATGGAGCAAAATTACAAAATAAAGAGGAGATTGAAGAGAAAACACAAGCAAATGCTCTGAAACCTTCCAAAGGAAAAGGAAACTCTCCACAAACCCATGAAGAATCTGAATCAGAAAGGATCAAAAAGATGGAAAGCTTCTAGGAGGAAAAGGAAGAAATAATGCAAAAGAAATTCATGCATCTACAAAACCAGTTTGACCAAACTGAAAAGGAAAACCAGGCTTTAAAGGTCAGAATTAGGCAACTGGTAGACAATGAGCAGGTAAAAGAGCAAGAATCAATAAATCAAAGCCAAAAGACCAAGAAATTAGAAGAGAACATAAAATATCTCACAGATTAGGTCATAGACATGGAAAATAGAGGAAGAAGAGACAATTTAAGAATAATTGGACTACCAGAAAATCCAGAAATAAACAGCAAACTTGACATCGTAATACAAGATATAATAAAAAAAAAAAAATTTGCCCAGAGATCCTAGAACAAGAGGGCAATAAAGGCACTGAAAGAGTTCACAGAACACCCTCTACACTAAATCCCCAAAAGACAACTCCCAGGAATGTAATTGACAAATTCCAAAGCTTTCAAGCAAAAGAAAAAATCTTACAAGAAGCCAGAAAAAGACAATTTAGATATAAAGGAATGCCAATCAGGGTCACACAAGACCTTGCAAGTTCCACTCTGAATGACCATAAGGCATGGAACATGATTTTAAGAAAGGCAAGAGAGCTGGGCCTTCAACCAAGAATCAGCTACCCATCAAAACTGACTATATATTTCCAAGGGAAAGTATGGGCATTCAACAAAATATAAGATTTCCAAGTTTTTGCAAAAAAAATACCAGAGCTCTGAGGAAAGTTCAATATCAAAAAACAAAGAGCATGGAATACCTGAAAAGGTAAATATGTAGGAAAGGGAAAAGGAGAAAAATGTTATCTTTTTCTTTTACTCAAACTCTCTTCTATAAGGACTACATTTATATCAATCTATATATACTAACATGTGGGGAAAATGTAATGTGTAAATAGGGGGAAAAGAAAGACCAAATAGAATAATCTTTCTCACACAAAGATTCACATAGGAAGGAGAAGGGAAGGAAACTCCTATAAGAAGGAGAGGAAGAGAGTTTTTACTTAAACCTTACTCTCAGGGAAATCAACTCTGAGAGGGAAGAACATCCAGATACATTGGGATCTTGAATTCTATCTTACCCAACAAGGGAAGGGAAAAGGAAAAACCAAGGGTGGTAGGGGAGAGGGAACACAAAAAAGGGAGGGAAGAAGAGGGGGGAGGGGGAAGGAACAAAAAGGGAGGGACTAGAAAGGGAAACATATCAAGGGAGGAGACAAGGGGGACTGATTTAAAGTAAATCACTGTACTAAAAGGTAGAGCTGAAGAAGAAAGGTTAGAAATAGGGAAAAAATATCAAAATGCCAGGGAGTCCACAAGTGACAGTCATAACTTTGAAAGTGAATGGGATGAACTCACCCATAAAACGTAGACAAATATCAGAATGGATTAGAATCCAAAACCCTACCATATATTGTCTTCAAGAAACACACATGAGGTGGGTAGACACCCACAAGGTTAGAATTAAAGGATGGAGTAAGATCTTCTGGGCCTTAACTGACAGAAAGAAGGCAGGAGTGACAATCATGATATCTGATAAAGCCAAAGCAAAAATAGACCTGATCAAAAGGTATAGGGAAGGTAATTTTATTTTGTTAAAAGGGACTTTTAGATAATGAGGAAATATCACTAATCAACATGTATGCACCAAATAATATAGCAT
This sequence comes from Monodelphis domestica, assembly GCF_027887165.1. Lineage (NCBI taxonomy): Eukaryota > Metazoa > Chordata > Mammalia > Didelphimorphia > Didelphidae > Monodelphis > Monodelphis domestica. Next base: position 475,404,180 of record NC_077228.1, read on the forward strand.
CCAAATTTCTAATGGAGAAACTAGGAGAATTGAAGGAAGAAATAGACAGTAAAACCATATTAGTGGGATACTTGAACCAACCGTTATCAAATTTAGATAAATCAAATCAAATAATAAATAAGAAAGAGGTAAAAGAAGTGAATGAAATCTTAGAAAAATTAGAGTTAATAGACATATGGAGATAAATAAATAGGGATAAAAAGGAATACACCTTCTTCTCAGCACCACATGGCACATTCACAAAGATTGACCATACATTAGGTCACAGAAACATGGCACACAAATGCAGAAAAGCAGAAATAATAAATGCAGCCTTTTCAGATCACAAGGCAACAAAATAATGATTAGTAATGGAACATGGAAAACCAAATCAAAAAATAATTGGAAATTAAAGAATATGATACTCCAAAATCATTTAGTTAGAGAAGAAATCATAGAAACAATTAATAATTTCATCGAGGAAAATGACAATGGCGAGACATCCTTTCAAACCTTTTGGGATGCAGCCAAAGTGGTCATCAGAGGTAAAATCATATCCCTGAGTGCAAATATTAACAAACAAGGAGAGCAGAGATCAATCAATTGGGAATGCAAATGAAAAAAAACTCAAAAGCGATCAAATTAAAAAACCCCAGCAGAAATCCAAACTAGAAATCCTAAAAATTAAGGGAGAAATTAATGAAATTGAAAGTGAGAGAACTATTGATTTAATAAATAAGACAAGAAGCTGGTACTTTGAAAAAACAAACAAAATAGACAAAGTACTGGTCAACCTAATTAAAAAAAGGAAAGAAGGAAAGCAAATTAACAGCATCAAAGATGAAAAGGGGGACATCACCTCTGATAAAGAGGAAATTAAGGCAATCATTAAAAATTACTTTGCCCAATTATATGGCAATAAATACACCAATTTAGGTGTTTAATTATTCAAATTTATAAAGAGCTAAATCAATTGTACAAAAAACCAAGCCATTCTCCAATTGATAAATGGGCAAGGGACATGGTTATGCAGTTTTCAGAAAAAGAAATAAAAACTATTTATAAGCACATAAAGAAGTGTTCTAAATCTCTTATAATCAGAGAGATGCAAATCAAAACAACTCTGAGGTATCATCTCACACCTAGCAGATTGGCTAACATGATAGCAAAGGAAAGTAATGAATGCTGGAGGGGATGTGGCAAAGTAGGGACATTAATTCATTGCTGGTGGAGTTGTGAACTGATCCAACCATTTTGAAGGGCAATTTGGAACTATGCCCAAAGGGTGATAAAAGAATGTCTACCCTTTGATTCATCCATAGCATTGCTGGGTTTGTACCCCAAAGAGATAATGGACAAAAAGACACTACAAAAATATTCATAGCTGCGCACTTTGTGGTCACCAAAAATTGGAAAACGGGGGGATGCCCATAATTGGGGAATGGCTGAACAAATTGTGGTATATGTTGGTGATGGAATACTATTGTGCTAATAGGAATAATAAAGTGGAGGAATTCCATGGAGACTGGAAAGTCCTCCAGGAAGTGATGCAGAGCGAGAGGAGCAGAACCAGGAGAACATTGTACACAGAGACTAATACACTGTGGTATAATCGAAAGTAATGGACTTCTCCATTAGTGGTGGGGTAATGTCCCTGAACAGTCTGCAGGGATCTAGGAGAAAAAACACTATTCATAAGCAGAGGACAAACTGTGGGAGTAGAAACACCGAGGAAAAGCAACTGTCTGACTACAGCGGTTGAGGGGACATGACAGAGGAGAGACTCTAAACGAACACATTAATGCAAATACTAACAACATGGCAATGGGTTCGCATCAAGAACACATGTGATACCCAGTGGAATCACGAGTCGACTATGGGGGGTGGGAGGGAGGAAAAGAAAATGATCTTTGTCTTTAATGAATAATGCTTGGAAATGATCAAATAAAATATTATAAAATTCAAAAACAAAACAAAACAAAAACAAAAAACATCAGTATGTCACCATTTTTCTCAATTCTTCATTTTTTTCTTTTGACATAGTGAAGAATAGAATACGCAAATGTCTATTTAAGTTCAAATTTTCCATCCATTGGATTGGATCTCAGTGATCATCTACGTAAACAGTAGCTTAAGAATATAAGTTATAAGTGGTCATCTAGAATCTGTTTATAAATATCTAATGATAGGGAGTAAATGACATCCCAAGGCAAGCTACACTGATAAAATTATCCAAATGCTTCATTTAATGTTTAAAGCCATATGACACAAAAGGATATTCCCCACATACATCAATAAAGGGAGAGAAATCAGACCAATGAATAGGAATAATTGAGAAAATTAACTAGGTAAGTTAGGTTATGAAACAGTTGAGTAAAACAAAAAATTCAGAGCTAAAATAATTTTCAGATTGGACTATGCCAAAAATTGACCAGATAATAACTATTTTAAAAAATTATTATTTATCTTATATACATATGTTTTACTGCCCTCATAAAAATTTTCAGAACCTTATTCAATTTGGGGGAAAATAGGCATGAAAGGCCAAGAAATAATCAACATATCTTCTAATACATTACTATTAAATCCTAGTTTTCTATAAGATGTTTTAGCTGCCAGAAGTCTGTTACCTTTTTATCTGGGATGTAACTGTCTTAATGGTTTCCATCTATACCTATTAGCATGGAGGTGCACTTACCCCAAGCTAAACTCTGGCAGTTGGTGGCACAGTAAATAGAGTCTCAGTACTGGAGCCAGAAAACTAATTCTTCTGAATTCAAATTTGACCTCAGAAAAGTACTTGTTGTGTAAACCTGGACAAGTCATGCAACTTTACTGTCTTCATCCTCCTCACCTAAAGAATGAGCCTAAGAAGGAAATAATAGACCATCCCAGCATCTTGGCCAAGAAAATCATAAATGACATCATGATGAATATGACATGACTAAAACAACTGAATGACAACTACGACACCTCTACTTATATATACAGATGCACAGAAGCAGACATTTAAACCAGAACTCTTTACTGGAAACTCTAGTCAAGGTGACCCACACTACAGATGTCTTAGATTGGGATATATGGAAGACTGGGAAATTGACAGCAATAAGACTGAGAAGTTTGCAGTTTACTCATGAGGTTTCAAGATAGTCCTTTCTTATATTCCCGAGTATTCTGTGACCATGAATAAAACATCTCTTGGAAAGAGGAACAGCCATACAGATTTCCTGGCATGTTTTTGTCCATGTGATGATGTCCTTGTGTTGCCCATAGTCAAATTCCATATTATTTAAGAGCCAGGACACCAACTACATACAACTGAGACTCTGAGAAGTAATTATGTTCCTTGGAGATTTGAGGACACAGTCACATATCTGATCCTTCACAACTGAGTTTCAGCAACCATCATGGGCAAGTAGCAAAATTTTTCTTCAGCGATGATAATGTTCCTCACTCATCCCTATTACATAATTTCTAAATGCCTTTTTTAATGGCATTTTCTTCATATGCCAAAATTTGAAAATTAAATTGATAAAACATTTCGCTTTCATAAGATGTTTTAGTAGTTTATTAACTACAATAATAATTTTCGCTTGGAAGAAGAAAGAGGAGACAGAGAGAAAGAGAGATAGAGAGAGATTGTATGTAGAAGCTACTGTCTGAGGGCAAATGAGCTACATTCATCTTTTAATCATCCCAACAAAGCAGGCAATGAGGAACCAATTTTAAGGACTCAATAGTCAGTCATGCCTCTGTCTTCACTAATGGATGTCCCAGCAAGGGAAGGATGGATGAATCCAAATGACTTCATGCAAAAAGAGTATATGGTTGTTCATAATCAATTGTTCTGGTGCTTTTGGAAATCACTTCAAAGAAGCAAACAAAACCCCCTGGGGGGAGGGGGAGGGAATTCTATAGTCTAGTTTCACCATTACATGGTGTATTTCCTAGTATTATAACCCAAAATTGATAAAGTCAACTCCTGTGCTTGAGAGAGTCAATTGTTAAATTTTTAGTACGAATGCATTACTTGGAAATTGTCAAATGTTACAAATCAGAACTTAATATATTGGATTGTCTTGATTGTCTATATATGAAAAAGTGATGAAGAAAGTGCTAATGATGCACATTAAACTTAAATGTGTTTTCTGGGAGAGTCAGTTATCAAACATTTCCCAGCATACCTCTGGCCTGATTCATTCTTCTGATTGACCATTTCTCAGAAGAAAGAAAATCATTACTGTAAAGATAGCTAGTTACTCTTTCTTTTGCTGCCAGTTTCACTGACCCAAAACTGGGTAATTGAGTATTGTAGTATTTAAAGTTTTTTTTTTCTTCAGGTCCTGCCATTCTTCATGTTGTATACAATGGGAAAACTAATTAGAAGAGATAATATTAATATTCCAATACATCAATAGATTCTACTCTCATCCACATGATTACTTGCTCTACCAGTGCAGACTAGAATCCATTAATATTCATCCTGGGCAACTTTTGTCAGTGTCCCCTCCACTCCATAACAGCAACAACAATCTTCCATGACATATCTATCCTATTCCTATTGCTCTTTTAGTACTTTCTGGGCAACAGCACAGCTTTCCACATAAGTAAGTCTTCTAATGTCTCATGGGAGCATGGAAGTGACCCCTGAGTTTTAAATTTAAGGCAGTGTCAGTAGAAGACAAATTTGGATTGCTTTATCAAGCTAAAAATGATTTTAATATTGTATTAAAAATAAACTGCCTACTTTTAAAGGATGAGCCAAATTAAAAATAGAGAGACTAATCACCAGCAGATGGCCCAGTGGGTGAAACTGGTGGAAACTTCCCCAGAGTATGAACATGACCAATTTGTACCTTATTTGACATCGGGAAATTTGGATTTTAAGCTGGTTGAGATTTCCAAGGACAAACTCTTATTAGGAGCCATCTTTTATATAAGATTTGTAAAAAACTGGTTAATATACCACTGTATCCATTCATCCCTTTTTCTCTGCTCTTACTTTCTTTCACACTGTCTCTCTCTCTCTCTTTGTGTCTCACTATCTTTCTGTCTCTCCCTTATTTTCCCTCTGTCTCTGTCTCCCTTTGTGTATCTCAATTTGTCTCCTTTACTCTGTATGTATGTCTGTATGTTCCCCACTACAACTTCCTCATTCACAAGAAATTTAAGAAACTTTGGGGCAGAAATATGTGGTCAGGAGGCAAATGACTGGCTTGAGAGGCAGGCCTAGAGACAGGAAGTCCTGGGTTCAAATATGACCTGAGATAGTTCCTAACTATGTGGCCTTGAGCAAGTCACTTAACTCCCATTTCCCAGCTCTTACCACTCTTCTGCTTTGGAACCAATATACAGCATTGATTGTAAGATGTATAAGCGGTAAAGATTAAAAAAGAAGAAAAAGCATATGGCCACCAGTACTTCTCAAGCCCATATATCCTGGGAGGAGAATTCTTGAAACATAGGGACTATATGACTTTTAGTACTTGTGCCCTTTTACTCATATTCAGGGAAACTGAGATATGAACTTTACACAAGCATATTGGGAGATTGTTCCCTGTTTAACTCCAGATGGAGTTAACAAATCAACAAGTGTTCTGTGTTTCTCCCATGAGGGTAAAAAAATGTGTTGTGCTACAAGGGCAGAATAAGTCATACATGTTGAAATATAATCAATGTGTTGATGGAGTTTAATTTTGCTGTATTTATTTGTTACAAAGCATGTTTCTATTGAGAGTCACTAGGAAGTGATAACTATTCTAAAGAAATCATCAATAATCTTTTTTTCCCTTAAAGAAATACAGTGAATAGCAATGTCTTCCTCTGATTTTTAGATTTTTTTTCCCTTGTTTGGTGTTGATTTGGCCCTTTCCTCTAACCAATCAATGATCTTACTGCACTCAGAGACTGATTGGGAATCGTCTCCCATATAGCTAATTAATTGTTTCCTCTTTGTTAAGATAAAGTCAATGATGATGTCAATAGTAGAATATATGGTAATATCAGCAAGCATTCGAAAGCAAAAATTTCTTCAGAAATTTGAAAAGCAGGAAGTGGAGAACAGTATGGATCTGTAAATAGAATATTATTTGCTTTACTGTCTGACTAAAACTAGGATAGACCATAAAACTTATTATTCAAATTCATAAAGCCAAACCACAGATAATCAGGACTAGATTTCAGGAGGCAAGACTTTCTCATTGGTATACTATCCCTGAATCTTGATCAAACCAACTTTAGAAAACCAAAAAAAAACAAATACGGAATAACTACTGACCTTTTAAAGTTCTTTTTGTTCATAAATATTAATTCCTTTGGGATTCCTTTGCATTCTTCTACATCCCTAATTAAAGAGGAAATGTATTTTAAATGCATAGCTATGATAAATTCTCTTGCATGCAAATGGATTATTCTCTTGTTTTTGAAATAACAAAAATGTATAAATCAAAGTTCAGTATATCTGAAAAGACAATAAGAAGAAGGCATACATGGGTGAAATATGTATTTTCCTCCACTATCACAAAGATCTGTTGTGAGTATAAACCAAGAAGTGGGCTGATGAGGAGGGAAGAAGGAAAAAAAGTCCATTATTATTAAATTACATTTTTGGAAGGGTTTGGGTTTTTTTTTTTGCTATTCATTTAAATATGTTTGTAAAATGATGCAGTCTGTGATCTCAAGGAGCTTTTAATTTACTTGGGGAAGACAAGGAGAAGTAAGAAGCAGGGTAAACCTGTACACAGATAACATGTAGTATTATATTAAAGGGGGAAAAACCAATGATTTCCCTTTAGTCTTAAAATCAATACTATAGGTTTCAAGGCAGAAGAGCTATAAGGACAAGTCAGTTGGAGTCAAGTGATTTTCCCAGATCACACAGCTAAGAAGTGTCTGAGGGAAAATTTGAACCTCCCATCTCCAGGCTCATCTCTCTGTCCACTGAGACAATTGACTACCCTGTCAGTATTGCATTAAGGAGCCATCTGCCTTGTAGCAATATAGATGAGTTCTCACTTAATCTCACATAATCTCATGGGATTTAATTTTATGTTTCAGGAATGATGGTATGTGTTACCTCATTTCTAAGATCTCATAGGGGAATTGGGTTTTATGCTACAAATTTTCAAATCAAACCTATAAGGTTATTGTTATTAGATCTCTTTTAGAGCCAAGGAAATATTACTTTCAAGTAGTAAGTCCCCTAGGTTCAGCAGCTGTAGAAGAAAGGAAGGAAACAAGCATTTATTGAGTGCCTACTTTGTCCCAGGCATTTTATAAATCCCTTTAATAAAGTTTTTCTCTAATTAATTAAATAAAAATTTTCAATTAAAAAAATAAACAAACATTTTCTTATCTGATCCTCACAACAACCTTAGAAGAAAAGTATTATTATCTTCATTCCCAGTTTGTAGTTAAAGAAACTGAAGCAGAAAGAGGATGAATGACTTGTCCAGGGCATTTGAAGTGATATTTGAATTCAGGTCTTCCTGACTCAATGAACTGTAATCACTCTGCTGCCAACTACCTCAAGTACCAAAAGAATGAGGCTACAGCTCTGAGAAGCTGTGATTGTATAAAAGTTGGCAATACAGGAAAGAAAGACCTATTTGGGGAAACAACACAATTCCTAATTATTTTCCAGAATGGTTGTACTATTCTACAGATCCACCCAAATTCTAATCATTCCCTAACCCCACCAACATTATTTATATTTTTAATACCTTTGCCAATTAGTAGCAGAGTATGAGGTGAAGCTTCAGGGTTGTTTTGACTTTCATTTCTCTTTTTACCAGTCATTTACATTAGTTTTGTTTGTTGTAAATACATTATAATGCTTTTGAGAAATATTTTTTTACATCAACTGACAGCTTAACTGTTGGGGAATGGCTAACAGTTACATGTATATGTGTGTGTGTGTGTATATATATGTGTGTGTGTGTGCACGCACACACATGTGTAACTAATGTCTACCACCCACTCAAATGAGATGTGAGAATAACCCAAAGTACCCATCAGGTGCTTATTCTGTTGAAGGGTAAGAACAAGTCATGGTATGACAGGGAAAGACTCTTACCAAAGTCTAACCCCAAATGCCAAGAGACAGCCTTGATACATGTAGTTATAACAAGATAAAGAAGATACAGCTGTACAGCGGTAAAGTTTACTTAATGACAAGACAGATCCAGGATTTGTCTAGGATCCAAGAGTCTATTCTCAAGGTTTGTCTAGCATCAGAGGGGGAAAATCAGTTTAATTTGCTGATCAAAAGTCTATTCATGAAAGAGCCACGTTGGCTGGGAGGTAGGTCCTGCAGGTGTTTTTCATTACTCAGAGCTGACATTGTTGGTCTGAGTTGACCTGAGATTTTGACAGTAACATATTGATAGCAACAGAGTTCCCCCTGAGTGTACACATGCAAAGGACTGTTGCTATGCCAAGCTCACAACACATCTTTATTGGTTGAGATGTGCTCAGCAGCTAGTTTTGGACACAGAGCTGCCAGGTCTGGACCTAGGGAGTATGATAGCTCAGGAAAATGAAGCATTAGCAAGGGCTAAATTTTGGGGTCCTGACACTAATAATTGCAATATACATTAAAGTATAATCAATATACTGATTTATTTCCTTTCCCTGTATTTATTTGTTAGTAGGCACGTTTCTGTTTAGGAGGGTCATGTGTGTGTGAATATTCTCTTGCAAACACACATATATGTATGTGTCTGTATATGTATATACAGACACATAGATCTGTATAAATATACAGCTTTCTCTTGCGGCTCTGTATATATAGGGGCCATATTCCAATAAATTGTCTCAGCAGACGAGCTAAACCAGATTGAAGGTAATAAAAGTCCTCAGACCCATTGGTGAGTTAGACGAGTGACTACCTCAGACAAGTAAAAACTTCTCCTGGCAGAAGGGGCAGATGAGAACAATTTGTTTAATCGTACATTAAAATGGTAGAAGCAGGACCTGTGCAATACTTAGAGCTTGGTTAAATATCGAAGAAGCCAAAATCATCCACTGAATCCAGAGCTGTTACCAGTCATCTTGACTTTGGTCTTGCCACTGGACTTCAATGAGGGTGAAAGAGAGAGTGAGGCTGATGACTTTGTGAAACTCTAATATGCTTAAATCCAATTTACACACAAGTCAAAAAACAGCACCAGCAATGTTATTTTAGTCCTCTTTAAGTATAAAAAACAACAAGCAATCAACTATATGTATGTATACTCAGGTACATGTATGAGTGCCTATATAAATGCATACAAATATTATACAAATAAAACATAAATATTATACATGTGCTTTGTATATGTATACATATATAAACATGTGTGTGCATATATCAAGCATATATTTGATTCTACAGATCTTGTATATTTTATAGTGAATTAATAGTGAACTGTCCTATAATTCATATTTCTATGTTGTTTCTGCTAATCTTTCTGTTATCCAGCTTTGCCTACATAAATACATACATATACCTATATAATATTTGTACAAATATATATGTATAATTTTAGGTAAAGGGGGAAGTACTTCACAGAATTGTAGGACAGGGTACTAATGTATCCTTATACATTATATACTTTAATTTTAACCTACATTATATGTGGAAAATAAACAAGACAATAAATCAAGACTGAATTTCCCAGGACATGTCAATGTAAAAGGACGGTTCTAAAAAGATTCCCTACTTGGACCCTGGAAAGTTAAGAGACTGACTTTTTAGCCATACTTCTGCTTATAGAAGAGGGGAAGATCAGGAGATGTTTTATATGAATGAATCAATGATGTTAAAAAATTTTTCACTTACAAAGGTGGTGAGAGACAGTGTAAACAGTGCTGATGAAATAAGGGGAAATTGTAGCCTTAATGGCTTGTAGAGGTAGAGAGACAACCACCAGTCCTTGAAATAGGCAGCCTCTGAACCTAAGCCACTTCAACCTTGAGCCAATAAGGGAAAGACCCTGGAATAAAAATACTCTAGTCATTTCATTTAAGACCAAACAAAACCAATAGAGAATGACAGTGACTAACTATGAGAATGAAAATGAATCTGATGAAATTTCTACTTCCCTGTTTTTTCCTTGTTTTAGCTCTCTCACTAGTTTCTTTAAGATTTCTTTCATTGAGTGTATATATGTGTGTACAGGTTGGGCTAAAGAGATATGGGTAAGTGGATGAATATCATTGAGAAAAATAACAGAACAAACTAAATTATGGTTGATCAAATATTTGAGGATGTGTCAAGGGGATTTCATCCTCTCCCCCTCCTGAGTTGCTGACTGGTTCATGAACATTCTTCATATGCCAGAGTTGCATCCATGAATGTCTGTGAAAGTCCATGAACATCAATATAAGAGAGTAGGTGAATCCCATCTGGGTCTTTTGGCATGGAAGCTAAGCTGGAGGAGAGGGGTGAGGGAGAGAGGAATTCTTGGAGAATAGATCACACGTGGTCAGAATTTAGAGTAAGGAAGAGACTTTAACTCTATGCTTATCTACCTTTTCTATCTCAAGTGATTATCAACTTTATGGAAAATATTAGCTGGTAGATATATTAATTTTAAATATAACAAGGATTACTAGATGGGGGCCAGAGATTAGTTAAAGTGGTTACATTGATTGATATTATATATATATATATATATATATAATATTATATATTATAGCTTCCCTCCCCAAACAGAGAAAAGCTTACTCTGCACCACCCTGAATTTTCCTAGATACAAAATGAGACAACATCATTCTAATGGAGAAGATATGATTGGTAGAAACTAGAGAAATCCCTTAGCTAAGGCAATAGCCTCAGATGAAATTTTTTCTTTACTAAGTCTACCTACTTGGTTTGTGGATCCTCAGTTCACATATCTAGCAAGTGTTTTAGCTAGGGTCTTTCTGTCTCCAACCACATGTCCAATGCACCACCCAGCTCTTATTCTTACCTTTTGTGGAGGCAAGACACATATATCTGAAACAAGAGAGTTTGGAGGAAAATATAAAGCCATTATTTTGATTCTATGGCTAATTTCCAAAAAAAAAATGTGGAATTTCTAAGAATTTCCTGAAGTTGAACTGCTTTTGCCAAAGGTATAGCTCTTGTAATTTTAAATATGACCCACAAGTTCCTTCATTTAAAGGTCTCATACCAAAGGTCCCCAAAACATTATACTTTCTTGATATCCAAAGTATCACTACAACCCCAAACATTCCTGTGACAAAAGACCCCAATGTCTCCCCTCTCCCAAAATCTAGCCTACTTTTAGAAGAGGGATTTTCCTCCTGCAAATAAAATCAGTGTTTGGTATGTGATTATATGGATGCTTGTGTGTGTGTGTGTGTGTGTGTGTGTGTGTGTGAGAGAGAGAGAGAGAGAGAGAGAAAGAGAGAGAGAGAAAGAGAGTGAGAGAAAGAGAGAGAATGAAGAAATAAAAGTTTTCTAAATTTTAGATTGCATCCTGAGAGAAGGGAAGATTAAAAGATATATTTTGCTAAATATTTAAAATCCTTGACCTTTTTTTTTGCTATAGATCACAATGATTAAGGACATGAGCTATATAATACAGTTGTAGCTTGCTTTAAAACGCATTATATGTATGTGAAACACATCCTTTTATAAATTCAGAAGTATTGTATGCACATAATTTGTATGTGTATATGTATATGTAGACAAATAGCACTTTAAACCTTCTACTGAGGCATTTCTAAACATATTTATTAAGCTCTCTATGATTCTTTCTCCTTCATATCCAATAAGTTGGTAGGTAAATTTTGCAAAGTGACAAAGCCAATTGTCTCTTTACTGCCTCTCCATTTAATATAAGACATGAAGCTATCCCACCAGATAAATCATAATACTAAGTCCCTTATTGGTTCTATGTGTCTGTTTTAATTATGTTGGTTGCTTGGGGAGAGAAGTAAGTAACTTCTTATCTTTGAATTTGTGTTCTGGGAACTTGTATAGCCATTGATTGGTTGACATGTGGTATTGCCATCACAGACTGTCAAACACAGAGGTAGCTCATGTGCAGGGTGTTTTGGGCAGCCCTGGATACTAAATATAGCATCTGATCATTCCTTTCATCACATAAGCCTCCTTCCACAAAGAATGAGACATTACAAGAAATCTATCAAATGAAGAGGCAATAAAGTAATCTCTTGAAATATCTGAAGAGAGTTGTTCTAGATCCATCAATGAGGAAATTTTGGCAACAAAGACATACACACACATACACGCATATATATTTACATATATATATATATATATATATATATATATATATATAATATCCTTGCCAGATATGCACTAATCATTTGACAAGGGTGAAAGAATGCATTTGAAGATGAAACTAAAATAACAAAAGAAGGAGAATTTAAAAGGTAAAATATGCTGAAAACCTGATTTATGACAAGTTTTTTAAATTGGGGTAGATTTCCTCTCAAGGAAAACTTTTCAAGGTGTGGTGTTTCTTCCTAAAGTTCAAAAAAGATCTTCTGGAATGATCAATCTGGAGTCTTCTATTCCCCTGCCTCTGTAAAAGAAGGCTTCTTTCCCGTGCACTTTACCTTCTATTGCCCAGTTCTGACAAAGACAACATCCCCTTCTGACTGGATGCTGATAATCTCTCCCCCTCCTACCCCCACAACTAAGATAAATCAGAGCCCTTTTTCTCTTTCATCTGCAGATTCAGTGGCCTCTTCCCAAATATAGTAGACTGGGAGGGTACCATCTGCCCTAGTATTACTCACTAAGATCATTTGGGCTTTATCTAATCTGCCCAGATGATTTCTGCTCTGGATTCCAGGAAATTGCCACCTGACCTTCAAACTAAAGATTCCTAGGCCTTGTCATTCCTTCGTATTGTCCACCTTAAGAACTACTTGCCCATAACCCAGAAACTGAACAATTTCATGTCTTGTTTTGTGTAATTAGATTGAGAGCTTCTGGAGAGCTGGAACTCTCTTTTTTTCTTGTATCTCTACCTTTTCATGGTTAAACTCTTTGAGAAAGCCATCTACAATTGGTGCCTTGTCTTCCTTTCTTCTCACTCTCCTCTTTACTCACTGCAATCTGGCTTCTAAATTCATCATTCTACTTGAACTGCTCTTTACACAGAGACCAATAACTTGATTTTCCTAATAACTTTTTCTTAATCTTTTTGGAGGAGATGACATGGTCAGAATTGGACTTTAGGAAAATCAATTTGCCAGCAGAATAGAGTTTTGACTAAAGTGGGAAAAGGAAACAAGGAGACAAACCATCAAGTTCTTTCATTAATCTAGTAATGAGGGTCAGGATTAGGAGGGTCACAATATTATAAGAGAGAAGGGGATGATTATAAGAGGTGTTATGAAGGTAGAAATGACAATATTTAGAAATATATTAGATATGGTAACTGAGAGAGAATAAGATAACAAGAATGACCCACAGGTTTCTTTTCAGGGTGACCAATGCTTAGCATAGTACCTGGCACACTGATAAAAAAAAATGACTTCAAGGGAAGATTGTGGTACCCTCAAAAGTTAAGAATAACTGAGAATTTAGGGAGGAATATATTGAGTTTAATTTTAGATACATTGGATTTAAGATGTTTGCAATACATCCAGATCAAAATGTTCAATATGGTGTTGAAAATATGATATTGTAGGACAGAAGAGATGTGAGAATCGTATTTATAGAGATGATAATTGAATCGATGGAAGCAGATGAGATCATCAAGTGAAATCCTATGGAATTTAGGGTTAGGGTTAGGGTTAGCAAAAAAAGAAGAGGTCCCAGAACAGAAGCCTGAAAGATATTCATTTTATGGGCATAACCAAAATCAAAATCCAGCAAAAGGAACTTGGCCTAAGCCATTGGATAGACAGGAAATGAACCAGGAGCAGAACAACAAAAATATAGTAAGATAGTAGTAACATTTTTTACCATAGAGGTTGCCTTACCAAATAGTTAAAATTTCTAAGTTACATGGAATGAAAAACTTTCAAAACATAAAGACATAGAAAAAGTTAATAATATTATATGAATAAAATGTACTTCATACATCCTTCTCATTCCATCTATTACTGGAATTCTCTGAAAGATGTCAGTGAGGCTGCAGTAGGTGACTTTATACATTGATACTCTTGCTTAGTTAAAAAAAAGGCAGTCATTTTATTCACTTGTGTAATAGATTTGCAGAGTATCAAATATATAAATATGACAAGAAATAAAATTATATTTTTGAACATATATTTTCATTTTCTCAAAGATTTTGTGAAATAGTGGAATTATTGTCAAATGGCACCTGCTATACTATGAGAAGTATTTCCTAATCTCCCTAGCTTCCTAGCTTAAGTACTCTTTTCTTGAACAAATTTCCTTGCATAACACCACCTCAATCATGTAATAAGAATGTTCTAGTCCTCCTTTCAAAGAGATTGAAAATTTTCCTCCAAAATTACATTTTAAATATATATATATATATATTCACTTTCTCAAAGATTCTGTAAAATAGTGTAATTATTGTCAAATTTTATAGAAATTAGAGGATCAATTCTGGTGCTGTGGTTTTATTGACATAAAATGTTCCCAGTGCAGAAACTCCTTTTGCCAATGTACTTTGGCAGCTATTTCACAATTTAAAATTTTGGATTTTTCTTCCAACATGGAGAAGTCATTACTTTATCCTGTTAATAAAAGCTAGTATTTTTCAAAAGAGAGACTTGAACTCATCTTCCTGACTCTAAACTTGTTCTTTATCTTGCATGTGATGTTCCCTTCTTATATCTGAGAAATGATTAAACATTTCTTGGAGAGAATGAATCTATATTTTATTAATTAGGAATTGAAACTCAGGGAAGGGAAAGGATTTGACCTAGATCACACCATAGTAGAGATAGCAAATGTAATTTCCATTAAAATTTTCTGATAGCCTTCTACCTTCCCTACTCCTATCTTCCTCCTCCTCCTCCTACTGCTACTACTACTACTACTACTACTACTACTACTACTACTACTACTACTACTACTACTACTACTACTACTACTGATACAAAATTCTACAAAACGCCCACTTTTATATGAATCAGTTTATTAAAGGTTAGCTAGTAAGGTACTGAATGAAATTAAGAAAAAATAGGTAAATTGAAGGAGAGGGAGGGGATAGATAGGATGCATAGAGAATGAGATTATGTTCAAAGAGTTAGTGACTCTGAACAGTAAGATATTTCAAGGTTATTTGGTACTAGAAAACAAAGCATACATAAAAGCGTATGTGGAAGTGTTCAAAAGATAAACTTTTAATATCTTATAAGTTTGTTTGAGTTACCCTTAATAAAGATGCTCAACATGTCAAATAATCTTATACATTTTTATAGCTGTTTTTACCAAAACTGAAAAAGTTCCAGATGGCATCTTGAAAACACAAATGAAAAACAAAACCTTTATCACGATGAGACTTTGCCCCTTCCAGCAAAGTAGGTATAATTCATGCTAATTTCAGTTTTAGTTGTTTCTTTGCTTCTGAATATAGATGCTGAGGCCGAAAGATTCTAAGGGACTGCACCGGATTTCAATGAAAAAATAATGACAGGTTATATACATCCTTGTCTTGATTTTCAGAACTTCACTTGCTATAGAGCATGATACAGTCACAAAATAGGCTAGTTTGACAACTGAGTCATTTTTTCTTCATTTGAAATAATTGTAATATGAAACTAGGCCTTTTCTGTATGAAATAAAACTTTTCAGTCAAGCTCCATTTCCCTCAACATGTTCAAAATTTCTGCATCCAAAACTCTAAAATCCTTCCACTTTATTACTAATTTATATACTGTCAACTCTCTATTATTAACATGCTGATTGCTATTCTTAAAATTAGCCAAATCTTTGGCTGTTCCTCTCCAATAATAATAAAGGCACTTATTCCATGGTTAATTAGCATGTTAGCCAGAAAGCAGGAATGGGGAGTGAGGAGTTAAAATCCAAATTAATTTTAAAAATAGATTATTACTCTAATAAAATATTTTATTGCAAAGCTGGTTGACAAGGATATGTAAAATGAGATTATTTACAATTATATATAAATTTATTTCCTTTTTAAGGAGGTACTTTTAAAATTATTTTTATTCAATTTATTAAAATCTTCCAATTACATGTAATTTTTTTTAAATGTAAATATAAAGTTAAAAATTTCCTCATGCTCAAGCTTCTACCTCCTTGAGAAGGCAAACAATTTAATATCAATTATGTATGAGAAGTTATGCAAAACATTTCCATATTAACCATGTAGCAAAAGAAAGCATACAAAAAGGATGAAGCAAAAAAAAAGTATGCTTCATATAGCATTTGAGTTCATGAGTTCTCTCTCTAGAAACCGATAGCTTTTTTCATTGTGGGAACTCTGGAACTCTTCTACCTCATCTTTTTGATCAGAGTAGCTAAGTCTTTCATAACTAATCATCCTTTTTAATACTGTTATTATTGCATACAAAGTTCTTGTTCACTTCACTTTACATTGGTTTGTGTCTTTCCATTTATTTTCAGAAACCATCCTACTCATGATTTCTTGTAACACATTAGTATTCATCATAATCATATACCATAATTTGTTCAACCATTCCTAAATTGATGGGTGTTGCTTCAGTTTTCAATATTTTGCTTACAAAAAGAAAAAAAAAACTGCCATGCACATTTTTGTTCACATAGGTCTTTTTCCCTTTTCTTTGATACCTTTGGGATACAGACCTAGATGTGGTCTTGCTTTCTCAGAGTGCATAATTCTATAGACCTTTTTGGCATAGATCTATTTATTCTCCAAAGTTGTTGGATCAGTTCACAACTCCACCAATAGTGAATTATTGTTTGTGTTTTCCCACATCCCCTCTAGCATTTGTCATTTTCCTTTTCAATTATCTTAATCAATCTGATAGAAATGAGGCGGGATCTCAGAGTTGTTTTAATTTGCACTTCTGTAAACCATAGTGATTTAGAGCATTTTGTTTCATTTGTAGCTTTGATTTCTTATTCTGAAAACTGCCTGTTCACATCCATTGACCATTTATCAACTGGAGTTTGGCTTATATTTTTATATATTTGAGAAATGAAGTCATTATCAGAAAGAATTTCTATATTTTCCCAAAATCTCCTGTTTTCCTTCTAATTTTGGCTGTAGATATTTTGGCTTATTTAAATTTTTTTTAGTTTCATGCAATCTAAATTATCCATTTTACTTTCCATGAACATCTTCATCTCTTGTTTGGTCATAAATTCTTCCCTAATCCATAGATCTGACAAGTTCATATTTTCATATTCCCATAATTTACTTTGATATCAACATTTATGTCTAAATCATGGACCCATTTTGGTCTTATCTTGGTATACAATTGGAGATGGTGATTTATGCTTAGTTTCTGCCAAATAGCTTCCCAGTTTTCCCAGTATTTTTTTGTCAAATAGTGAGTTATTTTCCCAAAAGTTTCAAACTTTGTGGTTATCAAACAGTAGATTAGAAACTACTGAAATGATGAAACAACAACAATTTATATTCTGCAACTTTGATGAAACTGTTAATTATTTTTAAATTGATTCTATAAAGTTTTCTATGTATCTCATCCTATCATTTACAAATAGTGATAATTTTGTTTCCTCAACATCTATTTTTTATTCCTTCAATTTCTTTTTCTTTTCTTATTGCTATATCTAGGATTTGTAATACAACATTGAATAATAGTGGTCATAATGAGCATTCTTGATTCTCTCCAGATCTCACTGTATGGCTTCAAGTTTATCTCCTTTACATATACTGCTTGCTCTTAGTTTTAGATAGATTAAAATTATCAATTTTTAAAAAGATGGCATTGATTACCATGCTTTCTAGTGTTTTTAATAGGAATGAATATTGTATTTTATTAAAAATTGCATTTTTCTATTCTCTTTATATAATTATACGATTTTTTTGTTTTTGTTACCGATATAATAAATTATCCTGAGAGTTTTCATAATATTAAAAAAGTCCTGCATTCCAGGTATAAATCCAACCTGGTAAGAGTGTATGATTTTCATGATGTAGTTTTCTCACTAGTATTTTATTTAAATTTTTTTGCATTACTATTTATTAGGGAAATGGTCTATAGGTTTTTTCTCTGTCTTTGTACTCCTCAATTTAGATATCAAAATTATATTTATGTCATGAAAATAATTTGGTAAGATTCTTCCTTTACTTATTAATTTTTCCTCAAAAATTTGGTAGAATTCACTTGTGAATCCATATTGTCTTAAGTTATTTTTTTTCCTTCTGGAAGTTCATTTTTAGTTTTGTTTAATTTTATTTTCTAAGATATAATGATTAAGCATACATTTTCCTTTAATAATTTTTGATAATATTAATTTCAATGTCTTTCTTAAAAATACAATTAGTCAATGGTTTATCTACTTTGGAATTTTTCTTTGTTTACTTTCTAGTTTTCTTAGTTTGATGGTATTTTAATTTCAATTTTATTAACCTAGCCTTCTTTTCCAGATATAGTATATACTCTATTGTATTAGAATGATTTCTTTTTGGCTACTTGAAGTATTTTCTTCTTGACCTAGGAGCTCTGGAAGTTGGCTAAAATGTTTCTGGGAGTTTCCTTTTTGAGAATTCTTATAGGTTATACTTGGTGGATTCTTTCCATTTCTATTTTACCTCCTGGTTCTAGGATATTGATCAATTTTCCTTTACAATTTCTTGAAACATAATGTCTAAATTTTTTATTATTTGAATATCACTTTCAGGTAATTCAGTAAAAATTAAATTATCTCTCCTGAACTTATGTCCAACTTGCATTTTTCTTTCATATTATTTGTAGCTATTGACATCGTTTGTATCTTTATCTTCTCTGTCATCATATCTTTTATGGTCAAGTTCTTCCTTTTGCTCATTTTTTCGACTCATGTCTTGATCTGGTACTTTATGTTACTGTCTTACACATGTTACACATGTCAGTATGTGTGGAAATCATGTTAGGCAATCTATAACATATCTCCTAATTCTAACTAAGTTCTTATTTTCCTTTTCCCCCTACTATGATTATACTTTTATATATTGGATATAGGGAGAAATGTTTCTTAGGAGGTCAACAATAGGAAGGCACACAGGGAACATGTATGAAGAAGAACTCTCACAAGTTTCAGGTTCAACCAAAGAATTATTGAGCAAGTATAAAGTACTTTGTCTGAAATCTGGGTATATTATAAGAGGGGTAAGAAAATTAGAGATCTGATGGAAAGAGAATAGTCTGCTTTTTTCCCACAGTGTCTAAAGAGGACTATAGAATAACAAAGCAGGCATCGTTTAAAAAAGAAAAAGAAAAGAAGTAATAGTCCAGATAACCTAGCCTTGTCCTGCCACTACAGTGCTAAAGCTATGATATTAACTTATGTAGCATTAACCTTCTCATATATTCTATCTGTGATTCAATTGTTCTTGGGCTATCACCGTCTCTAGGGGGGGAAAGAAAAACTACCAGTGAGTGAAGGCATAAGAGCTGAGCAGAAGAGTTAGAGTAACAACAATAGATAATCATAACCAAAACTACATCATCAAGATCTATAACAGGGTCCTGGCAGAGATCAAAGAATGGTGATTCTAAAGGACATCTATGGTGGTGAATGACTGTTATAGTGGTAAAATAGTGAAGGAGTATTCATTGTCTTGTACTCGCAAGACTCATTCACGGCAATACTGTGAGTTCTAGGAATTATACATGTCTCTATTGGGATGTGAATCCTTGTGAAGATCAAAAGTCTTTATGTCTTCTTTCTAAATATGGAAATAACGTTTGTTCAGTTCTTTGTGAATGTCCATAAAGTGAGTTGGTAGCAACATTAAGGAGTACCAATTATTCAAGCTTTCAGCTTTTACCTGGCAGGGGGCATTATAAGACAGAGAAGTTATAAAGTCCTCTAAGAATTCCCAGAACCTTCATGTCAGGAGGGAATCTCTGACACAGAGCTTTATGTATCAAGAGTTGAATGGCTTCCAAGAAATATCCAAATCCCATTTTCTGTTATAGAATGTCTCTGCTTGTCAGGAATTCTACATTGAATCTTTGAGTCTCTGGAATACTGTGGTTTAGGATCTCAACTGAGGATAGCAGTGTATAGATTCAGACCAGAGCTTTAATCAGTCAAATATTATGAAACCTAGTGCACTGGATGTTATTTCATCCAAGGTAAAATTAGTGAATGTAGGTCTAGATATCATCAATTTTTAAAAATACAGTAAATACAACCCACTACCATTCTATCCATATGCATCATAATGTTGAATAATCTGATTCATACTTAAATAAGTTTTTTTTTTCCCTGAAGGAAAAGTTCTCATCAACTGTAAGAAGAATTATTATTTTTGAATGCCTGAGGTTGAGAAAGGTCTGATGATACTGTGGCAAAGCAATCTCCTGCCTTCCAAAGTCATCTGTCAGGCTGGCAGAAAAAGAAGGTAGTAATTTGCTAAAAAGGTGAAACTTTAACTGAGCTAAGACTACTGGATAAGGTAAGGAAAACCTGCTTGTTGCAATCCATAGATGTCAGGAGAAATTCTGCATTCATTTTCAAACACACCTACTTCAGTTTCAGCCTGTGTCTTAATTAAAAACAGGGCCTCTGCCAACTAAGAATGTGGTATTTTTTTTTTCGTTAGACAACTTAGTGTCTTAAATAACCCTACTTCCCATTAATGCTTTTATTTATAATAGGTCTATAATTAAAGATCTCTCATCCAGCAATCTCTTTAAAATATGCTTCCATCTAAAGGGATAGGAAAAGCAAGAAAGGACCTGGCAGTCAAGACACTCAATTCTGAATGGTTGCTTTAAATTTGAGTCCTCTGAGTTCTAGGCAGCTTTATAAAACCTTATACCAAATACAAAATTTCCAAAGATCCACACATTTTTATTGACTTTTTTCTTTCTGAAGCTACCAATACAATATCCATCTCTTTTTTTCCCCTATATAGAGATATCACTAAACAAAGAGAAAACAATACAACTACCAAAAGTTATATAAAAGCAGCATGACATGGGTATGAAAAATAATGGAATTGGAGTAGGAAGACTAGCATTTATATTCTGGCTTCAAGACTTATTACTTGCATGATATTGGACGAAGGATATGACCTCTGGGAATCAATTTTCTGTATCTATAATTTGGAAAAAACATTTGTCTTCAAATTGATTTGGGTTGATTAGAGGATCAAATAAGTTGATGCAAAGTCAAGTATTTAAAACAAAGCATTTGAATGGGTGAGCATTTATGTGTACATTCAAAAACTAGTTTATAAGAAGTGATTGAATCAAGACAGAATAGTAAATTTTAAAATGGATATATATATATGTATATATATATATGTGTGTGTGTGTGTGTGTGTGTTTATATGAGGGTACTATGTGATGGTACAGAATGGTAGGGATTTCAAAATATATTGATTAAAAGTTTTAGAAAGAACACAATTAAAAATAAAACTTACTAATGGCTAACTTCTTATGATTATTTTTTAAATTTTCAATCAGAATTAATTATTTCATTTTTTTTACAAGGAGTATGTATAGGATGATATAACTTTGATATATCCATGATTCCATCAGTGTGTGCATTCCTATAATCAATTACAATAACAACTACTCTATTCCCTCTCATCCTCTGCAATTTTTGTGTGAGTGTTTTTGAGGTTTATTCCATAAATCAATCAGTTAAATCATCAATAAGCAATATTAAAAAGTTGTCATGTGCTAGACACTTTGTTATACATTGGAAGTAGAAATATTTAAAATGATATAATACTTCTTATTTCATCTGAAAACATAACATGTATTATTAATATAGTTACATAAAAATACACACAAAATATGTAAAAATAACCTCAATGTAATGATGAAAAGGGGATGCACTTCACAAAAGATCCACCTGAGTCTTAGAGCTTTTTCCTCTGATTCCTATGATCTTTCAAGGTCCCCAAAACGGTATTTGGACTGTCCATCTGTCCATTGTCTTCCACTTCTACTACAGGATAGGTAGATTTCCTTTTCTGGCTAAACACACCTTCAGTAATGTGTTATGGTTAAGTTATAGATTGGTACAACCATTCTGTAAAGTAATTTGGAATTATACAAATAACATGAATAAAATGCTCATATCTTTTGACATAGAAATTCCATTGATTGACATAAAAAAGTTTCCCTATATAGCATTATACCATCATTTTCCAAGACAGGAAAAGGCTCAGCACCAAAGAGATGGTCATTGATTAGAAACTTCTAAATAAAATGTGGCACATCTGTGGCACAAACTATGATATACCAGATGTCCAAATCTGTGATTCCCCCCTATTGAGTAGTATTAGTAGTAGTAGTCTCTCGGTAACCGAGGATGACGATTGTCTTTGTGCGTTTTTGTGCACAAAGACACTTGTGCATGAAGATTTAAGTGGAAAAGTCGATGCACAGAGACAGTCCCACTCTCTCGGCATTGGAATAAGTAGGATTAAATAAAGCTGTCTTACAATAGTCTAAATGCAACTTGGATTCCAATCTATTTGTGTGTGTGTGTGTGTGTGTGTGTGTGTGTGTGTGTGTGTGTGTGTGTATGATGGGGGAATCCACAATTGGTAAATTCTGCTTTGAGATGACAGGAAGAGGTGACATGGAAGGATCAAAAAGCAAAATCGCTATTAATGCTTGGTCACCACAAGTCATTTATCTCAGTGGTACCTTTTCTAAGGCTTCCTATTAAAATCCTAAAAGTTAAAAGGATCATGAGGTCCTACTTTCCCAGCCTGTATTCATATTGAAAATCAAGACTTAGCCATGGTATACTGTAAGAGAGGTTTCTATCTTCCCTGAGCTTGCCTTAGGACACTCAAGTTACATTTTGACATGTGTACTGCCCCAATCAGATTCTTCAGCTGATGCTGTCTCATGAGCAGGTTACACTTGGCAAGCTGCAGGCACTGGCATTTGGTGCCAGAAACAAGAGTCCCTCAGGAAGACCCCTTCATCCCCATCCCCCAACCCCATCTCCTTACTTGCTAAGTCAAAAAAATATGAGCAATCAGAATAGGAATATTTTACAGGAAGCCTAGAATAATACAATGCCATAAAAAAAAGCAATCCACAAGTATTTATTTTTTAAGGACCTACTAGATGTCAGGTAGTATGGAAAATGCTAGGAATACAAAAAAGCCCTGCCATCAAGAAGCTTATAATCTAATATATTACAAACAAATCAAGAAACAAATATGTATTAATTACTTTCTACACTCCAGGCACTATGCTAGACCATGAGGCTCTAATGAAACTGTTTTTACTGTGTAATTACAATTTGAACCCTAGAACTCCAATTCCCAGCACCCCACTTTCCTTCTCACATTACATGCTGACATAGGGAGGATATAAGTTTTGTGTAGCCCCACCTCTCCATCTCTCTTCACAAATCTCTTTTGTGATTTGGCTGAAGTGGGGTTTTTTGTGAGATGCGAAAGAACATGTGGTCTTATTTTGGTTAGATAATTAGGTTTTTATTCCCTATACTTCAAGTGATTATTAATAAAATTTATAAAATATAATACTTGGAGTCTGGGACATTACTTTAAATCTTACAGTACTCTCAAAGAGCTTATATTGTAATAAAAGTACATAAAGCAGGGACAGTATAAATATAAAGTGAGTAAATACATGCCATGCAGTTAAATCACAGGCTAGGTTAGGAGGCAGAACACAAATAGGGGGCAGGCATCAGGAATCACTTCATGTGAAAACTAGTTCGTGAATCAACAATGATTTCAGCTTTAATAGTTTAAAAATGCACTAACACTTTTGTGACACACTCTATTTGTTTACTATGTACCAGGCATTTCACTAAGCACCAGTACAAAGACAGGCAAAAAAAAATTCCTGTTCTCAAAAAGCTTACATTCTAATGAGGAAGAGAATCAGTATATAAGTTATATACAATATAAAGTGAATAAACACAAAAAAAGGCAAAATACTCAAATTTTCAGGTAGTTTGGGAAATTGCATACTAGAAGCTCCTTCCTACCTCCTTATTGATAGTAGAGATCAGGAAAGTTTTCATGAAGAAGATGATTCTTGAATTAACGAGCATTTTATTGATTAGGCTTTACTAATGTGCCATGCACTGTATTGTCCAGAAAATGAAAAATGCCTGGTCTATTTCTTAGGCAAAAATGGAGGTGGTGGGAAGAGCTCACTAGTTGGAGATGGGAACTACAGGAACTAAGGAAAAGAGGTATTTAAAGTATGTATGATAGCAGAAGTAAATTTGAAAGGTAACGTTATGGGCTATATTGTGGGAATTATAACTACTATAATTTTCATGTTGCATAAACACTCAGAAATTAATGAATACATTTCTTTTGTGTCCTCTCAGATTTCCAGTAGCATGAACTAAATTATTTTTTAATAGAAACTATCACTCCCTTGATGGCTCCAGCAATCAGTCTTTAAATTAATATTTACTACATGGTTGAATTGCATCTCAAAGAAAAGTAGGCACTCTATGTCTTAGACTCAGTGGCAAAGTAATGCTTTCAAGGAATGTGGGACTGTAGACCTTAAAATTCCTTAGACTTATAAATGTTGGAAATTTCACCATTGGGAAATTTCATACTTGGAAAATTTCTTACTGATAGTCTATTGGAATGTGAAACCCATTGGAATGGGAGGTTCCTCCTCCTCCCTTCTTCAGATTACTTTAGGACAGAAACCTTTTGCTGAACAATGGAAAGGACTTTGACCTATGCTTAAATACAGAGAGAAGGAAAATTAGTATCTTGTGTAGGAATATTAAAAAAGAGGACAGCTTAGAGAGATAGAGAGATAGAAAGATGATGAGAAACCAAGATAGAAAGACAGAGACAGAAATGAAGAGCTAGAGATGTCTAATAACTGGAACAGGAAGGTTGGGGTGATTTTCTGTAGGGCTTTAAAAGCTAAACAGATGGCAGAGTAGAGAAAACTTCAGCTGAGTTCTCCTAACATTCTCTTCCATGCAACTTAAAATAATGCTTAAAATTGAATTTCCAAATGAAGAGTCAACAAAGGGTCAGAGTGGGACAATCTTCAAAGGCAAGACATGTGAGACTGAAAAAAAAGAGAAGTATGTGACACAAGGGAAAAGGCTGGCCCAGGGTCCACAGGAATGAAAAAAACAGTGGAAGGACTACCAGATGGACAGAAACAGTGTTGACTTGGGAATTCTCAAGGCAGAGATAGTAAGGATACCTGACAACTTCTAAGAAAGAGATTACATTGGTACCAAGTGATAGTGTTGGATACAGGGTCAGATGCTATTTGGCAATACCATTGTCTGAATCTACTTCTTGATCATTGTTCAAGGATAAAGAGAAGTAACTTCAGATGAGTGGGAGTGGAAGTCCTGAGGGGTAGAATCACTTCTAGTTTCCAGTCTCAAGAGGGAAGGTTACCCTGTGAAACAATAATTGCAATTCCAAGGAAT
Organism: Monodelphis domestica; assembly: GCF_027887165.1. NCBI lineage: Eukaryota > Metazoa > Chordata > Mammalia > Didelphimorphia > Didelphidae > Monodelphis > Monodelphis domestica. The sequence continues at coordinate 475,429,663 of NC_077228.1, forward strand.
CAGGGACTGTTTCTAGTTAAATACTAGAGTGTATACCAGAAGAGCAGTGACAATACCTCTCACTAAATCCTCCTCCTTGAAAGCTTCAAAAAATATAAATTCCCAGAATTCTGAAAACATAAGTGTCAAAAAACCTAAAGCTTAAGACAAAGCCCTTCCTTCTCCCCTGTCAGGAACAGAACTGAACATTAACATGAAGTTCAAATCAAGAATTAGGATGGGAAAATGAGCTAACAAAAAAAAAAGAACCTAAACATAAAAAGCTACTATAATGACAGGGAAGATCAAGATATATAAACTCAAAAGAAGACAATGAAGCCAAAACTACTATAGACAAAATTCAATTAAAAATATGAATTGTTCAGAAGCACAAGAATTCCTAGAAGTACTAAAAATGCTTTTCAAATTAAAATAAAAATGGAAGAGTTGTCTGCTAGGAACTAAGATAGTAGATTAAAAAACACTCTACTCCCTCCAAATCTGTACACACACACATACACACACACACACACACACACACATATGAAAATAAATGACTGCAGAACAAAGGAAAACAGGAGGAATGTGTCATAAATAGGGTAAGAAGAGTGATTAAACCAGTCAGCACAGAATCTGTAGGAAGCAGCAAAACTTAGATCGACCCAACATTCACCAGAGACAACAAAGCTACAGAATTAGAATAAGACCTGGCCAAGCTACTCAACAGAGGTGTAAAGGGCAGAGAGGGCAGGATAGGGCACTGGCTCAGCATAAACCCCTTGGCAGAGATACAAAAAGCAGAAATGTCAGAAACATTTGCATTCCCATGTGGCAGTAGATGTAAGGGGGGAAAAGGAGTTAGTTGTATAAAAAGGTTGGAATGGATTATATTTAAAATAGAGTTGCCAGGAATTTAATTTATTCCAACAAGATTTATTTACAACTTATTTACAAAATATAGAAAGAATGAAGTAAGAAATCAGAGAGAGGATAGGGTAAGATATATAGCCTAAGCACTAAGTAATTTACTCCCAGCCCCTGGCTCAACCTGGGCAGAGAGAATTAGTTTCAGTAGGCCTAGGCAAAGCAGAGGACCAGGGGAAATCTCTCCTGAGGCTAGTCTCTTCAGAAAATTCAATATGAAAGGAATCAGTCTTTCACTCACCACATCTTGGTTCCAGTCAGAAGATTCTCCACCAGCCTCTACTACAAAGAAAGAAAGAACTGTGTCTCACAGGAAGTAATTACTTTTAAAGACTTTTTTTTGCATCACTTCCTGTGTCTTCCTCCATTTTTTATGTGGACAAATCATAGTCTCAAGCCTTGCTTAGGACTGCCTAGGAGGCAGTACATTGATTCTGATTCTTTACCCACAATTGCACATGTGGGTCACAGACCTCCCCCACTGAAGTGTGAATGGGGTATTTACAACTTTGGTGATTAAATCTAAAAATGGACAGATCTCCCCAGTCAACTTTTAAGTAGGTTGTTTACACTTTTGGTGATTAAATCTAAAAATAGGCAAGGGTTCCAATTTAATCTTCACAATCAAGGGGAGAGTTAATTAATTTCATTTTTACAATCAGGGGAGAGTTAAATTTAATCTTCACACAAAATACCTGAAGCAGAAAAGAAGACCAGGTAAGTCTAGGGCACACAGCATGAGCAACAAAATGCAGAGAGGATAGGAATCTATGCATTTCTAAGTAGTAGCAGAGGACCTGAGGCATCAAAGTAGCATAGTTAGGAACTGACCCAGGCTAAACAATTTTGCATAGGTAGTAAGGCCGAACAGAAAGGAGATCAATGTTCTATCACATGCCCTGAGACAGTGAAATAGTAGAGTAGCTGAGTCGGCAGAGCTTTTTACCCAGCACAAACCACTTGACAAGAGTAGGAAAGCAGCAGAACACGGTGATTGGGAGGTAGGGAAAACCATACCAACCTACATAACAACAGGGGAACTGATAACACTGGGAGCTAAATCTAGCTGGACAAGAAAGTTGCAAACTTCCTCAGAGCAATCCATTAGGGCCAACCCCTCAACAGACATACTAGGGGAAACAAAAACCAGGTCTACCCCCAAGTACCAAAGAAGAGTATGTTGCAATCTTGAAACAATGTTCTATGTATCTCAGAAGCAGAGAAAAACCTCAACAGATAGAGATTATGGGGGAAAACATAACTAGAAAAATTAGGATTAAGACAAAGAAAAAACTTGACCTTAGAAATTTGTTTCAGTGACAGACATCAAAATACAAAATCAGAAGACAACTGATGATCATATGAAGTCTTGAAGGAGACTATGAAAAGATATCAGACCCCAAAAGAAATTTGAAAAGAAATTTAAAAATCAAATAAGAGAATTGAGAGGAAAACTCAAGATCTAAGGGGAAAATCACTGAGGAAATTAACTCCCTAAAAACTGAAATAGGACAAAGAAATTGGAGCTACAAAATGTAGTAAAGAAAACAATTCTCTAGAAAATAGAATGGATCAAGTGGGAATCAGAGGAAGGAGACACTGAAAAAAGTACAAAAATTCAAAGAAGAAAATAACTCCCAGAAAATTAGAATTGGGCAAATAGAAGCTAATCAATACATAAGACATCAGGAAAGAATAAGACAAAATCAAACGAATGAAAAAAATAGAAGAAATCTAAAATACTTCATTGGAAAAACAATTGAGCTATAAAACAGATACAGAAGAGATGCCTAAAAGCCATGAATACAAAAAATAAAAACTAATTTTTATAAAAGAGCCTGGACTCAATATTACATGAAATTAACAAGGAAAATTCCCCTAATGTCCCTGAATAAGAGGGGAAAATGAGAACTTGAAAGACTCCGTGAATCAAGTCTTAAAAAAGACTCCAAAATAAAATACCCCAGGGATCAAATTCCAGCATTCCCAGGCCAAGTAAAAAGTACTATAAGCATCCAGAAGGAAATAATTGAAATATAACAGAGCCACAGCCAGGATTACATAGGACTTAGTGGCTTCTACATTAAAGGACTGGAAGGAATGGAACATGATTTTGAAAAGCAAAGGATCTAATACTACAACCAAGAACTATATACCCAGCAAAACGAATCATAATCATAGAAGAATTTCAGACTTTCTTGTCCAAAAACCAGAGCTGAAAAGAAAATTCATTGAGAAAATTTGATACTCAAGAGGAGCATAAAAAGGTCAAGTGAAAACTTAATGGTTTCAGTAAGATTGAATTGAATACATTCATATCTGAGTAGGGTATGACTGAAATACTTAAGACATCTATGACATTTGAAATACTTAAGGTACTTTAAGTATGCAAGATACTTCAAATACTTAAGATACTTAAGAACTTTATCACTATTAGAGTAATAAAAAGGAGCATATGTAGAAATAAAAAGAAAGAGGAAGGAAGCTGAATAGGATGGGGTAATATAAAAAATAAGAGATAGAAAAGAGGTACAAATGGGGAGAAGAGAAGTAGAGAGAGAGAGAAGTGAATAAATTATCTTGCATGAAGAGGCACATAAGAGTCAATACAGAGGAGGAAAAGATGGAGAAGATGAAGGGCTATGGTTAAACTTTGTTCTCTTAGTTAGCTAAAAGTGGAAATAACACTCACATGGTCAGCTAATAAAAACCTACCTTAACCTAGAGGAAAATAGGAGGTTTTGGAGAATAATGGAAGGGGAGATGGACAAAAAAGGAGGGTGAAATGGGGGAGCTAGAAATTGAAAACAAAATATCTGAGAACAGAGAAAAGCCAAAATGAGATAGAGAGAGGGATAAACAAAGGGAAAACAAGATGGAATGAAGCACATAGTAGTCATAACTGTGAATATAAAGGGGATGAACTCAAATATAAAATGGAAAAGGATAGCAGAGTGGATAAAAACTAGAATCCCATAATATACTATCTATAAGAAACACATTTGAAGTAGGGAAACACACAGAGTATAAAGGTAATGTTCTGGTGCAGAATGTTCTATGCCTCAGCAAAAGTTAAAAAAACAGCAATCATGATATCAGACAAAGCAAAGGTAAAATCAATCTAATCAAAAGAGATAAGGAAGGAAATTACATCATGACAAAAGGAACCATATACAATTAAGCAATACCAATGCTAAACAAATATGCACCAAATAATCATATCATCCAGATTCCTAAAGGAAAAGTTACATAAGTTACAGAAAGAAATAGATAGTAAACTTTGGGGGTGCTCAAATTTCCCTTTAAGAACTAGATAAATTAAAAAATAAACAAGAAAGTAGTTTAGGAGATAAACAGAACTTTAGAAAATTTTGATATAATAGCCTCTAGAGAAAAACAAATGGGAATAGAATACACCTTTTTTTCTCAGCAATCCATGCATGGCACCTTCACAAAAATTGACCATATAATAGGACATAAAAACCTTACAACCAAAAGTAGAAAAGCAAAAATAGTAAATGTATAATTTTCACTCTAATGCAATAAAAATATATTCAGAAAACAAAAAGTATGATTAAATATTAATTAGAAACTAAATCATCTTATCCTAAAGAACAAATAATAGAAACAATCAACAATTTCATTGAAGAAATTATAAAGAACTGACAGCATACCAAAACTCATGAGATAAAATCAAATTTGTAATTAAGGGGAAATTTATATCTCTAAATGCTTACATCAAATAAAAAAAAAAGAAAGAGTAGATCAAAGAATTGGGCATGCAACTAAAAACACTAGGAAAAAATTAATCCCCAATTAAACACTAATTTAGAAATCCTGAAAATAAAGGGAGAGGTTTATGAAATTTAAAGTAAAAATACTATTTTACTAACAATAAGGCAAGAACATAATGACTGGTTAACTTGTTAAAAAAAAGAATGAAAACCAAATTACTCATATCAAAAATAAAAAAGGTAAAATCATAACTAATAAAGAAGAAAATAAAGGAATTATTGGAGATTATTTTGCCCAAATATATACCAATTAATCTGATAATCTAAGTGAAATAGATATTTATAAAAATATTAATAACATCAATTAATAAAAAGAGAAATAGAATACTTAAACATCCCTATCATAGAAAAAAAATAAGCCATCAAAGAATTCACTCAAAAGAAAACCTTACAGACAGATGGATTTACAAAGAAATTATACCGAAACATTCAAAGAACAAATAACTCTAATACTATAGAAATTGATTAGAAAAAAGGGGGAAAAGGAATCCTTCCAAACTCTTGTTATGAAACAAATTTGTAATGATATATAAACCAGGAAAACTAAAAAAGAGAGAGAGAGAGAGAAATTCAGAACAATCTCTCTAATGAATATTGAGGCACAAATTTGAAATAAAATGTGAGCAAGGAGATTACGGCATTACATCACAAGGTTTATATGCAATTTTCAGGTGACTTTTGTGCCAGGAATGTAGGGATGGTTCATATTAGGAAATCCATTAACATATTTGAATATATCAATAACAAAATCAATAAAAACATATAATTATTCAATATATTCAGATAAAGCTTTTGAGAAAATACATCCATTCATTATAAAAGCATTAATAAACATTACAATATATTGAGCTTTTCTTAAAGTGATAAATGGTATCTATCTAAAATGATCATCAGTAATTGTTCTTACTAGAGATAATCTAAAATCAATCTCAGTAAGATCAGAAATGAATCAAGGATGCCCATTATCACTACTAATATTTAATATTGTACTAGAAGTGCTAGATAGAACAATAAGGAAAGAAATAAAAAATTGAAGGAATTAGAAAAGACAGTGAGGAAACAAAATTATCTCTTTGCAGATGGAAAATATAAAAAAATGACTAAAAAATTCTAGAGAATTTTTAGTTGTAAAAAACTAATAGAAATAATCAACAATGTTAGCGAAGTTGGAGTATTCAAAATAAACCTATATTAATCATGCATATCCATTTACATTCAACAGCAAGAAAGAAAAAGGAAATTCCATTCAAAATAACTCAAGGCAATATAAAATACCTGGGGGTATATCCATCCAAATAAACCAGACAACTATATGAACACAATTACAAAGCACTCTACATAAAAATAACTGACCTAAACAACTGGGGAAACATTAATTACACATGGATAATCTGAGGCAATTTAATAAAAATGACAATAGAACATAAATTATCTATTCAGTGCCATACCAATCAAGTTACTTAAAAACTGTTTCCAAGAACTAGAAAGAGAAAGAGCAAAATGCCAAGAATATCAAGGAAATATATGTATTTTTTAATATGAAGGAAGGAGGCCTAACCATATCAGATTTCAAACTATATTATAAAGTGATAATCATCAAAACAATCTGATACTAGGTAAGAAATAGGGTAGTGGGTCAATTGATTAGGTTAGGAAATTAGCACATGGCAATTAATGTCCACAGCAACCTTAGTGAAAAAAAATCTTCTGAGAAAACTGGAAAAGAGTACAAGAGAAACTTGTGGTAGACTACCATCTCACACTACACACTAAAATAAAGTCAAAACAGATACTTGATCTTAGAATAAAGGACAATAAACAAATTAGAGGTCATGGAAACAATTTCCTATCAAATGGATGGATTAAGGAAGAATCTATGATAAAACAATACACAGAGAAGAGTATGAAAAATGAAACATGTCTATTACATTAAATTAAATAGGTTTTGTATGAAACAAAAGCAATACAAACAAGATTAGAAGGCAAACAACAAAACCCAGGGAGAAAATCTTATAGCACATTTCTGACAAACACCTCGTATCTCAAATATATGGCAAAGTGATTCAAATTTATAAAAATACAAAGCATTCCCCAATTGATAAATGGTCAAACAAGCAGCTCTCAGAGTAAGACATTTATTCTATAGATAAGCATTAAAAAATACTCCAAATCAGTATTGATTAGAGAAATTTAAATTTAAAAAACTTTGAGATACCACCTTATACCTGTTAGATTGATTACCATGACAAAACAGAAAAATGATTAATGTTAAAGGGGATATGGGAAAATTGGAGCATTAATGCTCTGTAGGTAGATCTATGAACTGATACAACCATCCTGGAAAGCAATCTGGAACTACACCCAAAGGGCCATAAAACTATGCATACCCTTTTCCCACCAATTCTATTACTGGGTCTATATCCCAAGGAGATCAGAGATAAGAGAAAAGAACCTACCATTACAAAACTATTTAACAGCTCTCTTCATAGTAGCAAAGAATTGGCAACTAAGGATTTGTACATCACTTGAGACATGGCTAAACAAGTTGTGGTATATGGTTGTAATGAAATATTATTGTACCATAAGAAATGACAAATAGGACAAGTTCAGAAAAAAAAAAAACAACAGAAAGACTTTTATGAACTGATATCAAATGAAGTGACTGGAACCAGCAGAACCATAGATTCAGTAACAGTAATATTATACAATTAACAGCTATTAGTGATTAAACATTTATCTACAAAACATGTTCCCAAGATATTCACAAGGGAATCAAAATGAAAAATGTTATCCACAGTGAAAGAAGGAACTATTAGAATCTGATTTCAGATCAAAGAATTCCATCTTCCACTTTACTTCCTTCATTAGTGTTTTTGGTTTGGGTTGTTTTTTGGTTTTTTTTTTGAACATGTGATATGTCTTCTGTCACATCATGAGCAGTCTGGAAATATGTATTTCATAAAAGTATTGTGTAACTTATATCAGACTATTACTGTTTTAGGGAGGAGGTGGTTGGTGGAAAGATGAAGAAAATCTGAATCCTAAAATGTCAGAAAACAATTGCCAAAAAGTGTTTCCTTTTATAACTAAAAAAATTAAATAATAATTTTAAAGGCAAATAAAGAATATAAGCACATTAAGGAAAGAGAGAAGGTGAATGAAGCAATCATTAATGAGATAAAAGAATAAAAATATCAAGAAAGAAGAGGAAAATTAGGCAAATAAGTGAAAGCAAAGGAATAAAATTATGAAAAGATCATTACTAGCTTGATTTTTTTTTTAAAAGTGAGAGAGAGACACACTCAAAAATAAAGAAGAAAAGAACACCTTAAAAATCAGGATTGGCCAAATGGAAAAAGAGGTACAAAAGTTCACTGGAGCAAATATTTTTTTTTAAAAAGCAGAATTAGAGGGAGGAGCTAGGAAATGAGGAAGGAAAATTATATTGATATCCTAGAAGCAGAAAATAAAAAAGAAATATAAAAAATCCACCAATAACTCTTAGGAATAAAATTCTAGGGCTCCTAAATGAAAGAGAAAATACTTTAAGCATTCAGAAAAAAATTCAAATATCATGAAGCCACAGGCAACATTCTTAAGATTGTAATGGGGAAATTTAGGTCTCTGGGAGAGGGTTATAATATTGTAATGGCTAAAATGTGGCTACAGGATTTATGTAATATTGAACAATGGCCGCCAAGGAATTTACTTATGAAATTCCTAAAATGAACACTCAAGTCAGAATGGAGTTTATGGAGGTTTAATCACAACGGGAGTAGGGAAAAGGAGAGGGAGAGAAGGAGAGAAGAGAAAAGGGAAAAGGGGCTACTCAACCTCTGACCAAGGCAGAGGGAGTTTAGGCCTAAAGGCCCAGGTGGAAAGAACCAGTCCTTAACTCACGTGACCGATCTGAAGGAAAGCTGTCTGCGGGCGTCCTCTCTCCCCAAGCTCCTAACACCCACTCCCCTCTAGCTCTCTCCACAGGAAGTTCCGCGAATTCCAGAGGCTGTTCCCTACCTCACTTCCTGTGTCTCACAAATCCAATGGTTGGCTCTAGCTTGGCTTAGGACAGCCCAGGTGGGCAGTTAATTATTTCTGATTAGTCATTGACTAGCGCATGCCCGTGTAGGTGGGTGTGCACAATTTTTGGGTGCTAGACCAAGATGGAGACTTTTAAAATTCACAATCCCCCCTGATGATGATTGGGAGACTAGTCTCCCCAATTGATCACTAAACATAAGCATACTGCACCCCAAAAATTTCTAACTATAAGTGTATACAAATTTTTTCCACTAAGAGGACAATTATAATAGTTGTAAATATGGGGAAATAGAGGAGAGAGAAAGACAGCAAAAACCAATGTTTTGCTGGGCGCATTGACAAAAGCCAAATAGGGGGCAGTCCCCTTTGGCATAAGAGTGTACAAATGGGAAAAAGAACTTTCAGTCTTCTGATTTCTTTTCTGATCTTAAATTCAATTTTAATAGCTAGTACCTAGAAAGCGGCCCCGCCGCTTCCTGCCTGCAGCCTGCAGCCCTGATCATCCTCACCTGGTACCTGGTCCCGGCCTTGCCCACCCCCGCAGCCGCTCCTGCTCCTGGCCTCTCACCAGCCGCTGCCTGCCTATTTCTGTGCCCCAGACCCAGGAGCCCGACCCAGCCGGCTCATCACCCAGATCCTTGGAGCAGATCGCTCAGGACTCATTGCGACCAGCTGGTAACAGTATTGGCCACATGGGCGGAGGGGAGAGACCAGAGGAGACCAGGAAATTTTCCCTTAGGCTAAGCCTCCACGTGGCTGGGGGTATTGGCCAGAGGGTGATCAGAGGGGAAAGAGAGAAAAGACTAGAGAGAAGGAACAGACTTTTCAAACAGAAACTTAATAGCAATGGGCTGTTTAAAAGGATTTTTGACTCTTCTGGCAATTTCATTGACTTTACCTGCCTGTCTGGGAGCAGACTCAGCCCAAAGATTCAACTTTAACTTTGGGGAGGAAAATGGGTGGCCCAGCGAACTGGAAGCCAAGCCCAGAGACGGGAGGTCTCTAGTTAAAGTCTGGCCTCCGATTTGTCCCAGCTATGGGGCCCTGGACGGATCCCTTGAACCCCTTAGCCTAGCCTTTACTACTCTACCTTCAGACAATAGACATTTAAATGGATAAATAAAAACAAACAAACAAAAAAAAAAACCAAGGAACTTTGAAGAGACTAAAGGCTATATTCTAAGGCATTTCAGACTCTAATGGTTTATAAAATTATCTGTATTCTATTGCATTTTTTGTTTAAGATATAACTTTGTGATTTTAAGTTCATATATTACTGGATTGAATATTATTCTGTGAACTGAAGGTTGATTGAATTTATTTTGAATGTACTGAGTTTTGAAATTCTGTTGTTTTCCCCCTATAACTGTGTTGAACAAATATTATTGTGAATAAGCCCATATATGAAAAAACAGCTTTTCTCTATTTTGCTGAGGATAGATGGACTTCAGAACTGGTTATAATTGTATTAACAACCTTTGGCATTTTAATGTGCTAAATACCTCAAATGATTTGATTTTAAGGGTTTTTTAAATATGATTTTGGAATTTTTTTTTTAACAGTCTGGTTATTTTTGCCTGCCCCTACCATGAGGTAAGGCCCATTCTAGTAGCTGAAGTGAAATGTATTTTATAACCCCCAACCTTCCCACATGTGAATGGAAGTTGGGCAGTTAATTTCAGGGCATTTGTACCCTTGGGAAAAGCCTCCAAGAACAAGGAGCACCCCTTTATTTATGCTCTTCAGCTCACTATTTTACTTCTACCAGGATGATATATAGATTTCTTGATTATGTTCTTAACCCAAGATGAGTTTTACTTTGTTTAAAAAAAAAAAATATGTTTATTACCAAGGTTGAAAGATTGCTACGTTTGTAAAAATTGTGACAAATGTCCATCAATTCATAGGTTTTAAAAATGTCACACAGCAACTTATGTGAAATATGAAAGTGTGTTTGCTATTGTAATTAATTGGGCTATTGAGAATTTTGGGGATTTTGATCAATCACCCACAACACGGGGGAATGTAAAAAATATCATTATTTAAATTGCAAAGTTTAAATTCCTTTTGAGAAGAATTTTAGGTAAAGAAGATGCTACCTCTCTGAATTCAGAAACTGAACTGTTGGAGAAGCCATCATGAAGAAGCCTCCAGACCACAAGTTGCACAAAATTGAACTTTGGGTGTGGTTGATTGAACATTTATTTGTATGTATACTTTCATGCCAAAGGGGACTGCCCCCTAACGGCTTTTTGTCAATGTGTTCAGAAATTATTGGTTTTATTCTTTTTTCTCTTATCCTCACACTATTGTAATCTTTTAAGTTTATTATGTTTTTATGATCCTTTTGGGGAAAAATTAATTTTTCCACAAATGATCACACGGGGGGATGTAAAAAATAGACTCGAATACAGGACTACAATCCCCATGAGCCTTTGCTCCACTTCCCCAGAATGCCTTGTAATCTCACCTGGGCCGAGATCGAGAAGATATTTAAGCAAAGGCTTTTGAAGGGCTCGCCCTTTTTTGGACTTCCGTTTTTGGAGCAGAGAGGTCTCTTCCATGATGTGAGGTTATTTTGTCTAGGCCTCTGGCCTAGGCACATGTTTCATACTTGTATATTCTTAATCTTTAACCTTTAATAAACCTCTAAAAATATATATATTCCTTGCAGAGAGAAACTAATTTCTACCTGCCTCAGTCTCCCCCTCTCCCCTAAATTTTATTCATTACAAGATTCAGCAGCTACCACATTGAAGGAGTGGAAGACTTGGAATATAATATTCTGGAAGGCAAAAGGAGTAGGGAATGAAACTGAAAATTACCTCCCCATCAAAATTGAGTATGTTTCAAGGGAAAATGGTCATTTAATAAAATAGAGATCATTCCAATATTATTGTTGAAAATACCATAGGTGAATACAAAATTTGATTTTAAAATGCAAAACCCAAGAGAAACATGGAAAGGAAAACATGAAAGAGAAATGAGAAGGGCCTAGGTATATATAAACTGTATACCTTTTAATATTAGAAGGACATACATGGATCTTCTAAGAACTTTATGGTTATTAAGGAGGTTAGAAGGGTTCTACATAGAAAAAGGGAACAGTAGAATATTGGTGGACTTCCGTTCAAGATGACGGCATAGAAGCAGCGAAAGTTCAGACCTTGGTAACCCTTCCTTACTGATCATAAACAGAGAGCTCCTAGGACACCAAAATTCAAGCTGAACAACAGGATAGACCTGGGGAACCCTCCTCCTGGACCTGGATCAAAAGGTACTGCACCCAAAAGCCAGAACCCTAGATCACTCAGATCTAAGGGGTAGGCAGAAGGAAGGTCCCAGGACCCATCCCCCCCAACCCAGAGTGCTGAGCCCATGGCAGCAGCTGTAACCTCAGGGCTCTGAGGACTCACCTTGAAAGCAACCTGAGCCAGGCTCTGGGGCACCCAACACAGACAGCAGGGAAACATAGAGAGAAGGGGGAAGCCTGTAGCCCCATGGCTGGGTCCTTCCATCTGAGTCTCAAGGGAGGTCCCAGCTTTAGGGCACCAGCTGAACCTAATCCCATCAGGAGCCCTCAGAGCTACTGAAAGGACAGAAAACTCAGGGCTGGCAAAGGGGTTGCTCTGAAGAACTTACCTTGAAAGTAACCCAGGCCAGTTTCCAGGCATTCAACACAGACTGTGGAGGAGGAGGTTGTTTTTTTTTCTTCCTTTTTTTTGCTCGGGGATCATTTGGCCCACACCAACTGAACCTAATCCCATCAGGAGCCCTCAGATCTTCTGAAAGAACAAAAACCTCAGGGCCAGTGAAGGGCTTACCTTGAAAACAACCCGGGCCACTCTCCAGGCATTCAACACAGATTGTGGAGGAGGAGGTTTTTTGCTTCAGGGCTCATTTGGCCCAAACCAGGTGAACCTAATCCCATCAGGAGCCCTCAGAGCCCAGGCAAGCCACAACCCCTACCCCTCTTAGAGAGCAGGGTCTTCTGAAAGAACCAGCTGAACCTAATCCCATCAGGAGCCCTCAGAGCCCAGGGAGGCCACCCACCTTCCCCCTTAGAGAGCAGGGTCTTCTGAAAAAACAGAAACTTAGAGGCAAAGTCAAGATGGCAGCCTAGAAGGAGCATAGACCTGGCAACCTGGCCAGAGTTTTGGAGATCCTCCATATTTGCTACAGCCGTCCAGGAAGTTTAAAACTCAGAGTAAACCCAGCCCAACTAAGCTGAACTCAATCCCATCAAAAGTCTCCAGAACACAGGGAAGCCCAGGCTCCCCATCCATCCTCATTGACTGCTGGACTTTAAGCCAATCAAAAGCCTCCAGAGGACAGGAAAGCTCAAACCCCCAACAAGCCTCCCCCAGAGATTAAACCAAGAGATCTTCTGTTAAAGCTCCAAGAGGGGAGACCAATAGAAGTCCCCAAAAAAAACAAAAAAAAATGAGAGGAACAAGAGCACAGACAAATACGGGGAGTAAAGAAGGGGTGAATTTGAACAAACAACAGAAACAGAAGAAAGGAACTACAATAGACAGCTACTACTCAGCAAATAGAACAGAGGGGGAGAGATCAGCAAACAATAAACCAGAAATCCCAGCAAATTGGATACAGGCTGTGGAAGAACTCAAAACACAACTAAGAGAGGCTGAAGACAATTGGGAAAAGAACTTAAAAATTAAGAAAATCATCTGGAAATAGAGACACTTGAACTAAAACAAGAAAACAGTGTCCTGAAAGCCAAAATCATCCATCTGGAAAATGAGGCAAAGGAGATGAAAGATGAGGCAAAGGAGATGAAAGACTAGGTAAAGAGGATGAAAGACGATCTTCAAAGAAAATCAGATCAGAAGAAAAAAGACGACCAAAAAGCCAGAGATGAAATCCAATCTTTAAGAACCAGAGTAAAACAACTAGAATCAAGTGACCTCACAAGGCAGCAGGACACTATGAAACAAAACAAAAAGAATGAAAAAAAATTGAGGAAAATGTGAAGCATCTCATTCACAAAACAGACGATTTAGGAAATCGTTCAAGAAGAGACAATTTAAGAATAATTGGACTACCAGAAGACCACGACAAGAGAAAAAGTCTGGACATAATACTAGAGGAAATTATCCAGGGAAAATGTCCCGAGATCCTAGAACAAGAGGGGAAAGTGGAGATTGAAAGAATCCACAGATCACCCCCTGTATTTAATCCCCAACTGACAACACCAAGAAGTTATAGCCAAATTCAAAAACAATCAGATGAAAGAACAGATATTACAAGCTGACAAGAAGAAGCCATTCAGATACCATGGAAACATGGTGAGGATAACACAGGATCTGTCTGCATCCACACTGAAGGACCTAAAGGCATGGAATATGATATTCCGGAAAGCAAGGGAACTAGGTAAACAGACAAGAATAAAATACCCATCAAAACTGACTATATTCTTACAGGGGAAAGTATGGTCATTTAACACAACAGAAAAGTTCCAAGAATTCATAAATAAAAGACCAGACCTGAACAGAAAATTTGAAGTCCACCACAGAACTCAAGAGAATCATCAAAAGGTAATTTAAAAAGAGGGGGAAAAGCAACAACAACAACAAAAAAATTTAAGAGACTCAATAAGTTAAAATGATATGTATCCCTATAAGAAAAGAGGTCATTGGCAACTCTTAAAAACTGTTGCTATCACCTGAGCAGCTAGAAGAACTACACTCAGAGGGAACAGTGACAAACTGTATAGGATGAAAGGACAAGACATAAATTGGTATATAGATATATGCATGCATAAATACATATACCTGTGTATGTATATATAAACATGACTAAAGCTAAAAAAGAAAAGAGGTTATGACTAAAAGAAATGGAAAAAGAAACAAATGGGGGTAAATTTATGTCACAAAGAATCTCATGGCGGGAAAGGGAAGAACATCAATACACTGGAAGGGTAAAGAGGTTGGAGATAGGAAATACTCAACTCTTACATACTTTGAAACTGACCCAAAGAGGGAAGAACAATTATGTGGATGGGGAAGAGAATAGAATTGCGCCCTACAGGGGAGTAGAAGGGTAAAAAACAGACTGGTGGAGAGGGAAGCAGTACAAGGGAGGGAGAGGGTTGGGGGGAATTTTAAAAAGACTACAGGGGAAAAATAAGGGAGGGAATAAGGAAGGAGGGGGTAGAAAGGGAAGTACAAGGGGGACTGATTTAAAGTAAATCACTGTACTAAAAGGTAGAGCTGAAGAAGAAAGGTTAGAATTAGGGAAAGATATCAAAATGCCAGGGAGTCCACAAGTAACAGTCTTAACTTTGAACGTGAATGGGATGAACTCACCCATAAAATATAGACAAATAGCAGAATGGATTAGAATCCAAAACCCTATCATATGTTGTCTTCAAGAAACACACATGAGGTGGGTAGACAACCACAAGGTCAGAATTAAAGGATGGAGTAAGACCTTCTGGGCCTCAACTGACAGAAAGAAGGCAGGAGTGGCAATCATGATATCTGATAAAGCCAAAGCAAAAATAGACCTGATCAAAAGGGATAGGGAAGGTAATTTTATTTTGTTAAAAGGGACTTTAGATAATGAGGAAATATCACTAATCAATAACCAA
Source organism: Monodelphis domestica (assembly GCF_027887165.1). Lineage (NCBI taxonomy): Eukaryota > Metazoa > Chordata > Mammalia > Didelphimorphia > Didelphidae > Monodelphis > Monodelphis domestica. The sequence continues at coordinate 475,445,014 of NC_077228.1, forward strand.
ATAATATAGGACCCGAATTTCTAATGGAGAAACTAGGAGAATAAAAAAAAAGACAGTAAAACCATAATAGTGGGAGACTTGAACCAACCATTATCAAATTTAGATAAATCAAATCAAATAATAAATAAGAAAGAGGTAAAAGAAGTGAATGAAATCTTAGAAAAATTAGAGTTAATAGACATATGGAGATAAATAAATAGGGATAAAAAGGAATACACCTTCTTCTCAGCACCACATGGCACATTCACAAAGATTGACCATACATTATGTCACAGAAACATGGCACACAAATGCAGAAAAGTAGAAATAATAAATGCAGCCTTTTCAGACGACAAGGCAATAAAAATAATGATCAGTAATGGTACATGGAAAACCAAATCAAAAACTAATTTGAAATTAAACAATATGATACTCCAAAATCATTTAGTTAGAGAAGATATCATAGAAACAATTAATAATTTCATCGAGGAAAATGACAATGGCAAGACATCCTTTCAAACCTTTTGGGATGCAGCCAAAGCAGTAATCAGAGGCAAATTCATATCCCTGAGTGCATATATCAACAAACTAGGGAGAGCAGAGATCAATCAATTGAAAATGCAAATTAAAAAACTCGAAAATGACCAAATTAAACCCCCCCAGCAGAAAACCAAACTAGAAATCCTAAAAATTAAGGGAGAAATTAATAAAATTGAAAGTGATAGAACTATTGATTTAATAAATGAGACAAGAAGCTGGTACTTTGAAAAAACAAACAAAATAGACAAAGTACTGGTCAACCTAATTAAAAAAAGGAAAGAAGAAAAGCAAATTAACAGCATCAAAGATGAAAAGGAGGACATCACCTCTGATGAAGAGGAAATTAAGGCAATCATTAAAAATTACTTTGCCTAATTATATGGCAATAAATACACCAATTTAGGTGATATGGATGAATATATACAAAAATACAAACTGCCTAGTCTAACAGAAGATGAAATAGAATTCTTAAATAATCCCATATCAGAAAATGAAATCTAAAAGGCCATCAAAAAACTTCCTTAGAAAAAATCCCCAGGGCCTGATGGATTCACCAGTGAATTCTATCAAACATTCAGAGAACAGTTAATCCCAATACTATACAAACTATTTGACATAATAAGCAAAGAGGGAGTTCTACCAAACTCCTTTTACGACACAAACATGGTACTGATTCCAAAATCAGGCAGGTCAAAAACAGAGAAAGAAAACTATAGACCAATCTCCCTAATGAATATAGAGCAAAAATATTAAATAGGATACTAGCAAAAAGACTCCAGCAAGTGATCAGAAGGGTCATCCACCATGATCAAGTAGGATTTATACCAGGGATGCAGGGCTGGTTCAATATTAGGAAAACCATCCACATAATTGACCACATCAACAAGCAAACCAACAAGAACCACATAATTATCTCAATAGATGCAGAAAAAGCCTTTGATAAAATACAACACTCATTCCTATTAAAAACACTAGAAAGCATAGGAATAGAAGGGTCGTTCCTAAAAATAATAAACAATATATATATATACATATATATATATATGTATATTTATATATATATAAAACCATCAACTAATATCAACTGCAATGTGGATAAACTAGATGCATTCCCAATAAGATCAGGAGTGAAACAAGGATGCCCATTATCACCTCTACTATTTGACATTGTACTAGAAACACTAGCTGTAGCAATTAGAGTAGAAAAAGAAATTGAATGCATCAAAATAGGCAAGGAGGAGACCAAGTTATCACTCTTTGCAGATGACATGATGGTCTATTTAAAGAATCCAAGAGATTCAACCAAAAAGCTCATTGAAATAATCAACAACTTTAGCAAAGTTGCAGGATACAAAATAAACCAACATACGTCATCAACATTTCTATATATCTCCAACACATCTCAGCAGCAAGAATTAGGAAGGTAAATTCCATTTAAAATCACCTTAGACAAAATAAAATAACTAGGAATCTATCTCCTGAGACAAACACAGGAACTATATGAACACAACTACAAAACACTCTCCACACAACTAAAACTAGACTTGAGCAATTGGAAAAATATTAACTGCTCATGGATAGGATGAGCCAATATAATAAAAATGACCATCCTACCCAAACTTATTAATCTATTTAGTGCCATACCCATGGAATTCCCAAAAAATTTTTTTACTGATTTAGGAAAAAAAACCATAACAAAGTTCATTTGGAATAACAAAAGATCAAGGATATCCAGGGAAATAAAAAAAAAACACAAATGAGGGGGACCTTGCAGTCCCAGACCTCAAACTATATTACAAAGCAGCAGTCATCAAAACAATTTGGTACTGGCTAAGAGACAGAAAGGAAGATCAGTGGAATAGACTGGGGGCAAGCGACCTCAGCAAGACAGTATACGATAAACCCAATGATCCCAGCTTTTGGGACAAAAATCCACTATTCAATAAAAATTGCTGGGAAAATTGGAAGACAGTGTGGAAGAGATTAGGAATCGATCAACACCTCACACCCTACACCAAGATAAATTCAAAATGGGTGAATGACTTAAACATAAAGAAGGAAACCATAAGTAAATTGGGTAAACACAGAATAGTACACATCTCAGACCTTTGAGAGGAGAAAGACTTTAAAACCAAGCAAGACATAGAAAGAATCACAAAATGTAAAATAAATAATTTCAACTACATCAAATAAAAAATCTTTTGTACAACCAAAATCAATGTAACTAAAATCAGAAGGGAAACAACAAATTGGGAAAAATCTTCATAGAAACCTCTGACAAAGGTTTAATTACTCATATTTATAAAGAGCTAAATCAATTGTACAAAAAACCAAGCCATTCTACAATTGATAAATGGGCAAGGGACATGGATAGGCAGTTTTCAGATAAAGAAATCAAAACTATTAATAGTACATGTAGAAGTGTTCTAAATTTCTTATAATCAGAGAGATGCAAATCAAAACAACTCTGAGGTATCACCTCACACCTAATAGATTGGGTAACATTATAGCAAAGTAAAGTAATGAATGCTGGAGGGGATGTGGCAAAGTAGGGACATTAATTCATTGCTGGTGGAGTTGTGAACTGATCCAACCATTCTGGAGGGCAATTTGGAACTATGCCCAAAGGGCAATAAAAGACTGTCTCCCCTTTGATCCAGCCATAGCACTGCTAGGTTTGTACCCCAAAGAGATAATGGACAAAAAGACTTGTACAAAAATATTCATAGCTGTGCTCTTTGTGGTGGCCAAAAATTGGAAAATGAGGGGATGCCCATCAATTGGGGAGTGGTTGAAGAAATTGTGGTATATGTTGGTGATGGAATACTATTGTGCTAAAAGGAATAATAAAGTGGAGGAATTCCATGGAGACTGAAACGACCTCCAGGAAGTGATGCAGATCGAGAGGAGCAGAACCAGGATGACATTGTACACAGAGACTAATACACTGTGGTATAATCGAAGGTAATGGACTTCTCCATTAGTGGCGGTGTAATGTCCCTGAACAATCTGCAGGGATCCAGGAGAAAAAACACTATTCATAAGCAGAGGACAAACTGTGGGAGTAGAAACCCTGAGGAAAACCAACTGCCTGACTACAGTGGTTGAGGGGACATGACAGAGGAGAGACTCTAAATGAACACTCTAATGCAAATATTAACAACATGGCAATGGGTTTGAATCAAGAACACATGTGATACCCAGTTGAATCACGTGTTGGCTACGGGGGTGGGGGGAGGAAAAGAAAATGATCTTTGTCTTTAATGAATAATGCATGGAAATGATCAAATAAAATATTATAAAATTAAAAAAAAGAAAAAGGGAACAGGAGATAGATGATTTTGTTGAGATTATATATTTTTTAAATGTATATGGAAGAAAATGGGATGCTCTGGAAGAAGAGCCAAGGGAGAAGAATGGAGGACATGATTATCAAAAGTCAATCAAGGGAAAAAAAATTAAAGTAAAGGGGGAAATGGGCACAGGATCAATGCTTGAACCTCTTTAATCTAAATTGGTTCAGAGAGAAAATATATATATACATATATATATATATATTCATACTCAATTGGTAAAAGTAATCTATCTTACCTAAAAGGGAAGTGAAAAGAAAGGAGATTTTTAAAAGATGATAAAGGGTAAGAAATGTAAAAGAAGACAGTGGTCAGAAACAAAAAAAAAATGACTTTATGGGAAGGAGGAAGGGAGGGAAGAACTGGATAAAAAGAGAGAAGGATAAACAGAAGAAAACAGGATGGAGAGAAATGTAGTTAGTAATCATAACTATGATTGTTAATGAGATTAATTCATCTCTAAAATGTAAGAGTAAGGCAGAATGCATTAGAAGCCAAAATTCAATAATATAGTGTTTACCAGAAACACACCTGAAACAGAGAGATACATAGAATTAAAATAAGTGACTGGGGCAGAATTGATTATACCCCAGCTGTGTAAAAAGGCAGAGGAAATAATCATGATCCCAGACAAAGCAAAAGCAAAAATAACTTAATTCAAAGGAATAAGCTGGGAAACTGCATTTTGCTGAAAATGAACCACAGCGAATGAAGTAATGTCAATACTAACTATATATGCACCAAATTGCATAGTATCTAAATTTTTAAGGGAAATATAAGTGAATGACAAGAGGAAATAGATAACAAAATTATAATAGTGAGGGAACTCCACCTTCCCCCTTCAGAGCTAGATAAATCCAACCATAAAATAAAATTTTAAAATGTCAAGGAGGAAATAGATCTTAGAAAAGTTAGATGTGATAGACCTCTACAAAAAACTGAATGGGTATAGAATGGAGCATACCTTTTTTTCAACCGTACATGAAACCATCAGAAAAATTCACCATGTATTATAACATAATAAACCTGTAAGGAAATGTAGAAAATCAGAAAAAGTAAATGTGTCTTTTTCAGATTATAATGCAATAAAATTATGTGTATTAAAGGAAAGTGGAAGGTTTGGATAGTATCCTGGAGAAAACTCAAAATTAAGGTTAATGAGATATATGATATCTGTCGCCAAAAAGGAGATTAAGAAAAAGTGGTCAGATTGGTAGCAATTGAGACGAATGTCATGAAAACCCAGAGAGAAATTCATATCTAGGAGGAAAAATATATGTTCTCAAAATTTGGGTCTTCTAGAGGCAAAGAAGCATCCCCCATGATTGATGTTATGTGACTGTATTATAAATCTGGAAAAATAATAAACTAAGTAACATGACTTTCCCAACATTCCTGTCTGATATCATCAAATCTGTATATCATCTTATTTCATGTCAAATTCTTAAAGTTAAAATGGCTCATTTCACCATAAGGTAAAAATATTTGTATCCACAGTAGACTGGCATGGTCCTCTTCACCCTCTTCATTTCTCCCACCTCTTGTATCCTTCCATGAAAGTATCAGCTTACAAAAGGGAAAGCAAACAATAGTCTTGAAATGGGACAATATGTATTGTACAAATCATTGCTTCCTGAGCTGAAGAAGGAGTAATTGCCTAATTCTATGTCAAATGGACTTTGGATTTTTAATAATTAATAAAATAAGTGAGTCAAGAAATTATAACAAGTAAAAGTAATATTGTATCTGAGAGCTGAATCAAAGCAACCTACTTCTTAGACTAACATTTCCATGTTAACAGTGAACTACTTCCTATTTTGTTACCTGATGACAAATTTAATGATATTATTAGGTTTTATTTTTTCCTTTTTGATTGAAAAGAAACACTATGGTTATTCTTTTCAAGTTAATAGTTCTGGGCAATTTCAATCTCTTCTCCCATTCATGATCCCAGAATCCTGACATCCATAAAACAATACTTATCCGATCCTTTTGTTTATGCCTATGTACTCCTAGAATGTTTTAGGTAAATTACTTTTGTCCTTTGATTCCATAAAGGCAGGAACAATTTTATATTAGTATTATATATAATTCAATTCAATTCTACAGGTACAACAAGCCAGAGCTAGATGTGTTATTGCATTATCTATCAAAACCTAAGAAAGCTATAGATAAAAGGTTAACAATACAGATGAAACTTAAAAGTGTTCTGTGAGTACATTCATTTTTCTTTTCTTTTATGGAGAACTATTTGTTAAAATGTACCAGCACCAACCAACAATATTAGTCACTGGAGCCAATTAGATTAGTTCTCCCAATGACTAATCAGGAATCACTTGGCTACATTTTTTATCAGTGGATAGTTTATTTTTTATTTGTATATGTTCCAGATTACATCAATATAATTTTAATAATCATATCGTGACATTTTTAAACCTCGTTCACTCATTCTCCCTTCCTTATCCTACTCCAAGATAGTAGGCAATATGATATGTTGTTATTCATGTGCTATTATCCAATGCATATTTTCGTATTCATCATGTTGTGGAAGAAGACTATTTAGCTTATATACCCAAAAAAATCACAAAGGAAATACTATGAAAAATGGTATATTCAGTCTGCATTCATACCCTCTCAATTTTTCTTTGCTGTCTTTTTTTGCCTTAAAGATGTCTTGGATTCTGCATTGCTGTTAATATTTGTCATTCACAATTAGTCATCATAAATTATTATTTCTGTATACAATGTCCTCCTGGTTCTTCTCACTTCACTTTTGTATCACTTGATATAAATCTTTTCAGGTTTTCTCTTCCTTCCTTTCTTCCTTTTTTCCTTCCTTCTTTCCTTCCTTCCTTTCTTTCTTTCCTTCTTTTTCTCTTTCTTTCTTTCTTTCCTGGATATCTCCTGATCAGTAACAATGGAGATACTTGGAATAACAGAATCAGGTCTTGGAAACTCTACATTCTCCACCCTTCTCATTTTAACAAGATTTTGAAGCTCTGCATCAAACTCAAGTTTTAATTATCTGAGGAGATGGCCTCCAACAGACATATGCAAAAAATGGACAGACCTCTGGACTGTCCTAAGTCAAGCTAAGTCCTCATTGGAACAGATGAGACACAGGAAAGTGATGTAAAAACTTCCATATAAGGCATGGCACTTCCTGGTCCCTCCTCTTTCCCTGGAGAGACGACTCTGGCTGGCAGTGTGCTAAGTGTTCCGACATTTTGGAGTGTTGGGTGGTGAGTTTTGCCCTGGAGTTGATTTCAGGTTCTGGCATCTTAGTTGAGCCCCTTGGAGGTCAGGCTGATTTCTTCCTCCTTCATACTCCAAACCCTTACTCCCTTATCTCCTGATATTAATCAGGCAGGGGAGAAGGAGAGAGAAAAAAAACCTACTCCTTATTCTTCTTCCTTCTTCTTAATCTTCTCCACTATCAATTAAATCACCATAAAATTTTGTAGCTGACTTGGGTATTTTATTATTTGGGATTTCCCTTGGCAACTACTTAAATTTAGATTTTTTTCAGTCTCAACCCTAATTTCACCCTTTACAATCCCACTTAATCATTAAGTGGGAGGTCTATGACCCACATGTGCAATAGTGAATGGCAAATCAGAATTCAACTAACTGTTCCTGGGCAGTCTTAAAGCAAAGCTTCAAATGTGAATTGTCGACATAAAATTAGGGGAAGACACAGGAAGTGTCTCAAAAGAAGCATCTTTAAAAGGAGCTGTCACTTCCTGTGAGGGACAGTTCTTCATTCTTTGGAAGTGGAGACTAGAGACAATTCTTCATTCTTTGGAATGGAGGCTGGACCCAAGACCCTGTTCCTGGTGAGGCTGTTCTAAAAATCTTTTCCTTTGAACTGACACATGGTGAGTGAAAAGCTGACTGTGAACCACTGGATTTTCTGGAAAAAAAAAAAAAAACTAGCCTCAGGAAAGACTGACCTCTTGAGATAGACTTCCCCAGGTCCTCAGCTTTGCCAAGGCCTAAGAACTAACTCTTCCTACCTGGGTTGAGTCAGGGGCTGGGAGTAAATTACCTAGTGCTTAGGCTAAATATCTTACCCTATTATCTCTCTGATTTTCTTACTTCACTCTTTCTACATTTTGTAAATAAATTGTAAATAAACCTCTTTGGAATAAATTAAACTCCTGGTGACCACACTCTTAAATAACCCAGTCCAACCCTTCAAAAATAACCCCTTTATCCCCCCCCCCTTACAATTGGCTATTTATCATTAGGACAGGATGTTTTGATGTGGGAAGTCATAGGGATGATGATTGGAGTCCCTGGGTAGTATATTAGTATGACCCACCCAATTGCAAGCACATTATTGACTAATTATAGTTTTCAGAGGAAGTGATGCAGACTGAAAGAAATTGGGAAAGGTTAGCATGTGATATTTAGAAGATGGCCAGAGCAGTATGTAAAGGACGATTGGGGTTAGCTATATTTAATAAGCAACATTAGTCCATCCATATATTCTCACTAGTAAAAAGAACTTGGAAAATGGAAAATAGGAAGATTTTCTTTCTATGCACAGATACATAGAAATAGATGAGTTTGATGAATTGGATTTATCTCATCACCACTATTACCACCCATGGTTCTTAATTTCTATACCCAGACATCTTCAGGTGCATTTAGATCCTGCTTTTTGGGAAGACCCTTACCTGTGTGGTATCAGACTTTTGCTCTGGGCCTTCCCAAAATCAAACAGACCTAGGCAGAAAAACTCACAAATATTGAGTATGAAATTGGAACAGCCCCAATAACTGTTTAGACAAAATGGTGGTCCACAAAAATAGATACTCTGTGTATGGTATAAGTAGATACTGTACCCACTGCTATTGTGAGGTGGTCAGAGAAAATAAGCTCTCCATTAAAGAGCTTTGGGAGTAGCTCTTAATGTATGGTGCTATAAAGAAGATGATTCTGTATTTTCTGAATTTTCACTCTATGGGAATGGCAACACGATTCCTATATTAAGTCACCTTTATTATGCCCCAATTTAGAACATAGCCAATAGCTCCTGGCTCACTTGTTCCTGAATATTCAATTCCATATTCAGTTTTATAGGACCTTTAGTATAAGGCCCCATAGAGCAAATGATGAGGTTCCCCTGAGGCTGGAGTTAGTCTAACTGCAGGACCAGCAGAGAACTGGACACCATATGCTTACAGCGATGCTTATACTTTTGGGGCCTTTACTAATAACTAACCATAAACAGTATTCCTGAAACAAGGAGCAGCACTACTCTGATATAGACATGACTTGTTTCAAGTGAGATTCTCTGGACAAAAACTGGTTCAGAAGCTAAGGTTTAGCACAAAACAATATAATGGTTCACATTAACCCTTCTCAGAGTGAGAATGAGTGTGATTGGGTGAACTACTATGAGATTTTATACCACTTGAGAAAATGGCATGGATTTAATGCATGATTAACAGTTTTTATTCTATATATTTTTCTGCCTTTATTTTAATTGTCAGTCATGTATACCTGAATTTATATGTATTGTGTTTTCATAAAACTAAATCCTATTCTACTACAAATTCAGCCAGTGACTAAAATTAGGCTTTTATCCTAAGTTCAAACCTCTATAATATAGATAATTTCAAAATTTCTGACTCATAAAATTTTTAGTGCACTAATGAATAATTGTCAAAGTGCTACATCAAGAGAATCAATTTATGTGTGTTTTTCTCCCAACTCTAGAGTTATACTAGACACCTGAGGCATACAAATTAGGCTCAGGCTCCCCTCATTTAACACAGATAAAGAGTGACTCATGTTCTGATTGTCCTGAGTAGAATGGGATGAAAGAGAAATAAGTCATTGTACCAGACAACTGATCTGTCCACTCAGGAAAAACTGGCCTAGATAAATGCACTTTGAAATGGGGATGAACAGTATCTTTATAATTATTTAGGAGACCTTCATTTTAATTCTGATTCAAAGTAATTCAAACTCATTCTTATTTTAGAAATTAATCAGGGTGGGGGAGGTTGTCTCCAGGGTATATAAGACATAGATTCTTCCAACTGAATTAACCAATGCAAACTAGAACTGTGCAGCATCTTAATTGACTAAGTTGAGGAATAGAAGTGAAATCTATTGGCAGTTTTAATTCATTTATCCAGATGCAAATAAGTTGAAAAGAGTGTAGGTCTTATATGTTCTCTTCATAGGCATTTTAAATAAAAAACAAGAGAGTTTCAAGCTTAATGTTGATTTAGTTTTCATTTTTATCTGATGTTCTTTAATTTTCTATGAAATAACTAAAAACTATGCATATTCTTGTTTATAATCTAATCCTATAGCCCAGAGGCCAGCTCAATTATTTATCAATGGGGGAACCAAATGAGTTGTGTTAAATCTCATTTGGATGATATAAAATCCATATATCCTCGTCATAAAATTTATCTTTTAAGGGACAAAGAAAGAATCTATCCAGTCTGGGTCCATTTTAGATTATATGTAGGGCTGGATGTGGCGGAGGGCCTTTAGAGTGGAAAGATACCCTTGTAGAAATTAAACAGATGTTGACTAGAAATTCCTCCAGTAATTTATTATCTTAAAGCTTTGCTAGGACAACAAAAGGGTTAAGTGATCATATAGCCAATATATGTTAGAAGCAATGCTTAAGTTAGTTCTTGACTCCAAGGTTGATTTCATTCATTTTTCAGCACCCTCTTTCAGATGCACTTTTATATATATATGCAATATCTAATTTAATCATTAGAAAACAAGAAATATTGAGAGTGGAATATAAAGATAAATTGAAATTTGTACTACTTTTATAATTGAAATTCTTAAATTCATCCCCTCCTTTTCCCTCTCCATCTTGGTTAAGTGAAATAATCATGTTGGGACCAGGAGATTTAGGGAGAAGCATTTAAAATTTTGACAAGTACCTATTACTAATTCCTTAGGGCTTGGGAGACAAAAAGCAAGAGTGAAGGAAGGCTGACAAAGAAGGAAAGTGGTTATTGCAAATGTCATATCCCATTACACTGTCAAATGATATCCTTTTTTTAGAATTGACACCTGCCAAAAACCAGCGCCTAGAACATTGTAGGTATTCAATAAACATTAACAAAGGCCTGGCCTTTTGGAGCTCAAGAGTCTGATGGGATTTCTAATGAATAAAAGCAAAATTTGACCTGAGAGTTGGGCAAACCCATTACAATGTTTCTTTCCCTTCAATCATTACTTTACTTAAACTTCTTTTCGTTGAAGATGTTCATAGCTTTTTTGGAAATGCTTTATATTGTATCTTCCTGAGAGCTCATAGATCAAGTCAGTCTCAAGCCAATCATTGTGAATTAATTTTTTATAATGATCATTATGTTCAGAGGTTGATCTGGGCAAGGTGGATAAAAGAACCTGCAATTATTCTACCCCAAATGTAATTAGGATGAGTAGAGTTATTAAAAGAAAAAAATGCAATGATGAAAATTATATGTGGGTACAAAGAATCAGAGGATCATATATTTAGATATGGAAGGAATATCAAAGGCCATGTAGTGCAACCACTTGATTTTGCAGGTGAAAAGCTTTAACCAAGATCACAAAGGTATCAAATGTAGGATTTGAACTCAGTTCCCCTGACTTTGGGGTTAGAGTTCATTCTCCTTTGTATACTTTCACCCTGGATACCATGTTATTCTAATTGGTGAAAGAATCATATTACCTATCAAATCTAGCTAACCCAATGCTTCACATTCCATCTTGGTCACCATCTATGCTGTACCTACATATAGATATTCCTCTTGTTCCAAACCAGCTTTCCAGTCTTAATGCCACAATACAATCAATAATACCATTTCTAATGAATGCCATTTCATTTATCTCCCATATGGCCCTGCTCACAATCACTCTGATTTCTCAAATCACTACCTTTTCTATTTGAATTAACAAAGATTAGTCTATATCTTGGCCAACTAAATGCATAATGGTGTTTTTATTAACTTCATTATAACTTCTCAAAGGTAAATAAATTTTATGTTTTAATTAAGAAACTTCTTGGATTCCTAATTAACATTAGGATAAAATGTAATCTTAACTATTTGGCATCTGAATTCCTTCACAATCTGATCTGTCCTAACTTTCTTGAATGATAATACATTATTCTGGTTTGGGTTTTTTTTGTTTTTGTTTTTCTGTGCTTAGAGCACTGTCCTGCCTCAGTTCCACACTTTGGGACTTCAGTTCCCTTCCAGGTTTTGTCAACAATCAATTTTCTTTGAGAGGACTTTTCTGATTCCCCAAGTTGTCAGCACCTTGTCAGTCATTGTGCATTTATTGTGTATGTAGCATATATTTATTTGTCAATTAGTATTCTTATTCCCAAAGTACAGAGGAAGTTTTTGGAGGGCAACGACTAATCACTTTTTTCAATGTTGGTGTGCCAGACGCAGAGTAGTTGGTGTGCCAGACGCAGAGTAGTTGGTGTGCCAGACACACAGTAAATACATATTAAATGATTAATTGATTGATTTAGTCTGGTTAAATTCAACCTTAAAGGTCCTCTTCCAAAAAGATATGTTCCTTGCATATGTTAAAATCCATAATATGTCCAACAACAAAGGAAGCATTTGGTAACTGTTTATAAATATACAATGGTAAAATGTACACTCAGTTTATTGTTTTTGAACATAGACACATATAATATTCAATATGTAGATCAAATGGAAAAAGGCTCCCTTGGATGATAAATTCTATCATATGATATTGTGTTGTTTACATCCACCAGAGGCCCCAAAATGAAACCATAATCACACAAAGGAGTATGGTCTAACAACCTGTCCAGAAAAAACAAATAGATGAAGAATATGCTTTGCCTAGGCTTTGGTATATGATATGATAAACCCATTAAACTGCTCCATTACTTAATATGAATTAAATGGACCTAAGATTGAATAGATAAGAATATAAGATTGTTGTGAAACTGCAGTATTTGTAACATCCCCTACCTTGTCCTTAAGAGAATACCTAATCCAACCCAATAATATGCTTTATTGATATTATATGGCTTACAATTAACAGAGCATCAAATTCTTTAAAGAATCAAAATTGCAGGTCAACAAAAGATTAAGTGTCATATTCAAAGCACAGTAAGAAGAGAAAGATGAAACTTCTTTGAGAGAAGTTTGCATAAGAACACTGGAAAGGCATACAGAGTCCAGGTTGTGAATAGTTTTAAAACTGAAACAGATTTTTTTTTTTATTTAATGCTAAATATAATAGGGAGAAGCTGAAATTTTCTAAGAAGGGAGTGAAATAGTCATACCTGGGCTTTAAGAAGTTCAGCTCAACAGCTGTATTGAGAATGAATAGATTATGGACTAAGGTGGGAAGATATTTGATATTTTTGTCTGGGTGGTTTGTCTAGTGGTTATGGTGGTGATTTAATATGAAAGTCCCAGGGTAGAAATGCTGCCCTAGAATTAGTCTCATAACTGGATTTCCTTTATTGGTCAAGGTAAGCTACTTGGGTTCAGTTCATTGCATGATCTTGAGAGGGTGGGGAGTCCCAGTCTCTGGTATTGGGGGATTAGGGGAGAGGGGTCCCAGGAATGGTGTTCAGCCATGTAGGAAGTATGTGTACAGGCTGAGTTAGAAGTCTTGGTGTTCTGCCAGGCTGAACAGTTGGGACTGGAGGGGGTGCTTGTTAGTTTCAGTAGAGACTGGTAGAAAGGAGTGGGGTTGGTCCCAAGATCTGTCAATAATGATAACTTTAACAGTAATAAATATGGAGGCTGGCAGTTGGCAGTGAGGGGCAATAATAGAAGCAGGACCATCATACTCTGAAGTTCTGTATTTCTTACCATTTAGTACTAGTTAAACATCAACTGCAAAATCTGTAGTTTGACCATTAGTCAAGTATGAATTACAGAATCTGTATTTTTTATTAGATATATATATAGTAGTCTCTCGGTGATCGAGAATAACTATTGTCTTTGTGCAGTTTCATCTATGGTGTACCCTCATGTGGCTTTGGAGTCCAAAGGCTGAGGCGCAGAGTTTGTGGCACACGGGGCATGGGACGCCAGTTGTTATGGGAGGGGCGGTTGTGACCTGGTGTTGGCGTTCACGCGCAGTGGCAAGACGTCGAAGTCGCTCATCTTCAAAGGTGATGGCGGCCTGGTTAATGTGGGTTCGCCAGCTGCTTCTGACAGAGGCAGCGAGTTCTAGTTGCTTTGGTGTCATGCCAGCCCACTTCAAGTTGGACTTTAGCTGATCCTTGAATCTTTTCTTTGGTCGACCTTGTTTCCTGAGTCTAGCTGACAGTTCCCCTTAGAATACCTGTCTTGGTATTCGCTGTGGGTCCATGCGGATGACGTGTCCAGACCATCGTAGCTGGGCTTTGAGGACCAGGACTTCGATGCGGGTGGAGTTGGCTCTGTCGAGGACTTCCTGATTGGTGATTCGGTCCTGCCATCGGATCCTCATGATTGACCGGAGGGAGCGTTGGTGGAATTGCTCCAACTGCTTCATGTGCTTCCGGTACAGTGTCCATGTCTCACAACCGTACAGGAGCGAGCTGAGGACCACTGCGTTGTACACTTTGAGCTTCGTCGCAGTGCTTACATCTCTGTGTTGGAGGACTTTGCAGCGCAGCCGCCTGAGTGCCTGGCTGGCCTTTTGGATCCTGGCATTAATCTCGTGGTCTAGGGACCCGTCGTTGGCGATGGTGCTGCCCAGGTACTTGAAGGTGTTGACGTTAGAAAGCTGTGTGCCGTCGATTGTAATGCACGGCTGGCTCGTTGGCCTGCCTGGTGCAGGTTGGAACAGCACCTCTGTTTTGCTGAGGCTGATAGTCAGGCCAAACAGTTTTGTTGCGATGGAGAACCTGTCCACAATGGTTTGGAGATGATTTTCTTGGTGGGCCATGAGAGCACAGTCATCTGCGAAGAGAGCTTCCAGGATGAGTCTCTCTGTTGTCTTTGTTTTTGCTGTCAGGTGGTGAAGGTCAAATAGTGAGCCATCCAGTCGGTATTTGATGTAGACGCCCAGGTCTAGATCCATCACAGCATGTCGTAATACCTGGGTGAAAAATAGGTTAAATAGTACTGGAGCAAGGACACAGCCTTGTTTCACACCATTGGAGATATTGAAGCTATTGGAAGTCTCTCCACCAGATAGGACTTCCCCTGTCATGTAGACACGAAAGAGTTGGATCAGTTTGACGAATTTTGCTGGGCAACCGAGCTTGCTAAGGATCACCCACAATGCGTCCCTGTTCACTGTGTCGAACACCTTTGTCAGGTCTATGAAGACAATGTAGAGACTCAGGTTCTGCTCAAGGCATTTTTCCTGCATTTGCCTCACTGTGAAGACCATGTCAATGGTGCTGCGATCTGGTCGGAAGCCACATTGTGATTCAGGCAGGTTCTGCTCTGAAACAGATGACAGGAGTCTGTTGAGTATAACACGGGCGAGGATCTTTCCAGCAGTGGAGAGTAATGAGATGCCTCTGTAGTTGTCACAGGCTGCTCGTGAGCCTTTGTTCTTGTATAGGGCTACGATGGAGGCATCTCTGAGTTCTGGGGGGCATGTCTTCCTCTTCCCATATGCTGGTCAGCACTATGTGGAATGCCTGGAGCGCCTTTCCATTTAAGGCCTTGTACACCTCGGTTGGGATCCCGTCTTTACCAGGTGCCTTGCCTGCACTCATTTGTTTGATGGCTTTTTGGACTTCCTCTATTGAAGGAGGGATGTTAAGTTGTTCAATGGAGCGGTTTTGGGGGATCTGGTCAAGGGAGCTTTGGTCAACTGAAGAGGGTTGGTTGAGAAGCTGACTGAAGTGTTCTTTCCACCTGTTGCTGATGCCTTTTTTATCTTTTATGAGAGTGTCACCGTCAGAGGATAGGAAGGAAGTGGTGGTGGGTTTTGATGGCCCATAGACAGTCTTGAGGGCACTGAAAAATTGTTTGTAGTTTTTCATATCAGCAAACCGCTGGATTTCTTCTGCCTTTTTTTCCCACCATCGGTCTTGCATCTTCCTGATCTCACAAGACTTGAATCTGTCCTTTTTAGGAGCAGAGTTTGGGTTATTTTGCCACTCCATAAAGGCTTTGTTCTTCTTGCTCAATAGGTCTTCAATAGCAGTGTTGTTCTCGTCAAACCAGTCCTGGTCATTGCGTTGTTTTGGGCCCATTCTGTATAATCAATAACTTGTACTGGGAGGAATTGCATGTCAGCTATGGGAGGGAGGTTGCAGGAGGAAAGAACATGAATCTTGTGCCATGGAAAAATATTCCAAATTAATTAATTAAATTAATTAAAAAAAAATAACTGTAATGGATCTAAAATGTTCTGTGCTGTGCATCATCTTTGTGCTGTTCTGTTTTATTAATTACTCATATTATTCTTTATTTATATTAGTTCTGAACTGTTAGGACCATGCTATATCCCACTCCCCTCATTTTTCCATTCTATAGGGATAGTGAGACCACTCCCACACTGACAAATGATGACAAAATGGACAATGAGGGAGAGGTAAGTGAGACATGCACACTAAGGACTATGGCATTCCAGAAGGATCCCCCAAACTTGCCCATGATCTTTATTCCCTTTCAGGTGACATGTATTAAAAAATATACCTCCACCTGAACTTAGCCATGCCCATTTTTTAGGGTTTTCAGGAAAGATGGAGACCTCCATGGAATGGGAGATAACTAGCTCCTAGATCCTACTAAAATTGAAAACCCTGATCCACACCTCTGGTTGTGATCCCACAACTAGGGGTGCTACTCTATCACATATTGTCTATTCCATCAGCTCCTAGGGCTACTCCATCATTCCAAGAGCTGTTGTTCCATCAACTCCATGTCTGATACTCCATCAGCCCAGAATCATTAAGCTTTTATTCCATCAGCTCCAGCGCTGTCACTCCACCAGCTCAGAGGTCTCTTCATCAGCCCAGGGCTATGGAGCTGATGTTCTACACCTGGGCCTATCTATTATCCATTAGGCTACTACACTATTAGCCCCCAGGGTAACCCATTAGCCCCAAGGCTGATTCTTCAGCATTCTCCCATCCAACCATTCAAGTGGCCCCCAGGCTATTCCATTAGCTAGCTATTAGGCTATTATACCACACCACCTTAAACTGCTTCTTATTCAAATAAAATGTTTTTCTTCCTTCTGGATTGAATAGAGTTTGAGTCTCTCATTCTTATGACAAGACCCAGCTATAAACTCAGGTGTGTTTCTCCTACAATAAAAAAGTTTAGAAAAGGGGAGAATTTAGGGAGAAAAAGAATGTTTTGTTTTGAATATGTTGAATTTGAGATGCATATGAGATATCTAGTTTGAGATACACACAAACAGATTTAAGAATATGAGGCTAGAGATGAGGAAAGAGATTATCCTTATTTAGTAATTTCAGTTATGTCCAACTCTTCATGATTCCATTTGGGGTTTTCTTGGCCAACATATTGGAGTTGTTGCCATTTCCTTCTCCAGCTAATTTTACAGATAAGGAAACCAAGGCAAAATACTTTGAGTGACTTGCCCAGTCACACAGCTAGTAAGTGTTTGAGGCCAAATTTGAATTCAAGAAGAATTATCTTCCTGACATAAGGCCAGACCAGTACTCTCCATGTACAACCTAGCTGCCTAGACAGAGAGAACAGTGTTAGAAAAATGGATCTAAGAATCATGTGTATAGAGATAATAATTCATTTCACATAAATGTCTCCATCTGGTTCATTCATACAACTGCTACAATGGTGTAGTCACACCAGGACTATTTCGATAACCTTCTAGCTTGCCTCCCTCTCTTTTCCTGTTGTTCAAGGAAGTGATTTTAACCCATGGCAGGTAATAAGATCACAAAGGGACTAGAGAAAGAAAAGAAAAGAAGACTTAACATAGAACCTTTGAAAACATCTTATCTATGGGACAAAAGATACATCTAAAGAGACAAAGGAGTATTTAGATATGTCAAAAGAACAAAGAAAATAGTACCAAGTGAGGGAGGTCTGAGTTGGAAATTGCCCAGCCCAAAAGTTCAGCAAGGAGCTGTCCAAGCCTTGAGAAATTCAGCCAGGAGTCGCCTGACCTTGGGAAAGTACCAAGGTCCCAGCTGCAAACAGATAAACTTCAGGACCAGAAAGGACCTGGTAACAAGAACAGTATGTAGCAGAGCCATACATACCTGCAACGTTCCAACAAGGGCATGCAACAGATAATGGACTGGAAGGAGGAAGGGAGGGGGGCTATACATGCTGAAAGTATTTAAGATTGAGTTTTCAGGAGGGAACTCGGAACTCTGATGGCAGAAATTCCCACTGGTGTGCATACCAGTTCCATAATAAAGGACCCTTTGCCTGTTTGATTGTCTACGGGTCTTCCTTGGTGGTGGGCGAAATCCCAGACCCCAAAACAAGAAAATGAAAAAAGAAGTATCTAGGAGAAGCTTGAGGCAGCTGTGGCTCAGTGATTCAGAGTACTGGACCTGGAGTTAGAAAGACCTGAGTTTGAATCTTGATCAGACATTTTATAGCTGTGTAAACTTGAGCAAGTCACTTAACCTCTGTTTGCCTTGTTCAGTAGACAAAGTGCTAAGCCTGGAGTTAAGAAGACCTGATTTCAAACCCTACCTAAGAGGTTTCCTACATACATGACTCTGGACAAGTCAATTAGCCTCAGATTGCCTGACAAAAGGATTCACTGGAGAAGAAAATGGCAATTAACTCCAGTATCCTTGCCAAACTTCATGGAGAGCTATGGTTCAAGGTTTGTGAACACAAAGTTTAAGGAGACATTGAAAAAATTAAGGTACACCCTCTTTAACCACTATTCAAAAAAAGAAGACTGGGGAGAACCATCACTTAAAATGCAATGCTTTATTGAGAGAGAGGGAGAGAGAGAGAGAGAGACAGAGACAGAGAGAGAGACAGAGAGAGAGACAGAGAGACAGAGACAGAGACAGAGAGACAGAGAGAAATGCGAGCACTGTCTTATCTCAAATCTTTGATCTAAGACAAATGCCCCCCACCAAAGATTTACAGAAAAATCCCTCATTTAAAAGAGAATCCTGATACAATTAAGCTTCCCTGAAGGGATTATAACATTTTTATAATGGTTGGAGCCAGAGATCTTAATCCAGAAATAAAGGACAGGAATATTATACAAAGAGATGAGGAGTTCCGGACTGGATTGCCTGTGGGAAGTTGAGATTTTACAATGGGAGCATTGTATCATTCCAGCCATAAAGCTTGACCTCCTGAGAGAAACTCCCAAGACAAAAAGGCCTAAGACTAGGTCAAGTTCTGCAATCCTCTGAAAGCAAGTACCTTTTTGTCTGGGGAGAGGGGTGTTAATCTTGTCTGGAAGAGAACTTGATGGGGGCGGGGGCAGCTTTACTAACAAATATTAACAACTATTACCTTGAGAATAACACACTAATTTCCCATTCCACACAAAGGGATCATCAAGAGTAGTGTAAGAATTGAATTAATATTTCTACCCAGATATATGTTTTGTAAACTTTATTAGAAAGGGTAGACAATCATTCCTCTAAGTAACCTGACCACGAGGTGCCTAGCCTGCAAGTCTCTTCCTCCTTCCCTCTTTCCTGCCTTTTCTCCCCACATTCGTTCCAAAAGCAAGAAACCCCTTCAGGATCTCCCTCCTCACTCTTCTTGATGTACAACAGGTACACAAACAAAAAACCTGGCACAACTGTGTTATGTCTTGAATGTTGATGGACAGGCCAAGCTACTCAAGAGGGGGAGGGGATGAACGTCCTTGAAACAGTAGGACATGACAACAGTTGAATAACAAAAACATTTAAGAAATAATTGACAGCATTATAAATTGTAGAGAGATCCAGAAGGATAAGGATTGAGAAAAGTCCTTCAGATTTGGTGATGCCCAAACCATTAGCATCTTTGAAAAGAGAAGTTCCACTTGGTTGATGAAGTTGAATAAGAGGAAAGGAAAGGGAGGTAACCATAATAGAAAGTTTTCTCAGAGAATATAGTCATGAAAGAAAAGAAAGATATAAACCTATAACTATCAGGTTTGGCCTGATTAACTGAAATCTTTTTTATGGATGGAACAAACATGAGTGTTTTCAGACAATGGGGAGGAATCAGTAAACAGGGAGTCTGAAGATTATAAGATGAGGATGATAGAGCAATCTGCCAAAAACAGGATGTAATGGTATCAAAGGTGTATATACAAATGTTTGACCCAAGCAAGAGAACCATCTTTTTATGTGATACCTGTGTAAAGGAGGAGATAGATAGTAGGAAAGGATATCTGATTGATGTGAGACAAAAAGAGATCTCATCAAATGGCCTAATTTTTTTTTTCTACAAAGTATGAGACAAGGTCCAACTACTTTCTAGAAGTATTCTGGGGTCCCTTTTAAAGCACCTGTTCCAAGCCATAAAACCTAGAACTCTTTATGAGTATTTGCATTGTATTTTAGCATTCTCAAGGTCAAAAGCCTTAATTGATCATAGAATTCTAGAGTTAAAAAGGGTCTTGAAAATCATCTAGTCTAACCAACTGATTTTGCATATAAAGAAACTGAGTCCCATAAGAAAAAAGTGATTTCTCTATTGTTCTCATGGCAGATTTTTGTCAGAATCACAACTCAAATACATTAAGATCAGTTTTTCCTTTGTGGTGGCACAATGATTTTTTCACTACTCGAAGTCAAGAAGCAAGAGACTACAGAATAATGAGATTTATCTGTGGAAGTTTCCATGTACAAAAACATTCATTTTCCCTTGAAAATTCATGTTGTTTTTGAAGACATATTGTAACCCAAATATTTGAGTTAATGATTCCTAATAAACATAGACCCTCTGAGAATCCTCAAATAGAAAAAGAGAGGCCAGAAAAACCTCAATATGGCAAGTTAAGGAATTAAAGAAAGTGAAGAGATATATGCTTTTTATTTCAACAAGTCCTGACATTCTGTTTTTACAAATTGTTAAACCTCGTGACCCTGATACAATTGAGGGAATGATTAGTTTTTCCATGTTGGATATGAGTCAGAAAAAGCATAAAATAATTATTATGCCTCCAAAATTTACTGGAAGCAAGATAACCAAAATAGAATTGTCTGTTCTCAAGTTCCTCAGGATATCCAGTAGGTCTGTTTGGCATTTAAAGCTTTTCACAATCTGTCTCCATTCTATCTTTCCAAGCTGAATTCACATCATTTCCTTTCAAATAATTTGTGTTCCAGACAAACTGGTCTATGAACCACTCCTATACATGGCATTCAATTACCTTTCTTTGGTACTTTGGACAAGCTGTCTCCCTCCTCCCACCTGACTGAGAATCCCTAGCTACATACTCAATGAAGCATTTCCTGATCCTTTCTCTCAGCAGTTATTATTTTTCTCCTCATCCAGACTACTGCTTTCTGTTTATTTTGTATTTATTCATCTGTGTATATTTTCCTCATTTCTTAATAGAATATAAAGTCCTTAAATGATGCTAATTTTTCTACTTTGTTTCCCCAAACTAGCTAATGTCTGCCACCTTGTAAGTACCTAATTAAATGTTTCTTTAGTTAAATTTAACAAAATGACATTGTTTTTAGAATATAAGGATAGAAATATAAATCATTTTTTTTCAAAAGAAAAAAAGAGCATAAAAATACATCAATTCCCACACTTGCCCCATTCCTGCAAAATATTTTACCTTTGAAGTTCAGAAACTCCCTTTCATAATGCCTCCTAGTTCCCACATCTATGGTCATTTTTCCAGTACTTCAGACTACAGGAGTCTTTAGCTATTTCCTTCTTCCTGTGTAAGCTATCTATTATTAATTGCATCATTTCTTCCTTACAATTGTATTTATATTGGGGGGAGGGGAACTGTTCTTTTCCACTCTTTATTCTGCTAGTTAATCCAGGCTCTCATGAAGTCAGGGAACAGATGTGAGTCACCAAGAACAAGGTTAGAGCTTGTTAGCTAAGACAAAGAGTTCCTTTGGCCCTGGATTTTTTCTTATGACTCCTGTGGAAATACAGGGCTAGTTGGTACAAAAATTAGAAATCAAAGAGAAAAGAATTCTAAAATTCTTTATATTCTTTCTCCTGTTTACTCAATACTTTTCTGAAAGACTGATCACTACTGCCTCTGTTTTGTGCTCATTTTTTAATGGAGTTTCTCTCCCTCATTATCTCACCTTACCCTCATTCTCTTCCCTCTCCTCCTTCTTGAATCCACAAAGCTTCTAAAAGTCTTCTGTCTCTAATGACCACCTTACCTTATCATTGACTCCTTTCACAATGATCTCTATAGTTGACCTATATCTTATATTTTTCCATCTACTGTTCCTCCTCAGAGAGACACAGTCAATGGTCTCATCACTGAGACATTATTTCTATTGTTTCAACCTTAGCACAACCTAATACCATATGGAGAAGTTAATTTGGTTGTTATACTGCCAGAATCAGCTTCCTAAAACAAACTTTTCATAGGCTCATAGATCTAGATTTGGAAGATCCTGTAGAAGCCATCTCATTTAACTACTCCCAGCATCCATTTCACATAAAAAGTAAGACTTTTTCATGATCCCAGAAGTAACAATGCTAGGAGGATATGAGCTGTTCAGAAAGGACTATCACCTCTGATGTGAGTGCTGGCCAAGACCTTTTCAGGGCTGCTTACTCATCTTTCATGTCCACCTTTCAGTGCAGATGGACCAAACCAAGTTGAGAATAAGTGGAAGAGCTCAAATCCATCAGGAAGTAAGGAAGGTTATCTACTCCAAGCATATGAAGAATAGTCAAATGAGGAAATTTAATTTCAATGGCCATGATGGAGGCAGAAGCAAGTTATGTGGAACATCCAGAACTTAGTCAGACTTCAAAGATGCAATGGTCATCCATTACATTCAGGGCCACTGCCAATTGTCTTAACTTTTTTTCTCAAAACTGGATTTCAATGACTCTTGAAGAGACAGTGAAGTTCACAACTTTGACTAGTTCTGCCTAACTTAAACTCACATGCAAGTAAAGACAAGGCATCATTCCTAGTGGTGCCATTTGTCGTCTTCAAAATGAGGGCTAAAACAAGAATGTGTTACAGTGCTACAATTCAAATACAGGTCTTCTGTCTCCAAATATAGAGTTCTTTCCACCATACCACAATGCCTCCATCATTCTTCAGGCCCTGTAAGTATTGTGAGAGGCCCTGGGAGTGCAAAGATACATAAAACAAGAATCTTGCTCTCATTTTACAATCTGAGAAATTAAATGAGGCTATGGAAGTGGAAGACACGTATACAACCTCTAACATCAACACCACTGAGATCAATTGAAATAAAAAGAACCAGGGAAAACCATATGAAAAAATGTCTTTTGAATACTAGGGTGACAGGTATAGTTGTAAGAGAAAGAGGCTAGTCTAGGGATTCAGGGGACACTTTTTCGAGGAAGTAGAATGTGAACTCAACCTTGAGTAGCAACTTCAATAGTCAGCAATAGGGATAGGATTCAGACAGGGGCGGCATCATGGTTAAGGAGATTATGAAAGGAGTGATTTGAGGACATAAAATCCTTGAATACAAGATAGAAAGTGGGACCAAGAATAAAGGTCAAAAGATTTAGTGCCTTAAACTGAGACTTAAAGGTCAGGAAAGTATGGAATAGGAAATTATGTAGTTCCTTTAAGGTTTTGAAATAATTTAGCTCAGCAACCTTATGAGGTCAATAGTATAAATATGGCTATAAATATCCCTATTTTATAGATAAGTAAAAAGAGACACATCAAGGATTTTCCCATTGTCACAACTCAAATAAAGATTGAACCTATGTCCCCAGTGATTTTACATCCAGTACTTTTGGTTTTATACCAGACAATTTTTTTCAGTAACAAGAGAACAATGGATAAGATACCTTGAATTGGTTCCAAGGAAGAGTTGAACCCTGGGGAATTTAGGAGGTTTACCAAGGCCTTTGACCTGGGTTAGGATCCTTTACATATGGTGCAAACATTCTTGACAGTGGTTTACTCTTTAAATTAATATAGCCCTAGGGTCTCAAAGAGACAGTTTGTGCCTTTTCTTCTTTGATCGGAAACATTTGTTAATTGAGTGGTCATAGGTGGGCATTTTTGATTCTTTGCTTTTAAGACACTATTTTTTAGAAACAGAGATCAAGCCTCTATATGGAAACTCATCCAGTAAATGAGAGCTTAATATATTAGTTGTAAAACTTGAACCCTTTCTGTCAGTAGCTTAAACTCTTCTAATTTATAACTCAGTGACTTCGATTTCCATCTTCATCAACAAGAAGGGCAATAAAGATGGATTGCTATATTAATAAAACAAAATTATTATGTGTTATTTATACTGGCTCCCAATAAAATTAGACCACGGGGATTAACTGCTCTGGCTTGCAGTAATTTATGTCAAAGCAATGTCCTATGTTTAAATCAGATTCAGTTAGACAAAGAATTTTATTCCAAGGGTAGTCTAAACAGGTGAAGAAGGGGTCCTTGAATTGCTAAAAGAGTACATTTGGGAAGGAAAAATCATGTGATTATTTTGACCTCTGATATTATAGAGTCCTTTGTAAAGGAAGATGGCTTTAAAATGTTATTCAAGAAAGGGAGAGCAGCTAGGTGGCTCAGTGGCTTTGAGAGCTAGGCCTATAGAGGGAAGGTCCTGGGTTCAAATGTGACCTTAGACATTTCCTAGCTATGTGACCCTGGGCAATTCACTTAACCCCCATTGCCTAACCTTTACTATTTCTCTGCCTTGGAACCAATATACAGTATTGATTCTAATATGGTAGGAAATGGTTTAAAATATAAAAGAAAAAAAGGGTATGCCTTCTTTTAACTCTTCATGTTTTTCAACACTTTTTTTCAAAATCAGATTTTCCTAGAATTTGGAACTAGAAGCTAGAACATAGATTATCTTGTCCAAGAGTCAAATCATAATCCAGTTTTTGTTAAACTCTTCCAGTGAAGCAATAATACATTCCCTCTTGAGGATGGTCATTTCACTTTTTCTGATTATTACTAAATTCTTTATTAAATCAAACCTAAATTTTCTTTTATATAATGTCCATTAGTTGCTTTGGGACCCACACAAAGTAAGCTGATTCCAATGTATACATGATCATTCTCTATACCTGAAGACAATTAACATGTTTCTCACGAAGTCAGTCTTCTTTGGGTCTCAAGGTCTTTTGTAAAAGAAGTTCACCAGAACTAACATATTCCAGATGTGGTCTGATCAGTTTAACATAGAGCATCACCATTATGTTCCCTGTCCTAGTCACTATTACTCTCTTAAGGCAACCTAAAGATTGCATTACCTTTCTTAGATTTCATTACATACAATTAATTTTAATAATTTTTCTTTAAAACCTATTACCACAGAAACTTTTAATATTAATATGAACTATAAATGATAGTAAGAGTTAACAATTTTATAGAACTCTAAGGTTTGCAAAATACAAATATTACTAAATTTGATTTTCACTATATATGTATTTTTTTGTTTTCATTTTGCAGATAAGGAAACAGAGCCTCAAAGTACAAAAAACTTGCCGATACACATCTGAGATACAATTCTAACTCAGGTTTCCTGATTCCAACTCTATCCACTATATCACCTAGCTAAAATCATTTACCAACAATTTGATAATTCAAGGGCAATTATCTAAATAGCCACTTTTACTTTATCATGAGATTGGATAAAAATAACAATAAATAGCAAGCTTCAGTAATATTCTTATTGTCACTGACTTTTCTGTATTTTTTGAAATGTAAAAATTAAAATACAATAATTTCAAATATTATATTTTATAAGATTTATTAATGATCACTAGAAGTAACAAAATAAATACCAGATACCCATGGCTAATCTACCTGTTCAAACAGTCTCTTCCACCAAAGTCGCCAACAGGAAGCAAAGAGCTTGCCATGGAAGACCATCCAATTTATCTCCTGTCTACTTCAGCATTAAATGACAGGAAGTCAGTGGGATCCTGGGAAATGTAGTTCAAAGGCACAAGATTTCCAATAACATACAAATCAAGTACATTCCATGAGTGCTTATTAGCCTATTAGGGTCAAAATAGCCAGTCTTATGTCATTTTCATCCCTTTTAAATACCTTTTGTTCCAGGCAAGCAGCATTACAACAACATGACCAAAAATATGGATCAAGGGAGAGAGTAGAATTGTTTGAATTCTTTCCCTGACCTGTAGGCCAGGACAAAAGCCATGTCTCCCATAGACCCTGTCATTATTTCCCAGGAATACTTAACTTTTTCCGTTACCTGGCTTTAGTAGTTGGGTGAGGCCTCTTACAATCTCCCTAAAATAATTTTTAATCCATAAAATAAAAATTATGAATATATAAATAATGTAGGTATCTCTCTATGTATTTCAAATGTATTATCAGCTCCATTTTCAGTAAATTTTATATTCTCTAATTCAGTCACTGAAGGATGGAAAATTTCTGCTAGATAGATAGATATTTGTTCTTTGTTTTCAAACAGGACCAATAACATAATTGGATGACATCTTGACTTGTGGATGTGTTGGCTTTAAGTGAGGCAGAATTGTACAAGGCCATCAATCTCACTCTCTCTTCCAGTGTCATTGAAGTCCAATGGCAAGACAAATGTCAGGATGACTTAATAATGGCTTATAATACAGTGGATAACCTTGGAATCTTCAGTATCTGGCTGATTCTGTGTTCCATAGTGCCTGCTTCAGTTCCCTTCTGGGCCATTGGAATAAATTGCTCTTATCCCCCATTACATCAGTGGAAGTCTTCACATCTTTGATGTACCTCAACTTGGTTTAGTCCATCTGCCAAACGGTGGCCATTGCACATGTGACAGCTTCTTGTAGCCAGAAATAAGAATTGAGTAGGGGGCAGCTGTGTAGCTCCGAGGATTGAGAGCCAGGTCTAGAGACGGGAGTTCCTAGGTTCAAATCTGGCCTCAGACACTTCCCAACTGTGTGACCCTGGGCAAGTCACTTGACCCCCATTGCCTAGCCCTTACCACCCTTCTCTATCCATTATGCTGTACATCTTAGCTGCTCGCTACAAAGTATAAAAGTAGCGTTTGAACTCAGTACTCTCCAGACTTCATCTCTTGCATGCTATCCATTATCCTGCACAGTTTCAGAGTTGTGAGAAAATGCTTTGTAAAACTTAAAATGCTATTGAAATATAAGTAATTTTTAATATTCTTATATTTCTCCAAAGAGTACAAGAGATGGATAGATAGATAAATAGATAGATTCATATAGATTTAGATTTAGATATTTGACTTATGATTCTATATTATTTTGTACATGTAGATCTATATGTTCACATTGGTATTTCTTGATGTGGCTCACAGGAAGAAAAGATGAATATCTCTAATATCTCCTCTCCCATCTTTATCCATTTTGCTATGCTAGTGGAGTTGTTACTTTCTGCTTTGGCAAACTTTTTTCATACAAAGAGAGGAAGCAGGAAGTTAAGACTAGAAGCTGGAAACTATTTTTCTCAAAGAGAGGTGATACTGGACTGGAATTAGGTCTAATTTCCCCCCAAATATTATTAGTAAGGGAATGTAGCTTTATGTTCAAACTAACCTAATATCTTTCCTTAATGGGAAAAGTAGAGGCTTAAACTCTATATCCAAAATTTGACCTCCTTCCCACCATATGACAGTTTCACAATGAATATACATAGCAAACAAACAACAAATTCATTTGCCCAAGTAAATAGAAAAGCAAAAATCAGAGAAGAATCAGGAGAATATATACCAGGCAATATAGAGTGAACTAATTTTCCATTGGGAACAAGATAACTCAAAAAGATCAAATGAGTGGACA
Source organism: Monodelphis domestica (assembly GCF_027887165.1). Classification (NCBI taxonomy): domain Eukaryota; kingdom Metazoa; phylum Chordata; class Mammalia; order Didelphimorphia; family Didelphidae; genus Monodelphis; species Monodelphis domestica. The sequence goes on from NC_077228.1 coordinate 475,472,735, forward strand.
TCATATCTCACCAAAGGGAAAATTCTCTGAAGCCTTTATTGAATTAAGCTGGGGAGATATGTAGATAGATAGATAGATAGATAGATAGATAGATAGATAGATAGATAGACAGATTAGACAGATGATAGAGACTATCAACTTCTCTACAAGCCAAACTTTCCAGAGACTTTATTTCCTTTCAACAACCTAAAGAAAAGTTGGAATGGGATTTTTCTTCTCTCCAGATGTCATCTACTCTGCTCATCCATTATTCAAAGGATGGACACTGAGTAATCAATTTCTGCCAATAAATGAAAATATAATTGGTCCTTCTATTCAAGGGAGATTAGATATATAAAGATAGAGATGAATATACACACATATGCATGCATACATATGTATATTTTGTGAATCTTAAAATTTATTCAGACTGTACTTTAGAAGATTTGGTTAAGCTATTCCCCTGTTTTTAACAATGGAGGTACTTGGTCAGGAATGGATTGAGAACTTTAAAATTACTCCACCCTGCTCAGACAGTGCCTTAGGGGAAGATAAAGTTGAAAACTCCTGATTGAACAATGAAAAGTCCCCAACTCATACTTTTAGTGAAGCAAAATCCCTAAGCTAGGTGGTCTATTTTTAGATATAATACAAAAGGGTGCTAAGTACCTATAAAGGTTAAATTAATCACTAAAAGGTCAAGCAACTTACAAAAGGCAAGCTTAACAAAAGAGGTGTGAAGTACTCAGAAGATATAATCTACCCAGAGAAGGTGAGAACTAAAGAGTGATAAGAAGTAAGAATGGGCAGTCCTGGGAAAAAGTGTCTACTATGATTGGTAGACTTGAAAATTTAGGGGAGGTGACATAAGAGAAAATTCTCTTTAAAAGGAGCTCTCTGAATTGAGTCAGGGAGGAGGAGTTCAGAGGAGGGTCTCTGAACTCAGTTCAGGAGTTGAGGATTTCAGTGAAGGACTGGAGCTTGCTTGGGATGATCTTGTGGTGAGTGATTAAGGCTCAGGCCTAGGCCATTTGGCCTAGGCCCTTTCTACTACTACTACTCTCTCTCTCTCTCTCTCTCTCTCTCTCTCTCTCTCTCTCTCTCTCTCTCTCTCTCTCTCTCTCTCTCTCTCTCCTTAATTCTTTCATTTATATTAATTAAAATCACCATAAAACCCAGCTGACTTGGGTATTTTCATATTTGGGAATTTTCCCATGGCAACCACTTAATTTTAGATTTTAAATCAAGACACTAAAAATTTTCTTTACAGTTTGGTAGAAACCTTTACAGTCTTGGCATGTCACAGTCTTGGCAAACCATATTTTCATGGTTACAATTTATAGGACAAGTATCTGTGCATACAGTTTGTTTGTTTGTTTGTTTGTTTTCCCAAAGAAGAACAGGAAATATAGTGGGCATTCATTGACTAGGGAATGGCTAAACAAATGGTAGTATATGAATGTAAATGAATATTTTCTGTGATAAATACTGAATATGGCAGATTCATAGAAATCAGGTAGACTGTATATGAACTTATTAATGCAAAATGAAATTAAAAGAAAAGAACAATTTACCTGATGATCCCCATAATATTAAGGAAAGCAATCTTAAAAGACTTCAGAATTCTGATTCACAAAGTGAGCAATCATGATTTTAGAAGACTGAAGATAAAACATGCCTCTTGCCTTTTGACAGAGAAGTAATACATTAGAGAAGAAGCATGAGCTATATATTTCCAGCAATGGCCAATGTGTTAATTTGTTTTGTTTGACTGGGCATATCTGTTGCCAGAGGGAAAGGCTCTATGAGGGTGATCAAGGTAGTACAAAGCAGTAGAGATGTGTAAAAATGAAATATAAGACATTAATAAAATATCTTCAAATATGCAGAATATTTAAAAACTAATTTTAGAAGGTGATATTATGTATGTTATTAACTTGTATAAATAGTATGTACTTTAAAAAACAAACTATGTAAGAGAAGTTCACAGGTTCATATTGTGAAATTAGAATGTTATCCTAAAAACTATGATCCCCAGAAAAAACTATGATTCCCATACCCCCATTTCACTTCCTGTTGTTACATGCTGATATAAATAGGATATAAATTGGGTGGAGTTCCATGTCTAGCCCTCTTTACATTCCTGTTGGCAGCTTTGGTGGAGCAGGGATTTTGAGCAGGTAGAAAACATGGACACATGGTTTTATTTTGTGAGATAATAAACTTTAAAAATATAATACTTGAAGCATTGGATATTAATTTTAACACATTTGGCAATTCTTGCTTATTCTTTTTACATTGAAATCATTGTATTTGATGATGTTTTCTAAGTTCCAATTAAAGAAGAACTATTTTTTTAAGGACAAAAGATATTTTTCAATTATAGTTCCAACAAAATAAACGATCTCTGTTTTCTGAGGACCCAACTGTTTTGGGATGGAGAGATTTATAAACAGTATGCTTGCCATTTGGTGATGAATTATTCCATCATAGCAACCCATGAAACAAAGAGTGGTTGAAAGATCAGAAGGTACTAAAAACCACAGGTTTTAGAAAATCTATAAACATAGATTTTGCTTCCAGTTCTCTAAATATGAGATCTCTGTCCACAAAGTACAGTTACTGGGAGGACTGAAGCATGTCAATCTTGACATTCTCAGTCTAAGTGAAACTAAAAGAGAAAATGTATGATTGGTTAAGGATGAAATGAATGGGTTGTTCATGTAGCAGGAGCTAGGGAAAACCAAGGGATATGATGTGTAATTCATCAATATCTATGCAATTAAAAAAAACTATCAGAAAGACCCTAAATGTGTTGATTGGACATCCTCTGGGGAATTTGTGAAAGGATGTATTAATCAGTCCATAAGTAGAAAAGCATCTATCATACATCAATTTTCTATCAGCCCATGGGATAGTCAGAAAAGAAACAAAGATAAAAATCAAAGAAAATTTGCTATCAAAGAGCTTATATTCCATAAACAATATAATTTGGGGAGAGGAGAAACTATAAGTTCAGAGAATGAAGAAACATTTTCCATGAAAGGCTCCATTTGAGCTTAGCATTAAGGCAAAAAAGGAATTTTAAGAAGTGGAGATGAGGAGGAAGTCAGTTCCAGAGAGAGGGTGTAGGCAGCTGTTCAAAGGCACTGATACAAGAAATAGAGGAAATGTGAGCACATAGACCAAAAGAGGTATGGATAAGTTGTAGTCTGTATATTTGAAAAGAATGAACACATCAATAAAATCACAGGTCCAGTGGGAAGCGGGGGTGGAAACATTCCCTCAACTATAACAACTTTTCAGATACTAGAAAGTGATTTACATGTCTTCTCTTAATGTTCTCCAGATTGAATATTCCACTTTTTTCAATCATAAGGATTCAGCAAGGTACCATAGAAAGAAGATAGATTCTGGAGGGAGAGTTCCTTGGATTCAAATCCCAGATCTTGTATTTACTATCAAATGACCTTGGGCAAGACACATATACTCTATGGTTCTCAAGTTCCTTACCTATAAAATATGAGGATTTAGCTAGGAACCTCTAAGGTACTTTCTGTATCTTGAGCTATGATCTTGTCTAGCTTCAGGATCCCTCTTTCTCTCTCTCTTCAGATGCTCCATTTCCTAATAATATTGATAACCAAGTAAAAAAGATCATTTTTCTTCTGTCATTGAAAGGAATGAATTCATAAATTTCTAACTATTGCCCACCTCAAACTAATCAGATGCCATACTTCTTTCAGAGATATATAACAACAAATATTATTGTGGTCTCAATCATAAATGATGACTGACAACCATCTCCTAGGAAAGTGTTACCAAACTTTGAATCATACATTTTGACAAAAATAAATATTTCAGTGTGACTGGACTAGAAGTGTGAATGATATTCAGCCAGCTCCAAAAGATTTTTTTAAAAACACATGTCTAAGCAGCAAACATTTTACTGTATTTCATTTGAATTAATCCTCAAGATAGTCAAAAGAAATCAAAATCTCCCTGCCTGCATTACCTCCCCTCTCCAAATAATGCCTTCCTGTTCTCTTCTCTAGTGTAATGCATTCAATTGAATGGAATGCAGTGATAGAGAATGATGCTATATTTTGTAAACTTCATTGACATTTCAAAATTCATAGGGAGGATCTCTTCAATAAAATAGAATTCCAACACTGGAAATCAATAGAAGGGGAAAAATGTGAGAAGAATGAAAACTTCAGTGTGCATAGTTGATTTCTATTGAATTATAAAAGAAATCATTGTTTTGGATTCAAAGATATCAGGTAGCCCCTTGATTCACCACAATCACTTCAAGGTGCTTGTGACCTTGATTTAATTGTGTGTAGAATGACAAATTATTTGCTTGTATTTAGAAAAAACATTAAGAAGTTCACAAAGACATCATGTTCAGTGAGTTCCTCCAGGATATTGAGAAATAGTAAGAAAATATTCCCTGAAAGTGCCAGGTTTGATTCTAGAAAAACCATGAAAGAATTATTAGCAGTATCCTATCTTCCACTCTAAGAAACAGGTAATGAATGGTCAAGCTAACCAAATAAGAGAAACTCATGTAGGTTGTCAGGCCAAAGAACAATCCCCAGGCTCTTTATCCTAAAGAGAACAGAGATTGGTCACACCCTGAAGGTGAGACATTAAGACAAAGGAGAAAGTGACAATTCTCAGTCCTTAAAGCACCTTCTATGAACTGATCTCTGCTCAGCTTTAGCAATAGCAGCAGCTGCTGAGTGCCCTTTGAGGCAGGGGGGAAATAAGTGGCCACAACAGCTAGAACAGCTGTCACTGCTAAACAAGGCGACATGATGAATTCAAAATGGGCTAAACAGTGTTGGCACCACAATAAAGATGTGGGTGAATTAATAATGTACCAGAGAACTTCCTCCAGATCACCCTCACCTTCCATCAAAAGCAGCTCAAGTTAATGAAAGCAAGCCAAGTATGTCCACTGACAAATAAAAGGATGAGTCGAGGTACGAATTAATTTATCTATCTGTTTGATATGATTAATGTTACATTGTGCTAGAGGAGGCTATTTGCTAGACTGTTGCTGCCATGATGTATTTGGCTTTTTGAATGAACCTTTGTTATTTTGCAATGATCTGTCTTGATGTGACAAACATTATAAATGCTACAAGGTGCAAGGCACTAGTCCTAGTTACTGAGATTACAAAGACAAAAAGAAAAAGAAATAGTCCTTGCCTTCAAAGAGCTTGCAATTTCCTGGAGATTCAACATTACTATTTAAAGCTTGATATTTGAAGATAGCAATGTAGTTTTGATAGCAATTGGGTGGAGATGGACTGTGTGAAAACATATGAAAGTAGGATGAAATATATGGTTAACCAGAATACTCTTCGTCAAAGTTATCAGAAGTTGTAAGATTAAGATGTGTTTTACATTGTTTATCATATGGTTTAGAAGATCATGTTTTTTTCATTGTTTTTCAAAAAACGACTTCAAGCAACTTTCTACTTGGAAGCCTTATCCTTCGAGGAAAAATCTCATTTCTCAAAATCTACAGCAGTGGAGAGACTATGTTGTCAGTTCCACCTAGTCTGTACAGATCCAATGAAAGCAGGTAATCAACTTTGTACCTATGATCCCCAGATCGGCATTTAATAGATTACAACAGACAATAGAGAGAGATACTTGAGGATATCTATTGATTATACTAGATGACTAATGGATCAAGATTTCACCTACCCTCCTCCTTCAATGCCTCCCATTTCCTCCCCTCTTCTGAAGCCTTTAGCTTCACCCTCCCCTTCTCCTTCAAGTCACTCAGTGTGAACTATGCCTCCTTTATAATTATGACAGACTTTAAAGACTAAGAACTAGCCAGATGATAAATGAGTTATTACCAAAAGGTTTCCCACCAGGTGATGCACTCTTTTCCCACCCCAGAACACCAGCAATTCTTAGTGGAAGGAATGAAAAAAAATTAAAGAATCTTTGATTCAATTAAAGTTTAATAAAGCATCTTAGTTTCAATCAAAATTTAATCAGGGGACAACTAGTGGCTCATTGGAAAGAGAGCCAGTCTGGAGTTAGGAAGACTTGAGTTTAAATTCAGCTTCAAACATTGGTCAAGGCATTTAACCCTGTTTGCCTCAGTTTCCTTATCTGTCAAAAGAGCTTGAGAAGAAAATGGAAAATTACTCCAATATCTTTGCCAAGAAAACTCCAAATGGGGTCACAAAGAGTCAGATAGAACTGAAACAACCAAACAACATTTTTTTTCAGTCCATATTTTGTGCCCAAATACAATGCTAGCAAAGAAGATAGGGTGCTTGTGCAAAACTGTCTGACCACAAAAGAGGCAAGATTCTGCTTTCCTTCCTTTTTTTCTTCCTCCTTCCCTTATATTCTTCTTTCCTTTCTTCTTTTCTTTTCCTTTGTTTTTATATTTGAATGTATAATTTCATTTACAAAGGAGAACTTCCAGAGCAGAAATTCCATTGACTTATGCTTTTCATTATGTGTCATTTATAGTCTTAATCACCCAACACACTAAGGGGTCAAATGTCTCGTGTTAGAATCAGAATATAAGCCTATGTCTTTATGAATTTGTGGCTAGCATTCTATGTACTATGCCATATTGCCTTATCAGCATGACTTTCATTAATGCAAAGATTCATAATCTTGGGTTCATGAATATTTTCAATATGTGTTGACAACCATATTTCAATATAATTGGTTTAGTTTGCAATACTACATATTTCATTTTATGAATTAAAAAAAATTATATTGAGAAGGGTTCCATAGACTCCACCAGACTGGCAAAAAGGTCTTAACACAAGCAAAAAGTGTTAAGAACCCCTGCTGAAATTTTAAATGTTATTCCATTCCTGGATAAGCATAGTTGAATGTAGCCAAGAGAAGTATATAGGAAGATTATCTCTCCTTTGTGACAATTGCAAGACCCTTGCTGCTGAGTGAATGGTGAGAGTTGATCTGATTGGTCTTTAAATCATATATACATTCCATTTTATTATACAATTATGTAATACTTGCTATCACAGAACCCAGGAGCCTTATAATCTCATTTATTTCTCATAACTTCTATGACTTAAAAGCTGGCACATGTTCACAATGACCTCAGATAATACATGACAATGGGATTTGCTAGAGCAAATGATTTTTGAATATTTTATCTACATATACTGACACATTAAAAGTGAAGACTTCCTACAGTAACATAACAGGCATCCTTGATTGACATCCCACAAAGAGGTGAACAATCAGGCAAACAAGTAGTTTCCTATTTATTATCATTCTGGCAAAAATATCTGATATCCCAGTGCTGCCTGTGACTTTAAATTGAAGCTCAGCGGGTCCTGTCCTAGTTTTTAAAGAAGGAACTTGTATTTACCAAGTTAAAGGCTTGGTGTAACATCAACCACCTCTGACATGAGCTGAGTAGATCAGTCCTAGAGTGCAGCTCATTATCAGATGGCTTCTTTCCAAGTACCAACCTAGCCAGGTAATGTGGTCATTATTTCCCTGGGATTTTATTTTTTTGGTTATATTTGTCACTTTTTCAAAGAAACATATGACTTTAATAAGCATACTAACACTAGCTTCCTCTTCCTGTGCAGTAGGTCACTTAGATCATATTCAAAAGAGGTAGTTCAGGCTTAAGAATTTGCATCCTGAGATTCAATTCCCAATGAGAATTTCTTATGTGGAAATTAATGGCAGTTTTCCTTAAATCTTGCCATATTTCAGCAGAGAATCTAAAAACCAAACTCTGTTCTTCTTCCTCAAAGTTAGATCAGCTATTTGTTTATTTATTCAATGGGCTTCTACATTAAGAGATTTAGAGAAATGATTTAAATTGTAAATTTATGAATTAGATAGCTTCAATGAATTACATTAAAAGGAAAAAAAGCCTACAGACAATCATAGATATTAAGTTATTGATGTTTATTCTGATGCTTTAATTGTCTGAGATCTCAATGAATGAGGATTCATATCTCAGATGCAGATTATAACCTATACAAATCTAGTTCACATTTTCCCATAAATTCTCTATAAAGGAGCTGATAAACCGAAAAGAGACCTTTTTCTTGAACTTTTAGCATTTGGAAAAACCAATGTACAAATTGAGCTGTTCAACTATTGCCTCTGACCCCTGGATATCCTCTTCATTTTCTCCTCATATGTGAATATAAAGGCTAGTATTTTTATAGTATTTTAAGGTTTGCAAAGCAGTATATATGTTATCTCATTTGATCTTCACAATAATCCTGGGATGAAAGCCTTCCACTGTATTTTCAGCTTGACAAAACACATTATTCTATTCTGGATACCATATTTCAGGTAAGACATTAAAAAAATTGGACATTGTTCAAAACAGCAATCACAATGGTGTAATCATTCAGTTATTTAAAATCACTTTTAAGCAGTTACTTTGTGCTAAGCTCTGTTAAAAGTACTGAGGATTAAAAGGCATCATTGAAAGGAAAGAGAAACAAGGGATGTAATGAGGTTGAACTGTTTAAATTCTTAGAAGGGAACATAATTCTTGTAACTCTTAGGAACTTCATAAATTTGGGGCAATTAGAAGAAATATACATAGAGAGAAGATGTGAATGTGAATTAACTACCATAGGATTTTATTTTAAAAAATAATAAATGATAAAGAGGATTATACTGGGAGAATCCTGGGAGGAGAAGGAAGTAACAGAATAGAGCAAGTTATCCCAAATTAAATAAGTACAAAAGAGCTATTACAATGGAGAGCAAGATGGACAAGGTGACGGGCAATTCTTGAACTTTATTCTCATCAGATTTAGCTAAAAGGGGAAACAACATACACACTTGGTTGGATAACGAAATCCACCTTATCCAGGAGAGAAGTAAAAAGGAACAGGGAAAAAAGAGGGAGGGAGGATGATAGAAGGGAAGATGAGTTTGGGGAGATGATGCTCAAAAATGTACTCTTTATTAGATAAGACAGAGTGAAAGGAGAGAAAAATAAAATATTCAGGATAAAAGTAAGATGGAGGTATATATACAGTGAATTATTCCAATTGTAAATGTAAATGGGATAAAATCACTCATACAACAGAAGTAGATAGGAGAATGAATCAAAGAATCCTACAATATGCTGTCTACAAGAAACGTATTGGAAGCAGGGAGACACACAGAGTAAAGGCAAAGGACTGGGACAGAAGCTATTATGCTTTCAGCTGAAGTTAAAAGAAAAGAGGAGAATAACAATTATCATCCCAGAAGAAACTAAAGCAAAAATAGATCTAATTTAAAATGTAAAGAAGGAAAGTATATCTTGCTAAAAGATACCATAGACAGTGAAGTAATATCAATACTAAATATGGATATACCATCTAATTTTTTAAAGGATAAATTAAATAACTCACATGAGGAAAAAGAAAAACTCTTCTAGTAGATCACAACTTTACCCTCTGAGATCTAGTAAATCTAACCAAAGGAATTAAAAGGAAAGACATTAATGAGGTGAACAAAATTTTAGGGAAAATAGATATAATATACAACTAAAGAAAACTGAATAGAAATGGAATAGAATATTCCTTTTTTTCATTAGTACTTGGCACCTACACAAAAACTGACCATGTATTGGGACAAAAAAAATGCAAACAAATGCAGTAAAGCAAAGATATCAAATGGAATTTTTTTCAGATTTAATGCAATAAAATTACATTCAATAAAGGTTTATGGAAAGACAGATTAAAAATGAATTGGAAATTAAATAAGCTAATCCTAAGGAATTGATAGGTCAAAGAACAAATCACAGAAGCAATCAGTAATTTAATTGAAGAGAATAATATCAATAAGAAACACACAAAAATTCATAGGATACAGCCAAAGCAGTAGTTAGGAGAAATTTTATATCTCTAAATACATCAATAAATTAGAGAAAGAAGGGATCAATTAAATGTCTGTGCAATTTAGAAAGTTAGAAAAATAATAAATTCTAAATCTAGAATTAAACACCAAATTGGAAATCTTGACAATTAAAGGTGAGATCAATAAAACCCCAAAGTAAGAAAACCTTTGAATATATAAATAAATCTAGAAGCTGGTTTTATATAAAAATCAATAAAATAGATAGATCATTTGTTAATTTGATTTTTAAAAGTGAAATAAGAAAATCAATTACCAATATCAAAATTGAAAAGGGTGAATTAACCACAATAAAAGAAAATTAAAGCAACTATTAAGTTATTTCACTTACTAATAACCAATAAATTTGGTAATTTAACTGAAATGGATATTTACAAAAAATATAAATCTGTACAAAGAAAGTGTAAAGGGGGATCTAAAAGCACACTAGCCAAGGGGAGTTAAACACCATAAAAATGGTATAGACATTTCACTAGGGTTTTATGTAACCTAGTCAGGTTAAGGTGTCCTCACCAGAGGCATAGTGCTAGCATGAGAGAAGAGGTTAAATGACAGTTGATTGGGACTTGGCTCAACCAAATTGAAGTAAACCTTCTTTCTCCAGGATAAACCTAAAGAATGATTTCCCCTTTTATGGTTCTGTTTGATGAATGACTTCTTCTCAAATGTTAAAATGTATTTGTATGCAGTGAACAAGGATAGGGTCAGGAAAGAGTTTGTTGGTTTCCCTAAACTAAAGAAGCAAGTATCAATGTCCAGTCTTGTCAACCCTCCTCTAAAGCTAAGGTCAATTTGAATCCACCTCTCTACCTAGAGGCTTACTATGCTGTCTTCACTAGGCTAATTCACAAAAGGAATGTCTCTAGAGAAAGACTTCCGGTTAAGATGGCGGCTTAGAGAAAGCTAAAGCTCAGATCTCCGGAAAACCCTTCCCAACCGATCTCAAAATATAAGCTCCTAAGGCGCCGAAATTCAAAACGATCAACAGCACAGACCCTGGGAACCCTCCTCCTGGACCTGGACCCGGATCAAAAGGTACGGCTCCCCTTAAAAGCCAGAACCCGAGATCACTCGGACCTCAGAGGTAGGAGCGCAGAGTCCAAGGCTCTCAGAAGCCTCAGCCCCGCCGGGCTCAGAGAGCAGAACCCTCAGGGCCTTCTACCCGAGTCCCAGTGAAAGTTACTGCCTGGGGCTTCCGCTGCAGAGAGCTGGTCGAAACAACAGCAACCCTCAGGGCGGGCAAGATAGCCTCACGGGCTGGATCCTGCTATCCAAGTCTCAGTGAAAGTCCTTGCCCTAGAGCTTGGGAAAGCTGCAGCCCATCCCCCCCGCAGGCCAACGAAACAGCCTCACGGCCAGCGATTCTGAAGGCAACTTCCTGAAAGCGAGCTGGGGGGAGAGTGTGGCCTCGTGGTCCCACCCTTCCATTCCAGCTCCAGTGAGGCATATTCAGTTTAACCCAGGGAAAGCTCTTAGAACCAACATCTGCCCAGGACTAAAGCCTCTGATCACCAGAGATAAGAAAAGCTAATCCTCCACATTCAGAGATGACAAACTCCACAGAAGCACAGAAGCCCCAAAATACCAAGAAAAATAAGAAGAAAGGGGCGACTTTGGACACATTCTATGGAGCCAAAATACAAAATACAGAGCAGATAGAAGAAGATATACAAGAAAATTCTCCAAAATCTTCCAAAGGAAATAGAAACTCTCCACAAACCCATGAAGAATTTGAATCAGAAATGACCAAAAAGATGGAAGCCCTCTGGGAGGAAAAGTGGGAAATAATGCAAAAGAAATTCATGCATCTACAAAACCAGTTTGACCAAACTGTAAAAGAAAACCAGGCTTTAAAGCAAGAACTAATAAAGCAAAGCCAAAACACCAAGAAATTAGAAGAGAACATAAAATATCTCACCGACAAGGTGATAGATCTGGAAAATAGAGGGAGAAGAGAAAATTTAAGAATAATTGGACTCCCAGAAAAGCCAGAAATAAACACCAAACTGGACATGGTGATACAAGATATAATCAAAGAAAATTGCCCAGAGATTCTAGAACAAGGGGGCAATACAGCCACTGACAGAGCTCACAGAACACCTTCTACACTAAACCCCCAAAAGACAACTCCCAGGAATGTAATTGCCAAATTCCAAAGCTATCAAACAAAAGAAAAAATCCTACAGGAAGCCAGAAAAAGACAATTTAGATATAAAGAATTGCCAATCAGGGTCACACAAAACCTTGCAAGTTCCACTCTGAATGACCGTAAGGCATGGAACATGATCTTCAGAAAGGCAAGAGAGCTGGGTCTCCAACCAAGAATCAGCTACCCAGCAAAACTGACTATATACTTCCAGGGGAAAGTATGGGCATTCAACAAAATAGAAGACTTCCAACTTTTTGCAAAGAAAAGACCAGAGCTCTGTGGAAAGTTTGATACCGAAAATCAAAGAGCAAGGAATACCTGAAAAGGTAAATATTAAGGAAAGGGGAAAAATGTTATCTTCTTCTTTTACTCAAACTCTCTTCTATAAGGACCACATTTATATCAATCTATGTATGCTAATATGTGGGGAAAATGTAATGTATAAATAGGGGGTAAAGAAAGACCAAATAGAATAATCGTTCTCACACAAAGATTCACATGGGAAGGGGAGGGGAAGAAAATTCCTATAAGAAGGAGAGGAAGAGGGGGGGGGGGTTTACTTAAACCTCAATCTCAGGGAAATCAACTCTGAGAGGGAAAAACATCCAGATCCATTGGGATCTTGAATTCTATCTTACCCAACAAGGGTAAGGAGAAGGGAAAACCAAGGGGGGGAGGGGGAGAGGGAGAACAAAAAGGGAGGGAAAGAGAGGGGGGAGGGGGAGGGAAGAAAAAGGGAGGGACTAAAAAGGGAAACATCAAGGGAGGGGACAAGGGGCACTGATTCAAAGTAAATCACTGGACTAAAAGGTAGAGCCGAAGAAGAAAAGGTTAGAATTAGGGAAGGAATCAAAATGCCAGGGAGTCCACAAATGACAATCATAACTTTGAACGTGAACGGGATGAACTCACCCATAAAACGTAGACGAATAGCAGAATGGATTAGAATCCAAAACCCTACCATATGTTGTCTTCAAGAAACAGACATGAGGTGGGTTGACACCCACAAGGTCAGAATTAAAGGATGGAGTAAGACCTTCTGGGCCTCAACTGATAGAAAGAAGGCAGGAGTGGTAATCATGATATCTGATAAAGCCAATGCAAAAATAGACCTGATGAAAAGGGATAGGGAAGGTAATTATATTTTGTTAAAAGGGACTCTAGACAACGAGGAAATATCATTAATCAACATGTATGCACCAAATAATATAGCACCCAAATTTCTAATGGAGAAACTAGGCGAATTGAAGGAAGAAATAGACAATAAAACCATACTAGTGGGAGACTTAAACCAACCATTATCAAATTTAGATAAATCAAATCAAAAAATAAATAAGAAAGAGGTAAAAGAAGTGAATGAAATCTTAGAAAAATTAGAATTAATAGACATATGGAGATAAATAAATAGGGATAAAAAGGAATACACCTTCTTCTCAGCACCACATGGCACATTCACAAAAATTGACCATACATTAGGTCACAGAAACATGGCACACAAATGCAAAAAAGCAGAAATAATGAATGCAGCCTTCTCAGATCACAAGGCAATAAAAATAATGATTAGTAATGGTACATGGAAAACCAAATCTAAAACCAATTGGAAATTAAACAATATGATACTCCAAAACCGTTTAGTTAAAGAAGAAATCATAGAAACAATTAATAATTTCATCAAGGAAAATGACAATGGCGAAACATCCTTTCAAACCTTTTGGGATGCAGCCAAAGCGGTAATCAGAGGCAAATTCATATCCCTGAAAGCTTATATTAACAAACAAGGGAGAGCAGAGATCAATCAATTGGAAATGCAATTGAAAAAACTCGAAAGCGATGAAATTAAAAACCCCCAGCAGAAAACTATAATTAGAAATCCTAAAAATTAAGGGAGAAATTAATAAAATCGAAAGTGATAGAACTATTGATTTAATAAATAAGACAAGAAGCTGGTACTTTGAAAAAACAAACAAAATAGACAAAGTACTGGTCAATCTAATTAAAAAAAGGAAGGAAGAAAAGCAAATTCACAGCATTAAAGATGAAAAGGGGGACAGCACCTCCAATGAAGAGGAAATTAAGGCAATCATTAGAAATTACTTTGCCCAATTATATGGCAACAAATACACCAATTTAGGAGAAATGGATGAATATATACAAAAATACAAACTGCCTAGACTAACAGAAGAGGAAATAGAATTCTTAAATAATCCCATATCAGAAATTGAAATCCATCAAGCCATCAAAGAACTTCCTAAGAAAAAATCCCCAGGGCCTGATGGATTCACCTGTGAATTCTATCAAACATTCAGAGAACAGTTAACCCCAATACTATACAAACTATTTGACATAATAAGCAAAGAGGGAGTTCTACCAAACTCCTTTTACGACACAAACATGGTACTGATTCCAAAACCAGGCAGGTCAAAAACAGAGAAAGAAAACTATAGGCCAATCTCCCTAATGAATATAGATGCAAAAATCGTAAATAGGATACTAGCAAAAAGACTCCAGCAAGTGATCAGAAGGATCATTCACCATGATCAAGTAGGATTCATACCAGGGATGCAGGGCTGGTTCAATATTAGGAAAACCATCCACATAATTGACCACATCAACAAGGAAACTAGCAAGAACCACATGATTATCTCAATAGATGCAGAAAAAGCCTTTGATAAAATACAACACCCATTCCTATTAAAAACACTAGAAAGCATAGGAATAGAAGGGTCATTCCTAAAAATAATAAACAGTATATATCTAAAACCAACAGCTAATATCATCTGCAATGGGGATAAACTAGATGCATTCCCAATAAGATCAGGAGTGAAACAAGGATGCCCATTATCACCCCTACTATTTGACATTGTACTAGAAACACTAGCAGTAGCAATTAGAGAAGATAAAGAAATTGAAGGCATCAAAATAGGCAAGGAGGAGACCAAGTTATCACTCTTTGCGGATGACATGGTGGTCTACTTAAAGAATCCTAGAGATTCAACCAAAAAGCTAATTGAAATAATCAACAACTTTAGCAAAGTTGCAGGATACAAAATAAACCCACATAAATCATCAGCTTTTCTATATATCTCCAACACAGCTCAGCAGCAAGAACTAGAAAGAGAAATCCCATTCAAAATCACCTTAGACAAAATAAAATACCTAGGAATCTATCTCCCAAGACAAACACAGGAACTATATGAACACAACTACAAAACACTCGCCACACAACTAAAACTAGACCTGAACAAATGGAAAAACATTAACTGCTCATGGATAGGATGAGCCAATATAATAAAAATGACCATCCTACCCAAACTTATTTATCTATTTAGTGCCATACCCATTGAACTACCAAAATACTTCTTCACTGATTTAGAAAAAATCATAACAAAGTTCATTTGGAAGAACAAAAGATCAAGGATATCCAGGGAAATAATGAAAAAAAAAACACATACGATGGGGGCCTTGCATTCCCTGACCTAAAACTATATTACAAAGCAGCAGTCATCAAAACAATTTGGTACTGGCTAAGAAACAGAAAGGAAGATCAGTGGAATAGACTGGGGGAAAGCGACCTCAGCAAGACAGTATACGATAAACCCAAAGATCCCAGCTTTTGGGACAAAAATCCACTATTCGATAAAAACTGCTGGGAAAATTGGAAGACAGTGTGGGAGAGACTAGGAATAGATCAACACCTCACACCCTACACCAAGATAAATTCAAAATGGGTGAGTGACTTAAACATAAAGAAGGAAACCATAAGTAAATTGGGTAAACACAGAATAGTATACATGTCAGACCTTTGGGAGGGGAAAGGCTTTAAAACCAAGCAAGACATAGAAAGAATCACAAAATGTAAAATAAATAATTTTGACTACATCAAACTAAAAAGCTTTTGTACAAACAAAACCAATATAACTAAAATCAGAAGGGAAACAACAAATTGGGAAAAAATCTTCATAGAATCCTCTGACAAAGGTTTAATTACTCATATTTATAATGAGCTAAATCAATTGTACAAAAAATCAAGCCATTCTCCAATTGATAAATGGGCAAGGGACATGGATAGGCAGTTCTCAGATAAAGAAATCAAAACTATTAACAAGCACATGAAGAAGTGCTCTACATCTCTTATAATCAGAGAGATGCAAATCAAAACAACTCTGAGGTATCACCTCACACCTAGCAGATTGGCTAACATTACAGCAAAGGAAAGTAATGAATGCTGGAGGGGATGTGGCAAAGTAGGGACATTGATTCATTGCTGGTGGAGTTGTGAATTGATCCAACCATTCTGGAGGGCAATTTGGAGCTATGCCCAAAGGGCGACAAAAGAATATCTACCCTTTGACCCAGCCATAGCACTGCTGGGTCTGTACCCCAAAGAGATAATGGACAAAAAGACTTGTACAAAAATATTCATAGCTGCGCTCTTTGTGGTGGCCCAAAACTGGAAAACGAGGGGATGTCCATCAATTGGGGAATGGCTGAACAAACTGTGGTATATGTTGGTGATGGAGTACTATTGTGCTAAAAGGAATAATAAAGTGGAGAAGTTCCATGGAGACTGGAACAACCTCCAGGAAGTGATGCAGAGCGAGAGGAGCAGAACCAGGAGAACATTGTACACAGAGACTAATACACTGTGGTATAATCGAACGTAATGGACTTCTCCATTAGTGGTGGTGTAATGTCCCTGAACAACTTGCAGGGATCCAGGAGAAAAAAACACCATTCATAAGCAAAGGATAAACTATGGGAGTGGAAACACCGAGGAAAAGCAACTGCCTGAATACAGAGGTTGAGGGGACATGACAGAGGACAGACTCTAAATGAACACTAGTGCAAATACTATCAACAAAGCAATGGGTTCAAATCAAGAAAACATCTAATGCCCAGTGGACTTACGCGTAGGCTATGGAGGGTGGGGGGGAGGAAAAGAAAATGATCTTTAACGAATAATGCTTGGAAATGATCAAATAAAATATATTTAAAAAAAAAAAAAGGAATGTCTCTAGATATCAGGTGAAGTTAGTGAGAAATCAGGAACTAGGAGCAATTTTGTCTATCTCAGGGAAATAACCCCTCAGCAGTTCAAATCTGCTCCCTTCTTTTAGTGACAGAAAAGATTTCTGAACTCTGTAGATCTCAGGTTCAATAGGGAAATCCTTGGCAAGAGGACCTTCACTTCCAAAGACTGGAATAAAGGTCTCCGAGTTGCCTCTCTCCTCAATGTTCATTTGAACTTCCAGATACACCCCTTCTCCAAGATTCTAAGAATCTAAGCAGGTTCTCTCCTGTCAATCACTGCTCCACTGCATTCCATGGCCTCTCCTTGTAAAAATATTTCTTCTGCCAAAATATACTCTCTCTCAAAAGTCAATGCAACCAAGATTAGAAAGAAAGGAAAAAGCTAGGAAAGAGGGAGGGAATTGCAGAAAATATCTCAGATGAAGGTCTCATTCCTCAAATATGAGAACTAAGCCAAATTTATTAAAGTATAAGTCATTCTACAATTGATAAATGGTCAAAGGATAAAAAGAGGCAGTTTTCAGATAAAGAAATCAAAGCCATCTATAGTCATCTGGAAAAATGCTCTAAATAATTCTTCATTAGACAAATTCAAATTAAAACAGCTCTGATGTACCACCTCATACTATCAGATTGCCAATATAACAGAAAAGGAAAATGATACATGTTGGAGGGAATATGGGGAAATTGGGATACTAATGTACTGTTGAAGTTGTGAATTGATCTAATTTTTCTAGAGGGCAATTTAGAACTATGCTCAAAGGACTCTAAAATTGTACATATCATTTGATCCATCAATATGTTACTATATGTGTATCCCAAAGAGATCATAAAAAACAGAATGGGACCTATAATGTACAAAAATATTTATTGCGGTTCTCTTTGTGATAGCAAAGAATTTGAAATTTAGGGTTTATCCATCAATTGAAAAATGGTTAAATAAGTTTTTCTATGTAATTGTGCTAGAATCTAATCATCCTATAAGAAATGATGAGCAGGAGGACTTCAGAAAAGTCTGGAAAGATTAATGTGAACTGATACAAAGTGAAGTGAGCCACATTGTAAAAAGTGAAAGCAGTATTTTTTAATGAACTGTGAATGACTTAGTTATTTTCAGCAATGCAGTCATTCATCATGATCCCAGAGACACAATGAAAAATGCCCTCTGCCTTCTGAGGAAAAATTGATGGAGTCTGAATGCAGACTGAAACAAACTATATTTCATTTTCTTTCTTTTACTTCTTTTTTTGAGGTCTCTTAAAATGTTTAATATGGGGAAATGTTTTACATGATTGCACTTGCAAAATCTATATCAGATGGGTTGCCATCTTAGGTAAGGGGAGAAGGAGAAGAAGGGAGAGAATTTGTAAATCATTTTTTAAATGAATATTAATTGTGAAAAATAAAATATTTTTAATATTATGAGGATTTGAATTAGGGTTGGGACTTTTTGAGTGAGGAGAAAGCTATGGATATAAGAGATTGTTGAGGGAGAATAGTTAACACTTGCCTAGTAATCATGCAGGGTAAGTTTAGAGGAGTTGAAGATGACTGCAAGGTTACAAACCTAAATGACTGGAATGACTCTGGTAACCTCAACAAAAATGGGCAAGTGAAAAAGATGGAAGAATTTGGGCATAAAGGTAATGAGTCAGGTTTTGGATGTGCAGTCAGAGGCAATGAATATGAGAAACTTTATGATATAGAACATGAACTAAGGATGGCTAGAAAATCGGAACTAGGAGTCATCTATATTGCATAATAGTTAAACCCATAATAGGTGATAGAAACACTGAAGGTATAAATAAAGAATAAAAGGCCTAAGAAAAAACCCTGAATAATAGTCAGGTATAGAGGATGGACTATGTGTGAAGATCCAACAAAGAAGACTAAGAAGAAGCAACCAGATAATCCATCAGGCAGCAAATATTCATTAATGTACCAAGTATTGAGCTAGTGAGAATTAGTACCAAGAGAGCACAAGGTCATGAAAACACAGAGGGGAAAGTATCTAGGAGGAGAGGATTGGCAAGAGTAGAAAACATTACACACAAAATGACGATAACTAATAAGAGGAAGAGTTTAGGAGGGAATAATCTTTCATGTAGCACTTAATACATGTCAAGCTTTTATAATATTTTTTGTGCTTATATAATATTATGTCATTCCACTTTTACATCAATCCTGTGTGGGTGATGCTATTATCACCCTCATTTTACAGTTAAGGAATCTGAGGCAAACAGATTAAATGACTTCTCATGGGTCATATACTTAGTAAGTACTTGAGAATGGATTTTAACTCAGGTCTTCCTGTCCAGGCTCAGAATTTTATCCACTGTGCCAATAGCTGCCTGGAGAACAAGATCATTGGTTACATTAGGAAGAGTAGTTTTGGAGGCAGAGTCAAAATGGTGGCCTAGAAGGAGCAGAGGTTCAGACCTCTGAATACCCTCCTTTACTGATCACAAAACGAATGCTCCAAGGGGACTGAAAATCAAATCTAACAACAAGACAGAGTCAAGGAACCCTCCTGCTGGACTCAATTAAAAGGTATTCCCCCCTCAAAAGCCAGAATCTGAGAACACTTGGGTTTAAGGGGAAGGCAGAAGGAAGGTCCCAGGACCCCTCTCCCTGCCCACCAAGAGCAATGAGCCTCCAACAGCAGCCTGAACCTCTGGTCAGGCAAAGGTTCTGGTCTGGGGGGTGTACCTTGTGAGCAGGGCTGTGTCAAGCTCAGAGCATTGAACACAGATGGCAGGGAAGGAGCTAGAGAGGGAGCATAGAGTTGGCATCCTGGCCAGAGTTGTGGAGATCCTCCATATTTGCTCCAGTTTTCCAGGAGGTTTTGGCTTCGGAGCACATCCAGCCCAACCCAGCTGAACATAACCCCATCAACTCAGGGAAGCCCAGGCTCTACATTCCTCCCTCATTGACTGTTGGACGTTAATCCAAACAAAAGCCTCCAGAGGACAGGGAAGCTAAAACCCCAACAACCCTACCCAACAGACTGCATCAAGAGATCTTCTGTCAAAGATCCAAGAGGGGAGACTGACAGAAGCCCCCAAAACCAAAAAATTAGAGGAGCAAGAGCACAGACAAATATAGGGAGCAAAGAAGGGGTGAATAAGAGCAAACACCAGAAAAAGAAGAAAGAAATTACAAAATACAGCTTCTTTACAGCAAACAGAACAGAGGGGGAGGAATCAGCAAAAGATAAATCAGAAATCCCAGCGAATTGGATATAGGCATTGGAAGAACTCAAAATGCAATTCAAAACACAATTAAGAGAGGCTGGAGACAATTGCAGAAAGAACTTAAAAACAAATATAAGTCATCTGGAAACAGAGGCACTTGAACTAAAAAGTGAAAAGTGTCTTAACAGTCAAAATCAACCAGCTGGAAAATGAGGCAAAGAAGTTGAAAGATGAGGCAAAGGAGATGAAAGATGAGGTAAAGAGGATGAAAGATGACCTCCATAGAAAATTGGACCAGAAAGAGAAGGATGACCAAAAAGTCAGGGATGAAATCCAGTCTTTATTACCAGAATAAAACAACTAGAATTAAGTGACCTTACAAGGCAGCAGGACACTATAAAACAAAACCAAAAGAATGAAAAAATTGAGGAAAATATGAAGCATCTCATTCACAAAACAGAGGATTTAGAAAATCATTCAAGGAGAGACAATTTAAGAATCGTTGTTCTACCAGAAGACCATGACAAAATAAAAAGTCTGGACATAATACTACAGGAAATCCTTCAAGAAAACTGCCCCGATATTCTAGAGCAAGAGGGAAAAGTGGAGATGGAAATAATATACAGATCACCTCCTGTACTTAATCCCCAACTGACAACACCCAGGAATGTTAGAGCCAAATTCTTGAACTTTCAGACCAAAGAAAAGAAATTACAAGCTGCCAAGAAGAAGTCATTCAAATACTATGGAACCACAGTGAGGATAACACAGGATCTGGCTGCATCCACGCTGAAGGACCAAAAGGCATGGAATATGATATTCCGGTAAGCAAGGGAACTAGGTCTACAACCAAGAATCAACTATGCAGCAAAACTGACTATATTCTTACAGGGGAAAGTATGGTCATTCAACAAAATAGAAGAATTCCAAGAATTTGTAAAGACCAGACCTGAACAGAAAATTTGATGCCCAAGCACAGAACTCAAGAGAATCATCAAAAAGATAATTTTTTTTAAAAAGGGGGGAAAACAAAACAAAATAACCCCCACTTTTTTAAGAGACTCAATAAGTCAAAATGTTATGTATCCCTATAAAAAAGAGGTCATTGGTAACTCTTAAAAACTGTTGTTATCACCTGGGCAGCTAGAAGAATTATACCTAGAGGGAACAATGACAAACTGTATGGGATGAAACAACAAGACATAAATAGATATATAGATATATACATGCATAAATACATATACATGTATATATATATGTATATATATACACACAACTAGAGCTAAAAAAGAGGTTAATACTAAAAGAAATGGGAAAAGAAACAAATGGGAGTAAATGTATATGTCACAAAGAAGCTCATGGCAGGAGGGGGAAAAACATCAATACACTGGAAGGGTAAAGAGGTTGGAGATAGGAAATACTCAACTCTTATGTGCTTTGAAATTGACCCAAAGAAGTAAGAACAATCCAATCCATTGGGGCCGAGAATAGATTTGTGCACTATATGGAAGTAGAAGGGTAACAAACAAACTGGTGAAGAAGGAATCAGTACAAGGGAGGGAGAGGGTGGGGGGATAATTTTAGAAAGACTACAGGGAAAATAAGGGGAGAATAAGGGAGGAGGATAGAAAGGGAAGTAAAATAAGAGTGGGAACTAGGGGGACTGATTAAAAACAAACATTGGTGTAGAAAGAAATAGTGAAAGAAGAAAAGGCAGGATCAATAGTGGAAATAGAAATGCTGGGAAATACACAGCTAGTAATCATCACTCTGAAGGTGAATGGAATGAACTCACCCATAAAAAGCAAGTGAATAGAAGAGTGGATTAGAATCCAAAATCCTAACATATGCTGTCTACAAGAAACACACACGAGGAAGGTGGAAACAGATAGGGTGAAAGTAAGAGGATGGAGCCAAATCTATTGGGCATCAACTGATAAAAAGAAGGCAGGAGTTGCAATCATGATATCTGACAAAACCAAAGTAAAAATGAATCTAGTTAAAAGAGATAGGGAAGGTAATTACATCATGATAAAAGGCAGTATAGACAATGAGGAAATATCTGTACTCAACATGTAGGCACCAAATGGCATAGCATCCAAATTTCTAAAGGAGAAACTAGTGGAACTCAAGGATGAAATAGATAGAAAAACTATATTAGTGGGAGATCTGAACCTTCCTCTATTCGAACTATATAAATCAAAGCAACAAATAAATAATAAAGAGGTAATAGAAGTGAATGAAATCTTAGAAAAATTAGAGTTAGTAGAAAGGTGGAGAAAAAAATAAGGACATAAAGGAATATACTTTCTTTTCAGCAGCACATGGTACATTCACAAAAATTGACCATGTACTAGGGCATTAAAACATTGCAAACAAGTGCAAAAGAGCAGAAATAATCAATGCAACCTTCTCAGGTCACAATGCAATGAAAATAATAGTAAGGGTACGTGGAGAGGTAAATCAAAAATTAATTGGAAATTAAACAATACAATTCTCCAAAACCGGTTAAAGAACAAATTGTAGAAACAATTAATAACTTCATTGAAGAAAATGGCAATGATGAGACATCCTTTCAAAACCTATGTAATGCAGCCAAAGCAGTACTCAGGGGGAAATTTATATCCTCGACTTCATATATTAACAAATTAAGAAGGGCAGAGGTCAGTGAATTGGGCATGCAAATTAAAAAAACTAGAAAGGGAACAAATTAAAAATCCTCAGATGAAGACTAAATTAGAGATTCTAAAAAATCAAAGGAGAAATTAATAAAATTGAAAGTCAAAGAACTATTGACTTAATAAATAATACTAGAAGCTGGTACTTTGAAAAAACAAATAAAATAGACAAAGTACTAGTCAATCTAATTAAAAAAATGAAAGAAAAAATGAAATTGACAGTATCCAAGATGAAAAGTGAGACCTCACCTCTAATGAAGAGGATATTAAGGTAATCATTAAAAACTACTATGCCCAATTATATGGCAACAAATATGGCAATCTAGGTGAAATGGATGAATACTTACAAAAATATAAATTGCCTAGACTAATATAGGAAGAAATAAATTACCTAAACAATCCCATATCAGAAAAAGAAATTGAACAAGCCATCAAAGAACTCCCTAAGAAAAATTTCCCACATCCAGATGGATTCACAAATGAATTCTATCAGACATTCAAAGAACAACTAGTCCCAATATTATACAAACTATTTTACAGAATAAGTCAAGAAGGAATTCTACCAAATTCATTTTATGACACAAACATGGTACTGATCCCAAAGCCAAGCAGGTCAAAAACAGAGAAAGAAAACTATAGAACAATCTCCTTAATGAATATTGTGACAAGGGGTGCAAAAATCTTAACTAGGATACTAGCAAAAACACACCAGCAAGTCATCACAACGGTTATTCACTATGACCAGGTAGGATTCATACCAGGAATTCAAGGATGATTCAATATTAGGAAAACCATTCACATAATTGACCATATTAACAAGCAAACCGACAAAAATTGCATGATTTTCTCAATAGATGCAGAAAAATCCTTTTATAAATACAATACCAATTCCTATTGAAAACACTAGAAAGTATAGGCATAGAAGAGCCTTTTCTAAAAATAATAAACAGCATATATCTAAAACTATCAGGAAATATCATCTGCAATGGGGATAAACTAGAAGCCTTCCCAATAAGATCAGGAGTGAAACAAGAATGCCCATTATCACCTCTATTATTTAACATTGTACTAGAAACACTAGCAGTAACAATTAGAGAAGAAAAAGAAATCGACAGTATTAAAATTGGCAATGAGGAGACCAAGCTATCACTCTTTGCTGATGATATGATAGTTCACTTAAAGAATCCTAGAGAATCAACCAAAAAGCTAATCGAAACAATCAACAATTTTAGCAAAGTTGCAGAATACAAAATAAACCCATATATATACATATACGTATATAGCTCCAACCCATTTCAGCAGCAAGAATTAAAAAGAGAAATTCCATTTAAAATCACCCTAGATAATACAAAATACTTAGGAATCTATCTGCTGAGACAAACACAGGAACTATATGAATACAACTACAAAACACTCTCCACACAATTAAAACTAGATCTAAACAATTGGAAAAACATCCATTGCTCATGGGTAGGATGAGCTAAAAATGACAATCCTACCCAAATTAATTTACTTATTTAGTGCCATACCCATTGAACTACCAAAAAACTTTTTTTACTGAATTAGATAAAAACAACAAAGTTCATTTGGAAGAACAAAAGATCAAGGATATCCAGGGAAATCATGAAAAAAAATGCAAAGGAAGGAGGACTTGCAGTACCAGATCTCAAACTATACTATAGAGCAGTGGTCATCAAAACAATTTAGTACTGCCTAAGAGACAGAAAGGAGAATCAGTGGAATAGACTTGGAGTAAATGACTTCAGCAACATAGTCTATGATAAACCCAAAGATCCCAGTTTGGGGGACCAAAACCCACTATTTGATAAAAACTGCTGGGAAAATTGGAAGACAGTGTGGGAAAGATTAGGTTTGGATCAACATCTCACACCCTACACCAAGATAAACTCAGAATGGGTGAATGACCTGAATATAAAGAAGGAAACTATAAGCAAATTAGGTGAACACAGAATAGTATACTTGCAGGTCTTTGGGAAAGGAAAGACTTTAAAACCAATCAAGAGCTAGAAAATGTCACAAAATGTCAAATCAATAATTTGGATTACATCAAATTTAAAAGGTTTTGTATAAACGAAATTAATGCATCCAAAATTAGAAGGGAAGCAACAAATTGGGAAACAATCTTCATAACAAAAACCTCTGACAAACATCTAATTATTCAAATTTATAAAGAGCTAAACCAGTTGTACAAAAAATCAATCCATTCTCCAATTGAAAAATGAGCAAGGGACATGAATAGGCAATTTTTAGTTAAAGAAATCAAAATTATTAATAAGCATATGAAAAAGTGTTCTAAATCTCTTATAATCAGAGAAATACAATTCCAGACATTTCTCAGGTATCACCTCACACCTTGCAGATTGGCTAACATGATAGTAAAGGAAAGTAATGAATGCTGGAGGGGATGTGGCAAAGTTGGGACATTAATGCATTGCTGGTGGAGTTGTGAATTGATCCAACCATTCTGGAGGGCAATTTGGAACTATGCCCAAAGGGCAATAAAACACTGTCTGCCCTTTGATCCAGCCATAGCACTTCTGGGTTTGTACCCCAGAGATAAAAAGGAAAAAGACCTGTACAAGAATATTCATAGCTGCCCTGTTTGTGGTGGCAAAAATTTGGAAAATGAGGGGATGCCCTTCTATTGGGGAATGGCTGAACAAATTGTGGTATATGTTGGTGATGGAATACTATTGTGCCCAAAGGAATAATAAAGTGGAGGAATTCCATGGGGACTGGAACGACCTCCAGGAAGTGATGCAGATCGAGAGGAGCAGAACCAGGATGACATTGTACACAGAGACTGATACACTGTGGTACAATGGAATATATTGAACTTCTCATTTAGTGGCAATGCAATGACCCTGAGCAACTTGCAGGAACCTATGAGGAAAACCACTCTCCACATCCAGAGGAAACACAGTCGGAGTAAAAACACCGAAGAAAAACAACTGCTTCAATACATGGGTTGAAGGGATATGGTTGGTGAGGTAGACTCTAATGAACATCCTAGTGTAAACATCAACAACATGGAAATAGGTTCTGATCAAGGACACAAGTAATACCCAATGAAATTGTGCATTGGCTGCAGGAAGAGTAGGTGGAGGGAAGGGAGGGAAATAATGTGATTATTGTAACCAAGGAATAATGTTCTAAATTGACTAAATAAACTAATTCAAATGGGAAAAAAATAAAGTAGTTTTTATTTTTGTGATTTCAAAAGGATCATTATAAGGATTTTAGAAGTGAACAAAAAGAGAGGAATTATTATTTCTGGAGTCTGACTAGAAAAGAAAGCAGAAATTTGGGATAGTCCTTAGGAGATGACAAGGTTAATTGGATATTTTTTTCAAAGATGGGGAGAATTGAGCATGTTTGTAGGCAGCAGGGAAGACACCAGTAGTCAAGGAAAGATGGATAATTAGAGGGGAATGAGTATAATGGATAATTATGAGAACAAACTGCTTTAGGGAATGGATCTAGGGCACAGTTGGGGTTGGCCTTGCTGGGGAAAAGGGCAAACTCTTCATCAGAATTTGGAGCAAAAGAGAAGTTGAAGGATGATTTCAAGAGGTTTGGGGATGTAGAATAAGGGGAAAGAAGAAGCATACACAAATGGTCTTTATTCTCTCAGTAAAGTAGTGGGAGGAATAGTCTGCTATACGGAATGGAATACAGGAAGAAATTGAACTTGGAAGAGAAATAAAATTTTAGAAAAGCTGTTGTAATGACAAGTTCAATAAAAATCAACATGAATAAAGTAAAAGATAGTCTAGCTAAAGGATGGACTCACAGAAATTACATAGATTAAATTGATTGTGGACCCATATGCACAGTCATCTGGCTTCCTTCCAAACTGTTCATGATTGGGGTTTGACTTGGCAAGAACATTAAAAGGGAAAAGAGCAAGAGATGCTACAATAGAGGACAATGTATGAATGAACTTGTTAACTCTAGGGTTAAAACTGAGAGGTAGTGAAATCAGAATAAGGATAAGAAACAGATTGAGGGAGGAAGGGGATGTAGATCACATTAAGGACAAGCAGTGGATAAAGAAGGGGTTGTCACTAAAAGTAAAGGATAAGGGCAATGACAAGAATGATGTTTATTTCATACTTCAAGTTTAGCCCAACACTCATGTGCTATCTCATTTAATCTACATAAACCTCTGAACTGGGTGCTATTATTATCTCATTGAACAGAGGCAAAAACTGAGATCAAATGTCTTACCTAAATATAATGTAAACACGTCTTGCTGACCAACTAAAACACAGTGCCATTAAGCCACTTTTGATGAGAGGAAGAAATCTGTTTAGAGATGATGATAAGATCAACTTGAGCATTTGTCAAAGGCACTGAGAGTCATTTGGTGTGGAGAAGAGAAGACAGGTTGGCTATGATAACCAGTGTTAAGTAGATGAAGATCTATCAATTAGAAGAGGGACTACACTTTATAATTTTCAGCCCAATGTGCTCAGGAGCAAATGCAATGAGAAAAAATTGAAAAGAGGCAAGTTCAGATTTAATATCAATTATTCGGTCAAAGCATATTTATTAAGTACTTACTAGTACTAATATCAGGTATTGTGTTAAATCTTAGGGATACAAAGAAATTCAAAAATATCATCTCCCCACTCAAAGCTATCAGAAAAATCTTCTCAACAATTACAGCTATACAAAAATGGAATGTACTGTATAGTTTCCTTCTCATTAAAGTCTTCACCCAATATTAAAATGGTTGCTTTCTGAGTATTTTGTAGAAGGGATTCTTTTTTGCAACTATGAATTGAACAGAGTAGCTACTGAGATCCCTTCCAATTCTGGAATTCTGTGAAGTACTATAAAGTATTTTACAAAATATATTGAGAGGTTTGTAACCTAGCCTGTGAAGTCATGAATTTTTTGAAGCATTGGAGTAAGAAAAGCATTGACGACTTTATTGCATGTAAAATGGCTCCTCATAGACTTTTTGCCCTTTGAATAATGTATATGTATGTATGTGTTCAAACACATACATATAATATTTCCCTTACTAATATGCATTTTATTTTCCTGATTTTCTTCAATAATTTGCAGTGCCATTCTGGAAATACCCAATTAACTGGTCAATTTAACTCTCTTCAATTATCTTTCATTCCTCAAGTATTCATCTCTTTTCAATTTTGAATGATTTCTGGGTGGAATCAAAGTAGGGAAATGGCCTCTTTTTTTTTCAGGAAGGAAATTCAAGTCTTGATTTTCTTTATTTTTTATGGTAGAAAGATTTAGTATCTTCACTCTACACCTTGCTCCACTGCATCCCTGAGAGAACTACTAAGATCATTCCATTACCATTCATCTCCCTAAACACTTTCCTATCATTTCTCATCTATTCTCTATCCTGGAGTTGCAAGGCACAATGATTTAATCTCTGATGCTTGAAGATACATTTTACAAGGTTTTTTTTTTTTCTTTTTTACATAGTAACACACTGGGTAGATTATGTCAAAGGATATTTTAAAGGTTTGTCCTACTGACTGAATTTGTGGGTGGGGTTATTTTTTTTTAATAAGAAGAAAAGTAACAAGCTGTTAAAAAAGATTTTTTTCAGAATACTATAGCTCCATCTGCATTTCAGTGATTTGCACTTCTGACAAGCTTCTGAGAACATAATCTAAAGTTGTTTCTTTGTGGTATCGTTTTCACATGGCATGACTTTTTTTTTTTTGTTTGTGGCTCAATAAATAAAGTCCCTGCCATTTCAGAGCAACCCTTAAAAGTGCAATACCAGATGAAGGATGTGGTTAGGGGGTTGTGACTGTACTTGATCATTACTTTCATGAGCGCTAAATAATGAATATGGCAGTGTTCATCTCATGCATTTTCTAATATTTCCTCCATCCTTATCTTCAATGCTTTTATTTTGCTAGAAAGCAAAGTTCCATCTTCAGTAAATCATTAATCATGCCTTTTTCTCTTTTTCTTTTGAAATCACTAGCAAGCTGGACAATTTCACCATATATTTCGTTTTCAGAGTTCAATTCCCTGCTTCAGGAAGATAAGTTTCTTGTAAGATTAAGAGAATGTTGTATTTTAATTAAGATTTCTTTATGGAGTTGTTAATCTCATTTACACTCTAATTGAGTATTTTAAACTGTTCTATCACTTAAATCTTTACATTTTAATCTCTTTTTGCCATTTTTTCTTATTAGAAATTAACATGCTTATCTTTGTATATTTAAATCAATCTACCCACATAAATCACTAATTACATTATTAAATGTATCAACTTTACGCAATCTGTAACCATCATAAGCTATAACAATAAAAATAATTTCAATCCTGTCCTAGGGTCTATGTTGTTGCTCCCGTTTCTGTGCCATTATGCTCAGCATAGTGGACAATACAATACCAACATGACTTTCTAACATCCTTTAGGAATATAGTGATGCTGGCCAGTATTCTAATTCTAGTCTCATTGAACACCATAAGGTTGAGAGAATTGCAGTACTTATTAGTGAAAGGAAGGAAGGAAGGAAGGAAGGAAGGAAGGAAGGAAGGAAGGAAGGAAGGAAGGAAGGAAGGAAGGCAGGAAGGCAGGAAGGAAGGAAGGAAGGAAGGAAGGAAGGAAGGAAGGAAGGAAGGAAGGAAGGAAGGAAGGAAGGAAGGAAAGGGAGGGAGGGAGGGAGGGAGAGAGGGAGGGAGGGAGGAAAGAGTAACCATTTCTTACTAAGATATTCACTAAGAACAAGATATTGTAGGGGATTTATATATGCATCTGTAAAAAAATGAAGAAAAAAGGCAAACACCAAAAATTTCATTAATAAAATATATTAGGTAAGATCATAAGACAATATAACTATTTCATTTTTAAATAAACATTCCCAAATATATCCAGTAAAGTGAGTAATTATGAATTTATTTTGAGAAATAGTCACACAAGTCACACAAGACCATCTGTCCCATGAAAGTATATTTGGACATCTCTTATTGGATCTCTGCCTGATCATATCTCTACATGCTTCTGACTACTGGGAGATGAGTTTCCAAATCCCTCACAATTTTTCATAGGAAAAGACCACCACTTGCCATGAATTTGGACTTCAAGGGAGGATTATGAATAGTCAGATCACCAGCAACCCTCAACAACTCTTTCTCCGATTACTGATCCTATGCCAGGACTTATTCCCTAATAGTTAGCATATTCCATTGTTTTCATATTTTCCCTTTCCTAGGTGGCTAGGTAATACAATGGGTAGAACACAGGGACAGGAGTTATGAATTCCGTAGTTCAAGTCTCATCTCATATACTTACTAACTGTATAAACCTGGATGTCACTTAACAAGTTTCCTCAGTTGTAAAATGGAGATAATAATATCAACTATTTCAAATTTTGTTATGAGGATCAAAGGAACTAATATGTGTAAAGTGCACAGCACAGTGCCTGGCACATAACAAGTGCTATAGAAATTGTCATTTCTTTCCTCCCTTTCCCATATCAGTGATTCAGAAGGCTCTAATATTGATTTATAGAATCACTTCCCAGTTTCCAATAACACCTTCACTCCCACCATCATCAAACCTAGTTCCTAATATCCTACTCCAGATTTCCTTTCCATTTTACTCTCTTAGAATGCTTGCCTCATATTTAACAATTTAATATTAAATCATCTTCTTTCTCAGTCATTCTAACTTCCTCCAATCACTCAGCACTGGCTCATTCCTAATTAGACTGCTACTGATAACTATCATCAATATGATCTTTCTAAAGTGTAAATCTGACCATAATAAACTCCAAGTCATTTCCTATCACCTCCAGAATCCAATGTAAATTCCTTCCTTTTTTTAAAGATCTTCAAACCCTGGCCCCTTCTTACTCTTCTAGTCTACTTATACTCTACTCACTTCCAAATATTGTAGGATTCAGTGACCCTGGCCTCTTACTGTTCTTTACACCTGAATTGCACAATATTTACTGACTGTCCCCCCTGTTCAGAACTTTTCCCCTTCTTATTGCTAACTTCTAGTTTCCCTGGCTTCCTGCAAGTTTCACCCAACATCCTCCTTTTTTGCAAGAAGCCTTTCTCATCCTCTGAAATATTAGTGCATTTTATCTGAAATCATTGCTCATCTTTATATTTCTTGCTTATATACAGTATATTTTATGTTAAAATTTAAAGTTCCTTGAGAATATAAACTGTTTTTACCCTTTGTCTTTTATTTTAGTTTTTGTCTTAATCAATAAGATTCCTCCACCCCTTTCTTCCACCCCAACTCTTCCTCCAATTGAGAACTGAAGAAAAAACCCCTGTTAGAAATGAGAATAGTCAAGCAAAAATCTGTACTGGTCATGTAAAAATGTATATATATCATTCTGTACTCTGAGTCTTTCACCACTCAATCAGGAGATGGACAGCATGATTGAACACGAATCTTCTGGAATCACGTTCAATGATTACACTGATGACACATTGAACTATCTACATATCAGGATTATTAGGAGGAAAGGACATTATAAAGGATAAAACACTCTATGAATTTGAGCTATCATTTTTATATATGTATAATAGCTACATTATATATAATTTTAAAGTTACATCCTATATATTCTGTGTAGATTCATATCCAAGAGAGTTAAGGCATCTTGGTAGAATCAGAAATTAAGAGTGAGGCCTTATGTTATTTAGACATGGGGCTTTATTGAACTTTCAGCAAGGCTGGAGGAAAGAATGAGAATCAAAGCATGCTAGTATACTAGAAATATTTTGCAGTTGTGAATTTAGATCTGTGAATGACAACTAAAAGTAGAGTGAAAAACTGAATGAAGAAAAAGTTTGTTGATTCATGGATAGCAGAAGAGGGAAAAGGAAAATGCATTTATTGACCCATTTCTCACCTGAAAATACCTCTAGAGGAAGCAAAGATGAATTAAGGAAAGGAAAAGACATAGTCACTAATCCTCTGTAAATTTCCAGGGGTAGGAATTAATTAATGTATCAGTCAGCAAGTATTTATTAAGCTTGTGATGGCCTAATAAATCCTTATTGGTTGATTGAATTTTTGA
The DNA here is from genome assembly GCF_027887165.1 of Monodelphis domestica. Taxonomy (NCBI): domain Eukaryota; kingdom Metazoa; phylum Chordata; class Mammalia; order Didelphimorphia; family Didelphidae; genus Monodelphis; species Monodelphis domestica. Next base: position 475,504,737 of record NC_077228.1, read on the forward strand.
TTCAGGGTAGTGAAGTAAGAACAAATGTATATAGAGATCAATCTTCAGAGATAGTGAAACTTGGCTGTGTGACCCTACTTAAGTCATTCCTTTGCCACACAGACAACTTAAAAAAAAACAACTTGCAGAGAAAATTACCACTGTATTAAGACTTTGGGGATGTGTATTATACTGTTGTATTAACAATAAGTTATTGAGGAGCAAACTCAATAAAACAATAATCAATCTACACACAGATCATATCTAATGACGCTTCTGATCAATTTAAAAATAAAAATAAAACTTGTTGCAATGTTTCAATGCTCTAATTTAATAAAACTATAATTTTTATTGAAATTTAATAAAATTGTACTATTGATTCCATTAAAATATGCATATATAGCACCCTAAGTTTGCAAAAAGTTTTCCATATATTACATAATTGAAAATGTACAACATTGTGAGGTATTTATTCTACTTATTTTTAGTTCCCATTTACATACAGGAAATTGACAAGAGAGGTATATATAACTTGACCACTGTGGTCATATAATCAGTGTTAATGCTGAGATTTGAACCCAGTTTGTCCTTTTTGCAGAAAAAAAATCCTCTACTGGGCCACATAACTTAAGATTTTATGACAACTAGGCTCTGTTACACTAAGGCAAGGTTTTCTTAAACTAGAGTGAGTACATAGATTATTTTTAAGTTTTAAGTGCATTAAATAGAATTCTTTTCCCTGTAAACCAACATATTTTATTTTATACATTTAAATATCTATGTATATATATATACCTATATACATGTGTCTATATACCTATACATATCTAAAATACACATGTACCTGTAAATAAATGTGCACGTTTGTGTGTATTCCAAGAAGGGGTTAATCAGGTTAATTGGACTGTCAGTGTCCATGACACAAGTTAAGTATTACTCTCTAGTAATAAGAGGTTTATGTAAGACTATAGAAGCGACATCTGGAGTTTCATTCATTTTTTTGATGACTAGAAAAAGTAGCAAGTGATGACCAAGGCATTGACCATGATGATGACTGAATTTTATCTGAATAGTAAATGCATGCTTCTGGCCCCAATTCCAATGCCAATTGCCATAGAAATGCTAATCTGCTCCATTTTTCAAACCTAGATTGGTTTGCTCCTCATCAAGTAGCCTGTCAATCCTCTTCTGTGTGGCATGAAGGGGCAGGGGGTAACAGTATTGGTGTCAGACTCTACATGGACACCCAGTCAATTTGAACCTTGTTGCAGTTGAGACTTCTCAAATTCAAGGCATCTACCATTTTAGGCATCTACTATTTTCCATCTCCCTAGGATTAAGGACTACAGGCATACATGATCAGAATTGACTCATAGGAAGTATTTTACTAAATATTTTTAAAATAAATTGATTTTAAATACTCTGAGTTTATGGGATCATACATAATAGAATGTCTACCCTGATAATAAACAAATAGAACTTTGAAATATTGTCATTTCTAAATATAACCAGGAATAAAAATAATCAGAGAAAGTGCGTCGACCAAACCATGTTTACATGGGACTTAAAACCTTATAGATTTTTCATATTTTAATTAAAAATAAATTTCACCCTAATTTCTGTATACCCTGTGTCTAGGCAGTCTCTGATTTTTAATACTCATTTTGGGTCCCAGATCTGGTGTACAATGAGGTTTTAAATGTTTGCTTATTAAAGAGTTTTAAATACAGATTATGTTATTCCTTCCTTGAAACACTTTCTGCCTCATGCCCTTGTACTGCAGGGGATTTCATTAGTGTGCCTTCTGATCTTGTCCTCCAAATCCTCATTACTTTAGACAAGCATGGGTTTAATTGAGAGAAAACCTGAGCTGCAGCTCAGGTGTGAAGGCTGTTCCTCTTAGCAAATTAAATCTAGTGTAATGAATGAGTGGTCTTTTTCCTACCCCTCTGATAGATTTAATAGTACATATTAATTGTTGTTCTGGTCTTCTGTACTATGTGATTGTTTTCTCTAGTAGCATATTGAGGCTGATTAATGTTCAGATCAACTATACTGGTTTATATTCAGAATGGATGGTTAATATATGGTCACTGGATCCCCAGGTTACAAGAATTAAGATTAATCTAGATAAGAGCAGGCATTTTTATAGATTCAAGAGACCATAATGTCACAGTCCCTAGAAGGGAACTAAGAGGATAACATGTTTGACCCTCTCATTTACTCAGAAGGAAAATGATGCTGAGAGAGGGTAGAAGCTGGATTCAAATCTAGGCACACTAATTCCAAAAGGTCTAAAGCAGATTCTTGGACTTTTTATGTGACATGTACCCTTTATCAGAATAATATCTTAAATAGATAAAAGAAAATGCATAGGATTACAAAGCAAAACAATTCTACTGAAATAGATCATATATCAAAATGTTTTTAAAAAGTTCGCAAGTTCCCTGAAATCTATATTTAAACCACTTAATGATCTATTGACTCCAGATTAGGAATTCCTGATGTAGAATATAAAATTCAATTCATAATTAGAGAACCTGAGTTTTTGCTACTATTTTCTAATTTATTAAATTTGTTACTTAGATAAATTAATATATATTCACCAAAGAATCAATCATGGAATCATAAAATATCAGAATAGGAGGGGACTCTAAAGACCTCATCTTTTCTAGTCTCCTCATTTTACAAATAAAGAAACCAAAGCATGAAAAAACTTACTTAAATCTATATCTAGTACATAGCAGGAGAGGAATTTGAATTGACTCCATAGTCAGCCTCTCTTCATTGTACTGTGATCTTCCATAATGATTTTCCAGAACAAATCAGAAAATAACTTTTTCCTGCTTAAGAACCTTCAGTGGCTCCAAATTTATCTTAGTAGGAGATACTCCTCCTATTTCTCATTTAGAGATCTCAACAGTCTAGCTTCAGACAATCTTCCCAGGTTCCTTACTTATCACTTCCTCTTGTGCACTCTATATTTCAGTCAAATTCTCCTACTTCCTCTTTTCTATACACTCAATTAAATTTCCTGCTTCTGTTCCTTTTACAAACTATTCCCAGATTTTTAGATGTTCTCTTCTTACTTCCCTGCCTCTGATAACTTCTGTCTATTTAAGCTTTAGCTCAAGAATCACCTTTTCCTAGACTCTTTTCCTAAATCTCCTAATTATCAATGTCACCCCTACTCTCTCAATGATGATTTTTTTAAAATGTATCTCATCATTACTAGGCTGTAAATATGTTGAATTCTTCCCAACTGAACTTGAGCTCTTTTAAAGCAAGTAGTACCTCATTTTTGTATTTGTATTCCCAATGCCAGTGCATAGTGCCTGGCACACAGTAGATACCTAATAAACTCTTTGATTTGCTTGATTTATTAATTTGGTCAATGTTCAAGTTTATTTTCTTTCCCCAACACCACAATTTGGATTATTAAATTTTCCTGACTTCCGGTCAAGATGGCAGCTTAGAGAAAGCTAAAGTTCAGAGCTCCAGAAACCCTTCCTTACCGATCTCAAACGGAATGCTCCTAGGTCATCGAAATTCAAAACAAACAGCAGAATAGACCCCGGAAACACTCCTCCTGGACCTGGATCAAAAGGTACGGCCCCCTAAGAGTAGGAGCCCGAGATCACTCGGATCTAAGGGGAAAGCAAAGGGAAGGTCCCAGGACCCATCCCCCCAACCCAGAGTGCTGAGTCCCAGGCAGTAGCAGAAACCTCAGGGCAGGCAGGGGGATCTCAGGAGCCGGCTGTTCTGAGGGCCACCCCCTGAAAACAACCTGAGTCAGTCATGGGGGCACCCAGATAGCAGGGAGGCAGAGAGAGATGGGGGGGGAGGGGGAGCCTGTAGCCCCCTGACCATGAACCTTCCATCTGGGTCTCACTGAAGGTCGCTGCCTGAGGGCATACTCAGTCTGAGGTTAATCCTATCAACAGCCCTCAGAGCTCCAGGAAGCCATGGCATCTCCCCCCTCAGAGTGCAGGGTCCTCTGAAACAACAGTAAGCCTTAGGGCTGGCAAAAGGGCCTCAGAGCTGAAGGCCGAATCCTGAAAAAAAAACTGACCCAGTCGAGGGGGCACCCAGATAGCACGGAAACAGAGAGAGACAGGAGGAGCCTGTAGCCCCCTGACCAGATCCTTCTATCTGAGTCTCACTTCTGAAGGTCCTTGCCTGAGGGCATACTCAGTCTGAGGTTAATCCTATCTATCACCAGCCCTCAGAGCTCCAGGAAGCCGTGGCCCCTCCCCCCTCAGAATGCTGGCTCTTCAGGCCAGCTGAGGCACAGAAACAAGGGCCAAGCCATAGAATGGACAATCTGCCTAGGGCTAAAACCTCTGAACACCAGACAGAGATAAGAAAAGCTAATCCTCCCCACTCAGATAGACATGGCAAACTCCACAGAAGCACAAAAAAAACGAAAATTCCAAAAAAAAACAAGAAGGGGGCAACTTTGGACGCATTTTATGAAGCAAAAATACAAAACACAGAGGAGATAGAAGAGGAAACACAAGCAAATGCTCTGAAACCTTACAAAGGAAATAGAAACTCTCCACAAACTTTTGAAGAATTTGAATCAAAAATGATCAAAAAGATGGAAGCCTTCTGAGAGGAAAAATGGGAAATAATGCAAAAGAAATTCATGCATCTACAAAACCAGTTTGACCAAACTGAAAAGGAAAACCAGGCTTTAAAGCAAGAACTAATAAAGCAAAGCCAAAAGACCAAGAAATTAGAAGAGAACATAAAATATCTCACTGACAAGGTGACAGATTTGGAAAATAGAGGGAGAAGAGATTATTTAAGAATAATTGGACTTCCAGAGAAGCCAGAAATAAACAGCAAACTCAACATAGTAATACAAGATATAATCAAATAAAATTGCCCAGAGATTCTAAAACAAGAGGGCAATACAGCCACTGACAGAACTCACAGAACACCCTCTACACTAAACCCCCAAAAGACAACTCCCAGGAATATAATTGCCAAATTCCAAAGCTCTCAAACAAAAGAAAAGATCCTACAAGAAGCCAGAAAAAGACAATTTAGATATAAAGGAATGACAATCAGGGTCACACAAGACCTTGCAATTTCTCCTCTGAATGATCATAAGGCATGGAACATGATCTTCAGAAAGGCAAGAGAGCTTGGTCTTCGACCAAAAATCAGCTATCCAGCAAAACTGATTATATACTTCCAAGGGAAAGTATGGGCATTCTACAAAATAGAAGATTTCCAAGTTTTTGCAAAGAAAAGACCAGAGCTCTGTGGAAAGTTCGACACAGAAAAACAAAGATCATGGAATACCTGAAAAGGTAAATATGAAGGAAAGGGAAAAGGAGAAAAATGTTATCTTCTTCATTTGCTCAAACTCTCTTCTATAATGACTACATTTATATCCATCTATGTATACTAACATGTGGGGAAAATGTAAAGTGTAAATAGGGGGAAAAGAAAGACCAAAGAGAATAATCTTTCTCACACAAAGATTCACATGGGAAGGGGAGGAGAAGGAAACTCCTATAAGAAGGATAGGAAGAGAATTTTCACTTAAACCTTAATCTCAGGGAAATCAACTCTGAGAGAGAAAAACACCCAGATCCATTGGGATCTTGAATTCTATCTCACCCAACAAGGGTAGGGAGAAGGGAAAACCAAGAGGGGGAAGGGAGGAGGGAAAACAAAAGGGGAGGGAAAGAGAGGGAGGGGAGGGAACAAAAAGGGAGGGACTAGAAAAAGGAAATCTATCAAGGGAGGGGACAAGGGAGACTGATTTAAAGTAAATCACTGGACTAAAAGGTAGAGCTCAAGAATAAAAGGTTAGAATTAGGGAAGGATATCATAATGCGAGGGAATCCATAAATGACAGTCATAACTTTGAACGTGAATGGAATGAACTCACCCATAAAACGTAGATGAATTGCAGAATGGATTAGAATCCAAAACCCTACCATATGTTGTCTTCAAGAAACAAACATGAGGGTCATTCCTAAAAATAATAAACAGTATATATCTAAGACCATCAGCTAATATCATCTGCAATTGGGATAAACTAGATGCATTCCCAATAAGATCAGGAGTGAAACAAGGATGCCCATTATCACCTCTACTATTTGACATTGTACTAGAAACACTAGCAGTAGCAATTAGAGAAGAAAAAGAAATTCAAGGCATCAAAATAGGCAAGGAGGAGACCAAGTTATCACTCTTTGCAGATGACATGATGGTCTACTTAAAGAATCCTAGAGATTCAACCAAAAAGCTAATTGAAATAATCAACAACTTTAGCAAAGTTGCAGGATACAAAATAAAACCACATAAGTCATCAGCATTTCTATATATCTCCAACACAGCTCAGCAGCAAAAATTAGAAAGAGAAATCCCATTCAAAATCACCTTAGACAAAATAAAATACCTAGGAATCTATCTCACGAGACAAATACAGGAACTATATGAACACAACTACAAAACACTCTCCACACAACTAAAACTAGACTTGAGCAATTGGAAAAACATTAACTGCTCATGGATAGGACAAGCCAATATAATAAAAATGACCATCCTACCCAAACTTATTTATCTATTTAGTTCCATACCCATTGAACTCCCAGAATGTTTCTTTACTGATTTTGAAAAAACCATAACTAAATTCATCTGGAATAACAAAAGATCAAGGATATCCAGGGAAATAATGAAAAAAAAAACCACATATGATGGGGGCCTTGCAGTCCCAGACCTTAAACTATATTACAAAGCAGCAGTCATCAAAACAATTTGCTATTGGCTAAAAGGCAGAAAGGAAGATCAGGGGAATAGACTGGGGGAAAGAGACCTCAGCAAGACAGTTTACGATAAAGCCAAAGATCCCAGCTTTTGGGACAAAAATCCACTATTCAGTAAAAACTGCTGAGAAAACTGGAAGACAGTGTGGGAGAGATTAGGTTTGGATCAACACCTCACACCCTACACCAAGATAAATACAAAATGGGTGAATGACTTAAACATAAAGAAGGAAACCATAAGTAAATTGGGTAAACACAGACTAGTATACATGTCAGACCTTTGGGAAGGGAAAGACTTTAAAACCAAGCAAGACATAGAAAGAATTATAAAATGTAAAATAAATAATTTTGCCTATATCAAATTAAAAAGCTTTAGTACAAACAAAACCAATGTAACTAAAATCAGAAGGAAAACAACAAATTGGGAAAAAATCTTCATAGAAACCTCTGACAAAGTTGTAATTACTCATATTTATAATGAGCTAAATCAATTGTACAAAAAATCAAGCCATTCTCCAATTGATAAATGGGCAAGGGGCATGGATAGGCAGTTCTCAGATAAAGAAATCAAAACTATTAATAAGCACATGAAGAAGTGCTCTACATCTCTTATAATCAGAGAGATGCAAATCAAAATAACTCTGAGGTGTCACCTCACACCTAGAAGATTGGCTAACATAACAGCAAAGGAAAGTAATGAATGCTGGAGGGGATGTGGCAAAGTAGGGACATTAATTCATTGCTGTTAGAGTTGTTAACTGATCCAACCATTCTGGAGGGCAATTTGTAACTATGCCCAAAGGGTGACAAAAGAATATCTACCCTTTGATCCAGCCATAGCACTGCTGGGTCTGTACCCCAAAGAGATAATGGACAAAAAGACTTGTACAAAAATATTCATAGCTGCGCTCTTTGTGGTGGCCAAAAACTGGAAAACGAGGGGATGCCCATCAATTGGGGAATGGCTGAGCAAATTGTGGTATATGTTGGTGATGGAATACTATTGTGCTAAGAGGAATAATAAAATGGAGGAGTTCCATGGAGACTGGAACAACCTCCAGGAAGTGATGCAGAGCGAGAGGAGCAGAACCAGGAGAACATTATACACAGAGACTAATACACTGTGGTATAATCGAATGTAATGGACTTCTCCATTAGTGGCGGTGTAATGTCCCTGAACAATCTGCAGGGATCCAGCAGAAAAAACACCATTCATAAGCAGAGGATAAACTGTGGGAGTAGAAATACTGAGGAAAAGCAACTGCCTGACTACAGCGGTTGAGGGGACATGACAGAGGAGAGACTCTAAAGGAAACCCTAATGCAAATATTAACAACATAGCAATGGGTTCGAATCAAGAACACATGTAATACCCAGTGGAATCACGCATCGGCTACGGGCGGTGGGGGGGAAGAAAAGAAAATGATATTTGTCTTTAATGAATAATACTTGGAAATGATCAAATAAAATATTATAAAATTTAAAAAAAGGCAAGGAGACAAGGGATTTCACTTAATAGGACAATGCTTAGTTGAACTTGGTTAACTATGAGGTCATGACTGAAGGAAGGAAAATAAGGCTTGAAGAGGGGTGATAGTCTCATAGAGGAGACAGAAGAGGAGGGACTGAGTCAGAGACATCAATGCAAATTTCAGCATTGGTCAATATAAAAGCAGCACATCCTCTTTCCATGAGCTGTATCATGACAGAATTCTGAGTAGAAGTCAATTCTGCAAATGGTAATGGCAGGCAGCACATGGACAATGAAGCACACCCAAAGTTATATAAATAGTAGTTTTATATGAATGGATTCAACCATTTTATATAGAAATCTGGAATTTTTGCCCCCAAAAGTTATAAAACTGTGTATATCTTTTGATCTAGAAATACCATTTTTAGGTTTATTTCCTAAGGGGACTAGGGAAAAAGGAAAATAATCTATAAGTTCTATAATATTTATAGCAGCTCTCTTTGTGGTAGCAAAGCATTGTAAATTGAGAGGATACTCATCAATTGGGACTTAGTTTTTATTAATTAATATTTATTTATATACTTAGAAACCACCTCTAGCAACAAAAACTTTTAACTAAACAAATGCAGAAAAAAAGATTATGTGCAAAATCACAAACTCTGCATTGTTTACAATTTGTTTAAAGATATGTAAATTATGTATTTATACTAACTAATATAAGTATTCTCTGCTTTTGATTTTCCTTTGGATTTGTTATGCTTGAATAAATATTTTTTTATCTTGAAAAAAAAAATTTTCTCAGAGGTCATTACTAAAGGTCAGTAGAAGAGGGCCAAAAACACTGCGAACAGGAGAAGTCAGAGGTGGATTAAACATTTTAATACTTTTATTAATTCAATAAGTAATTTATTAAGTACGTTAATGATCCTAGTAATGATACTGTGTTAGCTGGGCATACAAAATATAAGAAAGTTATTTGACATATACTTTCCTGCATTACTCTCTATTGAGTACACTATTGTCTTGGCTGTTCACTAACACATCAGCTCCTTAAATACTTGTGCCACTTATATGTATCCAAATAACCCTTTGCCCATTGTTCATCAGGATCAACTTCCCAAAAGGACATTGGGTTCATAAATTTAATACTCAAAGGAAACTTACAGGTCAGCAAGTCTGAACTCTTCATTCTATAAAAGAACCTGAGGCACAGTGATTTTAAATGATTTCCTCAAGGTCATGAAGATATTAAGTGTTTGAGACAAGGTTTGAACCCATGTTTTTCTGACTAGTTCCCTATCCAAATGCCATCTGTGAGAGTGTTCGTTTATATATTCTGATTTCGTGGGAGAGGGAAAGATTCTTCTTTTCAAAAAATTCCTGTTTCATACCCACACAAATAATCCTAGCATTCACCCACAAAAGTATAATGAATATAGTAAACTTCCCATTCAAAACTCAACATCACATAATTAAATGAGGGAAAGTATCCAAAAATACCAACCAAACAGAAAATTGCCGTTGATGTCAGAAATTCCTCCATTTAAGATTCATTATTTTATGATTAAAGAATTTTTGTCTCCAAGCATCCTTCTTAATTAATATATACTAGAGAGGGATAATTGTAATAATGCACATTTATGTAACATTTTAAATTTTACACAACGTCTGCATAACAATTTCTGTCTCAAACACAACATGCCCAAAACTGAACTCATTGTCCTCCTTCCTAAGCCCTCACCTCCTCCAAACTTGCCTAAATCTGTTGAGAATATCATTGCCCTTGAACAAGTTAGAAACTGTGGTACATTAAGAATCAGGTCAAACTTTCCTCTGCCATCATATCCAATCAGTTGCCAATTCTTATTTATTCTTCCTTCATGATAGAGCATTATGGTATGTTTGCCAAATTCACTTAGTGGTATTTTGTTTTGTTTGGTTTTAAATTTTTGTTTTGTTTTTGCAGGGGCACCACAAAACTACAAGAAAAATCCCAGGAAGATTTTTATATACCTGTACAGTCATGAAGTATATCTCATCTTAAAGAAATACCTTTGCTAACTTTAAACTCATCACTAGGTTGCCTACATGATAGATTTTCATTTTTGGTCATTATAACTCTCAGAGACCATCTAGTAAGTACTGAGAGGTTGTGATCAGAGTCATCAGAAAGTCAAAAATCCTTGAAGTACTAAAAATATTCGTACTAATAAGCTCATCATACGTTCTTATTACTCACTGACATTGACATAATTTCCCCATGTTCCAATGCATTATTGATGAACACAATTTTAAGCATGTTGAAATGAGAAAGAAGGAAACATTGAGTTAGATCAGAAGAGACTCTGACCAAATATCAACTGATGGAGAGTGCAAATCACTACTCTACCCACTGAAGAGTGTTTTCTACTTTATTTTTCATGAGTCTGTCGTAAAATAGTCTTCAATTTTACTCTAGACTTTATTGCAATGGGACTGTTTGAGTCAGTTATTTCTCTAACAACTTTGATTTCTCTCTGGGTGATGATAGATTGACATTCTTTATTTTAGACTACTTTATAATATTGTGAGATGTAACAATCTTACCATAAAGCATTTAATCATCCATTCCATCTTTCTCATCAAAGAAATTTTTATTGAACATCAACTCTGTGCAAGGTCCTAATCCTTCTTATAATTCAGTAAGGGTAATGATTAGCCCAGAACCAACCGAAGGCACAGGCAGCTTGAGATAGGTGCCTCATCAGAAGACTATTTTAGAACAGAGATTATTAATACTAACAGAGCTCTGATGAAATCTTAACCATTTTCAGTATACATCCAATGTCCTAACCAGCAGTGGAATACTAGGCAAGTTAAATCACCCCTCTAACACTCAAAATAATGTGATATCTAGGATAGAAAACTTCAAAAATTCATCCATAATCTGCAAGGAATTTTACAATCACTTGTAAAACCTCCAACAGTAACACATATATTGTATATCTTTCCCACTTGTGCTCTTTCTTATTTCAACTGTTTGACTTTGTGCTCTCTATAAGTAGATGGCACATTGGGCAAATTACTGAGCCTGAAATACCTGAGTTCAAATCTCAACTGAGACACATGCTATCTGTGTGACTCTGTATAAGTCCCTTAAATTCTTTCTCTTAGTTTCCTCAACTATAAAATGGGGATAATACTAGAACCAACCTCTGAGGGTTATCCTGAGAATCAAATGAGATATGTTCATAAAGCACTCAACACAGTTCCTGGAACATAGTAGGAATTTAATAAATGCTTGTTCCCATCCTCCCTTCCTCTTCTTAAGGGTGAGACATCTTAAACCCCTTCTTATAAAAGACTTCACAGATTGCAAAATACTTTGATTCATTCAACTAGCTGAAACAGGTAGCATTTAAGATTTAAATTAATATCCAATACTCTAAGAATTATATTTTATAGTTCATTAATAGTCAGTATCACTGTGCTCATTTTACAAATATTTAAGTGTTATCGATGGAAATGAAAATGATAGAGAACTTGGGCAGTCATGGGAGTGGTCTTGATCTTTGTCTCTTGACTTAATTGCTTATTGTAACTCAATTTCTTGTCATTGAACAAGCATTTGTTAAGCTTTATTATGTGCCAAGTACTGTGCTAAATTCTGGGAATACAAGTAGAAAATAAGACAGTCTGGATTACTTTCTTATGGAGGGAAAAGCAAGCTTTAAAAAAAAATTGCAAACGGAAGAGGGACAGACACAGTTACTCTGTGCTTGGTATGGAAAATTGAGAGTTTATCAGTCAATGTCTTGCAAAGAGTAGTCACTTACTTTTTGGATTGAATGGAACCAAATTGAATTAAACTGAACCCCATAAAGTAGATAAAAGATATATTTCCTATCATCACCTCCAGTTTACAGAGGAAGGAATTTAATATCAGAGAGATTAAATGACTTTTCCACAGTCACTTGATAAATAGGTAAAGGTACCTTTACTGGAACCCAGTCCTTCTGACTGACATTGACTTCAGTATTTCCTGCAATAGTGGAACTTGCTGCCTCTAGAATTCCATTAAACTATCAGTCATAAAAGAGTTCACAGGGAAGTGTTAACAAGATTGCTCTCCTCTAGGAAAGCTGGCTTAGAAGAACAGCAGGACACTGAGAAAATAGGAGTTTTAATTGGAAAGACTGCGGGATAATTAGAAGCATAGGGATCCCATGCTTAGGTGCAGAACCAAAGTCAGAGACTCTGGGGACCAGGGAGAGACCAGTTACTGAGCATGTTGTTAACAGGTGGGGAAATGCACAAGAAGGGAAAAGGTGCAAAACAACAATCTTATATATTTCCCAACTTTTCCTGGAGTAGACACCAGTGTTAGATTTATAGGAGTAATGGGGGATAGTTGCACGTAAGTCCATTGAGACTTGAGATAAGAAAAGATTTCTAACAATTAAAGATATTCAAAACTGGAATGGAATGCTTCTAGAAGTCATGACTTCTTCAAGAAAAATCTTCAAGCAGAGTCTGGATAATCACATGTTGAGGATGTTGTAGGTAGGATTTCTCTTCAGGTAAGGTTGGATTAGTTTAGTCCTGAAGCCCCTTACATCTGTGAAATTCTGTGACCCTGAGGGTGCTCATTCCATTTCCCCCCAAAACTGCAATTGTTAGAAAGTTTCTTCTTATATTAAATCAAAATCTTCTTCTCTTTAACTTAAAACCTTTTTAGTTCAAAATCTGCCCTCCGGGGCCAAAAGGCATCAGTCTAATCTCTCTTGTGCATGACATTTCTCCAGATATTGGAAGGCAGCTGTCATGTTAACCTTAAGTCTCCTTTCCACTGACTATCTCTAGTTTCCTCAAAAGCCCTTTATATACCTTAGTTTAGAGTCTTCTCTCCATTCTGGTCACCTTATTCTGAACACTGTCCAGTTTTTAATTTTGTAGTTAGATTTAGATGAAAATGTTTTCTCTCTTGAAAATTATATAGCCTAAATGTCCAAGGTGTTAATGACTACTGACCCAAACTATAGGATAGTTAATATTGAAAGAGACGATTCACACTGGGCTGATTTTTAATAATGATGATAGATGGCATTTGTATAATCCATTGTATCTTTTGAACCTCAGACGTGCCCTGTGAAGTAGGCAATGGAGTAATTATTCCTTTTTTACTGATCAGGAATTGAAGCTTAAGAGATGAGAAAGACTCACCTAGATCCCACAGTTAATAACTACAAAGTGGGTTTTGGAGTCAAGGTCTTCAGAATTAAACAAAATTTAATTATCTTTCTACTACACATCCATTCTCCTCCTAGCTGTATTTCTGACTCTACAGGCATTCACTCCCTCTCTCAATTCCTTTCTCATCCTTCTGCTATGCTGGCTCCATCTTCCCACTGGTAAATTCCTGCTACAGTCTTCATTTGGGACTCAATGGAGGTTGACCATGTTTTATTCCCATGAGAGTTTTGCTTCATATCAGTTTTATCACCATGCCACAGCTACCCTCTGACCTAGGACCTTCTTCCAGCTTTTGAGGCCTTTTCATCTTAGAACCTATCTTTGCCATGTTTCATTGCCCTACTGGCTATCCTTTTGATCATCCTGGCATTGTCACCATACTCTCATATTGAAACTTCCACTACCCTCCCATTTTAGCTCTCTTTAATTTATTGCCTTCCCGTATCAGAATACAAGCTCCTGAGGAAAAAAATTATTTTTATTTTGATAGTATTTGTATCCCTAGTATGTGGCACAGGGTCTAATATATATTAAGTGCTTAATACATATTTATTGGTTTCTTGTCTCCCTATGTAGACTCTAATTTTATCTTTCTAATTATTTGTAATTGACAACTTTTTTCTGGAATATATGAATATTTTTAAAATTAGTACTTTTAGATACCTAGCAATGCTAATTCTTGAAATAATCTATACAAGTCAAAACTTTGTAAAAGATGCTATTTTTCAAAATAATTTTCTTAGTATCCAATGGCAATACTCAGTTTTGGAGAGATATTAAGGCTCAGTGCACAGAGAGTTCACTTTAGCATCAGAAAGAAATAGATTCAAATTCAAATTCAGCCTCCAAAATGTAATTTTTGTGTTATCATGGAGAAAGCAAGTCATTTCAAGTCAGATGGGACATTTAAAGTTATCTAGTCTATTACTTTCAAAAGGAAGGAACTGAGGTCCAGAGACATTAAATGAATAACAGGGTTTGAATGTAGGTCTTATGCTCCAATTTCATCATTTTTTTCTACTGCTCTATATCATTTAATCTTTCAAATGGGAGATATTAATAACTATAGTAATAGCCTTACAGGGTTTTTGAGAAAATATAATCAGATAGTATTTATAAAATACTTTATAAAATTTAAAGTGTTATGTAAAGTCAATAATAGTTGTTGTTTCAGTTGTATGTTTAGTCTAGACCAGCTCTTCGTGACCCTATTCCGAGCTTTCTTGGCAGATATACTAGAGTTGTTGGTCATTTCCTTCTCTAGCTCATTTTACAGATAAAGAAATAGGTAAACAGGGTTAAGTGACTTTCCCAAGGTCATTGAGCTAGTAAGTGTCTGAGGCTAGATTGGAACTCAAGAAGATGAATCTTCCAGACTTAAGAGCAGATACTCTATCCATTGTGGCACCTGGCTGCCCCGAGTAATTAATAGTAGCAATTTTCATTTCTAATGTAATATTCTTTGCTCTGCTCTCCTGGTAGCAGGTAACCTTTGGCTAGGAAAAAGAGAGATAAAGTAATATATAACTCAATGGCAAAAAAATAATAGTAGCCAAGGTCAGAGTGAGCAGAACACAGTGACATGTAAATGGAAAGCAAGAGCAAGAGCAACCTTCTTTCCCAGCCAAATACAATGATTAATGTAAGGGTTAAAAGATTTTTTTTTGTTAGTTATATGAGCGCTGAATGCTTTTATCAAATACATAAATGGATAATTGACTTCTTTAGATATGTAATGCTTCATGTTAATAAAACTAGGATACGGTTCACATCTGAAAAAGAATTCATATACTACCATGAAGCCTCAAATTTCTTATTTTTTTAATGATAGGACTGCACTAAAAAACCTTTAAAGTCATCTCTAGCTCTAAATTGATTATGAGTTACTATTCTGTAAACTATTTCAGAGGTCGAGGAAATAACTTTTTGTTGCTAAATGAAAGTATTAGGATATGGACTAATTTATAGATTTATTGAAAATATCCCTAATGCACGTCTCATAGAAGACAGGGCAATAGGGATGATATGTGTCTTATTCCATTTCCAGAATGTTCCCTTGCAGGGTCTCTGTGTTTAAAAAGCTTTTTATTCCTTGCAGTTTGGAGATAATTAATATTTGCCATGGAAGTAGCTATTAAGAACATTGTTTTCAAGGGGTTTTTGATCAATGAGTGTTTGCAGGTAATAGTTCGATCTATGATAATGTTCTGATTATTATCATTATAGTCCCCTTGCCAAGTACATAGGCAGATTTTATTCATTGTAAGCCTATACCCCCTGGTACATCACATTAGGTGATGGTAGGTTATCATCAACCATATTATGTTGCATTCTTTTAGCATTCCCTATGATCAATGGTTAGTTTAGATAACACTCATCTGCCCCCTTTTGATTACCTTAGAGGGGAAAAACTGGAAAGAATCAAGCAAATCAAGAGCCTAAAAGAACCATTGGAAAGAAAAAAAAATAAAGGTCTTTCCAATATTGGATTTTCCCTATAGTATATTGGCATCAACTAGAAGATAAAATGCAAAGGTCAGAAAATAGCTCCAAGGGGTCCTTTTCCAATGATGGCCAGCCTGGGATAATTATCAGCCCACAGGAAAATTACCTCTGTTGGTCTCTCAAGCATGGAGACCAAATAAATCAAATTAGAAGCAAGGTTCTATTCTGCCATGCCTTTTGGGTGTGTGTGTGTTGCATGATACACTGAGTGATTTATTTATTCAACTGAATTTCAAAAGAAGTTCATTAATATTAGAGAAGGGCTGGGACTTGATCTTTAGTGGTAGAGGGCTTTTGGGGTAGAGAGGTCTGATGGTTAATATTCATTGTTTCATCTCTTCCCTCCCAAGTGCTTCCCATTTACATTTATTATTTTTTCCTAAACCTGAGTCCATACCTGAAACTGTGATGTTTCTTAGACCTAGGGTGAGGGGATTCTATGAAATGTTAGTCAAACAGTCCCACACAGAATTGGAGAACAAAGTACTAGCATAATTCTTGCAAATAGATTTAACATTTTATGATATATTTTGTGACATAAAATACTTCAAATAATATATAAATGAAATATGCAAAACTATCCATGGAGGCCAACATCCTAAAGGAAGTGGCTGGAAATCCAGGGCCTCCAGACCCAGCACTTTGTGGTCTCTTTACCACCTGGATGACCATTTGTTCCTGTCAAGAAACTTAATCATTCTTAGCTCTAGATTCCTCATCTGTACAACGGGGATGAAACTAATCCTGTCTCTGCAGCAAAAATCTTGAGAAATCTCAGATTGCCATGGCAAAATTAGAGCAATGTTCCAATAATTGTAGGAAATGATGCTAGTGATGGTTCTCTAAAGAGATGGGAATCTCACCTTCCAGCTTGAGACCTTCCAGTTTAATAATGTCCTCACAAGAAAAAGATTAAAGGATAGTATCAGGATCTATATAAAAGCCAGTCAAAGCCTGAAGGACAAAAAGAAAGGACTAATAGGGATAAAAATGTCTGCTACAGTGAATACTATTTTAATAAAGAACTGAAAAGAAATTGGGAAATGACTGGATAAATTGTCATATGTGAATGTATATGGTAGAAGTCCTTTCTTAGGTGTCTATTTTATTCTCAGAAAAGGATAGAAAGGAGACATTTGTGTGTGAAACCTAAAGACAAACAATATGGGGAAAAACATAAAAGCTTCTGAGAGCAACTAAGAGAAACTACTCAGATAAAATTGTTTGATGAGAGACACAGTTCTGAGAAGAGCTAAATTGATGATAAAGATGTCTGCAGTGTATTGTTTCCCAACAAGTAATCTGTGTGTGACAGTTCTTAAACGTAAAATTTATTGTTGTCAACTACTAAATTAAAGAACCATTTATGGATTAGGGAAAATTCTATATTGGTCATTTGTGTCATATAAGACAAATGTGAAATTGTGCTTTCCAAATTAAATGTAAAATTAGATCACTGCATATTTGGAGGCCTTGATTTGATACAGGGAAGATTAGAGAAACTAATTCTAATATCTGCATATAAGACTGATCAATAAGTCAGAAATAGAATTTGTTAAGCTCCTACTATGTGCCAGCCATTGTGCTAGGTGCTGTAATACAAGTAAAAGATGGAAATCATTCATACTTGCAGTAAACTTAAAGTTTAATGAAACTGATATGGACTGAAGGAAAGTTCTGATGCTTGGGAGTTGATTGGATTAAGCAGAAATCTCTGTTATTTGAAGAGTTGGCTGTTGAAAGATTTTTTTTCCTCTAAAGCCAACAGCATCTTTGGAGAAGGAAAACTACTCAAAGGTTTGCTTACATTATTTTTTCTTCTTTCTGTGATTTAGGGCTATGGTCAAAGTGGGGATCTTTTAAGGCCCATAGGACAGACTTAAAGAGTTTTGCAGATCCCAGAATTAAAAGGCATGTGTAGGGAGCAGTTAGGTGGCTCAGTGGATATACGGTCAGACCTAGGGACAGGAGATTCTGGACTCAAATTTGGTCTCTGGCACTTCCTAGCTGTATTCCCTGGGCAAGTCACTTAACATCCATTGCCTAACTCTTTCTGCCTTAGAACCAATACATAATATGGGAGATAAAGTTGTTGCTGCTGCTTTTTAAATATAACCTTTTTACTGAAAGAGACTATGACACCGCCTTAATGACAAGCCCAGAGAACAGACTTAGAAAACAGCAGGTCCTGGCATAAGGTCTCTATCCACTGAAAGAGATGAAAGTTGCTTCAATGGCAGCTTTATTCGGCAGGAGAGAGAAGTCCCAAAGAGCAGTCAGTGGTCTTGTCCAGGCAGTGGCATGTGGTGCAGACTGTTGCTAAAGAATCCAAGGACATCCAGGCTTCTGGTCCAGAAATTTGAGTTGTTTTAGATATGTAATTCCCCTACTCACCTGGATTCCTGCTAGCTGTAAGTCTCGATTATACAAGGAAATTGCATTTGTGAATGGACTTAGTTTAAAAATATTTTAAATTCTGTTAGTAAATGGTTCTTGATTAAGGGTTAATAATGCCAATTAGTCTGGTGAGTTTAAAAAAGAAGCACACTTGTGGGCAATCAGGAGGTAGAATTCTTAGTTGTAAACATATCTCCTCTCAGACTGGGATTACATGTATAAGCCAGAGAGAGTTGTTGGGGGCATCACTCTAATTTAACCGAAGTGGTGAAAATAGGTTGAATGAGCAAACAATTCAGAGAGAAAGAAAAGTTGTTGGTACCACACAATGTCCTGAGTTACACTGTGAGTGACCCTCAGTATAAATTTTATAGAATATGAATGTACCATAATGAATGACAAAAGGGATAGATTTAAGGACAGATAGAAAATATTTTAATATGCTGATATAGTGTGAAATGAATGGAATCAAAGGAATATTTTAAAAAATAATGTAAAAAAAGATTTTCTTTGACTATATTTTTTTTTCTTTTAGGACAGGGCTTTAATATGAGCTAGTAGGTAGTAATAGAAATGAAAAAATCAGCAATTAAACATTTAAAAACAGTACAAAAAGCACAAAAAGCATCATAGAGAAATTTTGTTATTATTTATTGAATTTAATACATACTTTTAAAAAGTCTACCAATTAGAATGTCATAGATTTTCCACATTCTTGTTCTTCTTGTATTTGGATTATTTGATTGTTAACTTCACATTAAAAAAGTGAATTAAAAAAAGCAACATCAAAAAAATTTATAATTTGGATCAATTTGTGGACCAATTATAACTTCATAAGTTTAATGATAGACCATATTTCACACCTCTTGGCAGAGAGGTGATGGACTACAGTTTAAAAAGGAGACATATTAAAAAGGAGACATTTTCAGATTTGACCAACATGATATGTTTTGTTTGACAAATTTTTTAAGCAAAGAAGCACTTTAAAGATAGGGATGATTTAGTGGGCAGAGAATAATTCAAAAGAAAAAGAAGGAAAAGATTACAAATAAAAGTCTAAAACAGGAAATCTTTGGCATTACTATGTTAAATTTAATTTAATTTTAAAACACTGTACTTAAGAAAAGTATCATTCACTTCCTCATACCTACCATCTCTACATATTCAATCATATTTGAAATATTATCATTTGTTCTTCCATAACATCTCTTCAGTCTTTCCCCTTCTCTAAACTTATACTGGCCACCCTCATTCAAGCTCTTACTACCTCTCAAATATTCTATTGCAATGGCCTTCTATTTAGTCTCCTTAGCTTTAGACTCTCCCCACTACTATCCATCTTGCACTCAGCTGTCAAAGTGATTTTCCTAAAATGAAGATTTGACCATATCATTTGTTTATTAAATAAATTTTAGTGGCTCCCTATTGATTCCAAAATTAAGTAATATTTCATTTTTATCTCATTCTTTTAAAATTATTTTTGTAAGTTTTAAAATATACATAATTATAAGCAACAATAGCATATGTATATAAATTGTATATAAATACCCACAGGCTATTTGCTCAAAAATAATTTTATAACTGACTTATCCAGAGTCAAATTCTGGGCACAATCACAAAAGTATTGAGATCATGCTTATAAAAAGAAGAAGAATGAGTAATTGTTCTTTGGAGGACTCTTACCTTTATTTAATTTCCCTTCTTAGCACAGCACTACAATGTTCTCTTTGCAACTAGAAGTAACTAGGTTCTTCTTTAAGATGCCACCCTAAAAAGTATGTTCCCAATAATAATGGTGGGAGGTAGGTAGTAAGAGTATAGTTATTCTCCTCTGACAATGAAAAAAAGGAAATCTGAGACTCTTAAGATGTTATGTACAAATAGTGTTTCAGGGCAAAAATTCAAATGCAAATTTCTTACAAATCCAACTGCTCATTTTAAATAGAGATGAGTGATTAGGTAGGGAGGAGAGTGACCTAAGACAAGACAAGACATATAAAATGTATGGAAGAAAAAATTAAGGCACCAAAACAGTAAGCAATTTGCCGAAGGTCACACCAGTATTAAATGACGAGGTATGGATCCTCTGCATGCAAATACCACACTTCTTCTAAAGTTCCCTTTCTCTTCCAGATTCTAAAAGGCTAAAAGGATGAGGAAGCATAAAGAAATTGAGGTAAGAGGAAGGATGCTAAATGGAGGGGAAAGCAAGGAGGCCAGTTTGGCTAAAATGTAGCATGGGTAAATGGAAATAATATATGAGTTAACTGACTGATCTGTAACATATGTGGCAGTAAAATTCTGTAGTTTTAAATGACAACCTGTGAAATATGTGTTTCATCATAGAGGCAATATGGAACCACAAAAGATTCTTAATCAGAAGAGTGGCATGGTCAGACCTGTGCTAGGAAGATTAATGGAATTATCCTGTCTCACCTTCCCCTCCCAAATTCCTACTCCCATTAAAGCCTCTTTGTGGTATATAGAAGAATGGATTTTTGGGGACTTTAACAATAAAGAACAAACTCTTAAAGGTCTTACTAAATTGGCAAAGTTCCAAGTTTAGAGATGACAGACTAGCCTTGTGTTGCTTGAATACCAACAACCTAATTTAAGTTTAACATGGTGCACCAGCAACAAAAGGCTGGCACCAGGTCATGATCTCTCTCTCTCTCTGTCTCTCTCTCTCTCTCTCTCTCTCTCTCTCTCTCTCTCTCTCTCTCTCTCTCTCTCTCTCTCTCTCTCCATCTTTATATATCTCTATCTGTATCTCTATATCTCTATCTCTGTCTATAACCACACATAAGCATTTATATATGTAAATACGGAAAAGTATATACATACACATAGACACATATATGTTTATATCTACATATATCCTTAAACATGTTTATACATATAAATACATTATGCACATATACATTTGTTGCTGTTCAGTCATTGTAGTTGTATATGACTCTTCATGACCCCATTTGTTTTTGTTTTTTTGGCAAAGATAATGGAGTGAATTGCCATACTTTATCTCATTTTGTAAGTTTTAAGATATACATAATTATAAGCACAACAGTATATGCATATAAATTATATATAAGTGGGAACTGAGTTGAACAGGATTAAGTGACATGCCCAGACTCACATAGCTAGTAAGTGTCTGAGGCCAGATTTGAACTTAGGAAGATGAATCTCTCTGACTTCATGCCTGGTACTCTATCCACTGAGCCACATAGCTACCCACACATAGCCATACACATAAATGCATGTTTATTATGTACACATATATACATATAAAGTTTTTGCTGAAGACAGCAACTTAGAATGAATGTGATTTTTATCAGTGAAGGGATTACTGATGCTGCTAAAACCAAACATTCTTGAAGTAAGCATCCCTGGGAGATAACATCTTATTGCCATCTTTATTGATCTGACCATATTTGAAGATTTGTTTTTCTTTTATTTTTAGATCACAGATTTTATGAGTTAACTTGTTACACTAAAGTAAGTACAGAGGAAGGTAGCCAAGATAGAGGGAAACTTGAAACTGAGGCATATGAAGAATTGGTAGGTGGTATGGAAAAAGGAAAAGGGAAATCATCTGCAATCAAAATTTCAGGGAGTTCAACATTTAATTCTATCACTTACTACAAAATGTCTTCACAAAGTCACTTAACCCCTCTTGGTTTCAATTTCCTCGTTTTTGAAATGAGTAGGTTAGACTATATGACATATAAAGTCCTTTCCAGCTCAAAATCCCTGATCCTATGATTAGAGATTTCCAACCAGGAGAATAGAAAATTTAAAGAGCACATGCTATTCCCCTTTGTATTTTTGAATGGCTGTCATAGGGGAGAAGTAAGAGATTCCAGTTGGTCCCAGATGTAGAATAAAGATTTTGAAAGATAAAATCTTAAGAGAAACAGACTTTTTTTCAAAGTAACAAAAAAATTCCAACAAATATTTCGGTCCAAAAGTGGAACAAGGATGATTTATGTTGTACACTAAAGGCACTCAAGCCAAAAAGAGATAGTCATATATGAGGGATATTATAAAGGAGAAACATATATTTGTGGAAGCTAGTTGAACTAAATGACCTCCAAGATGCTTTGCAATTGTGAGACTATGATTCTAAAATTCTACTGGGGAGATGGAAGTACCTTCCTTTAAAGAAATTATATTAGGGCAGCAAGCTCAGTAGGAGATAACATTATGATATATTACAGCCAAGAAAGTGAATGCAAACTTATGTTGCATTAATGGAGACACTGCTTCCTAGAGTAAAAAAAGGTGAGTCTTCCTGAACTACATAGCCTTTGGTCAAGCTAAATTTGGAGAATTGTGTAGAACTCTTGTCAAAACAATTTATAGAGATCATTGAGAAACTAGATAGCACCCAAATGAGGGAAACCAACAAAAAAAAGTTTACAAAGAATTAAATTTAGACTTGCTTGGAGGGAGAAAACACTAACCAACAATTAGACTACAATTAGGCTACTTTGGAAAGCAAGGGGTTCTCTCTCATTAGTGCATTTTTAGCAATGACTAAGCTCTTATTGCTCCTTCATTTTCTAAAAGGACCATTGGCATGGAATGATAACTTGACCTCCATATAGATTGAATTTGTGAGGCACAATTGCACAAAGTCATCAGCCCCATTCTCTTTCAGAGTCATTGAATTCTAGTGGCAGGGCAAAAATCAGTCTGATTAGCAATGGCCCAGGATATAGTGGCTTGTCTTGGCATCTTCTACTTCTGACCAAGCTCTAAGCACTACATAGCACCTGCTTCAGCAACCTTCATAGCCATTTGAACAATTGTTCTTATGTGCCCATTCCACATATTTGGAGAAGATACCTCTCCCAACTCACCAACAGGTTTGTGGTCCATTGGTTAACTTCGACTTGGTTTAGCACATTTGCCAAGATATTTTTACAAGTGTTGACTGCTGTGCATGCTACAAATTCTTGGAGCCATATATAGAGTTGAGTGAAAGGTAGGCACCAAAGGTGGATGAGTAGCCCCAAAAAGGACGTGGAAAGTCTTCATGCCAGATGTGCTAGTTTTCCCTAGGCATGTCATACATTCTAATAACATTACTTTTTGAGTATATCTTTTGGGGGGTATGGATTAGATGAGACAACCATCTAACTGAAATTAGGTGATTCTTTGTTTCTGACTGTTTTTAGTTCTAGGAATTACATTTATGAAGTATGCTTATAGATTATGGAGTATCTAGAGAATAGGAACAAGATGGTGAATGGCTGTGTCCAGGTCACCCAATAATTAATTGAAAGAATTAGGACTATTAAACTTGGACCTGAAAAAGAGATGACTTAGTAGGAGTAGAGGAGTGAATGGATAATAAATATCTTCAATTACCTGAAGGTTTTTTCTGGAAGTAGGATTAGAATTATTCTATTTTTTCCCAATGTGATAAAAATAAGAATGGTGAATGAAAGTAGTAAAGAGGAAAATAGTGACTTGATAATAGAGGTAAGGGAGGGATAGATTCCTAACAATTAAAGATATCCTCTATGGAATAAAATAGTAATATATCTTTCTCATTAGGAATCTAAAAGTCAAGACTGAATGACTAAATGGTTTGTATATTATAGTGGATATAATTTTTCAGCAGTAAAGTAGTCTAGAAGACTAGTGATGTCTCTTACAACCTTGTATTTCAGTAATTTCTTAATTTACTTGATTGAGAAAAGTGACTTGAAAAATATCATAGTAAACTAAGCAAAAAAAAGTACTATATTCTTCCCCAAAAGAGTATTGTAAAAGAACTCTGAGGGTCTTAACAAAAAAGTTCAAAATATAAAGTACTAAAATTAATATTAATATGGTACTTTACTAATGATATTAGCCATAAAAATCTACTTACAGGCATTTGAGATAATGAAAATGATGATAATAACAACAATAATAACCTTCTATAATTAAGAAAAGCAATGAAAAAATTCTAAATCCTGTTGTCATTTAATTACTGCTCTCCAAGGTGACAACTCCCTTAATTTCACTTCTTTCTCTACCCATCCATATAGCAAAGGGATTTCTCCTTTCCTTAAAGTGCTGATCTACTAGAACTTTTCTGTAACTCAGTGATTCATTGCCTTGCATTTACTTTACAGTGAGAAAATGATTTTTTTTAATTTTTTTTTTAATTAAACCCTTACCTTCCGTCTTGGAGTCAATACTGTGTATTGGCTCCAAGGCAGAAGAGTGGTAAGGGCTAGGCAATGGGGGTCAAGTGACTTGCCCAGGGTCACACAGCTAGGAAGTGGCTGAGGCCAGATTTGAACCTAGGACCTCCTGTCTCTAGGCCTGGCTCTCAATCCACGGGGCTACACAGCTGCCCCCTTTTTTTTTACTTTTTAAACATTATTTTATTTGGTTATTTACAAACATTATTCATTGGAAACAATGATCATTATCTTTTCCCAGCCCCCCAACCCCTCCCACCACTTCTCCCATAGCCAGTGCACAATTCCACTGGGTTTCACATGTGTTCTAGGTTCGAAGCCATTTCCATGTTGTTGGTATTTGCACTAGAGTGTTCATTTAGAGTCTCTCCTCAGTCATTTCCTCTCAGCCCTTGTAGTCAAGCAGTTGCTTTTCATCGGTGCTTTTATTCCCACAGTTTATCCTCTGCTTATGGATAATGTTTTTTAGATCCCTACAGGTTGTTCTGGGACATTGCATTGCCACTAATGGAGAAGTCCATTACCTTCGATTGAACCACAGTGTATCAGTCTCTGAGTACAATGTTTTCCTGGTTCTGCACCTTTCGCTCTGCATCACTTCCTGGAGGTTGTTCCAGTCTCCATGGAATTCCTCCACTTTATTAGTCCTTTTAGCACAATAGTATTCCATCACCAACATATAACACAATTTGTTCAACCATACCCCAATTGAAGGTCATCCCCTTGTTTTCCAATTTTTGGCCACCACAAAGAGTGCAGCTATGAATATTCTTGTACAAGTCTTTTTCGCCATTATGTCTTTGGGGTACAGACACAGCAGTGCTATGGCTAAATCAAAGAGCAAACAGTCTTTTATCACCCTTTGGGCATAGTTCCAAATTGCCCTCCAGAATGGTTGGATCAGTTCAAAACTCCTCCAGCAATGAATTAGTGTCCCTACTTTGCCGCATTCCCTCCAGCATTCATTACTTTCCATAGCTGTCATGTTAGCCAATCTGCTAGGTGTGAGGTGATACCTCAGAGTTGTTTTGATTTGCATCTCTCTGATTATAAGAGATATAGAGTACTTTTTCATGTGCTTGTTAATAATTTTGATTTCTTTGGCTGAGAACTGCCTGTTCATGTCCCTTGCCCATTCATCAATTGGAGAATGGCTTGATTTTTTGTACAATTGATATAGCTATTTGTAAATATGAGTAATTAAACCTTTGTCAGAGGTTTTTATGAAGATTGCTTCCCAATTTGTTGCTTTCCTTCTGATTTTAGATATATTGGTTTTGTTTGTACAAAAGTTTTTTGATTTGATGTAGTCAAAATTATTTATTTTACATTTTGTGACTTTCTATGTCTTGCTTGGTTTTAAATCTTTCCCTTCCCAAAGGTCTGACATGTATACTATTCTGTATTTACCTAATTTACTTATAGTTTCCTTCTTTATGTTCGTGTCAGTCACCCATTTTGAATTTATCTTCGTGTAGGATGTGAGATGTTGATCTAATCCTAATCTCTCCCACACTGTCTTCCAGTTTTCCCAGCAGTTTTTTATTGAATAGTGGATTTTTGACCTAAAAGCTGGGACCTTTGGGTTTATCATATATTGTCTTTCTGAGGTCACTTGCCCCAAGTCTATTCCACTAATCCTCCTTTCTGTCTCTTAGCCAGTACCAAATTGTTTTAATGACTGCTGCTTCGTAATTTAGTTTGATATCTGGGACTGCAAGGCCCCCTTCCTTTGTATTTTCTTTCATTATTTCCATGGATATCCTTGATTCTTTGTTATTCCAAATGAACTTCCTTATGTTTTTTTCTAAATCAGTAAAGAAATTTTTTGGAAGTTCCATGGGTATGGCACTAAATAGATAGATAAGTTGGGTAGGATGGTCATTTTTACTATATTGGCTCGACCTACCCATTAACAGTTAATGTTTTTCCAATTGCTCAAGTCTAGTTTTAGTTGTGTGGAGAGTGTTTTGTAGTTGTGTTCATATAGTTCCTGTGTTTGTCTCAGGAGATAGATTCCTAGGTATTTTATTTTGTCTAAGATGATTTTGAATGGGATTTCTCTTTCTAGTTCTTGCTGCTGAACTATGTTAGAGGTGTATAGAAATGCTGATGACTTATGCGGGTTTATTTTCTATCCTGCAACTTTGCTAAAGTTGTTGATTATTTCAATTAGCTTTTTGGTTGAATCTCTAGGATTCTTTAAGTAGACCATCATGTCATCTGCAAAGAGTGATAGCTTAGTCTCCTCCTTGCGTATTTTGATGCATTCAATTTCTTTTTCTTCTCTAATTGCTACTGCTAGTGTTTCTAGTACAATGTCAAATAGTAGAGGTGATAAAGGGCATCCTTGTTTCACTCCTGATCTTATTGGGAATGCATTTAGTTTATCCCCATTGCAGATGATATTAGTTATGGTTTTAGATATATACTGTTTATTATTTTTAGGAACGATCCTCCTATTCCTATACTTTCTAGTGTTTTCAATAGGAATGGATGTTGTATTTTATCAAAGGCTTTTTCTGCGTCTATTGAAATAATCATGTGATTTTTGATGGTTTGCTTGTTGATGTGGTCAGTTATGTGGATGGTTTTCCTAATATTGTACCAGCCCTGTATCCCTGGTATAAATCCTATTTGATCATGATGGATGACCCTTCAGATCACTTCCTGGATTCTTTTTGCTAGTATCCTAGTTAAGATTTTTGCATCTATATTCATTAGGGAGATTGGTCTATAACTTTCTTTCTCTGTTTTTGACCTGCCTGGTTTTGGAATCAGTACCATGTTTGTGTCATAAAACGAGTTTGGTAGAAGTCCCTCTTTGCTTATTATGTCAAATAGTTTGTATAGTATTGGGATTAACTGTTCTCTGAATGTTTGATAGAATTCACTTGTGAATCTGTCGGGCCCTGGGGATTTTTTCTTAGGGAGTTCTTTGATGGTCTGTTGGATTTCATTTTCTGATATGGGATTATTTAAGAATTCTATTTCTTCTTCAGTTAGTCTATGCAGTTTGTATTTTTGTATATATTCATCCATATCACCTATATTGCTGTATTTATTGCCATATAATTGGGCAAAGTAATTTTTAATGATTGCCTTGATTTCCTCTTCATTGGAGGTGATTTCCCTCTTTTCATCTTTGATGCTGTTAATTTGCTTTTCTTCTTTCCTTTTTTAATTAGATTGACAACTACTTTGTCTATTTTGTTTGTTTTTTCAAAGTACCAGCTTCTAGTCATATTTATTAAATCAATATTTGTTTTTTGAATTGAATTTTTCAATTCAATTAAAAATTTTCAATTCAATTCAAAAACAATTGAAATTTGTTTTTCTGCTGGGGGTTTTTAATTTGATTGCTTTTGAGTATTTTTTATTTGCATTTCCAATTGATTGATTTCTGCTCTCCCTAGTTAGTTAATATATGCACTCAGGGATATGAATTTACCTCTGATTACTGCTTTGGCTGCATCCCAAAAGGTTTGAAAGGATGTCTCGCCATTGTCATTTTCCTCGATGAAATTATTAATTGTTTCTTTTATTTCTTCTCTAACTAAATGATTTTGGAATATCATATTGTTTAATTTCCAATTAATTTTTGATTTGGTTTTCCACATACCGTTACTGACCATTATTTTTATTGCTGTGTGATCTGAAAAGGCTGCATTATTATTTCTGCTTTTTTTCTGCATTTGTATGCCATGTTTCTGTGACCTAGTGTATGGTCAATCTTTGTGAATGTGCCATGTGGTGCTGAGAAGGAGGTGTATTCCTTTTTGTCCCTATTTATTTTTCTCCATATGTCTATTAACTCTAATTTTTCTAAGATTCCATTCACTTCTTTTACCTCTTTCTTATTTATTTTTTGATTTGATTTATCTAAATTTGATAATGGTTGGTTTAAGTCTCCCACTAATATGGTTTTACTGTCTATTTCTTCCTTCAATTCTACTAGTTTCTCCATTAGAAATTTGGGTGCTATATTATTTGGTGCATACATGTTGATTAGTGATATTTCCTCATTATCTAAAGTCCCTTTTAACAAAATATATTTACCTTCCCTATCCCTTTTAATCAGGTCTATTTTTGCTTTGGCTTTATCAGATATCATGATTACCACTCCTGCCTTCTTTCTATCAGTTGAGGCCCAGAAGGTCTTACTCCATCCTTTAATTCTGACCTTGTGGGTGTCTACCCACCTCATGTGTGTTTCTTGAAGACAACATATGGTAGGATTTTAGATTCTAACCCATTCTGCGATTTGTCTATATTTTATGTGTGAGTTCATCCCATTCACGTTCAAAGTTATGATTGTGACTTTTGAATTCTCTGGCATTTTGATATCCTTCCCTAATTCAAACCTTTCTTCTTTAGCTCTACCTTTTAATCCAGTGATTTACTTTAAATCAGTCCCCCTTGTCCCCTCCCTTGATATGTTTCCCTTTCTAGCCCCTCGATTTTTGTTCCTTCCCCCCTTTCTTTCTCTTCCCTTTTGTTTTCCCTCCTCCCTTCCCCCTTTGGTTTTCCCTTCTCCCTACCCTTGTTGGTTAATATAGAATTCAAGATCCCAATGGATCTGGATGTTTTTCCCTCTCAGAGTTGATTTCCCTGAGATTAAGGTTGAAGTAAAAACTCTCTTCCTCTCCTTCATATAGGAGTTTTCTTCCCCTCCCCTTCCCGTGTGAATCTTTGTGTGAGAAAGATTATACTATTTGGTCTTTCTTTTCCCCCTATTTACACATTACATTTTCCATATATTCATATATAGAGATTGATATAAATGTAGTCCTTATAGAAGTTTGAATAAATGAAAAGATAACAAATTTCTCCTTTTCCCTTTCCATCATATTTACCTTTTCAGGTATTCCATGCTCTTTGTTTTTCGATATTGAACTTTCCACAGAGCTCTCGTCTTTTCTTTGAAAAAACTTGGAAATCTTCTATTTTGTTGAATGCCCATACTTTCCCTTGGAAGTATATAGTCAGTTTTGCTGGGTAGCTGATTCTTGATTGAAGACCCAGCTCTCTTGCCTTTCTGAAAATCATGTTCCATGCCTTACGGTCATTCAGAGTGGAACTTGCAAGGTTTTGTGTGACCCTGATTGGCATTCCTTAATATCTAAATTGTCTTTTTCTGGCTTCTTGTAGGATTTTTTCTTTTGCTTGAAAGCTTTGGAATTTGGCAATTATATTCCTGGGAGTTGTCTTTTGGGGGTTTAGTGTAGAGGGTGTTCTGTGACCTCTTTCAGTGCCTGTATTGCTCTCTTGTTCTAGAATCTCTGGGCAATTTTCTTTGATTATATCTTGTATTACAATGTCGAATTTACTTTTTATTTCTGGATTTTCTGGTTGTCCAATTATTCTTAAATTATCTCTTCTTCCTCCATTTTCCAACTCTGTCACCTTGTCAGTGAGATATTTTATGTTCTCTTCTAATTTCTTGATCTTTTGGCTTTGCTTTATTGATTCTTGCTCTTTTACCTGTTCCTTGTCTTCCAGTTGCCTAATTCTGACCTTTAAAGCCTGCTTTTCCTTTTCAGTTTGGTCAAACTGGTTTTGTAGTTGCGTGAAATTCTCTTGCATTAATTCCCACTTTTCCTGCCAGAAGGCTTCCATTTTTTTGATCATTTTCAATTCAAATTCTTCAAAAGTTTGTGGAGAGTTTCCATTTCCTTTGGAAGGATTAGGAGCATTTGCTTGTGATTCCTCTTCTATCTCCTCTGTATTTTGTATTTTGCTCCATAAAATGTGTCCAAAGTTGCCCCCTTCTTTTTTTTTCCTGTTGTTTTGAGGCTTTTTTGGTTCTGTGCTGTTTGCCATCTCTATCTGAGTGAGGGGGGCTGGCTCTTCTGTTATCTGTCTGGTGTTCAGTGGCTTTAGACCCAGGCAAATTGTCTGTCTTCCCCAGTAAGCCCGGTATTGCTGGTGTTTCGGTGTTTCAGTGTTACTATCCTCCTCAGTTCCCTCCCGATGCTTCTCTATTGCCTTACTTCTATGCTCTGCACCAGGCTTGACACTCTCAGATGTATTTCAATGACTTTGCTGGCCAGAGGAGCCTGCACTCTGAGGGGGAGGGGCTGTGGCTTCCTGGAGCTCCAAGGGCTGGTGATAGGATTAACCTCAGACTGAGTATGCCCTGAGGCAGGGACCTTTGGTGAGACTCAGATGGAAGGATCCAGTCAGGGGGCTACAGGCTCCTCCTTTCTCTCTCTGTTTCCCTGCTGTCTGGGTGCCCTCTCGACTGGTTCAGGTTGTTTTCAGGATGTGTCCTTCAGAATAGCTGGCTCCAGAGGCCCTTTTGCCAGCCCTGAGGGTTACTGTTGTTTCAGATGACCCTGCACTCTGAGGGGAGGGGGCGTGGCTTCCTGGAGCTCTGAGGGCTGGTGATAGGATTAACCTCAGACTGAGTATGCCCTGAGGCAGGGAACTTCGATGAGACTCAAATGGAAGGATCTGGTGAGGGGGCTACAGGCTCCTCCTTTCTCTCTCTGTTTCCCTGCTGTCTGGGTGCCCCCTCAACTGGGTCAGGTTGTTTTCAGGGTGCAGCCTTCCGAATAGCCAGCTCCCGAGGCCCTTTTGCCTGTCCTGAGGTTCCTGCTGCTGCCTCGGATTCAGTGCTCTGGGTTGGGGGGGGATGGGTCCTGGTACCTTCCTTTTGCATACCCCTTGGATCCGAGTGATCTCGGGTTCTGACTTTTGGGGGGCCGTACCTTTTGATCCAGGTCCAGGAGGAGTGTTCCCGGGGTCTATTCTGTTGTTTGTTTTGAATTTCGGTGCCCTAGGAGCATTCAGTTTGAGATTGGTAAGGAAGGGTTTCTGGAGCTCTGATCTTTAGCTTTCTCTATGCTGCCATCTTGACCAGAGGCCGAGAAAATGATTTTTTAACTTGTATATCCTTTTATACACTACTCCCAATTAGGTCTGACCAATCAATGCACTTTTCAGGAAACCACCGAAGAAATAATGTGACTAAAAGAGTATATTTGAAAATGAAATTATGTTGTATTTTTAATGACTATTTGATCACAATTTTACTTAAACTTCTTTTTCATCTCCCATTATGGGAAATCACATGCCAACTTACTAATATGGATTAAGTTTTAAAAACAGTCTATTTACTGAGTAGAGCAATTTCATCAAACTAATATATACATATATATATATATATATATATATACTGATGTGAATATGTATGTATGTGTGTATATATTATATTATATATAAATATCACATTATAAGATCTGGTCAATGTTTCCTTACAATTTCTTTTCAGAAAAAAATAGAGAAATGATTGACAGATTGACAGAATAGTCAGTTCTTTCCTTCATCCATCCATCCATCCATCCATCCATCTCTCCTTCCATCCATTTCTGTTCAACAAAAATGTTTAAGTGCCTAGTGTGTCAAAACCACATCCTAGTCAATAGAAAAGGCACAAATCAACTACAATCAATCTGTTGTCCCTTGTCTTTTAGAGGCATATCACAGAGCCACAGCATTTATTTTTTAATATTTATTTTGTTAAAAATTTTCAGTTCCAAATTCCCTCCCTCCCTCTAGCTCTTCCCCTACCCATTGAGAAGGCAAACAATATGATACACATTATACATATGAAGTCATACAAAACATACTTCCCTATTTTTAATATTTATTTTGTTTTTAGGTCACAGAATTTTTTAATGATGTTGCTTTATCCTTGGAGGTGAGCCAATAGTAAAACACTTTAACTTCCTGAAATCAACATGTTATTCAAATATCTATTCCAATTCAACAAGTATTTATTTAGTAACTTATTAAGCAAATTAAGGTATTTATATATATATATATATAATTTAGTTAATTCATAAATTAATAATATTAAGTATTATTAAGACAGTAGTAATATACACTTAAAATCTTGCAAAGTGTTGAGAGATCCATAACAGAGTCAAAAATAATATAAAAATAACAGCAACTAAGATTTATATAGTACCTACATTGTACCAATTACTATGCTACATATTATCTCATTTTCAAGTATGATATTTGTCATTTATTCAAAGAAGTTATAATGTAGTTGAAAAAAATGACCTGAACATAAATGGAAAGGTAGGAAACCACAACAGAGTAAAGGATCAAGTGACAAAATGTGCAATGTTCTGGAGGTTAGATTTTTAATCATGGCTTAAAAGAAGACATAACAGGAGGGATTTGGGTGTTCCTGGAAGGATAGTCAGAACTCTATCAATTTCTCCAGCCAATAAAGGTCAAACCCAATGAATCATATAAGGAAAGAGAAGGGCAGATGTGTGTATTAGCTACTGCAGTGAGTGAAATGGCTTGATTTTCTTAGAATTCTAAGTTCAAAAAGCTTAGGAAAAGGTTTTAAAGCTGGCTGTGAGGTTGGTGATAGAGTTCATTGTTGATGTGCGGTTGTTTCTAACACTTTGTGTCCCCATTTGGAGTTTTATTGGCAAACATACTGGAATGCTTTGCCATGTCCTTCTCTAGCTCATTTTCAGATGAGGAAACTAAGATAAACCGGATTAAATGACTGATCAGTCCCACAGGTAATATGAATTTAAAGCTAGATTTGAACTCAGATAGATGAATCTGCCTGACTTCAGATTTGGCATTCTATCCACTATGTCACCCAACAGCCCCATTAGAAGAAAGTAAAAAGATTCCCTTTCTACAGTGAGGGTACAGAAGGAAGGAGCTGGTGGGAAAAAATTGAGAATGAGATGTTTGTTAATGGCAGAACAAGTATTCAAAAAGGATTCAATATAAGTGCCAGCAAATTCTGGAATGGAACATGGGTAGGCTGATGGGAACTAGAAAATGAGAATAGAACCAAGGGAGGGAAAAGTTTTGCCAAAATATTCTACAATACTCTGATTAGGAGGAGAAGAAGTGAGTTTTTGCATTGTAAAATCAGAATACAGCACCTTTTGGAATATAGCTCGCAACTTCAAAAGGCATGTTAATAACAAAAGGTGGTCCCCATTGTCTTTTATTGCTAAGAAAAAAAAGATATTCAATCTAGTTTGAGTATTCATTGAATATAGTGGGCACATAATAAAGGTTTGTTAATTGACTTCTTTATTGATAATGTGATTTAAATGAAATTAGGAAGAGAAAATGGGGATCATCACATGAAGGGATCATGTCATTGTTTATTCCTTATATTAGCAGATTTTGACCATTATTGATTGGGATCAAACACTGGCTAAAACTGTAGCAGTATGGCCTTGTTATTAAGAGGAAGCTGTATTTATCAAGCATGGAATAACTATGAATTTGGGGTTTCTTTATATGTGTGTCTAAATGATTCAAGTTATGTTTCCCAGTCTCCTGGATTCTAACAAAGATATTAACCTCTGACAGTTTTAGGGAGTTTCTTTGTAGCTATACAATAATTAGAGGGTGAGAAGCTCATGAAAAAACCTGCTATTTATTCAAATAACATCATGAAAAAGACCTGATGGATGGCAGTGTTGGTTTTATGACAACAAACTGTTTGAAAATGCCATAAAAACCTAAAAATAATGCATTTTAATTTTCCTAACAGCTTGAAGCAAAATTGGATGTTTTAAAATTAAAATCATACAGGGCAGGGGCTGGTTTGGTCTTAATTCAAATATCTAGGGTACCTGTGATCTAGTATTTCATATTACATACAAAACACTAGTACAAATATTCCTTTAGATAAGTAACAAATTATGACAAATTATTTACATTTTTCCTGAATTTGTAAACATACTATCTCAACTATAATAATAGTGATGCTATTATCTTAGGTGTACATACTATGTTTTTAGACAAGAAACTTAATGACATCTTGCAGAGTAAAAATAAAAACATAAGATGGAAAATGTATTGAAATGTATTTTTAGGGCAAACAATACAAAATATATAGTGAAGGACTATGGTTGTGATAGCCTAGGTTCAATTCTTCATGTATTGGATTATGATTCTTAGATGTCCTAACGGGACTTCATCAATGAATTACTCAAGTATGAATTAAGGAAAGTGACCTTTTAGGAAATTCCTTTTCTCCTTTATTACCATAAGTGTTGCAAATTTCTTCAAGATAAAATAATTGCAGAGGCAGCATGTGAGAAGAATGGCAAATTTGAAGTCAGAAGACATGTATTCAAATCCCGGTTCTGTTATTTAATATTTAGACAGTATGTAGGTCACTACACAATGAATAGTTAGGAAGTTAGGAACCTAGAATTAGGAAGATCTGACTTCTTAATCCATCCTCAGACAATTTTTAGCAGTGTGATCCTGGACAAGTCACTTATCCTCCATCTGCCTCAGTTTGTAGTTCTTGTTCAGTCATTTCAAACATTTTTCACTCTATGTGACCCCATTTGGTGTTTTCTTGGAAAAGACACTGGACCAGTTAGCCATTTCATTTCCTCAACTGTAAAATGGAAAGAATAAGAGTACCTACCCCCCAGAACTGTTGTGAGGATCCAGTGAGATCATAATTGTAAAGTGCTTAGCACAGTGCCTAATAATGTGTCATATAATCATAATCATCATCATCATCATCATTGTTAGTGTGATGCTGAGCTGACTAAGCTACAATCCCTGAAGCTCATGCCCTCTCTGGATCTTAGTCTTATCTTCTAAATAATGAAGCCATTGCCCTTGATGGCACATACAGTTCTATTTAACTCAAAAATCTATTAGGAGAGGGAAGACAGAAGCACATGACAAAGTTGGGACAGATATAAGGAGGAGATGCAAATAGAAATATGAAACAGATATGCTGGTAGAATTACACATTTTTGAATTGTGTGTCATTGTAAGTGTCAAGTTTAGAGGAATAAAGACCTAGGTGTGAATGATGCCCCTGATAGGTAAGAGCTGTGACCCCATATTGCTCAATGAAGTCCTCAATGCCCCCAATCAGCCTCCTGACTGTAAATTGCAGATTGTTTTCTGACCTGTGCCACTGGAAAACATTTCCACACTTGGAGTTCATAACACTGATAAAATCATAGGTTGGGACAAAAAGGGAAATGTATACAAGTATATAGGCTCTTGCAAGGCAGCATGACACAGTAAATAAAAAGATGACAAGGTTTGGGAAGAGGCACATTCAAATCCTGCCTCTAACTCATACTAGCTTGTGACCATCATCAAATTCTTTCATCTCAGTGGCCCAGGCCATTGTCTAAAATGACATATTACAGACTACTTGCTAATCTATATCAGTGGAAAGAGTTTCTATGTAAAGATTTCCAGACAATGATAAAATAACAAGTCCAGAACACACTAACACCTATTTGTTTTCTATCCCCTCAAAATAAATTTATCCATAGTCTGGATGACACTACACATCCTGCTCTTCTTAATCTTGCAATAAGGGAAAGGTGAGAATGTTTACCTGTACTGCTGCTGCTAATTTAAGAATAAGAGCTATTTTCAAATCAATTCAGCACTTGGGTTAAAGAAAATCCATTTCCTTGCAAGGACTAATGTTCATAATGATTGTGCACAGTGTGTTTTATTTGCAACATTTTCCCATAAATAAATATTTCCTTTGCTTGGCCTTTTGAGATATGATTCTACTGAAGTTTAAACTGCCTTCACTATTCCATCCAGCAAATGGGAATAATAAAATTTCATAAGATGTTTGACATCCTCTGTTGAAAGGTGTTTTATTAATAAGGACTATTACTTGGAAAGGTTTTTGTGGGATATCACCAAGGTATATTAGGGTGGCCTAACTCCAGGGTCCCACATTGTGCATTTGGATAGCTCTTGAAAAGAAAACATAATCTTTGTGGAGATCATAGTAATTTATGGCATCTGCATAAAACCAGGCTGTATTCAAAATGGGAATCAGCTTGAAAGAATGGAAAGCACTTGTCTTTGGGATGATACTCTACATCTAATATTTCAGCTACTGAAGCCATATAAATGGATTAAAAGTAATTGAGGTGAGCGAAGGAGTTAACTCTAGATATGTCTCTACATTTTACAGTGGGCAACTGCATTTCCACACACTGATTCAGGATTTTAAGTGTTTTGCAATTCTATACTACATATTCAATAAGTTGTAAAGCTATGAGAGCACAATCCAGCGAGTACACAGCAGGTTTGAAGGTCAAAGCTGAAGAATGATAATTGTATCAATTTGAGGGTTAAAAAAAGGAGTTCTCCCACCAAGGCCAGTGTGGGAATGGAATTCTTCAGTGTTTTCTTTAATCAGTGGTAAAATAACCAAACTATGCATAAAATACAACAAAATCTCTTTAGTGAGTTCCAGAATAATGAAAAAGAGAGGCTTATCGCCTACACAGAAAAAAAGTAGATGAAAAATGTATATTGCCTAAAGCACAATATTCAGTTGGACTATTGAATTAGTCCATCAATGTATATATTTTTAGAAGTATTTCATATCGACAATGAGCTAGGATAGGAATTAAATATGAAGATTAAATTAATAAGGATAACATTTGGGAAATCTCTAATAATATCTACCTCCCAACATTTTTCTAAGAATAAAAAGATAA
This sequence comes from Monodelphis domestica, assembly GCF_027887165.1. NCBI lineage: Eukaryota > Metazoa > Chordata > Mammalia > Didelphimorphia > Didelphidae > Monodelphis > Monodelphis domestica. Next base: position 475,541,827 of record NC_077228.1, read on the forward strand.
CATTTGCAAAGTGTTTTGAAAACCTTTAAGTATTAAAGTATTATTATTATTAAAACACAACCACCTTTGTGGGTATCAAACCTGAAAGTCTCCTCAGTGCTGTGGTAGAGACTTGAAGAGAGAGAGGTTTTGCAGGACAAGCCAAGATGCAAGAACCAAGGCTGGGGACCTGGCTGTCAATGAAGAAGAAGGTTCCAAACGAAATGTTCCCAGGAGTTGGCAGTTGAGGCTGACTGAGGACCCTTGTGGGGCTGGCTTGGTCTTGGTTTAGGGGGCTCTCTGACAAAGGGAGAAACCTCTGCTCTCTCTGAGATTTGATTGACCAAGAGTTGGAGGAAAGCCAAGCTGAAGGAGGGACTTTTCTTGGTGGCTTTGTGAAAACGAAAGAAGATTTTAAACAGTTGTCCTCCTTCCATCTCTCTGTCTTAAAGACTCTTCTTCTAAAGCCTTCATTTAAGGAAGGGGCTCAGGCCAACTAGCCCATCCTTCCCCACCAAGCTGAAGGCTTGTAATCCTTTCAGTTTCATCAGCATGTCCTTCTTGCTACTCAAATTTCCATCCAACAGTTTTGTCTTCCTTCACTACACTGTAGTATCCCAGAGATCAAAGATTTTGTTTATTTTTCACATCTGTATCATAAGTGCTTAGCACAGAGCTTAGAACTTTGCAGGTGCTTAATAAATGTGTATTGACTGGATGAAAAAATTCAAATGTTTTCAATGATCTCAATCTATTTCTATTGCTGCAAAAGTTTTAACACTACTATTTTTATTATGATGTTTTATGGTTATGTATCACAAAATGCTAAGCCCCTGGAAATCAAAATTGAAAGTAGTACAATGACTGACTGGGTCACTTACCAATGCCTGATGTACAATTATGAGTGTAAAAGATGTTATTGAGGACATATGACTGGAAACTCATAAACATATTTGAATATGGTTGTTCAGGCAACTACAAACACACACATATTTTACTATACTGAGAAAGTGCTCTGTTAACATCTCTTTTATACCTAATCTCTTAGCCCTAGGATTGATGGATCAATCACATAGAAATGAGAGAAGGGAAATATAAGGGATATGTCATTATCCCTAGAATAAATAAAGAAGGTTTCCAGAATATTGTGTTGGTCCTTCATGGAAAGACATGGACGTTAATGATATGGAGAATGTATATGTGAAAAGTGGACAATATGTATCTGTGGAAGAGAGTATATCCACAGCATAACCAATTATAGAAAGACAATATCAAAATTGGAATCTCCGCAGGGGACATTGACTCAAATTTATAACTAAATAAGAATTCCCTCAAGATAATGTAGGCTTTACTTGAAGACTTTTAGAGGTCTTAGTAATTAATTACCTTGGCTTCTTAGAATTTGGAACTTAAAGGAACTTTAGAGATCACCTAGCTCACTGCCTTATTTTATAGTGTAGAAAGTGAATCAAAGAGAATTTAGAGCATTCTCCAAAGGACACAGAGTTAATGATTAGAAGAGCAGATTAAAACCTCTATAAAAATTATGAATAAAAATCTACTCATCACCACATGCTGCCTCTCAGTATCAATGACTAGCATGACAGGATTAATTTATTCATTCACTCCACAATATATCTAATAAACTACTGAAATCCAATAATAATTTAAAGGAGATTCTAACATCATATGGAAAGTTGGATAAGGAATCTTTAAGGTTTCTTCCCACTCTTACAATATAAGACTTTATTCTGCGCAAAGAACCATAAAGCTTCAAAATAGGTTCTAAGTTATAGAGAAAAGTTCAACACAGCACTAACTCAGTAAAATTATAGAAATCTAGATTTATAATGATCAAATCACTGTATTCATGTCTTCATTTTATTATCTGATTAAATAACTAGATTCATAATTCTTTGCTAATAATTGATCTTCAGTGTTTGCCTCAAGGCTTTTTTCATAGCCCTGTCATATTTGATGTTTTTATCATAATTTAGTAGAAGAGGAAAGAAAACTCATTTGGGTAATCCAAAGCTAGAAAGAATAGCTAATATCACTAATTATCCATGAATTCTATCATGCTGGTTTTAACCAATTTTACCAATCTTTTGAGATAATTTTGAATTATGAAAAATAGGAAGATTACAAAAGAAGTTGGAATTTGAGCTGAATCTTGAAGGAATCCAGAGAAGTTAGGAACTGGCTATAATATGAGAAAATACATCATGGAGGAAAGCAAATGCAAAAGTATGGAGATGAGAAGCAGGGTGTCTTGTGTGAGGGAATTGAATAGGTCTGCATAGCAAAAACTGATTGAAGGGGACTAAGAAGGGATCAGATTGTAAAGGATGTTAAATACTAAAGAATTTTATATTTGATTGTGTAGGTAATAGGTAGTCATTCAAATTTATTAATTAGGGTAATCTTTGTACTTTAGGGAAATAACTGTCATCTTAGTGGAGGATGGATTAATTAGACTGGGAATGAACTTGATGCAAGGAGACTCTTTAGAAGTCTATGCAGTAGTTTACATAAGAGGTAATGAAAGTTGGTAGTGAGATAATTGTATGAGTACCAAGAAAGGGACAGATATGAGAGTAATTGTGAAAACAAAAATACAAGATTTAATGACAAATTCAGTATGTTGGGTGACTAGAAGTGAGCAGTAGAGGATCACTCTGAAGTTGTTTGCCTAGGTTACTCAAAGGATGGTCAGATCTTCAAAAATATTAGGAAATTTTACAATCAAGGGGATTTGGGTGAGACAGATGATTTCTGTTTTTGACATGCTGAGTTTTATATTTATAAAGGATATTAAATTTGAGAAGTTTCAAAGGTAGTTTATACTGTGGGGCTAGAAATCAGGAGGGAGTTTTAGGTTGAAAATATAGATCTGGGAACATCAACACAGAAATGATAATTGAATTATGGGAATTGATTAGGGCATCAATTCATTTACTATAGCTGGAGAAGGAAAAAGGGCATAGGACAAACCCTTGGAGAAAACCCACAGTTCATGAGCATAATCTGGAAGATGAGCCAATATTGGAATCTAAGAAGAGTCAAAGAGGGAGGTAGAGGCCCTGGAGATGGTAGCATCATAAACATTTAGAGTAATCAAGTATCTTGGAGAAAAGGATCTTAAAAACAGGATGTCTACCTAAAGGAAAGAAAAAAAAAACACTTGTTTTTATCCTAATCAATAAAATTGTATCCAATTCTTGGCCTCATTTTTAAGAGAGACATTGATAACCTGAAGCATATCCAGAGGAGAATATGCAAAGGAATATAGCAAAAGGATACCTCACATGTGAATAAAGACTGAAAAAAATGGAGCTGTTTGGCCTGAAGAATAGACTTGGTATAAAGGGTATATGACTCCTGTCTTTTAATATATAAAGTTATGTTGTGTAGAAAATGGATTTGAAGAATTCACAGATAACCTCCAGAAAGAAATTCTCAAATGACAACTTCCAGGAATGTAATAGCTAAATTCAAGAACCACCAAGGTAAGGAGAAAATTCTTTGAGTAGCCATAAATAAACCATTCAAATTTCATGGAGCTACAATCAGGATCACATAGGACCTAGTAGCTTCTACATTAAGGCATGGAATATGATATTCAGGAAGGCAAAAATTTGGTTTTACAAACCAGGATCACCTATCCAGCAAAACTGAATATATTCTTTCAGGGGGGAAATGGACTTTCAATTAGAAAGATTTCCAAGCATTCCTGAGGTATAAGCCAGAACTAAACAAAAAAATCTGAAGTTAAAATATGAGACACTAGAAAAACCCAAAAAGGTAAATAAGAATGAGAAAAATTAAGGAACTCATCAAGGTCAAAATGTTTATATGTCAACATGAAAAGAGGATACCTGTAATTCTCAAAAATTATGCAGTAGTAGAGAAAATAGAAGGAATTTATGCAGAAAGGGGGTAGGGAAGTAAGCTTATTATGATGATATGATGTGTATGATTATATATGATGATATGATATGTATGTAAATTTGATGATGTGAAACAATATGTATATATGATATATATGCATATGAATATGTAAAAAAATCAAGAGGGTTGCATTGAGAGAAAAGGGGAGGTAGAGATAGAATGCGGGTAAATTATATAATATAAAGAGGTATAAAAAATCAATACAGAGAGGGAAGGATAAGTGTGATGATAGGCAATATTTAAACTTTACTCTCATCATAACTGGCTCAGAGAAGGAAAAACAAGAATCCACAGTGGGGTATAGGAGTCTGTCTTACCCTACAGAAAAGTAGAAGGGAAATAAGACAAAGAAAGGGAGAGGAAATTGAAGGGAGGAAAAAGTGGATATTGACAAAAAGCATAATATGGGCAAGGAGGAAGAGAGTGGAAGGGAATAGAACAGGATCTAAAGAGGATAATATGATAAATGGCAATACACAATTAGTAATCATGAAGATGAATGTAACTGGTAGGAACTCACCCATTAAACAGAAACAGAGAACAAAGAGGATGAAAAACTAGAATCCTAATATATGTTGTTTACAAGAAACAGATTTTAGGCATTGTAACACACACAAATTCAAGGTAAAAGGTTGGAGAAGAATTTATTATGTGTCATCTAATGTAAAAAAAAAACAGGAGTAGTGTAAAGGGGAAAAATGAAGGAAAGCAAACTGTGCATAAGAAAAAGCAAATGCACAGAACTGAAAGAAGAGTTCAAGAATTTGGGGAAGGGATAAGAGACAGAGCCTAAATGCTCTAGGGGTCCGTTGATTACTGGACACCAAGGAGATCAGAGCCTTAATTCCTGTTGGCCATTTTGTCTAGGACAGAAGGACAGAACTGACTTTCCTGATTAAAACCTGCAGGTTCCTGTGTTACCTGTCATCAAGAGAGTTTCCATCCCTGACTCCAGTTAATAGTGTCTGTGATTCTATGAACTTTGATATTTCTGTGACATCCTAAATCTGTGTGTGTGAACTGCCAAGATCCAGTAACTCTACCAGTGAGCAGAGCCCGACCATTATGGCCCTAAGCCTCTGGCCTACTAGAGTGAACTTATCACTCTTCTAGATATCTCGTCCTGATAAACTGTTTATTAGTCTATAAGGAATTGTGCACCAAATAGATTAGGGTAGATACTTAGATTATTTGATAAAATAAGGCAATGTAGAAGTAGAGAAGGCCACAAATCTATGAAGAAGCTCTGTGAGAACCTGTATTGGAATTTGGGGTAGAGAAACTAGATTATTAGGTTGAGGGTCCCCATTATCCTGGTCCAACATCCTCTCCTCTGAATATAATATGTTTAATAAACCAAATACTGTTTATAGCAACTTAAAGTAGTCAGATTGTATTCAATCAACATCGACAGGTGAGGCCTAACTTTGGGCCTAAAGCCTGTTATCATCAAAACCAAGTGCATTACTGGTCCAAACTTTATAATCAGTCCTATTTCAATTAATTACTTTATTTCAGTGGTGACCATGATAACACCGAAAGCTAAAGTAGAAATTGATATGATTAAAAGAGATAAGGAATGAAATTACATTTTGCTAAAGGGTATTATAAACAATAAAGTAATATCATTACTAAACATTTATGAACCAAATGGTACAGAATCTAGATTTCTAAAGGAAAAATTAAAGGAGCTTAAGGAGGAAATAGATAGTAAGACTATAATGGTAGGGGATATCAAATTTCCCCTTTCAGGACTAGATAAATTGAACTGAAATATAAATAAGAAAGAAATAAGGGAATTGAATGAAATGCTGGGAAAATTAGAGTTAATAGATATCTGGAGAAAATATAACAGGGATAAAAAGGAACATTTCTTCTCGGCAGTACATTGGACATATACAAAGATAGACCATGTGCTAAGGCATAGAAATATTGCAAACAGATGCAGGAAAGCAGAAATAATAAGTGCAACTTTTTCAGATCATGTTATGATAAAATTAAAATTAATAAGGGTCCATGGAAAGGCAAATTTAAAGTTAATTGGCAAGTAAATAATCTAATTTTTCAAAACAGGCAGATGAAAAAAGAAATCATAGAAACAATTACGGACTTCATTAAAGAGAATGACAATGCAGAGAAAACATATCAAAACCTAAAGAATACAACCAAAGCAGTACTCAGGGGAAAAAATTTATATCTCTTAGTGCTTAGAGCAACAAAATAGAGAGGGAGGAGGTCAATGAATTTGGCTTGCAACTTAAACAATTAGAAAAAGAATTAATTAAAAATCTCCAGATAAAAACTAAATTAGCAATCTTAAAAATTAAAAGAGAAATTAATTAAATTGAAAGTAAAAAAAAAAACTATTGAACTAATGAATAAGACTAGGTGCTGGTACTTTGGAAAAAAAACAAATAAAATACATAATGTACTGGTTAACCTAATTAAAAAAGAAAGAAGAAAATGAAATTAATAGTATTGATCTCACCTCTAATGAAGAGGAAATTAAGCTAATTATTAAGAACTATTTTGCCCAAATATATGGCAATAAATATGACAATTTAGGTGAAATGGGTGAATATTTACAAAAATATAAATTGCTTAAATCAACAAAAGAGGAAATTGAATACTTAAATAATCCCATTTCAGAAAAAAGAAATTGAACAAGGCATCAAGGAACTTCCTAAGAAAAAAGTCCACAGAGGCATATTGATTCTCAAATGAATTTTATCAGACATTTAAAGAATACTTATGCCAATACTATACAAATTATTTGACAAAATAAACAAAGAAGGCCTTCTTACCAGATTCTTTTTTATGACACAAATATGGTATTAATTCCAAAGCCAGGCAGACCAAAAATAGAATGAAAACTATAGACCAATCTCCTTAATGAATATAGATGCACAAATCTTAAATAAAATACTAGCAAAAAGACTACAGCAAGTTATCACAAGGATTATTCACCATAACCAGGTGGGATTTATACCAGGAATGCAAGGATGGTTCAATATTAGGAAAATCATTCACATAATTGACCATATTACTAATCAAACCAACAGAAATCGCATGATTATCTCAATAGATGCAGAAAAAGTCTTTGACAATATACAATACCCATTCCTATTGAAAACACTAAAAAGTTTAGGATTGAAGGGCCATTCTCAAAACAATAAACAGTATATATTTAAAACCATCAGCAAGTATCATCTGCAATGGAGACAAGTTAGAAGTCTTCCCAATAAGACTAGGAGTGAAGAAAGGATGCCCATTATCACCTCTATTATTTAGAAATACTAGCAGTAGCAATTAGAGAAGAAAAAGAAATTGAAAGTATTAAAGTAGGCAGTGAGGAAACTAAAATATCCCTCTTCTCACATAGTATACTAAAAGAATGCCAGAAAATCAACTTAAAGACTAGTGGAAATAATTAACAACTTTAGCAAAGTTGCAGGGTACAATATAAACCCACATAAATCATCAGCATTTCTGTATATTTCCAACAAAATTCAGCAGCTGGAGTTAGAAATTGCATTTAAAATCATGCTAGACAATATAAAATATTTAAGAATCTATCTACCAATACATCCACAGGAATTATATGAACACAATTACAAAACGCCTTTCATACAACAAAAACTAGATCTAAATAATTGGAAAAATATTAATTGCTCATGGGTAGGATTAGCTAATATAATAAAACTGCCAATCCTACCCAAATTAATCTACTTACAGTATTATGCCTATCAAATTACATTAAAAACTTTTTTTATATAGAATTAGAAAAAATTGCAACAATGTTCATCTGGAAAAACAAAAGATCAAGAATATCAAGTGAACGGAGCTGTGACTCCAACTTGCCGCCATGTCCTATCCGTCCGAGGATTATGACAACGAGGCTGCATATGATCCCTATGCTTACCCTGGTGACTATCACATGCACACAGGAGACCCAAAGCAGGACCTAGCCTATGAACGACAATATGAGCAGCAGACCTATCAAGTAATTCAAGAAGTGATCAAGGATTTCATCCAATATTTCCATAAAACCGTCTCTGAACTTATCGACCAGAAAGTGTATGAGCTCCAGGCAAGCCAGGTGTCTAGCGACGTTATCGACCAAAAGGTGTATGAGATCCAGGACATCTATGAGAACAGCTGGACCAAGCTGACTGAAATGTTCTTCAAGAATACCCCCTGGCCAGAAGCAGAGGCCATTGCCCCACAAGTTGGCAACAATGCTATCTTCTTGATCCTGTATAAGGAATTTTATTACAGACACATCTATGCCAAAGTCAGATGGGGACCATCCTTGGAACAGAGGTTTGAGTCCTATTACAACTACTGCAACCTTTTCAACTACATTCTCAATGCTGATGGACCTGCCCTCCTTGAACTGCCCAACCAGTGGCTGTGGGATATCATTGATGAATTCATCTACCAGTTTCAGTTATTCAGTCACTACCAGTGGAAGACAGCTAAAATGTCAGATGAGAAGATTGACTTTCTTAGTTCCAACCTATAAAAATGGAGATTTGAACCCCAGATGTCAATTCCCAGAAGTCCTTGGCCACTTCCCGAAATGCCTTGTAACCTCACCTGAATTCCCACCTGGGCTGAGAACAGAAATTGTATTTAGGCTGACTCTACCTACTTTGGGGCTCTCTCTGTTCCTGCTTCCACTTCCAAAGACACAAGTCTCTCAAGATGTAGTGTAAGTGAAATTGAATGGGCCTCTCGGCCCTCCTAGCCACGTGCTTTCTTATTTTGTATTTTCTTTATTTCTTAATCTTTAATAAACCTCTAAAAATATAATACTTTTAACAGAGAGACTAAAATTTTAATCTTAACAGTTGGTGACCTAATGGGAAAAAAGACACTCAATTAAAAAAAAAAGATAGACTAGATAGTGATTTTTTCTAAGCCATGTTTCTCCAAGATGCTTTTTTAAAAGAAAAACTTCTTGATCAGCTCCTGCTGGCAGCCATCAGCTTCTGACTTTCTTGATTCAATATTGCTCACCTGGTCCCAGCCCTTCCAGCCTGGCTACTGTTACCTGTAATCTGGACCTGTTTGATTCAGATAGCTTACATGGTCCCGGCCCTGCCCACCCCGGCTGCCTGCTCCAGCTCTGGCTCCTGCTCCTGGTATCTCTCTTGGTCACCCGGCCCAGCTGATCCCTGCCCAGCAACCCTGGCCTCAGAGGAGACCACTCATCACCCCAGGCCCAAGACTCACTTCTACCAGCTGGTGATTTTTCCTTAGGCTCTGATTATCCTAAGAGGAGATCACAGGGAGGGAGTTAGAAAGAAAAGAAGGAAGAGGCTTTTCCAAACAGGAACTTAAAGCATGGCTACTTTAAGAGGATATCTTTTGACTATATTGATTCTTTCATTTATATCACCTGAGTGCCAGGGAAAAAATTCAGCTCCCTACAAATCTTTAGCCAAATTTGAGATTCCTCACTATGGGGAAGCAGCTCAGTGACTTAGTGAATTGACACCCAGGCTTAGAGACCTAGAGACCTAGGTCCTTGGTTGAAATCTGGCCTCAGACACTTCCTGGTGGTGGACAGGTCATTTAACCCCCATTGCCTACCCCTTACCAATCTTCTGCCATCTGACAATAGGCATCTAAATGGATAAAAAAAAAACAAGGAATTTTAATGAGACTGAAGGTTTTATTTTTAAAGCATTTCAGACTCCAATGTTTTATAAAAATGTCTGTATTCTAATGCATTTTGCTGATTGTTTTGTTTAAGGTTTAACTTTATGATTTTAAGTTCATATATTACTGCATTGAATACTATTCTGTTACACTGAATCAGTTTAATGTACTGGGTTTTAACTACTGTTATGTTCTGTTGCTTTCCCCCTATAACTATACTGAACAAACATTATTGAGTAGGCCAATATAAAAACAGCTTTTTTATTTTTGACTTTGTAAATTGTCACATAGAGGATAGATGAACTCCATCAGAAAAGTGCTACAACAACCTTTGGAAAATTTAGAGCTAATTATCTCAAACTGATTTTAAGGGTTCTTTAGACACAATTCTTAGAATTTTTCTTAACAATCTCTGATCATTTTGCCTGCCCCAACCACAAGGTAAGGCCCATTCTAGTAGCTGAAGTAAAATAGAATTATAACCCCCAACCTCCCCCATTTATAAAAATGTGAATGGAAGCTGGTCAGTTAATCCCAGGGCATGTACCCCTAGAAGCCTCCCTCCCCATAAAAAAGGGAGCATCTCTCATTTATACCCTTCAGCTCATTTTACTTCCACCAGAATGATATCTAGAATTCTTGATGTTCAAAACCCAAAATAAGTTTTACTTTGTTTAAGCATATGTTTATCAAGGTTGAAAGATTTGCTATGATTGTAAAAAATTGTGACAAATATCCATCAGTTCATAGGCTTTTAAAAATGCCATACAGCAACTTATGTGTAAAAATGATAGTGTGTTTGTTTGCTATTGTAATTAACTGGGCTATTAGGAATTTGGGGGATATTGATAACTACATATTTGTACTACTGTTTAATTCATTTGCTTGTACTCACAGTGGATCATGACCAGATATGAAGAGGAAATGGATTTTTGGTGAGAAAGCCTGGTATTCTATATTTTCTTAGCGGACACAGTGTGTCAATAATTATAAGCTACATTTTTGAATTTTTAAAACTCTTTTATTATTATATTTTTATTGTGTGTGCAATATACTATTTCAGTTTTTTTTATTTTTTCTCTCCTTTTTATATTTTAAGCACATGTCACCAGTATTAAGATTTTCGATAACTTTTTTGATTTTTTAGTAATATAAGTTTAAGATACATTTGTCAATGCATGCCCCAAAAGCTTGAGACTATAAAAATGATGCCACTAATTGTTCAAAAAATTTGGGGACTCTGCTTAATGATTCTGTCTGATCCCAGGACAAGATATACACAAAAGAGCCATTTCACGGGGCCAATGAAGCACAAAGATAAACCACAAAGAGCACGCAGGATATATTAATGTGAAGACTGAAGGTTGCGTTATATATATAAATATCTGCGTTCAAACGTAGGCCTTCCTTGTATCCACAATCACTCTAAAAATACTTACAGAAAAGTATCCCCAAACTTGGCTCTTACTTGGCTCCTATAATCTGGTCCCTTTTTTGTCTTTCATAGTGGGGCAAACTTTCTGTAGTCCTGGCTACTGACTGGGTAAATGTAGCATTGCTTAGATCATTTTAATTGGGCCCTGATTCAAGGACCTGTTATAGATTTACTTTTCCTTTACTTGGAATTTTTATACATCAGTCTTTGATAGTCTATATTTTCATCCAGAAATTTTCTTTTTTATTTGGATTTTTCTGATGTCTTTTTAATTCCTCTTGACAATTGATTCATATACCTCATAACTCAGCCATGCATTCCTAAGTGATCCTGTGTTTTTCAATCACCCTCTTCATGGGGAAATGTAAAAATATTATTATTTTAAATTGCAAAGTTTAAATTCCTTTTAAGAAGAATTTTAGGTTAAGAAAGATGATACCTCTCCAAATCCAGAAACTGAACTGTTTGGAGAAGACACCATGAATATGCCTCTAGAGACCACAAGCTGCACAAGAAGATCAAGAATGAACTTTGGGTGTGGTTGATTGAACATTTATTTGAATGTATACTTTCATGCCAAAGGAGACTGCCCCCTAATTGGCTTTTTGTCAATGTGTCTAGCAATTATTGGTTTTGTTCTTTTTTCCTCTTATCCTCAAATTATTGTAATCCTTAAGTTGGTTATGTTTTCATGATCCTTTTAGGGAAAATCTTTTCCCAAATGATCAAATATAGGATGTAAAAATGGAGATTTGAACCCCAGACTTCAATTCCCAGAAGTCCTTGGCCACTTCCAGAAATGCCTTATAACCTCACCTGAATTCTTACCTGGGCTGAGAACAGAAATTTTATTTAGGCTGACTCTCCTCCTACTTTGGGGCTCTCTGTTCCTGCTTCCACTTCCAAAGACACACATCTCTCAAGATGAAGTGTAAGTGAAATTGAATGGGCCTCTCAGCCCTCCTAGCCATGTGCTTTCTTATTTTGTATTTTCTTTATTTAAAATTTAAAATCAAGCAAGAGATAGAGAACACTAAAAAATGTAAAGTGAATGACTTTGATTATATCAAATTAAAAAGGTTTTGTAGAAAAGAAACAAAACCAATTCAACCAAAATTAGAAGGAAAACAACAAAATGGGAAAACATTTTTATAAGAAAACTCTTTGACAAAGGTTTAATTTCACAAATATATTTTACCAAAAAATCAAGCCATTCTCCAATCAAAAAATTGTCAAGGGACATGAATAGGCAGTTTTCACATGAAGAAATAAACACATGAAAAGTGTTCTAAACCCTCCTAATTAAAAAAAGGCAAATTGAAACAGCACTAAGGTACCACCTCACACTTGTCAGACTGACCAAAGTGACAGGAAAGGAAAGTGATAAATGTTGGAGGGGATGTGGCAAAATTAGGAAACTAAATTTGGCTGGTAGAGTTATGAATTGGTCCAACCATTCTGGAGGGCAATTTGGAACTATGTGCAAATGACTTTAAAATATTGCCTTCCATTTGACACAGTCATAGCACTTCTGGGTTTATACTCCAAAGAAATAATAAGGAAAAAGATGTGTACAAAAATATTCATAGTTGCTCTCTTTATGGTGGCAAAAAAAATTGGAAAATGAGAAGGTGTCCCTCAATTAGGGAATGACTGAACAAATTGTGGTATCTGATGGTGATAGAATACTATTGTGCTGAAAGGAATAATGAAGGAGGAATAATGAACTGGAAAGACCTCCAGGAATTTATGCAGAGTGAAAGGAGCAGAACCAGGAGAACATTGTACACAGAAAATGATACACTGTGGCACAATCGAATGAAATAGACTTTTCTACTAGCAGCAATGCAATGATCCAAGACAATTACAGAGGAACTATCCACATTCAGAGAAAGAACTGCTGGAACAGAAACACAGAAGAAAAGCATATCATCAGTCACATAGTTTGATATGGATATGATTGGGGTTTTGATGTTGAAAGATCATTCAATTGTAAATATGAATAACATAGAAATGGGATTTGAATGATGATACATTTATAACCCAGTGGGGTTGCTTGTCAGCTCTAGGAGTGGGGAGGTAAGAGGGGTAGGTAAAAGTCATGAATCATGTAATCATGGAAAAATATTCTAAATAAAACATGGATTAGATTAGTTCTGTGGTTCTCCCAAGATCTGAAATAAGACCAGAACAAATGTCTACTAATAATGACTAAAAGAAAGACACTCCCCCCCATGATTGTCACAAAACAATTGATTTCCTTTTCCTTTATAGAAGTGGAAAATGGAGGTATCCTTGATCTCTTCAAGGTTAATAACCTCCCACCATCTAAACCAGAAGATTTCAGTCAGCATTTGTATGATCAGTGGACTCTGCCTTGCAATCTATGCTAGAATAGAATAAGCACCACATGAGAAGAACCTAATGATATTTAAAACCTTTTCTTCAGTTGGATTTTGGGCCAAGAAGGATTGACTTCAATCTGAGGTATATGGTAAATGGTTTCAGCACTGCTCTATGATGGTCTGTTGAAAACACTATAGAAATGTTGGTTAATGTTTTTAGGACTGTGTTGGTGAACATATAGCATGTGTGCCCGAGTGTGCCTAGGATAATGCACTTATCACAGATCAGTGTGATTTCACTGTGTGTAGTTGAGATACCCCAAAAGTCTTTGGCTCAAAAAATAGCCTTCATGGCATCATAGGAATGCTCTGTGTTGTTACTATGAGCATAAAACTGAATTTATATACCTTCTTATCAAGCCAAGAATCCTGAAACTCTCTAAGTTTTCTTTGAAGTTTGTGGAGTTAATGTTGTCTTCTTATGGACAAACTATTATGATAAACTGTGGAGTTCTCATTTTTCATTTAGTAGCTTCTGGATTTCCCCATCATGTTAATCAAATGAATCCTTATCTTTGCAAATATTCTGGCCCAGATGAGAAAATGCAGTGCTGTACAACAAATATCTGAAATCTGTCCACTCTTTTTCTGTTCCACTATTGCCAACCATGTGTTGACTTGGCTTTCCCTCTGATTCATGCACTAAAAAGCACTCTAATCTGTGGACATTAAAACTTCTGGCACTTGTCTTGCTTTGGGATCCCTGCTTTTGTTGAATGTGAATGATTAGCTTGAAGAGGATAAGTCCATGACTGGTCCAGCACTCTTTGCCACAAATTCCCTTGGTCATTTTCACATCCTATCTGGTTCTTCCCCTTATTAATAACATAGATTATTAAATTATTAAATGTTTGTTTTGAAAATACATACATGAAATTTTATTATATTTAAGTAAGTGGAAGGCAGTGTTGGTGATAAGGTCATGGGATGAACAAGTCTTCAATAGTAAGTAACTATTGCTGTTACTATTCCCAACTCCATTCTTCTCAAGTAATTCCTGCCATGTCTGATAATCTGTACCTACTTTGGCACTAGAGTCATCCAGAATTACAGATCTACACTCTTTTGGCACACTGTTGATGATCTCCAAGTCTTCATAATTCTTTTTCTTTGACCTCATCAGTGTTCAACATGAGGGAGCATATGCACTGCTCTGATGATGGTGTGGCACTTTCCTCCAAGTAGCAATCATGTTGTCCTGGGGCTGTCATTCACTCCTTTTGGGAGGCATACAAGGTTGCTTATGAGATTATATTTGATTGCAAAACTCATGCCTGATTGACAGTGCTCTTCATCACAAGCATTCCAGAAAAAATGTGTATACAATTCAGACTTCCAGCCTTGTTTCACTCAGAGCTGCTATTTGAATGCAATACCTGCTGAGTTCTTCCATAAAAAGAGCTGTTCTTCTTTCAAGTCTACTGGAATTCATTACATACATTTGTGCACATCCCATGTACAAATTGTGAATATAATCATTTTCACAAAAGATTTTCTACCTCTTTTTGTGTTTCAACCACATGGTGGAATCTGTCTGCCATGGGAAGTAGGTCAGGGTTAGGAGAAGCAGATAGTGTGAAGTAGACAACTTTTGGGGCACCTTATCTAATCCTTTCCATGTGTTCAGAGGTAAGCAATGTGTTCCTCAAAAAAAGATGCTCAGATACCCAGGGGTCTGCTGAATCCCAGTGTTGCTTCCAATGAGAATATAATCCTATGCCCTGGAATGGTTGTATATAGGATTTTGACTAAAGCTCCCCGTGTATGTGCAACTAATGCTTTGTCATTTGTCCATTGCCACAGGACTTTTGAGGTAGGAGCAAAATGATAAAAAAAATAATGATATAGTAAAATAACAAAATCACAAATGGTGAATGATGTGGTAATGTCTCTACTTGTGCATAAATTGGATTTAAGTAAGACTGAGTTGCACAAAGTCATCAGCATTGATCTCTATGTCAGAGTCATCTAAATCTAGTGGTGAGACAAAAAATTAAGCTAACTGATCATGGTCCAAGATGCTGTGGATGACTTTAACTTCAATGTCTAACCAAGCTCTAGGCACTTGACAACTCCTACTTCTTTTACTTTCATTACCATAGGAACAAATTGTTTTCATCTGCACAGTCAGGCAGGAGGAAATTTTCACATGCTTGTGGTTGATCCCCCCCCCCAACTCACTGATGGGTTTGAGGTCCATTGGTTACCTCATGAAATTCTATGTAATGGGTATCCTCAATATTCCTGCCTACTGAGACAGTTTTACCATAGTGTTGCTTCTGTATGTTATAGTTTCTTGAAGCCATAGGTGAGACTTGGGAGGCAGGTAGATACTAATGGAGGAAAGCAGACCTAAAAAAGGGGGGGGGGCAGCTAGAAGTCCTAGAACCAGACATATTAATTTATCCTGAATACCCCATATATGCTGGGTCAAATCACTTCAAATCTAAGTGCACCAGTCAACTTATCTGTCAGTTGTCTGGACTATGTGGTTATAGGAGTTAAAAGTAGGAGGAACATTTAGATATTTAGATATCATCTAGACTTCCCCTTCATTTTTAAAACAGATGAATGAATTGAGGCCTAAGAAGTAAAGGGAATCAGATAGAACTTAGATTTGAACAGAGATACATGAACTCTAATTTTTTTTCCATTGAATCACACTTTTAACTGAGCAAAATGCTTTTTTAGCTGTGTGAAGATCAAATTAGAATCATAATAAATTTTAAAGTGCTTTTAAAAGTTAAAAATATAAAGAGAAAGAATAAATCTCTTCCCACTTCTAGAGACTGGAAGTGAACTGACTGATGGAAAGAATAACTATTTTCCTGATAAAAATGTGAATAAAGAAGAAATAAGGAGAGTTGGTGTGAAAGAAAAGAAGGTTCAAATAGTGCAAAATATCTAGATTCAAATATTAGGAGAAAAGCTACCTAGAATAGAGATTTCACTTGTCCTGCCTTTCCCAGGAAAGCAGAACCAGGAATAATAGATAAAAGTTTCAAAGAAAAAAATTTAGCCTTGTCATCAGTAAAGACTTCCCAAATCATAGAGCCATCATGAAGTGGAATGGGTGATGTCAGGATGCAGTAAAATATATTACACATTAGGTCTTCAAGGAAACCCTAGATGATCATTTATCTGCTGTGCAACAGTTTGCTCTAGTTGTAGTTGTTGATCAGGTACATAATGGATTATGTGGTTACTGTTGTTCCCCTCAACTGCAAATTCAGTGAAAGCACTTGGACTCCTAGAAATTTGAGAAAGTTTGGGGGGGAGGAGAGAGTCAGAGATACAGAGAGACAGTGAAAGAGAGAGAGAGAGAAAGAGACACAGAGAGAGACAGAGGAGAGACAGAGACAAAGAGACAGAGAAAGACAAAGAGAAAGAAAGAGAGACAGAGTCAGAGACAGAGAGATGGAAACAGAGACAGAGACACTGAGAGACAGAGAGAGAATATCTATAAGAATAATATAGTATAGTGGACAGTATGATATAAGGTGGGTGACTCTAAACATGTCACTTAACCTGCTCACCTTAGATGAAGCATCTATAGAATAGGCATGATAATAGTAGCTATCTCACAGAATGGTTGTAACTATTGAAAGAGGGAATGTAAGATGCCTCACAAATATTAATAATAGTTAAATTTTTATAACATTATAAGTTTTCCATAGTATAAAAATCATTTTATGATTCTCACAACAACCATTTAAGTTCTTCATATTATTATTCATATTTTATAAATGGAGAATCTGAGATGAAACAAAGTTAAATGACTTTCCTAGTGTCACATAGCTGGTATAAGTAAGTGTTTCTAAATCCCAGGCCAGCATTCTATTCAGCATACCTTTAACTGCCTGTAAGTAGGACAAATCACAAAGCATGTTACTTTACAGGTATAATCACACTTGACCTGAAAAAAATAAATCATGAAAAAAGACTCTGGGATTTTCTTTTTAATATCCACATCCTATAACATTTTATCTATAAGCCTGACTGTCATATCCACATTTACGCATGATATGTTACTATCCACAGACTGTGGCCTGAAGCTTCCTCTGCAATCAGCAAGAAACATAATATGTATAATGAAGGCTAATACCCATGATTTTCAAAATTGATACCAGAGTGTTGTTTGAATCTGACAGCCAAATCTTGAGATTATACTAGGGCTGCTTTGTTTTGTCACCAATTCTGCAGGCTAGGGAGCAATGCGACTATTAGGGTATAGATGGAATAACACCAGACTGAATCATTCATTTGAACAAGAATTCTCAGACATATTCTCATCAGGCTGCATTCTGGCAGCAAACTAAATTCCCCAGACACATTTTCTAGTTCTAGAAATAAATTTTCCCTTCCCTAGATGCTTCACCACAAAACCATTTTTTACCCTTATACTATCATAAGTGCCCACCATTTTTCCATTTTTTCCAAAGAACGCTCATTCACTGCATTTACAAAATACTTCTATTAAAACAATACTGAAGTGAAATGAGGTAATAAGTACTGATTTTACCCATTTTACTGATAAGAAAATTAAAGAAGTTAATTGACTTGTATCAGTTTACCAATACCACTCTTCAAATCTAGCACTCAAATCTATCTTAGATGCCCACTGGTTAATCTTTCTACATTATAATTTTCTCTTCCACCCCCAAAAATATGCCCTTCTTCAGTCCAATTTCCATGCTAGCCTTCTGCTCTACAGCAGGATATAGTGAAAAAAATATTAATTTGGAGTCAGTAAGAACTGAGTTGAAAGTCTGATTTGAATATGTTCTAGAAATGACCATTGGTAAGTCATTTAAAGTACTCAAGCCTCAGTTTTGATATCATTTAAATGAGGATAATCAAATTATTGCACCTATTTCATAGTATTGTTGTGAAGTTCAAATAAGTAATATATGCATAAGTTTTACAAATTTTAAAATATCACATAGAAATCTTAATTATCAATTATATGATCTCATATAATTTAATGGGCAGGGGGAATAATGAGTCTCAGGCCTTAAGTTAGGAAAACAACTTCATGAATTCAAATCTGCCCGCCAACACTTACTAGCAGTTTGACTATGGCCAAGTCATTTAATTCCTTTTGCCTAGGTTTCATCATGAGCAGAGAAGGAAATGGAAAACCATTTCAGTATCTTTGCCAAGAAAACCCTAAATGGAAACACTGAGTCAGACATGAATAAAACAATTGAAATAATTAAATGTAGGACAGATAGAAATGATCTTGGGAGAGGTCACTATTACTTTTTTATTCCTCATATTTTGTAGACTTGGACACATGGATAAAATGACTGATTTTAAAATTTGAATAAGCATGGATACATTTTAATCTTCTATAGAATTATTGAAATTATGTTTAGGACAACTCCAGAAGAACTCAAGATCTCAGGGATGGTATATACTTCATTGCATTCTAATAATTGTCATTTCCATGACTGTATATTTTGAATGTTTTTAGTTCACAAAGCTTGGAGAAAATACATATTGGGTATGACAAATCTTAATATCTTAATTATTATAGTAACTAATGATATTAGTAAATCTTACATTTATATTGATCAATTTTATGTCTGAGCAATTAGGGGAAATAATTCTACCTGAAATAATGCTTTAGTTGAAGAGCAGTTTCTATATTAAGTTCTTAAGGGTATTTGGAGATTATTTTTTACTCTCAATTTAGATTACACTGCAACAAGGAAAGAAAATTTAAACTTCATAGTTCTTAAGAAGTTTTTAAGAGAGTTATTTAGTGCCCTTTCAGAGGTGTCAATAGTAACCTCACATTGGGGAGTTTTTCATTGCTATGATAGATTTGGACAGATTTTTCACTGTTCTCTTAACTGATGTGACTCTCGGGTGACCAGCATTACCACTTCAGAAGCTTCCCAGAGTGAATGGCACAGCATTTGGCCATGAAACAATGTCAGGTTATTTTGATTCGATAAATCAGTCATTTCACTGATGTGGGTAATCCCCTCCAACAGTGAAGATTCATCCTATCTCTGTATTCTCTTACTGAGGCACTTTTGTCCATGCCTCAGTAAAAATCCCTCAAAGGATATCCAGTCAATATGCTGCGGGCCATTCTCTAGATTTAATTAACTAAATGGAAGAAACATAGAACATTGGCTATAGTGTTGGTCTTAAATTGCTGGTTATATGCTTATGAGATATAAGAACCTAAGTAAGTCAGTGATAGATATTAATATAAATATATATATATATATGGGTTTTAAACTCAATGGCGTCTAATATCCCCCTGAGCTCTAAATATTTGATCCTATCCATGTACATAATAAAGTGTGAGTTCTGTTATTGCTCATTCTTTCTCAATGACTGGTTCATTTCTATTTAAGAGCATGTATCTCTCTGGATATCTTTTTTTTTCAATAGTCAACAAATATTTTTATTCAAAGATATTTTCTTTTACTTGTTACATGTAATAAAATTTTTCAGCATACATTTATTGAAATTTTAGAATCCAAATTGTCTCCCTCCTTCCTTTCCCTTGATCTTCTCAGAGATAAGCAATTTGGTCTAGGTTATACAGGTATTATTGTTGTAAAAATTACTTCCATATTGGTCATTTTTGTAAGAGAACACATGTAAAATGAAAACCCCAAAATAAAAATATAAAAAACTAATATGGAAAACAGTATGCTTTGATCTGCATCTGATTCCAATAGTTCTTTCTCTGAAGGTGAAAAGCAGTCCTTGTCCTAAGTCCTTCAGAGATGCCCTGAATCATTGTATTGCAGAGAGTAGCTAAGTCTTTCACAGTTGATCATTGTACAATATAGCTGTTACCAGGTCTACTGTTTTTCTGGTGCTGCTTATTTTGCAGTTTATTTGTGGCAGTTCATGTAGATTTTCTAACTTTTTTTCTAAAATCATTCTGCTCATTGTTTCTTATAGCACAATAATATTCCATCATCAACATATACCACAATTTGTTCAGCCATATCCCAAATGATAAACATTCCCTTAGTTTCCAATTCTTTACCACTGCAAAAAGAGCTGCTATAAATATTTTTCTACAAATAGTCCTTTCCCCTATTTTTGATCTCTGATTTACAGACTCAGTGGTGGTATTACAAGATCAAAGGGTATATACAGTTCTGTAGCTCTTTGGGCATAGTTTCAAATTGCCTTCCAGAATGGTTCGATGAGTTCACAACTCCACCAACAATGCATTAGTGTCTCAATTTTACCATGTCCCCTCCAATATTTATCACTTTCCTATCACTTTTACTATCATATTGACCAATATGATAGGTATGAAGTGGTACCTCAGAGGTTTTTTTTTTCTCTAATCAAGAGGGATTTATAACATGAAACTATCTTTTCTAGTGATTTTCCTATGAAATTCTCCACTGGAATAGAGAGATTATTGCGTAGCATATAGAAAGATGGTCTCCTAGTCAAGAAGCCTTGGGTTCACATCCCTTCTGTGATCCTTAGCAAATCACTTAACCTCTCATTGCCCAGATAACTCTCTACCATTATTTTATAGAAAAAATGTTGATCTGCTTTCATAGAGGGAATTTTCTCATTTGAAGTATTCTGTAATAATAAAATTAAAGATCAAATATGAAAAAATGCTGTGCCCTATTTAGAACAATTCTAGTATATGCTATCATTTTACTCAGGAGATCATATGTTAAGCTGGGGTTTTTAGTGATCAAACATAACTAGAGAAGCATTGGCTTAGAAATACGAGCTCTTGTTTCAGGAAGAAGCTTAGGATAAATAAAAGAACTGCAACATTTTCTGAAGGCAAATCTAGTACACTATTCTGTCTCTATTTAGCTGAGTCCAAATAATTTTTATATCTTCTGTATCTGCCCAAGATATAGAAACTGATGGATCAGTTCTAAAGGTATCCTGAAAAAACTAGAAACATATCATATGTTTAACAATATATATTCATAGGATCACAGATCATAAATTTAGAGTTGGAAAGGATTTCACAAGTCACTTGAAACCAAATCTCTCCTTTTATAGATGAAGAAAAAGAGATCTAGGGAAGCTAATTGATAAAATCAGGAGCAAAGAGCCAGTCAGCAATAAAAGTAGAAGTTGAAACCATGTACTCCAATTCTATAGCTAGTTTATTTTTCGTTGAATAATACTGATTCCAGTATACTAACCACACTGCCTCTGATTCTTCACCTACTTGTTTTTCCTTGAATGTATCATTCAGCAAACTCTCAAGTGATTATAACTCCCTTTCAATACAATGTAATAATAGCTAATGTTTACATTAGAACTTTAAACTTTATAACATGCTTTATATGTTATCTCATTTCATCTTCACAACCCCACGAAGTAGGGGCTATTATTTTTTATCTGTATTTTTTCAGAAAAAGAAATTGAGGCAGAAGTTAAGTGGCTAGTCTTTGACAACACATCTATTAAGTTTTGGAGACTGGATTCAAACTCAGGTCTTCTTGATTCCATGCATAAATCTCTACATTGTGTCACCTTACTACTAGTTAGGAGGTTGTGTAATATCCCAGAAAAATGTGACTCATTAACAATAATATTAGAGGGTCCTCATTTATGACATGAAATATGTCCAACAGAGGAATGTAGCATAACTATCTCCAGAAAGCATTATTGCCTCTGAGTTTATAGAGGTATGAACTGATCTTGCAGTCATGTTCCCCAACCATATATGTTTCCCATCTCCATGTCCTATCATTGGCATGTTGGGGCATATGATGTTATCACATATGCATCTCTTTTCTGTTCTTATATGTGTTCATGCTTCTTATTGGTGGCATGTGCATTTCTGATATTGTAACTCAAATATATAGAAAGAAATATATTGCTGCTCCTTTTATTAATGTTATTTTGTTAAATGTTTTTGAATTGAACAAAAAAGTAAATACCTTGGGCAGAGCTCATGAGTTAGGACTTTGATGCACACTTAGATATTCCAGGGTTTAGGACAGTGCCTGGCATATAGTAGGTATTTAGTAAATGTTTATTGAATTGAATCTGGTATAGTTTTGGTCTGAAAGATATGCTTAGAAATGTGGGGATGGTCTGCCCTCCTACAGATAATTTGAGGAAGAAGAGAACACTTCCAGAATCTTAAAGCTAAGATGGAATAAAATTAGATTCTTTCATCATTTCATAGATTCAAAAATTGGTCTGTAGAGAGGTGAAGTCACTTTACTGGTGGTCAAATAGTAACAGACAGAATTAAGCTGAGATCTGAGGCTTCACGATTTACATAGTCCAAAGATCCTTCTTGTTGCACTGTTTCCTTGAACACTGTCACAGGGATATTAATAAATATTTGCCACAGGAGGAGGCAGTAATTCCTAATGACTTTACTAACCAGATAGCCTTGAAAGCATTTTATTATTGCTTTTACCTTTAATTCGTATTCATTTTCTTCCCTCTCTTTGCTACCAAGTCCATTACAGATAAAAAGAGATACTCTATCATGCTTCTTTATAAATGCTCTGGCCTCAATAATAAGCAAACTGTCCTGTTAGTCAGATAGCCATATAGTTTGAATACATTTTCATTCTCCACTCCTTCCTTCTACCATTTTCCAGCTCACTGGTCTTTTTACTACATAGTCTATTGGGAAAATAAAAATGAATAAAGCTCATTGTCCTAGAATGAGCATTTTGTTGAACTGCACTGTAATCCCAGAAACACCAATAACTTATCATTGGGCTTTAGCTAAATCACTTCTGCGTTCTGGGCCTCAGTTTGCTAATCTACAAATGGGGGCATTCAACTATAGATATTTAAATCATTAGGAGTCTGGGGGAGTTCAAGTATGACATCAAAATGGAAATGCCCATTAGAAGACTGGAATTTCAGGAATCTATATATATTTTTAAAAATTAATATAAGAGGACTTGAGATAAAAGTCTTGTAGGCATCTTATAGATAACAAAGTCAAAGATATGAGAAAGAATGACATTACCAAGAAAGAAAGAGCAGAGACAAAGGAAATACTATAGGGATCATGTACATTAAATTGTTGAAATAACACCCAAAGAAACAGCAAGTGAAACAAAGAAGGAGAAGTTGGAGAAGTGATAGAGTGTTTAGAAGGTTTAGTGTGGTTAAAGTCAGAAGAAGTGTGAATATTCCATGGAGAAGGATGATGGAAATGAATATTCCACAGGAGATTATCAAAATTTCCAAATGCTTTCATAGCATTCAAGGATGACTAAGTAGACAAAAAAGGCTATTTTATTCATTGATAGCATATAGTGAAAGTATATCAGAATTGTTTGGGGAGTGAGGAGTAGAAAGCTCATTGTAAAGGATTCAAGAGAGAGTGGAGCATAAAGAATTAACCATACTATATTTAGAGGACATTCCAAAGAAGATTAGTATCAAATCAGAGAAGAAATATGGAATGATGGCCAAATTAGGTAAAATGGTAAATGAGAGACTTTTATGATTGTGGTTGGGCTTGTGATTGCTGTCATTACCAATATTATGGAGGGCAGACAATGTTCATAGGAAGATAGGAAGAAGTCAGCATTGAGGGAGAGATGAAATATTCATAAAAGAGTTGTGGTAACTGCTGGTTCAAGGACATGGAGAAAATTTGAGAGAATCAAATTTATTTAATTGAGCAAACCTTTATGAAGTATTTACTATGCATGAGATTCTGTACAAAGTATTAAGAATAGAAGGACAGGATTAAAAATAATTTCAGACTTCAAAATGTTTACATTCTAATGGTGAGATATAACACATATGCAGATAAGTAAATACAAAATTTTAGGAATAGGAGAATACTAGCAAATGGAAAAATCAGGAACTAATCATAGAAGGTGGCACAATTAAAGGAATTTAAATTATTAAGGGATAAGGATATTTCTAATTCTGCTACCAAAAGGAAAAAAATAAAGAAGCTGTTGATAGTGAGAAGTTTTGAGGAAAGTGTATGTGGGCATGTGTAAGGAGGAGCACAGTGTTTTATATCTAGGATCTCAAAAACTCTCTAAAAGTATGGGGCAGTCTCAGAGATACATCTCGGAACAAAATTTTCCTTACAGATTCATCTGTTCTTTTAAAAAAATTACTTGGTATATGGCAGTAAGGGAAAATGATAAATATTGGAAAGGATGAGGCAAAATTGGGATTCTACTGCATTGTTGGTGGAATTGTGAATTGATCCAACCATTCTGGATGGAAATTTGGAACTAATAAAACTACATACCCTTTGACCCTGTAATACTACTACTGGATCTGTATCATATCCCAAAGAGATAATAAAAGAGGAGAAAGGACTTACTTGTACAAAATATTTATAGCAGCTCTTTTTGTGCTTTTTTTTTCTCTTTTTGTGGTGAGAAAGAAATGGAAATTGGGAGAATATTAGTCAACCAGGGAATGGATAAACAAATTGTGGTGCATGTTTATAATGGAATACAATGGAATTGCACTATAAGAAATGTTAACAAGATGATTCCCCAAAAAGCTGGAAAAATTTGCTGTAACTGATGCACAGCAAAATAAGCAGAACTGGGAGAACATTGTACACAATAAAAGCAATACTATACAATGTGCAATGATCTGCGACAATTCTGAAAGACATGACAGGAAATGCTGCTTACCTCCAGAGAAAGAACTGTTGGAGTCATCTTTCATATCAGTGTATTTATGGGTTTTTTTTTTGAGGTGGGAGGTAGTTATGTAGGAGCATGTTCTTACAACAATGACAAATGTAGAAGTATGTTTTGCATGACAGTAAAATAAAATTTAAAAAAGGAAAGAAAAGTGGAGGTTAGAGCATGAGGATTCTCAAGTCAGAAATAGAATAAGGTTAGGGATCAAAAGATTTAGGTGAAGAATCTAGTGGCTGACATTGGGACCAAAGTTCATTTTGGTTGGAAATAGAGAAGAGAAAACAGACAAGGGAAATAAAGATGAAACAAAAGGCAATAACTAATGATAAAGGCAAAGGGTGGGGTTAGCCCAATTACTCTGAGCGATTGGAAAAGATGAAAGGATAAAACGCTGTGTTTAGAGAGCAGATTTACAAAGTTTCAGATATTGAAAGTGACAATCCTGAGAGAATTTTGAATTGTATATTTATGTTTAAATGTATGTTATCTGTAACTTACATTTAGGAATATTATATATTAAAAATAAAGTAAACATTTATTTAGGAATAAAACATATTTAGGAACAAAATTTTATCCAATTTATGTATGTTTGTCTACTTATATTTATATAAGTATGTTTATTTGTATGCTTTTGTATACACACATTCAGTTGGTTAAGACAGTTTTCCAATCTAAATATATATACAGTATAGTGGTAGTCTCTCGGTGACCGAGAATGACGATTGTCTTTTTGCATTATCCTCTATTGATGTACCCTCATGTGGCTTTGGAGTCCAAAGACTGAGGCGCACAGTTTGTGGCACACGGGGCCTGGGACGCCAGTTGTTACGGGAGGTGCGGCTGTGGCCTGGTGTCGGCGTTCATGCGCAGTGGCAAGACGTCGAAGTCGCTCATCTTCAAAGGTGGTGGCGGCCTGGTTAATGTGGGTTCGCCAGCTGCTTCTGACAGAGGCAGCGAGTTCTAGTTGCTTTGGTGTAATGCCAGCCCACTTCAAGTTGGACTTTAGCTGATCCTTGAATCTTCTCTTTGGTTGACCTTGTTTCCTGAGTCCAGCTGACAGTTCACCATAGAATACCTGTCTTGGTATTCGCTGTGGGTCCATGCAGATGACGTGTCCAGACCATCGTAGCTGGGTTTGGAGGACCAGGACGTCGATGCTGGTGGAGTTGGCTCTGTCGAGGACTTCCTGGTTGGTGATTCGGTCCTGCCATCGGATCCTCATGACTGACCGGAGAGAGTGTTGGTGGAATTGCTCCAGCTGTTTCATGTGCTTCCGGTACAGTGTCCATGTCTCACAACCGTACAGGAGCGAGCTGAGGACCACTGCGTTGTACACTTTGAGCTTCGTCGCAGTGCTTACACTGCTGTGTTGGAGGACTTTGCAGCGCAGCCGCCCGAGTGCCTGGCTGGCCTTTTGGATCCTGGCATTAATCTCGTGGTCTAGGGACCCGTCGTTGGCGATGGTGCTGCCCAGGTACTTGAAAGTGTTGACGTTAGAAAGCTGCGTGCCGTTGATTGTAATGCACGGCTGGTTCGTTGGCCTCCCTGGTGCAGGTTGGAACAGCACCTCTGTTTTGCTGAGGCTGATAGTCAGGCCAAACAGTTTTGTTGCGGTGGAGAACCTGTCCACAACGGTTTGGAGATGATTTTCTTGATGGGCCATGAGAGCACAGTCATCTGCGAAGAGAGCTTCCAGGATGAGTCTCTCTGTTGTCTTTGTTTTTGCAGTCAGGTGGCGAAGGTCGAATAGTGAGCCATCCAGTCAATATTCGATGTAGACGCCCAGGTCTAGATCCATCACAGCATGTCGTACTACTTGCATAATATATATATATATATATATATATATATGTATATATATATATATATATATATACACACACATAAATAACAAACACACACAGAAACATATACATATATGTATAAAATATATGCACATATATTTATATGTGATGGGAGTGTTTATATATTTGGGTTGAAAAACTACTCTCACTAGCTCAATTTACTGCTCTTTACAATAAAACTAGGATTCTGAGACTTACATTTGCAAAATTGGCTTATTATATATAAGCACTCTCGTCATTGTTTATAGCTTTTTAATGTATTTGAATCATCCAAATTCCTAAAAACCCTTTAGGCATTTGTTAGAAATAATCTAATTGCTCAATTAAATGTCCAAGTATAACTGTATGAGGTTAACATTTTACTTGTTCTCTCCCCTCATTCGGGCTTTATTTCACATACTTCTGGTCTGTTGCATGTCTTATTCTTTCTTTTCCTTGTTGGCCAGCTGTTTCTCTCCTTCCCAACTTTTCCCTGTGATCCCCCAAATTTCTCTCCTGTCCACTACATGACAAGGTATAAAAATTAAACAGATAGGGGGGAAAGGAAAAAAATGACTAGGAAAAAATGAGAATCCCCCTTCAGCTTAACACTAAATAAGGTAAGAGACAGAGATAGTAATAGAGAACTTATTTTTAATGACAGAAGGCAAACAGAAACAAAACTTATGTCCATGGCAACATTATCTCCCTAATCAGTCATTCAGTAATTTAATAAGTGTTCATTAAGTACTCATTATACAACAGCAGGAATGTAGGTGGTGGAGTAGATAGAGCACTGGCCTCAGAGTCAGAAGGACCTAAGTTCAAATCCTGCATCAGACACTTATAATCTGTGTGACCCTAAGCAAGTCACTTAACTCTGTTCCAGTTCCTCTTTTGTAAAATGACTTGGAAAAGAAAATGGCAAACCACTCCAGTATCTTTGCCAAGATAACCCCAAATGAGTCAAAAAGAGTCAGAAATGACTGAAACAACTCAACAACTAGACACTAGGTATTAAATGAAACTCTTTGGATGCAAAGAAAGTTTTTAAAAAAGCTCTCCATGTTTTAAGGAGCCCCAAGTCTAATGGGGGAGACAACATAAATACAAGAATGTACAAAGAAGGTGCATTCAGAATAAATTGAAGATAACCAGCAGAGATAAAGGATTATCATTAAGGAAAACCAGAAACATCTTCTCATAAGTGGTTGGATTTTAACTGGGACTTGAAGGAAGCCAAGGAGGACAAGAGGTAAAAATGGGAAGAAAGGGCTTTCCAGGCAAGGAGGACAGTCAATGAAAATGTCCCAGGTTCAAAGAAGGAGTGTCTTGTTTGAGGAATGGCAAAGAAGCCAGTGTCACTGGATTTCAGAGTGATAAGATACAAGAAGATTGAAAAATTGGGGACCAGATTGTGAAGAACTTTTAAAGTCAAAGAAAGGATTTTATATTTCATAGTAAAGGTGAAAGGGAATCATTGGAGATAATTGAATAGATGGGTGATATAGTCAAATGTATGGTTGAGGAAGATCATTTTGACAGTTGAATGGTGCTGCCAGACACTCAAATGAACTGGAGGGGGGAGAATCTTAATCCAGGGATACCAAACAAAAAGCAACTGCAGTGGTCCATAGCTGAGATGATGAGAGCCTGCAGTAGAGTGGCTATAATGTCAGAAGAAAGAAGGAGGTATATATGATTATAAACTCTATCAGGGCAGGTGTGGTGGAATTTTACTTAATCTCTGTTAGTGCTGGTAGCTTACACATTAAAATGCAAACTCCATAAAATAAGGAACATGACCTCTGATGAAAAATTAAATGTAAATTTGTGAAGCTCTCTAAAGCTTGAAATTCACAAAGATCTTTTCTTCCTCTGAACTCTCACAACACTCGTAATGACATCATGACTTTGCCAATTATTACGAGCTCATTTGTACTGCTGATCACATTTTTATATAGTATCATTGAACATTTAAGTCTGAAGGTCTTAGAGGTCATCTAGTATAAACTTTTCACTCAATGGGACTCCTTCTATAAAATACATGCCATCCAGTTATCTTGCTTACATGTTTTCAAGATAGGAGTCAAAAATGACATTAATTTTGTAAGTTTTGGCCCCATGCATTTATTGTTAGCCATAACTTAAATGCTTATTGGTTCTAGGGCTGAATTAATTGAACAACTATTTATTAAGCATTTGCTAAATTCCAGAAACTGTGCTATGCATTACAGATGCAGACAAAAATAAAACAATTCTTTATCTTTAAGAGATTATATTCTCCTAAATGATGTGAATAAAGTAATTAAAAATATATGTGAGGGCAGCTACATGGCTCAATAAAATGAGAGTCAGGTCTAGAGATGGGAGGTCCTGGGTTCTTACCTGGCCTCAGACACTTCCCAGCTGTGTGACCCTGGGCAAGTCCCTTTATCACCATTGCCTAGCCCTTACCACACTTCTGCCTTGGAACCAATACACAGTATTTGTATATATGTATGTATGTGATTGTGTGTATGTATACGAATAGATGAATAAATGAAAAATAATATTGGTGTAAAGGGAGTGCAGAGACAGAGTCATGAATTCCAGGCACAGGTGATAACCTATGAAAAGGCAAAGAAATAGACTGAATTAATTGCGATTTAAGTGAAAAATTTGCCTCTCCGTAAATCTATGTGGAATAAATCCAGTCCTTTTTTCTTTATAGGATAGGTTTTGAAATATAAAACAACCTCCATATAGTCCTGGACTTTGTTCCATTTTAGGTGTATTCTCATACTCCTGGAATGGAAGCTCCTTCAGTACTTTAGCCCCAAACTCCTTTCCTCAACTAATAAAGGAAGTTGAAAAAGGAAGCAGAAAATAGTTCAGTGTTCCCTTTAGCTAAAATACAAGCATACTTACCATTGTAAGACCTTACTAATCAGTCCTTCACTAAGACATTTAAAAAAGTAGAGTCTCCTTATGTGCATATTTGGAACCCATATCTATAGGCCAAAAGATATCAGAAGAGTTTAGGGGTTGTGTGATTTTTGTGTTTGTGTTTGTTTTTCAAGAATATAAAATATCTTTTTTGCCACAAGAACTAGGAAGCAGAGGGTTCGCAGGTCTACCATGATCTTCATTACATAGAACTACATTTTTCATATATTTTTAAATTTTTATTTAATTAGTCAATTTAGAACATCTTTCCTTGGTTACAAGAATCATGTTCTTTCCCTACCCTCGCCCATTCCTTCCCATAGTACACATGCAATTGCACTGGGTTTTACCTGTGTCCTTGATCAAAATCTACTTCCATGTTGTTGATGTTTGCACTAGGATGTTTATTTAGAATCTACATCCCAGATCGTATTCCCTTGACCCATGTAATCAAGCAGTTGTTTTTCTTCTGTGTTTCTACTCCCACAGTTTTTCCTCTGAATGTGGATAGTGTTCTTTCTTGTACATCCCTCCAAGTTGTTCTGGATCACTGCATTGCCAATAATGGAGAAATCCATTACATTCCATTGTGCCACAGTGCATCAGTCTCTGTGTATAATGTTCTCCTGGTTCTTCTCCTTTCACTCTGCATCAATTCTTGGAAGTTGTTCCAGTTCACATGGAATTCCTCCAGTTCATTATTCATTTGAGAACAATAGTATTCCATCACCAACATATGCCACAATTTGTTCAGCCATTCCCCTTTCGAAGGTCATCCCTTCATTTTCCAATTTTTTTGCCACCACAAAGAGCTTGGCTATAAATATTTTTGGTGTCCTAATATTAATAGAATTTGAAAAATAATCAGAAAAAATGCCAGAAGTCTTAAAACATAGTTCTATATAATCCATATGAGGACACAGGGGAAAGGGAGATGATCTGAGAAAAGTTTAAATCACAGATATTTTTTTCTTATCTAATTGTGCTAAGTATTCCTGAGAACATTATCTCCTTTACTGGCAAACCAGAAAATTAGTATGTATTTCATAATGAAAATGGAGAACTTCATTGCTGATAATATTTCTATAATCTGCATGAAAAAATAATTTTAATCTTAGTTAATATTTTAAAATTAATATATCAAAATGACTATCAAGTTTTAAAGCCTTTTTTGTTATTAATATTATTTCTGTCTCATTTTTCCAAATGCAATTTCACAGAAATATTAATTTCTCACAATTAAAAAAATAAATTTTGCTAGAAATATTTATATAAATTCCTCATTTGTTTATTCAAAATTCCCCTTTACTCCTGAATAAAACTGCATAGAAAAGAGTTAACACAATATTAGATGCCTCTGGGGAGAATTGAAGAATGGGAAGCTAACACTAAATGGGTCTCACAATTTTCTCAGGCCAGAGAAGCATTTTAGGGATTGAAGTATCAAAATATTGTAGAATAGTGAGGAAATAGAATGATAGAACTGCTATTTGTGACATATTCCGGTATCTCCTTATGATGAAAAAATCTTTAGGATCTTATAGAAACACATTAAGTTTTTTGCTTGAAATTGTTAAATGTAATGATCCAAGTTTTTTTTTTTTAAAATTAGATATGAAGATATTTCCTAAAACAGTATGTATTCCAAATAATTTGAAACAGTTAATTTCTAAAAAGCAACCTGGTATCTTCCAAAAATGATGGTATGTAGATAACAGACAAGAGCTTTTGATGAGTGGGAACATATTTGAAGTCTTCCCAAGTAGGAAGAAGAGATGGATGAGGAGATAGAGACACAAGAGAAGAAAGATGAGAGGACAAGAACAAGCAGGTAGCAAATGAATACTAATGATGTATCTTTAAATTTTCTTGAGTATTAATACCACATGATCATAGACAAAGACAAAGTTCCTAATGTGTCTGGGTAGATTGTACCTTTATTTTGTTTTCTTATCAGTTATTTCATTCATTTGAGCCTAAGAGTCCAGATAACAGGGATTCAAGTTCCAACTATTACACATACCTGTTGTAGGACCCTGGGCAAGTCATATAACTTTCTAGTGCTCCAGACAGCTTATTAAGACAATGCTATAAAAAGTAGCTAGTAGACAATGTACAGGAGATTCCATTTATCTATAAAATTATAGGCCTGAAAAAAAATGTACCAGGCATTGTGCTAGGTGCTAGGGATACTTAAATGAATCTGGAATTTCATTTCTTTGGATTGTTCCTTCAATATCACAAATTCTAACCCATCCAGGGCTGCTTATTCTTTTTTCTTTTGTTCATATCCTTCCACAAGTTCACCAAAGAAAAGACACTCAGTGTGCTAGAGACCTCTCTCATTTATTCTTTGATCATGGAAATGATAGTGGAATAAGGCTATCTACTTGCATTGTGACCAGACCATTTTCTTTTTCTAACATATATTTTTTTTTCTATCTGATGCCATCTCTTTTTCCTGTTTTTCTTCAAAGTTCCTTCCCAAAGAACTGGAAGTGGTTGTATTCCTTATCTCTCAGACATATGGTAAAAGTGGCAAAAAAAAAAGCGCATTTATTAAGAAGATAAGTCTTTGTTTCTGGAAGAAGTCTGAGGTTATAAAGGATGTACTACAATTTCCTGAAGGAAATCCACCCCATTCTCTTCCTCTTGCTAAATTCACCACCTGTCCCCAAACAGTATTTTGTATTTATTTAGTTAGGATGTGTACATTTTTCTCCTGATAAAGTAAGCTGCTTAAGGATAGGAATGGTTTCATTTTCATTTTGATTTTCCCAGTAGTTAGTATAGTTCCTGATATACCCTAGGAATTTAGTACATTCATGCTAACAATCAGCTAAGGGACACACAGATAGGTGGGACTGGTAATGAGATTCAAATTCAAGTCTTCCTAGCTTCCAAAGCATTGCTCTATTTACTACACTATGCTGCCTGATATGGTTAACCTCATTTGGACTTCCAGGCTCAGAGCAGTATGAGAAAAGGGTTTTTGTAAAGCTTAAGTCACTACAGAAATTTTATGATTGCTATTATTATCATCATCCTCATTATTGTTTAAACGACTTCTGATTCACAGCCAAGGCAGCCATGCAAAAAGTTGGCAACTTCAGAGAATTCCAACAGGGTGTCGTTGGCTCAAATGTTTATTTCTGTGTAATTTTTCTAAACCTAACAAACAATCCTGTTCTTTTTGGCAGTCCTTTTTTTTTTTAATTTGTCAAGAAACTGTGGTTTTCTTGGTAACTTTTAACGGGACACCAATGCATTATTCTGGTTATGCTGCTGGAAGAGTAGCAATTTAGGTTGTAAAAGATTTAAATAAGAGAAGAATTATTTTATAAAAAGTTTGGCAGCCATTAATTCCCTGAAACAAGGCTTTTTGCAAGGCTGCTTCATAAATAGTGATGGTGGAAAACTGATTTGATTGTTGATAAATTAACAAAATCTCCATCAAAATTCAGTGTATGTCTCAGTATTTAGCCTTTTTGCTTGATCCTGTGGGTTTTTCTTTTTTTTTTTATTCAAAGCTTGATAAATTTTACAAAGATATTAGGTAATGTGGCCTCCTCTTTAATGAAAATCAAAAGGAACGAGCACAATTTCAAAGTTCTTTTTGAAGTCTACAGTTTCTTTCTGGTTCAAGAGTAAGACTAAAGAGCAATATAGGTGTTACCTTCCTCAGTTTTTGGAATATTGTTAAGACTTTATATTTGTCACTCATGGTATAATCAATAAAGAACTGGCTTTAGAGCCAGGAAGAATTGAGTTCTAGTCATACCTTTGACACACACTGCATGGATGACCCTGTGCAAATTAGTTAACCTTTCAGTAGTCTAGGCAAAATGAAGTTGAACTCAAATAGAAAAGATCTTTGGTGGGAAATATTGACTTAGAAAGCCATGTATTAATATTATTTTTATTTAATTTTAATTTACTTCATTAAATATTCCCCATTTACATTTTAATGTGCTCTGTGGTGTAATAAAAACATTTTGTGCTCAACATGAAGTGACATCTCTACTTTGGGCAACTCTCTAAGACTATAAGTTTTATAGAAGGTGCCAAATTGATTGGTAAAAGGAATTTCCCCAACCAAGTTCCCTGTTACAATTTGTAATAAAGTTTTTATTTTTAATTTTATTTTTTAATTACCCTTTTTTTCTTTACCCTTCCTCCACTGGAAAATACACATAGGCAAGTAAAAACAAATTCCTATATTATCCATGTCAAATATATGTGTATATATATATATATATATATATATGCATTTTTTTCTGTACTTTGACTTAGTCTTCCCTCTTTGACAGGAGGTAGGTTTCATGACTCATCATGAGTCTCTGTAATTATGCTTGATTGTTCCATGGATGAGTTTCTTTTTTGTGTGTTTTATTGTCCTAATTACATATAACAACAATTTTCAACATTTTCCAAAATTACAAGATTCAAATTGTCTCCCTTCTTCCTTTCACTCACCCATTCCAGAGATGCCAAGCAATTTGATCTGGATTATATATTTTCATGCAAAACTTACTTCATTATTGGTCATTGTTGTAAGAGAATACTCATATAAAACCCAAACTCCAAAATAAAAATACATAAATTAAAATTAAAAAATAGCATGCATTGATTTAAATTCCCACTCCAATAATTCCTTCTCTAGGGGTGGCTAGAATTATTTGTCCCAATTCCCTCAGAGTTGTCCTAGATCATTATATTGAGAGCAGCCAAGTCTTTCCCAGTCGATCATCCCACAAT
The DNA here is from genome assembly GCF_027887165.1 of Monodelphis domestica. Taxonomy (NCBI): domain Eukaryota; kingdom Metazoa; phylum Chordata; class Mammalia; order Didelphimorphia; family Didelphidae; genus Monodelphis; species Monodelphis domestica. The sequence continues at coordinate 475,576,406 of NC_077228.1, forward strand.
ATTGCTGTGTACAATGTTCTCCTGGTTCTGCTTATTTCACTCTACATCAGCTCATGTAAGTCTTCTGATTTTTCTATAATCAAGCTGCTCATTTTTTCTTATAGTAAAATAGTATTCCACCACCATCATATATCACAATTTATTCAGTCATTCCCCAGTTGATGGACATTCCCTCAACTTCCAATTCTTTGTCACCACAAAAAAAGGCTGTTCTAAATATTTTTGTACAAAGGAGTCATTTTGTCCTTTTAAAAATCTCTTTGGAATAGTAACAGTATTATAGGATCAAAGGATATGTAGAGTTTAATAGCCCTTTTGTCATAATTCCAAATTGCCCTCTGGAATGGTTGGATCTGTCCACAAATCCAGCAAGGCATTAGTCTTCCAATTTTGCCACATCACATGCAACATTTATTACTCTCCTTTACTATAATATTGGCTAGTCTGATAGGAGAGAGGTGGTACTTCAGAATTGTTTTAATTTATATATTTTGGGGGGGTCAAAGAATATTTATAGAGCAGGTAAGAGGTGCCCAGCTAAGTGTCTGTTACAGAGTCCGGGGAAGCTGGCTCTCCACTGCTGGGCACTGTACTGTCACCATCTTTTTGCTGCTGTCTGATATACTGATCCAGCATGGCAGTCAGCTGAAGGGCTGGCGCTGTAGAAGGGAGTAGGTGTGAGATGTCAGAAGGGTCAGGCCCCCTACCAACTTTATATTTCTGTAATCAAGTGTGATTTAGAATTTTATATGATTATTGATAGCTTTTATTTCATCCAAAAACTTGTTCATATCTGTCAACCATTTGTCAATTAAGGAATGACTTGTATTCTTATAAATTTGACTTAGTTCTCTACATATTTGAGAAATAAAATCTTTATCAGAGAATTTGCTGTAAAATCCCCCAATATCCACCCCAGCAGTTTGTGGTTTCCCTTCTAATCTTGGTTACATTGTTTTTGTTTGTACAAAAGTTTCTTATACCTCATAATGTTCTCTATGTCTCATTTGATCATAAATTCTTCCCTTCTCGATAGATCTGAAAGGTAAACTATTCTGTTTTCCTCATTTGAATATGGCATTGCCATATTTGTAAAAATATATATACCCATTTTGACCTCATCTTGGTATAAGGCATGAAATATTGGTCTATACCTAGTTTCTGTCGTACAATTTTACAATTTCCCCAGCATTTTTTGTCAGATAGTAAGATCTTATCCCAAAAGTTGGAATCTTTGAGTTTATCAAGCCTAGCTTGCTTAGGTCATTTCTCCCTCTATATTGTATATCTCATGCCTTCCTTCAATCCACCATTCTATTTCTTCCATGTACCAGGTTGTTTTGATGATTATTGCTTTATAGTACAGTTTGAGATCTGGTATTACTAGATTACCTTCCTTCACATTTAAAAAAAATAATGTCCTTGAAATATTGAATCTTAATTCTTCTAGTTTGTTTTTTCTAGTTATATAAAATGATTTTCTGGTGACTTGGTTGGAAAAGCACTAAATAAGTAAATTAATTTATTTAAAATTATTATCTTTATTAAATTAACTTGGCCTACCCATGACAATTAATAGTTTTCTAATTGTTTAGATTTTTAATTATTTAGATCTGACTTTATTTGTGCAGCGTTTGTAATTGTAGTCACATAATTCCTGTTTGTGTTGGCAAGTAGATTCCTAGATACTTTTTATTGTCCAGAATTATTTTAAATGGAATTTTTTATATTTCTTGCTGCTTGACTTTGTTGGTAACATAGAAATACTGACAATTTACATGGGTTTATTTTGTAACTTGAAAATTTGCTAAAGTTATTGATTATTTTAAACAGTTTTTAGGTGATTCAGTGTGTGATGCAAAGGTGACACAAAGAATGAAAATTTGGTTTCCTCATTGCCTACATTACTTTTCCATTTACTTTTTTATTTTTTAAAACTAGCATTTCTAATACAATATTAAGGAATATTGGTGAAAATGGGCATTCTTGTTTCACTCTTGATCTTATTGGGAAGGCTTCAAACTTACCATCATTGCAGATTAAATTTGCTTATAGTTTTAAATGAATACTGCTTATTACTTTAAGGAAAGGTCCTTTTTTCTATGTGTTCTAGTATTTTCAATAGGAATGGTTGTATTTTGTCAAAGGCTTTTTCTGCATCTATTGAATTTATAGATGCTATTTCTGTTAGTTTGATTATTGATAAGGTCAATGATTTTCATGGTTTTGCTAATATTAAACCAGCCTTGCATTCCTGGTAAAAATCCTACCTATTCATTGCGAATAATTCATGTCTCTTTGCTAGTATTTTATTTAAAATTTCTGCATCAACGTTCATTAATGAAATTGGTCTTCCTGGCTTATGTATCAGCACCAAATTTGAGTCATAAAAGGAATTTGGTAGAACTACTTCTTTGCCTAAATATTTTCCCAAGTAATTAAGACAGTATTAGGATTAATCATTCTTTAAATTTTTGATAGAATTCATTTGTGAAACATCTGGCCCTGGGAATTTTTTCTTAGGGAGTTCATTTATGACTTGTTAAATTTCTTTTTTCTGAGATGAGATTATTTAACTACTCTAGTTCCTCTTTTGTTGATCTGGGCAATTTATATTTTAATAAATAATCATCCATTTCACTTAAATTGTCAGATTTAATAGCATATAATTGGGCAAAATAGCTCATAATGATTGCTTTAATTTCTTCTTCATTGGTGGTGAATTCACTCTTCATTTTTGATACTGATTATTTGATTTTCTTCTTTCCTTTTTTGAATCAAATTAACCAGAGCTATATTTTATTTGCCTTTTCATTAAACCAACTCCTAGTTTTATTTATCAGTTCAAAGCTTCTCTGACTCTCATTTTTATTAATTTCTCCTTTGATTTTTAGGATTTTCAGTTGTCTTTACTTAGGAATTTTAATTTGTTATTTTTCTAGGCTCTTTTAGTTGTGTGTACAATCCATTGATTACTTTTTCTCTATTTTATTAATATAAACATTTAGAAATGAATTTTCCCCAAATACTGTTTTAGCTGTATTCCAGACATTTTGATACATTGTCTCCTCATTGTGATTTTCTTCAATGACATGTTTTTAATAATTTTTTCTCCATACTTCTTTTTAGAATTAAATTATTTAGTTTCAAATTAATTTTCAACTTATCTTTCCATGGGACTTTATTGAATGTAATTTTTATTTCATTGTGATCTGAAAAGGAGGAGATTTTTATTTCTACTTTTCCATTTTTGTTTGTGAAGGTTTTATGCCCTAGTACATGTTCAATTTTTGGGTAGTTGAAATGTAGTGCTGAAAAGGAGATATGTTCTTTTCTATTCCCATTGAAATTTCTCCAGAGATATATTAAATATAACTTTGATGTCTTCCACTAGTTTTAGTTTTGTCTAACATAATTTTTTTTTTTACTTAAATAACAGTATGGCAGAGACAAGACATGGAACAAAACCTCACACAATACACCAGAATTAAGCCAAAGTAGATACTTGGTCTTGAAATAAAGGGTGACACCATAAACAAATTAAGGGAACATAGAAAAGTTTACTTCTCAGATTTATGGATAAAGAATGAATATATAAACAAACAAGACATAGAGGATGTTATGAAAAAGGAAATATATAACTTTGACTACATTAAATTAAAAAGAACTTGTAAAATAAAACAAATGCAACCAATGTTACAAGGGAAACAACAGATTTTGGGAAAAATCATATACTAAGTATCTCTGAACAAAAACTCACCTCTCAAATATGTAAAGAATTAAATACAAAGCATTATTCGATTTAAAAAATGGTCAAAGGATATGAACAGGCAGTACTCAGAGGAAGAAATTAAAATATCCCTAAGCATATGAATGTTCCAAATCAATATTAATTAGAGAAATACAAATTAAAAAAACTTTGAGATATCATCTTATACATATGAGATTGGTTAACTGATCAAAAAAGAAAATGATACATGCTGGAGGGATGTGGTAAAATTTGGCCACTAATATATACTGTTGATGAAACTATGAACTGATAATACTCTCCATTCTGGAGAGTAATATGGAAAATGGCTCAAAGGACTGCAGAATCATGTATGTCCTTTGACCCAGCAATACCACTGCTGAGTCTATATCCCAAAAACATCAGAGATTAGGAAAAGGACCTACTTATGCCAAAATATTTTTTTCCGTTCTTTTTATGGTGTCAAAGAACTGGAAACTGAGGGGTTATCCATCACTTGAGGAATGTATGATGTGACAAGGAAATCACTTTAAAAGACTGATATATATTAATTCAAGGTCGCCAAGGAATTCAGCTATGTAATTCCTAAATGAAAACTCAAGTCAGCAGTCAACCTTTTATGGAGTTTAATTACAAACAGGAGGAAGAAAGGTATTAGAGAGAGAGAGAGAGAGAGAGAGAGAGAGAGAGAGAGAGAGAGAGAGAGGAGAGAAAGACAGAGATAAGAAAAAGAGAGTGAGGGAGTGAGAGAGAGAGAGAGAGAGAGAGAGAGAGAGAGAGAGAGAGAGAGAGAGAGAGAGAGAGAGAGAGAGAGAGAGAGAGAGAGAGAGAGAGAGAGAGAGAGAGAGAGAGAGAAAAGGGAGAGAAGGGAATAGGGCTTAAATACCCCCTCTGTTTAGGCTGGGCCAAAAGGCCCAAGCCCTTAGATAGCTGAGGCAAAAAAAAGAGATCAGTCCCTATCACTCATGTGACCAAAATGGAGAAACAGTCTCAGGGTCCTCCACCTCCAGCTTCCTTCAGAGCAAGGTTCTCAGAGCACAACCTCTCAGAGCAAAACATCTCCAACCCACCTAGTCCTCAGACCCCGCTATCTTTCAGGAAACCATCCAAGTTCCCTCCCCTCAGTTCTCACATCTACCAATCACTGTCCATGTCTTCCCTGTGCCAATGGTGGCTCTAGCTTAACCCAGGACCACCCAGAGGTCTGTGGCTTTGCACATGTCTGTTGAAGGTCATATTCTCAAATAATTAAATCTTGATCCTTTGCTGCAGCCCTTTCTAAATCCTGTTACCCTGAGCAGGGTGGAGATTGGAAGTCCTAAGACCTGGTTCTGTCATTCCAAGTATCTCTATTGTATCAATTCTAAAATCAATCATGACTCAAAGAACTTCCTGTTCTATGCTTAAGCATAGGTCAAAGACCTTTCCATTGTTCAGCAAAAGGTTTCTGTCCTAAAGTAATCTTAAGTAGGGAGGAGAAAGACCCTCCCATGCCAAGGGGGTTAACATTCCAATAGACTATCAGTAGGAAATTTTTCAAGTATGTAATTTCCCAATGGTGAAATTTCCAACATTTATAAGTCTAAGAAATTTTAAGGTTTACAATGAACAGGATGTGGTATATGGTTGGAATGGAATCCTATTGCACTCTATGGAACACTGAACAGGATGAGTTCAGAAAAACCTGAAAAGATGTACATCTTTTCTAAAGCAAAGTGAAGTAAGCAGAACAGGGAGAACAATGTGTAAAATAACAGAAATACTGTGCAATAATCAACTGTAAAGGACTAAACCAGCAGAAGCAAAGAAAGTTACAAACAATAGACCCATGATGAAAATGCTGTCCACAACCAAAGAAATAATTTTTGAAGTATGAGCAAAAATCAAAGAATGCCAACTTCCACTGTACTTCCTTCATGATATTTCTGTTATATATGTGATATATGATGCCTCATGGCATAAGCAATTTGAAAATATGTATCACATGAAAGTACAGATACAACCTATATCAGAATATTCATGGTCCATGGAGAAAGGAAGGGGAAAGAAGAAAGAAACTTGAATTTTAAAAAGAAAAAAATCAATTTTACAAAATTTTTTCTACATGGAACTGTAAACCTCAAAACTTCTTAGACTTATAAATGTTGGAAATTTCACCATTGGGAAATTTCATAGTTGAAAAATTTCCTATTGATAGTGGGTCTTGACTATTGGAATGTGAACCCCATTGGCATGGGAGGTTCCTTCTCTTCCCTTCTTAAGATTACTTTAGGACAGAAACCTTTTTCTGACTCAAAGAAATTCCTGTTCTATGCTTAAGCATAGGTCAAAGTCCTTTCCATTGTTCAGCAAAAGGTTTCAAGGGCAGTTTTTTTGGATAATTTCTTATTAAATGATGTCTAGGTTTTTTGTCATGGCTTTCAGGGAGTCCAATAATTCTGAAATTGTATCTTCAAGATCTATTTTACTGGTCTATTGTTTTACCAATGTGATATTTCTTCTTTTATTTTATTTTTTCATTCTTTTGATTTTGTTTCATTGTTTCTTGATTTCTCATGAAGTTATTAGCTTATAATTGTCCAATTCTATTTTAAATGAATTATTTTCTTCTGTGAATTTTTGAACCTCCTTTTCTATTTGGCCAATTCTACTTTTTTAAAGTGTAATATTTTTTCTTGCATCACTTTCATTTCTTTTCCCCTTTTTCCTTTGGCTGTTCATTTCAGTTTCAAAATCCTTTTGGTTATCTTCTAGAGCCTAGATTCCCATTTTTCTTTGAAGTTTTTTCTTTGAAGTTTTTGATGTAGTTTCTTTGATCTCACTGTCCCCTTCCAAGTTCTGGCTTTGTTCCTCTTTGTCTCCATAATTATTTTCTATTAAGATAGTTTTTTTTTAATATTTGATCATTTTCCTAGCCTTAGATGCTTTTTTCATGTTTTCTTATTTTCCGAGTCTTTTTCTTGACTTTTATCTTAAAGGTAAGTGGGCTCTGTTCTCAGGGTAGAGGGGGCACTCTCTCAAGCTTCAGTTTTTTCTTGCTTTTAATCTTAGCTCTAGTTCTGGGTTTCTTTAAGTTTCAGTTCTTACAAGGTGGTGTGATGGCCTCTGAGTTGAGAGCTCTGAAATTTACCTGCCACTGCTGATTTAGTCTTCCTCATAGACTACTGATGGCTTACAGGACTCAGAACACTGTGAACTGCCTTGGACTAGAGCTCAGAACCTCATCTCATGCTTAGGCAAGGACTTCAGGTTTCATTCTGTATTTACACTGGCCAGGTTTACTGCAGACTATCTTGGGCTAGAGCTTGGGGTCTCACTGCAGGATTGGGCAGGTGATCTTGGTCTCCACTTGGGCTTACACAAGTTAAACATCCTACAGACAACCTTGTGCTGGGGTTTGGCACCTCACTTTGGACAAGGGCTCAGTGCATCATTTTGAGCTTACAATGGCTAGGCACACAGTGGGTTGCCTTATTCTAGGGCTTGGTTCCTCACTTTAGGCTTGGACAGGATCTCTTTCTCCCTTCCTTAGGCTTGTACCCACAAGGCACATCAAGGACTGCCTTGTACCAGTTCTGCGGGCCTCACTGAAGAACCATGCTAGGGCTTAGAACTTCAAGGTGTAAGCATGAAGGTGCTCTGCTGTTGGCTTGGGCAAGATATCAGGGTCTCAAAGTTGACTTGGGCCCAGGTTCAGAACTTGGAGCCATAGTGGCAGGTTGGAGGGACTTTCTTCTGACTTGTGCTAGCACTCCTTGGTGTGGCTTTGGTGCAAGCTGTTCTCACCTCTCACCCTAGTGAAACAGACCTTCTGTGCCTAACTTTCAAGTTGTTTTCTATAGGAAAATTGCTTTACTTTGACTTCTTGTTGGTTCTGCCACTCCAAGATTTGTTCTGAAGTGTTCTTTTAAAATTGGTTGGAGAGGGTTCTCAAAGATGTGCTATCAGTGCCTCAACTCCCCCATCATAGCTCTGACTCCCAATGATGAGAGTTTCTCAGTCTTTCAAAGTTGTTTGTCTTTTAAATTTTGTCACCATATATGGGTTTGTTTTTCTGAATCTGCTCATTTTGGTCTGCATTAGCCCATGCCAGTTTTCTTGGCTCTTTGAAGCCATCCCTGTCAAGGAAGAAAGAAAAAAATATATGTATATATGCAGATATATACATAACCATGATCTAATTTTTAAAAAATCCATGCCTTTCATGATTTCTTTCAATACTTTGCATGACTTTCATATATCATAATTTATCCAGCCAATCCCCAATTGTAGAGTACACCATTAGGTTCCAGGGCTTCTTTACCAATCCAAAAAGAGCTCTTCTTGACTGACCAATTGAAATCCCAAGTGCAGTCCCTATTTATTTAACATTACTTAAGTTCCTACTGAGATGAATATATTTGTATATTTGTATTATTTTTCCATTTACAAAGCACTTTCAGTTGCCTGGTTTCATCTGATCTCCCCATTAGCCAATATAGGGAGGTTAGAGATAATTATCTCCATTTTCCTAAAGAGGGATTTCCACCTCAGAGAGGACAAGTTACTTTTTCTAGGTCAAACATCTAGTTCTCTATCAAGCAGGGGCAGTGGCAAGTCATCTAGTCCTAGGTCAAGTGCTCTCATAATTTGATTCTGCTAAAAAATATTTTTGGAAGACTGAAGAAAGCTTGTTAAACAAACAAGACATGAATATTTTCCATCTAATCATCTCACCATCTACCAAAACGCTGGGGGAACATGAGTTCTAGTATTCATTTGGGTTTTTCAAATTAGAATAACTTCTTGGTGATAATTATGTACTTAATGACAAAACTTCATTATTTCAAAAAGCTATTATTTCTCTGGTGTAAGTAGACTATACTTAGTATAAGCATCCAACTTCTTTCCCTTCTATTCCAGTTTTAGGATGCTCATAGGAGATATAACATAACCCTCACCCAGGGACTCATTCCAGTAGCTTAGCTGATTAAATTGGTCCCTGCCCACAGAACACTCAGCATCTGCCTTCTACATCACAGCCCTTTAGCCAATGTTCTTCAGGAATTAATCCAATTGAAAAAACCATTATCCTTCACCAACTCTAATAATCAGCTTCTTAAATTTAACTAGGCTGGTCCTTGCACAGTCAACATACCACCCTTCATTGTCTTCTGCTTGAATCTTTTTCCATTTGGGAGGGCACTTGCCATAACTTGTATGGCACAAACATACCTTTCAAGAGTCCTTAGATACCTTCAAAGCACCCTGAGCTATCAGAGTAGGATATAAGTGAAGCCTCATAGACATATAGCATAATAGATAATGTATTGTATTTGAAGACATGAAGACCTGAGTTTAAATCTTATCTTAAATACTTACCAGCTGTACAACCCTGTACAAGTCACACTTTCCTTAGTCACAGCCTCTTTATCTCAAAATGAGTATAATAAAATTACCTATTTCCCAGGATTGCTATGAAGCTCAAATAAGACAACCTATAACAATGCAAAATAGTAATATTTGCAGACCATTAAGCAATATTAATGTGTCCCAGAAGTCTTATTGCTGCTTTAAAACTATTAAATTACACAAAGATTTTTGGGACATCCTGTATAAATCATCTGCCCATTCATCATTCATTCATTTATTGTTACTATTGTTTATACAAAAAAATTCCATTTTCTATATTGACTTTTAGAGAGAAATCTCTAAGAACTGTAAGAAAACAACCACCCCATTCAAAGTTTCTAGTCAAGGGTTAAGGAATTAGTCATTGTTTCCTCATCTCACTTTATTTGAATCCAGCATGGGGACACACAGGAATCTGCCAATGGGAATTAATTACTTAATCATCGAAACGACATGAAAGTGATCAACGGCTAGAGTTGTCAAGCACAGCATCAACAAATTTTCATTAAAGGAGTGCATTTGCCAAGGAGAACAGAGCACAGGCATCCTAGGGGACCCAAAGACAATCACTGAGGATGAATACAAATTGACGAATGAAAAGAGCTACAAGTTGGTAATAACCACAAGTTTCAGGAGACTAAAAGACACAAAGTTTGAAAAGCTCAATAAACTTTGGTTTCCTCTGTCGAATGACTTTCAGACCTAATGATAAGGTAGGCAACAAAATGAACAGTATGCTGTCTTATATTTGTATATGACTTTAACGTATAAAAATGCTTACCGTGAATGATGTCATCAGATCTTCTTAATAACCTATGACTTAGGGGGCAGCTGGGTGCCTCAGTGGATTGAGAGTCAGGCCCACAGACAGTAGGTCCTGGGTTCAAATATGGCCTCAGACACTTCCCAGCTGTGTGACTTTGGGCAAGTCACTTGACTCCCATTGCCTAGCCCTTACCACTCTTCTGCCTCGGAAACAATACACAGTATTGATTCCAAGATGGAAGGTAAGGGCTTTAAAAAAGAAAATGTAATAACCCATAGCATAGCCACACTGTATATGATTAGGTGAATTTTTGAATTGTGCAAACTGTGGCTCTGAGAAATTAAGCAATTTGTCAAATTCCATATTTCCTCTGTAAGGGTAGAATACAAAAATATGAATAAGAATCCCACTAAATGAAGTTTGGATGGATTCATATATGCACTGGCAGAGAAGAGATCCATACTGATCACCTGCCAAGTCACATATGAATATTAAAGTACAGTAATAGGTAGGTATAATCTTACCTACAAAAGAAACTTTGCATGTTAATTCTTAATAGCTTTAAAAGTAATCTTTTCTGCAAAAAGATGTTAGCAGTTTTCCTATAATGTACACATCCAAACAACACTTTTCAAAGAACATTTCTTGAAAATGATTTATTTGGCAAAGAAAAGAAGGAATGTTTCCTTTAACTTTAACTTTAACTTTGATAGAAAATCAATAACATTGACTATAATATTAACATTTGGCCAAAGTTTTGTTGCCTTAACCTGTCAACATATGTACAAAACACAAATATGTGTACGTGCTTATATCCATGTGTATGTATGCATGTGTGTATGCATACATATATATTGTTATAAATATTGTTTATCTGAATTTGCTTTCATGTTGCATCTCTTCAAGTCTTCCTATATTACCCTAAATTATACCTCTCAGCCCTGTTCCCTCATTCATAAAATGTGGGTGCTAATTATACCCATTTTATAGGATTATTGTGAGGATTACTGGAGATAACCTATGTAAAGCATACATTGGAAATGTAAATGCTACATATTGTTATTATATTCATACTTTATATCACATTAATATCTTACATTATATTTATATAATAATGTTAATCAGTTCCCTAATAATTAACATATTTTAATATTTGTGCTATCAAAAATAATTATTTTATAACACTTTTGGAAATATGGATATTTTCTTGTTGAAAACAGTAACCTTAAGGTATAGGGCCAATAATAGAATCTCTGTGTCAAAGAATATCCTCAATTTAATCACTTTTCTTTAATAATCCCAAATTATTTTCCTGAGCAGGTAAACTAATTCATAGCCCCACTAGCAGTTGATAAATGTGTCTAAACTCTCACAGTTTCCCATCTGTGATAATTCAGTGCCTGTGAGCTAATGCTTTGGGGTTGTTTTAAATTGTATCCTTCTGATTATTGATGATTTTAAATGTTTTTTAAGTGGTTGCTAATAGTATATATAAATACACTTGCATGTATGTGTGTATTTATTCTTTTCAAAACCATTAATCAATTTTAATAATTAGTCTATTAGGGAATGACTCAAACTTTTTGATTTTTTAAAAATTCCTTACACATACCTAATCTCAGAATTCATTGGTGATTTTTTATGAAAATTGTCTCAATCTATTTATTTTTCTGATTATAACCACTTTGATTTTATTTATAAAATCCTTTTAAAATTTTATAGATCATGATTTCTTATTTTTTATTTTATAATTTGTTTTGTGACATGTCTAGTTATAAATTATTACTATCTTGCTAGATGTGAAAAATTACCTTTTCTAACTAATGAAATTGTTTCAGGAAAAAAAATTGAACCTTTCTCCTCTATATGATGAGACTTTATGAAAATGACCCATTTTCCTTTGGTGATATCAGCTCTTGTACCAAAGATATCTTTTGAAGCATAAAATTTTATCTAATTAACATTTTCCTTGATGGTAAAACAGACCTTGAAAGGCTTCAAATGCTTTATTTCATTCTTTAGATACTTTGTCTTATCTTCAATAGTCCATAAAAAAGAGCATTTCATTATCTACATCTACTGAAATTGATTTTTTTTATTTTTTAAAATATTTTTATTTATTTCATTTAATATTGGCAATTATGTGTGGAAATTTTTAATATTCATTTTTTTTTACATTTCAAAGTCTAATTCCTCTCCCTCCTTCCTGCAAGTCTTCCCTTACTGAGAAACAAGCAATTTAATAGATGTACAAACAAGTCCTTTTCCCCTTTCTTTGATCTCTTTAGGATAGAGAGTAGTGGTATTACTGGGTCAAAGGTTATGTCTTATATTCTGTTAGGAATAGTTTCATATTGTTCTCCAGAATGGTTGGACAAGTTCAGAACTTCATCAACAATGCATTAAATGACTCAATTTTTCTACATCCCCTCTTGCATCTGTTACTTTCCTTTTCCATTATGTTACCAATCTGATAGATGTTGTTTTAATTCAGAGTAGTTTTAATTTGTATTTCTCTAATCAGAAGTGACTTGGAGAATTTTTTCATGCAAATATTGATAGCTTTGATATTTTGAAAACTGCCTATTCATATCCTTTGATATTCATCAACTGGGGAATAGCTCTTATTTTTTAAAAATTTACCTCAGTTTCCTCTTTATTTGAGAAATGAGGCCATTATCAAAAAAATTTTGCTTGAAATTGATTTTTAAGGAGCAATCAGATCCACAGGTGGATCTTTAAAATATGTATGACTGGCTTTTCAAGGGTCACAAGGATATAAAACATAATTTATGGATTATTCCTCTATACTTATAACATGTGTGTATGTGTGTGTGTATGTAGAGAGTGTCATTAAAAGTAAAAGAAAGGGGGGATCCATATTAAAAGAAACCAAAAGTTAAAAAAAGACTTCTTCCTTTCCCTTTTGAATACAAGCTCCTATTCTTCTCCACTGTGTCATTGCTATTGAAAACATTGTCCCTCATCACAGTACCTTAATCATACCCTATTCTCCAATTTCATGAGTATCCTCCTCTTGGCTTCATAAACCTCTTGACTCAGCATGAACATCATGGTCAGTCAATCATTTTAACTAGAGTCTACCCAGTATTCTGAATCCTTTGTCTTCTTGATCTTCTCCCCTCGATTTGTTAAAATGCTAAACATCCTATAATACCCCATTCAAATTTATCTTACTCCTTGAAATTTTGCACTCTCCCCCAGAAATTTACCAGCCAGAAATTGTGTCTATTCTCTCCCTTATCAATATTTCTAATTATAAATATATTTTCTTTATGTTGTGTATAATTGAAAATCTGTTACCCTAAAAAAGAACTACATTTCCCAGGAGCCCACTGACTTCCTGTCATTGTGTACTTCCTGTAGATAGGGGATATTAGGCAAGAACGTGGAAGGTCCCAACTCTTTACTTCCTGTCCCAATCTTGGTGGTGGTAAGGCGGGTATTTGAACTGACTGATCAGCCATGGGCACCTGGTCTTTATTTTGTATCTTCTTTATCACTTGATCTCTAATGATCATTAATAAATCTCTTACAATATAATATTTTATTATTAGAGATATAAATTTAATTTTTACAGTTGTACTTTGAGGATGAATAATCAGTTTATAAACTCTACTATTGAAACAGTATAGTATATTGGAGTCAGAAGATCTTTATAATATTATCTAAAACACTGAGATCACACACTGAGACTGTGTGATCTCAGTCAGAATTTAGCTAAGTCTTAGGGTATTGGTATGTTTCTAAGTTTACTAATATTTTAGGAGATTGATGTAAAGAAAGTGTTTGACAAACTTAGAGTTCTATATTATTGTGAACTATCATTAAAAGTCACATTAGAGACTATGTGTTATTCAAGTTAGTAAACATTTATTAAGCACTTATTAGACACTAAGAGGTGGGTAGGTGACAATATGGACAATAGAGTGTGAGGACTGGAGTCAGAATCTCATCTTTTTTTCCTTTAAATCTGGCCTCAGACACCAGATGTATGACTGCAGGCAAGACAGTTAACCCTGTTTGCCTTAGTTTCCTCATCTTTAAAATGAGCTGGAGAAGGAAATGGCAAATCACTCCACTATCTTTGCCAAGAAAATCCCAAATGGTGTCACAAAGGGCTGAACACCACTGAGAAACAACTGACTGATTTAGACACCAGACATTGTATTAGACACTGGGGACACAAAGACAAAAATAAAACAGCCCCTTTCTTCAAGAAATTGACATTTAATTGGAAGTAATGTGAAATAAGCCTGAAGGGGCAGTCTGAAGCCAGGCTATGAAAGCATCACAAAGAGGAGTCTGCATTTGATTCTAGGAGTAACAGAGACACCAGAGCTTATTGAGCAATGTAGTAATATGTCAAGTTTTTTTGGACTTTAGATATATCACTTTGGCAATTATATGGAAGATGGGAGAAAGAAGAGGCTGGAGTCTATTTCAATAATCTGGTCTTCTTCCTTCCTTGCCCTACAAAGTACTTAGTGTGTTATCTTGCACATAGTCAGAGCTCTATAAATGTTCAATTGAATTGAAAGAAACTGATATGATTTCTTTTTCACAGATGTTTACACATCTCCAGCTGCAATGGCCTGTTTTCTAGGAAATCTTATTCCAGTTAAGCAGATAAGCCTAGAACTAACCCAAAAGCAGGAAAAGGAATATATTCCTAGAAGAATAAATGAATCATTATAAGAATACACCTCTAGGTTAATTTGAAGGTGCTGATACTAGGACTAGAAGAGAAAAAATGTCCTATTAATGACTTTTATTCTTCTAAGTGCTCTTTATAAGAAGCTTTGGGAAACAGATGGTGATTTTGCAGCCTCCAGACACGTCACCCAGCTAAAAATGTAGGACTCCCTGGGTCCCACTATACTGCTCTTAACTACATGAATGAAACCAGTTACCACTATGATTCTCAGCACTTAACAGTCTGATCACTCTCACAAATTATATACTTGAGCATCTGTTTACCCTACTTTATTTCTCAAATGAAAGCACTGTTTTTTTAAGCTAGTGAACAATAATACTGAGTGACCTTCAGAGCCATTTTCTGTGTACCCGGGGGCACCAAAATATTTGTGACTGAAATATTTTAAATGCCTACAGTAGTGCAGTATAGGGGATAGAGAGCCAACTTCAAAGACAGGGAGATCTAAATTTATGTCCTGTTTTTGATGTAGACTAGCTATATGCTCTTAGACTAGTCACATAATATTTCAGAGCTCTAGGCTCTAAATTTGCAAATTACAAAGAAAGAGCCACATTGGTAAGGATAATTTTCTTGCCTAAAAGTCCTTAAAACCAATGAAATATAGCTCCAGTTCCTGATTCACCCTATCTCCATCCCCATTTTTATCACAGTGTCTAGTACATAAGAAGTACTTAATATGCTTATTGACTGATTAAATGTTATAGTCACAAATGGTCCTGACAGGTCTGAATCTGCCACTCACTATCTGTGTAATTGTAAGCATATAATTTCATTGTTCTATACCTCAATTTCGCCATCTGTAAAAAAGGAATCAGACTAGAAATAATAATCTACTCATCACTAAATCTATGTCGAAAGGAAACACAGCCAGCAACTGAGACTTATTTGTAACTTGGAATCCTAGATATGATTCCTTAATCCCTGTCTCCTTGTATCAAGTTCTCCCAAATCACAAATTCCATAAGGGAAAACACTATTCTTTTATAGATATAGATATAGATATAGATATAGATATAGATATGGATATAGATATAGATATAGATATAGATATAGATATAGATCACTCAGGATCTAACATAGTACTTTGAAATGTGGCAGATGTTCAACAAATATTTTTGGAATGCATGAAAATTCTCAGCTTTTGATGCAATACTTTGGTCTCCAAATAATCAAGATCAAGAATCAATGGAAAAGGCTGCAGAGGGGCATGTGATTTCTGTATTATCATCAAATAATTGAACAGGAGACAGATTTAGAGGTAATAAAATTTATCTATAAAGAAGGTTGCCAATGTTGAGAGGTAAGAGAATAATTATTTAAGGACGAGTGCCATAAAAATCCACAAGAGAAGAGACTTATAAGAAGACCTCCTTAATGTAAATTTATTGAAAGTCTTTGAGGGAGGGAGGAGCATATTCCCAATGGTGTTTTAGAAAAATATCTATCTTGGTAGTGTGTAAGACAGAATAAATAAGGGAAGAAGCTTAATATAAGAACACTAGAATCTAAAGTAATTGTGTAGGTGAGAAGTAATAAGTTCCTGAAATAGAATGTCAGTAGTATAGAAGAAGGATTGGTAAAAATGAGGGTATAAAATAATAGTCAGTGAGATTATGAGCATGTCTGTGATGCCATACCATAAATCCTCCACAGGGAGTTCACTTACTGGATGTATCTGATGAGAGGAATTAAGGGATTTCATCATATACAAGATTCACAACAAGGTGAGAAGGAAGGGAAAGGTTTTGACCTATACTTCTCAGGGATGTAACCCCATTGGTGAGATCATGACACCATCTTAGTACTGAAATATGAAAGTATTAAATTTATCACATATAGGTTATTCAGACAAGATTATCTGTGAAGTACAGGAATGATTTCTTTGAACTACTGAGATATTACTATGGTCCCTTTGCATTCTATCAAATATGTAAGAATATTTCCAGCCACTTTTCCTTTAGCTTCCTTTTAAAATAGAAGTGATTATTTGCCTTCACTATTTTTAATTTGTCAATCAAAAAGATTCCATTATCCTGGAAAAATGTTTGAGATTTAGAGTTGAAAGATCTGGATTTGAATCCCAACCTACCCTTTACTAGCTATATGACCTTGAACTATTTACTTCTTTGGGTCTCAGCTTCTTCAAATGAAAAATGAGAAGATTGAACTATATAAACTCTAAATCTTCTTCTAGCTCTAAATTTATGATTTTATAATATTCCTAGTCATATTTATGTAAAACAGAAACTAGTCAATGAACTATCATCCCTTAGGAGCACATTCAGTATACTCCATCTGCTACATAGCCACATAGAGGTTTGGGAGTCTGCTTCTGGAACTGTGTGATAGAAGAGCCTTTTTTCTCCTTGGTTTATTTCTTGGTAATGTAAAAACCGTCCAATGGCTGCTGATCCAGAAACCAAATGGGCATAAAAAGTCTCAAATGCATGAAAGGAACCTTTCTCCTTGCTAGCATCTTTGAAATAAGGAAGAAGAATTGCTGTGAGTCTCCAGGTAGAAAGGAAGGTAACAGCAGGCAGCACAGCAGCTGCCTTATGTCCCCATCCAGGCTACCATGTGATGGTGACATGGCACCTGTGTCACTTTGTCTATGTTTTCTTATTCATCCATTATTTTAAGTGAATCGCCTCAAAAGTTGGACAGAATTGGTTATGACTTTATAAAACCAAAAGATCAGGAACCCAGAGCTTGGGGTTCTTCTTCTCCCCTTGGGGGTTGTACTGTCATTCAAAAAACCTAATTTTGTATATCGCAATAGTTAGCATCTTCCCAATGCCTATTAAACCTTTAATACAAATTGTTTTTTTTTTCCAAAGAGAAATTTACTAAGAAGAGAGAACCAGAAATAAGTTATTAAAAAAACAAAACAACCTTTGGGAGTGTAATCAGTCTTAAAATGGTAACTACTAAACCTCACCTTAGAAAGTTCATTTCTGGATTTGGCATAGTCAATGCATGAATAATTCTCTTGCTTACAGGACATGGTATGTCCACTGCCAGGTCAACTCCTAGACTCCTACATGTACTTTGAACTGAGAAGATCTTAGAATAAGGCTTACTAAGCTTTCACATAGATAAAAGTCAGGGAGCTCTTCAGGCCTAGGTTCTCCATAGCTAGACCTCTATAACTTTTTGAAAGATCATAATTTGAAAAGGAGTCAAAGAGAGTGAAAAAAGTACCAGAATCTAAATGTTCTTGTGTAGGTTTATTGTTCCCAAACTATTCATATACATCTTTTGACACTGACTATAAATAGCACTTATTTTTCCATATAAACATAATTTTTTTACTTAAATAACTTAATTAGATATGTATTATCTCCTCAATTGGCATCTAAATCTTCAAGGGCAGAAGCTGAACTTTGTCTTTTTTATATCTACTATAGTGTGACCAAATTAGGGCTAAACAAACATAAAGAATTCCATATGTAGAGAGGGAAAAGGAAAAAAATTAAAAAAGAAAGAAAGGAAGGAGGGAGGAGTGAAAGAAGAGAGAGCAAAAGTAAGGAATGAAAGGAGCAAGAAATGAAGGGAAGGAGGGAGGCAGAGAGGGGAAAAGAGAGGGAGGGAGGAAGGAAGGAACAAATAAATAAAGGAACAAAGGACAGACCAGAGGTTAAATGGCCCTGAATGACCATTTAAGAAAATTGGGATTTATCCTTTTGATGATAGGTAGTTATTGAAGATCTTTAAATAAAAGGTTGACATGATCACAAGGTTTCAAGATGATTTATCTTTCAGTAGTGTTCAGGAGAGATTGGATCAGAAAAGAGCCTTAAGGCAAGAAAATTATAGTCTAATGAAATTGTTGTTATGTGAGGCAATAAGAACCTGAAGTAGAATGTCAGCAATAGAGAACAGAAAAGTCTGGACTAAAATGAGCAAGATTATAAAAGAAGAAATCAACAAGACTTAGTAGTTAATTGGATGCAACAGGAAGGGAGAGATGAGGAAGAGGATGAAGTTGAAGATAAATCTGAAACCTCAGGTCTAGATGACTAGGAGGAATGTGGTACCATTAAGAAAAATAAAAGTCAGGAAGTGTGGGTTCATTGGAGGAGATTGTAAGTTCAGATTCAGACACAGTTAATAAAAGTAATTATATATATATATATATATATATATATATATATTACAACATGGAATATAGCATAATAGGATGAAAGAAAGAGACAAAGAGAAAGAGGAAGGAAGGAAGGAAGGAAGGAAGGAAGGAAGGAAGGAAGGAAGGAAGGAAGGAAGGAAGGAAGGAAGGAAGGAAGGAAGGAAAGAAGGAGGGAGTAAGGAATGGAGGGAGGGAGATAGAGGAAAGGAGAGGGGAGAGGAGGGGAGGGGAGGAGACGGAAGAGGAGAGGAGGAGAGGGGAGGGGAGGGAAGGAAGGAAAAGAACAAAGGAGAGGGAGAGGAAGAATGACAGAGGAGACACAGACACAGAGAGAAACATAGTTTAGAATTATATGCATATAAGTGATTATTGACACTATGAGAATGTATGACAACTCTAAAGAAGGATATGTAGAATAAATAGAACTCAAAGAAAAGAGAACAAGAGGCAGAAGAACAATCCAACAAAACAGGCAGGAAGGAGTAACCAGAATGTTAGAATTAAGATAAAGATTGTCCAGCAGGATTGAAACAAAACAAACAAACAAACAAAAAAAAAAAAAACCAGAAAATTTCAAGATAGTCATCCCTATATCAAAAGATGTTGAGAATAAAAAAATATAAAGAATTAAGATGATTTGATGATTAGGAGATTCTTGTTGTCTTTGAGGGGCTAGTTTTAAAGGTAAATAATAAAAGGGGTTTTGAGTTATTAGATACTAATCAAAGCTGTCACTAGGAAATTTGCCTCCTCAGGACAAATCCCACAAACTAAGCCCAGGACAAATGGAAAAAATACATCTAAACACACTTGAGAGTGTAAGAGGGAGAGGGGTAGAACTGAATGAGGAAAAGTTCTATAACACAGCAAAGAAACAGGAGTCACAATAGAAAAGATTAAAAAATATTTGAGAACCTTGACAATACTTACTTTTCTTTAACAGCTTAATAAAACTTGATATCAAATTGGCAAGAATTTGTAGATAAGCATGGATACTGTAGCAGTGATTTCATTGGTATAGGAAACACCTGGGAGAAGATAAAATCTAAAATTGAAGATCAAGGTTTATTTTCTTTATTTATAGATTATTATGCTTAGTTTTTTTAATTGCCAATAAGTTTTTTTTTATTAATCTACACCCTGCTTCATTGAGCATGGTTTAAAAAAAATGAAAAAATCCCCTTTTGTGTCAGTGCCAGGCAAAACAGATTCCCTTATGAAAATGTAAGTCCTCTCTTGCGTTTAAAATAATCATCTCTTTGTCAGGAGTTCACTGCATATTTCAAATTCATTCTTTTGAATTTGTGGTTTATCATTGCATGGATCAAAGTTTTAAAGTTTCAATTTAGTTTTTCTCTATAATAGTATCACTTCATACATTGCTCTTCTAATTCTACTCATCTTACTTTTCATCAATTCAAGGAGGTCTACCCAGTTTCCTCTGAAATCATCCAATTTGTCGTATCTAATGGCACAATAATATTTCATTATGTTCTCATACTATGAATTGTTTACTGATTCTCTTAATAAGAAACAACTCCTAATTTGAATTTTCGGCTAACATGAAAATTGCTGTTATAAACAATGTTGTATTTAGAGATTACCCTTTACAGGCATACCTTGAAGATATTGTGGTTCACATGAAAGCGAATATCACAATAAAGCAAGTCACACAAATATTTTTGTTTCCCAGTGCATATAAAAGTATTTATTACATTGAATTGTATTTTATAAAGGATGAAATCGCTTTATGTCTAAAAATGTAAAAAAATTTTTAAATTTTTAAATTTATTTTTTTATTTATTTAATTAATTTATTTTATTTTATTTGAAGTACGTTATTGCTAAAAATTAAAAAAATATTTATTTTATTTAATTTAAAGTACATTATTGCTAAAAATGCTAACCATCACTGAAACCTTCCAGTCATAATGTTTTTGTTAATTGGAGAATCTTCCCTCAATATTGATGCCTGCTTCCGATCAGAGTAGAGGTTGCTAAAGGTCGGGGTGGCTGTGGCAATTTCTTAAAATAAGACAACAATGTTTGCCATATCAATTGACTCTTCTTTTCACTTAAAGGCCTTTTGTAGGGTTATTAATTGACCTAATATCAATATTGTTGCGTCTCAGGTAATATGGAAGCCAGAAGAGAGGTAGAGAGACAGAGGAATAGCAAGTCAGAGAAGCAGTTAGAACACACATAATATATATTAAGTCCTCCACCTAATCTAGGCCCAGTTCATGGTGCCCCAAAATAACTACAATAGGAATATCAAAGATCACTGATCACCATAACATATAATAATGACAAATAATAAATATTTTGACAATTACCAAATATGACACTGAGAAAAAGAGTGATCAGAGAATTGTTCAATGCAGGATTGCCACAAACCTTCAATTTTTTTAATGCAAAATTTATTAAGTGCAACAAAGTGAAATAAAACAAAACAAGGTATGCCCATAATCTTAGACTATTGCCTAGAACACTGAGTGGTTAAATAATTCAGAGATAGGTCTTGAATCCAAATCTCCTTGGCTTCAAGGCCACCTTTCAATTCACTATACCATGCTACTCTTGGGTAAAGAAAACGAACTAAAATATGACACTACCAAGTAGCCTGGTGAGTAGGAAGTTCCCTAATTCTGTACCTCCTGGGGTGGAGGTGCTGCTCTCTGACCCATTGTCTCCCTTTCCCAGAGCAATGTTATTCCATCCAGGTCTCTAGCTCTTTCTCTATTTCTGTCTAACCTCTCAGTTCTCTCAGTACCTGTGCTTGTCTCTGAATGTCTTTCTGTGTGTCTCTCTTTCACATACACAAACAGCACACATTTATTTTGTACTGTGACAGGGTGAAGTGGGAAACAAGAAAAGCTGATCCCAGTATACCAATGAAAGAAAATCCCCAGGAAACTGGAAATAAAAGAAACTGAAGAGTCAGCTGACAGCTTCCAGATTTAACTAATTCTTCTAGCTTAGGAAGTAAACTCTGGTGTTTCTAGCTGTTGAAGAACTCCCAACGCTTTCAGGGTCTCTCAATTGCTACATTTGGCACCTTGATACAAAGTTCTATTTGCCTTGTCCTGCTTAAAGCTCTGGTCAGTGGGGAAAGCAGTGAGTAAAGTGGACTCTTTCAAGCAGTGTGGCAATTTTCAATGAATAGAGAAGTGTGGGGCTGATTACTCCATATTGGATGGAAAAGTTCTGCAACAAAAGGATCTTATGTGGCAATTAAAAAGCCCATGAAGGGCAAGGGGGAGAAAACCCAGAAGATACCAAAAATGTTCCATCAACCAGCCCCAATGTGACCAGTAAGTTCTCTGCTATATTGAACTAGTAATAGAATATTTCCTCCAGATTTTATGGGGAAAAGAGCAATATTAAGGCATGATATGGACCATTTAGTGATCCCTCCAATAGTATGTCTGGACAATGTTGTCCAAGCCCAAGTTAAGTTTTACTTGTACATCTTAAAGACAATTGCTGGTGGCACTATTCACTCAAGGAAGTCTAAAACAAATAAAATAAAGGCAGTTTCCTGACTCTTTAATTGTTTGACAGGTCATACTTCCTTACCTCAGAAAATAATGCCTGCAAACTCACTCTCCCAAGGCTCAGCACTTCTTGACAAATATGGCACTCTGTGAGAAAGAAAAGAATAAACATGGAAATCCAGGAAAAAAAATTATTTCAGATAATTTGTTGTTCAAGGACAGAAAAAGAAAGGGGGCTACAATTCCTAGGCTTTTAAGGATCCCTAGAATGTAAAACATTTACCATAAATAATTAAACAGTAGTTAGGGTTCCCATACAAAATGATTTGCACTCCTACTACTATGTATACTATTTCTTTGGTAGCTATAATTCCCCATGGGATTGTTTTAAAAATGAGATTATGGAAACAACTTCAGAAAAAGTACCTACCTTATTCAAATGTAATCTGGGGATTAGGAGTTGAAAATGTAATATATAAATTTATATATATATATATATATATATATACATATATATATAAACAAATATACACACAATACCACAAGCCTAATTGCTCTGTGGGACAATTGTACATATACAGTAAAAGGCTAAGGGCTTATTTGATAGACAGCAACTGGAAGTTGTTGGTTTTTTCCCCTACTTGACTTCTCTGGTAAAGAAAAATATGGGTTATTCACATATTACCATTATAGTAGCAAAATTTATCTCATTTTAAAATCTGCTGGTAATTGTTCCCTCACAATATCTTCCACCCTGAGTAATTTGGGAATTGTCCCCCCAAAAATGTTTCAGGTACAATCTGATACCCTCATACCCTCACTGTACTGTCAGCTCAAAGGTAGAGTTCCTTTTTTCCTCATTCTTTAAATTACATTCTAGTAAAGAAATAAGATCCATTCCCTTCTTCAATTTACAATTTGATGTGAGGAAAAAGCCCTTTCCTACAATGTGTTTCCATTGCTTGATGAGATAAAAGTGAGCAATGCCCCCTTCTATGAGGTTACAGAGAGCTAAGAATAGTGTAAAGGAAGCTTTTTGACAGACCCCAAGTGGCATGTTTGAAAAAGAGGTTTTTATAGTGAAGAAATGTGGAATCCATGTTCACACCATGTTGCTACTGGCCCTCAAATAAAAACTCTTGTACAATCTTATTTTTTTTTTGGTCTAAACTTTATGTTTGCAAAAATATGTGGATATAAATCAGTTAAATCACTGCTAAAAATAACATTTAGGGCATATATGACTGAAAAAAATGGAGACTGGACTCTTATAAAGGAAGATAGCCAGCCCAAGTGCTGAACTGGTACTCCTGAGAAAAAAAATAAATATCACCAATACTTTGGCTTCTCAGTGGTTTTTGGACATGGATCATAGAGGGATATAAAGTAAAATTAGGCATTTTTTGAGATAATTGAAAGATCATTTCAGAAATGGTATGTTTAGCTCTGATCAACATAATTTAAAGAAGATATTGAAAAGTCGTACAGTGCCCAGGTAAGGTAACCAAGACAGCAAAGTCTCCTGAGTTTATGTAACATGAGCATCAGGTAAACAAAAATATCTAGCCTGTGAAAGAAAAGGCTTAGAAGGAGGGACTGGAAGGAAGGAAAGTATAATAGTTGTCTTCCAGCATTTGAAAAGCTGTCAAGGGAAAGAAGAATTAGATTGGCTTTGTTTGACACCAAGTGGAAGAATGAAGAGCAACAGGTTGAAGTTACACCAAGGCAAGTTTAGGTTTGACAAAAGGAAAAGCCATTGCAAAACTATTCAAAAGTAGAATGGCTGCTACAAGTGAAAGGGAGTTCTTTCTCCTTTTCTGGAGGTCTTCCAGCAATATTTAGGTGACCATTTATTGGGTATGTCGGGTGAATATTCATTTGGGATATAAATTAGACTAGATGACTGATGAGTTCCCTGCCAACTCTTGAATTCTATGATTCTGTGAACAGTCAAATAAATGATCATTCTTCACCTGTTAATAGTGACAACGTGTCATTGTTGAAACTGACACTACCTCTTGAGTGGTGGTAAATATTATTATGCAGATGTAGGTACATAAAAACACTTTTTTCCAATATACATTCTACTACAGAGGCTAAATTGTTTTGTTCTTCATTCTCACATACATTCCAGCCTTTGAACTTCATAATTTTGCTACAACATCCCTTCAATCTAGAACATCCTCCATATCTTTTTTTTGAAACTATTCTTTAAGGACCATATCATGTATCATGAATTTTCTCCATATCCTGCCCAGTCAATGATCTAAAAAAACTCATATCAATTGTTCATGCATTTTCACATTCTATTTTGTATTAATATATTTGTATGTGTCAATTTTTTACCAATAAACTGCAGGGATTCAGGGACTAATTTTTTCACATCCTTCATACCACTTAGCAGTGTTATGCTCACCTTATACTCAATAAATATTGTTGAATTAAATTAAAAGAAGTTATATTCCATAAAAAATATTAATGCTAAATATTTAGGGAACAGATGGTCCATTAGCTTTTTCCCAGCAGTATTGAGTCAGATTATTTTCTTAATATTAATGTCTAAGACCCGAATGGCTACAAATTTCTACAATAATACCAACCTCAGAGGATTGTTATGAGGATAAACTGAGATGATATTTGCAAAGCACATTTAAAATATAAAAGTAGTGTATACATATATAAAGTAGATGCTATTATTACCTTCATCATATAGATAGGGAAACTGAGGCAGGCAGTGGTTGAGTGATACATGCTTGGCATCTAAGGAGAACATAGATCTTCCTGACTACAGATCTAGTGGTGTAATATATATATATATAGATATATATTAAAACACATGTACACATACATACATACATACATGTAGGCATTCCTTGGAAATATTGCAGGTTCAGTTTCAGATCACTGCAAAAAAAGTGAGTCAGATTTGGGGGGGTTTCCCAGTGCATATAAAAGTTATGTTGACATAAGGCTATAGTCTATTGAGTATAAAATTGAATTATGTGTAAAAAACTGTGGGTACTTAATTAAAAATGCTTTATTGCTAAAAAAAATAAATTCAAACCATCCACTGAGCCCTCATCAAGTCACAACTGTTTTGCTTGTAGAGGGTCTTGCTTCAGTGTTGATGGCTACTGAATGACCAGTGTGGTGTTTGCTGAAGGTTGAAGTAGCTATGGCAATTTCTTAAAATAAGACAATAATAAAGTTTGCTGTATCGATCGACTCTTCCTTTGATGAAATATTTCTCTGCAGTGTGTGATCCTGTTTGATAGCATTTTACTCACAGCATAACTTCTTTCAGGATTGTAGTCAATCCTCTGAAATCCTGCCACTGGTTTATCAACTAAGTTTATATGATATTATTTAATATTGTTGTGCCTCAGACAATAGGGAGTCCAAAGAAGAGGGAAAGAGACCTAGGGGAACAGCCAGTCAGTTAAAGCAGTCAGAAAACTCACAGCATTTATTGATTAAGTTTGCTGTCTTACAGGGCGCGGTTCACTGCATCCCAATTACAAATGAAACATCAAAGATCACTGATTCCAGATCACCACATCACATATAATAATAATGAGAAAGTTTGAAACATTGTAAGAAACATGATGTGATCAAATGCTGTTGGGAAAATGGCATGGTGCCGGTAGACTTGCTTCATGAAAGGTTGCCACAAACTTTCAATTTAGAAACCAAACCAAACCAAAAAATCCCACAAAAATCCACAATATCTGCAAAGCGAAGTAAAGCAAAGTGCAATAAAATTAGATATATGTATATATGTGTGTACATACACATTTAGTATATACATATATATGTATATATACACATATTATATGTGCACATATAAATGTGAATATAACATGCTGGTTAATTCACTATATAATATATGATGGACAACATTATATTCATACAATAAATATTTACATGCTAACAACATAATAAAATATGATAGTATACTAATGATAGTTATGACAATATTAATGTGTACTATAGTAAATATTTACTATATGAATATATAATCATCTTCAAGAGTTTAAAACTGCACTGTTTTGAGATATTCTATATATGTATATATTTATTTTCTGAACCCAGAAGAAAAAGCAAGCTCCCTTGCAGACTCACTCTGCACTTTTCTTTGGTAGACTTAAGGGCATGAAAATACTAAGAAGCTTCTCCCCAAGAGTCTTATCCAAATGTAAGGAGATAGGTAATAAACCTGGGGCTAAACCCTGTCTCTGGCATTTTTTTAACTCTGTGACTCTGGGCAAATTAATGTGTTTCAATCTCTGTGGCTCAGTTTCTTTATTCCATTTTTTTTTCAAGCCAAGAGCAATTCATAAATTCACCATGGGATCACAATGGACTTTGGTGAGTAAATTAATTCACATATTTTCTCAAATGCAAAAATACAGAAATAAAGAAAATTTACCTGATAATTAAAGCTATTCAACAATGAAATAGACTTCTGGGAAATAAGGAGGTTGCCATCACTGGATATCTCATTGTGGAGACTAGATGACTGTCTGTACATATATATATGTACAGACTGTGAGATATATATGTATATATATACATATATATACATATATATATCACAGAGTCAATACCTATTCAAGAATAGATTGGAGAAATCCATCAATCAGCAAGCATTTATTAAGTGCCTCCCTTTTTTCTCTATGGTTCTGTAATTTTGTGAAGGAAAGGTCTAACCTGTTCCATTGAGAGAATTCATAGTACAGAGCTTTGCTATAAAGATCCATTAGGTGTCTGCTTTAGAAATTATTAAGCCAGACAACTCACGGCCTTCCTGAAAATAAGTTCTGTAGCTTAGGAAGCTATTTTAATTCCCTTAGGCCACTATGATAACATTTAGTCCATAAGTCAGTTATTTCAATATGGTGGTTAAAAAGGGTTAATGGACCTTCCCAAGGTATAGAACTATTTAAAGAGAGCAATTCATGTGTCCAGAATATTGAGCTTCACAGGCAGGATAATAGTTTCAAAAAGTAGGAGACAGATGGAGAAATATAAGAACAGAGGGAAAGAGAGAGAGTGGAGGAAGAGAGACACAGAGACAGAGACAGAGACAGAGAGACAGACAGAAAAGAAAAATACCAAAAGGCATAATTGAGTAGAAGAATCTGTTTAACTTAATAAATAATTCACACAATGAAATATGAATTTATTTAGTCAACCCCCAAGCACACCACAAAATCATTCATAAGAATTATCCTAGTTTTCACAATGGAATAATGAGCATTACCCCCTCTACTCTCTGACTGCCAGGAAGGCTAAAATAGCTGAGACACCAACTAGACTGACCTCAAACACTGCAGGTTTACCCCAGCCTCAGAGGGAAAAGACACAGCAGAGATCTGAATGATTGGTCAGGCTGAGTTAGCAATCATACATTGAATCACTGAATAATATATAGCTTTGGGAGTTTTGAGGAGAAAGCTGCAGAACTGCCACATATGGCAATAGTAGAAGCTTAAAGGTCTTTGAAAGAATAAGAAAAACTCGAGAAAAGAAACTTTGAAATACACACACATGTATATACTTTTTATACACGTACTATATACAAATATATATATATGTCTATGTGTGTGTTTATATGTACACATATTTGTTATTGCTACTCACTCATTTCAGTTGGTCCAAACTCTTCATAATACCATTTAGAGATTTTTTGGCAATGATAATGCAGTAGTTTGCCATCTCCTTCCCCATCTCATTTTGCAGAGGAGGAAACTGAGGCAAACAAGGTTAAGTGATTTGCTCAGAAACACACAGCTAGTAAGTGTCTAAGGACAGATTTGAACTCAAGTATTCCTGAATCCAGGACAGGTGATCTATCCATTGCACCACCTAACTGCTATCTAGCATTAATCTATGTATATGTTTGTATATATGTGTATGCATATGTGTGTGCATGTATGTCTACACCATGTACATATATACACGTGTGTATTTACATATGAATACATAATATATACATTTGTGTCTTTTGAAAATAAAAGACTAGGCATCTAGGCAAAGCATTTCAATTGTTAATGCTTTCATAATCTGGAAATCTCTTAGTACTTATTTTGTACAGGGTTTAGATTGACTTGTCTGAGCGTATATTCTGTCCCCTAGCCTTTCAGTCCAGATCCACAGCAATCAAACCCAGTCATATTTCCAATGTACCAAATTGCTTCAATAAATACTAGAAGAACTGAATTGTTTTAGTAGACATTAGTAAAAGCGTGTGGCTTGAATTTAGTTCAATACCTCTTATATGCCTGTGTTTAGAGTGAATGTACTGAAGGGATGATGATGATAATGATGGTGGTGATGGTGATGACAACATTTGTA
Source organism: Monodelphis domestica (assembly GCF_027887165.1). Taxonomy (NCBI): domain Eukaryota; kingdom Metazoa; phylum Chordata; class Mammalia; order Didelphimorphia; family Didelphidae; genus Monodelphis; species Monodelphis domestica. Next base: position 475,605,031 of record NC_077228.1, read on the forward strand.
GAACACTTCAGGAATGCAATATTTACATTTATCTAAACATATATGTATATATAAAATCTCATTTGAGGCTCTCAACAATTTTAGGAGGCAGGTACTACTATTATCCACATTTTACAGATAAGTAAACAGAGCCTGATAGAGTATTGCAAGCTTTCCAAAAGCACAACCTCTTAGTCAATAAATTCCAGGGGCTTCTAATTGCCTCCAGAATCAAATACAAAATGCTCTTTTTGGCATTCAGAGCCCTTGATGACCTAACTCTCTCTCTCTCTCTCTCTCTCTCTTTCTCTCTCTCTCTCTCTCTCTCTCTCTCTCTCTCTCTCTCTCTCTCTCTCTCTCTCTCACTCCCTTTCTCTCTCTCTCTCCTACCTTTGCAGTCTTTTTATACTTTACTTTCCAACAGATATTCTTCAGTCCATTGACACCGGACCCCTCACTCTTTCACATATAGGCACAATCATTTTCTTATTTCCAGACATTTTCAGTGGCTGTGTCCCATGCCTCCTTAAGTCTGCCTGCTAACTCCCTTGGCTTCCTTTAAGTCTCAACTAAAATTCCAACTTTCATGCAAGTTTTTTTTTAATCCTTCTAAATTCTGATGATTTCTCTCTATTAATTATTTCCTATTTTTTCCATGTGACTTATTTTGTTAACATCTATTTACATGTGGTTCCCACAAACACATCTTGATCAGATTGTGAATTCCTTGAGGGCAGGAACTATCTTTTGTCTCTTTTTGTGTCCCCTGCCATCAGTGTAGTCTGGTACAGAGTAGGTGTCACATGGCTATTAAGTGTCTAAGAAAGAATCTGAACACGTCTTCCGAACTCCAGCACTGACTCCCCACTGTGCTGTAATAAAAGGGATGGATAATGAAATTTAGGATCCTCTGTTGACTAACTCATAGAGAGAAGATACATTGGAGAATTAATTGGCAAGACAAACTTTGAAGAAACTTTCAGTGTTCTTTCCAAATAGCTAAACTGAGACAGCATATTGATCACCGAGGTTCCTAATGCAAACAGTAGAGTGCTGAGATGGCACAAGTTTCAACGATAGGTTGCAGTGTGCAGCAGTTAACTTTCCATCTCCTCATGCTTTCAGAGGGCTGCTCACTCTGCAGTCTTTATCTTCCCATGCTGATGAGCAGAATACAGCATTCTCACTTTGCCACAGGAAGAGCGCACACTTGACAATTTGATTATGGTTGTCTGTCAGCTCCGCCAGGGAGAATTTCTGGGAGCTTTCAGCAATTGCAAAATATTTTGATATTACAATGATAGTTACCATTTTTAAGCCTCTAAAAATTTGACTTCTGATAACAGATCAAAATCTTCATAGAGAAAATCTGCTTTTTCTGGCTAGTAAGAGGTATATGCTATTGCACTATGAAGAAGACAGGAATGAATCTACTCCAGGAAAGGGAAAGTACTGAGCCATAGAACTGAACACAGCTGAATGACTAAACAACAACAAAAGGCTGGTGAATAAGTTCAATCAATGGGCATTTTCATAACTATGAACTACGTGGCAATGTAATTTAGAAGATAGATTGCTGTCCTCAGAAAAGGACAACGTGGGTTCAAGACCTGCCTTTGTGACCTGCCCCAGTGCCCCAGACAACTCTCTCACAATTGGAGTAGCAGATGAGTTGCCCATCTATATGGGTAAAAGAAGTTTAACATACCAGGAAATTCCCTACATAGATGAATTCACAGGTTTACATTCGACTTAGTTCCATATCTCCTGGACAGTATATCCTATAATTTCCTACACTGCCACAAGGACATCCCTCTCCTTCCCATTTCATCCTGTTATTTTTCTGAACTGTAATCAAATCACTATTTACTTTGTCTTTGAGGAGGTCATATCAACAAACTAATCTTCATCTTGTTCCATTTACTAGATCCTGGATTTATAGAGCATAACCCCTTTCCCTGGCCATCACTACCTAGATATGTTGTCTACTTCACTGCCTTTGAGAGCAGGAACCATCTCACTTTTGCATTGATCTTGAAAATATTTAGCACAGTACTTGGTATAGTAAGCATTTGATAAAAATATTTCATTCATTCAAAATTATGAGATAATGACAATGATACTGATAGAGTCTGAGAAGATAAATATGAAAAATCACTGTCATCAAGTCTGACAGCAAGACCACCATATCTGGTCCCAAGGTCATCATGTCTGACATCAAGATCTCCAAAGTTACCAGGTCTGTCACAGAAACCACCAAATAGGAAACCAAGATTAACAAGTCCAATTCTAACACCATTATGATGTTAAGGTTACCAAGACCAGTGATTCCTAGCCTGTTAATCAAACTGACTGCACACTTTTCAAATCTACTGACCCTAAGACAGCCAAAATAAAAAATGCTGGAGCCAAAACCACTTAGCCTTTAGTTACTTCAGGACAAAGGGACTTATTTAAACCCTAAGCCATCACTTTTTCCTCATCCAGGGTATAATTATTCACTATTTTGTACAAATAAAGGAAATAGTGAGTCATAAAAAACATTAAGAAAGATGAAAATGACTCAGTCTAAGAAGGTTAAGAGAAAAAAAGAAATAAATGATAAAAATAATGCTGTGTTGAGAACAAAGAAGGGATGAAGCCTCAATTCTATAAGAAAAGGCAATGGCTTTTCAGTAGTATCAAGTATATAAATTACTAATCTGCCAGCCCACTAGCATCATTACCTCCTAGAAGAGCTATGCTAGAGTTTCAAAAATACCTTCAATTCATGAGTAAAGTTGGAATGTTTTCAAGTGTTGAAGTATTTATACAATGAAGGCATCAGAAATTATATCTCTTTTGCCTTTCTCTATTTTGCATCTCAGAGACTGCATTTCTATTTTGCAAATTGTCTTACAAGATACATAAATAGTTTTAGAGGCAAAATCTCAATTCAAAAGGATTCATCACTGTACAAATAATTATTTTTTCTTCAACAAAAACATAGAGTTTGAACTCTGTAAAACAGTACATAAGAGTTGGCAATGTAAACCAGTGCATAAAAGTTGGCAATCCTTGACCCGCAACAGATATATGAAATAGCAGAAGACATTTTCCTAGAAATGTGAACATACCAAGCAGATTTCCTTATTATTCTTTTCCCAGTAGACAAGATGTCAAGATGGTCACTGTCATCATTTCTGATGTATCCCCCATCCACTCACTGTGATGGTGGTTTTCCACTGAATGAGACAAAATGGAGTCTATTTCTATAAATGAATGACAGAAGAAATGAGCCAAACATTAAAAATAATAACCATGGAATTCCAAATGGAAAGTAACCAAAGATAAATCTTATGGCTGTAATTCTGGAGCTGCAGGTAACTTATAGAGAGGCCAGTTTGATTTGTATTTCTCATTAACACAATCAATCATCATACCTGGAATTTATCCACTCAGTGATGAGATATCCCAATATGAATCCAGATTTTTGAAATGCCATTAGTCAAATAGCTTTTAATGACTTCTACTTTTAGACAACAATTTGGGCTATTTAAATCTCTAAATTGTCCTAGACTGTTCTTCAGCAGGTATAGAGCCAAGTCTGCTGACATGGCTTATAGCCTGAGTAGAGAAGGAAATAACTACTATGTATACATTGGCAGGACAAATTATCTAGGAGGATATGTACTGCTTTTTCTAGTGACTTAAATAAAGATGATTATTTTGAACTTCAAAATTATTTCCTAAATGGTTGAAATGTCATTCACAAATTTTTCCTATTTCAGCTGATCTATAATTTCATCAATATCAGGAACTCCCAAAAAGGAAATCCCATCTTTCAATATAGATGAAAGATTTGCCAAATTCACTATTAAAAACAGGACTTCCTGACTTTGAGAACATTTCTATTTCCACTAACAATGCCACTGCTCTACAAAATATTTATATGGGTTAATGTTTCAAACTAACTCAATATAGATTTAATGTTTAGAAAACCATGGGGAACCACGTGTTAAAGAAAATTGACAGCTCACAGTGATAAAATTTAACTGAGCCTCGTTATCTAACTACTTATTATGATAAAGTTTTGGATATGAGATAGGTCAAATCCTGTCTCTTAAAATATCACAATGACACACAGCAAAAACCTGATGCTGCAAGATTAGCCTAGATAAAGTTGTTTTTCTTTTGTCCTCTGGTCAGCTAGGTATAACAATGGATAGAGTGGTGGGCCTGGAATGAGGAAGACTTATCTTCTTGTGTTCAAATCTAACCTCAGACATTTACTAGTTCTCTGACTGTGGGTAAATCACTTAATCTTGTTTGCCTCAGTGAAATGAGGTGGAGAGGAAATGGCACTCTCCTGTTAAGTTTAAAACATCAGGTATTTTTTTGCAGTTAGGATAAATTAAAAATACTATAGTTTGCCATTTAGAACACATTTTTCACTCTATCTTCCCACCAATTGCTTTGTCTTCCTCAGAGGGACTCTGCCCTAAGGTCTACTTTTTACTGGTTGGGAAGTCTGAACCCAGAGTCACCATTTCTGCCCTAATTATGTATCTCCTACATACATTTTCCACATCCTCTCAGTGCATTGTGTTCATTTATTGGAATGAAAGAATGCTCCATGAGAGTATGGGCTTTCTGGTTTTCTTATATTTGTAGCTCCAGAATTTAGCACAGTGCCCAACACATAGTACTTAACAGATGCTTAGATTCTCTCACCCCCTTTCCCTTTTTTTCCCCTCTCTCCTTGCCCCTTTCCTTTTTTGTCTTTATTTCATGTCAATTTCCTTTACACATTCAAAATTGGGCACAAACAAGATAAATAGCTTTCTCCCATACTAGACATTCCTTCTCTTGTCTCCATTCATTCCAATAAGCTACCCCCTTCTCCATTGTCTCTATTGCTTTATATGAAATGTTTATCTTTAGTTCTTTCTTCAGAGGCAATGATGTTACATGTATCACTTCAATATAACAACACTAGTATAATGTTATTCTACTTATGGTTAGCATCTACACAGCTTTTTTTTTTTAAACCCTTACCTTCTGTCTTAGAGCCAATACTATGTATTGGCTCCAAGGCAGAAGAGCGGTAAGGGTTAGGCAATGGGGGTCAAGTGACTTGCCCAGGGTCACACAGCTGGGAAGTGTCTGAGGTCAGATTTGAACCTAGGACCTCCCATCTCTAGGCCTGGCTCTCAATCCACTGAGCTACCCAGCTGCCCCCTACACAGCTTTTTAAAGTTTGCAAAATACTTTGCATGTTGACTCATTTGATCCTCACAAAAATCCTTTGAGCTAGGTGCTATTTTTATCTCCATGTTAAAAGATGAGGAAATTTAGGCTGAGCAAGATTATTAAGTGTTTTTTTCAGGTCATATAGCTAATCATTGTCTCAGGAAATATATGAATGTAAGTCCTCCTGATTCCAATTACAAAAACTCTATCCAGTATGCTACTTAACTGCCTACTAGAAATACTTGGCTTTGAGTCTCTTGAAAGTTTATGGTCATTAAAAGAGCTTTAACATTTTTCCAAGAGCAATCCAATCTGCTCTCCTCTTTAACTCTGAGCTCATTTCATTGTTCAACTATACTTTCCATTGCAGATATACCAAATGTTGGACAAATTTTATGGAACATACAAACTGTAAAAATCTGGGAAATGAACATTCTTCATCCACTTGGTGTTTCCTATACAGATGGACAGACAAGAATCTTTTGAATGTTTATATATCTCTTCAAGGAATCTCAGCTATAGTTCGCCATTTAAGACACATTTTTCACTCAGCAGCATTTGTAATCAGAATTATACATATATGTATATGTGTGAATATATGCATATATATGTGCATATATATGTAACTATACACACACATACAGATATAAAGAGGACCATCTAGCATCTCTGAGCTGTCTTCTACTTGGGCTATATTGAGACACTGATCCCCAGTATCTCAGTGGTACATTTCCTTGGATATTATATCTATCAGTTTGATTCCTCAGCTAGTATTTATTAACAGATCGTGGTCTAGACTGACCATAGTTGATAAATCCAAGGAATTTTGAATGGTCTTGATTTATGAATGAAAGAGATCTTGTTTTAGAAGAGCCTATGAGGTAATATCTTGTTTACTGAATCCATTTTTTCACAATCAACAAACAATAATCTTGGAATCTTATATTCTTCATATTAATTAGTTGACTTTGAAGTGGTAAAGATGTAGTATATTATTGAACATCACTTATGAAAGCAAGTTTATTCCCTATTAATTCTCTCATCAAGATTGCCTTTGTGTATAGATGTTTCACATAACATAGAAGAAAGTAGGTGCACATAGTCATGTGGATATTGTTGTTGAACTGGTCAACTTTTTTTTTTGGATTAGCAAGGTCCAATATTGTTTTCCCTGCTTCTTTCACCTTCTTCTTCAGATTGTCTTGTATATTGACCCCTCAGAGCACTCATAATTGTAGTCTCTCCAGCATTCATGTACTATGTTACATGAATATATAGAGCAAACAAGCTGCTTGTTCTTTTCATTGACATTTCTACTTTCTCCATAAGCACTTCAGGGACTGTAATGCAAATGTCAATGAGTAGTAATTCCACTATCCTTGATGAAGAAAGCAGTTTGTTAAAATGATTCTTGCAAATCTTTTTCTAATTTATTTTTTTGTTTATATTCTCCCTTCCATTTTCATCCCTCAGTGTCCTTTGGATAACTTTGCTTGGTTGGATTTATTATCAAGCTTTATCTAAACAGATTTCCCCTCCTACTGCTTCTGCTTAGAGACAATAGTGATCATAATTGTCCATACTCTTTCTTCAAAAGAATATATAGTTTATATGTTGGCCTCACTGATACTAACTTGTAAATATTTTATATTTATATAATAGAGATTAACACATCTCCAGATCACCCAAAATTGAGCAATTGGGAAATGTTAGAAGAAGCATCTTTCCATTAGTTTCAAAGCCAACAAGAGAGACAGACAGACAGACAGACAGACAGACAGACAGACAGACAGATTGACTGGGACAGCTAGGTGGCACAGTGAATAGAGTACCAGGCCTGCAGTGGAGAAGATCTTAGGACAAATGTGACCTCAGATATTTCCTAGATGTGTGTCTCTGAGCCAGTCGCTTAACTCCATTTGCCTAGTCCTCATCTATCTATTTTAGAGTTGATATTAAGACAGAAATTAAAGTTTTGGAGGCTTTATTTGTTTCTAAGTTAAGCCTACTTTTAAGTCATTAAATAGAACTAAGGTGCTGGAGTCCCCTAAAATTGAAGGAACAAAATCAATAGGGCTTGAGCCAATGGTAGAGATAAGAGCCCTTCTCTTAAGCCACTTCAGAGCACTGGAGAACTCTGAGGTTAGGCCTCCAGGCAGTGAATTATGTGTATTCCCATCAATTCCCAAATACAGTAATGAGCACTCACTCCATCTGGGAATTGCTATCACTTTGTATATACTTTGTTTTTATCGGCTCATATAAATACTTGATCCTTCCTACTCCCAAAAGAATGTGAACTTCTCAAGGGGAGGGACTGCTTCGTTTTTATCTTTATATATATGTATATATATATATATATGTAACTTAGAGAAATTTCTTGAGCATAGTAAGCTGTTAATAAATATTTGTGGAATTGAATTAAATATAGGTGCACAGTCAGATTCTTTCCAGTTTGGGAGGTTGGTGAAAACACCTCTTCTAAAGGCTTCTCTGCAGGATTTCTCTCCACTTTTCCCAATTCTGAACAAATCCAGTCAGAGCTCCTTTGAAAGGACTGCTTTTCTAAGAAATGTTAATCTTTTAAGACAGGTCAGCTAGCTACAAAAACAGATTGACTCCCTTGCATAAGCTCTCTGAGCTATTTCACAAAGAATACTTTGAAAATCTATTCTTATATAGCATCCTATAAATTTCTACTGATAAGGATAATCTGACCCATGGCCTCCTTTCTCCTCTCTATCCCTCTTTGGCCAGCACACATCTCCCTTGCCCACATCAATGGATGGCCTTTAAGTGTCTCAGTTTCTATTCTCCCTTCGCAAACTGGTCACAAATTTTCACTTCATTTTGACTTTATAGTCTTGAAAAATCTCATAGCAATTAAGAGAAAAGAGGCACACTGAGTGTTTGGGGTAGGATGTTATATCTTGTACATTCTTAAAACATGGATCACTCAGTCCTCTTTGGAATGTCCTTTTTGCTATCAATGTTAGTGTCCATCCTTTGAGGACCAGTTACATGAGACATTACCTTAATAACACTTCAACATCATATCACAGGATCATATATTTCAAACTAAATAGAGCCTCAGAAACCAAGTCTTACCCTTTCATTTCACAAATGAGGTAACTGAGGTAGCAAGAGGTTACATGATTTGCCTAGTAACAAGTTTCTGAGGTGAAACTTGAACCCAGGACTTGATCTCAAGTCCAGTGCCTTATCCATTATACTATGTTGCCTCACAATCAGTCATACAATAAACTCATCTAAAATTCTAGAACTCTTGTTGTCTGTACTTTTCACTGTGCCTCCATCATATACCGCTTTGTATGATCAGCTGCCTTTTCAGGACTATTCATGTCTAAGCTCCACTGTGATTTTACTGGAATGAGAAAGTCCTAGGGTACAAACAGCCTAAGAGAGTTTTGCCTAGGAAACCCTGAGTTTAAATGATTTGCTCTGGGTCATACTGCTAGCATGTGTCAGTCAGAATTTGAACCCACCTTCAGATACAAACCTGAATTCAAGATCTGTATTTTACCCAAGACAAGGAAGTAATATAGTGGGGGAAATGCTGTTCTTAGAGGAAAAAACTGATTTCAAGTCCTGCCTCAAACATATATTAACTATATGACCCTAGGCACATCTCTTAAATTATTCTTGATCTCAGTTTCTTTACCTGTAAAATGAACACTTTACAGTTGCTAAGGTCTTTTCCAGTTCTACTATTCAATATGCCATTATAACCTAAGTGCCAGGGTGGCATGGTGAAGTCAGAGAAGACTAGCACCTTCAATGTGAGGGCTTGTTGAGCCCTTTACAGGGTCTCTTTCCTCCTTTGGTGTTTACCTGCCACTCAGCTCTCACCTTTGCATCTGCCACAGCTGCCACAGCCTGGTAAACTGTCTGGGTAGGCAGACTAAACTAGACTGAAGGTAACTGACAGTTCTCAAATCCATCAGTGAGATGGTGTTGATAGTGTCTAACCCAGATATGTGGAGGCTTATCCCAGTGGAATAGAAGGATAAGAAAAATTTGTTCCAACTACCATAAAGGTGGTAGAAGCAGGTATTGTTGCATGCTTAGAGACTGGTTAGACATCAGAGATGTCAAGGTCATTCACTGTATCATGAGCCATCACCAGTCATCTTGGCTTTTGTATTGCTACTGGATTTGAACGACTGAAAGAGAGAGCGTGGCTGATAAATTAGTGCAACTGTGCCTTATTTATATGGGAGTCAAAAGACACCCCCCAGTGATGAGAACCAACCATTTCTCTAGTGCCTCTCTTTCTTTAAAAATAATGCCTTATCTCCATGTATAGATTACAAGCATCTCTAAGGCAAAATAGTAGAATACATGTGTTATGATTTCCCTTTTTTTTTTTTACATTTCTCACAATGTTTCACAGAGTTCTTTGTTCACAGGGCAGACTCAGAAGTGTTTATTGGCTGATTGAGTAGAATGAACTCTCATTCTCAGTGTATGTTTGTTGCACGTTGCATCCTTTTCTAACCAGCTTCATTTTACTGGATGATAAAGGACCAAGAGAGCTGGTTGCTATGCTATGAGTGCGGCATTATACTCTCCAGGAAAACATGACTCCCATTTTAACCTTGAATGTATTTTGCACAGACATTTCTCTAGGAAATCCTTCTGAACAGAACTAGAGACATAAAACCTTCCAAAAGTCTGCCAATTAGCTGAGATTTGGGGAGTACCCAACCTGACAGAAAACAAAGCTACAGGAAGATATCTCAAGAAGCAACCATTGCTAATATTAAAAGATCCCTCTCTTACTAATGATTTCTTAGGTCAAACACTACTACTATCACTTAGGCCCTTCATCCATATGAAAGGAGATATTGTAGAATTCAAAGTGTACTAGACTAGCAGTCTATCTCTTAACCTTCAAGTTATAATATATTAAATGAATATCATAATACCTATATTACCTATCTCTCAGCATTGCCAGGGAGATTGAATGAAGATTCATTATATGAAAAGCATTTTGTTAATATTAAGGAATGCAGATATTATTTTTGTTGTTATCATTCCCATTCTGTTAAAGATTTAACCTTTCCCCAGTATTTGCCCCTCTTGATGACACCTTCCCCTGGACAATGTCTTGCCCCTTGCTTTCTGTAATATTTATTTCTCTTTTTCCTCCCATCTGACCACTCCTCCTCAGTCTTCCTCACTGGTTCATCATTATCTTCCCACCCTCCAAGTATAAGCAACCCCAAATGTTCTCCTTCTTGGCAACCTTATCATTGTTCATCATTTTAAACATCCTTCTACTCAGATGACTCCTAGATTTAAATATCCAGTCCTAGCCTTAACAGAGATCTAATCCACATCAGCACCTGCCTTTTGGACATTTGAAATTGGATGACTCTGAGATATCTTAAATTCAACCTTTTTAAAACAGAACTCATCATCAAAATAGCCCCCCAAATACTCTTCTCTATCAAATTTCATCATTTCTAGAAAAGGCACAACCATTTTTCTAGCTTCTGACTCTTCATTCTCCTTCACCCTACATATTCAAATAGTTGTTAAATTTTGAAATTTTTGTGTCCACAATTTCTCTCATTTTCAATGCCTACTTTCTACTCATGTAGCCACCACTTTGTTTCAGTCTCTCATCAGATTTTGCCCAAATTACTGCCATGGTCTCCTAAATAGTCTTTCTGCTTCATTTCCCCCTTTTCCAGTACATTCTCCACAGTTGCTAAAAAGATGCTCCTTCAATATAGATCTGAGGAAATTACTTTCCCACTCAATAAACTTCAGTAGTTGACTATTGAGTCTATAATTAAGATATATAAATTCCTTTGCATAAAATTGAAAGGCATTCATAGCATGGTCCCCACCATATCTTTCTCATCTCATTATACAATACTATCCTTTACACACTCTACACTCCAACCAAACTGGCTTTTCTCCATTACACAGGACATAGTCTCTCTCCCTTTACAATGGTCACCACCCATACCTGAAATGCAGACCTTGCTCATCTGAAGGAATCATAAAATCCTTATCTTTCTTCAAGATACAAGTCAAACCCCTCCTTCTACATGATATCTTCCCTGATTCTCCCAACTTTTAATGTCCTTCTTCACTAAATATCCTAAATTTAATAACCTTATATTTATGTTGTATTACTCTACACATATTGATTTTATATGTTCTTCTATACATGCATGTCTCCTCCAATAAAACATAAGCTTCTTGAAACTGTCAATAAATTCTATTTTTTGTCTTTGTAGCTCCCATGACCTAGCATAATATGGCGAAGTACTATGGCAATTTCTTAAATGAAGTATTGTAATAGTACTCTGAATTTTCTCTTAAATCATAACTTTTTTCCTTCCCTAATTCATCCTTCACATATTGACAAAAATAAATTTCCTAGTGCATAGGTCTTACTGTGTCACTCTGTTACACAAAAGTCTTCAGATTTTCGGAGCACACTAAGATAAAATACAAAACTCCCTAAGGTCTTTTGTAATCTGGCTTCAACCTACCTTGACACTGATTGACCATTAATTTATTGGTGACATTACTTTTTTCTTCACCTATAATATATAGCAGACAGTTTTCAAATCTATATCTCTAAAATCAGTTCCTCTCCTTAGTTCCAGTCCCATATCTTGAATACCTGGTGCACATCTTTGTCTCAGTATCCTGCCAGCAAATAACATTCAGCATGTTTTAAACAAAACATATCCTCTTTCCCTTGAAATTAATACCTCTTCCCCACTTCTTTGAGAATGAGTTTTCCATTTCCAAACCATCTAAACTGGAACACTCAGAGGCTTTCTTTCCTCTCTTTCACCTTCTGTTCAATAAATTGCCAAGAGCCATCAATTGACTTATCTAAAATACCAGTCATATACATCTTTTCTTCTTTGATTACAATGTCACCATGTTGTTTAAATTTCTAACATCGACTTCCTACACAAAATCGTGTAATGGTGTACCAGCTTCTGGTCTGTTTCTTTCCCTAGTCAATGCTTCACACTTTGATAAAGATAAACTTCTTAATTCACAGGTTTAACTGCCTCACTCTTCTACTCAAAAAATCTTCAGTGACTCCTGAGTGTATTAAAGATAAAATACAAAACTCTCTATTCTTTTATTTAAAACCATCTGTAATTTGACTTCAACCAAAAGTTTCATTTACTTTTCATTGCTACAAAACTAGACTTCTAGCTTTTCCTTTAATGCAATCTGCTCTCTCCTGCTTCTTTGCATTCAACAAGCCAGGCATTATATGTATAGTATACTTTCCCCTCATTTCCACCTGTCAAAATTCTTCTTTTGCTTCTAGGCTCAGCTCTGTTCCTATCTCCTTCAGGAAGCCTTTTTATTCCCTCAAATGAAAATGATTACTCCCTCCTCCCTTTTATAGAGCTTTTTGTTTAGACCTCTCCTTTGACCCCATTATACACTACCCTTTTTTATACTTATCTGTATGCATGTCATATCCCCCAGTGTACTCTAAAATCTTTGAGCTACTTCCAGACTCTCCTTCTGCCATGATCACTCAGCAACTCTACTCCTTGGAGGTTCATGATATCCAAATTTATCACCCAGTACAAATCCTAGTTGCCATTATCTATTGACCCCCAGAACATTCTCCTTCCTTCATCAATGAGTTCAGCACCTGGCTCATAGCCTCTCTTCTTCACAACTCCTGTGCTCATACTTATGTACTTCAACATAAATATTGATGTCCTCTCAAATACTCTTTTTCCTAGTTCTTCAGTCTATTCATTTCATATGTCTTTCTCCTCCACTTCATGTCAACTAAACACAATCTTACCCTTAATCTTGCCATCAGACATAAGTATTTCACTTCCATGTTCATATATCTTGAAATTCTTTTTTTCTGATCTTTTACTGCTATATATTTCTCAGGGCCTTACAACTTCTCATGATTTTTATCCTCATCATCCTTCATTTTTCCTAAACCCCAGGCCACCTCCCTTGCGCCAGACATACTTTCTTCCCTTTCTGTCTTGAAGCCATTCCCTTCCTTCTTCTCTAGCAAATTATTCCTATTTTCATTCTGACTCTATAATATTCCATCTTTCTATTTACTGATTCCTTTATCATTATCTACAAGTATGACCATGTCTGCCCATGCTTAACCTACTTTCTGCTGATCTCAACATCCCCACTATCTATATCTCTCCTCTCCTCCCATGCTAAACTCATTCAGAAAACTGTCTATACTAGATGCTTCACTTCCTCTCCTCTCACTTTCTTTGCAATCTGACTTCCAACTTCATCATTCAACAGAAACTTTTATTTTCAAAATTACCAGTGTTCTCTTAATGGACAAATTTGATGGCCCTTTCTCAAACCTTCTCCTTCTTAACCTCTTTGAAACCTTTGAGACTGTATGTCCTACTGAATAATTTCTTCTCTCTGGGTTTTTGTGACACTGCTCTATTGTAGTTCATCTAATACCTGATTGAACATTCCTTCTTAGTTTCATTTTATGGTTTTTCATACCAACTCATGCCCACTAAGCATCCTCCAAGACTGTCACTTGGGCCCTCTTTTCTTTTTACATTGTCCTGTTTCACTTAGTAGATTCCTCAGCCACCATCATTTTGCTTATCATCTCCATTCATATGGTTTAACTCTCAGCTTTTCTCACAAACTACTCCTACAATGTCTACTATCTTGTGGATATAGCAAACCAGTTATCTTGTAAACACTTCAAACTCAATGTGTTCAAAACAGAAATCATAATCTTCTTCCCATCTCCAAATCCTCTTCATTTACCAATTTTCCAATTGTCAAGAGTCCCATGATCCTCTTTTTAACCAGGTTTTCCAGCTCAGGATCATCCTCAATTTCTCACCCAACCCACAAATACAATCTTTAACAATTATCATTGTTTCTGCCTTCTCAGCATCCCATATATTCCTCCAGCTATTCACTAACATAGCTACCATTTTATGCCAGTTTGTCATATTCTCTTGGTTTAACTACAATAGCCTATGAACTTGTCTCTACCTCATCTCTCTCTACTTACACATATCTTCCCTTGGCTATCAAAGACATTCTTCTAAAGTTAAATTCTGATCATGTTATCTTCCTGCTCAATAAATTCCAGTCTTCTTTCTTCTCTCTAGGACATATAATCTACTGTTTGGCATTCAAAGTTATTTCTAACATAGCCCCTTCCTATCTTTTCAAATTTTCTTGCACTTTGGTCCACTATACACACTGTGATCCAGCTACATTAGCCTTCTTGCTATTCCTCACACATTGTATACCATCATTCTGGTCCATTTATTCCTAGAAACTCTCCTCCATGCCTGAAATACTTTCCCTCCTCACCTCTACTTCTTAGGTCCCCAAGTTTCCTTCAGTATGCCATTCACATCTGACTATTTATATAAAGAATCTCCTGGTCCCAGACAGCTGCTAATCCTCTCCCTTCTTATTACTCCTATCTACTCTCTAAGGATCTTGTATTATCTACTTATTCTCAAGTTATCTCCCCAATTAGATTGTATGTTCTTTGAGTTGAGGAATTTCACTTTCTTTCTCTCCCTAGAGCTTAGAGTCTGCCCCATCATAAGCATTTAGTAAGTATGTATTCCTTTGACTTGGCTTGAAACCAGATTCTCTATCTTTCATTTGCCTATACCAATGCTTATAACATGCGGATGATGATGATAATAATTCCATTAAAGAGATAAGAAGGAAATCGTTTTTTTTTAAATAACAAGTATAGTAACAATAAATATAACAATATAACTGCTGTATATATTGTCCTATAAAGTTTTCAAAGAATGTTAATACTTCATCTCATTCTCTAAGCCCTTCATAATAGAGCTCCTTCCTATTTTTTCTAGCTTTCTTACACCTTTCTCCACAACAAGCACTCTTTGAATCTGGTGACACTGACCTCCTGACTATCCCATGAACAAGACATTCTATCTCTTGGGTCCAGGCATTTTCTCTTGCCATTGCCTTTGCCTGGAATACTCTCTCTCTCATGCTCATTCTATTGCTCTCCCTGGCTTTCTTTAGATCCCAACCAATATCCCACTTTCAACAGAAACTCATCCTCAATCCCCCCTTATTTTACTGCCTTCACTCTCTAATTACTTCCTATTTATCATGTATATAGCTTACTTTGCATATGCCTGTTTGCAAGTTCTGTCCCTCATTAGACTGTAAGCTTTTTAAAGGCATGGGTTGAATCTTTTGCCTCTTTTTGTATCCCCAGAGCTTAGTACAGTGCCTCACACATAGTATGTATTTAATAAATGTTTATGGATTGATTATTAATTGATTCACATTTGTGGGATGAACTAGATGGATACTACCAATTTGAAAATTCCATGATTCTATGGGTCTAATGATCATTTTATAAAATAAATGCTTTACAAATTGTTATCTCTATTTCATAGATAAGAAAAGTGAGGCTCAGAGATATTAGCAGATTTGCTTATGATCACATTGTTATAGTGTCAGAAGCAAGATATGACCTCAAGTCTTCCTTGCACTGAAGATAAGAATCCATTTACCACATAACATCTACTCTAAATGGTAGATGATTAATAAATGTTGGCTGAATTGAATTTATTTCAACTCTAAGGCACTATGTGACCTGTTCTCATTTGCCCACTTAGTGATTCAATTAAATCTTTGCAAACATCACAGCATAATTAATGGTGTCACTTTACTTTCCACTGTCCATTCCAGCATTTAGCTAAGTCAGGGAGAACTTGATCTCCAAGTTGTTGGTAAGATAGTATTTAATAAATCCCAAGAAATATCCCTGTCTTATGTCAGATCTGTGCCTGAAGTTCTTTCTTTTGATTAATGAGAAGTGCTTCTAGCCACCTATTTACTTTGGAGTTAAGCTTAAAAGGAGATAGTTCCCTATTCCTCAAGAAGAAGCAGGATTTGTTCAATATGAAAATAGCAACAGACAACTTTAATATATCTGCATAATGATCACCTTTTGTGATTTCCCTATCTAGAAAAAATTTTAAAACAGCAACAAACCACCATCCAGAATACACAAACACATAGAACATACTCTCCATATGAAATAGAACAATCTCATCAGTGTCTAGATTTCTAAGAAGCAAAGTAGATGCCCTTGCACTGTCTCTGGTTGGCAGAGAATTGTCTGACTTTGATATACATAGCATTTGAAGCAGGCACTTTGAAGTTGAAACCTTACATCATTATTCCATACAAACCAAATCCATTCATTCATTTCTGTAATCTCTCCCTGATGCTGCAGCTGTCAAAGCCACCTACATCTATGGAGGAGAATCGTACCCCTTTGAGATTTCAGGCGACATTTGGGGGAAAGAATACAGCACTCGAGAGAATTTAATTATTCCTCTAGCAGAACACATCTCGATAGAAGAGAAAAAAAAAACAGCAACAACAGCTCATGGTGTAAGAGGCATTTACATTGATTGTTGTCTTCTAATTTTATAGTCCCAGCCTATAGTAGTCAATGTGATTCCCGACACTTTATAGAAAAGAAAGACTACTTTATTTTATATCATAACATGCCTCTATTCGTTTGTAAGGTTGCCTTTGTCTCATATCAATCCGCAAGTTCAATATTAGTCAATAGTATAATGTGGCAACCAGCAAACTCAATACAACTTGAAATAAGAGGGGTAAGGCTTCCAGAAATATAGAGATGGTAGTCCCATTGTCCTTTGCTCCTGTCAGGCTTCATTTGGAATACTGTGTTCAGTTCTAGGTACCATAGTTTGCTAAATTTTAATTACTATATTAATTACCATAGCATGTCCAAAACAGGGTAGCTAAGATAATGAGGCAGCACAGTGGATTGAACAATGGGCCAGGAGTCAGGAAGACCTGATTTCAAAATAAGACCCAGATACTTAATAGCTTGGGGAACCTGAAATTACTACTTAATCCATATCTCCCTCATTTCCCTCAACTCTAAAATAGAAATAATAATAGCAGCAGCTATTTCATAAAATGTTTGTGAGGAATCAAATGAAATAATGTTTATAAAGTATTTAGCAAAGCAAATGGCAAATACTAAGTGCTTAATAAATATTTCTTCCCTTCCTTTGGCATCACCCTCAGTCTATGGCAGATGAGGATCTGGTGAAGAAACTAGAGCAATTTGGTGTAATATGAAGCAAAAATAAAGAAACAAATAAATAAAAGGTGACATAAGTACATTTTTTTTTGCTGCAAAAAGCAGAAATCAGAGCAATGAGTAAAAGTTGCAGAAGCAAAGTTAGATATGATTCCAGGGGGAAAAGACCTTCTCATTAATTGGAAATGCCCAAAAGTAGACTAGGCTTTCCTCTAGAGGTGCTAAATTCCCTATCCCTATAGGTCTTTTAAGCAGAGCCTAGACAATCATTTATTGGGGATGTGATAGTGGACATTCTTGTATATATCATTTAACTAGCAGATCACTAAGATTTCTTCCGACTCTCCTATTTTGAGATTCTTTAATTCTGGGCTTGACAGGGTTATTTTAAACCAGTACACAAATAAATAAGGAATTGAAATTACCCACCTACACTGATTAATATAATAGCTTAGATAGGGTAGAGAACCAGTGACTTGAACATCAGTGTTGAAAATTGGGAATGGTGCTACCTTTCTTTGATGTATTTTCATCTTCTGAATGGAGGGATATATGTTATAAAGGCATAAAGATGGCATTTTAGAGAGGGTATTGATCTTGAAGTCAGAAGAACAGGGAGTCAGTTGTTCCATGCACTACCTAAATAACTCTGGATAAGTTGCAGGATTTAGACTTTGAAATAATCTTTCCTTCCAGAGAGGGCCAAGCCTTGCTGAAACTTAAAGGCCAGAAATAAATGTGATTAGTAAGCACCACCACAAGGGGAAAAGAAAAGAAATGCTGTTCCTCTTTTGTTTAAAGTGAACAATTAAAAATGATGAATGATGACTATAATAAAAAACTGTTTCATACTAAATATTCATATCTTATAACCTATATGAATGAAAAAAGTCTCAAAATATGAAGACAAAGAGGAAAAATCAAGGCATATTGGAAGGGGATTGAATACACACCATCAACTTCACACTGGCTATTACTTTAGTTGTACCAAAGGTGCCTTAAATGATCCCACTGAAGATTTCCTTTACCTGTATATTCTATATTTTCATTCAATTACAAAAGGAAGCAATGATTTTATATAATATTCCACAGAAGATTAAATATAAAAGATTAAAAGTGTAAGAGAAAAATTTGCCCCAAGATGGACCATTCATTTCTGAACCCCATGAAACATAAAATAAAAGAATTAAAATAATAATAGCTATAATGAAAATCACAATAAGCCTATATCCTAATAGTTTTTATTTAACTACAACACACTTATTTTATCTACCTTTGCTACAGTACAAAATATTAATCCTAAAAATAATAGTATTTTAGTAGCTTACCCCCAGATCATTTCTATGTGAACTCTATTAAACAATTTTTGTTTAAAACTCTATAAAACAATTTTATAATAAAACTTATGAATAATAATATTTAATAAATTTATATAATAAAATAATTCAACATCATAATGAAGTGGATAGTTGCTGGGCTTGTAGTCAGAAAGACTTGAATTGTAGTCCTACTTTTGACCTATACTAACTGTGTGACCAGAGGTCACTTGGACTCTCAATGCAATTCTATAAGATTCTGTCAACCTGAAATAAATAGAACTACCAAAGTAGCAATGAGGGTCTTTCATTGGGGCAAAGGAATTGCAATTTTGGGCCACCATACAACAGAGTTCAGAAGTACCCAAATCAGGGTAAAAGGGGCAAGGTTTAAATAGACTCAACAGGGAAGAGAGCTTGGAAAGGTCAACATAGAGGAGTGATTAAGATCTGATCAACTCAGTGGGCTCCAGGAAAAATAAGTTTTCAACGATATCACAAGACCTGATCCAACCACAAGGTCAGTAATATCAAGGTAGCCCCTTCTGATAACAGTATTTAACAACTC
The DNA here is from genome assembly GCF_027887165.1 of Monodelphis domestica. Classification (NCBI taxonomy): domain Eukaryota; kingdom Metazoa; phylum Chordata; class Mammalia; order Didelphimorphia; family Didelphidae; genus Monodelphis; species Monodelphis domestica. The sequence goes on from NC_077228.1 coordinate 475,624,268, forward strand.
TAAGTTAAAAGACCAGTGATCCATCATTAAAGGAAATTGATACCCTTGTAGTTAACTATTGATGCAATCAAAGAATCATTGTTTTTTCTAGTTGAGACACCTCTTTGAGTGACAGTAATTATCCATCTTTCACCAGCATGCCAAAAAGAATGTATCAAAATCCATTCTTCAATAGAAATTGCCTTTAGAAACAGCTAAATTTATGTATTTCATGACCTAAAGTTTACACTATCAATCTGTGCTTTGAAATCTTGGTTAGAAACACTGAAAATTCAAAAATAATCCAGAATTAACAAAGGAATTTGAATATATATATATGTACATATATATATATATATATATCAATTAATTCTGAATCCTTAGGAGGTTGTTCCTCTTTACCAAGCTTGAGAAGGAATAATGTAAAGATAAGGAAAAACCTTCCTGAAAAGCTCCACCCAGAGATGAATTAATACTAAGTTGTCTCTATGAGTTGGGTTGTGGTTCTTGCCGTAGATTACCCCTATCATGTAAAAAAAAATAAAAACAAGTCTTTCAAAATGCTTATCTACATTTTACTTCTAAGAACTATTTGAATAAAAACCTGAATTTTAATTGCATTGACTCTTAGTTTTGATTTTTTCTCCTTTCTTTCATACTTTTTTTTTAAATTTAGCCTTTAGAGATACATAATACTAGGAGGTTTCAAAAGTAAAATCTAATCTTCACAGTAGGTGCCATGTGCAATCCAAAGATCATGAAATTAATGAGGTCAACTTTAAAGGCGACAAACTTTCTCGATCTGGTTCAGTTTGAACAAAAGAGGAGTAGCATTTTTTTTCAGTTTTCAGTGCAGCTATTTAATTTTATTTCCAGAGTTAGCTCCCAATAGTGGGCAAAGAGCAGAAATTTCTTTTCTTGATATATATTTTCAAAATTGACTTAAGATCTTTGTTTTAAAAAAAAACATCTTACAAGAAGACTCAATTGTGTATTCATTTTAGAGCATGGTTTGGCAACTAAAATCATGTAGTAAAAAGTTCTTGACATTTTGCTGTGTGAATCTGTACAGTGTACTGGGCTATAAGGAGAGATTACTAAAGGCAGGAAATACAGATTGGCAAAAGCTGAATGATGAGCTGAAAGTTACCAGCTAATAAGACATATCATTGAGTCTCACATGAGAAATGAGTGCAGTAGATTGCTGGTATTAATCTTAGAGCAATATATTTATTGCTCTTTATAGGGAACATCTAAATTTTTTACCAATCTGTGATTTGGTAGTATGGTTCTTAAACTACCATTAACATTTGACTAAATATCAGGGGGTCTAGGTTCTATTTATGACATCAAAAATAAATGTGATTTTGTTGTTGCTGCTCAGTTGTTTTTTCAGTCATGACCAGTTATTTGTGGCCTCATTTAGGGTTTTCTTAGAAAATATTTTGAAGTGGGTTTCCATTTATTTATCCAAATCATTTTACAGATGAGGAAACTGACACAAAAAAACTGAATTGTCTAGGATCACATAATTAATAAGTATCTGAGGACAGATTTGAACTCAGGAATATGAACATTACTGACGTCAGACCTGGTGCTCTATCCATAGAACCATTCAGCTATCCAGTGACAAACTCATTTACAAAATTGGGTTATTGAGATATTGTAAATTTGGAATAAGATAAGGTTTATTAGACAACAAAGTAGAGAATGAGTCAAATAAGGTTATTATTTGAATTTGAATTTATATGGTTAAAAGCCTATGGGAGATCCTGGGTTCAAATTTGGCCTCAGACACTTCACAGCTATGTGACTGTGGGCAAATAAATTACCCAGTTACCCACCATTGCCCAGTCCTTACCACTCTTCTGCCTTAAAAGCAATCCATAGTATTGATTATAATATGGAAGGTAAGGTATTTTTAATTCTATTATGTTCAATTTCTAGGGTAGAGCAAAACTAGTAAATAATGGAAGCACTCAATGAAGCTCTACCAACATTCTCTTACAAATAACTTTAAAGTAATATCTTAAGTGGAACTCTAGAGTGGTAGAGCCAATAAAAGATAAGAGACATTTGTCCAGTCCAAGACAACATATGAAGTCAGAAAGAAAGATCTTTGACATGGATAAGGAGGTTGACCTGGGGCCCACATGATTGAAATGCTACTGATGTGATTAAGAGGTGTTGACAAAAGCAGCAGCAATTTGGGAAACTCTCAAGCCAGAGATAAAAATGAGATCTTGGAAGCAACAAAAAACTTCCAAACATACAGAATTATCTCTGGGAAAACATGCAGGAAAAGCCTGAGATAGAGTCACTGTTTTACCACCTATATTGGAAACTAAGCCAAACCTTAATATAAAGTTCCAAATCAGGATATATGATGGAAAAAGAGTAAAATAAGTAAGTAACATACGCATAAAAAGCTATTGTAGTAACAGGAAAGATCAAGGTACAAACTAAGATTTTTTTTTAAATAGCTACAAGCAAAACCTCAAAGAAAAATGTGAATTGGATACAAAAACAATAAGAGTTTCTGGAAGAGTTTTAAAAAATACTTCCAAAATCAAACAAAAGTAATGGAGGGAAAATTAGGTAAAGAAATTATACATACACACACACACACATACACACACACACACACACACACACACACACACACACACACACACATACACACACAATTAGTACCTGGGTAAAGAGGCATAAAATTACTAAAGAAAATAACTTCTTAAAAATCAGAATTGGCCAAATGGAAAAATAGGCACAAGAGTTTACTTGAGTAAAACATTCCATAAAAATTAGAATTGGGCAAGTAAATGGTAATGACTATAGAGGGCACCAAATAAAAATTAAAAAGTCAAACAAAGTCAAAATAATTAAAAAGGAGAAGAAAATGTGAAATATCACAATAGAAAACAATGAACCTAGAAAATAAATCAAGGAAAGTTCATTAAAGTTTTATTATATTACCTTAAAGCCATGATCAAATAAAGAGCCTATAAAGCATATTTTGAGAAATTATCAAGGTAAATTGCCCCACTATCCTAGAACAAGAGGGGAAAGTAAGTATTGAAAAACTATCAATCACAACCTAAAAGAGATCTCAAAATGAAAAATCTCAGCAAATTCCAGAGCTCTAATATCAAAGAGAAAATAATTCAAACAGCAAAAAAGAAACTATTCAAATACCATGGAGTCAGGATCACACAAGATTTAATAGCTAACATATTAAAGGAGCAGATGACTTGGAATATAAAGTTCTAGAAGCCAAAATGCCTGGATTACAACCCAGAACAATGTATACAATAAAAATGAATATAATCCTTCAAGAAAAAATGTATATTCAATGAAATAAAGGACTTTCAAGCATATTTCATGAAAATACTAGAGCTGAATAGAAAATTAAACCATCAAATACTAAAACCAAGAGAAACATAAAAAGGTAAGCAGGAAAAAGAAACCATAAGGTACTCAAAAAAGGATAGATCATATACCTTTCTATAATGTGGAAATGATATATGTATCTTCTAAGAAGTTTGTAATTATTATGGCAGTTAGAGGTTTCATATATAGAAAGAGGGTATGGGATGAACTTTTCCATAAAATAGGAGCTAATAGTGAGATAGATTAGAAACCAGAATCCAACAATATATTGTTTACAATAAATGTACTGGAAACAGATATATACAGAGATTTTTGAAAAATGGTGAAGCAGAATCCATTATACTCACACTGAAATAAAAAGGCAAGTATAGCAATTATCTCAGATAAAGCAAAAGAAAAAATAGGCTTAATAGAGATAAACAGGGAAACTATATTTTACCAAAAGGAACAATAGATGATGAAGTAATATCAATATTAAACATATATGAAACAAATGGCATAGCATCCAAATTATCTAATGAAAAGTTAAATGAATTAGAGGTGAAAATATACAGTGAAACTAGGCTGGTAGAGAATCTCAATTTTCTTCTCTCAGAACTAGATAAATCTAAACATAAAATAAATATGAAAGACATCAAAGAAATTAATTATCTTACAAAAATTAATTTGAGGGACCTATGGAAAAAACTGAAAAGGAATACAAAGGAGAATGCCTTTTTCCCAATGGTACAAGTCACCATCACAAAAATTGAACACATTTTAGGACATAAAAACTTCACAACCAAATGCACTACTTTTAGAACATAATGCAATTAAATTGCATTTAATAAAGGGCCATGGAAGCATAGATTAAAAGCCAATTGAAAATTCAATAATCTAATCCTAAATAAAGTAGATCAGAGAACAAATCACAGAAACCATCAAAAAATTCATTACAGAGAATGCAGCAATGGGACAACATTCTAAAATATGTGGGATTCATCCAAAGCAGTAATTAGGGGGAAATTATCAATCTAAGTGCATATAATAAAAAAGAGAGAAACAGCTGATCAATGAATTAAGTATGTGCCTGGAAAATAAAACACTAAAAAACAAAGACATCATCAGTGAGCTCTCCTAGAAAAAAATCCTCAGGCATTGATGGAGTCACAAATGAACTGTGATGAATATTTAAGGAACAATTAATGCCATGGTATACTAAGGTATTTGAAAAAATAGGTAAAGTCCTACATTCCTTTTGTGACACATTTTTAATACCTAAACCAGGGAGAGCAAAAACAGAGAAAGAAAACTCTAGGCCATTTTTCTAATAAATGTTGATGCAAACATTTAAAATAAAATACTAATAAGTATATTATAGCAATGAATCACAAATATGCACTATGATCAGGTACCAGCAATTTGTGACTAGTTCATCATAATTAGCCATATAATTAATGATAACAAAATCATATGATTATATCAACCTATGTGGGAAAAGGCATTTAATAAAAGGCAATATCCATTTCTATTAAAACAGTAGAAAGCTTAGGAATCAATGGAACTTTTGCTTAAAATAGTATGTAGTATTTCTCTAAAATAAAAAGCAAATGTGATCTCTGATGAGAATAAATTTGAGGCTTCCCCAGTAAGAATATAAATAAAGCAAGGATGCCCATTATTACCAATTTAATATTCCACAAATATGCTACTTAACAATAAGACAAGGAAAAGAAATTGAAGGAATAAAAATGAGCAAAGAGGAAATAAAACTATCATTATTTAAAGATGGTATGACTCTATATTTGCAGAATTCTAAAAAATCTACTAAAATAGTTGAACAATTAACACTTTCAGCAAAGTTGCAGATATGAAACAAAACCTCATAAATCAGGAGCATTCCTATATATAAACAACAAAACCCATAAGAAAGAGATAAAAAATAAATATCTTTCAACATAGCTTCAGACAATATAAAACACCTGGAAGTCTACCTTCCAAGACAAACTCAATGTGTAAATGATTTAGACAAGAGTGATGTCAGAACTAACAGGGGCATTGAAAAATGTACCATCGAAGTCTATGAATGGGATATAATAAATAAAAAATCAATTGTGGAAACTTTATATTAGATTTATAAGTATTTAATAGTAAAGAGAAAGAAATGGAGAAAGAAAAAAATAATAACCTAAATACCCAAAGTCTCTAGCCACATTGCTGTCTTAGTTCATTAGGTCCCAGATTCCCAACCAAGTATGGTCCCTACCAGCCTATGCTGAGGTACCCACCTGTGCTGCACTACTTGCCATAGATGGCTTACATAGGTAAGCTTCTTCCACATGTAAAAATGGCAGAGAAACCCCCCACTTCACATTCCTACTTTTTAAGCTTAGTCTAAACCCTTTCCACATGATTTTCTAGTTGGCCAAGGTTTCATTTCAATCCCAATCCATCACAACATTTGACTTCTGCTGGTCAGTAATTTCACCTGCTAAGCTGGCAAATTAAAGCACATGACTTTGCAATTCCCTATTAGATGAGTTTTCCAAGATTGGGGTCCCCTAAATATTTAATTCACACAAAAGGAAAAGATTATAACCAAACAAGCAATAGAAAGATTTAAAGAGTAGTAAAATAGTTAATTCTGATTACATGAAATTAAAAAGGTTTTGCCCAAACGTAACCAATACAATCAAAATTAAAAAAGAAAGCAGGAAACTGGGGAAAGTCTTACAACAGGATTCTCTAATAAAGGCCTCATTTCCCAAATATATAAGGAACTGAGCCAATCTTGTAAAATTAAGACCATTCCCCAGTTGATAATTCATAAAAATATTTGAACAAGCAGTCTTCAGAAGAAGTCAAAACTAATAATAATCAAATGAAAAAATTGCTATTGATTAGAGAAATGCAAATTATAACAGCTCTAAGAAACCACCTCACACCTATCAGAGGGACTAAAATGGCCAAAAGGGAAAATAATAAATGTTGGAAAAAAAGACAGGAAAAAGGTTGGGGTGTGTGAGGGGAATCAATGAAGGAATCAACTTTCTAAAAACTAGTATCAAACTAAAGGAAATGGAGGCACAAAAATACATTGAAGAAAACAACTGCCTAAATGATTGAATGGATTGAATGGAAATAGAGGTATAAAGTGTGGATCACACTTTCTTTTTTCTATCAATCATCAACTTCTAATTTCATCAAACAAAAACTGAAAACACCCCTACTTAGCGTTTTGTTAGCTATCAGGTAGGAGAATTCACAAATCACATACTTAAAGAGTTCACACCCTCAGAAATTCAATAAGTCATGGACTTCTGAATCCTTTTGATAAGAATTTACAACTTCAGAGGATGAGAGGTGTGAATCCAACAGACACTGCCCCCCTTGGGCAGTGCTGGGCAATTTGGAGCCTGAGATTGGCCCCAGTGAAGAGGAAAGGGACAAGAAGTCACTATAAAAGCACTGGGGTGGGATTCAAACTTCACATCCTCTGAAGGTGTAATTAAAAAATTAAATTAAAAGTTGCTGATTGATAAAGTCTGATTCACACTTCACAGAGTCAAAAAGATAATTTTTTTAAAAACCACCTCTTTAAAGAGTAGTATTGGCCAAATGGAAAATGAAACACAAAAATTCAAGAAAATAACTTTAAAAATTAGAAATGCACAAATATAAGCTAATTAATTCCTAAGACACTGGGAAATGATACAGTTTTTAAAATGAGAAAATAGTAGAAAATCTAAAATACCTTACTGGAAAAATGACTGGCCTGGAAAATAGATACAGTGAAAATAAGCTAAAAATCAATGGTATACCAGAAAGCTTCTGATCAAAAAAATAGCCTGCACACCATATTACCATAAATCATTAAGGAAAACTGCCCTGATATTCAATAAAAAAGGGGAAAATAGAAATTCAGAAAATCTACCATCAAGTGCTGAAAAAAATAGTGTTTATTAAACCCAAAGATCTAAGCTGTTGTGGAAAGAAATCATTTCTTTTAAAAACTACTGGGAAATGTAGAAATTCTTATGTCCTAAACCAAGCATAGATGAATATCTCATACCATACACCAAAATAAAGTCAAAATGGATTTTTGATCTAGACATAAAGGATGACACAATAAACAAATTAGAGTAACCTAGAATAGTTTATCTGCCAGGCTTATGGATAAGAGAAGAATTTACAACCAAACAAGGGATAGAGAACATTATGAAAAATGACATAGATAATTTTGCTCACATTAAATTTAAAAAGGTTTTGTACAAATAAAACCAATACAACCAAGATTAGAAGGAAAACAAAAATCTGGGGGGAAATATATAATAAATGTCTCTGACAAAAGTCTCATTTCTCAAATATATGTTTATAAGAAAACAAATCATTCTCCAGTTGAAAAAGTGATCAAAGGATCTGAATAGGCAGTTATGAGAGGAAGAAATTAAAACTATGCACAGTCATATAAAAATGTTCCAATACAGAAATGCAAATTAAAACACCTCTGAAATACCATCTCATACCTCTCAGAGTGACTAACATGACCAAAAAGGAAAATAATAGATGTTGGACGACATGGGAAAATTGGGACACTGCTGGTAGAACTGTGAACTACTACAACTACCCTGGAGAGCAATATGGAACCAAGCTCAAAGTGCCATAAAACTATGCATGCCTTTTGACCCAACAATGTAACTACTGGGTCTGTATCCCAAAGAGATCAAAAATAAGTGAAAAGGATCTATCTGAACCAAAATATTTTAGCAGCTCTTTTTGTAGTATTAAAGCTTTGGAAACTGAGGAATTAGCCATAATTTGGGGAATGAATGAACAATTTGTGGAATGTGGTTGTAATGGAATACTATTGCATCATAAGAAATGAACTGAATGAATTTAAAAAACACCTGATAAGACTTATATGAACATTATAATTATATGATGATCAGCAAAGAAAGTTTCCAAGATAACCACAAGGAACTCATGATGAAAATGCTATCTATAGCCAAAAAAGGAACTGTTGGAGTCTTAAGCAGTGCATAGCATGCCATCTTCCATTTTAATCACTTCATAAGATTTTTATTGTATTGGTATATATGCCTTTTTATCACAAAATGAGCAATATAAAATATGCATTCCATGAAAGCATAGATTTAACCTTTATCAGATTAATTAATGACTTGGGAGTGAGGATGAAAGGATGGAGGGAGAAAAATCTAAATTCTAAAATGTCAAAAAAGTATTTTCAAAAATTGCTTCTACATGTAATAGAAAAAATTAATATTTTATTAAAAGAAAGAAATGATGAGCAAGGTATTATTTAAAAACCTTGGAAGACAAGAACTGATGCAAAGTGAAATGAGTAGAATCAGGAGTGTCTTGTACACAATAACAGTAATATCATAAGTATTATCAAATGTGAAATTCTTAGCTACTTGGAACAGGAAAATGATACCAGACAATTCCAAAGGATCAATGATAAAAAATGCTATCTGTCTTCAGAGAGAGAAATGTTGAATTCTGAATGAATATTGAAGCATGCTGCCTAAGGATAAATCTAGTTAAATATGGTCCTAGTAATATATCTTAACTGAGAACCAGATGGGTTAATTTGATCAAATTAAATATTGATAATTGATAGGAACATGGAGAATCAGGCCTAATATCACATTGTTAGAACAGTTGTGAATTGTTTTATTAGAAAACAAGATGGATATATACATTAAGAGCTATAAGGTTGTTCATAAGTATTAACTAAAGGATATCATTACTAGGATTAGACCTTAAAGGCATTAATTAGTGGATAAAAAGTTGTGTGTGTTTGAAAATATTCATGGAAGCTTTGTTTGTAATGACAACTATAACTGAAAATAACACAAATACATTGACTGGGAGAAATGACTGAATAGACTGTGATATTTGAATGTAATAGATTACATTATGTTATTAGATGTGACAAATATTGGAAATATAAAGAAAATAAAGTAAATACATGAAAAGATGGAAAGATAATAAAAATAATACACGATATGATTAAATTTAAAAATAGCAGCTACAAAACTAAGAGAAAAAAGGATCAATGTAAAACAAATCCAAAGGGAACTCAAAAGCAGATGATATTTGTATAAGCTCACATAGATAATTTATATATATTTAAATAAATTATAAAGAATTTTATGCATTTGTTTATTTAAATGTTTGGTGGTGGTGGTGGTTACTAAATATATATATATATATATATATATAATATAATTTAATGTTGAAAAATGCTCTAAATCACTCAATAAGAGAAATGTGTATCAAATCAACCTCGCAGCTAGAAAATGAGCCAAGATGACAAAAAAGGAAAATATTATTGAATGGGATGTGGAAAATTGAGACATTATTGCATGCTGGTGGTGTTGTGGTCTGATCTAAACATTCTGGAGAGAAATTAGTAACAATGCCCAGAGTTTTAAAACTGCATATCCTTTGATTCAGAAATATAACTCTACTTACACAGAGATCAAAAATGGGAGGGAGGATACATTTGTACAAAAATATTTATATTGGCTCTTTTTGTGATAGCAACCAATTGGGAATTGTGGAGGATGTACAACAGTTGGGGAATGGATGATCAAATTGTAGCATACTATTTTAGTGGAATACTATTGTGCTATAAGAAATTATGAACATGATGATTTTAGAAAAACTGGAAATATTTGCATTAATTGTAAAATGAAATGGGCAGAAACAGAATATTGTACCCAGTAATAACAATATTATATGATCAACAACTGTGAATGATCTAGCTACTCTCAGCAATACAATAATCCATGACAATATCAAAGACTCATGATGAAAAATACCATCCACCTCCTGAGAAAGAACTAATGGAGTGTGAATGCAGAACAAAACATATTATATTTCACCTTCTTCCTTTTTTTGTTTGAGATCTCTTCCACCAAATAATAAATATGAAAATATATTCATGATTAAACATGTAAAATCTATTTCTGATTGTTTAACTTCTCAGGGTGAGAGGAAGGAAAAGAATGTGGAATTTAAAGTTTTCAAAAAATAATGTTAAACACAGTTTTTACATGTAATTTGGAGAAAATAAAATATTCTTTTTAAAAATAAATATGCATATATGCAGATTTATAATAAATAGTTATTAATTTTAAGGCTATCATGCTGATTTTGGCATAATGCTAAATAAATTAACAAATAGACACTTTTAAAAACAATAATTACATACCAAGCTTATCACTGCCACATTCTCTGCTATTCATTGGTAGCTAGATCTTACAATGAATAGAGTGCTAGAGCTGGAGTTACTATGACCTGAGTTCAAATTTGACTTCAGACTTAGTAGTTATTAAATGTTGGGCAATTCACTTCACCCCAGTCTAGTGTCTCAGTCTTCCCAAATATGAGTGAGCTACAAGGAAGATTTTGAGAGGTGGTAGCACGCCAACTGTACTTTGAAAAATGAATATGATTTGCATAGTTAGGAAGAAGAGCGAAGTGATGAGGGATAGTAAATAAAGTAAATTGAGTAAACAATGGTGCAATAATATTCAGGTAATATATTAATTTGCATAGAGGAGAGAGAGATGTATAAGATAGTAATGGGAACTAAGATTGGAGCCAAATCATCAGGGTTAAGTTTAAAGAGTCGTAACTTTTGTCAGTAGTTAATAAGAGGTATTGAAGGCTAAAAACTCATTTCTAAAATCTTAAAAAATAATGTTGTGCATGCCCAAAGTGCGCTAAAAGACTGTCTTCCCTTTGATCCAGCCATAGCACTGCTGGGTTTGTACCCCACAGAGATAATAAGGACAAAAGACATGTACAAAAATATTCATAGCTGCATTCTTTGTGGTGGCAAAAAAAAATTGGAAAATGAGGGGATGCCATTTTGACTGGGGAATGGCTGAAGAAATTGTGGTATGTGTTGGTGATGGAATACTATTGTGCTCAAAATAATAATAAAGTGAAGGAATTCCATGGGAACTGGAACAACCTCCAGGAATTGATGCAGAGTGAAAGGAGCAGAACCAGGAGAACATTGTACACAGAGACTGATACTCTGTGGTACAATTGAAGGTAATAGACTTCTCCATTAGTGGCAATGCAGTGATCCTGAACAACCCGGAGGGATCTATGAGAAAAAATACTATCCACATTCAGAGAAAACACTGTGGGAGTAGAAACCCAGAAGAAAAACAACTGCTTGATTACATGGGTGGGGGGGATATGATTGGGGATGAAGGCTCTAAATGAACATCCCAGTGCAAACACCAACAACATGGAAATGGGTTCTGGTCAAGGACACATATAATACCCAGTAGAATTGCGCATCGGCTATGGGAAGGGTGGAGGCAGGGGAGGGAGGAATAAAATATGATTTTTGTAACCAAGGAATAATCTTTGAAATTGATCAAATAAAAATTTTTAAACAAATGAAATACTCACTAAAAAAAATACTGTTGTGAAAAATGTCACCTCATGTAACTAAAAGAGAGAGAAGGGGGATATTGACCTAATTAAGCTACAGCATTCTTAAAATGTTTAAGGATAAAACAAGAAGATAAAAAATGGCTTTATTCTATCAATGTTTTTCATAGCATACTATTTTCTCTCTCAAAGACAGTGCTTTACACATAGTAGGCACTTACTAAATATTTATTTATTGATTAATTGATCAAAGATAATGGTGTTATCACAGTTGGATATTATTTTGCATTCTCTTACATGATATTTCTGGAAATAATAAAAGCAAAATGTTCATCTATTAGGGAATGGCTGAACAAAATTGTGGCATCTACTGGACTATTATTATGCTATAAGAAATAACAATAAGCAAGATTTTAGAAAAAAAGCTGGAAAGATCTGCATGAACTGATGCAGAATGAAATAAGCAGAATAAGGAGAACATTGTACATAGTAACAGCAATATTGTGGAACGATCACCTGTGAAAAAATGGCAACTTTCAGCAATGAAATGGTAGGGGACAATTTTGAAAAATTATGGCAGGAAATGCTATTGACGATTGGAGAAAGAACTTTTTTGAGTCAAATAGATGCAGATCAAAACATACTATCTTTCACATCAGTGTATTTGCAGTTTTCTTTTGTGGCTTTGGTTCTGTATGACTGTGCTCTTACAATAGTGCCCAATATGGAAATGTGTTTAGAGTGATAATACATGTATGGCCCAGATCAAACTACTTACCATCTCCCAACAGGGGGAGGGAAGGGAGGAAAGGAGTAGTTTTGATCTCACAATTTTGGAAAATACATGTTGAAAATTGTTATTATATGTAATTGGGAAAATAAAATATACTTAAATTTTAAAAAGTAAAGTAATAAAAGCAAAGATGGGAAGAATGCTGTAACTAAATCTAATGAATGGAAAGAAATGAGATGACTTAATTTTGAGAGCATTAAGGAATAAATTCTCAGGATAAGTGAGAGAATGCCAAATGCTTAAGAGTGAATATTACATATATTTTTATTACTAGGCAAAAAAATGATTATCAGTAACTACCCAACCCATCCCTTTAAAAATATTATGAGAACATTCTACACATGTACTAAGGGCATCTTTGACAAAAGAATGAGGGGAAAAACAGTTATTCATTTGTAAAACATATTCTATAGCAAATCATATTTTCGATCATGCATTAAAAGGTATAGGAAATATAAGTTCCCACTGTGGCTACTATTCTTTTTATCCTACAAATATTTGATGAAGAGCAAATACTTCCTTTAGGTTTCTCCTTTGTGCATCAGAGAGAACACTGGCTCTGGATTCAGATAATTATATCCAAATTAAATCTTCAAAATTTACTATGTGTGGCCTTGAGCAACTCACTTAATTTCCCTCAATTCTAGTTCCTTCCAAAGAAGATGTTAGATTACACAACTCTGAGGGACTTTCTAGATAATGACCTCTTGTCCTAAGATATAAAATGATATAAAATCATAAAAGATATGCCAATGACATAGGTTCCAGCTTCTTGACTATGACAAAGAGATAAAATATTTGTAGCTGGGAAAATTTTCTGGAATCATTGGCAGCCTCATTTCAGAAAAAAAAATATATTACTTAAAATTCTATGGAAATATTAATAATCTGAGTCAATGTCATATCTTTTGTCCATTTCCTATTTTTCAACATCAAGAGCTCATTTTAATAGGTCATATTGAGGCTATTGTTGTCATATGTTAAATCTTTTAATTTGTATCATTTCTTCCCATTTGCTATTGATTTGGACCTTTTCTCTAAGAAGTTAATAAACATAGTTCAGAAGTGATTTTAACACTTGCAACTTGACTTTTAGGGTATAATTAATTTCAGTTTTGTGATATTATTTAGCTTTCACCGTGTCTGTCACCTAGTGACATTTTTTAAAGAAAGTATTCAGTCAATACAGGCAAATACTTCAGAGCATTCTCCACATCTATTTCCTATTGTTTCTTCCCTTTTTTGGCTTGCTACCACCTAAAACCAAAGCAAAATAAAACAGACTTGTGTCAAGTGAAACTAATGCTACTTATTACCAATGCCAGTATAAAACATGCTTTTATTTTAAAATATACAGAGGATATACTCTTAAATATATAGGTAAAATACCATATTCTGATAATCTAACTAAAGATAAGTATAAAATTATGAGATACCTTATAGTAGCTTTCAAATTACTTTTAAAATGGAAGACCCTTTGGGGCAAGCTGAGTGGCTCAGTGTATTGAAATTCAGGCTTAAAGACAAGAGGCCCTAAGGTTCAAATTTGGCCTCAGACACTTCCTAGCTGTGTGACCCTGGAAAAGTCACTTAACCCCCATTGCCTAGCTTTTACCACTCTTCTGCCTTGGAACTGATACATAGTACTGATTCTAAGATAGAAGGTAAGGACTTAAAAAAAGTGGAGGACACTATTATTTTGGGTGGCAGAGATATCCTAAGAATCTTTAAATATCCCTGAAAGAAAGAAGCAAAATTCTAAATAGATTCTTTGCTGAAGTAGGAAGAGATACCATGAGACTTGTTGTAGAAGAGATATGGAAGGGAAAAGGCTATCTAGCATCATAAAGAAACAAGAGATTGTATAAGTATATAAATAGGACACTTCACAAATGTCCCCTGTGATCACATGAGTCCAAGTAACTTTTCATGTAGTTGATTTTAAATGCCTGTCTCTGACACTGTTTCTTGTTATTTTAGAAATAAAAGAAAGGAAAAGTTCTTTCCTGAAAGATTATCTTCCCCACAACCTATTTTCTTCTCTAGTCTGACCCTGCAGTGAAGTCAAAATGACAAATATGTGACATCATAATAATTTTTTTTTTTCCTCCAGGAACAAACTGTGAAGCCATTAACACAGGACTGTGACTTCACGGCAGGATCAAACAGGGCAGCTGGCTAAAGAGGAAGGAAAGAATGTTCTCATTCAAACACATATATCTTCAATAATAACCAGGAAAATTCAGAAAATTACCGTCAAAGCAAATTGCTTTTTGTATAAATGCCATCTCCTTTCAAGTTTGCCCCAGCATGATCATCCTTCTTTATTTAGTGGTGTTGCCCTTTTCTCCTTAGAGACCTTTAGTGAAGCCTTCTTTTATATTTCATGTGTCATTAAAATGACTTAAATGAGCAGGGATGGGGTATGCCTGACATTTATTTTTAATTATTTACATAAATAAAGAGGTTTGCTTGTTCCACACCTGCTGCAGTATTTAAAAAAAAAACGTTTCTTATCTAATAGATTTAGGGCTCTTGGAAGGCTAAAGAACTGTTCACATATAGTGAAAGCATCAATAGTATATGACAGGACAAGAATTGGTGACTTTGTGACTCCGAGGATGCTCCTGAAGGGAAGACAGAATTGTCAAATTAGTAATACAATTAAGCAAGTAATATTACGACACGATAATATCAAGGGAGAATATAAAAGAAATTATCAACAGATAGGGAAATCTAGATTCTAAGTACTAGAAAATAAACAATTTAGTCTATTCTGCATAAAGCACCCCTGTTTACCCTTTTGCACACATATATAATAATTTATCTATTGTTGCTGGTCAACTCACATTATAAAGTAAAGGTATAGTCAACAGACTCTCCTGGCTTCTGTTGCAATTTGTATGGAAAGTCTCAAAGTCTCTTCTGAAAGGATGATCTTTATATAGTTGTTTCATCGAATAAGAAGTTGTGGAGATAAACACTCATTGAAAAACTGATGGCTCCCAACCCATTGTGGTAAACATAAATTTTATAGCATCTCTTTTCTTCAATAATTTGTTAAATTTGCCATTATGTAATGTAGATGAGTGTGACAGTTTGAAACATTATAGAGAAATAACACTTTCTCTCCTTGAAAGTAGTTACAGTACATAGGTACCTGATCTGCATTCAAAAAGACCTGATTCTTTCCACATCATATACATACTAATTGTGAAAACCTGGGCAAGTCACTTAACCTTTCTTTGATGCAATTTTTTCAACTGTAAAACATTGATAATAATAGCATAATAGCATATGATAATAACATATAACAAAAATCTTCAATGTTGTGAGAATAAAATGAGACAATATGTGTAAAGCACTTAGCTAAGTAGCTAATATAAACTAGGTGTTGTTCCTTTCTATATTCCATTTTGTCTCTCCCCTTTCTCTCTCTCTCTCTCGCTCTCTCTCTCTCTCTCTCTCTCTCTCTCTCTCTCTCTCTCTCTTTCTCTGTCTGTCTGTCTGTCTCTCTCTTTCTCTGTCTGTCTGTCTGTCTCTCTCTCCCTTTCTGTCCCTCATCTTCTCTCTCTCCCTCCCTCTTTCCTCTCTCTCTCTCTCTCTCTCTCTCTCTCTCTCTCTCTCTCTCTCTCTCTCTCTCTCTCTCTCTCTCTCTCTCTTTCTCTCTCTGTCTGTCTGTCTTTCTCTCTTTCAGTCCTCTCTCTCTCTTTCTCTGTCTGTCTGTCTGTCTCTCTCCCTTTCTGTCCCTCATCTTCTCTCTCTCCCTCCCTCTTTCCTTCTCTCTCTCTCACATACACACACACTCACCTCTTC
Organism: Monodelphis domestica; assembly: GCF_027887165.1. NCBI lineage: Eukaryota > Metazoa > Chordata > Mammalia > Didelphimorphia > Didelphidae > Monodelphis > Monodelphis domestica. The sequence continues at coordinate 475,640,667 of NC_077228.1, forward strand.
TTATATTATTCTTATAACATTACTACCACTATCACCCTCACCACTACCACCATCACTATCACACTATCACACTATGATAAAATGGTTAACAAAAGCAAATGTAAACTTATGTTACATGAAGAGTATTTTCATGTCCAAGATTACCAGTATGAAACCAGTATTGTCACCATACTATGCCTTGGCTAGACAAGTTCTGAAATACTTGACAATAATTTTGGCACTCCATTTTAGGAAGGAAGCCACATCATTGAATATGTTCAGAACAGAATGAAGTATAGTGATCAGAATGCTGAAAGGCCTCAAGATTGGCTGGAGGAATTTTAGCTGTTTTGTTTAGAGAAGAGAAGATACAGTATGATGTAAAACTGTGTGTAAATACTTTAAAGCATGGCATATTAGCCATATTAAATGTGGATTGGGTTTGTTTTCCCTGGTCCTAAGAAGAGAACTGGGAACAGCAGGTGGAAGTAGACTGAGAGATTTTTGTGCAAAGAAAAAAATTATTATCATCAATATTTCTTTAAAATGCCTTTACTCTCTTATGCTTTTCTCATTTTTTGAAATGTTGTCTCTACAGCCTGCCATCTTTCCTTCCATTTGGCAAATGAATCATGTTTTGTTGTTTGTTTGTTTTTTACAGAATCCACATTCCTGACTCTCTGTACTTCTTTTTCCACCATGCCCTCCCCTTTGCTTTTTAGCTTCCTTTTGTATGTTTCCTTCCCCCATTAGAATATAAGTTCATTAAGGTAGTATTTTACTTTCTTTTTGCTTGTATTTATAGTCCTATAAACAAAGCAAAATGCTTAGAACATAGTTAAAACTTAATAAGTGCTTATTCACTTAACTTGACATATTGGAGGTTTCAGCTGAAAATCAAATGGAAAGGCTCCATTGCCCTTAGGATATAGTGGTAAAGCAGATGGCAATGCATTTTCTTTAATGATATATTCATTTCTGATGCTGAACCATTTGTCAGGGCAAAGGTTTTTGATAGAAAGGAAGTATAATCGAGATAGAGGAAAAATATACATGTAGAAAAGTACAATACTGTGTCCCAAAGGAAAAGAAGTGGTTACCAGTATCAAATACTGGCAAAAAGTCAATGAAAATAAATATAGAGAATAAGCTATATCCATTCTGACCATCTCTAACTCAAAAATCCTTAATTGTTCTTGATTCCAACATCACAGTCTGTCACCAAACTCTCATAATAACTATGAACTATATATTCTAGCATAGTTTAGTGGATAGAGAAGTTACAGAACAGAGATTGGGCTACAGATAGAGAAAACTTCTTAAAAATTAGAATATTCCCAAAAATGAATTGAGTGTCTTCCGAATGAGTGAGTTCTCCAGCATTTTGATGGAGGATACGTGACCAAATATTCTGTACAAATTGGGAAACTTGGGTGTGTGTCCTGGTTGACATACTAATTATCCACATGACCATGCATATCACTATCTGATGCTCAGATCCTACATTGGCAAAATTGGGATAATAATACGTATACTAAACTCTCCATTTGGTTATGAAAGAGATAGACAGACAGACAGACAGACAAACAGACAGACAGACAGACAAATAGATAGATAGATAGATATATAGATAGATAGATAGATAGATAGATAGATAGATAGATAGAGACAGACAGACAGACAGACAGACAGACAGACTGATTGACAGATAGAGATAGACAGACAGACAGATAAACAGACAGACAGATAGATAGACAGATAGACAAAGATAGATAGATAGATAGATAGATAGATAGATAGATAGATAGATAGATCTTTTAAAATGTGAAGTATATTAATGAGGTATGTAATTCTTGAGTATGCTCTATCTGTCAAGGGGTATGCTAGGACCAATTCAGAGTAGTCCTAGAGAGCCCATTATTAAAATTTCAGGGAGAATATTTAAACCTTGGAAATTGGCAAGAGGATCTTGATTTATTATAATTGTTTATCTATACTTAAAGTAATGGAGAAAGTGTTAATAATACAGATTTAATTTTAAAAGTGTATCATGAAAACCTTTTTTTTTCCTTATAAAGTCAGATTTTAAACATTAAATTGCACACTCCTAGCTTGAGGTTTATGGAATATTGGAGGGGAAAGGGATGTGGTAAGAATGGTCAGCCAGTAGAGGAGCTTATCTGTAAGAAAGTCTAAAAGCAGTATTTAGCAACTATATGTTTAGAAATTTAAAAATTCCTGGGAGATAGATGAGGCAGTATTATCAAGCAAAAAGGTTTTTTTTTTTCATTTCCAGAGACACTGTAGCTCTAAATCTGTTTAGTGCCATTATATGTAGAAGCTTTTGGTCACAGGGTAGCTCAGTTGAGAAGCTCCAGAGTCGTGTGCACACTCATCATTATGATTAGAAAAGAAATTCAAAACATTTGCTCTGATATTCTGATAATGCTAGAATGATGGCATTGAACTACAGCTTATATGCTATGAGGCAAGGTGGCAAAATGGATAGAGAGCAGAACTACAAGATTGAAAACAAAAGTGACTATGAGTACAGCCTCTTTGAAACTCAGTTTTCTCCATTTTCATTTCTTTAAAATGAAGATAATATCTAAAAGATGAAGTAAGATAATGTTCATAAATGGATAGAATTAGATTGTAAGTTCTTTGAGGGAAGGGGCATCGTTTGCTTCTTTTTATATCCCCAGAACTTATCACAGTGCCTGATACAATGTAGGCATTTAATAAATGTTTATTGACTGATTGAATACTATTTCTTCAATATAGGAACCAACCTATAAAGGATATCTTATAGGAAAAGAGGGAGGGTCCAAAAGATTGAGGAAGTATCTCATCATAGAGATAAAAAAGCTATCAAAAGCTAGAAAAAATATCTCCCTAAGCATCATTGCGCTCAATTGCCCTCAAAGATAAATTTGAAACTTTGTAAGACGTGTATGAACTGATACAGAATAAAGTAAACAACCAAGAAATGATGGCCATGTAAAGGAAACTAAAACTGAAAAAAAAAAGCTTTAGAATTCTGATCACTGAAATGATCATTCATAAATTCAGAAACTGACATTGAACTATACCTTCTTCATTTTGGCAGAGACAAGGCAGACTACAAAACCAGGCTGTCAGTACTCTATAAAATAAGAATGATGCCAACATCATCAGACATTCTGAATATATTCACTTTTTTTTTTGCTTAAACTTGCTTATTTGATAAAACGGAGGATTCTGTGGTGGCCTGGGCAGGAAAGGAGGGAAGAAGTGGAGAAAAATGATGCTGAGAATAGTGTCAAGATGAAGTTGTACGGAAAGATTCCTCATGCAGGAATTCCCTATATCAATGAAATCATAGTCTCTATCTTTATATATTCTGATGAGGAAGAAGTAGGAACTAATGATATAGTTTCATAATTTCAGGGAATATCTATGTTTAAATGAACAGGAAGGATGCCATAGAAGGATGACATTTTAGAACTTGAAAATGATATGTCTATTTAAGGAAAGAGAAGAGGAGGGAGCACAATGCTGGACTCTTCCACTGAGATATGTATGTGGCATGATACTTGTCTCTACTGAGAGTTTTAACATATTGTCTCTTCCTTTGCATACCTATTTATAGAGGATGTCCTTTGTTGGCAGACAATTTTCCCTCTTGAAACTGAATAAAACTACAGTTGTCAATCCAGAATCAGAATAGTACTCTTACATCACAATCTACTCCTACTGTGTGTTTTCCTCATAAAAATTCAAGTATAAAGAAGCTTGGTTCCCACAGGCTACCTGAGTAAAACTGTCAGATATTCCTTTCTCTCTTTCTCTTACATCTGGATTAGCACTAGAAATGCTTAGGCTTTTGTGTCTAGCAGATGATGTCAAGAAACCTCCTCCAAGCCTCATCATCTTTCAACTCAGATGTCCTCCAAGCCCCCAGAGAGAAGGGTCCTTACATTTGCAATTCTTGATTATATCCTACCTATTTCATTATCCCTTTTTAGCATTAGCCCTTCAAACACAGTGACAAAGGATTAGAGATGCTAGAACAATTTCTATCCATCAAAGTCACTAGATGCTGACAGACTCAGGTTTTGGTTTTTGCCTAAGGAAATTTTCCAGATTTAGGCATATTCTGAGAGTCTGGAGAGAACATGATGATTTTTATTATTTTTCTTAGATTTTTTCTGTGCAAAATAACATCCAATCTAGGCTTTTCCTTAGTTTTCAAGCATCTAGTGATTGGTACAAAATGCCCCTACTTTAATTGCAGCTGTTTTCTAGTCTTTCAATTTTTGGTCATATACTCAGATTGCTCACTCAAATACTGAAATATACAGATATTAAAGTAAGGTCATTCTCCAAAATGGTTGTCAGTCAATCAGGGACAAAGAGAAGACAATTTTTTCCTGTTCCTCAAAGGAAAGAAACAAAGAACACACAAGTTTAAAATAAAATGTTTTTATTGCACTTTAAGCATGATTGTATAATACATTGACCTACTATGTACCATTAGTAACAGTTAATCAATCAATAAGTGCTTATTGAATATATGACAGAGGTCACAGATTCAAAAAAGCATTTATTGTATAAAATAAGTTGACAGATTCCAATTTTTATGAAACCAGTTCTAGTGAGGTTGCCATTTAAAATGGGAAATTCAGTATATATACTCTAAAAATTCTTCTATGTTTAATCTTGTTCATTAAAAAAAAAGAGAGATTATAATGGCCCCAAACACATGTATTTTTACTTTTTCATTTATCACTGTTTTTTACTCAAAGCCATCACCCTAGTTAATATGTTCATCTTCTCTAGCTTTTAATTTTCCAATTGGCATGTCTAGCTCCATTCAATTTCTTATGTATTAAGTTGTTATTAACAGAATCTTCCTAGAGTATAGGTCTGATGACATAAACCTCCTCAACAACCTTCTGTGGCTCCCTATTGCCCCCAGATAAGATAAAACTTTTCAGACTAGCTTTTAAAATCCTTCAGATTTTAATCCATTCTGTGGTTTTTAATCCATTCTGCTATCTACTTCCATTTAATAGGTGAGTTCATTCTGTTCACAGTCTTATGATTACTAACATTGTATTGCCCTCTATCGTGTCATCCCTTTTAGATTTTGCTTTATTCCCTTTCACTCTGTTCCTCCTCACCAGTATTTTGCTTTTTGTCACCCCCCTAGTTCCCCCTCTCTTCAATTACCTTTATCTTGTTCCCCTTCTACTTCTCTATAGGGTAATAGAATTTTATATCCCATTGTCTATATTTGTTTTTTCCCTCGCTGAGCCAGTTACAATAAGAATAAAATTTAAAAATTTCCTGTCTCCACCCTTATCCTCCCCTCTCTGTACTGATTTTTCTTGCCTCTTTATATTATATAATTTACCCCATTGTATCTGTCCCTTCCCTTTTCTCTCAGTGCAACTCTCTCATTTCTTGATTCATTAATATATATATATATATAATATAAATATATATATGAAGGAAAATTATTGGACTGAACTCATCAATATAATGATGAACCAGGATTCTAGAGGGCTAATGATGAACCATGATATTTACTTTCTCATAGGAAAGTGACTCAAATGTTTTTTTATATAATGTTTTTATACAACCAACGTGGAATTTTGTTTTGATTGGCTCTACATGTTTGTAATTAGTTTTATTTTTGTTGTATTCCTAATGTGAAGCAGGGAGAAGAGGACAGGTTAAGATGGGAGGGTCAGAAGGTAGATCTTGGTTGACTTATATGTGTGAAAACTTAGAGACTCTGATCAGCTCAGTGACTATAATTCCCAAGGACTCGTGATGAAACATAATGTCCAACTCCTGAGAGAGAAGTGATAGGTTCAGCATGCAGAACAATTATTTTTTTAGGTATGGACAATAAGAAATTTAATTTTGTTTGAATACATGTATCTGTACATGTGTGCATGTATGCATATATAGCACATGTATGTACATAATGTTTGTGTGTCCTTGTATATAAACATATATGCATGTGCATTGATATGTATATTCACATATATAATAGAGTGCTTATTTTTCTTGCTTTCTCTGTGGAGGCATGGCTGATCAGTCCAAAAATAAAATTAAATTTAAATCTTTTCTTTTAAAAAGCACGAGCTCTTTTAGGGGAAGTACTGTCTTTCTTTTTTATTTTACTGGTGGCCCCAAAACTCAGCACATAGTAAATACTATTTCCTTACCTTGCCATGCCTTCTCACAACAAAGTAGATACATATCCTCCCTTTCTCCTCAGTTTCTTTCTCTAAAAACCAGAAAAATATGTGCAGGGTAACCAAGCACCCCTGAAAGCTCTCCCCTTTTTCAGACTATAAACAGGTCTAGAGAGCAAGCAATAAACCCAGACAGCTCTACAGACATACAGCGGCAAGATTCAACTCTACTCCAATCAGAACAGTAGATGGCCTGTATCTCACCAGCCAATCAAAAAAAAGCAATAATTCTCTTGAAATCAGCTAGCTCCTAGCAAAACACCTGCAAAGAATTGCCACAAGCTCAGCTCCTGTCAGGTTCTGCATTATCTCTTCTGCAAACAGCTTTTCTCATATCCTTCTGTTTTCTGACTGACCCTGACTTCCTTGACTCCTCCTGAGTTCAGATTTATCTTTGTCTCTCTCTTCCTATCCTTTCTTCTTCAGCTAGCTTTTTATATCTTCTCTTTCTTCTTTTATCCTGCAGCGTTTCAACTCAGAGCCTCCTAGTGGTCCTTTCTGTCATGAACGAAGACTACAATCCTTATGAAATCTTCCCCAACTGCCCATTATTTGATTTGCAATTCCACACAAAAGTATAAAAAGTCATAAGCAAATGAGCTGGTAACAAAAGTGCTCTGGTAGCCATCATCAACTCTGCCATTAGTCTGTTTTCAACTAGGTCCAAAGCAGCACATTCATCTGGATCCCTGGGAAGTTCTCTATTTGGACCTTAAAACGGTATATGTTTCTTTTCAAAATTTTATCTAAGATTACATTTCTCTGCAAGTTGGTTTTTTATGTTTTCCTTATAGAAATGTCTTTTTCTGTCCCTTTCAGCAAAAAAAAAAATCTACACATATAAAATGAGTAATGCCTTTCACATCATTTCCACAATATAATGCTGAAAAAAAGGAAGGACAGACCTTATGTTGCCTGTTTCATGGAAGAGAGAAAACTAAATGCAAAGAAATTAACTTCTTTGTCCAAAGCCCACAAAGCTAGTGAATGGCAGAGCCAGGACCCAAGTTAACCATTTCTGTTGCCTTACCACTGACTTCTAAAAAAATAGGCATTAGAAAACATCAGGGATGGGGAAGATGATTAAAAGGTTCTGCACAAGTTTTGTTTGATTTCCACTATTTCTTAAATAAGTCTGAGAGCAAAAGAGCAGCTCTATCCACCAAGATACCAGTGAAGAAAAGAATTCCCACCATAGGGACTCCTCCCACCAATTCAAAGTTTTTTTTGTAGCTTGTAGTATTATGGAGTTGTCTCGATCACTGAGGTCTTAAGTACCTTGTCTATAATCAGACAGTGCGTATGTAATTGGTTTACTTTTCATTTCTTTTTTTTATTTGTTTTCCCAAGTTACATGTAAAACAATTTTCTACATTCTTTTATTTTAAATTTTTAGTCCTGAATTCTCTCTCTACAGTAAGCAATCTGATGGTAATTTAACATGTGCAATCTTGTAAAATTTGTTTCCCATATTAGTTAGTTTGTGGGAGAACACTAAAAAATGAAGAAAAAAGTGAAATACAATATGCTTTATTCTGGAGTCAGATTCTATTAGTTCTTTCTCTGAAGGTAGAAGGCATTTTTCATCATGAATCCTTTGGCATTGTCTTGGATCATTATAGCACAATGTATCAGCTAGTAAGTTTCTATGGCATAACTTGAACATAGTTCTTCTGGGCCTCAAGACCAATCTATATTTTATATTGCATCTTATTTTACTGTATTTAAACCCTGCAACAACCCTGTGAAGGAGCTGCTATTATCATCCCCATTTTTCAGATGAGAAAACTGAGGCTCAGAGAAATTAGCCATTATAGCTTCTGAATCATTAATATATATTATGGAAATGGAGCATAACATAATAAATATATATACATGTTAATTTTGGAGAGTGTAATAAGCAGAAATATGAAAAAAATATGCACTACTGCAGCAAGGTAAATGGAAAGAACAAAAGATGAAACTGGATGATCTATAATTAAAATCCTGGAGAAGTCATAAGTGAGTGACTCTGGGTGCTGAACACTACACACTGTCACATTTGTTTAAAGTGTTCATTAGTTTTGAACTGTTGGGGACATTTTGGGGGCTTTAATTTTTATTCTTTTTCACAAAGGTTAGCTTGCTGGATAGAGAGAAAAAATATTAGGAGATAAAGATGATATAAAAAACAAAAGATCATTTTAATTAAGGACAGAAGACAGAGCTTAAAGAAAAGCAATCTAGTTTTTGCAGAAGAGGTTAGAACAAGGGATACCTGGAACCATCCAGACTAGGTCAAAGGTTATTGCTATAATTCAAGTGCAGGCTAACTATTTGGAAATAGAGTAAAAGTCAAAGCTGTAGGAAATGTGAGCCAACATAAATCAATGACACTCCAGATCACTTTTTTATCTAGTGTATTTTAGTGTATTTTTTTAAATAATAGACTTGGTCATCATAAGCCTATTCTATTTTTAAATTGTGTGACTTGCAGTTCTTCTAATTAGTGGTCAGCTTCAACTTGGTGGTGTTGACTCTGCAGATGTAAACCTGAAAGCATTACCATAGGTCAAAGAGACATAATTAAATCTGAAACACTTCTACCACCTGAAGAAAATGCAATGCCTTCTGGTTGATTAGATAACATGAAGAGCTCAGACTCTAAAAAAATCCTGCCTCATAAAGAATTAGAAAAGTAATGATTCATGCTTGCACACATAAATGTGGCTTAATCTTGACACTTAACTGTGTGTGCATTACTAATTAATGACATGTGTTGCTCATAAACTACTTTTAATGCTTGTTATCAAGTATAACAGTTGACCTTGAAGAGCTCCCTGTTTTGATGAAGTTCATCATTCTGCAGCAGGTTATTGAATGCTAATGAATGACTATTAAAGATAAAGGGATCGTTTCTTAGAGATGTTGCTCTTAAAACTTGAAAAACATGGCAGCACAGTTTCCATGTCTTATTTATAAATTAGTTTATGTCATAAAATTCTCTAAAATGTGGGTTTGTTTTGGTTGAGAATTCTTTTATTTTTTAACTTGAAAATGCCTTTCCTTTACCAAAGCCCTACTCTGATAACTGATGACAATAAGAAAGTGATAGAGGACTCTTGTGAGCTTGAACAGGTGGGTTTTGAATACTGGCTGCAGAATGAATTAATTGCATACTGACAAAAGACCAGCCTAGCCAATTTCTGATAAGTTCACCACTAGACTAGACACAAGGACATTAACTTTTTTTTTAGCTGCAGTAATTCTTAGACATCTATTATGTCTTAGGAGGAATTTGTTCCATGCCAACTGAGGTACCACTCAGACTGATAAAGTCACAAATCTATGAGAAATTGATGGAAGAATCTTGATTTTGGTTCAGATTATTCCTCCATCCAGCTCAGGATGCATTCATTTACAGAGGTATTAATGATTCCTCTAGTAAAAACTATACACCTTGATGACAATCTCAGAGGCTTGCTATGTAACAACAAAGGGTGACCAACATTTATTAAGCATCTACTATGTGCCAGGCACCATATCAAGTGTTTTGTAAATATCTCAACATTCAACTTTCTTCAATAACCCATTATGAACCTGCCATCTTTGACTATAGAGAGATACTATAGAATAGAGGTCTAAAATTCTAGAGATAAACAAAACGCTTGTGTGCCAAACTATAATTGAGAGATGTTTAACAAAATAAATAAAAACACAAAACAACATATATAATATTAATTTCTGGTTTTCTAAGTCAATATGATTCTAGAAGGATTTCTATTTGCGTTTGATATTAAGTATAGAGGGACTTCTGTTTGAATGTCAATTAAACTAGATAGCTTCAGAGGTAGCTGGTAAATCTAAAATTCTGCGATTCTATACAAAAATTTTTGAAGATTTAAAAAAATTAGATTATCAGTTTTCAGTTCTCAAAAGTTTGATCATCTAACTTTGATATAAAGATGTAGATAGATAGACTGTATAAAAATAATAACTGATAAAATGGGAAGAACACTCTACTAGGACCAAGAAAATGAGAATATTCCAGTCCGGGTTTTAACATTATCCATCTCTATTATCCTTAGGAAAAAACCTAAGGAGGAAAGGTGTTTAGTCTTTCAAAATAAAGTTGTGGGTTAGATAATTTGTAACATCTCTTCCAACTCTGAAATTCTTGCAGAAATCTGAGAGATGGAAGGGACTTTCATAGGCCATGTAGTCTTATTCCTTTATGAAATGAGAATCCTTTTTTCATAACATCCCAAGTGGTGAAGTAGATAAAATGTTCTACCTGGAGTCAGCAAGACCTTACTCAATTACTTCCTCAGACATTTACCAATTCTATGTTCCTGGGAAAATCACGTAGTGTCTCTCAAGAATAGTTCCTCATCTGTAAAATGGGAATAATAATAGTACATACCTCCCAGGGTTATTGTGAGGATCAAATAAGATATTGTAAAGTGCTTAGCACAGTGCCTGGCATATAGTAGGTGCTTACTAAATGCTAGCTATTATTGTTATTCTTAAATGGAATAACTCTTTATTAAGTGGTGTTCAAGTGTTGGCTTAAATATGACCTGGGATGGGCAGCCTACTTATTTGGAATGTGGTACTCTTCTCTTCACATAGACACTATCTTATTTCATGCTTTCCTTCTGCCAAAAGAGCAACAGAGAAAAAAAAAAAGAGTTACTGTCCTTGGTTCAACAGATTGACTCTTAGTCTACTTCCTTTCATTTGAAGTTATTGTGAACTCTAAATGTTTGCTATTGTGATCTTTAGTGATTTATCACTGGGTTAATGCACAACTTGAGCTCTTAAACATCATCTCAATGAGCTGGCAGCCCCCATGAGCTTTTAAGGGCCATAGGATCATGGATTCAAAGTTGGAAGGGACCCCAAAGGCCATCCTAAATAATTCCTTCATTTTACAAAAGAAAAAAATTGAGGCTGAAGGAGACTAAAGACTGATGTCCATCCAGTGGGTCAATTCTGAAGCACTTAAAACTAATTAATTCTGAAATGTCATAAACCTATAGAAGATGTTGAAAATGAATATATACTGGAAATCTCATTTATTGGAGGAATATGTTATTCTGAATTGCTAAATTTTACAGAAAACCAGATATTTATACCTTTTTTAATTATTTAAATGGAAATCTTTCCGAAATCAATTCTATCCATCCTTGACTTCTTGAAGAATACTAAATAAAATTTAATCCTCTATCCATGACTCAAGATTATCATTCTAAAATCAAGTTATAACTATATTCTATATAGTAAGATTCTCAAGACTTACTAAAATATGCAAGGTTATTTTCCATGATATTACATGGCATAAGATACTATATATTTTGAGTTCTCGTTTCTAGTAATCTATTGTTGTGCGCCCTTGTTATCAAGGTATCAGCTCTTACTTATCAAATTCCCATAAGTCTGGCTGCTCATGGTAGCTCCTCTATCTTTTAATTTACTGTTTTTACTTTCTTTTGTGGGCATAGAAATCAAATTACTATATGTAAATACATGCATAAGGACTTGACCTGTGAATAAAGTACATGCTCATTAGTGGATAAATTTGGGGTTTCCTATTTTAGTTATGTGCTAGACTTTCTTGTTTTTTCTTGGTCCTCCATTGGCTGTGCTTTGGAGAGAGAAGCTCCCTGGGTATCTGAAATTCAGTAAATTGGAATAAATCTGTTAATGTCCTGGAAAGCATTCAACCAAGGTCCAGATTTACAAAGTCAACAGTAAGAAGTATAAAGAATGACCATGTTGAGAAACTCCCAAAGAAAAAGTATAAGATCTTATGTTTTAGGAATAAGGTATTCATTACACTACAAAGAGAATATTTTGCCTTTAAGCAGTAATTCCCTTGGATTTTTGAAACCTATATTTAGGATGGATGACTGGTTTCTAACTCATTGTTGGAAGAAGGAAGGTATGGGGTATATGAGAGGGAGAATAGAATAGTGGTCCATCTTTGAATCAGTAAGCAAAATGAAGGCAATACATTGTTACTACCCTACAATTTTCTCTATCCAGTCAGAAGTATTAAGGTGATACTTTAATAGTTTATTAATACGTTAATAACATGCAATAAATGATTATCATGTGCACCCTGTACCCTGCCATAAATAGCTCTAAATCACAGCTGCATTAGTAACATATTTTTACAGACATTTTAACAAGTGATTATATTATTAAGCAAGTGAGAGTATGCTGTTTAACTCATATACTTGTCTGATTAATGGATCTTTTTGAGGTGTAATAAAATTTTTTATAAAGAGGCTCAATACATTAATTCTTTCAGCCATGTTGGTATTCTATTCACTAAGAACTACAACCCAACCAGGTTGGCCCAGCACACAGCTCAGAAAATGAAGAGGAAATAAAATGATTTGTAGACCCTGTATTTATAAAGAACAATTAGCTTGTGGTGAGGAAAAAGAGAAATAGCACAATTGGGTAGCATCACACAACAAGCAGAAAAGGGTTTCTTTATGTGTTAAATAATTAATCATATATCTCTAAAAATGCTCCATTTATTGATTCGCTAAAAAAGACTTTTCCACGTTTGTTAGCTAGACCTGCAACTCTGGTGGCTATATTTAGAGATGAGGAGGCCTTCTAAATTTGAAATATTATTTGCTTTGCAATTAGCATAGTTCTTAATATAAATGTGTATGTGGGTTTGAATGTGCTCTTTTTTAAGAGACAAGAATATAAAATGTGGGATCCTTGAATGCTGATTCCTTCACCCCAACCCTCACTCTCCCACCACCAAAAAAAAAAATACACACCTTGGTCATGATCCGACTTCCATAATTGCTGGAGTTATAGAAAATCATGGGAACTGCCTCCCTTGCCAAAAAAGGTGTTTCCTGCCAATTAGCCTTCAAGATACAGCTTCAGGCATGACCCCACTACTGCCACCTGCTGCCTTTCTAAACAGCATCTGGGATTCCAGGAACTATACAGGCTTAAATGTGCAGTTTTTTCTTCCTGTTCTCTTCCTGGCTTACTGACTAACCTTCAGTCAACCAGAATCATCTGCTCTTTTTCATTTAAAAAGGGAACATGAGAGCATGTATATGTGCATGTGTGTATGTGTGTGCATGCATATATGTGTGTGAGACAGAGACAGAGGGACAGAAAAGAGAGAGTCACAGAGAGAGGAGAGAAGGAAAGAGACAGAGAAGGGAGAGAAAAGTGGAAAAGACAAAAAGAGAAGAGCGGGAAAGGGGAGAGAGAGGAGAGACCCAGAGAAACAGAGGGACAGACAGAGAGACAGTGACAGACAAAGAGACAGACAGACAGAGAGGGAGAGGAGGGGAGAGAGGGAAAGAGAGAGAGAGAGACCGAGAGACAGAGAGGAAGGGAGACAGAGAGAGAGAGGGTGAGGAGGGGAGAGAGGGAGGGAGGGAGAGAGACAGAGAGGAAGGGAGTCAGAGAGAGAGGGTGAGGAGGGGAGAGAGGGAGGGAGGGAGAGGAGGAAAGAGAGGAAAAGAGATAGAGAGACAGAGAGAGAGAGAGAGAGAAGAAGGGAGACAGACAGATAGACAGACAGACAGAAGAGGACAGAAAGAAGGATCAAAGCTTAATTTTAAGGATATCAAGTAAGAGCCTCCATCTCACTTAACTAAGACCTAGTTCAGAACTCCCTTGAGCACTTACAGGTATTCATTACCATATGCCTTGAAACTCATTTTATTCCTAATGTTTACTCCTATTCACAGGTGGGTAATGAGGCACAGATATTATAGTAAGAAATAACAAGTTCAGGGATAGCTAATTGGCATAGTGGATAGGGCACCAGGTCTGTAGTTGGAAGACCTGTCTTCAAATCTGCCCTCAGATGCTTCCTAGCTGTGCGATTCTGGGCAAGTCTCTTAACCCCATTGCCTAGCTCTTGCCCTTCTATTACAAGAGAGAGAGAGAGAGAGAGAGAGAGAGAGAGAGAGAGAGAGAGAGAGAGAGAGAGAGAGACAGACAGACAGACAGACAGACAGACAGACAGAGACAGACAGAGAGAGAGACAGAGAGAGAGACAGAGAGAGAGAGACAGAGAGAGAGATAGAGAGACAGAGACAGAGAGAGACAGAGAGAGAGAGACAGAGACAGAGACAGAGAGAGACAGAGAGACAGAGAGACAGAGAGACAGAGACAGAGAGAGACAGAGAGACAGAGAGACAGAGAGACAGAGAGACAGAGACAGAAAGATGAAGGGAGGGAGGAAAAAATAAACAAATGAACAAATGATATGAATAACAAACAAATGATAACAAACGAATGAATAGAAAGACTGAGTCCTTATATTTTTAAATGAACTTTATAATTTTTGGAAATTTCATTGTTAGAGTATTTCCTATATATATTTTTAGAGTGTTGCCCAGAGCACAGAAGGGTTCAGAGGCTCAACCAGGCTCACATTGCTAAAATTCAAAAGAAAATGATCTGTTTCCAATGAATAATGTATGAAAATGACCAAATAAAATAATGTTTTAAAAACTTAAAATAAAATAAAACTCATTAGAAGCAGATCTTGGATCTATTCTGAATTCATAGGCAGCCCTGTCTTTGTTGCCCATGTTGCCCCTCTGTGGAATCATCATAAAATCCCAAAGTCAGAGAAGGTCAGAATAAGGAGCACATAATGTAACCTGAACCTTGACAGGAATCCTCTCTACAGGAGCCCTGGAAACTGGTCTTTCTGCCTTTATTTCAAGACCATTCCAGAAAGGGGGAAAAAAAGAGGAAATAAAACATAAAAATTCTTAGAAAATACTTAGTGCTAAAGTATCAGAAACATGTAAATGTGGGTATGTACTTCCTTTGTACTCTCTAGATTTTATAACATTTTACTGCTAAAATGCATATAAAAAAAAGAAAATCATTTTTTTTTTATCTTTTAGCTTGTTCATCAGTCAAAGATATTGCCATTATTAGGAACATTCTTTTAAACGGTTCAGTATATGGCAACATGTTTTGACTAAGCATTCAGTGATAGGGCTAATTAAGCAAATTCAAGGCTATCAGAAGCCTTCAAATCTACCAGGAATTGCTTTAGTTTTTAAAGACACCCCACTGAGAAAAGACATGGCCTTCTCTTTGTATCTTAAACAAGGCCCTGTCAAATCCTCTCAGCAAAATCCTGAGAAAATTATTTTATGCAAAGGATATTATAAGAATGCTTTGGCACGGTTTCCCAGGGAGATAAATAGATTCTCAGAGGGGTACCACAGGCCTTCAGTGCTGTGAAGTTACCTTACAGAAAATGGTAGCTGGTCATTGTTTTTCTCTATAAGGACAGGACAGGTGGAAATGTATTTGAACTACAGCCTGACAGATTTAGGACAAGTACAAGGAATCACTTCCTGGCACTGAGGCTTGTTAAACATTGGAATGTGTCATGGAAGCTTTCCTTCTGTTGGACGTTCAGTCTAGGATATCCATCCATCAGAGTTAGTTATTTTGTACTCCTGTCGGAAAGCAGATGGATGGATGGACTAGAACCACAAGTAAAGCTGCCAATTTTCAAAGAAAGAAGGAAGGAGAAAAACTGGGGGAAAAAAAAACTCGAGTATCCAAAATTATTTGAGAATGTTCAGTTTTGATATATCAATTCAAGGTTGGTTTACAAACAAAGCATAAGGATAGGCATAAGTCTTTTCTTCCAATCCTTCATTAACCCCAAGTGATACTCCTGGCATTGTGTGTGTATAGGTTCCCACTCAGGCATTGAGAGCAGATTTTTGTTTTCACTCTTCACGTCAGTCCCCAAACACAATGGATGAACCACCAAATATTATGCCATTCACCACATGAGTATGGGGACTCGAATCTTCACTAGTTAGTCTACATGCGTACAAAACTGTTCAAGTAGGAATATCCTAGTCCTGCTTGGGTACAGACAGCCCATGTTCAATGAGAAAAAGGAATCACAACATCTCTTTTAGAAACAAACAAAAATCTTAATTAAAATTATTTTATTTATTATCTGTAATTTATTTATTTGTTTATTAAATTTATTAATTAAATTAATTAATAAAAATTAATAGCCATAATTTCTGTAGTACTTTAAAGTTTGCACGTGACCTTATTTTATCTTCCAAATAACCCTAAGAAACTTATGTTATTATTATGCCTATTTTCCAGATAAGTAAAAGGAAACCTGAAGACATTAAGTGATTTACACATGATCACACACCTAGTTAAGTCTCTAGCAGGATCTGACTTCAGATCTATTATAAATCCAAATCAGGAATTTTATTCTCTCCTATAAGACCAGTGTTATCATGTTTTCTCCTCAATTTTAAGTAAACATATTTTGATTATTATATTATTGAATCATTTAGAGCAAATTATCCATTTTGTTATATCCAAATACCTTAAGGACCTTTCTAATTTTTTTCTAATTTTACTTTCTTTTCTAATTTCCTTTCTAATTCTACTTTCTAAAGTAAAATTCTAATTTTACTTCAGTTGCTTATTACCCACATAAGTTTGGGCAAATGACTTCACCTTTCTGAACTGTCTCCTCATCTAAAAAATGAGGGATTTTGGTTAAGCTTCCTTCTACCTCCAAATATAATACACTTTGATACTATAAACAGAATATTCTTCCATATTACAATTATAATACACTTTAATGCTACAAACGGAATACTCTTTCACATTATAATGTAACAGAATATTGTTGTTGGTCTTAGTACTCAAAGAAGACCAAAAATGACATCACAAGGCCAAGATCAATGTATAGTGTATCTAACTGTAGCTAATCAAACCAATATGAGCACAGTGGACTCTTCCACAGTTCAAACACAAATAGTATATATTTTATGCAATAAACTGCATAGCAACAGAAATAGTGGGCAAAACTTGAGTTCTAGTCTTGTCTCTGTAATATACTGAATGATCATTGAGCATCTTACTTCCCTGCCCCCAGACAGTTCTCTAATTTTATGTTACAGATTGAAAGTTTCCACACTGGGAATTTCCTTCATCAAAGAAATCACAAGCAAAGATTCCCAAAATACATGTAAATGTCATGGTAAAAAGGAACTCCAGATGGACAATGAGCTGGAACTAGATTTTAATAAAGGGGAGTTGACTATCCAGGCAAATTGCATTCAGGAAATTGCATTGTGTTTTCAATGATTCCAGATGCTCACTACCACAAATGCTCATCCCTTTAACATTGACATGCTAAGCCTCCAGAATAATCCCACCATCTGATGCCTTCACTCTTATATATGTGCTACTGAAAGAAACTGTAAAAAAAATTGCAAAACTGAACTGATTGGGTCTACTATATATTTATGTTTCATAATCTCAACTGGGCTCTCACTGTGGCAATGCAATCCTTTTATACATCCTTAAACAATTCACTAAACCATGTATTATAGCAGTTTGCCCAAAGTCCTCCTCCAACAATAATTTGGCTGAAATCTTCATTTCTTGTTTCACATAAAATAGGAGACCAGTTGCTGATAACTTACCCCCTTATCCTCTCTTCCTCATCTCACATTACTTAAACACTTCCTCCCACTATCTCCTCATTCACTAAATGCAAAAATGATCTCATTCCATCCTCATTCTCTCATTAATTTTCAGTCTCTATATATTTGCTGCTTCTCTACTCCTTTCATGTCTTCTCCACTCTCAAAAAGTTCTCATTTGATCTGTTTATCCCACTATCTATCTTCATAAATATCTCTTCTCCTAATCTCTCTAAATTTCTTGGGAAGATAATTTATAATACATGCCTCCCTTTTCTTTCCTCTCTCTTCTTAATCATCTTAACTAAGTAGCTTGGTGGTACAGTAAGATAGAGTACTAAACCTGGAGTAAGGAAGAACTGAGTTCAAATCCAACCTCAGCTACTCCCAGCTATGTGACAGTTACCTCAAGGATAAAATGGGCATTTTAACAACACCTATTTCATAGGGTTGTTGCAAAAATCATATGAGAGAATATTTGCAATGTGCTTTGCCCAGTACCTGGCATATTGTGGTCATTATATAAATGCTCATTCTCTTCCTTTTCTCTGAAGTCTAACTTTAAACCACATCATTAAATTGAACCTGCTATCTCCAAAGTTATTCATGATCTTTTAACTACAAAATTTAATAATTTCTTCTCAGCATACATCCTCCCTGACATTTCTACAGTCAAACACATTGTGAATTACCTATTCTCCTTGATACTCTCCTCTCTCTAGATTTTCATGACACTACTCTTTGTTCTCTACCAACTTGCCTAACTGTTCCTTCTTTGCTAGATCATCATCTAGATCACATCCACCAATCAGTGTCCCTGAAGGTTCTCTCCTGGACTTCTCATCTCTCTCTCTTTCTCTCTCTCTCTCTCTCTCTCTCTCTCTCTCTCTCTCTCTCTCTCTCTCTCTCTCTCTCTCTCTCTCTCTCTCTATCTCACCAGTTTTGCTTGGCAATCTCATTCTCTCCTATGAATTCAATTAGCACAACTATCCATTATCACAAATGATTCCCAGATCTATAATCAAGCCCAAACTTCTCTCTGAATACAGTTCTCCATCACCAACTGCCTATTAGACATCATAAACTGGGTGCCCTATAGACTCAAATTCAACATCCCCATGCTGAATTAATCATTTTTTATCCTTCAAATCCAACTCTTTTTTATAATTTTATTATTGTCAATGGCCCCAGCATCCTCCTGCTCATCTAGGTTTCCAAATCAACTCCTCCCTTTCTCTCACCACCACCCCCATATCCAATCTGTTGCCAAGTCCTGTTCACTCTACCTTTGTAACATCTCTTATATACTTCCTTAATTCCTCTGGCACAACCATCACTCTAGTGCAAATCCTAATCATCTCACCCCTACACTATTGCAATAGTCTCCAGTAGGTCACCCTGACTCATTTCTCCCTTCTCCAGTCTCTGAAAATACTCCATGAAAATATTAAATTAATTGCCCTAAAGGAGAGGTCTGACTATGTTTCCCTGACCCCTATTCAATTAACTCCAGTAGCTCCTTATAGTCTATGGGAGAAACATAAATATCTGCTGTTTGGCTTTCAAAACTCTTCACAGCATGCCTCCCTCCTAGCCTTACAATATTTTTTATACTTTACTCCCTGTGCCCCAACAATTATTCTGCATTATAGTCACAATGACAGACCTTGCACTTTCTCACAGAAGATTCTTCTATGTGATCCAATAATGTTTAGTAGTTGCGAAATGCCTGGAATTATCTCTCTCCATCTCTACCAATTGGCTTCCCAATTTCCTTCAAATTCCAGCTAAAATCTTTCCTTCTGTAAGAAGATTTTCCAAATTCCACTTCATGCTAGCATCTTCCCTCTGTGGGTTATTTCCAATTCATCCTTTATCTTCTTTTTCATAATTGTTTGCCTGTCAACTCTTCCATTAGATTAAGAGCAGTTACGTTTTTTCTTTCCTTTTTTTTGTATCAACAATTCTTAAAATAGTACCTGACACAGTGAATGTTTAATAAATATGACTTGACTATATTCTCCTGGTATTGCTATACAGGTGCAAATCCTGAAATTAGTTAGATGATTAGTTTGGGTATTTTCTAGAGGGAATTTAATTCAGATTTAGATTGGAATAGATAGTCTTTAAAGGTCCTAATAAACTCTGACATTCTCTAATTGTGGTAGAGTACCCTTCCACCTTCTGAAGAAACTATAGATCCATCAAATATCAAGTTATAAAGTTTAAATATCATCACTTTGCATTCTATTGACATTTTACCTGTCAGTGTACATTTCATAACATTATAAGAAATACACATAGACAAGTGATCAGTTCTTGATTTCTTAATTATAAATACTATATGGATAATGCCTTAGTTTGGATTTCAAAATCAGTTCCTTAGTATTCTTGTATCTTCTCTCCCTGAGAGGCAGCAAGCATAAGTGAAATAAAGCGATTTGTAATGGAATAGACTGCTCAAATGACCCTATTTTCTGAAGAGGGCACTTTCATGAATATTTATTTAATCGCTCTTACTTTTTCTAAGGTTTTATTTAAAATTATGTTCACCAGTATAACCTTGGGAGTTGAAGAATCTTTTTTTTTTCTATGAAGGTATTGAATAAAAAACATACACCTGTTGCATACACTATAACAACTTCCTATAATATACATTTTAAATATTCATACATTCCTTTCCAGACACAAATATCCAATATAGCTTTCCTCCTTTCCCCTTGGAGTTTTGATAGATGCAATCCAGAAAACATGGACTACCAGGCCAAAAAAATATAGACAAAGAAGTGTAATATTTGGAAAGCTCTCATGAATCCAAAATGCTGAAAAGTTGAAGATGATAGGAAAAAATTCCATGAATATATACTTAATATGAACTAGAACTTGCTTCAATTTATGAGCAATTTCCATAAGAACATTTGAACACAGCATATTCCACAGAGGAGAATATGTTCAACTGTCATGCCAGGTCAGGAAAAAAAATAGATTATTTGAAAGGTTAGCTTACACTTAGTAATAATATCTTAATCAGAATCATAAAATTCTTTATTGAGATTTCAAATTTTGAATACATGGGTACATTTGGTGGGTAGGTTTTATCTACTTTGGCCACAGAAAATTGGGATATTGAATGAATAAATTGAGTAGAGGAATTAATAAAATTCTGAGTTGTTATTAAGAATTAGAATCAATGGATGAGTTATAGGGAAGAACATATAAGCTCAATATGTAAATAAGCTTCCTAACAATTAGAGCTTTCCAAATATGGAATGTTGTGCTTAATGAAGCAGTGAGCTGCTAACTGCTGGAGTATTCAAGCAGAAGGCTGGGAGGTCATTTTTATGAATGCTACAGAAGGAATTCCTGCACTGAGCAGGATGATGATTTCTAAGATCTATGATTTGACATGCTTTCTTTGACAGACCCTTGCAAATATTATTCTCAAGTCCATAGAATTCTTCAGTATTTCATTATATCAGTCTTCAATGAATTTTCACTGTCACAAACATTAGAGCATTCTAAGCTACCAACAGAAAAAAATAAAACAGAATTGTGGGAGGTAGAAGTAAAGAAAAAGCATTAGCTAGGCAGGGATGTGGATCCCAGACCTAACATTTACTAGACACTTGACCCTAGGCAAGTTATTTAATCTGACTGAGCCTCAAATGCCTTATCAGAAAAATAGGGATTATAAACTAATATTGCTTTCCTCACAGGATTTTTGTTTTAAAAAAGTACTAGAAACCTTGAAGTATTCTATAATTGTGAATTATTATTTCTCTTTTGTTAATATTTAAAGTATGTATCATCTTTCTTGGTGTGAATCCCATACCAATGCAGAATGTAACCCCTCTACTCTTATATAGATGATCTAGTAGACTTCATGGAGTCAAAATATTTATCATTCATTGGTCAACCTGCTGATGAGCCTTTCTAAACTTTTCTAGCCTTTGCACAAGAGGTTACATAATCCATTATTAGGCTCATATTATAAATACTATTTTTCTTTTTCAAACCAAAAAAGTTAACTTAAGATGACAAGTAGAAAATCTGATGGAAAGCCTGTGAACTTCATTAGTTTCTACTTAATAGCAAGAAAACTAGAAGAAAGATCCTCAAACATTGGATTGACTGCCTTCAGAGGAATCATAGGAGAACATGTGCAAGAGTTGTATTGATAAGGGGCATAGATGAATTATAACCTGTATCATTAGAGTATCCAATTAATCAGGTCATTGATCCATCAAAGAAACAGAGTATGAATAACTCACGGTTTTCTGTAGGTAATAATCTTTCATATTTTCAGTCATGAGCCATCATTCTCCACAGAATCAAAGTTACAGGTGACTTAAAGAGAAAAGGAGAGTTTCTTGGTGAGTTCAAGCAGGGGACAGGATGTTTCCAATAATTATTTATTTCATAAATGACCTAAGAAATATTATCAAGGAAAAGTATTGTGAGGAAAGGAGATGGGCTAGACATTGTGTGGTAAGAAAAATGAATGAAAAAATGAAAAAAGCTCAAGTGATTTATTGGTACCCCAATATTTTGGGGGGGAGAAGACTGGATAAAGGTCTCTTTTGTAGAGGATAAGCATAAGGAAACATAGAGAAGAATCATATAGGGTGAGAAGGTCTTGATGAAAGAGGATTTCTTCCATGCTTGCTATTTCACACATTGTGCTGAGTTCTGGAGATAACAAAAACAAAAGCAAGAACTTCCTTATTTTAAGGAACTCACATTACAGTACGAGAGAGTTATCACATAGAAGAATATTCAACAGTAGACCAAATGGTGAGTCTTGGGAGTCTACCATCTTACTGGAATGATTATAGTCAAAGAAGTGGCAATGGGAAGATTGAGGGAAGGGAAGAGGTGGGAACTGAGCAAAGCATGGACCATTGGAGGTGAGAAGTGAGGAAGGAATCATGCATCCTCATCCACTTCATCCTTTGATATGGCACATCTTTTGTGAGATCTGGGCAGGGGAAAGGGAAGGAATCCTTGGGCTTAGTCAGTTCCTCTCTGAGAAGAACTAACTACTTTCTTAGTAAAGTGTGATTTTCTTGAGGGCAGGGATCTTTTTTCTTTTTGACTTGTAGTCACAAAACCTAGAATGGCAAGTCCTTAATTCATGGATATAGAATTGAATTAAAACTGGATAACCTCACCCTGAAAAATCAGAGTCTGAATGAACGAGACAGTTTGTTTCTCGAATGCAGATAATATAGCAGGTAAAGTGTGGGGAAGCTCCTCTAAGATTTATAGCTACCCTCTCTGACAGCACAATTCTCCATTACATCCTCTCCCTTAGGAGAGCAGCCCTGTTCGATTCACCACTGGGTAATTATGGTGGACTGATTCTCACTCAACACTGACTGGAAAGACCAATTTCTGGATGCCTGTGTACACACATGCAAACCTAGACAGATGTTCTTGATAGAATTACAAGCACATCTGTTTTTTGAGAATCTGTATATCAGAGCCCAAAGATATGTTTCAGTTACCAGTAAACAAATTGAAAGATTTTTTTTAATCTTCCCTTTTGTGTTTCTTAATTTCTTACACATACATAGTTCTCTATTCTAGAAGGCAGTCATATTTTGCCATTATTTGTAATACAACCCCCCACCTTACAGGAGCTTATATAATTGATCATTTTCTAGGACACAATGCTTATGCTGGGAAGAGGATGTATTTACTGTATAAGAATACCCATATTTAGAAAGATATAGCTGATGAGGCAAGTACCCTAGTACACTAGAAAAAAGGGGAAATTTCTGCTTACTCATAGATCACTTAAGATCTAAGCATAATTCTTTTGGATTCTGCTTTTAAGGCAAACCATTTAAAACATCATAAGAGCTATTTAGTGTTTGGAACTTTGTTGTTTTGGGATTGCTGAACAGGATAAGTTCTGGTCAATTTTAGCTACAATAATAATAGGACAGGCATAGTGAAACAGTGGACACAGGGCCAGCTTCAGAACACAGAATAGCGAGATGCAGTTCCTATCTCTGATATATTATCTGTGTGAAAATGTACAAATCACTTAACTTAGTTCCTTTAGGCAGCTCTCCATGATGCCCAGTTGCTAATATACAACAAGGGAAGGACACTGGGTTTTCTTTAAACTAATGAAATCATACAGAGCAGCTAGATGGCTCAGTGAATAGGAAGTCGAGCCTAGATACAGGAATTGCTGGGTTCAAATCTAGCCTCTGAAACTTCCTAGCTTGTGTGACCCTGGGCAAATGACTTAACCACAAGCATGTAGCCCTTTCAGCTCTTCTGTCCTAGAAAAGATACTTTGATACTTAATATTAATTCTAAGACAGAAGGAAATGGCTTTTTAAAAAAAAGAAATTATAAGTATATATGTTTTTTTTTTTGTTTTCAGACATATTTTTCCAAGCACTTTTACAAGATAAGTGGTGTCACTCTTATTGTTATTGTTATTATTGTTATTATTATTAATTAGCATCATCATCATTAACTTCAACATTATTAGTTTTATTTTATAGATAGGGAGCTGTGGTTCACAGAGTTTAAATGACTGGGCCTGTAGCCCATAAGTGTTTGAATTCCAAACACAAGTTTACCTAAAAGACTATTTTAAAAAGAACTCACACTGGGCAAATGCTCGGAAGAAGTAGTACAAGTACACTCTCAAGGTCTCTCTGAAGAAGTTTAGCATCAACTATAAGACATGGGAGACACTGGCACCAGATCTATCCTCATGATGTACCCACATCAAAGAAAGTTCTGTGTTCTATGAGCAAAACAAAATTTCAGGAACTCAAAAGAAAAGTGAGATGTGCAAATGTATAAACATTCCCAACCCAAATGTTCTTTCACAAAACCTTCCAAGCTCATAGTATTCTAATCAACCACAAATGGACATATTGTACATTGACCCCAACAGGGATATCATTTTGGTTCTTTTCAAGAATGAATAACAACCAACTAACCATCTAACTAATAGAAGGTTTTGGATCAAGATTTCAGTATTCTAACCTAGATCTAATAATTCCCTTATTATTATTATATTCCTTATATGATAATCATTATGGGATCATTGTGAAATTAGATTTGAGAATCTGATATGAAATGTATGTGTCCATGCTTTGATTCATTATATTCCTCTAGAAAATAACTAAATGCATATGTGTGATAGTCTCATCATTTAAAAAATGGCTTAGTGAACTAGCATTTCTTGGAAGGCTAGGCAATATATTGTGAATTTATGGCTATATAGATCCTATAAAATGCTACATACCACATTACTAGTAATGAATTGCACAAAAGAAATAGTATGGGAAAGTGATGAAGAATATGTATAACAAGAATAGGGAATTGTTGGTCAATCATGAAATGAAAGGGAGGAGTAATAGATAGATAGTTCAAGTGCTTTACTGGTATCCACTATTTTTAAAAAACAGACTTTTCAGTCACATGACCAACAAGATGGGGATTAAACCTTGTTTCCTCTACCTTCATTGACTTTCAAAAATTCTGGATTATGAACCAGTTATAGAGCCAACAGTGGTATAGCAGATAGGGAGCTTAATTTGCAGTTTTAAAAGCCCTATTTCAGATATGCAATACCTGTGTGACCCTTGGACAAGTCATCTCCTCTGTGAAATTGAGGAGTTTGATATAATAACATCTAGGGTCCCTTCAAGCACTGGTTTTAACTAAGACTATGGCTATGATTGCAACCATGAACTACATGAACAACCATGATGAATCCACGGGACAGGAAAGCAAAATAAACCAAAAAAACCCACAAATTAGAAGCCTCATGACTTAATACTATGGAATGCTCATCTTTGACATGCTCAGGCAGCATCCCTCTATCACAGACTCTCTGGTCTGACTAGAATAAAAAAGCCAATTCAAGGACTTGTGGCAGGACATACACAATTCTTCTTTAGCTCCAAAGATTTGCCAGCCCACCCCACAGATTATCTCCTTTCTAACATCCACCCCCTAGTCTGAAACAAAAAGAAAAAAATATCTTCTGCCTATTTATGTGAAAGGATATGGAGGAGATGGGAGTATTGGATTGTTTCTGACTGGATCCTACATTAGGAAACCCCAAGGCTACTGAGATTCTTTCCAGACACCTCATCACCCTCTAAGTCTATAAAAAGGGGGTTGCAAAATTTAATTAAGTTGGTCCAAAGAAGTAAAGGACCAGACTCAGGTAAAGTACTGGGTCAAATAACCAATATGATGGACTCTTCCAGGCCTAAGTAAAAGGGGACTAAAAACCAGCTGGAAAATAGCCTACACCTCCTCAGAAATTACAAAATTTTGGACTAGTCTAACAGAAGGATGAGCAAAAAGGAAAATTTATCTTGGGTTGTGGTTACCTAAGCAGTGCTTATATGAGGTTTGCAGGGGCCAGTGACCTACCCACTTACATCGCTATCCTTTAACTGTCTTCTTAATTTGTCCAGGCGAGTAGGTTTCTGATATTCACAATTATTGGCTTAACCCCCACCTCCCAGGAACTCGGATTTCAATTCTAGTTTTGTCTCATATCTAAAAGTTTTTCTCAGCAATTTGGGGATGGAAGTACCTAGAACATAAAATGGTTCAGATATGGAATGGAACTTTTATTCCCACACAGAAAACAGAATGTTAAACATTAAAGTATCCTACAATGATTAGAACTGAATCTATCAATATATCACTACAAGTACAATCTTATGAAAGGTTAATATTCAAATCTCATGAAATTTGCTAATAATTTCTTTGATATAGGTGATAATTAGCAATTGTATGTGTTTTTCATCCCCTGAGCACTACTTGGTCAATGTCAAGTGGGTTCTTTCATTACTGTTTATTCAGACATTAGGAAGAGCAAGATACCAGTTGACTTTGGAGATTTTATAAAGCCCTCTATCAAAGTATATAAAACAAAATGTTGGAAGTGGAAAGAGGGAAGATAGTCTGATAATCAGATTCTAGCCCAATCCTCTCTAAAAGTCAGAGATTCATCATGATACTATGAGGTCAGCAAGGAAAGAAGGCATAAGGGGCAAGAATCACCCCTTTAGTATATTTATAGAGTTCTGACTCAGGAATAAATTTAAAAACTTTTGGTTACCACACAATATGAATTTATGAATCACCATGGCCAAGAGGAAGCAGACAGAGAAATCTGTACGTACTCTAAAGTGGGGAAGAGAAGGAAAGGTCCCATCATAGATGCCAGGAAGGCTTACCCTATTGCTGATTCTCCTCCCCCCAAAACATCAAAGAAAGAGAACATGGTCCTATAAACTTAAAAAAAAATAGCTCTTTTAGTGAGGCAAAACAACTGGACGTCAAAAATGCTAATTAATTAGGGAATCACTGATAAAATAGTATGATGAGTATAATGGAATAAGAAATGAGGAACAACATATTTCAAAGAAATATATAAAGATTTGTATGAAATGATGTAGAGTGAAGTAAGCCATAACATCATTATTATTAAAATGAACAAATTTTGAAAACCTAAACTGAAGCATAATGAAATCTGCAGAACCAGGAGGATAATTTCTACAATAACTACAATATTGTAAAACAACAACAAATTTGAAAGTCATAAGAACTCTGATCAATGCATTAACCACTCATGGTTCCAGAGGATTAATGCTGATTCATGTTATCCATGTCCTAATAAAAAGGGAAGGTATAGATTCAAAACACAGAATGAAACATGTATATATATTTTAGACATGACCAATGAAGGAATGTGTTTTGCTTCACCATGTATATTTCACCAAGATTTTTAATAGGGTGGCAGTGAAAGGGAAAGGAAATAGATTTCTGTTAATAAAAATATTAATTTCAAAAAGTATTAACTGAGGAATTCTTATTATATATTTGACGTATATATATATATATTCACAGGATCCCAATGAATTTTATTTTTGTGAATTCTGATTATATATTTGATGTATATAAATTCACAGAATCTCAATGAACTTTATTTTGTAAATTTCAAGTTCAAAGAAGGAAGGAAATAAGCCCCTCTGTATCAGGAATTGTGCTAAGCACTTCACAAATATTAATATCATTTGATCCTTATGATAACACAGAGGTAGGTGCTATTATGATCCTCATTTTGCAATGGCAGAAATTGAAGCATCCAGAGGTTGTGACTTGCTCAGTTACATAAGAAATAAATGTCTGAAGCAAGATTTGAATTTGGTTTTTCTTGAATCCATGTCTATCACTGTCTAAATAATTGCTCTTGATCTCAGAATCATATTTTGATTTCAGACCCAGGTCTCCCTAATTCCAATTTCAGTGCTGCTTCTACTATATAATGCAACCAAAAAGAATGACACCATCCAGAAGGAAAGTATTCCAATATTTCACCCATTTCAAATACATTTTGGTTTCTATCATCATCTGTTCAATCTTCCCTTCCATTTTAAAAGGCTTTTGCTTTCTCTACTCATACGAATTTTGCCCTAGATCTCATACCTTCCTATATGGGGTGGAGTCAAGAGCCACAAGATCGTTTTAAGTGTTATTCTCCCCTTTTTACAGATGAGATAATTGAGGTAGATGGACCTGGCCGAAGCAAGAGGAATGCCATATTAACATCCCTGAGACCTTATTTTTTCTCTGATTCTTAGACCAGTCCCTGGCACAAAGTAAATGCTTGTTGTTGTGTCTATTGAAGCTAACTGAGCAAAAGAGATAAAGCCACTTTGATGTATTTGATTCTTAGAGCAGTGTTCCCCAAAGCCCTCTCAGAGCATTCAAAACTGAAGCCTGACCAAACCAGTCAGAAGAAAACGGAACCACTTTTTACTTACATAAGTAGGAAGAATCAATTTACTAAGCAGTGCTGTAATTACCCTCACCTCACTAAGCTATTCACCATCCCTTGGTGCACAGTCTGTTCTGGATTATGCTCAACCTGTTTCTAGTCTGTGGTGCCATCTGTCCCAGAGAGTCTCCATGATAGACCCCAACATTTAAGAAAATAAAATCAGCAAGAGCTCTGTCTCAGTAAACTAAATAGACTGGGAATCCAGGGAAATGTTACTTACCTGGAAATGTCAAGGTGTTCACTGTTCTCTCTTTATGACCCCTCTGGAATTCCCTATAACAATGTGAGGCAGGGAGGGGAAGAATGGAGGGAGAAGGAGAAGTGGCTCACTGTTCCACAGACCACAGACACTGAAGGAAGAAAATACAAGGCTCATAGGGAAATGTTTACTGATGGAATTCTCTGGGCTAGAGAATTCTGATTTCCTCACCCAAACCCTTCCTTTTCTTTCCTTGCTATTCTTTAATCTCTCTCATCTCCTCATTGTTTTATTAGTATGCTCAAGTTAGACCAAGCTCTGAATAATTAACTCAGAGAATTCACTCAGCAAGATTTGTTAAACATTTTTAATGTGTGCCAGGCATTCTGGTAGGCACTGGGGCTAGAGACAAAAACAAAAAAAAAAAAAACCCTGCCCTAACAGAGCTTATATTCACTGGGAAGAAAACAGGTACACAAATATGTAAATAGAGCACATGCACAAATACATAAATGTAATTTGATATCTTTAAAAACTAAAATGTCGATGAAGAAATTCATATATAATATGGGAGTAGAGAGAAATGATCATCTAGTGACTGTTGCTCTCCATGGTACCCCCAAACTTGTAACGAGGTAACTGGAAATTCAACAAGTAGCAATAATAATTATTGTTATTATTATTATAACTGGCATACAGTTTTAAGACTCAAAAAGAACTTTGCCTAGATTATCTCATTTAACCTTACAGCAACCCTAGAGGGCAAAAATTAAAGGAATTGACCTCATTTTACAGATGAAAAAAATTAAGCTCCTAGAAGATGTCATTTGCTCATATTCACCCCAGCTAGGGAGTGTCAGGGGCATGATTTGAGCTAATATCTTGCTGACTCTAAGCTCTCTATGCTGTCTTCTGTACCACTTTTCAATAAGCAAAACATTGTGTTATTAGCATGAAATCATAACAAAAGGAATTCAGTATTCATGGACCATTTTACTTAGTGCCTAGATAATTATCCATTCCGTACTAAAGAAGTTTCTTTTTTCCTTAATGGTAAGAACATTATTTTTTTCTAAACACAATATAAATCGCCCTTGAGCAGTGCTGCATAAAATCTAACAAATTCTTCACTTCACAAATCTTTACAAAAAATATAAAAATAAAACAGACTTTCCCATGAAGGAATTTACATTCAACTGGAAAAGAACAATTCCTATACAGATAAGTAAAACTAGAGAAGGAAAAGAATTCAGAAAGAATGTGTAATCAGTAGCATAGTGAGTTTTCTGAGCTTATGAAGGGCAGTATGGCCTCTGTTTATTTAAGAGATCTTTGAAGAAGTGTAGAAAGCTGCAGCTAGAATAACAAAGTTAACAACTGAGAAACAGCCATCAGATTTGGCAATTAAAAGATCTCTGGTAACTGGAGAGATCATTTTCAATTGAGTGATGAGTTTGAGAGGTGAATTTTAAATTCAGTGAGGGAGGAGTAAATACTAGCCACACACTCTTTCAAGTGTGAGAAAAGGAATGGAGTCAGGAAAGCATGAAACATATTCATGGGATGGTGAGTAGTTAAAGTTTATCTGGAGAACATAGAATGCAAGGATAAGTCATGCAAAAAAAAAGAGAGAGAGAGATAAATGAGAGGCAGCCTATAGAGGGTTTTAAATGCCAAGTTAAAGAATTTGGATCCCATTCAGAAGGCAACAGGGAGCCACTGAACATTTGAGACCATCAGAAAAGAATGATCATACTTATGTATTAGGAAGATTAATATTTTAGTGATGTATAAAGTGGACTGGATGTCAACAAGCCTGGGAAGAGGGAAAATGTTAGAGGTGCAATTTTACTCCAGTTCAGATTGAGATAATAGAGAGGACCTAGAATAGTAATGGTCAGTTTATTGAGGATGGATAAGGAGAAAGACTGCATTGACAGAGATCATCCTACTGGCAAAATCCTAAATGGGGTCAGGAACATGTCAATGAAGAAACAGGAATCCAAAAAATCCCCAAAGTTAGAGGTGCAGATGACCAGGAGGATCATTATTTCAATGATAGGAAGACATCATTGGGCTCATTTGTGTGCTCACCCGCCTGCCTGAGCATGCTAACTTGTGTTTCTTTTGCTGGCAATTATTCTAATTTCCTTATTTATCAACAGCTGGGTGGATTGTTCTCAGTTGATCCAATTTTACTTTTACATCAGAGTTTAAACAGAAGGGAAGGGCAAACTTGAGTTCCTAATAAGTCAGCTGCTATAAACCCTTTCTAAACTAACAGATGCTTTCAGGAGGTGGAAAAGGAGCTATGCTCTGTGTCAAGAAAATGTGCGTATGTGTCTGTATTACTTCCATTACCATGAATGCTTTTCTTTTTCTTTCTTTTCATATCCTAATAGCCAATATTTTTATTTCTCTGTGGTATCTTACTAACTAGCATGAGATTCCATTCTTACTAAATACTATTGAAATCCTTAAAAATTGAAGTACATAATTGTGAAAAGAACTAAGTGAACAGGATCATAGATTTTGGTTTGGGAGGATGCTTAGAATCAGCTAGTCCAACCTACCTATTTTATAGAGGAAGGAACTGAGGCCCAATAAAATGAAATAACTTATCATTATACAGTTAGTAGCAGACAGAGGATTAATATTCAAGTCTTATTTTTATTTTAAACCCTTACCATTTGTCTTAGAATCAATACTAAAAATTGATTCTTAGACAGATCAGTAAGGGCTAAACTAATGGGGTTAAGTGACTTGCCCAGGATCACACAGCTAGGAAGTGTCTAATGCTAGATATGATACTAGGTTCCTAATTGCAAGCCTGCTTTTCTATCCCCTAAGTCACCTTGCTGCCCCGCATTCAAGTCTTATAACTCTAAACCCCAAATGTTCTACTAGACCATTGTAATTCCCAGGCATTCCACTTATTGTCCTCCTGAACTTGACAAATCACTCTTCTTTTAGGTTCAGTTCCTTCACATGTAAAACAAAGAGTTGAGAACAAATAATCCCTAAGATCCCTCCTAGCTTTAAAATTCCATTATATTTGGGAATCACATCCTTGAGAAACAGGCTATTCATAATGGCAATAATAGCCACATTTACAAAAACCCTTTGCAGCTTATCAAGTGTTTTCCTTAGTAGCACAGTGAATCAGGTAGCATATTTTGCAGATTACATTTGATAGATAAATAAAATATATTTTACAAATGAGGAAACTGAGGCTCAGGGAGGGCAAGCAGTTTGCCCATGGTTATTATCATCATAAATGATTGTGCTGAGAGATGAATACTGGTCTTTAAATGAGATGATGTTTGTAAAGCACTTAGCATATTGCCTGATGTGCAGTAAGTCCTATATAAATGTTAGATATTATTATTATTAATCTGGCTGCAATTGCAATGCTCTTTCTACTCCACTTCACTAAAAAGCAGTATGTAGAAAGCACCATTTGAAATAATTCTGGCATTGAATGGGAGTGACATGAAACCGGCATCTTTTCCTTCCCCATCACAGAGAGCATTTGTCTAAATAGTGTTCAATAAAAGCTCTTCAACAGTGTAATCTTTGCAATGGAGTTTTTGCAATTGAAGCTAGATCAAATGGAAATGAATTTCTTGCTTTGGCTTCACTTATGGTAATGTTTCAGAAGACACTATTCTGACTCATTCACATTTCAGGCTGGGACTCTAGAAGAAAACAAGATGCATTTCATACTTGCAAGTATATGGGAAAAGTACAAAGTGTAGGATGTAATAGATGAATACTTTGGGTAACATTTCAACAATCAAATTGCAAGGGAAGGAAGCTAGAGAATAAAAAATAGTAAATAATGTATTTAAGCAGAGAGTGCCAAGTTCTTTATAAACAATGACCTTCTCCAAATCATAGGATCTAACTAAATCCTGTGGGGATCCCCAAAGCTCTGAACTGGACTTTCTTGTTCTTTCACTTGGTGTTCATATCAGCTGCCATGGATTCTTTATGCAAATAATCACCATATTTGTCCACACTAATCTCTCTCCTATCCCTCATTCTCATATCTTCAACCGCCTTTTGGACCCCTTGAACTAGATGTCTCATGAACATCTTCAACATTTTTTTAAAATGAACTCATTCTCTTCCCCTTCCTAACTTTCTTATTACTGTTGAGGGCATCGTCATCCTCCTAGTTCCCCAGGCTCACAACCTAGGTGTCATCCTCAAGTCCTCATTCACATTTACGCCACATTTTCAATCTTTTATTTCTATTTCTGAGGATATATTCCCTTTTCCATGCTCACACAGTATACATACTCATGATCTCATACATGAACTATTGTAATAACCTTTTGGTTGGTCTCCTTTTCTTCAGTCTCTCCCCACTCCAGTCTGTCCTTCACTCTTCAGAGAGATCAATCTTTCTAAAGCACAGGTCTGACTAGAAAATCACCAACTCCCAATTTAAAAACTCCAATGGTTTTCTATTATTTCCAGAATCAAATATAAACTCCTCTGATTCTTAAGGCCTTTCATAGCTTGACCAATTCAAATCCATCAGTGAGTTAGGTTGGTATCTACTGTAAGCACATGAAGACTTTCCCAAAAGGAAGGGGTAGATGGAAACATTTTGTTCCAATGGTCATCAAGGTGGCCAAAGCAGGAGCTATGGAAGACCTCTCATTAAAGCCTGGGTCATCCACTGCAATGTAAGCCATCACCAGTCCTCTTGACTTTTGTCTTCCCACATGACTTTGATTACTGGAAGAAGTAAGAGTTCATATAACTCTCCCTCACTAAAATCTAATTTATGCAAGAGTCAAAATACATCATCCAATGATGACATTTTAGTTCTCTTCAAGTACAAAAGGCAACAGCCCACCCAGTGACATTGATCTCCTTACACATGACACTCTATTCCAACTCAGGGCATTTTTCACTGGCTGTCTCCCATGTCTGATACTCTCTCCCACCTCATCTCAGTTTCTTGGCTTCTTTAAAGTTTCAGTTAGAATTCAACCTTTTGTCAAGAAGGCTTTTTAACCCTCCTTAATCTTAGTGCCTTCCTTCTAAGATTATGCCCAGTTCATCCCATAAATATCACCTTCGTACATAGTTGTTTGCACATTGTCTCTCCTATTATACAGTAAGCTCCTGAAGAGCAGGGATTGATTTTTGTTTGTTTATTATTATCTTCTTTTGTGTCTCCAGTGCTCAGTAAGTAGATGTTTGTTGAATTCATTTGACCTAAATTTTAAGTAGCTCTTAATCAGATAATCAAGTTTGATCTGATTCAATTATCCTATTAAACATTCCATTGATAAAGTAGAAATTACATGTTATTTCATTTTTTCTATGCCATAGTGCATGTTTAAGAGCTAAAGTTTTGAACAAGAAAGCTACTTTTCCAAATTCAATTTCATTTTGAAAGCACTTTTAATTGTGGCTCCCAAGAAGAAAAAACTAAAGTTTAGAGCTTCAGTTAGGATTTGCCAGTGCTTCTCAGAACATGTGGAATTGGAGGAGTATTCTGTTTTTTTGTTATTAAATATAATACTCATAAAAATAATCTCTCCTTTTTATACGGCACCTTTCTCCAAGTAACTCAGAGCCAAACATTCATTGTAACCAATTGTCCCTGAAATGGCTCCCCGATGTGTAATACAGTGAGGTATTTAAGTTTATGGATTCATCAGTGAACAACCTCAAACAGATCTTCAAGTGGAAGCTGTGATTTGATCCTCTAGTCTTGGGAATAATGAAAATAGTGTATTGTATAGAAATACATTATTAAAAGAGAGATTTTTAATTGCCTCATACACCTTTATGAAAGACAGAACTCAAGTCAGTGACCTATATCCTACAGATGAATGATGTAGCCCAAATCCCAAGGGTTTACAGGAAAACATGTGCCACTTTCTTGTGTGAGCATAGAGAAAAAGAGGTAATGTAGCATAGTGGATAGAATTCTGACCTTGAATTCAGAAAAGTATAAGTTTATTACCCACCTTTATAATTACTAGCTATGTGTCTATGTAGCTATATGCCATTTCACATCTCTGTGACTCAATTATTACAAGGTTCAACTGAATGAACTCTATGGTCTTTTCCAGGTTAAACTCTATGATCCTATAATGAAAGGCTCTCCAAATGGCTATCAAACTACTATAACCCAAAGTGTTTAGTAGGAACTGCAGAAATCTATAGCAAATCAACTCTCTCTAAACTACTTTTAATCCTTTTCCTCATAATATAGCCTTGAAATGAAAGTTTCATAATGAATAGTTATATCAACTAGTAGCCAGGTAAGTAGTTGTCCTTTAGCATCTGGACCTCAGCAGTGAGAAAGAATTAAAGGTGGTAGAGGAAGGAAAGTCATTGTCAGGGTACCTATAGTCAAGGAAAATGGGAAGCCAAACACCACAAGATGA
Source organism: Monodelphis domestica (assembly GCF_027887165.1). Taxonomy (NCBI): domain Eukaryota; kingdom Metazoa; phylum Chordata; class Mammalia; order Didelphimorphia; family Didelphidae; genus Monodelphis; species Monodelphis domestica. Next base: position 475,675,841 of record NC_077228.1, read on the forward strand.
TCCTGGATAATTAATGAGAAGGCAATGAGCTAATAAATCAGAGCCAAGATCAGAGACAGTCAAGGGTCTTTGCAAGGAGACATGAAGAGGATGGGTGAAACATAAAAAGAAGCAAAAATAAGCCTAATATATGAAGAGGGGGAAGGGAGAGCCAAGGAAGATTCTCACCAGATTTTGTTCACTCTTAGTTTTCTAAGGAAGGCTCAGGTTTATATTTATCTGTGCTTGCCCACCCTTTTGGTCAAGGCATTGTATGGCTCCAATACAGTATTAAATTGCTATAGGCTATAAACATTTCCCTTCCTTCATCAGAATAAATTATTGTAGCCTAGAAGTGATTTTATTGTGAAGAAAAACCACTTGTGAAGTCGCTATTCAGCTGTCCAGCTCAATCAAGAATATGAAACAACTGGAAGTCTGGCATTCATTAACATCAAACCAATCTCTACGAGGAACCTGTTTTTTGTCTTTGGCAAATGCAGGAGGTGGGAAGATGGGAGTTTCCCCTTTGAAGCTTTCTCAGACCTCTTAGAGGTTTTGTGAGGCTCAAATGATATAATCTCTGTAAGATACTTTTACACATTTCAAAGCAAAGGATAGCTACTATTAATTTTTCCTATCAAGTAACTGATGAATAGCTCTTATTTTTCATTGTTCATTCATTTTTGTGATGTCAAAGGAATGAGAGGAAGACTGTTCATTGGGTGGCACTGCCTGTGGAAAATTTAGAGAAAATGTATAAATAGAGTTGGTTGGTTTGTGATCTATATTTTATAAATATGCATATATATTATGTTTGGGAATATATGCATATATACAAATATTTGCAAAGTATATGTATGGTTCATTATAGGTATTTACAAATTTATATTTATATTTGTGAATCTATTTATTACCTGTAGATGTATAGTTCTGCCCTTCCTAATATATCTTGTTGCATACTTCTCTCCTCCTTTATATTTAGAAATACACATACACATGCAGTACATATGAAAATAATAACAAAACTCCTATATCATCACAACTCTATCCCAGTCAGATCCCTTTGACTATAATCCAGGAAAGCAACCCATGTGAAGTTGTAATCAAGCCATTTCTTCTGAAGGTGCTGTAGTGTCTATAGATAATATAAGACCCTGAAAGCAAAGTTCTCATTACCAAAGTCCTTGGCACTACCAACATCAGAAACTAATGTGTTTTTATTCATGTAAATAACATTAAAGAAGATGCATTATCACTTGGTTTCCTGTGGAATCCTGAAGACTATGGAGGCTTTTCATCTAACTTGTAGCCAAAACCCCTTGCTATATATGTATTGTGTCCCCTTCTTAGAAGATGAGCTACCAAAAAAAGAAATTGTCTTGCTTTTTTGTTTGCATCCTTGGTGCTAAGTGCTATATTTTGTGCATAGCAAGAGCTTGATAAATGATTTTTTATGCATTGCATTTTAATGAAGTCACAAATCCACCATACAGATTTCTCCTTTTGGGGGGTGCATGGGGGATTCATTCCACATAATTTTGTATAGCTCACAATTTAACTTTGTCTCTTACTTGAATATTTGTAGTAACTGTAATTTCATTGCTATGGGTCACCCATTTCTTTTCCCCCAATCTGGTCATCATGAGCTTCTGTGTCTGAAAAAATTCATTATCCAGCAGCAAACCTAGTGACAAGCCTCTCAAAAATTAGCTAGGCTGGTTCTCAGACAACAGACATATAATCCATCATCATGTCATGCACAAGGATTTTCTAGCTTGGAAAAAACACCAGGGCTTTCCATCTGCTGGCATAGGGTCAGAGTAGCAAGGAACAACAACCATGACATGATCATGCATAGAAGAAATTTAGAATTTATCAGTATATTGAGATACAATAACAATTGAATGATTCTCACCATCAACCCAATTTTTCTCCTCCTTTACTCCACAGGAAGCAATGAACATTGCTTCTTCTCTTTGCCAAGGCCAACCTCTATATGTGTCCTTGATACCATCTTTATCAACTTCTCCAGAACATTGTCACCTCAATCCCCACCTAATCTTCAGTTTCTCCCTATGTAATAGTTCCTTTCTTGCTACATAGAAATATGCCCAAATTTCTCCCACTTTAAATATATTCACTAAAGTCTATCATTCCCATGGACAATCATCCTTTAGTTTTCCTCTATCTCTCAGGAAAAATTCCCAGGGATGGGGAACTACTTCCTCTTCTCTCACTCCTCAACTCTTTGCAACACAGCTTACAACATTGTCATTCATCTTAATTCTTTCCAAAGTACCCAAAGGCCTCATTGCCTTTTAAATGGCCTTTTCTCAATTACCTCCCTTTTTGACCTATCCTCAAATTTTAATGCTGTTGATCAACTTCTCCAAGATGATATGCCTCATTTAGATTCTCACACTTCTCACTCTTAGCCCTTCTCCTATCTACATGGCCATTCCTTCTTAGTCTCCTTTGCTAGACCATTACCTATGTCATAACCCCGGGCAACGGCTTCGACAGGCTGGCTAAACCATGTGAGGGTAGCCATCGGGTCATCGACCCCTGGTGAACCAGGGCTTTGCTCACCCAGCATGTGAAGACTGCTTCTGCTGAACAGGTGGAAGAAACCAACAAGAAGGTTCAACGACTGAGATGGCGATGCAGCAAAGCACTGTGGAGTGCTTAGGGCGTGTTGGAGCACAAAGGACAACACGGCCATCCAATGCAGCTGAGGAAGTCTCCAGACGTAACAACTTTTTTCGTGCCACTGGACCCAGGCTTCCAACGCCAAGAGAGTGGGACTGTCTCTGTGCATCGGCTTTTCCACTTAAATCTCTTTCACGCACAAGTATCTTTGTGCACACTCATCTATCCTAACCCCGTCCACCCTCTTCAAGACCTGCGGCAATGGGGGAGTGACGACACAACAGGTGGAGGTGACCACTGGCAGTTGTAGTCACGACCCTGCACATAGGCGGCCCACGGACCAGTGGTCGCTCGGCCCTGTGGGCAGCAGGGACGTTCGGCAGCATCCTGGGCGAATGAGCAGCCCTCTCTAGGACAGCACTGCTCACCCTAATCAAGGGAGGGGACTAGAAAAGGTGTCCCAAACATTGCCTGCCCTACAAACACCCAGTCAGCACACCACGGCTGGCGGGCCATCCCCTTTAAGCAGTCGAACTCAAAGAAAAAATACAAAGAAACTCCAACTAGGAGCATGGAACATCAGGACACTACTTGATAGAGAGAATACCCCAAGACCTGAAAGAAGAACAGGTCTAATCGGTAAACAACTGGCGTGATATAACATCGACATCGCAGCCTTAAGCAAAACATGCTTTCCAGAAGAGGGATCACTCAGCGAACCCACCACTGGATATACCTTCTTCTGGAAAGGTAGAGCCTCAAATGAAGACAGAATCCACAGTGTTGGCCTGGCCATCAAGACCAGTTTGCTCAAACAGCTGCCAGACTTGCCTATGGGCATCAGCGAGAGGCTCATGAAGATCTGTTTGCCTCTCAGCAAAGACCAGTATGCCACAATCATCAGCGCATATGCCCCAACACTGACCAGCACAGAGGAGACCATCGAGCAGTTCTACTCTGACCTGAGTGTCGTCCTGCACTCAGTGCCCACCAATGACAAGCTGATACTACTGGGAGACTTCAATGCCCGCGTTGGCCAGGACCATGAAAGATGGAAAGGAGTGCTCAGCAAACACGGCGTGGGCAAAATGAACAACAACGGCCTACTGCTACTCAGCAAATGCTCAGAGTTCGAACTTACCATCACGAACACTGTGTTCAGAATGACGAACAAATATAAAACAACGTGGATGCACCCACGATCAAAACAGTGGCATCTCATTGACTACATCATTGTATGCCGGCGAGACATCCATGATGTAAATATCACCAGAGCCATGAGAGGAGCTGAATGCTGGACAGACCACCGATTGGTTAGAACAACTCTTCAAATGAGCATTGCGCCTCACCATCCAAAATGCGCCCAGACAGTCCGCACATTTTAAAACACGAGTTGTCTTAGAGATCCATCTTATTTGCAAACATTCCAGTCCTGCCTGGACAACAAGCTGTCTGCCAAGGGACCACTCACTGGAAGCTCAACCAAGAAATGGAACCAGTTCAGAGATGCAGTGAAGGAAACATCAAAGGCAGTCCTAGGCCCAAAACAACACAACCACCAGGACTGGTTCGACGAGAACAACACTGCTATTGAAGACCTATTGATCAAGAAGAACAAAGCCTTTATGGAGTGGCAAAATAACCCAAACTCTGCTCCTAAAAAGGACAGATTCAAGTCTCTCCAAGCCACGGCGCAGCATGAGATCAGGAAGATGCAAGACTGATGGTGGGAAAAAAAGGCAGAAGAAATCCAGCAGTTTGCTGATATGAAAAACTACAAACAATTTTTCAGTGCCCTCAAGACTGTCTATGGGCCATTAAAACCCACCACCACTCCCTTGCTATCCTCTGAAGGTGACACTCTCATAAAAGATAAAAAAGGCATCAGCAACAGGTGGGAAGAACACTTCAGTCAGCTTCTCAACCAACCCTCTTCAGTCGACCAAAGTGCCCTTGACCAGATCCCCCAAAACCGTACCAATGAACAACTTAACGTCCCTCCTTCAATAGAGGAAATCCAAAAAGCCATTAAACAAATGAGTGTAGGCAAGGAACCCGGTAAAGACGGGATCCCAACCGAGGTGTACAAGGCCTTAAATGGAAAGGCACTCCAGGCATTCCACATAGTACTGACCAGCATATGGGAAGAGGAAGACATGCCCCCAGAACTCAGAGATGCCTCCATTATAGCCCTATACAAGAACAAAGGCTCACGAGCAGCCTGTGACAACTACAGAGGCATCTCACTACTCTCCACTGCCGGAAAGATCCTTGCCCGTGTTATACTCAACAGACTCCTGTCATCTGTTTCAGACCAGAACCTGCCTGAATCACAATGTGGCTTCCGACCAGATCGCAGCACCATCGACATGGTCTTCACGGTGAGGCAAATGCAGGAAAAATGCCTTGAGCAGAACCTGAGTCTCTACATTGTCTTCATAGACCTGACAAAGGCATTCGACACAGTGAACAGGGACTCCTTGTGGGTGATCCTCAGCAATCTCGGTTGCCCAGCAAAATTCGTTAAACTGATCCAACTCTTTCATGTCGACATGACAGGGGAAGTCCTATCTGATGGAGAGACTTCCAATCACTTCAACATCTCCAATGGCGTGAAACAAGGCTGTGTCCTCGCTCCGGTACTATTCAACCTATTTTCCACCCAAGTATTACGACATGCTGTGATGGATCTAGACCTGGGCGTCTACATCAAATACCGACTGGATGGCTCACTATTCAACCTTTGCCACCTGACTGCAAAAACAAAGACAACAGAGAGACTCGTCCTGGAAGCTCTCTTCGCAGATGACTGTGCTCTCATGGCCCACCAAGAAAATCATCTCCAAACCATTGTGGACAGGTTCTCCACCGCAACAAAACTGTTTGGCCTGACTATCAGCCTCAGCAAAACAGAGGTGTTGTTCCAACCTACACCAGGGAGGCCAACGAACCAGCCGTGCATTACAATTGACAGCACGCAACTTTCTAACGTCAACACTTTCAAGTACCTGGGCAGCACCATCGCCAACAACAGGTCCCTAGACCACGAGATTAATGCCAGGATCCAAAAGGCCAGCCAGGCACTTGGGCGGCTGTGCTTCAAAGTCCTCCAACACAGAGGTGTAAGCACTGCGACGAAGCTCAAAGTGTATAACGCAGTGGTGCTCAGCTCGCTCCTGTACGGTTGTGAGACATGGACACTGTACCAGAAGCACATGAAGCAGCTGGAGCAATTCCACCAATGCTCCCTCCAGTCAATCATGAGGATCCGATGGCAGGACCAAATCACCAATCAGGAAGTCCTCGACAGAGCCAACTCCACCAGCATCGAAGTCCTGGTCCTCAACACCCAGCTACGATGGTCTGGACACGTCATCCGCATGGACCCACAGCGAATACCAAGACAGGTATTCTATGGTGACCTGTCAGCTGGACTCAGGAAACAAGGTCGACCAAAGAAAAGATTCAAGGATCAGCTAAAGTCCAACTTGAAGTGGGCTGGCATTACACCAAAGCAACTAGAACCTGCTTGCCTCTGTCAGAAGCAGCTGGTGAACCCACATTCACCATGCCGCCGCCACCTTTGAAGATGAGCGACGTTGACATCTTGCCGCTGCGAGTGAACGCCGACACCAGGCCACAACCGCACTTCCCGTAACAACTGGCATCCCATGCCCCATGTGCCACAAACTCTGCGCCTCAGCCTTTGGACTCCAAAGCCACATGAGGGTACACTGTAGATGAAACTGCACAAAGACAATAGTCATTCTCGATCACCGAGAGACTACCACTACTAACCACTAAATGGATGCCCTCAAGATTATCTTTACATTCTTCTCTCTATATCCTTTCACTTGACAACCTCATTATCTTACGTAGCTTTAATTATCACCTATCAAAATCTACATATCTAGCCAGGAATGTTAGCCTCAAATCAATCTTTTTCTATGGAATATTTCAAACCTCATGACATCTTACTCAATTCAATGTGTCCAAAATATTACTCAATATCCTTTCCCCAAAACTCACTCCACTTCTAGCTTTCCCAGTTTCTATTGTCAAATTATCTAGTCTCTCCACCTCAATGCCATCCTCTGTGCTTCACTCTCACTTGATTCATTTATCCATCAATTAGCAAATATTTCCATTTCTACCTTCATACCTATTGAATATGCTGTCTTCTTGCCATTCAAATGACCATCATCCTAGTTTAAGCCCTCATCAACTTTTATGTAAACTATTAAAATGGTTTCCTACATTATATCCCTGCTTCAAGTCTCTCTCTGTGCCAATTAGGTGGTACAGGAGATAGAACACTAAAATGGAAATCAGGAAACTTATCCACCTCAAATGCTTAGTAACTGTGTGACACCATGCAAGCCACTTAACCTCTGTCTGCCTCAGTATCCTCAATTTTAAAATGGAGATAATAATCACACCCACCTCCCAAGGTTGTTGTGAGAATCAAAAGAATTTAAAATTGTAAAGTGATTAGCTTGATGCCTGACACAGATTAGATGGTTAACAAATGCCCATTTTCTTCCTCCCTCTCTCCCTTTGTTACTCTCTTCCTTCTTCAATCCATCTCTTCTTTCCTTGATTCCTTCTTTCCATGATTCTATCCTCTACATAAATAAATAAATATCTTAATACTTAAGACTAATCATATTAGTACCTCTATCAATAAACTAAAAAAGTTCTCTATTACCTCTAGGATTAAAGGTAATCCTTCTTTTGGGACTTTAAAGCCCTTTACAACCAGGCTGCAACCCACTTTCTCTACCGTATTACATTTCACTCCTTTCCACACACTTTCTATTCCCATTATGATGACCAATTTACTGTTCCTCACACATGACATTCTATCTCCCATTTCATGTCTGTATAGTGACTGCATCCCCAATCCCTTCTCCACAATAATGACTTAGGGTCCCTAGATTTCTTTCAATAAGGACAGGGAGGTAGCACAATGGATAGAATGCCAGGTCTGGAGTCAGGAAGTCCTGGGTTTCCAACTGGTCTCAGACACCTTACCAGCATAACCTTGGACAAGTCACTTAATCCCAATTGCCTAGCCCTTACTGCTCTTCTACTCTATAATCAATATTTAGCATCAAATCTAAGACAGAACATAAAGGTTAAAAAAAAAAAAAGATTTAGACCAAGAATATTTTACTATTTAAGAGGCTTCTCCTCATCTGCTTGCCCATGCCAAGTTATACATATCACCTTTCTATTTTTTGTATATATACTTCCATAGGCACATGCCCCCCAATTGAATGCATTTTCTTTAGGACCAGAAATTGTTCCTTTTTTTTTTTTTTGCATCATATCACATAGCATATCTGTCACAAAGTGAGGGATTAACAAAGGGTTGTTGATTAATTGATTGAGTCACATGTTCTACTAGAGTTAATTATCCTGAATTTCTGACTTTTTTATGTTGTTCAACTTTGTTTTTGAAGATGATCAATGACATCCCAATGTTGGGGATACGGTACAGTGTGTTCAGCTATGACTGATTCGTCTGAGTTTGAAGGGTTCTAACACAGATTGGGCATAAGTTGTCTGTTAGAACATTTGGGAAAGAGATGTGACTGGATCTGTGCAACTCATGTTTCCTTTCTACTACTGCAATTCTGCTTTGCTCATGGCGTACAGTGCCTCCTTTGATGGTAAAATTCTAGTTAGGTGGTCCTGTGCCAGCAGCTCCCATCTCACAATCAATTCTAAAGTTATTCAGAGAGAAACTGAGAGTGTCCTTGTACTACTTTTTCTGGCCATTATGTTAGACCTTACCTTGTGCAAGTTATCCATAAAATAGTATTTTAGGTAAACATGCACTTGACATTCAGGTGGCCAGTCCATTAGAGTTAGATGGTTGGCAGCTTAAATGCTTGGCAGATCATCTCAAGAGTGGACCTCGGTTTCTGGTACCTTATCCTGCCAGGTAATCTTTACAATCTTCCCAAGACATTTCAAATGGAAGTGGTTTGTTTTTCTAGTATGGCAATGACCATCCAGATTTCGCAGGCAGACAACAGTGTAGTCAACGAACTGGCTCTATAGACCTGCAGCTTAATACTTCTCCCCACCTATTTTTACTTTTTTTAATTTACTTATATCTTCCCCCCAATTATATGTAAAAAGAGTTTGCAACATTTTTCAAAGAATATTGAGTCTCAAATTCTCTCCACTCCCCTAACTCCCCACCCCTCTTGAGATAATAAGAAATTACATATAGGTTTTATATGTGCAAACATATAAAACATGTTACCATATTAATCCTTTTGTGAAGGGAATTATTTCAAATAGAAAAAAAAATTTTAATTAAAAAAAATTTGCTTTTGTCTGCATTCAGACTCAGTTGTTTTTCTCTGGAAGTTGAAGGTATTTTGTATCACGAGTCCTTTAGCATAGTTTTGGATCAATTGTGTTACTGAGAATAGCTATTATTCACAGTTGTTCATTGTAAAATATTCCTATCACTGTACGATGTTCTCCTAGTTCTTATTATTTCACTCTGCTTTAGTTAGTGTAAGTCTTTCTAGGTTTTTTCTAAGATCCCCTAGCTTGTCATTTCTTACAACACAATTGTATTGCATCACAATCACATACTATAATTAACTCAGCCATTTCCCAATTGATGGGTATTCCCTCATTTTGCCCCCCTAAAAAGAGCTACTTTAAATATTTTTGTACAGATAGGTCATTCCATTTAAAAAAAATCTCTTTGAAATACAAACCTAATAATGATATTGCTGAGTAAAAGGATATGTACTGTTTTAAAGCCCTTTAGTCATAGGTACAAATTGCTCCCCTGAATGACTGAGTCAGGTCACAACTCCCCCCAACAAATCCAGCTTTCCCATATCTCCTCCAAATTTTTTATTTTCCTTTTCTGTCATAATAGTCAATTTGATAGGGGTGGGGTGGCACCTCAGAGTTGTTTTAATTTACATTTCTATAATTAGTAGTGACTTAGAGAGCATTTTTGCATGACCATAGAGAGCTTTAATTACTTTTTTTAAAACTAAATGTTCATATACTTTGACCATTTATCAATTGGGGAATGACTTATGTTCTTATATATTCAACTCATTTATATATGTATTTGAGAAATTAGAACTTCTCTCACACTTTCTTTTGGCACTTCCCAAACACTAAGCTATCTCTGGCAATGTGTGACTATTCTTCATATGTTATACTTCACATCCCATCGCTGAGTTTGCTCTGGTCATCCTCCATATCAGGTATCTCTGCTTCTCAGAATCTCTAGTGAATTTCAAACTCATTTCAAACACCATATTTTATAATAGAAATAATTTCCTCATCTCCCAACTACTACTGCCCTTCTAACCAAAATCACCTGGTGTCTCCTTTAAGTACAAAAGGGGAAGGAGGTTTTCTCAAAGAGTAACACCACCATATTGAGATGGCACTTATGGGAAAAAAACAAATGCCAACAGAGAAAAGGGGTTCAGTCTTTGTTCTGCTTTACTTAATGAGTAGGCTGGGGGTGCAAATGTGCAATAAGATATACACTCTGAGCCAACACCCCAAGGTACTCCAAGCTCAGATTTATAGAGAATTGAGACAAAGATTTGGTATGACTCGAAAAAGAAATTTATCCGTCCCTCAGAGGCAAGAAGGTACAATAGCCTGGATCACTAAAATGAAAATATTCTCTGAATTGCCTAGGGAAAGAACAAGAAATGAGGTGCATGGAGTCAGAAAACTTAACTCTTAGCTATTTCCCAGGATAAAAACAGCTGGGACGGGGCTGAGACCAGATCTCATATAAATACAAATTCTTCATAATTCTGTTAATGTATGTTTTGCCTTCACCATAGAATCCTTGAGGATTCTAATTAAATCCGACGCATCTCTCCCCCCTTCCTCCCAGAAGGCAGGGATTTTTTTCTTCTTTTTTATTTGTGTCTCAATTATTCTGAAACAGTGTCTGGCACCTGGTAGGCACTTAATAAATGCTTTCTTATTGATAAGTTATGTTTAAAAAAAAAACCCGACTGGTTCAGGAATTTCTCCAGAAATCTGTCTTTTTATAACAACTAGTTTAGGAAATCTTTTTGGAAATGATCATATTTTCTCCTTATGTAAACTCTAAAGGGTCTAACAATGTAACAGCTAGATACATAATTCTTCAATACTTCAAAATTTTTGGCTTTTATCAGTTTGTGTGTTTTCTGTCCAACAATGCAGTTTGTGATCACTCCAAGACTCAATAGATAAACTTCAAAAGTTTTGTTACCAGAGAATTCAACAGCTTCTGGTCAGCCTGATGATGAGCCAACTCTCCAAATTTAGCTAGGTCATTTAGAAGACAACAGATGTACAGTCCATTGTCTGGCCTTGTCCCTGAAACCTTTGCACTCTAACTGAACCTGCCAAAGTTTGACATAGTTTCCAAGAAGCCAGGGTCAATCGCGCACTCTAGTGAGATGTCAGAATAGAACTATGAAGAAGGTATGTAAGAGATGCTTGATAAATATTAATTATATGCAATTTATTCTCTACATATTTCATTTATATATAGCTGTTTGCATGTTGTTTCCTCCAATAGACTGTGAATGACTTGACTTTCTTTGTATCTCCAGGATTGACTTCAGTCTCTAGTGCACAGTAGGTGCAATTAAATACTAAATGGCCAACTGACTATGAATTTATTAATATATTATCTATTTATTCATGTCTGACAAGTAATGTTTGATGCTTTCACTCTCTTTTTCCATTAATCCTCAATCTCATCTGATGCAAGAAATTTTCACTGTAGTATTGACCCGGTAGTTGCTAATTCACAGATGGAATTTATAATGCATCCTGACCCCACCCCAGCCCAGGGGTGGGTAGAGCACTACATGCAGTCAGGGGGTGGTAGCAGGGCACAGGTACACAGTCTGGGGGCGGGGGGGTGGCATGGCAAAGGGTCCCTAAAAAGTTACAAAAGGTTAGCCATAACTGAAATAGACATAAAACTGTACTTGTGAGGAAACCTCAACCTTTCCCCCTAAGAAGTAGATGCACCAAACCAAAAAAATAAAGAATAGTAAAGTTTTAACAGTAAATAGAAATTTAGAAAAATTAGACAATAGATAGCTGGAAAAAACTGAATGGGAATAGGAAGGAAAATAACTGTTTCACAGCAATATATGACACCTATACAAACAAACAAAAAATATAGCAGGGCATACAAACCTCACAACCAAATGTAGAAAAGCAGAAAATATAAAATGTATTCTCTTTAGACCATAATTCTATAATGATTATAGTAAATAAAGGGCATCATAAAGACTAAAAATTAATTGGAAACTAAATAATCTTATCCAAAAGAATGAATGGGTCAAAGAACAAATCAGAGAAACAATCAAGAATTTCATTAAAGAAAAATGACAACAAAGGAGACAACATATCAATATGTATAGGATGCATCCAAAGCTGTACTTGGGGGAAATTTTATAATTCTAATTGTTTATATCAATAAAATAATAAAAAAGCAAATGAATGAATTAGGCATACAGTTTTTTAAAACTAGAAAAAAACAAATTAAGAAATATAAATTAATCACAAAATTGAAAATCATGAACAGCAGAGGAGAAATTAATAAAATTGAAAGTAAGACTATTCAGCTAATAAATAATATAAGTAACTAGTTTTATTAAAATTAAACAGACAAACCATTGCTTAATTTTATTTTATAAAAGAAGAAAACCAGATTATCAGTATCAAAATGAAAAAAGTAAAATCACAATCAATGAAGAAGAAATTAAAGCAATTATTGGGTGTTCTTTTGCCCAACTGTGTGCCAATAAAACTGTCAATCTCAATGAAAGAGATGAAAATTTACAAAAATATGAACTGCCCATATTATTAAAGGAAGAAATTGAATACTTAAATTACCTCATCACAGAAAATGAAATAGAATCAACTATCAAAGAATTCCTTAAGAAAAAGGCCCTAGAGCCACATGGATTACAAAATATTTGAATGCTACCAAACATTCAGAGAACAATTAACCCCAGTACTATGTAAACTATTTGGAAAAATAGGAGAAAGAATTCTTCCAAATCACTTTTATGACAGAAATATTGTACTCATATCTAAACTAGGAAGAGCTAAAACAGAGATAGAAAACTATAGACCACTCTCTCCTAAGGAATATCAAAGCAAAATTTTTAAATGAAATACTAACAAGGAGATTACAGCATTATATCACAAGAATCCTATATTATAACCAAATGGCTTTTATTCCAGAAATGCAGGGATGGTTTATTATTTTAAAAATTATCATTATAATTGGCTGTATCAATATCAAAATCAATAGAAACCATGTTATTATCTTCATAGATAAAGAAAATACCTTTGACAAAATATTCCTTATAAAAAATAGAAAACATTTAAATAAAAAGCATCTATTTAAAACCATCAGAAAGCATTATCTATAATGGTGTAAATCTTGAAATTTCTCAGACTTGTGAATGTTAAAAATTTCCACATTGAGGAATCCTCCATTGGAACAAATTCCCTACTGGGAAACATTCCCCATTTTGATGTGAGAACTTGCCAGGATCAGAAATGGGAGGACCTCTACTCCACTTGTACTTAAGACTGCTTTTGGGGAGAAAACTCCTTGCTAAACAATGAAAGTACTTGGACCCATGCTTATAATAAGGCAAGGAGTTCTTTGAACCATGCCTGTTTTTTAGAATTGATTCAATGAGATGCTAGGTACCTAAAAGGGTCGGGCAAGTTTTCTCTTAATGAGATTAGTTGACTCAGCTGTGTTTTCACTGGTTCAGACTTACTGAGGAGATTAGTCGACTTAGCAGGAATTCAGATGGGCAGTACTTTGGAAAACATCTACAGTGATTGGTAGATGTAAGGACTTAGGGGAGGTGACATAGAAGAAAAAACCCTATATAAGAAAAAGCAGAATCTCTTGAGAGGGAATCCTTTTGGAGGATCTCTGATGGGGATCGCTTGGGAAGAATCTCTTGAGGGAGACTCTGGAAAAGGGAAGCTCTTGGAGGACAATCTCTAAAGAGGTCTCACTGGAGCTCCTCTGAGGGGACTCTGTCCCTCTGGAGGCTCTGGAGAGAGGCCCTTTGGAACAGTCTCTGGCTGGAAGGCTCTTTAAGGAGGACTCTGGCTAGAGCTCTCTCTGGTGAAGTCAGCTGAGATGGAGCTGGCCTGGTGTCACTAGAATCCTTGCTTAGACAGACCTTGTGGTGAGTGTTAAAAGACTGACTGACTGATCTCTCTCTCTTAAGACTCAGGTCTAGGCCATGTTGGCTTAAGGCCCTTCATACTTATTTCCTTTTTCTCTCTTTCTCTCTTTTCTTTAATTCCATATTTGTATTAATTAAAATCTCTATAAAACCCAGTTGACTTGGGTATTTGAATAATTGGGAATATTTCCCTGGCGACCACCTTATATTTGATTTAAAAACCAAGACACTGTAGTGAAACATATTTTCTGTGGTCAAATTTACTCACCCTCTCTTATATATATCACAATTTATATCTTCCACCATTTTAACTCACTACAGTTTACAACATCACTCTTTTAACTGTTACAGTATAAGGCCTTCAACCATTTTAAATCTAACAATGGGAAAAAGCTAAAAACTCTCCCAATAGGATCAGGGATGAAGCAAGGAAGCCAATTATCACCACTATTATTTAATATTGTACTACAAATGCTAATTATAGCAATAAGAGCAGCAAAAGAAATTGAAGGAATTAGAATGAGGAATGAGGAAACAAAATTTTAGCTCTTTGCAGATATATGATAGAATACATTGGGAATCCCAGAGAACTAAGCAAAAAAAAAAATTAACAGAAACAATTTTAAGAACTTTAGCATAGGAGCAAAATACTTGGGGGTATAATTACAAAAACAAATTCAGCAACTACATGAATAAAATTAAAAATAAAGTCAGACATAAGAAATTTGAAAAATATTAAATACTCCTGTATATGCCTAGACCAATATAATAAAAATGACAATCATACCTAAAATAATTACCTATTCAGTGGCATACCAAACTACCTAAAAGTTATTTCCTAGAATTAGAAAAATTTGCAACAATATAACACATAATAACAATAATGACATCAGGAAAAACTAAAGACCTACAATACAAAGTGAATTAATTTTTAAAATGTGAAGGAATGAGACCTAGCCATACCAGATTTCAAACTATACTATAAAATATTAATCATCAAAATAATCTGGTACTGACTAAGATATAAAGTAAAGGATCCATAGAATAGGTTAAGTAATCAACATCCAATAGATAAAGACCATAGTAGATTAGTGTTTGATAAACCCAAAAATCCAAGCTATTTGGAGAAGAATTCACTATTTGACGAAAACTAGTAGGAAAACTAGAAAACAATATGACAGAAACTAGGCACAGATCAACATCACACACTGCACAAGATAAAGTCAAAATGAATGTTGGATCTAGAAATAAAGGATGATCCCATAAACAAATTAGAGAAACACAGAAAAGTTTACCAGTAAGACTTATGGATAAACCCAGTGGAAGTGCTGATTGGATTCAGGAGGTGGAGGGAAGAGGGGAGGGGAAAAATTAAATATATAAACATGGAAAAATATTTCTTAAAAAAATTTTTAAAGACATAGGTAAGGTAAGAATTTATGACTAAAGACCTAGAAAACATAATGAAAAATTGATTACATTAAACTAAAAAGGTTTTCTACAAACAAAATCAATGCAATTGGTTTTAGAAAGGAAACAACAAATTATTATTATCAAATGTCTCTCTGACAAAGGCTTGATTTCTCAAAAATATAGAGAACTGAGGCAAATTTATAAGAATACAAAACATTCCCTAATTGGTGAATGGTCTAAAGATATGAACAGAAAGTTCTATGAAGAAGAAATTAAAACTATCTATGAAAATCCTCCAAATCGCTATGGTTTAGAGAAATATAAGTAAAACAACTCTAAGATACTACCTCACCCCTCTCATATTAGCTAACATCACCAAAAAGGAAAATGCTAAATATTTATGGGGATGTGGAAAAATTGGGGCACTGATACATTGTTAGTGAAACTGTAAATTGATCTGGAGAACAACCTGGAACCATGCCCAAATGACCATGAAGCTATGCATAACTTTTGACCCAACATTACCAGTTTGGTGTCTGTATAACAAAGATATCAGATAGAAGAAAGGCCTATTTATACAATATTTTAAAAGTTCTTTTTGTAATGGGAAAGAATTAGAAACTGAGGGAGTATCCATCAATTGTAGAATGTCTGCATAAGCTGTGGTGTGTGGTTGTAATGTAGTACTATTGTACTGTAAGAAAATAAGAAATGATGAACTGGATGAGTTCAGACAAATCTGGAGAGATTTACATGAACTGATGCAAAGTGAAATGAGTAGAACCAAAAGAACAGTGTACATAGTAGCAAAAAAATCATATGATGATCAAATGTGAATGACTAAGTTATTATCAACAAAACATGGTTCCAAAATAAACATGATAAAAAAATACTATCCACAACCAAAGAAGGAAATATTGGAGTCTCAAATCAAAGCACACTTTCCCCCTTTATTTTCTTCATAATTTTTGTTTCTTATATATGTGATATGTATTTTCTGTCAGGGCATGAGGAATATGGAAATGTGTATTTGTTGAAAGCATTTATATAGCCTATATAAGACTATTTACTACCTCAAAGAGGTAGAGGGAATGAGGTGGGAGGGGGGAGAAAATGAATCACAAGATGTCAGAAAACATTTGTTAAAAATTGTTTCTACCTGTAATTGAAAAAATATTTAAAGGTTAATTTTTTTAAAGATATACAGGGGCAGAGAGAGTCAAGCAAATTAGTATTAAAGCATTGCCTCTCTTTCCACACATCTTCTCTGAACTTAATGTAGAAATGATAGAAAAGAGGCTAAATCCCTTTCTTTGGAACTCATGTAGCCTGTTTCTTTTTCTGGCTCCTCATCTTTTCCCCTCATTTCTTGGTTCCTGCTAATAAAAAACATGCTACCAGTCACCAAGGTTTGCAAATGTCCATTTTTACCCTGTTCCTTATGGTCACTAAATTTAGAGTGAAGAAGTCATGAATAATTATAGAATTTGACTAAAACCTGTGTTTCTGTCTTTCTTGATGTTGCTTTAAAAAAAAAATTACCAAAAATTATTTCCTTTATTTGAAATCTTGTTTTGTTTGTATAGCTGATACTTTTTGGAAGGCTTCAAAAGTCCCAGAGACATTTGAAACTAGTTTAAATTGTGGATATGTGACATTCTCAGCCATTAAAGAAAGATTTTTGTTTTGGGTAGGTAGAGGTTGAGTTACTGAGAGATGAGTCACATTCTATTTTCTGTGTACGTTTTATATCTCTCTTGACTTCCTCCAGCAAATCTGAAGAAAACTCAGTGATCTTCACTTATCATTCTGGCCATATAATGCTCCCATATCTGTTTTATATCTATTATAGAACCCAGGGACCAGTAATCCTGGTGCTTAAGTCTTTACCCTAAACCACACACACAAACTTATAGAAAGAACAAAAGAACAAAAATAAAATTACAAACAGATATGTAGTCTGGAGTGAGTTTGAATTTTGAAATTCTCAACTAAGGTCAAGTCTCTGCATTTAATAAATGTCTAGGGAACTGAATTGAGTCTGTTATAAATTAAGGTAATTGGGTATCTATTGAATATATTTCAAGGATCTGTAACTTTAATAGTTTGAAAATTCCTTTTATTAATACTGAACATTACCTTTCTTTGTGACTTAGTCAATGATTGTCAAGAGTTACTATGACCAAAGAATGTCACCTTTTTTTCATAAATCTTGTAATGAGCCTATCTCAACTTACATTGGCTCCTCCTCAAATGCCACACACACACAGTCATATCTCTGACCCTTACTACTACATGTCCCTAAGCAGGTTATTTAACCCCTAGATGGCTCAGGTAACTCCCTAAGACTTATCAAGTAAGATAATAGTAGAAAGAGTCCTTGATCCAGTCAGAGGACCTATGTTCAAATTTTGACTGTGCCACTAGCAGAACCTTTGTGACCACAAACAAGTTATTTAACCTCTTTTGGCTTCACTTTCCTCATCTGTAAAATGAGACAGTTAAACTGGATTATCTTTAAGTTCCACACCAGCTTTAAATTTATGACCCAAAGAACTAATTCATCAATCAATTACAATATACGTTGAAGAAGAACTACATTTCCCTGGAACCCACTGACTTCCTATCATTTTGTACTTCCTGTAGACAGAGAATAAATATTCAGTGGGTGGTCCTGCTCAGGCTTTCTTGAGCTTGAAGGCAAGGATAGTAAGCATTGGGGTTTTGAAGTGGCTGATTAGACATGGACACATGGTCTTTTTTTTTTACTTTTTTATTCTTTTATTCCTAATGATCATTAATAAATCTCCAAAAATATAACATTCTACATTATTTTAGATTTAATTTTAATTTTTACACCAGTTAGTCAGTCCACAAGCACTTATTAAGTGTGTAAGATGATTGAAGTACTTTTGCCAAGCATTAGGGATAGATATAAATAAAGCCAAAAGCACAATCTCTGTCCTCACAGAGCTCATGTTCTAATGGGAGTGACATCATGCAAACAATTCTTTACATGTCCAAAAAACAAAAAATTAGAAATACAAGTGTGTGATGGAATATTATTGCACTACAAAAAATAAGGAATGTGAGAGATAATGCATACTTAGTGACTTCACTTGAAGGCAAAAAAATGGGAAAATTTAGATGAATTGATACAAAGTGAAGAAAGCAGAACCAGAAAATATATATGAAAATACATATATATTAATATATGACTAAGATAATGTCAATGAAAAGAACAACAAAAATGAAATTAAATAGTATTCAATGATAACAACCAAATTTGGCACTGAAGAAGTGAAGAGAATGTGTATTTCTCCCTCTTTGTTGCAGAGGTGAGGGAATAACAGATGTGGAATACTGCATGTGCTTTTAGGCAAAGTTGATGTGTTTTTTAGTTTGGTTTGTTATACTTTCTACACTCTTTTTTATTCTTTCCTACCAAGAATAACTGTCAGGGGATGAAGAGATAGTTTATATTTAGAGGTGAAGGAAAAGTATAAAACCAAAAAAATTAATAAATTATTTTAAATGGCCAAAGAGCTTGTAGATATCAGCAATAACTAGAAAAGAAATATACTCAGGTGATATGGTATTGTAAAAAGAATAACGGAAATGAAATTAGCAGCTCTTAGTTTATGCCCTGGCTCTTCTGCATATTAGTATATGATCTTGGACAAATCATTTCACTTTGCTCAGTGTCAATGTCCTTAACTGCAAAATCAGTAGCTTTAACTAGATGTTCTCTGCTAGTGCTATGATTCTCTGATGTGTATTCTCTTTATGCTACAGTATGGTGGCTGGTTCTCAGTTTGGTAGTCTTGCTTTTTATTAAAAAGGAAATCCAAATACATTGTAATCCCTCATCTCTTGAAATCAGATCCTACTGAAGTCCCAAGATCACAGATACAGAGAAGGAACAAAACCTCAGAGCCTATCTAGTCCAACTCATAATTTTAAAGATTTCAAAATTGAAACACAGAGAGGTTAAATGATTTGTCCATATAAGTTACCTAGGAAATAAATGTAAGAGGCAGGATTTGAACCCAGGTTCCCTGGAACCAATGTTCTTTCCAAATCTAAATCCTGACCCCTCTTATGCCTAAATATTATAGAGGCATCCTCCTATGGGTATTGTATAGTGGGAAAATCTTGGACCCCAGGACTACGTTCCCCAGAATTCCTTTTGTATTTTCAAAATCCTTTCCCCTTTCTTTACATGCATATTTATATTATTGTTTATAAGTTTCTGTAACTCCTTCCTCTTTCTCCTCTCTTGCAACCATGGTTTGAGTTAGATAGCTCCTTTTTAACTCTAGTTTTTATTTTAGTTATTTTAATAAATCTTATAAATATAATATTTGAGTTATTGTATATTAATTTTAATTCTCACAGTATATATAGGAAGGGAATCAGGAAGAAAATACTTTTTCCATCTGAACAGAGTACTGATCTCTCTCCATATGGTTTCTCAAATGTCATTGCCTTATGGGTTCTCTATAGATTTATATATATTTACAAGAATATTGAAGGACAGACAATGGAGTGATTCTTAGAACCTTGTACATAGGAGGTGCTCACTAATTGCTGACTATGCACCTACCGAAGATGACAAAATCCTAGAAGCAGAATAGACCTCAGAGGTCTGGTCCAATATACTATTTAAATAAATAAATTTAAATTTATCTGCACATCTCAGAAGAAGAAAGAAATAATAGAACTTCCAGCTTCAGGGCGGCAATTTCATCTTGGATCTAATTATAGACTTGTCCTAGGGTGAAACTGAAAGGGTGTGCAGAGAAGCATCCTCTGCCTTGAGACCTTGAGGACCATAAGCTCACAGGAAAGAATGAGCCCCTTTGTCATGCTTTCTGAACTCCAAGTGAAACACAATGCCTGACAAGAGAGGAGATGCTCCCAAATGATCCAAGGAGTGTGTGAACCCTTAGCAGGCTTGCTTTTGTGCACCCGAGGGTGGAAGTAGCAGAACAGGCAGGAGTTTACCCGAATGCTTGACTTGTCCTTCCTGACAGGTCATTCAACAAGTCACTGAAGTGTTCCCTGTGACCAGGCGCACTGCACTCCATCAGGATAATGTCTCCAACATTTCGATATAGGGCTTCCATGAGTATGCCTCATTGAGTCCAAAGCTTTGTGGGTGTTAAAGATCTCCTCCCTACTCACTTTTCTTTCCTTCTTGCTTATCAACAGCTTCGTGTCAGGATTCAATAATAAATCATTTTCTCTTTTTTTTAAATCCATACCCACTCAAGCCCGAAAGAGTTTTATCCAGTTTTGGTGTCAACATCTGAAGGATCACACACATAAGCATAGCTTTATTGTTGTTTTGGATTTGTTTGTTTTGGTTTTTTTCCTTGCTTCTGAGCTTAAGAAATAGCTAAGAACTAACATTACTGATCTTGCTTTCAATATGAAATAATCAATTATGCTGGATGCTTCATTAGCAGCGACTACTGGAGTCAGAGGGCTTGGGTCACTCTAATGTGACTCATCTGTGCTCAGATTCAATGACCCCTTCCACTCTCCTTGTCAAGGGATATAAAAGAAGAAATTCATCAGGAATAAGGACCAGATGTTTGCTTGTTAATGATCCCTCCATAGTCAGAAATGTGATGACCACGAGACGCTTAATCTTGTCAATTTACGTGACATAAAACATGCCTGATTTATCTTCAGCTTTGCAGAAAACAGAATTTATATTCCCTATAATTCTAACTTAGAAATGCAATAATGATTGGGAGGCTGAACATCCTTACAAGGCAGTTACAAAGCAGTTATTCACTCAATTTTTCTTAAATTCTCTTATAAATACCTAATGAGTATTAGGTTTTGAGACTAGGAAAAGAAATACTTAGGTTCTGGACTCTGGCTTGTATACTCCTTGGGGCAGCTAGGTGGTACAGTGGTTAGTACACTGGGCCTTGATACAGTAAATAGAGTATTAGGCCTGGAGTCAGGGAGACCTGAGTTCAACTTCTGCCTCAGAAACTTACTGTGTCTTGATGCTGAAACCTTCCACATATCTTATCTCACCCGTTAGACTCAAAGCTTCTTTATAGCAGAATTTATCTCATTTTTCTGTCCATACTCTATGCTTAGCACAGGTTTCTGTATATAGTAAGCACTTAATAAGTGTTTTATTCATTCTTTGAGTAGGAAAACATCTGAATTTGAATAGCAAAGGAACTGATTTGGAATCCAACTACTACCTCTCTGAGTTTGGGCAATTTGCTTCACTTTTCTACCTTTGATTTCTTCATCTATAAAATGAGGAGAATTAACCAGATAAACTAGAAGACCACTAAGATACATTCCACCAGACCAAATTCTGTGATTTTGTAAATCCCTTACAGCTCTAAATCAACGATGCTCAGGATTTTTCCTTCTCTAAATTCCTATAACATTCAGTCTGTTCAGTTCCATCCCATAGGTACTGAATCTTTTGAATTGATCTCCATTTGTTCTGTCTTTTTTCTTTCTCTTTTTTAAACCCTTACCTTCTGTCTTAATATCAATTTGGTTTTTTGTTTTGTTTTAGTGAAAAGAGACAAAAGTGTTTTTTTTTTAATTCAAAGATATAACTGAATGTGTAGATTTGTTTTCACATGAATGGTTGTAATGTTATTTTTGAAAAATATGTGCAAAGTACTTTTGCAAATAGACACACCTTTCAACTATGGAGACCCAATTTGTGGTGAATGATACACATGATTTGATCAATTAACTAGTTTATAACAGAAGAATTAACTGTCAGAACTTCATTTCTTGCCCCGACTTCTTGATCTGTTTCCTCCTCCATACCTCCTGTTATCTTGTCGATTCTGTGACCCACCACCACCCCTGCTGGCCACCTACCAGCCACCTGATCATCCTCCTCCAAGACGACCACCTGACCGGCCACCTCTCTTTCTGGTGCTAGAGGATCTCCTTCCACCATATTTTTCTTCTAATTCTGGTAATGCATCTGGCACAGATGATATCCAATCTGAATCATTCCACTCTGCCTGCATTAGCTCTTATTCACTCGTTGGAATATCAAAGCATATACCTAATTTTCCCCTTTAGGAGGCATATCCGGACAATTTGGGACATGGTGTCGCTACTCGGTTTCCTGCTGAGTTCCTTCCGTGCGGTGCTGATGTCTCTGGGCTTTGTAGAGTCATGGCCCCTTATCAGAGTTGATCAAGAATAGAAGTTCGAAAGAGGAAGCACCTGAAATGTGCACTAATGCTGCTGCCAAGGCATCCACTGCCCCCTTCTCCTCTATCAGTCTTTCAGCTGATGGCCGGAAAAATTCAACAGCAACAGAAGAAACTGAAACCAGGGACCTGATAGCATCCATGCTCCAGGACTTAACTAAACCTGTTGTCAATGGAACACCTACGTGTTCAAAAGTAATTCCCACTTTTCCCTCCATGTATTTCAGCTGGCCTCTTTCATTTGGCTGCTAAAAACATATGCAAATCCCTGTTCGTCCAGTTCTCCCTGTGCTTTGGGGAACGATGGATATAGGATTCAACATCCTGTGGAGGTGAACTCTGAATCACGAGAATATCCAATCCACGAGCAGCCACATTAGTTGCCACCAAAACATTGAAACTGCTTTCTCTGAAGCCTTTCAATGTGATTTCTCTTTGGGACTGTGCAATATCACCGTGCAAACACTGAGCATTCTGTTTTATGTGAGGATTCAAAGCCATTTCCACTACATTTTTCTTTGTCTCACAAAAGATGATGGCTCTCCCATCATTGCCACTGTATACCTGAATGGCATCACCAATCACTGCTCCCCTCTGAGATCATTGGCACTGGAGAGTCAAATGTTCCACAGTGGTTGTAGTCTTTTGGGTCATTTTCATCAATTTCTTCATACTTGGTTTTCATGTATTTTTTTTTGCAACTTTATATACCCACTGTGGGCAAGTTGCAGCAAACAGGAAGGTCTGAAGATTGTCTTCAGAACCTGTTTTGTGAGATCCATGGATAATGTCCTCCACTTGGTCAGCAAAACTCATATCTAACATTTGGTCCACTTCATCAAGCACACATTGATGCAACTTAGAGAGATCCAAATGGCCACTCTGTAGATGGTCTTTGAAACAACCAGGTGTCCCAACTAAGATGTCCATATCCCTAATGTGATTAATTTGGCCTTTATATGGTGTCCCTCCATAAAAACACATCAAGCTAAGTTTCCAAGTTATACCTTGGGAGTCTTTGGCTACTTGGTTTGCCAGTTCCCTTGTTGGAGCCAGAACAAGCACCTTTGGAGGCTGGGGTTTGTTTTGTTTTGGTTTTTTTTTTTCACTTCTTCTTGATCTCTTTGGAGTTTCTCAATCAAAGGGATAGCAAAGGAAAATGTCTTCTCCATTCCCATCTCTGCCTGAGCAATTAAATCTTTCCCTTCATAAAGAGGACTAAATGTCTTCACTTGGATGGGAAACAAGTAAGTTACTCCTCGAGTTTTGAGAAGTTTTATAGTTTCTTCAGAGATTGGGAATCAGGAGAAGGCACCTTCTTTCTGCTCAGGTGTTAGGTCCTCCTCCAGCTTACTGTATTTTGTTGTTTGGGAGTTGCTAGAGTTGCTAAGAGATGATCTGCTCTTTGAAGTTTTCCCATTTTCTTCCTTCAGCAATTGAGAGGTCTTTCCTGTTTCCCTTCTCAGGCCTGGGTGAACCTGAAAATTCACTTGAAAATTGATCTAGGCCTTCTTTTATGCCACCATTTAGCTTCTCTTTCTTATTTTTTTTTTTGGATTTGGGAGACTGAGTTCATCTAAATCTTCATTATCTGATGTTTCCAACTTCTTTCTAAAATCATCTCAATGGTTCAATTCCCTTTTTTCACTCTTCTTCCTGCCACTTTTTCCCTATTCGGGCTCTCAGGCCACTCCAACCCACAAATTGGATGTCATAATATTCCAATAGGTGATAAGAGCTGCACCAACATGTATCAGTATCAGAAGAAAGAAGGGCAAAAAAATTCACTTTGTCACAATAATTTCCAAGCAACAACTCTTCCAACTTAAAATTTTTTTTCAACTTACAACAAACTTAAAATCTTTTTTCAAAGTAAAGGGTCAAGTCTAGCAGATATTAGATGGGGCTGTTATTTATTGTAGCATTTATGTATTTCTTTACCATTTAACTTGTGTAAAACTGTGCTACTCTTTTTATTAGGCTTCTGTCTATTATTATGTGTCACTAACAAAAATTTTTAGAAATGTGTTCCTAACTTCATTTTCCCCTTAAGGTCTGTGGTTTTTATTATGTGATTTTGCATGGTGTAGCGCTATGGGGAAATACATATAGCCTGTTAGAGCAGAACTGACTACTTCGTGTTTCAGCCAAAATGAACTTCTTACGGTCTTGGTTCTCATCAAGTCCTCTCCCATCTCCATGCATTTATTTATATTGTTTGGTCATGTCTGGAATGGATTCTTCTCTGCTTTCTCCTACCCCCTTTTCCCAGTCTTCATATATGAAAATTTCTTTCTTCCTTTAAGGCTCATCTTAGGTGTCACACTGTCCACAAAACCTCCCTTTCTTTAAATATCACCTGGCTCTATACTGAGTTTTTTCTTTGATTTGACCCATATCTTTTTCAAAGCTATTGACGTATTTTTTATCCCTTTCCCTTTCCCAGAAGAGCAGATTTTATGTCAAACAAAAATCAATCCACAAATATTTATTAAACATTTACCACGTATCAGATATCAAAAATAGCTCCTGTATTCATAGAATATAGAAAAGGAGGAGGAGGAGGAGGAAGAGGAGAAGGAGAAGGAAAACAAGAAGAAAAAGAAGAAGAAGAAGAAAAAGAAAGAAAAAGAAAGAAGAAGAAGAAGAAGAAGAAGAAGAAGAAGAAGAAGAAGAAGAAGAAGAAGAAGAAGAAGAAGAAGAAGAAGAAGAAGAAGAAGAAGAAGAAGAAGAAGAAGAAGAAGAAGAAGAAGAAGAAGAAGAAGAAGAAGAAGAAGAAGAAGAAGAAGAAGAAGAAGAAGAAGAAGAAGAAGAAGAAGAAGAAGAAGAAGAAGAAGAAGAAGAAGAAGAAGAAGAAGAAGAAGAAGAAGAAGAAGAAGAAGAAGAAGAAGAAGAAGAAGAAGAAGAAGAAGAAGAAGAAGAAGAAGAAGAAGAAGAAGAAGAAGAAGAAGAAGAAGAAGAAGAAGAAGAAGAAGAAGAAGAAGAAGAAGAAGAAGAAGAGGGGGAGGAGGAGGAGGAGGAAGAGGAAGAAGAAGGAGGAGGAGGAGAAACAAACAAACAAAGAAACAAAGAAAGTCTAACTATGTTATCCTCATTCTTAATAAACTCCAATAGCTCCCTCTTGCCTCAAGATGAAATACAAAATCTTCCATTTGGCATTCAACCTTTCCATTCTTCTTAGCCCTTACTCCCTACCACCAGCCATCTTCAACAAGAAATTCCATCTCAGTTTCAGGCATTTTCTCTGACTGTCCTTCATGCCTATAATGTTTTCCCCTTCTCACCTCTGCTTACCAAATTCCTGGGTTCCTTTAGGTCTCAACTATAATCCCATCTTTTGATGTTTTGTCCAATTCCTCTTAACCCTAGTGCCTTCCCTTTCTTGTTTCCAATTTATTCTGTGCATAGTTCAGGGAGATTTATGTAATGAATTAAATTAAGGATTTAACTAAATATATGAGAATTCTAAATGAATATTGTGGTCATCAATATAAAAATATTATAGCTCAAGCCAAAATGACTTTTAGTAGCTTTATTTACAAAAGGATGGAGAGTGAAAGTAGAGAAATACAAAAAAGAGGGGAGAGAAAATGTCTACCCTCTCACACTAAATATTGCTCCAGTGCTTGGCTCAGCCCAGCAGGGCTTGTTAACCCTCCACCAAAGAACCTGGAGTTCTACCCACACAGCCTCCCTCAAAAAGGGAAGGCCTCTCCAAAACTAATCTCTCTCCAAACACCAGGATAGAAAGTCCAGATACTCACTCACCCAAGAAACAGTCCAAGAGCTAAGGTCCAAGTTGAAGCCAAGGTCCAAGTCCAAAGTCACCTTCTAGAGGCATGTCATGAGCCAAAGCTCCAAGCCCAAGATCCAGCAAAGCTCCCCAGAAGACTACTCCATAAAGACTACTTCTGAAGACAATCTCCAGAAGACTATCTCCAGAAGACTGCTTTCAGAAGAGACCCTCCAGCTGAAGAAGTTCAGGGTTTTCATAGTGACTTCTTGTCCCTTCTCCTCTTCACAGGGGTCAATCACAGCTTCCAAATTGACTAGCAGTGCCCAGGGAAATAGTGTCTGTGGGATCCACTTCTCACCTCTAAAGGTGTCAAACTTTTATCATAGGCTTCTGAAGGTATTAACTTTTTACCGTAGGATTCACAAGTTTCTGACTGAGTTATCACCCACTTTAGCTAATGACTTGCAACACTCTCATTGTTAAGTAAGGGTTCTTTGAGTTCTGGAGTTATCACTCATTTTAGCAAGTCACTTACAAATTCTCTTCTTCAAGTAAGTGACTCATGAAATCTCCTACTTGATGGCTAACAAAGTGTTAACTCAAAATAGACAAAGAATAAATCACATTTGTGTGTCATCTCCCTATTTAGAATGTTGGCTCCAGGACAGAAAGTCTTTTTGCCTCTTCTTGCATATAGTACAGGCACTTACTAAATTTTTTAAAACTTAAAAAAAAACCTTTACCTTCTCCTTCTGGATCTATGTAAGAATGGATTCTAAGGCAGAAAAGTGGTTTAGGCTAGGAAATTGGGGTTAAATGACTCTCCCAGGGTCACATCGATAGAAAGTGTGTGAGGCCACATTTGAGCCCAATTCCTCCTGACTCTAGATCTGGCACTCTAGACACCTAACTGCCCTCGAAAGGTTTATAGATAAATTGACTGATTATTATTATCTCTCATGGAAGAAATTACACAGAGACAAACTAGAAATTTGTGTTGTAAAAATGTTTCATCAATTTTATTGAAGCAAACTTGTGTTTTCAAAATATGCATTATAGCAGAACAGCTTTACTTAAAATAGGGAAGTATAAAATAATGTAGGAAAAGTAGGCTGGAGTCAGATTTTGGATAATTTTTACAGTCATAATTAAGAATTTATATTATCAGGTAGCTAACTGGGAACTCTGAAGTTTCTAGAGTAGGAATAAAGTGATAAGCAGAGTAGCAATCCAGTGATGTTTGGTGGGGGGAAAGTAGAATTCAATGGTTTAGTGACAAAATAAGACAAATATGGAACATAGTCGGAAGTACCATTTCCATATTTTTTGTTGAATTTCTGAGAAAGGAAAGGGAAGAAAACAATGGAAGGAAATTTATCCTAATAGTAGTAGTAGTCTCTCAGTAACCGAGGATGACGATTGTCTTTGTGCGTTTTTGTGCACAAAGACACTTGTGTGTGAAGATTTAAGTAGAAAAGTCAATGCACAGAGACAGTCCCACTCTCTCAGCATTGGAAGCCTGGGCCCAGTGGCACGAAAAGTCATTACACCTGGAGACTTCCTCAGCTGCATTGGATGGCCATGTTGTCTTTTGTGCTCCAACATGCCCTAAGCACTCCACAGTGCCTTGCTGCATCGCCATCTCAGCCGTTGAACCTTCTTGTTGGTTTCTTCCGCCAGTTCCGCCAAAACAGTCTTCACAGGCTGGGTGAGCAAAGCCCTAGTTCACCAGGGGTCCACGATGACCCGATGGCTACCCTCACAAGGTTTAGCCGGCCTGTCGAAGCCGTTGCCCAGGGTGTGGCTACTGCCGCGTGCTAGCAGCTACTGGGAGCCACAAGTGAGAGCTGGGTGTCAGGTGAGGATTAGGGGCTGGAGAGCTGCCCTAGGAGGGCACAACAAGCCCTCCATACCAAAGATATTACTCCTCCCTGAGCACCCCATACACCCCAAGGAAATTTATCCAGATATGTTTCAATTCCACCTGTCCGCTACAGGGAGAGAGGAAGTAATAATAATAATGGTTGTTATTGTTGTTTTGATAATCATTATTATCATATGATATCTTAAGGTTTGCAGAGTGCTTTCCAGGTATCTCATGTTATCCTCACAACCATTCTAGGAAGCAGATGCTATTATTATCCTCATTTTATAGAAAAGGAAACTAGGCATATAGATGTTAAGGGATCTGCTCAGAGTCACACACCCAGTAAGTGTCTGAGGTTGTATTTGAACTCAAGTCTTCTTGACTCCAAGTCCACTTCTCTATCCACTCAGCTACCTTCAAACAGACTGGAATATGTTAGATTTATGGTTGTGCTGAATATTTAATTGGTGGTCACCAGGGATTTAATTTCTAAATCCCAAAATGAACTACTCAAGTAAATGGAATTATGGTAGTTTATTTTTACCATAGAGGGAAGATATTAAGGAAGAGAGAAAAGGGGAGAGAGAGAGTGAAAGCTCCAGCTTCCTCTGAACCAGTTAGAAATTCTCAGGCAACAGTCAAGAGAAAGGAGTCTCAAGACAATGGGCCTTTCTTGGAGGTTCACACCTCCAGAAAGGGCAAGGAACTAAGTCAGCCTTCACCCTCACCATGGTGACCATCTAAAAAGAAAGCAGTCTGAGGTCTCCTGCACAAGCTTCTCCAGGGTTCCAGTTCCACAACCAAGTGTCTTCACTCCATGTTTGAGTGTCTGTCTCCCGGTCTCTCCTCAAGTGTCTGTCTTCCAGTCCAACTCTAAGTAACTTTCTTCACAGTCCAAACCCTAGTGACTGAATAGAATCCCAGTGGGTCTGTTTCCACTACTTAAAGACCTTTTACTCTTGTGTCACCTCCCCTAAATTTTATGTCTACCATCACAGCAGACGATCCACTCCAGGACTGCCCACTCTTTCACTCATGGGTCACAGACCTTCCACTCAATGTATGAAATGGGTGTTCACCTTTTGTTGTTAGTTCATACATTTTTGTGGTTAGTTCATACCTTTTTGTGGTTAGTTCATACCTTTTTGTGGTTAGTTCATACCTTTTTGTGCTTAGAATGGGTAGATCTACTTTAAATACTGGGTTTACACTTTGGGGATTAAAATCTAAAAATACACAGGGGATTACAATTTAATCTTCACAATAAAAGAAGAGCTAAGTATCTTCATTGTTACAATCAGGGGAGAACTAAATCCAATCTTCACAAGCAAAGGTACTCCTGCTAAGAGAAGACAGTGAAGGAAATATTGAATATGAGTAGACATGAAGGGGTGTATCTGTACCAATGCCAAAAAGACTCTAGGCTTAAAGACCTAGGACCTGAGGTCCTGAGACTCCTTCTTCTTATGGTATCTCTCCTGTTACACTCTTTCCTCATCTCTAAACTGAGAGCATTAGTACAGATTCTCTCTAAATTTTCTAGCAGCTCTAACTCTCTGATGCTACAATTTTATGACCTTATCTCCTCTGCTAGCTTTCAAGGCTTGTGGCTTTCTAAGATTTTCATAGATTCACTTTATGTGGGTTTGTTATGTGGCCAAGCACAGAATGGAAGTTTAGGGGGACAGCTGGGTAGCTCAGTGGATTGAGAGCATGCTTAAAGACAGGGGGTCCTGGGTTCAAATCAGGCCTGAGACATTTCCTAGGTGTGTGATCCTTGGCAAGTCACTTAACCCCCATTGCCTAGCCCTTGCCACTCTCCTGTCTTAGAAATGAGATTAAAACAGAAGGCAAAGCTTAAAATTTTTTGTGTGGCTACACTTTGGACATGGGGCAGAGGGAAAATCTAAAAACTAGCCCAAGTTCCTAAGAAAAAATAATCTTAATTATAAGATATAAAGAAAATGGTATATATAATATCTTGTATGTACACAGATGTTTTCCTGGTGATTCACTGGTTAGAAAATGAGCTCCTTGAGGGAAGGGGTTATTTTTACCTTTCAGTGTATCCCTAGAACTTAGCACAGTGCATGGCTCATAGTAAGTACCTAATAAATGCTGGTTTCTTAGTAAGAACATTTGTAAAGACATCTAGCCACCTTAAGGAAGAGTCTTGGCCTAATTTCCTCCAAATTTGGACCATCTGAAAAATAACAGGGAATTCACTGGAACCATGTCATATATGTTACTAATCAAAGAAGAAAAATAATGCAACTCTGACATGGTACTTCATGATGTTTGCCAGTATTACAATTTTACTAATCTATTTTTAAATGAGGATTTGGTGGGGCACCTAGGTGGCATAATGGATGGAGTGCCAAGCCTTAACTTAGTAGAATGTGGATTCAAACCTGGCCTCTGATACTTCCTAGCCATGTGATCCTGGGTAAGTCACATAACCCTACTTGCCTAGCCCTTGCCCTTCTGTCTTAGAGTTACTACTAAAACAGAAAGTAAGGATTTTTAAAATAAAAAAGAAAGAAATTGAACTGTGATATAAGGGATCCTGGAGTAGAGCCATTGAGCATGGGTTCAATTTACAATTTTAATGCTTACTCATTATGTGATCATAGGCTATTCACTAGACCTCTCTGGGTTCCAATTTCTTCATCTTCAAATAGGTAATGATAATACATGCACTTCAAATCTGGACTCAGACACTTCCTAGCTGTGTGACCCTGGGCAAGTCACAATACCAGATACTTTGCCCTTACTTCCCTTCTGCTGTAGAATTTATATTTAGTTTACTTGTTACTTATTACCAATTCTAAGACAGCAAGAATTATTTAAAAAAATACAATCCCTACCAATACCATTGGATTGTTATGAGGAAAGTACTTCATGAGTGTAAAAGCAATTTTTTTCTTTCAATCTATTTTATTCTAATGTTAGTATAGCAGTTATTTCTACAACACTTCTGTGAGATAGGAAATCCAGAGACTCATTCTCAGAGTCACAAAACAAATTAGATGGATGCTCAGGTTTTTGCTTTTGTTTTTCAGACAAAAAATACTGGGATTTGGTTAAAATATCATTGGAACTGGATGAATGGCAAATTCCTAATTACAATCGTCAAAACTTCTCCTTCTGATGTGGTACCCATACCTATCCTTTCCCTTGGAAATCCTCAGACAAGGAGTACAGGCACACACGTGTCTCTATATGTCTCATTCTCCTATTTGTGGTATCCCTACTTTATATGTGGATATGGCTATATATTTGTTTAAATAATTATACACAAACATTTGTTGTTCAGTCATTTCAATCGTGTCCAGCTCTTTAGGACATATATGCACTAATGCCTATAAAGCATAATAAGTGTATGAGAGAAACACAAGCAAAGTCTTATTCTTGGTGAAGCCTAAAAGATGAAGTTTTTGCCAAATAAAGAAATGAGAGAAGCCATTATTCAGGGTGTGACAATTGAGTTGAATTCTAATGAATGGGAAAACTGTCAAAACAATAGAAGGATAAAATGTATTCCAAGAAATGGAAATGACATTTGTTCATTCAAATGGGCATTTATTAAGCTCCTATTATGTACAAGACACCATACTCTACTGAGTATACAAAAACCAAAAATAAATCGCTCCTTCCATCAAGTAGTTTAAATTCTGCTGCCATTTAAGGGAGAACAAGGTGAAAAGATATGACATAAATATAAAATGTAAGTATATACAGAGCCAAACCAAAGTATTTTAAGGATGGAGTAAGGGTTCAGATCAGTGATGGATCAGAAATGGACTAGGCTGGGAGAGAGCAAATGAAATGAGATGTCTGAAGGGGAACTAGAGATTCCAAGAAGCAGACAGGAAAAGAAAAGGATTCCAGGCTGCTGTTAGCTTGTAAAAAGGTATATAAAGATGGGGAAGATGGAATTTTACATTAGCGGAACAGTAAGTAGACTCATTTGGTTAGAATGATAGCTAAAACATCCATAACTGGGAACCCACTCTGATCCTCTCTCCAATTTTGGGTTTGTGGCTAACCAAAGCAGGACAGGAAACAAGTCCAATGGATTGGATTCATATTTAATCCATAGACTAGAATAACTCAGGGTCCTTAGAGGAAGAATAGACAAGAAAGACTTGGTCACTGATCTGAGAAGGCAGAGGGAGATGTCAAAATAGAAGATAAAAGCAAGGTATTGAATGTTAGAGGTGGACCACTGTCTTCTCTTTATATAGAAAAGTAAAAAGGAACATTTGGGGGAGGTTATTGAACTGAAATGAATTGACCTCACACCATGAACATCTATTTTCCTGATAGTGGAGCTCCATTAAATTGAAGGGAAAGCATATGTGCTTAGAAATTTCCAGCTTTGTCACCATATGTCACTTCTAGGTTATATTGACCCAAGGACAGGATCCCTCTCTGCATTTTCCTTTCTCCTTTGTGTTTGTTCTCTTTTGACCTACAATGTCACCAATAAAGATAATGACCACAAAAGCAGTGGAGTTTCTCCAAGTTTTGGCCAGCTATTTGAGTTGTATGTGGCATGAAAAAATTACTAGCCAATGATAAGCTGCAGAAAAACAGAAGACTATATGCCACTGCCTTCCTCGTGGCTGTCTGAATGGGCTGAATACCCATCAGAGACAGAAGTCTACCTCCCACAAATATATATATGCCAGTGGAGGAATAAGACTTTGACCCCAAACTAAAGGGAGTCCATCAATAATCCATAATTAATTTTAATTGAATACTTACTTTGTACCAATTACTATTTTAGGTCATGTGGTTTGATGAAAGGGGACAGAACCTGAACTGAGGAGAAATTTATGTTCAAATTTTTCTACTAACACCTAATGGCTGTGTAAGTAGGATCAAATCACTTAACCTGTTTCACTCACAATTTTCTCCTCTGTAAAATGGGAATAAAACCTGTAGTATTTCATGGGGTCGTACTGTTTAGAAATAGGAATGAGTATAAAATACTTTGCAAGTCTTAAAAGCCCAGTATAAATGTCATCTAGTCCTATTATTAAAGACCTGGGGCATGTAATTAATCATAGTTGGCATTTTATACTACTCTAAAGTTGGCCATGTACTTTATGCCCATTTTATCATTCAACCCGTAGACAGCCATCCTGGATAATTAGTACAGCTATTAGGATTCTCATTTTATAAAGTTTTTATAGTTTACCAGGTGGTTTTAAGACAGGGTCCTTACTCTCAATGTGCATAGGATATGGTTGAGTATATAAAGCCAGTCTTTTTTTGGAAAAAGGCAGGCTATAGATGGACCTTTATTTAGCCCAAATAGAACTGTGAATGAAGGTTTTTGGAGTGTGGCTGTGGGAGTTTATCTTAAAGACAAAACTAGTGGCATGATTTAACAGGAAGGAACTTGAGCCCTCATCCTGCCCAGTTCCCTCATTTCACAGATGAGGAAATTGCATCTATCAATATATCTATGGGGGACCTAGTTATTGTGCTGTCTTCTTGTTTCAAGCTGCAACCGCAGGCAGAGAGGTTCCCTTCTACATTACAAATCCTCAAATCAGCCATTCCCCTTTTCCTATTAATGTGACTTCAGGCCATTGCTCCTCTAAAACTGTTCCCTAGGTGATAAATCTGTTCCCTAGGTGATGCCTAATAGATTTCTTTCTTGATGTCACTCAGAGAATCCCTTGATACTAAGAATATTATACTGTCTTGTCAAATGCCTTAGCCATGGGGCATGACCATGGGCATCTTCAGGTAGAAAATGGACCCTTGGTGGGGACAGAGAAGAAATACCCTATTCTGTGCCCTAACTTCCATTAATCACCCTGAAGATACTTATTAAAAATACTACCATCCCCTTGTTAATTTGTCCTGGTATCCTGCCCAGGGCCTGAGAGCTGAGCTCTGAAAAAGAATCATGCAAATGCCTGCATTGCACCGACCTTTAATTAGCTCACACCATGTGCCAAGCTTTCCTGTAGTCACGGTATATCACAATCCTGGAGAGAACCTGGAGACTAAACATCCCATTTATCCTATTTATGGAATGGAGGCTCATATTTCCTATTCCTCTATTTTTGTGGTGTGCTTTAATTGCAGTCAATAACACCCTTTGGTGTTTACTGTTTATTTATAAAATTGTTTTATTTTCCATGTCCTTTATTCTCCTTGTTGGATATCAGGTGTTTCACTGGGGGAAAAAAATTAAGCAATTAAAAACATTGAAGCAAGCCAAAATCATTTTTACAATACAATTATTTTTTTTTCTTGCTTCTAAGAGATAATATCAAGTAACCTAGTCCACAGGGGCTGGAAACCAAAATTGACATCTACCTAAAACCGTGTAATGTTCTTTACCAGAATTGTTAAGGAGTAAATAAAACACTAAGATTCAAAAC
Organism: Monodelphis domestica; assembly: GCF_027887165.1. NCBI lineage: Eukaryota > Metazoa > Chordata > Mammalia > Didelphimorphia > Didelphidae > Monodelphis > Monodelphis domestica. Next base: position 475,710,364 of record NC_077228.1, read on the forward strand.
AACCATTCTGTACTGCCTTCATTCACTAAGATCACTTCTCACTCTGTAGGACATTGGAGGTAGGGAAGCTGCTAGTTATCCAGCCAGTTGACAACCATATGCTAAGTGCCTACTATGTGCTAAAAGAAAAGCAAAAATGCCGTCCATGGCTTTAATAAGCATTCCAATGGAACATATGCAAACAATGTGGAAACGAGATATACACGGACTAGATGAAAGGAAATCTCAGAGGGAAGGGGCTAGCAATTGGGAGTAGAGGAAATCTGGGAAAGGTTTCCTGCAGAAGGAAGAATTTGAGCAAGTATAAATGCTAATCTAAATAATAATGACTCGTAATATAACCTATTAGTGTTTCAGAAATATTTCTTCATATTGTTATTGAGATGTACTTTATCCAAGTGCTCTAACGCCCATTTTCCAGATAAACACTTTCCAGTCATTTTCTTGAGGTCACACAGCAAATATGTCAAAGAGGTAAAATTCAAACCAGGTCTTCAGAGTCTAATAAGTTCAAAGTATTTTGAGTTACACTGGCCTGCCTCCCTGAATAGATTCTATCATCCTCATATTCACGACTTCACTTGTCCATTCCTCCTTACTCAACAGAATATTCTCTTAATTATTTTCTGCCAAGGAAACTGGGGTCCTGAGGATTCCTGGGTAAGAATTAGAATTTCTGATTTTTTCTGACAACTTTATAGCTATAAGCACTCAGCAAACTTTAGGAACAGATTAGCCAAAGCTTACATCAGGGTTCTGTGTTCTCCATTCTTCGTCCTTTTAGTCCTAAGTGAAATTTTCCTAGGTTTGCCAATCTGTTTGGTACAATATTTTAATTGTGCAACAACTGGCACTTAGGGTCCTGAGTAAGACTATACTGCCCATGGGCACCTGAGATCTAAAGAATAGGTAGCACATGTGAACCTATAAAGAGCACTAAAGTAGCTGCCAAGATACCTATGCTTTGGTCCCAACTCAGAAACTGGCTAGCTGTGTGGTCCATGTTCAGTCTATTCACCTCTGTGGGCTTCTTCTGGTTCTTTGAAAAACTGAGATTTACTCTTATAATTAGAGAAATGAAAATCAAAACAACTCTTAGGTATCACCTCACACCTAGCAGATTGGCTAACATGACAGCAAAGGGAAATAATGAATGCTGCAGGGGATGTGGCAAAGTTAGGACATTAATGCACTGCTGGTAGAGTTGTGAATTGATCCAACCATTCTAGAAGGCAATTTAGAACTATGCCCAAAGGGCACTAAAAGACTGTCTGTCCTTTGATCCAGCCATAGCACTGCTGGGTTTGTAGCCCAAAGAGATAATAAGGAAAATGACTTACAAAATATTTATAGTCACACTCTTTTGTGGTGGCCAAAAATTGGAAAATGAAGGGATGCCCTCTGGGGAATGGCTGAACAAATTGTGGTATCTGTTGGGAATGGAATATTATTGTGCTCAAAAGAATAATGAACTGGAGGAATTCCATGTGAACTGGAATGACCTCCAGGAAGTGATGCAGTGTGAAAGGAGCAAAACCAGGGGAAAAGATGTACACAGACTGATACATTGTGGTACAATCAAATGTAATGGACTTCTCTACTAGCAGCAATGCAACAATCCTGAATCATTCTGAGGGACTTATAAGAAAAAGCACTATTCACATACAGAGGAAGAACTGTAGGAGTAGAAACACAGAAGAAAAACAACTGCTTGATCACATGACTCAATGGGAATATGATTGATAATGTAAACTCTAAATGATCACCCTAGTGCAAATATTAATAATATGGAAATAGGTCTTGATCCATGATATATGTGAAACCCAGCAGAATTGCTCATTAGCTATGGAAGGGGGATAGGAGGAAGGGAGGGAAAGAGCATGAATCATCTAACCATGGAAAAATATTCTAAATTAATTAAATAAAAATTTTCAAATTTAAAAAATTGAGATTTAAATTAGATGATGCATATGGCCAGTTGGATCACTAATACTCTATGATATTATAAAAAGAAGAGATAGATGGAAGTAACAAAACAGTCAACCTCAAAGACAAGGAGAAGGAAGAAGTGCCAGCTCTCATTTTGGACCTATTCTAACGCAATCTACTCACCAACCTGACTTCTGAACCTGATTCAGCTTCTCATTTGCATAGTCCCATCACTCTTTGCTCTCAGGACCTAAACCCCTCTGTCTATAACATGATTAAAATCCTTTCTACCTTATTACCGTATTCATTAGTAATGTCAATACAACATTTGTGCCCTTGTCTTAAAAAAGAAAAACACACAATAGTTAAAAGTAGGTCTTTTAAAAATGTTTTCTGCTCAATATTCACTCATTTTCAAAAGGCAATATTTGACTTACAAACAGATATTTTATTTTCATTTAGAGGACCTAGATTAGAATCCTGATTCTTCTTTTTACTCCCTTATATTCCCTTGGGCAAGTCGCTGCCTTTCCAGGATTCAATTTCCTCATCTACAAAATGAGATTTATGGACCAGATGACCTCTGAGGTCCTGTCAGCTTTGCTATACTATGAACAATATGAACTTTTCCAAACTAGGGCACGTTTTATCACCCATGGTTTCTAAAGGAAAGGTGTGGGGATACAATATACATTTATTCCATCTTTTTTTAATGGTTCGATCAGCCTTCCTTAAGCATGTCCCTAGTCTTCCTGATGGTACAACGTCAGGCTCCTTATATCACCAAACTGCCAAACAGGCCTTTTTTCTTGGACTATCTAGTGACTCGGCAATAAAATGCTAGGTGATTGATAAATGCTGTAACCAAGGGAAAATAAATAGTTATTAGTTAATAAGAGTGATATTGGCTAATGTTGATGATAGTTAATATTAATAATGGTTAATTCTAATTCATCACAAATTGTTCAATCTACAAACAAATTCCAAACCCATAATTCTGAATGAAGGAAAGATTCTGTAAGGAAAAGTCAGCCCTTCATTGAATGATATTCATTTTTAGAAGACTCTTAGAAAATGGCAAAGGATGATGGATTTGGAATCAAGAAGTCTCAGGTTCAAATTCCATTTCTTACTAGTCACTAAAACTCTGACATTTTGATTTTATCATTCATAAAATGAGGAGGAAAATAACTTTAGGAACTTATCTTACATGCCTTTTGTAAGTCCCAAATGAATTAATAAATGCAAAGAGCTTTGAAAACTGTAAAATGTTAAATAAATGTCAGTTATTTGTATTATTCATCATTATTAATAATTTTATTATCATTCTCTTTGTCAACATACATAAATAATAGAAGAAACTACATTCCTAAAACATAAGAAGATATTAACATCTTCACATAGGTTAAGGAAAGGGTGAGGAAAAATTCCATTTATTCTCCTTCTAAGGCAAAGCCACTTTTTTTTTTTAAGTACACACAGAGTCACACAGTTGTCCTCTCAGGTGTGCCTGGCTATTTGGGACAATGGATTTTGAAATAATCCCTTCTCTTCTTTGTCAAGGGTCAAATTACAACATCTGGATATGTTGACATGACTGTTAACGTGCAGGCCTGCGATATTTTCAGAATCCTCCATGTGGTGGCTGGAAAGACCACTTACCCAGGGGACCACGGGGATGAGGGCTGCCTCCAGAGTAGACAAACTTCAGTTTAGTGCCCAGTCCACAAAGGGATTAAACCACAGTGACATTTTCAACAGAAAATTGTCTCAAAGGAAGAAATCAATTTTCATTGCTGGATGGTGACTCTAAAAAGGTTGCTACCATAATAAAATTAGAGATTCCATTTCATTTATGGCAATGAAAGTTAATTTTATTTACTTTCTTTCCAGTCAACAAACTGCACACCATGTGTGCAGTGAGAGCAATCAGTGCTTGCACTTGTTAGTTCACTGATTAAATACATTGTCAATTCTGGACTAATTAAAGAGGATGGAAGCTGCTGGTATCGCAGGCAAACCAGTATTAACTTTGTTAACTGAGTTTTCCAAGTTTGCTTCCTCTTTGGTGAGAAGGAGAAAGAAGGGAGGGGAGAGAAGGGGGAATATATATATATATACACTAACAGTTCCTACCAATTACCAACATTTACCAGTAGTCCTTCAAGCACTTTAGACTTGTTTTATAGAAAACTTACTGAGTGAGCTTTCACTGAGAAACACGATATGAGAGAATTCTAGATGAGAATCCGTGCCCAACAAAGCTAAGAGAAAAAGTAAAAATACTTCCTAAACTCACAGAATTTATAGTTTTCAAAGCATTTCCCCCGCACATATCCTCATTTGTGCCTCATCACCATTTGAGTTAGGCACAGAAAGCAATGGTGTACTAGAATTGTTGTTCATCCTTCGTTTTTGAAGAAGACCAATGGCATCAAAGGATGATGTTGATGTGAATTGCAATGAAAAGAGGCAGTGTTGAATGGAGTTGTTAGCCTTACTGTCTCTCTTCCAGAGTCATCTAAGTCAAATGGAAAGACAAAAGTCAAGATGACTGGTAATGGCCCAGGATGCGGTGGATGACCTTGGCATCTTCTATATGTGCCGCCATTATGGCCAGTGGAACAAATTGGTCTCATCTACCCATTCTGCTGAGGAAGTCTTCACATGTATGGGGATAGAAATCTCCCTAATTTACCAATGGATTTGAGGTCTTCCATTTACTCTCAATCTGTTTTTAGCCCTTGTACTGAGATGGTGTGACTTTTATCTAACTCTCACCTATACTAGGTTTATAGATGAACAAACGAACTCAGAGAGATCGTAGACTAGTTATTAGGAGAACTGGAAAAGGAACCCAAGACTTCTGACTCACATTCTAGTATTTTCTTTTATCTACCACAGGACACTTTTTCTGAAATTAAAATGAAAATTAAGTTTAATACCGCCCTTTATTGCTGGAGTGGGTAGCTATAGGTTGGAAATGCTGCCTTTTTTGTTTGCTTCTTTGTTTTTTATTTTGTTTTGTTTTTAATTTTCTGTTAGATCCTTTTCTTTTTGCCTTGCCAATAAAATCATGACCATAGAAAAATTTAGGGGAATCAGAGGCCTTAATGCTGCTCAGATAGATTACAAAAAGTTCTTCAGTTCCAGTTGCCTTGTATATGGTAGATTCCACCTGGGGAGTTCCCTGTGAACAGAGTCCCCAGATATACGTGATATTCAGATTACTTTGGCCAACCTCTCTACTCATTGTCTAGTGTTCTGTGGTGCTTCCGCACATAGCTAGGTAAACCATTTCCCCAATATTCTGGACGATTTTGCAAATAAGACCTAAGACATCCCTGAGTGCACTGTAAGCCAATTAGTCAGTAGCACTTACTCTATGCTTAGCACTCTGCTAAGAGCTGTGGCTACAAAGACCTCAGAGAGAGCTCACAGGGGCTAATAGGAAAGAAAACCCTGAAAATCATTAAATGCAAGAATAAGATTGGGGGTAGGGATACAGCTAGGTGGCTCAGTGAATAGAGAGTCAGGCTTAGAGATGAGAGGTCCTGGGTTCAAATATGACCTCAGATACTTCTTAGCTTTGTGACCCTGGACAAGTCACTTAACCCCAATTGCCTAAGCCCTTACCTCTTATTTTGCCTTAGCACTGATTCTTAGGATCAATTTTAATACAGAAGGTAAGGATTTTTTCAAAAAAGAATAGATGAAAAGTAATCTCAGAGGGCAGAAGGCATTAAGGAAAGGCCTCCTATACACTGTTTCCATTTTTAAATTTCTGGCCATTATTCATTCGTTTATTAAGTGCCAATTATCATCAGGACCTATGCTAAATGCTGGGGATACAAAAAGAGACAAAAGGTAGTCCCTGCCCACACAATGAAGAGCCAATCAAGAAGCATGAAGAGAATCAGAGACAAGAATGAAACCTCCCTGACTTACATTTCTTAGGATGTCAAGAGACTGTCTTACAATCACTGATCACGTGTGGTACCAGAGACTATCTTACTTCACTGTATGCATCCCTAGCACCCATATGGTCCTTAGCATTAGTATATTCCGTCAATTAATAAACATTTGCTGATTACTTGATTTATTTGGACCAATTGTTTTGTTTTGTTTTGTTTTTAAGAATTCAAGTCCAAGTGAAATGTCACAATTTTGAGTAGACAATGAAATAGTAGAGTGGAAATGAATAATCCAACTTAAATTTTTTCTCATCTCTGACAACTCATTTGTTATCATTCGGAAAAAGTCTTGGTCTGAAATGAGCTTTAAAAAAATGACAGTTTACATTCCTATAATACTTTGTGGTTTACACAACATTTGATATTATTTGAATCTTACAATAAACTTGTGAGGTTGGAAAGGAATTCCTCCTCTTTTATTAATCATAAGATCATAGATTTTGAGTTGGAATGGACCTCAAAAACCACAACTTGCTCATTTTCCAGATTAAAAGTTTGAGGAGGGGGTAGCTGAATAGCTCTGTGTTTTGAGAGCCAGGCCTAGAGGAAAGAGGTCCTGGGTTCAAATCTGGACTCAGACATTTCTTAGCTGTGTGATTCTGGGCAAGTCACTTAACCCTTATTCCCTAGCCCTCACCAATCTTCTGCCTTGAAACCAATACCTAGTATCGATTCTAAGGTGGAAGTTAAGGGTTTAAAAAAAAAGTTTACGGCTCCAGAGATTTTATGATTTGCCTAATGATACACAACTAGGAAGTGGTAGAGCCAACAGTTGAACCCAGATCTTATGGCTCTAGAACCAGTGCTTTATCCCACTATATCATGCTACACTTGAAAGCATCTGGAGGGGAAAATAAAAGATCAATCTAGGTGGATAATACCAATTTAATGGACTAAAATCACAGATATACATGTGGAAGGGATCATGAGGATCATATCCAATTCCCTAATATGAAAGATGAGTAAAACTGAGATCTAGGGAAGCTGTGACTCTTGCCCAAAGTTGTATTGGTAGTAAAATCATAAAAGGTTGGATTCCTTAATTTTAGAGATGAGTAAGCAAGGTCCAAGGAAGTTATGACTTACGCAAAGTCACATAGCTGGCGAAACATAAGAGGTGGGATTTGAACCCAGGTCTCTAACTTCAGAGCCATTGTTCTTTCCATTGTCCATTCTGCCTCCACTAATTAAAGTAATGGTGAATGGAAATATGGAATTATGATCTATAATTATAAGCAGCAGATTTATGTTTTGTTCATATTTTGGAATCTCGAAATGACTCAAACTAGACTTTGCGAAAGAATTGATGAGGCCCTTGATAAAAATAAATAAATAAATACCTTAAAAGTAACAGCTAGTTAACAAAATAGCACACAAGGCCTGGCATCAAGAAGACCCAAATTCAAATCCAGCTTCAGACACTTACTAGCTATGTGACCTTGGACAAATTACTTAATCCCTGTTTGCTTTTGTTACATCACTGGTGAAATGGAGATGAAATAGCACCTCCCTCCCAAGAATGTTGTGAGGATCAAATGAGATGATATTTTTAAAGTACTCTGAAGAGTGTTTATATTAAATAATAAAATGAATATATGTATAAGTAAAAAATAAAATAAATTTAATAAATGAATAAATACTAAATGGAAATGTTAACTATTATTATTATTAGATGATTTTGATATAAAGACAGAGACATTGCAATCTGGCTTACTTTGTGGGCTCTCTAGCAATCTTCCCTACTATTCTGTAATCCACCACAGTTTCAAAAACAATAAATATGAAATACTAGTTAAATTTATGTAAGGAGAGTACAAATATTATTAATATACTCCTTATCCTTGCTATAACCTCAAATCCCTCAGGATGCAACAGCAAATAGGACACCTGGTAAAAAGTGTAGAGGTCCCAGAAATGGGGACAAAAAGAGACAAGAAAGAAGAATAACCTTCTAACAAGACTAAAGTCAGGGAAAGACCAGAATCAGCTCACTTAGTAGCTGCAACCCAAATGAAGCGATGTAATATGGCATTCTGGAAAGAGAAGTGGACGCTGAATCGGACACTGATGCCTTTGCTCTAGTCTTAGCTCTGCTGCTAATTAGCTGTTTAACTTTGATTAAGTCACAACATCTCTGAGCCTTAAGCTGCTGACAAAATAAATAGTTTGGACTAAGTGGACTTTGAGATCCTTTCTACTCCAAATATTCTGTCATCCCATACAGGCTTTGCTTTGATATCTTTGGAGGAGTAGTGTGGATATTCATTTCACTGATGCAGATTTTGATTTTTCTGTATTTCCTCCCTCATTCAAATTTTATTTACATCTTCCCATAAATGTTCCATAGAGGATATATTCACCAGAGAGCTCTTCTCTTATTTTTTGGTGTTCAAGTCCCATTTGAGATAACCATCTATTATTTTATCTCTTACTACAAAAATCAGGCTCAACATTGTATTAAAAAAAAGTGAAAACAGAGGAAAAATCGTATCAGATCCAGCAACCTCCTGCTCCTGCCAAATATATAGGCCAATCCCAAGCCAGGACGAAAAGAGAATGGAACCCTGGGGAGAGCAGGGAATGCTGGGAGATCCCAGCATTACAGTTTTTTTTTTTTAAACACACATCATCTCTCCCTTACTCTTGGCTGACTACTTAACCATGTCCAATAATCTAACAATTTGTGTACTTAACCTACAGTTTGCAAAAGCATTTTCGAATTTTAGGATCATATATGCAGATCTGAAAGATCTCTTAGAAATTATCTAGTCCAGAACCCTTATTTTACAAATGACAGAACTAAGGAACAGAAAAGAAATATTATTTTTCTAAGGTCACACAGGGAATTAGTGCCAAAGCCAGGACTAGAAGCTATGCTTGCTAATGGCTCATCGAGGGTTCTCTTCCTCCCTCCCACTAGCTCCCAAACAAAGCAATGATCTCTTCTAATCATGGCAACTTCTTAGTGAGATTTTCCTTCTGTGCTTAGGTTGGATACATGCAGTGAACTAAGGCAGACCGCTATGTGGGCAAGCCTAGATTGGACATGGAATTGCTCAAAATTTTCTATGAGATTTCAAGTGCCATTCTAGGTTCGACAGGGGCATGACCTCATGGTGGCTGGCTCCTAGTAAAGTATCGCTGCCAACTTAATCCATCAACTGCTTTAACTGGAAGCCCCCAGTGAGCTGAGGCAGTCAAAGTCATTGACCTATCCCAGGTCAAATTATGGAGACATCCCTCCGACAGCTATGGAGACATGGCCCAAGATTGCTTTTTCACTAAAAGGATATAATTGATATAATTGCTAATGTAGTTATTGACTTGATGGATCTGTCCAAGCTAGGCTGATCTCATTAGAGCTCTTTTCCCAGGCATTTTTTTTTGGATTAAATTTCCTAACTATTTTGCCATAAAGAAGATAACTTTCTTCCAAAGATCAAAATGACTTTTCTTTGCTTTCCTTTTCTCCCTTTTCTTTCAGCATGCCATTAGTGTTGATTTACACAGAACACTAAGCATTTTGGCTGACGAGACCATATTCAAAACTTCTGGTCTCAATCCTTGAGTAGAGTATGTTCTCAACATGTCCTAATGGTAAAGTAAAAGGAAAAAAAATTGGCCTCCGTATCTGAGACGGTCAGGTGCCATGAAATGCTTTCCTGCTTTAATGATCCTGTTATTTTAGGCAACTTATTGTGAATTCAATGATCCTTTTAAACAGTTGAGTGATCAGTTCCTTACTCATCATAATGTGAACATCATCCAAAACCCAGCAGCCACCAAAGGTTTTGAAACATTCTTTTTTCTGGGTCATTTTTTTAGGCCATTGTAGAAGGAATATGCTACAAAAACTTCCGTCTCATTTGTCAGTTAAAATATCTAACACATTATTTTTAATGTGTCAGCAAAGGAAGAGTTTCAGAGATAATAATACATATAAAACAGCTTTTATAGCCCAGGACTAAAGTGCATTACGCCGTAGCAACATGGTACCATTGGCAGGATTCTAAAACGCTAGAAAGTATTGATCCAAACCATTGCAAGGATTTAAGTGTTCACAGCGATGCTGAAAATAGAATTATTCAAAAGAATCCAACTGTTCAGAATCAACAACTTAGGAATCTAAAGCTTCAGAACAGAATCCTGGAGAAAATGTGTTGGAATTATAGTGGAATCAAAAGAGTTAATGAGACTTTTTTTTTTTTGCAATGCCAGCCTTTGCAACACTGTAATTAAAGTTGTGTCAGCCTTTCCACTATAAACTGCTGGGATGATTTTCAGAGGTTTATGACTCAACCATAAAAATTCACTCTAGCTTGAAAACTGGCATAGGTTGATGAAACTCAAGAACATAATTTTTGGAAAAGAAAAACATTTCAGCTGTTTTGGGGGTCCAAAAAAACCCGTTTTTTTAACTTTTCCTGATCATATAACATAAACAAATCTGTCTTATGTAAACAGATTTTCTATGAATTTCAAGCACATCAAGAATATGTGATTTTTTTAGCATAAAATATTCACTCAAAGTATTTCCTAGTCCTGATTAGCCATTTTGATCAATACAAGAAGGGCTGGATCTCTCTTCTAGAGAATCAGAGAATTGAAAAGAAACATAGCGGACCACCTATTCTAGCTCCATGTATTACAGTAGGCAAATTTGCAATGACCTTCTGTCCCATTCCACATCCCAAGGGATGAGACACAGCTTCCTTTCTTTAACTCATGGCAAGATACTTTTTCTGACTCGGAAACATCAGGAAGAGATATAAAAACTTTCATAGGAAAAAGTAAAGAGGAATTCTAGTAATCTTTTTAACCTGGTTAATAGAAGCTACAAATGAGATAGCATGATAATGAGGAGAGAGTACCAAGCTTTACAGGGAAGAAGACAAAGGTCAGACCTAGATAAGTTCAGAGGCAATCATCACCATGCAGTTGGTCACCAAATGATGAAGTAAGCTTCATCATCTAAAGAGTGACTGCCAACATCAAAGTTTTCAGAGATAATAACAAATAATACACATTTATATTTACGAAATGCTTCCTTCATCACCTCTAAGAAAGCAAATGTGACTGTTTTCTTTTTTTTATTTTAAATACATTCCACCACCCAAATGATAAGGTTCAGGTTAAAGTTCCATTTGCAAATTCTAAAATTCCCTGATTTTAAAAAAGGAAACACTTTGTGTGCAGTATGGAATTGCCATCATTGATAAATTCAGTCCAGCTAAAGCACATCTTTCTATTCTCAAGGAGAAACTGTTTTTTTTTGGTGGGGGCGGGGTTTATCCAGGAGGACCTCCATGAACAGACAAACTAAGTTCTAAATCTGTTCTTAGAAATTCTAGATTTGTTTTTAATATCATTCCAAGATCATTGATGGGAGGGAAAATCAGAGACAAAAGCATGTGTATTTAATGAAGGAGAGAGAGGGAAAGAGATAACACATTTCATATCTAATAGTTTTAAAGAGAGCCAGATAAATGATTTGGAAGGAAGGCAAACATATATCTTGAAGTAATTTCAAGGCAAAGAAATGTTTATTTCAGAAAAAAAAGCAAGGTTCTGATGACATTATGACTCAAAGTGGAATGGAAAGGCCTGTGTCCTAACAAAAGCACTGGCTTTATTCAAAGAAGTCCAAATTTGGTGGGCTACCTTCCTCTTTTGGCATATCATAGTATATACACAAATGATTCAGTGTATATACAAACATATTGAGTAAGGTGGCACAGTGGATAGAGCATTGGGCTTGGAATCAGGAAGACCCATCTTCATGAGTTCAAATCCAGACATTTACCTAGTTGTCTGTTTGTCTCAGATCTTCATCCATAAAATAAGCTAGAGAAAGAAATGGCAAATCTCTCCAGTGTCTTTGCCAAGAAAACCCCAAATAGGGTCAAGAAGAATAGGAGACAACTAAAAAATGACGACAACACCATTGTTCTCTAAAAAACAACTGTGGGTTATTCATAGTAGGCATGTGAAAATTTGTGGAGTTGGTGTATAGCTCCTGATAGACCTATTTTGAAGTCAATGGACATAAAATTGGTCTGGTTCAAAATGATTTAAAATCTTCTGGTAAATATAAAGTCAGTGAGCCCCCCAGAAAAAAATAAACACCAAAAAACCTCTTAGACTGAGTGTAACCCCAGTTACAGCCTGTTTTCTAGCACTGGTCTTATCTGGAGAATAAAAGAGAAGGACTGGTAGTGGAGCTGAAGGAGAGCAGACTAGTGGGCAGCCACCAAGAGCACCATTTCCAAAGACTGAATGTGAAATAATGTAACCTTGCAGGGAACACTGAAGAAACAGCAGCAGCCAAATGGCCCCCCCACGAGTTCAGTGATCAGAGATGGCACGATTCAGTTTGACATTGTGCTGACTTCAAGGCGAATGCCCCAGACAAAACTGGGGCTTGGCAAGCAATAATCACAAACATCTCCCAAAGGAAAGGCCCTAGGACTAACCAGGATGTGCAAAAGTGCTGATTGGCCACTGGCATTTTCAGCCTCATCAGCACATAGGTGAGGGAGTGCGATCAGATATGTCATCTTTAAATTCCATGGGCAGTCATGTGAAAAGGAGGTAACACCGATTGGTGAGATCATTTAAAGTTTTGTTTGGGTTTGGGGGGGGGGGATTTTTTGGTTTTTTACTACAAAAAGCTCTTTTTAATGAAGCTATTTCTTGGTTAAAAATATTTTAATAGCAAGGTTCCCATAGATTGTTGTCCTTTGTCCTTTGCTTTTGCTTTTAGATGTTACCAATGACTGCTGTACATCAAAAACAAGGTTTTTCTTTGCCCTGCAACAGTCATTTTCTACTCACTGACTGTGTCTATTGCTGAGCTATTCTCCTTCCCAATTAGCCATGAATGTTACACTCTAGAGAGACATAAAGAGTTTCCTAGTCAGAGGTTGGTGTTTGGAGAACTGGCCTTAGAGCCAAGAAGACCTGGGTTCAATTTGTACCTTGGAAATAAAATTGGCTTCATGAACTTGAGCAAGAAATTTCACCTCTCAATGATCCAGGGATCTAACAGGATTTTAACACTAAATTGAAAAGAAGGTTTTAACCTACTTTGATGGGAGTTTCCTTATTCAAGAGTTTCCAATACCTGAAAACTATTCCCTCTCCCCATCCTCTTATAGTCAAAAGGTTTGGATTGTAGTTCTGATGCTAATATTTACTAGCTATACAAACTTGGGCAAGATAATTAATCTCCCTGAACTCTCTCACTCAGAAAAACCTGAAAGATAGCCTTCTAAATAGCTTAAATGCCTCAAATGAAAATAAAGTTATTATTTTAATTGGAAGTACCCTCTCTCTAAATAGCTTTAACCACTAGGGGCTTATTCCTTATACTCCAATTTCTCTCAAGTGCATCTTTTGTCCCATTAATGTTGTTATTCCTTTTCAAGGATGAAGTTCACAACCCATCCATGCCCATTCATCCTATTCAGTTCTTATCTAGGAAGGAAGGAAGGAAGGAAGGAAGGAAGGAAGGAAGGAAGGAAGGAAGGAAGGAAGGAAGGAAGGAAATCATACAAATAAATAAAAGGAAATAGAGAAGAGAAAGAGATCAAGGAACAAGAATGGGGACTAGTTATGTTAGGAAATCCCGAAAAAGGAAAGATCTTTTGCCAGTCCAAGTCAACATTTCCTCTGCAACCTAGAGTTTAGTTACTTAAAACAAAAATGTCAAACACTGAAGTCCACAGTACTCTCTGTGTTCTAAACCAGATTAAGATAATAATTGGGAAATATTTAACAAAATAAATAAAACATGGATAATATTAATAATTGGTTTTCTATGTTGATATATGATCCACAGGGATTCTTACATGGACTTTAGTGGTCTCTGTTTCTACTTGAGTTTGACAGCACTGGCCATAATAAGAGTTTAAGTGACTTGCTCTAGTTCATGCAGCTACGTCAATTAGTTGACACAGTGGATAGAGTGCCAGCCCTTGAATTAGGAGGACATGAGTTTAAATTTGACCTCAGACATTTACTAGCTATGTGACCCTGGGCAAGTCACTTAACTTTGTTTCAATTTCCTCATCTGAAAAATGAACTGGGGTTGGAAATAAATTAACAACTCATTCCATTCCAATATTTTTGCCAAGAAATTCCAAATGGGTTTATGAAGAGTAGGATAAGACTGAAAAAATGAACAACAATAAGATCACAGAGCTGATGTTTATCAAATGCAGAATGTGAATCAGGTTTTCCTGACCCTCAGGTCCCCTCACATCTCTATACATTGTGCCATGCAGCTCTTATATAATATACATATACAGAGTTTTTTGTTTGTCATTGTTCATGATGATTTTTAAAGAGGGATCTTTGGACATCACTTAGTCCCAACTGTTCATTTAAGAGATTAATAAAAAACTGAATTTCACTGGGGACAAATAATTTACCTGAAATCATGTAGTTTTTACTGACCAAGATTTGAACCCAAGCCTCCTGATTTCCAAAAAAACACTATGATTAAAAATAATCACCATTACTAATTTCACTACTATTACTGCACATTACCTTGCAATAATCCTGTGTAGGAAGTGGATTTGCATAAACATTTGTTATTGTTTTCAACATTCCACTCATCAACTATTTTTAAACAGGATCAGGTCAAAATTAAACTGGTAGAACATGCCTCTTTTTCACTTAATCACGTATTATAGGTGTTAAGCATGAATAAACCATCATAGACAAGTAAAATGAGATTTAGATATATTGGATACGAAAGACTTAAAAATAAGGCTGACATCTGTTTCAAAGTGGGATTAATTAGGTATTACTTTAAGTGATGAATATTGGCTCCTTTCCCCCAAGAGAACAGTTGGTAAATGCACTGTTCTAATTAAGGGATTGCATCAAAATATCATTTTATTCTAATCATGAAGCCTATTAAGATTTTATTAATACTATCAGTTTTACTAACTATGTATAACACAACTGTTTCAAAGACACAAATATACACACTGTACCTCCTGTGGAGAAAAAAAAAAAGCCTAGTAATTAATGTGTCTTTTACCCTTCAGACATTATTTTAGGGTAGAACTTGTCTATTGTAATTAATATTTTTATATAGCATCATTGTTTTGAGGGTCTCTAAATGTCTTATCAAAATTGTAATATCAAAGCTTTCCACATCCCCATAATATGGTGGTAGGTTGAGTTCAGGGAAATATTGAGAAATAGTTCTTTAACCCCTTTGTGCCACAGTTTTCTCATTTGAAAAATAAGAAGAGAAGACTTAATGGCCTCTATGAGGTTTTCAGATTCCAAAGCATGATAGCATGATACAAAATATGACTTTGACAATGGATGGTAATGTATAAAGTCAGAACACTAGGCTTGGTACCCTGGAATTCTGAGCGTATACACTGGGAAGTTTTGCTTTCAAACTGTGTGAGTGTACCCTGAAAATGGTATAGATAATAATGTCCCTTAGGTCAAGATCTTATATATATAAGAACTTAGCTCTGGAAGGGCATCATCTGTTTTGTTTTGCTCTTCAGAGGGAGAGAACCTGGGGTAGATCAATCTACCTACGGTAGGATCATTCATTCAATCAACAAGGATTTATTGGAGCAGCTATGGTTGCTCAGTAGATAGAGACCCAAACCTGGACATTGGAGGTCCTAAGATCCAATATGATCTCAAACACTTCCTAGTGGTGAGAGCCTGGGCAAGTCATTTAATCCCAATTGCCTAGCCATTACTGGTCTTCTTCCTGGGAACCAACACTTAATATCAGTTCCAAGAGAGAAAGTAAGGGTTTAAAATGAATGAATGAATGAATGAAGTGCCAGGTACTGTACTAAAGAGAGGCAAAAAGGGGAAAATGTATTGCCCCTGCCTGGGAAGAACTCACATTATAATGGGAGTGGGGGGTGGAGAGGATACAGAGTAGGTGAAAGGTTATCATAGAGGAAAGCCACTGGAGGCTTGGGACAAGAAAAGACTACTAAAGGGACTTTTGCTGAGCTCTTTGTGGTGGCAAAAAAATTGGAAAACGAGGGGATACCCTTCAATTGGGGAATGGCTGAACAAATTGTGGTATATGTTGGTGATGGAATACTATTGTGCTAAAAGGAATAATAAAGTGGAGGAGTTCCATGGAGACTGGAACAACCTCCAGGAAGTGATGCAGAGCGAAAGGAGCAGAACCAGGAGAACATTGTACACAGAGACTGATATACTGTGGTACAATCGAATGTAACGGACTCCTCTACTAGCAGCAATGCAATGACCCAGGACAATTCTGAAGGACTTATGAGAAAGAATGCTATCCACACCCAGAGGAAGAACTGTGGGATCAGAAACTCATAAGAAAAACAACTCCTTGATCACATGGTTTGATGGGGATATGATTGGGGACATAGACCCTAAATGATCACCTGAGTGCAAATATCAATAATATGGAAATAGGTCTTGATCAATGACACTTGTAAAACCCAGTGGAATTGTGTGTCAGCAATGGGAGGGAGGTGGGGGGTAAGGGAGGGAAAGAACATGAATCTTGTAACCATGGAAAATATTCTAAATTAATTAATTAAATAAAATTTGTCCCCCAAAAATAAATTAATAAAGGGGCTTTGAAGTCTTAAGCCTTAAAGGAAGCCAAAATAGGCAGAAATGGAGAGGCAGAGTGTTCAAGCATGAGCAATGAATGGCCACTTCCAACGCATAGGTTCAGAAGATAAAATACTATGTGGGGGAAATAGTATGTAAATCAGTTTAGCTGGATTGTACAGGGTAGAAGACTATAAAAATACCATGGCTTCTAGCTACATATGCTATCTGAGGAGAGCTAGGTGGCTTAGTGGATGGGGAGCTGGGCTTGGAGTCAGAAGGTCCTGGATTCAAATGTGATTTCAGACACTATCTAGTTGTGCGATCCTGGGCAAGTCACTTAACACTAATTGCCCAGCCCTTGCCACTCTTCTTTAAACTAAGACAGAAGGTAAGAGTTTGATTAAAAAAAAAAAGAATGCTACTTAGAAAAGAGGCAGAACAACCAGATTCCCTCCCACAAACCTATTCAAATAAAACCTGAAAAAAAATCTAAATCAGACCAAATAATAATCAAGAAATCCAGTGAAAAGCTACAATAAGGAAATTATTCCACCATAGAATAGTACATAAAGACAGTTAAAACCCAGAGGTTTTATATAAGAAAGGAGGCCATCAGAAAAATTAACACCAGTCTGGGGAAACTAACCTAGCCTTCTAGCCAACCCTAAGGGCCAGAAATTTCTAAAGCCTTGCAAAGCCAGAGGTTGTAAGAACAGAAGCTAGCCTCCCAGAAAAGGTCCCAGAGAGTCTGAAATCCCTAGAGGAGTCAGAAATCTCCAGGATTTCTTAGGTCTTAGAAAATTTCTAAATGACAATGATCAAATCTGCAAGGCAGAACTCAGAGCCGGATAGTCTAGGACCAGAGTCTCCAAGGCCCCATGCACTCTGTCCTGAAGCATTATAAAGACCCCAGCAGATTCACTGCTCTGAAGCTCAAAAATCTCAAGGACCAATTGCTGGGAGGTAGAGGTTAGCACAAGAAATTAAGGAAACCAAAGCAATACCAAGCAGAACTGACTCCTCCAGTTAAAACTGCAAGAGGGGACAGAGTCTGACTCTAGAACAAAATCCTGATTCAGGAACTAAAGTGAAAAAAAGATAAGTAAAAGGGGAAAAAAGTCTCTTTAGCTATTGAAATATTATGATCAGGAAGGAGTAAGTAACCCCAGAAACAACTGCAACAAGTCAAAAAAGATTTTACACACACAAGAACAAATAAATATATGTGGGGGTATACATATGCACACACGTATGTTATTATATATTACACAAATATATTACACAATGTGTTGTGTAATATATGACACAAATATTCAAAATTACATATGTGTTGTATGTAACATACATATAATAGCCATAGTATGATAGGATATGAGTGTATGTATATATATATGCTTTTTCCCCCATTAAAGACTATTTAATTATCTAGAAATAAGAGATTAAAAATAAAATTAGAGCTATGAAAAAAAATCATTAGAATAAGTGGTTTAGAGAAGAAAAAGGTAAAAATTAGACAATAAAATCAGAATAGAGCAACTAGAAAGCAATGACTCCATTAGAAAGTACATAATAATGGAAATAGGTTCTGATCAAGGACCCATGTAATACCCAGTGGAATTGCACATTGGCAACAGGAAGGGGGGAGGGAGGGAGGAATAGAATATGATTTTTGTAACCAAGGAATAATGTTTGAAATTGACCAAATAAAATAATTAATTAGTTAGTTTTTAAAAAGTATGAAATAGTCAAACAAAGTAAATGACTGGAAATAAGAGACAAAAACATAAGATATATGAAATTCAAATAAAGTGACCTGGAATCTAAGTTAAGGCAAATCAATTAATCAATAAACATTTATTAAGTACTTACAATCTGCCAGGGGCTGTTTTAAGTGTTCAATTTACCAAAAAAGGGAAAAGACAGTCTCCTTCCTCAAAGACCTGAGAGTCTAATGAAGTGAGAACATGTAAACAATTATGGACAAAAACATGTTATATGTTAGAAAAATCAATAGAAGGAAGACACTACAATTTAGAAAGTTCTAGAAAGGTTTCCTTTAGAAAGTCAAATTTTAACTGAGACTGAAAGAATCCAGGAAATAGAAGGAAACCAGGTAGTAGAGATGAGAATTCTAGACATGGGAGACAAACCATGAAAATGTCCAAAGCTTGGAGATGGAGTATCTCCTTCAAAAAACATTAAAGAGGCTGTTTTCACTGTGTTTCAAAATATGTGTGTGTTGAGGGAAATGAGGAGGACAGAGGGATGTGGAACACAAAGTGAAAGATGACTGGAAAGTTAGGGAGAGGCCAGGCTAAAAAAATGCTTTGAATACCAAGAACAGGATTTTATATTTAATTCTGAGGTAATAGGGAACCACTATTATTTTTTGAGAAAGGAGATGATATAGTCAGATCTAGAGCTTTAGGAAGATGGACCACTTTGACCAATGAGTGTAGGATGGACTAAAGTGGGGAAAGATTTTTGGCAGGGAAACCAACCAACAGACTATTGCAAAAATCTTGGAGTAAGATTCTGAGGACCTACACCAATATAGAGTCAAAGTTGTGTTATAATTAAAATTATCCCAAGAGTGTGAGATTTAAAATGGTTGATGTCTTAAGCTGTAGTGAGTTAAAATGGTGGAAGATATAAATTGTGATAGATATAAGAGAGGGTGAGTAAATTTGACCGCAGAAAATGTTTCACTACAGTTTCTTGATTTTTAAATCAAATATAAGGTCGTCGCCAGTGAAATATTCCCAATTATTCAAATACCCAAGTCAACTAGGTTTTATAGAGATTTTTAATTAATAATATAATGAGGAATTAGAGAAAGAGAGAAAGAGTAGGAAAGGAATAATTATGAAGGGCCTCAAGCCAATATGGCCTAGACCTGAGTCTTAAGAGAGAGAATCAGTCAGTCAGTCTTTTAACACTTACCACAAGGTCTGCCTAAACAAGGATTCTAGTGACACCAGGCCATCTCCATCTCAGCTGACTTCACCAAAGAGAGTTCCAGCCAGAGACTGTTCCAAAAGGCCTCTCTCCAGAGCCTCCAGAGGGACAGAGTCCCCTTAGAGGAGCTCCAGCAAGACCTCCTTAGAGATTGTCCTCCAAGAGCTTCTCTTCTCCAGAGCCTCTCTCAAGAGATTCTTCCCAAGAGGTCCTCAGAGATCCTCCAAAAGGAATTCCTCCAAAAGGATATATCTTCAAGAGATTCTGCTTTTTCTTATATAGGGGTTTTTCTCTCATGTCACCTCCCCTAAGTCCCTACATCTACCAATCTCTGTAGACGCTTTCCAAAGGACTGCCCATCTAAATTCCTGCTAAGTCGACCAATCTCCTCAGTAAGTCTGAATGAGAGAAAACACAGCTGAGTCAACTAATCTCATCAAGAGAAAACTTGCCCAACCCTTTTAGGTACCTAGCATCCCATTGTATCAATTCTAAAAACAGGCCTGGCTCAAAGAACTCCTTGCCTTATTATAAGCATGGGTCCAAGTACTTTCATTGTTTAGCAAGGAGTTTTCTCTCCTAAAGCAGTCTTAAGTACAGTTGGAGTAGAGGTCCTCCCATTTCTGATCCTGGCAAGTTCTCACATCAAAATGGGGAATGTTTCTCAGTAGGGAATTTATTCCAATTAAGAATTCCCCGATGGGGAAATTTTTAACATTCACAAGTCTGAGAGATTTCAAGATTTACAAGAGGCTGATTAGAGGTAAGAAATATCAATTTATCAATTACATCAGTTTATTGGTTGGTTCAGCACAATAAAGTATCATAAAGAATGGCCTTCTCTGAATGACCCAAAGCTTGGATGGGCATCTCAATAGAGTTTTAGGGGTTCATTATTCAGTCCCTCTCTTGAACATCTCAAAATATATCTCATTGGTAGCTAATTAAGAGGTTTTTCCCATCAAACTATCTAACCCCTCCCCATCCAGATGTCATGGAAAACACATACACAGGAAAAGAATGCTTCTCCCCTTCATTTATTAATCAAATTCTATTAAAAAGGAAAACATTCTTGGGGATTCCTCACAACAGAAATGCAAAAATCTTCAGACTGAATGGTGCTTGGGGACCACCCCTCCACCCCAACTCGGGGAATTCTCTGTAATAGATGGGAATTGGAGCCTTTCTACTCCAAGGTTCTGATATAAGAATGAATAAGGACATGAAAAATAAATTCTCACAGTCAGAGGAGAGAAGTAAAAAATAATTTAGGAATAATAAGTCTCTCTGAAAACCATTACTTTCAAAAAATAAAATAGCCCAAATAGAAAGCAATGATTTCATTAGAAAGTAATAAATATTCTAGATAGTATATTTCAAGAAATCACAAATTAAAACTTCCCAAATTTATTAAAAGTAGAGAGCAAAGTGACAATAGAAAGAATTCACTAATAAGCTCCTAAAAGCAACCCTAAAGGAAAAAATATGAAGAATTGATTTTCCTAGCCATAAGAATCACAGGTGAGATCATATAAAACCTTGCAGCTTCTATCATACATGAAAGAAAATTTTGATAGATAATATTCTCCAAAACAAAACATCTTTAAAATCTTTAAAATATGGTAAGATTCATCTAAATCCTATGAAGTAAACTTAATTGCACATTTGGAAGGAACTGCATGATGGCATAGTGCTAACATTTTAATAAAAGGAGGAACAACAAGTGTTCCTGCAAAACTTCAATATCTTCAAAAGTTATTGAATGAATTAAATAAGCAAAAAGAAGTCCTTTTGGACAGATTTGGTTTTGTTCTGAGAGTTTGAATAGGAGAAAGAGAATATAGGGTAAATGAATATATTTATCTAGAAAATAAGGAAGGGAACTTACTATTTCTCATATTTGGGGTCTGTGAGAAGAAAAATATAAAGATGTGGAAGGAGAAGGGTGAGCAAGCACTAAATAAACCTCTTTCTAAAATATACAAAGGAAGATTGAACACATATATACATACTTTGATGTATAAATACATCAAATTCCACCCCCCCCCAAAAAAAGAGAGAAAGAAAGGAGAGAATGGGAGAGAAGATGAGAAGAGGGGGGGAAAGAACAGAAGGAGAGAGATGACTAAAATCTAAGGAGATGCCTTATATTGCCTCTTGGAAAATAGTTGAATAAGTTGTACTATATGAATGTAGTGGTATATTATTGTAGCTTAAGGGATGGAGAATTGAGTGGTTTCAAAGAATATTGATTCCTTAGGACTAATTGAGAATGAAGGGAGAACCTCAACATTTTAAATAAAAACAACTTTGAAGACTTAAATCTCTGATCAATATAATGACCAACCACCTTTTCAAAGGACATAAGATAAAGCATCTTATTCACTTCTTGACAGATAACAGACACAAATGCAATAAGAGATATATTTGTCAACATGGCCATTATGTGAATTCATTTTAGTTGACTATGGCAGTGTGGGGAGTGAAAGAGGGTTAGCAATAGTGAAGCCAAAAAAAGAAAGTCATTGAAAAATCTGTTAAATGCACTAAAGAGAACAGAAGGAAGTGCTAAATTAAGGATAAGGAAGCATTAAGGAAAGTTTTAAAGTAATATGTGGAACTTGTATTTTTAAGCAAGTGGTACAAAATAAAGATTTATAGTTTCACAATTATCTTTTTCTTCTGTTGTGCTTTTTGCTTTTGGAGAAATGCTTTTGAGAGTATGTTTAAGTGAATAATGATTTTTCTAAAAAACAAATTTTAAGAATATGGATAGAAATCTATCTGAATATCCAGTGAGAAGAAATACAGGGAATATATTTGTTAGACATTATTAGTGGACTTAATGGAGAATTTTAAATGATCACACTAGAATAAGATTTATTCTCTAACAGCAGAACACATGTGAAATTTTTATCATCTAAAAGAGAAACTAACAAACTATTTACTCAAGGCAACCATTTAAAAAATAAAAAAGTAAATTCACAAAGAAATTCCTTGAAGTGATGACAGTCAACATTTTATCAGTATATAAATTCATATTTGAATTTTTAAGTTGCCTGTACCAAACTTGGACTACTTTTACATAGCTACCAAGATAATTCCAGGAATTCAAGACACTAGCAATTTCTAGTACTGGAGTTCCATTACTGGTCTATATATCTAGTCACTGAACAATTGTTAAAAAGTCAGGAGGATGCACAGGACCCCTCCAGAGAATCTCATGACAATCAGAGAATTTACTCCTTTTCTTACCATTATTTATTTCTTTTTCAATATAAAAAAGAACCCTTGAAATAGAATCAGAAGTCCTGGTAGTTTTAGTCCAAGTTCTGATTTGTCAGAAATATACCATTTTCCCAGGGAGGTGTTTATAAAACTTTAACAACCAGATCTGGGGAGGGGGGGTGCCAGGGGCAGGGCAAGTATATACGAAATACTTTTAAGTTTAATACCTATTATATCTTTGTAGACCAATGCACTAAGGAGCCTAATAATGAAAATCTTGTGAACTTAACAAAATGGGAATTTCTTTTGCCCTCAGTCAGTACCCCACAAACACCTTGCACTAAGAAATTTCCCTGCTACTGCTTCAGTCTCTTATCATATCCTATCCTTGCCCTGACCTCACTATTCTGTGGCAATAAATAGCAGAGTTTAACTCTGCCTACACACTTAAAGAGGAGAGAAAGGTATTCAAAAATAGAAGTATTCTTTGCTTCAAGAGGCAGAGCTCAGCCAGAGAACTAAAGAACAGAGGGGTCTGGGACAGGGTGTCAGTGTGTATGTGCATGGGGATGTACCAAACTAGAACAAAAATACTGGCATCAAGCTGGGATTAATTCTCTTGCCTGGAAACCTTTTGGAGTAGGGACCAAGCTGCTGAAAACTGAATTTGCAAGTGTTGGAGGTAGTTGAGACAGTTTTGAAGTCAAGCCCCTGAAGGTAAATTTGTCATCAAAGAGAGAGAAAGAGAGGTCAGAAAGTGAGCAATAAGAGAACCAAAAAAAAAAAAACATTTAAGACTAAAACTATTATAAATAATCTCATGGGGGAAGAGACATATTCTATCATAGATGGTGGGACCTTCAGGGTTCCTCTGCAAGAGTGTTGTACCTCCATGGACAACATACTTTCTCAGGGGAAAAGAAATAAAAACTATTATTAGGACAAACCAACAACAAGAACCATTGGTAGTCATGGAATAGAAAGTAGATTTCATGGCAAATGGGAAAGAGAATGACCATGGAAAGGGCAATGGGGTAGAATTGGAACACATTATGAAAAATGGAAAAACTTCTCTTAATTAATTTTTCTTTACTCATTATTTCCATTATGGAATGATCCTTCTAAGAGAGAGATGAAATATGAAAAAGGACTAAGGGGGCAAGATCTAAAAAAGTAATAGCAGAGCAATTGATTAAAAGAGAAAACTCAAATGTGGCATTTTAAGAACCTTAATTCCATGAAGAACCCAAAGTGACTTAAGAAGAAATAAAGTATACTTACCATGAATCAGAGTGAATTTTTAGAATAGATAGAAAAGGAAGACAATTCATGAAAAGGACAAAGGAGTAAATTGGACTATATGGTCACTGATCGTCCTTATAATAAAATTAAGTTATTTAACAAGTCTAAACATGACACAACCATACAAGTGAAAGGGTCAATATCTTAATAAAATCAAGGGTCAAAAAGCTCTCCACTAATAAAACCAAAAATCAAATTTAATTGGCATAAATGTAAATTACTTTTCTTGGACTCAAAAATCAACTACATGATTTTAGGATAGTAGAAATCTGGCTTATAAAAATTTCATATTAAAATGGGTCTTTTAGGGGGGCATAGTAGTGGCTTAGTAGCAGTGAAAGCTGAAACTACTCTGACTCTCCTTCGAAAACCAATCTTTAAAAAGCACTTCAAAACACCAGGAGTCAAAATCCAATATCAAGACAGAGTGAGGGGGCTGTCACGTTGAACTGTAAAAATTAAAATTAAAGCTCAAATATAAAAATGTTATCTTTTAAGGGATTTATTAATGGTCAATCACAAGCAAACCATCAATAAAATGGGTGGTTTAAAATTCAACATTTTTCATCAGTGTACCTCCTACCCAAGTGAGAGTGTTTTCATGGCTTCATCAGTTGCTAAAGTTGGGTGCTTTTTTGTGGTATTTCCTTTACATTGTAATTGTTTATATGATTTTATTTTTTAAATTATTTTTGTTTTTATTTGTCTGTTTAAGCTCAAGTCTCCCTATTTCATCCAGGCCAGAAGTGCAGCAGCCACTCATGGACCCAATCCTAATAAAGATCAATACAGAATCTGACTTGCTTCATTTTTCAAGTCTGGGCTGGTTTGTCCATACTAAGGCAAGTTTGGTAGCCCTCCACTCCTAGGAAATTATCATATTGATACCAAACTCATTGAGGACATCTAATTGGCTTAAGCTATCTTGAGAGCAGCACAGAAAACCCTAGGTTGTTCTATTTACCAGCCTTAGGCTTTTCAACAGAAGGAGCTACACTCCTGCACCACCATGCCTGGTCCTTTATTTTATTCTTATTCAGATCATACAGATCTTCCCATATTTCTCAAGACTGTCTATGGGCCATTAAAACCCACCACCACTCCCTTGCTATCCTCGGACAGTGACACTCATAAAAGATAAAAAAGACATCAGCAACAGGTGGAAAGAACACTTCAGTCAGCTTCTCAACCGACCCTCTTCAGTTGACCAAAGCTCCCTTGACCAGATCCCCCAAAACCGCACCATTGAACAACTTAACGTCCCTCCTTCAATAGAGGAAGTCCAAAAAGCCATCAAACAAATGAGTGCAGGCAAGGCACATGGTAAAGACAGGATCCCAACCGAGGTGTACGAGGCCTTAAATGGAAAGGCGCTCCAGGCATTCCACATAGTGCTGACCAGAATATGGGAAGAGGAAGACATGCCTCCAGAACTCAGAGATGCCTCCATCGTAGCCCTATACAAGAAAAAAGGCTCATGATCAACCTGTGACAACTACAGAGGCATCTCACTACTCTCCACTGCCAAAAAGATCCTCGCCTGTGTTATACTCAACAGACTCCTGTCATCTGTTTCAGAGCAGAACCTGCCTGAATCACAATGTGGCTTCCGACCAGATTGCAGCACCATCAACATGGTCTTCACGGTGAGGCAAATGCAGGAAAAATGCCTTGAGCAGAACCTGAGTCTCTACATTGTCTTCATAGACCTGACAAAGGTGTTTGACACAGTGAACAGGGATGCATTGTGGGTGATCCTCAGCAAGCTCGGTTGCCCAACAAAATTCATCAAACTGATCCCGCTCTTTCATGTCGACATGACAGGGGAAGCCCTATCTGGTGGAGAGACTTCTGATCGCTTCAACATCTCCAATGGCGTGAAACAAGGCTGTGTCCTCGCTCCGGTACTATTCAACCTATTTTTCACCCAAGTGTTACAACATGCGGTGATGGATCTAGACCTGGGCGTCTACATCAAATACCGACTGTATGGCTCACTATTTGACCTTCGCCGCCTGACTGCAATAACAAAGACAACAGAGAGACTCATCCTGGAAGCTCTCTTCGCAGATGACTATGCTGTCATGGCCCATCAAGAAAATCATCTCCAAACCATCGTGGGCAGGTTCTCCACCGCAACAAAACTGTTTGGCCTGATTATCAGCCTCAGCAAAACAGAGGTGCTGTTCCAACCTGCACCAGGGAGGCCAACGAACCAGCCGTGCATTACAATTGACGGCTCACAGCTTTCTAATGTCAACACTTTCAAGTCCCTGGGCAGCACCATCGCCAATGATGGGTCCCTAGACCACGAGATCAATGCCAGGATCTAAAAGGCCAGCCAGGCACTCGGGCGGCTGCGCTCCAAAGTCCTCCAACACAGCGGTGTAAGCACTGCGACGAAGCTCAAAGTGTACAACGCAGTGGTCCTCAGCTCGCTCCTGTATGGTTGTGAGACATGGACACTGTACAGGAAGCACATGAAGCAGCTGGAGCAATTCCACCAACGCTCCCTCCGGTCAATCATGAGGATCCGATGGCAGGACCGAATCACCAATCAGGAAGTCCTCGACAGAGCCAACTCCACCAGCATCGAAGTCCTCCAAACCCAGCTACGATGGTCTGGACACGTCATCCGCATGGACCTACAGCGAATACCAAGACAGGTATTCTATGGTGAACTGTCAGCTGGACTCAGGAAACAAGGCCGACCAAAGAAAAGATTCAAGGACCAGCTAAAGCCCAACTTGAAGTGGGATGGCATTACACCAAAGCAACTAGAACTCACTGCCTCTGACAGAAGCAGCTGGCGAACCCACATTAACCATGCCGCCGCCACCTTTGAAGATGAGCGACATGAGGTCTTGCCGCTGAGCGTGAACACCGACACCACGCCACAGCCGCACCTCCCGTAACAACTGGCGTTCCAGGCCCCATGTGCCACGAACTGTGTGCCTCAGTCTTTGGACTTCAAAGCCACATGAGGGTACACCGTAGATGAAACTGCACAAAGACAATTGTCATTCTCGGTCACCGAGAGACTACTACTACTACTACTCTCTGGATATCTCAAATTTGATATGTCTTACTACATAATAATAATCTATTATTATAACAAACCTAAAGAAACCCATTTTGTTTCTAATTGTGCTTTCATCAAAAACAAAAACAAAAAAGTTGATAATTGTGATATATAATGGATATTTGAGGGGGCGGGGTTAGCCTTTCATTTTAATTCTAGAACTGAGATAAAGGATGTGAAGAGCTTTGTCACTTTTATACATAATCACAAAATTAAATCTAAAATGGTTAGACCAATTCATAGCTCCAACTGAATACGTGTGCCTAGCATACCCCAGTCTCTGACATTTACTATTCCCATTGTTTTTGTCATATTCACTGAATAGTAAGACAACATCCGGAGTCTATTAAGTGCCCTTGAGATCTTTATTTCATGAATAGCCAATAAGTTGCCTGACAAGCTGAACCAAACCAAAGAAATACATAGTTTTACGTCAGGAAAAGATATTTATTGGTGAATATCAAGTCCATGAATTATGTGGAAAATTCTTGACTCTATGGAAACATACAGAAGCATCAAAAATCATTCCTATATGGTATAAGTAGAAGCATTTACAATAATCCTAAAATATATGACACACATGTCTTCCTTAAAGAAAGATGTAAATGGGCTCCCAATAGTTATCTTGCATTGGATCAGAGGAGCTTCCAATGCAATCATGAACAAGACCAAAAATGAATAGAAGAATCAAGCTGAAGTTTGCCATCATTCCTACCAGAAAAGAAAGTCCAGAAAGAGAATATGGTTCCTTTAGAAATCTGGAAGCCAGATGGTGCCATAATTCCCAGAGTTCTGGGCATAGAATCAGAAACACCTAAGCTCAAATACAGTCTCAGACACTGACTAGCTGGGTGACCCTAGGCAAGTCAATTGATTGCCACTTGCCTCAATTTCCTCTATCTGTAAAATGGGAATAATAACATCCCAGGGTTCTTGTAAAGATCAAAAGAGATAATTATACAGTGCTTAGCACAGCACCTAACACATAGTAAACACCATATAAATGTTAGCTATTATTATCGTTAATCTTTGAGAAAGTACCTCAGAGGCCAAAATCCAATTAGTTAACATTATATGAATGAACAAAAATTACCTATAGAATATTTCAACAAACTCTGCCCAAACGACTATAAAACGGCATAACCTTTGATCCAGTAATACCACTATTGGGTCTATTTCCCAAGAGATTAAAAAAGAAAAGGAAAAAAGACCTACTTGTACAAAAATATTTATAGTAGCCTTTATTGTGTGGCAAAGAATTGGAAATTGAAGGGATGTCTATCAATTGGGAAATGACTGAACAAATTATAGTACCTGATGGTGATGGAATACTATTGTGCTATAGTCAGTGATGAACAGAATGATTTCAGAAACAGCTGGAAGGAACTTCATGAACTAACACACAGTGGAATAAGCAGAACCAGGAGAGCATTGTACACAAGAACAGCAACATTGTGGAATGTCAATGTGATAGATTTTGCTATTATCAACAATACAATGATCCAGGACAATTCTGTGGGACTTATGACAAAGAATGTTCTCCACCTCCAGAGAAAAAATTGTTGGAGTCAAAATGCAGATTAAGACATCCCATTTTTCACTTCAGTTTATTTGTGTTTTCATTTTGGGGTTTGGTTTTATATGAGTATTCTCTTACAACAGTGAACAATATGGGAAATATATTTTGCATGATAATACATACATAATCCTTATCAAATTTCTTATCATCTCCAAGAGGGAGGAGAAAAAATAAGAATGGGAGACAATTTAAATCTCATAACTTCAGAAAATGTATGTGGAAAATTGTTATTAAACATAATTTCTAAAATAAAATATCCTTTAAAAATACATGGAGACAATATGATCAGATCTATTTTATTATAATACAATTTAATTGAAATTTTAAAAAGACTATTTCAACAAACTGACATTTAACCTTTGCTTGAACATTCCATTTTACATAGCTCTAATTATTAGGAAGATTGCTATTAAAAGGAGTATCCCATAATCTTTAGACTTAAATGACTAAAAAACTGAGGTAAGATATTGGGACAATATTCATTAAATGTAAATTTGCTTCTTTGCAAGTTTTATCCATTTCTCCTAGTAATGCACTGAGCAACCAAGAAAAACAAGACTAATTCCTCTTCCTATGTGTCAGAATTCCAAATATTTGAAACAGCTATTATGCCCTAATACAGTACTACTAAATCTTTTTTCTCCTTTAGGCTAGACATTCTCAATTCCTTCAACTGTTCTGCATAAGACATAATGCTGAAGTCTTTTATTATTCTATTTGTCTTCCTTTCAATGCTGCCCTTTTCCACCTCCATTCCCTATCAAAGTCCTTCCTTCCCAACAGGAAGGAGAGATCAAGAGCAGAACTAAAAAAGACTTTTTCTGTCAACCAAAAACAGAAAGAAGAAAGTAGAAAATAAAGATATTTCTATCTTTTAAGCCCCATTGATTACTTCCAATAAAATCAAATCACATATTAAAGTCCTTTGAAAATTAGAGGAATTATTGAATCTTCTGCAGTTCTAAACGAGTTCTCCTGTTTGGGGAAGATGGGTCGCTTTTCAAGGGATAAGTCACTTTGGAATCAGTGATGGTCAAATGCTATTAAATAGACCACCTCCTTGAACCATCACATATCTCATTTTAAAGCTCAGTTTCTTGTGACCTGTTGTCCAGGCTGCAGCCAAATATAGAATAGTTGGGTTATTCTGCCCTCCATTCTAAACATTTAGAAGGTAACTTGATTACTACGATCTCACAAAAATGACTAAGCAGGCAGGCAGGCTTTAAATAGTCAAAGACTTCTAAAAGGGATTTCTACATGAGGCAAAAGGCCAGAACGGCTGATCTCTGTAATCTCTTCCAATTCTCAGACTTTAGAGGGGATATGGTTCATGTACAGATGATGATAAATTTCTAGTCACACAAGATAAAAACGGTACACTGAACTAGGTAACAAAATAGTCATCTCATCTGCAAGAAAAAAAAGTAATTATGTTAAATAATGGGTTGTATATTCCACTTTTAGGTGAGTTAAACTCTGAAACCATTTCTCTAGGAAGGTTACATATGTTCTTTCCCTAAACATTTTAAAGATTAAATTAGATTATCACTTAAAGGGGTTCATTTTAATGACTGTGTGACCCTGAAGTTCATTCTAACCTTAATTGCTTTAATTCTAGGATCTTAATTCCAAGGAATTATCCATTAAGACATACTCATTGGCCATTAGCATTACTAGAATTTAGCCTTGTGCTTTGGAATTCAAAAGAATTACTCATGGAGCTTAGTTACAGTAGAAGGAAGGAAATTCAAATTAAACTATCTTTCAAGAAGAAATTAACATGCATATCTAATTGGTTCTGGGTGTTTTTTCTTTTTTATATAAAACTATGACAATTATGATCTGTCTCTAGAAAATATGAGAAATGTTACCTTTTTTTTTAAGTGATTGTATTCAGTGTGGACAAGAAATACATTTTCATATTGTAAAGGTTGTGACACAAGCCAAGAAAATTCATGAAATGTGCAGGATTACAGATAAATACAAAATGGAAATATCAGTACACTTGTGGGAGCATATTTTTCAAATTCTTGATATCTTTGCCCCCCCCCTTCCCACACTGCTAATTACTTCTTAGCTCAAAAGTGGCAAAATAGTTAGCTTTTTGCTTTGCACAAGGGAGGAAATGTTTTTTTTTTTCCCTTTTCTTTCTCTCTATGGAAAATTGTCTGCATTGTACTGCAATGCTGAGCAAGTTTATTCTTAGCGGCATGTCTCCTCAGACATTTTATGGCAGCATAGGGAATATGAAATGTATGATTAATAAATAATTACAACTGCATGTCCAATCTCCAGTCTTCATTCAGTTAGAGTCCTGAGGATGTGGGAACTGTCATGGAAATGGTAGTGACAATAGTGTATTTATTCATTTTAATTTAGAATAGAACCAAAGACATTAAGTACAAATATTTACATATTTTACACACAGAATCATTTCAAACATTACCAAAACACAACCACCTCCAGGGTGAAATCCAATAAAGAATTTAGCAGCATGAAACCACAGTAAGCAACAATTTAGGACAGAAGGTAAAGAACATCATCTACATACAGTAGTTGAAATTAGAGAAGGAATTTTTAATTAGGCAAAATGTAATTACTCAGCTGGAATTTGTCCACTTTAGAAGTCCATTCTTTTTTGTTGTTTACTATGGGATGGTCCATTAACAAATATAGTAAAAATCTGAGTGTGTTTCTAAATGTATGTTAACCACAAATCCTATTGACCATTTCAGTTACACATTAATAATAATAATTAATAATAACTAGCATTTATAGTGCGCTAAAGTTTGCAAAGCATTTTATATGTATTATCCCATTTGATGTCATTTGACCTCCCTCCTCTACTCCAACTACTTATCTCTCTGGCTTCCACTAAGTCCCAATTAAAATTCTACCTCTTTCGGGAAGACATCCCCAAACCTTCTTAATCCCACTGCCTTCCTTCCCTCTATTATTTATTTCCTAAGTATCCTTAGATAACTTGCTTTGTATATATTTGTTCGCATGTTGGCTCTCCTATTAGATGATAAGTTTCATGAGAGCAGGAACTGTCTTTTGCCTCTTTTGGTATCTCTAGCACATAACACAATGCCTGACACATAATTGACACTTAATAAATGTTTATTAAATTGAATAAAATTGATCATCACAAAAACCTGTTACCTTTTTACAGATGAGGAAACTAAGGTTGAGAGAGGTTAAGTGTCTTGCCCACTTCTCATAAAACTATTTATCAAATGCTGAAACCAAACTTGAGTTTATTTCTTCCTGGCTCCAATGATGACACATGAAGGTACTAAGTCATGGGATAATCTTGGTATTAGATCAGAGCATACTTTGGAAAATATTGACTTTGATTATGGTATGTGCTGTTAAATAGCAGAATAGCTCAGCCCTATTGTTACCTCAGTTTATTTTGCTACTTCTTGTGCTCTTTTTTCCTTGGCTATAAAATAGTAATAGTAACAATAATAATAATACCATCAAAAAAAAAAGGCCAGCTAAGTGGCACAGTGGATAAAACACCAGACCTGGTATCAAGCAGACCTGAATTCAAATCCTGTCTCAGACATTTCCTAATTGGATGATTCTGGGGAAAGTCACTTAACCCCATTTGTTTCAGTTTCTTTATCTGTAAAATAAGCTGGAGAAGGAAATGACAAACCAGTCTGATATCTTTTCAAAGAAAAACACAAATTGGCTCCCAAAGATTTGGACGTAAATGAAGTTACTCAACAACAACACCATTTGGAGGGGTAGTGGTCTGACTGTACTATGAACTAGTCACTTGGATTACGAAGTGGAGTTCTGAGAGTACTGTTTTTAAGAAAGACATTAGCAAAAAATATATAATATGACCATAAGAAAGTGAACAGATGGGTAAGGTGTCAAGCAGTTGGGGCATAGAAGGAAAGATTGAAGGAATATCTTATAGTTTATATAGAAAAGAGAAGACTTAGAAGAGGGATAATAGTTATCTTCAAAAATGGGAACTCTCAAGAAGAAAAATTAAATAAGCTCCTTTGGAGTACCTTAAGAAAGAAGACCTAAGACCAATGGACAAAAGTCACAGAATAGAAGATTTTGAACTCAATGTCTTATCAGAGCTGCTTGAAAATTAAGCATTTCTCCTAAATAGTCTTCCTTCTTTAAGTCTCTCCCTTCTCTAATTCATCTTGACAACGTTGCCAAAGTAGGGGCAGCTAGGCGATTCAGTGGGAAGAGAACCAAGTCTACTTAAATGGGAGATCCTGAGTTCAAATCTATCTTCAGACACTTCCTGAGTGACCCTGGGTAAGTCACTTAACCACAATTTCCTAACCTTTATTGCTCTTCTGCCTAGGAACCAATACCCTCTAGAAAGAAGGTAAGGGTTGCTAAAGTGATAGGAACTTCTAAGACCACGTCTAGCTATGCCACTAGGATCAAAGAGAAACTTCTCTGCTTGGCAATTAAATCCTTTCTTAATCTGGTTCCAACCCCCTTTCCCAGGTTTATCACACATCACTCTCCTTCAGGCACTATTCATTCCAAACAATCTAGAGTCGCACACAGCATTTATTCCATTTCTCTCCTTCCTTCCTTTCATACACTGTTCTCCCTCTCTAGATTGCCTTTTCTCCTTACTTCCCCCTCTTGGTCCCTAAGTTCTGTCTAAGGTTTATGGGCTGCTCAGGAAGGACCATCACCTCTGGTCTTGTGGGGGCTTGAAAAGTCCATTTCAGGGCTGCTCATCCACCTTTGGGGTCCACCTACCTTTCCTCATTTAGGGCTGCAAGAAACTGTTAACAAGCCAATAAAACTATTTCAGCAGACTGGCTCTTTCAGGTTGAGGGAAACTGATAGTCCTGAAACCCTGGAAAATTAGAGAGATGTCTACACCCAGGAATATATAATGGGCAAATGAGAAAAATTTGCTCCAATGGTCATGAAAGCAGCTAAAGGAAGCACTGTGGGGTTCTTTGAGCTTGGTCAGACATCAGATACCAAAGAGATCCACTGCATGGATCATTTGCCCAGTTTTCTCTCGTCACTGGACTTCAGGAGCTCTGGACTCTGGAAGAGAGAGTGAGGCTGACAACTTTGTGCAACTCCGCCTCACTTAAATCTAATTTTTGTGCAAGTTAAGATATCACTCCATAAGTAAAAATACAGAAGGAAAACAACTGCTTAATCACATGGGTTGATGGGGATATGATTATCAATATCAATTATCAATACTATGGAAATAGGTCTTCATCAATGACACATGTAAAACCCAGTGAAATTGCATGTTGGGAGGGGAGGGAAAGAACATGAATCATGTAACCATGGAAAAATATTCTCAATTAATTAATTAAATAAAAATTTTCAGTTAAAAAAATATCACCTCATGATATCACTGACCCTCTTCAAAAAAACAAAGAAGGAACAATAGCTTCTGTCAAACGTTGGCTCGACTACCACCTCATACTTGCGTTCATCCATCACCCTTCCAAGTACAAGGGCCTCCTCAAAAGATTACCCAGAATTTATTTTGCACATTTTCAAATGGATATGTTTCTTCCCAATAAAGTAGAAGCTTCTCAAAAACAAGGATAGTGTCAAGTTTGTCTCTATTTCTGATATTGAACACAATTTCTATGTCTGTATCTCTGACTCAACTGCCATTGCCTACAAGCTTTTCTTGATTCTTCAAGAGTTACCATCCTCTCAAAAAAATACCTTTTATTTACTTTTGTATATCTTATACATATTTATATGCATGCTGTCTCTCCCAATAGAATGTGAGCTCTTTGAGAACAGGGATTGTTTCCTTCTTATTTTTTAATATCCCTTACCTTCCTTCTTAGAATCTGTCTTCCATATTGGTTCCAAGGAAGAAGAGTGGTAAGGACTAGGTAATAATGGTTAAGTAACTTTCCAAAAGTCACACAGCTAGAAGTATCTGAGGTCAAATTTGAACCCAGGACCTTCCATCTGTAGGTCTGGCTCTCAATCCACTGAGCCACCTAGCTGCCCCCTGAGTGCTTCATTTTTGTCTTTATATCCCCCCTGTCTAAACAGGCTTCCATCTATTGTTGGCTTGCTAGTGGTGCAATGAATAGAGTGCTGGAGCTGAGTTTTGGGAGAATAGAGTTTAAGCTGTGTGACTCTAGGTAAGTCACATAATTTTTTCTTTGTTTTCATTTTCTCAACTATAAAATGGGGATAATAACAGTCCCAAGGTTGTTGTGGAGGTCAAATGAGATGATACTTATAGTGTTTAGCACAGTCCCTGGTGCATAGTAGGTGCTATATAAATGTAATCCATAATGGCAAGACAACAGATTAGAGGGTGGACTTGAATTCAAAGCCTTTCTCTCTCCTTAGGCTTTGGCAAAATGTATATTCCACCAGCAATTAGCACAGAGCCTGCCTAGCACATAGTATGTGCTTTATAAATGCTTATTGACTGACTAATTCTATCATATATCTTGGACAAATCATTCATTTCCAAGCCATTCTGAGCAACAGATATCTTGGATGTCACGCTTTAATTGTAGATGGTACTACTGTATCCTACTTATGTCTCAAAGATAATATGATAGTTAATGCAAAAGATAAACTCTAGAAGCAGCTAAGTATACAATGAACTGGACTCTGGGGGACCTGGGTTCAAATCTTAATTCAGACACTTTCTAACTGTGTGACCCTGGGCAAGTCACTTAACCCCAAATGCCTAGCCCTTGTCCCTCTTCTGTCTTAGAACTGATACTAAGACAGAAGGAAGGGGTCTAAAAAACATTTTTTTAAATACAATTATGTTGAGTTATCGGAATATATTTTTTTAAAGTTCGTGTATCTTAAGTTAAGAATCCCTGCTCTCAAGTATAAAGACCCAAAGGCTGTGGCCTTTCTATGGGCATCCACCAGCTAGAAGGTCTGCTCTCTTGGGAAAGCACAAACCCATTTCATGGGTAGAGGAAGGGAGGTCCTAATTGAGGCCAGGCAGCTTTGGGCACATTTCCCTGATGGGCGCCAAATTAAAGCAAGCCAAGTGCTGAAGGGGAAGCTGGCCTCCCTCCCCCCACCCCCCCAAATGCAGAATCCAGAGGTGTGGAGGGGCTGCTACCTCCTACTCACCTGGACAAAGGCTGAGCGCCAGGCGGCTCATTTCCGTAGACTAATAGCCTCTCGCCAGCCCAAAGGCCGAGCTTCATTCCTTTGTGTCTAGAAGGCTCTTTCACTTTTCCCAGAGTCCTCTTTTAAAATGCAAATACCCCCTGGGAGGTGTTAAGCCTCTCCAGCTAATACTTTCCCTAACAGCGGACTGAAAGCCAGATCTTAGAGCTGTCAGTCACTGGATTCTGAGGATACAGATAGGCAGATGGGAGGGGAAGGAGAGAGAAGGATCTCCTGAGCTGGGCAGAGAAGGCCAGGAAAGCAGAGTTCAAAGGAGAGAGAAGGAAAGGGACCAGAGAAACACTGTGTGCTTTGCAATTTCCCCTTCATCAGCTCTGCATGGAAAGCAAAGGGTCCTCCCTTTCTAGCCCTACAATATAGCCTGGGCTTACTCCAGCCTCTGGGGAATACAATTCTTCAGCAGTCTGACCTAAGGAAAAGGAACCCAGAGTCAAAAGAGATCTATATTCCAATTCTACATCTGTCCCGTCCTGGTTGCTGTGAAAACCCTTTGACCTCCCAGAATCAGAATTTTCTCATCTGCAAAATGGGCATAAAAACACTAATTTGAAAGAGGAATTGGGAAAGCATGCAAAAGCCAGAGGGAAAGCAAGCAGCAAGACAAGAAGCAGTGCATGAGTGGTGACCTGACTGTCAATCCTCTTTCACACTGTCAACCTCACAAGGAGGTAATGGGGGAGGGGGGACTGTAAACCTTAAAGCATCATCAATTTGTGAGTGTCAGCCTCAGCCTTTCTAGATATGCAGCTAAACCATGAGAACAAAAGGAATAAGGAAAGTCTGGGGCTCTTTGTCAGGGTTGGGGACTGGAGCAGATAGCCTACTGTTGAGACCTTGGCTTCAGTCATAGAGGAGTAATTGGACAATAGTAAATCTGGAGACTAAGAAGATTCTATGTCTCTATGTCTCTCTGTCTCTCTGTCTGTCTCTCTCTCTCTCAATCTCATTCACTCTCTCATTCTCTCATTCTCTCATTCACTCTCTCATTCACTCTCTCATTCTCTCTCTCTTTCTCTCTCATTCTCCCTCTCTCTCTCTCTCCCTCTCTCTCTCTCTCATCATCTCATTCTCTCTCTCATTCTCTCTCATTCTCTCTCTCTCTCTCTCTGTCTCTCTCTCTCTGTCTCTCTCTCTCTCTCTCTCTCTCTCTCTCTCTCTCTCTCTCTCTCTCTCTCTCTCTCTCTCTCTCACCCTCTCTCTGCCTCTCCACTGAGATGGATTTTCTCTTGGCCGAAGGAAATAAAGTTAATGCCAATGGGAATTCAGACAAGCCCTAATTAACACTGCATAGACTAAGACCCCTCCAGAGAGGAAAGGCTACACTAGTCAGCCAGGCCCATGTGCATAATTCAGGCCTCTGAATGCAATCCAGGTTATTCCTGCTGAATTTGCATGGCTAATGGCATTCCTATCTCTTGGCTTTTTTGGACCCAATTATGGACTTCCAACCTCAAATCTGCCTGTCTGGCAATCACCTCTGCCTCTGCTCTCCCTATACAACCTCCCCCATCTGGCCTGTGCTGCTTCAACACAGAATCCTTTCTGAGTCCTTGCCAGAACTCCTGCAGAGACCCACCTGACTAGCCTAAAGCCCACTCTCTGCTTAAGTTCCTCAGCCTTAACTCTTGCCTTCCTGCATTTCTGACCCAAACCTAGCCCAGTCCTTCACCCCCATTAGATAGAAACAGATGCTTCCTCCAGCCTCTGAATATCCATTCTCAACATCCGCCTTCCTGATCTTTATGGACCCAAAATGTGCAGTGGAGATCATGCTTCTATCCCAACATGTGCCACTTGATTCATGTAACTCATTTGTTTACTCTTTAAAATTCTGAGGAAGGAGATTCCTACAAGTAACATAAATGGGAAAATTGAAAGCATAGAATCTAAGAAAGTTCATCTACTTCTCCCCTCAAACCAGCCACCTGGTGGGAGAAGGTGATCAAAGAAGGCTAGAACAGCCTTGGAACGAATAGAACAATGATAACTAGCAATGGAGGAAAGATTAAGCTTTTCAATTTTATTTTGCTTCTGTTTTCTCTACTGAGGAAAATGATCTTTGAACTAAAAAAATCAGAACAAAAAAAAACAGCTAAGAGGGATAGATATCCTATTAATCCACTATTAATTATCCACTATTAATAAGGAGATTGTAAGAGAAAAACTAGATGTCCTTAATGAATTCAAGTAACCTGGTCCAGATGAACTACTTCCTTAAACAATGAAAGAAATGGTAGACTCATATCTAACTGGTAGTCACAATAGCTGACCTACTGTTAGTGCTATGTGAAAGATCCTGGAGAATGTTAGGGAGATCACAGGACTAGAGAAGATCAAAATGTCTCTAAATAGAGTCTAAGAATTATAAGACACCAAACTATTACCAAAAAATAAATAAATAAATTCTAGAAGGGACCATCAAAAGATATCTAGTGACCATCTAAATAAAGACCCCATGATCACAGTCAGTGGGACTTCATCAAGAACAAATCGTGTGTCTTCTATTCCAGCCTGGGGAATATGACATATGTATTGCATAAAAGCATTGGTAAAACCAATAACAAACCATTTTGAAGAGAGGGAGAAAATCTGAATCTCAAAATATTGTAAAACATTGTTTCTACATTTAATTGGGAAAAAAAAGAATGAATTATGGCTTGAAATTATCAGTTTCATAGACCAGGAGAATAATATACAATTTACCAAGATGTTAATGGAAGCATTTTGATAAAGCCATTCTTATATTTGTGTGGTCTGTGTATAGGGCTCTGGTCTATAATAGTACATTTAGAATTGGAACTAATTGAATGGACTAGAATAATGAGTAATGCTATAATGTCAAGCTGGGAAAAGATCTCAATTCAGCTTTCCAAGGATCTATTTTGCTCAATCTTTTTCAGTTGATTCTGACTCTTTGTGACCTCCTTTGGGGTTTTCTTAGCAAAGATAATGAAGCAGTTTGCCATTTCTTTTTCTATCTAATTTTACAAATGAGGAAAATGAGGTAAACAGGTTTGAGTGATTTGCCCAGGATCAGACAACTAGAATGTGTCAAAACACCAGATTTGAACTCAACAAGATTAGTCTTTCTGATTCCAGGTCCCAGCTGTCTATCCACTGCACCACCTACCTACCCTCTGAGGATCAAGGTTTAGCCCTATGTTGTCCCCTTCTCCTGGAATAGACTGAAATGCTAGCAGACAGAATACTTGCTCAGAGAGCATAGTTTCATATGTTTTGCTCTTCCCCTAAAAGAAACTCATCATGAATACCCTGAGTCTTATCTTAAACATATAAACTCCACAATTGAAATATTATTTAATTTCATTCTTTCATTTCCCATTCTGAGATTAAAGATGTCTTCTAATCTTTCCCATTGTTATCTCTGCCTATAATTATTTTATTCTACTCTATAAACTGGTCCCCCCCAACTCTTGATAGAATAAAGAAATTACTCTCCCTCTGCTCACCTCCCAATGGGATGTGGATGCATATTCAACTTCTTTCAACCTCTTGCCTCTAATTTTCCCATTCATGATTCCTACACTGTTTTCTACCTTCCACCAAAAAAGGGATACTTATAAATGAGCATGGAATCTAATCTATGAAATATGAATTCAGCTCTTCATATTTTCTTTTTCCTCTTTCTTTAAAGTCTCCTTACATCTTTAGTGTTTATATTCTTTCACTCCTTTGATTATTTCCTTTGTTCTTTCTTTTAAACTTCAATCCAAATTTTTGCAACAAATAGCCTATAAACATAAGAGAATTCATATCATTATTTAGACTTTTCTTGTTAATTGTACTTATTTACTTTTCTTGTATTCGCCCGCTTTGGGATGTTAACAAATCAAATGTTTTGCTAAATTCTAGTATTGTGTAGGTCAGTTTTGTTTTATTTGTTTTGTTCTTTTTTTTTCAGAATGTCTCACATTACTCTTTAAAGTCTATCCTTTTTCATTAGTGATTTTGCTCAGCTTTGCATGATAGGTTATTTATGTTTCATCTCAAATTCCTTTGATTTAGGGGACATTGTATTCCACTATTCTGTCTGATTTTTAATTGTTTTGGAATTCCAGATCATTGA
The DNA here is from genome assembly GCF_027887165.1 of Monodelphis domestica. Taxonomy (NCBI): domain Eukaryota; kingdom Metazoa; phylum Chordata; class Mammalia; order Didelphimorphia; family Didelphidae; genus Monodelphis; species Monodelphis domestica. The sequence goes on from NC_077228.1 coordinate 475,750,269, forward strand.
AATTGGTGATTCTTCATAAGTAAAACTCTTTCTCCTGGTTACATGGAAATGTTATTATTGGAGGAGGAAAGATAAGGTAGTGAGAAATCACCCTACCCACTAAGGAAAGGAAAGAAGACAAAAGATAGAAGGACCTAGAAATGTACCCTTGTCTGTTCCAAAGGTAAACAGAAAATGGATAATAAATTATTTACTCCCTTGCTAAGTGAAAGATTTTATGAGAGTTGTTCAACTTTCAGCATTTAACAATTATTTATTAATCACATACTACCGGCAAGGTGGGCAGTTAGGAGGCACAATGGATAGAATCCCAGGGCAAGAGGCAGGAAGACTCATTTTCCTAAATTCAAATCTGGTCTAAGGCACTTACTAGCTGTGGGACCCTGGGCAAGTCCCTTATACCTGTTTGTCTTATTTGTAAAATGAACTAGAGAAAGAAATGGCAAATCATCCAGTATCTTTGCCAAGAAAACCCCAAATGGGGTCAGAAAGAATAGGACATGCCTGAGACAACTGAACAACAATCCTGTATTCCAAGAGGAGCTTGTAAGTCTTTGAACCAAGGATGTGTCTGTAATTGTAGAGTGAAAAGGATGTTTGTAAAATGTCACTAATTCAGAATTATATTTTAACTGTACTTGTTTTGGGGGGAGGGTCATCCTGCAGGAGATGGAAATCCATAGGCTCTCTAATCATATTTCCTTGATATTAATTCTATCTCCTTTTAATGTGTATACTCATTTACCCTGTCTCTTCATTATACTAATGGACCAATCAAAATACTAAAAGAGGAGATGAGTTGCCTTCAGGACTGGGTAATACAATCAAAATACCTTTGTCTTTATTTGGAAGGCACTTAATGTTGTCTATAAAAGCAGTTCCTGGTTTGAATCCCAGATCACCACCATTGGCTGCCACATCAGCACTTTTCTGCCTTGGTGTTTTAATAAACTTTTTAAACTTTATATTTCAGAGTTTTCACTCTTTAATCAGAGCAAAGACTTGAATATTGAATTTTTCTTTAAGAAGAAAGTGTGAAATATGGATATATGTATTGCTATATATACGTATATATGTATATGTTCATACATCGAACATACATTTGTATATGTGTATACATATGTATGTGTATGTATGTGTATATACATATTAAAAAATATGAGCTCTCATAAGTTCTAGTTGGCTCCAGTACATTACTGGGAGCTAATTGTTCAATTTTCAGTGTGAGCATATTTATACCTTGAAAAAATTGACAAATGCTACAAATCAGGGTTTAATTTATTATTTTGCTGCTTACCTAGAATTAAAATGATGAAAAAAGTTAATAAATAATTTTAACTTAAAATCACATTGTGGGTGAATTTTTTTTCTAGTTGTTAGACATTTATCATCATACTCTTGCATAGAATGAACAAGATTTACAAGACTAAAAGATTAAAAATCTGGATTACTGGACAGATAGTGATATACTTTAAAGAAATAGGGATGGTCATAAGAGAGGAGAATTGGGGAAAAACAGCTGATTTCTGTTTGAAACATTTTCAGATCAAGGTAGTGTGCAAGAGAATTTAAACCCTCTTTGTCTATTTTAAGTTAATCAAGAACCTCAAATCCCCTGCCTTTCACACTTAGTCATTAACGGTTAGTAAGAACCTTTTTCTGGAAAAGGACGTTCATTCCCTAAAAGACCATAAGCATTGCCCCTACCTGGGCAGTGTTAGCCAAATTGGAAAACTGTGATGGAGAAAACCACATATAAGGGGGAGCTTCTGGGACCCTGGAACTCTGGTGGGTTCTTGTGGGGTCTTTTGCCTTGTGCACATGAGCTCTGGCTTCAGATTTCAGCTTCCTGATTCAGACTTTGGATTTTGATGAAGATTTGGCTTGCTGAGTTGGAGGGATCAAGAGGGATGCTTACTCAAGTGAGACTCTTTCCTCCTTGCCTTGAGAGACTGACCTTTGAGGCTCAGTCTCTTTTGTGTCAGTCTTGGAGATACTCTTCTGGACTGGTGAGATTTGAATTCATGGTCTGGAGGCACTTGGACCTGGACTTAGGGTATTTTTACTAGGCAATATTTTCTACCTCCTTCCCGCATTTCCCTCTCTTACTATCACTATTTTGCTGTAATAAAGCTACTAAAGCTACTAACAGTATTTTGACTTAAGTTAATTATTATAAATGGCGACCACAACAATTTTTTTTTTAATTCTTATACTTGTCAAACCCATTTTAACTATTACAGTAGGAAGGTCAATTAGAATTATCCAATAGGTAGTTGTTGATGTGGTGGGTGGAGGGTAAGGGAGAAATTGAGACTGAAGCTATAGATCTAGAAGTAATATTCATAGAGACCATATCTGTCTACACAGAATCTGACTAGATCATCAAGTTAAAGAAGTGTAGAAAGAGAGCCCAAGAAAGAGTATTGGGACACATCTTCACACTAAAATGAGGCATAATTGATCATTTACCAAAGAAGGCTGTGGGAATATAAACAAATAAATAGGAAAGTGCAACACAGATCTTGGTATAAACTAAAGAGAGAATGTCTTGAAGGAGGGGAAAGTAAAATCAACAATATTAAATGCTGCAGAGATATCAAAAAAAAGAGAAGAAATAAGAAAAGACCTTAAGATTTAGTAATTTTAATATCATTATAAGATCTAGAGAAAAAGAATTTAAATTAAGGTTAGAAACTGGATTTCAAAGAGTTAATTAAGAGGCAAGTAGAATGTGAGAAAGTGGAGGTAATAGGTATAGACAGCCTTTTCCTAGGAGACTGGCTATAAAAGGGAAAAGAGATATGGGATACCTTAGGAGGAAAGTGAATCTAGCAAGTTAGGTTTCGTGTCTATTTTTGTATTTGTTTTGGCTGTAATTTTTAAATGGTAAGATCTGACCATATTGGTAAGCAGTCATAAAGGAGCTAGTAATAAAGAAGGACTGATTTATGAATAGTCTGAAGATTTTCTTTTCCATTAGGGATTTTTGGTTCATTTTCCTTCATAGTATAAAATTTATTCAATGTGCTATAACCTTTATTCATTTTTCTTTCTGTCTTTATGAATTACACTGTTGGTTTATCTGCTTGAATGTAAGACTTATTCTATGCCTTTATCTCTTGGTGTTTTAGTTTTTCAACCTTTCCTTTTATTTTCCATAGCTTTACTATAGTCTCTCTTTATTCCAATGTTGCACAGACTCCCAAAGTTAAGAATTCTCAGCCTTCTTGCATTAGGATGAGTATGAAGCATCCACTTTAGCTCTTGCACAGATTAAAGTGTGAAGGGAAAAAAACTGAGCCCAACTGAGTTTCTAGTGTTCTTTTCTTGAAGTATAGAATCCCTTATGGTTTCCTCTATCTTTTTCTTTATGCTTTCACCATGCAACTCACTCCTCTGCCTTAAAGTTGTTTTCCTTTTCCTAAATGTCTAGATGAATGTCTCTTGTCTCTTTTGGGTTGGGAGATAAAATAGATCCTAAGAAACTTTGAAGGGGCTCTAATAGCCAGATTCTGAAACCGAGGCCTAATGATTTTGCTCACGTCTAATCGTACAGTCAAAAAGTATGGTTGCTGATGGGAGCTCTAAGTATTTCAAGTCTCTGATATTATTTCATGAGACTTTTACAATGTGTTTTTGTTTTATCATGTGAATTCAGCACTAAATACTCTAGATAAAATGTATTTTTTTTTCTTTCTTTAGAGTTTATTGGGTTGAATTAGTAAGAGGAAAACAACTACCTACCATCTTGTAGGTTTCATGAACTCTTGATGCTTATCCTATTTGGAAATGACACAAAGCTGAATAGATAACTAATGTACTCTGAAAAGATCTTGTCAGGTTAAAACACTGAGTTGAATCTAGTAAGGTAAAATTTAATGTATGTATGTAAAGTATTAAATTTTGCATCAAAAATAAACTTCCCAAGCATAAGAGGAGAGAAGCAAAATTAAATAGTAGTTTATCAGGAAAATATGAGGCCTTTGTACATGACACTCTACATGAATTGACAGTTTGATATGACAACCAAAAATTATTAATGAAAACTGGGGTTATGTTAAGAAATACAAGGCACTTATGAATAGGAAGGTGATAATCTAACTTTACTATTCTGCTCTGGTCAAACTACATAAGGGATATTGTGTTCCATTGTGGGCAATATTGTTTTAGAAAATTGACCATTTAGATGTTGAAAAATCTGATGAACTGGAAAATATCCAGATAATGGCAATTAGCGTTACTAACTTGGATATGATTTTGAGGGGAATATGTTAACAGTATTTGTATATTTGAAGGGCTATCAAGTGGAAAAAGGATTAGACCTATTCTATTTGGCCCCAAATGGCATAACCAAGAGCAACAGGTAGAAGTTGCAAAAGAAAAAACTCAGACTTAATGTCAAAAAAAAAAAGTCGTAACAATTAAAGCAAAGCTTTCCAAAAAGCAGGGGGCTACCTAAGGTAATAATTGAATGTCTTTACTTAGGGATCTTCAATCAGAAGTGCAATGACTACTTGTTGGTAAATTAGAGGGAAATTTTTAGGTACAAGCTGAACTTGTCCTCCTGAGGCTCCTTGAAATTTTAAAATTATAGTCCTCAAAAATGTTCTATCTTTTCTCAATATAAGGCCCTTACTTGGTCTCTAAAGCACATTTAAGACTATTGAGACAGTTGGCATATTTTTTTTGAAAATTTTATTTAATTAGTGAATTTAGAATATTTTTCCCTGGTTACATGAATCATGTTCTTTCCCTCACTTCCCCCTACCCCTCCTGTGGCCAACACGCAATTCCACTGGGTTTTAAATCTGTCCTTGATCAAAACTTATTTCCATATTATTGATGTTTGAACTAGGGTGATCATTTAGAATTTACATCCCCAATCATATCCCCATTGATCCATGTGGTCAAGCAGTTTTTTATCTTCTGTGTTTCTATTCCCACAGTTTTTCCTCTGAATGTGGATAGCGTTCTTTCACATAAATCCCTCCAAATTGTTCAGGATCACTGCATTGCTACTAATAGAGAATTCCATTACATTCGATTGTGCCACAGTGTTTCAGTCTCTGTGTACAATGTTCTCCTGGTTCTGCTCCTCTCATTCTGCATCACTTCCTGGAGGTCATTCCAGTTCACATGGAATTCCTCCACTTTATTATTCCTTTGAGCACAATAGTTACTAATTCCATCACCAACAGATACCACAATTTGTTCAGTCATTCCTCAATCCAAGGATATCTCCTCATTTTCCAATTTTTTGCCACTATAAAGATCACGGCTATGAATATTCTTTTACCTGTCTTTTTTCCTTATCATCTCTTTGGGGTATAAACCCAGCAGTGGTATGGCTGGATCAAAGAGCAGACAGTCTTTTAGCCACATCCAACATTCATTACATTCCTTTGCTGTCATGTTAGCAAATCTGCTAGGTATGAAGTGGTACCTCAAAGTTGTTTTGATTTGCATTTCTCTGATTATAAGATATTTACAACACTTTTTCATGTGCTTATTAATAATTTTGATTTCTCTATCTGAAAATTGTCTATTCATGTCCCTTGCCAATTTATCAATTGGGGAATGGCTTGATTCTTTTGTACAAATGATTTAGCTCTTTATAAATTTGAGTAATTAGACCTTTGTCCTAGGTTTTTGTTATGAAGATTTTTTCCAATTTGTTGTTTCCCTTCTTATTTTGGTTGCATTGGTTTTGTTTGTACAAAAAATTTTTAATTTAATGTAATAAAAATTATTTATTTTACATTTTGTAATTTTTTTCTAACTCTTGCTTGGTCTTAAAATCTTTCCTTTCCAAAAGATCTGACATGTATACTATTCTGTGTTCACCTAATTTACTTATAGTTTCCTTATATTCAAGAAATTCACCCATTCTGAGTTTATATTGGTGTAAGGGGTGAGGTGCTGATCCAAACCCAATTTCTCCCATACTGTCTTCCAATTTTCCCAGCGGTTTTTATCAAATAGTGGATTTTGGTTCCAAAAGCTGGGATCTTTGGGTTTATCATAGACTGTCTTACTGAGGTTACTTATCCCCAAGTCTATCCTCTTCCTTTCTGTCTCTTAGCCAGTACAATAGTATTTTGATGACCAAAACTTTATAGTATAGTTTGAGGTCTGGTACTACTAGGCCAATTTTATTCACATTTTTTTTTCATTATTTCTCTGGATAGCCTTGATTTTTTGTTCTTCCAAATGAACTTCTTATGGGTTTTTTTCTAATTCAGTAAAAAAGTTTCTTGGTAGTTCAAAGGGTATAGCACTAAATAAGTAAATAAGTTTGGGTAGTATTGTCATTTTTATTATGTTAACTCATCCTACCCATGAGGAAGTAATGTTTTTCCAATTATTTGGATCCAGTTTTTATGGTGTGGAAAGTGTTTTGTAGTTGTGTTCATGTAGTTGCTGTGTTTGTCTTGGCAGATAGAATCCTAAGTATTTTATATTGTCTAGGGTGATTTTAAATGGAATTTCTCTTTCTAACTATTGATGCTGAGATTTGTTGGAGATATATAGAAATGCTGATGACTTATGTGGGTTTATTTTGTATCCTGCAACTTTGCTAAAGTTGTTGATTATTTCCACTAACTTTTTAGTTGATTCTCTGAGATTTTGTATGTAGACCATCATATCATCTGCAAAGAGTGATAACTTGGTCTCCTTATTACCTATTTTAATACCTTCAATTTCTTTTTTCTTCTCTGATTGCTACTGCTAGTGTTTCTTGTACAATGTTAAATAATAGAGGTGATAATGGGCATCCTTGTTTCACTCCTGATCATGTTGGAAGTGCTTCTAATTTATACCGATTACAGATGATGTTTGCTAATGGTTTTAGATATATACTGTTTATTATTCTTAGGAAAGGAACTTCTATTCCTATACTTTCTAGTGTTTTCAATAGGAATGAGAGTTGTATTTTGTCAAAGGGTTTTTCTGCATTTATTGAGATAATCATGTGATTTTTATTGGTTTGCTTGTGGATATGGTCAATTATGTGAATGGTTTTCCTAATATTGAACCATCCTTGCATTCCTGGTATAAATCCCACTTGATCATAATGACTAACTCTTGCGATCACTTGCTGGAGTCTTTTTGCTAGTGTTCTACTTAAGATTTTTGTACCTGTGTTCATTAAGGAGATTGGTGTGTAGCTTTCTTTCTCTATTTTTGACCTGCCTGGCTTTGGGATCAGTACCATATTTGTGTCATAAAAGGAATTTGGTAGAACTCCTTCTTTGCTTATTCTGTCAAATAGTTTGTATAGTATTGGGATTAGTTGTTCTTTGAATGTTTGATAGAATTCATTTGTGAATCCATCTGGTTCTGAGGATTTTTTCTTAGGGAGCTCTTTGATGACTTGTTCAATTTCTTTTTCTGATATGGGATTATTACATATTCTATTTCTTCTTCTGTTAATCTAGGCAACTTATATTTTTGTAAATATCTATTCATATCACCTAGATTGCCATATTAATTGACAAATGATTGGGCAAAATAGTTTTTAATGATTGCTTTGATTTCCTCTTCATTGGAGGGGAGTTCTCCCTTTTCATCTATGATACTGTTAATTTGGTTTGCTTCTTTCCTTTTTTAATTATAGTGACCAGTACTTTGTCTATTTTTTTTAAATATAAGCTTCTAGTCTTATTTATTAATTTAGTTTCTTTCAATTTCAATTTTATTAATTTCACCTTTAATTTTTAGGATCTCTATGTTTCCATCTGGAGATTTTTAATTTGTTCACTTTCAAGTTTTTTTGATTTGCATGCCCAATTCATTGACCTCTGCCCTCCCTAATATTATTGTTAATATATGAACTCAAGGATATAAATTTCCCACTGAGTACTGCTTTGGCTGCATCCCATAGATTTCGAAAGGATGTCTCATCATTGTCATTTTCTTCAATGAAATTATGAATTGTTTCTATGATTTGTTCTTTAACTAGCCGATTTTAGAGAACTATATTATTTAATTTCCAATTAATTTTTTGTTTTGACTCTCCATGTACCCTTAGTAATTATTATTTTTATTGCATTATGATCTGAAAAGGTTGCATTTATTATTTCTTCTTTTTTGCACTTGTTTGCCATGTTTTTATGCCCTAGTACATGGTTAATCTTTGTGAATATACCATGTGTTGCTGAAAAGAAGGTGTACTCCTTTTTGTCCCTATTTATTGTTCTCCACATATCTATTAATTCTGATTTTTCTAATATTTCATTCACTTCTATTACCTATTTCTTATTTAATTTTTGGTTTGATTTATCTAGATTTGCTAGAGGAAGGTTCAAGTCTCCCACTTGTATAGTTTTACTATCTATTTCCTCCTTCAACTCCACTACTTTCTTCTTTAGAAATTTGGATGATATACCATTTGGTGCATACATGTTGATTACTGATATTCCTTCATTGTCTATATTGCCTTTTATCAGGATATAATTAGCTTGCCTATCTCTTTTAATCAGATCTATTTTTATTTTGGCTTTGTCAAATATCATGATGACAACTCCTGCCTTCTTTTTCTAAGTTGAGGACCAACATATTTTGCTCCATTCTTTTATTTTTCCCCTGTAGGTGTCTACCTGTCTTATGTGTATTTCTTGTAGATAACATATGGTAGGATTTTTGTTTCTAACCCACTCTGCTATTTGCTTTCATTTTATGTATGAGTTCATTCCATTCACATTCAGAATTATGATTGACATGTGTATTCCCCATTATTTTGATATCCTCTCCTAGTTTTGTCCTTTCTTCTTTTGCTATATCCTTTTAAACCAGTGGTTTGCTTTTACTCAGTCCCCCTAATCCCCACCCTCTTTATATTTCCCTTTCTGGTCCCTCCCTTTCTGGTCCCTTATTATTATTATTTTTAGAGTCTGTTAAGTTCCCTCCCCCCTCTCTTTCCCTCCAATTTTGAAATCTCCACCCCAGTCCCCCCACTCTTAGTTTTTCCCTTTTCACTTTCACTGTAGGGTAATAAAGAATTTGATACCCCAATGGATCTAGATGCTCTTCCTTCTCAGAACTGATTTCACTGAGAGTAAGGTTTAAGTATTATGTATTAGCACTTTCTTCCTCTACTACTTATAATAATATTCTTCCTCTCCTCTTCTCATGAACCTCTTTGTGTGATATAGATTATCCTATTTATCTTATTCCTTCAAGTTTCTCTTGGTGCCATCTTCTATTCCCCCCTCTCTTTTTCTTTTTTTTTTTGCATATTATTCTAGACTACTTATTACCCCAATCTCTACCTATGAATAATTCTTCTTATTACTATAATAATGAATATAATTTTTGAGTATACAAATAGCATTTTTCCATATAGTAATATAAACAATTTGATCTTATTGAAGCCCTTAAAGAAGAACATTTAATTAAAAAAAACATTTCCCCCTTTTTCTTTTCTTTCTTATTTACCTTTTCATGTTTCTCTTGATTTATATGTTTATATATATATATATATCAAACTTTCTGCTTAGTTCTGGTTTTTTATTTACAAATTCTTGGAAATCTTCTATTTTGTTGAATGTCCAAACTTTCCCCTAAAAATATGTAGTCAGTTTTGATCGGCAAGTAATCCTTGGTTGAAAACCCAATCCTCTTCCCTTTCTGAATATCATATTCCTAGCCTTGTGGTCCTTTAGTGTGGAAGCTGCCACATCTTGTGTAATCATGATTGATGCTCCTTGATATCTGAATTGTCTCTTTTTTGGCTTCTTGTAACATTTTCTCCTTAGCTTGGAAGCTCTTGAATTTGGCTATTGCATTCTTGGGGTTTGTCTTTTGAGGATTTAGGGTAGAGGGTGATCTATGAACTCTTTCAATGTCTATTTTGCCCTCTTGTTCAAGAACATCAGGGCAGTTTTCTTGGATAATAATGTCTTGTAATTTGTGCTTTCTTGTAATATGATGCCAAGATTTGTTTATTTCTGGGTTTTCAGTTAGACCAATGATTCTCAAATTGTCTCTTTGAAACTGGTTTTCATGATCTATCATCTTGTCAGTGAGATATTTAATGCTTCCTTCTATTTTTCAGTCTTTTGACTTTGCTTTATTAATTCTTGCTTCTTTTGCAAGATCATTGGCTTCCAATTGCCTAGTTCTGGTCTTTAAAGACTTTTTCCACTATAATCTTTTGGTTTTCTGCTTTAATCTTTTGATTTTCCTCTATAATATTTCAATTTTCCTCTTTGGTTTGGTCTATTCTGTTTTTCATAGTTTCCAGCTATTTAATTTTGGTCTCCAGTTGGGAGTTCCTGTCTTTTAGACTGTTGTTTTCTTTTTAAACTATTTCCCACTTTTCTTGTCAAAATTCATCCATCTTTCTCTTAAGCTCTGCTTTAAATTCTTCAAGAGCTTGAGGCCAATTTCCATTTTTGGGAAGGTTTAGATGTATTTATTTGTTTGTCCACTTCTTCTATTTCCTCTATAGTCTGGATATTTCCTCCATAAAAATTATCCAGGGTCAATCCCTTCCTCTTGTTCCTCTTGGTATTGGGAGGTTGTTTTTCCTGGGCATTGTTTGCCATTATTATGATGGTTTTTCCTTCCCTTTCCAGTTGGAAATCTGAGTGAGGAGGGCAGTCTCTCTGTGTATGAAGCTAAGGAGCGAGGTTTTTGCCTAAGGCCACCTCTTGAGTCTCCACAGCTTCTAGGGTTTGCCTCCCACCTTGCCTGTGATATTTCTGAGCCCAAAGTCTGCATTCTTCAGCCTGCTGAGAACTCAAGTCTATCCACTTTCATGGAGTAGGTCCTTGGTGATTTATGATGTCACCAAACTGAATTACCCATGATTTTCTGTTCTCATCCTTCCCTTACCCACCTCTGTGTCAACTATAGACTCTTTCCATTTCTTCCTTTCTTCAACTGCTCAAGTCTCTCCCCTGCCATCCCCTACTCCACAAACCTGGTATGTAAAATGGCATTGGTCTAATAATTTCTATTCCTGAGTCTCATTTTGCTCATCTGTAAAATCAAGGCTGGGGGTGAAAAGATCACCAATGAAATCTTCTCCACTTTTAAATCTATAATAATAATTCCTCTTTCAATTTACTAGCTATTTAGAGGCAAATTATTTGGTTTCTCATGGTATCTATTTTCTCATCCATAAAACTTGATAGTAATATAATACTTGAAATAATTTACTATCTCAAAGAGCTATTAAAAGAATTTTTCATAAATTCTAAATTATCTTGTAAATGTGAATTATTACTAATATGAACCTAAAATTTGGTATTTGGGGGATACTGGGACACTATACTTGTTCAGTCTTTTTTCAGTCGCATCTGACTCTTCATTAACTGATTTGGAGTTTTCTTGTCAAATATATTGGAGTGGTTTACCATTTCCTTCTCCAGTGTATTTTACAGACTAAGGCCAACAGGCTTAAGTGACTTGTCCAGATACTAAGCATTTGAGGCTTGATTTAAATATGAGTCTTTCTGATTTCAAGACCTGTATTCTACTGCATCACCGAGCTGCCATTAGGACCCTGTATTACTTCCCACTTTAGATTTATCTATCACACTAACTAGCTCTTATCAGAATTTTAGATGAAATACTCTAGACCTGATTTCTTCTGTGAAGGGAACTCCCAGTGAAGAAACGTCTTTTGCCAATGCATGCTGGCACCTTATCCTCAAATTATAGGCTTAGAGAATTGTCTAGAGCACTAAGAAATTATGACCTACCCAAAGTCATATAACCAGTGTGTGGGTCAGAGATAGGACTTCATTCCTAGCTTTCTTGATTCTGGCCCAAATTTCAATTCACTATGACATACTGCTTCTATCTTAATGAAATAGACAAGGAAAATAAAGTTATGGACTATATGTTATTTTTTAGAATCTGCAATAGCTTTATATTCTTTTCTTGATTTGGAGTGTTTTGTTTTGTTTTGCTGTGTTGTGTTCACACAGAGAAATAAAGAATAACTTTGCTGAGAGAAGCAGTTAATAGGATTTCAGATTTTAATACATTCTTTCTCTACAGCCTCACACAGCTACCCACATCCTTAAGACCCTAAGTTTCTGAGAGATTTGTATGAAAACTTGAAATATCACTGAGCAGAAATATAGAAGTATTTAAAGCCTGCTTCTAGATGAAGGACAGAAAGGGCCATCGGATCCAGCAACACGTATGCTGAAAAGGCTAAGAGGATTCCCTTGGAGCTGAGTCAAAAAAGGACAGAGGGGGGGAAATGCACATTTAAAGCAAAATGAGCTAGTGCTGCATAAATAGAAATAAGATATTCACAAGCTGACAAATGGAAGAAAAAAGAAAAGGCAATAAGCCTCTTCTGACATTTCATCCAGGAAGTCAGCAATGGCATCAGGGGAGGAAATGGTCAAGTGGGATCCTTGGGAGATGTATGTCTCCCTTACCTGAAGTTTTGGTTTTTATCCACCTCTAAGGATGGAGACAGGCCATGATGGAATTTCAAAAAGAGGAGAGACGTCTATTGTAGAAAGCAAGTTTTCATGCTCCACATAAAAAGAGAGCTTTGAAAGAAAAGCTTCAAGCAAGCGACAGTTCTTTTCATAAAGAAATCATAATATTAAGACTCTAGGGATATAACAAATACAATCTCCACTGTGGAAGCAAGCTAAATAAAGTCTTTGAGCTAATTTTAATGGGAAAAATCTCAGACAAGCTGAATAAGGAGACACACTATAAATATATATAAATATGTGTGCTTCTGTGTGTATCCTGAGCTCTAACAAAGTACATGCAGAATGTTGAAACACTCAAATTGCATAGGAAAGGTGGAAGTACACAAATAAATCAGGATTTCTTTGACATTTTAGGGGAGGCAAAATATTTAAGTCACAGACTACATCCATATCAAATATTACAGACTAATTCAGATTAGTCTCCCCATGGTCCTCACATATAGATCATGCTCTTTTCTTTCTCCATGCCCTTGCTAATGCAATCTGAAATTCTCTCTGCTATTATCCCCTATCTCTTTCCCACATTTCCTCTATTCTCTCTTCCTTCCATCTAGCCATCTCTTAAAGTCCAAATTAAAATTTATATCTACCATGAAGTCTTTGCAATCTATCTTGGTCTGTGCTGTCTCGCCATCTGCCTGATATTCCCTAGTATTTCCACATTCATCCTGACCCTCCCAATCACAAGGTAGCCAAACACAATTGTCAGTACCCTAGGGGGGTGAAAATAAACATCTAAGTATTTTAATAATTGATTATAAATTAATTGAGGAACAAAGAAATAGGAGCAAATAGAGTATTATGTTTCTAGGGGAAAGGGAAAGCTGAACTAATGTTCACATGTTTGACTGATAACACTGCATCCTGTCATCCCATTCTAAGTGATAGCTATGGACTTGGAGGTGCTCACAATTGAAAGGGATTGGTTTCAGCAAGAGGTCGAGGCGGTGGTAGTGAAGGTTGCTGTGGTGGTGACAGTGACAGTGGTAGTGGTCATGAGAGACACTGTATAACAAGGTAAAGAAAAGACCATTAAACTCATTGAGACACATTCCTCTTCATTTTGGGTCACTTTAGTTGTCAAGTTGAAATGTACAATTCCCAAGCAAACCTGCTTTTTGGAAGATTTGACAGTATGCTTCCATTGTTTTCCAGTGTGCTCTCAAATTAGCTAAAAAATGATGTTACATATGCTATGTTGAGGTTTTTTCACTCAATTACATACTCGGTTATTTTCTAATGGGAAGTTTAATATGTTTCTTTTCTCTTCAACTAAACTGTAAATTCCTTAAGGGCAGGGCATTTGCTTCCTAACATATACTGTGTATTTCTTTTGTAAGCATCCCTGCCATGATTCTAAGAAGAGGACATTTATAAATACATGTTGAATTGAAATTAATTTCAATCAATAAGAACAAGCATGAAAAATTTACCAATATACCATTTGTAAATATCAAATTCTGTCTTGAATTCTAAGTGACTTATTTGAGAATAATACAACTGTCCTTCAAATATTTGATTATTGTCTTTTAAGTATTTGAAGGATTGCCTGTGGAAAAAGAATTAGGCAAAACTAAGAACAATGAGTGGAAGTTGGGGGTGTAGAAGCAGATTCTGGCTTTATAGAATGAAAAGTTTCCTAACATTTAGAGCTATCCAATAGAGGAATAGGTTGTCTTCAAAGAGAGAAGTCTCCCTTTCACTGGAGATGTCTTAGCAAAGCCTGGATAATCACTTGGTTATTTTAAAAACCTGATTTTTGTTCAAATATTGGGATGGCATAGTTTTCTCCCAAATTCCTTCTAACAATGAGATTCTGTGATTTTCTGAACTAGCTGATTTGAGTAGTGGAAGTAATGGAAAGCAAGTTGGTTAAGAAAGACCTGGGTATGAATTGCAGTTAAAACTTTGTTAATTATATACCAAGTGCACTCACCTAATCTCTCAGTACAAAAGTCCTCCTTTTTTATGTGTATAATTAGATAAAATCACCCTTCATTGAACGATGTTTATAACCCTATATATTGCACTACTCAATTTTTAAGGGGATGTTTCTGAAATTTTGGGGGGTCTTCTCAACTTCTAAATATAACATTGATAGATACTTTCCCCCTTTCTTCAAGTTTCTACTCAGATGCCATTTTTTCAATAACGTCTTTCCTTCATTCCTCCCTCTCCCCTTTCTACCCCTTTATTAATTCTTTCCTTCTCTTCAGTTCTCCTACGCTGTATGGCCAATACTTAGTAAATGTTCATTGAATTGAGTTGAATTTAATTCCATCCCTGAAAATGTCTAAAGCACTCCTAGACTGTGAAAATTTCTGCTACTGTTACATCATTAGCCTGTAGGGGATAAAAATATATCAAACACAAGGGTCCAATGGCTAAGTTAATGTCTCTATGAGATCCTTTTAGAATTTTGTTTGGCTGAGAACTGGGTCTGAAAACAATACACACACACACACACACACACACACACACACACACACATGCATCTCAATAGCTAAAAGGCCAAATATCAGTTACTGTCTAAGTTTCTATATATTATCTCTATTTAAGCCCTGTTTCCATATCAAAATTCAATTGATATTTCCAGAATTGTGAAAATTCCATGAAACTTTGGCTTTGTTTTGGTGTAAATTAAATTCTTTACTATGTCAGTCTCCAGATTTATATACCTTTCACCCCCTTATCCCTTAATTCTAGTGTGTTTCTTCTGATGATTATTTCCAAGTTATTCTGTATATGTTGTTTGCATGTTGTCTCCCCCATTAGACTGCCAGTTTCTTGGGAGTAGAAACTGTCTTTTTTCCTTCTTTTTATCCTTAGCACTTAGCACAATGCCTGACACACAGCTGATGTTTAATAAATGTTTATTGAATCCCTATCTTCCTAGGAGAAACTCTATGTCTTAAATCATCATGTCATCTATGATGCAACAATGTCATTTTGCCCCTACCCCAGACTTCATTTACTTGTGCATTCTTTCTGTCTTTTCTGAAAAAAATCAAGAAAAGACCACTATCTGTCCCTTTACTTTAGATATTTTGTCATAAAATCAAAGCATTTTAAGGGACCTTAAAGACCATCAAGTCTAAACTAGACCTAAAAAAATCCATGTTATAAGATTTTAGAAGTGAAAAATTGCTTTTGGGTTCATTTATTTGGAATTTAAAGCCCTGTACAATCTTGTTTGTGCATGCTTTCAACGTTATTAGACATTACTTCTCTTCATACACTGTCCAGACCACCCAGATATACAGATGGAAAAAAGTACATGAGTTTATATAAAAATTAAAATATTTGAGAATCCTAAAGTATAAACAAATAATATTAATGTCCCAGTGGACCTGTAATCTTATTAATGGGATTGTTAATGATCAGTGTACATCACAAACTCATCTATATCTGCCTTTTGTGTAGGATCTATTCTAGCCCCTAGTAGTTGCCTTCTGGTTCATCTTTGGTCAATATTTACTGCACATATCGCATTCTTTGGAGTCAAGAGACCAAGAAAGCCAAGAGTTAAACTAGAAATTCAGATCTTGAACAAACTTTACAGTTCCTTTATTCTTTGTTTAGTCAATGTTACCTTCCCTGAGCCTTGAAGACCCCAATCTAATGAATTATAGACAGCTCTCTGAGGGAGTGAACTTAGAGACAATATCTTAGACTCCAGTTAAAATCATGAGAATAAAATCCAGAAATATGCAAAATCAATCATAAAAATAAGTCAGATGTCACTCCCCTACTTCTTTCTTTTATCCCTCATTAAACTCTTCAAACAGTTACAATGTTCAAAGATCACATGCCTAGATCTAAGAAAGGAGAAAATATAAAATTTTGTTTCCCCACCAATTATTGTTAAAGAAATACTAGATATGGAACCTTTCCTCTAGAAGAGCAGAAAGCTATCTTTGTTTTGAGATACTTTTAAGTATTGGCATTCCAAAGAACTAATCTAAAAATCCTGGTCTCTAATGGTACCCAGAGAGTTGGTAGAAAGCCTTGAGATGAAGACTATAGACATTACATTATCTTCATCTATATAATGTTTGTGTTTATGTAAATATATACGTATGTGTATATATATATATATATATATATATTCTTTAAGACTATATAATGGATAAAATGCTGTGTCTGAACAATCTGGATTCAAATTAAACCTCAGGGCTTTGTGATTTTAAGGAAGTCTTTTAACAGCTGTCAGTTTTACAATATATAAAATTAGAGGCATAGAATAGATGGCCTCTAGAATCCCTTCTCACTCAAAATTTATGATTCCATGAACCATACCATTTCCTGTCTTTAGTCATATCAGGACTTCCAGTAATTATAAAGATTATCTTTCAATTAAACTAATCAACATGTTTTGTGTACGGATTTCTTTATTTCTCTGGCTTTGTGGCTAGTTTACCAACAAAATCATTTATTTAGAAATAATTTACTGATAAGTCATGAACAAAAACAGTTAGGAAAACTTGTTCAGTTATTCTTCCCCCTAAAAAATTTCTTAAGACCTAGAATTTTCAGTACCAGAAGTTGAGTTAAATCTGCAATAATTCATCCCCCAGCAGGGAAAAAAGAAGCTCAGGTACAATCAGTTCACCTATCCTGCGCCACTCTTATCCAAAAGCTCTGGAGGGGACCTGCACATATTCTAATTGCCTTATGTTCATAGTTTTGATATTATATGAGATTTAAAATGAATTTGTCCATTAGATTATTCTTTGATTTCACAGTGTAACCTGTGTTCTTTTTGGATATTTCTTTGATGAAATCCTTTATACTTTATACTCACAAATGCATATGTGTATATGTACCTATAAATCATCTACATGTGCATTATCTTTATAGTCATACACATAATATATTTCTGTATATACATTTATGTAGATATGCATAAATTTGTGTATATATGGGCATGTATGCATAGAGGCATTTTCTTCATTGATTTTTTTTTGGTCCTGTGTGGATTGTTAAGCAAATTGCTTTTAAGTACTTATGGATCTTATTAAGAGCATTTACAATTTTCTAAGGCCTGATGGAATCAGAAAAATGTCATTCATCAAAAGGAGAAAGTTACAGTTGATGGACTTCATATTATAAGGAGAAATCTTCTTGGACTTGGACTCCAAACCCAGTCTTCCAGCTATATGCTTCACTTCATTCTAATGATCTCATGTTTGTCAAACAATGCTATCCCTATTGTTGTAGTTTTCAATGAATAGGAAATACCTTGTGGGAAGAGACTCTTTAAAACATCATTTTTTTTGACTAGTGAATCAAATGCTTTTATTTATAGTCAATGAACAATAAGCACAGTGGGATATTGTACTGTCTACATCTTCCAGTCAATCGTGCAAAGATAAAGATGTGATAGACTTTGGAATGTCAATTGTGAATATCTGCGTGTTTCCTTATAATATACTATTCAATGATGCCCTTAATGTCTGTATAGATTGTCCTCATAAAAATTTAAATTATGCATATGGGTTAAGGTTTCTATATGTAGAGAGAGAAAATATTTTATACTTACAAAACAGTAAGTCATTAAGTCAGTATTTGAGATCATATCTTCGGCTCCTAAAAATTCCATTTGAATTTTTCTTGTATCTGCTCAGCAAAGTATTGTTGAGTGAATAAATTAATTAGTAACTTGATACTTAAAATTTAGGGGAAATGGCTAGGCCAGCACAGAAATGAGAGATTTTCTCATGTGTTTTCAGTTCCTATCAATGAGCACTAATCTTTTAAAGCCTTGGTAGCCATGGTAGTTTTTAAATCAAATCTTTAAGCATAGTTCATTAGTGCTAATAAATCAACATCTCAATGCACTTTAACCCTGTTATCCTGTATCAGTGATAGTAAAACATCTTCCCTATAAAAATCACCCTTAAAAGCCTTGCTTTCTCCAACAATCTAGTCAATTATGTGTGAACCCATTAATCCAAGAATACTGCTACTAGACCTATGCCCCAAAGATTTAAAAGAAAAAGGAAAAACAAAGACTCAACATGTATGAAATAACTCATAGTAGCAATTTTTGTTGTATACTAGAATATATAGAATATAGAAATATATAGAATAATAGAATTAAAAAAGGACCCTCCATCATTTGAGAGAAAGGATGAATAAATTATAGCAGTGAATGGAAAGGAATGCTTTTTTTGCTATGAGAATGAAAGTTTCAGAGAAACCAAGGTAAAACTGTATGAACTGATGCAGACTGAAGTTAGCAGAACCAGATTAGTTTATGCCATAACAATAATGACACAAAGAAAAATGCTGACTAAAACATTAATGGTGTATGCTATCCACCCCCTGACAAAGGGGTAATTAATCAAAGGTTTAGAATGATACATGCATTTTTATACATGATAAATATGTGGATTTGTTTTTCTTAAATGTACTTATTTGCTACAAATATTGTGTTTTCCCCTTTTTATTTGGTAGAGAAGGAGCCAGTATTTCAGTGCTAGGCAATGTATATAAGCAAAACATGTATTTGTTGCTGAAAATGTATATGCATACACAAGTACATGCAAATGCATTTATACACACACACACACACACACATATATATATATATATATATATATACACATATGCAAATATATCTCTCTCTTGATTCAATGCTATCTCCTTGGCAAAAGAGAATTATTTCATTTTTGCATTTGTAACACCAGTGCTTAGCATAATAGTCAAACATAAATACTTTGGAAATGCTTTTTGGTTAATTAATTGATTGATAGCAGTTCTATGCATAAAATTTAAATAAAACTTTCTCAAGACAAAGCAGAAATAAAAAGAGTTTTTAATTGGGAATTTTGGACATTTTTTTGATGACCATTCTATTCAGCTTGTTAAAGAATTTTAAAAAATTGAAAATCTTCATATAAGCAAGCACAATGAGGTACAGCTTTCAGCAGCTGGAGAACTGGTTGTAATTCCAATTTTACAATTCACTTACTGTGAGTCAGTAACTTCATAATGCTAGGCCTCAGTTTCCTCATTTGCAAAATGAAAAGCTTCAACCAGATGGCTTCTAAATGTTCCTTCCAGCTCTAAATCCTGAATCTAAATTGGATCACAAGAAAAAGTTCAGGTGGATGAGTGAAGGCCAAATCATCTAGATGAGTTTCCTATCTCATAGTAAGATGTAATAGTGTTTATTCTTCTTCTAATAGTTTCTAACTTTTTTTTTTATTTACCACTTAATAAACTCTGAAGCTCTTTAAAAAAAAAAAGACACAGGTAAATGAAGGGCAGAACCACAATTCCCTTCAGCCTTAGTCATTTTTCCCACCTTTGAATAAATTCATTCTTCTGAATGATATTTGTCTGCCTGGTCCTCCTAATAGTCTGTATGTATATCCTCTTCATATTTTAATAGAAAAATGATTCTTCATACAAATTTTTTTATCAGTTTGATGGGCATAGAGGATCATTTCCTGTTGTTTTTTTTTTAGCAACCATCCTCTTCATATATGAAAGGGGCCATAATAATCTCCTTCACAAGGTTTATTTTTTCCTTTTTCTTTATAGACAACTTCTTTTTCTGCCCCTTTCAGTAATAAAATTGATCACATTCTAAAGGGCAATACATTATAGCCCATCTAAATAAATGTCTGCACCACCCTTTCCCTTTTCCCTAAATTAATCTATCTTCTGAGTACTTGGTTGCTTCTGATTATGTCTTGTTTGTTCAATTCAATAATTTTCATCTCTCCTTCTTTCCCTGCTTTAAGGCTGCCTGATTCTTGAGGGGGGAAAAACACTGAAAGTTAACTGCTAAGACTAAGCTTAATCCCCATCAGATGCTCCAATATGACGCATCATGTAAGAACATTGTTGTGGCCTCCTTCCAACCTTTCCTTATGGTTACAATTCTTGCTCTTGGAGAAGGCTTAATTTCCTGGTGACTTAATCACACAGTTTTGGGTAAATGTTTACTCATTCAGTGGATTCTAAGTAATGGAACCACAGTGATCTGGGAAACGTGAGGAGATTGGTTTGCCAGAAAAAAACCGGCTGTTCCTCCTTTATATCAGCATATTGTCTGAAAGAACTAGTTCCCAGACCTAATGGGGCTCCCTCAAGGTATCTAAAGACTTTAATGAGTCCCTAGAGTCATGGGAATGGGACAGTTAAAAAAAGCAAAAATAAAAACAGCTTCCATAACTCAATTCAAAATGCACCTATTACAAATCCACCACATGTTATTACTTGCCAACATATATTTGTCATGTTTTAATAAATTGGAAACAACATTCAGAGTCTGACTCATTCAGAGAAAAAAAAAGTTAAAAAATAGTTATCACATTCCTTCAGGGTATGAATTCTCATCTGCCAGCCTTAGCGACCAGTTTAAAGTAGAAATGAATTCAAAATTGCCAATACATAGCAAGAGAAAAATGTGTGATATATATATTTATTTTTTTTAAATCTTCACATTAGTTAAAGTAGAACACAAGACTACCAAAGGGATGATATTCGTGAAATTGATGTGAGATCAAAGTTAAGAAAACATAAAATAAACTGCCATTAAAAATGTAGGTTTCTTCCTACATTCAACTACCATAAGGCAAACTCAATATGAAACACCAAGTGGTTTAGTCAGAATGACTAATTGTGGCACCATTGCCTGAGAACAAAGGCTCATGGTCCCATCAGGGCACATCTAATGTTTTCACCATGCAAAATCCAAATTTGTCAGAGTGATACTACCATCTGTGCCTTGCCTCCAACTATACCACTAATCTAGCATGGGTTTCCCAACTTCTTCACCACAAAAATTCACACCATTCTTCCTATGCATTTTGGTTTAATTTATTTTATTTACTTCATCAAATATTTGCAACCACATGTTAAAAAAAAATTTTTAATGTTTTAAACTTCTGAGTTCTAAATTTTCCCCACCTCCCTTCCCTTTTCCCTTCTTGAGAAAGCAAGCAATTTGATATCAATTATACATATGAAATAATTTAGAACATATTTGTATATTAGCCATATTGCAAAAGGAAGAACAGAAAAAATAAAATAATACAAATAAAAAAATTATAAAAAAAACTAATGCTTCAATCTACATTGAATTCATCAGTTCTCTCTCTGGAGGTGGACAGCATTTTTCATCATGGTTTCTTTGGATTTTTCTTTGGCTCTTTGTATTAGATTGGCTAGGTCTTTCACAACTGATCAGTTTTCAATATTGTTCTTACTATACATACTGCTCACTTCACCATGCATGAATTCATATATCTTCTCTGTTGTTTTTTTTTGAAACCTTACAAAAATGTATTTCTTATAGAGCAATAGTATTCCATCACAATCATATGATATAACTTATTCCATCATTACCAAACTGATGGGCATTCCCTCAACTTCCAATTCTTTTCAACCACAAAAAGAATTGCTATAAATGGTATTGTACAAATATGTCCTTTTCCCTTTTCTTTGATATCTTTGATAGAGACCTAGTAGTAGTATTACAGAGTTTTATAGTTCTTTGGCCATAGTTCCAGATTGTTCTGGACTACTTCACAAATTCAGCTGTATATCAGTGTGCCAACTTTTCCACATCCTTTCCAGCATTTGTCTTTTTTTTTTCCTTTTCTGTCATGTTGACCAGTCCTATAGGTGTGAGGTTGTACCTCAGAGTTGTTTTGATTAGCATTTCTCTATTCAATAATGAGAGCATTTTTTCAAATGACTATTAATAGGTTTGATTTCTTCTTTTGAGAAGTGCCTATTAATAACCTTTGACTAGATATTAATTAGAAAATGGCTCTTATTTTTTATAAATTTGGCTCAGTTCCCTATATATTTGAGAAATTATGGTTTTTATCAGAGAAACTTGCTACCAAAAAAATTCCCCCAGTTTCCTGTTTTCCTTTTAATTTTGACTGCATTCATTTTGTTTGTGTAATATCTTTTTTAATCCTGTTGTGCAAATTATCTATTTTACTTCTCATGATCCTTTCTGTTTGTCATAATTTCTTCTCTTATTCATTAATCTAACATTTTTCAAAATCCCCCCAATTTAGTTGTAATATTACCCTTTATATCAAAATGATTAATCCATTTTGACCTTATATTAGTATATGGCTGTGTTGGTGAGCCTATGGCACATGTCCCAGAGTGGGCTGTTCCCTTCTCCTTCTCCACACGTACCTGAGTTCATTTCTTACATCACTTGCCACTCTACCCAGCTGCCCAGTTAAAGTGTTTCCTCCCTCCTCTGTCTGGGAGCAAGGCAAGGGGTGGGGGACTCACATGTGGCATGAGGGTTGCAATTTGAGCACTCAGTCTCTAAAAGGTTCAACATCACTGGTATATGGTATGAGATGTTGGTCTTGGCTTAGTTTCTGTCAAAACACTATCTTGGTTTTTTCCAACAATTTTTGTCAAATAATGAGTTCTTACTCCAAAATCTGGGTCTTTGGGTTTATCAAACACTAGATTACTCAGGTAGTTTATTACTCTGTATTGTGTACCTAATCACTCCCCTGATCCACAACTATTTCTTAGATCTATTTCTTAGTCACTATCAAATTGTTTTGATAATTACTTCTTTGTAACATAGTTTAAAATCTGGAACTTCCAGGATAATCATCCATCATTTTTTTAAATTGATTCTCTTGATATTCTTGACTTTTTGTTCTTCCAGATGAATTTTGTCACAATTTTTTCCAAGGTATATAAAATAATTCTTTGGTAGTTTGATTAATAAGGTCCTGAATAAGTAAAACAATCTATGTAGCATTGTCATTTTATTATATTAGCTCATCCTCCCCATGAGAAATTATTTCTAATTGTTTAGATCTGTCTTTCTTTGTATTAAAAATATTTTGTAATATAACAATTAATATAATCCCTGGGTTTATCTTGGCAAGTTGACTCTCATGTATTTTATTTTTGTGTGAAATTATTTTAAAAGCAATTTATCTATTTTTTGTTGCTGGACTTTTTTGGTAGTATACAATTTATATAGGATTTTTTAATATCCCACAACTTTGCCAAAGGTATTAATTGTTTCAACTAGTTATTTAAATGATTCTTTAGGGTTCTCTAAATATACCATTATTATTATCTGCAAAGAGTGATAGTTTTGTTTCCTTATTTTCTATTTTTTTCCTTCAATTATTTTCTTCACCAATTATTATAGCTAGTACAATATTGAATAATAGTGGTGATAATGGACATCCTTTCTTCACCCCTGATCTTATTGATCAATCTTCAAATTTATCCCCTTTACAGATAATCCTAGCTTTTGATCTTAGGTACATATTACTAGTTTAAGAAAGGTTCTATTTAGTCCAGTCCTTTCCAGTGGTTTGTTTTGTTTTCTAATCCTTCACCTACCATCTTAGAATCAATTTTGTGTAGATATATAAGGAGGAAGACTAGTGAGAGCAAAGCAACAAGGGTTAAGTGACTTGCCCTGGGTCACATAGGTAGGAAGTATCTGAAGCCAAATTTGAACCCAGGACCTCCTATTTCTGGGTCTAGTTCTAAATCTCCTGAGCCAACTATCTGCCCCTTTTGTGTGTGTGTGTGTGTGTGTGTGTGTGTTTAAATAGGAATGGTTATTATATTTTGTCAAAGGCTTTGTCTGCATCTTTTGATATAAAAGATTTTTGTTGGTTTTGTTATGAGTATGGTCAATTATACTGAGAATTAGCCTAATATTGAACCAGTCCTGAATTACTGCTATGAATCTCACCTGGTCATGACATATCATCTTTATGAAATATTCCTGTAACCTACTTGCTTTGTATTTTATTTAAAAATTTTGCACCAATATTCATGGAGGAAATTGGTCTATAGTTTTCTTTCTTTGATTTTGCTCTCCTTGGCTTAGGTAGCAAGGCAATATTTGTCCTATAAAAGTAATTTAGTAGAACTCCTTCCTTATCTATTTTTTCAAATATATAATATTGGAATAATTATTGTATAAATATTTGGTAGATTTCTCTTCTAAATCCATCTAGTACTATAGATTTTTTCTTTGGAAGCTCTTCAATAGTTTGTTCAGTTTCTTTTCTTTTTTAAGATGAGGTTAGTTGATGGCCATTTTATTTTATTATTTAAAATATTGATCCATTTCACTTAGATTGTCAGTTTTACTGACATGTGATTGGCCAAAGTAACTCCTAATAATTGTTTTAATTTTATCTTCATTGATGTAGTTTTTGATGCTAGTAATTTGGTTTTCTTCTTTCTTTTTCAAAAAAATTAACAAATGGCTTATCTATCTTATTGGGGTTTGTTTATAAAACTAGCTCCTAGTCTTATTTATTAGTTCAATGTTTTACTCTTACTTTCAATTTTATTAATCATCCTTTGATTTTTAAGATTTCCATCTTGGAGTTTAATAGGGAATTTTTAATTTATTCTTTTTTTCTAGTTTTTTTCTTTTTTCTAGTTGCAGGTCTAATTCATTGACCTCCTCTTTCTCTCTTTAATTTATGTATCTATTTAGAGATATAATTTTTCCCCTATATACTGCTTATGTTTCATTTCACAAATTCTGGAATGTTCTCTCACTATTTTCATTTTCTCTTTAAGGAAATTGTTTATTGTTTCTATGATTTGTTATTTGACCCACTTATTTTTAGGATTAGTTTATGTTTAATCTATTTTTCTATGGCACTTTATCGAATATAAGTTTTATTATGCAAGTGTACCAAAAGGGTGCATTTAATATTTATGTTTTTCTGCATTTGGTTGGAAAAATGTTATGCCCTAACACATGGACAATTTTTGTAAAAATATCATTCACAGCTGCAAAAAAAAAAAAAGTATCTTCCTTTCTGTTTCCATTCATTATTCTCCAGAGATCTATCATAGCCAATGTTTCTAAAATCCTGTTCATCTCCTTTCTTGTTTATTATATGGTTAGATTCATCTAGCTCTGAGAGGGGAAAATTGATATTCTACCCAATGCAGTTTAATAGTGTTAATAGTATATTTCCTCCTATAAATCATATAATTTTTCCTTTAAGAATTTAGGTGCTTTCCCGCTGGGTGCATATATATTTTTTATTGATTTCACTTCTTTATCTATTGTAGCTTTTATCAAGATGTTGTTTCCCTGTGTAATAGTTAAAGAGATTGTTTAGGATTGAAGAAGTACAGGGGATAAGGAAGATTTCACAACAGGGAATGGAGGAGTTGAAGGGATAGAGGGAATATGGATGCTGGTGAGGTAACAGGAAAAAGAGAAATGAATCAACTATGATAGCCTGAGGAGGTGATTCCCCAGAGCAAGTAAACACAGATAGCCCCCCACCCCCAGGGACAAGCTTCCTCGCCCACCCCACCACCAAGATCACTCAGTAGGGGTCTGACAAGAACAGTTTATGGTTGAATGGCTGTCCTTAGGTTCACCTTCCTCTATGTTCCCCTGAAATGACAGTCCTCTTATCTGATGGCGGTTTATTTAAATAAGAATGAATTTTAATAACAAGTTTGGATTGGGGAGATATCAGGGAAGAGGGAATCTGGATTTCCCTAGACTGGGTTTGAGTCTCTCTCAGCTTTTCAGCTGAGGCCAGGACTCATAGGCTGGTGGAGGGTTTCTTTTATTCCTGTCTAAAATAATCTGTGCTAATTTTCTTAAGTTCAAAGTCTTTAGCAGTAGACAGCAAGAGGAAGAAAAATTCTGACTTTCAGGGCTGATTGGGCCTGTCTCTTCAGACTGATGTCCCTAAAGACTAGCCTTATAGTTCAAACTACTCCCCTTAAATCCTTTTGTTCTTTAACAGGATCATAGGAATCCAGGTAGAGCACACAGTTGGGAAAGATCCAGGAATAGAGGTACTTCTATCCCAAGACAGGGAGAGAGCATTCCTTCTAGTTCAAGGGCCAGGAAAGAGAGTAGAAAACCAACTGTCACTCTCCCAGTCACTCCTCCCCCTACAAACTGTTATTACTGTCCATCAAATTCACTCTAACCTTCCAACTGCTGTTTACTCCACCTCAATAGCAGAAAGTCCAAAATTTGATTCAGTTTTCCTTTCCACAATTTTCCCCTTTTTTGTTGTGACCTTCTCAAGGTCTCTTATATTTATTATACTTACCTACTAAATCTAATTTCTAATGACTCCCCCCAAAATAATGAACTTCCCTCAATTATTCTATCTCTATTCTATGCTAATATTATCTAATCTAAGGAATTTTATGCTAGAAAGTTTGGGTAAAGGTAGTTTTAGGGTTTTACAATACATTCAGTGCAATAAATGTTTGAACAAAACCATTACAAAGAAACTTGAATCTTAATGCTAATACTACTTACTGTTGCTAAGTTAAACTAATACATTTTCCTATTTTATTTATCTGTAATTATTTGCAAACTATTATATATATGACATATATATATATATATTTCCATTAAACACAACTCCAGCATCAGCTTTACAATAAACAAAACTTTACTATCTGCAAATGTAGCTTAAGCCTATTCCTAACTGTCTATGCTATGTTTAACTTAACTTACTCCTAATCTATTTCCTACATATTATAACTATTCTCTAAGTCCCTAGTCTAATCTATAACCTAATCTTAAGTACAACATATATACATTCTATGCTAAATGTTTACAGACCTTATCACTGTTACTAACCTAATTATAGTATATACATGATTTATGAAGATCATTTACATATAAGAACGTAATATACATTTTCCAGCATCCTGATGTCAGTCAAATATCAAGATGTGGTTCCCTACTTATTCCTTTTAATTAAGTCTATTTTTGCTTTTGCTTTGTCTGAGATCATGATTACTGAAACATAATAGATTCTGCTCTAGCCACTCAGGTTATTTATTTATTTTTAATTTATATACTTATCTTTTCAGTTACATGTAAAAACAACTTTGGCAATTACTTTCTTACATTTCGGGATTTGGATTTTCTCCCTCCCATCTTCCCTCTTTCCCAAGGAGGGATATACTCTGATGTAGGTTATATCCATACTTTCATGTAATACATATTTCCATATTGTTCATGTTGTGATAGAAGGCACATATCATACATACAATAAAAATCTCATGAAGGAAATTGAGTGGAATATGGCATACTTTGATCTACCTCAGACCCCAACAGTTCCTTCTTTGCTAGACCCTTATTTTAATTCTATATTTGTCTCCCTGTTTCAACTATGTTTCTTAACCCAGTTAACAACATATTGCCTGATTCTGGGTTCTAATCCATTCTGTTATCTGTTTCTGTTTTATGGGTGAGTTCATTTCATCCATATTCACAGTTTTGATTATTAACTATACATTTACCTCCATCTTATTTTCTGCTGTTTATGTTTCTCTTTTTTCTATTGTTTCCTCTTCAAAAGCTTGTTTGCTTCTGACCACTACCTTCTTTTATCTACCTTCTCTTTTATCACTCCTTCTTTCTCTTATCCTTTTTTACCTCCTACTTCTCTATTGAATAAAAGACAATTCTAATACAAAATATTTACACACATATATATACCTATAAATAGTCCCTCTTTGAACCAATTTAGATGTAAATTAAATTTAAATCTTGTTTGCCTCTCCCAATCATTCCCCCCTCTACTGTAAAAGCTCTTCCTTGTGCACCTCTTTTTATGAGATAATTTCCACTTTTTTCCTCTCCTTTCACTCTTCTCTCATGGAATCCCCTCTCTTGACTATCCATTTTTTTACATCATCCCAACTAATTGTTACATTCCTACTACCCCTTATGTAGAATCAGTCTAACTGCCTAAATAATAATAAAATTCTTAAGTTACATATAACCTCTTCCCAAAAGAAAATTAATCAACTCAACCTTATTTAGTCCCTTATGATTCTTCTTTCAGAAGTATTTCTCTTGAGTTTTATACTTGAAAGTCAAATTTTCTATTCAGCTCTGGTTTTTACATCAAGAATGCTTTAAAGCTATATTTCATTAAGTGTTCATTTCCCACCCCACAATGGTTTTTTAGGGGGAAGTGATTTTTTATTATAATCTCGGCTCTTTTGAGTTCCAAAATATCATATTCAAATCTCTTTATTCCTTTAATGTGGTGACTGCTAAATCTTACATGATCCTGACTGTAGCTTCATGGTATTTGAACAGTTTCTTTTTTTGCTTCTTGATGCATTTTCTCTTTGATCTGGGAGCTCTGGAATTTGGCTATAATATTCCTGGGAGTTCTCTTTTGGGAATATCTTTCAGAAGTGATTGATGGATTCTTTCAATTTCTATTTTAATATTTGGTCCTAGGATATCACGGCAGTTTTCCTTGATAATTTCTTGTCTTGGCTCTTTTTTTTAAATTATACCTTTCGTATTGTCCAATAATTCTTAAATTATCTCTCCTCAATCTATTTTCTAAATCAACTGTTTTTTCAAAAAGATACTTTGCATTTTCTTCCATTTTTTCTTTTTTTTGACTTTATTTTATTGTTTATTTATGTCTCATGCAGTCATTAGCTTCCATTTGCCTGATTCTCATTTTTAAGGAATTCTTTTCTTCAGAGAGTTATACTTTTTTTTTTCATTTCACCTACTTTGCATTTTAAAAAGTTATTTTTTGATTAATATTTGTAATTTATTTTTTCTATTTGTCCAATTTTCTTCCTTTGCTCTAATTTCTTTACCTATTTTTTCCCTCTATTTTGATTTTGAAAATAATTTTTAATTCTTCCAGGAATTCTTGTTGAGTTTGTGTCCATTTCACCTTTTTGTTTGTTTAAGACTTTGATTAAAGATATTTTAATTTCATTGGATTCTTCTGAACTTGTGCTTTGATCTTCCCTGTGCTAGAGTATATTTTTATGTTCTGATTGTTTTTTGTTATTGTTTAATCATTTTCCTACATTTTTCTTTGGAACTTTATGTTAAAGTTGGACTCTTCATGGCATGTGGGTAGAAGATAACTGACATAAGCTTCCAGATTTTTAACAGTGCTGTTTTCAAAGCTAGGTTTGGAGGTGTGAAAGTTCTCAGTGCTTCCAAGATAGTGGGATCAGAAGAGGGGTGCTGTCACTCCTCTTCTGGCCTTTGCAATGATAACAAAGGAAAATGAGGAGTCCCAGACAGAAATAACAGGGAGAAACTGATGTTTTACAATGGACACAAAAGGGGAAGATTCAGCCAAAGACTGGGCCACCTTGTTAAAGGACTTTGGCCTAAAGGGAGGAACCTTTGGGACAAAAGAGATACTTAACACCTAAGGAGATTAGCCATCCACACTTAAACTACTTTAAGCTCTACTGTAAGTCTGAGACTCCTGAAGTTGGAGTTTCCCTCAGGGAGAAACTCTCATGTGACAAGGTCAAACTTGAGGCTTTTACCTTCCAGCTAACTAAACTGGGGGTTGGGGGTGGTCTTGAATCTTACTGGGCTACAAGTTTAAGGGCTTCTAAATTCCACATTGACAATTCTGGTGACAACAATGCAAGTGAAGCACAATCACTATTCCTATGCTCTAAGTAAGGTAAAATGCTCTAATACAAGTGATCAACCTCTTGTTACAAAACTAATAAGTATATGAGGTAATATCCAAACTCATATCCTTCTGACTTCAAAGCCAGTAGACTCACAACTACCTCATACTTTCTTATGCTTTAAAAGACCATTCTCATTACATTTTGGTCAATATGATCTGTTTGGGGGCTCCTATCTTGAGTTTCTACTTCATTGATTTGTAATTTCTGAATTATAAGGCAACTGCTTTAGGATAACAGTGTGGCTGGCCTTGGCTTCTAGAAGACCTGAGTTCAAATCTTACTTCCAACACAGTAGTTGTAGGATGAAGGGCAAATCATTTTACCTTTCAGTGTTGACAAGCAAATCTATGCCTATAACTTACAGATGAATTACCATGCAGATCTAAGAATTATAGCTTCAAGATGAATTGCCAGTCTTGTATAAATGGAGATTTTTGAACCTTGGACTTCAATCCCCAGAAGTCCTTGGTATTTCCCAGAATTCCCTATAATCTCACCTGAGTCTCCATGTAGGTGAGATCACAATTGGTATTTAACTGGCAGTAAAGCCTCCCAAGCTCTCTTCTCTGCCACTGGATTGATGTAGGAAGTATAATGGTAAACTAAGCTAAGCTCTGGGATTCTGAATTGGCTAATCAGCCATGGGCACATAGTTATTATTTTGTATCTTCTTTATTCCTTGATTTCTAATAATCCTTAATAAACCTCAAAAATATAATATTTTTATTAGAGATATCATTTATTTTTT
Organism: Monodelphis domestica; assembly: GCF_027887165.1. Classification (NCBI taxonomy): domain Eukaryota; kingdom Metazoa; phylum Chordata; class Mammalia; order Didelphimorphia; family Didelphidae; genus Monodelphis; species Monodelphis domestica. The sequence goes on from NC_077228.1 coordinate 475,780,974, forward strand.
ATAGTCTTCAGGGGTGTAGAGAGTTTTGAGGAAAATTAACATTATGCTGTATTATTTAATAATAATAAAGTAATTCATTCTGGTCCCCTTTTTTGTCAAATTCCATTTCTTAATCTAGTTCAAAATACAGTCTCTTCCAGTCTTACCAAAGACATGATTGAAAATACAATTTTTAATAAAATATGCCTCCTCGGCATTTGCTAGCCAACCAGTTTAAAGTAGGATCCTTGCCTCCTTTATTATTAGTAATTAAAGAACCAGTTTGGCCTAGGTACATCCCCAGGGGATAGACCTCCTGTCCTTCCCTCTCCTTGTAGATGTTAGGCATGATTTGGTCTCCAAGTGGAAGAATAATATCCCATAAAGGCCCATAAAGTACTATATCCATGTTTTGTAGACTCATTGTATCACCTGAGGATTACTCCCATCTCCCAGGAAGGAAGTAATAAATAGGAGCTGAGGTGACTTTTTAGGATTTTCTTACTTTTTCCAGGAAGGATTCCAAATAATATACTGTCAGACCAATCAGAAGGATGAAAGAAATCTATGTTCAAAAGACCATGTTAGCCTTCAATCAAGGTCTTTGTTCATGAAGAAAGTCCATTGACCTTATTTATTGGTTACAGCTGTCAACTTGGAATCTAGAGACCCCAGTCTTGGGATCTTGAGAACCCCAAGTTTGTAGTGGGGTGAGGTCTGAGACCTCAGGCTTGACCTTGTCACGTGAGCATTCTTTCAAGGAGGAAAACCCAACTTCACAAGTCTCAGATTAACAATAGACTTTAAAGTAGTTTAGATGGCGCTAGCTAATTCAATCAGGTGTTTTGTTCCTGTAGTTTCTCCCTTTGTGTCAAAGTCCACCAAGTTAGCTCAGCCCTTGATTGGATCTTTCCCTTTTTGTGTCCTTTGTGAAGCATCCATCTCTCCCTGATAATCCTGTCTAGGACTCTTCATTTTCTTTGTTACCATTGTAAAGACAATCAACTACACTCTCTGTCCTTAGTTCCCTAGTAGTAGTCTCTCCATAACCAAGGATGACAATTGTCTTTGTGTGCTTTCATCTGTGATGTAGATGAGTGTGCACAAAAACACTTGTGCTTGAAGGAGATATAAGTGGAAAAGTTGATGCACAGAGACAGTCCCACTCTCTCGGCGTTGGAAGCCTTGGTCCATTGGCATGAAAAATCATTACACCTGGAGACTTCCTCAGCTGCATTGGATGGCTGTGTTGTCTCTTGTGCTCCAACACGCCCTAAGCACTGCACAGTGCTTTGCTGCATCGCCATCTCAGCCATTGAACCTTCTTATTGGTTTCTTCCCTGTTCAGCCAAAGCAGTCTTCACATGCTGGGTGAACAAAGCCATGGTTCACCAGGGGTCCATGATGACCCGATGGCTACCCTCACAAGGTTTGGCCGGCCTGTTGAAGCTGTTGCCCGGGGTGTGGCCGCTGCCACATGCTAGCAGTTACTGGGAGCCACAAGTGAGAGCTGGGTGTCAGATAGGGGTCAGAGGCTGGAGAGCTGCCCTAGAAGGGAACAACATGCCCTCCATACCAGAGATACTACCCCCTCAGTTCCCTAAATGTTATATAAATCCCCCAATTTCTTTTATTCTTTGGAGCTGTCAATCTAGTGTGGTTGGCACTTCCAGAGGTCAATGGCCAGAGCAGTCAAGAGTCTGGGGACTCTGGGTTTGTAGTATGCAGCTCTATGTGGAGACCTTGAGGAATTATGCTGAATCCCTCTCCTCAGTAGTTCCATGTTTTTTTTTTTTTTTCCAGTTCAACACTGCTAAGCCTAACTAATGAATTGATAATGTTTAGGCCCCTGATTTTACTGAGTTGGCCAGAGTAACTCAATTTATTAACAGTTATATGTGTCACTGTTAATAAACTGTAAACATGCCCTAGAGAGAACTGTGCCTCAGTTTACTTTGTTCATTTTATTTACCACAGTTTCCACACCTGGAATTCCCAAAGACAGTCAAATGTCCAGACTAAAAAGAAGTGGGGAGGGGAAGGAAGGAGACTGGCACAAACACTCAGAATTTCCTCATCTTCATTGTATGTTCTCATCCAAATAGCCAAACAGTTTTGCCAGTTATCCTTAGAAACATTTTATTTGGTCTATAATTACAAGCAGAGTTACATAATTCTAATTAGAAGACTTCCATTTAACAGCAAATCTTATGACTCTAATATGCAAAATTTGCATAATGTTGCAAGTATGCAATTTTCAATTGCATTTGGGCAGAATACATGTCTATCTTAGGATACTACTAATAAGGTACAGGGAGACCTCAGGTGAGGTGGAAACCATAATTTAAAAGAAAGGCAGAAAAGGCTCTAAACAAACTAATTAAAACCTCAGGATTTCACTAGATTGAGGTAAAAGAAGGTCCAGCTAAATATAGCAGTAAAGATACAAACAGGAAAGAAAGTATTTCAAAGTTTCAATCCTTTACACTTCCCATGGCAGGTTTGTGAGCAGGAGGTTGATTAGGTAAGTAGATTGCGAAATGAAAGCTGAAAGTGACATTAGAGATCATGATCCAACCCCCTCATTTTACAAATGGGAATGTGTTCATTCAAAGACTTCTGTTAGTTTGTCTTTAAGCCCAAAACTGTCCTAAAATCACATGAGAGCCTTAGGGTATGACAGGTAAAATTTAAACAATGATTTCTGTAGTTTAACTTAGCAGGTTATGCTTTTGTGTTATAATTGTCCAAACTGTGTGTGTTTAAAGATTGCAAAAAAAGAATTTAAACTGCAAGTATGTTATAAAATATCTTCTCTAAAGCAAGTTGGATACAGGACATTCAATCAAGTCTCCTGAAACAGTTGCCAGATTATCTTTTAGATGATTGTCCTTGTACACTCTCCCCGTTTAGAGAAGGAATCCAGAATCACTATTGGCCCTAAATTTTTTTTTCTAATTTCATCTTCCTTGCCTCTATTGGCTTCCTTCCACCCCTGCCCACCCTGCCTTTGAAATGCCTGTTCCGTCCTTCATTTTCAAAATGAAGAAACTTGGGCCAGAGAGAATGTATAACTTTCCTAAAATAACCCAGCTACAAAGAAGCAGAGGTAGGAGTAGAATCCAAGTCTCCTACCTTCCAGTAGTATGCTGTGCTCATTCCACATAAACCCTGATGTCACTCATTTTAGGTGGGTGCAAGAGAGAGACTTTATAGCCCTGAGGTCCCCCGGCATTACTAAAACCATTAGAGAAAGGAATTGGGATCTGAGCAGAGGAGGGGAAAGATTGATTTAAGTAATGCTTGTAATTCCCTGAAGTGCCTGCCTAGATTTGTCCTCCACAAACGCTGAGAGCCACTGAATACTCGGAAACTGACTAATTTAGTAAATTACAACATGGCTTTAGGGTGTTCAGTAGTAACTGAGTGTTCAAGAAAGAGTTAATGCAGCTCCTGAAAATGCTTGTAACTTCTACGTTATGAAAATCTGGCTCAGTAACTACTGTGTTATAACTGCTGTAGTTCCAAAGTGGTCTATCACTAGCTATATTCCCCTTCCACTAGACTAGCAGCCCCATCAGCAGGGAGTTAATCTCTCTGGTTATACCTGTGCCAGCCTGATGTTTCCACTCTTGGGTGAACTCCCTTCCTCACCTTTCCCATAGTCTCTTTACTTAAAATGGTAATATCATTTCACTCAAAATAAAAACCCCTCTATTATGTTATGCATACTTTAGATATGGTTCTGTATGTATAGTATTTGTTATCTCCTCTGATAGAATGTAAATGCCTCCAGACAGGAAAAGTTTCCTTTTGTTGTTGTTGTTGTTTTGAATTTCCAGCAAGTAGCACAAAGTAACAAATGTTTGTTGATTGACTTTATTTATCTTATCCTTCTTACCCCAAATCATTTTTAACATCATTAACAACTGCAATCTTCTGATTCTCTTCTAATTCTTAAGGGTAGGTTTTCCTCAGACCTTTTTTGGTGGCCTTTCCTTATGCCCCTTTTAATGGCTCTTCATCCTACTCTTTTAGAAGAGCCATGCCTTAATTTCAATCCTTACCACAAATAAACAATCTTCTGTGTTTACATTTAATCTATTTCTACGATGACCTCAACAGTTTCTGAATTCAGCCCTCTAGTTCTGATGTCTCTTCTTTTATACAATGGCCCATATACCCACACATGTCTTTTAGGATCTAAAATTTAACATGTCATAAACTTAGCTCATAATACATCCATCCCATCCCTTGCACTCCCAAATTTTACAACCATTCTCTTTAACCTCTGCCATTTTCCCACCCCCAGCCCAAGCTTCCAACATCAGGCTTTTAACTACCTTCACTCAGATTATTGCAAAAGTTTGTTATTTGGTCTTGCTGTCTCAGGTCTCTCCCCTCCAATCCATAGTCAACATAGCTGTCAAAATGATATTCATTAAGCATAGATATTACCATGTCACTGGGCAAGCTCCAAATCCTCCCTATTGCTCCAGAATAAAACACTAATAAACAAATACATAAACAAACAAACGAATGAATAAATAAATAAATGAACAAATAAATAAATAGATAGATACACAAACAAACAAATAAATGAATGAATAAATAAATAAATAAATAAATGAAGCATTGTGTTAGGCACTTAAAGCTCATGGAGCTACATGGCTCAAGCACACCATTCCAGGCTTACTGCTCTTCTTTAAGCACTAAGTTTCAGTTAAAATGGCGTACTAGCTCTTCCTTTTGGAGGGCATTACACATCCTGTCTTTGTGACTTTAAACAGAACATCTCCCTTACCTGGAATGAACTGTTTCCTCCTTCTTGCATCCTTCAAAGCTCTTTCTAAATGCCATCTCCTCTACTGACCCTTTTCTCATTCCCCTAAATACTAATTCCTCTCCCTCAAATTAATTTTTATCTAGTTAGCTTATATTTAGCCTTTAATTATGTGTTACCTGTTTTGCCTGACGGACTATAAGCTCCCTGAGAGAGAACACTATTTCTTTGTTTTTTGTGTTCCCAACACCTAGAAGAGTATATGTTGCTTTGTAATTTTCCTCGTTTTGTTTCACAAGAGTATGTTTATAGAATTCTATGTAGCATAGTAGAGCTAGAAAAAGGACTTTTGGTGTTATGTATTTCTCCCATCAGGAAAATGAAACAATTTGGCTAGGATTACCCAGCTCACCATAGTGTTCTGCCTACAGCTGACTATATTTCTAAGGAAATTTGTGTTAATAAACAAATGAAATAGAACTAAAAGCCAGAGGCAGTGTGTAACAGGATAAAAAGTCCTATAATTTATATACATGTACATATATGTATATATGTAGGTGTATGTATGTATATATGTATGTATTTGTGTGTGCTTTAAAGTCTACAAAATCCACAGTGTTTAGCATAGGGTCTGGAGCATAGTAGGTACTTAAGAAATGTTTATTAGTGTAAAATTGTTTTTTCCACTGAAGATATGCAGGCCATCTGCATGAACATTTTGTAGAACATAAAAAGTGGGCATATCGATTACTAGGTGCTGGTATCTTCATGTTCTTTTCTTTTGGTAAAAGCATCATCCATGGTCTTTTGTATTCTTTTGAAATCTCCTTCCTCTTTTAAATATCTATATCAATTCTTATATTCCTTTGGGGTTATATAAACCCCAAAGACAATTTTATTCTTTAAGCAAAGTTCAAATACTTCTCAATATTATTTTCTTGAGAATTATACCTCCCTCCATTAGAATATAGCTATTACAGAGATGATAGAGTACAAATATTGTGATTTCATTATAATTGTTGATGTGTAGACAAGAATAAAAATGCTGGCAGCCCTGGTCCATTTCATATCTGTGTATTGTCTTCCTTCTATTTTCATACACAATTGCTCTGAGTATAATCTGGTTTAACCGTACTAGCATAATTCTCTCTTCAGGATTGTAATCTTCTCAACTTTTTTTCATTAGACAACATTGTTGTCTTCATCATACTTTAAAAACATGTTTGTACTCTAAACTGGCATTACCCTTGTCCCTGTGCTCAGGAAAAAAATTAAATGTTTGTTAACAGTAATTTAAATTGAGACATGACAGATTGTGGTTAACCTTAAAGAACACTCCTTGATAATCAGATTATGGCCATTTTAAACAAAATATTTTGAAATAGCCATCACTAAATATTTTAAAATAGTTGACAGACATATTTGTCTGAAAATTCATCTAGTGTTTTAGTAGGATAGGTCTGCACTGGATAATATTCTGGACTTCTCTCTCATCTCAATAAAAATAACTAAAGATATATTCTTTCACGAAAATCTGACTTTTAGGCCTAATATTGATATGACCTAAGATCTTAAATGTCTGCAGAATACAAACTGTGGCAGATCCTATCCAATTAGAAAAGCTTCAGTTCCAGAATCAGAGAGGGTTTGAATATATTGTTCAAAGACCAGTTGAGCTATTTGAAAATGTCCACTCTAAGTCTTGACACAGAAGATATTTTTAACATTTTAACAGAAATTCGCAAAGAATATCCAATAAGGGATAGGGAAGCTTAATTTTTTAAAATCATAGTTCCTTGAAGTAATGGAGAAAAGAAAATATTAAATTGTATTGGTTATCTTCATGTAAGTTATTCTTTTAAAATACATTTAAAATGTACTTTTCACATGAAGAAGTTTTATACTGAAAGGACAAGAAAACATTTAAATCCACTGCTAAAGTGTATAAGATATTGCCAGTGTTAAAAAGGTACATTTTAATGTCTGAAAGGAGAAGGAAAGAAAAAAAGAACTTTTGTTTAACAAAAACTGTTAAAAAATGAATATGAAGAAACAGAGCTGTTAGATGGAACTTGAGTTGTTTAGAAAAGAAAATTAACTGTTGGACTGGATGTAGGGTGATGCCTAATTGGTTTGTGGATAGTATAATAGTTTAAAAGGCAGAGAAGGAAACCTCATTTATTAAATTTTATATATTAAAAATTGGGGAAAAATCAATATAAAGAAGTAATTTTGAGGACACAAATTGGGTTGGAGGACCATATTAGGGACTTAAAACTGCAAAACATTATGGTCCCCTCAACTTAATTGCATTGCTTCCATGAATAAAGAGGGTAAATGTAATAAAATAGATAATCTGTGTTAAATATATTTCTAGTTACAATAGATAATCTGTGTGGAAACTATTTATGGTTGTGATAACTGGAATATATTCTGGCTGACTAGAAAGCTGCTAAGGGGAACCTTTGGGATGCCTATTTGTTAATGGAGATAGAAGTGTTTTTGGGAGATAGATGGAGAGATGCTGCTAGAGGGGATTACTTTTTTGGGGTTTGTCTATTGATCATTATTTGCTAATAAGTCAAGATATTTCCTACCATTCTCCTCTCTTCACCTCCCAATTTCCATGGCTCCCTTTCCCCTCCCCCAATCTTAGTCAGCCACCTTCTAAGTAATTCAGGGGAACTATGAGATTTAGAGAAGATGTTCTTGTTCTCTTTCTCAGGTAAGGAGGTTTATTGAAAAGATAGGACAGGATGGGAATTGAAAGTGAGTGGACTGAGGTTTGTACCTAGTCTACAAGGAGAATTATGAGGGTGTGGGAAATGTCAATCTAGCCACAGCTGTGACAGAGACAGCTAGATGGAGGACAACTGTTAAATCTTTCTTCTTCAGTCAGATAATCTCTGCTTGAGTGATTCAAGTCCAGACTCTGTCAAAAGCCACAAAGGTCTCTCTCTTTGCCTAGATCAGAAAAAGCCAGTCTCTTTTGATCAGGAACCCAGAGAAGAGTTTTCTCTCTTAGTCAATAACCCCCAGAGAGAGAGCCAAAAGTCCCAGTTCCTCTCCTCTGGCCAGCCTCCCAACTGCCTCTCCTGGAAATATTCCATTTGGAATCTTCACCTTGATTTTGCAGATCAGGTCCCCAGCTTGGTCTGCATGCCTGGCTTGTCCTGCAAATCCTCTCTTTCTTCATGCCTCTTCCACATAAAACAATCAAGAATTCAAATCAAGAAATCAAATATTGGACACAAGTATTTTTAAATGAATGTAAATTTCATAGGACAAAGTTGGGGAGTTATCTTGTTAGAGAAAGGTGTCACTGAAAGTGAAATCAGGAGGCTCTGATTTAAAGGTGTTGAAAAACAAAGGAATTATAAGAGGCTGAGACTGAAGAGGGAAGAACCTGGCAAGTGACAATTAAGTAGCCATGGTCAAAAATAGCTCTTAGGGCAGCTAGGTAACAAGGTCCTGTGCCTGGAGTCAAAAGGGCCTGAGTTCAGATTTGACCTCAGACACTTCCTGTGTGACCTTGGAAAAGTCATTTAACACCAGTGTTTAGCCCTTTCCACTTTTCTGCCTTAGAATCGATACATAATATTGATTCTGAGACAAGGCAAAAATTCAAAAAAAAAGTTGCTTTGGCAGAATTGGTTGGAAAGAAGCGGAAAACAGAGTAGTCAACTGACAGAAGACTTCAGTTGTGTAATTCGTAAATTGTTTCAAGATAGGAGCAACTACACTGCACTGGTACTTGAGTTCCAGATATTACCCTTCAGCACCATCTAAAGCTTTAAAAAAAAAATGAATCTTTTCCTAAGTGTATGTTGTCTCTATATACCACCCTGGTTTAAGAGGGAAAAATAGAAGAGGGGAAAGAGAGATAATACAGCTGCTTTGCTATGTAAGACCTGTCTAGGGTGTTTTTGCCTTAACGACACAGTCAATTTAATTGCTCACTGTGAGTGAGCTCTGTTCTGACATTTCAAGACCTGGAGCTAGTTGGGCTGGTCTGTATGGCTAGTTCAAAGTTATTAAGCCTGATGATCTCTGTAGCCCTCTGGATTTGAAGGAACAGCTAATCAGATTAAGATCTAACACTATTCTAAATGCCCTTTCAAGGGTGATTACAAATTGAAAGAGCTTGTAAATGCTATCTTCCAGAACACAAGTGGATTTATCCAGATAGATTGGTGAGGAGCAATAAACAAGTAGTCAGCAGAGAAGTGGGTTCATGGGATGCTGGTGTTCTTCAAAGGACCAATGGCATCACAGCTTGCAGTCCAGAGTTCAGGTCGCCTAAACATAAGAATGCTCCTTCCTCCCATGCTTACTCGTCAGATTCCTATAAGTGGATGCTCATTCTTCCTCAGATATTAAATACATTGATGGGAAACTGTGACCCAGATTTATGTATGAACTGTGCTATATTATTTATGCACTTGCATATATACATACATATTTAGTACCCATAAAATTATTATTTCCTTTGCTTTTTTACTAAGCAAATGGTTATGATTAAGATCTAAAAATCTCAGTACTATAAGCCTCTGGCTTAGAAATGTATCTTTGTAGTGGTGGTGGTGGTAAGTGAATAGGAGAATTGTATTTTTTCTCAAAATGGTTATCCCTATGACCCCAAGAGAATCCGAGTAAAACTGTGGGAATAAGCCTTCCCCCAAATTTACAAAAGTCAAATCGAATATCATTGACCCACATAGTATTTAATAAGTCCTTTGGCATAGGAACATTTTCATGAGTTAAAATGTGTTGACAAAGGAAGACCTTGTTGATGGCTCAACAGTTTCATATCAGTGCAGGACTCTACAAAATAAAGGCTGAGAGAGTTAGTTAAATTGGTTGGTTATTTGCAGTCAGTTTCTTATATCTACACAGTGTCCATCCCCTGAGAAGTTTTAAAGGACAATATTCAGCTTTAAACAATTAACAGGTGCTCATTAGATGATAATTTCCATTCCCCGAAGAGATGGGGAGAATATAACATAGGTTTGGTCTCAGCCCTTCTCAAAGTTATTTGCTGAGTAGAGATGGGCATTCAAGTCTGCCCTGGATTAAAAATAATATGTTGTGTAAAAGGCTCCCTTGAAGTATATAATGTACACTGAAATGACCTTATCCATTCCATACCTTCACCCTGAGCATTCACGATCCTTACGCCTACTTAACTGTCACCACTATTAATGCCATCAAGTCAAGAAGTTATAAATATCTAGAGATATGATCCAAAACAAATAGGCTGATGATGATGATGATAATAATAATAATAATGGTGTTGCTTATAATAACCATCATAACACTTGTATAATACCTACTATGAGCCAGACTCTGTGCTAAACATCATGAAAATACTATTTCATTTGAACCTGCCAACAATCTTGGTAGATGGATGCTATTGTTAACCTCATCTGGAATTGAGGAAACTGAGGCAATGAGACGTTAAGTGATTTGCTAAAGGTCACACAGAAAGTAAGTTTATGAAGCTGAATTTAAATTCAAGTCTTCCTAACTCCAGGCCCAGTACTCTATCTGTTGTGCCACCCAACAGAATCCTAAGGAAAAATAATCACTCTAATCACAGTTCTGCAACCAGGGAGTACCTAGAAGTCAGTATATTAGAATGGTTGGAATGCTGATGACTGAGGAAAAAGTAAAGAAGTTGAAAGTTGAATGCTGCATTCCAAAGATATTGTGACTTTTCTATGGCCTAATGGAGAAAATTTCTGCAATAAGAAAGATTTAAGCACAAATATCATCCTTGATATAGTAACTATGGGAATGTCACTTAACAGCATAATATAGTGGTCAAAGCACATGCCATGGACTTGGGAATATCTGTGTTCAAGACCTGCTCAGACACAAAGGCTGTATGATTCTGGGTGGCAAGTCACAATAATTTCTCCATCTATAAAGTATGAAGCTAGACTTGATGCCTTCCAAGATCCTTACTAGCTCTAAATCTATGATCCTACTAACCTCTCTGAGGAAAAGTTTCTTCATCTGTCAAATTTTAGAGATAGTTATCTATATAATACCTACCTAATGGGTGATACAGTGGAAAGAAACCCAGCTTCAGAGTCATCAGAAGGGTTTAATTTCACCTCTAATATTTACTACCTATATGACAATGGGCAAATTACTTAACCTTCCCATGTCTCAGTTTCCTCATTTGTAAAATGAAAGGATTGTACTAGACACTTTTTAAGGTATATTTCAACCCTAAATCTCAAAAAGAAATGATATGTAAAGGATATTTCAAGCAATAAATTAAAATTCTAATAACTTTGTATAATGTGAAAATTGGAAAAATTTCTACACAATTAATAAGATGTCATTTTTAAAAGTTGAATATAATTGCAATCTAAAAGTTGGAGCAAAAGTTAGAGCTAGTAAGAATTTTTGTTTTAAGGGCAGAGAATAGTTGGATCTTGATGCATTTTTGGAGTTGTCAATCATTGAAGTTAAATTATTGATCTATTGTTTAAGACCCTAATCCATGAGTAAGGGGGATATACATTGCCGCCTATACATAGAAACTGTAATAATTAAAATTATGAGGCTAATAGTAGCTTAATAACTTTATTAAATCAAAGTAGTAGTAGTAGTAGTAGTAGTAGTAGTAGTAGTAGTAGTAGTAGTAGTAGTAGTAGTAGTTGTAGTAGTAGTAGTAGTAGTAGTAGTAGTAGTAGTAGTAGTAGTAGTAGTAGTAGTAGTAGTAGTAAAGAGAGGGAAAGGAGAAAGTTAGAGAGATACTTAGCTTTCTAATCTATTGGCCACCATGATAAACCTGTGACTGATCCAGCCAGAAGATCCAGACAGGCTCCTGGTCTGACCTTATAAGCTCTATTCTCCACCCATTAACTCTCATACATCACATCTCAATAAACAACCATAGTTTCTTAATTTGCGTGGACCACCTAGAGGTCAGTACCTGTAGAATCAGTTTCTGGTCTTGTTGGTTCCTTAGTTCTTTAACTTCCTTTCTCTGAGGGCTTGTCTATATCTGAATTTACTCAGTGGCCTTTGATCTCCAGGTAACTGAGAGATGATGTTAAAAGTGACATAATGGAGAGAGAAATTGCTTCTGACAGAACTCAAATATTATCTAAATCACTTCAAAGTAATCTCAGCAAATTAGACAAAGAATTTGCCTATTCTATGGATAGACAGGAATCTATTTCTCTCTTTAATAACTCTAATATTAACACCCAATGACAATAGCTAGAATTTATGCAGAGATTTAAAGATTGCACTTGGGATCCTCACGACAACCCTGTGAGTTAAGTACAATTATTACTTCCATTTTACAAATGAGGAAACTGAGGCTGAGAAAAGTTAAATGACTTACCCAAGTCACTTAACTTACCTCAGTCACTGATATGCACCTCGTTGATTTTTATACATTATTTTGCAAAAGATACTCTTTCTCTAGTGGTATATATGGCACAATAGTTATCAGAGGGAAAAGATCAATTAGATAACAATTTTGAAACTGGGATTTATAACAGTACTAGATTTTGGAAATTTGTGAAAGGCTATTAATTATTTCAAGCTTTTCTTTCTTTCTTTGTGTCTTTTCATTTTGGCATGCTGCATATACCAATTTAAAAATAAATATTCATTATTTTTAGGAACAGTGAATGGGAATGACAATCACTACTGCAAAACCAAAACAACTAAGCTGCTATGCTGTTGTTTGCTCCTGAGGTTAGTATCATATGAGATTTTGCAGCCTTAAGCAGTTCTGATGATGGTTTCCATTCACTGGCAAAACCACTGAGGATGTCTCTAATAGATGTTACATCTGCACATATGCTGTCAGTTGCCCTTCCTTCACGCTTATTCTGCCCTGGCTGACTTTGCACATCTGTTGTAATCTTGTGAATAATATTAAATATGCTTTTGTGCTATGTGTTGCTGCAAGGCAGAACCACAAGAAAATTCATTAGGCAGTAAAGACTGGGGAAATAAGGACATAACATCATGGAGCCTCTCATTGCAGCCATCGTGTGCTTGGATTGGGAGTTAGGAGCACTATGTCCTGATCTCATTTCTGCTCCTCCCTTGCTGGGAAGCCTTGGGGAAGTTTCTTAATGTTTCAGTCTGTTATTCATCTGAAGAGTGGGAATAGTCATATTTATTGCAGATGCCTCATAGAGGGCTTGTGAAAATTAATTAACGCTTCTTAAATACTTTGAGAAAATAGTCTCTCAAAAGGCTGGGTTGTACAACTTCTTTTATAGGTTTTATAGATCCCAGATGCATTTCCATATTACAATATAACAAAGGATTTGATAGATGTGGATACTTCCTATAATGAGGGAGTTCATAACCTATTCATGCCTCACTCTCCATGTATCATTCTTACTCCTCTTCTCCCAACAATGTATCTTAAGAAGTCCACTCAATGGCCTTCATCGAATTCTCTTCATGTTCTCTTTGTGATTGGTTCATCTCTTTTTGAGGTCATATAACATTTAAAAATGTTATGGCATTTTTATCATCTCTTATGTACTATGGGGCAGCTTGTTCATATTCACCACATACTTCTCCTAGACCTCTGGTCAATTCCCACATTCGATTCTTTAGGAGCTATAATAGTCTTTGACCCACAGACATATGACATCAATAGAAGAAGAGAAAGATAGAATCAAAGATTCACAGCTGGAAGGGATCTATAGGTCATCTAGTATAACTCTTTTTTGACAGATTAGGAAACTGAGGCACAGAGATATTGTACCTTGCCTAGTGTCACAAAGTTAACAAGTATCTGAGGTTAGATTTGGATCCAGATCTTCCTGATTCCAAATCAAGTGTTCTACCAACTACCCCATCAATTCTAGTGCCTTCCCGCTGTTATTTCCAATTTATCTTGAATATAGTTTGTTCATCCATAACATATACATGCTGCCTCTTACCCAGTACACTGTGAGCTCTTTGAGAGCAGGAACCATCTTTTGCCTGTGTATCCCTAGAACACATAGTGCCTATCCTATAGAAACAAATGTTAGTTAATTGATTCACAATGGAACAAAGATATACTTCAGCTAGAACCTATACAATAACCAGTCACTCAGTAAATGGGTCTGAAATGCATAGTAAGCATGATGTAGCCTATGAGATTTCATAATATCTCCTACAAAGAGCTATTAGTTAAATGGTTACAAGTCAATCTTGCTATACTGTTCATTAGTTGGACTAGCTCTCGTAGATTTGGCTGCCATTAAAGACTGAAATAGCAAGAGGAAGTTTTTAACATTTATTCTTTCTAATCAACAGGTGGTTGTGTTTTTCTCTCCATTACTTAAGCATTTCCTGACAAATAGCTAGAACAGCTTCTCAATAGTAAGACAGACTTTTGCAATCATTACTCTGTGCCCATGGAAATGTTTTCTGCAATTGCCTTGTTGCAAATTGAGCGAACGGTGTCAACATTAATCACCCAGCCTCCTTATCTCCATTTAGAAAGAAATAGAGAATGCTTGACTTTATTTATTTATGTATTTTGGGTCACTGATATCATGAGTAACCTAACACAACTTTTTGCACCACTGAGGTATAGTACTTTTAATTACCTTAATAGACCTAATTAGTATAATGGTATTTTGTTATCCAAGGACAATGGATATTTTCAAATGAATTTATTCTCTGGCTAAATAGTCCAAATGGCTTTCCATAATGACCAGTTCCATAAGAAACACTATATTTCATTAAAAGGACACCAGTCTCTGAACACTTTTCTGCCATGGCATTTTAATCCAAGTATTTAGTGTTAAGTTTTCAACAATAGCTAAGTTGTAAGCAAAGATGAAGCTTCAAACCTGGATTCAAATCATTCACCTGCTGTTAACCAAAATAGCTGGACCTTTTATAAGATGTGCGGCACTAATGGATTCTAAATGTTTCAATAAATGACTAGGTCTAAAATGGGTCCGCGAATTCCAGCTCTCCCATTAACTAAACGTAGGATTTAGGTATATATAACTTGTTAAAGAAATAACTAACTTCTTCCTATATGAATTTGATATCTTTATTGGCACTCCTTACCACACAGGGATGCTATGATGATCAAATAATGTAAACGACTTTGTAACCATACCTCAAGTGTCTTCAGTTTAATTGCTTTTTATCATGATCTCTCCTGGCAGAAAGTATAAGCCCCAACAACTTGATCAACAGTCTCCTAGCCTCAGTGTGAACAAAAGCTTCAGCACGGTAAGGCCCACCTGGCAAAGAGCCTCTCTTAACATGCCTAGGTTAGTCCTCAGAAAACAGAAATGAATCCATCTATTACTGAGCTAGTCAGTAATACACTGTATATGAATACAAGTTTAAGTAAAAACATCATTGGTCATTGGTCTTTGTTTGGGAATACATAACACAGCTACCAGTGAACTGTTAAAAGACAGAAGAAAACCTACTGTACCCTGTGTGGGATCCTTTATAAAAATGATGGATAGTTTTGAACGAGTTCCATTGGATGAGAAAGTGTAGGTGGGTTGTGATCTAAACCATGGGAACTTTCTCTCCAATGCCCCCACAAACCTTTCTACCCTGAAAGTTTTCTCCATCCCTGGTCCTCATATGCAGGCAATACACCCCCCAACCCCTGTCTTGCAGCCCACCCCTCTAATTGGTTCCTCCCAAAATTTCCATTTTAAGGAAATTGCCCAGGCCACCCATGTCTTAATTCCTCTCCAGACTATACTCCTGACTCTCCTTCCAAAGTTTCTCAACAATGAAACAGTACCACATACATTCATCACCTTCTATCCTTCCCCTATCCACAATTTCAACTTCTTTTTTATGTGTTTTCTTCCCTCATTAGAATGTAAGCTCTTTGAGGGTAAAGACTCTGTTTCTTTATGCTTATATTTCTTTTCTCAGCCATTGGCACAATGGTTTGCCATTAGTAAGCGCTAGGCAAATGTTTGCTAACTTTATAAACTTTACAAGTAGTATCAAATTCTATACTACTAGTCTGCAATATTGCAATGCACAAATCTTAGTAGTATTTCTTCATTTTATATGATCATAATAATCTTAATCAATTAAGCAAATAAATTTTGTAGATGCAGATCATAAAAGTTTCTTGTCCAGAAGAGGTGAAATGGAGAAAATTATATGTTTTTACTCATACCTCTAAGAGGATACTGAATATATTAGGAGAACTAAATGGAAAAAAATGACTGAATTCACATGGATTTATTTATTTTGAATGGATTTAATAAAGGCAAAAATGGTACATTCATCAAATTGGTAATAAGAAAGCAATGGGCTGGAGAATATAATGGGTTAACAAAATCTGAGAATGCCTTGCCAGGGTAGAACATTGGTCAGGATCTAATATAATGAAAGTATAGTTATAAAAGTCAGGCCTTTGTCTTGTGTAAAAAAAAAATCAACAACACAAATCCAAGAAGCAGTTAGCATTGTTAAAGATCAATTATTCTGAAAAGGAGCTGGAGGTTTTAGTGGATTGCAAGCTCAATGTGAGTTATCAATGTGTTTTAATAGACAAAAAAGCTAACGCCATCTTCCTCTGCATTAATAGGAACATAGCTTTGAGGAAAAGGTAAGTGCGAGTCCCATTGTAGTCTGCCCTGGTAAAACCTTATCGTTAGTAATATGTTCAGTTCTAGATTCCTTAGTTTATGGGCATTGTTGGGCTAGAGAGTGTTCCAGGACACTGGACAATTTAGTTGTTTCAGTCATGTCTGACTCTTCATGACCCCATTTGGGATTTTCTTGGCAAAGGCACTGGAGTGGTTTGCCATTTCCTTCTCTAATTCATTTTATAATTGAGGAAACTAAGGCAAACAAGATAAGGCAGCTATGTGATTCACCCAGGGACACACAGCTTAAATAAGTGTCTGAAGCCGGATTTGAACTCACAATGATGAGCCTTCCTAACTCCAAGCCTAGCACTCTATCTGCTTCACCACCTATCTGCCCCAGGGAGATGTGTTCAAATATTTGAAAGGCTGGTGTGTAGAAATAGGTATTAGGGTTGTTCTGTTTAGGCCAGAAGACAAAACTGGAAACAATGGCTAGAAGTCTTAAACAGGCAAACTTAGGTTCAATATAAGGAGGGGGGGGAGTTTTGAAAAATTAGTTGTCCAAAAGGCAAATAGGCTGCCTTGATAGGTGACAGCTTTTGAGTCCCTGAGACTTCTTTATGGAGGTTCCGAAACTACTTGACAGGTATCTTATAGCAGGTATTCTTTTCAAATATGGGTAGAACTGAGTGTTGTCCTTTGTACTCAGAGAAGTCCAAACTGTCATCATTGGGTGATGTCATTTGACTGGTGCATGAATTGGATTTAAGTGAGGCAGAGTTGCATAAAATTATCAGCCTCACTCTCTCTTCCAGAGTCACTGAAGTCCAGTGGCAAGACAAAAGTCAAGATACTTGGTGATGGCTCAGGATGCATGGATGACCTTGGCTTCTTCTATGTCTAACCAAGCTCTAAGTACTCATGGCACCTGCTTCAGCAGCCTCCAAGGCTCTTAGAACAAATTGTTCTCATTTACTATTTCCATCAAGGGAAGTTTTAGCATGCCTCCCCTAACTTACTGATTGGTTTAGGGACTGTCAGTTACCCTAAACCTGGTTAAGCTTGCGTGCCATGATGGTTTGCCAGGACATGGCCACTGTGCAGGACTAGGAGGCTATTCAGTTCCCTTTCATTCCTTAAATTCTATAATCAGTTATTTAGGACCATCTTCTCTTTACTGAGGTTTCTAGTGAAGAATAAGCATTTTTTAAACAGAAAAGCTTTTGGTGATAGAGAAAAAAATGCCTTTTGTTCTCTTCTGATGCCCTAGAAAAGTATCTAACATTGCATAGACTATGTCTCATTGCTAATCTCAGTTACACTCAGACATGGGGAGAGAAAAAACTTTTAAAATTCCAATCACCAGGAAACTAGAATTCAATCAATTTAAATAACCCAGTTTCTGCTAGTGGCAATGCAAGTTCAATATGCTACAAAGGAATCAGTCTCCTCCTGACTCAAAGATCTATGAGTTGCTTTAGAAGGACAAAGGTGGGTCTATTCAACCTTGTAATATTTACTTGCTTTGTGCCAGACGGGAATTTGTAATAAAATGACTCTAGGGAGTTAATCTGTGTTGCTGATTCCACATTTGATGATGGTAGGTCATTCCAGCATAGAAGCCAACAGTGACCACCATCTGCAGAATTAAAACATGGCAGAAAGAAAAGTGAAGTGAAAGGAAGCATTGTCTAGTTTAAAGGAAAATGCAGTTTCTTTTTTAAAAAGTGATAATTATTAGCGCAGGAAGAATAACAGATTTGAGTCTTAAAAATAAGAAATATTCTATAAAAAGATTCCTTTTTTCATCACCATCATAGTAGTTTAGAGGAAATCTTTTTTAAACAAATTGCTATTTATTTCTAGGATATATTTTGAAGGATTCTAGTTATCTCAGTATGCCCTCACTATAAATTGTCAGTAATAATAAATCACCTTTGCATAGCATGTTAAGAGTTTTCCAAGTTTTTTCCCCTATGACACTCCCCATTAGTATTATTATACCATTTTACAAATATAAAAACTGAGGCCCAGAAAATGTGCATACTCAAAACAATTGTCAAGATGATCAAGAATTCAAACCAAAGACTGAAAGTTCTAGGTTCAAATATGGCCTCAAACACTTCCTAGCTGTGTGACCCTGAGCAAGTCACGTAAACCCCATTGCCTAGCCCTTACTGCTCTTCTGCCTTAAAGCCACAATACACAGTATTGATTTTAAGACCCAAGGTAAGGGTTTAAAAAAAAAAGAATTCGGATAAAAGTCCTAATTACAATACCTTATATGAACTTTGTATTTTCTTAGCATATAACATAGTACTCTGGATAAGTAGGTGCTTAGCAAACAATAGTTGATTTTTATATAATGCTTTAAATCTTACAAATTATATATAGATAGAGAGATGTATATGTGTGTATATATGGAGATGGAGAAAGACAGAGAAAGAGAGGAGAGGAAGGAAGGGAAGGAGAGGGGGAAGGAGGAGGGGAAGAGAGAGAGAGAGAGAGAGAGAGAGAGAGAGAGAGAGAGAGAGAGAGAGAGAGAGAGAGTCTCAAAAATATTTTAAAATTGAAATGTATTTATTTGTTACATTAAAATCCCAGTCAACTCCTTCCCCCTTCCCTATTAGAGAAAGCATCATTAGGCAAAAAGATATTTGTATATATAAATCTATATCTTGCTTATTTCTATTCATTAGTTCTTTCACTGAAGGTGAACATATACAAGTCATTTTTCAAACAATATTACTGTTGTTGTATATAATATTCTCTTGGTTCTATACAAGTTAAACATGCATTGCTTCATTTCATTCTAACCACATTCCTGTGCTATTGGTCTTCCAGGTGGCCAGTGATGCAGTAGTGAGAACCCTGGACCTGGAGTCAGGATGATCTCAGTTCAGATCTACCCTTAAATGCGCACTTCTTGTGAAATGCTAAGTTACTGCCTACCTCAGTTTTCTCACCTGTAAAATGGGCATAATTATACTACCTACCTCCCAGAAGGATCAAATGACATATAGCAGTACTTAACAAATGCTTATTTTTTTAATCATCTTCATCCTATAGATGGGAAAACAGATTCAGAGAAATGAAATTACTTGCTCAGGGCTTATAATGTCAGAAGCAAAGTCTTTACCAGATCTTTCCTGACAAGAAGTATAGGCTTTGATCTACTATGCTATTCTGCCTCAACTGGCTGTCCTTTGATTTAAAACTTCATTTCCAAAAAAGGTATAGAAACTCTTTTGCCTTAAGAACATGTATAATTTCTCCTGGTTCTTTCCAGCCTTATAATTTTCCCCCTAAAATCAGATCTTCAGCATCATCAGCAACAATTGGGGTGTGTGGGGGCAGCCATGTAGCCCAGTAGATAGAGTGTCAGACCTTAATAGAGAGGACTTGGGTACAAATTTGGCTTCAGATACTTCCTAGCTATGTGACCCTGGACAAATCACTTAACTTCAATTGCCTAGAGCTGATACTAAGATAGAAGATCAGCGTTTAGGGGGGAAAAGTATAAAGCATTCCATTTTAAGCAATATTATAGTATCAAAAGCTTAGAAGTAGAAGGAATCCCAAAGATCATCTAGATTAAAAACCTTCATTTTACAAATAAATTGCTAAGGTCTGGAGAAGTTGCGACTTGAATAAATTCATGCATAGGAATAAGCAGTGAAGATAGAATTCAAACTCAAGTCCTTTGGCTTCCAAGCCAGTACAACACACATCCTGTACAGAATGAGACCTCCTCTCCTTTGCCAAAGATCTGTTCTAATACCTCCTGGTGGCATGAATGGGATCTGGGTCTCTCAAGTGGAATAAAGGTTCTGATTGGCCCTACTCAAATTAGCAAAGCTTTAAGTACAGGTCTGATGATACCTGTTGTTTGAGGAACAGGCTAACTTGGTTGGGAGAAGGGCATCTTCACTAAGTAGCTGGAAGATGAAATTTTTTGGCCGTAGGACCTCCTTTGAATGAGGCTTTTCCTCAAAGAAGAAGACCATTTTTCATATTCTGGAAGGGCTATGACCTACATAGATGCAGAAAGAGCTCACAAGGACGGAATTTTCGGCCATCAAAGTATTGAAGATTACACATTTTACTGCTCTGAGATTCAGTTTTCCAATCTATAAGATGAAGATAATTTTTTCTTAAAAAAAGGCATTTATTCATTTGGGACTTTGGATTCTGCAAAACAAGGCCAATGGACTAAGAGGTCTCTAATACAATTATGTAGACACAAAATCACAAAATAACTGTCCCATAAGGTTTTCTCTCATGCAACCAGCATACCAGTTGGGAACTAATTTTTTCCAAGTATCACCCTGAGGTGTTCAAATCACTATGCAGACACTGAAGAGTTTTCTCAATAAAATCCTTTTCCACTCCTGGCATCAAAAAGAGCTCTCTAAATGCAAATGAAGGGCCCAAAATTCAGCAGAAACAAGGAAATGATCCCTTTATTTCTCTCCCCAAACAGTGATCGAGGTTTTAAAAAAATTCTGTATTTAACAACCACAGGGAGTCATCAAAAGATTTTGCTGAAATTGGATTGAAAACTAAAAGAAACTCCCATTCTCCAAAAACACAGCTTCTTCAGCTCAATGGAATTTACTGTCAGGCACATCTCTGATTCTTTAAGGGACTATCTTGAAGCTGTTAGTACAATCTCCAAAGTACTTAAAGACACATAACTGGAAAGAAAAACCCTTCATTCCTGAAGGAGTGAAGTGTACCCCCCAAACTTCTTTTTATAACTATATTGGATGAAAATTTACGTAAGACCAAAGCAAAAATTGAAAAACAACCCATCTGAGTTTAAGACAGGACTGTGCTGAGAGAGAAGAAGGGACTTGCAAAGAATACATTGTTATTGTTTATTAGATACTCAGAGCCAGCAGACAAGCTGGGAACATAAATGAAACAAGCAGAGAAGGCAAGTAGCATTAGGTACAAAAACAACTAATCAAAGTCAAACGGCTTTTACAAAGACTACAGAAGAGGGATCTAAACATTAAAATTCACTTTTTTTATTTGAAATGGGCTTTTATTGATGGGTAGGATTTCAACAGAGGATAAGGTAGAGAGGACATTCTAGCTACAGAGAACTCTGTGAGCAAAGGTTCAAAGGCAAAAAATCATGGAATCTGTTTAGTTTAGTTTTTTAATTCAATTTTCACATCAAATAAGTAAATAAACAGACATAAAAAAGAAAGATTCTTCCTTTCAGGCCAAAAGGAACTGGGCAGTAGATAACCATAGAATAGGATTCAAAACCACAGTGATTTTGTTGAAATAAAAAGCAAAATACTTGAATACATAGAGAGAAGACCAATATAAAGGAACCATGATCAAATCTTTCTGCTATATGCAGATTCAAACCCTTCCTGGACCAGAATTTGGACTCCAAGGTTCGAGAGAGAGGGCATCCTTCCTTCCAATTCTCTGAATTTTATTCACATGAGAGGTAGAAGGGTCATGTAAAACAATGATGTCACACTCAAAAATAGAAATAGAAAAGGGAGGGACACTAATCCATGCCTAAGGATCCCTGCTATCCCCATATTAACAGTTTTAAAAACGTAACGTTAATCTAAGTTTAATTGTATTTTTGTTTTCTTATGTTAAATATTTCCTAATTACATTTTAATCTGGTTGGACCATACTGAGGAGTTTTGTAGGACTGATGTATGATGTATGTATGATGACTCCATGTATGATTTCTCTGATATAAAGTGTAACAGTGTAGTAGAGGCATGGAGAGGACTTGTAAGCCAAGATGCAGGAACCAGGGCTGGAGATGTCAATGGAGAAGGAGTTTCCAAAATGGAATGTTCCCAGGAGTTGGCAGTTGAGCTGACGAGGGGAAGGGGACTGGTCTTGGAATTAAATGAAATACTTTCAGGCAATCTAACAATTCACAAAATAGCATTTCCTTTAGTATAGTATGTAAAAACTATGGCATTGACTTAGCTGAGTGTAGCCTCTGTGACTATGATAATAGTGCTGGTGGACCAGTTTTCCCTGAGGGAAAGCAATTCCTACATAATCCACAGTCTCCACTACCATTTGAGTCAGTTTGCTGTAAAGAATATGGTAAACCCAAAAGCAAGTGATGGCTGCCAAAACCACCACACCAAAAACTACTTGTTTGAACATATTTACTATCTTTTCTGCCTGTTGGGTACAGTCAGACTAAGAGTGCCACTTGAAATGGAAGTAAACTGAGGAAACTACTGATGGCTGGTGGATCAATATATCTTTCTAAACCTCCTCCCCCCTTCTTCAATCCTCTCCTCCCTTGCCTCCCCCACCTCCCAATTCTTCTTGAAGACTTTGGCTTATTCCCTTCCCCCTGAGAGAACTATAAAGATATTCTTTTCTTTCCTTTTCAAGTCAGGGGGTTTACTGGGATAACAGGATGGGAAACTGAGGTGAGAGATGAGGATGTCCCCAATCTAAATGAGGGAAAATTGAGAAAGTAGTCCAGGCACAAGCAGTGACTCTAAGACATTTAGGGAGATGGAGGACAATATCTTTTAAAATTCTTCTTTCTTCTTCTTCACAAAAATCAGCAAGGTCTTTCAGCTTAACCCCAGAAAGAAGCAAAGTTAAAAATCTCTCCTTCAGCCTGGCTTGTCTCCTTTCTCAGCTTCAACCCCAAAGAGAAACAAAGTTCAAAGTCTCAGTTTCTCCTGGCCAGCTCAACCCTCAAATAGACCACCAACTCAAAAGCCAAGTTTCTCCTTCTTGTCAACTTCAACTGTCCAAAGCCAGAGAACCCCCAAACCTAGTCAGCCCCACCAGAGTCTTTCAGCCAGGTTTTAACCTCCAGAGAGAGAGTGACTCCAAGACCAGTCCCCTCCCCCTTGTCAGCTCAACTGCCAACTCCTGGGAACATTCCGGTTTGGAAACTCCTTCTCGATTGACATCTTCAGCCCTGGTTCCTGCATCTTGGCTTACAAGTCCTCTCCATGCCTCTACTACAATAGGTGAAAAAAATGGTTGGAAGCAGATTACAGCAACAGTGAAGAAAATATTTTGCAGAAAAGAAACAGAAAGATCTGATCTAATCAAACAAACAAAAACTTCGTCTTCAGAAATAAGAAACAAAGTTGTCTAATAAAACTGACCAAAAAATCAGATTTTTTTTTAAATTTAGCCCAGAACCTATGACTAAGAGAACTGTGAAGGTAATTACTCTCTGTAATATCATCTCACCTAATATCCTAGTTTCATGGATGTTGATCTGGGTCTCTCCATAATGTAGCCTAGCATAGTTGGGGAAGATTTCATAGAGTTTGATAAAGACCTTCCTAGGATTACATAGAAGTGTGAAGGAACGTTGGGGGGGGGGGGGAAGGGAAGGAGACATTCTGGTCAAAAATATACTAAACTATACATAAATATAAGTGAAAAGCACAATGGTATGAAATGTCCTGTTTCAGAAAAGATGAATAAAAATTTCAAGTAGCAAAGTGCATTAATATAAAATGGAATTAGTTAAAGATGAGATTAGAGATAGAAAGCAGAAAATGCAGGGCATTGAATGAGAAGCTAAGGAATTCTGGCTTATTTTGCAGGCCAGGATAAGTCATTGAAGGTTTTGGAGGAAGATGAGTAGCCTGTGTTAAAGAAGTAGGAAGCTTAATTTGCTGATGTGTATGGATAGGTTAGAATGGGGAGATATAATTTGATGGAGTCCAATTTGGAAACTCACAGGAAATGAATAAAAGTTGGAATTAGGTGGGGCTTTGACATGGCAGGGGAAAATCATAGAATAGCATGATGGGAAACATTAGAAAGGAAGAGTAAACAGGACTGCAACTAAATGTAGAAAACAGAATATCAGCAGCAACCATAAGTAAAACAAATATTAATTGAGCATTTGCTATGTATATGGCACTGAGAGATTATTGAACAGCAGACAGTGACACCATTTCTACTAAGGTTAATTCAAAAATCAGATTTAAATGAGAGCATAAAGGATTTCTAGCTCTAATGGAAAATCATTTCCCAAAGAAATTATACAATGAATAGGATCTTCTGGGTGAAAAAGAAAAACCCCATCCATTGTTCTTTAATCACCCCACCTATGGAACTCATAGGATGAAATTTAAAGTCAACTATAAACACTGTAAGCCAGAAATGTTTACCAAGTTATAATAGTTAGGAATCAACATTACTGACCTTTCCTACCAATACAGGTAGGCAATATGAATAATCTATTTCTAAAGAAAGGTGAAAGTCACATTCTGAATGCTGGCATAATAAGTATTCTCTGTTAGTAGTTTATTTCAGTTTTTCTCCCTACCTGTTAGGTGGCCCAGTGGAGAAGAGCAGTGATCAAATTTGAACTCATATATTTATAAGCTGTGGGACCTTATATTATCTCTGAATTAACCCCTACTTAAAACTGGAGAAGGAAATGATAAACCACGTGAGTATTTTTGCCAAGAAAACTCATGGACAGTTGGTTCACAGGGTCACAAAGAACTGGACACAAAGAAATGACTAAACAATAAGCTTGATAGAAAACAGAAAAATAAAAGAGGTACCACCTTTGTAAGTTAAAAAAAAAAAGGTTCTAAGAAACTAATCTGTGCTCACTTCTGTTAATAGCTTAATGTAAAATCTTTTCCTTTACATTCCTGCTGCTTCCTTCTGGACCTGCTAGACCTTTAGCTGAGGCTATTTTCCACTATAGAATACAGTTCTTGCTTACTTCCTCCTTGAAGAATCTATAACTTCCTATACAGCACAAGTATGAGCTCCTACAAAAGCCATTTCCTGATCCTCCCAGTTGTTGCCAATCTTTCCCTCTTGAAATAACTTTTATAGTTTTGTGTTTATCTGTGTATGTTATATGTATCCCCAGTAGAACATAAGCTCCCCAAAAGATGAGACTATTTTATTTTTGCCTTTGTATCCCCAGTACCTTGTACATTTGTGGAATTAAATTGACAGGAGTTGATTTTTGTAATCACTCTGCATACATACTCTAGGTTTTTTTATTCATCAAACACACATATCTTTCCACTGAAAAATCCACATTACTTTACAGATCCTGTATTTTATAATACTCATCCATTATCTGCCATGTCACTCCTAGAAGAGACCAAGGTCAAATATAAGGAATCAAAATAGATTCTATAAGTTAAAACCTTGGTACTTTGTATTTGATCTAAAACTATAGTAAATCAATGATAATGGACCACTGAGCATTTATTCAACACCTACTATCTAATAGTTGCACCGTACTAGGTACCACAAATAGAGCTACCAAGAATGAAACAATTCCTACTCTCACAGAACTAGAATTTAAATGCATGTATATGGGTGACATGCGATATAAAACATACAAACATGATATATACATGTACATAGTATATGTGTATGTGTATGTTTCATTGATGGTTTTTAAAAAACTGAAAACAAAGATCATATACAGTATATAATATATATATATAATATATGCACACATATATTCAATGTTATAGTATAACTTGCATGTTACATTTTTGCACATAAATAACATTTATAGGCATAGACACTACATGTAGTATTAATTCATATACATTATAGATTGTGCAGATGGAAAATTTGTCGCACCTGAGCTATATTCCCAGCATCCTTTTAAGTTACATCCTCATTTTATGTAAGGGTGCTTTGGAGATAAATTTGACTAAGACTCACCCTGTGGGGATCTTTTTGGAGCTTGTGCTTTTGGTAAAGTGCTACAGGTGTAAGTCTCTGACTCTCTTTGCTCTGCTCACTTGACTGAAAAAATCCTTTTTCTTTTCCTTCTCTTTTGATTTATTATTAAAAATTCTATATGTTTTCAAATACTAGGAGTATTTATTCATTTTTACTCCTTCAAAATACTCATATATGTTTATAAGGGCCACCCAAAAAAAGGTATAACATGGAAAGTTGGAGTCATCAAATATAGATTCTAGTGGCAACTCTATAAACTGTGTAGCACATGCTCTGGAGCTACCCTCCCAAATACCCATTCATTTTGACAAGTCCAAACTGCAGAGAGTGGCTAGTACACCTCACCTCAGGGTTCTAAGGCACCCTGAATGGTTGCAGGATAATTTTCTAATACTAGAGCATCAATGAAACTAATATCAAACACAGTGACATAGCTAGCACAAATATTCCCTTGTACTTCCAAAGTCTATGACAAACTCTCCAACAGACATACCAGGTCCAGGGGAAAGGAGACATGCCAGAGGAGGTGATTCACAGATCGTAGTTGCTGGGAGTTTTTTCTTCTTTATGGAGTATTCAAGAAATTTCCCTTAGGGACAGTATAACTTTTCTTCTGGGCTCCTCATGGAGCCATGAATCTGTCTTTCTTCATCACATCCAGTCTTTCCTAGGCTACTAAGGCAGACATGTCCAACTGCTGCTGGGTTAGCCTCGACAATTTTTGCTAGGATATTCAACAAAAATCTAATCCTCTGGTTCTTTAAAGTTCATAGGTTCTCTTCTGGTCAAAGAAGTTTTTCTCCTACCCAAATCCCAAGAAACCTCCTTAGCTTGGCTGAAGGTTTTTCCTCTCCTCTCTGACACCAGAACCTCAAATTTCTCACTCTAATAATTAGTTTGTATAGTTCATATATGCTTCACCATATGAGAAAATCCTTCAACCAATATGGACAGACTTTCTGTGCAATATCATTCCAGTTCAACCAATGGCTTTCAACAATTCCTAGAGAATAATTGAGATATGGTCCTATTTGCCTATGGCATCAGAGTATAGTGTTGGTCAATCTGGAAATTGTCCAGGCTAACTCTTACCTTTACATATAAGTTAAAAATTTAAAAAGTCATTTGTTAAATAACAAATATGAAACAATGAGATTAATGATGCTATTGACATAAATTAAAATAAGGCTGTAATTATACCATAGCTAGAATTACTTGTGCCCATCCTCTCTTCCTTCACTTTGCAACAGAGCTTTGAAAGTGTCCCAGGAGTGGTTCCCATATCTACTGCAAAGCACCATTTGGAGTATTAAGAGAAAACAATTGCTTTAATAGGAATATTCTCTGTGACCCTTATGTGAAAGTAGCCTTCAAAGAATTCCCCTGGATATTATCTGAACCTTTCCCTTCAAAGCAAAGAGCACTCCTCTTGTACTCACACACACACACACACACACAAAGGGTTCCCACCTAGGTTTCAAGTCAATCTACCTGAGGACTTCCCAGTCAGTATTATGGTAGCCCTCAGCTGAATTTAGTCCTCCAGAAAGTTCCCTGGGGCTCTCAGCAGGTCAGTTCTAGAATGAAAGTGCAGCCCTTGTGTCCTCCTTTGCCAAAGGTCCCACAGCTGAATTTCAGATGAATGCTCAGAAGAGCAAGGTGAATTCCAATTTCCCGGATTGTTCCACACCACACTGAATCATGACAGCCCTGCTTGGCAATATGGACACAGAAGGGTTAAATTGAAACTGCCCCATGTCTCTACCAACTTTCTGATCTATAGGGACTAGATAATAAAAACTGCTTTGTTTTTTCCAAACCAACTTCCATGAAAGGCATCAGATTCACATCTTTACAATTCTTTATCCCAATGCATTCAATTCAGAACAGCTAGATTATCTTTCATTCCTTGGAAAGATCCTCAAAGAGATCATCAAAATCCATTTTTTCAAGCACCTAAAAGTAATAATCTATTTCTAAAGAAACTGAAAGTCACATTTTGAATGCTTACATAATAACTAGTCTGTTATTAGTATATAACTAACTGTTATTAGTCTATCTCAGTTCTCTTCCCTACCCTGTCCTTCATCATCTCCTATAAAGCCAGATTTGAACCCAGGGGCAGCTGGCCTTAGACAAATGTATCAATGAGGTAAATTTTTTCTTTGGTGCTTTTATTCTATCTTTCCTAAGAATCAAATTACCCTAGACACTCAGTAGAGAACACCGTGGAAGAATGTCATTTTTCAGAAGATGAAACTTAGTTCCAATGAATTGAGCAAATTGCCTAAAGTTTTGGTTCTAGTATTAACTGTATAGCTTTCATTTCTTCATCCAAAAACTCTGTTCATATCTTTTGACCACTTCTCGATTGGGGAATGGCCATATATTTCTAAAATATTTATATGAGCTCTCTTTGGAGTGGCAAAGAACTAGAAAAGGAAGGGATGCCCATCAACTTGGGCATGGCTAAACAAGTTGTGGCATATGATTCTGATGGAATACTACTTCAAAATAAGAAAGTCGAATAGGCTAATTTTAAAAAATACACTAAGACCTACATGAAGTTATGAAGAGTGAAATGAAAAAAATCAAGAAGACATTATATAGAGCAACATATAGAGAGAGCAATATTGTTTGAAGAATGATTTGTATATGCCTACCTCCAGAGAAAAAACTGATAAATAGAAGTAAGCAAGGCATGGTTTTATATATACATATATCTTTTTTTGTCAAATGATGCCTTCTCTAATGGGGCAAAGGGAAAATGGGGTTACCTAGTAACCCCATTAATGTAATGAATAAACAAATAAGTAATTTAAAATTTTAAACTATAGAATTAATGAGGTTTACTGGAGACAACTCATTCCAGCCTAAAGAACCAGTTATTAAATTTTTAGTTTGAGCATTTATACCTTGGAAATATTAAAGATGCATGAATCAGGGTTTGAGTTAATGTTTTGCTGATTGTCTAGACCTAAAAATGTGATTGGGAAAATGTTAATAATGCAGAATGGAGAGGCAGGTAGGTGGCTCAGTGGATCGAGCACCAGGCCTGGAGTTGGGAAGACCTGGCTTTAAATCTGGCCTCAGATACTTCCTAGCTGTGTGGCCCTGGGCAAGTCAGTTAACCCCAATTACCTAGTTCTTACTGCTCTTCTACCTTGGAATCAATACTTAATATTGATTCTAAAGCAAAAAGTAAGGGTTAAAAAAAAGAGTCTGTCCAAGTTATATTTTCTTTTCACAAATTCCTCAAGTGTAATATTTCTTGGGAAAGGAAATAGGAAGATTGGAAAACAGGGGGATAATGGGAGGTTGAGGGGAGAGAGGGAATATTGCTGCTTTTCAGTCTAGAATTCACATCTTTCTATGGTACATATTTTTGGTGTCCTTTGTCTTTTTGTCACCCTCCATTCCCCTATACATATGCTATCCAAATTCTATTATACCCTCATCCTGATCCCCCAATAGGATGATTTCAGAAAAACCTGGAAATGTTTACATGAACTGATACAAAGCAAAGTAAGCATAACTAGGAGAGCAGTGAATATACTAACAGAAAAACTATATGATGACCAACTATGAAGCTCTGAACTATTATTAGCAAACCAAGGTTCCAAGAAAATCCCAAGGAACTCATTAAAAATGCTATCTATTGCCAAAAAAGTGCACTTTCACTTTATATCCATCATAAGTTTTTTTATTATATATATGACATGTATATTCTGTTTGGCATGAGAAATATGGAATATGCACTGATGCACTATTATAAGCAATATCAGATTACTTATAGTCTCAGAGAAGGGAAGGGTATTTGAATTGCAAAATATCAGAAAACAGTTGTCAAAAATTGTTTCCATATGTAATTGAAAAAAAATTTTCAGTTTAAAAAAGTTTAATTGATTTAAAGAAATCATACTTGGGTCATTAACATAGTTTTCCAAGGGCTTAAGCAATAAAGCTAAAAAACAAAAGAAAATAAAAACATATAAGCCAAACCATGATCATGAAGGAATTGCTCTCCCTCAGGGAAATCTGGTCCACCAGTACTACTATCATAGTCACAGAGGCTACACTCAGCTAAATCAATGCCATAGTCATTCCATACTGTACTAAAGGAAATGCTATTTTGTGAATTGTTAGATTGCCTGAAAGTATTTCATTTAATTCCAAGTGTGTATCTGAAGTACCAAACATGTGTGAATGAGTATTGTTCTACAACAACTATATTTTACAGATGAGTTAATGAATTGAGTTCCAAGGAATTTCAACCCTAGGAGTTCCCCAAACCAATGAAATTAGAACTGAAGACACCTATTCCACCAAAGTTTTTATTATATATTTAGAATCGAAATAAGGTATCAGAGATGATCTAGTTTGACTCCTCATACTTGGGGGGTGTTTTATTATTTCTAAATCATTTTAAATTAATGTTTTAATTAATAAAATTACATCTTTCTCTTTTACCTCTTCCTCTTCCCATGCCCCTCATGGTAAAAAGGGAGGAGGGAATCCCAGATACAAACATTTATGGTCAATAAAAACAAATTACTGCATTTGCTCTGTGGTTCCTTCCCCTGGAATGTTTTAATTCATATTCTGAGGATATCATCTCGCATGGCAGGACTGGATAGTATGTTTCATCATCATTTTCATCATCATCATTAGAATCCTAATTGATCGTTTCATTGATTGAAGTTGGTAAGCCTTTCAAAGTTCCTTGTCTTTAAAATATTGTTGCTATTGTATACATTGTTCTAACTCCTTCATTTGTAGATGAACTAAGCCTCCAAAGGTTGAAGAAAGTAGAAAGACTTGTCTAAGGGCACAGTAATTAAGGCAACCAGGATTTGACCCCAGGTTTCAGATTCCAAAATGAATACACACTAATCTTTTCTTTCTAAACGTTAGCGTTATCTTTTGCTCTTACTTGGCTTCCCATGTCCAAATATATCTGTCCTATACTCTACTCAGCAAGCCATGCTTCATAGCAAAAAACTGAAAAAAAGAGAAGAAAAAATTAACAGTTCAACCAATCTAATGACCACAACAATCCACTCATTCTGACATTACATGCTCTGTTCTATATCCACATACATACTCAATTTCTAAAAGAAGGACAGTAAGTTCATTTTCTCATCCTTTCTTTGGGGATAAGCTTACTAATATACAAGGTTCTGTTTCTTTCTTTTTTTCATTCTTTCCATTTATATTATAGCCATTTTTAAAACCTTACTTTCTATCTTAGAATCCATATAATGTATCAGTTCAAAGACAGAAGAGCAATCAGGGCTAGGCAATTGATGTTAAAAGACTTGCCTAGGGTCACACAGCTAAGAGGTGTCTGAGGCCAGATTTATTTGTAGCTATTGTTCATACACCCAATATTAAGAAATTTTTTTGGCTAAAAGCTCCATTACCATCTTCAGTTTTTAAGTATGTTTTAGTGTGCTTTGAGATGTATATTCAATGATGAAAAGAAAACTTCATTTTATTAAAATTTTAGAAGTCCATCCATATCATGTAGCATTCTTTTTGGCATAAATTATAGACACTACTCTTCCACACAGACCCTCAATCACAATAGATCACAAGAAGCTAGTTAATCATATGTCTATTCACCCTTTACAAGAGTTGATATCAGACTGGGGCTGAGGAGTGGAAGAAGAGGAAGCACTATGTAAGATGTACATTTTAAATACTAACCATCTTACCTGACCATTTATCTCTCCTTTTCCAGACTCGAAACCCGCTTGACAGTTAGCCAGTCAGAGATGTTCCTTTTACTCATCATCTTCCATGTGATGTGGAAACAATGAGATGCAATACCATCCCATAGTTATCTGTGTAATGGTCCATCTTTGTAATTGAGCATGGATCGAATCCGTTTGCACTCTCCTAAAGGTATGAATTTTTAGGGGCTTCACTGTCTTTTTTTTTATCTTAACAGAGCTTCCCAGTAAATAATACAACACAAGGAAGCCGTAACCTATTCCCAAAGCATACAAGGCTACAGAGTCAATGGTGTATTAGCTTAAAAAATTGATCAAGCTCATCTTGTAAAAGGAAGATAAAAAAGGTGGCTCTTTCTGTGAGGAGAGTCATGCTTGAGGCTGCATAACACACACGAGATGATAACAAGAAACCTCAATATTTGCTGATGTTAAAGTTTTGCTTTCAGTTCTCCAAGGAAAGTCTTCTGACTCAGTAGGTATGATAAAAACAAATCCTGATGTGATCAGTCCTAACTTCTGTGCTTGCTGACTATAATGTAAAAGTATGCACCTGCAGAGCCAGAGGGTATTTCATGAACCACTTTACAGAGAGCAAAGCACTATAGGCAAACAGTGATAATATGAAGAAGGTGAAAGGCTCATAGTAAGATGTATAAGAAATATCTTATGTAAAGGCAAGATTTTCATGTGATTTAGAATTGAAGACTGCCACCAAATTCCACAATGCCATTGTAATGTCATCGAACAACTTCATAGACATATCTAGACTGTTAGATGCCTTAATGTTGACAACCTTTCTCCAGCCTGGGTGGAAGAGTAGATAGAGCATTGGATTTGGAGTCAAGAAGACCTGAGTTTAAATCTGGTCTCAGATTCTTCTCGGCTGTGTGACTCTGAGCAAGTCACTTAACCTGTAAAATGGGGATAATAATAGTACCTATATTATAGGAGTGTTGTAAGGATAAAATTAGTGTTTGTAATGGGTGTAGCACAGTACTTGGAACATGGTAGGTGTTTAATAAATTCCTTCCCCTACAACTAGTACCATCTGGACTTTGTGTCTGACTACTTATGTTCTTTGACCTCTTACTTTGTCTAGAACCAGACATCCACAATTCAGGCATTAGAAAACTAGAGAATTCATAAATAGATATAAAACTAATCTAAAAGATAATGATTCAATCTTAAAATCATTGTGTAAAATGGTGGCTTATTTCTATTAAATCTTGGATGTTTAGTAATATTTTTTGTTCTCCTTCATCCAGTCTCAAAAAATAATTCTCCAATATCAGCAGTCTACATAATGTAGCCTCTCATCAGATGCTTTTCCAAAAGGATATCTCCAGTTGCTAATTTCTCCCTCCAATTACTTGGTATCCATTTTGGCCCTTTTGCAGTCTTTATGTATATAGCTATTGTCTCCCAAATAGACTGTCAGCTCTTCAAGAGCAGGGAATGTTTCATTTTTGTTTATATCCTCAGCATCTGACCCAGAGCCAGGTAGAATAAGTGCTAGCTATTTATTGAATGACTAAATTATATGGGACCCTCAAAATACACACTGGCTTAAGTCATATGTTTGATTCTTTCCCTCCTCCTATCACTTCTATCCATTTTAAGTACTTTCCTATAATAGGTGAATAGAATGCACCTTTTAAAGAACACATTTTTGAGTTTTCCAACCATAAAGATTATTGGAAAAGGGGAGGGAAGAGCAGCAGATAAGAAGATGGGAAATAGAAAAGAGAAGCAGAGCTTATTAAGTTATTCTCATTAGCCTGTTACCTGATTATCATTTAGTTCCCTGATTCCTTTTAGGCCTGGGGCATTTGAGCAAGTTGTTATTTTCATGTTCATGGTTGATTTAGGCTATTACCCATTCTTTAGATAATTTACATTTCTTTTTTTCTGGCTTACAGTGCTCCAGATAGCCAAATTCTGAGACTAGAAAAATAAAATCATCATATCCTACATCTTAAGAGTATTTGATAAATAAAAATTGAACTCCTAATCATGGAATAAGCACAGAATTTCTCTGGTGTGTCACTACCTAAACGATTCAATAGAATTATAAAGAACTATACCCACTCATGCTAATCTGGTCAGAAAACCGGGAATTTGCCATTCATCCTTTTTCAAAAGTTAAGTTTAATAATCAGGCCAATACTCAATGGATCCCTAAGGCACCATACCCATCAAGAACATGACATATTACCTAGCCTTTTATATGCTTGGTATTTAGACAAAAGAGATAACTGATAGTTTAAATTGAAAATCATCACCACCTTTTCCTCTTATTTTCTTGAAAAGATTTTCTTTAGAAAAATGTCCCTTTCCACACTGGCAGTTTCCCCCAAGTAACTGCTGGTTAGTAAGAGCTACATCATTTCATGAATATTCATATCAAAAAGTTATTTATAACAGTTTTGTTCATGTCATTGCTACCTAACCCTTCCCCCACACAACACTCTTTGAGCATTATAAATGAAATCTGGAAATCTGGAAGGAACTGAAGTCTCAATAGTGTTACATAAGGATTTTGTTAATGCATTCTTAAAGCAACAGCCTAAAAAAGAAAAGAAATTACACACATGATTGTCTAACTGGGAGAAAAATCATAGCAATGAATTGAAAAATGAAATGCCACCAGAAAGAAATTTCAGAATAAAATTTTTGGAAGTAGTTTTCTCATGAGAAAATATTAAGGTTAATACACATTTTATTCAATATACCTTAGCTACCCATGCTAACACAGTAATATATGTAGTAACATAAATACTGGGCACTGTAATAAAGGAATTAGTTGATGGCAAAAGGGGAGAGGAAGAATGGATATCTTTTCTCTCAAAGCAGGGTTCAGGGGAGACAGTTGATGTTAAAATGGGCCAAGAGAGAGGAGAGGGGGAGTGATTAATTTCCCCCTTCAGCCTTCCCTCAGTTATGGCTGCTTCCCCAAACTGGCTCTTGTATTCCTCTACTACTAATGTCTAGAGCTTTCCTCCTCATGGAGATTATTCTCCCTATCAAGCTGGCCCACTCACACTCAAGTCAATTTGGGAAAGACAACAACCTTTATTCTAAACTAATTCAGTTGGGGATAACACAGGGAAATGGCCGCAGGAAAAGTTTGTTAGGAAAGTGGGAAAGGTGTCCCTATTCTAGCTACCCCTTCCCCCTCTTCAAATTGGGAAACTGTGAAGATTGGATTTGGCTCTCCCCTGATTGTTAACAATGAGGGTACTTGGGGGCAGCTGGGTGGCTCAGTGGATTGAGAGTCAGGCCTAAAGACGGGAGGTCCTAGGTTCAAATCTGGCCTCAGACACTTCCCAGTTGTGTGACCCTGGGCAAGTCACTTGACCCCCATTGCCTAGCTCTTACCACTCTTCTGCCTTGGAGCCAATACACAGTATTGACTCCAAGACAGAAGGTAAGGGTTAAAAAAAAACCAATGAAGGCACTTAGCTCTTCCTTTATTGCAAAGATTAAATTGTAATCCTCTGTCCATTTTTAGATTTTAATCTCTAAGGTGTAAACCCAGTACTTGAAGTAGATCTACCCATTTTAACCACAAAAAGGTATGAACTAACTACAAAAAGACATGAACTAACCACAAAAGGTATGAACATCCATTTCATACATTAAGTGGGAGGTCTGTGACCCATGAGTGAAAGAATGGGCAGTCCTGGAGAGGAGCATCTGCTGTGATTGGTAGATGTAAAATTTGGGGGAGGTGACACAAGAGAAAAAGGTCTTTAAATAGTGGAAACAGGGACACACAAGAATCAATCAGCCACTCAGAGTCATATTCAGTCAGTCACTAGGAGTTGGACTAGAAGACAGTCACTTGGACTTGGAGTGAAGACACTTGGCTGTGGAACTGGATCCCTGGAAGAGCTTGTGCAGGAGACCTCAGACTGCTTTTCTTTTAGATGCTCACCATGGTGAATGTAAAGGCTGACTTAGTTCCTTGTTCTTTCTGGAGATGTGAACCTCTGAGAAAGGCCCATCATCTTGAGACTCCTTTCCCCTGACTGGTGCCTTAAAATTTCTACCTGTTTCAGAGGAAGCCAGAGTTGTCTCTCTCTCTCCCCTTTTCTCTCTTCCTTAATATCTTTCCTTATTGTAAAATAAATTACTACTAAATTCCATTTACTTGAGTAATTCATTTTGGGATTTGGAAATTAAATCCCTGGCTACCACCAATTAAATATTAAGTTCAACCAATAAATTTAATAGAACCCAGGCCTTGGCAGCCTTGGGCCCCCTGAGAGAGTCAGGCTTGGCTAGAGCTGGTCTTGGCCCAACTGGCACAGTTCAGACCCAGGGCACCAGGAGCTGTGAGGTAGTCTTGACAGAGGCTTAATGTCTTCTCCAGCTGGCCACTTTGGTAGGGAATTGATGGGGGGGGGAAGAATGTCCAGTCACCAGGAGTGAAAGGTGATTCTTTCCTTGGGATCAAATCTTGTCAGATCTTCCCCTTTACTGTCTCAAGGCTGAGAGAGCTAACTGCCTCCCAGTCAGAACCTTCTTGTTCCTTAAGATTCCAGACCTCCTGGGGCGAGAAGATTCATCAGCACCTCAGCCTGCCACTCTTCCTTGAGTTCAGACCTTTGTCACAGCACCTGGAATTATCTAAATAATATATCATCCAGGAACATGGGCATGATGCAGAATGGAATAGGAAAGGAAAAGAAATATAGCTCTCTTAGAATATACACTTTATAGTTTTAAGGACATTTTGCTTTGAAAGGCAGAAGGGTACAGGAGAGAAGGATATGGAGAGGAATTCTTAGAGATTCAGAAGGTATTTCATGATGATCTTAAAAGACTAGTAAGAATTCAACAGGTAAAGAGAGGGTAGATTATTCCAGGGAACAGAGAGACAAAAGAAATCGCAATGGTAAAAGGTATATTCAAGGGAAAAGAAAGGTGTCCAGGTTGGCTAGACCATAAAGCCCATAAAGGGTAATATAGATAAAATTAGAGAGATCAGATGTCATCATATTTTAAGAAGCTTTTAATATCAGGGGGAAAAGGGGGGGGGATAGAGTTTGAATTAGACTCAGTAAACAATGAAAAAGTAATGAATAATTCTGAATAAAGGAGTAATATGACCAGCTTTATGTATAAAGTAGATCATTCCAATCGAGTCTTCAAACCTAAAATGGAAAGAAGAGCAAATGAAAGCTGGAAAACCGGTTAGGGTGCTATTACAATAGCGAAAGTGAGATGTGTGTGAGGTTGGATATGAAAAGTAAAGGAAAAAGAAGAAACAAAGATAACTCAAAGGTCTTAAATCTGAAAGACTGGATTAATAGTTGGCATAAACTGAAATACTGGAATTATTAGGAAATACAGATTTGGTAACAAATGCAATAAACTCAATTTTGGATAATTTGAGTTTGAGGTGCCAATGGGACATTCAGTTAAAAGCATCATGTAAGCAATTGAAAACTCAGGCCTGAAGGGCGGGACAGAAGTCAGTGCTGAGGATAGAGATTTATGATTCAAAGTTTTGGAAATGAAAGAGATTTGAAGAAGAATGTAGAGAGAGAAGTGAAGAGGAACAAGAATGGTACCCTGGGGCATGTTAATTTTTCCTTCAGGTAAAAAGAAAAAATGATATTAAGAAATAGCTACCTGGGAATGTCTTAAGGCTCACCAATTCTCCAGTTGAGAATACCTCTTTGGGGTCCTGGCTTACCTTCCCATTTTAAGGTTGGTTATATATATGAGCAGCAATATCTTATTCCCTTTTGAATATCCTTTCCAATAGCTTATATACTCCCAAACATTATAAAGCACTGTGCCAAATTATTTCAATGTGACATATAAGTCATGCCCATGTCACAGTCCATTGCCACTCTTCTACCTCCCCCCCCCAAATAGCTGGAGTCTAGACACATCTCTTATACCAATCTTTTAATAACTAAGTAGTGTAGTGATTAAAATAGTGGAAGACATAAATTGAGGCAGATACAAGAGTGGATGGTTTAAATTGTGACCACAGAAAATATGTTTTCACTACAGTGTCTTGTTTTAAAATCAAATATAAGGTGGTTGCCAGGGAAAAATTCCCAATTATTAAAATGTACCCAAGTCAGCTGGGTTTTATAGAGAATTTTAATTAATACAAATGGGGAATTAATGAAAGTGAGAGAGAGTAAGAAAGGAATAAGTATGAAGGGCCTTAGCCAACATGGCCTAGACCTGAGTCTTAAGAGAGAGATCAGTCAGTCTTTAATCACTCACCACAAGATTTGTCCAAGCAAAGATTCTAGTGTTCAGAGACACCAGGCCAGCTCCATCTCAGCTGACTCCACCAACTCAATCCTGAATCTGAGTCTCTGAATCTGAATCCCTCCAGCTCTATCTGAGCTCTCTTTTAGAGTGAATTTTCTCCTATGTCACTTCCCCTAAGTTCTTACATCTACCAATCACAGTAGACGTTTTTCAAAGGACAGACCATTCTTAGTTCACACCTAAGAAGGTTTAAATTTTTGATTAAGTTCACACCAGAAAAAATCTCTGAGTAAGTTCTCACCTCTTTGCTCCTTGTAAATTCACAAGTTGCCTGACCGTTATAGGTACTTAGCACCCTTTGTATTAGTTCTAAAAATAGGCACAGCTTAAGAACTTTTTTATTTTTTTTATATTTTATTACATCATTTCCAAGCATTATTCATTAAAGACATAGATCATTTTCTTTTCCTCCCCCCCACCCCCCATAGCCGACATGTAAATCCACTGGGCATTTCATGTTTTTCTTGATTTGAACCCATTGCTATGTTGATAATATTTGCATTAGAGTGTTCATTTAGAGTCTCTCCTCTGTCATGTCCCCTCAACCGCTGTGTTCAGGCAGTTGCTTTTCCTCGGTGTTTCTACTCCCACAGTTTATCCTCTGCTTATGAATGGTGTTTTTTTCTCCTAGATCCCTGCAAATTGTTCAGGGACATTACACCGCCACTAATGGAGAAGTCCATTACGTTCGATTATACCACAGTGTATTAGTCTCTGTGTACAATGTTCTCCTGGTTCTGCTTCTCTCGCTCTGTATCATTTCCTGGAGTTTGTTCCAGTCTCCATGGAATTCCTCCACTTTATTATTCCTTTTAGCACAATAGTATTCCATCACCAAGATGTACCACAATTTGCTCAGCCATTCCCCATTTGATGGGCATCCCCTCGTTTTCCAGTTTTTGCTTTTCTGCATTTGTGTGCTATGTTTCTGTGACCTAATGTATGGTCAATTTTTGTGAATGTGCCATGTGGTGCTGAGAAGAAGGTGTATTCCTTATTATCCCTATTTATTTTTCTCCATATGTCTATTAATTCTAATTTTTCTAAGATTTCATTAACTTCTTTTACCTCTTTCTTATTTATTTTTTTATTTGATTTATCTAAATTTGATAATGGTTGGTTTAAGTCTCCCACTAATATGGTTTTACTGTCTATTTCTTCCTTCAATTCTCCTAGTTTCTCCATTAGAAATTTGGGTGCTATACTATTTGGTGCATACATGTTGATTAATGATATTTCCTCATTATCTAAAGTCCCTTTTAACAAAATATAATTACCTTCCCTATCCCTTTTGATCAGGTCTATTTTTGCTTTGGCTTTATCAGATATCATGATTACCACTCCTGCCTTCTTTCTGTCAGTTGAGGCCCAGGAGGTCTTACTCCATCCTTTAATTCTGACCTTGTGGGTGTCAACCCACCTCATGTGTGTTTCTTGAAGACAACATATGGTAGGGTTTGGGATTCTAATCCATTCTGCTATTCGTCTACGTTTTATGGGTGAGTTCATCCCATTCACGTTCAAAGTTATGATTGTCATTTGTGGACTCCCTGGCATTTTGATATACTTCCCTAATTCTAACCTTTTCTTTTTCGGCTCTACCTTTTAGTCCAGTGATTTACTTTGAATCAGTCCCCCTTGTCCCCTCCCTTGATGTTTCCCTTTTTAGTCCCTCCCTTTTTGTTTTCCCTCTCCCCCTCCCCTCCTTGGTTTTCCCTTCTCCCTACCCTTGTTGGGTAAGATAGAATTCAAGATACCAATGGATCTGGATGTTTTTCCCTCTCAGAGTTGATTCCCTTGAGATTGAGGTTTAAGTGAAAATTCTCTTCCTCTCCTTCTTATAGGATTTTTCTTCCCCTCCCCTTCCCATGTGAATCTTTATGTGAGAAAGATTATTCTATTTGGTCTTTCTTTACCCCCTATTTATACATTACTTTTCCCCCACATGTTAGTATACATAGATTGATAGAAATGTAGTCCTTATAGAAGAGAGTTTGAATAAAGGAAGAAGATAACATTTTTCTCCTTTTCCCTTTCCTTAATATTTACCTTTTCAGGTATTCCTTGCTCTTTGTTTTTCGGTATCAAACTTTCCACAGAGCTCTGGTCTTTTCTTTGCAAAAAGTTGGAAATCTTCTATTTTGTTGAATGCCCATATTTTCCCTTGGAAGTATATAGTCAGTTTTTCTGGGTAGCTGATTCTTGGTTGAAGACCCAGCTCTCTTGCCTTTCTGAAGATCATGTTCCATGCCTTACGGTCATTCAGAGTAGAACTTGCAAGGTCTTGTGTGACCCTGATTGGCATTCCTTTATATCTAAATTGTCTTTTTCTGGCTTCCTGTAGGATTTTTTCTTTTGTTTGAGAGCTTTGGAATTTGGCAATTACATTCCTGGGAGTTGTCTTTTGGGGGTTTAGTGTAGAAGGTGTTCTGTGAGCTCTGTCAGTGGCTGTATTGCCCCCTTGTTCTAGAATCTCTGGGCAATTTTCTTTGATTATATCTTGTATCACCATATCAAGTTTGGTGTTTATTTCTGACTTTTCTGGAAGTCCAATTATTCTTAAATTATCTCTTCTCCCTCTATTTTCCAAATCTGATACCTTGTCAGTGAGATATTTTATGTTCTCTTCTAATTTCTTGGTATTTTGGCTTTGCTTTATTAATTCTTGCTCTTTTACACGATCGTTGTCTTCCAGTTGCCTGATTCTGGCCTTTAAAGCCTGGTTTTCCTTTTCAGTTTCGTCACACCGGTTTTGTAGATGCGTGAATTTCTTTTGCATTATTTCCCACTTTTCCTCCCAGAAGGCTTCCATCTTTTTGGTCATTTCTGATTCAAATTCTTCATGGGTTTGTGGAGAGTTTCCATTTCCTTTGGAAGGTTTCGGAGCAATTTCTTGTGTATCGTCTTCTATCTCCTCTGTATTTTGTATTTTGGCTCCATAGAATGTGTCCAAAGTTGCCCCTTTCTTCTTATTTTTCTTGGGATTTGGGGGCTTCTGTGCTTCTGTGGAGTTTGCCATCTCTGAATGGGGAGGATTAGCTTTTCTTATCTCTGCCTGGTGTTCAGAGGCTTTAGTCCTGGGCAGATTGTCCATTCTATGAGCTTTCCCTGGGTTAAACTGAGTATGCCTTAAGGCAATGACTTTCACTGGAACTGGAATGGAAGGGTCGGACCAGGGGGCCACACTCTCCCCCAGCTCTCTCTGTTTCCCTGCTGCTAAGGTGCCCCCTCAACCGGACTGGGTCGGGTTGCTTTCTGGAAGTTGCCTTCAGAATAGCTGGCCATGAGACTGTCTTGTCGGCCCTGAGGGTTGCTGTTGTTTCAGACGACCCTGCTCTCTGCGGGGGGGGGGGGGGAGGAGGGTAAGGGTGGGAGGTGACTTCCAGGAGCTCTGAGGGCAGTGACTTTCACTGAGACTTGGATAGCAGGATCCAGCTGATGAGGCTGTCTTGCCAGCCCTGAGGGTTGCTGTTGTTTCAGAGGACCCTGCTCCCTGAGGGGGGAGGGGCTGCGGCTTCCCAGAGCCTTGGACTCTGCGCTCCTACCCCTTAGGTCCAAGTGATCTCGGGTTCTGGCTTTTGAGGGGGGCCATACCTTTTGATCCAGGTCCAGGTCCAGGAGGAGGGTTCCCAGGGTCTATGCTGTTGATCGTTTTGAATTTCGGCGCCTTAGGAGCTTGTAGTTTGAGATCGGTAGGGAAGGGTTTCCGGAGATCTGAACTTTAGCTTTCTCTAAGCCGCCATCTTGACCGGAAGTCAGAACTTTTTTCTTACTATAAGTATGGGTTTAAGTATCTTTAATTGCTCAGCAAGGAGTTTCTTCCCCTAAAGCAGGCTTAAGTAGGGGTGGAGTAGAGTTCTCACATTCCTGATCTAAGTTCCTTCATTGTTTAAAATGGGGAATGGTCTTAACCCAACCTTATGAAGTAGGGTCTGAGAATTTTTAAGGTTCACAGTAGCCATGGTAGGAACTCATCCTTTCATACTCACTGATCTTTAAACTGTATGCCTGCCTTGGCACTTAAAATAGTATAATCTAAATTTGACCACTTCTCATGCAGAAATTCTAGACATCAAACAAAAATTAATCAGTGACAAGATGAATCCTTATAATGAACTGTGTCAGATACAGTTTGTGGTAGAGAGTTAGAAAGGATAGAAATTTCTTCTGACTGATGTGCTATTAGTAAGGGTAGCTTGGATCCAGAAAAGTCTACTATACAAGACAAAATAGCCCTCT
Organism: Monodelphis domestica; assembly: GCF_027887165.1. NCBI lineage: Eukaryota > Metazoa > Chordata > Mammalia > Didelphimorphia > Didelphidae > Monodelphis > Monodelphis domestica. The sequence continues at coordinate 475,823,312 of NC_077228.1, forward strand.
TTCCCCTCCTCAATGCAACCTGATTTGCAAGAACCTTTTGCTCTAATAGGACATTCTAGGGTCATACCACAAGGATTTAAAACAAACCTCTATGGCTTATTTTGCCATTCACCCAGATAACTCCAGGAATGCCTGAAGCTAGCTCAATTCTAAGACATTTGGTTCTATCACTGCTAGCAAGTCAAAAATATCAGTAAGCTTAGAAATAGGATATTTATATGGGAGCAAAATATCTAGACTTTGTCCTGCACTGTTGCTGTGAATTATTCAGATGGTGCAAATAAAATGGGGGAAAGGGTTGGTGCTCTAGCAACCCCAGATTTGTTTAAGGGAGATAGTCTAAGCAAACCCCTTTGGATAGATCCAGAAGGTTAAAGGCCTGTATGCTCCAGAGAAGAAAGTTGGTATCTCAGGAATATGTTGGGAGGAACAGAGAGTAAGGAGGAAACCTGAGGTCATTGCCATTATAATGGGAATGGAAACCACCAAGTATTACTATGAGAGAGGCCCTCTGGCAAAATGAGAACTGACTTACTAGAGGCTTATGTGAGCATTCATTTTTCATATACTGTACTAATTCCTATATATGAGGGAGAATTGCTGTACATTCATTCCTCTGCCTAGGATATGGATGACAGATACAATCTAGTCTGCTACTTTTTGCATTTTCTTTGTCTTTGTCCATGGTACCCTGGGTTTCTTATCCTGAGGCTGGAGATTCTTTTGCTCACATCTGTAGAGTCCTAGACAAAAGTTGTAATCAGTCTATATTCTGCAGTTTTCCATTAGGCAACTCTTAGTTGGGACAAAATTAGTCAAGGAAAGATTTTTCTGACTGTCTCCAATATTTAAATTCTACCCATATAAACCCAAACCATAGAGGGTACTTATGTGTGTATATACTGTATTCTCTACACACTCTGCCTAGGGATTTGCAGGATATAATATAAATTCCTTGTTGATGGAACTCTTATCTTCTATACCTGGATCAGCAACATGTAAATAATAGGTGATTAGTGAATGTTATTTAAATTTAGCATTTATTGAGGAAAGAAATGAACAGTAAGTTGGTAGAAAATAGTCATAGGCAACATTCCCAGAGTTGTCTCATTACCCTTCCCCACTTTCAATAATTTGGATCTACAGTCTGGTTAAAATCCCTAATTCTCCCTGTTTTCATCCACTCTCTTTGTTTTTTAATGATGTTAAATCCAACATGTTAAATTTATCAGGATAAAAGTTTTAGCTCATTCATTAATCTCCATTGCTTTAGCAACTCTGAGATCTTGGGTTTTTCTGTTTTTGCTTGTTTGTTTATTTGTTTGTTTTGTCACAGAGGAAAAGGATGCTTTTTGGGGTAAGCCTGGACATTCTCACTATGCATAGAAACAAAGGTGGATAAAAAGAAGTAAAAATAATCAGTGAGAAGTGAAAGAGAAAAGTTTAAACAAAAGTTCTAAACTGTTAATAAATACCTACATCTTGCAATTGAGTTTCTTTCTCTCATCATTTTACTAAAATTATTCTCAAAGGTAACTATTAACAAAATTCAGTCACCTTTTTTTTTTCAGTACTCTTCTTCAGTTTTTCACATTATGATCTGCCAAAGTTTGGCCAATCAGCTGAAGGAATGAGGCATGGAGGGCTCCCCAAATAGCCATAGACTTTACAACTAATCTTATGTCAGCCTGTGCCATGAAGAACTTGGATGATTAAACTTAGCATGGAAATAGTTATGCCTGGAGTGGAGACCCTTTAGCTGTGGTCAGACAGAGACATATCCTAAGAGGTTCTAGACAGATGACCTTGAATAAACCATTTATTCTCGCTGGATCTCAATTTCCTTAACTATAAAATATGAGTGATGAACTAGAAAATTTCAAAGGTCCCTTCTGGCAATAAAGTCTTCCTTCTCAATAGAGTTGGAATGACTCTTTAAAAAACTATGAAAAATAATCCACTTCAACATCATTGTATTATATAATCAGGTTCAGTTAAGCATCCTTAAATTCACTAAATGTAGATTAATGGCTGTTAGTTCAAAAGAAATAATCACTACACCTTTGGATTCAAACTAGATAATACTAATTAGAAATTAATGGGGATAAAAAGCAGTGATTTAGGATAGGCAGAGATCTACTCAAATAGGGTAGGGGGTCAAATTATTTCGTACAATATGAACCCAAATTCTTGCTTCTAAATGCACCTGCCTACCATAATACAAGTAAACATACATTTATTTAGGCAATCACTATAACTGACCATAGCATACAGGACAAAATAAAAACACCTCCTGCATACTATTAAAGAGGTTACATTCTCCTCCAAGAATTGATGCAGAGCAAAAGGAGCAGAACCAGAACATAGTACACAGAGTATGGGACTATGAAATATAATAGATTTTTCTATTAGCAGCAATGCAATCCAGGACAAGCCAGAGGAATTTGAGAAAGAATGCTATTCACATCCAAAGAAAGAACTGTGGGAATAGAAATGCAGAAGAAAACATATGATACATTATGTAGATCTATATGGATATGATTGGGGTTTTGATGTTAAAAGATTACTGCAAATATGAATGGCATGGAAAAAGGTTTTGAACAATGATACATGTATAACCCAATGGAACTGCTTGTCAGCTCCCGAAGGAGGAAAGAAAGACCTCTATCATGAAACATGTACCATGGAAAAATATTCTAAATAAAAAAAAGTAAAGAAAAAAATAAATATTTACTACCAAAAAAAAAAAGAGGCTCCATTCTACTGATCCTACTAAAAACAGCAAGAGTAAAGGGGAAGACAGAGGAGGAAAAGGACTGGAGGAACTCTTATTAAAACAAAAATAAAATAGGTACCATTTATATGTAGTAACTGAAAAAACACAGAACTACCAAAGTAGTTATAATCAGGGTCTTTAATCTAAAAGAGGTAGAAAAATTAACCTGGGAAGACATCAGTCCCAGGACTTCCACTGAACTACAGAATGCAGTGTGCTTATCCAGATTTTGGAAAAGGCAGAGTCCTGTCAACTCACTTGGGACCTGTAATGACTGAGAGGCACAGATGCAAGAGCCAAAGGCTATGATACCTGGGAATAACCTAGATACAAAAGGAGAAACAAAGAAAACAAAAAGGGTATTTTAAATTTGACTAATCAACTTTCCTTTCCAGGCTGCTCAATGGATGGTATTTAGTCTGGGACTAGGGTCAGTCAGGGAGTTTCTTGAGGCTAGTTCCCACACGACAAAGGTAACTTTGTGGTTTCAAAAAACAAGGTTGTCAGTAGCGTTTTAATGTTTGCAAAGCGCTTTACAAATGTATTATTTTTGTTTCAGAATTTCAGAATTCAGAATACATTCTACCTGAATAAACACTTGTAGATTTTCTGCAGCCCTACTAAACTGAAGAACAGTCATGGGGGTGGGGGTGGGAGCAATTTTCGAGTAAGGATCTGCAATAGGGTGTAAATAGAGGAGTGGGTCCCATTCACACAAAAGGGTGTAAATACGAAAGGAGGAGGGGTCCCACTCACAAAATAACGTGAGAAGAGAGGACCGGACCGTCTCTCAAAAAGGATGTGTACTCAAAGGAGGTGATGACCGTCTCTCACAATGATGTGAACTCAGAGGAGGTTATGACTAGGGTGGGAAAGTAGCGGGTGGCCAGGTACAAGTTCTGCTGGAGGATATAAGAGCCGCGGTAGGAACGCCGGGAAACAGCCAGGAAGGAAGTGGTTGTAGACTACAAGTCCCAGAAGTCAGCGGGGGCGTCAGCGGCTCGGAAGCGGGCCGTGGCGCGGGAAGGCGACGTTCGCCCCGCAGTCCCACGGAGGGGCTCTGGCTGAGGCAATATGTCGTTGCCCAAGAAGAGAAAGACGGACGCGGCTGACGGCGGCGGAGGAGAGGGCAGTGCCGGCGAAGAAGAAGATGGCGGAGAGCGCGACCCTGGCGGGCCAGGGGAGGCCCAGGAGAGCGAGCAGGGCGCGCGGGATCGTCTGTACTACGAATGCTATTCGGACGTGTCTGTGCACGAGGAGATGATAGCTGACCGCGTCCGCACGGACGCCTACCGTCTGGGCATCCTGCGCAACTGGGCGTCGCTGCGGGGCAAAACGGTGCTGGATGTGGGCGCGGGCACAGGCATCCTGAGCGTGTTTTGTGCCCAGGCCGGCGCGCGGCGCGTGTACGCCGTGGAGGCCAGCGACATCTGGCAGCAGGCCCGTGAGGTGGTGCGGCTCAACGGGCTGGAGGACCGCGTGCACGTGCTACCGGGCCCTGTGGAGACCGTGGAGCTGCCTGAGCGTGTGGACGCCATAGTCAGCGAGTGGATGGGCTACGGGCTGCTGCACGAGTCCATGCTGGCGTCTGTGCTGCATGCACGCGCCAAGTGGCTCAAGGAGGGCGGCCTCCTGCTGCCAGCGTCGGCCGAGCTTTTCCTAGCGCCCATCAACGACCGGACGCTAGAGTGGCGCCTGGGTTTCTGGGGGGAGGTGAAGCAGCGCTATGGCGTGGACATGAGCTGCCTGGAGGGCTTCGCCACCCGCTGCCTCATGGGGCACTCAGAGATCGTGGTGCAGGGGCTGACCGGTGAGGAGGTGCTGGCCCGGCCGCAGCGCTTTGCCCAGCTGCAGTTGGACCGCGATGACTTGCAGCAGGAGCTTCAGGCTGGCGTGGGCGGGCGCTTCAGCTGCCGTTGTTATGGCTCGGCTCCCATGCACGGTTTCGCCCTCTGGTTCCAGGTCACCTTCCCTGGTGGGGATGGCGAAAAGCCCCTAGTGCTGTCCACTTCGCCTTTCCACCCGGAGACTCACTGGAAGCAGGCGCTCCTCTACTTGGACGAGCCGTTGCAGGTGGAGCAGGACACGGACATCTCCGGAGAGATCACGCTCTCGCCTTCTAGGGACAACCCACGCCACTTGCGGGTCCTGCTCCGCTACAAAGTGGGGGACCAGGAGGAGAAAACTAAGGACTTTCGCATGGGGGATTGACCCTGAACACCAAGCCTCCCTTCCTTTCACCCCAGAGGCAGAGGGATTGGGAGACTCAGAGGGAAGGGAGGCACAAAGATAAGACTGAGATTTTCGATTGCCTTTTACCTCGTTTGGCACTTGGGGAGAGGGGTGGAGTTTGCTGTGGCCTCAAGTCTTCTCTAGAGAAGACAACTTTCTGGTGATTGTAACGCTGTTTTTAAAAAAGTGCTTACTAACAATTTTTTAAAATCTCAGATGCATGTAGCACAGAGCACTTTTTGACCTTCGTTCGTTTTGGGGGAGGGAAAGGGACGAAAGAAGGGAGAAGCTCCAGAAAGGGAGATACCTTTTGGTCCTCTCTTTCTTCTAAAGTTCAGAGAGATCTGGGAAGGTCTCCTTCCAATTAGGCCTTCTGAATGTTCAGTCTGACTTTAATATCTCTCCAGTGCCATATTTTCTCAATCTGGGAACTGTAATAAAGGGGTTTTTTATGTGGGGAGAGAGGAGAGGATTTTCTCTCACAGAACTCTTTCCCCTCCCAATGGCTTTTTTTTTTCTTTCTGTCTTCTGCTTAAGACATTGTCTCATATCTAAATACTATTCTTGGATTGTAAAGAACATTGTAGCAATAAGGACAGGTATAAAGTGAACAGCAAGGTTGTGCTCAATTTTTAAAATAGCCATGTTCTCTGGAATAATTTCCATTTATAGATTTGTCACATTGGTGGGGTGCTAAAGTGAATTGGGCAAATTACTTCCATTAAGTAAATTGGAATGTTACTTCCCAGTTTCACAACCTAATCTAAGAAACTTGTGTGGTGCACTGTATGGTAGAACAGTTGAAGGGAAATAAATGTTTAAACTAAATGTTTTTCCCTTACTCAGTTGATATCTTTCTAAGAAAATATAGAAGTTTCCAGTTTCCTTTTTTTTTAAAAAGGAGACCCTTAGGCTACAAATTATTTTCATTCTTATTCGATAAGTGGAATTAAAAGCCTCAATTTCTGACCAATGGGTTTTTTTCTTAAACCTAAGATACTATAGTTTCAACCAATTAACAGAAAAACAAATCCTTTAGAAGAATACTTGTTCTGTAAAGTGGAATATTTCTTCTCTAAATTCCCTGATTTAGACAGATCATGTGATCATGTGGGCCTGGCCTTTTAAGATATGAATTTAAGGATTTGAGTAGTTTGTACCCTTTTTATCTGAGCCAAAAGTAAAGTCTTGTGAATATGAAAAAATCCCATATAATGAAGTGTGTACTCCCCCATTTTATTGGTATTAGTTTTCTCTATAGTGAAAATTTTGAAATGCTTCATTTTTCTAATTGAGATTAGAAATCTTGTCCATTGTTCATGGCTTAAATTTTTTGATTCTGTTTTGGATTTTGGTCAGCTCTTGAGAAAAGTCAGAAACTCCTTCAGAATATAGCCTCAGGGAAATTAAAACTATGTCATTTTTATTTGTTTGCTTTTTAAACATCCTAACATAAAATGTTCGACATGAACAAATTACATTCCATAGCAGTCAGATTTTATTTATTTCAATACTTAAGATGTTTTGGATACTCATCTTTTTTTGCAGATTATTGTAAATAAGTTTCTGTAAGAATTCTTTCTCTGAAGGGGAACCTTTATTCATAAGACCAACATGTTTACATGTTTACTGAATGCCAATAAAAAGTATACTTTTATTACCCTTCTTATATGCAGATAATTCTAATTGGTTATTATTTTAAAGGGGTAGGTGAATAGAAAATTAGTTTAAGCCAAAGTTGATGGACAATATCTGCTTTTTTCCATCTTAAGGATACATGTGTATAGTGTAGCTATATGTATGTATGTATGTATGTATGTATTGAGGATTTTTGTCAGCTGTCTGCTGTAGAAAAAAGGACTTTGCTATGGTAACCTTTTTGTTACCTAATCAACTTGTTACTTATGATGTATACACTGTGCCACTTAATAGCATAGCATCAAAATATAATCCTAGATTGCTCTTATATTATATAGAAACAGTAGTACTGTCACCAGCATAGTAGGGATCCATATTTTCCTTACAGTTTTCAAAGCATTTCATCTACATTATCTCATTTTATCCTCATATAACAGTGCTAGTAGAGTAGATGTTCCCATTTTACACATAAGAAAATAGTTTTAAGTGACATGCTTTAAAAACCATAATTAGAAAAGCTACAGAACTAGGACTAACTCAATGATCCCTGCATTAGAAGAATGGCAGAGTTGTAGAACTGTAAGGTATATATTATAAGTTCTAATAATAATAGCATTACTCTTATAATAGCTAGCAATTTTATAATACTTATGGTTTGCCAAACATTTAACATGTTATCTCATTAGATCCTCCCAACAACCATATTAGGTATTGTTTTCTCCAGTTATTTTTCAGATGAGTGAACAAGCTGGTAATTATTAAAGACCTCTCTTCCATAAGCACATAGCTAGTATGTGACTGAAAATAGGATTTGAATTCAAATATAACTAAATCCAACTCAATTCCTTGGCTGTCACTAATCATTCGTTAAAACCTTACTTTGACAAATGAGAAAATAGGCCCTGAAAGGGGAAATGATTTGCTTAAGGTTACAAAATGAGCAGAAAAAAAGGTTTTTATTTGAACAAGTCAAGAAAAGTCACTAGCATAGAGTCCCCATCACTTTTCTTCAGAAGCTAGTCTCATCATTTACTGAATAAAGTATACATTTCTCATTCTCATCCTGGATTTGAAAATCCTAATCAGTCTAGCTCCAAGGTACCATGCCGAATCTCACACTACTTCCATTCACAATTCTCTTATGTTCTAATTACAGCACTTTTTTCCCCATTCTCTTTTCTATCTTTGTGCCTTTGCTTACAGATGTTACCCTCTCCCCTCAATTCCATCTGCCAAAATTATTAGCTTCCTAGAAAACCCAAATAAAGGATCAGCTCTAAGAAATGTTCCTTTAAATTACTTCTCCCAATAAGGAGCTGACTACCCTCACAGGTACTCTGTGGGGTATGCACTCTTTTTTTTTTTTTTAATTAAACACTCATTTTCTGTCTTGGTAATAACTTAAGACATAAGAGAGTACTAGGAGTATGCACTCTTAAAACTAGCTTGTGGGACCCAGTCATTATACTTAGCCCTAAGGAATCAACCAGAAGACACATTTAGCTCATAGTAAATGCATTTACTAAAATAGCATTGTTAAAACAGTAACCACTTTCCCCCTATAAACCTGAGGGGGCACTATTCTGATATAGACATAACATCAATGGAAAGAGTGAGTACAGAGTAAACTAATAGTGAAGTAAACATACAGGGAACACGTGAAGGCAAATCAAGCATCTGATACTACAGGACCATGACATTCTTTTCCCTGTGGGATTCTCATAAAAGCTTACCAATGAGTGTGGCACCACCATTAGGATTTTGCTTAGTTTACTAAGTTTTTTAACTTTGCTAAATTGTTTAGATGGGTTTGTTTGGCCATCTGTGCACAGCTTGACTCTGGAGAAGACATTTACTGTCTTTCCCTCTCAGCTCACCTTCCACCCTTGCTGCCAATACCTACCCTCTACGGATTCTTTGTCACTACTATGTTTTGTATATATACCTCAATCTGTACATGTTGTCTTGTTCTTCAGCCTGTGAACTCCTTGAGGTCAAGAACTAGTTTTGCTTTTTCTTTCCTCAGGGTTAATCATAATGCCTGACATACAGTAAGTTTTTAATAAATGCTTTTTGATTGTATTATTTTTAGTGCCCTCACCAAGGTGGCAGATTGCTCCTGAGGGAAGCTTGCACCTGAAAAGTAGTAAACTCTTGTAGTCCCCTGGTAAGAAACTCTTTAGCATATATCCTTATGCTGGGTTTGTGACCCAATTGTAATACAAGTTCCTTGGGGGCAAGAATTTGATTCACTGGTTGACTGATTGTTGTTATCATGGCTACTTTGGACTTTTCTTCACTCATTTCTTCTCCCCTCACCCCATTCACATCACAGTTGTTTTAACATCTTGCCCCAGGCTTCAAAATAACTAGTCATACTTCTCCTAGTGGAATCTGAGCAGTATCTACAAACGTTCTAGGAAAGCTCTGATTGACTCAAATGGTCCATGAAAAAGACAACTAGCCAACTGCAAAACAACTGGGTTATTTTAGATAAGCTTTGGAGTCCCTTCTATTTCATAGCTTTAGAACTCTTGACTATATTACCCTCCTCCTAGTCAAATGTGTAGCAGCAATTTTATTGCAACAAAATCTTCTTCTCTCTTTATCATAGTTTGAATATATGTCTATATAACATTGTATATATTTAATGTCAGGTATATGTCTGTGATAAGAGAGGCAACATGACATGGTTGACAGATGAACCTGGAGTCATGAGAAATTTGCTTCACATCTTGCTGCTGATATTTATTAGTTGTACACTCCTAGGCACTTAACCCCTCCGAATCTCAGGTAACTCTAAAACCTACCTCTAAGTTTTACTGTCTTACAAATCAGAGTCCCACTGCATATATGTTCATGATAAATATAAACCATGCAATACATTTTTCATGTTAGAAAGGAACTTAAATTTATCTCTTTCCCCTTACCTAAATAAACAATCCTCCACAATCAAGGGTGATAGTTGTAAATTTTCAGGCCTCTCCTAGAAGTCTACTATACTAACCTAAGTGATAATATGAAAGGAAAAGATATTAGAGCATTTTATAATGCCTGGTGCATTTTTTTTTTTATGAAGCAAGAGATTTGGGAAAGATGGACTTGGGGAGAAAAAATTTAGGAGGAAATAAGGGAATGGCACAGGAGCAAGAATTTGAATATGTACTTGTTAAAAATATGACCATGGTATTTCTGGGCCATTGTTGATACATCAACACTGACAAGAATTAGTGTAGGTATAAGCTGGGGAAGATTTGAGAGGGAAGATTTTTAGTTTCTAAAATCTTTATTTTCTAAAAGTCTATTTTCCCCCAATGTCTGAAATTCTAAACATTTAGAAAATTCTTTGGGAGGGCAACTGTTCTTGTAAATGCAAATTTCTCTAGGACATGAATATTTGCATATTAGAGTGAATTATCTCATTCAGATTGTTTTCTTCCAAGGTTATAGCCAGAAATGGCAAGTAAGATCTTTAATTTTCAATACATCTATAATCATGATGTTGATATTCTCTCCAGTGGTATTCTTTCTAGAACTTATGCATTCCTTTCTATCCTATATACCTTTTGTTCATGTCTTTCCATAAATTTGCCATGGAGTATCCATTCAACAACAAAGGCTTTTCTTTGGATCAGGGTTTTAATCATTTTTGTATCATGGACCCCTTTGGCAATCCAGTAAAGCCTATGGACCCCCTCTTAGAATAGTGTTTTTAAATACATAAATATACTGTATAATATTATAAACATAAAATTAGTGAAACTAAAACATATGTATGCACACGCAGAATTGACTTCAGGTTGCCAAAATGGTGGAGTAAGAAATACTTGGAACATACCAACCACCCTCCAAATGACCACAGAAGAACAAAGAGATACCAAAAACAATCCTGGAGTGACAGAACCCACAGAAGAGATTAAGCAATACATTATCCCAGAACAAAGTTGAGAGACAGCAAGGAATACCTGTCTCAGTGAAGTTCAAATGTGATATAGAGCATGTGGTAGGGGAAAAAGCATGGCCTCATGCAGCCTCAAAGCAGAAACCAATGCAAAACATAACAGGTGATAGTGGGAGGAACATGGCCCTGAATAGTTCAGCAAGTAACTCAGGTAGCAATGGGAGAAACTCAGCCCAAAAAGGTCCAGATTCAGCAGAAGTGAGCAGAACTCAACTCAAACAAATGTAAACCACATCTGAACTGAGTAGCTGCAAACCTTCCCAGAACAGGTCAACCAGGTTCCCTCTGCTGTGTGCTCAAAATGGGACTGAAATAGCTGGGTAGCCCGCCCAGGCGTGGAACAGACCCCAAAACAGGCATGGAACAGTAAAGCTTCAACATATAGACAAACATCAATGGAAAAAAAGAAACTCCAAATGAACAGAAGATGAGAAAAAGCCTGTTAGAAAAATATTTTAGTCCCAGAGATGACCAAAATACAAACTCAGAAAAGGAAAGTAATATAAAAATCAAATGTGTGAAGCCTCAAAGGCTTCAAATGATGGAAAACCCAAAATGAACTCCTGGAAGAGCTCCAGAAAAGGATAGGAAAACAAATAAAAAGAGACCTAGAAGAAAAATTAGAAAACATCAGCTTAGAACAAAAACTTAATGCAGCCAAAGCAATACTTATGGGAAAATTTATATCTCTAAATGTTTATGTCAGTAAAACAAAGAAATCATGAAAATCAAAGGAGAGATTAATAAAATTGAAAGTAAGATAATCTTTGGTCTAATAAATAAGACAAGGAGTAAGTTTATGAAAAATAAATAAACCATTAAAATCAAATTATTAGTATTAAAAATGAAAAGGGCAAAATTACAACCAATGAAGAAGAAATTAAAGCAATTACTATTCTGCCCAATTATATGCCAATAAATCTGATAGTGTAAGTAAAATAGATGTGTATTTAAAGAAATATAAATTGTCCTGACTAACAGAAGAGGAAAAAGAATAAACAATCCCATTTCAGAAAAAGAAATTGAACAAGCCATTAATGAATTATCTAAGCAACAAACCCTAGGGCCATATTGATTTTACATACAAGTAAATTCTACCAAACATTTAAAGAACAATTAGTTACAACACTATATAACTATTTGGAAAAAATAGCTGAGGAAGGAACTCTACCAAATTCCATTTATAACTCAAATATGGTTTTGATACCTAAACCAGGGAGAGAGAAAACAGAAAGCTAGAGATTAATATCCTGAATGAAAATGTTAAATAAAATACTAGCAAAGAGATTACAACAATATATCACAAGAATCATACATGATGGCCAGGTGGATTTTAAAACCAACAGATACCTATGATTATTTAAATAGATTGTGAACATTTAACACTAGCCTATACCCTTTTCTTTAGCACCAGGAAACAAATTTTGGATTTTTTTAATGATTGGAAAGTTTAATTTAGAATATTTTTCCATGGTTACAAGATTCATGTTCTTTCCCTCCCTAGCCCCATCCTGTGCTATTCTACTGGGTTTTACATGTGTCATTGATCAAGACCTATTTCCATATTATTGAAATTTGCACTAGGGTGCTCTTTTAGAGCCTATATCCTCAATCATATCCCCATCTACCCATTTGATCAAGCAGTTGTTTTTCTTCTGTGTTTCTATTCCCACAGTTTTTCCTCTGAATGTGGATAGTGTTCTTTCTCACAAGTCTATCAGAATAGTCCTGGATCTTTGCTAGTAGAGAAGTTCATTACATTTGATTGTACCACAATCCATATCTTTGTACAATGTTCTCCTGGTTCTGCTCCTCTCACTGTCCATCAATTCCTGGAGGTCATTTCAGTTCACATGGAATTCCTCCAGTTCATTATTCCTTTGAGCACAATAGTATTCCATTGCCAACATATACCACAATTTGTTCAACCATCCCCCAATCAAACGGCATCCCCTCTTTTTCCAATTTTTTGCCACCACAAAGAGTGCAGCTATAAATATTTTTGTACAAGTCTTTTTCCTTATTATCTCTATGGGGTACAAACTCAGCAGTGCTATGGCTGGATCAAAGTGCAGACAGTCTTTTAGTGTCCCTTGGGCATAGTTCCAAATTGCCCTCCAGAATGGTTGGATCAATTCACAGCTCAACCAGCACTGGATTGATGTCCCAATTTTGCCACATCCCCTCCAACATTTATTACTTTCCTTTGCTGTCATGTTAGCCAATCTGCTAGGTGTGAGGTGGTACTTCAAAGTTGTTTTGATTTGCAATTTTCTAATTATAAGAGATTTAGAACACTTTTTCATGTGCTTATTGATAGTTTTGATTTCTTTATCTGAAATTGCCTATTCATGTACCTTGCCCATTTATCAATTGGGGAAGGGCCTGATTTTTTTTTTTTTGGTACAATTTATTTAGCTCCTTATATATTTGAGTAATTAGACCTTTGTCAGAGTTTTTTATAATAAAGTTTTTGTTTTTCCAATTTGTTGCTTCCCTTCTAATCATACTTTGGATTTTAAAAGAGAAAAAGATCTAATGAAGAGGAAATTAAGGCAATCATTAAAAACTATTATGCCTAATTATGTGGCAATAAATATGGCAATCTAGGTGATATGAATGAATATTAACAAAAATATAAATTGCCTCGACTAACACAGGAAGAAATAGACTACCTAAGCAACCCCATAACAGAAAAAGAAATTGAACAAACCATCAAAGAACTCCCTAAGAAAAAATTTCCCATGTCCAGATGGATTCACAAATTAATTCTATCAAACATTCAGAGAACAGTTAATCCCAATACTATACAAACTATTTGACATAATAAGCAAAGAAGGAATTCTACCAAATTCCTTTTATAACACAAATATGGTACCGATTACAAAGCCAGGCTGGTCAAAAACAGAGAAAGAAAACTATAGACCAATCTCCTTAATGAATATAGATGAGCAAGATCTTAAATAGAATGCTAGCAAAAAGACTCCAGCAAGTGATTGTGAGGGTTATTCACTATGACCAGGTAGAATTAATACCAGGAATGCAAGGATGGTTCAATATTAGGAAAATCATCCACATATTGACCATATTAATAAAGAAACCAACAAAAAATCACATGATTATTTCAGATGCAAAAAAAAAAAGCCTTTGAAAAAATACAACACTCATTCCTATTGACAACACTAGAAAGCATAGGAAAAGGAGGGCCTTTCCTAAAAATAATAAACAGTATATATCTAAAGCCATCAGCAAACATCATCTGCAATGGGTATAAACTAGAAGCCTTCCCAATAAGATCAGGAGTGAAATACGGATGCCCATTATCACCTCTATTATTTAACATTGTACTAGAAACACTAGCTGTAGCAATTAGAGAAGAAAAAGAAATTGAAGGCATTAAAATAAGCAATGAGGAGACCAAGCTATCACTCTTTGCAGATGATTTGATGGTCTACTTAAAGAATCCTAGAGAATCAACCAAAAAACTAGTGGAAATAATCAAGAACTTTAGCAAAGTTGTAGGATACAAAATAAACTCACATAAGTCATGAGCATTTCTATATATCTCCAACACATCTCAGCAGCAAGAATTAGAAAGAGAAATTCTATTTAAAATCACCCTAGACAATATAAAATACTTAGGAATCTATCTGCCGAAACAAACACAGGAACTATATGAACACAACTATAAAACACTCTCCACACAATTAAAACTAGATCTAAACAATTGGAAAAACATTAACTGCTCAAGAGTAGGATGAGCTAACATAATAAAAATGACAATCCTACCCAAATTATGGAGTGTATGGGGTGCTCAGGGGGGGGGGGTAATATCTCTGATATGGAGGGCTTGTCGTGCCCTTCTAGGGCAGCTCTCCAGCCACTGACCCTCACCTGACACCCAGCTCTCACTTGTGGCTCCTAGTAGCTGCTAGCATGCAGCAGCGGCCACACCCCGGGCAATGGCTTCGACAGGCCGGCTAAACCTTGTGAGGGTAGCCATCGGGTCCATGTTGACCCCAGGTGAACCAGGGCTTTGCTCACCCAGCATGTGAAGACTGCTTCAGCGCAACAGGCGGAAGAAACCAACAAGAAGGTTCAACGGCTGAGATGGCTATGCAGCAAGGCACTGTGGAGTGCTTAGGGCATGTTGGAGCACAAAAGACAACACGGCCATCCATTGCAGCTGAGGAAGTCTCCAGGTGTAACGACTTTTTGTGCCACTGGACCCAGGCTTCCAATGCCGAGAGAGTGGGACTGTCTCTGTGCATTGACTTTTCCACTTAAATCATCATGCACAGGTGTCTTTGTGCAAAGCACAAAGACAATCGTCATCCTCAGTTCGAGAGACAACCAACAACCCAAATTAATTTACTTATTTAGTTCCATACCCATTGAACTACAAAAACAACAACAACCAAAAAAAAAACATTTTTTTACTGAATTAGAAAAAAACATAACAAAGTTTATTTGGAGGAACAAAAGATCAAGGATATCCAGGGAAATCATGAGAAAAAAAATGCAAAGGAAGGAGGCCTTATAGTCCCAGCTCTCAAATTATACTATAAAGCAGTGGTCCTCAAAACATTTTGGTACTGGCTAAGAGACAGAAGGGAGGATCAGTGAAATCGACTTGGGGTAAGTGACCTCAACAAGACAGTCTATGATAAACCCAAAGATCCCAGCTTTTGGAACCAAAATCCACTATTTGATAAAAACTGCTGGGAAAATTGGAAGACAGTATGGGAGAGATTAGGTTTGGATCAACACCTCATACCCTACACCAAGATAAACTCAGAAGGGGTGAATGACTTGAATATAAAGAAGGAAACTATAAGCAAATTTGGTGAACATAGAACTTGTCAGATCTTTGGGAAAGGAAAGACTTTAAAATGAAGCAAGAGCTAGAAAAATCACAAAATGTAAAATCAATAATTTTGATTACATCAAATTAAAAAGGTTTTGTAGAAAGAAAACCAATGCAACCAAAATTAGAAGGGAAATAACAAATTGGAAAATAATCTTCATAACAAAAACCTCTGACAACAGTCTAATTACTCAAATTTATAAAGAGCTAAACCAGTTGTACAAAAAATCAAGCCATTCTCCAATTGATAAATGGGTAAGGGATATGAATAGGCAATTTTCAGTTAAAGAAATAAAAACTATTAATAAGCACATGAAAAAGTGTTCTAAATCTCTTATAATCAGAGAGATGCAAATCAAAACAACTCTGAGGTATTACTTCACACCTAGCAGATTGGCTAACATGACAGCAAAGGAAAGTAATGGATGTTGGAGGGGATGTGGCAAAGTGGGGGCATTAATATTTTGCTGGTGGAGTTGTGAATTAATCCAACCTTTCTGGAGGGCAATTTGGAACTATGCCCAAAGGGTGCTAAAAGACTGTCTGCCCTTTGATCCAGCCATAGCACTGCTGGGTTTGTACCCCATAGAGATAATAAGGAAAAAGACTTGTATAAGAATATTTATAGCTGCACTCTTTGTGGTGGCAAAAAAAATAAAAAAATGGAAAATGAGGGGATGCCCTTCAATTGGGGAATGGCTGGACAAATTGTGGTATATGTTGGTGATGGAATACTAATGTGCTCAAAGGAATAATGAACTGGAGGAATTCCATGGGAATTGGAACAACCTCCAGGAATTGATGGAGAGTGAGAGGAACAGAACCAGGAGAATATTGTACACAGAGACTGACACACTGTGGTACAATCAAATGTAATAGACTGCTCCATTAGTGGCAATGCAGTGATCCTGAACAACTTGGAGGGATCTATGAGAAAAACCACTATCCACATTCAGAGGAAAAACTGTCGGAGTAGAAACACAGAAGAAAAACAGTTGCTTGAATACATGGGTCGAGGGGATATGGTTGGGGATGTAGACTCTAAATGAACATCCTAATGCAGACACCAACAACATGGAAATAGGTTTTGATTAAGGACACATGTAATACCCAATGAAATTGCACGTCAGCTACCGTAAGGGTGGGGGGAGGAAGGGAAATAATATGATCCTTGTAACCAAGAAATAATGTTATAAATTGACTAAATAAATTAACTTAAAAAAAAGAGAAAAAAATGTTAAGTTACAATTTGATTTCTTACCCCACCCTCTGATTAAATAAAACATGCAGACAAATCTGTTGTTTATTTGCAAAGAAATTACTTAAGATAGTGGGGTAAAAGAAGGATAGTGGTGGGCATGAACATGTATATATACGCACACACACATATTTTCCCATCCTAGTTCAGAAACTCACTGAAATTTATACACAAACTGCATGGGCACAGTTTAAGGATCTCTACTCTAATTGTTTTCATAATGTGTGGAACCAGGATGCAGATTGTCAAGCCAATATCCCTCAATTTTACTACATTATTGGTCTGCTTCTTTTTAAATCTCTTCTATATCTTTTATGCCAGTTCCTTCATAAAATGTGCTATTGTTAGTATGCTGTAGTCTACTTATTCTCATCATGTCTACATGTCCATCTTCATTTCTGTTGGGGTGACTAAATTTTGTCTCTTCACAGATTGTGGTGTTCCGTGGTTCAATAAGAGCAACAGAGATGACTTGATTTGATAATCTTCTGATTATCAATATGGACCAAGATATTAATCAGAGGTGTATATATTCATCAAATTATCTGCTACTGTCATAAAAAAGTATCTAACACAGAATCCAAATGTAAGAGATTCTCTGTCTGACAGATGCTCCTGTTTGTGGATGACATAAAAAGACATTATTCAGGAATTGTGTGATCCTAAAAAGAAATGTTCTTGTCATGTAGTTAGTGCAAAAGCAAAAAAAAAAAAGCAGGACTGAGTGCTACATAGGTAACCACAAAATGCAGAAAAAAATCTAGAGCAAGAAAGATAATATAGCCATAAGTAGAATATGAGGAGAAGGCACGAGTGACTGTGATTTCTACCCATGAAAAGGACATGGCCAGGTGTGGTAGCTCATATGTCTAAACTCTGCTGCTCCTGAGGCTGCTAAATTGCTTGGGTTTGGGGATTCTGAGCTATATCAGGGATACAAAAGATCAGATGTCCAGCACCAATATGCTAAGTGCCCAGGAGAAGAAGGCCATTAAGCTGCATAAGGAGGGGCAGACTGGCCTAGGTCAGAAAAATGAAGCTACTTAAAGTTTCAGGCCCAGGAGGGTCTGTTGTAGTTCCAGAAGAAATAAGGAGAGACAGACAGAGAGAGAGAGGTAAATAGAGACAGAGATACTGAGAGAGATAAAAAAGCATACAAAAAGACAGACAGGGAGACAGAAAGGCAGAATATATGAGAGATCAAGGAGGCATACGCAGAAAGAATGAGTGTTTATGTGTGTGTGTGTGTGTGTATGAGACAGAGATAGAGACAGGGACAGAGATAAGACGAGAGATAAAAAGACACTCAGAATAAGTATGTGTGTATATTTGTGTATGTGTGTGTAAGAGACAGGGAATGAGTGTGTGTATATTTGTGTATGTTTGCAAGACAGAAACAGTCAGAGACAGAGGAAGACAGTGAATGAGAAATAGACACAGAGACAAGAATCATGGAAAGAGATAGCTTATGAGAGAGAAAGAAACAGAAAATAAGAGTATGTGAGTGAGAGACAGAGAGAAACACTCAGAGAAAAGAAAGATTGTGGATGAGATGAGGAGGAGGAGGAGGAGGAGGAGAGAGAGAGAGAGAGAGAGAGAGAGAGAGAGAGAGAGAGAGAGAGAGAGAGAGAGAGAGAGAGAGAGAGAGAGAGAGAGAGAGAATGAATGAGAATACCTATATGGATGAGATCAAGGAACCACGGAAGTTTTGAAGAATTTTCCTCCTTATTTGAGACGTCTAGTAGTAGTATGTATGAGATCACAGAGCTTAAAAGAAAATAATGATAATAAGACCTTAAAGATCATGCATTCCGATGTCTTCATTTACAGATAATAGATCTAAGGTTCAGAGATGGAAAATAAATTATCCCAGGTGAAACCAAACAGGAATGTATTCCCTTGCCTTTTGACTCCAAAGATAGTGCTACTTCATGAATTTTTTATGAGATGAAGGGAAGAAGGGAAAGAATAGTAAGGAAATGTAATATTTGGAAGATGTACTATTTGGGCAAATATGTGGATAAGTGACATTTCCATGGAGAATAGACTTGAAATCTGAGACCTCATCATAACTGAAGTTTTGGACAGCTAGAAGATAATATGAAGATTCCTCGATTAGCGGTGGGGAGAAGGAAGTCAGGAAATAGGAAAATGACATAGAAAAGCAGGTGGGAAAAGATGTGAAACAAAAGCAATTTTATCTACTTCAATGTTTGCCTAGAATGAATCCTATACATATAGAATAAGCATGAATGCATCAGATGACCAGATTTTTAAACTGTTAAATAGCTTGTATGGATATGTGGCACTGTCTTAAAACATATGCTTAGTTTCAAAACATTTCTTTCTGATACCTTGAGAGTTCTCTAGGCAAAACTTTTTTGCTTGATTATCAATCTGTTAACTCATTATAAGTTGACAGAAAAAAAGCTCCTTGTTTCCACTTTACCTTCTTCTTATTTAGCCTTTGAAGTAAAAAGATTTTCTTAGGTCATAAAAGTAGAGGTTGAAGGAACCTCAGTGATCTCATTTATTTAAGCCCTTCATTTTAAAATGGAGGTCACTAATGCCCACAGAGTGTAAGTAATGTGTCCAGGTCACAGAGATAGTAAAAGTGGAATCAAATCAGGAGTCAAATCCAGGTTGCCTGACTCCCAGTTCAATGCTCTTTCCACTGAATCAAACTGCTTCTCTCTCTAATGGTTTTATTTTGAGACTATAGATTGTTTCCCTAATTAATTGTTTTAAATAAATATTAAATATTAATTAAAGAAAAATTAAATAAATAATAAAAATAAATGTAATTTACTTAGGCATTTTACATAAAAATAATTTCTCAATGCAATATCCCCCCTTGCACCATTGATCCTTCCTTAAAGCAAAGAAAATCTGAGTAAAATTTAATTGGGACTTTAAGTGACTTTTTAAATGTGTTCTTCGACACCTACATAGTCCTTCAGGTCTCTGTTGAGATGAAGAAAAGTGAAAAGGTATAAATCTGGGAAATATAAAGGATAAATGAGAGAAACAGGAAAGCTTGGGATAGTGGTGGGTTTAGAAGGAATATTAAATTCCATTTTTTTT
The DNA here is from genome assembly GCF_027887165.1 of Monodelphis domestica. Classification (NCBI taxonomy): domain Eukaryota; kingdom Metazoa; phylum Chordata; class Mammalia; order Didelphimorphia; family Didelphidae; genus Monodelphis; species Monodelphis domestica. The sequence continues at coordinate 475,843,128 of NC_077228.1, forward strand.
AATATATTTTATTTGATCATTTCGAAGCATTATTCGTTAAAGACATAGATCATTTTCTTTTCCTCCCCCCCACCCCCCATAGCCGACGCGTAAGTCCACTGGGCATTAGATGTTTTCTTGATTTGAACCCATTGCTTTGTTGATAGTATTTGCATTAGAGTGTTCGTTTAGAGTCCCTCCTCTGTCATGTCCCCTCAACCTCTGTATTCAGGCAGTTGCTTTTTCTCAGTGTTTCCACTCCCATAGTTTATCCTTTGCTTATGAATGGTGTTTTTTTCTCCTGGATCCCTGCAAGTTGTTCAGGGACACTACACCGCCACTAATGGAGAAGTCCATTACGTTCGATTATACCACAGTGTGTTAGTCTCTGTGTACAATGTTCTCCTGGTTCTGCTCCTCTCGCTCTGCATCACTTCCTGGAGGTTGTTCCAGTCTCCATGGAACTTCTCCACTTTATTATTCCTTTGAGCACAATAGTATTCCATCACCAACATATACCACAGTTTGTTCAGCCATTCCCCAATTGATGGGCATCCCCTCGTTTTCCAGTTTTGGGCCACCACAAAGAGCGCAGCTATGAATATTTTTGTACAAGTCTTTGTGTCCATTATCTCTTTGGGGTACAGACCCAGCAGTGCTATGGCTGGGTCAAAGGGTAGATATTCTTTTGTCGCCCTTTGGGCATAGTTCCAAATTGCCCTCCAGAATGGTTGGATCAGTTCACAACTCCACCAGCAATGAATTAATGTCCCTACTTTGCCACATCCCCTCCAGCATTCATTACTTTCCTTTGCTGTTATGTTAGCCAATCTGCTAGGTGTGAGGTGATACCTCAGAGTTGTTTTGATTTGCATCTCTCTGATTATAAGAGATGTAGAACACTTCTTCATGTGCTTGTTAATAGTTTTGATTTCTTTATCTGAGAACTGCCTATCCATTTCCCTTGCCCATTTATCAATTGGAGAATGGCTTGATTTTTTGTACAATTGATTTAGCTCATTATAAATATGAGTAATTAAACCTTTGTCAGAGGTTTCTATGAAGATTTTTTCCCAATTTGTTGTTTCCCTTCTGATTTTAGTTATATTGGTTTTGTTTGTACAAAAGCTTTTTAGTTTGATGTAGTCAAAATTATTTATTTTACATTTTGTGATTCTTTCTATATCTTGCTTGGTTTTAAAGCCTTTCCCCTCCCAAAGGTCTGACATGTATACTATTCTGTGTTTACCCAATTTACTTATGGTTTCCTTCTTTATGTTTAAGTCACTCACCCATTTTGAATTTATCTTGGTGTAGGGTGTGAGGTGTTGATCTATTCCTAGTCTCTCCCACACTGTCTTCCAATTTTCCCAGCAGTTTTTATCGAATAGTGGATTTTTGTCCCAAAAGCTGGGATCTTTGGGTTTATCGTATACTGTCTTGCTGAGGTCGTTTTCCCCCAGTCTATTCCACTGATCTTCCTTTCTGTTTCTTAGCCAGTACCAAATTGTTTTGATGACTGCTGCTTTGTAATATAGTTTGAGGTCTGGGACTGCAAGGCCCCCATCATATGTGTTTTTTTTCATTATTTCCCTGGATATCCTTGATCTTTTGTTCTTCCAAATGAACTTTGTTATGGTTTTTTCTAAATCAGTGAAGAAGTATTTTGGTAGTTCAATGGGTATGGCACTAAATAGATAAATAAGTTTGGGTAGGATGGTCATTTTTATTATATTGGCTCGTCCTATCCATGAGCAGTTAATGTTTTTCCAATTGTTCAAGTCTAGTTTTAGTTGTGTGGCGAGTGTTTTGTAGTTGTGTTCATATAGTTCCTGTGTTTGTCTTGGGAGATAGATTCCTAGGTATTTTATTTTGTCTAAGGTGATTTTGAATGGGATTTCTCTTTCTAGTTCTTGCTGCTGAGCTGTGTTGGAGATATATAGAAAAGCTGATGATTTATGTGGGTTTATTTTGTATCCTGCAACTTTGCTAAAGTTGTTGATTATTTCAATTAGCTTTTTGGTTGAATCTCTAGGATTCTTTAAGTAGACCATCATGTCATCCGCAAAGAGTGATAACTTGGTCTCCTCCTTGCCTATTCTGATGCCTTCAATTTCTTTATCTTCTCTAATTGCTACTGCTAGTGTTTCTAGTACAATGTCAAATAGTAGAGGTGATAATGGGCATCCTTGTTTCACTCCTGATCTTATTGGGAATGCATCTAGTTTATCCCCATTGCAGATGATATTAGCTGTTGGTTTTAGATATATACTGTTTATTATTTTTAGGAATGACCCTTCTATTCCTATGCTTTCTAGTGTTTTTAATAGGAATGGGTGTTGTATTTTATCAAAGGCTTTTTCTGCATCTATTGAGATAATCATGTGGTTCTTGCTAGTTTGCTTGTTGATGTGGTCAATTATGTGGATGGTTTTCCTAATGTTGAACCAGCCCTGCATCCCTGGTATGAATCCTACTTGATCATGGTGAATGATCCTTCTGATCACTTGCTGGAGTCTTTTTGCTAGTATCCTATTTAAGATTTTTGCATCTATATTCATTAGGGAGATTGGCCTATAGTTTTCTTTCTCTGTTTTTGACCTGCCTGGTTTTGGAATCAGTACCATGTTTGTGTCGTAAAAGGAGTTTGGTAGAACTCCCTCTTTGCTTATTATGTCAAATAGTTTGTATAGTATTGGGGTTAACTGTTCTCTGAATGTTTGATAGAATTCACAGGTGAATCCATCAGGCCCTGGGGATTTTTTCTTAGGAAGTTCTTTGATGGCTTGATGGATTTCAATTTCTGATATGGGATTATTTAAGAATTCTATTTCCTCTTCTGTTAGTCTAGGCAGTTTGTATTTTTGTATATATTCATCCATTTCTCCTAAATTGGTGTATTTATTGCCATATAATTGGGCAAAGTAATTTCTAATGATTGCCTTAATTTCCTCCTCATTGGAGGTGCTGTCCCCCTTTTCATCTTTAATGCTGTGAATTTGCTTTTCTTCCTTCCTTTTTTTAATTAGATTGACCAGTACTTTGTCTATTTTGTTTGTTTTTTCAAAGTACCAGCTTCTTGTCTTATTTATTAAATCAATAGTTCTATCACTTTCAATTTTATTAATTTCTCCCTTAATTTTTAGGATTTCTAATTTGGTTTTCTGCTGGGGGTTTTTAATTTGATCGCTTTCGAGTTTTTTCAATTGCATTTCCAATTGATTGATCTCTGCTCTCCCTTGTTTGTTAATATGAGCTTTCAGGGATATGAATTTGCCTCTGATTACCGCTTTGGCTGCATCCCAAAAGGTTTGAAAGGATGTTTCGCCATTGTCATTTTCCTTGATGAAATTATTAATTGTTTCTATGATTTCTTCTTTAGCTAAACGGTTTTGGAGTATCATATTGTTTAATTTCCAATTGGTTTTAGATTTGGTTTTCCATGTACCATTACTAATCATTATTTTTATTGCCTTGTGATCTGAGAAGGCTGCATTCATTATTTCTGCTTTTTTGCATTTGTGTGCTATGTTTCTGTGACCTAATGTATGGTCAATTTTTGTGAATGTGCCATGTGGTGCTGAGAAGAAGGTGTATTCCTTTTTATCCCTATTTATTTTTCTCCATATGTCTATTAATTCTAATTTTTCTAAGATTTCATTCACTTCTTTTACCTCTTTCTTATTTATTTTTTGATTTGATTTATCTAAATTTGATAATGGTTGGTTTAAGTCTCCCACTAGTATGGTTTTATTGTCTATTTCTTCCTTCAATTCTCCTAGTTTCTCCATTAGAAATTTGGGTGCTATATTATTTGGTGCATACATGTTGATTAATGATATTTCCTCATTGTCTAGAGTCCCTTTTAACAAAATATAATTACCTTCCCTATCCCTTTTGATCAGGTCTATTTTTGCATTGGCTTTATCAGATATCATGATTACCACTCCTGCCTTCTTTCTATCAGTTGAGGCCCAGAAGGTCTTACTCCATCCTTTAATTCTGACCTTGTGGGTGTCAACCCGCCTCATGTGTGTTTCTTGAAGACAACATATGGTAGGGTTTTGGATTCTAATCCATTCAGCTATTCGTCTACGTTTTATGGGTGAGTTCATCCCATTCACGTTCAAAGTTATGATTGTCATTTGTGGACTCCCTGGCATTTTGATTGCCTTCCCTAATTCTAACCTTTTCTTCTTCGGCTTTACCTTTTAGTCCAGTGATTTACTTTGAATCAGTCCCCCTTGTCCCCTCCCTTGATGTTTCCCTTTTTAGTCCCTCCCTTTTTGTTCCCTCCCCCTCCCCCCTCTCTTTCCCTCCCTTTTTGTTCTCCCTCTCCCCCTCCCCCCCTTGGTTTTCCCTTCTCCTTACCCTTGTTGGGTAAGATAGAATTCAAGATCCCAATGGATCTGGATGTTTTTCCCTCTCAGAGTTGATTTCCCTGAGATTGAGGTTTAAGTAAACCCCCCCCCCTCTCTTCCTCTCCTTCTTATAGGAGTATTCTTCCCCTCCCCTTCCCCTGTGAATCTTTGTGTGAGAACCATTATTCTATTTGGTCTTTCTTTACCCCCTATTTATACATTACATTTTCCCCACATATTAGTATACATAGGTTGATATAAATGTAGTCCTTATAGAAGAGAGTTTGAGTAAAAGAAGATAACATTTTTCCCCTTTCCTTAATATTTACCTTTTCAGGTATTCCTTGCTCTTTGATTTTCGGTATCAAACTTTCCACAGAGCTCTGGTCTTTTCTTTGCAAAAAGTTGGAAGTCTTCTATTTTGTTGAATGCCCATACTTTCCCTTGGAAGTATATAGTCAGTTTTGCTGGGTAGCTGATTCTTGGTTGGAGACCCAGCTCTCTTGCCTTTCTGAAGATCATGTTCCATGCCTTACGATCATTCAGCGTAGAACTTGCAAGGTCTTGTGTGACCCTGATTGGCATTCCTTTATATCTAAATTGTCTTTTTCTGGCTTCCTGTAGGATTTTTTCTTTTGTTTGATAGCTTTGGAATTTGGCAATTACATTTCTGGGAGTTGTCTTTTGGGGGTTTAGTGTAGAAGGTGTTCTGTGAGCTCTGTCAGTGGATGTATTGCCCCCTTGTTCTAGAATCTCTGGGCAATTTTCTTTGATTATATCTTGTATCACCATGTCCAGTTTGGTGTTTATTTCTGGCTTTTCTGGGAGTCCAATTATTCTTAAATTTTCTCTTCTCCCCCTGTTTTCCAGATCTATCACCTTGTCGGTGAGATATTTTATGTTCTCTTCTAATTTCTTTGTGTTTTGGCTTTGCTTTATTAGTTCTTGCTTTAAAGCCTGGTTTTCTTTTACAGTTTGGTCAAACTGGTTTTGTAGATGCGTGAATTTCTTTTGCATCATTTCCCACTTTTCCTCCCAGAGGGCTTCCATCTTTTTGGTCCTTTCTGATTCAAATTCTTCATGTGTTTGTGGAGAGTTTCTATTTCCTTTGGAAGATTTTGGAGAATTTTCTTGTATATCTTCTTCTATCTGCTCTGTATTTTGTATTTTGGCTCCATAGAATGTGTCCAGAGTCGCCCCTTTCTTCTTATTTTTCTTGGTATTTTGGGGCTTCTGTGCTTCTGTGGAGTTTGTCATCTCTGAACGTGGAGGATTGGCTTTTCTTGTCTTTGTCTGGTGTTCAGAGGCAGTCCTGGGCAGATGGTTCTATGAGCGTTCCCTGGGTTAAACTGAATATGCCTCACTGGAACTGGAATGGAAGGGTCGGACCACGAGGCCACACTCTCCCCCTGGCTCGATTTCCGGAAGTTGCCTTCAGAATCCCTGGCCGTGAGGCTGTTTCGTTGGCCTGCGGGGGGATGGGCTGCCGCTTCCCCAAGCTCCGAGAGCACAGACTTTCACTGAGACTTGGATAGCAGGATCCAGCCCGTGAGGCTGTCTTGCCCGCCCTGAGGGTTGCTGTTGTTTTGACCAGCTCTCTGCAGCGGAGGCCCCAGGCAGTAACTTTCACCCGGACCGACTGGCTCTCTGCAGCGGAAGCCCCAGGCAGTAACTTTCACCCGGACTGGGACTTGGGTAGAAGACCCTGAGGGTTGTTGTTCCTCAGACCCTGCTCTCTGAGCCCGGCGCGGCTGCCGCTTCCGGGAGCCTTGGACTCTGCGCTCCTACCCCTGAGGTCCGAGGGATCTCGGGTTCTGGCTTTTAAGGGGAGCCGTACCTTTTGAACCGGGTCCAGGTCCAGGAGGAGGGTTCCCAGGGTCTGTGCTGTTGATCGTTTTGAATTTCGGCGCCTTAGGAGCTTCTAGTTTGAGATCGGTCGGGAAGGGTTTTCCGGAGATCTGAACTTCAGCTTTCTCTAAGCCGCCATCTTAACCGGAAGTCCTATTAAATTCCATTTTAAATATGTTGAATTTAAGGTGTTTGGGAGACATATAAATGGAGGTGTCTAGCAGGTAATTAGTGATATGAGAATGTAAAAATTAGAGATATGAGGGCTAGAAATTTAGATTTGAGGGTCATTTATGAATTTGAATGGGCTTTTGGGAGCATAATACCAATTATCTAATGTAGGGGCAATTTAAGAGGGCTTTCTGATCATGCCCAGACCATCTATCAAGGAGATACTCTATGATCTTTATTACATGTTTGGGGTTAGTGTCCTATGATCAACTGCATAGCCTGGACAGGCTTCATCTTCAAAACTAGTCAGATTGCAGTAGGCTCTCTCTTTTTTAGGTTAGCTCTTTCATATACTCTTTTTCCTGCTTTTTTGGATATAGAGCTTCAAAAGAGGTTATTCCTACCCACAGTGAAATGGGATGCAGAGTGCCTCCATACTAGGTGATCTGGACATGCTCTAAAATCCCTTAAAAGAGCAAGTATTGAATTCATAAACACATAAATAATCTCAATATATACCTGCAAGGGTATCAGATTTTAGGAGGTGAATCTGTTTCTATTTTAGATGCAGTGACAAAGGTGATCCTTAAGCTATGATTTCAAGAAGGAAAAGAATAGAATATAATAGGAAGAAGAAAGAATATAGTTCTAGAAATATTTGGTGAACTGGACAATCATTTAGATGGATAATTGGACACAAGTCCAAGCAGGCCTGAAATGATATAGCCAATTGGGGAGATGATAATATCAATAATGGAGGCAAATCATAGAGAACAACAAAGGAAAATAACACATATTCGTGATTACTGAGACAAGAAGAGATGTCGGGAGGTTGAAAATACTGGAAGGTTGGGTGGCTCAGGGGATAGAGAGCCAGGCCTGGACATGAGAGATCCTGGCTTCAAATATGGTCTCAATCACTTCCTAGCTGTGTGATTGCACAGTCACTTAATCCCAGTTATCTAGCCCTTACCACTCTTTTGTACTGGAACTGATATTTATTTAGTATTAATTCAAAGATGGAAGGTAAGGGTTAAAAAAAGAACTGAAAATAGAAATAAGTAAGACATTGCTTTATATACTTATACATTTTTGTCAAATGACACCTCCTCTTATGGGGGCATGGGAGGAAGGAATAGTGTTAACTGGGTATTTTACTGTAACAAACAAATAATTTTTTAAAGGAAAAAAAATAGTGGAAGGTCACTTGGTATAAATAATGTCCCCACGAGAGGGGGACAAGCTGTGTCCACAATATTTTGTGGAGGATTACACTTCTTATTTGAAATGAATCTATTATTGGTCATTGAAATCATCAAAAAATTAATTTCCTATTTCGCCATTTTCCCCTTCTGGTGTACTTCCTGTCCTTCATACCTAGAATCCTCTGCTCCTCACCTCCACCTTTTGATCTTCCTGCCTTCCTTCAAGACTTATTTTTTGTAGGAGGGCTTTCCTTGTTCTCTGTGCTTTTGCTATTTTCCACTCTGGATATAGCATGTATATGTACTTAGTTATTTAAATGTTTTCTTCTCTCAATAGAATATGAACTCCTTGAGTGCAGGGAGCTATTTTTTTCCTTTCTTTAAATTCTCATATTTAGCACAATACATGGCAACTAGTAAGTGCTTAACACATACTTGACTGACACATTTAACTATTGAAAGAAAAGTCATTTTTCAACTTCTGGTCTGTTTCCTCTTTCCATGATCATGGTCTCTTTATTTCTTTCAAATTCCACCAGCTCATTGTCCTCCTGCCTTCTTCCTTATAACAACTTACCCTTTACTATCTTCAAGTGTTCACTTTTTCCTTACAACCAACTTGTCTTATGGTCTTATTCAAACAACTTCTTCTAAACGGCTTTCCTGAATGTTTTTTTTTTTAATGTTTCAAGTGACAACTGAGTTAACGTGTTATTGACCAAGCAAGCCCTTGAACTTTTGCTGTGAATCATACTCTATGCTAGAGGTTGGTTCTATTTATTTCAGGGCAGAACACCTGAGTATAGCTGAAAGTAGTTTAAAATCTTTGACCTACCTTACAAATCCTGTGACAAGCAATACAAATCCCAAAATTGCTCTGGAAGTCAATTGACAGTATTTTAGGATTCTATAGAGTCTTTTGATAAAAAGAATAACTGGACCCTTTTCATTTTGCAAAATAATATGCATAGAAATGCTTATTGACATTTCAGGTACTGTAGCACTTTTCAAATGGGGAAACAAATGTCCAGAGATGTTACAGAGTAGGACATTAAATTCATAGTAAGCAGGAGGAAAGAAGCATTAATTTATCTCGTGCCATAGTACTTTTAGTTAGCTTCACTGTAAAAAAAAAATATGATTTTGAATGCCTTGCTTATTGATAAAAAGAAGACATTTCCTTAAGCCTTCTTGTATATTACTCATCATGTGCTTTTGTTTTGCTTTGTTTTTAAGGGATGTTTTAAGGGACAGTCTTTTTGTTCTATCAGAGTTTTTTATAGGTTTATCAGTTGTTTAAGAACACAAACATCATTTATTATGTTATATCCAACTAGTGTGAAGATTGGATTTGGCTCTCCCCTGATTATAACAAAGAAGGTACTTAGCTCTTCCTTTATTGTAAAGATTTAAATTGTAATCCCCTGTCTATTTTTAGATTTTAATCCCCAAGGTGTAAACCTAGTACTTAAAGTAGATCTACCCATTTTAACCACAGAAAGGTATGAACTAACTACAAAAAGATGTGAACTAACCACAAAAGGTATGAACACCCATTTCATACATTAAGTGAGAAGTCTGTGACCCATGTGTGAAAGAATACGCAGTCCTGGAGAGGAGCATCTGCTGTGATTGGTAGATGTAAAATTTAGGGGAGGTGACACAAGAGAAAAAGGTCTTTAAATAGTGGAAACAGATACACACAAGAATCAATCAGTCACTCAGTGTCAGATCCGGTCAGTCACTAGGAGTTGGACTGGAAGACGGTCACTTGGACTTGGAGTGAAGACAGTCACTCAGAGCTGGAGTGAAGAGAGACACTTGAGGAGAGACTGGAAGACAGACACTAGAACTTGGAGTGGGGACACTTGGCTGTGGAACTGAATCCCTGGAGGATCTTGTGCAGGAGACCTCAGACTGCTTTTCTTTTAGATGCTCACCATGGTGAATGTAAAGGCTGACTTAGTTCCTTGCCCTTTCTGGAGGTATGAACCTCTGAGAAAGGCCCATCGTCTTGAGACTCCTTTCCCCTGACTGGTGCCTTAGAATTTCTAACTATTTCAGAGGAAGCCAGAGCTTTCTCTCTCTCTTTCTCTCCCCTTTTCTCTCTTCCTTAAATCTTCCCTCTATTGCAAAGTAAACTACCATAAATTCCATTTGACTTCAATAATCATTTTGGGATTTAGAAATTAAATCCCTGGTGACCACCATTTTAATATTCAGTCAAACCATAAAATCTAACACTAATGAATATCAAATTATTGAAATACAACTTATATAAAAGAAATCCAGTCACAAAATAAAGTATTAAAATAGAATGAGTTGCATTAAGTAAAAAAATATTCCTATTATCTTATTAAGATAATAAAATTTCTTATTGTTCAGTCATATCTGACTCTTTGTGATCTTGTTTGGAGTTTTCTTGGCAAAGGTACCAGAATGGTTTGCTATTTCTTTCTCTTAGCTCATTTTACAGATGAGGAAACTGAGGCAAACAAGGTTAAGTGACTTTCCTAGGGTCACACAGCTAGTAAGTGTCTTAGACCAGATTTGAACTCAGTAAGATAAATCTTCCTGCCTCCAGGCCTAGCACTCTATTCACTGTACTACCTAGAGACCCTAATAAAACTTATACTTAACTACCAATGGGTCCTCCCAGAAGTTTCATTTAAAGAGAATGCTCAGGCTACTCATGTCTCATGCCTTATAGATTGTGCTATGGACTTTCTCTGTCATACCTCATCCTTGGTACCTTCATTAGGTACCTCCAGGCTTCTCTCTCTCCTTTTTAGCTTCCTTTTATTTATTGTCTTCCTCCTTTAGAATATAGGGTCCCTGAGGGCAAACTGTGTATTTCTAGAGTACCTGGAGCATAGTGAGTGCTTATTGATCAATGTCTGTTCACTAACTGAAACTAATAAGAATTTATAAAGTATATGTAAAGTAAATATACCATCTATATCACACTTCTTAAATGTTCCTGCTATCATCTATCATTTATTTATTTATTCAATATATTATAATATATACTTATTTTTAATAAATTATACATTTATTTATATATACATACAAATATACCAAGATTTTCTCTTGGACCCTCTTTTTATCTCTATTCTTTACTCTCTATTCTCTCTATCTTTCTGTTTACTAATTATGTCATATTCATCAATATTGTTCTTGTCATTTCAGTTTATATCCTCAACTCCTCACTGTCCTTCACTTTATATTTACTCTCAATTGCTGTCTTGTTGATTCTACACATACAAAATTTCTCAAAGTCCTCTTTTCTCCACTTACAGAGCTGACACTCTAATTCAGGACCTCCTCACCTTTAATTTCAAATGTTTCAATAGACATCTAATCATTCTTTCAGCCTTGAGTCTCTCCCTTCTTCCATTCATCATTTATACAGCTTCATAAATGACTTGCAGGTCTGACAATTTCACTCCTCTAAGCCAAAATTGTAGTGATTCACTATTATTTCTAGGGTCAAATACAACTTTCTATATTTATCATTTATAGCCATTTACAATCTGACTCCAGTCTATGTTTCAAGTTTTATTATACATTTCTCCCCTCTATATATTCTACAGCTCAGTCAACCTTACTTTTTTGTTTTCCTTTGCACATTCCATTCCATCTTTCCTCTCTATTCTTTTGTACAGCCTATTTCCTGTGCCTAGAATACATGCTATCTCAATCTATCTCTTAGAATCCTTAGTTTCCTCCAAACCTCAATTCAAATGCTAGACATAGGCAACAGAATGAGTAAAGGTAACAATAATAAAGGAGAAAAAATGGCAATAGAGTACCTTAAGGAGTTGATTTTAGCTAGAAGAAAGAATATGTAAAAGGGAATAGAAAATGGCAAGGCTGAAAGGTACGTGGGAGTCATATTGTAGATGGTCTTAAATAAGAAGTTTAAAAATTGCTTTGTTCTATAGGCATTAATATGCCAATGATGTTTTTTAGCATAAGAATGACATCTTTGTGACACATTGGGAAAACTACTAAGATAAGGGTATAAAACGTTAATTGGAAAGGACAGACTAGATGTGGAAATAACTTTTAGGAGGTATTATCCAAACAGATGGAAGAAACCAATAAGAAGGTCAACGGCTGAGAGGGCGATGCAGCAAAGCACTGTGGAGTGCTTAGGGCGTGTTGGAGCACAAAAGACAACATAGCCATCCAATGCAGCTGAGGAAGTCTCCAGGTATAATGACTTTTCGTGCCACTGGACCCAGGCTTCCAACGTCAAGAGAGTGGGACTGTCCCTGTGCATCAACTTTTCCACTTAAATCTCCTTCACGCACAAGTGTCTTTGTGCACACTCATCTATACATCATAGATGAAAATGCACAAAGACAATCGTCAACCTCGGTTACTGAGAGACTACTACTACTACTACTACTACTATATCCAAAAAGAGATGAGATTCTAGGGTGATTAAAGTATGAGTGGATAGGTAGAGAAAAACATTAGAGTTATCATGAAGGTAAAATGGGGCTATTTATTGATTTATTTGATGTTAGGTGAAAAAGCTAACTCCAAGGTTATGAGTATAAATATCTTATAGAATAGTAAAACTATGAATAAAATTATTAAAATTAGTGATTGGGTTGGTAATTGACCACAAGTCCCATAGGAAATGTTGAGCTTGAGGTAGCAGTGGGATGACCAAATAGATTTATGTAACAGGCAATTGGTAATACAAGATTGGAGTTTTGGGAGTAGTTTAAAAAAAAAAAAATTAAACCCTTACCTTCATCTTAGAATCCATACTGTGTATTGGTTCTAAGAACCAGAAGAGTGGTAAGGACTAAGCAATTGGGGTTAAGTGACTTGCCCAGGGTCACATAACTGGGAAGTGTCTGAGTCTAGACTTGAGCCTCTTAATGCCTCTGGGCCTATCTCTCAATCCACTGAGCCATCTAGCTGCTCCCAGATTGAAACTTTTTGTTAAACTGAGATAGAAAACAACTAGGAAATGCATAAAAACATTGTGCCCCTTCAGTCATTCCCCTAGAGTGAGAGTGCTTCCCCATAAATCAAAGAATGGTAGTGCCTCAAGGACACTGGTCCCCCTCTCCCCATTCATGCTCTATAATTCTGCACTCCTCAGACTATAACTCCTGAGCTTCTACCAATGTGCAGATTTTTCAGTCATCAGTTAGCATATGTAGTATGTGAGGGAAAAGTCTCATAATTTTCCCTCTTACAATAGATGATTTACAAACAAATCACGTATAAAGAAAAGTTACAAAAGAATATTTCTCTCTCTAAACTGTATCTTCCATTCTAATATATATACATCATCAATGAGGAGAGTAAGCCAGCACATAGATCATGCATGAAAGACCCATATATAAGGAATACATGTGAATAAATAAATCATACCTCTGATCTTAAAAGGACTGTGCCTATCAGACATGTCATTCCTTGCATGTTTAATTTACCTGTGCTTTCTAGACCTGCTTTCTGCAGTGCACATTACTCTGACAATTGGTTATAGTCTCCAATGCCTTCCACTTCTGGTTAACCTGCACTCCATAGGCAGGATACTACTAAGCTCTTTCTGGATAAATCAGAATTTTTATAAAGAACAAATGGAAAGCCTACCCATTCTGCTGCCTTGGGGTATTAATAGGAGCCTTACTCCAATTACCAGGATCTCTTCCTTCCAGCTTCCTCCACAGAAATTGAAGTCCAGGAATTCAAGTCTTTGAATTCCTTCTCAGATTGTATTCAGGTGTTGCTTCTAAGAACAAGAAGAGTGGTAAGGACTAAGCAATTGGAGTTAAGTGACTTGCCCAGAGTCACACAACTGGGAAGTATCTGAGTCTAGACTTGAACCTCCTAATGCTTCTTACAACCCCATCATTCTATTTCAAAAGTCTATTAGTGGTGGATACATGGAGTGGTGAGAGTAGCGAAGAAGGAATACTCTCACCCTTTTATGCATTCTGAGTTTTCAAGATCTTAATTCTTTCTCCATAGCCATTTCTCTTCTGTACTAACAATATAGGATTAGTTCTGATAAACTCTCAATCTTTTGTATTTTCTCATGTAACAAAGAGAAAACGGCAATCCCTGTCCATGGACAAATACATTCTGCTCATTTAATATATAAAAGGACCACTCCAAGAAAGCCCTTCCATACTATAAATGGGCCACTCAAAGTCTGACACTTCTATTTTTTTTCACCAAGTAGGATTATTAGAACTCAAATGATTGGCAAATCCTAATAAAATTCTCTCCTTATTTCCCTCACCCCCTGCCAGCCTGTAAAGAGAGAATCAGTATAGAGGTATTTCTTGACTTTCATCTCTTTTCCCCCTCACTGTCCTAACAAAAAAAGGGGAATTTAATGCATGACCCCTAAGTTGATTATGTCTCTTATGAAAGAAATTATTTTAATAAGTTAAACTCATCATAGAAGAGCATCATAGTGAGGCTTCAAAGTATGGAGTTTAGTCAGAGAAAAGAAATAGAAATATGAGCACCTAAACTTATATTCCAAAAGTTTATCTGAGAAAATTGCCTAAAAGTAAAATATTCCTGGTCCCCAGAAAGTGTTTTTAGAAGAAGTCATAAAGCAGAGGAATAGACCAATAAGGAATGTGGTCATTGTACCTTGTAGCAGCATAGATATAGTGAAGTAACATATAACATTGGAAAGATACTATATTGAGAGCTAAGAAACCTGGAGAACTCTGAAGTGCAATTCATCTTTTTAGATCTTTGATTTGACACAAGACATGAATTCTTTGGAACATCTAGTGAAAATAGCATATGCTTAAGCTTCACACCGACTGATATTCTAATGCATTGGCAACCATTGCTCACCAAGCTGGCTGTTTTTCTGTGGTAAGGTATATTAATCATCCTGTGCAAAATCCCATTAAAGCCAATGAAGTATTAACTTTGTTTACTTATTTGTGTTAAACACAATAAAATGATGTTGGGGGAAGGGTGACTTCCATCCTAAAGAATACCTCAAATCTATTATGAATTATCTTTACGTGAAACTTAGGGTTGAAGTATAATCCTCATTGCTGATGGTGCCTTGTAAAGCTTAAAGAAATATCTAATTGTGTTATTGTCATTGTGAAGAAGACGATCATTATTTCAAGGGTCATTAGGAAAAATGTCATGCCTAAAGTTTCCATGCTTACTTTTCTTTGCTTCTGGAGCTCAAGAAGACAAGATGCCTAGCAGGGGTTGTTTAGTCCTAATTTATAGGAATATAAATTGAATAGATTGAATATAAACTTTATTCAAGAAATTTTTCTACCTCTCTGATGTGGCAATTAGCATATCAACCTACTTTTTTGTGCTAATCAGGAAATTAATTTAATATATAATGATTACTGCTTATTAATCTAATGAGTATATGAAGTTTGAACTTATCATGAAATTATTTCAATATATCAGAAAGTTAAAAGTGTAAACAATAATCACGATGAATGGTTATAGAGGTAATAGTCTGTAATTCACTTACTTGGAAAAAAAAACATTTCTTAAGTGTCAATGGTATGCAAGGTGCTTTGCTAAGTATTATAGATACAAAGGTAGATACAATGCTGCCTTCTTTATGTATTAAATTAAAAAGTAAAGGAGAAAGATGACATGGGCACAAGTTATTAGAATATAAAAGACCGTGAGAGCAATTTAAAAGTTAGGTCCAGGGAAAGTGAGCCTTGCCACTTGGGGAGGAGGAAAGTGATGAATGATTCAAGGAAAACATCCTATGCAATAGGGAGAGTAGCACTGAGTTGAGTCTTGAAGAAAGATTTCAACAGATGGTGATGAAATTTAGGCAAAGTCAATCCAGGTAATAGGAGGAGAGGTGGGCATATAGGAATAAGAAAAGCAAAATGCCCAAAAAAGAAGTGTGCAGAAAGTAAGATAGAATCAGGTTAAGCAGATGTTCAGCAGAAAAGCAAAATATGCTGCTACTGGAGAAAGTCACTAATTGGAAAAGAGTGTGTGTGTGGGGGGAAGCTGGAGGATGGGTATAAAATGAGATTGTGGTAACAAATCAACATAACAACAGAGGACACTTGAGTGTTTTCAGAAACATTTGGAGTTCTTACAGTTTTCTGTGAGTTTAGGCATAAAAAAGATAGAGGACAGTTCTATAGTCAGGAGGATCTGAGTTCAAATATGGTCTCAGATACTTCCTAGCTGTGTGATCCTGGACAAGTCACTTAACCCCAGCTTCCTAGCCCTCATTGATCTACTGCCTTGTGTGATTCCACATCACCATAATCTATAAAGATCAACCACCGGATACTCTTGGAACCAATACTTAGTATCAATTCTAAAACAGAAGGTAAGGGTTTAAAAAAAAAAGAAGCTTGAATTGCCAACTTCCAAGTCAGGTAGGTAGAAAAATCTCATGAAGAAAATTTATATTCAACCTATATTCAATTTTTGCCTGTTCCCAACTAGTGCCCTCATTGGTAAAACCCTTGATGCATATGTTGACTCATAAAAATGCTGTACAGATGGGAAAGTAGACATAAAGCTCAGTAGTTGATGTTATCTAGGTCACTTTGCTTATGTCCAAGATTTTTTTTTTCCTGCCTTTCAGATCTTCTCATCCCTCTGGCTTTTTTTGAATGGATATCTTAATACTCTCACAACTGTGAACCCTTCATCAGACATGTGAATTATATATACTTTGTCTAACCCAGCTGCTTTTACCACCTTTATTCTATTTAATGGCATTTCTATTTCTTCTATAAGCACATTTGGGAATGTGATAGTATATCTAAGTTTGCTGGCTCTACTGTCCTTGATGGTTTTTGTTTTGAAAGTTGGACGCCCCAAAAATGTTAGCTGGGTTTTTTTATTTGTTTTCTATTTGTTGGCCTTGTATATTCATTCTTAAGTGTCCTCTGCATGATTTTGCCTTATTCGATGCCTTGTGAATAATTTTGAAAACTATCTTTTAGCTTCCTTATGTTTTTGTTGTATGATATGAGAATTAATATAATCATTTATCATTGTTATCAGATTTTGCAAATGAATTTATATTTTAAACAAGTGTTATCAAATGAATTTATATTTTCAGCAAATGTTGCCTTTTCTTACCACATTTTTCCATTTGGAAACTGAATCAAATACTTGCTGACTAAAGTATTTTTAGACTCACTTGATCTCTATTATGAGAATTACATTAGTAAAATTGTACAAATGTATTATAATTAGTGTCTATGCACTTTGTTTCCTGAATATTCTATTTCCACAATCAATGATTTATCTGAATAGGTAAGTTCTAAAGTTCAGTTGTATCCCTTATTTTTTTCTCATGGTTATTTTTATTTGACTTTATGTAGTTGTTACTATGTGCCAGACACTGTGCTGTGTGCTTTACAATTATTATTTCATTTGATCACTGCAAAAGCAAACAGGTTAAGTGGCTTGCCTGGACTCATATAGTTAGCAAGTATCAGAGGGCAAATGTGAATTTAGCTCTTCCTGATTCCAGACTGGGGATCTTTCCACTGTTCCACCTAGTTGCCTAGTAAAGTTGACTCATTTCCCATAAACCAGTATAGTATTTTTTCTAATTAAGATGGATTGTATTAGTATCTCTACTATATATAATGGTATCTACGGTATATTTAAATTTTACAGAAAATGGCAACATAATATTTCTATATTCTACAATAGAAATTCTTAATATTTTTTGTTTCTTGGACTCCTCTGTTAGTATGGAAATTGTATGGACCCTTTCCCAGAGTTATTCTTTTCCATGAAAAATAAAAATATATAAGATTACAAAGGAAATTAAACTGAAATATGATTATTAAAATGTTTAATAAAACCAAATTTATAAGCTGTAGAGAACCTCTGGTGTATAATGAAAAGTACCATGAAGTAGTTGGATAATTAGCTGGATGTCAAGTCAGGGTGTGAATTCTGCCTCTGACATACATGTGCTATGTGATCACTATTAAGTTCTTAACGTCCAAGGTAACTCCTTAAGCTGATAATATAAAATGTTACCAAAATTATATTAAAAATTTTCTAAAACTAGAAATGGTTGCAATTAGACATATGATGAAAGGAATCTATACTTCCAAAGAGGTACTGATAAAATCAGAGCTCTATGTCAGTAAACAGCTGTAACACTTTTCAAATAATATAGTAAGACATTTTACATGTAGTAAGAAGGACATCCCTACTGAGTGAACCAAAAAAAAAAAGATTTTTTTATGTCCTGCAGAAAGATTGAGGGTCGTGGCATATTTTGATCAAAATTCTCAGGGAAAAAAATCATAACAATACATCTAGAATTAAGAAGGGTGTAGTTTTGATTCAACAATAACTCTCAAAATAGCTTCTGCTTATGAAAATAATAGCAAATCAGTTTCTAAAATAAATATTGAACATATTGTTATTCTAGAGCACCTTAACCAATTTGCAGCTATTTTATTATAAGAACTTCCAGTGATGCAATATGTGTGGCAAGCTTTAGCCCATGCTAAAATGCTTCTTTTTAAAGTTTATAGTGAATATCTACCTAATATGTAACTGGGAAAGGGGACTCTGTCATCATATATAATTACATCCAAGAATTATAAAGGATTTTTTAAAAATTAAAAATTCATCTTACCAAATATTAACTGTAGATCAATTCATCTTTGAAGAATTAGACTATATTTTAACTAGATTCTGACAAAAAGGCATCTGAATCTATGAAAAAGATGTTTTATTACTTGCATTGCAAGTTTCAGCCTGATGTGATTTTAAAATAGCCAAGTTATAAACCCCTGAAAATTGGAGTTTATAATGGAAATACTGACAGATCCTTCCCTGGAGTAGAACGAATGTGCAGTCATAAGACCATTCCCAGTTACTGCAGCAGTCACAGTAGAGACATGACTAGGGGGTTATATGTTGTATTCCAATTGCAGAACTGGCTGAATACTTCTTGAAGTAGCTTCCCCTGCTTCTGAGTTTCTAGAAAACTCTTATTACTAATGCTACTTTTTGATTATAAGTCCTGTTGTTCAACTGTAGGAGACAAAAACAATTTCAGCCTTTCCCAAAAGGTTCCACGTGTCCTGCTTCTTATCTGTCGAGTTATTTATGATAAACTTATTAAGTACATGTTATATCATCCTAGCTATTATCTATTCTCAAAGTTCAAGTCCTTACCAGGAGTCATAAAAGGGAAGATTCCTTTTCCTGACATATTGGTCAATGTCCCTTTTACAAATCCTACCCATTATATACCTTGTCAATATTACGTTGCAAGCCCTAGAGAGCAGTCGGTATTGCTTACATTTAGCATGAAAAGTATTTTTGGGAGGTGTAGGTTGGAGGAATTTGTGTTTTTATATAATAATTAGATCATCTACTTTATTGTCATTCCCCATCCCAGACTTCCAATAGCAATTAAAAGAATATAAGGTGCTATTTTAATAGGGATAAGACATGGAATTGTATGATTCTATCATTTTAAAATGTCAAAATAATTTCTTCCGTTTGGTCTTTCTTCTGAAAAAAAATGAAGATAAAATATTAATAATAATTATTCTATCTGGTACTGAATAGTAGACATCACTAGAAACAGAAAATTGCAGAATTACAGAGTCGAAGAGTAGGACGGAATGTGTATAGCCTCCTAATCCAATCTATATGTTGACTATGACATTCATCCTTTGTTGGAATACCTCCAGTGACAGACTTGGCTACCTTCCAAAGAAGCCCATTCTACTCTGGGATAGTTTAATCATTAAGAAATATTTCACAATATCATTTCTAAATTTTCCTTTCATTGATTGCTTCTAGCTTTTCCCTTCAGGTCCAAAGAAAGCAATTGTAATCACTATTCCACTTGACAACTTTTCTAGTACTTGAAAACCTATCTACCCTCTACCACCTTCCCCACCCAATCTTCTCTAGGTTAAACCTCTGACAGTTCCTTCAATAAATTCTTATATGGCATAGACTCCTGACTTTTCACCATTTTTGTTGCC
The DNA here is from genome assembly GCF_027887165.1 of Monodelphis domestica. Classification (NCBI taxonomy): domain Eukaryota; kingdom Metazoa; phylum Chordata; class Mammalia; order Didelphimorphia; family Didelphidae; genus Monodelphis; species Monodelphis domestica. The sequence continues at coordinate 475,862,691 of NC_077228.1, forward strand.
CTTCTAGTTATTCTATAACTTATTCATGACTTTCCTAAAATAAGGCATCCAGAACTGAACACTGTATTCCAGATGTAGGGCTGAAAAGGGCACAGCATTGCTGGATTATCACTTTCTTATTCTTGGAAACTAGGATTCTTTTAATATATTGCAATATTGCATTAGCTTTTGGAAGGGCCCTAACACACAGTTCTTACACACAAAAAGATATTAAAAAGGGTAGCATTGTTTCTCTGAATTTACTTTGTGTGTGTGTGTTTATACACATGTATGTGTACATATGTATTATGTATACATATGCATATTCAAATATGTATGTAGATATATAAGATGTATACATATATTCATATGCATACAGGGCAGCTCCTGGGTAATTGAAACACTGCTTCCTGAATTCAAATCTTGCCTCAGACATTTACTAAATGTGAAACCCTGGGCAAGTCACTGAACTCTGCTTGCCTTAGTTTCTTCATCTGTGAAATGATCTGGAGAAGGAAATGGCAAACTGACTTAATTATCTTTGCCAAGAAAATCACAAATAGATCAGGAAGAGTTGAATGCAACCAGAATGACTGAAGAACAAAAACTGGGCCTAACAATTATCTATCTGAATTTCACCTGAGGACTGGACAAATTCTGTAGCTCTGTTTCTTAGATGAAAAGAAGCATCTCCTGAAGAATGTGGTGATAAGACCATGCCATTTCTCAGGACACATAGGATCTGCTTAAAGTAAATAGCTCCATGACTATTGCTACACCTGTAATCCTTGAAGGAGGCACAATATATAAAGAACATAATTGCAGAACCCCAGATAAGATGAACCAGGACCATACAAAGCCACTATATTTCCAACAAAAGTATTCAGAGCCTGATCCTAATTCAAATTCCTAGTGAATAAAGTAAGATTTGAAGAATGCATAGTGAAAAAAAAAGAGAGTTTTATGGTATCAGAGATACCAAAGAAAAACAAAGCAGTATAACACCAAAACCCCTAAAAGCAATGCTTCAAGGAAAAACAAAGTTTGGTCAAAAGAACAATTAAAATTGCTAGAAGAAAAGAAGCAAAAGATTGTATTTCTTGAGAGAGTTAAATGTGTAAAAGGGAATTCTTTATTCTCTTTGAGTTTACACTTGTGAAAGGGAATCCTTTATTCCCTTTGTCTATTTTGAGTTAACACTTTGATTAGCAATAAATTAAGTACCCCTACTTAGTACCTCAACAGGATGTGGAGACAGGATTAACTCTCCTTTGTCTACTTTTGAATTGAATCAACAAAAGCACTAGGTAGAAGAGCTCTCCACCCTTTCAACTCAATCAGCCAGGAAATAAGAATTCACACCTCTCCAGAAGTTGAGAAGTGGTTCCCATAAACACTGCCCCCTGGGCAGTGCTGAGCAATTTGGAAGCTGTGATTGGCCCTTGTGAAGAAGGGAAGGGACAAGAAGCCACTATAACAGGCCCTGAATTTCTGGGACTAGGGAAGTCAGCTCCAAAAGGGAAGTCAGTTTCAAGAAGGAGTTGGACTTCAAGAAAGAAGTCAGCTTCAAGAAGAAGGTCAGCTCAAGGAAGAAAATCAGCCTCAGCTCTAGTCATCATCTTGACCTGCCTCTTAGAGGGAACTTGGATGAGTGGATAGCTGGTTTTCCCTTCCTGTCTTCTGGAGAGAGTTTAATTCTGGTTAAAGGTTAACAAGTCCTGGCTGAGTAGAGCACTAGAGCAATTTTTAGTTAGATAGGCTAATGTCTTCTCTATCATTTTGTATTTCTCTGCTTTCACTCTTTCCACCTCTTTTGTGAATAAAAGCTATTAAAGTCATTTCAACTTTGAGCAATAATACTTTGAATCAGCAACCATCATTATTATTTATAATCTTCATATCTTTTAGTCAAACCATTTAAAATTTAATTCCTACAAATGATAATTAAAATGAAATAGTAGCATGAGAGGAAGAAACTTGAAAACAAGTAAAAGGTATGGAGAAAATCTAGATGGCACAGTTGATAAAGTACTAGACCTAAAGTCAAAATGAACTGGGTTCAAATCCAGCCTCAGGCACATGATAGCTGTATGACTTTGTGTAAAACATTTAATCTGTCTGCCTCAATTATTTATCCATAAAAATAGGGATAATAATTGTGAATAGCTTTCAGGGGTATTGCGAGAATAAAATGCCATAAAATTTGCAAAGAACCATGAAAATATTGGAGTGTTATATAAGTTCTCACTATTATAACTAAAATAATTAACAGGGCAGTTAGGTGGCTCAGGGGATAGAATGGCAGGCACGGAGTCAGGAAGACATGATTCAAATGTAGTCTTAGACCCTTACTAGCTGTATCGGCAAATCACTTAACCCCCACTGCATAGTCCTTCAGTTTTCTCATCTGTAAAATGAGTTGGAGAAGGAAATGCCCAAACACTTCAGTATCTTTGCCAAGAAAACCCCAAACGGGGTCATGAAAATCAAACATGAGTGAAATAGCATACTTCAAGCAGTCAGAAAGAAAGAGTTCAACTATGCTCAAAGCACTCTAAAACTCCATATCTTTTGATCCAGTAATATCACTACTAGGTATGTAACCCAAAGAAATTTTTAAAAAAGGAAAAAAAAGACCTATTTGTGCAAGCAATATTTATTGTAGCTCTTTGAGTGGTAACAGAAAATTGGAAATTGAGGGGTTGTCCATCATTTGGGGGATGAATAAACAGGTTGTGGTATAGAATTATAATGGAATACTATTATGCTATAAGAAATGATGAACAGTATGATTTCTGAAAAACCTAGAAAGACTTGCATTAACCAATAAAAAGTGAAGTGAGCAGAAACAGAATATTCTACATAATAACAGCAATATTTTTTTTTGATGAACAACTGAGAATGACCTAGTTATTCTCAGCAATGCAGTGCTCCAAGAAAATCCCGAGAATCATGATGAAAAATGCTTCAAAGAAAGAACTGATGGATCTGACTTCAGTCTAGAACATACTATATTTCATTTTCTTCATTTTTTGAGATGTCTTCCACAAAATGACTAATATGGAAAAGTGTTTTACATGACTGTATATATAAAATCTATTATTAGGTTGCTTACTTTCTCAGAGAATGGGGAAGAAGTAGGAGGGAAAGAAGAAAGGAAGTTGGGAAAGAAGTGAAAAGTTTGGAAATTAAAAAAAACATTAAATTAATGTTAAAATTGCTTTTATAGGTAATTGGGGGAAAATGAAATATCATTAAAAAAACAAATCTGATGAATATAAAATAGCATAGAAAGACTTAAATGAACTGATGCAAAATGAATTAAATAGATCCAGAAAAAAACATAATAATGATTATAACAATCTAAGAAAGACAATATTGAAAATTAATACTGCTAAATTAAATATATGCGCATATATATTGTCTTTAGAAATACTTGCCTTCTATCTAATACTATGTATTGGTTCTAAGACAGAAGAGTGATAAGGGCTAGGCAATGGGGGTTAAGTGACTTGCTCAGGGTCACATAGCTAGGGAGAGTTTGACAGAAGGTCCCATCTCTATGCCTGGCTCTCAATCCACTGAGCTGCCTAGCTGCACCTACAAAAATTATATTGAACACTGTGGCCTCAGAGAAGAGAAAGATGATGCCTACTCCTTTACAGATGTTTGGGATTTACCAATATGGAGCATTCCATGTATTATTTTATTTTTATGTATTAATATGTTTTGCTAATTTTTAATTTTTTTCTTGAAAAATCTGTTATAAGAGATGACTCTTTGAGATGGGAAAGCTTTAAAGCAGAAACTTGGGTGATGGAAAAACAATGATACCAATAAAAATTAAAAATAAGAAAATTCAAGTACTGAGGAATCACAATCAGGATCTAATAAACATTTAAGTGACAGAAACCATGCTAAGCATTGCAGAAACAGTTAATAAAAAAAAGAAAAGAAAGACAATCCCTCCAGACTCAAGGTAATGGAAGAAAATAAGACACAAAGAGGGAAGAAAGTAGGGTGCATAGTGGTGAGACCATGGGTTGCTTGACACAGGTCTCACTTTTTCAATGGGATTGAAACTAGGTAGAATAGCAGATATAGTGTAGTTATATGAGAGTGTAGTTTCTGCCCTCTATAAAGGAAAACATGAGGAAGAGTTTGGTACTCCACCTTCTAGCCCTACAGTTAGAGGAGAGGAGGGTGAGGAAGGTGGTGTCAGTCAAGGCTTTAGTTAGCAATTAGCAGTATGACCATGAGATTAGAGATGAAGAGCTTAACCTGGGAGTGAGAGGGAAGAATTTTGTTCTGTGGAAGTGAGACCAGGTGGAGGAGCAAATGTAGCATGAAGTGGAATGGAGGATCACACAAGATCTAGCAGATACTAATATAAAAAGTGAAGTGCATTTAATAAAATATTCCAAAAGGCCAAAAATACAGCCTTACAACCAAAAATAACTTAATCCCAAAGACTGAGTAATATTCCATGAGATTAAAAAGAAAAGCATCAACCTCAAACAAAATAGAGCATGCTTAAATATTATGTATGGAAAAAGAAGAGCTAAATAGAAACTCTGAACTATAATCATGGGAAACAAGAGAAACATTAAGATCTTAGGTAAATATAAAAGAGCAAATATAAGGGATTTCACTTATCAAATTGCTATGACTTTGGGATTTTCTGAGCTGTCCTATGTCTTAGCTGGAAAATTATTTGCTTTATCCTTTTCAATATGCACAGCACAGTACCCTACTCAACTAAGATGCTCAATTAATAAATGGAATAATTTAAATTGATAAATTAATAATTATTTGTGTAAATTAAATGACTACTATATATTAAAATGTTTCCTCCTTTTCAGTCCTCTAATTTTGCCTAAATAAATGTCAATAAACAAATTAGCATCTAATTATGTGTGGTCATATGAAAACTTTTATTCTAAACTTAGAATGGGAAATCTTTCTAGGACTATCCGGTGTATTGCCACTTTCCAAAAATTAGGAGATGTCCTACTTTAGTTTAGAAGTAAAGTGGCCTCAGCTCAGAGGGAGCTGTTTGTTTGTTTACTGCTAATGGGAATGGACTGGAACCTTTGCTATTTTAAACCATCACGTTCACAACACATTACAGGAACTGCAGGCACTGCAAACAGCTGGCTGGAAAGCAGTTTTATTGATAAGTAGTTATTGATGGTTCTTACTCAAGCATACATTGGCAGAAACATGAGTCCATTTCTTTGCAATAGGCTTTCATAACACAAAGTTTACATAGGTCAGGATGCCTAGAAAGCCTAAATTAAGGAATTCACAGACTGAACCTTCAAAAAGCTTCAATATTTTCACATAACTACTGAAAAAATGAGATCTATATTCTGATGGAAAGCTATATGAAAGTAGATTTGCATATTTTTTATGGAAAACATTTGCTTGGTAGTGTTATGAATGGAATTTGCTGAATTACCTCATGTTTTTTCCCTAAAGAAATGAAGGAAAGTAATTTTCTTCTCAAATAAACAATAGTTGAGCTCAGAGGTTTTAAAGATTTTTACATTTAAATTAAAAAAAAATTAAACCCCTTACCTTCTGCTTGGAATCAATACTGTGTATAGTTGGGAAGGGTCTGAGGTCAGATTTGAACTCAGGACCTCCTATCATCCCTGAGCCTGGTTCTCAATTTACTGAGCCACATAGATGTCTCTCAAATATATTTTTAATTTTTTGGGTACTGGTTAAACTCTCTCTCTCTCTCTCTCTCTCTCTCTCTCTCTCTCTCTCTCTCTCTCTCTCTCTCTCTCTCTCTCTCCTTGTCTCTCTCTCTCTCTCTGTCTGTCTTTCTCTCTATTATATACATATATATGAATGCACAGATAGATATAGATAACTATCATATATATGTACATGCACACATATGTGAATATATTCACATATTTATCCAATATCCACTAAAAACTTAAATTGCTGGACTTTCACATATGTCCTATAATTTAAAATAGAGTCTTGAAGTTGCAAATAATTTTAGAGATTATTTACAGGTAAGAAAATTGAGAATGAGAGAGGGGAGAGAAATAGTAGAGCCATTATTGTAATTTGGTGCCTATAACTTTTAATACTTCTCTTCCCACGGTAGCTAAGTGGCTTAGTAGATTGACAGCCAGGCCCAGAGACAAGAGGTCCTAGATTCAAACCTGGGCTCAGACACTTCCTATCTATGTGTTCCTGGGCAAGTCACTTAATCCCCATTGCCTAGCTCTTACACTCTTCTGCCTTGAAACCAATACACAGTATTTATTCTAAGATGCAAGGTAAAGGTTTGGTTTTTTAATATTTATTTTTCCTTCCCTCCAAACTCCACCTCACACTTTAAACAACCTCTACCCCTACTTTATGTAATTTCTTCAAATGAACATTACTGAAATTAAGTCATTGTAATGCTCAACACAAAGTACATGTAGTGCTTCATAGAAATGAATTTCATTCATTCATTCTTTCATTCATCCATCCATTCATACTCATCCATTCTGCACATTCAACTTCACTTTCCTTTTCAAACTTCACAATCCTACTTTAAATTTCTCTCTCTCATAGAACATTTCTTATAACTCATCCAATCCAGTTCTACTTTCCAGAATTACTCCATCACTATATCACATATGTATTTACAAATAAATACTGTCACACAGAGTTCACAGATTGGATATATTTTCTTACAACATAATCTCTTATTAGTGTCCAAAAATCCAGAATTCACAGTGAACACTAGATATTTATAAAATTTAGTTCATATATTTATAACAAAGCATTTTGTATATACATTAATTTCACTTTACTAATATGATTAATCCTTTACTAATATGATTAATACTAATAATTACTTATATATTCACTGAATAACAATTTATTGAGTTTCTACAGCATGGGAAACACATAAGTAGGTAGTGAAGGCATTATTATCACAGTTTTATAGATTTGGAAACTGAGACTTGGAAATCTTGTGTCTTGTCTAGGTTTATACCAACAATAAGCACTAGACCAGTGATGGTGAACCTTTTAGAAACCAAGTGCCCAAACTGCAACCCTCACACCTCCTGAGCTTCCCCTTACCCCAGACTGGGGAGGGAGGAAGAACTACCATTGAGCTGCTGGGAAGAGGGATGAATGATGTGAGAAATGTCCTCTGGTATGGTGGAGAGGGGGAAGCGAGCAAACCCAGTCATATGTTTGTCAACATGGCACTAGGGAATTCAAATAGAGTTAAAGTAATACACAGAAAGGTTACATATATTTTAAAAAACTTGGTTTTCTAATCACATGTTTAGCACATATATATTATATATATACATATATATACATAGGACATATATATATACATTTATAATTTTATGTAGACAAGTCTTAGTTCACTATATGTAGGCATGTCAGTATATATATATATATATGTGTGTGTGTGTGTGTGTGTGTGTGTGTGTATGTACCTATATAAATATCTATAGATAGGTAGATAGAGAGATAGATAGATATAGATATGAGAGAGAGGGAGAAGGAGAGAAGAAAAGGAAGAGGGAGAGGGAGAGAGAGAGAGAGAGAGAGAGAGAGAGAGAGAGAGAGAGAGAGAGAGAGAGAGAGAGAGAGAGAGAATCTGTCATCTATGGCTATATAGAGAGAGGGAGAGAAATTTGCAATGTTGGAGCTAGCAAATGACCCACAATTGTCAAAATAAGGTAGCTAGTTCACTGGATATATTCATTATAGAGTGAAATACCCAACATTTGGGAACAAATCTATTGTACAGGACTCTAATTTTTAAAAACGAGAAGCAGTGAACTAAACAAGCTATGTCTGTTATACCCATGAAAACATAGAAGACCAGTGTACATCATAACTTGTCTTGGAAGAGTATCTTAATTACACTCACTTTTTAAAATTTAGGAATCAATAGCCTTTTTTCTTGGCTTTAAAAAACTAACTTTAAAATTGATTGTTGTAACAAGTTGGTTATTTAAATCTAAAATACTAATCCAGAAGCTACATAGTATAGTGGGTAGATTAATCTGTCAGTAATGCTGGCCTGAGTTCAAGTACCAGTTTTAACATAAATTGGCTGTGTGATCCTGGTCAAGTCTCTTAGTCTCTGAGTGATTTAGACAACTTCATAAGAGGAACAGTTGCTGCTCTGCATTTGCAGATGTTTGCTCACTTGGAACTCTTTACATACAACACTGTAATTCCAAGTCCAAATCTTAAAAAAAAAGTTTTTTTAGTTTCAGTTATCTTTTCCATTTGGAGAATCTCAGAATTACTTTTAGGATAGGTTGGTGGTGCATTGGAGAAACTGACAGGCCTGGAGCCAGGAAAACATCTTCCTGAGTTCCAATCTGTCCTCAGACACTTACTAGCTATGATCTTGAACAAGTCACCTAACCCTGTTTGCCTCAATTTCCTCATCTGTCAAATGATCTGGAGAAAGAAATAGCAAACACTCCCGAGACAAACACAGGAACTATATGAACACAACTACAAAACACTCTCCACACAACTAAAACTAGACTTGAGCAATTGGAAAAACATTAACTGCTCATGGATAGGACGAGCCAATATAATAAAAATGACCATCCTACCCAAACTTATTTATCTATTTAGTGCCATACCCATTGAACTACCAAAATACTTCTTCACTGATTTAGAAAAAACCATAACAAAGTTCATTTGGAAGAACAAAAGATCAAGGATATCCAGGGAAATAATGAAAAAAAAAAAGATATGATGGGGGCCTTGCAGTCCCTGACCTTAAACTATATTACAAAGCAGCAGTCATCAAAACAATTTGGTACTGGTTAAGAAACAGAAAGGAAGATCAGTGGAATAGACTGGGGGAAAGTGACCTCAGCAAGACAGTATACGATAAACCCAAAGATCCCAGCTTTTGGGACAAAAATCCACTATTCGATAAAAACTGCTGGGAAAATTGAAAGACAGTGTGGGAGAGACTAGGAATAGATCAACACCTCACACCCTACACCAAGATAAATTCAAAATGGGTAAGTGACTTAAACATAAAGAAGGAAACCATAAGTAAATTGGGTAAACACAGAATAGCATACATGTCAGACCTTTGGGAGGGGAAAGGCTTTAAAACCAAGCAAGACATAGAGAAGAATCACAAAATGTAAAATAAATAATTTTGACTACATCAAACTAAAAAGCTTTTGTACAAACAAAACCAATATAACTAAAATCAGAAGGGAAACAACAAATTGGGAAAAAATCTTCATAGAAACCTTTGACAAAGGTTTAATTACTCAAATTTATAAAGAGCTAAATCAACTGTACAAAAAATCAAGCCATTCTCCAATTGATAAATGGGCAAGGGACATGAACAGGCAGTTCTCAGATAAAGAAATCAAAACTATTAATAAGCACATGAAGAAGTGCTCTACATCTCTTATAATCAGAGAGATGCAAATCCAAACAACTCTGAGGTATCACCTCACACCTAGCAGATTGGCTAACATAACAGCAAAGGAAAGTAATGAATGTTGGAGGGGATGTGGCAAAGTTGGGACATTAATTCATTGCTGGTGGAGTTGTGAACTGATCCAACCATTCTGGAGGGCAATTTGGAACTATGCCCAAAGGGCGACAAAAGAATATCTACCCTTTGATCCAGCCATAGCACTGCTGGGTCTGTACCCCAAAGAGATAATGGACAAAAAGACTTGTACAAAAATATTCATAGCTGCGCTCTTTGTGGTGGCCAAAAACTGGAAAACGAGGGGATGCCCATCAATTGGGGAATGGCTGAGCAAATTGTAGTATATGTTGGTGATGGAATACTATTGTGCTAAAAGGAATAATAAAGTGGAGGAATTCCATGGAGACTGGAACAACCTCCAGGAAGTGATGCAGAGCGAGAGGAGCAGAACCAGGAGAACATTGTACACAGAGACTAATACACTGTGGTATAATCGAACGTAATGGACTTCTCCATTAATGGTGGTGTAATGTCCCTGAACAACTTGCAGGGATCCAGGAGAAAAAAACACTATTCATAAGCAAAGGATAAACTATGGGAGTGGAAACACTGAGGAAAAGCAACTGCCTGAATACAGCGGTTGAGGGGACATGACAGAGGAGAGACTCTAAATGAACACTCTAATGCAAATATATGAACATAGCAATGGGTTCAAATCAAGAAAACATGTAATGCCCAGTGGATTTATGTGTCAGCTATGGGGGGGGTAGAGGGGGAGGAAAAGAAAATGATCTATGTCTTTAATGAATAATGCTTGGAAATGATCAAATAAAATATTAAAAAAAAAGAAATAGCAAACAACTCTAGTATCTTTGCCATGAAAACACCGAATGGAGTCACAAAAAGTCAGACGTGACTGAAAAACTCAATAACATGAATGACTTTTACTAAGTAATTAAGCTTTCATTTGCTTAATTTCCTTTGGTATTTTCAATAAAAATGTTTCAGTTTACTGACAGTATTTCTACAATAACAGCTTTTCAGTGGGGTTATGTGCTTTAATATTCATTTGTTACGCACTCTGGTAATTTACAATAAATGATTATGATCCTTTTGCAATTTTAAACACATTCATAAATATATTCCAGAATGCTTTCCAGTATTATATAAATAATCTACATTTTTAAAAAATAAATGAGAAGGGGAGAGCCAAGATGGCAGATTAGAGGTAGCAATCCCACTGAACTCTTAATACTCCTTTCCAAAGAATTTTAAAATGATGCCTCAAATAAAATTTTGGAGCAACATTGCCAATGAAAGATCAGGGCAAGATATTTTTCTGACCTAAGAAAACAAGAGATATCTGTAAACAGAAGGTGGAGGCTTGTCCAGAGGCCACACACATGAGGGCAGCAACAGTAGCAATAGCAGCAGCTTTAGGAACTCTCAGTTTGATGCTGGTAAAAGCCCAGACAACTGGTCAGAAAGAGATTACAGGAGCCCCTCAGCTGGCACTGGGTACAGCTGGTGCTTATTGGCAACTCTATTGCTAATATATATTTCTGGGTCCTAGTTGCAAGGCAGAGAAAAATGATGGTTGTCAGTTACAAAGGAGCAAGGGTCCTGGTCACAGTTCAAAGACAAAGAAAACCAGTGCTTGCAACTGCAGGGGACCAGGACCCTTTCCTAGGTAAAGACCAGAGCACACACTAGGAGTATAGTGACCATACCTCTCCCCAGATCTCCTTGGAAGCATTGGAAAAAAAAAGCATAGAAAACATGTAGATCCCCAAAACTAGCTCTGAAAGCAGCAGCACAGAGAAGCTTGAAGCTTAGAACAGTGCCTCCCTAACCCTATAAAATTCAAAGGTAAGAAATAGATTTGAAAATGAGCAACCAGCAACAGAAAAAAAAAGGATTTGGTCAAAAACACCCTACACCAGTGGTGGGGAACATCAAGATATATATATATATATATATATATATATATATATATATATATATATTTATATATAAATATATATTAAAATATACATATTTTTAAAGATAACAATGTGAAAACAGTTACTAAAAAAGAAAAAAAAACCTTAAAGAAAAATGCTAAATGGGCCAAAGATCAGCAAGAATTCCTGGAAGAGTTAAAGAAAAAGATGAATAGTAGAGGAAAATTCAGAAAAGAAATAGAATGATGCAAGAAAATGATGAAAATAGAATTAATAGCTTTGTAAAAGAAGCACAGCTAGGGTCATCTAGGGAGTACAATGGATAGCATGTTGGGCCTGGAATAAGGAAGGTTCATCTTTTCTGAGTTCAAATCTGGCTTCAGACATGATCCTGAGCAAGTTATTTTACTCTATTTGCCCCAGTTTCCTTGTTTGTCAACTGAGATGGAGAAGAAATAAGAAAATTACTCCAATGGGTACAATGCATAAAGCTCAATTTCAAAAATTGTAAATTTAATCTAATCAGGACTTCCAAATTACAGATTTTCTCCTAGACAGAGTCTCCCACTCATGTTCCCGAAGATCCTCAATGAAGATAATTTTCATCTGCCCTGAATAGTTCCAATTCAAAATCCCAAAGTTTAATTCAATCCAAATTCTGATATTTAAATTTAATTTTAATTTAGTGAAAATCTCAAAATGTATACACTAGGGGATTCTATCTGAGTATATACATCACTATGTCCTATGTTTTGGCCTAAATGTCTTTTGTTAGTCCTTTCCAATTTCTAATATCTGAATCAAGTCCTATACTTTTGGATAAAAAATATTCCATTATCTGACATAAAGAGAAAGTAACAATGACTATAGACCTTTTCCTATTTGGACATAATAATAATAAATTAAATAATAAGAAAAAAGGAAAGTTTTTTTTTTTTTACCATAGTGTTTTCAGGATATAAAATGCAGCCACATAATTATAAAAAAAATTTATATGAATGGTCTAGATTTCTTTAATTTAATCCATATAAGTTAAACATAAAACCAATCAGTCCCCCTTATCTTAACTTGGGATATATTTTCAAGAAAAGAATTTTTGGGAAAGCTTACCAATCTACAGCATTGAAAAAAGCTTAACTTGTCTTAAAGAATTGGCATAGGAATGGTGGGAAAAGTCCGACATCCCATGACCAGTATCTCAAAAATTCATCCAGTTATGCACTTCCTCTTGGGTCCCCAACACGTGTGGCCTAAGAAAGTAGGAGCCCATCCCTCATTGTCCCATCTGTCACCATGATGTAATGCCAGAAATGCCAAAAATGTGTCCAATTTGCAATAAAACAACCAATTTAGGACTCTGATTCAAGAATTATTTATCAAAGGGACCTGGTTCCCTTCAACAAGTTGGATCCCAGACCTCTCTCATGGTCTGATGCCCCTACTTTCTCCAGAGTACTGCTTTCAGACCTCTTTGGGCCCATTCCAGTCTTCATGTGCATTGGGGGATTCCAAACTCTTGGTATATCCCTAAATCATGTTGCTACAGAACAGCAGTGTAGGCACATGGCAAGTAGACAATCTATACTCCATCCTCATGACAACAAGCCCATCTACATCCTATCATCATGACATCACTCTGCCAACAAGCCACGTGTACTCTAACAACAGATCCTAGGCTGATATGGTTAAGTGAGGTTGCTAGGTCTTGAGTCCATCCTCATAACCTCTCCTGCCTAGGATGGGTCATGAGAAGGGGGAGAGGCTCTTAATACATCTCAGAATGTTTTGCTGAATCTTGTGACATTTGGGTGGAGGCTCCTTGTGAGTCATGCAGACAAGTTGAAGTTTTGCATGAAAGAATCTATTCAACTATAAGCCTGATCTGACTATCCCATAATTATATTCTGTATTAAAATTAGCTAATTATCCCCAACTAACTGTATGTATATTAGTGTCTGTTAATACAAAAAGGATATCTGAAATATAATCCCATGTCCTATGGAATCACCTTAAACTAGATAATACTGATTGAATATTAGAATAGGGATGAAATAATGAATTTAAGATGAACAGGAGTCTACTAAAATAAGGTAAGGATCAATTTATTTCTCATTACTGCTTCTTTTTTTGATCATTGTATCCCAATATATAACTCAGTTCTTAGCATATAGTAAGTGTCTAATATGTGATTGATGATTAAAGACTTTTTATCTCCTAATCCCTTAAATGTCTGTCTTCAGAGCTCTGTTCTGAGTCCTCTTTTGTTTTTCTGACCAATATCCCTTAGTGATCTAAACTGGCCTCATGGGGTCAAGTTTTTTTTTTCTATAAAGTGATGATTTCTTTACCTCTAGCATTGTTGTTTAGTCCATTTCAGTCATGTCTAAACTTCATGACCCCATTTGGGGTTTTATTGGCAAAGATACTGGAGTTGTTTGCCAGTTCCTTTTCAAACACATTTTAAACATAAGGAACTAATGCAAATTGGGTTGAGTGACTATTAAATATTAAATTGGGTTTCTATTGGGTTACTATTAAATTGGGTTAAGCTAGTGAATGTCTGAGGTCAGATTTGAACTCAAGAAGACGAGTCTTCCTGACTTCATGGCTGTAACTTTATCCATTGTAGAACCTAACTGCCCATCTCTCTATCTAGTCCTAATCTCTCTTCTGGACTCTAATCCCACATTGTTAAATGCATTTGAATATCTCTGCATAGATGTCTGTTATATATCTCAAATTGAATATGTCCCCCAAAGAAGTTATTCCTCTCTACCCAACCATATACTCTATCAAACTTTTCTGTTTCTATCAAGGGCACTGCCACCTTCTGAGTGATACAGGTTCATATATTTTGGAGTCATCTTTTCTTTAATCTTTCTTCTCATCCATCTCTTCTACCCAGTTAATTGCCTCATCCTGAAGATTTGATTTTCACAATATCATTCATATCTGATCTCTTCTCTCCATGGATATAGCTAGTATTCTGGCTCAAGTCCTTAACTCTTTTTCATTTGGACTACTGCAATAATCTATGAAATCATTTCTCTGATTTCAGCCACTCCCTTTTATATTCTTCATACAGCTATCAAAATAATCTTTCTGAAGCATGTGTTACCATGTCACTACTTTTCTAAAATGTCTTGTATCCCCTGTTGTCCATCAGAGTAAAGAAAAGGTCCTTAGACAGACTCCTACATGTCTTTCTAGAGTTATTTCACACTATTTATTTTCGTGAACTCTAGTGAATCCTTGAAATAAATGTTCTAAGTCCTTCATTCACACAAACCATCTCCTATAGCTGGAGCATACTTTCTCTCTCTCAGGGTTAGCTTCCTTTAAAGCTCCACTCAGATTCATCTCTTTCATGAAGACTTCACTGATCCCTCCAATTGTTAGTGCTATTTCCTCCAAATATTCCTTCACTATTCATATTTGAATAAATTTTGCCTGCCTCTACTCCAGAGGATATGTAAGCTCCTTGAGAGTAGGCAGCTATTTTGCTTTTGTTTTTCTGCTTCAAGTGTCTTGAATGATGCTTAGTGAATCATTTCCTCCCCAAATTGAATGCAATATTTTGATTTTAAAGTTAGCTGCTTAACACTTGGTTAAAATAATAGGAATGGATGTTATCTGCTTCCAGAGAAAAAGAACTGATAGAGTCTGAATCCAGACCAAAGCAAACTTTACTTTTTCCTTAATTTTTTTCAATATAGGGAAATCTACATGAGATTGCTTACCATCTCAATGGAGGTAAAGGGGAGGGAGAGAATTTGAGACTCAATACTCTTTGAAAAATATTGGAAACTTTTTACATGTAATTAGATAAAAATAAAAATAAAGTTTAATTTTAGTAAAGTAGGGAGAAGGGAAGCCTAACAGTATATGATATCAAGTGAAACTACAAAGTAAGAGTCTTCAGAACTATTTGCTACTGGCTTAAAAAATAGAAAAGCCAATTAGTGGAACAGATCAGGTGTACAGTGTACAGAAGAAAATGAACATAGTAGCATAGAGTCTGACAAATATGAATACCTGAGAAAATGGGATAAAGAGTCAATTTTCAATGAAAACTGATGGGAAAGCTGAAAAACAGTATGGCCAAAGATTTAAATCAAGATCTCATTATGTACCACAATTATCTCCAACCAGACACATGAGCTAAATAAAATGTTTCCATCATAAACAAAATAGAGGGGAAAGGAAGAAAATGTATTTTGCTACTATGAATAGGAGATGAGTTCATAACCGGAAGAGGGTTAAATAAGGCCATAGAAAATGATGTAGGTAATTTTGATTACATAAAATTGACTCGTTTTTATAAAATCAAAATCAATGCTGTTAAAATGAGAGGAGA
Organism: Monodelphis domestica; assembly: GCF_027887165.1. Lineage (NCBI taxonomy): Eukaryota > Metazoa > Chordata > Mammalia > Didelphimorphia > Didelphidae > Monodelphis > Monodelphis domestica. Next base: position 475,878,439 of record NC_077228.1, read on the forward strand.
AAGAGTTAACTGCAAAAATATTTGAGGCAAGATTCTGATAAAGGTCTTTTATCCAAGCTACATAAGGAACTGATTTAAATATATAAGAATGGCAGCCATTTTCTTATAAATGAATGGTCAAAGATTAAGAAGAGGCCCACTATTGGGAGCTGTCCAAGTTTTCAGCATCCAAAAGAAAATAATGTCAAAAATTATTCCATATATCAGGAACAGAATAAAGTGAGGGGTATACAAACACAAGCAAAAAGAAAGATAGTACTTGAGCACCAGGAGCTTTCACTGTAATGGAGAAAGCAATACATAAAAGAAAGATGAAAGGGAGGGAAGAAGGAATAGGGAAGAGGATACCCACATCATGTCTGTAGCATCTACTGTGTACCAGTATTGTACTAAGCACTTTTTACTAATGTCATCTCATTTGACCCTCACAAATCTGCAAGGTATGTCCTATTATTGTCTCCATTTTACAGCTGAGGACACTGAAACAAAAATAGCTTAACTAACTTTCTCTGGGTGACATATCTAGTAAGTATATGAGACTGAATTTGAACTCAAATCTTCACCTAGCTACTATAATTCACAAAGAAATATTCTTCCTTTCAACTGCTTGATGGATCATAATATAGGCAAGTGATTGAACTTGCTCTACTATGGCCCAATGGGCAGAAGTAGAAGCAACAGGCAGAGATTTTCAAAAAGAAAAACAAATTTAGATTTGATACCATGAACAATTTATTTAATCCTTCCTAAGAAATTGGAACTATCTAAAAGAGGAAAAGGTTTCTTTGGAAGATGGGGGATAATGCAGTGGATAGAACGCTAGATCTAGAATCAGGAAGAACTGAGTTCAAATCCTGATCCAGATACTTACTGGCTATATGATCCTGGACAAGTCACTTAACCCAATTTGCCTCTGTTTCCACATCTGTAAAATGACCTGGAGAATGAAATGGTAAACTATTATCTTTGTCAAGAAAACCCCAAATGGGATCATGAAGAGTTGGCTATGACTGAAACAACTAAACAGCAACAGGTTACCTCTGACTGGATTTCTTCAAACATAGGCTCAATAAAAATTTGTGAAATATATTAAATAGGAGATTTTTGTTCAAGACTGCAACAGAATGGATAGCTTCTGAGGGACCTTCCAAATTTGCGATTTGGTGATTCAATCAAGGCTGTCCTGCTTGGCCCTAGAGGGCAGAGATAGGAACTTAAAATTTCAGAGAATTTTTTATTTACTGCATGTCAGAAAATACTGAATAACAGCTAGGTAGTACAATGGATTGAGCCAGGAAGAGTTCAAATCCAGCTTCAAACTCTTACTAGTTTTGAGACTCTGGGTAAATCACTTCACTTCTGCCTTAATTTCCTCATCTGTAAAATTGAGATACTATTAGCACCTACTTCCCAGAGGTTTTTGTGAGGTTCAAATTTGATAATAATTATAAAACATTTAGCATAGTGCCTGGCACTATATAAATGTCAGATAACAATTTATTATTATTAATAATTAGTTATTAAAAAATAGAATGAATCTCTTCAGGACGTAGTGGGTTTCCTCTTATTAAAATTTTTGAGGCAAAGTTTAGATAATGATTTTTCAGTTATAATGTTAGGAGTTTTGCTTTGGTTCAATTTGACCTAGATTTTGTGCTTGTGTGCTACGTTACTAATGGCTTCAGGATGAGAAGCAGCATAATTGACATCATCAGGGACAGGAATAATCTGAAAAAAATTGGGGGGCTACTCATGTAATGAACCTGAGGAACTGTTGATGGACAGTCCCAGTGATTTATTGGTACTTCCATGATATTAGAAGAACAAAAGAAGTTAATCCCCCATGTTAGTATGTAATCTATAGAAGATATCAAAACACAAAAATGTAGAGTTCAGGAAGGCATAATAATAATCTGCATTGAAGTCATGAGCACCAACACTGAAGGAGAAAAAAAAAACAGACTAATCAAAGCAAAGTCACCTTTGCTACTGGTATGAAACTGTAAATTAGAGTGGTTTGGGTGAACACTATATCTGCTTGGCAGAAAACTGTTCTTTATGCTGGAGACAACAATGGGGCTGGAGGTACTGAATACTACACATCATATTGACAAGCCCTTCTCTACAGACAAGTTCTTTGGTTGGCTTTTGCAATAACAAAGAATTCCCAAAGGGCTTTGTCTATAAAGATCTTAAAAATCTTAGAGTTATTAGTCATAGAATCATAAATTTAGATCTGGAAGGAAACTTGAAAGGTAAAATAGCACAATCTCCTCATCTTACAAATAAGAAAACTTAGACCTAGAAGGAAAAAGTGTCTTGCTCAGTCATAGAGGTCATTTTTGAGCCCGAGTCTATTAACTCCAAATCTAGCATTCTTTCAACTGAATTGCATTGCCCCTTTATAGCAGTAGTAAAATGGTCAGATTTTCAGACATTTTCCCCTCAGATATGCTTATTAAAATTAGAAGAAAAAAAATAAGGCACCAAAGCAAATAACCAAGCTAGTCTTATCATCCAGACTCTAAACACCTGAACCAGCCCAGTGTTCCCTGGCATTTGCTTGAACAGACTCTGAAGAAGTAACATTTTCTGTGCCCTTTGTTTTCTGCCAAAACATGGCAGCCAAAACACAAGGTAAATCAATGTACACTCTCTTCTGAGTCCCTCAGGTACTTGTGAACTGTAATAAATGCAACTCTTCACTTTAGTAATGCTGGGCTGTAATCCAAAAGAAAAGAAATTCTTAAATTTGGAAATGGAGTCTTGGATCTGTCCATGGCTCAGCAAGATATTCCAGGTTTTAGAGCAGCTAACCACATTGGAGGAAGAATGAAGATAGAGCATGTTTGGGGAGAGATTAGTCACCCCTCCCAACATTGGAATGATTTTAAAATGATCAGTTTTCATATTGTGGATCTTGAAGCATACAATTTTATATTTTTCCTGTGGTATGTTGTTGTTAACTGACTCAGTTGTAAATTTATTATTAACTTACTCAGCAGTAAATTTTCAAGTGGAGAGGAGAGCGTTGGAGTTAGATTCTGAGTCCAATGATGTTCATTACCCAGTGGCCCAGGACACCTCAGGAGAATGGGAAAAGATATCTAAGAAAGAGATAAACTCGTGGAAATTGTATAATAGTGTCAACTTTCTGGTTTTATGTACAGAATATATTATAAGATACAAGTAACATAGATTTATCAAGTCAAAGATTTATTGCAAAATGAAGGTGAAGTGGGGATGGGAAATGGTGAAAGAAGTGAAGTTAAAGATATTAAAAATGATCAATAGATTGTTAATGTCTTTTCTTTCAGGGATGCTTCTCTGGTCTCACATTGAGAAAGTTGCCCCAATTTAATAAAGCTTGCTAATCTTATTTTTCTCAATAGCTTTTTGTTATTGTTATCATTGCTGTTTGGGTAGAGAAGGGAGCATTGCTGAGATCTTTTGTAATATTTTATCACTTAAATAGCAACTAGGTATATAGGGATAGAGAATGGAGAGGGGAACAAAGACTATGTATGTGTATTTAAATATGTATACATCCTCCTGACAATTTTATTAGTAGACTAAAAAAATGAGAATATCAACTCATCCAATTCCCTTTCAACCTGCCTTTCCATGTTGGAACTTTCTTCTGTATCTTTGGCCATCACACCTTGGAATAGCCCTTTGCTATGCCACTACTTTCATTGGTGTATTCTTCTGGAGCCTACATTTTGTGACTGGACCCTAAGATGTAAATACCATATTCCTCAACCAGCCATTCTCCATCATTCCCTACCTCTCCCTCACTTTTTAGATTCCTTTTAATTGTAGTTTTCTCTCATTAGAATGTATGTTCCTTTTGGACAAGGTCTAGCTTCATATCTGTAGAACTCAACACAGTGCCTGATATATAGGAAATTATTAATAAATGATTATTGCCTGCATGTCTGCCTGCCTACTGGATGACTAATATCTTCTACCAGATCTTTATATTTGCAATCCTTTTCATGACATGTATTTTGGAAATAATGATTACATACTATGATATCTATTAAAAACATTATTCTTAAGATTTTGTGGAATAATATTACATACAGATAATTGTAGGCAATAGCTCAGTTTTTGATGACAGTGTGGGTCCAGTACAAGTGTGTTTATTTAGTTCTCCAAGATATTTTGAAGTCAATATTAATAATATAGAGATATGTTGTTTGTCAGTTCATGAAAAGTAGCTAGCTTCTAATATGTAATTTCAGCCACTAGGTCTGGTTTTGCTAGATATTTTGTAGGTGTAAGCATTTACAGTCATCACTGATAATGCACAATTTACACCAATTAATTGCATAATTCAAATTGATCACTAAATTTCAAGTTCCTTAACTAAAACTCTATAATTTCTGATGGCATTAATCTGTTCCTGAATTACCATCAAAACTCATTCTTCTTTCACAAACAAATCTGTAGGATTTAGCCCTTTGGTTGATACTTTTTGCTGAGAGGTTTTTAGGTAGATTCATGTGGAGGCCACTTATGAAGGGACTTTTGGTTTCATATTTGGATCTTAGATAATTCATAGGCTAAACACTAGGTTACATTTGACAAATCCAACGGCATGTACCTATAATCAGTCACACTTTATTTCTTAGTTAAGTGTTTTGCTTGATACAAATATTTTAATGAAGGTGTCTGACTTATTTTTTATGCACTTGAAAAATGTTTAACAATTTTTTCTTTCCTTTTTTGTGTGTGGGAGTGTTAAGCTTCCAATAAGGCGATGAACCTCATTTTGTTAAAATTTTATGAGATTTTGTTAAAATACCTTCCAAATCTGATATTCCATTTGGTACTCCATTTGGCAGTTCACATTGCACAAATACTCTTGTCTATCAGCTTTGATTTAAGGATGCCAATAAATCTATTGAGTTATTCAAGCATGGTTTTCTCCTTGATATAGCTAAGCTTAAAAGTGTCTTGTCTAGAGAAGACAGAGATTTTTCAATATTAGCTTGATCCTTTGCAGCAATATGACAATTGCCTCGAGTTCAAAGTCCTTAGTCTTCTTTTCTCCCATGATGAATAAGAATTTTGTACTTAGCAAGTACACATAATTTTATGTGATTAGCAATATATATATAAAATAAATATATTTAATATAAAAATATATATAAAAAATAAAAATTAGCATAAGGTTTACTAGATTTAAGAACTGTTCTATATGTTTTGGGGTACAATTATAAAGCTTGGTGCATCAATGTAAGTAAAAGAAATCACTGAATGTTTTGGTTTGACTTTCCTTTTAATATGGAAAATATACTTACTTCTAGTTTTATCCTATGGGTTTCCTTGTTAAATATGGCAATTTATTTCACAATTTGGTATCAGCTTCAATCCTAGTAAATTGTTTACTGAACCTTGATAATTATGGGATTGCTAACCTCAAGATAGTCTTCTATCCACATAAAGCTGCATTTGTTTCACCAGAAAATATATAGAACTTTGTATAAACCAAAATGTATCTGGAAATTTAGAATATTACCTAAAAAATTCTCCCCAAGCATTGCTATAAAAATTTCTGGAGAAACCTTGTTCCTGGAGTTCAGATAAACCCATGAAACGCATGAAAATTTCAACAACTATTTTTCAGCCCATGAAATGTGTGTGGTTCATCATGTGGTTAATACTTTTGTAATATCTTTCTAATGCTATGTATATTTTCCCCTCTCAGTATTTAAAAAACTATGTAATTTACCCAAGTCCTATGAAAATAAATTCTTACATATGCCCTTGAGTTGAAAATAGCACCTATATTTTATAGATAAAAATTTGCCCTTCAAAAAACAGATAAAACAACTTTCTAATGTGCCCTTGAAGATAGGCACGTACTTCCTTATGGTAGCCATTAAAAAATTATTCAAAGAGTCATCAGGAGGGAGCTACTCATATCCATCTACTTTTAGTGAAGAAAGACTTTAGCAGCTATATATTCTGGCAAAAAAGTATTCTGCCCACTATCCATATGGGGAAAAGTGAATGGATGAGATGAATGCTTTATATCCAGACAATATGCATTTGAATAAAGTTTACCAATCAGCACACAAATCTTGAACAAATACTTCAAATTGTCAATTGGCTTGGCCCAGAACACAACAAGAGAAGAAGACCAGACTGGATTGCCTTTAGTGAACTGATCTAAAGTTTTTCCCTAAAACAAAGGTCCATCTTTTGAAGACCAATATGCATCCCATAATGTTGGAATGCTGCAAGCTATTGAAGTCTTTGAAGAGCTGAAAGTAAAAGTCTCTCAAAAGGCAAGATAGCAGGTTGGAAAGGTGCTGTCCTCTGTGACAAATGTGAAATGATATATTCATGTGAAATGATGCAAAGTATGTAAGTGGAGAGTTGTTGTAGTTTTTAATAAGCATGCAATTCAGTCACTGGGGTACACCCTTCCCTCACTATCACCAGGGCAGATTGCCAACTTTCCTATAAACTCTAGTTTTCAAAACTTGCTTAAGGGTACTAGAGGCTAAATATTTTCCCTTAGTCATATGATTAGTATGTGTTAGAGGAAGAATTTAAACCCAGGTCTTCCTGGTTTCAAGGCCATTATGCCTATCCAAAGATATGTACCACAGGCAAAGGAAAAAAAAATAGATGGGCTACTCAGTGTGAGAGTGACGTAAAATCACTGGATAATCATTGTCCTTCCATGATATTTACATGATGTCAAGATAATAGGAAAAAAAAACCAATCCTACAAAATGCATTGGCCAGACCCTCTATTGTAACTTTATAGAGCTATTTGAATGAAAGTTGGTAGAGTAAGGGTTAAATTAGGAGTTTTGACAAAATAAGAGAGCAGCTTTTAATAACTTAAGTTTTAATGAGAATATAGTAGACTTGCAAAATAATATTATCCCTTTAAGTCTGAGAAAAGAAAGCTTCTAGCAGCTTTTAACAATTAACAGTTTAGTTTTATTAAAATAGAGATATACATATATCCCAGCCACCAACTAACAACTAATCACCAATCCACACCACCAGCAACCAACCCCCAATGACCAACTACCAACTACCAACCACCTCCCAACCCAAAAAAGGTCAAAACTCCCCTCTCAGTCCTCATGCTTGCCTTTTATATTCCAGCAACTAAACACCAACCACCAACCCAACACACTCCCAGCAGCCATCTTCCCCACAACTGCCACACCTAACTGTCAGTAACTGACTGACCAACCAACTGCCTCTGGCCCCTTTTCTACCCCTTTCCACCTCACTTCCTGTCTCTATGGTTCCTCCTTCCTGTCTCTATGGTTTCTAACTTCCTGTCACTGTGGGCTTGTTAATCCCTACATATCTCTATGGTAAGAGGACCTCCAGGTCCCCCATAAACTTAAAAAAAAAAAGGAATAAAGAATTCCTTTTTATATTAGGATGAGCAGAGTCATTTCATTCATGGAAGCATTACAATAAAATATGCATCACTGGAGAGAATAGCTATATCAATGAGATCACAAATCCATTGGAATATTATACTGTTTTGTATATATAGTCATTCTGTTCTCTTATGCAACTAGGACATAGAATGAGAGGGTCACAACACAGCAAATGAATTTGGTTATTTTTTCTATAACCCTAATGTAGCATCAGAATTTTAATGAGCTAGTAAAAATCTGAAAGGGTTAATAGTTTTATTTATTTAAAAGGTTACATGTATGCCTAAATACTTGCATGTGTATATATATATATATATGTATACATATACATATATATGAGTATTTATGTATATATATATATATATCCATGTATACATACATGCACACACAAACATATATATACAAGTATTTATACATATGAACCTTTGTCCTCTAAACCAACTAAATCTCAAGGACAACTTCAATACTTTAAAAGAAAAATAAAACTAGTCTAAATTTCATACTTGCATGAGGACGTAGTATAAACACATGTGTGTTCATGTGTGTGTATACATATACATACATATAAACACAGATATAGATATATACACATACATATGCATTTCTTTGTCTTTTTCCCAGAGATAAAAATCCAAAAATATTTCTATAGAATGTTTATACAAAAATGCATAAAGGCAGTATAAACTTTATTAAAATAATATTTTACAACACTGTTGAATAGCAATCTTGACCCAAGTCTTAGCATGACTTTGAGTAGAACAAAGAAAGGTCGGAAACATTCTTTGCATGAAAGTTTTATAATGTGGCAGCTCAAAAGAATAGAACCCTCTCATCTGAAATCACACTTGTCTGTGAGGCTTTCTTTTTTATTCTTTCCTTGGCACACAGTAAATTGAGTCTTTTCTGGCAATAATGCTGTTGGGAACTCTAAAGATAATTAAGAAACATAAAATATGTCAGTCTTCTCTAACACAGTTGGAATTTGGGTTTTGAATGTCTCTCTCCTAGCAAACAAATGAGGATAGGTTTGAAACTATGTTCTCATAATTTTGTGTAATTGATCTCTTATAATGTGCTTCAATAATAAAAAAAAAAAGATGCCTAATAACTGTGCACAGGAAAAAAAAAACACTTACATACTTACACATATTTCTTAAGAGACCTAGGAATGATTATAATGTATTGGCAATATGTAAGCAATTCGTTTTTTCCACTATATAAGATAAATGAATAATATGATAATTAAAAAAAGTTATTATTGAGTATATAAATATAAAGAACTCAAGCTCTGATCACTGGGCTTGCTACTAAATTATTGGGCTCAATTCTTCCACTCAATTTGAGAAGGGGCCAGCAACCCACAGAAGGTAGAAGAGTCTACATTTCAGAAGACTGTGTGTCTGGAACTATGAGTTGTCCATCACAAGTTGTTTATCCCATGCTAGGAGCAAGTCCTAATTCAGGCCAGTCCTCTGGTAACTAAGGGCTAAAACCAGAATGAAATAATCCTCGTTAACTAAGCAGTTAATAAAAGGAGTTTGATTTAGCTATAGCTGGGAAAGAACATCCAGGGCATGGAAAGGATAGTCATCTAGTACATAACCTTGATTCACTGATTACAATTCTCCCAAGTCAAAGTGGTCATCCTGACCTCTTGAGGAAGGAGTACCCATTCCTACTGTCCTGGCCAGAGTCTTGGTACTCTGAAACAATTTTTTTTAATTAAATAAAATGTATTTCTATATATCTTAGCCCCTCTCTCCCCTCCTTGCACCATAGAAGATATCACCCAACAGAAAGATATACGTATATGAATTGTGTTCTTCATGTTTTTATCTATCAATTCATTCTCTGGGGGTGGACATTGACTAGTTATTGTTCAAATATTAGTTCTGTAGATGTATATAATGTGCTCTTGGTTCTACTTGTTTTACTCTGCATTAATTCATGTACATCTTTCCAAGTTTTATTTTTTTCTAATTAACCTGTTCATCATCTCTTATGTCACAATGGTATTCCACCACAATCATATACCATAATTTGTTCAGCTATTCCCCCGATGACATTCCTTCAGTTCCAATTTTTTTGCCACCACATAGGGCGACACTGTAAATATTTTGGAATATATAGATTCTTTTCCTTTTCTCCCTGATCGCCTTGGGAAACAGACTCAGCAATGGTATTGCTGGATCTATGGATATATACAGTTTTATAACACTCTGGGCATAATTCCAAATTGCTCTCTGAAATGATTAGATCAGTTCCAAGTTCCACCAACACTGTATTAGTGTCCCCATTTTTCCACATCTCCTCTAACATTTGTCTTTTTAACATTTTATCATTTTAGCCAATCTAAGTGGTGTAAGATGATGTCTCAGAATTGTTTTGATTTGTATTTCACTAATCAGTAATGATTTAGTGTATTTTTTCACATACCTATATATAGTTTTGATTTCTTCATCCAATGTCTGTTTATTCTTTTGACCATTTCAACTGGGGGATGACTCTTATTTTTATAAAATTGACAAAGCTCTCTATGGATTTTAGATATGAGATCTCTATCCAAGAAACTATGAACCTTTTCAATTTTCTGTTTTCCTTCTAATCTTGCCTCTATTTATGCATAAACCATTTAATTTAATGTTACCAAAACTATCCATTTCTCAATGTTATCCATCTCTTGTTTATGCATAAATTCTTCTTCTATCTATAAATCTGAGAGGTAACATGTTCCTTATTTTAATTTGTTGATGCCAGGCCTAGAGATGGGAGGTCCTAGGTTTAAATATAGCCTCAGACACTTCCCAGCTGTGTGACCCTGAGCAAGTCACTTAACTCCCATTGCGTAGCCCTTACCACTCTTCTGCCTTGAAACCAATAAACAGTATTGATTCCAAGATGGAAGGTAAGGGTTTAAAAAAAATTGTCCAAGTCATGTATCTACTTTGATCTTATCTCAGTGAATAGCAAAATATAAACATAATATAAACCTCATTTCTGCCAAACTACTTTATAATTGCCCCCAGCAATTTTTACCAAATCGTAATTTTTTTCTAAATATTTTGGATCTATATCTTTATCAAATACAAAGTCACTATAATTTTTTACTAATGTTTGTTGTATATCTATTCTGTTCCACTGATTTATTTTTCTATTTCTTAGCCAGTGCCAGATAGTTTTAATAATTACTGCTTTATAATATAGTTTAAAAACTGGTACTGATGGAACATTTACATTTTTTCACTAATTCATTTGATATTCTTGATCTTTTGTGCTTCCAAATGAATTTTGTTGTTATTTTTCTATCTCAATAAAATGATTTTTTGAATTTAATTTGGATGGTATAAATTTCTTTAGGTGAGATGGTTATTTTAATCATGTTTACTCTGCCTACCCATGAACAAGTAATTTTTCTCCAATTACTTAAATATGGCTTTATTTACATAATAAGTGTTTTATAATTATGTTCATATAGTTTCTGGGTTTGTTTTGGCAGTCATACTCTCAGGTATTTTATTCTGTTTGTGGTTGAAATAATTAAATCTTGAGAATGATTTCCATATCTTTTTTTTGAATCCTTGTCTTCCATCTTCTAGTCAACACTTAATATTGGTTCTAAGGCAGAAGAATGGTAGCACTAGGTAAATGGGATTAAGTAACTTACCCAGGATCACACAACAAGAAAATCTCTGAAGCCAGATTTGAACCTAGAATTTTCAGTCTCTAGATCTGACTCTCAATCCACTGAACCATTTAGTTGCTCTGATTTCTATCTCTTTTAAAGAGAAAATAGCTTATGTAGCATATCTGCATGGTTTGGTGGTTGATAGGATATTACTTCCACTATAGCCTTCATAATGGGATCCAGGAATGAGTAAATGAACAAAAAGGCATTATTAACTATCTATATGTTCTAGGTTCTCTACTAGACACTAAGGATAGTAATGAAAGTGGAAGACAGTGTCTGCTCTCAAAGAGCCTACATTTTTAAAAGGCAAGACAATACATTTGAGAGAGTGTTGTACAGGGATGGGGCTTTTGGTCCAGAAATTCACAGGGATGATGAGTGAAGACATAACGATGAAATTGGCATGCACTTTCTAATAGCCATGGCCATGTTGATTAGATCATGAGTCTGAAAGCAAGAATAAAAAGTACAAAGCAAATGGGGGTGGTCATACATGTGCAGAGGCAGGGCTGATGGAAAAATGATCTCATTGGTTTCCTTGTAAATGGATGGCTTGGATATGAGGCAAGAGAGAACATTATCTTCCTTTCTTTGTAAATTAGTAAAGTCAGCTGAAAATAACCCCTGATAAGTTTGTGGTTGTCTTATACACTAACAATTTGGGGAAATGAACTATAATCATTAAATTTTAGATTTTGAGGTTTTCCAAACTTAGCTAAATTTATTAAAGGATAACAAGTTTATAAAGCAATGGGACCCTATGAGTCATCTAGGCCAGAGAGGTGAAGCAACCTTTTCCCTTGTCCCATAGTTACTAGTAGAGAGCACAACGCCCATCTCCAACCCAAGCTTTTTTTTTCCCTATCATGGAATTAGAGATTGAGGATTGGAAGAGATTTTTGCTTCTCATCTAGTCCAACTGCTTTATTTTTACAGAAGAAGGAACTGGGACTAGAAGTAAAATGAATTGTCTAAGACATGTAGAAAGCACATCGCAATGCAAGGATTCACACATATTTTCTGATTTCAAATCTAGCTCTTTTCCCACTATTTCATATGGACTTGCTACACAAGGCTGTTGTGTGGCAGAGATTAGACATCTCTTCCTATAGAAAATAATTGATTCCCCTCTCAGGAATCAGTCTCAGATTTAGCCACAGTTACTGTGGAAAAGTGGGATGTCTTTTCTTTGGAGTGGCAAAATGACATTGTAGAATCAGCCCTGGAATAGGAGTCAAGGCACCTGGTTTCAACTCCCTACTTTGTCACCATCTAGCCTTGTGATCTAGAGCAGGTTATGTAAAGTCTGTGGTTATTAGTTTCTTTTTTTGTGGAAAAAGTATTCTGAACAAGATGATTTTCAGCCCTTCCAACACTGATGCCCTCTGAGCCTGTCTTGGTTTTCTAATTTTTAAGTCAGGCTTAATGGTTCATTCAGTACAGAATGGAGATGCACAAGATGGCTTCCCCAGGGCCCTTTAAATCTTAAGATCCTGTAAGAATACTGTTGACTGTCCTGGATAACCAACATTAAGCAATGTAGCATTATCCTGCTAGGAGAAACATATAGCAATATAATTCTCTCAGTGAATTAAAAAAAATTCTAATATTTCAACTATGAAGTGACTGGCCTGCCTCAAATGAAGTAAAAGATGTGTCCTCTAGAATTTTAGTATGCTTATGTTGTTGCTAGAAGGTTAAAATGAGTTGGCTCTATATTTGAATCTTATTTATAAAAATCACTTTGTTGTAAATTGTGCATTTTAAAATGGCTCTGAACCCTGGGAGACTACATCTCCCAGGACTCTCTACCCCAAATTCTTCAGACACCTTCTACTTCCTTTGTGGGAGGTGTCTGAGAAAGTATAAAAGAAGAGAGAAGCATGGGTTTTGGTGCCTTTTCTGGAGAGGCACCTTTTCTGCAGAAGAGCCTTTTGCCCAGTTACCCCCAGACTGGAGATCTAATTTTCTCTAGTCTTTCTAGACCTTTATTTTCAGAGCAAAAATAAACCTTTCTAAGGATCCCTGAAGTCTGGCTTGATTTAATTTAATCCCTACCATAATTACAGAGAAAAAGAAAAACCTGATCAATTTCCTTACTGGGACTGGGGGACCCCTGACTAACTACCTTTCCCTACCCTTTCCTTCCATTTTCCATCAACATTATTTGGTGAGCTATTTTTGAAATTTTAGCACATTTCTTATAATTGCATGTGCAATTTAATTTTTCCTAAGCACATGTCATCTACATAAATTGAAAGATTTTAGATTATTATATTAGTGTAGATTTACTATGTCCATTAGTTCTAACTGTAACTGCCTGCCCAAAAAGCCTTAGACTACGGAAATTACCATTAGTATTTAAATATTATGGGACTTAATACATATGTCTGATTCGAAGGAATGGGAACAAAAAAGGAGCGCAGACCTGATCTACACAGTACCAAAGAGGCACAGACATCTACACAGTGCCACAGAAGCATGTATTTAACCTGAATGGTGCCAAAAGAGCACACAGATCAAAAAAGATAAGCCAATCCTGCTAGGATTGCTGAGACTTGCTGAAACTTCTATGCCAATAAAAAAAAAAAGGACTTGAACCTAGTGTGAGACTTGAGGTTGTGGCGCTTAATGTATGTTAAGATGCAGGACTCCTTGAACCACACTTCTTGTGAAATTTATATCAAGTACCTAACAACTGGCTCTTCTGGCTTGATATTCTATCCCTGAGAAGAAATGACGAAAGAAGAATATATCAGACCAAGGAATAAAAATCTAGTCCCTTTACCTAACTTTCTTGCTGTGGCAGTTGATTGCAGTCCTGGCTGTTGAGTGGGTAAATGCATGATATTGGGCATGAATTACTTTAATTGGGAATTATTCAAAGATCTATTACAATTTTGTATTTTTCTTATTTAGACTTTTCCATATAAAATTTAGGATTAGATGTTTAGAAATTTCATCCAATACTTATTTGGCTTTTTTGAGCTATTTTACTGATGATTTTAATTGGCAATGATTCATAAACCTCATGCTTCAGACATGTTTCCCTGTGTGATTTCAATGTTTCTTGATATCCTCCTCAGGGGGGAATGTGTTTTTATTTCATATGAAAAAAGATTTTAAATTATTTTAGGGAAAGAAATTTACTGTCTCCTGGAATCCTGATGGAGATGCCCATGGAGACCACATGAAGACCTCACGCTACTCCAGGAGATCCTGAGAGAAAATCTAGATGCACAAAATTGAACATTGGGGGGGTGTTGAAATTCACTTGATTTGGTTAAAAGTTCACTCGTTTTGTCAAAAAAATTCATTTCTTATCTATGTGTATATATATATATATATATATGTAGTTGTGAAGAAGGGGACTGCCCCCTGATTTCTTTGTAAAAAAAAAGTGCCAAGTATTTAATTTTCCTTTGTTGTAAAATTGTTACTATTTCCCCCTTGCATGGATGTATATACCCTTTATTTTTATTGTGATTGTAAATGTATTTACATTTGTTTTGATCCACTGGGGAGACTGGTCTCCCAAAGGATCACAGAAGGAAATTCCATTTACTTTGTGGGAAGTGTTTGAGAAAGTATAAAAGAAGAGAGAAGCATGGGTTTTGGTGCCTTTTCTGTAGAGGCGCCTTTTCTGCAGAAGAGCCTTTTGCCCCGAGACCCTTTCCCCCCCCCCCCCCCCCCCCCCCCCCCCCCCCCGGCTGGAGATCTAATTTTCTCTAGCCTTTCCAGACCTTTATTTTCAAAGCAAAAATAAACCTATTTAAAGATCCCTGAAGTCTTATTTGATTTAATTTAATCCCTAGCATAATTACAAAGAAAAAGAAAATCCTGGTCAATTTCCCTACTGGGACTGGGGGACCCTGACTAACTACCTTTCCCGACCTTTTCCCTCCATTTTCCATCAACAAAGAGAAGACATAAATACTTAAGTGAGTAAATGAAAGACTGGAAGAAAATTTGCTTTAGGAGACAAAGATAATGAGAAAGGTAACTTTTTAAAAATTTTATTTTTCCCTAATTACGTGTAAATACAATTTTTACATTCATTTTAAAAAAAGTTTTATTTCTAAATTATCTCCCTTCTTCCCATCCAAGCTCCCTCACTCCCTTTCATAACCTTATCCCTCCCTGAGATGATAAATAATCTGATATAGATTTTACAAGTGTAGTCATGTAAAATATTTTTCCGTATTAGTCATTTTGTGGGAGAGATCTTAAACAAAAGAGGAGGAGAACAATGAGGAGGAGGAGGAGGAGGAAAAGGAGGAAGAAGAGAGAGGAAAAGAGAGAGAGAAGGAAGGAAGGAAGGAAGGAAGAAAGGAAGGAAAGAAGGAATAAAGGAAGGGAGGAAGGAAGGAAGGAAGGAAGGAAGGAAGGAAGGAAGGAAGGAAGGGAGGAAGGAAGGGAGGAAGGGAGGAAGGAAGGAAGGGAGGGAGGAAGGAAGGGAGAAAGGGAGGAAGGGAGGAAGAATGAAGTATATGTTTTAATCTGAATTCAGATCCCATCAGTTCTTTCTCAGAGGGCAGAAGACATTTTTCACCATGAGTCTCTAGGATTGTCTTGGATCATTGAATTGATGAGAATAGGTCATTCATAGTTGTTTATAAAAAAATGTTACTGTCACTGGATACAATGTTCTTATGATTCTACTCATTTCACTTTGCATCAGTTCATGTGTTTCCAGATTTTTCTGAAATCATCCTGCTCATCATTTCTTATAGTACAATGGTATTCCATCACAATCATATACCAAAACTTGTTCAGCCACTCCCCAATTTATGAACAATCTGTCAATTTCCAATTATTTCCTATCACAAAAGAGCCACAGTAAAATATTTTTGTACAAATAAATCAAAAAAGTAAACTTTTTGTGGTAAAATTTTGCTTCTGTCTTCTATGATAGTTAAGGTAATATTTCTCTAGTCTTTCTACTTAATTTTACATAAAATAAATGTACTTGTCGGGGGAGATAATCAGATTTGAAATCTTGTGATTCTGGATCTTAAGCTTTGTGCTGGTTGAACTAGTTCCAAGATTTTAAAAATCCATAGAATCATGTGAGGAATAAGATCTTAAAAGACAATTTATTGATATTTGCTATGGCTAGAGAATCTCATTGATTTATTGTAAGGAAAAAATGAGATAATATATGTACACTATTTAAAAAACCTATGTAAGTAGAAACTATTATTATTGTTCTTATATGTATTGTGTGAATATGAAATTTCTTCTTTGAGATCTCTTGATAATTTCAGTATTTTTCCCCCTTATTTTCCACTATTACTCACTTCCTGATTCCCTCTCTTTGATTATGGCTTCTGTCAGGGCCAGACCCCAAAACTGTCTCAACTTCCTCCCACATTGGACAATTCATAGTTGGACAATTTCATCATTTTCTGTCCTGAGTCTTAGCCTCAAATGACTTCTAGGAGCCAGTATTGGCCCTAGTTCCATGCAGAACTCATCCTCAGGCTAAGTGGAGTGCTACATAATCACATACACATGGTCATGGTTACTCCAGGTTCCTCTCCTCTTTAATTCTGTCTGAGCTCTTTTGTGGCACAGTGTCCCAATTCTGTTTGCCTGAGAGTGGTTTCTGGTAGGGTTGGGAATGCTGAATGATCATATTATGGGCTAGAGATGTTTTGAACTGTTACTAATTTGGGGTTCTCAGTGTTCTATGCAATGGAAACAATTGGAATTGCTTCAACTCTTCAATATAATTCCTGTTTTGGAGAGGTCATATGATTGGAGAACATGTTAATTCCTCCATCTTACTAGCCATGTGACCCACCATATTTTAAATAAAAGAAAAAAAATAAAAGTTCTACTTAGTAGAATTAAATTCAGATGTATAGATCAAGTGTTACCTTTTATCTAAGAATTATCTGATTTTCCCCTTGTTCAAACATTGTCTCCTTGGAATGACATTGTTTTGTGTAGTATGCATACTTTGTCCTTACTTGAGCAAATATTGTGTCTTCCAAGAAAAATGTGACCTCCTTGAGGGCAGGCAATCGGGGTCTTTCTTATGTATGCTTAAATGTTTTGTACATATTGTTTATTGGACTGAGTTGAATGGAACTCCATGTTCTACAAATTTACATATGGATTTGACATTTGTGGCTACATTGATTTAATTTGATAAATGTTTCCCAGTCCAATTAGAATCACTGTAACTTTCCCTCCTTGTTACCTAATGCCTTTGGCTATGTTAGACCATGCTTCTTTTGCTAGTAAGCACTTAATAAAAGCTTGTTGACTTGACTTATTCTTCCTGAGAAAAATCTAATTATTCAAATGGTCTATTGGCACAGTAGTATTTTGTCACATTTCCTGGCCCCTTTTACACAGCATGAATAAGCTGTGAAATGTATTCAAAGACAATGTATTTAATGACTTTATTTAAGAATACATTTCGGGTTATTCATGCTGAGAAGTACTTACTTTCTGAACTTTCAAACAGCTGGGCTGAGTTCAATGGGCAGTTCTCCACGATTTCAGAAACATCTAAAATTAGAGGAAAAAAAAGATTATAAAATAGAAATGGCTCTACAGTCTATCCTTTCCTTTTCACATAAATATTGTAACTAATCACCCTTGCTTCATGCATAATTTGTGAGAAGAGGCCATTATATTGTTTTACATTTAACCTGGCCCACAGATAAGAGAAAGTAAAGTCAAATGTAAGCTCACTTCAAATCAGAGAATATCCAGGTTGGGAAGGGAATGGCTATTTAGTTCAAGGAACACTGGAATAAGAATGCCTTTGAAACAGATAATAGCTAACATTTGTAAAGATTTGATTTTTAAAAATAATTTAATGTATTCATTTGTTTGTTACATTAAAATTCCCAGATATCTCCTGCCCTTTCTCCCCTCCAAAGCATAATTTCACAAAAAGACAGATGTAATTTATATAGCTTCACTCCCCTGTGCCAGGTAATGTCTTAAGTGCTTTATAATTATTATCTCATGTTCCCTTCACAAACAGCCCTGGGAAGAAAATATTGTTATTCTCCTCATTTTATAAATAGGGGAACTGAGGCAAACAGAGGCAAAATGACCTACCTAGGCTGCATAGCTAGTAAAAATGCCCAAACTTATCCAAGAAATAATCATTCATCCTTTCCTAAAGATTCTAATTATAGGGAAACCAATTGACTCCTAAGGAAGTCCATTCTACTTTGGGGGTAATTCTAATTGTTAAGATATTCTCTTGGCATGAAAATTAATTTTCCTCTTTTCAGCTTCGACCCATTAGTCCTAGTTCTATCTTTTATGGCCAAATGAAACAAATTAATCTTTATTCCATAAGATAATTTTCAAATATTTTTAAAGAGCTTATCATGTCCCCTCTGCCCCATTCTTCTGCAGACCAAACATGCCTAGTTCCTTTAATTAAGGCTCAAATAACACAATATTAAGATCATTCTTCATTTGGGTTGACTCCTCTGGATGGTGTCTTCAGATCAATATCCTTCTTACAAAATGAAGTCCCAAACTGAACAATATCCCTCAGGTATGGTCTAATAAGAATAGAGTTTAGCAGAACTTTTATCTCCTCATTCATGGCTGCTTATATTTTTCTTAATGTAAGCCAAGAACACACTAGCATTCTTAACTGTTATATATCACACTGTTAACACATACCAAGCTTGAAATAAAGTAAAACTTCAAGATTGTAAAAAAAATAAAGTTGTCTAAGTATAATTACCTGCCTTATAATCATACAGTTTGTGTTGATTTTTTAAATCCCAGTGCAGGACTTTCTATTTACTTTTATTTTATTTGGTCCATGTTCTGTTACTCTATATAGCATTCCATAGATTTGAATCCCCCTATCTCCTTACCTTACATTTTATCTCTGAAATAGAGGGGGGAAGGACAGCGGAGAGGATGGATTGGCTAAGATGTTTGTTGTTGCCACTAGGAGTATAGCTATTAAAGCCAGCAACAGGGTATTATTCCCATCAAAGACACTAAACATTAGTAGCAAGTCCTGAAATACTCCTTTGGTTCTTAATAAACGAGGTCATTTGTGCCTCTTGTTATTGTTTCTCTCTGTCAATCAAGGCAGTCATAAAAATATAGAGCAAAAGGGGCAAAATTATAAACCAAGCTAGAATAGTAAAACTTTTGCTTCTGAAAACTGAAGGGTCAAAGAAAAATCATGAATGGGGAAACTTTTGAGTAAGTAGGGAATAATTATATGTAATCTCTGGGAGAAATGCAACAACAAAATGTGTACTCCTCTTCTAGATACAACTTGGGACATGTAAAATTGAGTAAGCAATTAGTAGGCACTGCAAAGAAGCAAATTTCTGCTTTATGTAATGAAAAAATAACGAATGATTAGATGGATGTTGCAAAGTAGAAAATTTGTCCTAGATGTGATTTAATTTTTTAAATGGCCTAACTATTAAAGCCAACATTTACTAATTATTGAAATTAGAATGTGCTGACTAGCAAGGTAGTGAGTTTGCTGTCACTAGGCTTGAAATGAGAGCTGGATGATTATTTTTTTGATGTGAGTGCCAAACAGGGAGATTTTGTTCAGGATTGAATTAGACTGGATCACTGTGATTTATGAAAAGAGAATCACATTCATTGACTTTATGATTCTATATTCACTCTAAGATTGGCCAGGCAATTTTGACCCCGTTTTTCAGCATAAACCTGAATATTCCTGACACCACTTAAATCATAGTTAGGATATGACTGATAAGAAATGATTAAGAAATAATTCCAGATCAAAAAGGCAAGATAAGGCACATGGTGGACATCTGCTCTTGTTTTCAGAAGAGTAATGTCCTGGAAACCAGTGAATTAAGGCTCCTAAAATCAGACAACCTAATTGGAACATTAAAGTGATAAAATGACAAAAATACAGGTGTTTTAGTGAATCTAAAGATAAAATTAGAACACTTGAGAAGTGACTGTGAAATAGAACTATAGCTGAGTTGACTTAGATACAATTACAGATAAAATTTGGGAAATGAGGAGCAAAAGACATGTTAGGAAATTTTTCTCTTTCCTTCTTTCTTTCTTTCTTTCTTTCTTCCTCCCTTCCTCCCTTCCTCCCTCCCTCCCTCCCTCCCTCCCTTCCTTCCTTCCTTCCTTCCTTCCTTCCTTCCTTCCTTCCTCCCTTCCTTTCTTCTTTCTTTCTTTCTTTCTTTTTCTTTCTTTCTTTCTTTCTTTCTTTCTTTCTTTCTTTCTTTCTTTCTTTCTTTCTTTCTTTCTTTCTTTCTTTCTTTCTTTCTTTCTTTCTTTCTTTCTTTCTTTCTTTCTTTCTTTCTTTCTTTCTTTCTTTCTTTCTTTCTTTCTTTCTTTCTTTCTTCCTTCCTTCCTTTCTTCCTTTCTTCCTTTCTTCCTTTCTTCCTCTTCCTTCCTTCTTTCCCCTGGAAAATCCTCATTGTTCTGAGAAAAGTTATAGGGATTTTCCTTTGAAATATAGAAGACAAATAATCACTATGTTTTTTAAAGATTTTTCCAGTATTATAACATTAGTTTTACAGTTTTATAATATTTAAAAATAACAGGATTTTCCTATGAGGTGAGTCAAATCATCATTATAATTATCATTTTTTTTTGCCATTGGTTGTTTACATTTATGATTCATCAGAGGTATTCCAAGATTAAGTCTTCTTTCACCAATGAAGACTGGCAACAACTACTACAGTTGCCTATAGGTATGGAAAAGCTTTCCTTTGCCTCTGACCACAAAACCAGTAGGTGTCAGAGATAAGGATTGAATCTAGGTATTCCGTATTTCCAGGCTGGCCTTTTCTCTGCTATACTACATACTATCTGTTTCTATTATTTATTGATAATGCCTGTCAGCTGAGTAACCACCCCAAATCACATGGCATAAAAAGAGCATATTCAATATATTAGACACTTTCAAGGATATTCTAGTCTGATGTTTTCTACTCACATTAAAAATGAAACATTTATTGAGTTTCTACTATATATAAGGCATGGGATAAGATGCCTGGGATATACAAATAGATAGGACACAAAGCCTACTATCAAGGTGTTGAAATAATTTATTCATTTGGGATTCGATACTATAGTAATATAAAATTCCAAACATTTCAGAGTGGTTTGTGTTTCAGAAATGCAATCTAAAAGCATTTAATTATTTTTTTCCAGATTACATATAGATGCAATTTTTCATAATAATTTTCTGACTTTTTTTGATCCATGTTCTCTCTTTTTCCTCCATTTTTTCCAAGATGGCATGTAATATAATATAGGCCAGGGATGGTGAACCTTTTAGAGCCTGAGTGCCCAAACTGCATCCTCACACTGCATGTGAACTGCCCACTTACCCTAGACAGGGGAGGGAGGAAGCACTCCAGTTGGGCTGCTGGGCAGAGGAGTGAATGATGTGAAAAATGTCCTCAGTTACTGTGGAGAAGGAGGAGGGAAACCATGAGTCCAGACACGCAGAAGTTCAAATTAATGGAACCAATATTTATTTATTAATCTATTGATTAATAAACATACCTACTGGCCAGGACAGACTTTCTTAGTAAAAGCTGCGCCAGACTAAAATTACAATGCAGTTTTTATAGTGTGCAAAATACAAAACAGTGTTTATTAATGAGACATAATCTTGATGAAGCAAGCAAACCTTATTGTCTAGAAGTCATATTTGTCATTAACGTGGGGTACAGGACATTGTATATCTTATCCTAGACTGGCTGCTTGTTAATAAAGGAGTTACTTTTTCATGGAGCCTGACTGTAGGTTGTTTTGGTCAGTCGACCTTCACAGGAAAGCTCATTTCTGATTTCAACTTTCCACAGGGAAAAATAGGTTTTCTGGTCAATGATTTAGTTTACTTCACTTCAGCAGCCATCTCTGGCACACATGCCATAGGTTTGCCAACACAGATATAGGCTATACATACAATACATTTTTCTATGTTTGTCATGCTGTGAAAGAAGACACTTTGCTTATATATGAAAAAAACTCATAGAGGAAGTAAAGTGAATCATAATGTGTTTCACTCTGCATTTGGACTCCATCAGTTCCTTCTATGACAGTGGATAGCCTTTTTCATCATGAGTCTCTTGGAGTTGTCTAGGATCCTTGATAATAGTTATAACTGAGAATAGTTGTCATTCACAGTTAATCATTGTACATAATTGCTGTTATGTACAGCATTCTCCTGTTTCTGCACTTCACTTTGCATCACTTCATAGAAGTCTTTCTAGATATTTTTTGTGCAGAAGAGCAATTGTTAATGTAAGCCCATGTTCCCTTTTCTAATAAATATAATATAAATGTGGTCTAGTTCTCAGGCTAGCCTATACACATGTGTACACATATGGTATGGTATGGTAGTAGTCTCTCGGTAACCAAGGATGACGATTGTCTTTGTGCGTTTTCATCTATGATAGATGAGTGTGCACAAAGACACTTGTGCGTGAAGGAGATTTAAGTGGGAAAGTTGATGCACAGAGACAGTCCCACTCTCTCCGCATTGGAAGCCTGGGTCCAGTGGCACGAAAAGTCGTTACACCTGGAGACTTCCTCAGCTGCATTGGATGGCCGTGTTGTCCTTTGTGCTCCAACACGCCCTAAGCACTCCACAGTGCTTTGCTGCGTCGCCCTCTCAGCCGTTGAACCTTCTTGGTTTTTTCCGTCTGTTCCGCCGAAGCAGTCTTCACATGCTGGGTGAGCAAAGCCCTAGTTCACCAGGGGTCCACGATGACCCGATGGCTACCCTCACAAGGTTTAGCCAGCCTGTCGAAGCCGTTGCCCGGGGTGTGGCCGCTGCCATATACTAGCAGCTACTGGGAGCCACACGTGAGAGCTGGGTGTCAGGTGAGGGTCAGAGGCTGGAGAGCTGCCCTAGGAGGGCACGATAAGCCCTCCATACCAGAGATACTACCCCTCCCTGAACACCCCATACACATATACATATCATATTAAAAAATCTTTGTAAATCTCAAAGTGCAATCTATATGTGAGAGCACACTGATCTACAAACAGTGAGTATTTAAAATATGTTTTATTTAATCTAATTGAAGTGTATTTCATAAAAGTCTTACTCTTCTGTCTTAGCATGGCACGGAGGTAAATCTGGGTTCTTGAAGTCTATTCCAGAGAAGAGCAGAGTCTGAAAGGTTCTACTAAATTAGATGGGCTTCAAGTACAGGCTCACCAATAATAGATTGGGACTGCTGTCTGAAAACCAAGGATCTACTTGCTTCAGTAGTTTAGTGGATCTGTTAGTTCAACAATGTGACATTTTTTATAATGATGCCAATCAAAATCTGCTTATACCTTCTGAAAATGTCTTTCTAACTTCCATAGACAAAGAAAGAAGAATTTGAACTGACTAAGGAGGAGGACACTGTATGTGATTTGGAGGGTTTTGCACTGATGAAGGACATCAGAGAGTAAATGTAGGAGAAACTGGGGGAAAATTGTAGAAGTACCATCTTTAGTTCCTGATACTTTATACCTGAACTTTATTTCAGATTCTACTCCAGGATCCTTTAAAGAAAAGAAAAAACAAGGTCAACAATGAGTAAGGTGGCTATAACAGGATTAAAGTGGATTAAGGGGAATTAAATGAGATTAAGGAGTAAGGAACTAAAGAGGTGGAAGAAAGGAAAGCAGACAGGTAAGAAAAAATAAAGTAAGCAAAAGAAGTTAAATAGAGCAACTTAATGAAAATTAATAGAGTGAATTGGTGTGTTGGGTGACCTGGTGAAATAGAGAGAAGATTTATGTATGGTAGAAATGGAAGGTGAAGTATGACTAAGAGAAATTAACTGAATGGGGTTTTCAAATTATTAAGAGATTATAATTTGGTATAGCAATTTTAGATAGTGCTTAGGGTTGAGGTTTAACAATCTATAAATAATCATTTTAAATTTCAAATGATTGAAACAAACCTCAACCAGTATGGAGAAAAGTGAAAGCCATAAGGCAACTTCTATTGAATATGGAATGTTGCATTTCAACCACAGAAAAATGACTGCTATCTATGCTCCAAGTATAGGTTGATCTCTCTCCTGAAGGAGAAAGTAAAGATAATTGGGGAATGACTTCACATTCCTGGTTGTTATAAATAATAAAAATCTCTAAAGAAAATTGAAGTGAGATTTCAATGGAGAAAAGTAGTTGAGGTGGAGATATGATTTGGTAATATGTTCATAAATTCTGGAGTGGAATCATGTAAAAGTGGTATAGGGTGACATATATCCTATGACCAAGGGTTCAGAGGAAAGGTTATTTAGCATCCTATCAAATAAAATTGTACATGGATAGGTCAGCCTGGGTGGGGATAGGAAACTCAAGAATGAAAATTTGAAGATATAAAGGAAGACAATTCCTGAGATGGGGGGGGGGGGGAGGGATGGGATTAGATTGATTTGGATACCTCACTAGATAATTTAAATTTAGAAAATATATGTATACAAGATGGGACAAGAGCAGATACCAAAGGATGAATATAAGAGCATGGTATGGTCCCATATAAAGCAGGTTAGGAATGATTAAGCCCAGAACAATCTGAAGCTGTCAAAGAAAACCAAAAATATCAACAAGTTTTTGTTAGCTATATTTGGAGAAAAAGAATAAAAAGGAAGGGATCAGATCATTACTATTGTGGAAAGTATGTTGATAACAAAAGTGAGAAGGTAGAGCTCCTCAGTGATGATTTTGTTTCTCTTTTCTCTTTCAAGGAACATAGTTTCTGAACTAGAAAGGTTGAGACAAAACCATTTAACAAAGCTGAAACGCAAGATAAATAACAAGATAGTAAAAGAATACCTATTTGCCTTTGATGAATTTATGTCATTTAACTTAGAGGAACTACATTATTATATCCTGAAAAAACTGGCAGTTGCTACAACTAAACTAAAGTCCATAGTATTTGAAAGATCATAGAAAAATGAGAGATACAACTATTTTGTAGCAAAGTACTGACTTTTTCTTTAAAAAAGGGAAGAGAACACACTTCAAATAATAGGTTAGAAATCTTGATGACAACTGAGAAATTCTAGAATGGATAATTTTAAAAATGGTTTCTAACTATCTCAGAAGGGAAACAGTGATTACCTAGAACTCTCATGACCTCAGCAAGAACAAGTTATGCCATACTGATCATATTTCCTTTTTTTTTTTTTGACAGTTACTTTATTATTTTAGCTAAGGACTTTCCTGTACAGGAATCTCCCTCTCTTAAAATAGACTATGGGCAGTAATGTTTGAATGTTATCAACATTAATCTTATGAAATAAAATTTTATTTTTATTCTTATAAGGTTGTATGGGTCAGCCTTCAAAATGCCTGGCCAATTTCAAATCAATCAGTTAGCTAACAAGCATTTATTAGGCACTTAATATATTGCAGGTACTATACTAACCGCTGGATTGACAAAAAATTTAGAAAGGAACATACATTCTAATGAAGAAGACCATGAAAAGAAATATATATATATATATATATATATATATTATTTATGTATGCATGTACATATGCATATATGCACACACTCAAAAAGCATCTTTATTCTCTCTATATATACACACAGATAATACATCTACACAACATAAATAGATAATCTCAGTGGGGAGGCATTAACTGGGATGATCCAGGAAAAACCTGTTGCAACAGGAGGGATTTGAACATAGTCATGAAGAAAGCTTGGGAAACCAGGAGGCACAGCTGAGGAGGGAAAGAATTTCTGGTATAGGGAACAGTCAATGAAAAAGCATGAAAAATGGGGATGGAATGCTGTATTAGACTAATAGCGAGGCTAGTTGTTCTAGATCATAGAATATTTGGACCAAAAGAAAGAAACCATATGAAAGAAAAGTAGGAATGTAATCTCATCTAAAGTTCAGCATTTATTCTTTAAAAATCTTTCCCTTCTGTCTTAGATTTGATACTCAGTATTGGTTTTAAGGCAGAAGAGTGGTAAGGGCTAGGCAATTGGGGTTGTGACTTGCCCAGGGTCACATAGCTAAGTGTCTGAGCCTATATTTTAACCCAGAACCAATCCACGTCTAGGTCTAGTAATCTATCCCCTGAGCCACCTAGCTGCCTCCAATCTTTAGTCTTAATGAATATACAGGTGTTAGATCATGTTTTGCTTTTTTTGATTAAAGGTATATCCATGCAATCAAGTAAGTTCTATTGATGACTGCTTTTAGCTTAAAAAATGCCAGTGTGTTTCAGAGTTCTAGGTCAACATAGCAGATCATCCTCTGATTGGTCTGTATTAGAGCTGGTAAATAAGTGGCAAAAACCATTTTCTGTTTAGAGCATTAAGAAATGAATTTCTGATTTCAAATAGTCTATACAATAAACACAATAAGGTACACTGGGAAAATGTGTATGGATTTAGAGTCCAGATTGACCCAGATTGGAATTTTTGCCTCTGACACTTTCTGTCTGTGTGCTTATGGGAAAATCTACAGTTTCCTCATATATTGATAAAAAATGCTTTTATCATTTATGCCACAAGGCTGTTTTGAGGAAAACATTTTGTCAATCTTAAAATCATATAGAAATTTAACTCTTTTCAGAAGTTCTCTAACACATATAGCTACCACATCATCCATTTTGATTTGATGTCAAATAAAGACCCACAACTTTGTTATATTTGTGACACATTCCATGGTGCGATCTGATGGTCAGAACAGAAAAAGACAATGATCTGTAAGGTCTTACAACCTCTAATGTCCTGTGTTCCTACAATATAATAAACATTGAGTCAGGATTTTGCCACACAAGACTCTACTTTAAGATGGGAACAAATTGTGCCTAATAGCAAGGTCTTTGAAGCATGGAAAGCATAACTCCATGGAATTTTGAGATAATATACTTCATTTATTTTTTTTACTAGATAAAGGCTGCATGTTGCTGATTCTTTGTTTAGTTTTTTTTTCTTTTACAGGCTCTTCCAGATGCTACATGTTTAAGTAGATCAGCTCTCAGGTTATTAATATTTGAGTAACTGTAAAAATTAAGCTAAAATACCAGCCGGCATCACTGATTCATTTTCATCTCTTGCCTTTGTTGTTTCACACCCTTTGGGATTTTTGGCTTGGGTCTACATAGTTTGGGAAAATGACTATTTAGAAAATATTTTCATTATCTACAATGATTTTTCAATAATAGGTCAGCATTTTAACTGAAATAATATATTTTATTTTAATTATTCTTTTAAGATTAAGATTCAAAGGTGGTTGAGTTCAGATATGAACTTGGGTCTTCCTGATTTTAGGTCCAGTCCTCTATCCACTGAGCCACTTGGTGACCTTTTTTTTTTTCTATCATACCTTTCCTTTAGTCTTTTGATTACTCACAGTTCTAAGCCTCCGAGAATTGTGATGGTGTCCAATTTTTTTTATGTATGACTATAATGCATTTAAGAAAGACTGATTTCCCCCCTTTTTTGGTACTTTCAGTAAAGATCTCAAAAGTCTTAGGTGGCACCCCATCCAAAAATAAGATAGAGTACCATTGAAGATGTCAGACTTTGTAATAATCTATTAATTACCAACACTACCCATCCTTCTCACAATTTGTCCTTTTGTTTGTGATTCATGGATATTCTCTGTTCATGCAAGAAGGTTTCAAACATAACAAGTACTCAACTGCATATAGATAGCTCTTTTTTATGCTATATTAGATAGTATATGACCTTCCTTAGACAGTGGAGTGATTTGTCTCATTCTGATAAATATTTTCTGGTTGATGGATTGCAGATATTTTATTTATGAAGGAATGGTAATTGGGGATAAAATAAATGGCACCCTTATGAACCATTCTGGATTTTACTTATATGGAAATCTCATAATTGTTGACACAATAGTAAAAGTCTTTAAATACTGAAACACTGACCTATAAGATTAACTATGTGGATATTCCATCTAATAATGCAGATTACAGCTGGTCTATGCATGTTTAATATATATGACTCTCATCTATGGCTATCCATGATTCCAGAGCAGAAGACCCATCCAACATACTAGAAATATTTATTTCATTTTTCTCTTTAAATTGAATAGAAATCAGTCTAGCACATTGGTTATTATTACTTTCTATTGGTTATCCCTCATGCTCACCATATGATTAACCTATGTTCCTTTTTACTTATACATTTCTTTGATGTAACTTTGTATTTCAATTCTCCATTATTCCTTATTTAAAATTTATTGAAGCATATTCACACCCACCTTTCTTCATCTCTAAGGGAAGGTATTATGTATATTGGAAATGAACACTGAATCATCAAAGATTCCACGGAAATAAATCCTTCAGGTTAAGATTGAAAAAAAAATGTACACAAAACATCTAGTCCATAACATAGCCTACCTATTGTAAGTTGCAGATCCTGAAATCAAATAGACAAAAATGTATTTATACAGCATATCAGCCTAAAACAATGTAATCTAGGAAAATGTCTTTCTAATTTCCAACTCTAATGACTTCCCATTGGTTATTGAATACAGACTATTCTCATTAACATGGAATAAAACTTTATAATCTGATTCTAACCTACATTTTCACTTTTCTCTCACAGTAGTTCATATCTTTTACTAAATGCTATGGGAAAACTCCATTTTTTACTATCATCTGAACACATAACACACATTCATGCCTCCATGCATTTGTTTTTACTAGGACTGTCTTGTGCAATTATTAAATTCTAAGTTGGAATTGGGCAGGGGCAGAAGACTAGTACTAATGAGAAATTTACAGGGAAGCTCAATATGAGAAAAATCTTCCTAACAACTAGAACTGTCCAATGTGCTACTTAGATATATGAGCTTCTTGTCAATGGAATTTTTAAGTGAAGAATGGATGACCCCTTTCCAGGAACATTGTAGAAGTTATTGTTTCAGGTAAATGGTTGTATTAGAAGAATTCTTTCAGACCTTCCAAATTAAGAATTCTACTTGAGATTAGAAAGTCTTTTTTGCCTTCATCTGACCTCAAAGAACTTTGTGCTTTTTGTGTTCTTTTCATAGCCTCATGTATTTGATCTTCATTCCTATGTTGTAAACTTCTTAGGAGAAACTATGTTTTAGTGATCTTTACATCTTTCTCTGTGCCTAGCACAGTGCATAGACAAAGTATAGCATATGACTGATGTTTCAATGTTTGCTAAAAGAAGACTGATGATATAGTACCTCTTTAGAGGAGGAAAGATAACACTAAATAAAAGAAAAATCTTGAGGGAAATTTGGCTTACATGAGCTCTGAAGATGCAAAGTCAGGATGATTATCAGGATGGGTGGCTAGAATCAAAAGTAACTAGTACCAACATCAACATTAAAATATTATAAGTGATTGTCCTTTGTGAAGATTTTGCTAAAAAAAATAAAAAAGATAACCCATCTACCTTATGGATTGAATTATTAACCATGTTGATTTTCTTCTAAGAAAACAAATCACTATGAGATGGTGTGGTGCAGAGGAGGGAGTTCTAGTTTTGTAAGGCATGAACATTTACTACCTGTGATACCCTTTTTGTGATTCAGTTTCCTCCTTTCTAAAAACCAGAGTGTTATATTAGATAAATTCTGAGGTCTCTTTCAACTGCACCTATGATCAGGAAAGGAACAGGAAGGAAGGAACAATTTATCTACCTCAATGGGTCATTTATGTACTAACTCCCTGAAAGCTTAAGTGACTGTGATTTAGAGAAGTTTTGGGATTTTGTCAGTGTGGGATATTCATGCAGGTTAGGAATTTCTTTCACCACTATAAATTGTAACACATTGAAAATTTAGAATACTGGTCCCCAGTGTTTTGTTTTTTTTATCTTGATTTCTTTTCAGCCACTCAAACAAAAATGTGTTCTAACCCCACCCCAAGGTAATATAATATATTCCTGATTACATTTTGTAATTATTTACTGCTTAAAGTACCATTAAATAAGTTTTAGCCCCAATTCCTTAAACTATAAGTGTCAAACATGGGGCCCCTAGGCTACAATACTCCTAAGTGTAGCTTGAACCATATTAAAATGTAATTGGGAAATATTTAACAAAAGAAATAAAAATACAATCACACACAGATATTACATTTTAAAATTAAGTCAATATATAGCCCATAGGGAACCATTTTCATGGTTTAGTGGCCTTTTTTCTATTTGAATTTGACACCAATGTCTTAGACCAGCATCATGAACCTCTTGGAGTCTGGTGAGACACTAAATTCGAACCATTGGTCTAGAAAATAGTACTGAGACTAAAAAATATTAAAAGATTTGCCTTGATAAGACCAGCACGAGAATGGATTTGAATTCAGGCTTTCCTGACACTAAATCCAAATCTCTATCTAAGCCTCCTACTTAATCATTACAAACCTTCCAATTTTTAAATCTTAAATTAGTAGATGTCTTCAATAGCATTCATTTGGTCATTATTTCATTATTAAATTTTTAAGTGCCTACTCTGTGAAAAATACTAGAGGTGGTAGAGAGATAAATATGACCAAGAGTTAAACTCCATGACCTGGAGTTTCCAGCCTAATATATCTATATTACAAATGAAAATGATCTACAAATTCTACTGTCATTCTCCAAAGTCCAGGATTTGGGAAAATAAAAAGACAAAAAAGAGGAACTGTTTCAAATTATTAGTTATAATACACAAATTGTGAGGAAACAAAATAATCCCTACCAAAATGTAACTTCTCTTGGTGATCAAGAATCAGGTTTACTGTGTGTGATGAGGTCAGAAACATTCTTTCAACCTCCAGTTGCATTTGTCTCTGGAAAGTGGACAGTTTCGGTATGGTGCAGCTTGGTCTTTCTGAATCTGCCCCTTCCCACTGAAGACCAAAAAGAGAATAAAATGTTAGTTCCCAAAAGCAGGCAAAGTACTCTTTTTCTCCAAGCCAACACAAAACATGTTTCTGTAAGCCTGAAATGTAGGGTACAAATGGAGCCAGCTAAGTGTTCACAGCTGTTGTGTTGACTACCTCTCCAACTCAGGATGACTGAAATGAAGTTAAGCTAATAACGTGGGGCCTTTATGACATTGGCTTTTGTGCTGGTATATCCTTCAGCTGCAACATGTCTATAACCATGTCTCCTGTCGGGCTCAATTGTTGTTGCTGAATCCCTTTCTTCTTTGAACACAGTATGGGGTTCTGAATGGTTTTCATTTGTGTTCTTCTTGTATAATCAGATGGGGTGGGAGAAGCAACAAGGCAATAAGAGCATTTATATTAAAAAATACTAACCTACTGAAAAATGATATTTAACAGTGTTAAGTTTATAATTCTTTTTGTTTCCTGAATAAACCCAATTATATGTATTTATTCTTTACACATGAGGAACAATTAAAAGTATACATCAAATTGGATTAAACACAGCCTATATTTTTTTAATAGTGAGAATTTGTCATATTGCAAAAATAAAGATTTGGTGATTTGATATTCCTGCACAGGAGTTCAGAAACAAATCATAGTGAGAGTTGGACTAAATAACCTATAAAGTCCCTTCCCATCATCAGAATCAAAAATTAGGGCTGGAAGAGATTTTAGAAATCATCTAGTTCTCTCCCACAGTTTTAAGGATGAGGAAATTTAAGTTGGTGAGATTGAATGACTTGGCCTGAGATCACACAGCTAGCTCATGGCAGAGCCATCATGAGAACCTATACCTCTTGACTTGTCCAATATTCCTTCAACTATGCCATACTTGGTTTTTCTACTAGCCATAAAAAGTAATAGTTTGAATTTTCTACAGTTATTCTCATCTTTAACAACTCAACAAATATTTTAAAGTCTCAACTATGTGAATAATTGTGAATAATTGTCATCATGGTCTAATAGTTGGGTGTTAGGCTTGAGGTTAAGAAAACCTAAGTTTAAATTCTTGTCTATGATTCTTATTAGATGCATGACCCTGAACAAATTATTTAACCTCTGTATACCTCTGGCAACTCTTTTGGGCAGATTTTCAAAGAAGTCATTGAATTGATGAGGGAATATATGATTATGGATATTCTGGTATGACCCCAAGAAAGTGACTGTACATTATTTATAGCCAATAATTAAAATGAAAATAATAGGAATCAAGAGAGAACAAGAGTTCCGGATCTCAATATATATTATAAAGAGTAATCACTGAAATAATTTGGAAATGGTTAAAAATAAAGAAAAAAATATACCAGTGGGGACCAACTCGATAAGCCAGAATCAGAAACAATCTACCTCAGTAATCTAGTGTTTATCAACTCAAAGAGTATCAACTACTCGATGAAGGATTTTCTATTAGACACAAAAAGCAGAGAAAATTGGAAAGCATTTTTGGTTAAAAAAAAAAGTTATACAAACAAACGTCTTATACCACATACTACAATATGTTTCAACTTTCATTCTATTTCTTACAACCTCTTTTTGTCTTCTGGTTTCCATTGTAGAGAAAGTTTTAAGATGCTACATATTAGTTCCTTCAATTGTATGTCTAAATTTCAGTCATTGTAGAAATATCTAGGGTATAACAACATCTTGGATCATTTCTATAGGTGGTTTTATATATATATAATTCTTTCCACCCTTTTCTCATTTTTCTGCCATCATGCTACTCTCATTGAGGAAACAAAAGGGGACTACATATGACTGGAAACCATTTTACATCACTTTAAAAAAGGATTGCCATCGCTGAAGAATTTATCACTAAATGGATAGTCAATTGGTGATGAGACTCTTTGTGTTTACTTAGGTTGAGCTGTGGAAAGCATGCATATTTTGTTTCCAGTGGCAATTTGAAACTTCTCCAACATAACAGAATGTCCCAGTACCTATGCTCTATAGAAATAACTTTCAAGAACCCAGAATCATCTCAAAAGCATGACAGGGCATCAGAGGAGACCTTGTGGAAGACATAAAGAATCATAATAAAAATTAAACAGGTTAAGTACCTAAAAGAGATACAAATAGGATAATAGATAAGCTTTAAAGAAAGAAAAGTAATTTCCATCTGTGGACATGGGAAAATGCTGCATGGTATATTATAGGAAGGAGTAGATTTCCAACATTGTAGATTTTTTTTTAGCCAATTGAGGAATATTGTTGTAGGGAAAGTACCAGACTGGGTTCAGGGAAGGAATAAGATTCTTCAAGCAGCTGCCTTGGCTAGAGAATGACTAAAAGTATCATGCTGATCTTTCTTCATCCCCCACTGATGCAACTAGTACACAGCTCCAACTGACTTCAAAAGCAGAACTGTGATCTAAGTGCATTTACAAGCTCCTGAGCAAGATGATTAAGAAACTAGAATTGGTAAATACTTTACTCAAAGTGAAAAAAGTCTTAGACTAAGGATATGATTGATATGCAGGTATTTCCTAGGGTTTATGCCAGAATGTTTATATTAAGTCCCATCAAAGCTTTTGTATTAAGTACACTGGTCAGAATGTCTTGTCCAGTCAGACAGCTATCTTCAGGTAGAATTTTTAATGATGGCTCCCATTGTCATTGGGCTCCTGGTACTCATAGAAAATGCTCATGTACTGTGGTCTATGGATCATCACTAGCTGCTGAGATAAACTGGGGAATATAAGGTCCTTTAATGCAGGGACTATTTCATTTTGACCTATCTTGGTAATATTTGCAGTCAGTCAACCAACAAATACATTGTTCCTCAGGTATGGAAAGCCTGGTACCTCCTCACCTTGACACTGTACAATCAATCCCTAGCTTCCTACTTGTTTTGTATATCAACTGGATATTAACCACCCTCCCCCAGTTCAACAATAATTCTCCTTGGCTGAGAAAGCAGAAGTAAAATAAGAGTCCAGCAAGTCTGCTTTCTCATTATCATGGATTTTAACCATCCCATCCAGCCCCAACATTGGTTTTATCTTTTTATTTTTACTTTATATTCCCTCAATATATCTTTTTAAATATTATTTTTGTTTTTTTAATGTTTTCTCTCCAGCCTCAGTTCATTTTACATTTTCATTCATACTATATACATATAATATAACTAATACATAATAGTTATGTTTAGATTGTCACCTTTATTAGATTGTGGCCTCCTTTAGGACAATGACTTTTTCTGCATATCACTTACTTAGCATAATGCCTGACAGATAGTAAACACTTAGTAAATTATTTGGGGCAAATTGATAGATTTTATACTTCGACATTCCTGCCACTATTGCTTTCAAAGTCCTCTTTTCTTACAGTCTCTCTTCCTTTCATCTTGTTTACATCTAAGTGTTAGTTTAAGGTGGTTAACAATGACTTGTGCATCAATATTGATTTTTTAAGATGACTTTTCCTTTTCTCCTTGTTGGAATTGTCCCTTTTTGTGTTTCCCAATTAATTCCTAATCATTTTTCTAATGATATTCCTTCTGAGCCTTTCTTACTTGTGGAATTTTAGTGAATGAGATGCAACCTATCCCTCTACAGAAGCCTTTGAAATCTGCTCAGTGGCAGAAGATCTGAGATCATATCTGGCCTCAAATACTAGCTATGTAATCCTGGGCAAGTCACTTAGCCTCTGTTTGCCTTGGTTTCCTATCTGTAAAATAAGGATAATAGTAGCATCTCCACCCTAATGTTGTTTTGAAACCAAATGACATAATATAAGTAAAAAGTTTTGCAAATGTAAAGAATAATATATTTAGTATTATTCTTGTTGCTGTGGTTGCTGTTATTTTATTTCCCTCCTTGTGATATATAATAAAATAATCTCTCATTACTTTCAATATTGTGTTACATAAAAGATGTATTTCCTCAATGTTTACTTAGTCTAGTTCAGTCATTCCTTCTAGTTTCATCTTTTTCAGTACCATTCCTACTTCTCTTTATGACATATCAGAGATTGAGGTATTGAGGTTCAAAAACATGGTTGTTCCTTTACTATTTATGAGGAAAATAGATCATTATAGAAACACTGATTAATTTGTTCCATTTTCCATCTACTTATTTTCCTCCTGTCAGTTTCATCTACAAATGCTCTTGGGATAATGTTTGTTTGGATCCTAGACTATTATTTCTATAGACTTGTTTTCTTTCATTTCCAATGCTTTTTCACTGTTTTATGAAGCAATACTGCTTGTAATCTTCCACAATCCTTCCCAGTAGTGTTTTACAAATAAGTTTGTATTCTAAACTGCTGCTGTCCTTGGCTGCTACATCTTTACTTTTGGCAAAGAGTTTGGGTATTTGTTGACTAAAGTGATTTATGGGATCTTTTGGGCTCCTTGTTGTGGTGGCTATTTTACATTAGTTAAACTTGCAGGAAATGCTGATAATTAAGGTCAGTGTTTTTGCCTTTTCAATTTCTCTGGTTTTGTTTTGTTTTTTGGCATCCAAAGCTTATTTGAATAGATCCTGTTAAAGATGATACACATTCTTCAGTACCTTCTTTTCATCTCTAGCCAATGTTTACAGAGAAATGAAGCTGAGGATTGAGAAGGCCATAGCATCTGGGAATAGTATCATTTTTGGCCTTTGAGAGTTGATCAATGACCCACCAAAGGTTCCAACACTTGCTGGCAATATGACTACATCAACATCACTTCATCTGATTTGCTTCAATTTTCTTATCTCTAAAATGAGAAATAAAATACTTTATTGTATAAGATCATTATAAGGAAAATGTTTTATAAAGCTTATAATGCTACATAATGGTTATTATAATTATTCTTAAAGAAGGTTAAGTGGTGGGTGAGGTCCATATCCCAGAGAGATTTTTTAAAAGGGGGGAAATACCTAGTTGTACAAAAATATTTTCGCTGCCCTTTTTTGTGGTAGCAAAGTATTGGAAACTGAAAAAATGTCTGTCAATTGGGGAATGGCTGAACAAATTGTAGTATACGATGGTGATGGAATAATATGCCTTAAGGAATGACCAACAGGATGATTTCAGAAAGAGCTGGAAAGACTTTCATGAACTGATGCAGAATTAAATAAGCAGAACCAGAAAAACACTGTGCACAGTAACAGCAATATTATGGAATGATCATTGTGATAGACTTAGCTTCTTACAGCAACAAGAAGAGCTGGGACAATCTGGGACTTAGGACAAAGAATGCTATTCATCTCCAAAGAAAGAACTGTTGGAGTCAGAATGCCCATGAAAGCAGATGATTTTTCAATTGTTTACTTGGGTTTATGTTTTGGGATTTTGGTCTAATAAGGATATCTTTTCCTGCTTCAATTTCTGACTCTCCTGACTTTACTATCATTCTTCAGTTTCCATCTGGCTTTGGAAGATCCCTCTACTCCTTATTCCTTTCTTCCATTGGTGAGTTCCTTCTGGAATTCTTATTTTGAGTACATGTTCTGCTTCTGGTTCTTCAGACGTTTTCAACCACACCTTCATATGGACATCTTCTCCCCTTCCTATCACTGTATTCATAATCCCATTTGAGATTTTCCTGGCAAAAATACTGGAGTGGTTTGCTATTTATTTCTCCAGCTCATTTTACAGATTAAGAAACAGAGACAAACAAGGTAAGTGACTTGTCCAGGGTTACAAAGCTAGTATCTG
The DNA here is from genome assembly GCF_027887165.1 of Monodelphis domestica. Classification (NCBI taxonomy): domain Eukaryota; kingdom Metazoa; phylum Chordata; class Mammalia; order Didelphimorphia; family Didelphidae; genus Monodelphis; species Monodelphis domestica. The sequence continues at coordinate 475,915,069 of NC_077228.1, forward strand.
AGGTCAAATTTGAACTCATATCTTCCTGACTCCAGACCTGGCACTCTATACACTGCACCACATAACTGTCCTTTCTGTGTTGTTTTTTTAAATTAAAATATAAGATTCTTGAGGGCAGAGAATGTCTTTCTTTTTGCTTATATTTGTATTCTCTATGCTTAAAAACAGTGCCTAGTAGAGGGCACACAATAACTCCTAATTAACTTGACACTTGATGTCACCATCATCCTTCCAGTGAACTAGTTTTTCAAACTTGGAATCAATGAATTGATCAACATGCATTAATCAACAAGTGCCTAAAATGGAAAACATATTCCATAGACACTATATACTGAGGACTTGCAAAGAGCTGTAAGTTCCTGCATTCCAGTAACACACATTCTAAAGGGCAAAACATTCTGCATTCTATACACAATGTATGCAAAATGAATAGGAGATTCTTTTAGAGGCATTGCTCTAATAATTGAGAGGATCAGGAAAATATTTGAGTGGAAAACTTTAACTGAGCCTTGAAGGAAAACAGGGATTCCAAGAGGCAGAGGTGATAAAGGAGTGTATTCCAGACCTAGGACATCCAGGACAAGGACATGGGAAGATGGAGCACTATGTGAGAGATAGCCATTTGGCCAATATGACTGGACCATAGAGAGAAAGATAGGAAGTAATGCATAAAGAGCCTTAAAAGGTAGAAAGGAGACAAGTTGTAAAGACCTTTAGATATCAGACAATTTTTTTATGAAAATAATTGAGATTCATTGAAGTTTAACAAGTGGAAGAATAAGAGGCATGTTAGAACTATGCCTTAGGAAGATCATTTTGACAGCTTCGTGGAAATAGAGTAAGGAGACACTTGATTTAGGAATTCCAATTAGAAGATCGGTGTAAAAATCAAAGCATGAAGTAAAGAAAAATTGAACTAGAATGGTGGTTGTATGAACAGAGAGAAGAGGATATATCTAAGAAAGCTTATAAAATATAAAAATAAGATTTAACAATTGAATAAATGAGAAAACATGCCTATTGTAGACTGAGCAATAAATGTTTTTCACAGACATTATTTTTCAAGCCTATGTAGATATGAATAACAAAAAAGTTCATTTTAATGCATAACTAAATTGTTAGTAACTTTTTTCACTCATCCCCTTCTATTTCTCTCTTCTCCCTCCCTCCTCTCATCATCTTTCTTCTTCCTTCTCCACATATTATTATCATAATAATCATAAATGGTTATTCCAATAGATTTTTTAAGATAATTTACATATTTAGGAGGTAAAATTGAGGATAGCAAAATGTGTATTCATCTATAATGTATTTCCACCATAGCTATAGAAAATGCTCAACATCCTTCACAATCAATATACACTAATACTGCAAGTATTATTATTGAGTGGAGTGGTTCATGATATTTTTAAATTTTAACTACAAGAGTTCCTCATATTTAGATCACTTAGACTAAAAGTTTTTTATATGAATTACAGGATCATAAATCTAGAATGGATCCCATGAGATCATTCCATCCAATCTTCAATCAGATTGAATTTATAAACCACATACATGGTGCAGATGGGTGTTTATTCTCTTCTTGAAGAGCTTAGTATGTGTTGTAATCCAAGAGTCCTCTTTCTCCCTCATTGCCTGTGGTCAACATGTTATGGGGTCAGCAACAGCTGTTTGTAATTTGGATTCTACATGCTCCATCTGAAATCTCAGCATGCTGATTAATTCAGATTTGGATATTCAGTACCTTTTCACTTGCCTCAGCCCCTTCTGCCTTCTGATTAGAGAGTTGGACAGCAGAACACTGAATTTTCCAGCTAACTTGCCACTTTCTAATAGCAAACTCTATGTGGTGTGGCCTCCATAGAATATTTTTCTCTGTGCTGGGTACCCCCTGCTTCACTCCTAACCCTAACCCTTTTTCAGCTTCCTTTTGTAGGTTGTCTTCCATTAGATTGAAACTCCTTTAAGGTAGGGATTGTCTTTTTTTTTTCTTTTTTGTATCCCTAAAGTTTAGCACAGTGCCTGGCACAAAGTAAGTGCTTAATAAATGCTTACTGTATTGGATTGTTAAACCTTGCTGATTTCACTTCCATAACATCTATTTCTAGCATCCTTTCCTTTCTCTTAGTTCACCAAACTACATCCTATTTTAGACCCTCGTCACTTCTTTGCCTAGACTATTGCAGTAGCATTCTAATTGCTATTCCCTGTATCATTTCTCTCCACACTAATCCATCCTCTACACAGCTACAAGGCAATGTGATTGGCCAGGCTAGGATAATAAATCATACCTTTGTACAATTTCTGCAGGCCAATTAGATCTGCTTTCTCAGGATCTACTGTATTGTTCTACAGTAATCTCTGTAGGTGATCTATCCACTTTATTCTTTATGACTAATAGTAATATCAATACAGTTAGAATATGCTTCTTGCAATATGTTGTCTCTCCAAAACTCAGTCTCTAAATTATGCAAACTAGCCTTCCAGGGGACTTCAGGCTGTCTTACTATAACACTTTGTACAAAAGCAAAAGCTGTCCCTCTGAGACTGTCTGCCAATCTTAACATCTTTTCTGATTCTAGTGCCTTTCACCATTGTAATGCCTCAGTTTGTATGATGATCCAAAGTTTTGCTGTTCTCCTGAGGGATACAGTTCTTGTCCAGAGAAGGTGTCAGTTTAGAGGCTATAATATCTACCAGTATATACCAAGAGGTATAGCCTTAGCTTAGTCTACAGATGAAACATTATTTTCAGACTTTAAAATATGTACTTTCCTCTCTCTCACTTCCTATTATTCTCTTTTCCTTTCTTTCTTTTTTCTTTTTTTTTCTTTCTTTCTTTCTTTCTTTCTTTCTTTCTTTCTTTCTTTCTTTCTTTCTTTCTTTCTTTCTTTCTTTCTTTCTTTCTTTCTTTCTTTCTTTCTTTCTTTCTTTCTTTCTTTCTTTCTTTCTTTCTTTCTTTCTTTCTTTCTTTCTTTCTTTCTTTCTTTCTTTCTCTCTAACTTTTCCTCCTCCCTTCTATCTTCTCTATTATTATCATTATAAAGAATTATTCCAATATATTATTTAAAATTTTTTAAATTTAATTTATTTTTCTATTTAAAATTTTTTTAGTTCTGAGCTCCAAATTTTCTTTCTCCTCCTGCCTGGCCCTTCCCTGATCCATTGAGAATTTAAGCAATATGATATTAATTCTTCATGTAAAGTTATACAAAATATATGTCTATATTAGACATGCTGCAAAAAGAAAGGGAAAAACAATATGCTTTGATCTACACATGGAGTTCACTAGTTCTCTCTCTGATGGTATATAACATTTTTCATCATAGGTCCTTTGTATTCTAATATATTGTTAAGAATACAATTTATATAGTTTTGAGACAAGCATCCACAGTAGTCATATATGAAGAATCTGGTCATTAAAACCAACTGACTTTCAGTTACAAATGGTCAACTTAGTTGGGTAATATCTACATTATTTATTATTGAAGATTATCTCATTTAATCCAAGAGTAACATAATAAGATGGAACTAGCTTAGTATTTATTAATAGAAAAGCAATAGCTATGATAGCAATGGGGAAGCTAGGTGGTATAGTGGATAGAGTGTCAGAAGACTCATCTTCCTGAATTCAAAACTGGCCTCAAATACTTACTAGCTATCTGAGGTATATGACCCAGGGGAGTCACTCAACCCTGTTTGCCTCAGATTTCTCTGAGGCAAATAAAATGAGCTGGAGAAGTAAATGGCAAACCACTTCAGTGTCTTTGCCAAGAGAACTCCAGATCTGGTCATGAAAAGTCAAACACTACTGAAAAACAACTCAATAATCACATAATAGCAAATTTTAAAGTAGATTATGGATTTGTTGATTTCTTGGGTACAACATATGACTGTGTGTGTATTTCTGTGTGTGTGTGTGTGTGTGTGTGTGTGTGTGTGTGTTATGTGTAAAACAGCTGATGCTGCCCTTTGCTGATCTATGGTGGCATACCACAAATCAGTCATCACAATGGACTGACAAGAAGGAGGCAGACCATATGTACCAAATGTAGTTTTACTCATAATTAAGCATTTATATAATGTTCACCCCCAAACTTCTTTTCCACATCCAAAGGCTAAAAGAACTGTCATTTATTCTGCACTACTTGAAAAAATGAAATTGTAATATTTATTTCTTTTATATCATTTATTGTAAACCATTGTTCTCATATGATCCTTTAAGTGGTATCTATAACTATGTTGTTAGAAAAGTTAGTCCCAGTTGCTAATTAAATGTCAATTCAGGAATGTTAAGTACAAAACTTGTCTGAATCCCAATTCCAAATAAAAATAACAGAAGCAATTATATAGACTTGGTTGTAGAAGAAATTTATTACTAGTATTTGCTTTAATAATGTCTATTTATTTATATCAATAACAGAATCCTCAGTTTCTATAAACCAGAGAGACAATTCTGTTTATCTTTAAGTCTCTTCCTAGAGTCATTGTATGAGGGCATTAGTTACAAGATCAAAAAAAGTTTGGAATTTGTACTAGAATTTATCAATTATTAGCTAATCTACTTTTAACATTGGTTTTGTTCATTGATGATCTGTATTAACTGCTAAAGCTTATAAAAATAACTGTGAATATCCAAAAGATGTTCTCATCACAAATGGGTGTGATGAGACCCCCAGTTCTATTTCACCCACAAATAAAAGTTGAATATTTTCGGCTTGGAATTATGTCCCAGAGATTTTCTTTATTTCTTGCCTACTATCTATCTGAAATGCTGTCATGTAAGATGAGCCTTTTCCTTTATTTCATCAATTTTAGTTTTGGAAGGCAACTGGTTACCTGCATCATGGTGTAGTGCAAAGGCTCTAGGATCCAGTATCAAAGAATTGGAATTATTATAGTCCTCCTGTGAATGTGGGCAAATCAGTTAACTTCTCTGGTCCTCAGTTTCTTTATCTGTAAGTTTCCTTATTTATAACATGAGAGAATTGATAAGCCTTCCCAAGAGAACTGAATCAAATTTATAAAGGTATTCTCCAATTGAGAAATTATCAAAGGGATATGAACAGCCAGTTCTCAGATGAAAAAATAAAACTATCTATCTATCTATCTATCTATCTATCTATCTATCTATCTATCTATCTATCTATCTGAAAAAAGTTCCAAATCACTATTGATCAGAGAAATGCAAATTAAAACAAGTCTGAGGTACCACCTCACCCCTATTGGACTGGCTAAAAGGAAATAATAAATGCAAGAGGAGATGTGGGAAAGTTGGGATACTAATAATGACTAATATTATATATATATATATACATATATATATAAAATAAAGTGTTTGTCATAGCTCTTTGGAAAGAGCTATAAAACTTTGCATAGTCTTTGACCCAAGAATACCACAACTAGGTATATATCCCAAAGAGATCAAAGATGGGGGAAAAGATTTAATTGTACAAAAAATATATATTGCAACTCTTTTTGTGATGACAAAGAATTGGAAACTGAAGGGATCTCTAGCAATTAGGAAATGGCTGAACAAGTTGTGGTATATAAGTGTAAGGGAATTGAGTCATAAGAAATAATATACAGGATGATCACAAAAAAAATTTGGAAAGTCTTATAAGAAGTGATGTAAAGAGAAGTTGAACCAGGAGAATGTTGTACACAGTAACAGCAATAATGTATGAAGATCAATTATGAATGACAACTATTATCAGCAATGCAAGTATCCAGAACAACTCCAAGGGACTCAAAAAAGGGCTATCCACTGCCACAGAAGGAACTGACAGAGCCTGAGTGCACATGGAAGCATACCATTCTTTGCTTATTTCCTTCATGCATTTTTCTCTAGTATAAATGATATCGTTCTTTCACAGCATGAACATGGAAATATGTATTGCATGATAGTATATATACAACCCATATCCTTTTACCTGTTAGCAAGGGGAGGAGGGAGAGATGGAAGGGAGTTAGAGAACATAGATTAGAAAATGTCAGAAAAAGATGATTAAAATTGTATCTTCATGAAGGTAAAGGAAAAATATTACTTGCCAGCTCTTCATCTAGATTTTGTCATCTGTCTTGATAATGACTACTTTTATCTTAATAGATATCTTATCTCCACTGACTTTTCAAACAGGTCAGACATTCCTGAGTAAAGAGAATGGCAATCAACACTTCTGCTTATTAAAATTCTCGTTTTCTTTAAAAACACAGCTTAAGTATAACTTCTTCAGGAGCTCTGTCACATTCACCCCAGCTTCTTATGTATTTATCTTATATGTCTCTATTCATACACATGTTGTTTCCTGTTAGAATGCAATCTTCTTGAGGGCAGGGACAATTTTTCTATTCCCAGCATTTAGCAAAATTTCTGTAGGTGCATCATAAATGCTTGTTAATTGATCGGATAACTGATATGAAGCACCACAAATAAATAACTCCCCAAACAGAAAAAATTAAGGGAAGAAGAAAGGAAATGAGCATTTTTATATAATGACTAAGCACTTTACAAATAATTCAACTGATTTCCACAACAATCTCTTATCCACCTTTTACAGATCAAGAATCTGAGGCTATTAGGGTAAGTAACTCACCCAGGGTCATATAATTATTGAGTACAAGGTCAAATTTGAACTCAGGTCTGACTTCAGACTTAGTGCTCCAACTACTGTGTTACCTAGCTGCCTCTAGAGGGAGGGGAAAGAGAGAGGTGCAGCCAGGCAAACAGGCAGACAGGCATAAAGAGAAACAGCAAGACAGAGAGACCAAGACAGAGATAGAGAGGAAGGAAGGAAGGAAGGAAGGAAGGAAGGAAGGAAGGAAGGAAGGAAGGAAGGAAGGAAGGAAGGAAGGAAGGAAGGAAGGAAGGAAGGAAGGAAGGAAGGAAGGAAGGAAGGAAGGAAGGAAGGAAGGATAAAAGGAAGTAAAAAAATCTTTGCTCTCCCAAATCATTTTCCATTAATTATGTTTAACAATGAAATGAAGCTTGGGAATTTTAACTTTTAGCACAAAATATATAATAGCAGATTCTCAGATGTTGGCTTGTTTTATTTCTCGGGCACCATGACATTTTGGTTTGTGCCCCCTGAAATGTAAATTAAATTCAGTGTTCTCTAAAGCCCTGTATTTGGTCAGACTCAATGTTGGCCTGTGAGGCCAAAATGACTGCAAGTTTGGCCTGGATCAAAATGACATCTCCTTTAGACTCTGCAGCGATCCCTTGACCCAGACATGCTTTGACAGTAGACAAAATGTTGAGCTCACTTCTTTATCAAACTTTCTTTCCAAGGCTGGCGATTATCACTAGTCATCCACCTAAATGGAATACATATTTAAGTTTTGGGGAGTCAAGATTCAATTTGCAATGAGTTATAATTTATTATTACATTGATCAACATATTCAAGCAACATCTGGTTATATGAAGTATAAGTAATAGTAATGAGATTCTTTTCACTTAAATAAATATTACTTCATATGAGTCAGGTGGCTTTTTCAGAGGATCTTCGAATACTAGAATGATTTTTCTGAATTATGTCTCCAGAAAGGTTTATATATCTATTTTGTAACAGGGAAACTCGGGTCTCAAAAAATTCCATCATGAAGAAAAGGAAGCATTTAATAGAATGTTACAATGAAAGATATTTATCAAAAGGGTGTTTTATTCATTTGAAGACCACAGGCATTCATAGTCTACTATGTGCTAGGCACTGTACTAATTAGAGTTGCAAAGACCAAAACCAAACCCAAACAAAAGCCAACAGAAAGGGAATTGTCCTTGTCCACATAGAGTTTACATTCTATTGGGGAAATATAGCATGGTCAGTTTAATGGACAAGAAAATATGTGTTTTATTTCTAAGCTAGGGGGAAACATTCAAATTTATGAAAACAAAAGATATTCCTAGATTAATAAATTCATAGGAAGGAAAATCCCTCTACCAATGCGGTTCAAGGTTTTCTGCAACTTATACTCTTAAAGAATTGCCTGGGAAGTCCAGGGACTTACCCAGGATCACAGAGTATATGTCAGAGGAAGGCCTTGAATCCAGGTCTTTAATATGAGAGCAGCTCTCCATCTACTATATTGACTGTCATTTTACACTGAGATTATTACAATAAAACTTTTATAAGTCCTTCTGCATGAAATCTCTATTCTAATATATTCCCATAAACTACTCTTCCAAAAACATCATTTTACTCAAATTATTCCTCCCTAAAACTGCTCAAGAGTTCTCAGTCCAAACTCCCCAGCCTCATATTCAAGGTCCTCCACAATCTATAACCAGTCAAAAAGAGACTGATTTACACTAATGATCAGTTACCTGAACAAGAGAATGGACAAACAAGACCAGGAGCCAAAGAGGCTGGGGATGGAATAAGTGTAAATGAAAGTCAGGATAGAATCTCCATCTGTGGAGTGTTGACCTCCAAGGGACTGGGATGATTGGGAAGATTTCCTACTTATAGCAGAGATTCAAGCCTCTCACAATGCCAATAAACATGGATCTTTCTCTCTTCTCAAATCCTTTAGTATTTATTATCTGCCACTCATTTTGACATTTAGGCATTTAATCATATACAGATTTGGGTTGCCTGTTCTCTGTGTTATATTCTTATTTATCCTCCAGAATACCTAGCACAATGCTAAACAGATAAACATATGTTTGTTGAATAAATGTGTGAACTCATGACAAGAATAAAAAGTGTAGTACTTTTAATTAAAGAGGACCTTGTCATACATGGGAAAATGTTTTTTAGTTTATTTATTAAAGGGTGTGCTGGGGGAACTAGCATCTCTGGGATGAGGGCTTACCAAGACCTTTTCAGGGATGCTCGTAGATGTTTCTTTGGCATCTACCTGTCATCAAATTCTCCCACCTGTGGCTCCAAGAAGCTGGTAAAAATGTCTCAGCAGATAGACTAACCCAAGTTAAGGGAAATTTACAGACCTTAAACCTACCAATGACTAAGGGTATGTCTACCCCCAAGCATGGGAAGACTTCCCCCAGGGGAATGGGTAGATGAGAACAATTTACTCCAACAACCATGAAGGCAGATGAAGAAGGTGTTGTAGATAACTTAGAACTTGGTCGGATATCAAAGATGCCTAAATTATCCACTGCATCCCAAGCTATCACCAGTCATCTTGACTTTTGTCTTACACCTGAACTTTGATGAGTCAGGAAGAGAGAATGAGGCTGATGACTTTGTGCGACTCTGCCTCACTAAACTCCAATTCATAAGTCAAGACATCACCCCATGATATCAATCTTGAAAAAGCATCTTACAAACATTATGCCATTTAAGCCTCAGAACAAGCTTACAAAGTATTTAATTTTTACTGTTCCCATTTTTACAAATGAGGAAATGGGTTCACAGAGATTGAACAATCTGCATGGGGTCACTTTGATCAACGAATCCAAGATTTAGCTAATTTATTTTTACAAATTCTGATTTCATCTTTCTACCATTCTCTGCTCATATTTGTCATGCCATAACTTTTTGTTGATCTGAATTTGAATGGAATCAAATTCTGATACACCAACAAGTAACAGGTGCACTAAAAACTTTCCAACTTTGACACAGCTTCAACAGCTCAATTGACTCTTCTCCTTTCTTCTTTTCCTGTGTATAGCACAGTTCACCCTAAAACACAATTTCTTGACACTGCTTTTAATGTTCAGGTCACTTTTTGTTGTACTTTAGGGAGGGATCTCTTCTCTCCACCCTGCCCCTTTACCTTTTCTTCCCTGAGTGCCTGAATGTCCAATGCTGACCCAGCTTTTTGGGGGAAGGAGAAGAAGGGGGAAAGAAAGGGAAGAAAGCAGGAAAGAAGGAATTTTGTACATGACTTTTAAACCCAGCATTTTTCAAAATTTTATATAGTATATATGCCTGGATGAAGCAAGTGTGGCATGTGTTGAAATAATGTTTAATTATAAAATATTTATCCTTTAAAATTCTTCCAGATTAAAAAATAACCCTTAGCTTTTCAGAAATAGCCAAATCTGGGGTGGCTAGGTAGCTCAATGGCCTACAGATGGGAGAATCTGAATTCTAATTTGACTTCAGATACATCCTAACTGTGTGACTTTGGGCAAGTCACTTAATTTTTAAAAACTTTTTAAACATTATTTTATTTGGTTATTTACAAACATTATTCATTGGAAACAATGATCATTATCTTTTCCTCCCCTCGAACCCCTCCAACCACTTCTCCCATACCCTGCGCACAATTCCACTGGGTTTCACATGTGTTCTTGGTTCAAACCCATTTCCATGTTGTTGGTATTTGCATTAGAGTGTTCATTTAGAGTCTCTCCTCAGTCATTTCCTCTCAGCCCCTGTAGTCAAGCAGTTGCTTTTCATCAGTGTTTTTACTCCCACAGTTTATCCTCTGCTTGTGGGTAGTATTTTTTAGATCCCTGCAGATTGTTCAGAGACATTGCATTGATACCAATGGAGAAGTCGATCACCTTCGATTGTACCACAATGTATCAGTCTCTGTGTACAATGTTTTCCTGGTTCTGCTCCTTTCGCTTTGCATCACTTCCTGGAGGTTGTTCCAGTCTCCATGGAATTCCTCCACTTTATTATTCCTTTTAGCACAATAGTATTCCATCACCAACATATACCACAATTTGTTCAGGAATTCCCCAATTGAAGGGCATCCCCTCATTTTCCAATTTTTGGCCACCACAAAGAGTGCAGCTATGAATATTCTTGTACAAGTCTTTTTCCTTATTATCTCTTTGGGGTACAAACCCAGCAGTGCTATGGCTGGATCAAAGGGCAGACAGTCTTTTATAGCCCTTTGGGCATAGTTCCAAATTGCCCTCCAGAATGGTTAGATCAGTTCACAACTCCACCAGCAATGAATTAATGTCCCTACTTTGCCACATCCCCTCCAGCATTCATTACTTTCCATAGCTATCATGTTAGCCGATCTGCTAGGTGTGAGGTGATACCTCAGAGTTGTTTTGATTTGCATCTCTCTGATTATAAGAGATGTAGAGCACTTTTTCATGTGCTTATTAATAGTTTTGATTTCTTTGGCTGAGAACTGCCTGTTCATGTCCCTTGCCCATTTATCAATTGGAGAATAAGTTGATATTTTGTAGAATTGATTTAGCTCTTTGTAAATTTGAGTAATTAAATCTTTGTCAGAGGTTTTTATGAAGATTGCTTCCCAATTTGTTGCTTTCCTTCTGATTTTAGTTATATTGGTTTTGTTTGTACAAAACCTTTTTAATTTGATGTAGTCGAAATTATTTATTTTACATTTTGTGACTCTTTCTATGTCCTGCTTGGTTTTAAAGACTTTCCCTTCCCAAAGGTCTGACATGTATACTATTCTGTGTTTACCTAATTTACTTATAGTTTACTTCTTTATGTTCATGTCAGTCACCCATTTTGAATTTATCTTGGTGTAGGGTGTGAGGTGTTAATCTAATCCTAATCTCTCCCACACTGTCTTCGAGTTTTCCCAACAGTTTTTATCGAATAGTGGATTTTTGACCCAAAAGCTGGGATCTTTGGGTTTATTGTATACTGTCTTGCTGAGGTCGCTTTCCTCCAGTCTATTCCACTGATCCTCCTTTCTGTCTCTTAGCCAGTACCAAATTGTTTTGATGACTGCTGCTTTGTAATTTAGTTTGAGATCTGGGACTGCAAGGCCCCCTTCCTTTGTATTTTTTTTCATTATTTCCCTGGATATCCTTGATCCTTTGTTATTCCAAATGAACTTTGTTATGGTTTTTTTCTAAATCAGTAAAGAAATTTTTTGGAAGTTCTATGGGTATGGCACTAAATAGATAGATAAGTTTGGGTAGGATGGTCATTTTTACTATATTGGCTCGTCCTACCCATGAGCAGTTAATGTTTTTCCAATTGCTCAAGTCTAGTTTTAGTTGTGTGGAGAGTTTTGTAGTTGTGTTCATATAGTTCCTGTGTTTGTCTTGGGAGATAGATTCCTAGGTATTTTATTTTGTCTAAGGTGATTTTGAATGGGATTTCTCTTTCTAGATTTGCTGCTGAACTATGTTGGAGATGTATAGAAATGCTGACGACTTAAGTGGGTTTATTTTGTATCCTGCAACTTTGCTAAAGTTGTTGATTATTTCAATTAGCTTTTTGGTTGAATCTCTAGGATTCTTTAAGTAGACCATCATGTCATCTGCAAAGAGCGATAGCTTAGTCTCCTCCTTGCCTATTTTGATGCCTTCAATTTCTTTTTCTTCTCTAATTGCTACTGCTAGTGTTTCTAGTACAATGTCAAATAGTAGAGGTGATAATGGGCATCCTTGTTTCACTCCTGATCTTAATGGGAATGGATTTAGTTTATCCCCATTGCAGACGATATTAGTTGATGGTTTTAGATATATACTGTGTATTATTTTTAGGAACGACCCTCCTATTCCTATGCTTTCTAGTGTTTTCAATAGGAATGGATGTTTTATTTTGTCAAAGGCTTTTTCTGCATCTATTGAAATAATCATGTGATTTTTGTTGGTTTGCTTGTTGATATGGTCAATTATTTGGATAGTTTTCCTAATATTGAACCAGCCCTGCATCCCTGGTATAAATCCTACTTGATCATGGTGGATGACCCTTCTCATCACTTGCTGGAGTCTTTTTGCTAGTATCCTATTTAAGATTTTTGCATCTATATTCATTAGGGAGATTGGTCTATAATTTTCTTTCTCTGTTTTTGATCTGCCTGGTTTTGGAATCAGTACCATGTTTGTGTCATAAAAGGAGTTTGGTAGAATTCCATCTTTGTTTATTATGTCAAATAGTTTGTATAATATTGGGATTAACTGTTCTCTGAATGTTTGATAGAATTCACTTGTGAATCCGTTGGGCCCTGGGGATTTTTTCTTAGGGAGTTCTTTGATGGCCTGTTGGATTTCATTTTCTGATATGGGATAATTTAAGAATTCTATTTCTTCTTCTGTTAGTCTAGGCAGTTTGTATTTTTGTATATATTCATCCATATCGCCTAGATTGCTGTATTTATTGCCATATAATTGGGCAAAGTAATTTTTAATGATTACCTTGATTTCCTCTTCATTGGAGGTGATGCCCCCCTTTTCACCTTTGATGCTGATAATTTGCTTTTCTTCTTTCCTTTTTTTAATTAGATTGACCAGTACTTTGTCTATTTTGTTTGTTTTTCCAAAGTACCTAGCAGCTTCTAGCCTTATTTATTAAATCAATACTTCTATCACTTTCGATTTTATTAATTTCGCCCTTAATTTTTAGGATTTCTAGTTTGGTTTTCTGCTGGGGGTTTTTAATTTGATTGCTTTTGAGTTTTTTATTTGCATTTCCAATTGATTGATCTCTGCTCTCCCTAGTTTGTTAATATATGCACTCAGGGTTATGAATTTACCTCTGATTACCACTTTGGCTGCATCCCAAAAGGTTTGAAAGGATGTCTCACCATTGTCATTTTCCTTAATGAAATTATTAATTGTTTCTGTGATTTCTTCTCTAACTAAATGATTTTGGAGTAACATATTGTTTAATTTCCAATTAATTTTTGATTTGGTTTTCCATGTACCGTTACTGATCATTATTTTTATTGCCTTGTGATCTGAAAAGGCTGCATTTATTATTTCTGCTTTTCTGCATTTGTATGCCATATTTCTGTGACCTTGTGTATGGTCAATCTTTGTGAATGTGCCATGTGGTGCTGAGAAGAAGGTGTATTCCTTTTTGTCCCTATTTATTTTTCTCCACATGTCTATTAACTCTAATTTTTCTAAGATTTCATTCACTTCTTTTACCTCTTTCTTATTTATTTTTTTCATTTGATTTATCTAAATTTGATAATGGTTGGTTCAAATCTCCTACTAATATTGTTTTACTGTCTATTTCTTCCTTCAATTCTCCTAGTTTCTCCATTAGAAATTTGGGTGCTATATTATTTGGTGCATACATGTTGATTAGTGATATTTCTTCATTATCTAAAGTCCCTTTTAACAAAATATAATTACCTTCCCTATCCCTTTAAATTAGATCTATTATTGCTTTGGCTTTATCAGATATCATGATTGCCACTCCTGCCTTCTTTCTGTCAGTTGAGGCCCAGAAGGTCTTACTCCATCCTTTAATTCTGACCTTGTGGGTGTCAACCCGCCTCATGTGTGTTTCTTGAAGACAACATATGGTAGGGTTTTGGATTCTAATCCATTCTGCTATTCGTCTACGTTTTATGGGTGAGTTCATCCCATTCACGTTCAAAGTTATGATTGTCATTTGTGGACTCCCTGGCATTTTGATATACTTCCCTAATTCTAACCTTTTCTTTTTCGGCTCTACCTTTTAGTCCAGTGATTTACTTTGAATCAGTCCCCCTTGTCCCCTCCCTTGATGTTTCCCTTTTTAGTCCCTCCCTTTTTCTTCCCTCCCCCTCCCCCCTCTCTTTCCCTCCCTTTTTGTTTTCCCTCTCCCCCTCCCCTCCTTGGTTTTCCCTTCTCCCTACCCTTTTTGGGTAAGATAGAATTCAAGATCCCAATGGATCTGGATGTTTTTCCCTCTCAGAGTTGATTTCCCTGAGAGTAAGGTTTAAGTGAAAACTCTCTTCCTTTCCTTTTTATAGGAGTTTTCTTCCCCTCCCCTTCCCGTGTGAATCTTTGTGTGAGAAAGATTATTCTATTTGGTCTTTCTTTTCCCCCTATTTACACATTACATTTTCCATATATTAATATATATAGATTGATATAGATGTAGTCCTTATAGAAGAGAGTTTTAATAAATGAAAAGATAACAATTTTCTCCTTTTCCCTTTCCATCATATTTACCTTTTCAGGTATTCCATGCTCTTTGCTTTTCGATATCGAACTTTCCACAGAGCTCTGGTCTTTTCTTTGCAAAAACTTGGAAATCTTCTATTTTGTTGAATGCCCATACTTTCCCTTGGAAGTATATAGTCAGTTTTGCTGGATAGCTGATTCTTGGTTGAAGACCCAGCTCTCTTGCCTTTATGAAAATCATGTTCCATGCCTTACACTCATTCAGAGTGGAACTTGTAAGGTCTTGTGTGACCCTGATTGGCATTCCTTTATATCTAAATTGTCTTTTTCTAGCTTCTTGTAGGATTTTTTTCTTTTGCTTGAAAGCTTTGGAATTTGGCAATTACATTCCTGGGAGTTGTCTTTTGGGGATTTAGTGTAGAGGGTGTTCTGTGAGCTCTTTCAGTGACTGTATTGCCCCCTTGTTCTAGAATCTCTGGGCAATTTTCTTTGATTATATCTTGTATTATGATGTCGAGTTTGCTGTTTATTTCTGGATTTTCTGGTAGTCCAATTATTCTTAAATTGTCTCTTCTTCCTCCATTTTCCAAGTCTGTCACCTTGTCAGTGAGATATTTTATGTTGTCTTCTAATTTCTTGATCTTTTGGCTTTGCTTTATTGATTCTTGCTCTTTTACCTGCTCGTTGTCTTCCAGTTGCCTAATTCTGACCTTTAAAGCCTGGTTTTCCTTTTCAGTTTGGTCAAACCGTTTTTGTAGTTGTGTGAAATTCTTTTTCATTAATTCCCACTTTTCCTGCCAGAAGGCTTCCATCTTTTTGATCATTTTCGATTCAAATTCTTCAAAAGTTTGTGGAGAGTTTCCATTTCCTTTGGAAGGATTAGGAGCATTTGCTTGTGTTTCCTCTTCTATCTCCTCTGTATTTTGTATTTTTGCTCCATAAAATGTGTCCAAAGTTGCCCCCTTCTTTTTTTTCCTTTTGTTTTGAGGCTTTTTTGCTTCTGTGCTGTTTGCCATCTCTATCTGAGTGAGGGGGGCTGGCTCTTCTGTTATCTGTCTGGTGTTCAGTGGCTTTAGCCCCAGGCAAATTGTCTGTCTTCCCCAAGAAGCCCGGAATTGCTGGTATTTTGATGTTTCGGTGTTACTACCCTCCTCAGTTCCCTCCAGATGCTTCTCTGTTGCCTTACTTCTATGCTCTGAGCCTGGCTTGACACTCTCAGATGTATTTCAATGCCTTCGCTGGCCAGAGGAGCCTGTACTCTGAGGGGGAGGGGCCATGGCTTCCTGGAGCTCCAAGGGCTGGTGATAGGATTAACCTCAGACTGAGTATGCCCTGAGGCAGGGACCTTTGGTGAGACTCAGATGGAAGGATCTGGTCAGGGGGCTACAGGCTCCTCCTGTCTATCTCTGTTTCCCTGATATCTGGGTGCCCCCTCGACTGGTTCAGGTTGTTTTCAGGGTGAGGCCTTCAGAATAGCCGGCTCATGTGGCCCTTTTGCCTGCCCTGAGGTTCCTGCTGCTGCCTCGGATTCAGCGCTCTGGGTTGAGGGGATGGGTCCTGGGACCTTCCTTTTGCCTACCCCTTAGATCCGAGTGATCTCAGGTTCTGACTTTTGGGGGACCATACCTTTTGATCCAGGTCCAGGAGGAGTGTTCCCGGGGTCTATTCTGTTGTTTGGTTTGAATTCCGGTGCCCTAGGAGCATTCAGTTTGAGATCGGTAAGGAAGGGTTTCTGGAGCTCTGAACTTTAGCTTTCTCTAAGCTGCCATCTTGACCGCAGGTCACTTAATTCTTATTGCTTAGCCCTTAAACATTCTTCAGACATGGACACAATATGCAATATTGATTCTAAAACAGAAGGTAAAAGTTAAAAAAAATACCCAAAGAGTTTATGGTCATATAAAAGAAACTTTATTTCCCAGGGAATTGGTGTTTATCAATGAAAAGATATACTACAAGGAAAGATATTATGGCATCTTATCTTTTCTATTACAAGAGTGGGGAGTCAGCCTAGCCAAATACCCCCACCCCAACTGAAGAAAGTGAAAGAAGTGTTATTCCCTAACACTTTATCCAGGCCAGAACATATCTCCCTTATTCCCTTGGCATGGATAAGACCTAAATATGTGCATTGAACAAATAAGTTAATCAATAGGGTATAAACTAAATCTTTGATCAACCTAGATGTTTTTGTTAACCATTGGATTATTGGAGTGACATTATACATGGAATCTGCTTGAAATGGTTGAAAGACTTGGTCATGCTCTGTGGAACTCCTATAAAACCAGTGAGTTCATTGGAATAGAGGATAAGAGCATCTGGCAGCTTAATTGTGGAAGCCTCTAGCCAAATTCCCAAGAAAGAATTATTTGTTTATAGAAGCCTTTTGTGAACTTTGGAGGACCCAAGGATTTGGACTTCCTAAACATCCTAGCATTGTAATACTCCTCCTAACCCCTTCAACTTCGCAAAAGCAACAACTATTGGTAATTTTTGGATTGAGAATCAACGACAGATTGGGAGAGATGATAAAAGGCACATCTGAAGCTCTTTTTGGAGCATAGCAGAAAAATTACCCCATATCTAAGAGGAAAATTTAGAGCAATAGAACTTTGAAGATCTTTAAGTTACTTCTTTGAGGGGACAAATGGACTTCCAAGAACCAAGAGCAACAACTTACAACTTTGCCGTTTGTGCTCTAAATTTATTTTTAGACTCTGAATATTTAGATTCTTAATCAAACTTTTTTTGGGGTGTGTGTATAGAACTTTTTGGTACCAATTCTTATAATTCTCATTTGTAAATGACCCTTACTAACAGTTAAGCAGATATATCTGACTAAATGATTACAATATGATAATCATGAGGATAATATCCCTGATGGGGGTTCATGAGCTATAACATTAGAAAATTGATCAACAAATCAGGAATAGCCCTAAAACCATGAAAAAAAATATAGAAGTCACCTCCCTCCTGGAGACCCAACCAACAGGTTCAAGTAGAAATCAGGAGAATAGGTCCAGAGTCAACACTATAACATAAACTACAGAAATGGAGCCTTAGAAAAGATTGTTATGAATTAAGAATGATGAAACAGTAAATGTTTCTTCTATTTTCCAAAATGCACTTTGTAAATGCTTTGATCTCTCAGCTGCCACAATATTATAGGCATTAAATACATAGACTTAAATTATTTTAAGTTTATAGCAATACAGTTTTATTTTATATACAAATCATAGACAACAGAAGATATTCTTATCATTAGAGAGATGAATGCTTTTTTTCCTTAATTTTTTTTCTGTACTGATTTTTCATAGACTTAGAAATTTCAATTTAGTTTAACCTTTAGGAGGTGTCTAAAAAAAGACTGGACATGATCCTACTTTTTGAAAAAAAATGTTTCAATTATTCTTTTACTAGACAGTAAGCTCTGAGAAGAAAGGAAGCATGTCTTATGAAAATTTTGAGCCTTCCCTGACTATAGTCAGGCATTGAGTTAGGCAATGGAGAAACAAAGACAAAAATAAAACTGTTCTTGTTATTGAGGAGCTTAAATAATAAATAATTAAGTATCAGAGAGATATTATGGAGAAAGAAGGAAGTAAATACAAATTCACAAAATATTTTTTTTTAAATTTTTTAAGGTTGTTTTTAGGAGAACACATTATTTGAATAGTCAGGAATGAGTTTATGTAGAAGCTGTCACTTAAAACTAAAGCTTGTGGAGAGACAGGGATTCTCATAGAACTTTCCTTGATGGACATAAAAAAAAGTTTGGAGGTGGAAGATGAAAGGTCATGAAGAGGGGGATAGTAAGTTGCCAAGTATAACTGGAAACTATAGTATTTGAGGAGTAGTGATCTACAATCAGTGCACTGCTAGGTGTTGCAACAACTGGTCTGATGGGTCCAATTTTAAATTTCCAGGTTTATGGTCATTCTGTCATTGGGAATTTAGTTATGAAATATATGAATGGCTTATGATTTTGCTCCCAATCAGAGAGAGAAAAATCAAAAGAAAACCTCTCCAGCAATAGACTAGAGGGTTGGGATCCTAATTCTGCCCTGAGAAATGTCACTGCTCTATGTGGCTCCTAGGGCTCAATCTCTGAACAAAGGGAAAGGAGGAATGCAAAGGACAGGATCCATCATCAGTATTTATGAGAAATAACATTTGATTAATTAATGCTGTTCAGACATGTCCGACTCTTTGTGACTCCACTTGAGGTTTTCTTGGCAAAGATACTGGAATGTTTTCCCATTTTCTTCTCCAGCTCTTTTTACAGATGAAGAATGAGGCAAACCGTGCTGTGACTTGCCCAGGGTCCCACAACTAGTAAGTGTCATGACGGCAGATTTGCACATGGGTAGATGAGTCTTCCTGATTCCAATCTGGGTGGTCTTTATCCATATGGCCACCTTCCTGCCTTTAGATCTGTTCAATGCAGTCTTGAACAGAAAATAAAGTCAGATTAGGAAAGCTTTTAATTGCCAAGCCTAAGAGTTTGTATTTGGATTGCCCGGAGGCAAAAGGGAGTTTATAGTTTTTTAAAGCAAGAGAGTGATATTGGAGACTGAATTAAAAAGATTTGAGAACTCATTAGATATTAGAAGTGAGAGAAGGCAAAGGGTTGAGGAAAGAAAAAGGAGTATCATGTATTATAGGGGATTGTGTTAACATCACACTGGTAGTGAGTAGTCTAATTTGTTACCTGAAGGAAGTAAGGGCTCCAGATAAGGTTTCTGCCCCTAAATGTTGTCGATTTTAGCATATAATCCAGATTTTTAGTAATAGTTTGGGGAAAGGTCTGCTGTGTTGAAATTCAGGGTGCTGAGGTTTCTGGGATATTATAATTCATTAGCATATAGATCAACACATATTCTTAATGTTCAAAGCTCTACAAGTTCATCATAATATGCACTTAAATGTCAAACTCATAGCTTTCTTCATCTCTTACAACATTAGACACGAAGCTGGTCAGGCAGATCAAGTTACATGGGCTTAGAAGAGAAGACAATGGTTTATCATGACTTCTTCCCCCTAGTTATCAACACTGAAATTTCCAAGTTTCAAAGTAATCCCGGGGAGAAGTAACTGTGCATTTCAGCTGGACAATATCTCCTATGCAGGTCAAAAGTTACTAACAGGTTTCTGTTAAAAATCAGCTTTTGGATTCCCTTTTTGACTTAATTCGAGTTGTAGTTTGTTACTCATGTTTCCCTCTCCAGATGACTGACAGTTCTTGATTTAAAAATGTGGTTGCATCTTTACTTTCCCCTAGTTTTAATAACTACTTCTCCCACAAAAACTGGAAATACGACTGTTAAAGACAGGAATTAAAACTCACGCTTATGTGTAACTCTGAGCTGGGATCTGGCCTGAATTAAGCTCCCAAAGAGATGCTTTCTCAGTCACTGACATCATGAAATTTGGGGGATTTGTGTGTTCATGTGCATGCTTGTGTGTGCATGCGTGCGTGTGTGTGTTTTGCTATTTCTAGAAGAGAAGGATCTGAGATGAAGGGTCATCCTTGAGGTTATCCTTCATTTTGATGCCTTGTGGACTTGGCACAATAGAACATTTACACATTTCTACTCCTTTCCACAAAGACTGACAGCTGGTGTTCCAACCTGCCACCAGTGGAGCAGCAGGAGGCATGCCTTGCAATGCAGAGATGAACTCCATTCTTCTCTCCTTGCCTTGGAATGGAGAAGGATGCTAACATTTTAATGGAGCCATTCCTCCAGCATCATGTCGCCTTCCCCCTTACAAGTTGAATAAAAGTTTCTGTGGCAGTAAGAAAGCCTTGCATTGTCCCCTGTTATTCCCAATCAACTATACTATCAATTTCTTTCATTTAACAACCCCCCCCCACACACACACACTAGATTTCTCTGTGCTCTTTGCCCTATCCCCTGCTACTATTTATTCCTATTATTATATACAGAAACTAATGACTACCAACCCTGTCTAATATTTGGTATCAGCAGTGATGATAGAAATTGGGAAACTGAGGAGGCTTGACAAAAACCAGAAAAAGAGTATACACATCCAGTACCTAGTCTGAAAAAAAAAAAAAACAAGAAAGAATCTAAAGCTTAATGATGCCTCCCCTGGGAGATCACGAGCCTCCTTAGTTACTTTCTTTGCTATTGTATTCCTTAGCCAGCTCAAGGTGATAATCAGGAAAGTTAATAAGCAAGGAGAGATTAAAAACCCAATGACAATCAAAGAAATAATCCCTTGAAATAGAGATGATGTTGATAGTCAAAGCCTGAGGGGAAGGAAAAAAAGGGAAAGGAAGAACCTTTCTGTAGCATACTATATCTTTGAAATCATTATTGTTGCTTACCTCAGATTTTCCCTATTCTCTCTTTCCGCAGTTTACCAGTGGTTGAGGATATTTACACCATGAGGGACGACTTTTCTCCACTAACACATATCACTGATATTTACTTTACTCAAGGAGGCTACCTCTCATGGAATAAGTCTTCCCAAGGACAACAGTTCATGAAAAATTTAAATGCAAGAGACTTGAGCAAGCCTAACTCTTTCAATCTCCTCGTTTTATATTAAATCAAGTCCCTTTATGTCTGCATTACACATAGGAAGCCCTTGTTAAACATGGGGCCTTATTACATATACAGTGATTTTTTTTTCATGTAACAGCATTGTGTAGTGGGAGGCATGCTGAAATTAAAATCAGAAGACCTGTGTTTGAATATTACTTGTGCTACAGCATTATTTTGGCAAGTTGTTTTACATCTCTGTGAATCAGTTTCCTTGCCTGTAAAATTATAATAGACTAGAAGACCTCTGAGATACTTTTCAACACAGACTAAGGATCATATTTCAGCCTCCCTCATTTTTTACTTAAAATAATATGAAATACAGAGTTGTTCATTTAAATACTTGGGTTTTTCAGATGAGGATACTGAGGTTGGAATGATTAAATGACTTGACAAAGGAATACTCAGTAATAAATAAAGCTGGAGCAAGAACCCAGGTTCCTCGACTCCAAACCTGATGTTCTTTTTCTTACAGCAGGCTGATCCTAGATAACAAATGTAGAATCTGTATCCAAGGAATTAGGAAGTAATTTTTTTGAAACTAAAATGGTATATGTAGTTACTTTTATGGTCAACTCTTGATTATTTCTGGTTTTCCTTACTGAAATGAACCGTTTCCCAGGCTCAAGATATAGAGAAAATGATGCATTTACGATATATGTCAGTTCAAACAAAAGAGGTTTTATTTAGCTGAATAAAAAAAGAATACTAGAAACAATGATACAGTAGGGTCAGATCATCTTCAAGGTATTGTATTTGAGTTGAATGCAGCCATACTCACTCCCTTTGACCCTTGGATGTATGACCAGGAAAGGAAGGATAAGCAAATCCAAAAAAGAAAGGATTGTCAAGTCAGCCAATCAATAAGAACTTTTTGGCCACTTATTATTATATATCAGGCACTGTGCCTAATCTTGGGGATACAAAAAAGGCAAAAAACAATACCCTCAGGGAGCTCAGAGTCTAATGGAGGAGAAAACATACAAACAGCTCAGTATCAATGACATACACAGGATAAACAAGAGATAATATCAAAAGAAAGGCACTAAAATAAAAAAAAATCTAATGAGGAAGGCTTCTTGCAGAAGAAAGGATTTTAGCTTCCACTTGAAGACAGGGAAACCAAGCAATGGAGATGAGAAAGAAAAGAGTTCACGCATTGGGGCAGGTTGTGAAAATGCCAGAAGTAGAGAGATGGAATGTTGAGTTTAAAAGACCAGTTTTACTGAATCACAAAGTACATGAAGGAGAGTAGAGTGTAATAAACTAGAAAGATATGAAGGGGACAGGTTATAAAAGAATTTAAACCTCAAAGAATTTTATAACTGGTAAAAATAAAATAGAGAGAATAGAGAGTCATCGGAATTTATTGAATGAGGGAGACAATAACATGGTCAGAGTTCTTCAACTCAGTTTGATATCAGAGTAGAGGACAGGAATAGAGAGGGAAAACTCTCAGGGAGAGAAGACTAATCATAGGGCTATTATAATACTAATCAACAGACTGAAGGTGAAAAGGATCTGAATCAGAGTATTAGAAGTGTTATAGAAGAAAGGGGGACGTATGTAAATCATGTTACCAAGTTAAAAGTGATAAGACTTAACTGATTATATTTTAAGGATGAGAGAATGAGAAACTGAGGAGGACACTTAGGTTGAGGGCTCAGGAGACTAGGAAGCTAGTGGTATCCTAAATAGTAGGGAAATTTGCAAGAGGGGAGAGGGGGAGAACGATGCAAAGTTCACTTATGCTTGTTACGCAAAATCCAACGTGCCATTTGCTCATGATTCTAGATATCTAGACCAGAACTAGTCCTACTCTATGGTAACCAACCATATCCTCAACTTCTGACTCAATTTATTATTATATTATAATATATGTAATTATAACCTGGTAATGATTTTTGGAGAGCAGAAACAGTGAGAGAGGTTGTTGAATTTCTTACTAGAGGATGAAGACTAAAGACATTTTTTTTTCCTTTAAGGGAGTGACTGTGTTGTGCTGCCACAATTGCTCAGTGCTTAATTCTAAATTGTCATCCCTACTTTCATAAAATAATCCTCTACTCTACCTCCTTCCTATCAATATTTGCTCAGAAAAATAATTCTAGATTTAATTAATCTAAACAAATGAGGAGGACTGCATAAGATAATAAAAGAGCACTTGATATGGAATGGGAAGACCTGGGTTCTAATATAAACATTGCTATAAACCACATATGTGATCTTGGGCCAATCACAATCTCCCTGGGTTGAAGATTCCTCATCCATAAGACAAAGGCATCACACTAGAAGGTATTTAAACTCCATTCTATCCTGAAATCCTATAAAATAATTCTTCCAAGGTATCAAGGATCATGACACACAGTAGAGGTAGACACATTCAAGACTAGCACCTCAAGAGTTTCTATGGGGTTGGAGGCAAGGCAAGAGTTTAAAAAAAAAAACAAGAAGGAAAATCTGGTACCTGAAAGGGCTAGATCAAGATGGAAGTGTTTCAAAAGGAAAATGGGGTTAAATTCAGAAACTATAGGAGTCACTCAGCACCCAAGCATTTATTAAGGTAGTTATGTGGCAAAGTAAATAGAATATCAGACTTGAGTTCAAATCTAGCCTCAAGAAAAATTAGTAGCTGTGCGACCCTGGGTAAATCACTTAACCTCCGTTTGCCTCAGTTTCCTCAACTGTAAGATGGGGATCATAATAATCTCTAGCTCCCAGTGTTATTGTGAGGATCAAGTGAGATATTTGAAAATTATTTTAGCACAGTGGTATGTTTTAGAGAGGATGCTTCCCTGCATTGGTAGAACAAAATTTTGTTTTGGTTTTTTCACTCAAGAATTTCCCAAATAAATGAAATCACATTTCTATCCCCTATTTCTATTCTTAACTGTTATGAGGGAGCTGGATGATATAGTCTATAGATCACTGGCCCTGGAATAAGGAAGATCTAAATTTAAATCAGATCTCAAAACCAGCTGTAAGCCCTTGGGCGAGTCACTTTTCCTCTGATTCAGTTTTTCTCATTTATAAAAATGGGCACAATAAAAATATTTGTTTCCAGTGTTGGTGTGGGGACAAAATAATATGATATTTATGAAATCCTTTGCAAAGAACTTAAGCGTTAAGTAAAGACTAGCTAGCTAAAATATGATACTCTTTTGGACTATCCATCCACTATTCCCCAATACTACTTTAGATACCTGAAATTTGGCCAAACTGTGTTTTTTTAATAGCTTGATTCTAATAGAACTGATAACTTCAGAACTGCAAAAAATCCTATTCCTCATCTTGCAGCTCTCCTTTTCTATCAACTTTCCATTTGTTGCTCTTATTCTGGTTGGTAATTTCCATCACTTAAAAAACTGATGGACTCTGAGTGCAGATTGAAGGATATATATATTTTTTTTTCCTTTCTTAATGTTTTTCTTGGAGGATAGTTAATGTGGAAATATGATTTGCATTAGAGTATATGTATAATGGATATTTTATCTCTCATTTTCTAAATGGGGGAGGGGACAGAGGAAAGGAGATAATATGGAACTGAAAAATAAAATTTAAATTAAAAAGTAATTTCCATCACTTTGCTGCTTATAAATATTCCTTACAACACTTATTTGCCAAGTGACTTGCGTTCTTGGGAAGAAATATATCCCAAACATCATTTAGTGACATCCATGGGGGCTTTGCAACTCTACCCTTCTCCCTGAACATTCTAAGTACAGCAGATGTGATTAACAAAGCCATTGGCACTGCCCACCTTCCTACCTTATTGATATTCCCCCTTGCTTTGAGAGTCATAGTGGTGTTGCCTTCCTTTATTCTTTGTCTTTCCCCCCTCTACCCTATTACATACTCTAAGAATGAATTTAAGTAAATGAGTCATTTTCGTAGGAGACACTATCTTTTGGCCAGATGAGCTGACATCCCACTAGGAAGTAAAGGCCAGTTGGCATGTTTTAATCTCCCACACCAGCTAGCCCCTCGCTTGTAATTCCTGTTTCCATTCAGCAGAGATCAGAAGGGTGGGAGCCAGGGGGCACTGCAAGGCAGCAATCACTCATCACAGTCTAAAGAAACTCTCCAGCTGAACCGAGAAATCCAGTACATTAAGTGCTGGCCCATATCATTTGGCCCCACACGTGAGAACCATCATCCCTGTTTGAGTCACGTGTTTTTCAAGTTGGAGTGTAGTAAAAGAAAGGTCACATAAAAATGAACAAAAGGAGCGAAACCTTAAAACTTCACTATCCATTTTCCTTTGAAAAAGAGAACGAAAACCCATATTTTGTAATAACTGCTTTTTTTTTCATTACGCTAACCGAACTGTTAATTTTATTATTTCCAAATTACCATTTGCAGAGCAGTTTATTAGAAAGCAGGGCTGTGTCAGAGGTCATGCGTTCTGCATCAGTCACTAACTAGCCAGAGCAGGAACAAGGGTATTGCCTGGTGGTCACCTTTCCTAACAAGTTATAAAACACAACGGTAATTATGTACCTACACCGTCACCCCATTACACTATAAGATGTGGTTGAAATCATTAATGAGAAATCAATTCATTAAAGCCATGGCCTTAAAAGCAGTAATTTAGAGGAGGTCGGTTGACCCTCCTGGCCCCCCACTCTTCTAACAACAACACAAGCAGTTTAAAAGTGAATAAGAGACTGAAGATCAGAGGTGGGGGAGGTAGGGCAATGGAGACAGAAATTTGTTCCCTACAGAATAACTCACATTTATATAGTACTTAAAAGTTGCAAAGCATTTTCCCCACATCCACCCATGGGTACTTAAACTGATCTGTTAAGAGAGGGGAAAATAGGAAGTGATCCTAAAAAAAGTTAGCAAAATGACATGAAATCCTCTCATGGTAAAGAACTGAATGTAGTAGTGAATGATGAATAAGAAAGAATGAAATGCATTTATTAGACACTTAGTATATGCCAAGCACTCCACTGACAGGGATGCATATATGGAAACAAGACCATAATTGCCCTTGAGGAACTTAGTTTGGAGAACTGAGATTTTTTTTAAGAGGCAGCTAGGTGGCACAGTTGATAGAACAATGGACCTGGAGTCAGAAATGTTTGAGTTCACAATCTAGCCTCAGATACTCACTAGATATGTAAGAGGCTAAGGTTAAATGGTCTGTGCAAGCCCCTTAACCTCTCTTTGCCTCAGTTTCCTCAACTGTAAAATGAGGATAATATCTCCCAGAGTTATTGTGCTGATCAAATGAGAAAATAATTGTACAATATGTAATCATCATAAAGGACTTGGGACATACTAAGTGCTATATAAATGTTAGTTATTATTATTTTTAATGAGTAAGACAACACATATAGAAGTAGTAGCCACCAATGGAGTTTTGCATGGTGGATAGATGCTGGGCTTTGAGACAGAAAAATCTGTGTTGAAATTACCCTTCTAATACTTAATACTTGTGTGACCCTGAATAAGTCATTTACTTTCTTTGGGGACCTCAGGGAAATCCATTGGAGTTATTTCCTAAGTCATAATCAGAGGAGGCAGTATAATTCAGAGGTAAATCTTAGGTTTTAAATCAGAGGATTGCAGTTCAAATCTCAACTTTTGTATTTATAACCAATTTGAAAATGGACAAGTTTAACCATTTAACCATTTAACCATTCTGAGATCTCCTTGGTAAATTGGTACAATAAACTCTCCAGGATTTACTTTATGGACTTACTATAAGGATCAAGAGTCAGTATAGGCAAAGTGAGGCAGAGGGTTGGGGTTCAAATCTCAACTTTTGTATTTATAACCAATTTGAAATAGGAAATTTATTTAACCATTCTGAGACCTCCTTTGTAAAATGGGCACAATAAAATCTCCAGGATTTACCTCATGGGAATTTTTGTAAGGATCAAGAGTCAGTATATGCAAAGTGCATCAAAAGCTTTTAAAGTGCTATTTAAATGTCAATCATTATTATTAACAACTCTAGGGCCTCACTCCTCATCTGTAAAATGGGATATAGGAATAGATTCTTAACCTGGAGATCCACAGAATCCCAAGGAGTCCTTATCAGTGAACTTGAATGGGGAAACATATGTTTGATTTCATTGAATGTATTTTAAAACATTATTCCATAAAGGGCCCTTGGAATTTACTAGACTATTAAAGGAGATCATGAATGGAAAAAGATTAAGAATCACAGGACTAGATGATCTCTAGTCATTATAACTCTAAATCTTTATAAGTCTACCATTAGAATTCCAATTACTTTTTAAAATTTAAAACAAACAAGCAAAGGAACAACAAACTCTCACTTTCTGTCTAATATCAATTCTAAGGCAGAAGAGTGGCAAGAACTAGTCAATCAAGGCTAAGTAACTTTTCCAGGTTCATAGAGTTATTTTGAGATGACATTTGAACCCAGGTCCTTCCCAGTCCAGCTTCTCCTGTGCTACCTATTTGCCCCACTTCTTGAAAGACAAACTAGAGAGCTGCTGAGGTCTCTTCTATATCAGTGATTCTAAGAACAATACAATATTATGAGAGGAGAAGGAAAAAATTAAGACTGTAGATACTTTTATGACTCCTTGTCACCAGATGAATGACCAAAATCCAGTATCAGAATGGGCATATTGACAGTTAAATTAAAAAAATATTTATGAAATGTCTACCAAGTATAAGGCATAGTGCTAAGTGTTGGATAATTTCACTATATATATAAATAGTGGTATTCATAGCGAGAGTCTTTAGGTATGGGTGATATTTAAATCTCATTTAGATATTCCCTGAGATCCTTGCAAACTGAAAGATTCTAGCAATATGAAAATTATAATCAGAGAATGTATAAATGGAAATACCTGAATGGTGATTGAACCTGTATAAAGATTAATACAGAGAACTGATTCGCTGGCAAACTTATTTTAACTTTCAGAGTTCTGGATTTGTAGTCCAAGGCCTGGAGTTTGAATCTCACACCTTTGTCACTTTCATCTCTGGCAAGTTATTTACCTATCTGGGCTCAGTTACTTAGCTATGAAATTAGTGAGTTAGACTAAATGACCCTTGGATTCATTTTCAGCTTCAAATTTGTGATTTTCCTAAGACAGAGAAGTTTAGAGTTCATCAGTATTATCAAATGAACTTTGGCAAAGAGAAAAGGTAAAGCAATTTCTTTTTGTTGTTGTTGTTTTTGTTTTTGTTATCCTGGAAACCAGGGTGGTTTTCAAAATCTGGAATAAATCAGAAAGCCCCAGAATTTCATAATCTGTAGTTTTTCCATTCCTTCTTTACAACTTCAAATGGCCAGAAGGAAGATATGTCATAAATTAGTAAGGAGTCCTTTCAAGTCTTTTATGAAGAAGTGGCTTATTGCCTAAATTATATGACTAAGGAACTCACATAAAACTCAGAAAAGGGTGGGTATTTGCTTTACAAATTGTACTTTAATTTGAAGTTGGGTCCAGCCAGAAAGGACTGAGCTCTGGGGCATCCAAAAAGAGGGGTGGGGAAGAGGAGAAGGAAGAAGAGAAGGAAAAGGAAGAAGAGGAGAAGGAGAAGGGGAAGAGAAAGAGGAGTCAAAGGAGGAGACATTCAGAAAAGGAAGTAGAAATTATAATGTTAGAAACAGACTATCCACTTGTAAGACAAATTCTAAGACTGATTTTTTCTCAAGGTGGGATCTTCCTGGACCAATGCAAATCACCTCTCTATAACTTAGTAGATACATTTTAGGAACTTGTCGGATGAAAGTCCTAGGCTCATAAAGTCTAGAGCTTGAAGGGATCTTAGAGGTCACTTAGTCTGAACCTATCATTTTATAGAGCAGAAAACTGAGGTTCATAAAGGTTAAGTGACTTGCTCTGGGTTATATTGTCAGTAAACAGCAGAATCAAGATTTGAATTATTTGTTATGATTACTACAGGTATTATTTCCAAGCCCAATAATCTATTCATCACACCCCCTTTCCTTCTATAACCATTAAAAAGAAAGAAGGTGCAGAGATGCTAAATCAAAAAAGTACCCCCCTGTGAACACTATGTAAAAGTCTCATGATGTATGTAATAGGTGGGGAGAAAGCACCCATGATCTTGTTTCATTTTTTCCCCCACTTATATCTTACCCAGGTTGGCAACTAGTGATGAGAGAGGGGAGACAAAGTGGAGAGGAGAGAAACAAATCATTTTCCTGGTACTGTGGTTTAAGAAAGTGAGATGCACTGGAGGGAAGCATACTTGGGTGGCAGACTTAGGGGTGGGGAAGAAAAGGAGGGAGGAGAATGGAGTGCCACACCCCTTCACGAGCAGGCGATACACTTGCTTGGTAGGGTCAGGGTTTAAAGATCTGTCTGTCCATCTCTTCCCGCCATTCCCATCACAGTGCTCAACCCTTCTAACTGTTAAGTGATAGTCCTTCACTTTCAAAGTGGGTGATGTAATGTATATCCTTCTCTATGTGCCCTGCTTGCCAGTTCCCAGAGGGGGAGGGAATCCAGAGACCCCTGGAGATGTGGTGATACGGGGTTTCCAGAGATTGGGGACTTCATCTCTACGTTGGGAACGGGGGAAGGCTCCTGCAAAGCACGCCCCACTTTCGCACTCTACCACGCCGTTAGGCTTCGTTTCTGAATGAGGAAGACACTGTTACCGGCGCTAAAGTGGCAAGTGGTGAAATCTGTAACTGGAACTGTGATCGAAAACCAGGATCCGAAAGACTACTTCTGGGGCAAGCCGAAGGGCGTGATTGGGGACAGCGAAGGGAGGGAGGGTGGGGTGGGACATGGGGCGTGGGTTGAGGTGGGAGGTTACTAGTGCTTGCTAGAGAAGACAGCCAGCCGGCGAGAGCTAGAAGAAAGGGGTCTAGAAGCCACTTCAAGCACAGTAGTGGGGGCGCAGCAACAGCAACAGAGAGCCCGACGGAGTTAGGACCGCTCGGAGAGTCCAGGTCTCGAGGTAGTATACGGTTTGCAATCCTACTTACTGCCAGTTGCTGAAGATTTTGCTTTTAAGTGAAACGTACATGCCACCCATCCGTGGGCTGCTGCTTCTCTGAGCTTGCTTCCCCCCCTCCCCTTTCCTCCACCTCTTTCCCTCCTCCTGTTTTCTTGTCTCACTCTCCCTTTAATTTGTGTGCGCCCCTAAGTTTGTGAGAGAGCTCCCTGACCACACTGAGGCAGGGTCCGTCCGGGCAAGGCGCCGGGGGCGGGGGAGGCTGCGCTGGGGGAATTGCAATCCAGAAGGATCTCGGGCCATGTATATTTCATCAAATGGACTTTCCAAGTGTCTCGTCTGCCAGCCATCAACGCTATGTGCGGTGACATTTCTGACTTGAGTAGAGGAATGCGTGAAGGGAGCCCTGGCGAAATTGGTACTAGAGGATCTCCTTGGCGCCAGTGCTAATTGTCCTGATTTATGTCCCTTCTGAGTGCGCTCAACGTCTTCATCGGAGATAAAATGAGAGCGGTGCCAAGCGGGGCAGAGCCGCCTGAGTGCTGCATCTGATCGCGGGGAGTCCGGGCATCCAGGAGTCCTGCAGCTCTTCAGACCAAACAAGCGAGCAAACACAAAAAGGGAACGAAAGAAAGAAAGGAGGGGGTGGAAATAAAGAAAATACTACGGCCACCAGGAAAGCCTCAGTAAAAGTTTAAGGCGAAAAGTGGGAGAGGTGGCCCAGGAAGTCGCAAAGGAGAGTGAGCAACTGGGGAGACTGAGGTGGACTGCAATTTTATTCTTATTATCATCATCACATTTTTGGAGGGAGAGGCACCTTTCCTTCTCTCTCTCTCTCTCTCTCTACCTCTCCTCCCACCCCTTTCCCCCCTTCTCCACTCCCCCTATCTACCTGTCAAAGTCACTGATCTTTTTGCATTTCGGAAGAGGAGGACACCGAGGAGGAATTCCCTCTCTGGGGTCTCAGCTTTGAAAGGGCCAACTCCTCCCGGGAGCCAGTTCTTTCCCTTCGGCACCGGGCGAAGGTAATTAAGCAGCGGGGCGTCGATTGCTGTTGTGGGGGCTCCCTTTCCACCACCCTCTTCCTAGCCCCCAGCCCCACGCCCTCTCCTCTGGACTTCTGGAGGCAAGTGGAGCAACCCTGCGGCGGTGGGGGCGAGCTCGGCGGCTCCTACTGGACCCCCAGAACCCCTCCTACTCTGTCCGCCCCTGTGCCGGGTCCCCGCGCTCGCCGGAGGAGGCACGGCGGGGGAGAGCAGCCTCCGCCCGGCAGCCGCGGGCTCCGATGCTGCCGTTGCCGCCACTGGACGCGGACGAGGCTGGGAAGGTCCGCGGCAAGGAGCCGTCTGCTCGCCTCCCGCCTACTGTAACAAGGGCAAATGGTCCACACGGTAAGTGCAGCCTCCCTCTTTCCCTCCCTCCCACCCTCCTTCAGCGACCCGCCCGTTTTCTTCTTTTTCTTCTTATTCTTTTTAACCCTCCCTTAACCCCGCTCTCCACAGTCCATGCCCCCCAGACCAGAACTGTAATGCAATCCACAGGCAAAAGGGAAGCCTCCGGAGAATGGGAGAGGAACTTTGTAAAGCACCTTTAGAAGATAGCTGGTGTGGTATGCATGTGTGCACTAATACAAGCACACACCACGTATGTGCATATGTCTAGGTGCGCCCATCAGGTAGCATGTAAAGCACTTGTCTCTCCCACCTCTGGATCAGAGACTGTGCCTTCTACCTCAAGAACCGGACCGATATTAACGTAGCACTCCGGAACATACCTGACCACCCACCAGGGGATCTGGCAGGTTTATTTGGACAATTGGCTTCGCCTTGGTGGAGGTGGCAGTGGTGGTGGGACCCAAAATTCTGGTCTCCCCTCCATCCCGCCCCCCAATAAAACAACACCCCCAAACCTCGACCTCTTGCGGCCCCGGTGATGCTTGGGGACTAAACTGAGAGGCTTTTGAAGTCTCTTTCTTTTAATCCCTTTTATTGGTGCAAGATTAAAGCTTTACTATCCCATGCCCTGCAGCTGGAGGAGAAAGAAGGGATTGAAAGAGGAATAGACTTCGGAATGCTTGCTGAAATATTTTCTCAGATTATTTACTACCATTAAATGAATCAGTCGATGGATTCGGCAGGGGAAATTGAATTGCTCACAATGCTCTTCTCTCCTGTATGGATCTGTGGATATCTATATATAATACAAATAATACCGAATATTATTGGGCTCAAAATAACCAATTAAGTGATTCATACAGAGAAAAGTTGGATACAAAAAGAAACTGCGCCCTCTGCTGTCTCTTTAGGCACCACAATCGGGGACCAATTTTTCAGGATCCACTTAAGAGTACCTTGTCCTTGCACTGGGGAAGATGACTAGCTGGTATTCTAAAGCACCTTTTGTGTGCAAAAGCTGGAGTTGGCTTCCCTATCAATACATCAAGTATGGGCCGGGACTTAGGGGTGGGGGTGGGGACAAGTATTATTTTTCCCCGGTTGCCTTTTTAGTGTTTTTCCTCCTCTGGTGACTAATTAATCTAGGATCTCATATATTGGCATGTCATTGAAACTCCTCTCAGTGCATTCAATGTGATTCTACATCCTCCCCTTCCCCCACTGCCATCTAATTAAATTCAAGCTCATAAATAAAACCTCAAGCCATCCTCATCAACTTCTTGGAATGAACATTAGCAACCTGGCTCGCCCCCTCCAACTCCCCCCCTCCCCAGCCAAGGACATCAAACCCATCAGGATTAGTGAAGGACCACATCTTCTAGCACAAGGATGCTAGGGCACAGTATAACTTTAAATGGAAAGAAGAATAGAAGTGATTCGGACAAACAGAACAACTAGCACAAAATCTGCCAGAAAAAGAGAACAGAGTCCCCTTACCAAATAAAGGAGCCGTCCTGTATCATAACAGTGTGTCAGTCTTTGGAATAGAAAAGACTGAGAATTCCAATAAGCATATGGCAAAGTTGGCACATCACTTGTTCTAGAAATAAAGCCCAGTTTTAGGATGGAAATTACTAAAAGTTCCCTCCCCTTCTATGCAGTTAAGAATTCAAACTTTATCCTGGGAAAATGAATAAAGGCCAAATTTTTCTTCAAGAATATTTACTGGTTAAACTTAAGAAAGGATTAATAACCCAAGCACCAAAGTTTATTGGAATTAGGTGGCCTTTACTGAGCATCTTTACTCTTGGTTGTGTTAGCTAACCTATATCAATTTTGGTCTCAGTCATTTGGCTTGGCCCATTCCACTATGGCAAAAGAAAAAGACTACCTCTAAAAACATGTTGCAGATTGTTTTGTTCTGTTGGTATTTTTTTTAAACTTTGCTTTAAGGAGGGAGCCTTGAGGCTTTAACCTCATTCTTTTTCTTTTCTTTTTTTAATCAGTATCAAAAGAAAAGAGAAAACACAGAGACTTTCACATTTGAATCCTTTCCCAATATGTTTCCCTCTGTTGATGTAGAGAGGCTATCTGGCATTATTTTTCCAGATGCCATAGAGCATGATATTTTCCACCACTGAATGGAAATATTACAATGCCATGAATTCCATACCTTGGTTAATAGTCCACTGATCTTTCTCCTTCTGAAATTTGGTGACATATTTATCTGGAGAGTTTGATAATAATAACAAAATTTCACTTGTTTAAATCCAACACTTTATTAAGTTTAGGCAACTTTTATGAAGAGTGGTTATCCTTATATTCTGGGGGTAGGAGGATAATATGGGGTATTGTTACTTTCAGATGTGTAAAATTTATGCAAATATTTATGTTGGATAACTTTTTTACATTGTCTCATACTGGGGACATCATTCATATTTATATAACCTAAGATTTTATGTGCCAGGAAGAGTTTGGAAAAGGTATTAAAAGTTACAAAAATATGAATGGAAGGAAAATAATCTTTTAGATCACTCATATGGTAAAACTGAAGTGATCATATATGAATATATATAAATATATGTATATATGATAAGTATTATCTCACAGGATATGTGAAAATCTAGTAAAGTTTTTAAATGATGTGCTCTATCAGCTTCTGTAGGTCTGGGTTCAAACTTCAGGTGCTTATTTCTACAACCTTCCATTTTTGGAGTATGTGGATCTTCCTGGTTTGCCTGGTTTTTAGAGAAAAGAATTTAGTGTTTGGCTGAACAGAGGAGTTAGTTGGGAATGAAAACTAGGTTTTCTACTGGTTTCTTTGGTTCTGAAATGGCATTAGGAATTTTAATAATCAAGCAGATTGCCTAACCCCAAGCCTTAAATATGTATCTCACAAAGTATACACTATCTGGTTTCAGTGGAAGATTTTCTCCTGAGAAAATGGAGACTATTTAAAAGCTTTGGTTGTGCTTAGGATCTCAAAAGCTAAGTGAATTATTATAATATCTTATCACGTAAATATTGTATACTAGTGATACCACAGAGCACTCTTAATTCTTCATATTTTAACCAGAAGAATTAAAAAAAATTACTAATGCTAAAAAATTCAGTGAAACTATTTAGAAATGTTCACTTTGCTACAAAAAGATGCCTAAATGCAAATTATGATTTGAGTTGTCTTTCTAAAAATAAATCAATGGCAGTGAATAGCATTGGTCCTCTTTGGGTAGTTGTCAGTTTATAGCTAGTTGACACTGTCTGTGTGCCTTCAATCAAAACATCTGTAATGGAACATGTTTGCAAAGCACATTATTCTATTTCTTATCACTTCAGCATATGTACATTTATTAAATTAATGTTAATGGGGAATGGATTTGCAATTGCCAAATCCAGAGGTACCCAGAATCCAAAACCTAAGGTCAAAAGAACAAATATCAACCCAACACCACCACCAAGTGTGTGATTCTATCCAAAATGGAATGCTGGGAGCCATTCTAAAATAGCTAGACCATGATGATTGGCCACAAGACATAGAAAAAATGGCAGTTTATTTTGGTAGAGTTGTCTATCAATCATTTTAATTATGACTGTTTCCAGCTATACGTTTGGGGCTTCTATTTGGCTCAGAAGAGAGGGCCTTTGGAACCCTGTGGAAAGCCATTCTGAGGTGGAAGTGAGTCAGCTACAGGAAACTGAAAGAAAAAAAAGATGTACTCTATGCATGCCATTTTATATAGTACATCCCATCCCTGATCAATAATATGTCAGGTGGAGATGCATAAAAATATGTATTTTGGTGCATTTCGTCCACATACTCAGACAATGATCAGTGTATCACCAAGCATTTATAGCTTGGTAGCAGGACTTTCTGTCCTAAACAATTCTTCAGTGTTTGGGTTTTCTGACAGACCCAAAGACTTTACTTAATTACTTTGAGTTTTTAAGGTTTGCTGAGTAAAGAGATGGACATCACGAGATGTGACCCTGTCAGGGAGCTCTTCTGTTGTTGCATACAGAGAAAGGATTTGGCATGTGAGAAAATTCAAAGCCTGAATTAGTTTGTAATTAATTCAGCTACAGCCCAGAAGGGATAGCCCCAGTGTGCTAAATGCCAAAATATGTCATTGAATACCCCTCCTTGCATAATCAGGCTGCCTAGCCCTTTGTGACTATGACTTAGTCTTTTAGAGCCCATCTATAATTTGAATTTAATCCAGTTGAATTTATGGCCCCAAACAAATGACCAGTCCAAGGCTGTAGAAGAATCAAGATTTGGATATACGGAGTGATCTAGTTATATTATTTATGGAACATTTTTTTCCTTCTGCTAATCTATACCTTAATAGTAAATGCCTAAATTTCATAAAAGTCTTTTCATCCCCACAGCTTACATCTAAATGTTTTTTTTTTAATTTGTAGATTTAATTGCTTTTTAATTTTCATTTAAGATGGTTTAAAAAAAGTCTATGGAATCTTGAGAAACAGGATATTTCCCAAGTCTAGAGCACATAATGAGTGACACCACAAAGATTAAGAATAATAAAGACAAATGGCATAATTGGGTTATAAGAGCCTTGATGACCCCCTCTATGTGCTCTTTAGTACACTTTGGTCAATGTCTTTCTCTGTGTCAACAGGAGCTCATTAAATGGCGATTCTGCAGACTAACTTATCTATGCTGTATTAGTTCTTGCCAAAGCCTGACATTTTTAATACATTAATAATACGTCTGTAATGTAATGGAAAACTATTAATCACAACTGGTTATGTGCCAGAAATTTAAGCTATAATTGGCTGCTTCTTGTCAGAGATGTCTGTTGCACAGCCCTACATTTGCCTAATATTCAAATATCTTGCACTCCTCTGCATTTTTCCCCTTGTCAGGGCACTAGGGTAGATCAATGTGATAGTATATAATTCCACGTAATGGCCATCATTATAACTGGGAGTCCCTTTACTGATATACTGGCAGGGTTGTTGTGTCATGAGACATTAACAGGTGCAAACCCTTGTCCTCCCTCCCTGCTCATACTGTACATATAAATATGTACAATTACTTCTTATTTCAGTAAGTTAGATATTGGGAGCACTGTTTGCTTTGCCTGAAATAAGCATAGAAGTTATAGTAAGTTGTATGGAAAAGTGGAGAAAAGATAGAATCATCATTAATAAAAGGGGATAGTTGTATGGATTCTTTTTGAAAACTAATAAAAAGAATTCAAATTTATGCTTAAAAGCTCAAGTTTGGGGCTCATAAAACAAACAACAAATAAAACCACTATGATGCTAGCAGAATGAAAATCCAAAGTAGCTCATTCCACTTTCTTCAAGATAGAATCTGTAATTTCCACCAAACAAATTGTTCTTGATACAGAAGTAGTTATATGGTTAAATTTAAGAATGGAGGTTAATAGTTTCAGGTCTAGGAGATTTATCATTTGTGTAGGAGTGCTTCTTTTCCTCCCTTTAAAATATTTGCTAGTAAATATATTTGCATAAGCAAACATGCTCAATGCACATATCCAGACAATGTCACTTTATATTACTTTTAACACTTTCAAAAATCATTAAATGGTTCAACAAATGCATGTTTCTAAAAATACTAACCTTGAGGATGCGGTTTAGAAATGGAGGGAAAAAAAACAGAAAGAATGCTCAAATAGCCATAATATATGGGTCTATACGACAATTTCTTTTTTAGCTTAAGACTTTTAAAAGGTTTTCTACACAATACAAGTTTTACTTTATAAAAAAGTGGCAAATTTGGATCTGTAGTTTATACGTGTTTGGCAAACTACTAATTATTTCTTCATGGAAATTCAAATATTCAACACACTTTCTAATAGAAAGTATTGCAAATTGCAGCTGTATGATAACATTTTATGAATGGAATATAATGAAAATTGCACTTGCATCCATAAAGCAATTATTATAAATTACTTTGCTATGGAAACACAATTCAACCATCTGTTGGCATTTCATAGTGTCTGTAGCTTAGTTCGTT
The DNA here is from genome assembly GCF_027887165.1 of Monodelphis domestica. Classification (NCBI taxonomy): domain Eukaryota; kingdom Metazoa; phylum Chordata; class Mammalia; order Didelphimorphia; family Didelphidae; genus Monodelphis; species Monodelphis domestica. Next base: position 475,952,726 of record NC_077228.1, read on the forward strand.
TTTTAAGATGAATTATTTAAATACGGTAAGTCTTCTTATAGGATTGTTTTGAAGACAGCTAACCTGAATGTTTAAATTGTGTTGTATGGATTTGGTGATCTATGATGAAGTTCCCGAAAACTGTGTTTTTGTCATTTTTTGGATTGTGGAGAAAACAAAATCATTTTCCTGGGTGTAAAATTACAAGGAGATGATGAGTCAGCTGATTATCTTTCCTACTTTATTACTGCTTGCTGATTGTTCCTGAATTTAGAATGTAAATATTTGTTTAGTTTTGACAATTAGTTGGCTCAAAAGAGAAAAGTTATAAATTGGATTCAGGGACACCTTTGTGTCCAAAAGTGAATTGTCAGTAACAGCCATTAATTAAACTTACCTTGAAATGGGCGAGTTTTATTTTATTTTAGAATAAATGTCATATCATTCTGCTTCATGGCCTGTTAACTTACCCTCTTCTATTTTATATGTATGCCTTAAATTAGGTATTTTACCACAGAGATGAAAGTTTTAATACAGGGCATAATGTTGGCCTTTGGGAGAAATTCTCCACTTCTGTTAACAGAAAAGAGAGAGATGGCATGTAAAAAAAGAGCCAGCAGAAGAGAAAATCCAAAAAGGGAAAATGTGCTCTCCTAGATTTATTTTTAAATAATTTCTAGTGAACCAAGTTTCATCTCTATCACTAAATACAGCTAAACAAAAGCTTCTAAGTTCTTCCGATACTAATGAGCAATTCCAAAGGGACAGTCTAGTGCCAACAATACTGTTTTTCATTCAGGCTAACAAAAGCTGAGAAATGTACAAGGAATTTGGATATCTTTAGGGTCCCTCTGCCAAGAGACAAAAGGCATACACGGAGTTGTCATTTCTTTGTCATTGAAATAAAAGAGCTCATTTCCCCCCATTGTTCTCTTTCAGGATTTTCCAGCCCTGCCAGCTATATGAAAAATGTTTAAATCTGCCTGTTTGCTCTCCATTTAGCCTAGATAGAAATATAATTTTTGAAGCAAAAAACCTGTAACTCACCTGCAGCAGCACACATCTGCCTTTGTTATGGAAGAGTTAAATGCTTCATATCAGACTGCTTCCCAATGTGAATGATTTCTGTGGTTTGTTCATTCTAGCAAAGCAGCCACAGTAAAGGTTATCCATATTACACCAATTTGCTTTATATTGCATCAAACCTCCCAAATGTCAACATATCAGACATTTGGTAATGCATTGATTCTGGGACAATAACTCTTACTCTTATTGTTTCTAAAAGGGTGTTGGTGCCAGAAGAAAAGAATGATTGATGGGAAACAGACACGGGCTGTAGACACTCATCCTTTTGCTTCAGATACTGATTTATCAGCGACTCTGGGCATCCCTTGTGAGCCGTGAACACCGAGAAGGATCACTCAGGGTTATCGGCAGTACAACTGAAGACCTACCACTTTGCTAAATTATTATCCCTTCTTGGACATCTGTTACAACAACAACAAGAAAAAATAAAATAAAACAAAACAAGACCCAACAGTCCTAGAGATATGTTCTAGGACAAAGAAAAAAAACCTTAGGGTTGTTTTAAAGGCTGTCAGATGAGAATCATAGGCTTGCACCAAAGTCCTCAACTTACACAAAAAAGCACTATATTCTAAGACGTCACCACTCTTGGTTTTGGAACCTACTTTGGGGCCTCTTTGGGTGCATGAAGTTTTAAAAATATACAGACCAACCTATAAAAAGAAAGCAAAGTCACAGTCTACCAACTTTGTTTCAGTTCTGGTGAAGTTTTCCAAGGAGTTAGAGATGTATTTGTCAAGATTCTTATCTATCCATGCCCTTTGGGTTACTGTGTCCTCAGTGATGCAGCATTACCCATCAGTGTGGGGACACTATGATGTGTGTAAGACTCAGATTTACACGGAAGAAGGGAAAATTTGGGATTACATGGCTTGCCAGCCAGAAGCTACTGACATGACAAAATATCTGAAAGTGAAATTGGATCCCCCTGATATTACCTGTGGAGACCCACCTGAGACATTCTGTGCAATGGTGAGATAAACTTTAAAAAATATTTTCAAGTTAAGTGGGAGCATGACCTATATATAAATATATATACATATATGTACCCCCATATATATGTTTATATATATATATATATATGTATATATATTTATATGACTGTGAAGGCATAAAATGAATGGAATCCTCAGTTAACAGATTTGTTTTTACAAGATTGCTTCATTCAATGAGGAGACTTACTATATCTTGAATGATTATTTGTATAGTATATTGGATGCCCTGGGACTTAGAGTTGGCTTTCCTGAAAAAGAGGTTTTTGCAATAGGAAGTATACTATAAGAAATCCTAATGGAATGCCCAGTTTCAGATCTGGATGCTCTGAATGGAACTTGATGTCATCTGGTGGGTTAAATGAAAAAAGTCTGGGGTTGTTATATTATGATAACCACAACAATAATAATATGGTCCTATTATAGTTGTTCATTATAAATTCATTTATTAGTATTAGTAAGGCACAGATGAATGACTGAGTCTTGGATTAGACCCTAAAATAGGTGAGGTACCCTTCCCTACACCCCCAAACTGTATCCCTGAGTGTCTGAATCAGTAAACAGCAATGGTTTGGTGCAGATGGTTAAGTGATCCCTTTCTCTCCACTCCCTCCACTCCCCAAAAGCTATAGAACAGAAGGATATCAGAATAATAGAACTGGCATGTCAGGAAAGTGAAAATGCTTCTTCAGAAAGGATATTCTGATTGAACATACAGTTAATTTCTGAAAGTCAGCAACCCCAGGGCACAAAAATATAGTTAGGAGTCTGGATTTAGCAAACAAAATAACCAAATATGTTCCCTTGGTGCTTCTAATTCTATTTTTGGGGGGTGGGGAGGCAGTGTGTCTTAGTAGATTGGGAAATCAAGAGATCTGAATTCTAGTCCTGGTCCTAGCATTGAATAGTGAGGTGATGGTGGATAAATAATTTAATTTTTCTAGATTTTTATTTCTTTCTTGGCAAAAAAGGGCGTTCATAGAATTTTAGAGTTGTGGGGAAGGGGAATACTGATAACTGTAAATTCCAACCTATATTTATACCTGTAAAGTCTATTTACCCAATCATTGATAAACAAAGACCTCTGATAAATCTTAAACTTACAAACTCCTAAGGCAGCCCATTTCACTTTTAGGTAGCTCTAATTACTAATCAATCAACTAATAAGCATTCATTAAACCCCTTTTATAGACTAGGCACTGTTCTAGGAATACAAAAGCTAAAAATGAAATAGTTCTTGCCCTCAAGAAGCTTATATTCTATCCAAGAAGACACATCAAGAAATTTGCCTCTTTTCAGCTTCTACTTATTGATCTTGGTTCTGCTCACTGGGTCCAAGGAGAAAAAATAGAAACCTGTTTCCATATGATAGCTTTATAAGTGCTTGACTATAGATGTCCCATTCCTTACTGACTTCTCTTCTGCAGGTTAAATATATTTAATTCTTTCAACTGATCATTATAAAAAATGGCTTGGTAGCCTTCCTTCTAAATATTCTCCCACTTGTCAGTGGTCTTCTTAAATCAGTTTAACTAGATGGTTTTTGGTCCAGGCAGTTTGACATTTTATGATTTTGTGGGTAAAATCCCAATGAAAAATGAAACATTGGAGCAACTATTTTGGAATTTTTCCATCAAAGGACCAGAATATGCAAATATATCTAGAAAGTAATAATACATGGTATTGTGATGGAAACTAAAGAGTCTAGGTAACATTGAAGTTTTTTCAACATTATTGCTTTGATTTACAGCTAGCCTTTTTTTTGGTACAAGAACTGTGATCCCATTTTCCTCTAACATAACGAATATGAGGATGATGCTTTTTAATACATTTCTTACCTGACTTTATTGTCTTGAACCCGGCCTGGCATTTTCAGGATACTGAAACTATTAATCAAAGTAACATCTGTTCACCATCCCCAGTGAGTTAAATTAGCATAAGATCATCTTAGACCTAGCATTTCAGAAAAGGCTTTTTAACAGGAAACAATTTTGAGCAATAAAGAGCATTTTCACCTGAACACTAAGGGCTTGCCATTTTTCAGAAGTGCCTTTGGGGACTGGTTTGAATTATAAGCCGGACCTGATTTTGTGGAGATCGAGAAAAAAAGGTTGGCTATTAGGTGTCACGGTGACTAAAGTGCTTCGAAAGTCCAAATATTTCAAAAAGAAGACTTGTCTCTTTGGGAAACGGGTATGTGCTGAGCAAATAACTTGAAAATGGAGGATCTAGAGATTGCTACAGAAGGTGCTTATTTGTACAGAATTAAAAATAATTTTAATAAAGTCTGTAAAGGAAAAGCAAGGCGTTGGTTATCTTTATAAAATATATTTAATTGTTTCTGACAAAAGGCCAGAGGACAAGCTGGAGGCATGATTGTAAATCTAGGGAAAATTGCTTTTCAGAAAATGTATGCTATAACATGCAACTCCTGAAGGGGGAAGAAGTGGGCTCACGAAGGCTTTCTGGGATTGGAATAGTCTTTTTTTACATAGTTCTTTATGGCACTTTTAATAACATGACTTTGGATAAACTGTTTATGAATGTATATAGCAATGGAGACTTTCTCCCCTTTGAATTCTCAACAGCACGAACTTAGAAGAATCTGTTCAGTGGGTGGTTTACCTGTGTACATCTGCCATCTTTAGTTCCTTCCTCAGCAGAGCTCCTCTGAGGGAGGCAGCATGAGGTCAGGGTTGGAGCACTGAATTTGGATTCTGGGGGAATCTCTTTGCAAAAACTCTTAGATCTACAGTCCTACTGGGTTGAAGGAGTTTACCCATGGACTTGAGAAGGATCCATTTTCCCCTTGGATAGAAATTATTCCTTTTTCTTTTTTGACCCAGTTTTCCAACCCTGGCATTCATTGGATTCATTCCCAGTCGTCCACAGGTCCTGATCAAAAAATAATCAAATCAAATCAAGCTGAATATCAGACTTCCAAATCCTTAAGTTCTAAGTACCGCACGGGCTCGCTGTTTAGAAACCCAACCACAGGGAGAGCTTTATAACCATCAGAATAGGGCCATCACTCAAGTGCCTGAGTCTTCTGTGAATGGGAGTCAGTCACTGCACATGACAGTTTTTCAGGGGAGAACAGGGTTTATGAGGCATTACCTGTCAATGCTTAATTTGGACTCTTTAATATGCATATTATTGGCATAATGGATTTAATAATCTATCATCTAAATGAATACTTTGGGACTATTTGTATGCACGTTACAGACCCAGTCAATGATAATGGCCTAAATATAGGCACACAATTGCTCCTCTGCAATTTTGGCTTTTCCATAAAACTCTCCAGCATAAGGATTCCTGACACCAGACCGTAAAGCTGTCTCAGGACTCTGCCGGCTCAGGCCTGCTTAGGTGCTCCTTAGCCCCGGGATTTATGGAAGTCAGTAAAGTCATTTGTGTTATGACTTACTCAGGCTCCTGACTTCTCTCCTCTCTGACACGCTCATCCATAACTGTTCCCTCAGAGTCATTATGGCCCATTATATCAATGTAGCTGCCATATACACAATTGTGCATTTAGCCCCTCTATGTAAATTTTTTGCTGCAAAGTAGTTTCTGAAACCACTTATCCAATTGGTAACACCCTTGTTAGCAGCAACAATAGGGAGCCCAAGGACGGAGGAGGCATGCTGAGAGAGGGAGACCAGGGATGAATGGGAACTGGTGTGTTGAGCTCAGGGTGGAGACACATCAACAGCAAATCCTGGACTAACTAGATTGGGGAAGGGGGAAGAAGGGAACATTGGGGGAAGAGAGAACCAAAAAACCAAACAGAACAAATAAACCAACTCAGGTTTATTTGAGCTCAGGGGGGAGACACATCAACAGCAAATCCTGGACTAGCTAGATTGGGGAAGGGGGAAGAAGGGAACATTGGGGGAAGAGAGAACCAAAAAACCAAACAGAACAAATAAACCAACTCAGGTTTATTTGAGCTCAGGGGGGAGACACATCAACAGCAAATCCTGGACTAGCTAGATTGGGGAAGGGGGAAGAAGGGAACATTGGGGGAAGAGAGAACCAAAAAACCAAACAGAAAAAATAAACCAACTCAGGTTTATTTGAGTTCAGGGGGGAGACACATAAATAGCAAATCCTGGACTAGCTAGATAGGGGAAGGGGGGGTGGGAAGAAGGGAACATTGGGGGAAGAGAGAACCAAAAAACCAAACAGAACAAATAAACCAACTCAGGTTTATTTGAGCTCAGGGGGGAGACACATCAACAGCAAATCCTGGACTAGCTAGATTGGGGAAGGGGGAAGAAGGGAACATTGGGGGAAGAGAGAACCAAAAAACCAAACAGAAAAAATAAACCAACTCAGGTTTATTTGAGTTCAGGGGGGAGACACATAAATAGCAAATCCTGGACTAGCTAGATAGGGGAAGGGGGGGTGGGAAGAAGGGAACATTGGGGAAAGAGAGAATCAAAAAACCAAACAGAACAAATAAACCAACTCAGGTTTATTTGAGCTCAGGGGGGAGACACATAAATAGCAAATTCTAGACTATCCACATATTGAACCCATACATTGAAGGTTCAATGTTATAAACTAAAAACTAGATTTGGGAAATACTAGCACATCATTTTGCTTTTGAGTCTAAGGAATGACAGGAAAATAAGACTTGTCTCTATTATCTGCTGCCTGTGTTTCTTGTCTTCCTATGGATATTCAAGTGCCCAGTGGTTTTAGTCACTTTGAATGAGAACTGCATTTATTTTAAAAGTGAACAAAAATAAAGAAAAGAAGACATCTTGGGTCACTGGGAAGAATTTGGAGTCTTAGGGCAGATCAGACTTTGAGCAAATTCTTTTAACTCGGAATATCAATAAACCTCCTCTATAAAGTGGGGATGGGGTTGGATAGAGGACCTCAAAGGTCACTTCCATCTCTAAATCCAGATGATCTTATGATTTCTCATAACAACACAACTGAGTATAAATTAACTACAAACACTATTAACCTAGGTGGAACATTTAAAAGTAGTCTGGAGGAAAAGCAGTATACCACTGTGGAAAGCATACAGCACTAAGAGTTGAGGGACTTGACTTCTAATCTTGAGAATGCCTCTGATTCATTCTTGTATGAAGGGTGGGTGGGTAGAAAGTGGTTTTCTTTAAGATCTCCCTTGCTGCCTTTAACCTTTCATATTCACCCCCTCCCACATAGACACACTCCCAGCTCTGAGATTCTCCTATTCAATAATCTTTGGCATTATGTATTCTAGAGAACTATGCTATTTATACTTAAATCACAAAGGAATCAAACAAAATAAAGTACTAGAGTAACAAATAGGAGGATTGTATATACTGTAACACTTACTTTTCTTTTGAACTTTACACATTACATTAACCCATTCACATTGTGTACATCATGCCATCACCTGAATATGAATGTCGTATTGAGGGTTAAGTAGTGTAAAGACAGTTTGTGGAAAGTATGCTGGAATTGGAATCTCATGTTCCAAGTTCAAATCCTACCTCTGGTGTTTATTTGCTGTATGACCTTAAACAAGTTATTTCACTTTTTGGGACCTCAATTTCTTAACTGCAAATAAAGGAGTCAGACTCCTTGAATTCTAAGGTCTCTTTCAGCTCCAAATCTATAATTCTAATTGGAGCATCACAGCATAATTCCAATAGGATACTGAGCGTTAAAGCACATCCTATCCTTCATCCAAGCAAATTAAGAACACCAGGTAAGAGAGCTGACTGCGTCAGAAAATTCAAGATCATTTTAGTGTCGACAACGTCGATTTGCATACACAGTGCTATCACATTATGAACCTTCACAGAGATCTGAAATGACAATGGAAAACCCGCGATTTGCTCTTTGTGTTTAGACAAACTTTGCTGTCACATCTCAGTGCAACGCCCCAGTGGCTTAAAAATGGTAAAATTATCTGCAATTATCTCCAGCCTGCAGCTAATTTTCTGGAGAAGTTAAACAGAAGCTTTGAAAAGAAGCCCACAGACAGGAGAAGTCGTGTGCGTTTGTACAATTTATGGCACTGAAGTGCTGATGACAGTCGAAATGTGAGCCCCTGAGTGTTGCTGTGGATTTCATAGCCAATCAAAACTGAATTAGGAAACAAAGATTATTAAAAAGTCTTCTGTGCACATAATTCTGGCATAATATTATGAGGTGGACATTAAATGTTTCCCTTTGAGACTTTGAGCATCATTAATGTGGCGTGCCTTTAATTACAAGTAGGCTCATATTACTAAAAAAGAACAAAAATAAAGTACTCTGTGGTGTAGTTAGCAATACTGTTACAATGTTTGTGGAAATAATTAAAAGGGAGGCTATTTTTCTAAATAACTCAGTCACAATTTGAAACAAAAATGAATTTTCTCGAGGAAGTATACTAATGTATTCATGCATATTGGATAAGCATAGCCATCAACCCTAATAGTGCTATTAAGGATTGTTCCTATGACATTTCTAGATCAATTGCCATTAAAGGGGAGGGAGGAGGTGGAAAACTTGGTTATTTTCATTTGTTGTAAATATTAGATGTTAAGCATATTTTCCTCTGTTAAAATGGAATTTGCAAAAACTGCAGCAGAGGAGAGACAGAGCAGAAACCATTAGACTTTTCTATTTTCAGAAGAATTGGATGACTTGAGAGATTGAGTATAATGTAGGCTATAGAGTTTCCTGCTTGAAATTGATGGTTTGAGATCAGCTCAGGTTGCCATCTGGTGGCTATTTGGTTGCCTCTGAGAAATTAGCATTCTCATGGAAAAGGTATCAATAACAGTTTCCCTAAGACTGCATATGAAAGGGAATTGTCAGCAAACCTCATAACTGTATAAAAATAAACCCTATTCACATTTGATGTCTTTCCAAAAAAAATGAGTGAACTTTTAATGTTGGGGGCAAGGTTTCTTTCATTTGAATTGATTTGCCCTTCATTATAGCTGGACAGCCTTCTTGAAACATCTGTCAATTTCCTTTTCCAATCCTTCACTAGGATTACTTTTTTATTGGCATTTTTTAAAAGAAAAATTTCCTCTCTGGCCATGGTATTCATGAAAGCAGGATCCAAGTCTTAGGCATGTTATTCCTCTAAATACAAAGGCAGATTAATTTTTACTAAAATACCACTTTCTCTTGTCATTTTCCTGCTCAAGAGTCTACAAGGAGTCTTTCTTGCCTACTGATTCCAAAGAAAGCTGTAACTAGTAATTTTAGCATCTAAGACAATTCAGTAGAGGCAGGGGTGTGGTATGCACAAGAAGGACATCATGAAGCCCCAGCTAAGGATTCTGGGTAGTGAGGGGGAGAAGCATTGCACCTGGTATGCAGCCAGAGCAGAAGCTTTCTATTTTAACTAAGTATTTCTATTAACTAGGTGCCGAGATTAGTTATTTCTATGCTGCAGAAGGAAAGCAAACAAAATCAAGACCCTCTAAATTTCAGTGCCATGGATCAAAGTGATGGTTGCCCTACCTTAGTTATGGCTCTACTTGCAAGGTCTAACTCTCTCCATCTGAATTCTAGGTGACCTCCACTAAAGTGACATACAACTGGGTGACTTTGTTTTGAATCACTTCCTAATACAAATCTTCCATTCCATTCAGCCCATCTTTTTTCCTCTTTACTGTTTGCTGATGATACCTACTCTGAATGCCCTTCTTTTCCTTTAAAAATCAAAACATACTCAAACCTAGCCTTCAAGGCTTAGCTCAAGTGGACTTCTCTGAAAAACCAGCCCACAATGATCTATTTCTTGTTTTTCTAATTCTGTCCTTATCTTTCATTTTGCATTCATACATACCATTTAGTTAACACTAGAATATGTTTTCTGATTTCCTTATTGTAATAATACTTGTCACTTTATTATATCAATTTGTCAATAGAATTGGTGTGATGGAGCTTTTAGAGTTAGAAAGGTATGAGTTCAATTCCCAGTTCTAACACTTCTTAGCTGTATGTCTACAACTGAGTTCTTATAGTCACTTTCAACTTCAGGAACTCCCTAAGACTTATTTGTTAATTTAAGGATTGTTGCCTCTGCACCTGCTTACCTATATCATGGATTCTTTTTTTTTTTTTTGTAAAACCTTTACCTTCTTTCTTGGAATCAAAACACAATATTGACTAGGGCTAGGCAATGGGGGTCAAGTGAGTTGCCCAGGGTCACACAGCTGGGAAGTGTCTGAGGCCAGATTTGAACCTAGGACCTCCCATCTCTAGGCCTGGCTCTCAATCCACTGAGCTACCCAGTTGCCCCCTATATCACGGATTCTTGATGGATTATACTCCAGGTTTTATGTATATATTATGTCTTCTCTGTTTTAAACTCCCAGGGGGCCATAGTCTCCATACCATGGTATAATGTAAACACCATTGGACCTGGGGTTAGAGAACCCAGCTTCAAATGATAGTTTTCTCACTTATTACTTCAAACAAGTTATTTATTGTCTCAGGAACTCATTTTTCTCAATTGTAAAATTAAGGGATTGGACCAGAGGACCACAAAGTTCCTTTGTTATTCAGTTGTGTCTGATTCTTTATGAGCCTGTGGACAAAGTCATAGACAAAGTCCATGGGGTTTTCTTGGTAGAAGTAGGGGAGTGGTTTGCCATTTCTTTCTCCAGAAATGAAGCAAATAAGGGTTAAGTGTCTTCAGGGTCACATAGCTAGTTTTTGAGGTTAAAATTGAACTCATATCTTCCTAATTCCAGGCTTGGTACCACCTAGATGCCCACAAAGTTCCTATCATTTATTAAATCTGATTCTTTTTTTGTACTCCACAGTGGCCAGAAAAGTGCCAGGTGCATAATAGGTACATAGTAAATAATTTCTTACTTGCTCGTTAATGTAATTTATACCCCAAAGATACTTCCTTTCTTCTCCATGTTTGTAACTTCCTTGATAGACTTTTATGAAAAATGCCTTGTATTTTTATGCAAAATAGGAGCTTTAAGGTGTCACCAGTCATAGGTCATAGATTTACAGTTGGGAAGGACTTCAGAGGTTGTCCACTTCATGGTGAAACTACTGCCCTTGGACACACTGCAGGCATTGCTATCTTGATTTGGTCATCTGGAAATATTTAGGAAAATCAAGAATATCAAAAGGAGAGAGGGGGACAAAAAGAATCCTTTGAGTTTTATCTCTGAAAATGGCCACTAATGATTTTCTTCTCCTTTTTCTCTAATTGAAAGCTTTATTTCAAAAGAAGCATTAGTCATTTGACTCTCTTTGTTGATTGCCCCAGTTCTAATTGTTTTTTAACTGAAGCCCATTATGTTTTGAAAATAATAATAATAATAACTTTCTATATGGAGGATTGCATATGTCACTGTTTGTCAGTTAATTAAAGAAAATAAGAAGGTCCCTTCTCTAGGGGAAGCTCCTTCTTTCTTCAGAGAGACTCTTGTTAACATTTCTATATCCTTGGCAGTGATTGCTGCTGCAGATACCACAGTGTTACATTGGCTTTTGGTGGCGGAGTAATAAGGATATCACTGCACGGGGCAGAGTCACCTAGATGCCCCCTTCTGTGAACTTAGTTGCTCCTTGGGGGGGGGGGGGATGTTGGGAAAAAACCTGTTATTTTTCCAAAGCTCAGAGCCACATTTTTGGTTTCATAAAGGTAATAATACTAGTCTTGGAGGAAAAAACCCCAATCTTCTCCCCAAACCCCCCCCCAAAAACATTGCATATGGAGATGCCTCTTCCTTTAACAGTGGTTGGCATAATATCTCAGTTGGTTTTCATTCTTCAGACCAATGAATAGATTGGTCTTCAATACACCATTTTGTACTTCAGAGTTTCATTTCTTATGAAAGGGGAAAGAAATGATCAAAGTTACTTCCCAGCAGTCAAAATGAAAGAAAACATAACTGGAATCTGGCTGGTTGCAAGGTTCTTTCCAAGTTGCTGGTAATATACAGATTCATATAGGTTCCCTCCTGTGAAAATTAAAGATGTGGGTTGTGGGCAAAACCAGAATTGACTTCATTCTTTGACCTACTTTAAGAATGGCTTCTAAAATATTAAATGCTGTATTAAACTGGGCATTTGCTTTCATAGAAGGAAAATGCTTTTCCCATAGAGTTACCGAGAGTTTCAGCAATTAACAGTATTCATGGGCTGAATGAGGAGAATTTCTGGTGCTTAGGAGGCTGACACTGGTGGATTATTTGAGTTTGGGAAGTCTGATTTACTGTGTGCTGAAGCTGATTGACTACACTGGTAAGCACCAATGTGGTGAGCCTCTGAGGACAAATGCCACCAGGATGCCCAAGGTGGGGCAAAAATGGCTCATGCTGGAAACAGAAAAGATCAAAGGTCCTGTGTCGCTCAGTTATGAGATTAGCCTATGAGTGGCTATTGCAGTTTTGGCAAGGCGAGGAAACTCAGTCTCAAAATAAACCACAGAAATGAAAACAATGTACTTCAAGTTCTGTCCAATCATATTTTTCAGCCATTGAAGGTACCATTTTAGATTTCTTTCCTCTACTGTTTTTGTCCTTTGCTGAAATGAGAAAATGAATAATCAAATATAATTCTAGTTGCTGCTTGGTTTGAACATGTCAGACTAGTTAGGAGAATAATGTAATAATGTGCAAAAGGAGGTTTTGTAAAAATATAAGGATAAAAGTGAGTAGAACATAAACTACTTTTATTGTTCTTTAATCATATTGGACTCTTTGTGATCCCATTTAGGGTTTTCTTGGCAAAAATACTGGAGTGGTTTGACATTTCCTTCTCCAGCTCATTTTACAGATAAGGAAACTGAAACAAATAAGGTTAAGTGACTTGTCTAGGGTCACATAACTAGTTTCTGAGGCTGGATTTGAATTCAGGAAGATGACTCCACTCTATCCACTGTGCCACCTAACTGCCCCACTTAGCTCCTTGAAAACTACTTGATCCTATATTTCAGGCGAATTTCATTCCATCCATTAAAAGACTCAGTGCATTTTCCAGTCCCACAACAAAAGATTAATGAAAATTAAGATGGTCTGTTGACCTTAGAGGCAGATGGCCTGTCTGGAAGATAAGAGGAACAGACTAATTTCTACTTTGTCACTTATTGGATATGTGAATATAGGAGAACTTTTTCCACTCCTGAGGACATAAGTTTCCTTCTTTGTAAAATAAGGAGGTCAAATTAGATGATCTCTAAGACTCCTTTATGTTATAGTGACTTATTTCTCTGTGTAATAGTTAATGACAACATTTATATGAAACTTTAAGGTTTGCAAAGCGATTTATATATATTATGTCACTGGATACTCATTCTGAGTTAGATGCTGTTATTAACCTCATTTGCAGATAAGGATATTGTGGTAAGAAAAATTATGGGATTTGCCCCATGTCACACAGCTAGTAAGTGAGGCAAGATTTGATCTTAGTTCTTCCTGACTCCAAGTACAACTCTTTTGCCATTATACCATCTTACTCCCTCTTTTTGCAGCCATTTTCATACTAGCCAATGGGCAGGATGACATTCACCCAATTGTGGCAATTATGGGTCACAAGAAGCCGCCATGTTTTCCATAGTGACATTCCAAAGTTAAGGCCACTCTAGGTTTTAGGGTTTGGAATTAATTGCATACGAGGAATATGCTTGTCAGTTCTCATCAGTGGGGGCAATGAGTCTGTCTGCTTTTAGAAACCACTGGGGAAGAAGGTCCAGGTGCAGTACTGATTTCATGGGAAATGGTTGGGGAGAGTTCTTAAGAACATTGGTGAGGAGGGAGTGGCAGCATTTCTGTATCTGTGCCAAGGAAAATCAGTGTGTGTGTGTGTGTGTGTGTGTGTGTGTGTGTGTGTGTGTGTGTGTGCCAAAGACTGGGCTACATGCAGATGGGCCTCCTTTGAAAAATTTAGGTAATTGAAACATATATGACATACTGTTCTTGTCACTGACACATTCTAAAAATGGGTTTCTGGGCAAGTCTTTCTAATTCTAAATGCTCTAGGCACTTAGACTCTCTAAATCTAAGTCTCTAACTCTCTAAGACAATAATTTGCCTAATCTAATAAAATAGTATAGATATTGAATTTATTTCAAACTCTTTAATCAATGAAATCATAGGACCAGTCTAGCACTCTGTGATGAAGTAAAATTGGCTTGTTTCCCAAACTCAAGGCTTTCTCTCCCATTTCCATTCTTTTCTAAAGGCTGTACTCCTTCCCTGGAGATTATTCCCTTCTGCTCCCCACTCTCAATCCCCTTATTATTCCTAGCTTCTTTCAAAGCCTAACTCACATGCCATTTCCTTTGTGAAATATTTCCTGTTTTCCTGGTTCTTAGTATTCTCCCTGCCATGAAAGCATATTTAATTTACTCATCCAAGTTCAAAATGTTTTCTTCGCAACAGAATGTAGTAAGCTTCTTGTGGGGAGGATTGATTTTCACCTTTCATGTCCATCACATTTCTCTGTAAAAAGTAGTCACTTGATAAACATGTTTTCTAATTTTTTTATTTATAGCTAATATATAAATGGAGATTTTGAACCTTAGACTTCATTCCCCAGAAGTCCTTGGCATTTCCCAGAATTCCCTATAATCTTTCCTGCATCTCCACTTTGGCAAGATCATGATTGGTATTTAACTGGCAGTAACACCTCCCACACTCTCTCTTCCTTTGCAATGATGCAGCAAGTATGGTGGTAAGGTAGGGATGGCTGAAATGGCTAACCAGCCATGGGCATGTGGTTTTTTATTTTGTAACCTATTTATTCCTTGATTTCTAATGATTCTTAATAAACATAAAATATGATAATTTTATTATTAGAGATATAATTTAATTTTTACACTACTCAAAAAACTTCCCTAACTGTGACTTTCTTATTTTAATCTAATTCTTTGATAATATATACTTATTATTTAGACATGGAAAAAGCAATGAACTTGGAGTCAGAAGACCTAGTTCAAATCCCAGCTTTGCCACTTATGACCTGTGTGATGTTAAGTAAATTAATACAGCTCTCTGGGCCTCAGTTTCCTCATATGTAAAATGAAGACTAGATAACCTCTAAGATTCTTACTAGCTCAAAATTAATGATAATATAGTTGTAAGGTCTTAAAGAAGAATTTAAACCATAAATTTGATTCTTGTTTTTAGTATTATGAACTATTTAGTCACTTTCATCTCTTGTGACCCCATTTGGGGTTTTATTGGTAAAGAGACTAAAGTGGCTTGCTGTTTCCTTCTCTAGCTCATGTTATAAATGAGGAGAATGAGCCAACCAGCGTTAAATGACTTGTGCAGGTTCACCCAGGTAGAAAAATGCAGATCTGAACTCAGGAAGATGAGTCTTCCTGAATCCAAGTCTGGTACTCTATCCACTATATCACCTCCCTGCCTATTATGAAACATAGTCGTGTGATTTTATTATTTTAAAAATTTGTGTTTTCTTTAATTAAAAATTGCTATTGGAAATCTGATTCTATAAGAAGGAACTAGATCTATACACACTTATATGATGGATGCATTCATTCAAAGATAAATAGCCTAGTCATCTGTGGTCTTTTGTATTCTTTTGTTTTCCATAATAACCTATTCATATCAATGGAAATAGGTTACTAGAAATCAGGGAGGAAGGAAGAAAAAGCACACATTTACTTACTGCCTAAAAGCCTAGAATATGAAGTCAGCAACTGTGGGTTGGTTAACTAAATCTTCTTGTGGGAGACGTGTTGAACAAAATATTGTGGTGCTTTAAAAATTGTTAATAAAAACTTCAAATAATTTTATGTTAATAAAAACCATTTTTCCAGAATTATCTGAATAGTTGAATAACTCCCAGCCCCCCTCAAATCGTGATCTAGGATTCTCTCTTGTTGCTGTTAGAAAATGTGCTTTAGTGATTTGTTAAGGATAGAAGCCTCAGAATCTTGAAACTTCGGCTAAAGATTCTCGACTTCCTTTCTGGGTTGAGGTAAATTCCGAAGAGCAGCTTTTTAGACATGTAATGAGTTAAGGGCCTTTTGTTTCAGGCTTCTTAGGATCCAAAGGTGGATGGATACGTATATGTATAACATCAAGTAGTTCTGCTCTTTTGGCTTCCAAGTAAAAAGATGCCTTTATATACACAAATGAGGATGATAGACTTTGTCTTTGGATGTAATAATTGACTGGCAGTGATTTTCGACTTGACAGATCCCTGCTTACTCTGCAAGATGCCATATACATATTACCTCATATATCATAAAGGTAATGGTCCCATAGATGAAAACCTATAAATAATGAGTAACATTACTTAAGGATTTTTAGAAAGAATGGGCAGGATACAACGAACAATTAAAACTGTAGCTAAGAACTCCTATCAGAGATGATGTGATGAGCATATATAATCATACATTTAGAACTGAAAAGTACCTCAAAGCTCATCTAGAGCAACGCTTTCATTTTGGCAGAGGAAATTGAGGCTTATGTCTTCTTGCTCCAAATCCGGGACTGTTTCTGTTATACCGTGTTGCCTTTTCTGTGAATGTATTCTAGAGGACAGAAAGAGCACCAAAAATATAACAATTCACATTTATGTTGAAAGTTCAAGACTCAGAACTAACAAGTATTGGTAGGAGAAGCATTAAAAAATATTATTTTTAATGGCATAAATAACTTCTTCTACCAATACAGATCAGTGACTACAGTGTACTTTTTAGTCTTACAGAGTTTCTTGGGGCATTGAGTGGTTAATTGATTTGCCCAGAATCAACTAAGCCTTATGGCTGAGACCTGATTTGAACCTGGATCTTCTTGATTAAGGTGCAGCTAAGTGGTGAAGTGGATAGAGTGCTAGTCTTGGAGTCAGGAAGACCTGAGTTCAAATGTCTCCTTAGACATTTACTAGCTGTGTTACCCTAGACAAGTCACTTAGCCCTGTTTGCCTCAATTCCTTTATCTGTAAAATGAGCTGGAGAAGGAAATGACAAACCACTTCAGTATCTTTGCCGAGAAAATCCCAAATAGGGTCATGTAAAGTGAAGACACAACTGAACAGCAATGGCAAACCACTCTAATATCTTTTTCAAGAAAATCCCAAATGTGGTCATGTAGAATGAAGATAAAACTGACCAGCTTCAGGTCTCATATATCATACTTTCTCTCCTGAAAGCATTATTTTCCACATTTAAAGATTGAGAAACAGATGAAACTGAATCTTGGACAAATTATATGATTTACTTAGGGTCAAAGTTCACCTGAAAGTAAACCCTGGTATTTGAATCTAGGTCTCGAATTTTCCAGTCCGGTTCTCCTACCATTATACTATGAAGGACTTAGATTTTCTACTTTGTAGTCACTCTTAAAGTAAACATGTAAAAATAAAAGGAAAGAGCAAAGGAGCAAAGAAAGGAAGAAAGAGAAAGGAAGGGAGAAAGAAAACATAAAAGAAAGAAAGAAAGAAAGAAAGAAGAAAGAAAGAAAGAAAGAAAGAAAGAAAGAAAGAAAGAAAGAAAGAAAGAAAGAAAGAAAGAAAGAAAGAAAGAAAGAAAGAAAGAAAGAAAGAAAGAAGGAAAGAAGGAAAGAAAGAAAGAAAGGAAGGAAGAAAGAAAGAAAGAAAGAAAGAAAGAAAGAAAGAAAGAAAGAAAGAAAGAAAGAAAGAAAGAAAGAAGGAAAGAAAGAAAGAAAGAAAGAAAGAAAGAAAGAAAGAAAGAAAGAAAGAAAGAAAGAAAGAAAGAAAGAAAGAAAGAAAGAAAGAAAGAAAGAAAGAAAGAAAGAAAGAAAGAAGAAGGAAAGAAAGGAAGGGAGGGAGGGAGGGAGGAAGGAAGGGAGGAAAGGAGGGAGGGAGGGAGGAAGGAAGGAAGGAAGGAAGGAAGGAAGGAAGGAAGAAGAAAGGAAGGAAGAAAGAAAGAAAGAAGAAAGGAAGGAAGGAAGGAAGAATGGGGAAAGAAAGAGTAAGGAAGGGAGAATGAAAGGAAAAAAGAAGAGAGGAAAAGAAAGAGAATAAGACAAAAGGAAGGAAGGAAGGAAGGAAGGAAGAAAGGAAAAAAGAGGAAGGGAGAAAACTAAAAAGACAGAGAAAAGAAGAAAAAAGGTAAAGAAAAGAAAAAGACCCAAATGCTGCTTTTGGAAAAGGGAGTGATGTAAAGGCAATGTGGGTGATATGCTGCTATTTGGAAATCAACATAGAAAAATATACTACTGTCTTCACTGCCAAAGTCACAGACGTCCTGGTGTGCGGGTGCCCAGCTGAGAGCATGTGTATTTTTTTATTTGCATGCCAGCTTCAACACTAAGCTAAATTGAAACCCTTCACTAAGCTAAATTGAAACCCTTCTAGACTAGCAGTTTGGAGTGAGTCTCTAAAAGCTCTCTGTTGACAAGCTCTCTGTGAATTTTCCACGCCTTTTATGACTTTGCCTCAGAGACCTCTCAGACCACCCCTCTGTGGGCACATGGCTTTGAGCCACATAGCTATCACCCAAATAACTTTACAATGGTGGCTTAAAAGTAAATGAAATGTATTCAAAATAAAACAGTATTAAAATAATCTCCTACCCAATGCTGTGGCATTTGCATTGAGATTAGAATGGCTCAGTGTTTTTAACAAAGGTATTAGGCACGACTAAAAAACAACATAATGACTCCTCAAAACAAAAAAAAAAAGTGAACAAATAAATATTCGTTTAAAAACAAATTACATAAAAGGCCATGTTACTAATAAAGTATTCACACAGACTTAACACATCAGCACATTGGAAGATGGAGGCTTAGCTTGTGGAAAAAGAGTGATGGACAGCTCCTTCCTGGAAATCTAAATCTTGCTGCCAAAATCCTATGCTACCAGACCCTTTGACCATGTTAACTCCTTCCTAACAAACTTCCTTTGGCTTCCCATGATCAAATGAAATGAGAATTCATAAAAGTATGTCTTTTGGTTCATAAATCTTTATCAGTTTGCCCCTGCCTATATCTCTGCCCCGTCTCCTCAGAGAGCTGTGTGCTCCTTTTACTTCAATCAAGTGGAAAAAAATAAAATTTTTCCCTCCTGCTGATTTGTTCCTTTCCTTCAATTGCCTTTCCTCCATTTTCAGAAGAACATAGGAAATGCCATGTGGGGTCAGGGTAGGGGCCCATTCAACCCAATTCTTGATAATGACAATAAGGGTGAATTCTGTGGGATCCTTGGATGGTTGACTGCTATTATATCATCCTTCAAGCTCAGAGATATGCCCCTCAGCTTCATTAGTTTTCTTTTCAAACTTCCTTATTTTGGTTGCCATTTTATCAATTAATTTGTTAGCAAAGCATCTACAAATTCGCCTAAACCTTTCTTAAACCTGTATAGTTTAGCCTCCCACTTCAAATCCATCAAATCACCTCTCATCTCTGATTCAGAAATTATCCTTCCAAAAAGCATGATTTAAGTATTTTTAGGCAAGCTAGTAGTTTAAATGGAGTGATCTTGAGATCCAAAAACCCACTCACCTAAAATACCCTTCTTAAAATAAAATGATAGAAATCCCCTAAAATTACATTAAGAAAAGGGAAAAAGAAACTAGGAATAACTGAAGTTTACGTCTTCAGTTTGAGATTCTTGAATAAAGGGCACAAGGGGAAGCATGGATTAATGGATAGAAATCTGGTCTGGAAGGCAGGAATATCTGAGTTCAAGTCCTACCTTTGATACATGCTGACTGTAACTCTGGGCAAAACACTCTCTGAGAGCCCTAGGCAACTCTCTAAGATTACAAAGTGCAATGTAGGTGCTGATGCATTGACAGGAAATTCCCTCATCTGGAGTCCTTATAATTCATGACATAGGGATAGAAATGGAAGCACATCAGCAACTGCTAACTGTGAATACTTAAAAGATGATAATGTAATTCAACTCAACATGTTTTTATTGAATGCCTAGGTATCTGACCTTTGGAAAATCATTTCACCTGTCCTGACCTCAGTTTCTTTATATGTAAAATATGGATCACAAAACAGAAACATAGCTGACTAACATTAGGAGGTAGTTGTTTTGAGGACCAGATGAGATAATGGAAGTGAAAGCATTTCCCCTCTAATACTACACGAATAATAATGATTACTGGTTTTAAGATTTGTAAAGCACTTTTCAAATATGATCACATTTGAACCCAGATCCCAGAGAGGTAGGTGTAATTATTATCTCCATTTTACAAATAAGGAAACTGAGGTAGACAGAGGTTAATTGATTTGCTCAGGGCCACACAGCCAGGGTTTGAGATAGACTGAACTTAGGTTCACATAGCTAACCAGTACCTGAGACCCAATTTGAATCTGGGTCTTTCTGACTCCAGGTCAGCTATGCCATACAACTGCCTCAAAAGTAGTAAGGGGTAGCTGCTATTAATAAATTATTTCTATTGCTACTACTACCATTCAATCCAGTTCAACATGGATTAATTAAATACTTATATTCCAGACATTCTACTTAAATTCTGGCACTATAAGAACAAAAATGAAATTGATTCTGCCTTCAAAGAGAATATATTCTACTGGTATGAATTTTATGAGTAAGATACTGTGTTAAGTCCTCTGAGAAAGAGAAAGGAAGTAAAAAAGTAGATTCCTTTCTCTTGAAGAGTTTGTAGTCTGGATGATTCAACAACACTTGCCTGGAACATTCCAAGAAAGGCTATACTTAAATGGTAGTAAAAGTGGCTTTGGTAATTAGAGATGTGACCACAAAAGGAGGGAGTACAAAACCAAGCATTAACAGGAAATATGGTCAATTTAACCACCCACATCCAAAGCCTCAGCTTCACACTGTCTGCCACCACAATTCTCCCTATCTATCCTTTTAATGTGATTGATGTTTACAACATCTCTGTAATGCCAGACAGGTTGCCATCACTGCCCATCGTAGGTGACATGACTGAAAGTCCCTTCAAATTTCATTAAACTTTTAACTCAGTGTAGCCAAAGTTCCAGATTAACATTTCCTAACAGAATCCCAATACACTTGTGCCCTGAAGATTTCAACTCCTAGAATCATTATTATAGAAAACAGGATGATTTTAAAATAGGCAACAACCACAAGAACTTTTGCAAAAATGAATATGTCCGTCCATGAGTGACAGTGAAAAGGTAAAACTTCTTGCTCAGTTTATTGGTATCAGCCAGTGCTTTGGTTAGTTTACACACTAAAGACTTTTCAAAGGCTGAGGACAGTATTTGGGTATATGGTCTGCCATAGATGACAATGTAGTTTCAAGGACAGATTATTGTACTTGATCTGGATTTAGAAGAACTGAGTTCAAATACCAGCTATTCCACTTATTACTCATGTATCCTAGAGCAAGTCATTTAATCTCCCTCTTGATCTCAGTCTTCTGAGTCAGAGGTGGAACACTATTGCTCTTTTAGATAAGAACATCTCTAAGCTATCTTCAACCACCAAATACTTCAGTTCTTTAACCAAGGGATCATTGATCTTATATTTGAAAAGATCTCAGGAGTCATTTCCTGAAACTCCATCATTTCAACTGTTAAGAAACTGAGCCCCAAAAGCATATGAACAGACAATTTTCAGATGAAGTTATCTATAGGTAGATAAAAATACTTTCAATCACTACTGATTTGAGAAATGCAAACCAAAAACAATTCTGAGATATCATCTTTTACCCATCAGATTGGTTAAAATCACAAAAATGGAAAATGACAAATGTTAGAGGGGATATAGAAAAGAAAACAGTGGACACTGATACACTGCTGGTGGAGCTGTGAACTGATAAAATCATTTTGGAGAGCAATTTGAAATTACAATTGTGTATACTCTTAGATCCAATAATACCATTGCTGGGCCTGTTTCCCAAGAAGATCAGGAAAAATTAAAAAGAACTTATATGTTCCGAACTATTTATAACAGCTCTTTGTGGTGACAAAGAATTGGAAATTGAGTGGATGCCCATCAATTAGGGAATGGTTAAACAAATTGTGGTATGTGGTTGTGATGGAATACTACTGCACCATAAGAAATGATGAGAAGGCTAATTAAAAAAAAAGTTTGGATAGGGGATAATGAACTGCAAGATGAGTGGAACCAAGAGAACATCATATATAGCTATGGAATTAATACTGGAAGAACAAAATGTGAATGTTACTTCCAGAGAGGAAACTAAAAGGTAGAAATGTGAAAGACTTAATTTGTATGAATGTGTCTGTCTCCTGGATGATGCCTTCTGTGAATCAGGGAGGGGCTTGGGACACATGGATAAATTTCTATTTATAAATTAAAAAAGTTAATAAATACATTTAAGCACACAAAAGTTTTTTAAAAAAGAAACTATGGCCCAGTGAAATGAAGTACTCACAGTCACATACAAATAGTAAGTAATCCAATTGGGATTTGAACACAGGTTCTCCACCCCCAGATCCAAGGCTTTTCCTTTGGCACCATTTGACTTCATAATTAATTCAATGAAAAAAAAAACAGAAATGTATCTGCCTAGCACTTGGAAAACATAAAACTCTTACAGAATATCGTTCTGAACAGAGTGCAAAAAATGGAACCACCAGAATTTTACATGAACACAAGGAAGGAAGATATTTTCTCCCTTGGTTATCTATTAGGAGCCCAGGAAGAGCAAAGGCTTAGCAATCAAGGATCCTGGTTTCTTCTTTCAGCTCAGTCACTAACTAGCTGTGTGAAGGAGCAAATCACTTCATCCCTCTGGGGTGCAGTTTTCTCATCTATAAAAGGAGGGGGTTGGAATAGATGATCTGCCAGCACTAAAATTCTACAGGTTCAAGTTGATTTTCTTGGCCCATTTTAGAAAGATATAAATATGCTGCCCTGGAGTTTTCTAGTCTATTCATTCCCTCTTTAGGAAGTGCTCCAAAGCAGAGCTCCTTATTTCCTTTACCATCTTGCAGAGTGTGGTAGCTAAGTTGGTTTTGGAAAAATGAATGCCAGAGTCATGGGTGTTGTTTCATCCTTCTGGATGGCATTAGGTGTGTTGAAAGGCTGTCACTGAAATCTAATTAGATCTGTGAGTCTTTGGGCCCCACAGTGTCAGAGGAGTATTATAAGGATGACAAATGGAAAATAGCAAAGTACTTTGAGATCTCCAGAGGAAAAGTGCTATGTAACTTCAAAGTATAACTAATAGCAGCATTAATGTAGAATTGTAAGGTTGTTGATATGGATACAATCTGGAATGCAAGATAATTTTCAAATGTCACCATGCTGGCTTTTCTTTCTCTTTTTCATTTTCTGAAAGCCAGCAATCAAACAGAAGGACTAATTGTGGATAAAGTTTTCATCTTATTTCAGTATCATTTTAAGAAAGGAAAATCTAAGCCTTTATTTCTATATTAACTTCAGGAGAAAAAAAAGATGAGTTCTTGAACTGCCAGTCTGTGCCAGTTTATAAGCCAAAGTGTATGTTTATAGCTAAGGAAGAATTCATCCAGTAAACACCACACTCCTACAAGGAGAAGTATGTTTTTCTCATATGTAAATCCTGTGACTCCTTAACATTCTGGCATGTTTTACATTTTTTCCCTGGGTAAAAACTGTCAAGAATCATCACTTTAACTCCTCAGTTTGCTTTTTGCTGTCTACACCTGCTCATAAGCATCTCTGGTCTCCTGTGTAAAACAGAAGCCAGGCTGATTCTGGGTGACATTTACAAATGACTGAAAGAGAAACCAAACAGCAAACACCTAAGAAGAATGACTCATTTTTTTTTTTTGAAAAGCACCATGTGGACGGCCAAAAGAACAAGTACAGCATGTAATCTTCTTGACGACATCCAAGACGATTCTCAGGCATGATTCTTTCTCCTGTTTTGTTCATCCTTATCCTCTCTGCTCTTTGTCTACTTTCTCTTGAATCCAGAACCATTAGTTCCTTGACACCACTGAGCCCAGGACTTAGGTGGATGATCCTGGGCAGGAAATTTCACTTCTGTATAATTCATCTCCAAAAATTTGATCTGCAAAATAAGAGAATTGGACTAAATGACATCTAAAGACATATCTAGTTCTCAATTTGTGGTCCAGGATCCATATGGAGATGGTCTAGGGAAACTCCACCATAATATAACTTATAGAAATGTGGTGAAATGCCTGGTTAATCTCTAGTCATTTTTATTTTACTCATGCCAATTTAAAATATTATTTATTAAGATACTGATCTGAAAACCTAAGAACCTAGAAATCCCTAATTCACTGGAGCTACCACGTCACAGTCTGCTTACTAACTTCACCAAACTATATCCACTCTTATTTCACAGAAAAATCAGAACTAGAAGGGACATTAAGAGTTCCTCTCACTGCAACTGTCCTTGCAAGGACTCCCTTTAGAATGAATAAAACAAATGGTCATCCAGCCTTTCCTTGATTGCCTCATATTAGGCTGACAGCTCTCTGTTCTCCCCACAGTCTATTATACTCTTGGGTAATTTTAATTGCTTGGAAGGTTTCTTTATATCAAGTCTACATTTGCCTCTTTTTAACTTTTTTCTTTTGGTTCTAATTCTGCACTCTGGGACCAATGATAAGAAATCTGATCCCTTCTCCACATGAGGGTCCTTCCAGAGTACTTGAAGATAGCTTTCGCATTATGTACCCCCAAAGTCTTCTTTTCTTTGGACTATATATCCCTAGTTCCTTACTTTTCAGAAGAAGAAATTAAACAACCTCGAAAAAGAAATTTGATTTACATGGAATTATCTATACAGTATATTTGTTGTCATACTTCTTTATTCAAATTCTAGTCATTTGCCTTGAACTTTACACTCCACAGATGAAAGTGAAATTGAAAATTGTTCTGTGTGATTCCAGAAAGCAGAGGTAGAAATAACAGGTGGAAGATACAGGGAGGGAGATTTCAATTCAACATAAGAAAAAATAACTGACTAAAATTATTGGATATTGGGAAATACTGACTTTGACATAACAAGATCACAGAATAATAAGCACTGTGCATGGAGCATTGCAGAGAATTCTGGGCCTGGAGTGAGGAAGGCTAATAATCTTCCTGAGTTCAAAACTGATATCAGATAGCTGTATGACCCTGAGAAAGTCACTAAACCTTATTTGCCTCAGTTTTCTCATCTGCAAAGTGAGTTAGAAAAGGAAATAGCAAACCATTTTAGTATCTTTCCCTGGAAGCAGACAGGACATCAAAAATATAATCTACTTTGTCCTGTTAGCATATAATTGTTATTTCATTTCCTAAATCTCTAATTATTAAAAAGTTTTTATTCTACAAGGCTTGGATATTTTGAATTTTTGGTATGTAATATCTATTAAAAACAATGTTCTTGCATTTTCATAGCCCAATGCCATGTCTTAACAACTGGGATCACATTTGGGTTGGTATTATGTTTTGGTTCCAGTATAGTTTATTGGT
This sequence comes from Monodelphis domestica, assembly GCF_027887165.1. Classification (NCBI taxonomy): domain Eukaryota; kingdom Metazoa; phylum Chordata; class Mammalia; order Didelphimorphia; family Didelphidae; genus Monodelphis; species Monodelphis domestica. The sequence goes on from NC_077228.1 coordinate 475,978,111, forward strand.
TGCATTCTCTAGGATATTTCGGGGCTATATTTATATTATGGTGACTAGCTGTAAGTTTCTTAAAATATTTCAGGGGAAATATCTTTTTTAGCTTTATACATCATCCTTGTTCATATTCCTATTTGAAGATCCCCCCTTCCTTCTATACGAGATTGATTAATTTCAGGAAATATATCTTTCATAGACTTACAGATGACTAATCACTGTACTGTAAAGACCATGCTACAAAGCTCTTGGTATAGTCTATCCACCAGGACATGCAATATTAGGTATTTAGTAGGTAATATTTTTCATTGCCTCAAGTAACATATTACACAGATTCTTCCATTTCTTTAATTTCCCTCAAATCATTAAATTCAGGTTCCTTAAGAACAGTTTTTCCCCCTAACTTCTGTTGCTTGGAACCTGGTCCTAAATTACTATCACAAATATCTTTGTTTCCCTAAAGAAAGGGGTATAACTCAGGTGTTTGAAGTTTCTTTGTTCACACATTGGTCGTTGAGTTCATTTGGATGTCACTGATGTACTGTCTTTTGATTCTAAGTGACTGTTTCATAGGTTCCATATGAAAAACAGCCACTTTTTGTTACATTCAACAGTTCTTGTCTCATGTACACTATCAGTCTTAACTATTGCTCTATGAAATGATGCCAGTTTATTCCAAAAGCAATTTGGTAAGTCTATTTTTTAAAATAATCAGCTTATGCAGTCTACTAAAAATATCACTTGTCTTCCTCCTTTTTGGAAAAGAAGTCAATCTTTCTATACCTGTCTTGGTTTTATACATTTGCTTTTAATTAATTAACTTAATTTTTAATTAATAGATTTTTTTGAGATTATTTCTAAATTTGTTTTGGCCCATTTGATAGCTCCAAAAATGTATAATAAGATAAGCACTACTTAGATAATAATTGTATTAAATATATTCTTCATATTTAGCTTGGATTTCAGTACTCTAGTAAATATCTAAATGTAGTCAGTAGTAGCCTTCTCAAGTTTGATATATTTATTTTCAATATCTTTGCAGATATCACATCTATCCATTGGCTGAATATAATCTCCAGATTCAAGCTCAAAATGTATAGTCTCTTTCAGGTGTCTATCATTATATTTATGCTTATCTAATCCAGGTGATTTTGAATATCTTTGGACAATAATTCCATGAAACAGAGGAGATGTTTATTTTTTTTTACAGTGGTGCCTGCACATCAAGTAAAATGAGATATTTTATTTCTGTTCCTTCCTTAGCTTTGGTGCCATATTCAATTCTTTTGAGAAAATATAATAATGGGCTTAAAGCTAAGCAGAACCATTTCTTCTTGAATGATGGCATATTTCATGTAATTTTTTATATTACTGTGTTGGTGACATGCTTTACCTATGGATAATTATCCATGTGGACATAATTGCTCTAGCAATCTTGCTATTGTTCTTTTGCATATTTTCAGTAAGTCAATGAATAAACCATGAGTGTGGAACTGAGTTAAAGACATCACAATAATACTTAATGCAATATACATGTTATGATGCTTTTAATTGATCAGATATTTTTGTCGTCTTTAATGGAACTGATATTGTGTTTAAGTTTTCTATTGCGTATCAACTAGATGTTAATGTCATACACTAATGCCTTTCTTCCAGTCTCCAGTTACTTTCTCATTAGCTTCTGTCCTGTTTGTTTGTGACACATGTCCTCAAGGGTATAGCTTTACTTTTCTTCCTAGTTTTTTTACTGCAATGATGAGCCCTATAGATACTGCGGTGTGTAGTTTCCATAATATTTTTATTCCTTCTGTCAATTACTGTGGGAGAATTGATTCATTCATGATGATTATAGCAGATACTGCCTTTTTTGAATTATTTTATTTTATTCTATTCTATTCCATTAGTAAATATTCTACTAACTGAATTTGTGCAGTTAATTGAAAAATATTTTTAAAAATTTTAGAACAAGTAAGCTAACCATTTTCTAAATGATTTGAAGCATCAATATTATTTTAGTCATTTGTTTTGTTACTGTATAGAATTTCTAGAGTTTGCAATGAGTGAAGATTTTCAATGCCCTAGGGTTCCTTACCTTTTTTCCTTTAGTCTTTGGTTACTCCTTGATTTTTGCTATTATTTAAAATAATCTTTGTTTAGAGATAAAATTTTTCCTGCAGTATGAGTTTTGTATTTGCCTTCATGCCTGGTTTCACTTACTGTAACTAAGAATTGCAGTGGATAAAGCATTGAATTTGGCATTAAGAAGATCTGGGTTCAAATTTAGCCACAGATATTATTATTGGCTATGTAATCCTGGGCAAGTCACTTAGCTTCCCTCTGTCTCAGTATCTTCTCTACAAAATGAGGATAATTATAGTACCCACCTCATAGAGTTACTGGGAAAATCAAATGAGATAATATTTGTGTTTATCACAGTTCCTGGCTCATTGTTAGAGCTTAATAAATGCTTCTCTTTTTGGACATATCAAAATGAAAGTCACAAAGACATCTCAAATTCAACATGTTTAAAGCATCTCATCTTTCATCCTAAACTTTCTTTACTTCCAATTTTCCTTCTACTTTTAAGAGCACTGACATCTTCTCAATCACTAAGGCTTCCAACCTCAGGATCACCTTCCCCCTTTTTTAAAGTCATTCCTTTTGTCTTAGAATCAATACTGTATATTGGTTCCAAGGAAGAAGGATGGTAAGGGCTAGGCAATGGGGGTTAAATAACTTGCTCAAGATCATACAGCTAGGAAGGGTCTGAGGTCAGATTTGAATCCAAGATCTCTGATCTCTGAGCCTGACACCACTGAGCCATTTAGCTGTCCCCCTCAATATCATTCTTGAGTATTCTAAAAATCACTCTACATCTTCAATCTGTTGCTAAGGTTTTTCATTTTTAACTTCACAACATCTGTCATATATGGCCCCTTCTCTCTACTCATAGAGCCACCATACTGGTCGAGGTAATTTTCACTTTATTTCTGGTCTACTGGAATAGAATTCTGGTCAGTTTCCCCTTCTCAAGTCTCTCTCCCTCTTCCAGTCCATTATTCATCCAGCTATCTATGTGCTCTTCCTAAAGGACAGATCTGACCATATTCATAACCAGGTCCCTTCCTACTTTTTCCATCTCCTTATACTTTATAATCCTCCATGAATTCTGTTATCCAGAAATACAGATCTTCTTGCTCTTCTGTAAATATCAGATGCTCAATTTTCTACTTTCCACCCTCAACTCCCAACATCTAGTGCTTTTTTACCAGTTTTCCTTCATGTCTGGAATCTTCTCCTTCCTCTCCTCTATCATCTGGTTTCTCCGGCTTCCTTAAAGATTCAGCTTAAATTTCAGATTCTGCAAGAGGTCTTTTCTGTTTTGTCCTACTGCAGATTCCTTACCTTTGATATTACTATATCAGATATCTTATATTTATAGGGCAATATGTGTTATCTCCCTCAATAGAATGTTAATTTTTTGAGGTCTGTGACTGTATTTTTGCCCTTCTTTCAATCCTCAGTGTTTAATACAGTAACTAGCACCTGCTAAGCCCTTAATAAATGCTCATTGATTGACTGATTGATTGATTGTACTACTGACAGAACAGTATGAAATTTGACTATAACTGCTATGATTTGCTTCCAATTTCATTTTGGTCTAATACCAGCATATAATTAATGCATTCATATCTTCAATCCATTTCATCCACACATTTGTGGTTTTCCTGCTTTCAGTGGTCTGTACTATTTGCATTGAAAAATATTTAGTAGGTGGAGTATTGGTATTTCTGAATGATTCTAGTGCACATTATTTTTCCCCGGTACCATAAGATTAGGAAGCTGAATTCATTGTGTGAGAGCCAGCCTGAAACCTCCTTCCAAACTCCCTCTGAGTTTTTTTAAAACTTCTATGAGCAGTTTAACACTAAATGAGGTTCTAACCCACTTGATAATATCTCCAGACACCAAATCATCATAGTTTTGTATTTCTTGTTGGCTGTTGCAGCTAACCTTAATGGTGTCAAGATACATGGAATAGCTATTATGCATCATCCAAGATAGCATTCCTATTTGCTGATGTATGCCCTTCTCTCCAATATGATCAATAGATTAATTTTTATGGCACATATACATAATCTATACAGATGGTATGGATCAGAGGTAGTGGGGCACAAACTTAGGTCTTTTTGACTCTAAGCTTTGTTCTCTATCTCTTCATCCATTATATCATGATATCATGGTCTTTCTTTCTTTCTTTCTTTCTTTCTTTCTTTCTTTCTTTCTTTCTTTCTTTCTTTCTTTCTTTCTTTCTTTCTTTCTTTCTTTCTTTCTTTCTTTCTTTCTTTCTTTCTTTCTTTCTTTCTTTCTTTCTTTCTTTCTTTCTTTCTTTCTTTCTCTTCTTCCCCTCCTACATACATATATACATATGCAAACACATGCCTATAAACACATATGTTTGTACTCATACTAACACACATATTTAGCAAGATGAGCTTCAAGAGCTTTGTATGAATTACATAAACACAACATTAGAGTGTATTTGGAGTTGTTTCCTTTTTTTGATCTTTGAATAATATATATATATATATATATAATATATATATGATATTCTTTGTTAAAAAGAGCATATACAGTCCCTACCTATGTAACCATGGACAAGTCACTTGTTTGCCTAGCCCTTGTCCTTCTGTCTTAGAGTTGTTATTAAGACAGAAAATGAGGATTAAAAAAAAAGAGTAGGGGGGCAGCTGGGTAGCTCAGTGGATTGAGAGCCAGGTCTAGAGACAGGAGATCCTAGGTTCAAATCTGGCCTCAGCCACTTCCTAGATGTGTGACCCTGGGCAAGTCACTTGACCACCATTGCCTAGCCCTTACCACTCTTCTGCCTTAGAGCCAATACACAGTAAGTATTGACTCCAAGAGAGAAGGTAAGGGTTTAAAAAAAAAGAGTAGGATGATAATGATGGTGGTAATCTTATTTTTCTTATCTTTTTCTATAGAGTTCAGATAGAAATAATTCCGAGACAGGTTAATTTCCTGCCATTATACTTGTATGTATAATATTCTGTACATGTACATAATATAATATTCTTGTACATGTTGATAAAATAAATTATTTTTGTAGTTGATTAAAACCTTGAGATGTCCCATAAGCTTCTCTAGTACACAGTCACAGAAAGAAATCTCAGTAAAACTCCAGTGACAGATTTCCTGGGATAATGTGTACCTGGTCTTGTTTCCACATGGTAGTGATCTCCTCTGGTAGGTCTTTCTTTAGAAAACTTTATTTCTGATGTACCTTAGGATGGTTTTTTTGGTTGGTCATTTTGGTTACATCTGACTCTCTATGAGCCTATTTGGAATTTTCTTGGTAAAGATACTGGAGTAGTTTGCTGTTTTCTTTTCTGGTTTGTTTTATAGATCAGGAAACTGAGACAAACAAGGTAAAGTTAGGTCACACAACAAGTAAGTGTATGAGGCAGGATTTGAAGTCAAGTCTCCCTGACCCCAGGTCCAGAGCTGCATTCCCTGCATTACCCTTTTGGGATGGTGGCCTCTTTTTAAAAAGGGTTGTCCAAAAGTTTTATGGAATCTCAGCAATTATGGGCAATATTTGTTCCACCTTTACCATTACCTCACATTATCTAATTTGATCACTAAGTCCAGGCTCCCTAAAGAGAAACTTTTTTCAGGTGCTGGTGGCAATGACCTGGTCCTGAGTTGCCATCAACAGAATATAATGTCAGCATAATATTGCTTAAGTTCATGTGAATGTTGCCTATGGAGAGCCATTCTTGGATTTTAGCCATCTCATTAGCACCATCCAGGAATAACCATTTATTGTAATAATCAACCATTTCAGAGGCATCTGCCTACTAACAGTCAGTGAAATGATGACTCCTTGTTCCAAAGGAATTCGAAACAAGCTCCTTGATGTATTTTATTATATGCTATAAGAACGACTATCAATCTTCCTCCTTTTTGGTTAAAAGAGTTCATTCTTTTGTAGTTTCCTCAAGGTTATTGACCCCGAGTTTTGTTAATGTTAAATCAGTTTTTCTGAGATTAATTTCCAAATCTTTAATAGTCCATTTTATATTTCTGTAACTGTATAATTAGAATGATATTACTAAGTGTTAACCAATTTAAATATTATTTTCTCATGTAAGTTTATTTTCAGGACATTAGTTAAGTCTCTAAATATTCATTCACAATATTTTGCTTGGTATTTCTTTGTGCACAAGTTCAGTCTCCTAAAGAATAACCCTTCTATTGTTTCTGACAGTAATACCCTAGCCCTGAATTAACCATTATCAACTCCTATTTCTGCAAAATGATCCTTTATGGCTCAGTCATTTGTTCCCTTCTTTGTCAATTTATTATTATATGTCCATGTGGCTATTTTCCATGGAGGACCTTAATCCTTAGTCATTTCATAGACTTTATCCAGAGATAAACCACATTTGGTTACACTGGACAAATTCAGTGGCATGTTTTTTATCAGCCTCTACTATTGCTTATTGAAGTAGTATCTGCTTTATTTCAAAGTATTTTTGTCAATTTTTTTGACCTGTTAATTATGTATTCCGGGAATTTCTGTCATTTCCCTTTTTCCATTTTTGGTTTGAAGGTTAAATCGATGTCATAGCATAATAAGACTGGTATTAGTTAGTATTTTGTAGGACGTCTTAGGGTACTTTCCAAATATGTCTTGGTTAATTTAACAATTCAAAAGGTTTACATAATGAGCGTATTGAAATTTTCCACACCCTGCCTGGAGAGATAGAGAAACATTCTCAGCCAAGAAGAAAATAAGTTCTATTTTGATATGTTACGTTTGAGATGCCTTTAGAAATATCCAGAAGACAATTGGTGTTGTGGTACTGTAGACCCAAAGAGAGATTGTCTGAATATATAGACCTTGGAGTCATATGCATGAACTTTGTGACTTAAGAGAATATGACCAAAGGCAGAGCCTTCGGGTACACATTTAAGGCATGACAAAGGAGCCTGAGAAATCACTGATGTGGAAGTAGAATCCACAGAGAGAAGTGTCTGGAAAAACACAAGCAAAATAAGACAAAATTCACTTATCAGATTTGAGGAACCCAGAGACAGAGTCCAAATTATTGATGTGGAGGTGATGGAAGTGATAGTTAATGAAGGTGATGAAGAAGAGACAGGATATTCTGCCTTGAGAAAAGTGGTTAAGGAAGAGGGAACATTTATCTTGAGTTAGAGAAGGTGATTTTGTTTTATCTTTATCTGTGCCTATCACAAGGCCTTAACACAGTAGGCACTTAATTTTTGTTAAAATGAATTGATTTGGATTATTCATATCCCTGATCTAAAGAAGTATCTATATGATAAAAAGATTAGATAACTTATTTTGGGCTCTAGCAAAAAGAACTAGAAGTTCACAAGGGTCGATGGGGATATGATTGGGGATGTAGACTCTAAATGATCACTCAAGTGCAAATATCAATGGTATGGAAATGAGTCTTGATCAATGACACATGTAAAATCCAAAGGAATTGCACGTCGACTCTGAGAGTGGGTAGGGGAGGGCTGGGAAAGAACATGAATCTTGTAACCATGGAAAAAATATTCTAAATTAATTAATTAAATAATAAAAAAAAAGAACTAGAAGTCATGGTTGATAGAGAAAGGTATTTTTTTCTTTGAAGGGAAGAATCTAAATATTAGAGGTTCCCCCAGATGGAATGAGTTGCCTTGGCAGGTGAAAAATCCCTTGTCATTATAGGAAACAAAGTGGTGGGTATGGAGTCTGCTTGAGCTTGACTACTTTTTCTTTTACTTCATAACTATGACTTTGGGCAAATTGTTATGTCACTAATCCTGTTTCCTCACCATATTCAACTTAAGATAATAGCAGTTACTTAGCTTGTAGGATTTTCGTGAGTCTTAGCTAATTCAACATATAAAGTGCTTTGAAAACTTTTAAGTTTTATGCAAATGTCAGCATTATTATTGGGGAAATCGTAAATAGGAGTTTGTACTTCGGGTATGTCTAAAATTAGATGACCTCTAAGAAGCCTTCTGGTCCTAAGATTCTGTGACTTTATAATTCTATGTGCAGATTCGAAGTCAAAAATAAGTCTTCATCTGTACCTGAATGAGGCTTCCAGATTCGAGTGAATCATATATTTTGGTCACAGTCATGTTTCATTCATCTGCATGATGACAGGTGGCTGGATTGGCTATAACAAGCAAATGGCACCATCACTGTCCCCATCTAATTTGCATTCTAGTTGTTTCAGAGATGTCAGTGGGACGACTCATTGGGACTGTGTTGCCAACAAGATGGCCCTTGCCAAACAGGGTCAAGGTCACTATGGAGGCCACATATGTCCCTGTTTTCATGAATGCTCATTATTAGGTCAATCTGACTACCTCTCCTTTTCCCCCAAAGAAACTCTTTGTGTCTGGGAAAGCGATTCAGGATTGTACACTGTAAGTTAGAAGGCATTTTAGAAGTTAAGCATTCTAAATCTTTCTTTTTGACCTATGGGGAAATTGGAGCTGAGACAAATTAAGTGACTTTACCCAAAGCTACACAGAGGGAGTAAAAGAGCAAAAGTGGGACTCTAGACCCTCTGCCTTCTTAATCTGGGACTCTTTCCATTCTATCATGCTGTCTACCTTCCCAGAGTTTAGGCCATATTTATGAGGATGTTTTCTGTATACACAAGGAAACAAATTGATAATTTTAGGTGGTTTTGTTTACAGGAAAAAATTGCTTTGATTTGGGGTCCTCGTAATTTGACTCCCAAAACTGTAGTGGATTACCCATCTGGTAATCATTTAGGTGATACAAGCAATATGAGTACTGGAGTCAGGGAAATCTGAGTTTAAATCCTGCCTTATCCAGTTATTACTGTGAGACCCTGGGCTAGTCACCTAACTTCTTATGGCCTCATCTATAAAAAGTGATAATAACCTGTATCTCCTAGTATTATTGAGAGGACCAAGCCAGGTTGTTGGAAGGAACAAATAAGATCACTTGTAAAGTGCTATGTAAATGTTAGTTATCATCAACACAACATTGGGGTCAGGTCTTCTGAACTCTATCCAATGTGATTCCCATTGTCCTCCACATTCTCACCCCTCCAGACTTTTGAATCTGAAAACAGGAACCTTGTAAATTTTTCAGACCTAGAATTTAAAAGCCCTAGACTATAATTCTAGATTCTTAAAATGAAGACTGTTATGCCCCAAATTAAAATTTGAACAAAATGGAAAGACAACAGCTTCAAGTTAGAAAACTTTCTGTTGTTGACTTTGTATGAATCAACATCTGCCACTTGTCATTTAGAAAAATGATAGTCATTGGCCTGGCCAAATGTAAACTTCAAGTAAATTTCTGTTTATGGGCCAGAAATTAAATTATTATTTTTGAAAATTTTCTTGTCAGTTAACTGAAACCCATTGACAAAAAAGGTGCAAATTAGATTGTCCATTTGGCAGGGCTTCTAAGATGCTTAGTGTTCATCTCTATGAAGCAGAGTTTAGATTCAGTATCAAAAAATTCTAGATTTAGAAAGTATGCCAGAAACCATTCAGTTGCACCTCCTTCAGGAAAGAAAATTGATTCACAGGTTTGTGTCTGAGGTTACTCTGCTAGCATTTGAGTCTAGTTCCTCTGACCATAGAGTCTGTCAATTGCCTTGATGTTTGGGATTCCATAGACATAGTCTTAAACTGACCAGAGAATCTTGCCATAAGGAAATGGAGAAACTAATACTTTATCCCACTTGCCTAGTTTATGGAAAGAAAACAAAAGTGAGTAAAATCAATACCAAAACCTTGATTAATTTTGAATGTAACATTTAAAGGACAGGTTCAAAAACATACTGTAATTTATCAAGTTCCTGCTGTTAATGGCAAAATTAAAAATATTCTACCATGTAGGTTATTTAAAAGAAAAAAATACATCCCTCATTTTATCTGTAAATTATTTTCCATAATAGGGAAATCCAACAATGAATCATTTTCCCATTTTCTCTCTCTATGAGATCACTTGTACCACCAAACAGTAGTTATGTGACTCTAAGCATATCCTTTATAAGATACAATTTCCTTCTATTCATATGTGAATCTCAGCATGGGAGAAAATCAGATTGACTTTCTTTCTAATTTTTTTATACTCAGAATGATATGCTTTTTTCACATGACAATTTCTAGAATGCTGATCAATAACGCAGGCCGGGGGTCTTTTTAATATAAAAAAGGGCTAGTTTATTGATGTTTAAAGATGCTCAATAACTACAGTTTTTTTTCTTAATGTTGTATCTATTTATGGTAATGGATTCTTTCTACTCCTCAGTTTTCTTCATTAGATTTGGGCTATTTCAGAATTATGGACATAAATTCCCTCTTTCCATTTCACAAATTGTCCTTCCCATTGCCTCTGCCAGGCCTCTCACCCTCTTTAGAAAGTTTGGAGTACAAAGATCAGAAAAAAACATTTTAGAGTTGGAACTAGGGCTTTCTACTATTGTTTCAGAGCCACTACATCATTTTTTGGTCCCAGGAGGGGAACTCAGTAGTTCTGTATCCCAGCAGGGAATTCAGAGCCTTCCTGGTTGTAGTCATGCCAAGCTGCCATCAAGAGCTCTCTTTGATTTCAGAAGGCCTCAGCATTAGTTACAGTGCACCTGCTCCATTTAGAGAGCTTAGCTCCCATTTTCCTTTTGCTAGATTTCCAAGCTTCATAAGTTCTTCCAACTATCCACTTTAGAATCATTAGGGTTTCATGTGATTCTGTGAAAGGAAGCCTCTCCAACATTCTCAAGTAAATATGGCTGATGATGGATGAGTCCAAACACCATCTTCACTCTCGAGCACAAAACTTCTGGTTTGTCTGAATTTTTATTGTTGTTGTGCAGAGACACTGAACCAGATCCTGGCTGATTCTGTGATTTCTTGCTTCTCTTCCCACACTCATGTTTACCTGTCTGAGTACTCAGCATCTATTTGCTTGGATTCCTGCAGTTGATGCTAGTATTTTCTTTCAAACCATAATCAAATCAAAGTATAACAATGCCGTAGAAAGATGGAATTCCAGGCTTATATTTTTCTCTAGGGTGGAAAAGGAGAATGAACAGAGGGCATCTTTTCTTTGAATAAGTTTGGCCCTAGAACTAGGAATGAAGTTTGAAAACTGCAAAGGGCAGGTTTCAGCTTGATGCTAGGAAATACTTTTTAACTATGAGAGTTAATCAATAGAGGAAGGGGCAGTCCTGAGAAGTAGAGGATTCCCCCTCACTGGAGTTCTTCAAGTAAGGGCTGAATGGTCATTTATCAAGAGTAAATGATGAAGGAATTGAGGGGATCAGGACAGGAAGTGGTTAATGGAGAGAACTGAGTGAATCACACCGACTCCATCTTATGACTCAATTTTGGAGCTAGCTTAGTTTCTATTCAGCTATGGATCTAGTCCAAATTCTCTCCTATGAGAAAAGTTTATTCATTTGTGGGAATTGGGAGAAAACCTTATTGCATTGTTTAGTTAGGAAACTAGACCATCTCTATTTGCTATTTAGAAACCTGTCACCAAGGACCTCTACGTTATTTTGACCAGAAACATAGTCAGATCCGAAGATTAATGCAAGGAGTTTGCTCGTAATTGTATGTCTTGAGCAACTCAGATGTCTTACCTGAAAACTAGACCTGTACTGATCAATCAGTTATTTTTCTATGTTCCTATGATCATTTACAGATACTTGGAAAGGAGTTAATATTCTGCTTTTCCTGAATTCAGGGAACTTTACCTGTTCTTTCTCCCCCTTCCAACTTGGAAAGTCCCTAATTTTTTATCCAATTGGAAATCAGATTAACTAATTAATTTTTATTAATTTTTTAATTTAATTTAATTTTTATTAAATTTATTATTTATTAAAATTTATTAAAATTAAATATTATTTAATAAAAATAAACATTTTTATTAAAAATTAAAATGTCTCCCTTTAACTAATTGGCCTTATTTTATTGTTTGTAATGTATAAAAGTCTGTGTAGTCCTATATTTGAGGTCTAGCTGTAAGCTGAGGGAGGGGCCTGGTCTTGACTAGTTGTACAATTGCTATGCATTGCTTAATAAATCGATATGCTCAGAAGATCAAATCTCTGTTTCTTTAGTCATTTCATCTCTTGCTAATAACTCCTGGTATATACTGGCTTCTGTCCTAGATGTATCCCTAGATCACCAGGGCATGACAATTGAATTTGGTACTTAAGACTTTCAGATCATAGAATAGTCTATAAGAGACACTGGTATATCTTTAGAGTTAACCTTCTTCCATGGATTTTCATCCCCAAACAGTCTATTTCTGGCCCACCTACCCTCATAGTCTGGACTTCTTTGGGGGGGGGGAGAAAAAAGTTTTCTCAGTAAGAATTTGAGATAACTATTGATTGAAACTTGAATCAATGTCTCTTGAATAGGTCCTTATGAAGTTAATAACTTGTATGACATGCTGGAATAGAATTTATTTTCTAGTTGGTTGTATCATAGCCCAGGAATATTGCTTCGAGACCACAAAGTTGAACTCAGTAAATTCTTGAAGGCTTTTCAACTCTATCATTCCCAGCACAATATGGATAAAAATAAGCTAGCTCTTACAAGGAAAGGAGGATTCCAACTTTTAATAGTCTTAATTTGCCTATTTTCCCCACCACAAATTTGTTTACATATTTTTTTTGAGAAAAGAAAAAAAATGGCCTTAAAAATCTAGTAGGTAACTGGCAGAATCTTTGTTGAGCATGAAATATCTTTCCTTCACAATCTCATAAAGAGTGAATTTGGAGGGATCATTACATGATTTCTGTGCTTTGAACTTCATTCTTTTGAGCCAGTTCCCTTTCTAGAGAAATGACCTCATTAGGTATGAGAACTTTTCCGTTGCCACCCACTCACACTGAATGGTATGAGATCGTTATGGGAGAGCTCGGTAATAAATTAAGCCGTCCACAAGAACATCATAATGGCCTTATAGTAGGAATTGAAATTATACCTCACTTCTAAGCCATTATGTGATATTTATCAAAGAATCATGTAGCTGTGCTTCAAGGATTTATTGAGATATGCCTGGCCATGATACCTTATTTAAAAATAATGTACCTTAAAGCCTTCTTGCACTCTACTTTAGTAAGTCTTTTTTTTTCTATTTTATTATTTGTTCCCTTTTTCTCTGTACGATTTTTTTTAATGGGTAGAGTTTTGCTGTCTAAGTATTGGCTTGGCAATACATATATAGATCCCGGAATCACAAAGTTGAAAGCTTCTGTAGAATGGACCCCATGCTTCTTTCTTTCAATTTTGATGTGTAAGTGAATTGAATTCTGTAATGCATTTTGTCTAAGACCTGGGGTCAGGGAATGGTTGGGAGGTAGGGTGCTTGAGATGACAATACAGAAATCCAAAGCTCTTTGATTTGCCTTATAAATAGGTTCAGAGCTAAACAGCTAATATTCGTGGTACATGGAGTATTTATTCACTTTAGAAAAGCTGCTATATGCCAGGGATGCAAATTGTGGCTTGGCATAAGGATCATAAGTTCGAGAACTGGCAGGCATATTAGATGGCATCTAGACTAACAACTTCATTTTATAGATGAATAAAATAAGGCCAAGAGAGGTTAAGTGAATTGTTCAAGGTCACCTGGATAGTATCTGAAGTGAGATTTGGACCTTTGACTCTAGACTCGGTGCTCTTTCCACTATGTCACAAAGGAATACCTCCCAAGACAAACCTCCCTAATGGTTACAGCTGTCAAAAAAGTGGAATGAGCTGACTCTGGGTGTTGAGGATTTGTTCTATTTAAGCATCTCCCCAGCTGTTAGTGTCTTTTTTCCCTAAGGTTGTCTTCCATCTCTGCTAAATGTATATTGTATGTACCTATTTTTGTAAATGTTGTTTCCCTTATTATAATGTAAGCTTCTAAGCTTCTTTAGAGAAGGGACTTTTTTCCCTTTCCTCTCCTTCTTTATTCTCCCTCGTATTTAATATAGTATTTGGCACATAGCACCTAATAAATGCCCGTTGATTAATCAAGGGCTGGATGATAGCTTGATGAGATGACTATAGATAGAACTCCTGATATGAGAAGGGTGGGATTTGATGCCCCTTAAGGACCTCCCCAAAGTCATGATTCCATGAGTCTAAGTGGGGAGAATGCCAGCAAACCAGAGGCTATGTTTCTTTAGTGAAGTGACATAAGATATGGGAGATCTTATTCTGCACAATCAGCTACATAAAGAAAAGAAATTATGTGGTGGGGGGAAAAGAACCTGAGAAAAATAATATTGTGATCCTTTATCCTTGATCTGATTTCTCAGATTAGGTAAAAAATCTTAAAGCCCTTTATAGGAGGTTTTCCTAAGCAATGAAAGGAATAGAAAGAAGCATTTGCTTATTTTTCTTTAGGGTCAAGTAAGAGACATTTAAATTGTGAAATTCTACCTAAAAAAAACCCCCTTAACTAATCTGAGTGTTGTATCATCACATATTCTGTAGATAATATCAGAAGAAAAAGAGAAAAACAAATCCAAGCATGGATGAATGCCATGTAGAAATGGAATAAATGGGGTATAATTGCAAAAGATTTCCCAGAACAATAAAGATTTTTTTCAATTAATTCTTAAATTCCTATTCTTTCCCTTATCCTATACCTGGCTAGTCTTCTCTCTCTCCATGACACATGAAATAGTTCAGACTTATGTGAACATGTTTATATCTTCCAATACAGGGTGAAGTTTTTGAGTCAGGGACAACTTGATTTGGGTTTTCTGATCCCCACTGGGGCCTTCAATGTAATTGTTGCATAGGATGTAAATCTGTTGCCTAAACTAGGAAAAAGGAGTATTCACTCACAACACACTGTCTTCACATATCACTGAGTATAAATGCCCTCTGTCTAGGCATACAAAGTTCGGTGCATATTGTGGTTTAGCATCGCTGGGCTGTACATTCTGCCCTTTGCCTTTTTACCTGTCTCTTCTTCTTCCTTGTAGGCGAATCCCCCTTTCTCCTTGTCCCATTATGTAAAATGCAAGCTTACTGCAGCAGTCACTGGGTAAATTTTTGTTTGTTTACTTCTTGCTAGATGATTTCTGGCAGATCGCCAATTCCTCAGGAAACAGGATAATAAAAGCTTCAAACTCAGTGCTGATGCTTCTTTCATGATGCCATATTTGCTAGGTCAGCTGAATAGACCTTTATTCACTTCTCTGCCCAGAGTATACACTGGTGGATGGCTTTCTGGGAATTCTAAACTCAAGACTCAAGAACCAGTCAGGAAAAGTCATTTTTAGAGGTTGTCTGGCCAGAAAAGGAGCTTTTTTTTCCCTCCTCACCCAGATATCTTGGAGTGGAGGAGAATCACCTTTATCTTTTGGTGTATTAAAATTTATATCCAACTTTGAATCTTTCCTCAAGATGTTTAACAGCTGGGTTATCCTGGAGAAGTCACTTAGCCTCTCTGATCCCCTTTCCTCATCTGTAAAATGGGGCCAACAGTAATAACAAATACTCAGGGTTGTTGTAAAGCTCAGTGGACATAATGCTTGTAAAATGCTTCACAAACTTTAAAATATTATAGATCATATAGCTATATATCCTTATTATCTATGTTTCAAAACCAAAGAAATCTTTAAATTCACAAACCTATGGAGACCAATTGGGGCCAGGTTATATAGTAAGCAGCTACCTTGAGTAATTTTGTAGACCAAATTGATTGTTACCCTAGGTAACCATAAGGATATTACCAAATTTCTTAGAGTGGAAAGAACATTAAGCAGGATTCAGGACTATGATATATCCTTGGGGTCTCATTTTTCTGGCAATTGATGCTCTTAATCCTCCTTTGAAGGCAGTAAAGAACATATGGAGTAATTAATATTAATCAGAGTTTATTTTCATTTATAATTTCTTTGCACGTATGGTAGGAAAAGTGGAGATTATTCAAAATAATAATAACAACAATAACTTATGCTTCTATAGTAATTTGAGATTTTACAAAAATTTTCCTTACAAAAAAAGGATTTTGAGTCAGGGGACTTGGGTTCAAGTCCCAATTCAACTAAGTGTTAATTTCTGAAATGCTAACAAAAATTTTTAACATCTAAGGGCTTTGGTTTCCTAATTTGTAAAACAAGTGAATAGACTAGATATACTGTAAGATTCATTCCATTTGGAAAACTAGGATCCTATGAGTTATGAAGTGTAAATGATAATAATAACACCTAAAACACGTGAAGATTGCATCAGTATATGAATCCCTCACGTCTCCTAACTCTGAGTGTCATACATCAATATCCCGAAATGATAGCTTTATGCTATAAAACATGGTTTGTTCCCCATGGAATGGCAATAAGTGCATCTGTCTTGGCAAAATCCAAACTCAAATTCAATGTGCACGCCATGATCCACACAGTTTGGCTTAGGGAAAAGAACAATACATTTGGAGTTCGAGGTCTCAGTCCTAACCCTAATTTCACCATTTTTCTGTGTCACCTTAGGCAGCAGCCTTCTAAGGTTGATACAGTAGGAATCACTATCTTCATTGTAAAGATGAGGAAATTGAGGCACAGCTAATATATATTCTATTATTGGCAAAATCAGATCTCTACCAGAGATTTCAAGATATCACCTTTTCTTGCTTAGAAGATAAAAGACCTTTTTTGCTCTGGGGCTTAAAAAGCATGGCTGTTAGAAAAGATTGACTAGGGAAAAGTTAATTAAGCTGCTTTCCTAAGATCTGTTGCTACCTTTTTTCCCCCCAATCTATCACACTAAATGGCAAAATGTGGAGAACGAAACATTTAATAAATCTAGTGTTGGAGAACAGGAATCACATCTATCCTGTGGTCTTCCTAAGCTACAGTAAAATAGTGTCACTGTTATTTTAGGCACATAAGAGACACAATTTGATCTCTTGCATCTATCAGATTCTGTGGTCCACAGCACAATGCTTTATTAAGGACTTAAGGATGTAGTAACGTTTAAAAAACAACCCTGAGAGCTTTATTGATCTTAAACTAAGGAATTGGAAAGGGACTATCCCCTTTTGTTCAACAAGAGCTCATGCTTTAAAATCATCTTAAATGTATTAGTTGGCAAGAATTGACTATCTATAAGGATGTATTAGAGAAGAACTTCACAAGAGACTATTTCCATGCTGCACATCTGCCTTTTTTTCTCTCTCTAGTTAATTTCTGGGCTGCTACGTGGTACAGTGTAGAGTGGCAAGTCTGGAGTCAGGAAGAACTGAGTTCAAATTGACCTCAGACACTTAGTAGCTGACCGGCACCTAAGTGGTGCAGTGGATAGAGTAGTGGATTTGGAATTAGGAAGACACATGTTCTTGAATTTAAATCTGGCCTCAGAAACTTTAGATAAGCCACCTAACCTTATTTTGCCTCAGATTCCTCATTTGTAAAATGAGCTGGATAAGAAAACTGCAAACCACTCCAGTCCTTTTGCCAAGAAAACCCCAAATGTAGTCACAAGGAGTCAGATGTGATGGCATGACTAAACAACAAAAAGTTAATTTCTCATGGCTTGAAGCACTGTCAAGCAACTTGAAAACTTACAGGTTAAAGACATTGTCCTACTGCAGAAAAGAAGAGACTCGACAAGGAGTCCTGTGAAATGTTTGGTTTTTGTTGTCCAACTAAGTTTTCAGAAGTTTGTGATTCCTAGTTCTACCCAAGTGCCAGAATCTCAAGGTCTGAAGAGGAAATTGTGTGCAACCAATACATAAATAAAATACCATCCTATAGTCTTTGGGATCCTGTGATCCATCTTTCATTGAGGGAAACCTCACTGAAGCAACCCATTCCAATTTTGGAGAGTTCTCATTTTTGTTTTAACCACAAGGAGCAACTTGGCTAGTTCACTTGGAACATGTAGAAAGGTAGATTTTAATCAGGATGGGAAGGACTTTAAATGTTAATCAGAGGGGGTTGGGTTGGTAAAACTGGAGAGCATTTTGACAGGAATTTTGACAGGTATAGACCAACATCTCACATCATAAACTCTCAAGTGGATACATTACTTAGACCATACAAGATCACATCATCGGCAAATTAAGGGAGCAGAGAAGTTCGCTTTCCGATCTACTGCTTGAGACAATACTACATGACAAAGCAAAGGATAACTAAGATCACAGGAGATTAAGTGGATAATTTTGATTATGCAAAATCAAAAAGTTTTAGCATAAACAAAATGAATGTAGTTGAAATTAGAGAAGAAACAGGTAATTGGGAAAAGTTCTTTGCAGAAAATTCTCTGATAAAAGTGTCATTACCAAGATATATGAATGAACGATTGATTCAAATATACAAAATGAAAAGTCATTCTCCAATAAATAAATAGCTAAAAGATATTAAAACATTTCCAAGGGAAGAAATCCAGGCTATCAAAACTGTATGAAAAATGCACCAAATCACTAATAAAAAAATGAATATAAAAGAAACTCTGAGGTTTCTCCTCACTATCCTCAGATTGACAAAGAAATCAAAAGAGGAAACTAACAAATGTCATAGATATATGAGAAAATGGGCATAACTTTTATAATAGTTGTGCAACTGTGAATTTGACAAGCCACTTGGGGAAGCAATTTGAGACTATGCCTCAAAAATCTAAAATGGGCATACACTTTGCCCTAGCTCCGCCACTGTTAGTTTTCCACTATCAAGTCTATCCCCCAAAGAGATCAAAGACAGAGGAAAAAGTTATATGTCCATATGTAGCTATAATATTTAAAGCCTTTCTTTTTTATAGCAACCTCAAACTATAAATTAGGGGTGTGCCTACCTATTGGAGAAAGGCTAAATCACTTATTTTATATAATACCTGGAAGAGAATATTATTATGCTATAAAGAACAATGAAATAAAGTTGGGCAGGAAACTGAGAAGATCTTTATTAATTGTGCAAAGGGAATTGAGCAGAATTAGGAGAGCAAATTATGTAATGCCAATATTATTTAAAAATAACTTTGAAAGACTAGAATTCTGAACTATGTAACCCAAAGGGTCCAGAGGACTAAACATTAAACATGTAAGCCATCTTCTGCTCAAGAAGTGATGAAATTGAAATGCAGAACAAAGCATACATTTTTGGACAGAGCCAGTTTGGGAATTTGTTTTGCTACACATTGAATATTTGTTATGAGGAATTTGCTTTTACCTTTTTTTCTTTTATTATTCAGTTTGGTGGGCAGAGGGAGAAGTAATACATGCTTATGAAAACAAATGAATAAATAAAATTTTACAATAAAAGAGCTTGCATTATATCCTAAGGGTATCAGAACTGCTGGAGCTTCCTGAGTGTATAACATGGTCAGAGTTGTACTTTAGGAATATTACTTGGGTAGCAATGCAGAGGAGTGATTGGAGTGGGGAGAGACTTCAGGCAAAGAAAAAAAGAATATATATGTACATATATGCACATATGAAATAAATGTGTATATAATATGCACATAATGATATTTTAAGAGTTCAAGAATGAGGTTCTGAGTGCCTGAACTAAGGTGGTTTTAATATGAATAGACAGACAGGTACAGAGGTAAGATATATTCAGTAGGTAGAATTAATACAATTTGGGAGCAGCTGGGTGGCTAAGTGAGTTCAGAGTCAGGTCTAGAGATGGGAGGTCCTGGGTTCAAATATGGCCCCAGACACTTCCTAGCTGTGTGACCCATGGCAAGTCACTTAACCCCCATTGCCTAGCTCTTACCACTCTTCTGCCTTGGAACCAATACACAGCATGGATTCCAAGATTAAAGGTAGGGATCTAAAAATTAAACAAGACATGGCAACTGATTATATATGTGTAGTTATGAGAATGAAAAATGTAGGATTCTGAATGAGGATGACTGGAAAAGAAAAAAAGTAGGAGAAGGGGATAGTTTTAGGCATTGTTATTGAGACTATTATTCAGATGCTTTTGGAACTTCCAGGTGAGGTTGTTGAGTAGGCAGTTGGAGAAATGGGATTGGAGCTCAAGAATGAGATAAAGGCTCTCTCTGTGACTTAAAAACATGGAAGGTTGCCTAAAACAGCTAAGAAATTAAGTAATTTTCCAGGGTCATAGAGACAGAATTTATCAAAGGTGGTACTAGAATTCAGAAATTTCTGATTCTGAGCCTGGCTTTTTGTCTACTACACCATACTAATGTAACATTTAAAATAGTGGTGCTATAAACTGTTATAATTAAAATAGTTGATGTTGTAAACTGTAGTGAGTTAAAATGGTGGAAGATATAAATTGTGATAGATATAAGAGAGGGTGAGTAAATTTGACCGCAGAAAATATGTTTCACTACAGTGTCTTGTTTAAATCAAATATAAGGTGGTCGCCAGGGAATATATTCCCAATTATGAATATACCCAAGTCAACTGGGTTTTATAGAGATTTTAATTAATAATACAATGAGTAATTAAAGGAAAGAGAGAAAAAGGAAATAAGTATAAAGGGCCTTAAGCCAACATGGCCTAGACCTGAGTCTTAAAAGAGAGAGATCATTCAGTCAGTCTTTTATCACTCACCACAAGATTTGTCTTAAGCAAGGATGTCTGGGGAACAGAGTCTCCCCAGAGGGAGTTCCAGCCAGAGTCAGCCTCCCAAGGGACTTCTTCTCAAGAGATCTTCAAAGGGCCTCCTCCAAAAGGATCTATCTCCAAGCCCCAAGGATCTATCTCCAAGGAATTTCTCTCCAAGGATCCAAGGATCTCCAAGACTCCCTTGCTCAAGAGATACCTTTTCTTATATAGGGTTTTTTTTTCCTATGATACCTCCCCTAAGTTCTTCCATAAAAGACCGCCCATCTGAATTTCAGCTAAGTGGACTAATCCTCTCAGTAAGGCTGAACCAGAGAAAACACAGCTGAGTCGACTAATCTCATTAAGAGAAAACTTGCCCGACCCTTTTAGGTACCTAGCATCCCATTGTGTCAATTCTAAAAAACAGGCATGGCTCAAAGAACTTCTTGCCTTATTATAAGCATGGGTCCAAGTACTTTCATTATTTAGCAAGGAGTTTTCTCTCCTAAAGCAGTCTTAAGTATGGGTAGAGTAGGGGTCCTCCCATAGCAAGGAGCTTTCTCCCCTAAAGCAGTCTTAAGTACGGTTGGAGTAGAGGTCCTCCCATTTCTGATCCTGGCAAGTTCTCACATCAAAATAGGGAATGTTTCCAGTAGGGAATTTGTTCCAATGGAGGATTCCTCAATGTGGAAATTTTTAACATTCACAAGTCTGAGAAATTTCAAGATTTACACTAACAATTTTATCCAAGGGAGTTAGTATAAAGCAGTGTAACAAAATGGATAAAGTGCTATGTTTGGAATCAATATCTGTGTTTGAATCCTGACAACAGCATTTTCTAGCTGTAGACCCTGGTCAGTCACTTAGGTTCCCTTGAACCTCAGTTCCTACTCTATATAATGTTACATGCCTTTATTATCTACCTTGCTCAAAGAGCTATTGTGAGCCTCAAATGAAGCACTTTAGAGACCTTAATACACTACTTATTTATAGTTGTATAGTCATAGTGCAGTTTTAAGTTATTGAAGCTTAAAATTACCCTCAGATTTTTGGAATGCTATAAGAATGTCAGCTATTATTATAATTATCGTTATTGCTATTATTATTACTCTTTCTGGTATGGGTCAAATGCCATCTCTTTCATGAAATCCTTCCCCAAATCTCCCTAGATGGAAGTAATCTTATTACTCTTTGACATTCCTCCAGCTTTGGTCAGCTACATCACGTGGTTGGTTGTTGCCCTTTGTACTCAAGGACCAAAATGACATCAATGGTGATGTCTTTTGACTGGCATACAAATTAGATTTAAGTGAGGAAGAGTTGCACGAAGTTGTTGGCTTCATTGTCTCTTTCAGAGTCATTCAATTCCATTGGCAAGAGGGAAGTTGAAACAACTTGGCATGAGATGCCCTGAACAACCTTGGCTTCTTTGATGCCTAATAAAGCTGCAAGCACTTCATAGTGCCTGCTTTTATTTTTTTTAATTAATTAGTTAATTAATTAAATTTTCCCATGGTTACACGATTCATGTTCTTTCCCTCCCTTCCTTTCTCTCCCCTCACTGAGTTGACAAGCAATTCCACTGGGTTTTACATATATCATTGTTCAAAACCTATTTCCATATTATTAATATTTGTAATAGAGTGATCAGTTAAAGTCAAAATTCCCAATCATATTACTCTTCGAACCATGTGATTAATCATCTGTTTTTCTCCTGAGTGTCTGTTCCCACAATTTTTTCTCTGGATGTGTATAGCATTCTTTCTCCTAAGTCCCTCAGAATTGTCCTGGATCATTGCATTGCTGCTAGTAGAGAAGTTCAATTTGTTTGATTGTACCACAGTATATCAGTCTCTGGGTACAATGTTCTCCTGGTTCTGCTCCTTTCACTCTGAAGCAATTCCTGAAGGTCTTTCCAGTTCAAATATAATTTCTTGAGTTCATTATTCCTTTCAGTACAATATTATTCTGTCACAAATAGATACCACAATTTGTTCAGCCATTCCCCAATTGAAGGGCATTCCTTCATTTTACAATTTTTTTGCCACTACAAAGAGCACAACTGTAAATATTTTTGTACAAGCCTTTTTCCTTATTATCTCTTTGGGGTATCAACCCAGCAGTGGTATGGTTGGATCAAAGGGCAGACAGTCTTTTAAAGCCCTTTGTGCATAGTTCCAAATTGCCCTCCAGAATGGTTGGATCAATTCACAGTTCCACATGCAATGCATTAGTGTCCCAATTTTGCCACATTCCTTCCAACATCTATTATTTTCCTTTACTGTCATATTGGCCAATCTGCTAAGTGTGAGGTAGTACCTCAGAGTTGTTTTGATTTGTATTTCAAAATTATTCAATTTATATTTCATAATATTCTCTATCTCTTGCTTGGTCTTAATTTTTTCCTTTCCCATAGATATGACAGGTATACTATTCTATGTTCACCTAATTTACTTCTAATTTCCCCCTTTAGATTTAATTCATTTACCCATTCTGAATTTATCTTGGTGTAGGGTGTGAGATGTTGATCTAAATCTGCCTTCTTTGTCTTAGTTGCAGCCCAGTAAATTCTGCTCCACTTTCTTACCTTTATCTTGTATATGTCTACCTGCCTCAAGTATGTTTCTTGTAGAAAACATACTGTAGGATTCTGGTTTTTAATCCATTCTGCTATCTGCTTTCTTTTTATGGGTGAGTTCATCCCATTCACATTCACAGTTATGATTACTGTCTGTGTATTCCCCTCCATTTTGACTTCCTCCTTTGGATCTGCCTTATCTCTTATCCCACTTTACCCTCCCCTCCAACTTTTTGCTTTTAGTCAGTCTCCCCACTTTCCCCTCCCTAATGTTATTCCTCTTCCCACCCTTCCCTTCTTATTATTTCCCTCTTACTATAGTGCCTTTTAACCAACCTGCCAACTTCTTCCTCTCTTGTTTTGCTTCCCTCCCCACCTGCCCATTTATAACCCTTCTGCTTTTCTATAGGGCACAATACAATTCTCTGCCCCAGTGGATCTGACTGTTCTTCCCTCTCTGAGCCAATTCCAATGAGCATAAGATTTAAGTATTACCTATGCCAACCTCTTCCTCCCTTCTACACCCCTGTGCTTTATGAAATATATATACTTACCCCATTTTATCTCTTTTCCCATTTTTCTTAGTATTATTCTTTTTTTTTAGTTTACCCTAGTATTTTATATTTTTTGACCTATCATCCTATATAGTTTATCACTGTAAACTCTAGGTATACTTCTTCTACCTATCCCAATGATAATAATAATTTTTAAGAGTTACCAATATCATCTTTTCATATAGGAAAACAAATCATTTGAATTTATTGGGTCCCTTATTTTTTTCCCTTTCTTAATGACTTTTTGGTGGTAGTCTTGAGTTCTGCATTTGGGCATCAAATTTTCTGTTTAAGTACAGTCTTTTCTTCAGGAATGATTGGAAATCTTCTTTTTTAAAATTAAATGACCATACTTTCCCTTGAAAGGATATAATCAATTTTGTTGGGTGGTTGATTATTGGTTGTAGACCCAGTTCCCTTACTTTATGGAATATTATATTCCATGCCTTCCAGTCCTTTAGTGTGTATGCATCCAGGTCCTGTGTAATTCTGATTGTGGCTCCATGATATCTGAATTGTTGTTGTTGTTTTTTAGCAACTTGTAATATCTTTTCCTTGGTCTGGAAGTTCTTGAACGTGGCTGTAACACT
This sequence comes from Monodelphis domestica, assembly GCF_027887165.1. NCBI lineage: Eukaryota > Metazoa > Chordata > Mammalia > Didelphimorphia > Didelphidae > Monodelphis > Monodelphis domestica. The sequence goes on from NC_077228.1 coordinate 476,002,390, forward strand.
CCTGGGCATTGTCAATTGGGGATTTAATGCAGGAGGTGATCTGCAGATTCTTTCAATCTCTACTTTACCCTCTTATTCAGGAATATCAGGGCAGTTTTCTGGGATAATTTCCTGTAGAATGATGCCCAGGATTTTTATTTGGTCATGATTTTCAGGTAGTCCAATAATTGTTAAATTGTGGCTCCTCCATATATTTTCCAGGTCAGTTGTTTTATCAGTGAGGTGATTCATATTTTCCTCAATTTTTCATTCTTTTGATTTTGTTTATAATTATAGACTCTTGGTGCCTTGTGAAGTCATTTGCTTCTAGTTGTTGGATTCTAATTTTTAAAGACTGAATTTCATTCCTGCCTTTTTGGTCATCCTTCTCCTTCTGGTCTGTTTTTCTTTATAGATCATCTTTCACTTTCTTTGCCTCATTTTCAAGCTGGTCAATTCTGGCTTTTAGAATACAGTTTTCTTGTTTTAGTTCATGTCCCTCTATTTCCAGATGATTTATTTTCCTTTGAAGTTTTTTTTCCCCAAATTTCTTTAACCTCTCTTAATTGTTTTTTTTTTTTGAACTGTGTTTTGAGTTCTTCCAGAGCCCAAGTCCAATTTGCTGGAGTTCCTGAGTTTTTGCTTGGTTTTCCTTGGTCTTCATCTGTTTTATTTGTTCTTTGTTCATTACCTGAATAGAAGCTGTCAATTGTGATCTCTTTTTTCTTTTTCTGTTGTTTACTCAGCTTAAGTTGGATCAAGCAGGAGATTCCTAAAGCTCTGTCTTCTTGTTGGATTTGGTTATCTGTCCTCATTGAAGTGCTTTGTTTTTGATTGGTGAGGAAGGGTTTTCATGGAGGAATTGATATTTGCTCCTTCTAAGCCACCATCTTGACACTGCCCCCTCCACAATGCCTGCTTCTGCTGGCAGAGTCAGAACAAGTTGTTCTCATCAGCCTCTTCCTCCAGGGGAAGGTTTCATAACTGGAACAGATATACCCATAACTCACCAATGAGTGTGAAGCCTGTCCGTTACCCTCAACCTGGTTTAGCTGCTTATCAAGACAGTTTGCTGGGATGTTGCCATTATGCATTCTACAGTTTCTTGGAGTCACAGGTGAGAGCTGGATGCCAGTTGGATACTAAAGGAGGATAAACAACCCTAAAAAAGGCTTAGCGAGCCCTCACACTGGAGGTGCTAGTCTTCCCTTAACACCCTATACATCCCAGATACATCATTCATCTATATCACTAATGGACACTTAGACTACCCTGTCATTCAATGATGTTTACATCTCATTTACTCCACTGATTATAAGCTTGTAAAGAGAAGAGAGACAGCAGGGGCAGCTCATGAATAGGCTAGATGGAAGTCAGAGTGACATAAATTCAAATCCTGTCTTAAAAGCTTAGTAATTGTGTGAGCCCAAGCAAATTACTTAATTTCCCTCAGCCTCAGTTTCCTCATTTATAAAATGAGAATGACAATAATACCTACCTCACAGGGTTATTATAAGTATCAAATGAAATAACACATATAAGACTCTTTGAAAACTTTAAAATGCTATGTAAATTCTAGATATCACTACCACCACCATCATCATCATCACCACTATCATCAATATTGTTGCATGTTTTTATCTCCTGCTATGCCTTACTCTGATAAATGCTCAATAAATGTTAATGAAATGAGCAAATGAATATAAACATAATGGATATAAATCTTTAATATAGGCTCAAATTTGCTCATAAGCAAAAATCTTATGAATTATAATTTTATCTTTTTATTAAGGTTTATTAAATTATTTCAAAAATACCACTAATTATTAATAAATGGAAATGTATTCACTTTCTACCCTTTCAGTTAAATTTCATAAGGCTTTCATTTCATACTGGTGAACAAGGCATGAGATCACATACATTTCCTTAAGGCAATAATAAAATCACAGTCACAGAACTAGAAAATTTCATTTGGGAGATTTATAAGTAGCCATCTAGTCCAACTCAAAAGTAGGGAAAAAAACCCTACTTTAGTACACCTGATAAAGGGTCAATCAGGCTTTAATTGAAGATTTAATTGAAGATGATCATTGAGGGATAACACCCTACTGCCCAACACAGCCCATTCCACTTTTGTATAATTATAATTTTTTGCAAAATTCATGTACCTTAATTTTCCCCTTTTGCCACTTCAGCCTTTGTCCTCAGTTCTACTCTCTGGTTCCTAACAGAGTGAGCATGAAACTTCTATCATTTCTGCCTTATCTTTATATCAGTCTTCTGTTAGCCTCAGCATTTTGGAAGAGAGTTCCAGATATGGAAGTAAACAAAAACAAGGCAAAACTAACAAAATAAGAAACACTATCAACAAGTAATAACAAGAAAGAATTCCTCAAAAGTCCTCTGACTGACTACTTGAAGTAGCTATTACCAAAATCCTTCTTCATTTCTCAAAGTCTTAGCATTTTATAGGCAATATATTATTTTTGTTTACTTGTAAAAATTATTGATAACTATCATTTTTTATTACCTGCACGTTCTGCCTCTTCCAGAGCACCATTTCTTAAAAGAGAATAAAAAGTAGATGAGTCTAGGGGAGTGCAGCAAAATTAATCTGAATACTGAAAACATACAACTTCACTTGGTTTTCAGTACTCATTACTCTTCCCTTCAGAAGGGAAAAAAGAGCATTGAAGGAATTTATCTTCTCATGTTCTTTTTTGGGAAACAATTTGATCATTATTATTTTGCAATATTCACTTTCTTTTTTTTTGTTATTGTTGTTCTATCCATTTACATTGTTATAGCCCTTATGTATATTGTTACCCTTTTCCTGCCTACTTCATCTTGCATCAGTTCTTATGTCTTCCCGTGCTTCTCTGAATTCATCATATTCATTTTTTCATATATAATGGGACTATTTCATTATATTCATATATAATTTTTTAAAAGCCTATTTATAAACATATAAACATTTAAATGCAATCTTAAGGAGCTCTATTAGCTGATTACCCACTCATGTTAAATTAGAAACTAACTAGTGGTAAGATGGGGTGGCCAAATTCTTTACCTCTGCCTCATTATTCCTTTTTTCTTTCCAAACTTGATTTCACTGTTATTTTTCCATGGAATCTTTACTTGGTTTCCTAGCTGCTTGCACCTATATCCCCCAAATTATCATTTTTATTTACTATATGCTTATATAAGTACAGGTAGTCTCTCTTCATAAAATATAACACTGCCCTTGAGGGCAGTGACCATTTCATTTTTTGCTTCTTTTCTGTAGCACCTAGTATAGTCTATGCCCTATACCAGGAAGTTAATAAATACCTGTTGATGGGTGATAAGAGAAATAACTGCTTGATATTAACAGAAGACATAGAAAAAAATTAATGCCAAACCAGATCTGGACTACTGTATTGTACCAGAATAGATTTATAGGATAATGACTCTGAATGATAACAAAGAGAGAGAGGAATCATGCAAGGAGAGAAGGAAAAAAAAGATATAAAAGAAAAAATGGAGCAAGGAAGAGAAATTAAGAAAAGAGGGAGGAAGGAAAGAGGGAAGGATGAAAAAAGGAAAAAAGAAAAAGGGAAGAAAGGAAGGAAGGAAAGAGGAAAGGAAGAAAAAAGGAAAAAAGAAAAAGGGAAGAAAGGAAGGAAGGAAGGAAGGAAGGAAGGAAGGAAGGAAGGAAGGAAGGAAGGAAGGAAGGAAGGAAGGAAGGAAGGAAGGAAGGAAGGAAGGAAGGAAGGAAGGAAGGAAGGAAGGAAAAGGAAAAGTTATATCCTGGAATATATAAGCTCTACTCCTGAAATAAAATCTCTGAAAGGAAGAAAACATATAAATATACACCAAACATAATTGCAGAGAATAAGTATAAACAAAATCTGTTTACTGTGAAGCATTTCCTTTTGCCTCTTTTTTCATTCCAAAAAATATTTTATTCATTTTTTTATCATTGTTGTTTTTATCTTTGATACTGTCCCAAATGTACACACTAGAACTTTTTTTGTTTACTTTTTTGGATGAAAATCTTCCTGTGTGATATTTTACATGTCCATGCCTTCTTTAAGTAGAGCTCATTGCACATACCACATAGGTCCAAATGTCAGTGTCCCTCCCTCTCCACATCTAGTTTTCCAGTCCCTGAGCACAGCCTACTAATATGCTCTTATTATAGAAATGACAACAAATGGAATGAAGGAAGAAGGGGGGATAAAAAGAGGGACAAGCATCTTCATTTGAATGGAAAAAGCACACAAAAGAAAATATTTCCTATAAATATATTTTTGTGTAATTATTTTTAGAGGCAGTGCTGTGCGTGGGTACTCCATGAGTGAAGTAACAAAAAAAAAGTAATTTAAGAAGAAATCTGTGGCCTATCTGGTTTGATTCAGGACTTTCTTCATTCTTCTAACCCTACCCATCAATTTCTCCTCTTCATAGTTACCTTGCTTTTATTCTTTCTATGCTTACATAGGGACATAGTGTATCCTCCAAGTGGAATATAAACTCCAAGAGAGCAGAAACAGTTTCATTTTTGTCTTTGCGTTCCCAGGGTCTAGAACAACATTTGATTTGTGTTAAGTACTTTATGACTATTTCTAATTGATGGCACTTTTACCTGCTTGTTTTGGCAGGGAGTCAGGTAGGGCAGGGTTAATAATGGAGTGGTCCTGGATTTTAAATCCAAAATTCGTTTCTATGAAGTAAACAGTAATCTTGTGATTAGTTAATAGCCACTTGCTATACATTGCATGTCTTCATATTTTGTCTTCCTTCAGGAGTTATTTGGGGAACTTAGTATCATGGGAGAAGATGGAAATTTCTAGAAAAGTCTGTGACAAATCACAGCTGCTCATGTGTCTCAGTGGATTCAGTTGTCCTGTTGAAAAGCTAAGGAGGAGGTTACCTTGCTTTGTGTGGAGGAGAAGGGAATGTACAGCCGGCTAGTTTTTTGTCCTGGAAAAGAAAAGGAAGCTTTCTGAACTTTTCCAGAGCCTGTCCAAGTGTTGTGGAGGATGCCGCTAAGTTATAGCCACACAAATAATCGCAGATTACAGTGTCATACAACTCCATTAACTAGGTGAAGGAAAAATAGCAACATTTTCATTTTAATGAGATGTCAGCTCTCTCCCTTGCTGTACCATGCATCTTAATGTACCTTGCTGTCTGTGCTGACTTGGGGCTCCAAGACTGTGTCATTACTTGGCAATTCCTTTCTCTAATTTCTTGTGACACATGGTGCTTAAATCCACAAGAAATGTGAGGTGAGGCAGAGAGGATTCCTGCAGACTGACTTGCTGTGTGCAGAATGCTCATTTACATTATTCATTAGATAAGAGCACTGATTTGCATCTCATTTGGGTTGTCTCCTTTAGGTGAAAAAATGCTGTAGAAGTCACCAGATTCCAAAAATTTTATATTAATAGCAATTGCAAGGGGATAAATCTTGATCTTTTGCTGTCCCAAGTTTTTGTCCTGCACTATTTTAAATGTCTCCAAAGGAGAAAAAATCCCTAAAGAAATATTCCATGTTCTCTTTTCCCCTATGATTGAAAATAGGAACTTTTAGCATTCAGCAAAAGGCTTAAAATACAGAGGGAAAAAAAAGTAGTTCAGTGAGATGTCAAAAAGGTATTGGCAGGTATTTTTGATCTAATTGAAATTAGCACCTACAATTTGTTGTTTGGTTGTATTCTGCTCTTCATGTTCCCTTTTGGGGGTTTTCTTGGCAAAGATACTGAAGTGTTTTGGCATTTCCTTATCCAATTCTTTTACAAATAAGGAAACTGAGGTAACTGGGATTAAGTGACTTGTCCAAGGTGCCACAGCCAGTTAAGTGTCTGAGGCTGAATTTGAACTCAGGAAAGAGAATCTGACTTCAGGCTTGGCATTGTGCCCACTGAGTTGCCTAATTGCCCTAATCACCATTTAGGAAGAAGAAATAGTAGGGCCAGAAGTCTTGGAAGAAATATTAACATTCTATTCCTTTTGGGTCTTAAGGAGAAATACCCTCAACCCTATAGGACAATTGTCACATAACAGGAACTCTACAGAAAAGGAGGGCCTAGACTAGAACAAAATGGAAGGGAGCAGGACAGAACAGAATAGAATACCATAGAATAATATTAGAACAGAAGACAAATTGCAAGTCAATTAGTTCAATTCATAATTTTCCAGCTGAAGAAATTCAAGGCTGGTGAAGATAGAAGGAGCCTTCCAAGGTAACAGAGCAAACTAGTAGGTGACATGGGATTAGAATTCTAGGGTACTTGACTCCCAAACATATATATGCCATTGTGATGCACCACATTCCAATATTTTGACTCTTGGATTTCTCTTGCTTTTGGTTGCATATAAATTCGATGACTGCAATATTTTTTGGAGGGAGAATTCTTTCATTTAAAGCAAAGACCTGTTTAAACTTTCCTTTATTAAGCTTTTAAAAATCATTATTATCATCATCATCACCACACCACCATCACTGTCCACAGCAAAGACTCATTTCTAAAGTGCATGAGAACTTGTTAGGAATTACCAGGATATCAGTAGAGACTGGATCTGTGATTTTATTGATAGAAGGAAGTTCCCCCTCAAAATTTAGGTTTGCATTTGTTCTACAACCTATAGTCTTTGAATTGCCTAGAACGCTGGCTGAAATATTAAGAATTTGCCTAGGGTCACACAGCCAATAAGTTCCAGAAGCAGGGTTTAAGAACAAATCTTCATGGCTTCAAGGTCTGTTTTCTGTCTGTTGGGCAACCCTGTCTTTAAAGAGTAATAAAACAACCAGGTAACTTTTATTAGTAATTTCTTATTTTTTTGGTTCACTAGTTAAGTATACTCAGCTCATAATTCCATAACTTCATTGCTATGAGAAATACTTGTATCTAGTAGTAGTAGTAGTAGTAGTAGTCTCTCAGTAACTGAGGATGACGATTGTCTTTGTGTGTTTTTGTGCACAAAAACACTTGTGCGTGAAGATTTAAGTGGAAAAGTTGATGCACAGAGACAGTCCCACTCTCTCAGCGTTGGAAGCCTGGGTCCAGTGGCACGAAAAGTCGTTACACCTGGAGACTTCCTCAGCTGCATTGGATGGCCGTGTTGTCCTTTGTGCTCCATCACGCCCTAAGCACTCCACAGTGCTTTGCTGCGTCGCCCTCTCAGCCGTTGAACCTTCTTATTGTTTTTTTCCATCTGTTCCGCCGAAACAGTCTTCACATGCTGGGTGAGCAAGCCCTGGTTCACCAGGGGTGGACGACAACCCGATGGCTATCCTCACAAGGTTTAGCCAGCCTGTCGAAGCCGTTGCCCGGGGTGTGGCCGCTGCCACATGCTGGCAGCTACTGGGAGCCACAAGTGAGAGCTGGGTGTCAGGTGAGGGTCAGAGGCTGGAGAGCTTCCCTAGGAGGGCACGACAAGCCTTCCATACCAAAGATATTACTCCTCCCTGAGCACCCCATACACTTGTATCTATTATTTAACCAAAAAAGCATGAAGCTCTATAAAGCTTTATGACATGGTCATGAATATCTCTGAAAGTGATCCAAATCATCTGAGAATGTGTTTGTAGTATTGGAAGCTTATATATGACTGCTCATAGAAAATCCAGATTATGAATTTCAGTTTTCTTTAGAAAAAATTTTGGGGAAAAAGGGAAATGGCATGTGGTGAAGGCAGAAAATATTGAACATGACCCCAGAAGAATTAAACTCATCCTTCCTAATTTGCTGATAAGAATAGTTGCTAACTGATGGCAATCCATTGAGAGTTGAATTGAATTTAGTAATTATGACTCAGTCACACAGGAATAAGAGAATCATAGAATTTTAGTGATATAAGGGCCCCTTACATGAAAGGAATCCTAGAAAAAATGGTAGCTTGCAGTTGTCTGCTTGACCTCTGACAAAAGAACAGTCCATTCCACTTTGGAAAAGTACTGATTCTTGGGAAGCCATTTTCTTGACACTGAAATTTGCCTCCTTACAACTCTTAACCATTTCTCCTGGTTTTCCCCCATTGCAGCCAAATAGAACAAGTCAAATGCCTCCCTTCACCAGATAAAAGGGGATTCCCATGATAAAAAGAAGTAACTATAATAAAAATATGCTTCCACCCAGGCTAGGAAGAAATATTTTGACATAACCAATAATGCCAGATAGCTAGGTTTTCTAGAAGTACCACACTGTTTCATCAGTATCAATAAGTCAAATTCATTTACTGTTTTTTTTTCCAAACCATCCATAGTTTTCTTTATATTCTAAGGAGATCTTAGCAGATAACTATGTTCTCTTCTGGAACTCAGATTTGGTCCCTTCCCCTACTCCACCCCATTACTATTTAAACAGCTTCTTACTTTGATTGATGCCATAATGAAAATTAACTATTTTTTGACTGCATATTCCCATTAGCAACATTATTTTGGAAACAACTCTCATTTACATTGGACCAAAGGAATAATCCTTCCCCATATTTCTTTTTTGGCAAATGAATGGATCAAGAAACTTCAAATTGTGCTTTTTTTTTGAGGATTGTAATTTAGTTTTATTTTTTGCTCTAGTAAATTTGATTCATTTATTTAATTAGGGCCAAATGGTGTCTTCTGAAAGGAACAAACGGTAGTGTTGAAGCTTCAGGGTGGCTTCTATTTGCCAACATTGGATTTGGATGATTATGCCATTTTGGAGACATGAGCTTGTGCTTGTGTAAATGTCATACATGATGCTTGCAGTTTTCCTGGTTCAGAAACATAAGCTTGATGGACATTTTTTAAAGCAATGCCTTGTTCTGGTTTACAAACATTGAATGAGTTTAGTAAGCTGATTCCATTTTTCTCTGGGAGCAAAGCAATATCAAAGCTCAAGCAAACCATTAAAAGGGACTGCTCTCTTCACAGGTCTTATGGGTGCAGCTATTGGTGAAAGCATAATGTTGGAATCACAGACTGGTCCAGGTAATAAAAAGGTAAACTCTTAAGGATAGCCAAGGTGAACTTTGACTTCACCACCGCCTCTCTCCCCTCCCCCCAGGGAGCATAATAAACAAATGTAATTATCTTTAGTATTTTTTTAGGAATCTATTTTTTTTAACCCTTACCTTCTGTCTTGGAGTCAATACTGTGTATTGGTTCCAAGGCAGAAGAGTGGTAAGGGCTAGGCAATGGGGGTCAAGTGACTTGCCCAGGGTCACACAGCTGGGAAGTGTCTGAGGCCAGATTTGAACCTAGGACCTCCAGTCTCTAGGCCTGGTTCTCAATCCACTGAGCTACCCAGCTGCCCCCGGAATCTATTTTTTTAAACCCTTACCTTTTATAATCAATACTAGGTATTGGTTCCAAGGTAGAAGAGTGGCAAGGACTAGAAAATGGGGGTCAAGTGACGTGCACAGAGTCACACAGCTAGGAAGAGTCTAAGGCTATATTTGAACCCAGGACCTCCCATCTCTGGGCCTGGCTTTCAATCTTCTGAGCCACCCAGCTACCCCCTAGGAATCCATTTTTAAAAGAGAAAATTTAACTTCCATATGGCATATATGAATTTCTTTTGTGAAGTAAAGTTGCATAAAGTGACAGTAATACACATGGAAATTGCCATTTTCAAGTCTTATTCTGCACCAATGGCTTCCCAGAACTTTGACATTCAGGGGCACTAACTTTGTTTAAGGAATCACACCTAGATAACTAAAAATTAATCTTGTCAATTGAGAGTTTTTAATTATCCTTGTTGAGATGTTTTGCAGTTGAAGTGACCAAATAGAATGCACAGAGGTCCTTTTATATATGTAATGGTCCTGGCAAGAAGAACAAGTCTAGGAGTTAGAGAAGCTTGGGTATCAGCTGGGAAGATGTAGGAAGAAATATGTAGCTGAAGCCAGGTGGTACAAGCTGGAGAGAGCACTGGGCTTAGAATCAAAAAGGCTCATCTTCATGAGTTCAAATCCATATTGCCAAGAAAATGCAAATGGCGTCATGAACAGTTGGACAAGACTGAACTGAATCAAATTGCCTTGAGCTGAATCATCTAGTTGTCATATGAAGGAGTAGAGGGCTCAAGATTAATTCACTGCAGGACAGGATAGCGCTCTCTAGGGGTACATGTATATAGGCAACAGTTGCTTAGGAATAGGTGTAAAAATGTTTAAAACTTGATTCATTTTCCAGTTTTTGTCTAGCCGTTTCATTGCCTTTGCTTTGATTTCAAAATAATTTGGGGTGATTGGATAAAAAAAAAAGCAACCTTGGAGGCTCAGGAGCTAAAGATATGAATAGACAGTTACTTCAATGATACAATAGTCCTTGTTTGTTGCCAAGAAATGGGTCGCATTGAAGGACTTCAGATGTTAAAAATCTAATATTCAAAGAGTTACTTCTCTATCTGGTTTCTTTTACTTTTCCAAGTCTACTGTTCTTCTCTAGATTTAATGTTATGGACAGCGAAGTGGTTCTGTGGTCAGAGCATTGAACCTGAAGTCAGAAAGACCTGGGTTTAAATCCTGCCTCAGACATTCAACTAGTCCTGTATCCTGAGACAAGTCACTTATCTTTGTCTTGTAAAATGGGAATAACTGTACCTACTTTCTAAGGTTAGTGTAAGGATAAATAAAATTACATTTGTAAAGCGCTTCATTAATATTAGTCATTATTTGTAAGGAAGGTCTTTCCAAGTTTTCTGTCCTGATCACTTTACATTTTCTCTGAAAATTTACTTTACAATAATGATTTAATTATCAGTTCTAATCAGATATTTCCCAAATACAAAGCTTCAATCCCCTCAAATGGCAATTGGCTACAGTATATCTATATCTGCATATCCCACTGGTACTTCAAACTCAAAATACTTGAACACAAATTTGTCATCTGTTCCCCAAAATCTGCTGCAACCTCCTAATTTCCCTGTTTCAAGTAATGATATTCCACTTGCCAAATCAATTATGTTCAAAAATTTGATTTTCTTGCCTTTTTTTCTCTCCAGTTTTTTTTTATCTTAAACCATTTGCCAAACCCTAGCATTTCTAAGGTTGCCTCTCTTGAAGCAGTTACCTTTCTCTCTATAATCACTGCATTGCCATACTCTAAAACTGTAAGTTAATCAAAGTAGCCCCTTAGCAAATCTTTCCATTTTCAGCCTTTCTTTTCCTCCAATCCATTCTGTCAAATTGTCATCATATTGGTCTTTCTTAAACATAGATATGATCATACATTCTACTGCCCTAAAGCCTATAAATGTTCCTTATCATCTACTAATAAGTTTGTACTAAGTTCAAATCTGTTTTCCTGGCAATCAGGGCTTTCCATGATTTAGCATCACCTAATTTCATATAATCCTTCTCTACATTTAGAATGTACAGTCAATCTGAACTACTTGCCCCTCCTGTTGCCAATGTTCTATCATGTTTCACCTTAATACCTCTGTTCCTACCATTCTCTATTCCTGTAATTCCCTTTCTCCCATCTCTGCTTAATGAAATCTTATCCATCAAAATATCTCCTAGACCAGCATGTTTTCTCTGCTACTTTTAGCCATTTAGACTCTTATCTTTACCTCCAACTTTATCAAGTATTTGGTTTGTACTTCTCTTATGAATTTACTATGTATCTTTTTATATCATATTTGTTTGTATTCATGTGTCTCTCCAAATTATGAACTCCTGAGGATAGAGAGCCTGCCTAGTTTAATCTTCCTCTCTCCTGTATTTTTCTGGCATTTTATTTAGCACATGATCAACTCTGGAAAAGAATCTATGACATCCATGAATTCTATGTTCTTTCCTATAATACAGATCACAACTCCTCCATGCCAATCTCTTGTTCATGTCTTTCCAAAAAGCCAAGGGGGTCCAACCATCCTGCTGGGTGTCTTCTTTACTTTTTCTCAACATCCTGGTACAACAGCAGAACATCTGGTCCAAACTGTAGTTATTCTTTGTTCTTTCTTAGGATTATAGATTTGTACTTGTAAGGGATTTTGGGAAGTCATTGCTTCCAACTCCTTTAACATAATCAATCCATCTTTTTTTCCTTCATCAACTTCTTTGCTAAATTCTATTTGTTCCCCCCCATTCTTAACAATTCCTCATTTGTTATCTCTGGCAACCTGCTCACACCCATCATGCATCTTTCTATTGATCTTCAGGTGATAATCGATTTTAATTCTTCAGACTGCACTGCTCCATGACTAGCAGCCTAACAAAAACACTAGTTTAATATTAATCTTATGAAGATAGACCTTCATTTAAGTGAGAAGTTTTAGTAATTAAAGGAAGTATACAGTAATCCAGTTTGCCATTTTCCTACTTTTGGTCCAGCAGTGTCAGGAAAGGTCAATAAATTATTTATTACATTTGCAATGTCCATTTTGTCAATCCAAGTTAGACAACCACTATATGTTATCCATCTAGCTGTATTCATCATCTGGATAATATATGCTTTTTATTGGCTTGGATTTTCCAATGTGAATGTTTAGGGCAAACTCCTATGTCATTATAGAGCTCACACAGGAGGTGCTGCAGTGTTCTATAAGTGGATGAAATCAATGTCCTGCAGAAAAAGGAACATCTGGAGGTCCTCACCATCTAGAGGTTCTTAACCAGTGTGAATGTGTGTGTGTGTGTGTGTGTGTGTGTGTGTGTGTGTGTGTGTGTGTGTGTGTGAGAGAGAGAGAGAGAGAGAGAGAGAGAGAGAGAGAGAGAGAGAGAGAGAGAGAGATAAAGGAAGAACCCTTTTGGCAGTCCAATGAAGCCTACCAACCCTTTCTCAAAATAATGCTTAAAAATGATTAATATAAAATGCACAATTTTACAAAAGAATGAATTTATATTGAAATTAAGTTATCAAAATCTTTTAAAAAGAAAGTTTATCAACCTCAGGTTAAGAACTTCAAATATTAGTGGAACTCTTTCTTGGTCTCTTATCTGGTTCTTCTCTATTACAATGATAATTATTGATCAATGTAAGTTTATCCTTTTTATGCCTACTGTATATTAATTAGGAAAAGACTCTTAAACCAGATATCTATTTTTCAACTTCCTAGGAACATTATTGTGATATATATACAGGAGATACCTTGTTGGAAGAGTGCTTTTAAGTGGAGGTGCTTTACTTTACTAAACCAAACTTTTTTCAGGGCTTAACAGACAGAGTGGATTTTGTATTCTCTACATCTGTCTCTCAATTGTATAATGACAAGCATGTAGCCTCCCTTGGAATATCACATATATTGACCAACAATTTTTTTTCATATATGACAATTTAGGCATATATAAGTTGAGAGATCTGGTTTCAGTTGCCTTTTTTGTGTATATTTAAAAAGTCCAAGATTTTTTCTACATCTTTTGTAGATGACTTTCTATACCTTTCTCCATTACCTAGTAAAGCAATCCTTCAATTCCCCCCCCCCTCCCCCAAACGAAACCTCCTGTATGGACTTCCTTCATCTTCTTGGTCAAATAAAGCCATTTTCCTTATTTTGGAACTCTGTAGTGCCCTCTCTCTTTCTCTATTAGCATATCAGGGACTGTGATGTTAATCCAAGTATAGTGGTTCTACAATTCTTGATGCAAAGTTTGTATAAATTTATTCCTAGATATTTCCTATTTCCTTCTGTTTTGTTTGTTCATTCTGTCATCCTCATAACTGCATCTTTAAATGCCCTAGGGAAAAACTGCTTAGTTGGGTCTCTTGCCAAGCTTTCTTCAGACTGATATTAATCTCCACTGCTCCCTATTTTGTGAGGTGATATTGGTTATTCACCTTTCAATTTTTTTCTGCAAGATTTTATAAATAAATTTATGTGCTAAAATAGAATTGTTCGTGGTGGCCACATCTCTCTGCTTGATAAATAAGTAAAATGTTTGCTGATAAAAGAGTATCTTGGGGCACTGTTAGCCTCCTCATTATTGTAGTTGATTTACATTTGTTAAACATCAACATAAAATTATTATGCTAAGTATATTTGTCCTTTATTCATTAATATCTCATTTTAGGTCACTGATAACTTGTTTAGTAGATCATGTTAGAATTATTTTAATTGCCAAACTTTTTTTTCTTATTTTTAGTCTTGTCTTCTAACTTTATACTACTTTTGACCTGTATTGTTGTTGTCAGTCTGATTATACAAGGCAGTTAATTTGAGTGATTGCCACATCAATAACTAGTCATATCCTTTTTGATAAATATAATCAGTTTCATTTTGTGATATCATTTGCTGCTTCAAATGTCCAGCACTTGACAGTTTTTTTTCATAAGAAAAACATTTATGATATATGACTGTGAGGATTCTAGGTAATCTCCAAGTATGCATATTCATTCCTTATTTCTTAGGAATAATTTACAATTTATTTCTCATGATTTTCGCCTAAATACACCTTTTAAATTAAATTGTCAAATATTAAAATATGTATTAATTTAATTTGAAGAGTTGTTCAATTTGTCATGGATTGTTTGCCTCCATCTTCTGTGTCTAATATACATTGTTGCATATTATTTTCATGGTGGTATATTTTCTTTTTATTTTTCTAAACCCTTACCTTCTCTCTTAGAATCAATACTGTGTATTGGTTCCAAGGCAGAAGAGTGGTAAGGGCTAGGCAATGGGGGTTATGTGACTTGCCCAGGGTCACACAGCTGGGAAGTGTCTGAGGCCAGATATTTTCAAATATTTAATGAGTTTGTTAGTGAACTACAAATAAATAGTTTATGAGAGTTTATTGATGCCTTTGGGAACAGGAAAAAAAAAACAACTCTGCCAACCTCCTAATTTGCTTCTCCAAGGAGTTCTTTTTTTCCTTCTATTTTACATTATATGGAAAATTCTATATGATTTAGCCCCTCTAGGTGTTCATGTTGACTATTCACTCTATGGACATATCCTTGGAGCATCTAAAGTCACCTTCAACCCATGATGAGCAAACAGAGTAGAACATTGCAGAGAGCCTTATACACAGTAGGTACTTAATAAAGTTGCTGTTGAATTTGACTTAGGAACAAGGAAAGAAGGGGGAAATATCATGGGGGTAGAAACAGGAAGAAACATAAAAAATATAAAGAGAGAAGAGGGGATCATGCTTTTTTGTGTTTTGAATGGGGAAGAAAAATACTATGCTACAGTTTTGCCTGGGAACGAAAGTTATTTCACTAAAGTAAGTTCTTTTAGGTTTTTATGGTAAAAGAAGGCTCAAATGATTGTCCTTTGACCAGCATGATAATGTTGTTTAATGTAGAACAAGAAAATATAAAGAATATGCTTTTGTTAAAAGGATGTGCTACATACACTTAGCATTTCTAGTATTAGGGTGTGTTCAAGTATTGAAATCACCTAAGACCTTACAAGTCCAGGGGTTTTGACCCTTGAGCATCATCCCAAAGCTGAGCCAGACTTCTAGCTTCTGGGGTCACTGATTTTATGAAGCCCCCACTCATCACTGTGGTTATAACAGAGAAGTAGCAGGGATGGGGAAAGGGGATATGCCTCATCTCAACCGTGCCCTGAGTGTATCATATCTTGGATGTAACTGACAGGTCTATAATTTGCCCCAGAATACTGCAGCCCCTTCACATCCGCATAAGCAATTCCTTCCATTATGCACATTCACACTGGGATTTTGTATGAATGAATACTAAACTAACTTTCTCACCCACTCTTGAAGCTGAAGTTGAAAAAGTAGATGTCTAATTAATTTTGCTTTAGAGTTTTGAATTAATACCAAGAGACACATTTGTTCTTTATTAATTTCCAAGTACAAATCTAAGGAAAACAGGTACCACTTTTCTTCTAGCCACAGGAATAATCCTGGGGCCTGGCTATCTCTGTTGGAGACAAAAAAAATATATTTATGCCTCATGGTAATCCATCCATTGGTTAATGGACCTGGAGCCCTCTAGACAGTTCACAAATCCACATAACTGAGCAGATTTTTGCATTAGAATCCCTGACTTAGCTGAAAAATGTGAAAAATCAGATGCAGCCAAAGAGTTCCCTATTGATTACACATGTGAGGATCATGAGTAAGTTATTCCATCTAAGGCTGCATTCATTTAAATTTAAAATGTTTCTTCCAGGTAATCCTGTCTCAGATGGTGTTGTACAAATCAATGCGAATGTTTTTTAACTAGTTCCTTCCCTTTCATGTGCCTCCTATTCACAATAAAGAAGGACGGATGCAGATATTAGTTATTTTTTAATGTAACAGAATACAATTGCATATGGAAATGTTGCTAAGAGAGCAGCAGAGGGAAAGTAGCAAATTTTGTTTATTGTAGAATAAAAGAGATAACTAAAGCAATCTAAGAATCATAGGATTTTAAAGTTGGAAGGAAAACAAGATATATTTACTCTAATTTTTTAAAAATTAGAAAACAGAGACCAAGTGACATATTTCACATCATAAAGTAAAACTGAGGAAGAGCTCAGACTGGAAGCCAGGATCCTCAATTCCCTTTTTCTGGAAATGTTTCAATGACACATTGCTGCCCTCGAGGAACAAAGATTTGTATCTTCCTTTCACCATTTTCACCATTAGCTTGTGGTCTCATTCTTTGGCCCATCACTCTATAACGGACTTTTTCTTTTCTGACCATTAGTTATTTATTAAGCATCTACTATGTGCCAGGTACTATGTTAAGTGCTGAACACAGATGCTATAATGGAGTTGATTTATATCCATTTATTATTTTGAAATGTAAAGAGAATGTCATATTCTGTGTAAAAATCATAGAATCTTGTTTTAAGGAATCTTTAGGTCATTTTAGTCATCTATCCTATAACATCTGTGACAACTCATTATCTGGCTTTGATTTGAACAGCTACTATTATTGGGTCTCTCACTGTTCCCTAAGTTTCCTTTTTGAATGGCATTAATTATCACAAATTTCTTCATTATATTGAATTAAAATCTTACTCTTCTTTCTCTTAATTGGTCTTCTAATACTTCCTAATTTCTTCTTGTTTTCCCATTTCTATGTGTAAGAAGTTTATAGTCATTGTGTTAAAGAATCAATCCACAATAGCCCACGTTTATATAATGCTGAGTATTTCTATATGTATACACACACATAAATTTGTTATTATTTCTCCTGCCAATATCCTTGGGAGGTAGCAATTACTATCCCTATTTTATAGATGAGGAAACTGAGGGATTTCGAGGCTAAGTGACTTGCACAGAGTTACACCGTTATTAAGTGTCTTTGATAGTTTTAAATTTTAATCTTGAAGACAAGACCATTTGGCTCTCCTTATTCAGTCAATAAGTGTTTATTAAGCACCTACAATCTCAGAGTTAAAAGGAACCTCAGAACTCACTTAGTCCAAACTGTACTCAGCCAGGAATTCCCTTTTTAAGATTACTCATAAATTCTTATCCAGCTGTCAGCTTGAATATTTCCAATCATGGAGAACTCCTTACCTCCCAAAGTAGATCCTCATTTTTGGATAGGTCTATCTATTGGGAAGCTTTCCTGTTCCTCTGTAACTTCTACTTTGGGCAGGTAGGTGGTGCAGTGCATTGAGTGCCTAGAGATGGGAAGATTAATCTTCCTGAGTTCAAATTTAACTTCAGACAATAACTATCTGTATGATGCTAGGCAAGACACTTAACCTTGTTTGCCTCAATTTCCTCATTTGTAAAATGAGCTGGAGAAGGAAATGGCATACCACTCCAATGTCTTTGCCAAAAAAAGTACACATTGGGTCATGAAGAGTAGGACATGACTGAAAAATGAGTGACTGAAAATCTTCTATATATTGCCTTCGGTCTTATTATTAAGGTTCAAAGAATGCAAAAGCTTTCAAACTATAGTCATTTAAATATTTAATATCTATTATCACCTTTAAATCCTATAATCCAATTTAAATGTCTCTGGTTAATTTTATCAATAAGAAAATCAACATATTTATTATAATTTATTACATATTTATAATAAGCCATATGTTATATTATTGCTATGTTACATATTATATTTTATGTATGTATTATATGTATGATTTTAAAAATCAACAATGATTTATTACGTATATGCTATGTGTCATGGCCTGTGCTAGGCCCTTAGGACTCAAATGTAGAGAATGAAAGGATTCCCACTCATACAGAGCTAACATTCTAAAATTGGAAGATACATGTATAAGTATGTACATGATAAAAATAAAGAGAATAAATACAAATAAATAAAAAAAATACAAACTACCTAGACATGAGGTGTTTACGGAGAAAGGACCTTATTTAAGGAGGGTTTTGTGGATCTTTCTAAAGTTTTATTTAAACAAAAGCAACCAGAGATTCCCAGTTGAAATTAACTCACCACTTTCACTTCTACTTTCACCATCTTCATTCATAAAGAGTGAGCACCCCACTTAGGCACAGGATTGGTCCTTATATAGACCAATCCCACATAGGAAGTGTGGGGAGGAGGGTGTGTGGCCCCTCCCTAGAACGGGATTGGTCCAATTCAAGACCAATCCCATGCCAGGAAGTAGGAGTAGTCCCTCCCCTAGCATGGGATTGGAATGGACCAATCCCACGCCAGGAAGTAGGAGGGCGGGACCCTTGGGGCTTGTTGGGAAATGCAGTCCTTGGCCAGTATACATTTTGAAACTCACAGTATATAAAAAGGAGCTGAAGAAAGGGGTTCTATAATGAGGTAGGATTGAGTGCCTTCCAAGCCCTGGAGATGACATATGTAAAGGTATAAAGATTTGATATTCTATGTGAAGAACTGACTGAAACCCAGGGTGGCTGGATGATGAAGAAATGGAGGGCAAAAAATGTCCATTGGATCTGGAATGATAGGTTGGGGCTAGGTTTTGATAGCTTTAAAAAAAGCCAATAGTCAGTCATAGAAACAATAGGGAACCTTTGGGGTAAGTTGAGTAGAGGAGTGATATGGTGAGGTATGAACATAAGGAAGAGCACTTGGGTAGCTTTGTGGGGAACAGAACGGAGGGGAGAAAGATTTCAGGAAAGTCAATTGACTTGGACGCTTTTGTGGTAATCTAGGTGAGAGATGATGAGAGAAGTGGCAGTGTGAGTAGAGAGGAGTTGTATATGAGACCACATAAATGCAAAACTAGCTTTCATCTTTTTTTCAAATGAACTGATATCTAACCCCATTTCCCCCTTGTATACTTGTGCTATTGGCTTTGGGAAGTTAAACAGCAAGATTATATTTTTATTACCATTCTCTTATATCTTACAAGCTTTAACCCATCATTCTAGCTGTGAAAGATCATTTTAATCCAAATTCTGCCATTCTGCGTATTAATTATCTTCCCATCTGAATATCATTCCCAAATTTGATGAGTGTGTCATCCATGTCTTTATCTAAGTCATTACCAATAATTTTGAAGCCCAGTAGAATTCTAGAAGAGACTGTTTTTCAGATTGACATTAATTTATTCATCACAATACTTTAGGTCCAATAATCAGCAGTTCTGAATACATCAGTGTTATCATTTATTCCATTTTGACCACAAATTGCTTTTAGCCACTGAAAAATTCATTGTGGAAATCTAGATTATATAGAATTCCCATTCTATACCCATTAAGTAATTGTAAAAAATGGAAATTATTTTAGTCTTGCCATATTTTGCTAATGAGCCCATATTGAATTTTTAGTAATCACTACTTCCCCATTCAAGTGCAACTCCTCTCTAGAAGTTTTCCAAGAATCAATCAACCTTACTACTGTTTCTCCTGCTCTATCCTTCTTTTGTTGAAATCTGTATTATATTTTCCTATTTGTAGTGCATGACATTTCTCCTTCCTTGCCCAGTTTTGCAAAGCTCATCAATGACATTTATATAATTATATTTGCAAGATGTTTTTGTTTCCTTTTGGCTCTTACCCAGGGACATAGTTTGGCCCTTGTGACTTGATATCATCAACTGCTATTAAGTGCATCTTTTCACCTTTCTTAGATTTCATTTTATTGTTAATTTTGGTTTCCTTTACATGTGAATATCTTTCTCGTTTGTAAAAGAAATAAGGGGAAGTAGGAATTGGGTAATTCTACATCCTCTCCCTTCATTCATTTCCATTACCCATCAATTCTTGACAATGCTCATAATTTTTAAAATATGCATTATGAATAAATAGGTTTATCTTCCTTTTTTGATCTTCTTGTCCCCTATAGAGAATTTTTAACTCCATTTATTTTTACATGGAAGCTATGTTATGTACTGGATAGAGAATTGGGTCTGCAGTCAAAAATGCTAGAACTCAAATACAATGTCACACACTTACTAGTTGTGTAACCTTTGGCAACACTCTTACCTCGTTTACTTTCAGTTCTTTCATCTGTGAAATGGGAATAATAATGGTATGTGTCTTCCAAGGTTGCTATGAAGACTGAATGAGAATAATTATAAAATGCTTAACACAGGGTCTAAGACATGGTAAGAGCTACATAAATGTTAGCTGTTATTATTGTTATTGCATTCTTTCTCTCTCCTTCCCACTGACAATGCAATAATCATTAAGAAATAATAAAATATAGTAAAAAATAAAGCCATCATGAGGAATTCACATAGTCCAGGAAAACAAATTTCCACACTGGCCACGTCCAAAAGTACATGTCTTATTCAGGATTTTAAGTCTATCACTTTTCCAGCAGAAGGTGTTTAATCTTCAGTTTCCTGAATTCATGATTTATCATTGCATTATTCTGAGTCCTAAAGTCAAAGTTATTTTTTATTATAATGGTATTATCATTGTATAATTATTCTCTGAGTTCTGCTTGCTTTGCTACGTATCTGTTCATAGGTATCTTCCCTGTTTCCTATAAAATTAGCCATCCTATCTTTCCTATTGTGTAATAATTTTCTATTGCCTTCATATAGCATTATTTGTTTAGCTGTTCCCTAGTAGGTGTGCACCCTTTTAGTTTCCAGTTTATAAATGTTTTTTTTTTAATTGGATACTTTTCTTCTTTATTTCACAACTTTGGAGTATAACCCTAGCAATGGTATAACTGTATCAAAGGATTTACATGGTTCAGTAACTTTTCAGACATTGTTCCAAATTGCAAATTGCTTCCCAAAATCGTTTAACCAATTCACAGCTACAAAACTTTTATGATTGATTGTGTCTCTTTTCCTATCGCACCATCAATATTAGTTGTTTTCTTCTATCATGTTTGCCCCTCTGATAAATGTGAGATGGAATCTCATTAATTTAATTTATGCTTCTCTAAATATTTGTTATTTAGAGTGCTTTTAATGAGACTTGATAGCTTATATTTCTTTCTTTGAAAAATACCCATTCATTTCCTTTCACTTTGTTTTTGGGGGAATGGCCCTTACTCTTTCTTATGTAAATGGTTTATGAGCCCTTTATCAGAGAACTTACTACAAAAATTTTTCCTAGTTGCCTTTTTCCTTTCTAGTTTTATCCATATTAGTTTTTTGTTCAAAACCTTTCCAATTTTATATAACCAAAATTATCAATTTTGTCTTCTGTTACCCTTTCTCTCCCTTCCTTGGTTATAAACTCTGAAAGTTAACTTCCTTGCTGCACTAATTCCCTTGTTATATCCCTTTTAATGCCATATTCATTTCTAATTTATATTAACTTGTGGAGTGAGGTGTTGGTACATACATACCTGAATCTTTACACCAGTTACTGTTTTCTTTGGGTTTGTTGAACCTTATGCTATTGTGCTTATTTTCTTCTGAATGCTGTGTGCTTAATCTGTTCCACTGATTGACCTTTTTATTTCTTAACAATTAACAGATGTTTTTAAAAAATAATTATTGCATTATGGTATGGTTTAAAGTGTGAATGTTAGGTTCCCTCCTCACTTCCTTTTATTACATCTCTTTTTCTTTTCACATGAGTTTTTTTTTCTTCTTCTATAAAATAATTCTTTCATAGTTTGATATTGATGGTATTAAACAGATTAATTAATTTAGGTGCTACTGGCAATTGTACTCTATTAACTTGGTCTACCAATAAGCAATTAATATTTCTCCAATTATTTCGGTCTGAATTTATTTCTGCAAAAAAAGTATTGAATTGGATTTCATATAGATCATGGATGTATCTTGGTAAATAGACTCATAGATATTTTACATATTCTGTAGTTCTTTAAATGGAATTTCTCTTTCTAGATATTTCTGCTATATTCTCTATATGACTGAAAACAAACAAAAAAGGGAGTGGTTACTTATTTGACTAGAACCTTCTCCCACATGATGTTATGTCAAGGGCTGACAAACCTTTCTCTGATTGGAAATAAGTACCGATGTAGGGTGACTTAATCAAAATCAATCCAGCAAATATGTGTAAGTTTCATACTGTAGCTAGAGAGATACCACTAAGTTGGAGATAAAAGTCCAGCATCATAGCTAGGTAGACCTGGATTCAAGTTCCAATTCTGATTTCCTGAGTATATGGTTGTGGGTAAGTCACTTAGTTTCTTAGTTTCCCATGTAATTTTCAAAAATTATAACTTACAGGGCAACTAGGTAGCACTGTTGACAGAGTGACAGACTTGGAATCTGGAGAACCTGGATTCAAAGGTGACCTCAGATACTTTCTAGCTTGGTGACCCTAGGCAAATCACTTAGTTCTTCTTGACTAGTTATTGCTCCTCTACTCTCTTAGAATTGTTACTAAGGCAGAAAGTAAGGGATAAAAATAAAATAATAAAATAAAATAAAACTATAACCTGTAGAATGGTTACTTATCTACATTGGTAGAGGGGTTTTCTACCTGGGAATTCCATATACCAGTGAAATCACAGACCTATACAGAAATAAAAAATAATCAAATAGAAAAAGGCTTCAGGGAGTTATGCCAGGCACAAAAGGCAGTAGTGGGAGAAACAAGACTTTGTCTCTGCCCTCAAAGAAATTACAATTGAGATGGAGAAATGATATACCTAAGTAACTATTGTGTCAAATAGAATATACTAAGTTGTTCTAAGAAAGGTCATGAGTTATGAGGAAAGAAAAATTACTTTCGATTACTGGTACGGAGAAGCTTCATTGAGGAGCTACTCATAAATCAGATGAGGCAGATTACAGTCTTCGCTTTTAGAATCAAATTACCCCCACTGAAGCACATCAGGAAAGACAACTCACTATGTACTCTAAATAGCACATTAGACTTTACTTAAATTCAACATTTCACTTTTTTAAATGAGGAAAAAGAACTGACATGGCTAAGAGTGTTGTCTGATAAAATCCTATTACTACTAGTTAATGAAGCCAGAACCAAAAGTCAGATTGCCTAAATTCCTAGCCCATTCTTTTTTCCATAGTGCCAGCTGGAAATATTAAAAAACATATTTTAAATAGCTTGTCTTCAATTTCCCCAATTACATGCAAAAACAAATTTTTCATTTTTTAAAAACTTTGAGTTCTAAATTCTATCCCTCTTTCCCGCCTACCTCTTCCCTGAGATGGTAAGCAACGTGATATAATTTATACATGTGATATCAGATACTTATTAAATGTTGATCCTGAGAAAATTATTTAACTTTTTTTACCCTCAGGCATCTCATATTTCAAACGAGGAAAAGAATACTTTCTTCACTATTAGATTATTAAACAATTATAATATCTAGTATTAATATGCCAACATATCTCATTCTCACAATTCTGGGAGGTTTCACCCTTATTCTGCTCATTTTACAGATGAGGAAACTGAGTCATAAAGAAGTTAAGTGACTTGCTTCAGTCACCCAGCCAGTAAAGGTCAGAGCAGGATTCAAATTCATACCATCCTGACTCTAAGGTTCTTGCTCTATCCATGATAACACAGGATAACACGCTTATCTCAAGTAATGTATGTAGAGGGCTTTGCTAAATTCTAAAATGTTATAGCAAATTTGCATTCTTAATATACTATCTATTCGTGCTTGATTGGACTTTTGAATTGTAGTTTCTTAGAAGGACAAGTTATTGTCTACTTTAGCTTATTTACATAACATTCAGCACCTGGTCATTTTGTGTGTGAGCATTTAATAGAGAATGCTGTGCCTCATCTCATCTTAATATGGTCATGAACATCAGTGCTATTATTTTGTTCATTCATTCATAGGTATTAAAGCTCTTGCCTGTCTGTAAAATTGTGCTAAGGACTCTATGAAGTTATTCAAAATATTACTCTTGCTCTCAACGAATTTCAATATAATTCAAATTTTCTTCCCTTAGGGTATAAGGATGTAGATTTCTATAAAAAATAGATTTTAATATAGCTTTCACCAAAAATATATCGCTTGTGTGCTCCCATGTTTTAAAGTCCCCACTAAAGTCCTTCTCTAATGCCTTATTGTAGAATACAAGAGACAAAAACTGGAAAAATGTTGAAAAAAAGGAAGTAGCCAACTGATAGCTTGTTGTCCAAGGAATAGCTAAATAAGTTCAGAAAAGCTCATTCCTCAATCAGCTACAGGCATTTTCCAGCCACTAAAACACTTACTATTTAAATCATAAAGAATTTGAGAACTAAGTCATTAGAGGGAATACCCACACTAATAAAATTGTAGGTCATTAAAATGTTCTAGGAACTAAATATTTTTTAAAGTTCTGATCTCAACACATTTCCTCCAAAACATAAATACAATTTGATCTGATGAAATGCAATAGTTAGGAGACAAATAATATTCATTTTATTTGCTATGTCATATAAGACCTTATTTTATACATTTTGGTGAGCATATGTATCCCATTTGATGTTTTCATTTACACTGATAATCAGCGTATTATTGAACAAAGTTATCTTTGTGATCACATCTTTCAGTGAATCATATGCAATCTTTTTTTTTTTTTAATTTGGTCAATTTCAAACAGTATTCCTTGGTTACAAAAATCATATTCTATTCCTCCCTCCCCTCCCCCTGCCCTTCCCATAGCCGATGTGCAATTCCACTGGCTATTACATGTCTTTGATCAGAACCTATTTCCATGCTGTTGATGTTTGCACTGGGATGTTCATTTAGGATCTCATGTAATCAAGCAGTTGTTTTTCTTCCGTGTTTTTACTCCCACAGTTTTTCCTCTGAATGTGGATAGTGTTCTTTCTCATAGATCCCTCCGGGTTGTTCAGGATCACTGCATTGCCACTAATGGAGAAGTCCATTATATTCGATTGTACCATAGTGTATCCATCTCTGTGTACAATGTTCTCCTGGTTCTGCTCCTGTCACTCTGCATCACTTCCTGGAGGTCGTTCCAGTCTCCATGGAATTCCTCCACTTTACTATTCCTTTGAGCACAATAGTATTCCATCACCAACATATACCACAATTTGTTCAACCATTCCCTAATTGAAGGGCATCCCCTCATTTTCCAATTTTTTGCCACCACAAAGAGTGCAGCTAATCATATGCAATCTTAATATATTCATGGGAGACACAGTGTTGAAGGATGACCTCTAAGGATGGATTTGCTCAGTGAAATCAATGCATATTTAAAATGGACAAATGATAAACATTGAAGAAAAGGATATTTTTAATATATTTCAATCAGCTTTATGACTGAAGATATGGTTTGCTGAAGAATATTAGTTGTAAGAACCTGCTCATTTTCTTCTTAGATTTTCACCTGTAATACCATTGATGTGTATAATATCATTAATGTCTTATAAAAGTGAGATAATTAGTTTATGAGTCAGATGGACTAGATTACCTTTTATTGTTGTTAAAAATTTCTATGATTATTTCTGTTTGGAATCTTCCAAAGTTGAAATATCTTCATAATCAATGCCTAAGCACCATTGAAAGTATAACAACAGCAACATGGATGTCTTCTACATATATTTAGTCAGGTAAAATACTCTTACTCATAGAGTCATCATGAAGTTCTATTTTCATTTTATTTAGGATTGAGGTAAGAGAATCCAGATGTAGAAATTTGAGTGTTATCAGTAATGAGAATAAATTGCCACAGAAATGCCAACAAATTGGTTCCATTTCATGTCCATCTGTTGTCTTTTTTGTTTTATGTTTTCTTACTATGAGCTAGTTTAGTTGTTCCTTATACTAAACTTTCTAAAGACTCAGTTTATTTTCCACTTCTTTTTGCCAATTATGAGGTTATACTTTAATAATATGCCATTATTCTTCTCTGTAAGATTTCTCAAATGGTTTTTGTTTAATACTGAGTTTGACCTTAATAAGGAGATTAGGTGATTTTGCTGTTCAAAGTGATTTCTGCATATAAACAGTTTTCAAAAGACAAATTGGAAAGTATTGATATTCAGATAAAAACCCCTTCCAAGTTTCTAATAATACAAGAAATTCAAATGAAAGTAATTCTGAGGTTTTGTCTCACTGTCAAAAAAATGGTGAAGATATTAAATGTTTAAAATCATTGCTATTAGAGGAGCTGAAAAAAGATAAGAAGATAAACAAATATTCCATTGGTAGAGCCATAAATTAGTCTAATCAATTGTCTCTACCCTTTAACCCAGTGATCTCACTTCTGGATTCCCAAGAGGTCAATGACAAAAATGAAAGGTCTCTTTATACAAAATATTCATATTATGAATGAATATACTTTCATTATTTTGTTGTAGCAAAAAACCTAGAATCAAAATGGAAACTGTAGACTAAGGAATGGCTGGACAAAGTATTGTTGTTTGTGATGGAAAAAAGTACCAGTGAATATGAGGAATTCATAGAAACATAGACTATAAAATGGTAGAAGAAATATAGAGTGGATTAAGCAGAAACAAAGAGAAAAATATATACAATAGCCACATTAATATAAATGAGAAGATTGATTCTCCAAATTGATAAATGGACAAAGGATATGAAAAGGGTTTTTGATGAAATCAAAGCTATACATGACCATATAAAATGTTATAAATCTTTTTTTTAATTAGAGAAATGCAAATCAAAACAATCTTAAGACATCATCTCGCACCCATCAGATTAAAGCTAAAATGATAAAAGGGCAAAATGACAAATGTTAGATAGGGATGTAGAAAAATGGGGACATTAAGGTACTGTTGGTAGAACTGTGAACTGATTGGACCATTTTGGAGAGCAATCTGGAATTATGCCCAAAGAATTATAAAACTGTGGATACTTTTTGATACAATACTAATACTACCATTCTACTTCTTTTCTAAGGTAATCAGGGAAAAAAAAGAATGTATATGTTGCAAAATATGGATAGCAGCTCTTTGTGGAAGCAAAGAAATGGAATATCACTGTAAAACAAGAAATAGTCATCAGGCTAATTTAAAAAAAGAATGAAAAAACTGACATGAAATTATGAAGAGTGAAATGAACAGAACCAAGAGAACGTTTTATATATAGCAACAGAAATATTATTTGAAAAATAACGTGTATGCCCACTTGCAGAAGAACTGATATATAGAAACAAATAAGGCAGAGTTTTATATATACATATAACTTTTTGACAAATGATGTCATCTCTAGTGTTTGGAGGGGGACAAAGGAGGGAGATACTGGAGAGCTTTAATACAATGAACAAATAAATAAATAAAAAGATCATTAAAAGAGAAACCTATTGACCAAATTTAACCCTAGAAAAGAGATATAGAAATGTACTTCCCTCCTTTCCTTGGAAAGATGGTGGACTATGTTTGTGGGATCTTGCATACATTGTCAGATATGGTCACTGTGTAATTTGGTTTTACAGAACTTTTTTTTTCTTTTTTTACCAGGTAAGGCACATTGGTTTATGTAGAAACAAAAACATCAATAAAACTTAGTAGAGTTAAAAAAAAAGGAGAGTGATGGTGAGAGTTGATATCTTTATTTTTAGTGATTTCCCCCTTCCCTTTTTTTCAATGAGCAGCTTGTTTAAGGAGGTCTAGAGGGAACTGTTAGAATTTCTTGCTGTGTCTAAGCCTTATTGTTTCTTTTTATTCTGTGTCATTTTTAACCTTTATTCTAACCAGCTGATGATCTGATTGCACACAGACAGCTCATTCTGAAATACCTCCCACATTTTTTATCTTTTGAAATATAAAGACAGGACCTGAGATTTTATTAGTGCAAAGAATTTTAGGGTGAGGAAATTCCTTCTACAAGCTTGCAACTCTTCAGTTTAAAATGTGAAGAGTTGCCTAGAGCACTGAGATGATAAATGATTCTCTTATGGCAACATAATCAATATATGACAGAGGCAGGATTTGAACCCAAGGTTTTTCTGACTTGAGGGCACTTTTTAAACTCTGTGTCTTCTATTGCATGGAAATCACTGAACACTGACATATACTTTGACTTGGTTTAGAGGATGTTATCTATCCTCTACTCTATTCTTGCTGTCACAGATGTGAGAGTAATTAGAAGTGAATGAAAGGATTACTATCACATACATGTAGTTATATTTTAGCTTCCATGCTTCTATCAGTTCTACCCACCCCCAAACCCCAAAAAGGCTGCTGCTGTGGATCCAAACAGATAAGAGTTAAAACATAAACCATATATCTCCTATAGCCTTTACCCCTGCCAACTTGAAATATATGTTGGATGACTTCCTCTGGGGTCCTGCCTTATCTAAGTTCTGTGGCTTCCATTCTTCTCCTTTTGCAGTCTGTTTGAAGAGACAGAAACATTTTAAAGCATATGAATGAGGATGAGACTTTTGAAAATTTGGTCCTGAGAGATTTTTTGCCCAGTAATCTTACAGAGAAAAAAATAAAAAAAAAAAGACTTTTTAGTGATCTTTTCAAAAAGAGTATAGATACTGGGTAAGAGATGAAAACTTCCAATTACTTGGTTCCTAATTTCTCAGGTATTCTGGCAAGTCTCAAGTGCCAACTGTGGGCTTTATTAAAAAAATCTTCCACCCAATCTGACACAACTTTATTATCCACTATAATACTGTATCCTTCAGAAAACCATTCCCTCTCACCCTGAGGAGACACTCTTCCGGGTAGCAGCCATGACAGTTGGAGATTTCATTCTGCCTTGAATTCATTAAGACCTTTGTTCATACATGTGAAGAATTCCAGTATTCCAGTATGGAATCAGGTACTTTTTATAGAGCAAGGATACATTGAAAAAATAACTGCTTTCTGCTTTGAGAAGTATTTTCCCAGGGAAAGAATACTGACAGTATAGAAATAATGGTACAATGCTATTATTTTTGTTGGGTCTTGTATGAGATAGAGATTGTGTTAGTGATCATGATTTTATTATGCACATAAATATTTTAAATAAATATATGTATGAGTATATGCCAAATGTGTATATCTTTTGACCCTTTTTCTCTCTCTTTAAAACTTTTTCACTATCCTGAAAGTTTAGGAACTCTGATCAACACAGTGTCCAACCACAAGTGAAACATTCTATCCACCTCCTTATGTGGCTTCCATTCTTCTCCCATTATTTGATTGAAGTCGTGATTGAAGAGGCAGAAAAATTTTAAAGAATATGAATGAGGATGACACTTTAATTTGGTCTTGAGAGAGATTTCTTACCCAGTAATATAGAACATATAGAACAGTGATAGTCTCAGAGTGGAGATCAAAGCATATTTTCCTTCCTTCCTTCCTTCCTTCCTTCCTTCCTTCCTTCCTTCCTTCCTTCCTTCCTTCCTTCCTTCCTTCCTTCCTTCCTTCCTTCCTTCCTTCCTTCCTTCCTTCCTCTCTCCCTCCCTCCCTCTTCCTCTCTCTCTCTCTCTCTCTCTCTCTCTCTCTCTCTCTCTCTCTCTCTCTCTCTCTCTCTCTCTTTCAGTATGGCTAAGAGAGGAATTTATTTTGTTTGACTGTACCTATTTGTAATTGGCTTTGTTTTTTTTTTTTCTTGCCTTCTCAGTAGGTAGAAATGGGGAGGGAGAATGGACAGGGAGGGAGAAAACTTGTAACTGAAAATAAATTAAAATTGAATTTAAAAAAGAAATCCAAGTTGAGAAGAGAATCTGATTCAATCAGAAAGGAGGATTTCAATGGTTTATGGCTTAAGATTCTATATTGTTCTTATTTACTACTGCTATTTGAATAAAACACTATGGTATAGCTACATAAACACATTTTCCAGGGTCCTAAGTGCAATAAGTGTATTTAGTTATATTATTAAAATTGTCCACGTCAGCTATGTTCTTCTCTCCCTCTATTTAAGCCCATCCAGATGGTTCTAATATGCTTACTTCAGTTGTCATTAAAGCTTCTTTCCTCTATGACTTCTGAAATCAGGTTCATCTCATTATGATACCCCTGTTTTTAATAGTAAATATTTGTGATGGGGGAAATAGACAATACATAGTAAATGAACTTTTGCCTTATTTTATCTGATTAGGACTCTGTGCCACCTCTCAGCCATTAATAATAACAATAATAAGAGCTAACATCTACACTGTACTTATGATGTGCTGACCACTGTATCTATACTTTACAATTATTATCTCATTTGATTTTCATAACAACCCAGGGAAATAGATACTATTCCATTTTCCAGAGGAAGAAACTGAGGCAAACCGTGGTTAGATGACTTGTCTGTGTCAGTCTAGATTTGAACTCAGGTCTTCCTGACTCTAGGTCCAAGATTCTATACAATATATATATATATATATATATATATATGCACACACACACACTATACACTATACACATCTAGTTGCCTTACTATGCCTTCTCCACTCTGGTCATCAGACATCATCTTCATCTTCCCTCTCCCCCTCCACCACAACCTTAGACTTGGCTCCTGGTTCCCACACTCAGATGAGTTAACTTTCATTCTGTCTTATAAGGTCACAGATCTTAATTCAACTTTCTATCTACTCTGATTCTGAACCAACCTTACTTCCTATCTTGCCTGCTAGCTTTCCAAGCCATTTTATGTATTAATAGGAATAGAAGAGAATAATTTAGCATTTTGGGCCATTCTCCATTGGAAGTCTTCTTCCTGATTCACTTGATCCAGTCAGTTTCCTTTGTCAACATTGCTTTCTTCTTTAAATTCAATTTTATTTTTTGCTCTGTTTCAAAATCTTTCATTCCCCTCTCTCACCCCACCTAGAACATATATACCATGAGGGCTAACAAACTGCCTTCTTTGCTTGTATTTGTATCTCTAGCACTTAACTTAGTCTATAAAACCAAGCAAATGTTTAAAAACTCTCTCTCTCTCTCTCTCTCTCTCTCTCTCTCTCTCTCTCTCTCTCTCTCTCTCTCTCTCTCTCTCAATTAAAAAAAGCCAGCATCTAACAATTATTACTTCACTGCAAATCCTATACTCTTATACTCTTTCCATTAAATTAGAGATTCTTGATTTTTTTATGTGTGTCTTTCATTGACCCCTTTGGCAGTTGGTGAAGACCATCAACCCTTCTCAGAGTATTGTAGAAAACAATTAAAGAGATGCTAAATTTCAATTTGAGATTAGTGAAATTAAAGATGTATTTTTCCCCATCCAAGTTCACAAACTCTCTGATATTTATACAGAGACTATGTGGGTATTTGTGGACCCTCTATCAAGAATCCTTGCATGACTGAATATTATTGCCTTTCAACTTTTTTCTCAAAAAATTTTATTAGGGGAAAAATACAAAGCATTTACAAT
The DNA here is from genome assembly GCF_027887165.1 of Monodelphis domestica. Taxonomy (NCBI): domain Eukaryota; kingdom Metazoa; phylum Chordata; class Mammalia; order Didelphimorphia; family Didelphidae; genus Monodelphis; species Monodelphis domestica. Next base: position 476,033,846 of record NC_077228.1, read on the forward strand.
ATAATATTTACAGTCACACAATTTGTGGTGAACTGGCTTCCCAGAATATAATCCATTGACTTAATTAGTTCATATGTATACATACAAAATATATGTGGGAGTTATGTATTCCATAACATACTTCTGGTAAAGTAGTCCAAAGAGTACATAAGACTGAGTTCTCTGCCTATGTACAAACAAGACTCAAGCTTCTTATTCATTCATCCACCGTCCAGGAAAGTTTTGAAGAGAGGGGTGGGATGGAGAAGAGGAAGAACTCCCAACTTTTTACAAAGAAAAAAATTATAAGGCATGTTTGTATTACTAAAATAATGTCTCAGATCTGAAAGGTGATCTCTTGTGAATATTTAATAAAAAGCGATAAAACTTCTATTTTTACAGCTGAACATCAAGCATTTAGGGAGAAAATAGAAAATAGTTGTGGAAGATTAGATAGATAGATAGATAGATAGAAAGATGATTGCCAATATTTGGAAAGAAATGCTTACTATTTGTGTTTGTATCCAAATAATCAGCTTAGGTAATCAGAAGTTTTTCATAGAATGGTATAATTATAATGAATATTCATAATAATGTCTCTTTGGGCTAAAAGATCAGTATGTATCTTTAGAATTATTAAAGAAGTAATAAATTACATTGGATGCATTTAAAATATGAAATGTAAGCAATACAGTGTAAGACAGTGAATGTCAAGTTCCCGCTTTGGAACCAGGAAGAAATGGGTTTGAATTGTGTTTCAGACATTAATTGACTAGGTGACTCCTGGCCAAATCACTTCACCTCTTATTGTTCTAGACAACCCTCTATGACTGTACCTTACTAAGATGCTGCTAATATTTATTAGTAGAAGGAGTTTCTTCACTTGGGAGTTCCCTGTCATATAAATCACAGGTCCTAATCCATTTTTACTGAGTTATAGTTTTTGAATATTCCTCTACCATATACGGTTTATGTGGTAATTGGTAGGTAATTATACTATTCAGTCAATTAATGTATCCCTTAACTATGTGGAGCAAAATAAAGTTTACAGTTTATAAAATAATTAAGGATAGAATTATTACATATTAGTAAAATTAAGCTTTATTAAAGCACAAATATAAGTTGAAGTCATAGACCATTTGTGCTATTACATTCTCCTCACTTCCTGCTATATATATTTTTGGGGTTGGTATTAATTATTCACTGTAATAGGAGAAAACCTTGATTTGCAGGCAGAAGACCTTAATTCAAATCCAACTCTTTGCTGATTAAAAATTCTGAGAGACTGGGTTTTAGGTAAGAAATTCTATCAACAAATTAATTGATCAATGATTGTCCTCAGTGATCAGAGATCAAGAAATTTTGCCATGTGGATCATCTCACTATTTAGCCTTCTGTTAGTTATCCCAAGACACCTCTAACTGGTGAAGAGCCAATGAAGAAGTGATCCATTCTTTCCTGATTTCTTTATTGGTGGTAGAAAATCCCATTCTTCATCCTATGACTCAGAAATTTAAAAAGAAAAATCAGGTTCTCCCCAGTTAGGAGTAACTTCATACAATACTTTTCATTGCAAGACTTAAGGACTCTGTCTTGTTACTCACAGACATACCTGGCATAAACTGGTTTTTTATTTACAGGGAAAATAGAACCCATAATCTCACTCTTTTATCAATTATAGCAGCTTAGTATGAGAGCATTCCTTGAATTTTCTAAGAGGTCCAAGGGACAAATCTGAGCCTCAATTCAAAGGTCAGAAATAGAAATAATTCAATATATTAGAAATAAATCTTTCAGCTGATACTTGGGTAATTACTAAGAAAATAACAACTAGAATTTCATCTTTCTCATCTATAAAGTGTTGATAACAATACCTGTTATTTTCATCATAGGGTCATTATGATGATCAATTTAAAAGACATATGTAAAGTACCATGTAAATATCAGTAATTACTATTGATCACTATGCAAGGAAGATAATTAATTTCTAAAATGTTTGTGTGTCCCTTTCTGTGTGTTCCCTTTTTATTTCTTATGTCATGTTTCCTCAACTAGACTTAAGCTTGTTGAGGACTGAAGCTGCCTCTGGTTTTCCCAACTAGCTTAGAAATTCCTTGGTAGATTATCTTTCCAAGATAATTGTAAACTTCTTGAAGGCAGGGCTTTTTCTCACACCGGATAAACAATAGGTTCCCAAAGCAAATTAATTAAAGAGTAATTAATTGATCTGAGGAAAATAGTATATACAAGAAGTGCGCAGAATTTCTTCCATTTGTCTAAACTGTCATAGATTATTCAATTCTTAATCTACACCAGGAAAGGCTTTTTTGGCAGAGACCACCAGGATTTAAACATACTATGTCAGTTATCACTAAGCTCATTAATGCATTACAGTGTGAGAGGACAGTTGTGCTTCTCATCTAAAGAATAATCCCATCTTCTGACAAGAAGGGAATGATTAGGTTTCCTGTCAGATTAAAGAGGGAAGGGCAGTAACTCATTAGAAAACATGTAAATGTCTGCTTAATTACTTGAAAAATGTCTTAGCCAGTACATTTCATGACACCTGGAGGGCATAAACATGCCCATAAATTTAATTAATTTTCCTTCTTTCAATGCACCTGCATGGCCTAAAGGAAGAGATTGTAATGAAAGTACTGTGAAGCATTTTGCATTTAGGAAGGACTTCCAGAACTCATCTAGGCCAGATTCTGAAAGGAAGCACTATGTTTCCCATCTATGAGTGTTTGTGTGTATATGTATGTTTACATGTATACACGCACGTACACACAAGGTAAGGGGGAGATAGTTGTAAAAGTGTGGCCCAGGAACAAAAATCATTCCCATGGAACTCTCAACTTTATTCTAAAAGGAGCATAAAGTACTTTAGATATGAATTAAAAATCTATTCCGTCCTCAAACAATTCCAAAGGAATGATGGAAACCAAACCAATGTTCTGTTTCTTTTTTGGACAACTGTTTAAAACTAGAGGGACAAAATAATGTGGCCACGTCTCTTATTCTGTTGGAATATTCATCTTATAAAAACATTCAAAGTATATTATTATTAATTTTTCATCTGTAAATTATCATATATATACAAACATTTATCAGTGATGGGCATTTACACGGATGCACATGCACATATAAAATACATGCGCAATATATACACATAGGCACACAAATACACACAATCTGCATTTCTGCACCAATATGAAGTCCATGTACAGACACATAACAGTATATATTCACATATGCATACATGTTACCTACATATAGGTATGTACACCCATTTAGAAGAAGGGATCTTCTAGACTATAATATTTATTGGAGCAGGGACTGGGGAGAAATTTTTGAGCAAAATAGAGGAAATGGAACCTAGGCTAATCTCTTCAGGCTCCTGGAATATTTGGATCCATACTTTCTGGAACAGAGGTTTTTAGTTTTCTGTTGCTCCTGCTGTTAGATTTTGGGGTTAACCTTCTTGCTTTGCTTGATTTCTTTGTTTCTACCATCTTGTAGAATTTTCTGCTTTTTCTTGACATTTGATGCTATCTTCCTAGGAACAAGCTGAAATCAGTCAGCATAGTGTTATATGTAATAATTCAGCTTCTAGCCAACATTTGAACTGTCCCTTTTTATGTTTTCTCATCATTTTTCAGAAATTTGCTCTTCATATTGTTCTCACATCAAACCATAATGGAAACACCATTGGTTTTGGAGTCAGATGACTTGGATTCAAGCCTACCTTTGAATATTTCTAAATGTGTAACCTTTGGCAAATCTCTGATTTTCTGGTGTCTCATATTTAGTATTCTCATCTGTAAAATGTCATGATATATGTGGTGCAGTGGATAGAGTACTTAATCTGGAGTCATAAAGTCCTGAGTTGAAAACAGCCTCCTATACTTATTACCTTTGTGACCCTGGGCAAGTCACTTAACTTTTATTTGCCTCAATTTCCTAATCTGTTTAATGATGATAATACTAATATCTACTCATCTATAAAGTTATTAGGATCAAATGAGGTAATTATCAAAAGATGTTTGGCACAGTACTTGGCACATAGTACTATATACATGTTAACTATATGATGATGATGATGATGATGATGATGATGATGATGATGATGATGATGATGATTTGACAAAGATGTTATTAGGGAAAAAAAACTTTTTATACCACAAAATGCCATGCAACAAATTCTAATATTTATTACATCTACACTGCAGAGTAAAATGATGCCAAACATACATGTTCTTTTTTTAAAACCCTTACTTTTGATCTTAGTAACAACTCTAAGACAGAAGGGCAAGGGCTAGGCAAATGAAACTAAGTGACTCACTTGAAGGTCATACAATTAGGAAGCATTTGAGGTCAAATTTGAATCCAGGTCCTCCTGACTCCAGGCCTGGCATTCTATCTACTTTGTCACCTCGATCTCCCCAAATAAATATATTCTTAACACTTATAGAAGGGACCCATATCTTTATAAATATTTGCTCCATGGGCTACATTTCCCAAAATGCTTTTGGGGCCAGATTGGGAGATGGTTCTGAACATTGCTGTCCAGAGATATGTGGGTGTGCAGGTGAGGATAGCTATGATGTGGGGCATTTTGAAAGGAGAACATAGAAGAAGCCAAAAGGAAAAAGATTATGGCCAGCATGCCTAATACCTCCTGGGTCGTGCATGGATTATGGAAGCAAAGATACTCTGGGTGGCTAGAGATGATTCAGGGGATGTTCTGAGATGTCCTCAGTTTTGTCATCCATCTCTTTCAATCATATAGTTAAAATTGACCTCTTCCAGTTGTTTGAATGATGGTAGGTGGATTTGGACTAGCCCACCACTTTCCTATCCAACTTCTACACCTAGAAGTTTGTATTCCTATATAGACATAAAGCAAAGTTATCCTGATTCAGTGTTGCAGATGGTAGGGAGGAAGATGCTCATCTCTCTTCAATTCAATTCAATTCATCTAAACAAGCATTTATTAAGTATCTACCATGTTACTGTCAAGAATACAAAGAAAAAAAATGATATCCCTTTACTAAGGAAATTACTTTCTTGGGGGAAACACCATGTACACCAACAATTAAGTATAATCTATATTTATTTCTATTTATATATACTACTATGTATTATCATATTTATATATATTATAATTCACATATAATTATGCATATGGAGTAATTTCCAGAGGGAGGATACCCACCACTAAAGAATCTTCTCTTTCAGGAAATGATACTTCAATGTTGTTTCCACTGGTAGAGCTTCTAATGGTATTGCATTACTTCAAAGAAGGCAGAGCTGATAGGGTACATGAGTGAGCATAGAACCAAGAGGCACAGAGCTTCTAGAGTTTTCACCTTTTACTTTCCCTGCAGTCACTCTCTGGCCTGTATACTTTTGAGGAAGTAAGAGCTGATGGCTTTGCCCCTATTTTTTATTTCCTTCTGGATTTGGGTAGAACTTGAACTTGATGGTTCTCACCTTATTTTTTTCCCTTTTCTTTTGGTTTTCTGGTTCCCTTTTCTTTTGCTCTGACTAGAATTGAATTAAGCAGCAGAGGATTGGCTTCTTTCTCTCTCCATTTTTTTGCCTCTGCCTTTTCCCTCCTCTTCTTCCTGTGGTTGGGATAAGTCTTCATAGAGTTTAGGCAGGCCTAAAGCCACTGGGCTTTAGGAATGGAGATGTATTGTCATCCAATTTAATTCTCTTCATAAAAATTGTTGTATATTTAAGCTTAAGACTATTAATATTTATGTGTTGTTACTATATTTTATGCTAGTGATTCCAGTTTTTTACAATTTATCATCGACAGATTTGAATTTTGTTGAGCTAAGGATTCCCTTGATGATACATGGACCATGTGCTTAATATTTCAATTTGTCCTAGATTGGCATGCTCACTGATAAACTAAAGATTGCCCTCATAATCTTCACTAAATACCTCACCACTTAGAGCAAAATTGTCATTATTTTATTGGTTTATCTTTGCTGGCATATTAAGACTGAGGCCCCAAACCCCCAGAAGTACTAGCATCTTAATAGATTTGAAGGTACAACTAACTGAACAAGTAGTAGAAGTTGGGGAGTTACTTCCTGTACTCATTAGTAAGTTCATTTTCTTTCTTTCTTTTTTTTTAACCCTTACCTTCTGTCTTGGAGTCAATACTAGGTATTGGCTCTAAGGCAGAAGAGAGGTGAGGGCTAGGCAATGGGGGTCAAGTGACTTGCCCAGGGTCACACAGCTGGGAAGTGTCTGAGGCCAGATTTGAACCTAGGACCTCCCGTCTCTAGGACTGGCTCTCAATCCACTGAGCTACCCAGCTGCTCCCCATAAGTTCATTTCAGTGTTCTAACTTTTTTAGATTTTTCCTTTAGTTGCAGGTCAGCCCAGGTAGCTTTAGATCATCCTTGGAGGATGTGACAACTGAATTTCTTGTTTATTTTTGCTATTGTTTTTGTTGTTTTCTCATCCAAGGGTTTCCTGTCCAGAAAAGCTACACATCTATCTCAGTGCTTCACCGTTCTGATGTGGAGATTCCCCATGCACTGTAAGAACTATGAGAAAGTTTCCTTTGAACTCCTCTAAGTGTTTTAACTTTTCTCTTTTTGATTTTGGGACACAGGGGGCCAACTGGGTGTGATGTAGCTGACTGCAGATGTTTTCAAGAAATGTCTCAGTAAAACACTACTATTGATGATGATTGCCAGTATTCATTTGTCAGGAAAGTGCCTGGTTCTTCCTCCTGTGGTTCCAAGTGGCAACTGGAAGAATGGGGGGCTAAGCTCATGAAAAGAAAGAAGGAAATGGTTTGCTGAGGTTATATGTGGAAAGGGATACTCCTGGTGGAAGGGTGGGAAGTAGATGGAGGAAGGAAATTCTCTGTGCCACTTTTTTTTACTATGCTTAATTAAATGTCTTTTGCTTTGTTGTTAGTTAATAGTTTTCAGTTGTGTCCAATTCTTCATGACTCATTTTGAGGTTTTCTTGGCAAAGATAAAGGAGTGGTTTTTCCATTTCCTTCCCCAGCTCATTTTACAGATAGAGGAACTGAGGCAAACAGGTTGAAGTGATAGACCAAGGTAACACAGGTTGTAAGTGTCTAAGGCCATATTTGAACTTAGTTCTTCTTGACTCCAAGCCCAGGACTCTTTCCACTGCAGCACCATTTACCTGCCTCTAAGTCCTCTTGTATAATCTAGCAAAAAAAAAAAAGTAGTGATAGGAATTCATCAACTACTTAAAAAAAAAAAAACAACCTTTACCTTCCACCTTAGAATGAATACTATGTATTGGTTCCAAGGCAGCAGAATGGTAAGGGCTAGCCAATGAGGGCTAAGTGACTTGCCCAAGGTCATACAACTAGGAAATGACTGAGGCCAGATTTGAACCTAGGACCTCCTATCTCTAGGTTTGTTTCTCAATTTACTGAGCTACCCAGCTGTCCCCCAACTGAGCTTTTAAATAAACATTGTCCAAAAATGTGCAACAAACTTTGAAAGGATTTGTAATTGATGAAGATTCTGTTTACATATGTTATTTCATAGTTCATATTTGAGAGGGAAACATATTTTTTCATTTTTTACCATTTTAAAAATTTTTATGAGTTTTTATAATTTATCTCATAATCCCAATTCACACAGTGGAAATACTAAAATTCTGAAAAACACAATTTAGCAAATGTTATCTGAGCTTAGTTTCTTCAGTTACTATCAAAAAAGAATAATTTAATCTCTTTGAGAAATATTTGGATGCTCATATTTCACTTGAATATGATGAGCTTTTTCCCTCAGTTTAGTGGAGGAAGAGGACCACAGTACATTGTGAGGAGAGGCTATTCTTAACAAAATAGGCATGACAACTCCTGATTAACTGAGTCTTAAATAGGTAGTCCAGGTGATAGAGTTCCAGGTCTAAAGTCAAGAGAACTCATTTTCCTGAGTTCAAATCCGGCCTCAGGCATTTAACTAGCTGTGTGACCCTGAGCAAGTCACCCAACCTTGTTTATATCAGCCTCCTTGTCTATAAAAAATGAACTGGTGAAGGAGAATGGGAAGCCAATCCAGAATCTTTGCCAATAAAACTCCAAAAGAGGTCATACAGTCGGACACGACTAAATGAGCAAACAACAAGGCATAGGTTTTAGTGCTTACCAATGGAATCAACTAAAAGTGACCAAATTTGGTATGATGAAATAACCTGGTTGGTGCAGAAAAGAGGAACAGGAAAGTCTTGGGAAGGAAGAATGGGGTTGATGCTCTTTTCTGTCCTTGTGAAAACTGTGCTTGTATCACATTTGAAAAATCAGAGATGAACCCTGGACAGAGATTGGTCAAAGTTTAAAAAGCCAGTCTTTAAATTTAGATTTTCTATTTGTTCAGAGTACTTTTATTTTATGAATCTCTGATTAACTTCACTTTTGAAATTTGCTTTTCCCTTAAAGGGCAGCACAACAGTAGCTAGAAGAATCCTGGACTTGGGGTCTGGAAAGCCCGTGTTCAAATCATACCTCTGATGCCCATAGTTGTGTGATCATGGACAAGACCCACCTCTCTGAGATTTAGTTTCGGCCTCTATAAAATGAGACTGACAATAACTGAACACTCAACTCACAGGTTGATTATAAGTCTCCACTGAGATCACAGAAGTGAAGTACATAGTAAAACCCTTTCTAATTGTTAAATATTTTACTATAAATAAACCACAAAACTTACACATCTGAACTCTAAACATATGGCAAAGAGGGAAGAGAAAAAGGAGTAAGAGAAGGCTTGATCTAGAAGAAGACTCAAGATTTCAGTAGTATTTAAAAGCTCCTTTAGACACTATGGAAATTAAGTTTCCAAACTTAGTCAGGGCCTACCATAGCTTTGTAGTTCATGGCAGCTATTTTAGACCTTCACAGAGAAGTCTAGAAATACTGAAAGTATTTAACTTTTATTACAGGCACCTTTTAGTTCACATTTATGAAGTCTGTCTGACTTGATTTAAGGTATCCAAGGGCAAGAAGGAGAAGAAACAAGGGAAGATGGGTTTGGGGCAAAGAATAGAACCAGGTCTTAGTTGACAGAGGAAACAGGATAAATCCATCTGAGAGAGGCAGTTACAGCTGCATCTCAGTCTCTGAAAGGGATGTCAGTGGACTTGGCCATTGGAGGAGTCATATTCAAAGTGCAGTAGAAAGAGAGAAAGAGTTGATGGTATGGATAAGCTTCAGTCTGGAAAGAGCCTAGCACTCGTGATTGAGATAAGATGCATCTTTTATGAAAACCATTGCTTAGGTATTTTTCCCTGTTACAGTTAAAAATTAGGGAAACTGAGGCAGGTAGAAATTAGTTTCTCTCTGTAAGGAGTATTATATTTTTTAGAGGTTTATTGAAGATTAAGGATTAAAGAAAATACAGAATAAGAAAAACACATGCCTAGGCCAGAGGCCTAGACGAGATAACCTCACATCATGAAAGAGACCCGTCTGCTCCAAAACGGAAGTCCAAAAGAGGCCGAGCCTATTCACAACCAGGTTTAAATACTCCATCTCACTCTCGGCCCAGGTGAGATTACAAAGCATTCTGGGGAAGTGGAGCAAAGGCTTGTGGGGATTGAAGTCCTGGATTTGAGTCTATTTTTACATCCCTTTGGTATAAATCTAATGTTAATCTAGTGCTTCAAGAATTCAAGTGTCCTAGACTGTGGGTCTTTCACAAAAGACTTACGATAGAGTCACCAAATCTTGCAATTTCATTGCTAGAAAGATATAGGTTTAAATTAAGGTGGAAGTTAGTTGGAAAGCCAAAACCCCTGACAAGTCCTACCCATTCCAATCCTTGCTCCCAGCTTTGTAAAGACTTCTTGAATTATAGAACTAAGAGAAATTTAGGGTCCTCTACACCAGGACTTTAGAAAGGATAATATTTAAATGTGACCGTTTTGAGTACCATGTCCCTACTTATATACGGCATGACACTACCCTTCTTGATCTTTGTGCAGCAACAGGGGCCATCTAATCCATTGGTTTATATTCAGACAGTCCGTCTGGGAAGATGTCTGTCATTCTTACTAATATGGGTTCCCTCTTTTAAAGGAAATAGTGGTGAATAGTGGGTTACATCAGAAGACAGGCTAGAATGATTTGAAAATTGCTGTTATATTAGAGTAAGTGAAATATTTTCATTTCAGCCGTTAAATTTCTCATTATGTCAGGAAATGCCATAGTTAGTGCTATTTTCAGTTTTAATCTCTCGTGAAGTCATTGACGGTTAATGTTTAGCAAGTTCATAAACTAATTTGAATGGATTTTATTTTGCACAATCAGGCATATTACACTTGTTTCAATTTTTTGCATCACAGATTTAACATCTGGGAACTGAGGAGAGAGTACAACGACTATCTAAAGAGATTGTCACAAGAAATCATGTTAAATGATGAATTAGGATGTGGCTAACCAACAGTATTAAAGGCCCTGACCACAGTTCTCCCTCTTCCTGTGTTATTTATCCAGACTCTGTGATGCATATGCATAGGAAAGTACACATACCTTTTTTTAAACTAGATATTTGATTTCATTAGTACAAGGGACCCTTGGTAAGAAAGTCCCTTTGCCAAGGAAGATTGACATCTGTTCTTCAACTTAACATCTTAGTTTCCTGGCATATAAAAGAGAAGTTAAGTGATGTGGTCTATGGTTCCCATAGATATTATGACACAACAGAGAAACTCAAAATCAAAGATTTCTGATTCCTAGAATGGCTCTCTTTCGACTTTATTATATTATACCTCTCGCTATATGTCTGGGCATTATACATCTTGATTTGAAATTATTTGAAAACTTCTTCAGAAACCATGGAAGTTCTCATCTTTTCCATATTTGGTTGGATATAGTAGTGTCGGTCTCAGTCCATTGCAGATACGTTGGGCCTTAGACTTCTTCAGAGAAAAAGAAGAGGTCCAGTGATGCTAAAAATTTTATTTCTATTATAGACACATACTTTTTAGCTCCTAAATAAAGTTCATTTGGGCTAATTGGATGTTTCCTGGGGACATATGGGCTCAGGACAAAGGATGGAAATGGGCCACAATCACAGAGAAAATGAGACACACCTGGGACTCAGTCACTAGAGAGATGGATATAAACCATGGGAGAGATTTCAACTAGATTGGGGTTTAGATGCAGAAGGAGGGCAAGGGTTAATGATCTGAAAAGCAGCTGTCCTTTAGCCTTGGTACACTCAAAGTCTCATCACTTTTTTCTACTTCATTATCAGCACATTTGGGTTCCATTCTTCATGCCATGACTACTCAACAAAGCAAAAGCCAACCATTTTAAAGGAGTAATAGATCTTTAGGACATGTGCCTGATTGGTTCCTCACCTCAGACTACACAGTAGGAGACACTTTTAAGGACTGGCTTTCAGCATAAACAGATTTAAGATATGGAAGATATTAGAAAAGGGGCATGGTAAGAGAAAAGAATATGTGGCATCTGAGCTTTATGGCTCTCAGAAATTTTACATACATGTGTGCATATGTGTGTATATGTGTGTGTGCATGTGTATCACTACAAATCTAGAACTCGCTTTTACCAAATACAATATTATTCTTTAAGTTTTTATTTTTTAACTTCCCTAAAAGTCCATTTTTAGTCAATTTGTGAAGCTCCAAAATTTGCCCCATCTATTCTAGATGCCTTGTATTGTTGATATATAGGGTATGTATAGGTGTATCTGAATATCATTCTGTAACAATCTTCTTCTTTGAGACTCTGAGAAAGGGAGTAACATTTTAAGTGCAACATTTTAAGATCAAAGTTTTATGTAAAATTTATATAGATACCCAGCTACAGCAAAGAAAATTATGATACTAAATTTATTAACATTTGTACATGCATTTTAGACAGTTAATTTTAGACTCTGAATTAATTTATTTAATTCATTTCCATTTTGATATATTCATGTGGAATATATCCATATTTAATATATTCTCACCTTATGTAAAGTGTTTATTTTTCCTCTTATGTTTTGCTTACTTGTTTTGAAGGAAATTTTCTTGATAAATTTTATTATAACAGAGTCTAAGATTTCCACTCTCTACCTTACCTCCCCTTACCAGAGAATGATCTCATAGAATTAAAAAAAGGAAAAAAAATCAGTAAAACCCACCAAGTTTCATATTTAAAAATTTCCAGGATTTTCCTTGCTTTCTCAATGGATAGAAGAAGTAAGAAAGAAGAGAATTCAGAACTGAAATTAAAATAAATTTAATTTAAAATATAATAGTATATCAACATTCCATACCAGTGGAATTGTTATATATTAGGGGGAGATATTTTCTCACCTCTCCATTTGGGACCAACTTTGTTCTTTGTAATTTGCAACATTCATTTTTAATTATTTTGTGGTTGGTTGTTTTTGGATAAATTGTTGTAGATATGTGTACATTGTATTCTTTAGAATATTTCTGAAAACACATCTATCATATTACACATTAAGGGTACCTAAGTGACATAGCAAATATAGAAAGTTATTAGAATAAAAAAAGACTGATTTCAAATTTGGTCTCAGATATTTAATAATTGTGAAGCCCTATGCAAGTCTCTTAACCTCTGCTTCAGTTTCCTTTTATGTATGTTTTATAATATACTAATTTGTACAGTGTGGGTAATAATAAAACCTGGATAACAACCTACCCTGAAGTTTCTTATGAAGGTAAAGAGATAATAGTAAAGGGTTTTGCAAACATTAATATGCCATATACATTTTTTAGAAGTATTAGTATTGTTTAGTTGGAAGTGTACAGAATTCGAAATGTGGAATGATACTATTCTTTTTGAAAGTGTTTGAGATAAAGATCATGGGCTCAATTTCCTTGCAGTTTATATAAGTTTTTCCTATTCCTTGTTCATAGAGCTCATTCTGATTCTAGAAAACTGTTTGAAAATATGTCATTGATCAAAAACTATACCATACTTCACAATTGTTAGGTTGTTTGAATGAAATAGCATATCTATTTAAACTATAAAGTACTATATAAGTTGTTGGTGGTGACGATGATCATGGTGGTAAGTGGTGCAAAATTGGATGCAGGAATGAATTAAGAACATCAAATTACAGAAATTGTAAAGACCTCAGAGGCCATGTTGTACAACCTATATCTAAATCACAGTGCTTGTCTACAACACCCACTACAAGTGGGTAGTAAGTAGCCAGACTCACTGAAGTCTTCCAGTGCCAGAGCTCCTTGTCATTCATGGTAGCCCACTGCATTTTGGAAGACCTCTCTCTTTCAAAAGAAATCTTCCTTTTGTTGAGTCAAAATTGCTCCAACTTCTATCCTTTGGTCCTAGTTCTGCTCCTGGGAGGATCCACAAAAACCAGCTAAACCTCTTGAATATTTTATGCTAATTTAGATATTTGAAGGGTGCTCTCATGCTTCCAAATCTTATTTTTGTTAGAACAAAACATCTGATACCTTCAAATGATTTTTTTACAGTATGACTTAAGGAAGTGGGAGTGTTTAAACTGGGAAAAAAAAGACAATGTAATGAGTGAAGATATATCACTATTTAAAAAACCCCCTCAGTAAATATATACTTTACTGATAATGAGTGAGCAGTCATGTTAATAAATAATAATCTTAATAATTAATAGAATTTAAAGGTTTAATGCATTAATATACTTTATCTTGAGGTACCTTCAGCTTATAAAAGTTTTAAAATATTTATATAAATAGCTAAGAAGGTTCAACGGCTGAGAGGGCGACGCAACAAAGCACTGTGGAGTGCTTAGGGCGTTTTGGAACACAAAAGATAACATGGCCATCCAATGCAGCTGAGGAAGTCTCCAGGTGTAACGACTTTTTGTGCCACTGGACCCAGGCTTCCAACGCCGAGAGAGTGGGACTGTCTCTGTGCATCGACTTTTCCACTTAAATCTCCTTCACGCACAAGTGTTTTTGTGCACACTCATCTACATTACAGATGAAAGCGCACAAAGACAGTCGTCATCTTCGGTTACCGAGAAACTACTACTACTACTACTACTACTACTACTACTACTACTTTATCTTGTTTGAGCTTCATGGAAACTATGAGTTAAATGAAGAAAAATTAAAATTACACATTCAATAAAGCAACAAACATTTACTAAGTGCCTACTGTGTCCTAGGCACTGCACTAGGTGATATGGATATAAATATAATTGTTAAGAAAAAAATCTTTCTCTTAGGGACCTAATTTTGCAACAGGAGAGAGGAATACGTACATGAGTATGTATAGAACAAATTTAAAGAGAATAAAAATATATACCAAATAGTAAAATACAGGTCAATTTGAGGAAGACAGTAGCAATTTTAGTGTTTTATATTGAGCACAATTAGCACATTGTAAGGCACACTGTTCAATATCATTTAGAGGTTGAGAAAGCACTATATGATTTATATTAACATCAAATTTGGATTCCAGTCTTAGATTTTTTCTAGTCAGTAGTTGTATAAATTGGGGAAATCCATTTAAACTATTTTGCCTCAATTTCTTCATTATGTAAAATAAGAGTTGAACCTAATAATCTTCGGAGTCCTTTCAGTTCAGTCATTTACAATTTCACGAAATACTAAGCTAAGGCTAGTGTTCGGTGACTTTCTCTTCGTATAATGTTAGTTATAACAAATATGCTTGTATACAAAGACCCAGGTGATGAAATGTCAGGGCCACGACCTTTAAACAGATACCTATATATTTTGTTCTTTGCTTCCTGAGAGCTAATGGTCCTGACCATCATCACCGATGATATCATTGTTCTCCTACCGAGGCATTTGAAATGCCAATCTATCTTCAAAACCCTATATAAATAGAGTATCTCAAGAGGCTCATGGGATGGCAGTTCACAGAGAAATAGCTGTTTAGATAGCTTTTGTGGTCAGAAATATGCTGTTCCCTTAGGATTTAACTAAATGGGGTTTTATTCTGTTCTCCTTATTGGACTGCTGAAATTTAAGTGCTCCCCACTGGATTACTGACTTGTCTCCCCCACCCCACTTCAGGGTTGTATTTTATTTACTAGAAGCTGCTGGACTGAAAAGGGTTCATTTAACTATGCCTGGGATATGGAGAAATTGAATGACCTTCTGCATCATCTGGGACCTTGACATGGATGTGAATATGCATAAACTTGCAGGATGTCCCAAGAGAATAAAAGGGTAGGCTTGGAGAAGTATTTTAAATTGGTTGCCATGTAGAATGTGTGGCTTGAGTAAGATGATGATGGGAGAAATGGATCTCATCTTTTTCTAGTGAGAGTTCAAAACCTCGGTTTTAATTGTGACTTTTACAGAGGATCATCTATTGTCCAGGTCTCAGGAAGCATGACATTCTTAAGTTAGTACACGTCTATAAGGCGAGGGTAAAATAAACAGACAAACAAAATCCCCCCAAATTCAACTGAATTAAATAGGAATTCCGGCATACACTCAGAGAAAATAGTTGAAAGGAGAGAAATAGTGCTTATCTTATGGGCTATCTCCATTTTAGATCTAGTAGAATATATCTATGTAGGTATTTGTGAATGGGTAGGCTATATGGCTGGGAGTATAGGCATGAGAATGACTTTTAATTTGCTCTGTTTACATGGATGAAGCCAGCTCTCTAAATATATGGGGTGTGAAAATGAAGCAGGTCAACTATAATTTGTCACTTTTTCATTGCTAAATTATTGTGCAAATAAGATAAACTCCAAGATATTCTCTCAACAGCTTATTTAAAAATTTGAATAATTCTTTAAATAAAATCTATTCAAAGGGTTCCTTGTCAAAGAATCACAATTTTAACTAATAGATGGAAATTAGTGAAAATCACATAATTAACGCTGATATATTGTTCCAAATATAGATTGCCCAAATTAAACTATACTCCTAAACTGAGGTTTCTTTGATATGATCATAGCTATGTCATGTATGTATCTATATCTACATAGGCAAACCTCAGTTTACTTGGCTTTCATATGTTCTTATATGGCTTTCCCTACTATTCATTTTATTTATCAAATTGTAACTCTTTGGTGAGGGGTTCTATAAACAGAATTGCTTTCTAGAAATATTCCAGTTTTGAATAAGCTGAACATCTAAATTCATGTATCTTTGAAAGGAAATATATATATATATATAATTATTTCTATATACCTATATCTTTATCTCAAGATATCTTTATACTTGTATCTGACTGTCTCTATCTTTGTAACTATTCATATCATGAAAAATAGCACTTATACCTCAATCATAGGCTTTCTACATTTCAGATTTGGGGCAAATATAATCTCATATTTGAATCAAGGAAAGGCAGCTTGATAATATAAAGAGTTAGCCTCATAATGAAGATGTGTTATGTCAGATTCCACTTCTAACTGTGTGATCCTGAGCAGGTCATGTAACCATGCTCTAGGCAACTGTCTTAGAATGTAATTTGGAGAGAACATGCTGATTTGTATTGGTATGAGCAATTCCCTCATATGGAGTCCATGAGTCCAGGTCCTATCCCAATTTAAATCAATAAGTTAATGTTAAAAAGATATTTTATGAATGTCAACGTGCCCGCCATGTTATTCATCTTTATATGTTAAAGTATTTAAAAGAAAGCACCTTGGCCACAGTTTTCAGTTTGATTAACAAACCCAGATGCTAAATTTAATGTACCCTTCTAAGTCTTTTCTCTTCCTTGCCATTCAGCTCCAATTATTAAGTCTGCTAGGAAGTATAATACTACACCTGAAGATAAATGTCATGTTCCTGCTCTTTTTTTTTTTTGGTATCATTCAAGGAAAGCATTTTGTCACTAATGTGACAAAAAATGTCTTTTTCTCAGAGATTAAAAGCATGAAGATTCAGGAGCCTCTGGGGCAACATAGTGCAGATGTTGTAACTCATCTCTCTAAAGGGAGATAAAAGTTGGATCGTAAATGGAGATTTTCTCCTTAATGAAACTGCTCACAATCAGTTAATTTCTATATTATTTAATTAATTGTATATAAAAAACATCATCCAAATGAATTTACTTGCTGAAATGCCATTCAAATCTTGTCACAATATGTTCTCACTTTTAAGGCTCTCAGTTCTATCTCTGCTATATCCTAGTGCTGTGATCCTGGGCAGGACTTTTAACTGTCTTGTTTTCTCATAATAAACAAAATAAATGGGTTACACTAGGTGATCTCTAATATTCCTTTTAGCTCTTACTCTGTTTTTGATTTGTGATCTAGGACCAACACTGCTCTCTCTCTCCATCCCCTGGATATTTCAGTGTGGTATAGATTATACCAAGTGTGAAACTGTATCTGGTCACTAAATTACCAAAAGTTACAGTCAAAAAACTTTATTTGAATAAATGGTTAATTTATTCCCCCTCCTTCTCACACACATTCAGATTTTTATAGGTTTCTCTATGTATTGTTTAATTCATAAAAGTGATCTTGTGTTATAATCCACATCAATAATCTCTCATAAATTTCAAAGATTGTTCGACTTTATTGTTAGTGAGATGAGTCTTTAACAATAGCAGATAATTTCTTTTGCTCAAAATGAGCTGAATTGGGAACATTTCTGGACTTTTCTCATAGCCTGGAATCAGACAGGACTAACTTGCAAGTGCTAGAGACTATAGTTTGATTGTTTTGATGAAGAGTTTAGGCCAGAATGTGTGTATCTGGTAACTGAAGGATTTGGTCAGCAAGTCTGTTGGTTAACTATAGGTCAAAGCCACAGAAATTTGACCCATCTGAAAGGTGAATATCAATATGAGGTTGAATTATGTTTCATACCAGGGTGGGTAAACTGGACAATTTGAAATGGAACAGGGAAATGGTCAGCATCAGAGGCTGTGATAATTTGGTTTGTTGAGATATTAAGTTCAACTATGTGGCCATCCATTCTGTCACTTGGAGCTAGAGTGGATATTGAAGGGAAATTAAAAAAAAAAGGAATCCTTCAGTGTCTGTTGACATTATTCCCATGTGCCATTTTCCATGGGGTAATGCATTATTCATTGGTTTGCACAAATAAAATATAAGCTCCTCGGGGAACATTGACTATTTTATTTTTGTCTTTGTTTTCCTAGCATGAAGAGCAGTGCCTGCTACATAGTTGGTGGTTAATAAATATTTGATTGATGGTGAGGATTTGGCTCCATTAACCTTCCTGGCCTTGATTGCCACTGACTCTTTCCCCCATATTGTGTACTTTTGCTTGGCGATGGTGTTTTTTGTGGGGGGAATGAAAAGAGACTAGATTTTGGGTATGTCAGGTCCAGACCGGGATGAGTGAATTGTCCCTTCATTTTGGCTTTGAAAGTGTGTACTTCCACTGAGAGTGGACACTGTGGGGAGGATTCATGAGGGCGAGAGTCATGTTGGAGTTCTCTCTTAGTACTTTATGTCCAGTGGAACTTGGGAAGTCAACTAAAAATATGTTGTTTATTTCTTTGTTTTGTGTTCCCTTCAGTAGGTTGATGATTGTTGAAGTCAGTATTGATGAGTGAGTAATTTGTATCACTAGTAGTAGTTCCCAGATCTGAGGCTATTAGCCCTTGGGGTAAGGAGATATTGACAGTTTAGAACTCATTGGTATTGCAGAGATTCATTCCTATGACCTTTGAAGAAGAATGTGTGTCCTAAGAATTCAATTTCTACAATAGAAAAAGAACATTTTTCCCAGTTTGACTTGGAACTAGCATTTCTAGAGACAGGGTAGGAACATATTCATAATACACTGGACTTGGCCAAGAGTGTAGATAATAATATCTGGAGTCGTCAGAGCTTAGGAGATATCCTTCTTGAACTCTTGAGACTGTGGACACTTTCAAATGGCATTTGAATCTATGCATATAACCCGAACCAAATCTAAAATAATATGTTGTCACTTACTATATAGATCAAGCTGTGTGTCCTGTAGGGGTTCATTTAAGCATAAACTGTGACTCCTAGGATTGGTCTAATGGGACCAGCACTTTGTTTTGTTAAGGGTGCTGTAGTAGTGACTACATCTCATCCCCTTAATCTTTTTCTTGCTAAAGTAGATTGGGGCACCGTCAGAAGAGGTCAGTAGATCAAAGAACTCCCAACCAAGGGTGATATTAATTACCTCCAGAAGAACTCTAGTTTCTTGAAGTTGACAAGTTGAAAAGAAGAATAAAGGTACACTATTGAGTCTGGGGTCCTTACCATCACCTCAAAGATATAATCACATAGGTAATATAGTCCATGAATGGTAGTCATAATAACTGTTGGAATAAACTAAAAAAAAATAAAAAATAAATAAAACTAAATGATCTGAACTAGCTAAGTCTAATTTGGTTGAGAACCTGACTACTCAGCAGTAGGAGAAGAAAAGGTAAATCACTCCAGTATTTTCCAAAGAAAACCTCAAATGGGGACATTTGACTACACGGAATCTACCCTTAGGAATTAATGTTCTAGATTATTACTTTAGGTTGTAGTGGTGAAGATTATAAACAACTAGAACTCTGTATAGAAATTTTACCAAATATACAATTCCAGATAGCCATGGTTTGAATGGGGTAGAGGGCATAGTCAGATAGAGGCTAGGCTAGGGTGGGATCACATTTCTCCTCAGTATGGTTCATCTGATGCTTTAATAGAGCAGACAGTGGTATGGTCAGATTATTGACTTGCAATCAGATCAATAGAAAAGAAGCAAGCCAAGGTCCTGGACAATATTAAGAGCAACAAACAAAGCAAGAATCTTTCTGAGGAGGAAGAGAAACGATGCCAAAAGAATCATTTTACAAACCATCATTCTTTAAGAATTTCAAAAGCACTTACATGTCATTTCAGTCTTTGATGTGGATTGTCTGGCCTCAGCCTTATAAAGTCCTAATCTCTTGAAGGACTTTATGGTCTATTAGTGTGCCATCTGGAGTTTCTACAGTATGAATGACCTAGAAGCAGTTGAGTAAACTCTGAACGCCAACAGGATATTTTCCCATCCTAAGGTTCTCCCTTGTGCAACTCTTCATTCAATGGAGAAACTTGTGAAGGAATGGCATGCCAGAGATCTAGTTTCTTTTCAAGAATCAGACATCAGAGCAAAGGCTAGGGTTATCTCTTCCATTACCCAGTTAAATTAACTTTCTGAACTTAAATTTCCTCATTTGTTGTTATTTAGTTGTGGCCAACTCTCCATGAACCCATTTGGAGATTTCTTGGTAAGCTGTATTGGTTCGTCATTTCCTTCTCCAATTCATTTTACAGATGAGGAAACTAAGGCAAAGTTAAGTGACTTGCCCAATGTCATATAGCTAGTGTGTGTTTGAGGCCAGATTTGGACTCAGAAAGAAAAGTCATCTTGACTCCAAGCCCAGCACTTTACCCACTATGTCACCTAGTTTACTTTCATTTGTAAGTAGTAATAATAATACTTGTGGTACCTCCTTCATGAGATAACATATAAAGTATTTTACTGGTCTTGAAGCACTATATGAATGTTAGATATTATACATAAGACAATCTTGGGGCCAGTCATAAGTCTAATAATAAGCATCATAGACATAGGGAAGCATTTAAAATTGTTAATAGACTCACTGTTAGAAGAACAAATTTCACATATGCATACATATGCTACATACGTGCTGACCTACATAACCTCTAAAGTCCCCTTCAGCTCTTAATTTACATTCTTATGAATGTGAAAAATAAATATAAGTTTTTAAACAATAGCAATTCTCTTATTCTGTTCTGCTTCTTAATTTAGACTTTATTTGGATTTCAAGAATTCAAAATATGCTTGATGCTTTTTTCAAAGATTGAAAAAGGTTTTTTTTAAATAATGATATGATTTTTTAAAAGATTTCCCTCTAAAAAAAGAGACAATTAGGGAACAATTGGAACAACTTTGATTAAGGCTGAACTATGATAAGCTTTGAAGTCAATCCCAGTTAGGTTTTTATTTTTCCCTTTCACCCTTGCTCCATATTCTTCCAACGAACCAGATTATCTTCCCATCATGCCTGCTGGGCTTCCATTTTTGTTGTTACTCTCTCTCAGAGAACCATAATCCAGCCACTCCATCTTTCTAACTCACCAGGTAGGAGCATATAGCCTTCTATTCTTCTCTCCCAACTCAATTTTTCACATCTTGCTTTACGAATAGCAATCAAAATAAGCCCACTATTGCTCCCAAAAAGATTACCATAAGTAATCGAAAGTAGTCTGGCTCTTCTTACCCTCTCTGATACGTCACCTTCTGTGGCTAACACTCCCTCTCTGTGTTGTCTCCCCCTGTAAGAAGGCAAGATCCTTGGGGGCAGCTGGGTACCTCAGTGGATTGAGAGCCAGGCCTAGAGACGGGAGGTCCTAGGTTCAAATTTGGCTTCAGAAACTTCCCAGCTGTGTGACCCTGGGCAAGTCACTTAACCCCCATTGCCTAGCCCTTACCACTCTTCTGCCTTGGAACCAATTCATAGTATTAATTCCAAGATGGAAGGTAAGGGTTTAAAACAAAAGAAGGCAAGATCTTTGATTGAGAAAGACTGTCTCATTTTTGATTTTGCATTCCCAATGCTGGGCATACTGTTTGGCATATAGTAAGTGCTTAATAAAAGATATTTCATTCATTCATTCCCTTCTTCCTTCTAACAAGTTTCCTTTGCCTTGACATTTTGAAGAAACTTTTAGAATGTTTTCTAGGTGTACATATTATTTTAGAATCCCAAGTGATTCCTCACTTAAATCATATTATGTATTGCTTTTACATATCCTGTGACTTTTATTGGAGATGAAGATGGCATTGTGAGCGAGGACTGGGAGCAGCTCAGTGGTAATACTCTTAGAAGGAGGGAAATACATTTTTCCCCAGAGTTACTCTGCAACATAGACCCAGAGGAATAAGCTAATGACCCTGAAAACCGAATTTATTTCTTTAGAAATCCTGTTCCATATATTTTAAAGGCACTGTTCTGCTATCCCTAGGAACTGCGTTGGTTTTCAGATGGGGGAAAAATGCACTTTAATGATAATAAGATTTTTTTTAGTTCTGCAAAATGGTAAGCATCCATTGGAGAAGAATGAGTTTGAGAAACTCAGATGATATTAAAATATTTATTTGCTAATTTTTTAAGTAAGAAGTACTACACACATTTTGGACTAGAATCCAAATAAAAACATGCTATGTACACATGGACTTTGATCCCCCTAGGGATGCTAAATTGAAATATGTGGGCAGAGTGGTGTCATGGAAAGAGCTCTGGGCTTTGTGCCAAAATGTCTGGGTTCAAATTCCAGTTCTAAAACTTGTTATCCGTATGATTTTGTGTGAATCATTCAGTCAGAGTGTTTTCTTTCTTCATTTGTAAAAATAGAGATAATAATGCTTCTGCTATCTTCCTATTAGAGTTGTTGTGGGAAAAGCATCTGCTTTATAAATTTAAGTAACTATTGAGCATCAGTAGCCTAGAGATGATTGGTGGAGAATAGAATAGCTTGATGCCTGTGTTGCTGTTCTCTGTGCCCACTGGTTGGGAAGTAGCTCCCTTTGGAATGCTTACTGCAACTCCCAGGTTTGAATTTAACCTCAGAGATATTCAGAGTGATGTGAGGGTATAGCAGCAATGGGGATCTCACACACACTGAGCCAGGAAGTCATCAGATCATTTTTTGTCTTTGTTTTCCATTAATTTTTGCAGCTTCTTGGCTTATCCTTCTTGATTCCAGGAGCATCTGTGCCAGATAAGTATAAAATTGGAGCATCACTCTTTAAAAAAATTCTGACTTTTCCCTTCAAATTAGATACAAGTAAGAAACACCCTTTGAGAGTGATACTAGCTAAATTCCTTAGTATCTAGAACAGAGCTAACATTTCTGTTGTGTTTTATAGTTTACAATACACTTTCCTTACAATAGCATGGGATAGGTAGTATAAATGCAGTTATCTATTTAAAATTATTTTTTATTTTTACCTTTTGCTTTTACCTCACATTAATTTCTAAATACACTCTATCTTTTTCCTACTAAGTGAGCATTCATTTGTAACAAATATTAAAAAAGAAAAAAAGGAAATTAAACACCAGCTCACCAAAATCAACCAACGTAGCAGCTGGATTTAACTGTCTATGAACTATTCTGCACTGCCTCAGGAATGAAGGGAGGGAGACATATTTTCTCATTTTTTTTCCTATGGAGTCAACCTAGATCATTTTAATTATTCAAATGTCAAGGGTTTTTTAAAACTGTTCTTACATTTATATTATTGTAATCAATGAAACAATTATAGTCCTTTACTTTGTATTGTTTCATTTAAATCTTCCCATGTTTCTTTGGATGTCACAGGACTGTTACACTATTCATATAGCAATTTTTTCCTTTTTTTCTTTTTCAAATTGTATTTATTCTTTTCTTTTTTAGTTTTATTTTTTACATGTTGACAATTTTAAAAGATGTTTTCTGACATTTTGCAATCCACTATTTCTCCCTCCCAACCTTCTTACATCCCCCAAATGGCAAGTAATGTATTGTTTACATAAGTGTTATATAATATAATATCTATTTCTATGTTCATCATGTTGTGAAAGGAGACCTATTTCTCAACTACAGAAAAATATTAGTAGAGGAAATACATTGAAGAATGGCATGCTACAATCTGTAATTAGACTCCTGGAAGTTCTTTCTATGGTGGTTGATTGCCTTTTCTGTCATGAATCCCTTGGAATTACCCTGGATCCTTGCATTGCTGATTAGAGTGAATCCATTCACAGTTTATCATCATGCATTATTGCTGTTACTGTGTACAACATTTTCTTGGTTCTGCTCACTTCACTTTATATCAATTCATATAAGTGTTTCTAGTTTTTTTGTGATCATGTTGTTTGTTATTTCTTAAGGCACAAAAGTATTTCATTATAATCATATACCATATATACCATTATAATCATATTCATCCATTTCCCAATTAATGGACTAGTCAATGACTAGTTTTTGTCACCACACACAAGAACAGGTTCTATTCCTCTATCTTTGATCTCTTTGGGATATAGATCTAGTAGTGGTATTGCTAGTTCAAAGGGTATGCACAGTCATATAGTTCTTTGGGTATGGTTCCAAATAGCACTCCAGAATTGTTGTATAGGCCACAGTTCCACTGTGTCCCAATTTTTCCACATTTTGTTCAATATTTACCATTTTCCCTTTTTTCATATTAGCTAGTCTTATGGGCATGAAGTGGAAACTCAGAATAGTTTTAACTTGCATTCTAATTTATAGAAATTTGGGATATTTTTCCATATGATTAATGAGAAATTAAGGTTTTAGTTTCTTCTTCTAAGGATTGCTTGTTCATGGCCTTTGGCCATTTGTCAATTGAGGAAGAAATATTTCTTTAGCTACTGTCCAATAGCTAGGCATCCCCTTTGTATTAGGTTATTTACTGCTATGAAAAGTTCCATTATGAATATTTTGGTTCCAAGGGGACATTTCTCTCCTCCACATCCCTTGACCTTCTTTGCATATATGTCCTGTAGTGGGACAAATTGTGTCAAAATTATACCTCATTGGAAAAATGTACAAAACTGAGGCTTAGAGGTTGTGACTTGTCCTGAATCACAGTTAGTCATTATGTGAACTATAACTGAATTTGAACCTAGGTAAAAGGGAAACTAGGTTGCTCAGTGGATAGTGTGCCAAGCCTTCAGTCAGAAAGACTCATCCTTTTAAGTTCAAGTCTGACCTCAGAGACTTACAAGCTGGTTGATCCTGGTCAACTCCCTTAATACTCTTGGTCTCAGTTTCCTCAACTGTAAAATAAAGCTGGAGAAGGAAATGGAACACCACTCCAGTATCTTTACCAAGAAAATCCTAGTTCGGGTCATGGAGAGTCAGATACAAATGAAAGGCCTGAGTCACAACAACAACAAATAATGACTTTATAGACCAAAGCACTTTTCACTACAGTGGAAATGTTTATATTTTGAAACAAATGTCTCTTAGTAGATACTTTTCACATGATAATTGAGTTTTGCTAATTTTAAGTAAAGCAGTGGATTAAGATTTCCTCATGCTATGAGCACTTTAAATTATGTTTCTTTTATACTTATAAATTCACATTTTTGAATTCAGTGAATTAATTGGTGATGTGATCTATGGTGAATTTGGATGAATATATTAATCCTTAGAAGTAAAACTGGTCACCCCATTAAATGAAATGGCCTTCCTAGCTGCTGGTTAACATTGAGTAAACTAATTTTTTTCCAAACCAATTCACCCCACATGGATGAGCATGAGCTCCCTGTGGCCTTGGTGCACTCGAGGAGCATGACAAATTACAATTATATCATTACAAGCCTGAGACTCAATTAAGATCCCTTGAGCTTGACCCTGTTGTTAAGTTACATTCCTCACAAGGGAAAAAAATATTAGCTGATACCAATTCAGGCTAGGATATTATGCGAGTAAGAAATCCTATTTAGGGTCTGTTCCTGTTCCCCCTAATTGGACCCACCATTTCTCTTTGGTAACAGAAGTCAGACTGACCTTAGGGTTAAGGCCAATGGCTTTTTGGTCTAACAGAAGAAACAGATTGGAACTAGAGACTTAACTCTCTTTGTTTTTCCCTCCATTACAAAGAATCAACCTCACAATCAGGGAGGCCTAGATTCACATATGGTGTTGACTTATAATGGCTGCAAGATTTTGGCCAAGCCATTTAAATTCTCAGTGCCTGAGAACACTTTCTATAGGTGGGTGAAAGAGGGGAAGAGAGCCAGCCAGACAGTTATAAAAACAGAGAGACTAAGACAAAAAAGAGAGAAAGATAGATAGATAGAAAAATTGTGTGTGAGAGAGAGACAAAGAGAGACAGAGACAGAGAGAGAGAGATTGTGTGTGTGAGCGAGAGAGAGACAGAGAGAGAAAGGGAAATATTCGTTTTCTGCAGGATCTTCATGAAATTTTGTTCTCAAACTGAACTGTCTGTACTTTCTCAGGGATTAAAGAGAACCTCAGTGGCTTCCTGCTTTGGGCAATGATCTGGGTTCATGGAAATTTGGCAAATCATCTTTGATGAGTTAGTCTGTCTTGGTCCTTAATGTCAAGAACATAGTGTTCACTATTTATCTGTGAGTTGGGACCAAGAGGAGAAAGAAGAAAAGAGTAAAAGCAACAACAACAACAACAACATGAGTAGTTCATTACTTACCAAATGGTTTCTCTCAGGACTTTTAACTATGTAATAATATCTTTTCAAGTAGAGGTAAGAAAGAGCATTGCCCAGAATGCTAGCATATGAGGGACACTTAATATAGTGGAGAGAGGTACTTAACTAAAGGTTAAAAGCCCACCTTTGTATTGGGGGCGCCATAAGTAATGAGAGTCCTCTGAATAGTTCTTCTTATCATAGAGTTTTTCTGGGTCACTAACTCTGCAGAACAGACTTCCGTGGAAAGAAGGAAGTGCTTCTGCCTTCCAAGGCCCCCCTCCCTTTTCCAATAACTATTCCTTTGTGTTTGCTCACCCACTAATTAGAGTTGCCATGTGCCTGTATTGCTAACCATTTAAAGTGAACAGTTCCTTTGAAAATATAATCTCTTTTTAAATGCATCATCATTTTGAAGTGTTCTCATAAATTGTGTTGCTGATTTGGGAACTTAACTGGTGTATTTATTTATATTAAAGCTTGCCTGCTGTTCATCTTGAGGATATTATGTTTGTATAGTTAAGAGAAGCGATGAGCCAAATTTAATTTTCAACCTCCTCTGGAACGCTCTGCATCTTGTAATCACCATTGATTGCCTACTTACTAGTCAGAATCAATAAAAGAAGTAGAAGTAAAAATTGCCCAGTCTCGTGTTTTATAATATAATAGTCTAGTCAAAATGGAGGGGACTAATGGCATCCAGCTGCATAGACATTATCTGATAATGACAAGGCAGAGAGCACAGACTACAGCAGAAAAAGAGAAATCAAAGTTGGAAGCTCAAATATTGAACTTCCATTTGCATCGAGAATTAGGCTTATGTACAAAGCTCATCAGAATATATGCTTTTTTCATGATTTATAGTCAATGAAATAATTTTGAGTAATTCTTTTATCATTTAAATTGCATCTTTCTTTTTAGAATATTTTAACACCCTGGAGCCCTAAAAATTACCATTTGCTCCAAGGTCACTTCAGATAGGACTATTGCATCTGCCTACAACACATCAATATAAAATGATGATCATAGGAAAGCAGGTAAGTCTGTGCTAAGAATAACAATTTTCCCTGACAGGAGTTTTACATACAAAAATCAGCAAAAAAAAGATGAAAGCAAAGGCATACTCCTGTGAAGTCAGAGACCTAGTAAAATACTTTTTTCATGCAATAATTACTCTGTTCATTAAGTTCTTCCAAGACATCATTTGGCCAAATTTAAATATTCTTAAATTTATTTTAAAAATTAGAGTCTATTAAACTTTGTTAACTGTGGCTTCCCACTGATAAAGTTTGCAAGACCAGTCAATGATACTGAAGCTTTCAGGTCCTTAAGCAAGATTCCTTGACTAGAGATTTTGAAAGAGAAAGGCAATGTATATCTTTTCAAAGTCCAACCATGAAAGTGCTTTTCCAAGAAAATCAATCTTCCCAATTGAATGACTGTATCCTGGTATTGCAATAAAAATGTGCTTATAGCATCTCGAAAAATATTCAGGATAGGAGTCAAGTTCTTTCAGTGAATCTACTGGTAAGTACCTTCTTTTACAATCCCTAAAATCCAAAGGCAGTAATCTAGGTAGCTAGCTCTCAAGTATAATCAAGGACCCATGTATAAAGGGAGAATAAGATCTTCTTACTGGTTTTGATCATGGAATATCTACTTAATTTTCCCCATTTACTAATAGATATTTAGGGGAAGGAACATATGCTACTCTCCTTAATATTCTTCATAGCCACTCCTTAATTTTGTCATTCTGTTCTTTTGGCTTTGACTGAGAAGGGTCCTTTCCCCATCCCCTTTCCCAGTAATATTTCATTATATTATTCCCCCAATTACTTGTAGAAACAATTTCGAATATTTGTTTACTGACAAATTATAATCTAAATTTTTCCTTCCCACTCTCTCTCCCCCACTCCATGAGATAGTAAGTAGTAGTCCGATATAGATTATACATGGACTACCATGTGATGCATATTTGAGAAAAATCTTAATTGAACTTTTCACTAGAACAAAGTATCTTCCTTGAAGTCAATAAATCTAGCTTCCTCATCAGACTGAAACTCTAGCTTTGTAATCATGTACGGATCACTTAATGTCACTAAGACTTGATTTTCTCCTCTGAAAAAAAAAAAAGAGGGATATTAAACACATTGTCAACTCACCCATCAACCAACCAACCAACCAACCAACTTTTATCAAGCATTTATTATATGGCAGAAATTCTGCTAAGAATCAAGGACATATAGAAAAAAAGAGAATGTGGCTTAAATTCTTATTAGGGAGAAAACACGTACAGAAATAGGTATGTCTATAATATTTACAGAGTATATGCAAGGAAAACTTAGAGAGGATGGCACTTATAGATGAGGAAGCTGGACACAAGAATCTCAAAGTAAGTTTGGTTGAGATAGGAGAGCGTTCAAGACAAAATATGGGTGCAGCCAGTGCAAAATCACAGAAAAGAGAAGTGGAGAAACCCTACATAAAGAAAGCAAACAAGCCAGTAGGAGTGGGCTGTAGAGCATGTGGAATTTATTGATCTGGGGAGGATGGAGGTGAATGAACAGAGATGTGCTTCTGGAAAATCATTTTGGCAATTGCGCCATGCAAAGATTGGAGCAGGAAGAGACTTTAGGCAGGAAAATCCACCAGTAATATTTTACTAATCTAGGTGACAAGAATAAACTAGGGTGGTGTCTATGAATAGATCCAAGGGGGCATCGATGAAAGATACTGTAGAAGGAGTAAATAATACAATTTAGCAGCTGATTGGCTATGCAAGTTAAATAAGAGTAAGAAATTAAATATGGTACTGTGATGTAAACTTGGGTAACTGGAAGGGTAGTGCTATTCTTGACAATAATAAGAAATTCTAGAAGGTGGATTTAAAAGAAAAAAAAACAATTTTACGCAAGTAGATTGAGATGCCTAAAAGACATACACTTAAAACTGTCCTAGTAGGCATTGTGATATAGAATTGGAGCTCAGAGGGAAACTAGGGTTGGATATACAGACCTGGGCGGAATCTGCATAGATATTATAATTGAACCAGTGGAAGCTGAGAAAATCACTATGTGAGAAACCATAGAGATGAAACGAACTTTTGAAAAGAAAGTTTTGGAATATACCCACAGTTAGTGGAAATAGCATGGATGAAAATCCATCAAAGTAGACAGGGGAGGAATGGTCAGACAAGTAGGATGAAAACTAAGAGAAAACAATGTCATAAGAATAAAAGCTTCATTTTAAAGAAAGTGCTTTGTAAAGTTTAAAGGAATAGAGAAATATGATCCTTCTTATTACCACATTTATGTCGAGATAAAAGAGCCATTAAGTGGGTTTTTTATGAATGATTTTTTTGGTGGAGGGGGGCAAGTGGAAGAATTGTACAGGTTGAGATGATACAGAGAAGTTTTGATCTGAATCGAGGAAATACTGCCCACTTTGATAATTTTCATAGAATTAAACTATATAATTAATGTCAGACATTTATTTTACCCTAGATGTGATTTTTATCAATGGTGTTGACTCCTTTCCTATATGGACTTTGGTAACTCTCTGTAACTTAGATGCTTAGTTGGGTTTTTTTTTTTTTTGGCTTTAATATATTAAATTCTTGCCTATGACCATATATTTAGTACCTTAATCCAAGTCTTTCTGACTCCAAGACCATATATCCACTATTCCATGATGTGCTGCTACCTTTTGCCTAATATACAGTAGATACCTGTTAAGTATTCATTGAATTGAATTATATGGATGACCTATGATATCATTGATGTGGATACTCCTTTATTGGGGTACATTCTTCACCTCTCCCCTTTGTGATTCTTGACCAGGTTTTTATTAGTTCTCATTGATTTCTAAATAAGGAAGAAATAACTTCCTGAAATGGCAAGTTTTTATCTTATATTATCCTGGTATCTTTTTTTTTAAACTCTTACCTTCTGTTTTAGAACTGATGCTAACTATTGAATATAAGGTTGAAGAGTGGTAAGGACTAAGAAGTTGAGCTTAAGTGACTTGCCCAGAGTCACACAGACAGGAAGTATCTAAGATCAAATTTGAACCTAGGACCTCCTGTCAGCAGGCCTGGTTCTCTATCCAATTGAGCCATCTAGCTCCCCTATTATTTTGTTGTAAACCATGTCTTTATTAATGCTGTGGATGAATTGAAAAAGGAAACAATTCTAATTCATCTATCACAGTATGTCATCCTATGGCACCTTGATGCCTTCAAGATAGATAATTTGGTAATTGTTTCTTTTTCCTACATTTAAAACTTAAATATCAAATGGAGAAGTAACTCTTTATAAAATGTTGAATTATTCTGAAATAATGTCATAGGAAAGTTGGAAAAGTCTATAAAGTTCATTTAGTCAGCAGTTGATCCATTACTCGTATTTAACAGTAGTTTATATTCATTGGAGAAAGGCTAATGTTATAGGAAGCACAATAAATAGGGAAACTGAAACTACATTAGAGATGCTTATTCTATATGTCAGGGCTATTATTCTAGGTGTTTCAAAGGTCTCAGGCCCAGAGAGACATGACATGAATGAAAGAGCACTATATAGGTTAATCCCTAGAGTAGGTTGGAACTTGCGAAGAATCTGGAAGAATCAATGAGATGAGGAAACTAGAGCCCAGAGAAACTATGGGATTTGCTCTATGTTGAAATCCTTTAGTTGTGAAGATCAGAGAAAGGCAATAAGTTGAAAACATACTGAAAAGCCAAAATACTAGATGCATGAATGCCCATGATCATTGGAACATTTCAGCTCTCCATAGGCCACCACTCCTCTATTAATGTTGTCACTCAGATTTCCAACCACTCCCTGGGGCTAGCTGTCCTGATTGATGGGGGTACAACATAGAACCCATTATATTAAGTCTGCCTGCAATCATATTTTATATGCACCAATCCCAGACATCTTTAAGTAAATCCCAAGTACTTAAATTAGATAATATGGCCTCCAAAAAATGGAGGTCATCCAAAGGTAGTCCACTCAACTCTTCTCAAATCTTTGAAACTTATCTTCAAAATCTCCCATTCCTTTTAACCTCCTTATAACTGAAAAAAATGTTAATACCTATTTCTTGCTAAATTTAATTTTTCCCCTAACCTGTATTCCATCTCCTTCTACCTCATTCGGGACCTCTTTCAGAATACTCTGCATTTATATGACATTTGAAAGTTTACAAATTGCTTTCCTCCATTAATCATCCCTTCTTTGTCTTCTGTCTTCAATCTTACTCTCTCTTTTGGTTCCTTTCTATTAAAATGGCCAAATTAGGAAGGATACTCTCAAAAGAAATAAGAATGTGAGATGGATAGACATGTAGAACAGGTTCAAAAGATTTCAGGTTTGGACATTTTGAGTTTGAGATATCAATAGACCATCCAGGAAATTTCCAACAGGGAAGAGAGTTTATTTTTAAAATATATTTGATTTTTCCAATTCCATGTAAAACAAATTTTAACATTCATTAATTTTTTTTTGAGTTCCCAATCTATCCTACTCTCCCTCTTTTTTCCCCTTCATTGAGAAGACAAGCAATTCGATGTAGGTTTTATTGCATGTTAGTTATGTGAATGAAAACAGACCAAAAAACCCTAAAAAACTCCACTAAA
Source organism: Monodelphis domestica (assembly GCF_027887165.1). Taxonomy (NCBI): domain Eukaryota; kingdom Metazoa; phylum Chordata; class Mammalia; order Didelphimorphia; family Didelphidae; genus Monodelphis; species Monodelphis domestica. The sequence continues at coordinate 476,065,647 of NC_077228.1, forward strand.
ATAATTATATTTTGATCTACATTCAGATTCCATCAGTTCTTTTTTCCTGGAGCATTTTTTTATCATTAGTCTTTCAGAATTGTCTTGGAGTATTGTACTGCTAAGAATAGCCAAATCATTCATATTTGATCATTGTATAATATTGCTGTTACTATTTACCTTATCCTCTTGGTTCTCACTTCACTTAGCATCAGTTCTTACAAATCTTCCCAGATTTTTTATAACTGTCCTGGTAATAATAATTTCTAATGGCACAATAATAGAACATTAAAATAATATACCACAACTTGTTCAGCAATTTCCCATTTGATGAGCATACCCTCAATTTCCAATTCTTTGTTGCTACAAAAGAGCTGCTATAGATATTTTTGTGCATATAGGTTCTTTTCCTTTTCAAAAGGTCTCTTGGGGATATAGATTCAGTAGTGGCATTGCTAAGTCAAATTCATAGTTTTCTAGGCTTTGGGGCATAGTTCCAAGTTGCTCTCCAAAATAGTTAGATCAGTTCACAGCTTCACCAACAGTACTTTAGTGTCCTAGTTTTCCCACATTCCTATCAAGAATTTGTCATTTTCCTTTTCCATCATATTAGCCAATCTGATAGGTGCAAAGTAGTACTTCAGAATTATCTTAATTTGCATTTAAGTGCCAGAGCATTTTTCACTTAACTATTATTTTGATTTCTTTGTCTGAAAAATGTATATTTATATCCTTTGAACATTTATCAATTGAAGAATGACTTGGATGAATATTAATTTTATACATTTGAGAAGTGAGGCTGAGGCCTTTAACTAAGTAACTTGCTATAATTTTTTTCAGTTATGATGATTAATGATGTATTATTTCCCTCCATCCTATTCCCACCGATTTCTTCTCTCCTTTTATCCTGTCCCTCCTCAAAACTGTTCTGTTTTTGACCATTTTCCCCAATACTCCCACCCTTCTATTAGATTTCCATTCTCTTATGCCCTTCCCAACCTGCTTCTCTGTAGTTATCCTACAGATAGATTTCTATTTTTCAACAAACAGATATATTATTCCCCCATTGAACCAATTCCTATGAGAATAGGGATAAAGCATTGTCCACCTTGCCCATCTTCATCTCCACTGTAAAAGTTACTTTGTGCTTCATTTATGGAGTGACATACTTTAACCCATTTTTCCTTTCCCTTCCCTCCTTTTCCCAGTTTATCTCTTTCACCCATTAACTTTATTTTTGTAAGATATCATTCCATCATATCTAACTCAATGCTCATAGTCTATGTTTACTCTACCTAACTGCATTAGTAATGATAAAGTTCTAAGGAGTTATAATTATTATCTTACCATATAGCAATGCATCCATTTAAATTTTTTAATCCCTTATAATTTCTTTTTCCTGTTTAATTTTTTATGTTTCTCTTGACTCTTGTATTTGAAAGTGAGATTTTTAAAGAACCCTGGACTTTCCACCAGAAATATGTACTTTTCTTCTAATATATTATACTCAGTTTCATTGGGTAAGAAATTCTTGCTTGTAATCCTAACTCGTTTGTTCTATGGGATATCACTTCCAAGTCCTATGATCCTCTAATATAGAAGCTGCTGAGTCTTATGTTATCCTGACTGTGGCTTCATCATATTTGAATAGTTTCTTTCTAGATGATAACACTATTTTCTCTTTGACCTGGGAGCTCTGAAATTTGGCTATAATACTCCTGGGTGTTTTCCTGTTGGGATCTCTTTTAGGAAATGATTGCTGGATTCTTCCAGTTTCCATTTAGGGCAGTATTTCTTGGTAATTTCTTAAAAGATGATGTCTTAGCTCTTTAAAAAATTATGGCTTTCATGTAGTCCAATAATTCTTTTTTTTTTTCCAATAATTCTTAAAGTATCTTTTCTGATCTGTTTTCCAGGTCAGTTGTTTTTCCAATGAGGTACTTCACAGTTTCTTCTATTCTTATTATTTTGATATTTCTTTATTGTTTCTTGACATCTCATGGAATCATTAGTTTCCACTTGTCTGATTCTAATTTATAAGAAATTATTTTCTTCAGTGAGCTTTTGTACCTCCTTTTCCATGTGACCAATTCTACTTTTTAAGTTCTTTTGTTCAGTGAAGCTTTGTACCTCTTTTTCTATTTGGCCATCTTACTTTTTAAGCAGTGGATTTTTGTCCCTCTTTTACCATTTGTCCTATTTTGTTTTTTATAAGATGTTATTTTCTTTAGCATTTTCCTGCCTCCTTTATTAAATTGTTGACTCTTTCCCTCATAAATTTCTTTCATCAATCTCATTTCTTTTTTCATTTTTTCCTCTATCTCATATTTAAAAAAATTTTTTTTGAACTTTACCATAATTATTTTTGGACCTGAGATCCACTTACATTTTTCTTTGAGGTTTTGAATAAAGCTGTTTTTGACTTTATTGTCTTCTGAGTTTTTGTTGATCTTTCTGGTCAGCAGAATACCTTTGTATTGTCAAATTCTTTTTTTGTTTGTTTGCTTATTTTTATGGTCTATTGGTTTGTTTTTATCTTTATGTTAATATTCAGCTCTGCTTCAGGAGTAAGGAAGTCCCTGCACTAAGTCTTTTTGTGCCACTGTCTTTAGAGCTAATTCTAGAAGGATATGTAAGTTTTCAACTCTTTCAGGGTGACATGATCTAAGGAGTGCTATCTTGGCCTATTCTGTGATCTATGAGTAATGAATGACAAGCACTTTTTTCTGCCCTGGAACTGAGATGAGGGTTCTAGCTCCTACAGAGCTACAAACCCTTATAGTATACTAGTATTCTTTGTTACCCTGGGATTGTGACCTGAAACTATATATGGACAATATAACAGAGTCTTGCACCAGTGGCAACAAGGGGTTCTCTGTAATTTCCTTCTGACCAATTGTCTGACCCCTTTACTGTCTATGGGCTGAAAGCTCCAGAAGCTGCCACCATGTATTCAGTTGTCTCAAACTCTGCTGTTGGCTTACTGGGATGAAGCCTCTGATAGACAATGCTCTACTTTCATTGCAGTGAGATAGACATTTCCTGCTAATGTTCTAAGTTTGTTTGGATGGGAAATTATTTCATCTTATTCTCTTGATTGGATCTGCCATTTTGGAATTCATTTTGAGACATTATTTTAAAGTTGTTTTGATTTTTTTTTTGTGGGGGAATCGGGCACATCTCAGGTGAGTCCTTGCCTTTATTGAGCCATATTGACTGTGCCCCAGGGAGAGTTTATAAATATAGAACTAGACTTTGAGGGGGAGATTAGAGCAAGATATAAGGTCTGAGAGTCATATACTTAGAGGAGAATGTTAAACTCAATGTGATAGGATGAGATCACCAAGAGAGAGCAGATAGAAGGAAGAGCCCTCAGAAAAGAGCCTTGGGAGACATTAGCACATATAGAAAAGACATAGAATGCATTAGCAAAGGAACCTAAAAAGGAATCAGGAAGGAGGGAGGAGAACTAGGAAAGAACAGTGTAATGAAAGTGAAGGTAGTAGAAATTTTCCAGGAGGAAGTGATGCTCAGTATTTTCAAAAGCTGCACAAAGAAATGAGGATAAGAATGGTTGGGAGGCTTTTGGATTCAGCAAACAAATCACCATTGGAAAAGTGATGAAAGAAATGGTGCTTTAAGGCAGATTACAAGACTTTGTAAATGAAGTAGAATGAAGAAGAGGAGTAAGTTTGAACTATTCTTTCTCAGAGTTTATCACCAATAGGCAAGAGAGATATAGGGAGACAGCTTGAGGAGAGAACAGGGTAGAGAGGTTGATATTTTTTTTTTGTTATGTTTATAAGGACCAACTAATAAGTCATTAGTTAGAGTTGTTTTTTACTGAGACAATGATGGAAGAGGGATATTCTGGAAGAAGATGGCATAATTAGCCCTGATATGAATAAATACCCCCTAATCTTCTGAGACTGAAGCAATGGAGGCAAAAAAGGAGAAAACGTAATTTTTAATGGGTGTGTATAAGAGAAAGAGGCTGCAGAAGGGGGAGTTCTGGGTTTGAGAAGGTTTACAGCAGCTTTTATGGAGAATACAATAGAATCAATAAGAAATTAATGAAATATTGCTTTGAATGATAAGGTGAACAGCGGTGCGGCACAGTGGATAGAGTGGCAGGGTTGGAGACAGGAAGACTCATTTTCCTGAGTTCAAATCTGGCCTCAAACACTTCTAGCAGTGTCATCCTGGGCAAGTCACTTAACCCCAGTTGCCTACTGTTCTTTTTTCCTTATAATCAATACAAAACATTGATTCTAAGATGAAAATAAGAGTTAAAATAAAAAGAGCATGAGTGGAGCAGGCAGATATTAGGAGGTACTCTTCACTGAAAATTAAAAGACCCAGTAGAAATTTATAGATTTAGAGGAAGAGGAAACTGACTTTTGATCATTGTACAATATTGCTGTTACTAGGTGGGAATAGGATGGAGGGAAATAATAGATAGTTAACTCTTAACTCTAGAAAAATATATGTCTACACAGTGAAATAATACCCAACCAACCTTCTTGGAAGATTAAAAATAAAGGTTAGGGAGCAGCTAGGGGACTTGGGCAATTGAGAGCTAGCGTTAGAGATAAGAGGTCCTGAGTTCACATCTCACCTCAGATACTTCCTAACTGTGACGCAGGAAAAGTCACTTAACCCTCAGTGCCTTAGCCCTTACTGTTCTTTGGCCTTGGAACCAATACAAAGCATTCATTCTAAGACAGATGGTAAGGGTTTAAAAAAATTATGTTTTAACTTGAGAAAACCAGTTAAAGTGTGACAGTTCCTGGGCTGAGTGTCTGATCTCAGACTTCTTTATCTCCAAATGGTTCTGAGGCTATCACATTTTGGTCAGACTAGGATCATCTGTGACTGACAGTTCAAAAATACAGTGGTGTATTGTGTCTAGTCAATGTCATGCTGGAGAATATTAAATCAATAAGAATGCTATCAGAACCGAAAATCAAATGCAAAGTAATTCCTTTGGCTTCCCAGATAATGACATTTGCTCTTTTGATGAATTACTAATGTGTTCTTGGACAGAAGAACCACTAGAACAACTAAGACAAGGATATAAATTGAAAGGGTAAAAGAGTAATGCTTTGTTGCATAGACAAATGTCCTTCACTGAACAGTAAAATGCTCTCAGTTTAGAATCCTTATCTATTCAATGCTGTTCTCCACACTCAAGTGAATTTCTTTCTATAAATCCAAACAACAATCCACGATATCCATAACAAATATCACTTTGCTGATAGTTGGACCCAAATAACCAGATGTTTTTGTACCATGCTGACAAATTCTTTCTCTCTCAAAATGTGTACTTCAAGTAGATAATAGTGGCCTCAAGATTGAAATCACAATATACTTTTATGAAAAGGATGGAAGTGGCTTAAAATAGCAGTATGATTTTTAAAAATTACATCACCAATGGTGAGTTTTGAAGACTAAAAAAAATATTTTTGAAAATTTAAGTTCTATCTTTTAGCTTTGGGGAAATTCAGAATCATACACATATTAAAAGATCAAATTGTTTCATATTTAGTATGCTCATAGGCACCTAGGTAGATCTGAAATTTATTATTATTATTATTACTACAACTACTCCTAATAAAATTTATAGAGCACTTAGAGTTTTGAAAAGGTCTATACATTTTCATTTGAAGAAAAGTACTATTGTTATCTTCCTTTTGCAGAAGAGGAAACTGAAGTTGAGTGATTTCTCAAGAGTCACACAGCTAGTTAGTATTTAAAGTGAAATTTGAACTTGGGTCTTTTTGACTACCACTTGAAGATTCTATACTTTATACCATGGAGTTTCCAGAAGAATTGAAATAGTAAAGATTTGGGTTTGACTCTCAGTTGTATTACAGGATCAGCTTTTCTAAGTTTTAGTTTCTTCATTTGTAAAATGGAGATTCTAATATTTACACTGCAATATCTCTCAGACTTTTGATATGAGGAAATCTCTGTGAACCTTAAAAACAGTTTAAATGTCACTTGCTCTCCCTGGGTCTCAGTTTCCTCATCTTTGAAATGGAAGCTGAACACTCCCATGGGTCTTTGATCTTTATAACAGCCACAGACCTAAGATTCTGTGATTTTTGACCTACATTTTTGCATGCATACTCACAGTGGAGCTATTCAATAGTCCGGAGTCCTGGTTTTTTGTTTTTGTTTTAATATTTGTTTCTCTTGAGAAGTACTATGGCTTAGTAAGTAGAGAGTTTGTCTTAAAGTGAGAAAGAGCAAGATTTGAGTCTTATCTCTAACATTTACCAAATCACTGAAGCTCTCTGAGCCTCATCAGTTTCCTCATCAGTTAAATGGTAATAGTAATATCTGCTCATAATGTCGTCATGAGACTCAAATGAGATTATGTCTGCAAAATGTGATAAAGCTAAAGTGCTGTATAAATATGGGCTCTTCTTTCATGGCTACTCTTGGGCTATTCAGATTGTCCATCTGTTCTATTGTTCATTCTCATGTCATGACTGGCTCACCTCATTTCCCAATCACACATTTACTTGATCATTTCTTTTAATGTACTTTTTGGTTGTGTTTTCCTTTTTTTCTGGATCTTGATCCTTTTCTGATCCATGCTCTCTCCCTCCTTCCTTCTTCTCCACACTCCCTAAGAAAGTATAATGTGATATAGGTTATAAATGTGCTATTATGCAATGCACAATCGTGTTGTGAATGAAGACACATTGTTTATACAAGAAAAAATACTCATGAAGGAGATAAAATGAAAACTGGTATGCCTCAATCTACATTCAGATTCCATCAATTCCTTTTATGGTGTCAGATAGCTTTTTTTGTCCGAAGTCTCTTGGAGTTGTCTTGGATCTTTACATTGTCCATAAAAGTTGAGATATTCACAGTTGATCGTCATACATGTTTGATGTTACTGTGTTGAACATTCTCCTGGTTCTGCTCAATGTACTTTTCTATGCATGAACCATAATTAATCTATAGGGTAACCTACAGTCTTCTTTCACTTTCGGTTCATAGCTCCATGTTCCTCTGTATTACTGAAATTCTTTATTCTTCAGTAAAATTTCTGTCTCATAACTTAGAGTTTAGGAATAGTAGTGTTTAAAAGGTGGGATTTTATTTTTTGATATTAAAGTGAAATAAAATTATTGAAAAGATTGCACCAAAGAAGAGCATGATGTATTAGAAGTAATGTAAGATTTGAAAATAGAATGTCTCTATGACTTGCATTTCTGCTAGTTCCTCCCTGTGTCACCATGGACAACTATGTTAACTCACTACATGTGTGTGTGACATGATGGAATTGAACTTTGTTGTTCAGTCATTTTCAGACATATCTGATTCTTTGTGACTCCATTTGGGGGTTTTCTTGGCGAAGAATTGGAATGGTTTATATTTCCTTAGTTCATTTTATAGATGAGGAAACTGAGGCAAACAGGTTTAAGTGACTTGTTCAGGGTAACATTACTAGAGAGTGTCTGAGCCTGGATTTTAACTGAGGAAAATGAATTTTCTTAACTCCACACCTGAAACTCTACCCCTGTGCTAAATAATTGCCTTAATCTGGAAAGAAGTATGGAGAATATGATTATTGTTTTCAATTATTTGTAGGTCTGTCATTTCTTAAAGGGATTAGATTTATTCCGTGGACTTCATTGGAGAAATGGGTTGAAGTAGCAAAGAGGGTAATTAGGTGGCAAAAAAGGAAGGCTGCTCCTAGAGTCAGGAAAATGAATTCTCCTGAATTCTAATCTGGATTCAGCCAATTACCAGCTGTGTGATTCTGGACAAGTCATTTAACCTGTTTGCCTTAATTTCCTCATTTATAAAATTAACTGAAGAAAGAAATGACAAACCACTCTATTATCCAAGAAATCCCAAAATGATCACAGTCAAACATGACAAATGACTACCCAACAATAAAAGTAAAGAAGTGGGTTTAGGTGGCATAGTGCATAGAGTGCTAGACCTAGGGACAGGAAAACTTGAATTTGAACCCTACTTCTGACATTTACTAGCTCTGGAGCAGATTGCTTAATTCCATATTGCCTCAATTTCATTATCTATAAAATGGGAATAATAACAGCACCTACGTCCCAGGTTTGTTGTGAAGATTAAATAACATATTTGTAAAAACTTTGCAACCATAAAAGTTTATCTAAATGCTATTCAGTATTTTGACTTGATATAAGGGAAACCTCCTATTTATCAATGATGGACTGCCTACAGTGGTATCCTTTTTTTTCAGGATCTTCAGGAAAAGACTAGGTGACCATTTATTGCTAAGGAGATATCTCTTCAGTTAAGGGTTTGATGAGATGACTTTCAAACTTCTTTTCAACCATGAGATTCTTTGATTCTTGGATTGGGCTATTTTTTTTTAAAAATAAATGTATTTATTTATTTGTTTGTTTATTGCATTGAAATACCCAGGTAACTCCCTCCTTCCCTCATCTCCTCCCTTTAGAGATGACATCATTTGAGAAAAAGATATTCATATATATGCAACTATGTCTCCGCTTATTTCTGTTTATCAGTTCTTTCTCTAGAGGTGGACCTACCCAAGCCAGTCTTCAAACAATATTTCTGTTACTGTGTATAATGTTATTTTAGTTCTTCTCATTTCACTCTTCATTATTTCATAGACGTCTACTATGTTTATAACCAAATTTAATTAATTGTAAAAATATGAAAAATGCATTTAAAATCTCCCACTACTTTGTTTCCTCTTCCCAATTTGCAACTTAAAAGAGAAAAGAAATATGTTTTTGTACCAAAGGATCAAATGTAGCCAGGGCACCAAAAAAAAAAAAAAGGAAAGGGGTTTATTTAAGAGGAAATAACTATTTGGAATAAGAAGTTACACTATGTCATTATGTCATACACAGGGAAAGTAAGCTTTTGATTACTTAGAGGTAAGGTTGCCAGAGGGCTTCTGATTTAAATTTCTAAGCCTTGCTAAGAGCCTGAAGGATTTTAGTGAAAATCCTGTTATTTTGTAAACTCTGCTTTAAAAAATACACAAAGTATTACCCTTTACCCTCTATTTTCCCTTACCCTCTTGCACAATTTACTTTATAGGTAGTATGCTTCCTCCTGTAGTTTTTCAGATATGTATTTGTTCAAGTCTTGGTCCTTGTTGCATCAGTTTGATTGCCCAGCTCTTTAGAATTAAAAATAAATTGAGGAAAAGGAAAAAGAGGACGACACAGCCTTGCCTTAAACAATGCTTCTGCTAGAAAGATAGTTAATACCTTTTCATGCCTACTCAATTATATAAACTCTCCCCCTTCACAGTCTTGTATTGAAAAATGGCTTTCAAGAATAGATCTCTGACCAAGAACCTTTCTGCAATTTGCAAGTGGTTCAAGGATGAACAAAAAATACTTTAAAAAATGGTAACCTATAAAGGACCATTTGAAAACATGCTCCACACCACAAATAATAAAAGAAAGGTACATTAAAATAAATACAAGAATTCACCTCATGCCATTGGCAAACAATGACAAAAAACAGAAAATAATATTAGAAGGGTTATGAAAGTTAAAATCCTTAATATACTGTAGGGTTATGAAAGTTAAAATCCTTAATATACTGTTGGTAGAACTGTGCAATGGTACAAACATTCTGTGTATCAATTTAGAATTGCATGAGCAAAATCACCCAATATTCTTTTTTATCCTTTGACCTAGTGATCTCATTATATTGCACACATCTTATATTTGTAAAGGACTTAAAGATTTATAAAGCAATTGTTATACATTATTTATTAATCTTTATCCACAAGAGTAGGGAGGGCAAATGTATTTATTATCTTCATTTATAAACAGTGGAAGAGTTTCAGAGAGAAACTTGTTTACTTAAGTCACACTGCTAATGAATGTTAGACCTAGAACTTTGATCTGGGTCTCCTTGGCTTTGAGATCAATACAGATATCTCTTCCATACTGCCAATTTCCTCGTTGTGCTTTCATGGATCAGCCTAAGAAATTAAGTGGGCATTTTTGAGAGTTTTGTGGAAGCTACAAACATCAAATGAAGACCAGTAGATGATACAAAACTTTAGAAGCTCAGAAATGGGTAAATAGATGTATAGTATCATATAATATTTTATCTTTTAATACAACAAATATGTGTAATTTCTTTTTTAAAGTTAAAATAAGTAAACAAGTCAAAGTTTTCAAAAAAGAACATGAAAGCCAGTAGACAACCCGCAAAGGCTAGATATGTAGATATCTTAACATTGACGTGCCTGTAGCTTACGATCAAACACTTAACCCAAATTTTACAGTAAGGTACTATAAATACTCCATAAAAGAAAAATAAAAAATCCAGATTTCTTCCCTGGTACAAAATGAGAATCAAAAAAATTTACTCATATTTTCCAGATCATGGAGGTGCCATGCTCTTAACCACCATGATGTGAAAGGGATACCTGTATATAATTCTGCTATACCAATAACCAGAGACTTGAAGATGTCATCAGTTTAGACAAACAGAAGCTCCTCCCTCTGCCAATCCAAGTGTCAGCTCATTGATGAATTGGTAGATACAGTTAAGGAAGTTGTCTAAAACAATTTGAATTTTTATACATGCTGCTTATTGTAGCAGATGGGAACCTGGATTTAGAGTCAGAGACTCTAATTTCAAATTAGGGTTTGAATCCTGCCACATATACTCTATTACCTTGGGTTTGTCTCTTTGCCAATCTATGCCTCAGTTTCCTCATCTGTAAAAGGAAGAGATTGAATTTGATGGCAACTCAAGGAACTCCTAGATTTAAATCTATTTTGCTACAGTGACATAATCTGGTCAGGTAATTCCACAGTTATCAAGTGTCAATGACAAGATGTAAACCCACATTTTCCTGATGTCAAGTCCAGTCTATTATTTTACCAAAATCACTAATTGATCTTGTGTGTATATGTTATATATACACATATATACATATGTAGATATTGATGTATATATATGTACACTAGACACTCATTATTTAAATAATGTCTCCAAGACATCTATATATCACTTTTTAAAACCTAAGAATTTCTTCATCTAAAGAACTATGTTGGTACAGTTAATGGCTTTGAAATGCATACCTTGTAGTTATCTCTAAATTAATTTCTAGGTTGTACTTTATTAAGAATTAAAATCATCATCTATGTAGACATAAATTATTTCCCCTTCCCAAAACTATGAACTCGCTACATTTATATCTTTTGCAGAGCTAAAAGAAGTTAACATGCATCAGTTAGCAAAGTAGAATGAAAGTTTTTTTTTAATTTGAGCTATTCTTCTTCTTTCCAATACATTAGTTTATTAATTCAATCACTTTCAAGATTTTGAAAAGTAGTTTTGACTATTTAATTTCCCTTCCTCCCCATCCATTTCTTTAATTGTTCTGAAATTCTGCACACGAGATATTTGGTATTTTGTCTTCACATCTGCTACTTTGCACAAACCAGCATTACTTTTTTTGAAATAAAAAAAAAACTAAACAAAAGAAAACTTTCCCCATCAATTCAAACACTACCATTATGACCAATATTATCAAAGCTTAAAAAAAATTCCATCCAAAGTTTTCTTTTCATCTTTTTCTACTGAGTTGTTGTTTTTAATGATCTATTATTTATGCCATTTCTTGCATTGTCTTGGGAAGGAGGAGAGACTTTTTCCCCCTTTCTTCTAAACTTTTGAAGAAGTGCCTTAAAAAATAATTAAATAAGTCTCATTTATTACCTTCTTTTGAGGAAGGTAATAGGTGAAGATTCATTAGTAGAGAGAAAAGAAAACTGGAGGAACTAGGTCCAAATCTTACTCCCCATTTGCCTGTAGATAAGTCACTACCTCTTTTGGCTTGTTTCCCCATCTATAAAATGAAGGGATAAGACTTAGATGTCTTTGAAATCAATGATCCTTGGTGGGTTAGGCAGGGTGCCCAGTCCTGGAGGCTTCCCTCTGTCAAAGGGAGACTTGGTAGAGCTCATGTGTAATCCTCCTACCCCACAAAAAGGGAACCTACAGCTGGTGTCAGAGCTGTTTACTGATAAGATTTTATCGCTTTTGCTTCTGATCCTGATAGAACTGTAGCAAGGCAGGCAGTAAATAAGATGGATTTATTACAGACTGGCTGCCTTTGCTAACAGTGTCTGCTCAGATAGGTAGAAAAAGGCAAGGGAAGAGAATGATCCTTTTTTACCACCTTAGATTTCAGTAATTCACTAGATTTGGCAACTGGGGGCAGGGAAAGAGGCAGATGGAGAAGGATCCAAGGAATTTATCTGTACAGAAGTTCATTTGCAACAACAAATGAAACAATGAATGAATGAATGTTTCTTGAACAATCAGCTTAATCAGAATAGATGACTACAAATCCAAGGGCTGATAAATGATCATGAGGGCATCTGTGTCTCATGTATCAAGACCCTTAAGCAAACCCTGCTTTGTACAGTACTTGTGGATTAATTGGGCATGCATAATTTACTCCTGCAGTTTACATAAGTGTAAGTATTTTTCTCATTCTAGGAAATAAGCATCTTAGCTACAAGAAGAAAAATCAGAATATTACTTCACGGTAAAGTAAGCCATCACCCCAGTCCCTTCTATTTAGAAAAATAAAAAGTGGGGGGAGGAAAGATGCTTGCTCCTAACCACTGTTGCTTGAGTTTTTAAATTGAAATAATTTTTCAGGTTTAATTTGTTTTTCACCCCTTTACGCACTCCTTTCATTTGGCATTTCATTAGCTGCCTGATTTTTACCATTGCTGAGAAAGAGGCCGCTTTCCTATTTTCTTGCTCTAAGTTTGGGATGATTGTATATTTGTGTTTCTAGGAGAATTTGAAATTAGAATAATCTTGCTTTCATAGCAAGTTTTATAAATTCAAACATAATTTATTACAGGGAGGTTTAATAGTACTTTCTAAAAATTGCATGTAGTCGTATTTGGAAGTATTTGTAGGAATGCTCGCTTTCGATTCTATTTGTCACTCAGCAGCAGGATAGAAAAAGTTTGGTGCCCTTGAAATTTGCTTCTTGCAAAAACTATTTGTTTGTTATTAGGCAACTGGCAACTGTTAGTCACAGGCAACTAGGTGGCATGATGGATAAAGTACCAGAGCTGGAGTTAGAAAGACTCATCTTCTGGAAATTCAGATCTGGGCTTCAGATCCTTACTTTCTGTGTGACCCTGGGCAAGTCACTCAGCCCTGTTTTCCTCAGTTTCTTCATCTATCAAATGAGCTGGAGAAGGAAATGACAAACTTCAGTATCTGCCAATAAAACCCCAAATGGTGATATTATTTGATTATGTGATAAAATATCAGAACATAACTGAAATGACTGAACAACAAAGGTTTGCAGATGAGAAGGGAGTTCAGACAGTGTGGCAGTGGTGAATGGAAAAACCTGCATCAGGGATGGCATGCTGGACAGTTTGGTTGGACTGTCCAGTGTAAGAAGGGATTCATGTGTCATTAGTCTGGAAAGTTAGACTAGAGCTAGGCTGAGAAGGGTTTTGACTGAAGGAGAAATTTATGTTTTATTTTAGAGGTAATAGAGAGCCACTGTAGATTTATGGACAGGGCGAAATCATCCTTTGAGACATCAAGTGATAGGAAGCCACCCTTGAGCCTCAGTGAGCTAGCATCAATGCTATGAAAAACTAGTCTCCTTACTGAGGCCATAGTGCTTACTCTCTGTGCAGAAGCACTTTCACTATGAAACAAACTCCCCTTTGAAACATTAATTTGCACAAACTCTACATTTTGGAGGTCTCAGTTAATGACATCAGGCAAAATATGACTAAATTAAACTGAAATCACTTTCCTGTCTTCCCTCCTCTCCCCAGACAAATTCTCTATCCAATTTGCTGATGCCAGAAATTCTATAATTTCTGTTTAATTCCCTTAAAGAATTGTCATGAGAAATAAGACGTGGAGTTTTAGAAGTCATTTACATATTAGTGTGAGTTTGTTAGTATTTTTCTTGCTTTCAGATTTTAGTAGGGGAAAGGAAATAAGGGGACAGAGAAATCCTGAAAAAAAAACTTGATGCTTTTGAGGAAAGAGTAATGAAGGGATGTATTGGCCAGCAGTGAGGCAGTCTGGAAATCAAGACAAATTGGGACTAATAATAGATGATTTTGCCTAGAGCCACTTCTCTACTTAGGCATTAATAATTGATGATGCTTTAAATGTTTCAGAAATTATTATAATGAGATATACTTTGTGCAGCCTCAAATTTTATTTTTCATTCAATAGCCATTAATGTTTTTGTCTTTGGGGTTCAAAGGGTTAATGAGACTTTTACTGCTGTAGGAAAATATGACTGACTGTTGGTTCACATAATTGATGTATTCCTCAAAAATTATAGCTAGGTTGAATTTTTATAATAAAATTGTGCCTCACTTTGATTTATGTGATTATTTCAGAAATTCTTTATCTTCATTTCTGATATATCTTCAATTGTAAGTCTTTGCTGCTACTTAAGTTTTAAATGGCCCTAGTACAAAGAAAAAGTCATTATGGCATAATGGATGGATGAAAGGAGTCAAGAAGACTTGACTTCAGATTTTTACTTTACTTACTAGTTTTGTGACTTTGAGCAAGTCAAGTCAGTTTCTCAGGGCTTCTGTTTTCTAATGTGCAAAACATGTATATTGCCCATAGCAACTGTCTCCAAATTGTCATGAGGATCAAATGAAAAATATTATGAAACACTTAATAAATTTTGTTTTGGTAGTTTTTAAAATAGAGGAAGAAGGTATTTATGGAATTTCTTCAAAGTATTCTTTCTTAATATAAACCTGGATTTATTTACTAGATTTGGCATGGTACATAAGAATATGATACATATGTAAGGGGAAACCACAGTAAGAAACTAGCTATCTTAGACTGACTCTGTCTGTCTGTCTGTCTGTCTGTCTGTCTGTCTGTCTGTCTCTCTCTCTCTCTCTCTCTCTCTCTCTCTCTCTCTCTCTCTCTCTCTGTCTCTCTCTCTGTCTGTCTTTCTCTCCCCACTCCACCCTGTATGAAAATGAATTCCACTTTCCACTGGGGGCATAGCAAAATCTTGAGTTATTTCCTTTCAGCCTTACTACTGTGGCAGGTAGCAAGGTAAATCAGTAGATAGAGAATTATGCTGATATCCATTCTGGTTTATTTGTTTTTTTCACATGGAGATTTCCAGCAATACCATATTCTAGTAGATAGGACTACTTTGGTACCTGAGCCAGTATAGAAGCTCAGGTTCTCTCTTTGAACCCTATAAATGGATTTCTTAATATGTGTATATGTAGTTTATCCTGATATAGAACCCTCTTGGGAAAGAACACAGCTAGTTATTGGATGCTAAAGTCATTCTCTGCAGGTGTCCAGTCCATTAGGGATCCTCAAGTTACAGACAAAATCCTACTGAATCTGCTCAATACTACATGACACTGCAGAAATGACCATAGTTATCAGTCTATTTCTAGTAGTTTCTAACTTAGATTATGACAAATAAAGGCCTTCTGAGTTGCCTAGCATTGCACTTAATTCTGAGAATGCAAATACCAACAAAAAGAAAGATAGTCTCTTTCCTCATGAAGCTTACATTTTAATGGGGGGGGGTTGACAATACATAAAAGGGAACTGAATGGAGGGAGAAGAGTAGAAGTAGAAGAGTAGCCTGGGAAGCTGTGCAATTAGCAAGTTAAGTTGTACATGGCTGATATGGGTATATCCTCAAATGGAGGCTATGAGGAACAACCCACCATTTGGAGTAGAAGACAGAGATGTCTTCAGCATGGGAAGGTCTCTGGAGTCCAGATGCAAAAGGTCCAGAGATTCTTCGCTGAGCTGAATTAGAAGATTCTTTCTCTAAATTCTACTTGAAACATGTAAAGAGTATTTATCAAGATGCCTTATTGTATAGTATAATTTCACTGGGCTTGACATTCAAAGACATGATTTCACATCCCCTCTCTTGACCCTTCCTTACAATGTGATCTTGATCAAAATCACTTATTCAATCATAGACTTTGTTTCCCAACCTATGTACATGCAGTTGGATGGAACCAGCCTTTAAGGTAGTACATCATAACCTTTTTGTTGGACAAACATTTGCAATGCATAAATACCTAAACCTAGAAATAAATAGGAAGAAAAGAATGGCCTCGATTACACTTGGTAGGTCACACAGAATTTTAGTGATCCCAAGCTTCTCTTTATTCATTTAACACCTATAATCTTCCACTAATTTTATATGATGCCATTCATACAAATCTTCCTGGGTTCCTCTAGAATTATCCCTTTCATAATTTCTTATGGTGCAATAGAAATATTAACTGCATGTGCTATATTTTATCAAACATTTCCCAATTGGGGTACACTTCCCTGTTCTTTACTACAACAAAAAGCATTCCTTTTGACATTTTTGTAGACATTGGTCTTTCAGCCTCTCTTTTTTGTAAATTGCAGTGGGGCTTATGCCTAGCAATGAATCAAAAACAAGTATAGTTTAATTATAGAAATGGGGAGCACAGCTACAAATTCTCTCCTAGAATGATTGGATCAATTTGTCCCTTGGCTTCCCATATATCCTTTGAAAAACTGTAATTTTCTTTTTTACTATCTTTGTCAATCATGTTTATATTTTTATTAATAACCATTCCATAATTATTCTATTAATTAACATTATTTTAATAATATCAAGACTATCTAGTTATACCATAACAATTATATAAGAACATAATTTTATAATTTACCGTTATTATTATTAACCAGTTGAATGTTTTTATAGCTTGCATTTCTTCTTTTGAGAAATGCTTTTTTATATCATTAACCATTTATCTACAGGGGAGTGGCTCTTGTTTTTGGGCATTTTCTTTTGTTTATTCCATATCTTGAATTTCAGGAGTTTATCAGACTTATTGCAGTGATTGTTTTTATCTAGAGAGCTATTTTTCTTCTTTTAATTGTATTGATTTTGTTTTCATAAAAAAAATTCAATTTTATATAATCAAAATGACCTAGCATAGTGAGTGATGCTCTTTATCCTTTATTCAATCAAGATCTCTTCCATATCCATAGTTGTAAAAGGTATTTCCTCTTTTGCTTCTTTAATTTCTTTATATGATGTAGTCTTTTATGTTTAGGTGCTATGTCCAATTTAGAACTTATTGGCATGAAAGGTTGGCTTAAATATGATTTTTAAAAAATCCTTACCTTCCACCTCAGAATTAATACTGTGTTGGTTCTAAGCCAGAAGAGTGGTACTAGGTAAGCAATGGGAGTTAAGTAACTTGCTCAGGGTCTCTTAGCTAGGGAATATCTGAGGCTACATTTGAACCCAGCACCTCCCATTTCTTAGCTTAGCTCTCAATTCACTTAGTTGCCCCTTAAATCTAATTTTTTGTCAGGTTGCTTCCCTATTTCCCTAGCATGTCATGTATAATAACAAGTCTGATGCTAGTGGTAGGTGCTCTTTGGTTTACATAAAACAGTACTACTCAGTCTGCTTAGGATCTATGTTTTATCTAATCTGTTTTACTCATCAATTTCTCAATTTTTTTTTAAACCGGTACTAAAGTTTTGATAATTGTTATTTTGTAGTATAGTTTGAGAGATGGTATCGCTCAGTGTCTCTCCTTCAACACTTTTTATTATTTCTCTTGGGATCCTTGGCCTTTTTTTCTCCAAGTTCTATGAAATAACTCTTGGTACTTTGACAGGTGTGGATCAGAATAAATATGTTAAAATATATAATATTTTAATTTTCATTATATTCACAGAGCTTAGCCGTGAACAAATAATATACCTCTAATTGCTAAAACCCTGTCTTTATTTCTTCAAAGAATGCTTTGTTGTTGTATTTATATAATTCCTGTGCATGTCTTAGTAGGAACACCAACATTTTATACGTGGGGTACTTATTTTGAATGGATTTGCCCTTTCCTGCTAATTTTTATCAGTAATATATAAAAAGCTTATAAATTAATTTGACTTATTTTATAATCTGCTATTCTTCTAAATTTATATGATTCTTAATATTGGAATACTCATGATGTTCAAGGCCAAAATTAAAGATAACCCAAAGAACAATGGGAAGTTTTATAGTGGACACAAATAGGCTTCAACATATTCCCAGTAATGAACCGGGGGCAAGAAAATGATATGATAAATATCCTCTAATAAATATATGACCACAAAATGAGGTGGTCCTGTAATGTAGCAAGGTAACTGCCCATGGACTAAACTGATGGTCACCAAATAGAGAAAAGCATAAGAGGAAACCTCCTGATCAGATAGATGAGAACACAGAAGTCTTATACAACTGACATTGGTGGAGATAATACCAGTATCGATGGAATGATGAAGCCATTGAAGTATGATGTATTCCATGATACTGACACTCCCTCCAGGATTGTTGGTGTCAAATAAGATAATGAATACAAAAACCTTTATGGCCAGAAAGTAGAATAAGATGAGCCCATGTTTACATAGCTCATTAAGATTTACAATGCTCTTTTCTCGCAACAACCTTATGGCTAAGTGGCATTAATATAATGACCTCCATTTTGCAGAGGTGGAAAGATGTGGAGTTTCTTGCCTTTGTTCATTTAGGTAATGCATCTTAGAGATGCGATCTCCTTCGGGACCCTCTTGTCCTCTATTAAAGCACAGAAATCTTAATCTCATAAAAAATAAGATCTAGAAATAAATATTATGGTTGTTCTAATGTTTGGATATTGTTGGTATTGTATATATATATATATATATATGTACGTATATATATATATATATATTTCTTCTTCTTTTTAACCCAAGCAATGACTTCTATGATTTAAGAAAAGCTTGTGAAAGAAATTCTTTCAACCAAAAAATTTCAGCACCTACTCTGAAACATTGGTTTGAAGAATTTTCCCAGAGAAAACTCAAAGCTTAAAGCAAGGAAAGACAAGACAACAAACATTTGTTAAATGTTTACTATATGCCAAGAACCAAGACTTGCCAAAGGTCTCATGAATCCAATAGCTATCATTTATGGGATTCAAAATCAGGCCTTCTTAACTCCAAGACTAGCTGGCCAGACAGAGGAGTAGGGAGCTTTATAGAGTTATATATAAAGCATAGTACTGGGAGGTCTGGAACACCTGGTGATAGTGGCACAAATTCCACCTCTGACAGCGATATGAAATTGAATTCTTTTGTCTTGAACAAATCAGAACATCAGGGGTTGTCATTTACCTACAGTTAAACTAAAAGTAATAGAATCAGTTTTGTACTCACGTGACTTTTAATCCTACAATGTTATACTCCCTAATATATTAATGGAAATGATTACTATTGTTAATGTAGCAATAATTATTATTTATTCTCCTTTTCTGTTTCTAACCTACATACAATAGACTCCATAGAGTCATGGAAAATAATTTTTTTAAGATCCTAGATTCTTTTTAGCACTTATATAGCTGCCTGGAAAGTGATTTCCAAGTTTTGAATGCAATAGGACATATGTTGAGTTGTAGCTACACAAGTTAGATATTAATATAGAGATTCATCTCTTTAGCTAAAACACCACTCTACTTCTTGAGGCCTTTTCAAGACGTGTCAAGACAAGAAGTAAAAAGCAGAAGTAGATTAAAGTATAAACAGTAAATATTTAGCAAAATAAATTTTTAAAAAGTCAAGTGTAGAGAAAGCACCTTACATTAAAAAAAAAAAAACACTAAGCTTCCCTCAGGGATCCATAGTCAGAATTAGGGGCCCTGTTTCTCTACCTACTTTGACAAAATGGTCTAGACTATGAGCTAGAAAAGAATTCTTCTCGACACTCAAGGGATCTATGAGTTTAAATGCAACCAATCTTCATTTCTTTGGGTGGTAAATTAGGTGGGTAAAATGTATCTATGACATGTACAATATTAAGGAAAGGTTGATGTATTTTCATCATTAAGGCATCAATAAAGTTTGGTATGGGATGGAGGTTATACCCTGGGTTTTCAAAGAAAATATTAGCATACCACAGACCCTGGAAAGTACTATGAAATTCAAAGGCTTATTGGCCCCCCTAAAGAGGGTGTATCTATAGGGATTGATATAATTATTTATTTTGGGACTGGTTTCTCATCAGAAAATTGGCCACCATGTGCTGATTTGTGTTTGCATGTGTGGGTGAGATAATAGCTAAGATAAAAAGTCTCAATATAAAATGACCTTCCATTCTATATAGCTTCCATTCTATGTAGTATGAAGTTAAAATGGTCAATTGATAGACGGAAAGGCCAATGGTAATTCTGAGAATCATAATTCTTTGGCTATCTAAAACCATTAATTTAATCACTGACACTTTAGACACTCTTCTAATGACTAAAAAGTTGATACCTTCACTAATAGATCCACTTAACTATATTCATGTAAATATTCTTAGCTAGGGCATATAGTAGAAAGTATATTAGAACCAGAGTAAAGGAACCCTGAGTTCAAATCCTGGCTCAGATACTTACAGTGAGGTCTTCCTGATCAAATCATTTGACTGCTTTCAGTTCCATTTTCCTTCTCTTTAAAAGAGATAATAATGACATCTCTCTCACAGGGTTATTGTGAGAATCAAATGAAATTATATATATATGTATATATATATATCTGTATAAATTTCTTTGAAAATTATAAAATAGTATATGAAGTTCAGCTCTATCATCATCATCATCATTATCATCCTCATCCTCATCACAAATGAAACCAGAAGACATAAAGAAATTGAAACCAAAGAAGATTCACTTGGGTTGTTGGCAAAATGGCAAATAAAGGAATTGAAAGAATCAGGTTCATTTTGTTTGTCAAAACCACAAGAGACATCCTTTCATATAATACTTAATACTAAATACTAAATACTTAATACTAAAAAATACTTAATACAATGCTCAAGATGAGGATAAGTTGACAGACAATTATAAATGTAATTTCAGTGTTTGAACCAATAGAAAGAAGAAAAGTATTTACCATGCACTTATTATGTGCCAGATAGTGTTCAAAGAACTTTACATATATTATTTCTGATGCTCCAGCAACACCTCCAGGAAGTTGCTATTATCATTACCATATTACAGATGGGGAAACTGAGATGGAAGGAGATTAAGTGATTTGCCAATTTCAGAATGTGCTTCTCAGAAAATTGGCCACATGTGTTGATTGTTTTTTTTTTGGGGGGGGGGGAGCAGCAAGTATGAAAAGATAACAACTAATGAAGAAGTGTTAAATACAAAATGATCTTGTGTTCTGGGTAGCTTTCTTCAGTTTCTGAAGTTAAAATGGTAAAATGAGAAGGAAAGAATCTGAGGATGGATTTGAACTCAAATATTTTGAGGTTGGGCACACTATCCACCTGCCTGCCGACTCAAGTCACTAAAGTCCATGGAAGTAAAAAAAAACCCTAAAAATCGACTTGGTTGAAACTTCTTTATTCAAGTCGCACCCCCCCCCCCCACACACACACATACTAAAATAATCAACCTAAAGTCCTTTGAACTTGAGTGATGCTGCTTAGGAATCATGTATAAAAATTTGGCAGTATTCCAAGATTTCCAACATATTGTTACAATTGTTAAGACTACAGGCATTACAGAAATTGAAGTAAAGATTGCATTTTAGTAAACTCCTCCAAGAAGGCACCTTTGAGAGAGAAGAATGTGGCCTCTTCCACTGGATCTCCTCCATTTTGGCTAGAGAAAGAACTTTTGAGTGTTTGAGGACCTCAGAGGATTTGGAATTTCCTATATTTTCATAACTGCCCTAATAGGACCTCCTGACCAGTTGATGTCATCCATGTTGAGAGCCAATGACATTGATTCATGGCTCCATAAGGATTCCAACAAAGAAACTATATTATATCTATGAGGAACTTCTTTAATATCCCATGAATGGGAAAATGAAGACATTTGGCAATGAGAACAATGAGTTATCTCCCTTCAAGCATGAACCTGCTTCCCTCCCACCCCACCCTGGACACTATACATATTTGTGCAAGAATGTGACACAGGCTTTGAAAGGGGGGGCAGAAGGAGAAGAGGATTATGCCAGCTATTCTCACTATACTACCTTGGTAAATACTCCTTCCTAAAAGTTATTTAAGACTGATTGAGTCTCAGCTGATCATGGAGAGAAACAAACTGATGGAAGTTTTAGCCCATGTCATCAAAGAATTATTCCCTGACTCCCCTAGACTTCTGATGGCGAGGTATCATCTTGCTGTAGGGCCTCAGACTTGTCTGTTAGAATGGACATTGGGATAAAAATCTTTAGTTTCCGTGTCCTATAAAATCGTAGCCTTTCGGAAGCCCTACACACCTTATGCATTCTAGAGAGTTTCTTCAAGAAGAGTGTTAGAAGGTGTAGGATGTGGCATATACCAAATACAATAAAAAATATGTAATTTACCACCTTAACAGGCAGAACATTTACTAGTTGCTTCTATCTCAGAATCAAATTTGTGTGTGAAAAGTCTATTGACAAGATTGAGAGAAAAGTTCAAAATAGATTAAAAAGAAAAACAAAATATTGAAGAAAATTCCCATTTCACCACTTTAAGCAAGTTATAGTCTCCCCCAGCCAGAAATTCATAAAAGTAAAGACCTTATTTCTCCGGACTGTCATATCATAAAGAATGGTGTGATGTAAAACAAAATACTAAAATAAGGAGATTGAAAATTTTAGATCAGAAATAATCTGAACCATAACGCATTCAATCTTCTTAATCAAGGGATTCATTTAGGAAGCATGATGCAAGGGATAAAAGGATCTAAGATTAAGGGTTAGATAATTTCAATTCCAAATTATTACCTACTGGTGGGGTCATGAATAATTCAGTTTAAATTAGTTCAATTAAACAAACATTTATTGGCTCACTTCATATTTTGAGTCTCAGCTTCCTCATTTGTAAAACGAGAGAACTGGTCTAGATGGACAAGATGAAGAAGGTCCTAGAGAATAAGATCCATTTGGACTCTAAATTGATGGTCCTTAACAAGCAGAAAGACATAACATCCAAGACGAGATGAGCTCAGAGTGCAGGGTCATTTATAAACAACTATGAGATCTATAGAATGGAGAATCATAAAAAAAAAAAAATTAGAAGTCAGTATTTAAGGAGAAAATGGGCTTGCAGAAAACTTAAACCCTATTATCATAAGGCTGTTCAAAGATAAAACCTGAAGGAAGCAAACAGGTATAGACCAGAAGGAACTTTCTTCCACATTTATAATGATAGTGCCATCAGCAAAAATATTAGAATATTATTTCGGTGCTGTTAGAAATTCCAAATAATTGAAAATTACTTTAGTAACCAAGTCCTCTGTAATTTAAAGGCTGAAGGCATTCCTGAGCCATTGAGAGTTTAAGTGATTTGGCCATAATTATGCAGTCACAACATAGCTAAATAAGAGAAGTAAAAGTTGAGGTTTGTTTTCCTGACTCCAAGACTGACCTCTTTAAGCCAACAAGGTCCTATAGTGATGGGGTAAGAAGTAGTTAGGTCATGTAGTAGATAGAGAGCTGGAACTGGAGTGAAAATTTCATTTTAAACTGAGCCTCAGGCACTTACTGGCTGTATGACCCTGAACAAGTCACTTAAACCTTGATCTCAATTTCATCATTTGTAAAATGGATAGCACCTACTGTCAGAGTAGTTTTGAAAATAAAGTGAGACAATGTTTGGAAAGTGCTTAACTGACCAGACATGCTGTGTAAATGCTAATTAATGATAATACTAGAATACTTTATAAATGCCAGTTATTCAAAATAATAAATAGCTAGCATAAACCTAACAGTTTAAGGTTTGGAAAGCATTTTTCACATATTATCTCATTTGATCTTCACAACAACCATGGATAGATGCTGTCATTATCCCCGTTTTACAGATAGTAATAACCAGCACTAACATTTATATGGCACTTACTTTGTGATAGGAAGTGTGCTAAATGCTTTATAATTACTGTCTCACTTGATTCTCATAATAACCTTGAGAGATAGGTGCTATTATTGTCCCCATTTTACAGATAATGAAACAGAGGAAAAAATGTTAAATGACTTGCACAGGGTCACCCTGTAAATATTCAGAGTAACATTTGAACTCAGGTATTTCTGACTTTAGGTCCAGCGCTTTTGTCAGTACCACTTGGGTGTTACTACTATGTGATTGACTTACCAAATGCCATTTTGGCAGACAAATATCACATTCATTGGAATGATTTTCCATTTGAAAAGCATATTAATGATTCTTCTTGACTTCACTCTTATACTGTCCTCACCTACTAATTCAAAATCTGATTAGAACAACAACAACAAAAGATTCTCTTAGCACAAAATGAAATAGCTCATGTTTATTAGCTGGTGAATCTGTGGCATCATTTGGGACCAAGAGAAAGTAGTTAACAGTCTCTCTGATCCTGCCCTCCTTTATCTGAATTGGGTTTTCTTGGTAAAGATACTGGAGGGGTTTTCCATTTCCTTCTTTAGCTCACTTTGCAGATGAGGAAACTGAGGCAAACATGGTTAAGTGACTTTTCCATGATCACATAGCTAATAAATATATGAAGTCTGATTGGAACTGAGCTCCTCTTGAGTCCAGGGTTGGTGCTCTATCTACTGCACCACCAATTCACCGACTATGCATGGATACACTTAGGCAGTTATTTTAATGATAAGTTGTATCCAAGAACTGCTACTCGTTTACTCCACGTCATAATGGCTCGTCTGATGTTCTGTGATGTGAGGGAGAAAAAAGTTGTTTTCTTCTTTTATTTCAGCTTCTTTGTCCTTTTTGTTCTGCTCTGACATTGATATGTGTTATTTCCTTCTGCAAACAAAGAAATGAATACCCTGCACTGGATAAACATTTGTGTCGGGCTTCCCTCCTGAAATTAGTATTCTTCTACACGGGTTAAAGCATTCGCACTGCCTCTGACTCCCTAACTATGACAAGTGAGGAGCAGAATTGTGTAGAGTGAACATATCAGTTGGGGCTGATTAGATTAATTACTATTCAGGTCAGTGCTTAGATTAATTATTTTGTTTGTATAGTATGTTCGTTAAGTGGTTGCCTGATTGCTGTTCAGAAGATTGATTACTTGTTACATTTACCTTGTGGTTTCTGTGGGGAAAACATCTTTTAGGATTCATCACTTCCAAAGCCCAGGGGGTTCGGTTGACATAAGAATGCTCCAATACCAAGCAGTAATACAACAGGCGATGTACAACGCATTCCTAAAATAAATTACTAAATAAATCAGCACCGACCTTATAGATAGAATAGCTATCAGATCTCTTTAGCCTTAGCGAGGAAAAATGGATGGCAAAATGGAGTTTTATGTGAATCATACAGGGTGAGACAAAGAAAAAATAATAGGGATGAAAAAAATCCAGGGGAATGAGAAAAACTTCATGGTTTGTCATGGAAAGAACATTTGACTGAGAAGTGCAGACATGATTCAAGACTGCGTCTTACTAGCTGCAGGATGGAGCAAGTCACTCCATCTTTATGAAGCTCAATTTTACTGGTAAAAAGAGATGCTGAAGTAGATGG
The DNA here is from genome assembly GCF_027887165.1 of Monodelphis domestica. Taxonomy (NCBI): domain Eukaryota; kingdom Metazoa; phylum Chordata; class Mammalia; order Didelphimorphia; family Didelphidae; genus Monodelphis; species Monodelphis domestica. The sequence continues at coordinate 476,091,181 of NC_077228.1, forward strand.
TCTCTTAGATTTCTGTTAGCTCTTACATTCTCTGATTTTAAGGGAGGCAGCTGAGTGGCTCAGTGGATAGAGTGCTGGACCTGGAACTAGGAAGTTCTGAGGTTAAATCCAGCCTTAGACACTTTCTAGATGTGTGATCTTGGGCAGGTCACTTAAGTTTGTCTCCGTTTCCTCATATGTCATATGAGCAGGAGAAAGAAATGGTAAACCACTCTAGCATCTTTGCCAAGAAAATCCCAAAAGGAGTCACTAAAAGGTGGATGTGACTGAAACAACTCAACAACAAAAGCACTGACTCCTTTTGCCAATAAGAAGACTTAGGAAAGGCAGAATGAACAAGTCACGTAACCTGTGATTGTCTGACAAGGATCCATTGGATCAACTAGAGAAGGAAGTGGCAAACTACTCCACTAGTGTTGCCAAGAAAATCCTATGCATAGGTAAGGTCCATGAATGACTAAACAATAACTAAGTTCTTATATCCTCTGACTCTCAGGATGCTCTAAACTTTTCTTTGGAAAGCTAGATGGTGTAATGGATAGAGAATTGGGCGTGGAGTCAGAGATTGAATTTTAATCTGACCTCAGACACAGTAGATGTGGGATCCTGGGTAAGTCACTTAATCCTGTTTGCCCCAGTTTTTCATCAGTAAAGTGAGCTAGAGAAGGAAATGGTGAACTACTCCAGCATTTATCAAGAAAATGGGATCATATCATTCTATTACAAATATGAACAACATGGAAATAGGTTTTAAACAATGATACATTTATAACCCAGTGGAATTGCTTGTCAGCTCTAGGAGGGGAGAGGGAAGAGGGTTGGGAAAAATCATGAATCATGTAATGATGGAAAAATATTCTAAGTAAATGGAGAAAAAATAAAATGGGACCACAAAGAGTGTGACATGAACAAAATAACTTCTCTCATATGCTCATCAAGTGAAAATGTTGCCCTGTAGTCTTTTTATTGCTGTAGTTAGTCATGCAGATATCCAAGATGGAAAAATCCTTTCAAGATCAATCAGTCAGAAGGTATTTATAAAGCCCCTGCTATGTGCCATGCATTGTGCTCAATGCTAAGATTATCCAGTTCAACTCCATTTTACAGATGGGGAAACTAAGCCCCATGGAGGCATGATGACTTGCTCAAGATCATGAAGCCAAGATTGCAACCTGGGACCTTACACTAGATGCTGAGTTTGTTTTTTGTTTCTTTTTTCTCTTGTACTATATCTGTCTCTCTTAGCTGACTGCTTAATGGCAATCTCTTTGTCCACTCTCACTGTTGGCACTACCTGACTCAGACTTCTCTGTGGGACTTGCGTTCTCCCAAACAATCCATATTAGAACTCCCTCTTGGTTCTTTTCTCACAGAAATCTCTGTGGGTAAGGGTCCTAGAGTAAAGCATTATCTGCTATATTCAAGGGGTGGCAGCAGGTGCTCAGAAAGGATTTATTGTAGATAATAGGATTCCATTGCAATGAGAGATTGTAAAGAATTAAATAGAAATGTACTTAAAAAGAGAATCAACAGTTTGCGGATTAACAGTAGGACAGCCTTTTGTTTTAATAAAATGCCTTCCTAAATTACTCACTTTGAATAAAATCATAATAGTAATGTAGCTGAAACTTATGTGTGCCCCATACTTGAATGTGACTTTGAAATATTCCGACATGTTAAGAACTATCCAGGTGACCATCAATTTCCTAGAATCCTGATGGAATACTCTCCTTTTAACCAATGAATAACACATCTCCTTTGGAGCTGTTTTCTCACATAAATTCTATGTATTGGAAGTTTCATTGTCTCCATTTTACGACTAAAACTCAGATTCAGGGAAGTATATAATCTGTCCATCTTTGGTCACATATGTTGGTGGTATGATTCAAATGCAAGTCTGCTGGCTCTGTTTAGCTCTTTTTGCACTTTAACATTGCATTTTTAAAAGACCCAGGTAGCCGAAAAATGAGTCAATTAATCAATAATTGCAGAAGTTTCCTGAAAATAGGAAACTTAAAAAAAAAAACTGAATCAGGATAAACTCTAGGAGATCAAACAAGTTATACAATTTTAATACTCCAAGGGGAAAAAAATGGAAAGAGTAGGAATTTGCCTTTAAGGAATAGAGCTTCCCTCTTTGCTTTTGTTAAATAAATAAGAAATGGTTATTTGAAAAACTTTAACTCCTTGGTACAACTTGAAGTAAATTTTCATTCAAGAAACAGAGGCCTGAAATACTGAAATATGATCTCATTGTCTAGCTGTTTGGACAGAGAGCAAATGGCCAGAATAGGGTGTTTGATTCTATTGCTTAGGACATATGTGTTTTTTCATCAAGAGCTTAAGTTATAGTCCTAACGAGGAATGTCAATGTCAATATGAATTCAAAACTAATCGTCCATAGGTTTTTTCCTGCTGGCACCAAAAAAGGCATCTCTATGGTGACCTGAGCTGTTTTTCCATGCGACATAATCCAGTGAGGCTGAAGAAAGCATAGGAAGTTGAGAAATGGGCCTTCTTTGAATACGCAGTTAATCGACAAACCTTTATGAAGTGCCTTCTGTTTGCTAGATATTAAGGATCCAAATACAGAAAAGAAGAAACAATCCTCACTCACAAGGAGCTCATGATGTAAAGGAGAAGGGATGGGAAAGGGAGCTGGGAAGCATATTTCTGTCTTTTGTACAGTGTCACTCATAGCTTACCAAAAAGAATAGAATCGTGTCTATAAGATCAGAATCCATGGCATAAAAGGGATTTTGGATGACAGAAGGGATTCCAAAGGGCAAAGGTGAAGATGGTATATATTCCAGGCATGGGGAATAGACCGCTTTCCTACTGAAATGCTTAGACAAGGAATAAGGGGAACGGCTTCTGTTTCCTCAGCCAGAAAATTCTCAGGACCTTGGTAATGATACTCTCCTTTTCCTCTGAGGCTTAAGTGTCAGACAAAGTCTATTTGTGTGGAAACTAGAAAGAAATTGATTCTTTAAAAACCTTTTTTTTTTATCATCAACTGCCCCCTTCCTTCCACCTCCTCAGAGTATTTTGCCGAATTTTAGTCCACTAGGGAATTCTTATTCCTGAAGTATGGCCGGACTCAGCAGACAAAAAGAAATCCTCCTTCAGTGCTGAAGGGCTCTTATTATGGAAAATTGGGCAGACATCGTCAAGGGACGAGAATGTCAAATAAAGTATCTTTTTGTGTTCTTTAAATCTTAGCTCAACATTTGGGCTCTGGATCATGGAAACTGAACCCTATTCTTCCCAGTCTTGTACAACCACTCTGTACATGCTCTATAAAAATTCCAGAATCACAGAATTTAAAAGCTGGAAGAACCTCAGAGTCCATATTGGCCACCTCTTTGGAATACTAACAAGTGGAAATCTGGGTTTTGCTTAAAGATTTGAGGGGCTGGGAAGCCTACTATTTCCTTAGGTAGCTTGCCTCATTGTGGGTTATGCTTAGCTGTTACATTTATTTTTCAGTCTCTGGAAGGAAAACACACATTATGGTAATTGTTTCTGAAAGTCTAATGCCCAGAGCACCCACACACAAGAAAGCTACACCAGTTTTGAGATGTTCTGTGAATCAACATTCATTCTAAACTGTTGTTCTTGAACCATACATATATATTTGCATTTATCAGGCCACTAGCAGACTCATTAATTGAAGGCAGAGTAATTAAGTCCTAGAGATTTAACAACTTGCACACATTTCTCTAGATATTAAGTGGCAGAGTTATGATTTAAATGCATATGTTATGATTCTAACTCTTATGCTGACCATCCTTATTCTTGGAAATGAGAGGACTATGTGGGTATATAAGGGAATTTACAAGCATTAAACATTTAGTCTATGCAATTAATTTGGCTAGGCGCTAAAATTGGATTAAACCAATGTCGTCTTTTTGCCTCATTAATAAAATACTAAAAATAATCAAACATAGTTCATACTTTTTCCCATTTGTCAGAAATATCCAAAATAGAATAATATCTATTTCTGACAGAAGCATTATAAATGCTTTGCATAGCTGAAAAATATGTAGACTTCTTTCTGGTCTAAGTTTCTAAATGCTGTCTTTCTAGCACTTTACCACTTATACTAGCTATATGTCAGAGATCTTTTCCTATCAAATAAGAAGGTAATTCCATTGATTTTGAAAGATACATACAGATAGTTCATTCTAAAGTCAAATGCATAATTTTTAGTTTATCAGTTGTTTAGATGGTTTAAACTTATGTCTAATCTTATACCTGCCAAACTCTGAAATTACTTGAGTTCAATAATAGATTGGAAACAGCTAAGCAACTCATTTCACTTGTTCCTAAATTAACCAGTAGCTAACAGAATAGAAGGAACTATCAGCATTTGGTTCCAGGATGGGGAATGCTAATAGTAGCCCGGAGTCAACCACATTTGAGGCTCATGCTGGAGAATGAGGAGTCAATGATGTGCTAGCTCCAAACCTTAGTGCTCAAAAGGGTGGAGAAGCTACCTTGAATTGAGTGATTTACAATAGGAAACAAACTATTTGTTATGTTCCCACCCATTTGGACATCTGACTTCTTAGAGTTCTTTCAGACTTAATGGTAGGCTTTGTCCTTTGGAATATGAAGCTCCAACTTGGCCCACTCACACTTCTCAATGGCAGATGCAAGACTTGCCACTAGTCCCCTGTCTGCTTGCTAGTTGGTGATCATTAGTCCTTTGACCTTGGATCATTCTCTGACCACTGCCAAAACCATTAACCATGAAATAGCCTCACATAGACCAAATATTTCTGTGATAGCTCAGTCCATGCATGGCACTCTGATAAAGCTTCTGATATGTTCCATCCTTTATAAGAGCTAAAGGAAAAAAAAACACAGTAAAATAGGCTAATGTAATCATAATATTACCAGTGAAGAAATACTTAAGCTGGCTAAAAAACAAACACAAAACCCAAATGACTATGGAAATAGGCCCCATAGGACACCAGAAAGATTGAATTTAGACTGCTGGGTTTGAAGTCTGGTGTCTGGGATTAAATTTCAGATCTTCCATGTAGGTATTTCATTTCTCCTCTCTGGGATTGAAGCTTCCTCATATTTAGGATCAGAGAATAGACTAAATGACTTCTAATGTTCTTGTTCATTTTCTTACATGACCCTAAATCTTCTGACTCCTTTACACTGACTGCCCCTCGCGTCTAGAATGCTCTCACTCCTTAGCACTACCTCCTGGCTCTTTTGGCTTCCTTCAAGTCTCAGCTCAAATCACACATACTCCAAGGTGCCTTGTCTGTTCTCTCTCACTTCTAGAGACTTCGATCTGAGTTTACTCCCTAATTACACATATATGTCAATATATATCCTCCACCTACATAATTGTGTTTTCTTTGGACCATATTTTTGTCTTTCTCTGCATCCCAATGGCTTAGCAGAGTGCCTGACAATAGAAAGCATTTAATAAATATTTGTCTACTGACTGAATGTTGCATTGGCACAACTCTTGCCCAATACAGAACCTGTAAGAGTACCAGAGACAAAATTCATACCTGATTCCATTGATTTCAAATCTAGAGATTTTTGCATTAAACATTGCTATAGGTTGCTTAACATATGCATCATGTCTGTACAAAGAGAGGAAGAATTATTCTCTTTTGTTATTGTTCAGAGATGGCTCAGACTGAGCTAATACCTCTGCCTCTAAGGGAGCAAAGAGATGCCATCCTGAAGAATCAAGATAGTATGATGTTCTGGCAGCCAAATGACTAGAATTCCACCAAAATAAGAGTATTAGTCTCCATATAATATTAGAAATTAAAATAAATACCCCCTTTTCTTTTGCTTCCAATTTAATAACCTCTCAGCTAAATTCTTCCCTATGGTCTGGTCCTTCATTGCTTGAGTAACCTCAAAGCCAGGGCAACTAGGCATCTTCCTATCATTCCAAGATGATTTTTATTATGTAGGGCCATTTCAGGGATAATAGATCTTGCTTCCCATTTTGTAAATCTATACAAGTGGGATTAAATGATTCAGTCTTGGTGCATTATAATTATATGAAGGATATTGTCAGATTAATCCCTGGGCCTAGGGAAGTAAAGCAAAGCTTGACCTGTGTAGATAGGATCATCTACATTTTGGGTGATGAGATAAATTTCATTAACTTGAATGCTCTTACTGAGATTACATGCTCTTTTGTTTAATGCATTGCTCTGGGCTATTCTTCATAAGTGTTTTAATAGCTTTACATAGTATTTTTAGCTCTTTATGTAGTAGTTGAGAAAAAACACTTATGTTTTCACCGGATGAATTGACACTGTTTGCAAAGAAATGGATACTTTCATCACCCCAAATTAAAACACATTGTGATTCTCATAATAATAATAATAATAACAATAACCACTCTACTCCATGGATAAATTCACAAAGAGCCACATAATGGAATTTTTACATAAACAGTTTTGTTAACAACTACAGCAAACAACCCAATCCAAAATAAACAGTGCTAAGATCAAGGCATTATATTAACTGGTAATTCTAAAATGAGACAATAATTTTACCTGCTGTTTGTGTCAGTGTAGATGGAGGAATACATTTCCTTTTCCATCTTGTCTCAAAATTGACTGAAATTGAGCTTCTGGCAAAAAATTCTCTCTCCCTTTCTATCAAATACATGAAGGGAAATCCCTGAAGGACTTCTTTTGGCATATTGATATGAGGTCAGTACAGTCACAAAATTTAACTCATCATCATAGAATTAATCTGGTTCTTTTCAAAACATTCAGAAAGCTGTCATTCTTCATCTCTTTTGTTCCAAAGTTTCCATGGATTATTAAGGTTTCTCAGCATATCTTCTTAGAAAGAAAGATCAAATCCTCATTCACCCATTTACAAAACTGAAGAACCTCAAATTGGAAAGGTAATCTCAGGAGAAATCTAATCCCAAACCCCTCATATTACATGTGAGAAAACTGAGGCAAATGATGGTTAAGTGATTTGCCTGAGGTCACATAGGTAATAAGCCTCCGAGATAGCATGTGAACTGTAAGACCTATGACTTTGAAACATTATTCTTTCAGTACTTTGCTGATCTCAGGAGTCATCAGATCTAGTCCATATCAAAATACTAATACCCTCAATGATATTTCTTATAAAACACATAAAAAACTACACTACAATGTTAGAAAAAATAATTCATTTGACCCATGGATAGCTCTAATTTTTTAAAAAACCCTCAGCTTCCACCTTGGAATAATATTTGTGTATTGCTTCCAAGGCAGAAGAGTGCTATGGGCTAGGCACTTAGGAAGTGTGTGAGGCCAGATTTAAAACCAGGACCTCCAGTCTCTAGACCTGGCTTTCAATGCATTGAGCCACCTAGCTGTCCCTCAAGATAGCTCTAATTTTAAAGAAAGTTTTATTTAGATCAAGACAAATCTGCTGCTTTTACTTTTATCTAGTTCTGTCCAGGAAGTCTAAATATCCATAATATAGAGTCTCTAAATATTATGGCAGCTCTGTCCACTATCTTATCACTTCCAGGTGAAAAGCTCCTAGTTTCTTTAAACAGTCCTTGTCATGGCCTTCTTCCTCTTGCCATCCTGATTCCCCTTTTCTGGAATTAATGAAATTAAAGGAAAATTAACTGTGGTACATGCTTGAACGTAATATTCTAGATATGTTCTTCTAATTTAAAACAAATCACTACTATCTCTTCCCTCATTGTGGACACTGTGCTAGTATCAGTATAGACAAGATAATGTTTATTTGTTGGTTTTTAGACTGCAACTTGTCAATTCAATTCTCTAAAAATCCAACTATTGTATGCCAAGAGCTGTGACAAAAACTGATGATACAAATTTCAAAAGGAGACAGTGTGCCAACACAAGCCAAATTCTACCTATGCTACTTGCCAGATCTCCCATTTGGGATGTGGGGGAACCCACAGTGCAAAAACCAACAACCTTCCTTTTGACCGCAGGCCTTATATCTCCTTCTATGCTTGATTAGAACAGCTGGTGCCAAATGGGACTTCTTTCTCCTGGCATTCTTGCTGTAAGTAATGGGCTGTGCCCATTTTTACTTGGTTTCCATTCTTCACAGGGAAAAAAGAATAGTGAAACAGGATTTCTATTTCATATTGCATTTGCCTCTGAACTCTTTTGGGAAGTGGAATAGTAACTACTTGATTGTGAATATTCTCAACCCTGCTTATATCCCTGTCATCCTACTGATTCTGAACCCCTTTTGGTCATCATGGAAATCTCTTTCTTTTTCTTAATACCCATCCCTCCCAACCTCACCCCTATGTCCCTGCCAAAATCTCAATCCAGCACTTCTACTGTTCTTTGGGGAAAAACTGTTCCATAGCCATAGTGAGCAAACTTCCCTTAATCCCCAAAATTTCCCTCTCCCACTCCTTTACTATCTATCACTAAAATCTGCCTCCCCTTAATAATACAGCTTCCTTGGTCATCCTTTCCAGTACTGGCTGCACTTTTGCTCATTTCTCTCAGTTCACTTTTGAGGAAGCAGAGTGGGAATAATCCCCATTGCCAATTCTGGACCTCCCTCTCTCTCTATTGTTTGATAACTTCCCCTCCTTTGAGGTTCATGCTATTTATAATTACTATCCAATCCAAATTCTTTTTTGTCTTTTTGTGACTTTTTTCTACAGATCTTTAGGTAACTTCCTTTCCTCGCTCATTGAATTGATACATGGCTCACAACTTCTTTTCTCTCTAATACCTGTCTTTATACTAGAGGACTTCAACATGTGTCTTTATCCCTCAAATTTATCCCTAACCACCCAATTCCTTAACCTATTCACTTGCCACAATACAATCTTCCAACCTACCTCAGACACACAAAAATAACCGTACCTTTTGTCTTGCCATAATCCACAGATGTTCCATCTCCACATTCAAAAATTTTGAATTACCCTTATCTGGCCATAATCTTTTGACTCCATACCTTTCCCTCTGCCTTCCTTTACAAAAACTTATTCTTCATCTTCATCATGATTTCCAAATCCTTGAACCCTCAGTTTTCTACCAGATGGCCAGATATTCTCTATTCCCCCACTCCCACTTTGACACCTTGGTGATTTAAGAGTTAAATTACCAAGTTAACTTCACATTATGGTCCTCTCTTGAATCTCCAGGCTCCCTTATTATTTTTCCCATTATGCCTAGCCAAGTCTTAGCCTGGTATCATTTCCTTCATTCTCTGCCTTTGCTCTTACACAGGTACTTCTAAATGAAGGTAGAGAAAACCAATCTTTCTGTCCAGGTCTAGTACAAATTTATGTTATACACTCTCAAATGTTTCCTCACTGTTGCTAGGCAATCCTATACCTCACCATCTCCATCTACACAGTGATTCTTACAAATCTTTAATTCTTCCTCAAATTTCCTGTGACTCTTCTTCCTCCAACCCCCTCAACTGAGAATTTTTGAGTCACAAATTCAGATCATTCTCCATGAGCTCTTTCTCTCTTCCCTCCCCTTCTTCATCTCTCATCACTCATATGCCTCCTTGTTCCCACCTCCTCCTTCTCTTACGTGTCCCAAGATGAGGTCATTATACACTTTACCAAGGTTAACCTCTCTGCCTACTCAAACATTTCCATTCCTTCCCATCTCCTCTAGCGTACTGTCTTCCCAATTGTCTCTTTGCCTATTTGTTCATTCCCCGTTGCCTAACAAACTACCCATGTCTTTCTCCATCCTGAAAATTCTCACTAGCTCCTTCCTTCTTTAGTAACTTATATCTCTTCTCTTTGTAGCTAAATTCCTTGAAAAAATATCTACAACAGATTCCTCTACTTTCTCTCCTCTTTCTGACCCATTTATAATCTGGATTCAAGTCTTATCATTTTATCAAAACTGCTTTGTCTAAAGTTAATGATTTCTTAGTTGCCAAATCCAATGGCCTTTTCTCAGTCCTCATTCTCCTTGATTTCTCCTCACCCTTTGGCATTGTTGACTCCCCTTTCCTCTGTGGTACTCTCATCTCTCTAGGTTTTCAGGATACAAGTATTTCCTGGCTTTCATCCTACTTATAAGACCATACCTTCTCAGCCTCCTTTGCTGGATCCTCATCTACCTCATATCATTTAACCATAGGAATTTCACAGACTTCTCTCTCTATTCTACTTCATTTAATAATCTCATCAGTCCATAGATTTAATTATCATCTTTTTGGTGATAATTCTCCAAGCTGCCTATCCTGCCCAGTTTTTTTGCTGATCTCCTATATTATATCTCCAAATGCCTTTCAAACATCTTGAATTGAATGTCTAGTAGAGATTTTAAATCAAAAAGTCCAAAATTATATATATATATATAACTATATATAACAAAATTATATATATATATATATATATATATAACTCATTATCTTTATCTCTGAACCCTCTCCCCACTATGTGGGCATTTTCTCTGACTATCCTCAGTTCCTTGAGATATTCTATCCTTCCTCAACTCTACTTACTAGATTCTCTAGCTTTCTTACAGTTTCAACTAAAATCCAGGCTTTTTAAAATGTCATTCCCTACCCTTCTTAAATTCCCTCTGTTAAATCATTTCCTATTTATGCTGAATATAACTTGTTTGTATATATGTATTTGTCTATGTCTCATTAGATTGTGAGCTCTTTGAAGGCAGGTCTTTTGCCTCTTTTCATATTCCTGGAGCTTAGCACATTATCTGGTAAATAACAGACATTTAATACATGTTGATTGATTGATTGGAGGTTGAAATTAATTTCTTGGTGGACACAAAAAGGCTTCTTATAGGAGGTGGCACTTGAGCTGGACCTTGAAGAAATCTAAGGGTTCAAAGAGGCATGAGTGATAATCCTTCCAGGAATTAGGGAAAGCTTGCACAAAGTCATAGAAGCAGGAAATAAAATATCATGTAAAAGGAATACCAACTATACCAGGTTGGTTGGAATGCACTAAATGGTACCTTGGATAGAACACAGGAACTATACAGTCAATGTTCAAATATTACCTCAGCCTCTAAATTAGCTGTGTGCTCCCAGGGTAAGTTACTTAGCCTCTGTATGACTCAATTTCCTCATCTCTATAATGTAGATAATAATAGCATCTACCTCCCACAGTTGTTATGAAGATAAAATGAGATATTGTAAAACTCTTCCAAACCTGAAAGTACTACATAAATGCTAGTTATTATTTTTAGTATTATTATTGTTGGCAGTAATGTGGACTCAGTCTGGAAAGATAAGGGGACCAGATTGAGAAAGGATTTAAATGCTAAACATAAGAATTTATGCTTTATTCTAAAGATAGTAGGTAGCCACTGGGACATGGAATATGATTTCTGTAGCTGTATAGAGGATGCATTAGAGAAGGGGAGAGTTGAGGCAGAGAAACCAACTAGGAGGCTATAGCATAAGTCCATATGTGTGGGTAGCAAAAGCTGAACCAGGGTGGTTTTGGTATTAATGGAAAGAAGGGGAAGGATGCAAAGATCTTATGAAGTTAGAATCACCAACTTGAATAGGAGGCAAATGAGAGTGAAGAGTCAAAGATGGCTCTAAGGATTTGAACCATCCTCACTTCATTCCTTACCACTTGGGGTAGTAATGTCTTATAGTAATGGGGAAATTAATAGATGGAATGGTTGGTTCCTTACTCCATCATCAAACATGTTAGTCATTGCTGCTAGTTTTATGTCATCTTCAGATACCAATGCCTTCATCCAAGTCACTGATTAAAATTTGAACACTACAGGGGCAAAGAGAGATTCCTAAGGTATCTCTAGAGATTCTATAAAGAGTTAATAATGACTACTCTTCTGGTCTAACTACTCAATCTACTCCAAATTCATCTTCCCATAAGATCATCTAGCCCAGACACAAATCAGAAACTAGAAAGATGAATCTGTTCTATTCTCCACACAATGTAGTGATTTGTTGGGTTTGTGGTCAAAACAAACACACCTAACCTTCATCCCTTATTTCCCAACATTCTTACCCTCTGACTCCTTCTACCACTGTTCACTTTCCCACTTTAAAACCATTGACATCTCATAGCAATGAGGCAACTAAGTGGCATGGCAGATTGAGGAATGGACCAAGAATTAGATAGACTTGAGTTCAAATATGGCCTTAGATAATGCGTGTGTGACCCCGAGCAAGTCACTTAACCTCAGTAAATCAGAATAATTGTGGTATCAACTTCTCTGAGTTGTTGTGAGTATAAAAAGGGATCGTGTTTGTAGAGGGCTTTGAAAACTTTTATGTGCTCTATAAATACTATTTATTATTATTACATAATGGTGACCTGGACACCTATAGTTATAATTTTCAGATTTGGGGGTGGGGATCTTAATTCCTCCTACCCTTCAGATCACCTCCTGGTTGCAACGTTGGCCTTCTCATTGTTCTTATTGCCTCATTTCACTATTCCAATCTATCTTCCACATACAACAGCCAAAGTCATTTTCCTAAAGTACAAGTTTGACAATGTCTCTCCCATATTCAGTAAACTCTAGTGGCTTCCCAAATGGATCGGATATAAAGTTTTCTGTCATTTAAAACCTTTCAGGCCCAAACTACCTTTCCAACATTATTATGAATAATTCTACTTCCTTCACACTATGTTGAAAGTGGCCTTGCTCTGCTTCTCACAAAACATAATTAATTATTCAAATATGAGAAGGATATTAAGGTATGATACCATTCATTAAGCAGAACCATGTAAAGAAAGACTAGATTTATGTTGGAAACTTACTGATGAATCATAATCAGTTGCAGTTCATTTTTGCCTATTTTTGCAGTGCATGTACAGTGAATTTCTACATATAGAAAAAGCTGTTATGTTAATTCACTATTTGGTCTTTTGATTATTATATTGTGTATTTTTAAATTTTTTTTTAAAAAAGGAAACTAAAAAAGAAGAAATTCAATTGCTTTTTTCACTATAGTAATCAACTAAGCTGAATTAATTAACTACTAACAATTTTTATTTACAAGTCAGCTCTTTGCTCCAGGACATATAGAGGGATTTTATTTTTAATGAAGCATATTCAAACACATTGATTTAAATGCAAATATTATTATTATTAACATTTTAGTGAAGGCAAGATAGTTATTGGTAAGATGAAATATTTAAATATTTATTTTATAGTTTTCAAATTTATATTTACATATATCATGTGTTATACAGAAATTATATGCATTTGGCACATGCATATAATTTATAAATAAACTTAAATTTGGGGGATACATTTGTAACAACATATTATTAATAGGATGTATGTGACCAAAAAAAAAAATTGAACCCAGTGATCTACACTATGCCTCTAATTTATGCACATGAATATCATGAAAATTTTCATCAAATGTTTCACTGAAATCATGGCATGGTATATCAAATGACATTTCCTTAATTCACTAGCTTTTATTATATATTTAATAATTTTTTATCTAATGAGAAAATATTGTCATGCTTCATCCCTTTTTTAATCTGATCTAGACTTTGTTGGAAATTATAGTCAAACCAACCAGTCTGCAATGTCAAAACTCTTTCCTTTTAATGAAAAATGAGAATAACTCATTAAATTTTAGCCCAATGCCATCTTTCCTTTTCTTTATTAGAAATTTTTAAGGTGGGGGTGGCTAGTTGACTTGGTGGATAGAGCACCAGGTTTGGTGTCAAGAGGATTTGGATTCAAATTTGACCCCAGAAATTTCCTTGCTGAATGACCCTTGGCAAGTCACTTACTCCTATTTGCATAGCCCTTTTAGCAAATAAGGATTTAAAAAAGAAAAGAAAGCACATGAAAAAGTGTCCTAAATCTCTCTTAATTAAAGAAATGCAAATGAAAACAATTCTGAGGTAACACCTCACATCCAGCAGATTGGCCAATATGACAGCAAAGGAAAGTGATAAATGTTGGAGGGGATGTGGCCAAATTGGGACTGTAACACATTGCTGGTGGAGTTGTGAATTAATCTAGCCATTCTAGAAGGCAATTTGGAATTATGCCCAAAGGGTGCTAAAAGACTGTCTGCCATAGCACTGCTGGGTTTGTACCCCAAAGAGATAATAAGGAAAAGGACTTGTACAAAAATATTTATAGCTGCACTCTTTGTGGTGCCAAAAATTGGAAAACGAGGGGATGTCCGTTAATTGGGGAATGGCTGAACAAATTGTGGTATATGTTAGTGATGGAATACTAATGTGCTCAAAGGAATAATGAACTGGAGGAATTCCATATGAACTGGAAAGACCTCCAGGAATTGATGCAGAGTGAAAGGAGCAGAACCAGGAGAACATTGTACACAGAGACTGATACACTGTGGTACAATCGAATGTAATGGACTTCTCTACTAGCAGCAATGCAATGATCCAGGACAATTCTGAGGTAGTTAAGAGAAAGAACACTATCCACATCCAGAGGAAGAACTGTGGGAGTAGAAACACAGAAGAAAAACAACTGCTTGATCACATGGTTCAATGGATATATGACTGGTATTATTGACCTTAAATGATCATTCTATTGCAAATATTAATAATATGGAAATAGATTTTGAACAATAATACATGTAAAACTCAGTAGAATTGCTCCTTGACTTTTAGAGGGAGGACAGAGGACAGGTGGGAAAGAACATGAATCATGTAAGCATGGAAAAATATTCTAAATTAATTAAATATTTTTTTTAGAAAGAAGACACTAAAATTTTTAAAGAAAAGAAAGAAAGGTGTTTGACAATCACATCTTTCAGTCTTTGAAATACTTCGAGACTTGGTTTGGGTCTGGTGATATGAATTTGATGGGGGCAGCGAGGTGCTCCCTTCCCACCTTCCCAATCTACCTTAGATTTTAGTTCCCTGCTACTGTGTTTACACTGGACTTCCTAGTATGAAAATGATTGGTTTGTGATGAAAAAACTGAAATAAAGCAAGAGTTGAAAAGGCTATATGTTCTGTTCTCTTTTTTTTACCATTATTTTTACACCATATGGTCTAAATAGTAGATACCTCTTTTTAAAATTCTTTTTCCTGACAATTCAGTTTATCCCTTTTATTCTTGAAATCAGGATGCTCTGATGTATACTGACATCGTCTCTTAATAAAGAGTGTCTGTGGGCAAGTCACTTAATCTCCCTAGGATTGTCTCTTAATGGATAAAACTGTTCATTAACCTTTCTTACATTGTAGTTTTGAGGTACATGTAAAGGTCTTTGCAAAATTCTAAGTGCTAGATGAATATTATTATTATATTAAGTTTTAATTTTCCTGGCAGTATTATTATAGGATCACTATATCTTTGTATCTATTCCTAATTACCTTTCTTACTTTTAGTTTGCATATGTGTTCTCTTTAGATAGCTCCCTATTTTATTCATGATGTTAATAACAACAACAACAACAACAACAGACAGACAGACAGACATTTATGTAGTATTTACTATGTGCTTGGTACTGTGCTAAGCACTTTACATTTAAGAAGATATTATTATCCGCAATTTACAGATGGAGAAATTGAATCAGATTAAGTGACTTGGCTAGAATCCCACAGCTAATATCTGAGGTCGCATTTGAACTCAGATCTCCTGTCTTTAGACCTAATATTTTATCCTCTGCACTACATAGCTGTCTCAGCAGAAGTTGTGTCATTAAAATTTAATTCTTCAGTTCTTGTCTTGAGATGAACACTCCTGAAGAATTCTGTAGTCTTCTGAACTTATTGGAATTTTCTCTTCTAAAGTCTAAGTTTTTATTCAAAAGTACTGATTTATTTGATTTTTATAGCATAGCAATTTCTGGGGAAGAAAAAAAAAATCCGCTCCAGATTGAATACTCCCTCGTGATGGAATAATATTTAAACAAAAAGAACCTATCTTCTAAGTCCATCTTACTAAATGTATAACATTTTCCCTGGGAATCAGTTCCCTTCCCTCTCTAGGGGGAAGAGGGTTGTAAATGTTTCACTGTCTGTTTTCCAGCACCTTAAGGGATTATTTCATTTACTCCACTTAACGTCTTTTTAGTGATCTTTACATTTGTTATTATATTCGTTGTATATGTTCTTTTTATCCTACTTATATAATTTATATGAATCACCCCTTTGTATGGCATCTCTTGTGAATAATATACAATTATATTCCTGAGCAATGCATTATCCAGATATTGCCCAATTAATGGAAACCAACTTTACTTCCTGTTCTTTAGAACAGTAATATGATTATTTTGGTGTGTAACAGATTTTATATGATTGATTAAAATTTAGAATTCTTAGGAATATTCTTCATGTTTGAGGGCTATTTTATTGCTTATGTTGATTTTGCTTATGTACATATATGTTATATATACATACTACACACATATATATATATAGTTATTTACACATATGTTCCTAATGTTGAGCTATCCTCATGATAATTGATACAAATTAAATTTAGTCATAATGTAGTAGCCATAAGGTCAACTCTCATGGCTGACTGTGGAAGAAGTGAAGAGGTTGTAGGATTAAAGCAAATAGGAAGACTTTGGACTTTATTTGACTTTGGGAAAGGGACTCTTTCTTGAACAATGAAAGGAGTTAATTGCAAAGATCTGTGTTGTCTAAAATTACATTGGTTGTAGTGGTCACCCTTAGTCCTGTAGGCGTTGACTACAAACTATAAGTTATGGTCCAAAAGTAAGAGCTCTCCGAAGATTGACTTGCTGAGTTGTTCTTTAGCTACTTTTTCTATTAGAATTCTAGAATTGCCTTTCCCTAGCTCTACTGAGTTTGCTTCATTTGTGGGCAGTTTACTTTTTTTTCATTAGTTGTCAGGGGGAAGATAGTTGTTTCAGAGTTTCACCTGCCATCTTCCATGGATTCCCACAGAGAGGACAGTCTAATGAGAAAAGGAGTAGCTGAGCTAAGTGGTACCATCTCTTAAAATAAGTCTTCTTTTTTTAAACAGAAAAGATAGTGGGAGTCGGGAAAGCAATCAGGAGCCTGTTAATAGTGTAAATTTGAAATGTTCCATTTGAAAAAGACAAGCAGAAACAAAATAACTAAGGGATAAAAAATGGAAGGGAGGTCATAACAATCTTACCTAAAAGGAATAAAAGGAAGTGACTAAAATATAATTTAGGCATTGAGTTGAGGAAATGCCAACCCATATCACACGATAGTGTTCTAAGTCATTCAACTTGACAATCATTGGGTTTTTTCTTATTAAATCAGTTACTGAATTATCAAAATACTAAATATTTTCACAGATGAAATCAATTGACTTTCATTCAGATTTATATAATATCCCAGTTTTAACTTTACATTTAAGTTTGCTTTATTTTATTTTTTATTCTAAACTTTAGTTTTGAATAAAAAATTTCAGTGTTTCCATTATAACTCCAACATACAACTGTTGTAACTGTAACTGTAACTCATAACTATTTCCAGCTGTATGATCACCATATAAATCATAGTATTAAAAGTGTCTCCATTAGGAAAAAAAGGTACTAATAACAAAATACTGGTGTGTCCCTAAATGGACTCTTAATATTACAAAGATTCTCAAAGCCTGGGTCACAGAATGTATCTGGATTACTGGATTACTGAGCTATAGAATCTTCAAAATCAAAACTTAAAAAAATAAATTAGCTTTTCTTGCTTTACCTAATCCCCATTTCATATTATTCTATATTAAGATATTTTCATTTTTCAGTCATGTCTGATACTTTGTCACCCCTTTTGGGATTTTCTTTGTAAAGATACTGCAATGGTTTGCTCTCTCTTTCTCTAGCTCATTTTCCCTGTAAAGAAACTGAGGCAAATATGGTTAAGTGACTTGCTCAGGGACACACGGCTAGTAAATGTCTTCTTTTCTCCAGGCTTGGCACCCTATCACCTCTGCACCTAGCCGGGAGTTAAATCCAGCCTAATTTAAGTCTTTCTGATATAAACCTTTTGGATACTTCTATAATTAATAGAAACTCACCACTGGAGTGTTTTCTTGATCAAACTTAGTTTCTTTCTGTATCCTTTCTAAAATTTTGCTGTTTAAAAAATTCAGCATACATTTGTTCAGTATCTCCTCTCTTGAACTGTGAGTTAGCACAGAGGCCTCAGTCTTATAGCTGACTCAGAGCATGTGGCCCCCAACTCTTTGGAGTGAGGAAGAAGGCAATATGCGGATGCAGATCCAGAGAGGAGAAAGAACAAGGGCTTCCATACAAAGCAGCTAATAATACCACTAGGAAGGTGTGTTATATACAGTAGGTTGTTATAGGACCAAAGAAGAAACACAAAGGGATGCAGAAAACACATGGGGAGGAAGGAGACAAAATTCACATGGGTGATCAGTGGAGGATCTGAGCTGGCCTTGAAGAATTCCACTAGAGTACATTTTGGGCATTGGGGGGGATGTGTGGAATTAGCTGGGAGGTGGCTTACCCAATTGCTCTGGGGCAAAAGATTGCAAAATGAAATCAAGAAACAAGAAGTAGTTCATTTTGGTCAGAAAACAGAATTCATGAAGAGAAATGATGAAAAGAAGTGGGAAAGGTAAGGTGGAGCTGTATTTTTAGGATTCTTACATGGCAAGGTTAGATTTTATTTTTGGATGGCATGGTGGTGGATAGAGCACTGTACCTGGAGTCAGGAAGATTTGTCTTCCTGAGTTCAAATCTGGCCTCAGATACTTACTAGCTATATGACCCTGGCCAAGTCACTTAACTCTGTTTCAATTTTCCTATCTGTAAAATAAGTTGGAGAAAGGAAATAGTAAACCACTCCACTATCTCTGCTAAAAAAAACTCTAAATGGGGTCATAAAGAGTCAGACATGACTGAAAAGTAAGGTTTTATTTTAAACTCTAGGCAACAAGAAATCACTGTTAATTTTTAAGCAGTCGTAACTTTGCCAGACTTGTTCTTTGAGAACATGATTCTGACCAGTCTATGTGTGATGAATTGGACTGGGGGGAAAGAGGGTAAGCAGAGAAACAGATTATAAGGTAATTAAAATATGACAGGTAATGAGAGAGTAAAGGGGAGTGCTAACAATCTGAAGAAAGAAAAGAGATGAGTGCAACAGAACTTGTAGAAGTATCAACAAAAATTCGTAGCTGGTTGGAAGTAAAAAGTAAGGAATAATAAAGAATCAAATATTATTCTGTCCTTGTAACCTTCAGGACCAAAAGGACATTATACTACAATGCAACAAAAGCTGGACAAAAGGAACAGTTTTAGAAAAAGGCATCACTTTATTTCAAATATTTTGAATTATTAGTTCCTATGTGGAAAGGGAATTAGACTGACAGTTTGTGGGGGAATATTACAATATTACACCTACAATACATGCAGATGCTAATGAAGGGTCTGAAGTAAGATCTATGAAAGTGAGGCTCAAGGGAGATTGCAGAAGATATATAGGTGTAGGTGTAATCTACATAGAGATGGTAATTGATGCCATGGGGAGGAAAGAGACAGAGAGACAGATTTAGAGAGACCAAGACAGTTAAAAGAGATAGCGAGAGAGACAAAAACAAGAGAGAGACAGAGGGACAGAAACAGACAATTATAGAGAGACAGAAACAAAAGAGAAGATGATTGAGGACATGAGGGAAGTGTGTTGAGGAATATCCATATTTAAGGGTAGGAAAAGGACAGTTAAAAACTGAAAGAGAAAAAAGCCAAGGAAGGGGTATTCTATTTAGAAGTAGGGATGAGGTGGTCAATAGTGTGTCAGATGCTGAAGAAAGGTCAAGAGGGATAACGATTGAGAGAAAGGATTTTTGGATTTAGCAATTAAGAGGCCATTGATTACATTGGATGGAGTAGTTTCTGCAGAGTTATGGAGTTAGAAACCAATATACACTCCTGGATATACTCATCTTGTATAGTTATTCCTCAAAATATTAAATCATTCTCAGTCTCAGTCTTTACACTTTTGAAATAACAATCCACTCTTCACCTAAAATTACTTTATCTCTAGCATTGAAAATAAAAATAATAATTATAATGCTGATGGTGATAGCTGGAATTTATATAGTGTCTACCACGTACCAGGCTCTGTGCTAAATGTTTTGGAAATATTGTCTCACTTGATTTTCACAATAACCCTGAGTGGCAGGTGCTATTATTATCTGATTTTATAATTGAGGAAAATGAGGCAAAAAGTGGTTAAGTGACTTGTCCATGGTCTTACAGCTATTAAGTGTCTGAGGCTGAATTGGAACTCAAGCCTTCCTGATTTAGCACCCTATTCTCTGAATCACTTAGATGTCATATTACTATCGCTGCCATATTGATAACTCTGCTCTATCCCTTGACAGTTTGCAAAAGAATATGCATAACATTAAGGTAAGATCTATTGAAACATGATTTTAAAATAGACTTTGGGATATCGATGCCCAGTCTTTTTGAGTCTGAGAATTTTTTATAATATCAAAATAATGCATTGTTGACATAATTGTCAACAAAAAGCATACAAGCATTTATTGAGCACTTATTACATTCTAGGCACTGTGCTAAAGGTTAAGTATACAGAGAGAGGAGCAGAAATAGGCCATGGCCTTTAGAAGCTCTAACTCTAATAGAGAAGACAATATCTACAAAAACACAGTGTTCAGTGAAATAATTCTATGATCCCACAGCCTGCAGCTGATGCATGACTGTATGATTCTAATAAAATCCTCTAAGACCTTATTGTGTTGTGGAAATGATTGGTTTCTGGAAGGTCTGCCAATGGATATACTTTCTGGCAGATTCTACCAAGGGAGAGTGGCTTAGAGTCCAGGCGCAGTGATAAGCCTGCACATCTGGAATGGAAGACCCATCAATAGACTGACTACAAAATGATGGATTTGGGGCCTTCCGCAGGCTTTTTTCAAAGACCACCTACTAGACCACAGAGGGCTTGTTGTATGCACCAGTGGACATAGTATGCCTACTACGGACATCCTAAATCCTTGATATATCTAACTAAATCTGCTTTCTCCAGTCATTTAAATATTTCCTCTTAAATCAGCCAACCCATTTACCGGAACCTTCCATTTCTCCCATTTTTCTATTCTCCTTTGTAAAGTCTCTCAATCTTTTCCCATCTTCTGTGTCAGTGTTTGAAACTGAATGCAGCTGGGCACTTCTGGGTCAAGTGAATGATAAGACAGTGGACTAGACATTTTTGCTGATTCCCACAGTCTCAAAACTTTCCAAAACAGAAATAACTGAAGATAAAACAAGTTCATGTTTCCATGGTGTTTAATGCTCAGAATCCAAAAGCAGATAAAACACATACACCCATGAACTGATGTTCACTAACCCTGATCTCATTCAACATTCCTCCCTTGTGTCCAATGCTACTGGCAATGAGACTACACTAGAAGACTCAAAGAACTGACACAGGCTTACCAAAAACAAACAAACAAACAAACAAAGGAACAAAAAACCCAAACCCCACAAAACAACAACAACAACAACAACAACAACAACAACAACAACAACAACAACAACAACAACAACAAAACCCTCATTCCTATAGGCTGGCCTCTCCTTCCTCTTTCCAGTACCATGGAGACCTCCCCTCCAAGCTAAGCAGGACCATAAACAACCAGCCAGCAGAGTAAGACTGTGAATTAAAAGCCTGTCTGAAACCACAACCTCCTAGCAGCAGAATTGCAATATTCTGAACAGCTGCTTCTGTGTCAGAGAACTAAAGAACAGAGATAGTAAGACAGAACATCAGGACAGAACATCATGTTTATATGTGTCAGGGAAGAATGTGTGCTGTAGAACTCCAATAATCCTGAGGGAAAGAGCAACATCCTTCTGAGGCCAGTTCTGATTAGCTAAAAGTCACTAAGAGTAAAGATCAAGACTGGTTAAACATGATTTGCCAATGTGATCAAAGCTAATATGCTTTGAGATCCAGCTCTCAAAGAAGGATCATCAGAAGAAAAAGAATCAGCAAGTGAATTGGGGAAAATCAGAGGGTGGGAAGAAGACTGAAAATACAAAAGAAAATTTAAAGACCTTCAGCTCAGATAAATTAATAGAAAAATATTAATAACAGAAGGAAATATGACCTCTAGATCTAGTAAATGAATTCAGGCACCTGTTAATAAGTACAAGAAAACAGGAAAATGATCCCAAACTTCTTGAGGTAGAAGAATTTGTAGAATGTGAAGAGAATATGAAATCATAATAGACATTTTCCATTGTCCCAGTTCTCAAAAGATAAATGATAATTTTAAGAGTAGAATTTGTAGCCTGCACAACAAAAATAATGAACAGAAGAGAAAAACTAGAATCTGCAATAGCAAGGCTCACCAAAGAAACTAAAGAAAGAACAAAATATTAAAATTGAAAAATATAGAAGTAAAGGATAATCTAGAAGAAAAGAAGCAAAAATCAGCATTAAAAGAAAATATGCTCACTAAGCAAGCAAACTCTACTGATCTCATAGATAAAATATACAGAGATAGCTTAAGAATCATAGGTCGCCTGAAGAGTATGACAGAAAAATATTTAGTATCACTATGAAGTAAATAATAGAAGAGAGCTGCCCAGAACTTCTAAACATAAAAAAAATGAAATTTCAATTTAAATAATTTACAGCCTGAGGAAAAAAAATACTCAAGGCTTCAAACTCCAAGACTTATAGTGGTTAAATGTAACAATTCAATTCAGAAATAATGAGAACAGCAAGCAATCAGCAGAAAAACCTTCAAATACAAATAAAAAGAAAATCATATAATGCAAGACTCTTTTGTACCCACAAGAAAATTTAGAAAGGAATAGAATAATGTGTTCCAAAGAGCAATGGAGCCCTGGATACAGTCCAGACTGACCAACCCTACAAATTTGAACTTAATCATTCATGAAAAAGATAGATGTTCAATAATAAAGAGACATTTGAAATGTTATTAGAAAGAAAACCAGAACTGAAGAGAGAATACATGAAGACAGAAGGATAGAAGAGAGATAGAGATGGATGTGTGATGTGCAGTTACCAAATCAATTACTAGCAATAAGGGGAAAATTACTCCTATAGTCTAGTATAAAGAAGAGTCTGGATGGGAGGTGGGGTGGGGAGAGAGATAGAAAAGAAGGCAGAAAAGTAAGGTCTTGCTTTGATGGTGGAAGGGGGTTCCACTGATGAATGCTGCTATGAGTGAAGAAGGATGGGAGATGCAAAGGAAGATGAGGATCTTGTACGGTAGATGGCCTGGGGGGTTTGGTGCTTGGGTAATTGACAACTGGAAGAATGAGAGAGCTTGGACCAGGGAGGAGATTTAGAGATAGATAGTGGGAAGGGAGCTAATCATGGGAGAATATATACCAGTGATTGCCTTCATAATCAGGGACTTGGTGAGAAGGTAACCTTATAATCAGGCAGTGTCCCCTCTGACATCTGCAGTGATTGGCATTGTTCCATGAGTGAAGCAGTGGAAAAGGGGAATCCACAGGACAAGCTCTACAAGTGAAAGTTGCAAAATTGCTTAGAATGAAAAGTTTAAAACAAACACCTTCTAAGTTTTGATTGCTGGAGGACTATAAAGAAAAGAGAGACACCAGATAATTAGAGGATCATGAATCAGAGAATTAGTTTCTAAAGCAAACAGAAAGAGATCAATAATGAAGACAGTGAGAAAAATCCTTTTTTGAAAGGAGAACCAAAAAAAAAAGAAATTAAAAAATAATGAATAGGACTAGCTGAAGGGAAGGAGAAAGTGAAGTATCTACTGAGAGCAGGAAAATGAGGGAAGAATTATGTAATAGGATGAAATCAGACAAGGAAAAGTAACTCATGAGCAAATCGGCATGGTAAAGGTCTAACAAACAAGAGGAGGTCAGAGGTGACCTGAAAGAAAGGCAGTGTAAAGAGAGCCACCTTAAAGAAGTTAAAATAATCCAAAGAACATAGGACTGTATGGGTGGGATCAGATGTGGGGGGTAAAAACAATATTAGAGAGAGATGGAGGAAAACATAAACCTTATTCGTAACTTTACAAGTGATTGGATTAAATAATCTAAAAGAATGAAAAGTAGTGACAGATTGGATAAGAAAACAAAACCCTACAATCTGTTGCTTACAAGAAACACATTTGAAAAATACACAAATTAAAACTTGAAGGGATGGGATTTTTTTATTATTATTATTCAGCAAGTAAATCTAAAGCAGCAGGAATTACTTTTGCATAATATGACAAAGCAAAAGCAAACATTCAAAAAAATGAATGAACAAGGAAATTGTATTATGCTGAAAGGAACAACAAACCAATATCAGTAATAAACTTACATGTTGCAAATGTCTTATTCATATACCAAATTCATAAAAGAAACAATTGAGCTGCAAGAAAACATAGATAGTAAAACAATAATGATAGGAGACGCAATCTCTCAGTTTTGGATAAGTAACATAAAGATGAAGAAAAAAGATGATGTAAAAATGAAAAATCTGTAGTAGGGAGAACAGTCCATAGAGTCTGAGCCTGGAGTCAGGAAGACCTGATAAAATTTTTTTTTCCCATGGTGACATGATTCTTGTTGTCTCCTTCCCTTCTTCCATTCCCCCCTTCCAGAATTGACAAACAATTACACTATATTATACATATATACTTTTTTAAATTTAAGACCTGACTTAAAAACCAGTTTTAGAAACATATTAATCGTGTGTCCCTGGGCAAGAATTTAAGCTCTGTTTTCTTCAGTGTTCTTTCTTATCTGTAAAATGTGGAAAATATTGGCATGTGCCTTCTAGAGTTGTTGTGAGAACCAAATGAAATAAGAATTTTACTGTGTTTAAAACAATGTCTGATACTTGGTAAGCATGGTAAGTGCTATGTAAATATTAAATATTATTACAATTGAACCCAATAATCCAGTGTTTTACAGAAAAGAAAATTATCTTACCGAGGAAAAATTCCTCATTTGATAAAATGTGATGAGAATACTAGAATATAGTCTGGTAGAAATTAGACTTAGACTAACACTTTCTACAATATTCTATAACACATTCTAAATGGATATGTGACCTTACTATTAAAGATCATACTATAAATAAAATCATAGAAGAGAAATGGATCAGATAGCTTCTCAGATCTATGGGAAGGAGCTGTATTATTAATCAAACAAGAGATAGAGGCAATTAGAAAAGCTAAAATAAATAATTGTGATTACTTGAAACTGAAAAGCTTCTGCCCAAACAAAAGTAATGCACCTAGAATAAGGAAGGCAATGTTTAACTGGAAAAAAAAAACCCAAATATTTGTATCAAATTTCCCTGATAAAGATTTGTGTTCAAGATTGATAAATTACACCTCAATAGATTGATGATAAAAGGAAATGAACAAATAGCTCATGAAAAAATGAATTGCAAAAAATTCACAGCTACATAAAATAATTCTCCAAAACATTGTTAATAAGAGAAATACAAATCACAATGGCCCTGAGGTTTCCTCTCATACCCATACTGCAAATGGGCAAAATTACTCCAAAATATCAACAGTCAATATTAGAAAGGGAATTGTGGAATGAAAGGCACATTAATCCATTGTTGGCAGAGCTGTAAAATTGCACTGCTATTTTAGAAAGCAATTTAAAATTCTCCAGATAAAATATATCTAAAATATCCATATCCTTAGAATTAGAGACTATTGGGTTTTTACTCCTAAAGAAGCATCAGTAAGAACAATAAGAAGAATATCTCCACATATATCAAAGATTTTATAGCAGTATTTTTTGTGATAGTTAGGAATTGGAGACAAAGTAGATGTCTGTCAACTGGGGAATGGCTGTAATGGAATATTACTTTGCTGTAAGAAATGTGTGATTAATACAGTGAAGTAAGCAAAGATCTATCTGAACTGATGCAGAATAAGTAAGTCTACATAAACACTACAATGATATAATGGAAAGAACAACTACATAACAAAACATCAAATGTAACAAAATTATAAAGGGCAAGCACAATTTGAATGAAGAGATGTGAGAGAATGCCTCCTTCCTGAGAGAGGTAATACATACACACTTGCATGTTTTCAGACTTTTTCAGTGAATCCATCAGTTGTGGTGATTTTTTTTACCTCTAACAATATTATGATATATGTAATATCTCTTTGGAAGGATAAAGAAGAGAAATATTTGGAATGATTGGAATATTTGGAATGAAAAACTCAAATAAAAAATTCATTAAGACCAAAAATAAAGAAAATATGCAATATTCCAATATTTCAATTCTGATTTTGTCAATTCAAGCAGTGGAATAATGTTTATAAACTGAATGTTTGAGTGGGATCAGCAACTTGCTACAATTAGTCTGGCAAAGGGGAAATCCTAGAGCCATGAAATTGCAAACATGACCATTCTAACATTGGCTCTAAATTATAGTTTATCTAAAAAAATCTAGATGGTGGGTTGCAGTGGGAGACACAAATTGAAAATGATGACTCTGGCCTCATTGCTATGACAGTGAACAACCAACTGAATTATGACAAAATCCTTTGAATCAATCAAACCCATGATGGTCTTCATGTCCAAAAAGAATTAAATTGATGGGGAGGAAAGAGGAGTCAACCCAAGTTTTATGGGCAAGCTGCTGTCTTGGCTTCTGGCTAGAGATGATTGACACGTGTGGTTCTTACTTGCAGCAAATTGTTCAAATGGCCAGATTGAGGCTAGGCAAGAGACTCCCCCTCTATTCCTCTAGTTTATCTGCTTCATCTATAAAGATAGAGCAGCAAAGTCTTGAAGACTCCCTCCTCCATTCTGAATGAAGGTACAACAGAGTGGAGACTCCAGATCATTGTAGAAGGCTCCATTGAGTGATGGAAGACTCTATCTTCTAATGACAGTCAACACTTTCTCCATTCTATCATTATTGACAATATTCACATGGGTAGAAATGCTCAGAGGCCTGAAAATTCAGACTTCCCTCAGGATAATGAGCTAGCAGCCTTGGTTACCCATTGTCACCAGCTACTTCAACTGTGTGGAAGTCCAGTTCTCCATCAGCCTCTCATGGACCATTTCCACCACTGTAGAATACTGTTGGCACCCTTATTGACAGTTTGGGATCTCAGATTCACCCTGGGTGAATACTTCCTCCTAAAGAGAGATCTGGTCTTCTGTTGTTGGCATAGTATGTGCTATGCAAAGTATGGATGTTATTGACAATGACTTATACTAGATATTTATATATTACTTTAAATTTAAGTCTTTGCAGTAAGTGCAAATATTAACATCCTCTGGTCAGTCAGAGATGAGCATCAGGTGCATTCTACCTCTCAGGGGATTTGGAGGAAAGGATGAGTTACATACATGCTTGGTGTTGCAGAATGCCACATTAAGTTTGGTAGAGAATAGATTCTGTAAAGGGGAGTAATAAATAATGTCTGCAAACCCAAGTGATAATCAAATTGTGGAAGGTCTTACATTTCAAGGAGAAGAGTTTTCTGTTTTAAATTTTAGGAAATAGAAAGCCATTGAGTATTTTGAGGAGACAAATAACATGGTTCAGGTATATGCTTTAGGAAGGTTATTTTGTCAGTCCTGTGAAGGGTGGATTAGAGGAGGGAAGAATTAGGAGACAGGGAGGCCAGTTATGTTAGTTTGAGAGGAGATGAGGGGCTGAATTGGGTGGTGGTTATGTGAATGGAGAGAAGGAAACAGGCAAGAGAAATGTTAAGGAGGTAAAAAAGAGAAGATTTGCTAATGGATTAGTAAAAAATAAACACACAAACATAGGATCATAGGTTTAGAATTAAAAGAAATCTTCAAAGCCATTCAGACCAGCTCCTTCAATTTGCAGACCAGAAAAAAGAGGCCCAGGGAGATTAAGTAATTTATTCAAAAATCACACAGAGAGTTCCAGAGGTGAGATTTGAAGCCAAGTTCTCTGACCCTGGAACCAGTGATCTTTTTACAGAAATATAAATAATCAGTTGCTAACAGAATATTGGTATCATTAACAAATGAAATAGGGACGTTATTGGTAATGATTAATCTATAGTGGAAGCTAATATGTTCATTTTTAAGCATTTTCAATTTTCCATGCTATCCACATGGAAATTCTCAGGTTATAGTCAAACAATTAGAACTAGAGTTCAGTAGAATGATTAGAAATGGATACATAAAATTTGGAGTGATCTGAAAAGGGATGATAACTGAAACAATGTGAGGTGACATAATGAAGTGAGTAGGATACTGGAACCTGGAGCAAGGAAAGTCTGAGTTCAAATCCCTCCTTAGATATTCACCAGTTGGTTACTGTGAACAAGACATTTAACCACTTTTATCTTTTATTTTTGATTCTGTTCAGTCATTTCAGCCCTTTCTGAATCTTCCCGACCCCATATGGAATTTTCTTGGCAAAGGTATTGGAGTGGTTTGCCATTCCCTTTCCAGCTCAATTTACAGATGAGGAAAATGAGGCAAACAAAGTTGGGTGACTTTCCCAGGGTCAAAAAGCGAATAAGTATCTGAAGCCAGAACTTAGATTCCAATTTTAAAAAGAGGAATTTAGATTTGATAATCTCAAATATCCTTTCTCCCTCTAAACTTATGATCACAGAGGATTGGAGTGTAAAGAAAGAACTATGTAATGGTGCCTGGGAGGTCAAAGATAGAAATGTTGAGAGTATGAATAATTGTATGCAGAAGATAACCTTAAAAAGTCATAAAGTTTTTGGAATATATGTTGAATTTTTGTAGCAATCTACCTTGTGTCCAAAATTATGCTTTACTTATTAAATTTAGTTTAATTCCCTGAACATATGGTGACTTCTCAGCACAGAGAAACAGCCCAGGATTGGCAGAGTAGTAAGAGGAAGACAGCCATTATCCAACACAGATAATCCTGAGTTGACCATAGAAAGTTGAATTACATATGGATTACTTTGCATGAGAAATTTTGAAAGAAAGGGGAAAATGGGGAATGTCATGTAGAACCTACCTTTTAGACAGTGATGGTTGTCATATTTTTAGAATAAAGTATTTTTTCAGAAACCCTTCCCATTCTTTTTGACTTGAAAGCAATGAATGATTGTTAGGTGCTTGAAGCCATGAATAGTTCTTGGTCATTTTTTTTTATTTCCCCCCCAAGACTGATTTCTTTGAAGACAGATGGGCTTAATTGCTTGGGCACCTGTGCTAATGTTCATGGCTTAATATATTCTAGTTCCACTTAAGGCATTATCTGAGAAGTTGGGTTTTTAGGGAGTGGAAATCAAGAACAGTGACTGAAGCAACAAAGAGTTGTGATGTGAGAACTGGTTAGTGGAATTTGAGAGTTAATGACTGCTCCCTAAGCTATCTACTGCAGCCTTTTTTATCTGTGATAATTAGCCTGAACAAGGCAAGTCTAAAGAAAGCCTTTCCAAGGCTTCTATAACTTTCAAACTTCCACACTTAGCATGTCTTGCCTCTTAACGAGCCTTATACATTCTGATGCCATCTTAGTGATTCTCAATGGGAAAGTAGTGTTCAGTTTTATGTTCAAGGTTCTTGTTTTTGTTAATTTTTTAAAAGTTCCATTTTTGCATTTAGGTTTCAAATATTTCTTGGGTTTTACAATTTTTAAAAATCATATGTTTTACAGAATAATGAGGGATAGTAGGATAATAAACCATGACCCAGATATTTCTCATTAAATATTCAAAAAAATCAAATATTCAGCTAATATGTTATGCTATTTCACTTAACAGCCTGATATAGTTGTAGAGTCTCTTTAATAAATTGAAGGTAAGAGCTCAACTTGTTTTTAATAGATGGCATTAGATAAGGGGGGCATTAACTTCTCTTTAACCTGTCTCTCTCTAGCTCCCTCCACATGGAGGATTCCATCTCCATCCCCAGAACACACATACACACACACATATAAACACTAACACATAAACACACATACACCTTTTCCTCTGACATCAGATTTAATATCTCCTTAAATATAGGTTTCTGCTGTTGTACCGCTTATTTCTAAAGGCATTTGTACTTCAGAGTGAGAGAAAACCTTTGCTCTTTATAAGGTGGTAGGAGAGCCCTATTGATTATCTCATCTCCCACCAAGTTTAGTGGGGATTGGCTCAGTCCCAACTTTTTTCTCTCCCTGCTATGAAGAACTTAAGTTGACCCATTCATACAGAGATGGCTTCATTAAAGCAGAGACCCCAAACTTTGAGTGGATTAAGCCATTCAGCCACAGAGCAAAATCCTTGGCAATCTTATGGCAATCGATGCACCCTATCCTTTGCCCTTATGAAGTTAAAAGACTTTATGGATTTTTTACACCACCCCCCTTTTTTATAAGTGCTCCTTGAACTTTCATATCACATAAGCCATGATTGTCTGAGGAGGATGCCTGGCTCCAGCCATCTGATCCTGTTGCTTTATACAATGGCTGTTGCAAAAATAGTCATTTCTTTATAGAGATTCAGCTGATCTCGGCATTTTCTCCATTTTTGTTAGCATGGCATCATGGATAAAGATTCAACATTTGAGGGAGGAAGACCTGGTTTCAAGTTCTACCTCCCATCCACAATGGCTGTGGAAGTCTGGGCAAGTTAGTCCCCAGAGTTAACTCAGTTATTAATCTATGTTAGTTTACAACTTCCCTAAAAAAAAAAAACAACCAAAAAAAAAACCTTTTATTCTGTCTTAGAAGATTCTAAGATAGAAGAATGGTAATGGCTAGACAATTGGGATTAAGTGACTTGCCCAGGATCACATAGCTAGGCAATTTCTGAGACAAAATTTGAACCCTGGTCCTCCCAACTTCAGGCATGGTTCTCTATCCACTAAGCCACCTAGCTGCCTATTACCCACAGGGAGTTTCTTTTCCAGGAATTCCCTATGCCAGTGAAATAAGTCAGATGGAAAAAAAAATCCAACACACCACTATTTGTAAAGTTAATTTTTTTTTAATGCTCCTCATCACAGCCATTAGAGTCTGGTCAATGTTTTTCTTTATTTTGGTGCCAAAGATGTCGGGTTACAGAAATAAGTAGGAAGGTTGTAACTGGGAGATTCCTTCCAGATAAATGAGTTCTTTTTCACAAAAAAAAGGATGGCTTTATTGACTGAACACATAGAGAAGAGGTTTTGTGCAAGCTTTGCTCAAGAAGAAAAAAAAAAAAGCTTTGCTTTGTGAGACAGAAGACAGTGTTTGCCCTGAAATGAAGTTTACATTAACATCTCTTCATTGTTTCAGCTGTGCCTGGGTTCTCTCCCAACCTCCCTCCTTTTCCCCCCACCCCCTCTCTCTTTCTCTCTGTCTCTGTCTCTATCTCTTTCTCTCTCTGTCTCTGTCTCTGTCTCTGTCTCTGTCTCTGTCTGTCTGTCTGTCTATCTCTGTCTCTCTCTCTTAAAACACCTATTATCCGCTCTTTAATGGATAAAGTATTCAGACATCGAATCAGGAAGATTCCTCTTTATGAATTCAAATCCAGCCTCAGTCACTACTAACTGTCTCATTCTGCGCAAATCATTTAACCCTGTTTGCCTCAGTTTCCTCATCTTTCAAATGCTCTGGAGAAGGAAAATTCAAATCACTCCAATATCTTAGACAAGAAAACCCCAAATGTGGTCAGAAAGAATTGGAAATGACTGAAACCACTGAACAAGAACAGAACAACCTCTTTGGTAAAGCGGAAGAGGTGAGAAACTCCAGGGTGAATATCATCAGTGCAAAAACGGATGCAGTGTGCCAGAATCCTTGAGATGGACTTTGGGAAAAGAGAAAACCTTGCTGCTCCTACCTCTGCCCTTTCATTGTTTGTGCTTTATCTACACTATGCCTCTACCCTCCAATATTCTCCAGGAAAGCTCAGGCTACTCATTTAGGGATGCCCATCGCCTCCTTTTACTTTATCTTGTATTGATTGAGTGTGTCTGAGGGGCTGCTACATTTGTATGCTCAATTAAGCAATTGGTCAGCTTTCCCCCAGGAGGCAGCCTGATAAGTCAGAATTGTCAAGCCTCTTAGGCAGTATTATGCTCTGGTCTCATTCCAAATGAGTTCAGGAGAGTAAATTCTAATTTGGCAAGGGCCTCTTGGCCAGATAGAGTTATTAGAGAATGCGCCCTTCTTCGGGTATTTCATTTTTTTGCATAAAGTAAGAGGTTCCAGATAGAACTGTGCTGTATATTGCTTGTGTTCAATGTCCATTCCAAACCAAGTACAAACGTACTGATGCTAAAGCAATGATAGCCAAAAACCCAGAAAAGCCTATCGGTGAAGGACTCAACTTTTGAGTGAGTAAGGAGGTAGACCATAAGATTAAAAGTCACAATCAATCAACAAACATTTATTTATTAAGTTCTTGTTGTGTGCCAGCAAGGCACTCGGCCAAGCCCTGGGAATTCAAAGAAAAAGCAAGAGTGGTTCCTGTCCTCATTGATTTTACATTCTTTTTTAAAATTAAAATTTATTTACTCATTTTTGTTACATTAAAATACTTAACACACCCTTTCCTCCCTTTCCTCCCCCCCATTGCAGAAGGCAACATTTGACAAAAAGATATACATATATTTCTCTCTCTCTCTCTCTCTCTCTCTCTCTCTCTCTCTCTCTCTCTCTCTCTCTCTCTCTCTCTTTCTCTCTCTCTCTCTCTCTTTCTCTCCCCCTTTGTCTTTGATATCTTATTTCTATTCATCAGTTCTGTCTCTGGATAGGAAAATAATTATAAAATGGATAATTTTGCAAGCAGCAAATTGAAATGTTTTTATACAATATGTTTTGTACAAAACAAGATTAGAGGGAAAGCAGAAAGTTGGAAAGACTTTTTTCTGGACAGTTTCTCAGATAGAGGTCTCATATCTAAAATATATGGAAAATTTCATGGAATATGTAGGAATATGAGCCATTCCCCAACTGACAAATAATCAAATAATATGAAGAGAGTTTTTGCATGAAGAAATCAAAGCTATATATATATATATATAACTATATGAAAACTTCTCTAGAGTTATTAGAGAAATGGAAATCAAAACAACTGAGACCTCATCTTACACCTATCAAATTGGCTAAAATGATAAAAGAGCAAAATGATAGATGTTGGAGGGGATGTGGACAAATGGGGAAACTAATACACTGTTGGTACAATTGTGAATTTATTCAATTATTTTGTAGAACAATCTGAAATTATGCTCAAAGAGTTATAAGACAGTATATACCTTTTAACCCAGCAATATTTATAGGTTTATTTCCCAAGGTGATCAGGGAAAAGAGGAAATGAATATATATATTCTAAAATATTTACAACTCTCTTTGTGATGTCAAAGAGCTTACATTCTAATGGGAGGGAAATGATGTACATCAATAGATAAACAAAATACATAAAGAAGAAAGGTAGAGGGCAGATTTCAAAAATTATACATGTATGACTGATCTTGAAGTCAGTAAGATCTGCATTTGGATACAACCCTAAACACATATTTATTCTATTTTCCTAAATAAATTCCTTCACTGTTTTCAGTCCAGTTTCCTCATCTGTAAAATGGAAATGCCAGGATAATTACCCTATGGTATTACTATGAGGATCAAGTGCACAAATGTATTTAAACCATTTTTCTAGCCTTTAAAGCAATCTGGATGTTAGTTACTAGATAAATACACTATGTACATAACAAAGTTTTCTTAGAAATTCAAGAAATCCCCATCAATATGGAATAACTGCATGGGGAGAAGGAAGGACAGTCAATTAATTAGTGTGAAATTAAAGAATGATTTAAATCGGTTTCAGTTTTAGGTATTAAAAGATGGCTAACACAATGTTACCAAGTAGAAAGAAGTCCCTAAGGAGCTGGTGGATAAATAGAAAATAGTATTATATATAGTATATTAATTATTTAAATTTAAAGGGACTTCTCTCCAGTGCTTGAGGCTACTTGAATAATTTTATTCTCTTATTTAAATATCCTTCCAAATTGTTTACAGTATTAATTTGATTAGCAAAACTTTAATAGTGTAGAATGGGTTAGAATATATTAATGTAGGTAAAAAGCTTCAGAAACCTTAGAGCAGCATAAATCTGCTCTGTTTAGAAAAAAAAAGGAAACTAAAATCTAGCTCCCATTCTAATGAATACAGCTGATTTAATGAAGCCTGAATTAATGACATTTTTAGCTATGACCTTTAGTTGGTCAGTATAAAAAAACTATTGCTGGTGGCAATGACCCTTCCTGTTTTCTATTAAGGGAGGAAGGATACTGCATGGAGTTCAGATCTTAATGAAAGCCCCATTTTTGCCCCATTCATCAGTGATTATCATTACTGTTAAGGTTCTTGAAAGAGAAAGAGGAAGAAAGGAGATGGAAATTTTTGGAAACTGGATGGCAAGTTAGTATTTTAGTCAAGCTCAGTTACTTAAGTGTTGATCATCAGAATGGGCTGCCATTTTTTCTGATACTCAGAGTCCTGAGAAATTTGTCTAAGATCAGGCCAAGGAAACAGAACTGAAACCCAATTCTTCTTCCTGGTAGTTGTTTCCCTACATAATAGAATCATAGAAGCTCAATAGTTGGAAAGGGCCTTAGTAGTTATCTGATCAAAACTATGCATAAAAAAATCTCCTCTAGAACATAGCTAATATGTGTTCACATAGGCTTTAAAGATGTTCATTAGGAGAAAAATCACTGGCCTCCAAAGTATCCAATTGCACATCTAGATAGCTCTCATTGTGAGGACATTTATTCTTTATAGTGAAACTTCTACGCATCATACCTAGTTTTTGGTAACAGCTAAGCCATTTGGGTTAAGTCATTGGCCCAAGAGTCATACAGCTAGGAAGTGTCAGAAGCCAGATGTAAACCCAAGACCTCTTGCCTCCAGGTGTGGTTTTCCCCTGGGCTAGCTAGATGCCCCAAGAAGAACAGGTCTAATCCCTTTTCGTATGTGACTTTTCCTCCAAGACACATTCCCCCCTTATTCTATATAGATCTTCTTTATACATAATAGTTTGCATTTTGGGGGGTTGTTTTTCTGTAATGTTTCTCTCATTAGACTGAGCTTCTGTAGAGGGAGCACTGTTTTTCTCCTTGGTATTCACAGCACTGAGTAGGCTATCTTGTGTATAATGCATTCTTAACAAATGTTAGTTAACTCACTCACTGACTGCTGAAGGGATAGCCCAAAAGTACTTGAAGACAATTATATTTTCAGCTGATCTTCATAGAACATGAACTTGAGGCCATTTGCCATTCTGTTGCTCTACACATCTTCCTTCCTTCCTTCCTTCCTTCCTTCCTTCCTTCCTTCCTTCCTTCCTTCCTTCCTTCCTTCCTTCCTTCCTTCCTTCCTTCCTTCCTTCCTTCCTTCCTTCCTTCCTTCCTCCCTCCCTCCCTCCCTCTCCCTCCCTCTCCCTCCCTCCCTGCCCCCTCTCTCTTTCTCTTTCTCTCTTTCTCTCTTTCTCTCTCTCTCTCTCTTTCTTTCTTTCTTTCTTTCTTTCTTTCTTTCTTTCTTTCTTTCTTTCTTTCTTTCTTTCTTTCTTTCTTTCTTTCTTTCTTTCTTTCTTTCTTTCTTTCTTTCTTTCTTTCTTTCTTTCTTTCTTTCTTTCTTTCTTTCTTTCTTTCTTTCTCTTCCTTTTCCCCTCCTCTCTCTCTCTCTCCCTCTCTTTCTAAAACACACATCCATAAACCCTTACTTTCCATCTTAGAATCCATACTGTGTAATGGTTCCATAGCAGGAGAGCTATAAACATTAGGCAGTGGGTATTAAATGACTTGTTTAGGGTCACACAACTAGGAAGAATCTGTGTTGTAGTTTAATTCTATGATTCCATTATTTCACTTTTGGGTTGATCTATGTAGAAAAATGGATGGCTATACAGTGTCATAAAAATAACCAACATGTGCTTAGCTTTCTGGAGAGAGTGGAGGACAAAAGGGCCTGTCTGGCATGCTATTGTCCAGGGGAGGTGAAGAGCCAGAAATGCCTGAACAACTGAACAACAAAAATGTAGAATATCTATTACCTTCTTTCAATCCATTATTACCATCATTAGAAGGTATTCATTCAACCATACTCTGGGCA
The DNA here is from genome assembly GCF_027887165.1 of Monodelphis domestica. Classification (NCBI taxonomy): domain Eukaryota; kingdom Metazoa; phylum Chordata; class Mammalia; order Didelphimorphia; family Didelphidae; genus Monodelphis; species Monodelphis domestica. The sequence goes on from NC_077228.1 coordinate 476,127,167, forward strand.
AAAGACATTCTTCATTGAAGCAAAGAGGTAGCACAAAATATAGTTCAACTGGGCCAGAAGTCCAAAAGACCCTAGTTCAAATCCTTCTTCCATTTTTTCCTTCCTCTCTTCCCCATTGCTTCACCCCTTGACTCTCTTCTTGCCTCCCTCTATCCACCTCCTTTCTTTTTCTCATGCTCTCTCTCTAAAAGGAAGTTTGCCATATTTATATCAATAGAAAATTTCCTATATTTTGTCTACTTGGTTTACTCTTTGTTGTTTTGTCTTTTAAGTACTCTTAGGATGGTATGAATTAATTCATCTCTTGTCATACTTCTCATAAACATTATTTTTCCTTCTGCAGTCTCTCTATGTATTGTATTGTTAACTTGTAAAAACACAGACCTACTATGGTAGTCAGAAAAAAAAAACAAACAAACAGATCTTTAATCAGGAAAGAGATGAGAACAATAATCTATCTCAGAGTCAAGCACCAAATACTACACAGAATCAATACCCTGGGTCTCTGGGGACAGTATTTGTTGGGAGGAATTACAGTTAGAAGATTCTCCAAAGAACAAAAGAACTTGGGAAACTCACATACCATTTGGGGAACTAAGGACAGGGAAGTATGATTGATTGGCTTTACCCTGGCTACAAGGAAATGTTAAATCCAAGACAGAATCATCTGGGAGAGGCTGATGCTTTACAATAAATAATGGATACAAAAGGGAAAGGTCCAGCCCAGGACTTTGATAGAATAGGAGAAACTATAGGACAAAAGGGTACTGTTCTGTCTAAAATTGTGAGTCTGGGACTTCCCTCAGGGAGAGTTCTCTGGGGACCAGGGCAGATTTGGGGTCTCCAGATTTCAAGTTGATGGTATGTATAAATATTATATAGCATATAATATTTTTTCTATTGTTCCTTTCTTTCCTTTATAATTTTCGTTGCTTCTAATGGTTTCATGAAATGATACTTAGCATAATTTTTCACCATGCTCATCCAATAGGATTTTAGAAATGGTTTAAATCTGTATTTCTCTTGGCTGCCAAATCTCTTTACTTGGCAGAGACCAACTGTCTATGCCCCTTTCTTTTCTCAACTACAACTCTGTTATTTTTATTTTGTAGGTTTATTTTGCTTATTTTCCATCCTTCCACTCATATTTAGTTTATTTTATCCTCAATATCTCAAGAATGGCATTCATCCTGATAAAAGAGTTTCATTAATGTTTTCTTCAATTTTTTTTCCTTTACTATTTTCCTTCTTGGTAGATATAAAAAGACAGATCAGAGGAAGCAAGACATATTTTTAATGTCTTTCCATTTTAGTTGATTTTGTAGAGTTGTCTCTTTTTTATATATATTAGTTTCATAGCATCTCTTTCAAATGTCACTCCAAGGCAATAATCTCTAATATCCCCTACCAATCACTACTGAGTATTCTAGATGTATATAAAAGATCCTTGTGGGTAGAGAATTTTTCATTTCTGCCTTTGTATCTCCAGTCTAGGATGGTACATGCCATTAGCTCCTTTCTCTTCAGTAAAGATTAGTCACAGATTTTTGAGTCCTTTAATTACATTTTCTCTGTATCAGTGAACTTTCAGGAACAACTAGTATGTTAGCATAATAATTTGCTTTTGTTTATTAATATTTCCAAAACATAATTTTTGTTTCTTTGTCCATGAAAATCTTATTTCTTGAGTTTCTTTTAACCCATGTAATCAATGTAGTGACGTCAAGGCCAATTTTAATAATAAGTAAATTGTAAATGAGTAAATATTGGAAATCTATTCATTTTTAGCATAAAATAATTTATCAAACATTCTTCATATTAAATAAAAATGGATGTAACAACATTTAAAATGCTTTCTTTCATATAAAAAGTAGATTTGACTTTGTAAATCAACATTTAGGGTAACATCTGGTGACAAAATTAATTTAGTTAGAGTATACTTGTCAATTCATTTATTTAACAAGTATTTGTTAAATGCTATTATATCCTTGAGGTCCTGAGGATCCAGACAAAGAGCAAATAGTCCCTATCCTGAAGGAGCTTTTGTTCTTGGGGCACTGAGAACAGGGGAAGGAGATGGAGAATATTTCCAAAAGAAATTAAAATTATTTTTAGAATGGGGCACCAATCACCGGAAAATCAGAATGATCTAGAATAGGAAGTGGCAGGATTCCAAAGGAAGTGGCCTAAGAGGCAGAAATGAAGAAAGAGTGTATTATCTTCAGCTGAACATCATGATTTAGGTTCAGGTGCCATTGAAATCATTCCAAAAAAAAAAAAAAGAAAGCAGTCCTTCATTCCTGGTTATAGGCTTACAATCTATCAGACAAAACTGGTTGGAAACCAAGTTGGCCCAAACAAATCTGTCTCCTTAATGCATTTATTACTTTTGTTTATAACCGCCCAAGGCTTCTTTTGCCATTTTATTCTAGACTCAGCTAATGAATATTTAAAGTCATGTACTCTGAGGTTGTATTTAAAACTGAAGGGAAAAAAAAAACCCACCATATTAGTTGCTGGCTGATACCAAAGATCTTCAATAAAGCTAACCTGCAAACCTAACAGCTTTCAAAATAGCTTTAATTAAAATATCAAATTGATAGTAATGATATGGTCCATTGTGACAGCTGTTTGGCTCTGGATTGATATTTAATTAAGACTAGATGATAGAGGGAAAATGTAAGCATTCCCACATGAGGCTGTCATAGACTCAAATACCATCTTTTTCTATAGCCTCTTATTGAATACCCATTATTATATCTTTAGGTCGAACCAACTCTACTTATTCTGGGCCTTAAAAACCAGCCTGAGAAAGTCCAGAGCTTTTCAGAATAGGTCCCTCTTCCAATCACCTTTAACTCATGCATGTATATTAATGACTACAGTATCTAGGGCATGCTGTATCTTTTATGCGTACTGAGAATGTAGCATTAATGAAAGGAAGGAATTATGGGGAGGTGAGACCTCGTTCTGTCAAGTTCAGAACTTGTTCAAAAAAACAATGATTCAGAGTTTCAAACTAAACAGTCTCTTCCGGTTAAAATTCAATTTTGACAAAATGGTGGTATATTAACTTCTAAAAGTTTAAGCAAAAAGTATCCCTTGCCACAATACTTATAATATTTTTAGAATCTGGTACTTTTTTTTTTTAAACAATGCAAAAATCTCTTCCTGATCATTTGATGGCTGGTATTTAGCGCTTTGTTTTGAAATCCCTTTATCTGCATAAATTTATTTGGAGAAAATAAGTTTTTCCAATGGAATGGGAATTCCTTGAGGGTAGGAATTTTTCCATTAAAAAAAAAATCTCCAGTGTTTAATGAGTACCTGGAATAATTTAGCGTGCAAATTATCTTGATAACCCTTTTGATATGCTCAAATTGGCCTACTATGTGTGATGAAAATGTGTAAGACTGACTGTTTAGAGTGATCTGGAGAAATTGATTGCGTTTAGGACCCAAAGAACTTAAAGAAACTGTCTGAAAATTACAGCCTGGTTCATATTCCCATTATACCTTGCAAATTTTAAAGTATCAAAATATAAACTTTTCTTTTTTCTTTTTATATGATTTGTCTTTGACCAAACAGCTAGTAAATCTACAAGGTGGGATTTTGAACTTGTGGCCTCACCTGAGTTTAGGTACATCCCTCTTTCTCCTGTGCCCTGTTGACTCTCAGCCAATTTAATATATAAGTAAAAGGAGGGATAACAAAACTCATGGAGAATGCCTATGTTTCATTAGTATCCCACAATAGGGAGGGAGGTAGCAGAGTTCCACAGAATGTTGAGTAAACTCCTTTGTGGATTTATAGGCAGATAAGAATAGAGTTCCACAAGGGGACATGACAGAGGATAGACTCTAAATGAACACTCTAATGCAAATACTATCAACAAAGCAATGGGTTCAAATCAAGAAAACATCTAATGCCCAGTGGACTTATGCGTCGGCTATGGGGGGTGGGGGGGAGGAAAAGAAAATGATCTATGTCTTTAACGAATAATGCTTGGAAATGATCAAATAAAATATATTAAAATAAAAAAAAAAAGAATAGAGTTCCACAAGAGGTCATCAGCATTGCTTACAATTGGCATTGCTTTAGTGAATATCCATAAAAATAGTACCAAAGATCATGGACATATCAAAGAAGTATATAAATAATAGTACTATGATTGTTAATGTTGCTTATATTTGATCATAATTTAAAGATCCAAAGCCCTTTATTTACATTACCTCATTCCAACATCTCAAAACACCTGGGATGTGTGGATATCGGATATTCTGCCCGATCATTAATACATTTACAAAGGCCTACGATATATTGCCCAATTTGTACTTATTAATTCAAGATTGCTCCCATAAGATGAGCTCCAATATTTTCTATTCCTTTCTAGAGACCAGACTACAGGGAACTCGATTTTCGTAGAGACTATACCATAAGCTAATAATTCTCTCTGGTATTGTTTCTCTACTTTCCCTTTCTCCTTGCTTGGGCAAGTTGCACACCAAGACCTTCCAGGTCCATAAAGTATTACTTAACAATGAACTCCATTGGGATGCTGAAGTTCACATCTGCACTACCTGGAGGACATGGAACAAGATAAAGAAGGCTGTCCCCATCTGGAAGGTTCTCCATGAATTTCAGTTCTATTTTATAAATAACTTGAAAAATATACAGAAGTCCTTAAAAGGTCCCACATGGAATCATTGTCTCCCTTGAATAAATAGTTTTCAAGGCATTGATTTAAATTCTTACTCAAAAAAATCAAATTGATTTACCAAGGGATGCTGAGATGCCTGAGCCATCCTTTAGGTAAAGTTGAGAAAGATCTTGATGAGTGATAGGCAACATATAAACTTTAGATGCTGTTGTATTAAAAGCGGACATTACTATTGTCTAATGGAAACTGTGCCTCTAAATGATTAAGTAGTTTAAAGAACTTAAATAGCTAACCCTTAAAAGCCCTAGTAAAATGATCTATCCAGCCAAATCTAAAGCATCATGAATTCTTAAACATTTCAGAAGCACTGTAACATAAAGCATCTTTACAACACCTACCTTTTGGTATGTCAACAATATCTGTTTTCTTAGGAAAGGAATCAAATTTAGACTTTTTGTTCTTTACAGCTTTGCAAGCTATAAAGTCCCATACAAATGTGAGTGATTATTGTCCTCTCCAACTCTGCATATCCTTGCTTTTTTCTTCTCTGTTTTTAAGATTGGTAATATATGATTAAAAATTCTGAGTGATTGGGTTCTTGGTAAAAAAATTAATTTATTGTTCAGGCTAGCAGTAACCAATAAATTAATTGGTCAGTGATCTCTTTCAGTGATCATAGACAAAGACATACAGGATCTTTAGACATTGAATATAATTTTGGAAGCTCATTATTTAGCTCTCCACTGAGACAGCTCAAGACATCTCTTATTGGTGAATGGTTAATGAAGAGGAGGAATAGTTTTCTCTCAGTTCTAGCTTGCCCTGCCTCTTCTTCCATATCCAGTAAAGATTTTAGCTTTTGCCAACCCTTCTCACCAAAAGGGCTTAGAAATAAAATAAAATGGTACTATATAAACCATCTTCAAAAAAATAACATAAAAAGAGAAAGTGCTTAGCACACATATACATAGGAGGTACTTTAAAAAACTAGATCTATGTCTTAATTGGTATAGAAAACCCCTGGAGAAGTACTTCTTTGAGTGAAAATCAGCTCTCCTGAAACTTTCTGGTCTCAGAGACTTACCTGGGAGCACTGGGAGCTTAAGTGATTTGCTCATGGTGATACCACCAGTACATAGCAGAATTGAATCCGAGTCTTCCAAGACCCCTTCTCTTATATACTACATTGCCTTTTTTTAAATGAATACATGAAGTAATTTCTTCCTCCACTGAATTTTAGAAAAATTATTCCACATTGCTCAGTCTTACTGGCTTTTACATATATGGCTTATCTCCCATATTCTAGTATAGTTTCTTTAGGATAAAACCTAGACTATACTAAATATCATCTTCTTTCACTCACAGGGCTTTGTGCAATTCCTTGAACAGAGTAAGTGATCTGTAACTATTTGTTGAATCAATTCAATATAGCCTACTCTGTTCTACAGTGTTGAGATCAAATATTTCCCCCCATGAAATTGTCCTGGAATTTGCTCACCACAGTCTCATAAGTCTTATAATAGTACTTCATCATATCATCACCATCACCATTATCATCATGATTAACAAGTACTTGGAGAGAACCTACTGTGTGTAAAGGATTGTCCCTGGAAGTGAGAAAAGGGAAGGCATGAGACGCAAGTCTTGTCTTTAGGTAATTGAAAATCTAAGTAGGATAGCAGAATATATATATATATATATACATATATATGTATATATATATGTATGTATGTATGTATGTATGTATGTATGTATGTATGTAGAGAATTGTTAAGCTATAGTAGCATGTATTAAATGCCAAAAGAGCTTTCTAAATAGGTAGAACAAAAGGAATTGAGAAGAGAGAAGATAATTGTGGGTTGGGGATATGGAGAAAGGTTTCATGAAGGAGGTAGGATGTGGGGTCTTAAAGTAAGAATAGGGTTTAGACAAGGGATAGGAGAGAGAATTACATTCTAAACTGGGCAAATAGTCCATCTGTTGATGGTGTCAAGTTTTGCTAAATCAGGATTTACATTTTACTTTATAGTAAGAGATAAGGCTGGAGAAGAGGGAAAGAGTTAGATTTTGGAGGGTCTTCTTCATTTTCCAAATGTAAAATGGACATAGAAATGAAGGTTGCAAAACAATGGTTATTATACTTCTATGTTAAAAACTTCTAAAACCTTGACCTGTTTTATTTATAGCCTTGTTTTGATCTTAAATTGTTTCATATTTCTGTCTATTCAACAAATGATAACTTCCTCTGCAACAGGGACCATGTTGTCTTCTGGTAACACTAGTAGCACCTAGCATGGAATGGAATCTTAAGCCCTTGGTATAAACCCTTTTTGATTTGTTACTTTCTTCTCTTTTGTGATGAAGCAAAGCCAGTGATTACACCATCTGCCCATTCTACCACATCCTAATTAGACCTGAAGCCACTAACCAGGAAAGCTTTTGTACTCATGGTTGAATAACGTTTTCCAATTGATGTTTTCTTTAGTTGTAATAACAGCTGATTCCCAAGAAGACAGCTGCAAAATCATTCTGTTTAATTGATGAAGGTGACTGAGATAAAAACTGATTTCATTAGCAATATGCTAACATCAACAACAACAGCAAAACTCTAGGGATTTGACTTATTTTTTATTACTACCCTGATGCTGAAGAATCAAGAAATAGTAGACCAAATGCTGGGATTAAAGTTAGGAAGAAAGGGCCACCTCCCATCTGTGGGCAGTAGCTAAAAAGACTGGGCAAGTCATGTAACCTCTATATTATCTATATCAGTTGGTTTGAAAGATTTTTTTTCTATCTTAATGAAATTATTGCTCCCTCATGTATTTGTGAATGCAATTTTGTTTCCAAAGGACTCAAATGGGAGTTGACTAAGTTTTGGAAATAATAGCTGATATTTATATAGTTCAAGTAGATTGTATGTAAAGGATTTCATTTGAGCCTAATATCTACCTATGAAGTCAGAAAAAAAAAAGATATCTCCATTTCACAGATGAGGAATTTGGGCATCAGAAATTGAAGTGGTTAGATCATAGCCTGCATACCTACTGAAGTGCACAAGTAGGATTTGAACCCAAGTTTTCCTGACTCCATGAACAATATCCTACTTTCTAGAAAGTGGATGAATTCTGTCATTGTTCACAGTAATTGTACAGATATAAACTCTAGGAGAAAAGAGCCAATTTTGTGATAACTTATGAAAGGAAGGCAAATTCATCTCAGCTTTGATTTTCATAGCATGGATTCATAAAATTATAGAATTTTAGAGTTGGGAAGAACTTCAGAGATAATGTAGTCTCAATCTCATTTGCAGATGAAGAATATAAGATACAAATATGTTGATTGATTTGCTCATTGGACTAAGCTGAGAAGTGGCGGAGTAATGCTCTCAAGTAGAGAGCATCATGTTTTTCAAAGATGCCCTTTGTTCACATGAATGTTCTATAACTTGGTTTCTTCGCTGCCTTTTTTAAGTCATTGTTTTAATGGTTTATGTTCTTTGACTTTATAAAGTTTTCAACATGGAGAAATATCATATTTTATTTAACATTTATTTCTATTTCAGCAGATTTAAAATGTTTACACCATGTTCTTAAATGTCATATATTAAAGTGCATTTCACGGAAGGCACCTCAGATCAATGTGAAGTGAATTGAAGTTGTTGGCTGATTTCTAGTATCAATTGGTGCTAATATTTTTAATAGATGTATGTATGTATATGCATATATACATACATACATATATAGGAATGCACATATATAAGTATATTTGTATATATTCATTTATAAATGCATATATAAACATATGTATTTATACATATATGATTTATATATATGTATATATATACATATATACACAGTATTAACTAGTCCTAATATTTGTAATGTTAGCTACTTGCCAGCCTGGTAACAATGAACAAGTCAATTAATCTCTCTGAATTGTATAGTCTTCATTTGTAAAAGGAGAATAGTATTATACAAACTCTAAGGACCCTCCTAGTTTTAAAATTTTATGATTTTATGAATCCATGGTGTGAAAATGCATATTATATACACGTATGCATATATGCATATATTAAAATGTTATCAAAATAGTTGACACTGTATATATCTACAGGTATAGGTACATACCCAGATGATATTAAAGTATTACAGAAAAATTCTAATGTAATTCATCAAAAAAGTAAGTGAGCTTTTCTGTATAGTTTTTATGATCAGAAATTTTATTAGGTTCTTAACTTATTGCATCTTAGGGATTTAAATTTGAATGAGCATCCAAAATATTTACTTAATTGTTGATGTTGCATATATTGTAAGTTAAAAAAAGAGACAAATGTGTATTGTATAGAGGAGAACATACCTAATTTATGGGGCTTAAAAAAGGACTCCTTTTTTTTTTATTCTAGAAGGCTTTTAAATTTGCATTTTTATAAATAAACCAACCTCTCTTTGAGACAACCTTAAATCTAATAAATAAGTAAAACCTAGCTTTGATTTTTGTGTGACATTTTTTTTCTGTCAGAATGAAATGATACAAGATAATATGTAGTATTATTTCCAGAAAGTAGCTCTGTTAAGACTTTGTCTTATACTCTGTTTGCCCTAGGAACCACTACTAATATTACCATTTACTGTCCATTTCTTCTATACTGTTAATGCTTATTCTTGCTTCTTTGCCTAGACATTTATGGGTGACCCTTAAAAAATACCCTCTCCAAACCCCCCAGTCCCTGTACAAATCTTGTATTTTCTTCAAGGCTCCACTTGACTCAAAGAAACTCCTCCAACATAATCCTTCTCTTTCATCCTCCCCTAAATTTGCATTCTCTCAGTTTTTATTTTACTTTCAATGTCTAATGTTATCAGCATGTGCATGCCTATCACTAGTACAGATAGAGAACACATCACTTTATCCTGTGCAATTCTTGGTTATACTTTTCTGGAAATCCTTTCTGAACAATTCCTCCCAACCATTTTGAGACATTGAATGGCCATTTATTATCTCTGATATTATGCTTGGCCCACATCGATTTGTTATTTTCAACATGCATAATCCCAACAATACTGGTCTTTTATATCACTTCTTGTATGGGTACCATTGATAATTTGCTGCAGTTTGCTGATCTTCCCCATGTACTTTACCTCTATCAATTGCCATTTTGGTCACTTGCTTCTTTAATCTATCAGATTACAATATTCCATGACATAACAATTATATAGTAACATCACTAATTGATGTCAGTGTTAAAAAGATGTTTTTCATAAAAACAAGTAATTTTTGGACAATGAAACAGTGCTACTATTTTCCAAATGCTTTCTAGTTCAAGTTTTTCCCAATTAGAAACTGGGCCTGATTTTCTTATAATTTTTAAGTTGGGATGACCTAGTTAAGTGAGTTTTGAAATTTTAGAGGTCTTTGAATCATTTCCCTATCCATTAATTCTCTGGAATCCCAACCCCTAGTGCTTGATAAGCATAAGAAAAGGGCCTAGGGGTGATGGAGCAGTCATAAATTAAATGTCTGCCCTGACCCAACTTTCTCTCAAGGAACCTTTAGAGAGGACTTGTGGAAACTTAATTTTCCTTGGAACATGGCATGAAAAGCACTAAGATAGCTGATGGCTAGAACATTTTATAGGGCTTCTCCATAATAAAGCACCAGAGGGACTTTTGTTAATTTCTCAGAGTTGGAAGTTTATTTCTAAATCTTTGCAGAATCCCTTAAGTCCAGTGGAACTTTCAATATGAAACAACCATTTAAGTTCCCCAAATAAAAGACATTCTGAACTGTTAAAGACCCCTAAGCCTCTGTCTGTTTTCAGATTTGGCAATTAATATTTTTCAGGTCTCTCAATTCCATCCAATTCATAAAAAAACGGATAGCCTATATTTAAATCTTTCTTTTGTATTAAGTTTGTTATATTTGTCTTTCCTTTTCCATTCCCATTAGAACCCCATGGTAATAGCTCATGTGCTACTTCAATAATATCCTGATGGGCTGTCCTATCCCAGCCTTTTTCTCCATGAATCCATTTTGCATCAGATAATCCTTCCAAAAATAATGATTTAATCAGGTTGCTCCTGTGCCATGTTGTAAAGTATTTGGGGTACCAAAGAGCATTTTAGATTTGATTCTTGAGATAATGGGAACAACTGGAGTTTATAGAAGAGGGAAACACTTCAATAGTCATTACTGAACCCAATCCCAATACTGCTCTTCATGGAACCTTTTAACCTCCTTCACTTTTCCAACCTGGGTTAATTAACTCCTCTTGAGGCATCCTGGCAACTCTCCAGTCCCAAGGCTTCACAGTATTGGTGCCAGTCTTAGTGTGGACATCAGAGAAGAGTTTCAACCTACTGCAGCTCCAAACTCCTGAATTCAAGCAATCTACCAGCCTCAGATTCCACAACAGTAGGGACTCCAGGCCACTATGCCTAGACCATAGATCTTCCCAAAAATGTCTTCATAGCACCCTATAGTCCATATGTACAACCCAACTTGTCCACCCATTTTCCCCCACATATATTTCTTCAAGGAAATTCCTTGAGCTACTTTTTGAATGTAGGTATTTTTAAAATTTTGTTTATTTATTTAGAATGTTTTCTCATAGTTATATGATACATGTTGTTTCCCTTCCTTCATCCCTCCCAGACCCCAGGTGACAAGCAATTCCACTGGGTTATACATGTATCATCATTCAAAACATTTCCATGTTATGCATATTTGCAGTAGAGTGATCTTTTAATTCCAAAACCTTAATCATATCCCCATTAAACCACATCATAGATCATATGGTTTTCTTCTGCATTTCTGGTTCCACAGTTCTTTCTCTGAATGTGGATAATGTGCTTTCTCATAAGTTCCTAAGAATTGTCCTGGATTATTGCATTGCTGCTAGTAGAGAAGCCCATTATATTTGACTGTACCACAGTGTATCCGTCTCTATGTACAATGTTCTCTTGGTTCTGCTTCTTTCACTCTGCATCAATTTCTGGAGGTCATTCCAGTTCCCATAGAATTCCTCTAGTTCATTATTCTTTTCAGCACAATATTCGACCACCATCAGATACCACAATTTGTTTAACTATTTCCCAATTGATGGACACCCACTTGTTTTCCAATATTTTTTGCCTCCACAAAGAGTGTGGCTATAAATATTTTTCTATAAGTCTTTTTCCTTATTATCTTTTTGGGGTACAAACCCAGCAATGATGTGGCTGGGGCAGGAATTCTTTTAATGTCCTTTGCACATAGTTCCACATTGCTTTACAAAATGTTTGAACCAATTCACAACTCCACCAGCAGTATATTATTGTCCCAATTTTGCCACATCTCCAACATTTATCATTTTCCTTTGCTGCCATATTTGGCCATACTGCTAGGTGTGAGGTGGTACTTCAGAGTTATTTTTATTTTCATTTCTCTAATCAGAATGGATTTAGAACACTTTTTCATGTGATTATTGATAGTTTTGATTTCTTCATCTGAGAACTGCCTATTCATATCTCTTGACCATTTGTCGACTGAGGAATGGCTTGAATTTTATGTAAATTTTACTTAGTTCCTTATATATTTGGAAAATTAAACCTTTGTCAGAGAGTTTTGTTATAAATATATTTTCCCATTTTGTTGCTTTCCTTCTAATTTTGGTTGCATTGGTTTTGTTTGTAGAAAACCTTTTTACTTTGATGTTATCAAAATCCTTCATTTTACATTTTGTAATGTTCTTATCTCTTGCCTGATCTTAAATTCCTTCCTTTCCTACAATTCTGACAGTTCTACTATTCTATGTTCACCTAATTTATTTATGATTTCATTCATTATATTTGTCATTTACCCATTTTGAATTTATCTTGATTTGGGTGTGAGATGATGATCTAGACCTGATTTTTCCCAAGCTATTTTCCAATTTTCCCAGCAGTTTTTGACAAATAATGACAAAAAGTTGTTCCCAAAAGCTAGGATGAATGTATGTAATTTGAATGAATATTTTTATAAATATACTCTGGCTTACTTGTTCTCAGTTTGTGTGTCTCCATTGCCATTTGTATGGCTGACTATTTTAATTCCTCAGAGAGACTATTCTTTATAGATTGAAAACAAATACTTCATATTTATGCAGATATTTAAGATTTAAAGCACTTAACAAATATATAATAGATAATAAAAGTTTTTTAACTTTTTTTTTGGTTCAGATCTCTGATTTTTTTTGGGGGGGGTGCAGCCTGCTATGGAAATTCCCTTCAGTAATAATGATTGGCAACTCACCCATGACTTTTAGTCATCAAGAATTTTATGGGATTTTGAGTAGTAGTTAAGTGTGTTGACTATGATCATACAAACAGTGTGATAACAAATCAGTAATGAGATTAGGTTGTCTAAACTCTCAAGATCTACTTCCTATCTACTAAACCATATCTCTCAGTTCATGTATTTTTATATCTATTTTGTAGATGAGAACAGAGGCTGAATTCAAATAATTTACTTAAGCTAATGCAATTAATAATCTTATTCCAAGACTTTCCAGACAAAATCTGACACCTTTTATCATACTTTTCCAACGGAATGCCTTTGGTAATACTCAAACATCTCATTTGGCTTCCTCATTCAGTGATGCAAGGGGAGAAGATAGAGAAAAAGGATGTCGAAAAAGTGAAAGTCATTCTTTCAAAATGTTGAATGAGAGTATGATTTTAAGTTCTTTGATACTCTGCCATTGACCTTATTGATAATGGTACTAACTAGTCACCCCAAATGTTATTAAATATATGCATAATAAATCTTTACTCTGGCATCCTGTCAGAAAGTAGGGATTTTTTTAGAGCAAATCATTAATTCCTTTTGAAGCTAATAATCTTAGATTATTTTTTTTCATTGAAAATGTTTTCAGATGCAAGGAGACCAGGCTTTTTCCTTGAGATCATATTATTGATTTTTATGAAATATAGTTTTGAAAAATTGAATTCTCTAAATAAGCAATAGTCATTGAGGGGCACCTAGGTTGTACATTGACTAGAATAGTGGATGGATGTAGAGACATGAATATGAGTTCAAATCCTAACTCAGACTTGTTAGTTGTTTTAATTAATCTCTGTCTGCCTCAGTTTCCTTGGTTGCAAAATGGGGAGACTCAGTTGACCCTCAGATACCTCCAGATATACTGAAATCTATGGTTGTGACTTTCAGAACATGCCCCTTACTTGAAATGAAGAGTTTGGAAAATATTTTCCATGAGTAGCAGAAATTAGAAGTGTCAGGCACTGATTTAAGATGTTATCTTTTACTGGCATGGCATTTCTGGGGAAAGGATATCACTTTCATCTGCTCTCTATGAATAATCCTCCCCTTTACTGCATTATTGATAGTAACATATAAGAAGATGAAAAGCTTTTTGTAGTTATTAAATTTAAAACCTGTTAATTTTCTAAATACAAATTGTTTTTGAGAGTTCATTATGGGTAAAGTTTCTATGGTAGATATTAAAGGTTATAGACTGATGTTGAAGGAACACCAAACCATGCCATATTATGATTGAATGAAAGACACTGAGAAGGAAGGCTCAGAAAGTTCATGAAAACTACATTCAATTATCTAAAGAACTGATACTTGAAAAGGGGAGGGGGCTATTTCTTCTGTATGTTTCCAGAAGAAAGAACTAAGAATAATGGGGAATGAGTTAAAAATGTGCAGATTTTGATTCAATGGGAAGAAGATTCCAAGAATCAAATACGTCTAAAAAATGGAATGAACCTGTGGGAAGGAATCATTTATCTCTAGATATCTTTCGGCAGATGTCAAGTAGCCATTTTTGAAGACAGTATAAAGTGACTTCATCCTTCAAATAAAAGTGGGCTAGTTTTCCTCTTAGAGGAAGCTAGATGGTTCTGTGGATAGCATGCTGGGGCTGGAGACAGGAAGAGTTCAAATCTGGCCCCAGACGTTTACTAGTTGTGTGAGTCTAGAGAAGCCACTTAACCTTTGTCTGCCTTAATCCACTGGAAAAAGGAATGACAAATGGAGACTGGAATGGCAAGCCCTTCCATATTTTTGCCAAGAAAATACAAGAGACAATATTAGTGTGCTGTGGTCTACAGGGTCATAAAGAGTCAGAATTGACTGAACAACAGTTGTCCTCTTTGTTCCCTTCTAACCCTGTTAGAAAGATGACAATGAAGATGTAGGTAGAATACTGGATCTGGATTCAGAAAACCTGGGTTCAAATATTATCTTATGCAACCCGTAGCTATGTTATCACTGGCAAATCACATACCATTTTTGAGTTTCAAAATCCTCATTTGTATAAGAGGATAATGCTTTTATTAAAAACAGGTAATATATAAGTTCCCAATATTTAGCAATATACCTGGAATGATTAATAAATTCTTATTTATTAGATTGGATATTTCAGACTTCTGATGGGACTCAAATAATGTGACTAAATGTTTTGAGGAAAAACATTTTAAAATGTCATTTATTATAATTTTCCATGCTCATTTTCAATGGCATTCAGAAAGAAACAGTTTGGAACACGTTTAAATATTTCTATGGTCATTTTGTATTTAATGTTCTATAGAATAATATACAGGTCAATAAAATGAGGGACTTTTGTGGTTCTATAAAGCTATTGGCATCTAAATTCACAGTCTGTAGACTCAGTGAAAACATATTCATAACAACTCCATTAGAGGACACAATAATTGTTGATGACATGCATTTCATTCTGATCCCATGATCCCATTTGGTTTCCAAGCTTTTCGTGCCATATAATTTGGAGATTATGAGTATTTAGAATGGTGGCATATATGAAAACTTTTCTTTTTTCAATTTCATGGATCACTATGATGTCAAGGTGATTATGAGTAATAATTGGTCTGTGATAATGCTACATTCTCAGTACAATGCATTTGTTGACTTCTTAAAAATATTTGGAGGTCTATATTTGCAATGTGTTTTTTCATGTTTATTCATGAAAGATGGCTAACATCTATTATATCATTCTGGCCACTGGATCATTATCGTTAATGTTATTATCAAATTGCAAGGAAAATGAAGATGTGATCTTCTTTGAAGGAGTTTACCACCTAAAGCTGGCTTCAGCAGGAATCTACATTCAGCATCCTCTTTATTCAGAGTACAATGTAAAGAGTAATGGATTTGATGTCAGTGTAGGCCTCTACTTTTTTGCATATAAAACAAGGAATTTTAATGAATGATCTCTGTAGGCCTCTAAAAATGCTGCTATAAATATTTTTTTGTATATTTTGTATATTTCTTTTTTTAAAAAATCTTTTAAAAAATTCTTTTTAAAAAATATCTTTGAGATACAGATCTAGTAGTAGTATGAAAGACCAAAAGGCATGCACTGTTTTATAACCCTTTTGGCATAGTTCCAAATTGCCCTACAGAATGATTGGATAAGTTCACAACTCCACCAACAATGCATTAGTGTCCCCATTTTGCTACATCTTCTCCAACATATATTATTTTTAACTCCCATAGTGGTACCTCAGAGTTGTTTTAATTTGCATTTTTCTCATCAAAAAGTTATTTAGAACATTTTTCTGTATGATTATTGATAGCTTTGATTTCTTCATCTGAAAATTACTTGCTCATATCCTTTGACCATTTTTCAGTTGGGGAACGTCTTGTATTTTTATAAATTTGACTTATTTTTCTATACATTTGAGAAATGGGATCTTTTAAGAGAAATTTACTGCAAAATTTTTTCCACTTTATTCTTTTCCTTCTAATCTTGCTTATACTGTTTTTGTTTGTGCAAAAATTTTTTAATTTAGTTTAACTAAAATTATTCATTTCACATATTGTAATGTTTTTATCTCTGTTTGGTCATAAATTCTTCCTTTCACCATAGACCTGACCGGTTAACTATGCTATCTCCCCCCACCCTCCAGTTTGCTTATGGCATCATCTTTTTTGTTCTAAATCATGTACCCATTTTAACCTTATCTTGGGAGAGGGTATGGGATGTTAGTCACCTTATTTTTACCATACTGTTTTCCAGTTTTTTCTAGGAGTTTTTGTCAAGTATGATCTAATCTCTTCCATTAATCCACAATTTTGTTTATTAGCTAGTACCATATTATTTTGATGTTTCCTACTTTATTTTGCAGTTTGAGAGGCAATACTGTTAGGCAACCTTCCTTCATATTTTTTTCCATCAATTTCCTTGACAGTCTTCATGCAGATTAAATTTAAGAATACTTTGTGTGTACTCTTTTTCCCCAAATTGCTGGTGGTTAAGACATTCCCTACACCTCCCTGGTCACTTTGTATAGACTTAAAGGACATAGATTAGTTAAGTCTTTGGATAAAATCCTCTCTTAAATTTACCAGCTGTATGGCCAGAGGCAAGTAATTTAAGTTGTTTCCGTTTTCCTTTTCTGTAAAATTAAGTGGCTTCATCTAGGTATTCTAAGATCTCGTTCAGTTCTAAAATCTGTGATTCTGTGGTCTAGGAGACTGATGCCATATTATGAATCTATCCTAAACATTATATCTTCGCATCATTTCTTTCATCTGTCTTTCTGCCTATTCATGATATCTTATGTTTTTTTATGAGTATCTTTCCCTTGAAAAGTTATTTGACTTTTTTCTTAAAAGGAAATGTCATATTAAAATTTAGAATAATATAATAATTGCACTAATAAATAATACCTCTCCTTTTCCCAAATGTTTTGTTCTGCAGTGGGAACATGCCAGATATGTCTAACTCTTATACATGCTGACAAGAGCCATCTTAACCTGTTGTGATGAACTTTTCCAAGGTGTCCTTTCCCATAGTTTGGGTTGGTTATGGATGCTGCTGCTTCTTAACAAATAAGATCAACTAAATACCCTAATTAGAGGAGAGAAGAAATGACATTTCATTCATGATTGTTCTTGTTTATGTTATCTTTTTTATTTTTCAAAGGCATATATTCACACAAAATCTCTCCAGAGCTCAAATGTGCCTGACAAAGACTGATCAAACACCAGAGAACGAAGTGCATGATTCTGTGGCAATAATAAGACCCCTTTTTTTCCAATGTATTAAAACTGTTTCTGCATAACATCAGCAATTCTAATTGTGGTGCTTGACATTCAGTGATAATCCATTGGCTCTAATGCTTATTAAAAATGGCAGTAGACACACTGGCAGCGCAGAAGCCGGGCCGAAATTGTCAAGAACAATAAGAGATTTTAAGGCTTGGCCCTGAAATTATGGATATTTTATAAAAATGATTTTTGCATGCAATCCACAGGTGTAGAATCAATAGCTCACTAGGGCATGATGAATAATGCTCACAGATGCAGCAGGGCTGGCAGCACAGCTGAGAGATCCTCAAAGGGGGAGAAAAAAGAAAGGACTTCCTTTTGTCTTTTTTTCCCTTCTCTTTTTCATCAGGCTTTGTGGAACTTTTTTTCCCCCTCCATGGAATTAGCAATAGAATTAAGAATAAAGAATAAATGTCAGCCTTTCCTCCTTGAAGGAAGAAAACAATTCAAGCAGACTGTGAGTGGTCCAAGAGAGGTTGGCAGCCACTCTGTGATGTGTGAAACTGGTTCCCTAGGATCCTTAAACTACAGGTGCTTATGGCCTCTGGGAACTATTGCCATTTTATTTCCCTGGCTAGGGACTCAGAAGAGCCGTCCTCCAAAGCTCTCTCAATGAGATTCATTCTGGAAGACAAGGGACAGAGTAGTTTGAAATTACTAGATAGAATCA
This sequence comes from Monodelphis domestica, assembly GCF_027887165.1. NCBI lineage: Eukaryota > Metazoa > Chordata > Mammalia > Didelphimorphia > Didelphidae > Monodelphis > Monodelphis domestica. The sequence continues at coordinate 476,145,556 of NC_077228.1, forward strand.
TGGAATTTGGGAGAATGTCTTTTATTTTTTGACAGAAACCCCAATTAAGTCAATCTGAATCTAGCTCTACTCCTAAATGACTTGTGACTGTGAGCAAAGCCTTTAACTACCTTCCTGGGCCTCAAGTGTCCAATCTGTAAAATAAGGGTCTTGCAACAGATGACCTCTAAGATCTCCTCCAAGTCTAAATCTATCACTTAAGAGTCAGATTCAAGTTTTAAGATCAATAGATCTGAACCTGAAAGGGATCTTCATGGTCATCAAGTTCAGTGTGATCATTTTGCAGATAAGGAAATTAGGATCCAGGGAGATTATATGGCTTGTCCAGAGCTACAAAGTTAGACTCTAACAAAGGATTTGAACCTAAGTGTTCCCAATCTTAGATTATTGTCCCTATTCACTATGGCCTTGCTTTTGACAAATGCTCTCTGTGCACATAACTATAGCCACATCATTCCCCATTCAATAAATTCCAGTGACTTCCAGTCATCTAGAGGATAAAATATAAAATACTCTGGCCTTAAAAGGCCTTTAAAACTTATTCCTCTCATATCATTCTAGTTTTCTTTTATCTTATTTTTCCTTCCTTCCATGCTCCATCCCCTATATTTTGCATTGACATATCACTGGCCTCCTTGCTGTTGTCTAACTCTATGCATTTTCACTAACAATTCCCTCTGACTGGAACTTTCTTCTTGTTGATCTCTTTCTCCTGGCATCCCTGACTTCCTTCAAGTCTCAGCTAAAATGCCATTTTCTATGAGAATCTTTCCCTGATTTTTCTTAATGGTAGTGTTTTCTCTCCACTGACATTGATCTCTCTGTCTCTGTCTCTCTCTCTCTGTCTCTGTCTCTGTCTCTCTCTGTCTCTCTGTCTCTCTGTCTCTCTCTCTCTTCTCTCTCTCTCTCTCTCTCTCTCTCTCTCTCTCTCTCTCTCTCTCTCTCTCTCTCTTCTCTCTCTCCCTTTCTATCTCTCTCTGTCTCTGTCTCTCTCTTTTTCAGGTTTTTAAATGTCTCATTAATTAGCCTGTAAGCTCTGTAAGAGTAACTGTTTCTTTGTTCTTTTTTTCAATTTCTAGAATTCGGTACATTGCCTAGCACACAGTAGGCACTTAATCAGTGCTTGCTGACTGATTGATTGAATGGATAAGATCTGAGAACCACACTGAGATTTTTCAACCTAATTTTAAATTTGGTGGCAGTTTTGACAAGACGACACCATCTATGTGTCCATCTCAGCCATTCCCCAGGTTCATATTTCAGAGTCCCAAATCTATTCCAGGAATGTTAGTAAATGAAAGTTGACAGTATCTTGTCACAAGTGCCCATTAATGAATACCATGGAGAATTACATGCCTTCCAGTTCACTCTCTACTGTAATTTACATTCACTATCCCACAGATTATGCAGAGAGGAAGTAGGGATATTTGTTGGAGCTACACATTTAGACAAGCAAATAGAATTTCATAAATTGGTGGAAGTAAGAAGTGAGAAATGAAGTGTAAAGTCTGCTCCTGGGGGTGAATATTTCAACAAAGTAAGGATCTTTGCATCTTTTCTCTTGGTAGAAGCCTATTGTGCAAAGAAGAGCTTACTGATAAACTTTAGCTCATGGTTATTGATATGATTCATTTTGACAAGTCATAATCCTTCTCATTCCAATTCACAAAGAAACATTTATGCCTCAGGATTGAAATTTATGCAAAATATGAATGTATTGTTCTCAACAAAGATGTTGGTTACTCTGATAAACAGGACACTCTTCCAGTCAAGATTCAAGTGATTTTTGTTTTAGGAAGAATAAAAATAATCTTATCGGAAAACAATGAAGGTTCTTGAAAAGTCAAACCAAAAAAATCCACACTATTGTATGAATTGTTACAGTGGAATTTGGTTTTCCTTGGTGTTTTTTGAGGTCTCCTTCCCTGAAGGCACATGCATAATTCTCATTGATATATAGAAGCCATAGATAAATTCACTTATAGAAGAAAAAATGAAACCATGCTATAATTCAGAGGAGACAAAAGCCTAAGAAAGGTTGATGGATTTTGAGATTTCTATATGCTATTAGAGTTGTTATGGGACCACACATTATTTATCAAATAAAATATTATTTATCAAATATCTTTTCCTCCAACATGAAGGAGGCAAGATTATAGAAAAAAAACAACAAAAATATTGTACCCTGAATGGTAATTCAGCATGTCTAAAACCAAACTCATCTTCCCACCCAAATCAGTTTTCCTTCCTGTTATTCCAGTAACCATGTTTGAAACCTCATAGATGCATTCACAATAAGTATTGCAAAGAATCTTATCTGAGTCCTACATGTTATAGATGAGAAAACAAGGACATTTCCAAATTGCCCCAAATCACATAGTTTTTAGCATATTCCAGATTAGAATTGAACTCCCTTGGTTCACTGAAATTTTCACTAGACAATGCTCTCCTCTCCCTTCAAAAATATGGAATAGCACCTGGTGAGCTTCTAGACTTGGAGTCAGGAACCCTTGGGTTCAAATCCTTTGATACAACTCTTCTCATTCTCATTTTCTTCCTTTATAAGATGATAATGTTGCATTAGATTCATTCCAGCTAAAAATCAATGATTTTATGAGTTTTTGCTGTTCTAATATTTGTGTGCCTCATGAGGAAATGGAAGAAATAGCTCCAATGGAAGCAAAGATGGAGCAACAAGTATAGACCAAGTAGAGATACATAGAAGATGCCGATGCCACAGATAGTACGATTTTGGATGATTTCAGAGTGAGAGAGGTAAGGAGTCCATTTGTTAATGAGATACCAAGGTTACCTCAACACATAGACTCCATCACACATACTCACACACAGTATTCCTGGGATTTGACCATTGTGGACAAAGAATAGGTTCTTAAAAAATGTTTAATGATTGATTGAACTTTTCCACCCTGGGGTCAACCTCTAATCTTCCTGCTTTGCAAATACTTCATTTCCTTTCATCCCTAAGAGAGAGATGAGTTGAAAGAGTTACACTAAATTCAATAGCTAGCAAAGGAAGAGGAGAAAGGCATTTTGGGTTTAGGGAGGACTTAAACAAGTTTTCATGGCTATCATCCTGTATGAAAGTCAATGAAAGGGATGGTGTTCTGAGCAGATGGAGTATCTTGAGAAAAGACCTGGAAATCACAGTGAGGCCACCAGTCTGCCTTCCAAGAGAGTTCATAATCACATGCCTAGTCTACCAACACATTAACTGTCTCAAGATGCTCCTCATTTTCTTTTGCTATTGTTGGTGGAGAATAATTTAAGATCAAGTTAGTACTGGAGATCATCAGACTCTTTTTGCCCACATGTCTTAATTAGCAAATTGGAGCTGATTACATGGAGGTAGGGGGAAGGAACTCTAAATATTCAACTTACATATACTCAAGAGGAAAAGGATTGATTTTCAAGATATCTGAAAGGGGTACCAAACTTTGTACTTTGCACATATTTTCTTATTTGATCCTCACAACAACTCTGTGTGAAAGGATCTATTTTCATTTCTATTTTAGTGAATAAGGATCTGAGAAGTTAAGATACTTATATAAAGTCAAAATCATCTCAGAAATTTTCTGCCATATACTATTTCCTGTTTCCCACTTATTGAAAATTTCTGACCTATCTGATACAATTTTTTCTTGACATAATTTTGTCTTCCTAAATATATTGTCAGTCAGTTAATAAGCGTGTAAGAGCATATACTAAGTCGCACATACTGTGCTAAGTGCTGACAATAGAAAGAAAGGCAAACCCATGATTCCTGCCCTCAAATATCTCCCTTTAGAGTTGTGGACAGAAGGCAAAGAAATATGTAGGTTACATAGATACATACAGAGTAGAAAGAAGGTGATCTCAGAAGGAAAGCAGCAGGTCTCCAACTCTTAGAAGGAAGAGCCCATGATCTATTTTTTTAATATTCTGGCCAGATCCTTGATGCTATTTCAAGAAGTATTCTACCATTGTTGATATCCATTTAATTCTTTGATTAGTGTATAATTCATGTTTACAAATCGCACTATTAGGACCAAGTTAAGCAAACAGTTAATCCATAGTATCTTGCACCTAGATGTAAAACTATAGATATATTATTAAAACATACCACACAGTTTAGTCTTAGACCATTAAAAATTCTCTCTGAGTTGATGTAATATTTGACAATAGGTGTAAATGATAAAATAATCACATTGGTCATACCATTAGGTTGGAGAACTACCTAGTTAAAAGAGACATATCTTGTGACCTTTCTCCAGATAGAAACTAGAACTTGCATTTTATATTCACTTATTCTTGCATATTCTTTATATTTATTTATTCTTATTACTCTGGGCATCTACTATGGGCAGGTTAGGATAGTAGGTGCTGTGGGGATCCAGGAGAGTATCTCTTTAGCTTGGGAGAGAAACTTTACATACAAGACAATATAATATATGATCAAGGGCCAAGTGAAAATGCAGAAAATGAAGGGAGCAGTTTTCAGAATAAAGTTACTATTTCTTTTGGGGGAAATTAACTTTGTTTTGCCAATAGGAATCATATTTGTTTTCCTAACAACTAAGTATTCAAAAGGATTGAAAGAGCTACTTGCTATGTCTTTACATGGAATGAACTCCCCTTTGTCAATACATTAAGTGTATTTAACTCCTTTTTGTCAATACAAATAATGGTTGTTTCCCTAATGACTGAATAATTGGTGATAATGAGGTTTTGAACTTTAAATAGGGGAACAATATTTTAATGATTTTGGAATTCACAGAAATTATGAACTCATAAAATTATAGATTTAGAAGGGAATTTAGCAGAAAGTAGTCCAACTCAAGCCTTTGAAATATTTGAATTGTCCCAGATAAGCTCCGAGATCCCAAAAGGTAGTGAATTCAATTAATTCTAGATGCCATAATTAAATCAGTTCTATGTCCCATATATGGTATTCAAGGTACTCCACAATTTGGCTTCAATCTATACTTTTAACCCTCTCTTCTATTGCCCTTTTTATCACTATTTTGCTCAACCAAGCTAGTCTACTGACTTTCTGCCAAACATATCTTTTCAGCTTGGCTCCACTTCTGCAAACATGCTAGCTTTATTCTCCTTCCCTGCCTCTCTAATGCCTTCCATTTCCTTTCTACCACGTTGTATGAAATCTACTAATCCTTCAAGATCTGATCATCCAGTTATCAATATGGAGATTTCCCTTATTCCAACCCTTTGTGACCGCTCCCTCCAGCTTTCATTCAATCAACGCATGTTTGGTTAAATATGTGTATCAAACTGTTAAGACTTGGAAACAGATAAATCAGAATAAGATGGGTCCCAAAGTGTTTAAATCTAAGAGAGGAGATGATAATAATTGTGTGTTGTCTTTATGATATTATGATATTAAAAAAAGAGGTGCAAACTACAAACAGTATTCTGAGTTGATCATTTATGATCATTTATGGCTTGGGGACATCATGAAAGGATTCAAAAGGAAGTAGAATTTTTACAAAATAGAATTTCACTGGGAAATAGAAGAAGTCTTCCAGGTATCCAAAAGGATGTGAATAAAGGAATAATGGCAGGAAAACATCAGACCATGTCTGGAAAATGAGAAGCAGTTCAGTGTACCTGGAACATCAAGTAGTAGAATAAGAGAAAGGATAAGACAACTTTGAACCAGTTGAAGGAGAGCTTTGAATTCTAGATTAAGCAAAGGAGAGCTATGGAAACTTTGATCAGTAGAAAAATCTGATTTGATCTGATTAAACAAGACTTAAGGTGCCATGGGCTAGAAAAGGGAGAAATTAAAGATAATGAGACCCATATAGAAACTCTGTGTGTGTTCTTTACATATACCTTCTACCTTTTATTTCTCTGTGTGCATGTGTACATGGGTGAGTATGGTATAGATCTTTTTTCCTCACATGGTGAAGTCCTTGAGATAGTGTTAAGGCCAGTATTCTAGGAAAGTCTTTGAAAACACAGCTCACACCTTTTCAGAGTTAAGACCTTGGGATACTTAAGTAATGAACAATAGGATGCTTAGCTGGCCAAATTCTACTGAATAAACAGACAGTTTTGTTTGATAGAAAGAAATATTTAATGAGGACTTACAAGTACATTGACTTTCAGGGAAATTCTAGTTCAGTAAAAGATATGCAAATTCATCAAAAATAACTTCCATGCACTGAGTATACAATTGTTAACAGTCACCTTAAAGACTCAGACAAAATCAGAGAATGGAACTAGATTATTGATGGAGAATAACTCTGGGTCTAGTAGCCCTTTTCTCTTCCCCTGTGACCTCCAGAGAAGATCTGAGTGGGATTTGAGTGGGAAAGCAAAAAAAAAAAATACTGTTGTCTCCTGCTCCTCTGACATATTCCCCAACACCCTCAAGGAACACAACTCAGGGAAAGGAAGAAAAGAGCTATATTCTGGCTCTCCTCCAAACAAGAGAACAAAAAGAGAATTTAAAGTTTTTTTGTATTTTTGTCATACTGTTATTTTTGGCTCTAGGAAGGCCATTTGATGTTTATAATAAACCCATGAGCAAAGCAGGGCAGATATTATGGACCTTATCATACATACCAGTCAAGTGAAGTGACTTATTCCAGGTCACATACCCAGACAGAGATTGAGTTGTATATGAACTGAGGTAACCTAACTGACAGTCTGGGAGGCTTTGTCCTTATATCCTAGCTGACCCAGTAGAAAAACATGGCCTGGGTGGTTCATGTTAGGTCCTATCAGCTTGATGACCAGGGCAGGTAAAGGAAGTAGAAAGCAGGGAAGGGTAACAATTGTGGGAGAAGGAGAACAGGAAGGACAACAAGGTCAAAGTTGTGGTTCCCTGGCTAGGCAGCAAAAGTGACCAAGATGGTGCAGTGAACACTGAGCATGGAGTCAGGAAGATTCAAGATCACATTTGACCCCAGATAATTACCAACTGACCCTGGATAAGTCACTTAACCTCACCTCTGTTTGCATGAGTTTCCTCATCTATTATTATCTATAAGGATGATAGTAATAGTACCTCCCTCAAAGGGTTGTGGTTGTTGTGAAGATTAATTGAGATATTTGTAAAATGCTTAGCACAGTGCTCAATACATAGTGGGTGCTACATAAATATTACTTATTATTATTCATTTGGATTTAATTCACTAATAGGCAACTTGCTGGGCAATATAGAGATGAAGACAATCTCTGTGGATTCTTTCCCTATGTAAACTGGTGACTTTTGCTTTGTTCTTCAGTTATAGACAGAACCTAAAACTCCAGTGACAAAGCTAAAAAATACTCGACAGAGCAAGATAGGGTAAATGGATCAGTGGAAATCTAGCATCCCTACTAGAAAAAATATATCAAAATATATTAATATCAAATATATCAAAAATTTATTGATGATGAGGCAGTAGTGTCATCTAGATCTAGGAAGATATGATAGGGATGAGATATAGACCCATAAGTTCATTTGTAAAGGGAATACCTGGTTGTTAAAACTCCCTCTATCAATGAAGTTCACTGCCTTTTCTGTAACTTCTAATCTTAGCAAGTTGCCTAGATTACTGACCAGTTAAGCATGACCTGCCCAAGGCCACACATCCATCAGCATGTGTCCAAGGCAAGTCTTAAACACAGACTTTCCTGACTTTCACTTCAGTTTTCTCTTCATTCTAATAAGCTTAATATTTGGCCCTGAGGATGTCTACCAAACCAAAAGATGACTACCAAACTAGTAAGGAGCAGTTATTCAGTTCAATGTAGCCTACCTTGATTAAGTATCCATCCCATGTGTAGTAGTATCTCACTGGCTGCTGGGGAGAGATAAAGTCTTGATTAAAGGTCTGTAAAGTATGACATACACTGAAATAACTCATATGTTCAAATGGATCCATTTCTCCAATGATGGAAATCCCAACCCACCCATACCTGTCCATCCGATAGGATGCTTGTCCATGTCCTCCCATAATTCACCATAGGGAATCCATTCAACAACTGGGAAGTTACTAGTGGAATGCATGCACTGCACTTTGATTAGCCCTGTCTTTTGTCGCAGAACAAGACTGTCTTTTTCACTAATACATTTAAAAATATCTTTATTTAAACTGTAAAAATTTAATTCCCAGGCATATCACTCCCACTCTGCCCTCCCCACACCATGGAAGATATGAACTGACAGAAAATATGTTTATAAATTGTCTTTCATGCTTCTATTTATCAGTTCTTTTTCTGGAGGTGGACAGTCACAAGTTATTCTCCAAATATTAATTCTGTAGCTGTAGATAATGTTCTCTTGGTTCTACTTGTTTCAATCTTCATTATTTCTCATAGGTCTTTCCCAAGGTTTCAAAAAATAAATCATACATTGAAAAAAACTTTCATTCTTGTTTTCCATCATAATTTCTTTTGTAATATATTTCAAGTTGCTCATATTCATCACCACTCAAACACTATGAAACACATCATAGATATTACAGAAAAACAAATGATCATCCTACAAAATGGCACATCATAAATGTAAAAAATACACAAAAAAGATGCTATGTGAGGTCCACAGAAGAATGCATATATTTTACTCCAATCAAAAATGTGTACAATCAGGGAAGACTTTCTGGTGGTGGTGGTGGCATTTGAGTTGGATTCTAAAGCATGGGTAAGAGTTTAAAAGCTTGAGAGGCCTGAGAATGTTGGAGACCATATAAATAATAGAGAATGGCATCATCAAAGACCTGAAATTAGGAAAACAATGGGATATATTATAAATTAATAATAGATAAGGGATCCATTTTAGCTGGAGTGAAGAGTAGGTAGAAAGGAGGAGTATCAGATCAAGGTGGAAACAAAGAATTTCTTGTGATTGTAGAGGGATGTTGAATTCTAAATTTGGGAAATTAAATTTTACTTTGTAGGTATTAGGGAACCTATTAAAGGTTTTTAACCTATTGAACCCTTGAGGGTTTTGAGTAGATTAATGACAGAAGACATATTTATAAGTTCTTTGGCAGCTATGCAGAGGGTAGAAAAAAGGAAAGAAGATGGAACTGGGAAAAACTGTCAGGACATTATTTGAATTCTCTAGGAGTACTCATAAGGTCTCATTTTAGAGTAGTGGTAATTGAAATAGAGTAAAATTTATAAAACCATAGATTGGGAGATGAAACAGACCATAGGGGTCAACTACCCTAACCCTTACCTAATCATACAGGTTTTGAGTGACAGAAGCAGGTTCTAGACCAAGGCTATATTATTCCAGAACAAGGTCCTCTTTCAATAGTGCCAAGCTCCCTCAAGAGATATTCCAGATGTAGAATGGAATTGACAATTGACTAGATATGACTGATGGGAGAGTGAAAAGTCAAAGATAGCACCAAGGGTCCTAATATGAGTGACTAGATGGATGGCGGAGCTGCTGTCAGGGATTTTGAAGGTAGAAAAGGAAACAGGTTTGGAAAAACATCAATAACCATTTTTGACTTTAAGAAGATGACAAAATATCTATTTAGAAATGTTCTAGAGAAAGTTGGAGAGAACCAAGTTCTTGGGAGAGAAGTCAGGGCTGGAGATGTAGACTTAAGAATCATCCATATGGAGATGGCAGTTGAACCTAGAGAAGTGTATGAAATTGCCTAAGAAGAGAGAAGAATCCAAAGGTCCAAAGGGGTATGACCAATAGTGATTGAGGAACTATAGAGGGAAAGAAAAAATGTTTTTCACTTCCTGCCATGTAACTATCAGTTGATCCCTTGTCTTTCCAAATGCTCCTGTATTTTTTACTGTTCGGTTTGAATCCATTTTTCTAGTCCCTTTTTGGATAATGTAGTTTTTATTGCATTACTTTGTATCATTACCTTAAAATGGTACAATAGGTCCCAGTCTGAAAAAGCAGAAGTTTGAATCATGGTGTTTTGACAAGAGACAATGAGGTGTCCAGATGGGGGTCTGGAATATTATCCCCCATAACTAGAAATCATACTGTAAATGCTCAATAAGTGAAATCACTGCAACATCAAAGTGTCTGATTTTCACTTGCCCTTTTGCAAAATCCATTTATGTTTGCTTTTGAAAATAACTTTTAATTAAAGTCACCCTGTGGATTTTATACTGTGTTCATTTTTCAGCATCAGAAAACCAGTTTTATAATTGCATTAGGGTTGGTTGGGATACAGACGAAGGATCATTTGTGCTGTTACCTTTTAGAAATGGAGCCCAGTGGAGCTATTTATGTCACTTTGATTTTCCTGCTGGTCTCACCCAACTCACTTTCCTTTCTTCTCATTTCCTTTATATTAGATTATTTTAAATACCACTGCCTCCACCTTTGAGCCAACATTTAGCCCGTTCGTTGTTGCCATGTCCATCTTGGCCCTTGATTTGATTCACCTATAACCTGGTTCTTTGCTATGTTCTCCTTGCTCCAAGTATAAATTAAGTAATATGACCTTCTGAATACATTGAGTTCTTCAATCAGCTTTACAAATTATCGTTGACTTTCCTGTGCCATGATGAAGAAAACTGGAGGACCTCTTGGGTTCCTTCTAGCTCTGTAGTTATACCATAGCAATTTTATTGTTTCTACAGCAGCAATTGGCATAAATTGGGCTGAAGAACATTGGACTGTAGCTGTAATGCATTTTAAATTTTTACTAAAATTGTTACTTAGGAAATGAACAAACATGGGGCTCAGAAACATGAGCAAATGTATAAAAGCTCTATGGCTAGATGTGAAGAGATAGAAAGGAAAGCTGCCAGGGTCAGTTGGGAATCCCTTTGGTGAAATTGTGAAAGAACATGAATAAGAAATTAATCAATCAATTGCAGAATGACTAAAGTTGTGGCATGAGATTGTGATGAAATACTACTTTGGTGTAAGAAATTGGTAAGTTAATTTCAGAAAAAAATGTGGAAAGACCTATACAAAATTATGAGGGGTGAAATGAATAAGAATATTATGTGAAGTGACAGAATATTATTTGAAGAATGATTTGTGTATGTCTACATCCAGAGAAAGAATGGATAAAATAGAAATAAGACATAGTTTTTATACATACATATATCATCTTTGTCAAATGATGCCTTCTCTTATGGGGAGAGAGTATTTTAATGTAACAAACAAATACATTTAATTTTTTAAAAATCATGAAATGTGAGTAAGCTTGGCTAGGCTTATGTTATGCATTATTGTATTATGCGTTATTAAAGAAAAGATTTGTATCAATGAAATAATTAATTTATATGAGTGATATTTTGGTTCTGATCCATGAAGTTGTTGTAGCAAAATATCAGTAAGGAAACTCCAACCAAAGCAAATCAATTACTTTTCTTTAAATTATACTCTTAGATTGTCCTGAGGCACAAAAGATATAAAGAGATTTGTCTAAGGACAATCAACCCTTAAATGTTGGAGGAAGATTTGAACCCAAATTATCCTGACTCCTAGGCCAGCTCTTTTTATCTACTCTGTTGGTCTGATCATATCACTCCCCTACTCAATACACTTCATTTATTTCCTATTCCCTGAGGCTCTATCGATTACTCAACAAAAATTTATCAAATGGGGACAGCTAGGTAGTTCAGGTCTAGAAAGGAGAGGTCCTTGGTTCAAATTTGATCTCAGATACTTCCTAGCTGGGTGACCCTGGGAAAGTCACTTAACGTCCATTTCCTAGCCCTTACAACTCTTCAGTCAATAGTATTTATTATTGATTCTAAAACAGAAGTTAAGGAAAGGATTAAAAAATTATTAAATATTTTCTATGGTCCAGCCACTGTACTAAACACCAAGAATAAACATTAAACAAATCAAAATAACAAAAAAGAAAAATAGCATTGTTTCTCTTTTAAAACCTTTCAAAATCAGGCCCCAATAAATTTACTTTTCCAAACTTGACATACATTAGCCTCCTTTTTGAACTGTGAACTCTACTATGCTATCCTTCAGCGTGTTCTTCATATGTTACTTGTTTCCCATCATTATGCCTTTGTACTGGCTCTTCTGGATACTTGCACTGTACTCTCTTCTCTCAACCTCTTCTATTTTCCTTATTTTATTCAAAATAGCAAAATTGACACATGCTACGTGAAGATTTCCCTGATATCTCCAGGTGCTAGTATCTGTCCCTCTAAAATTATTTTGCTTATATTTTGTATATAGAGAGTGCTTCCCATAAAAGAATGTGTGCTTCTTAAGGTCAGGAATCATTTCTTTGAATGTCACTGTATCTTTAGCAGCTAGCACAATGCATGACATATAACAGGGTCTTAATGCTTACTGTTTGGTTGAGAAAACTATAGCATCTGAGCCAGTCTATTGAAGAAGAAAAGACCTGGAATTTACTGTTTACTATTTCCATTAGTTTTTTTTTTAATTGCTTGTTCGATAGTGGATGAATGTGGTTTGATGGATATTATTGTTGTTTATTTCATTTGTGTCTGACTTTTCATCACCCTACTTGGGGTTTTCTTGGCAAAGATACTGGAGTGATCTGCTATTTCCTTTTCCAGATCTTTTAAAAGATAAGGAAACTGAGGCAAGCAGAGCAAAGTGACTTTTCCAGAGTCACAAAACTATTAAGTGTCTGAGGTCATATTTGATCTCAGATCATCTTAACTCCAGGCCCAGGGGTCTATCCACTGTACCACTATGTTGGATTTAGATTCAGAAAGCCCTAGATTTATAGGACCATGTGAATTTGAGGATGACTCCCTAAAGAAAGGCAGGATGAACAAGAGTTTTCCCTTACTCTTGATTTTAGTTGTATCCATGACTACTCTCAAAACTCATCAGATGGGACTATGTGGAACAATTGCTCAGCCAGATCACCATCTCTGCCTGACTCTACTCTTGACCAGCAGAAAGCCTTTATTTGTAACACTCTGGATACTAAAGCTCTGTTTAACCAATTGGCCAATGATGATTATTTAATGACCAATCAATAACATTCTAAAAAATTGCTGATCAGTGGGAAGATGTTAGAGTGGGATCTAAAGCTTTTTCACCCTCCTAAAGGTCCTCACAAACAAAAATAACTCCATAAAATAAAAAAAATGAAAAAACTGATAGGAGTCCGTAGTAAAGCTGAATATATTCTCAGGTGGAGGGCCTTGGGAGCAGTTGTGCTGGCTGTGATCTTGACTTTGGAGGCCTTGCCTGGCTCTCGTTGCTGGGGATTGAGGAGGTGGATACCTAAGAGTTGGCTGGTGCCAAGCTCTGGGGGCAGGGGCTCAGGCCTCATTACTGGAAAGTGTAGCCCTTTGGAGTTCTAATGGTGGGCTGGACACCTGCTCTGTCCAACCTGTAACAGTGGGAGAGAAGTATTGAGGGAGGAGGTAACACAACAGGTGGTATGTTTGCTGGGAGACAAGAGACCACTGGCTGTGGTCACTCATAAGAGAGTGGAGTCCCTGGTTGTTGCCACAGGGAGAGGATGATTGGCTGCTAGCAGTCACTGTAGCAGAATTGCCCATGGGATCTGGTTGGAACATTTGAGGTCAATCAGGGATGGGGCTTAAACTAGGGACCAGGAGTACATCTGACTCTGGACTATAAAAAATCCAATAACTAAATAGGCTCTAGGATAAAATGAACACACACAAGCAAAACCTAAAACCTGAGATAAGATCCATCAACACAACAGGAACCCTGGGAGTACAGAAAAAGGCAAAAATTAAGTGAAAAAAAGGAAGGAAGAAAGGAAGGAAAGAAAGAAGGAAGGAAGAAAGGAAGGAAGGAAGGAAGGAAGGAAGGAAGGAAGGAAGGAAGGAAGGAAGGAAGGAAGGAAGGAAGGAAGAAAGGAAGGAAGAAAGGAAGGAAGGAAAGAAGGAAGGAAGGAAGGAAGGAAGGAAGGAAGGAAGGAAGGAAGGAAGGAAGGAAGGAAGGAAGGAAGGAAGGAAGGAAGGAAGAAGGAAGGAAGAAGGAAGGAAGGAAGGAAGGAAGGAAGGAAGGAAGGAAGGAAGGAAGGAAGGAAGAAAGGAAGGAAGGAAAGAAGGAAGGAAGGAAGGAAGGAAGGAAGGAAGGAAGGAAGGAAGGAAGGAAGGAAGGAAGGAAGGAAGGAAGGAAGGAAGGAAGGAAGAAGGAAGGAAGAAGGAAGGAAGGAAGGAAGGAAGGAAGGAAGGAAGGAAGGAAGGAAGGAAGGAAGGAAGGAAGTGAGGGAGGGAGGGAAGAGGGAAAGAGGGAAGGAGGGAGAGGGAAGGTAAAGGAGCAAAAACAAAACTATTGATACCTATTATGGGGAAAGAGAAGATTTCAATCAAACTCAGAGGATAGTGAAGTAAAAACTTCAAAAACACCAAAGAAATGCAGCAGATGGCCACAAGCTCAAAAAGATCTTTTAGAAGATCTTTAGAAAAGACCTCAAAAACCAAATGAGACAAACTGAGGTAAATTAGGGCCCTCCCCCAAACAAAACAAAACAAAACAAAACCAAGAGCAATGCAAGAAAGTCAAGAAAATTGTAACAGAAAAATGAGATCCAGAAATTTATGGAAGAAAATAATTTCTTAAGAACTAGAATTGGAGAAGGGGAAACTAACAATTTCCTAAGACAATGAGGAATGATAAAAGCAGCTTGAATACATAGGTCGAGGGGATATCACTGGGGAGGTAGACTCTAAATGAATGTCCTAATGCAAACACCAACAACATGGAAATAGGGTTCTGATCAAAGACATATGTAATAATACCCAATGAAATTGCACATCGGCTACAGGAAGGGTGGAGAGAGGGGAGGGAGGGAAATAATGTGATTCTTGTAACCAAAGAATAAATTCTAAATTGACTAAATTAATTTAAAAATAGAAATGATAAAAGCAAAACAAAAGAATGAAAAAATATAAGAAAATATGTAACATCTTATTACAAAAACAACTGACCTGAAAAATAGATCACGAAGAGACAAAATAAGAATAGTTGGGCTCCTGGAACATTATGATAAAAAAAAAAGTATAGATATGATACTTGAAGAAATCAAGGAAAATTGTCCAACAGTACTAAAAATAAATGTTGAAATAGAAATTGAAAGAATCTACTGATCACTACCTCAGAGAGACCCAAAGATGAAAATGCACAGGAACATTATTTCTAAGTTTGATAGTCCCTAGGTTAAGGAGGAAATGCTAAAAGAAAAAAATAGCAATTTACACTTGTGATGGTGTGTGTAAAGTACTTTGAAAACTTTAAATTGCCACATAAAGATTAGCTGTTATTATTATTCAGCCAATTCATAATGGTATGATTCACATCTGAACCTCATCCTCAAGGAGTGATCTTTATAATGTAAAAATTAAATTTAAATCTCAATAATAAAAATGTTATATTTTAGGAGATTTATTAAAGTATCATTATAAATAAAGGGATAAGAGGGATACAAAATAAAGACCACGTGCCAATGGCTGATCAGTCTGTTGAAAATCCCATTCACCACCATTGGCCAAGATGCCAGAAAGAGGGCAGAACCCTTCGTCCTTGCCATCCCTTGTCTATAGGAAGTACTTAATGAAAGTGAGTTAGTGGGCTCCCTGGAAATGTAGTTCTTTTTTAGGGTAACAGATTTTCAGTTATACAAGAGGCCTAAGTACAATGGGACTGCCAAATGCCAACTCCAAGATATTGCTCCTTTTAATATAGGCCAAAATGAACTTTTTTGACTGCCATATGCTATTGCTAAATAAAACATTTATTGAGCACTTTAGGGTTTGCAAAATAATCTACAAATATTTCATTTCATCCTCATATAACAGCCCTGGTACATAGTCATTATTATTATCTCCATTATATAGATAAGGAAACTGAGGTAAGCAGAGGTTAAGTGATTTGCCTTTTTTTTGGGTCACAGGGCCAATAATTATATGGGCCTGGATTTAAACTCTGATCTTCCTGATTCCAGGTCCAGTGCTCTATCCACTGTATCCCTTCAGCCTCCTATAATACATATCTCTTCTAGACAGACTTTGGTCTAGTGACACTTTCTCTCTGATATATGTGTGAAGTTTTTGTTTTTAAACTGATATAGGCAGTTTTATTTTTATCCTTGTTTCATCTTATTATATTTGGCCCAATGATCTAATCTCCCAAAATATTTTATCATTCACTCCCTGTTTATAAGTTATCCCTCCTAGCTAAATGTCATCTGCAAGTTTAATTAGCATGCCCTGCTTACTTTTATGCAAGTGGTCAGCCAAAAAAGTTAAATAACACCAACCAAGCATAGAGTCCTTTGGCATAGACATCCTCCATGTTGTTATCAAACTGTTAATAGCTACTTTTGGGGATTTCAACCATTCAACCTCTTCTGGATCCACCAGTGTGCAATAATTTAGCCAAGTGTTCCAATTGTCTTAAAAACATAACATGAAAGACTTTATTAAATGTTTTAGATCAACTATGTTCATAGTATTTCCCCAACCTACTAATTATTTAACCTATAATAAAAATGTTGTATAGAATATAATAATATAATATAAAAAGATAATTAATTAATAACCTTGCCCAAAAAAATAAAGAAACCTCATTTGGCCTGACATGTTCTTCATGGAGTCCTTTGAACTCATTGGGATCTTGTCCTCCTTTTCTATCTTACCTATCATTAAAGTGAAACTCATTATCTCACTGTAATCTTTATTTGTTGAAAATCAGAATTACATTTACGATTATCTAGATCTCTAGCACTTCTTTTCTCTCTGATCTTTCAGTGTCACAGTTCAGTAATCAATTCTATCATTCAATAAACACATTAAAGCATCTGCAATGTGCCAAGCATTGTTCTAGGTGCTATGGATACCAAGAAATTTCCCTTACTCTCAAAGAATCTGTCCTCTTTTAGGTAGAGCATAGGTATGTGTAAAATTGCTACAAAATCAATACAAAGGAACAAGGATACAGGGCACTAGCTGCTGGACAGTTACCCAAGGTTTTGTATAGAAAGTTTTGCCTTAGTTGGATCTTGAAGGAAACTAGGGAAGAGATAAGAAGTTAAGAAGTAAATTAGTTCCAAGTGTTGGGAATAGCAAATGCTAAGATGCAGTTCTGTTTAATAAGAAACATAAGAAGGACAGCTTGACTGGGCTTTGGAATAAATGAAGAGGAGTCTTAAGATGGGAAATAATGGGTTCAGGCCACATCATGAATAGTTTTAAGTGCTAAACAAAGGACTTTGTATATATATTTAATATTTACACACACATATGTGTGAAGGAATTTTCTCACTCTCACCTTTTTAATAAATGCTTAAAACTCTGGGCCAGACCCCTTTTTTATTCCTAACAAACACACACACATGTATATATCTGTATCTCTATATATTTAAACCCTCACCATCTGTCTTAGAATCAATACTGTGTATTGTTTCCAAGTCAGAAGGTTGGTAAAGCCCAGGTAATGGGGGTTAAGTGACTAGCCCAGGGTCACACAGCTAGGAAGTATCTGAGGCTATATTGGAACCCAGGACCTTCCAGTGTCTAGTTCTCACTTCCAATCCACTGAACCACCTCACTACCCTCAGGATTTTATATTTGATCAAGAAGGTAATCAAGAAAACTATACTTTTGAAGCATTACATGGGCAGACCTGCATTTTTAAGACAATTTTCTTTAGTATGGTTTATGGTGGGAGAGACTTTGGACAGGGAGACCAATAAAAAGACTATTGAAGTAGTGCAGCCTAGCGGTGATTGGAGCCTGGAATAGAAAGGGTTGGATGCAAGAGATGTGGATTTGAATAAGATTTGAAGCTGACGGGATGTGCCATGATGCATGAAAATGAAGCTGTCAAGGACATTAAGGTTGGCTCACCCTTGATGTACCCTGGCCTAACAGTTAATGAGAAGAGTATATCTAAAAGTTATTCTTCCTTTAGCATGCTGAATCCAGTACACATTTAAAAATATAATAGAAAACAATTCTTTATTCATAAGTTTTAGGGCATTATAGAATCCCACCCCTACACACACACACACACACTCTCTCTCTCTCTCTCTCTCTCTCTCTCTCTCTCTCTCTCTCTCTCTCTCTCTCTCTCTCTCTCTCTCTCTTATATACCAGCATGGCAGTTCTAGGTTCTCTTTGTATCACTTTGGCTTTTTTATGCCCACAAAACATTTATATTTAACCCTTTTCCTACTTACAGATGAAAGTGTTTCATTCCTTCTCAAATTCTCTTTGAGCACCTTGTCTGTATGTCTTTGTCTCCATGACTTGGGACTTTGTATCATACCTCATAGTATACATAGTATATGCCTCCAAATAGAATACAAGTTCCTTGACTCTGCCATTTTTATCCATCTATCCCCAATGCCTAATAGCGTTGAATTGAATATTGGTGGGGAAAGGGGGTTATTAATGATGTATGAACTTGTAATGGATGGGTTGTTTTTAGTTTAAGTTTCAAAATAAAGTTGCTGCTGGTAGAAAAGATGCCAAGTTAAATAGATAAAAATGTTTTGAATTCATTTTAATTTTTATTTTTAGGGAAAGTAATATAATCATCCTTGAAAGTCATCATATGCCATTGCTCAAGTATGTTCAGCTGCTTACCACTGACAGCTTTCAGGGACTGAAAATTGTACTGTGGGAGGCTATATTCAGCCCTGGACCCAAACCAAACAAACAGAACTAGACTGAAGGATGAGTAAGATTCTTCGAGTTTGAGTAGAAGAAGGTTGTTGTCTGGTGGGGGTAGCCGCTAGCTGTAGAAGGACATGGTCACCATCACTCTAACCAGCTCTGTTGGAGACCATCTGTTGCCTGCGACTCACCAGCTCTACTCCCCACCTCTCTGCAGGATCCCCTTCCCCCAGACATCTGTTCTCAGGAAGACCTCTGTCTGCAAAGTACAATCAATTTGCACTACCCATCCAACAACTCTCAGGAGTCCTTAATGCCCCCCCCCCAAATCTCTCACTGCTTTTAACTCCCTACTCCTGCCACTCTCTTCCCACTCTAAACTCTTATACCCAAGAAAATTACAAAGTGACCAGGAAAGAGAAGTCTTGTACAGAATAGGAATAAGATGTCAATTAATTAATATTTGGGGATCAGATTATAAACCTTAGCACACTATTAAAAATGACGGGGAGGGCAGGGTAGGTGGCTCAGTGGATTGAAACTCAGGCCTAAAGATAGGAGGTTCTAGGTTCAAATATGACCTCAGACACATCCTAGCTGTATGATTCTGGTCAAGTCACTCAAGCCCCATTGCCTAGTCCTTGCCATTTTTCTGCCTTGGAACCCATACACAGTACTGATTCTAAGACAGAAGATAATAGCTTTTTTTTTTTAAATGGGAAGTAGCAGTAACAATAACAATAATGGCATTTTAACTGAATTGGAATTGGATTTCAAGATTATCCCATTCTCACTGGCTTTGTATTTGAGTACTCTTGTCTTGATAACCAACAAAAAATGGGCAGGAATTAGAAGGGAGGCAAATTAAAACTAAATAGTCACAGCTTATCAAAGGCATCAAAGTCAAGAAACAGCACTCCTGCCCATTTATCTGAAGTCTCATATTGATCTCATGAAACCACTTCTGCAAAGCATAAGAAATAGGGCATTAAATAATTAAATTATTTAAAAGTCTTGCCATGTAATTTTTATAAATTAAATGAAAAGTTTTGTATAGTAGATTGCACACTGGCATAGGGGTAAAGAGACTTAAGACTCTTGAAATTTCACCCAGCTTTGTGACCCTGAAGAATTCATTTACTTCCAATTTCCTTATTGGTAAATGGCAAATTGGGAAAATGGTATTGAATTAGAAGTCTCAGAATTAGCAGTGACTAAGTCTCCAAAGTGATGTATATCTGTTTACAGATATCGTTAGTGTGCTCCGACAACCAAAATATCTAATGTGATTTTAGGCTGTTTTCAGAGAGGAATAGTGTCTAGGATTAAGACGATGTTAGTCCTGTTGTCCCTCTCCATTTGGTCAAGATCTGACTAGACTGTTTGGAATATAGTTCAGAAAAGACAGTGATGGAGACTGGGAAGAATCCAAACAAGAGCAATTGTGAAGTCATAGCATGGAAGAAGCTCTTGAAGGAACTAAGGGTTAACCAGGAAGAGAGAAGATATAGGGAATTCATGCTAATAGATTCCAAGCAGTTGATGGGCTGCCATGTAGGAGGGAGATTAGAGGAGGCAGCTAGATGACTCAGAGGAATGAGAGAAAGGCCTAGAGACAGGAGATCTTGGGTTCAAATCTATCCTCAGACACTTCCTAGCTTAAGTCAAGTCACTAAAACCCTCATTGCCTAGCCCTTACCTCTCTTCTGCCTTGGAACCAGTTTACAGTATAGATTCCACGATGGAAGGTAAGTATTTTTGTTTTTTTTTTAAAGAAGGGATTAGATTTGTTCTTCATAGATATAGAAGGTAGAAGTTGTAGAAAGGCAGATATTGGATCAATGTAAGTAAAAAATAAAATTCCTAACATGTAGAACTACTCCCAAATGGGAAAAACTTCCTTGGGAGAAACAGATGGCCCTTCATTTAAGGTTTCACCCAGAGGCAAGAGATCTATTTCTTGAGTATTGATGTAAAGGTGACCTTTGTTATGTCCTGGTTGTACTACATATATTTTGCCGTTTCTTTTAACGCTGAGATTCCAAGTTGTTCTGAATCATTTAGTAGTTTTGTAAATTATAGACACATATTTTCATTACCTCTTGCTTGGACTATTGCAATATCTTCGTTGTTGATCTCCCTGACCCAAGACTCTCCTTTACTCCAATTCACCCTCCATTCAGTGTCCTAAAATGCAGGTTTGATCCTGTTTCCTCCTTACTCAATAAACCCCATTGCCTTCTTTTAACTTCTAGAGTAGAGTTTCTTAAGATAACTGTCCTTAAACTTGTAAATACTTTGATAACTATTTCAATACAATTAATTACCCTAGTAATCCTATACATTTTTGTTTTGTGCATTTAAAATAGTATTCTAAGAAGGGTTCCATAATCTTCAAATTGCCAAGGATTCCACAATACCCACAAAAAGGACTGCTCCTCATGAGTGATTATAAACTCTTCTGCTTGACATTTAAAGATCTCTAGTAGCCTTCCAATATTTTATTCCTCATAATACTCTTTATGATCCAACGATGTGTCCTACTTACTGTTCTTCATAAATAATGTTCCATTTCCTGCTACTGTGCTTTGGTCTGGTTCTATCCCATGCCTTGAATACTCTCTCTTCATCTCCTCATTCTGGAATCCCTAGTTTCATATGAGAAACCATAGCTCAAGGGCTACTTGCTATTGGAATTCTTTTCTATGTCCTAGTTGCTAGAGCTGCCCTCTCTGGGGTTACCTCGTTTTAGTTTGCTATGCCATTTTTACCCATTTTTGGTAATATTGTCATCTTCATTAGACCACAAGCTTCTTGAGAACAAGAAATATTTTGCTTTTTTTATTGAGTTCTTAGCTCATCATATGCCCTTAATAAAGGTTTGTTGACTGACTGATTCACTGATTAAATTTGGCCATTAGATGTTGTTTGAAAAAATGCACATTATTTAAAAACAAACAAACAAATTGATATTTGGATTTTTTTTTTTGGATTTCACATTAATTAATCTGGTTCCAAGTTTTGTCACATTTGGTGTTTCCAAATATATGATTTAAAAGGAAACAAAAAATCTTTCACATTTCAGTTTTTCTGATGATCTTATTTTGTTATATCAGTGTAGTTTTTTTGGAAGTTTTGTTAAAATTGTCTGAGTGTCAGTAACCAGCCAAATTCTATATACATTTTATGTTTGACATTTTCCCTGTTTTATAGAACTGCATTCTTTAAGGTAGTTTTAATCTACCCAGAGTATATAGAATTCTAGATATGCAGTCATACAGACCTGAGTTTGAATTCTGACTTGGATTCTGGGCAAGAATTTAGTCTCAATTTTCACATATTCAAAATGTGGCAGGGACTCTTTTTGCATCTCTTTGTATCTCCAGCATACATAGCACAATACATGGCACATAATTTGTGCATAATAAATTCATATTTATTTGAGTTAAAAAAAGTTGTTGCATTTCAAATAACATAACATATGTACAGCTCTTCCTAAACCTGAAAGCACTAGATACATATCAGTTATTATCATGAACCAATAGAACCCAAACCAATTCTCTTTGGGGCATTTGAACTTTAATTATGCTTTCTTAATCTGATCAAAGATAACTTAGCTATCAATATTTCAATTTCATTTTCCTTTGTTTCCAAGCATGATTTGGCCAACTCCTAATGATAATGTTTTCCTTCATCTTGTAGGCTTCTGTTCTTTGTCCTGGGTCTCTGTGTCCTGCAGCAAAGCAGAAAAGAATCATGGCAATGATCGCAATGCAATTTTACCCTTTAATATCTCATATTAGATTCCAGGTGCAATTTGAAATAATCCAATATTTAAAATTCAATATCTGGTGACTCTCCACTTCTGGAACCACTCTGGCAGACCTATATAATCTATCTAGTATATTTCCACATGTTATGTTCCTGAGTCATGAGAAACATCCCAAAGTATTTCAAATCAAACTTAGAATTTGAGTTCACAATAGCTACTAATGTGAGTAGTAAGTGGTAAAGGAAGGGGTAAGATGGTCTGTAGTCAGTTGCAAAAGTAGTTGTGCAGTAGGAAAAATGGGAGAATCAAAGAATCTTTAAAATAAGATGAGTGTCCTCAGAAACCATTTAGTCTAACTTTACCTGAACAAGAATCTTCTTTACAACACCGTACCCACCATGTGATCACCCTGATGTTGCTTGTAGACCTCCAATAAGGATTGATTTCCAAATTACTAAAGTAGACATTAACATTTTTAGATATACTTAGTTCTGAGAAGGGTCTTTCTTATATCAGGTCAAAATCTATATCTTTTAAAATTCCACTCATTGCTCCTACTTCTGACTGGAATCACAAACAGAAGAAGTTTCATATTTGTTCCACTTGAGAGCTCTTCAAATACTTGAAATCAGCCATCATGTATCCTCCCAAATCTCCCCTGTTAGGCTAAACATCTCTAGTTCTTTCAATAAATCATCATATGGCATGTTTTCAAGAAATCGTAACTATCCTAAGCCCAGTCATCTGATGCCTTCCAGCTTCAGCAATGCCTTTCTTAACAACTTTAAGAAACCATGCCAATTATATTATCTGGAATTAGAAAAAAAACAAGAAGATTCATTTGGAAGAACAAAATGTCATGTATTTCAGAAGTAATCAGAAAAAATGTGAATAAAGCAAGTAGAATTATCAGACTTAAATAAATAGGAGTCTATAAGTCTATATGTACTTGTTTTAAAAAGAGAAGAGTAGGCAATAAGAATAGTCTGGATTAACAAGCAGATTCCTAGGGTTTAAAGGAGCAAATCCTAAGTTATTGGTGAAAGGACTTCCTTTTTGACAAAAGCTGATGGGAATATTATCTAGCAATTTGACAAATTAGATTTAGACTATTATTTTACACAATTTCCCATACAAAGTTCAAAATGGATAGGCACCCAGAATATAAAACATTTTTAAAGGAATTAAATGACATTAGGTATTTTTACCATTTTGACTCAAGATTAAATTTTTTACCTAAAATATAGATAGAAGAGGTCAGAAAAGTCAAAGCAGACAATTCTGACTGCATAAAATTAAAAACTTTTTTAGGAATAAAATCAAATTAGATATAAGAAAGATTATACAATGGGAATATATTTGATTCAAATATCATAGATAAAATTCTGATATCCAATATTTGTATGACATTGGCATAAATATAGAACATTAAGAGACATTCTTTAATAGATAAAAGATCAAATATTAGATATCTGAATAGTTTCAAAAGAAGAGTAGCAAATTATAAATAACTATAAAAATATACTCTTCACTAATAGTAAGAAAAATACAAGTGAAGATAACTGTTTTTACCTCAAGTAATGCAAATTGACAAAGATGGTAAAATGATGAGTAATTTTAGACTGGATATGGAAAGACAAACAATATTTGTGCCTCTTTAACTTAATATAACCATTCTGAGTATCATATTGGAATTATGCAAGAAAAGTGAACTCAGCTCTCTCTACCCTGTGACCTAATAATTTGACCACTGATCTTTGGAAGTTAGAGATAGAAACAAAAGTCTAATAAATGCCAACATTTTCATATTAGTAGTATCAGGCAGAGTAAGGCCTCAATAATCTCTTATTGACTGACATGGTTTATTTTATAAAGGTTCTATTGACTTCTTTATTGAGCTAACTGTTGAACTAGTGTTGTAGAGAAAGATAAAAAAGATGTTTGTTATTGGCTATAGCGTAAAGATGGTGTGTATGTTAATTAAGAAGCAAAATACTATCAAAATATGTTGATAGAATCCTTATTGGTTACAGAATTAACAAGGAAACTGAAACAAAAGAAGAAATCCAATTTTGAATTCTTCCCAGTTCATACTATTATGAGTGAAGGATGTTCTAGAGAAACAACCTAAAAAAAACAACCCTTGGAGATGGAGTGGGAAGAGGGTAGGGAGAGCATGAGAGTTGTATGTGGAAAAGGGATACGTTATTCTGCTTGATTCCAGAGGTCAGATCTAAGATCATGGGTAGAAATTTCCAAGGGGTCAATTTAGACTTAATTTGAGAAACAAAACAAAACAAAACAAAACTTAATGATTGGAACAATCCAGAAATGGAATAAACTTGATGGTTTACCTGTCTTGGAGATCTTCAGGGGAAAGCTAAATGGCTACTTGTCTATTCTAAGGTCCCTTCCAAACTTGATATTCTGTCCTTTTGTAAGATAAACTAGAAAGTAGTTCTAGTAAGAAAGCAGAAAGGAATGATAGATAACTCTCAAGATGTTAGTTTTCTAATTGAGAATTGCTCTCATGAGTAACTCAAGAAACAATGACAAATGTCCTAGGCTGAATCTCAGCACTTTGTTCCAAAGAAGACTTATGGCACAGATGGCAGCTAGGATGACCTAAAGTCAGGAAGACTCATCTTCCTGAATTCAAATCTGGCCTCCGATATGTACTAGTGTCTGACCTGGGCATGTCACTTAACCCTGTCAGTTCCCCATCTGTAAAATGAGCTGAAGGAAATGGCAAAGCACTCCATTATCTTTACCAAGAAAACCCCACACAGAGTCACAAAGAGTCAGACACAACTAAAATGCTAGAATAGCAACAGACAAATTTAATATAATGCAATATGCTACTTTTATTTCACCTCTCTTTCTGAGCAGCAGGATGGCCCTGGAGGTTAGCACACATTTTCAGATTTGGTCATTCCTGGACGTATTTCTTAGTCACCATTCTTTGCCACAAGGAAGATTCCATCTGAGGGGTTGTCATCTAAGCCAGGATGGCCTCAGGGAAAGCCTTATTTCTGACCAGTACTGGCTCTGTGATCTGAGCAAGAGTACTCTCTTGGTTCTAAAGTTTCCTTGTCTTTAAAATATGAAAGCTGGACAAGAAGACTCCTGATAATCCAAAACTAAATAAATATCATACCTCTCAATGTACCACATCACTCATTAAGACTCCAAGTTGAAGACTAACTTTAAACCTTGGTGAGAAAAAAAAATTCCCTACCAGCAGCTTATTACCATGGAATAAATCATGGATCCTGACCAAATCATGACTCCCTTTCCCCCATAACAGGAAAGATAAAGAAACAAAATAATACACTAAACTTTAATGATTTTTACCCCATAAAGCTCTGTTATATAGACTAATTTCATTAAGCCTAACTTTGAATTGTATGCCCTTTGCCTTTAATTAAAACTTTGTTCACCATTGACCTGGAGGCCAATAAGAACAATTTGAGTTAACTAAGCAGAGCATGCTGGGTTGGAGAAAGCCATTTCAGCTCTGGAGGTATCACATGAATACTACTAGGAAGGAAGAGGAAAGCTAGATAGAAATAGAGGCCCAATGAGAAGGAAGATTGAAGAAATGATTAAGGAGGGGACTTTCAAATGGAAGGAATTGTCAGAACTTAATTCTCTCTGAAAATATATATTTTTAGAAAGTTCTATTCTTGTATGTCATGTTTAAGTGAATGCTCATGTCAGCAAAGCACATTTTTAGTCCCCAAAGGTTTTCAAAGCTTTCAGAAACTGGCCCCTAGATTTGTCTGGATTTATAGGCTGATGGAAAATGTAAGATTTCCTATTGAGGTGAATTTGGATCAGGACATTCAGGGCTTGAAAAGATCGCCTCTCTCTCATGATACTTGAGAAGATAAGGAACATCCATCCTCCATAATGATTTTAGTTCTTTTATTTTATTTGAATTATTCTCCCTTAAAGACCATCCTCCATAGTGATTTTAGTTCCTTTATTTTATTTGAATTACTCTCCCTTAAAGACCATCCTCCATAGTGATTTTAGTTCCTTTATTTTATTTGAATTACTCTCCCTTAAAGAGCTTGTCTTCACTTCAGTTATGGACTACTATGGCTAAGTATCTTGGGTCTTGACTTTATGCTGTCTTCAAAATGTAATGCTTTGATTATCATATTTCTCTGATGATTGTTAAGGGGGAATTTTTAAAAGCAATCATCCTCCTGTTTGTTACCTTAGAACAAACTTTATCTCAGAGCTTTACTTCAAGCCTTGTTGATTTAGTTAATATTTAATCCTCATGTAGGATGTACCCACTAATGACTCCAGGCAGCTCTGCAATTTCTGTGGCTTGTGGCTTGAAAATTTATTTTATTCCTTTTAAGCATCTTGGCCTTCTTGACCTTCGTAGCCTTTATGGGTTTGAAAATCCTAACCATAATCCTCTGTAGGGATTTACCTAGGGGTCTATTATGGCCTGTAATCTGTGATACAGCTTCCAATATTCACGTTGGGGAAAGGTTAAGCCTGCCTGTCTTTGTTCCTGAGTAAAAAAGTCCACAAAGTGTTAGTGTAGACAGGGAGCAGATTGAAACAAGCACTAACTTCAATCAAGTCCTAAGCCTTTGTATATGCTGGAAAAGAACCTCTTTGGTGGGGGTGGGGGCAGGGGGGGGGAAACAGATAGCTATTTCCAGCCAAAATAAAAAAAAAACAAGCAATATTTTTCTTTTTAACTCTTGTAATGTAAAAACAACATTTTCTATACATCTTACTACATGCAATGCAATTCACAGAATCACAGAATTTGGCATTGTCAGTTGGAAATGATCTTAGAAGCTATTTAGTTTGAGTAATATATGATAGAAATTCCTACTCTAACATACCTGCCAAGTGGTAGTTCAGCCTTTATTCAATTCAATTTAAATTTCAACTCAGTTCCATCAACTATGTATTTATCATGGCCTTACTATGTTCTACGCAATAGGGCACAGAGTGGAGAAACAAAAATGAAAAATAAAAATGGCCCATGCCTTTAGGTAACTTAGGGGGCAGTGAGAGGGGTGAAATGAACAGAATAATAGACTTGGTTCCAGGAAGTTCTGAGTTCAAATCCTAGTGAATAAACATTCCACCTACATCCCTCCAGCAAAGTCATTAAATCTCTTTTAGCCTCAGTTTCCTCATTTGAGAATAGCACCTGGCTTACAAGGTTATTGTCAGGGTAAAATAAGATAAGGAAGACAAAAGAACTTAGTAGACCCCAAGGCATCATCTCAATGCCAGCCAGTATTGAGTAAGGCAGGCTGCATGGTTGGTGGGATGGAATGGAGGTTTGAGGGAAAAAAAAGAATATCATGTTCCCAGATAAATACAAAATTATGCAGAGTGAATTTTTTTAAACCCTCACCTTCTATTTTAGAATCAATACTAGGTATTTGTTCTAAGTCGGAAGAGTGGTAAAAGGTTTACTCATCTGCAAAATTTGAACCCAGGACCTTCCATCTTTGGGTCTGACTCTCAATCTATTGAGCTACCCAGCTGCCCCCCTAAGTGAACTTTAAAAAATATATATTAGTGGGGAGATAGAAACACTGTTAGTTAGATGAGTCAGGAAAGACCTTGTGGAGGAAGTGAGCCTTACCTTGAGCTTTGAATGAATCTAGATAATGCAAGAAGCAAAACTGAAAAAGGAGAGCATTCCAGACATGAGAGGAAGGGAAGGTACCTACTAAGTACCAAACACACGTGCTAAGCATGTCACAAATAAATATTAGAGCATTGATTCTCACATTTCTGTGAAGTAGGTGTTATTATTGTCCTCATTTTATAAGTGAGGAAACTGAGGCAAACAGAGGTTAAACAACTTTCCTAGGGATACATTGAGGCTGGATATGAACTTATAACTCTTTATAATTTATAATTCCTTATGTTAAAGCAGAGTAGGAGAAGCAAGTAGGCTAACATGGCTGGAGTGCAAAAATAGAAAAGGGGACTCCCTGGAAATAAGAATCGAAGGCTAGATAAGTTATTCTTTTTCTAGAAACCATTCAGGAACTTCCTGTCCTTTTCCCTCTCCCCACATCTTAGCATGGACCTCCTCCCTCAAGCCTCCCACCACCCTTACTTCTCAACTGATGATAAATAAATTAGTGAGATCTCAGACTGGTCTGAAATATTAGGACATTGGTTGTTAGGATTAAGATCCCAGAAGGTCTGAAAGGATACTCAGAAAACTCAGAAAACAGAACAAAGTGGAGCCAAAAGACGCATTTCTCATGCTTCTGATCAAACACAAAACAGGATTGCCTCTAAGGAAGTCTTCTCTTTGGGGGGAGGGGGAGGGCAGGAAGAGAGGAGGAAGATGCCACATCAGCCACACTGTGGAGATCACTCAGTCCACCATCACCAGCTCCAATGGAGTAATCCTGCCCCTTCTTCACTTTGTGCTAGCATGGAAAGGGTAGGAATGCTTGGCACACATCCTGAAGGCTATTATGGTCTTTGATTAGAATAAACTAGAGGGACAGAAATAGTTATTGCCCTTTTTACTTCTCTTCTAGGTCTTAGCAGCTAAGTCTCTTTGTTGTTCATTTTAGGACTAAGTGAGCAAAGTTGACTGTCCTCAAAATCTTCCTCCACTCACCTTTGTGGTTGTCTTTTTTATTCCCATTTTGCCACATAGAATTTATTTCACAATCAAACAAGCTTAGACCAGCCAGGTGCAAATGGGTGAGAGGCTGTCCCCTCCTCTCAGTTTTTCATAATCACTTGCAAGCTAATGTGTGGTTGACACCCATGTTTCTCAAAACCACTTGTAAGCACATGTCTCTCTGATGTGGAGCTCCATTAATTGTGGAGTGAATGTTCCCTGAGAATTCACTTAGGTGCCAGCTGCCATTCTAGGTGCTTTGGCTTCCAGATGGTAAAATGTGGGAAACCCAAGAATGTTCCAACCAGAGTTTGCAATTAAATAATTAAATTCAATATAGTTGATAAAAAGATGTGTGTGTGTGTGTGAGAGAGAGAGAGAGAGAGAGAAGAGAGAGAGAGAGAGAGAGAGAGAGAGAGAGAGAGAGAGAGAGAGAGAGAGAGAGAGAGAGAGAGAGAGAAGAATGAAATAGATATAAATACAGAAAGAAGAGAAAGACAAAAAGAGAGTGGGAGAAATTAGAGCAGGGATTTGAGGTGGAAAGAGATCATTTTGCTGAAGTGCTGTCTATGAGAAAACTCACCTTCTGTAAATAAGTACTTTTCCAGCATGCCCTAAATTTCATTTCTCACCCTAACTTCCCCAAGCACATTTAGGCAGTCACAACATTCCACACTGGTTACAATGTGCTAATTAATAGCTAGCTTGGATTGTCCCAGAAGTAAAGCCATACATTCTCCTAAGTAAAAAGCAACCTCACAAATCTTCCTTTTTTTCTAATTGTCACAAAAATATTTAGAAGCAGGGTCTGTTGAATTATTTAGAAATCTCTTAATGGTGTAAATATTGTTAGTGCTGCAATAAATATTTTCAGCTTGGTCTGGTGATGATCAACTGAGGATCTGTTGCTTGTAGGACTTAAATTAAGATCTATTTAAGGCTGCCTGCTGGCCACAAAATAATTACTTAGACTTGCTAATGCCCAAGTCTGTTAGACTTAACTATGAGGGGAGTCTTTGTTTTTGTTTTTAGTTGGGAAACTGGATTTTTCTTAAATAAATTCCATTATTGTTGATATTAGAGGGGATTGGGCTAGAGTTAAAAAAGTTGAAAACTTTAATCAATCTAATTCTTTAAAAAAATTGCAACTTCTTTCTTATTGATAAATCTTGGTGACTATACCAGAACAGATCATTATCACATTTACAGAGAATATTTATTTCAACATATATTTTCTTACTGTCTTCCACTGTAGAGAATGCCAAAATTGATTCCTTCTCTTGGGGCATGCCCATATTTTTGGCATTTTTTTTCTTCTTCTCAAAAACAGAAGTGTATTTCAGCTATCATATTACACTTCTGGAATTTCTGTTTTAAAGGATGATAGTAAAATAGATTTCCCCTTTCCCCTTAGCGAATTTCCTTTTAATCTCTGTATCTCAGTAGGCTATTGTAATGGTCATTAATCATTAATCTCCTAAAAGAGCATTGAACACTATTAAATGAAGAATTGAATTCTTCTAGTAATTTTTTCTCAGTATATTTACAGTCATTTGAAGAGCCCTTCATTAGAGATGATCAGCTTACAGGGCAAAATTTCAGTAGTGCCAAGCTACCAAAATTCTCACCAAAGTAAATTGGATTAAAGAATGGATACCATTCTCATTTATTTACTGGTTCAACGATTCATGGATTTTTTTCACTGTTTCTCCTTCTTTTCCTGTGCATAAAACAATGTAAACTAATTCCATTCTTTCATTGTTCTATCATCGGTTGAGGATGTTGATAATAGGAGATCAAGAGGATGCATGGTACAGTGGGATAGGGTGATGAGTTTGGAGCTAGAGGAACTAGGTGACTTTGAATAAGTCACTTGATTTCTCATTTAGGAAAATGAAGGAATTGGAAGAGACAATTTCTAAGCATTCTTCTAGTTCTCAATGTTTTATCCTGTGATTCTTCTACCACTGCAAACACTTGTCTTGAGCTAGCTATACCTCCAGATTTTCTCTGAAAAGATGTTTACTTTGTACAAAGCTGGAGGAGACATACTTATTATTCCTTTGTCTAAATCTGGGACAAAAGCAGACATTGTGCAAGGCAGATTAGCATTCAAGTTAAAAATGCAAAATAAAAGGGTAACATTAATGACTAGGATAATATCTATGGCCCAAGAAAAATTAAGACAATATACTTTCACCATTAATCACAGTGCCTCCGGTGTTGTGCTTTAGGATTCATTTGTTCAAGAATATTTGAATTTGACTCTGGAGCCAGAGATTTTTGTGATCTAAAATATTTTAGTATCTCCATTTTGAAGTTCTGTGATTTTGCAGCCTTTTATGCAAAATCTTTTGTTTTCTAGTAAGGAACTTGCTAGGCAATATGCCCATATCTTATACTTGCGAGTTTTGGGTGTCCCAAACCAAACTTGACTCACTTTATTGCCTGTTCTGACAGCCCCAAAGGTTTTCTTGCTGCCATTAGAAGGAAAGACCAATGGACAGGCACAGACATTAAACTTCCTAGACAAAGAAGATTCTGGGAATTCTCTACTTATACCAGATTCTAAGCTAGAAATAAAAACCACTTTTGCATTCATGAAACATCTTTTATCAAAGATTCACTGACTTACACAAAGTAAGCTCCGAGAAACAATTGCTGAGCTGTTGGGTTTTATAAAAGTCATGGAGCAGTTCCAGAAATAATAATCTAGACGAAAACTTTTTATTTAACAATAACAACAGCAATGACAATCATATACCACATAAACATGTACTTCACTAAACCCTAGGAATTATTACTTTTAATGTGTATTTTAAAGTTAAATTTTGTACAGGAACTAACCTATTAACTATTCCTTAAAGAATCATAGTAGTATAAAGTACTTTCTCTGGAGTCAGAGGCCCTAGGTTCAAGTCCTTTATGCTATCTCTGTGACTTTGTCTAGGCACATAATTTTCAGTTTACTCATCTGCAAAATGAAGGCAGTAGATTCAGTGGCCTCTAATGTCCCTTTCCAACTCTAGTTCTTTGATCCTATGAATCCAGTGGCTCCTTCTTCTACCTCCGTCTGTCCAAAATGCAATCTACCCTATATCTGATCCATATTTTGTTCTCTGCTTAAGAGAACTGAAAAAAAATCATCCTTCAACCCCATTTAATATAAATGTCTGAGATATCACCTAGTATATCAAGTAGCTTTGGTATCCCTGACCTCCAGATGAAGATGCTTTTGTCAGAAGGAAGATTAGAGGGTGTGAGATAATGTCTGTGCAGATGTGTTCACAGATTTGGAAGGGACCATATTTTTCCAGTAAATTTCAAGTGAAGGTGTGATCTGTGTGAATCTAACCTCTTCTCATAAAGTACTCATTCACATAAATTTAGAATTATAAATCTTCAAAGATTCCACAGTATTTATAGTTTTCCAGAAAAAGTCTCCACGTATTTGCACAATCTCATGTTTGGCTTGTTAGTTGTGCTTAAAAGAGTCTAAATAATAATAAAGTAGGTTATTTATTTCTCCTGTAATGGAATATTATCCCTTCCCTTTGTTTTATTTTGAAGAGGGTACCTATAAGTAGTAATAAAGAAAGGAAAAGTCAGAATATCAAACTGAAATTTGAGACAGCAGAATTGAATCATTCCTCTCACCACCAATTGCTTAAATGTGTTCATTCTTAACACTGATATCCCCCTGCCCCCCTAGAAATGTCCCTCTCTAAACTCTGCTCCATATCAGTAATAGTGGACTGTCTTAGACGTGTTGCCAGCTTTAGCATTTAGATGTATTTATCTAAGGAGGCTGGGGAAGTTGCTATCAGGGAGGCCAGAGAAAAGGCTTTCAATGTTCTTTCACTGCACAGGGGGTAAGCCTGTGACTAAGTGCCAATGACCAAAGTGCAAATTAATTATTGGAACCCCAACTCATCACCCTGCCATGATGATGGAAATGCTTCCATTGCTGTAATGGAAAGGAAACGCAATTGTAATTCTAAAAAAAAGAGAAAAGAACAATAGCACAGGGTGTGTTTTCCTCCCAATCCATATTTATAATTAATTAGCAGATCATTGGGGAGGGATGGGACAATAGACACATTAAGAGGTACGAGCTTTCTTTGCCTTCATTCCATTTGTTTCCTTTAAAGAAAAACCCACCACCACCAAACAAAACAAAATAAAACAAAACTGGGAACCACTAAGTTGCTGGCTATTAGTCTATTCATGAAAAAAAAAAAGATCAGCCATTTGGTACAACTTAAAATGCTTGATAATTTGCTAGGGGGTACCCACTAGATATGATATACCTCCTCTTCGTCAATCCAAGATGAAGTAGCTTTTTTAAAGAAGGGATTATACGAGTGAATATCAATCAATCAATAGGTCAAGAATGTAAAATAATTTACTTTCACCTTGCCATGGAGGACGAGGAAGCAGCTGGGCCTGGTTCTCATCATTGGCAATATTTTTCTTTCAGATAATAATGCTGATCTTTAGCCCATCTCAGCAGCCTTCTAGAATGGGATGCAGTCTGGTGAATGGAAAGAATATTTGTTTTGGACTTAGAGGCCCTACCTGGGAGATGAAGCCAAGCCCTCTCTAGAGTTTAGTTTATTCATCTATGGACTAAAAGATTCCTAAGGTCTCAGAACCAGTGATGCCATGATGGGAAACCCAATCATGTAAAGTCATTTCTAACATACTTTGAAGCAGATACCTTGATCCATCCCCAGGGTTGATACTGGACCCTATTCCCAGTGATTTAGTGGTGAACAAAGTGAATGTTTACACAAAGGCCATAACTTCCATAAAAATGGTAGCTCATTAAGGATGATAGATTTGAAGCAAGGGGGTGACAAATACGAAAACAGCATTAAAAGTCTTGCCTTATAAACAGCACACAGGACTTTTGTAGATTACTAATTCTAATGAATTTATTCTAAAATATTTGCCTCAAGGTGACTCTCTCTCCCTCCCTTCTCCCCCCTCTCCCTCTCCTCCTTTTCCTTTCTCCCTCTTCTCCCCCTTCTCCCCCACCCCCCCACATCCTTTCCTATAATCTTTAATGAACTGTGCTCTTGAAGAATTTACTTGAGGCAGAAAGAAATGTTCCTTGCTTGGTGGTAGTATCTTTCTAAAAGGAATAAGAGCTATCCAACCATTAGACAGTTGTTCAATGTAGTGGTGCTTCTGTGACCAAATTATGAGTCAAAGACATTTGGGGTAAATGAACTGTTTTCTTTCCTTAAACTCTTTAGAAAGAAAATCAACACACACATACACACACACACACACACACACACACACACACACACACACACACAAAATAAGGAAATTGTGGTCTTTTCCATTTTTTTTCTGAATGAAGAAGAGAGTCTAGTTAGGACAAATGATGACACTCAACTAGGAAATGTTTTTTTTCTTTTTTCAGTTTTTTATTTTTCTTTCTTTTCTTTTCTTTTCTTTTCTTTTCTTTTCTTTTCTTTTCTTTTCTTTTCTTTTCTCTCTTTCTTCTTTTTTTTTGTGGTAGCCTTGCTCAGCATCAATAGGCCAGAAGTACTCATATCAAAACCATGTTATGTTGTGCTCCATTCCCCATGCCCCCCTGGTAAAAGCTATTTTGTTCTTCTTTCATAGGGCAACCCCTACATGTGCAATAATGAATGTGATGCAAGTACCCCTGAGCTGGCACATCCCCCTGAGCTGATGTTTGATTTTGAAGGAAGACATCCCTCCACATTTTGGCAGTCTGCTACTTGGAAGGAGTACCCCAAGCCTCTCCAGGTTAACATTACTCTGTCTTGGAGCAAAACCATTGAACTCACAGATAACATAGTTATTACCTTTGAATCTGGGCGTCCAGACCAAATGATCCTGGAGAAATCGCTTGATTATGGACGGACATGGCAGCCCTACCAGTATTATGCCACAGACTGCTTAGATGCTTTCCACATGGATCCTAAATCCGTGAAGGACTTATCGCAGCACACAATATTAGAAATCATTTGCACAGAAGAGTACTCCACGGGGTACATGACAAATAGCAAAATAATCCACTTTGAAATCAAAGATAGGTTTGCGTTTTTTGCCGGACCCCGGCTTCGCAACATGGCTTCCCTGTATGGACAGCTGGACACCACCAAGAAACTCAAAGATTTCTTTACCATCACAGACCTGAGGATAAGACTTCTGAGGCCAGCCACTGGGGAAATATTTGTAGATGAGCAACACCTGGCCCGCTACTTTTATGCGATCTCAGACATAAAGGTCTATGGAAGGTAAGAGAATAACTGCCTTGAAAATGGGTCTGTCTCTTCCAGATAGGATGGCGGTGTACTCAGGCAGCCACTGACAATGATCGGTTTCCTCCAAAGTAGTTTTCTAGCTGCCTCAAAGTTGGTTTCTGAATGCATTTGAGACACTTTGAATTCAGCAAGACTCTCTGAACCAAGCCTTTCAATCACTGGACTTGACAGATTTTTGCAGCTTTTAAAACAGGACAAAGAAATACACACATATGGAAGAGATTGTCTCCCAGAAGACAAAGGCTCTTCCTATGTCTGGAGATTGTTTAGACACTTTGAGTAGTAGAGACAGGAGGTGGGACAATTAGTCTACAATGGAATAATACTTAAAATAAAGATCGTACTGGAATCTTGGATGGTAGGCAGATATTTAGAGTGTAAATTCTGCTTCCAGGTCAGGAAATAATGCATAAGAAAGTATCATATATTTGTTTGGTTCTCTGTTTGTAATTATAAATATATATGTATATATAATATGATATATATTTTAATATATATAATATATTATAATATATATATATATAAAACAGGAAATAAAATCCTCACATTTTATCTATCAATTTATTTAAGATACTAAAAAAAGTAGAGTAAAAAACATGTAGGAAAAAGGTAGTGTTTAGTACATAAAGAATGGATCTTGTAATTCCCTTGTATAATTATGTCATCGTCTTGGTCTATTTCCTACAGTTTTTAATGCTGCACTTGAATTTGAGATCCCTTCTCTTATATGAGAAATTCAAATATACTAAATAGATCATAGTAGAGTAGATCATGGCTTCTTGGAAATTTCTTTATTTTACTGGAAAGGAGATTTTTTTTAAAGATCTTTTGAGAGTCAATCAAGTAATCTAACTAGAATAGAAGCCAGAAAGTTTTGATCAAAGAAGCTTAAAAAAATAAAAACAATAATTAGAGAGAGCTCTACCTACCAAAGAGATTAATTGATTATTTGATTGATTGATTTTTGTGAGTAGTATGCCAGCTAAACAAGGGTGAAAACATGAGATATGCTTGTCTAGGGAAATGAAGGTCAGAGTCAGGGAATGGAATTACCAATAAAAAATAAAAGGGGGAAGCCAAGTTGTGCATGCCTATGAAACTTGCTAACAGGGAGTTTGTGAATCTGGTGGACCACTTAAGCTTGGGTGTTCTGAGATTACTGTTCAACTCTTGGGTGTTAGAACTAAGGCACCTATATAGGGAGTCTCAGGGGGCCTCCAGGACACCTAAGTAGTGAATCCAGAAACAGAATGGGTCATAGCTAATAAGTAGGATCAACCATTAGTAGGATAAGGACCTTCATTCAATGACTGATGTACCTTTACCTGGAGTGAGATAAGGAGATCCAGTCTCAAATATGAAAGTAGAAAAAAGATTAGAAAAAATAAAGGAGGCTTTTAAAGGGCCCCACCAATTTTATAATTTAACTATATATTATATTATAGATTATCTTATATTACATATATGATATATAATATTTCATATAACTATATATTTAAATACTAAATTATTAGGTCTGCATGAGCAAACTACATCCCTCCTGCTGCCTGCTTCTATATAGATCTTGAACTAAGACTTTATAAAAATGATTTTAATAAATATTTATTATATTTTAAAATGTAAAATAAAAACATTATTAGCTTGTCTGGCCTTACAAAAACAGGTGAAAGGCCAGATTTGTCGCTTGGGCTATAGTTTATCAATATCTATATTAGAGAAAGGAAAGATAAAGTTAGGCACATAATGTATTGATACAAGCAGAAGTTACTTATATTGAACACTTGAAATAGGAGACATAAAGGACAGTAGAAGGAACACTGACTCTAGAGTTAGAAGAAGTGGGTTCAAATCCCCTTTCTGATGATTACCACTTTTGGTTTGGTTTGCTTTGGGATTTTTGTCCTTTATAGAGTCAAGGACAAAAATGACATGATTCTGTTGGGATCAATGTACAGTGTAATCAAATGTAGCTGATCAAATGGCCTTGTACCACAGATTAGATTGGTCATGAATAGCCCATGTGATTACCTTGGAAAAATCATTTAACCTTTCTGTGCTTCAGTTTTCTCATCTGTAAAAGGGGGTGGTGGTGCTTAGACTGGATGCCCTGTAAGGTCCCTTCCAGCTCTAGTGTTTCTAATTGCCTCTTAGGTCAAACCAGAGTAAGGATGGAAATATATCCCTGACCCAGAGAGAAAAGAGGTCCGTCATCTTGGTCTTGCTATCCGAGTATGACATAATGCCTATACAGATAGAAACTTCTGCCAGAGATGACTTTTTTTATTTGTATGCCAAACCAAAGACAAGTTTAGTGCTTTTTTTTTTTTCTGAATGGGCATCATGCTGGAAGCAAGATATTGAAATGGACCTACACTGAGGGGAAAGATGCTGGCACTGCAGAGGAGGAAGTAGCGGTAGAATAATAACCAATAGCTAACCTGGGGCTTAGATGGCTTGGCATTCCATTGTCTTCTTGCTTTGCCAGGGGACTGTTATTAAAGAGCTGTGAATTAATAGCATTAGAGCCATTTCCTAGGCTCCTGAAAATTCATGGGTGGAAAAATTCCTTAAAGTCAGATAAATTCTAGGATCAAGTATGCATTTTTAAATTGATAGAATAATGGTAATAATATAAATAAGTGAATGAGTGACTAATAAAGCATTCATTAAACCCTTTATTGCATGTTGGGCACTGTGCTCAGATCTGAGGATGAAAATAAGGCCAAGAAACAACCTCTCCTCTCAGATAGCTTACATAGGAATGATGGAAGGTAATAAATAATAGGAAGTTATGAAAAAGGGGAGGGGGCAGCACAGAAACAAATTCTGGAAAGAAGCAGGAAATGACATGCAAACCCAAGCTGGGGCAAGATAAGATGAAAGCTGCAGAGTTCAAGGTTCTAGGAGCAGAATGTACAATGCAATGAGGACTGAGTAAGGAGCCTAATCAGAGCACAGTGTTTATATATGTGTATATACATATATTTATACAATGTATTTATAAGTATACGTGTATAAATTTCTCTCTTAAAGCTCATGGCTCCCTCTTTTAGGACCTATGAATCCCTTTGCCATCCATGTTTTTGAAACTAAGCTGAGCCAACTTTTACTTTGATCTTGTATGGACCGGAGGAAGAACGGGTCTCAGGTTAGGAGGAGGATGTTTTGTAGTAACCACTCTCACTATACTAGCTCAGTAAATATCTATTTCTAAAAGCCAATTGTCTGCCTAATTGATATCAACTGATAATCAATAGAAGAAGTAAATATACCAGTGGGGACTCATGAACTGGAAAACTACCCCCATACCTCTTTGGGTTATTCCTAAAACCCAGATGGGAAGTTGGAGTCTCTGACTTTTGGGGATTTAATTTGCCATTTCTAAGCAGTTTTTTTTTTAAAATAACAGTCCTAGAGCATTTATTTCATATTTCCTTAATATTGACTCATTTGTCTATATGTTTTTTCCCCTTCCATTAGAATGTAAGTCCTTGGGGGCAGAACCAGCTTCATTTCTGTCTCCTATACTCAGCCCAAAGTATGCTTGTTGTTATTGTTCAGTCATTTCAGTCATTTGAGTCATGTCTAACTCTTTGTCACCCCATTGGGGGTTTTCTTGGCAAAGATACTGGAGTGATTTGCCATTTCCTTTTCCAACTCATTCAAAAATGACTAAACAAAACTTACCTTCTGTCTTAGAGTAAGCACTAAATATAGATTCCAAGGTAGAAAGAAGGGTATGGGGCTAGGCAAGTGGGGTTAAGTGACTTGTCTAGGGTCACAAAGCTAGGAGGTGTCTGAGGATAGATTTGAAACCAGGTCCTCCCAACTCCAGGACTGATGTTCTATCCCTTGTGCTTCCTAGCTGCCCCTCTAGTTCATTTTATAGATGAGGAACCTGAGGCAAACAGGGCTAAATAACTCACTCAGCATCACAGAACAGTAAATGTCTCAGGCCAGGCTTGACACTGCTCCATCTAGCTGTATCCCCGACCATGATCAAAATCAATTCTATCATTATTCTTGGAAGGGGTTTATCAATCTACTCACCATCATAGTAACATTATGGAACAAGGTTCCATAAATGCCAATTTCAGGATATGTTGTTGAAGGGTGATACTGTCTTTGGTTTTGTATTTATATCCCTAAATACTTAGCACAATGTATGGAACACAGTGTTTAATAAATAGTTTTAAGTTTAAAATTTAATTCATTTGTTAATTACTGTTGAAGAATTCATTCATTCATGAGATTTGTATGTGTGAAAATATCCTTTACAATTTTGAAGTTGTTGGCAATAAGGAGGCAGGAAGCATCCTTTCCCATTTCTACCTCTTCCTCCTCATCATCCACCTTCTTCTTCCCTGCCTCCCATTCTCCTCCACTTAAGCCTCTTGTTACATTAATAATTATAATACAGAATATTATAGATTACTGTTGATTTTTATTAGTAATTAATTTCTGAGCTTATATATCTCTTTAGAAATATTCATTAGGTCAGTATCCCTGGTCCAAGAACCAAGTATTTTTAATTTATATTATTTTATAGAGGGCTTAAATGTTTGCAAAACATTTAAGTCCATTATTTCAGATGGTTGTTAGTATAATTGTACATATTAGGAAACTGAGACTTACAGTGGCTACATAATTTCCTCAAAAGTCACATGGTTAGGAAATATCAAATTAAGGATTTGAACCCATATCATTCTGGTCATAAGAAAAGCCCACTATCCAGTTTTTTTCCCTTGATGCTTAGAAGGAATTTGTATTTTTTATTTGATTCTTGAGCAAATATTAAATCAAATAAAGAGAAAAATGTTTGATGGAAGTTCATTTGTGGAGAGGTCATCATACCTCTTGATAAATGCTAGTGGGATAGAGGCAGGATGATTGATTGAAGTTTTGGAAGACTTGATTTCATATCTTAGATCTGTTTTATTTCCCTGTGTGACCCCAGATAGCTTTTTGGATTTAACTTCTTTGGACCTCAGTCTCAAGCTATAGAATGAGAATATTGGACTAGATGATTTCTCAGGTCCCTTCCAGACCTAGATCTAGGATCCCATCATGCAGATACAATGGTCTGCCTCATTCTGCTTAGTATATCCTAATTTCCGAATGTAGGCATTAGAAGATTTTGTGAGATTAAATCAGTTTCTTATTGGTCTAAGATCCATCTCAGACCGATTTCACAAGTAGAAAGAACCCAGATTTCCCCATGAACATTCTTCAACTGACAGCTATTGATTCAACTTCCATTTCCCACCTCTCATTGTGTATTTATTAAGGTAATGTGGGGATGAGGGAGGAAACACAGCTGGCAGTGGCTTTAGCATTTCCACCATACTTCTATTATTTGACAAACCTAATAATCCTCATGAACTCCTCCTGACTTATGGCTGTCCTACTCTACTAAATCAGGGTGATTTTCTCTGGTGAATAATAAAGGATTGCAATGTGCCAGTACCTTAATTACAGAAAGCCTCTCTTAGTCTTGATCTCATTTTAATTTACAGGGTAATACTACAATAATATCACTAATGGAAGGTACATTAAAGGGCATCAAGTAGCATTAACTGTATTAAATTATGGTACTTGTGTTAATTAACTGCTGAAGCAGGATGGTCCTAATGGCTAAAAAGGTCGACTAATGCATAAATAAAACCCACAGAGAAGGAAGAAAGATAAGCAAGGTACATATTTGTGGGGGGAAATTATTTTTTTTTCTTTCAGGAACATGTTGAATGCAAAGGTTGTGATGTTTAAGTAACTGCTAAAAAATAAACATTTTCTTGATTGTTTCATTTTTCTTGCTTTCTCTTTTAAAGCTTTCAGAGGAAAAGTTTGGATAAAAAATCAGATCTTGATAGAAAATTATTCTCAGACTTAGTATTTTCATTCAAGTGAAAGTTTCCATAGAGGTTCTGTTATTCAGGCCATCCAAAAATAACACTTGTAATTGTTAAATCTAAAATGTGAATGTGACAATTTGTCAGTATACACTTAATTCGAGAGATATCCCTGTACATTATTAACATAGAATCACTGCCCTGATCTGCTTCTTTTTGGGGACTGGGATGGTCATGGAGTCTATTTAGTGGAAAATCTTTGCGCTTGATCAAGAAGTTAAGAAAAGTTTGCATATTCTTTTTTTTTTCTTGACAAATAGGAAAACTGATGCCTGTGTCAATAGTTATTTCTCATTGCTTAGCTCATATTCAATTATTGCTTTGATTTAATTATGACCAATTGTTATAAAGTACTTAGCTCCAATGGAAGGTTAGTCTTAACCATCAAATATCCATTTCTATATGATTCCAAGTATTTTCCTTTTTTTTTTTAAAGTCTTTACTGTCTGTCTTGGCATAGATTTTAAGTATCAGTTCCAGGTTTGAAGAGTGGTAAGAACTAGGTGTTTGGGGTAAGTGACAGCTAGGAAGTGTCTCAGGCCAAAGTTGAACTTGACTCTCAATCCACTGAGCCACCCAGCTGTCCCCAGCACTTTCCTTCTAAAACTGACCCTGACTTCGCCCACTCAGGAACTTGTCCTTCTCTGATTGGTTCAAAGTTCACATGGGAAGGCAATGTCTCTCTGGCTATGTGCAGGACACTGACTCTCCCTCACACATAGGAAAGCTTAAAACTCATTACTGTAGAGTCTAACTGATTTGGATTTTTCCAATATTTAATTCGTGATCATATAGAAATAAACTAATCTAAAATTCCATTTTATAAAAAAAAAACATTTATTCAATGTCTACCATGTGTACGAAAACATTCTAGACTTCATTAATGTAAAAAACAAAAAGGTCTCTACCCTTCAGGCTACTTTTGGCATTGCCATTTCTTGGGCTAAGTTGATGATTAGAATTGAGTAAACCATTTCTGTTTCCATTTAATCTGTGACTTACTTGAACTCTGAACCTCAAGTTTCATTTCACATATAAAAACAGGAGGGATGGACTGGATGATTTTATAGTTTGCCACAAGTCTAAAATCTTTATAATTCAATTCTTAATGTGAAATGTGGGGTCACCTA
Organism: Monodelphis domestica; assembly: GCF_027887165.1. Lineage (NCBI taxonomy): Eukaryota > Metazoa > Chordata > Mammalia > Didelphimorphia > Didelphidae > Monodelphis > Monodelphis domestica. The sequence goes on from NC_077228.1 coordinate 476,187,873, forward strand.
ACCATTGTTTTGTCAGCTGAAAACTCAGTAACTGTGTGTGTTTATAGACACACATACATACAGAATAAATATAAAATGATTATAATACAGTATATTGGTTCCAAGGCAGAATAGCAGTAAGGGCTAGGTAATGGAGGGCTAAGTGACTTGCCCAGGGTCACACAGCTAGACAGTGTCTGAGGTCAAATTTGAACCTAGGACCTCCTATCTCTGGGCCTGACTCTTAATCCACTGAGCCACCTACCTGCCCCCAAGTATATTATTTTCTAACAGGGAAATAACACATAAACATCTAAGGAAATACGTATTTGTATATAAAAAATAAAAGGTATGTGAGGAGGGGCTAGTACCTGGGGAGGGAGGATTAGGAAAAACCTTATGATAAGAGATGATACATTTGCTAAACTTGGAAGGAAATGAAGGATTCTAAGAAACTGAGACAAGGAGGAGAAACAATAGGGTTTAGTAAAAAATCCTCCAAAGTCAGAGGATCTGGTAGATATCTTATCACCATCTGACACTATCTTTGTGCTGTTAAGAGAAGTCACAACCTTCCTGTGCCTCAGTTTCTTCATCTGTAAATTTAGATGTTCAGACAAGATGTCCTCAGTGGTTCCTTCTAGTTCTTGATCAGGGAAGAAGTCTAATGCGAAGACCCAGAAATGCTGACTGGAGTATGGTATATAAACAAGAGCAAGGCTAATTTGTTGGGACTGTCTTTAACTGCTACCAAAGAGGTTTCCCTCAAGTTAGATCTGATCATGTCACTCTCTTCCTATTTGGTAAACTCTATTGGCTCCCTACTGCCTCTTGAATTATACAGAAATTCTTTAACTTTGAAAGATTTACCCAATTTGAGTCTGACCTCTTTTTCTAGCTTAACTGTGCATTATTATTCCACAGTCCTCAGTCCAGCCCAACCAGCCTTCTCCTTCTTCATACAGGACACCGCCATGCTCCATTTCTGTATCTTTTTGTTGGTTGTCCTTCATGACAGGAATCTATTTCCTTCTCATTTCTATCTCTATCCTCTTTTTGCTCAAGATGCACCTTGAGGTACCATCTTCTAAAGCCTTTTTTTATCCCCAAGATGCTAGGGTCTTCTTCCCTTTTAAACAACCTTGAATTCTATTACTTTGGTCCTCACTTTATAATTATTCTGTATGTATATATAATTTAAAAAATATACACACATGTATATATGTGGAAATATATGTGATAAGAGAGAGAGAAAGAGAGAACAAGAGAGATAAAGAGAGATAAGAGAGATAGAGATAGATAGATAGATAGATAGAGAGAGAGAGAGAGAGAGAGAGAGAGATTTGCAAGAGATTGTTTCATTCATTATATTTGTACCATGATGATGATGTAATGCTTGACATAGAGTTGGCACTTTATAAATACCTACCATTGATTGATTGGTATGTAAACTTCTTACAAAGACAAGCTGGAGCCAGATTTGAATATTCAATACAAAAGTTTTTAATTGATCCTAGAGAAGTCTTTTTTTTGATATTCACTCAGTGACTATAGTGTGTGTTGGCCTTGGAATCAGGAAGACGAGTTCAAATACTGCCTCAGACCTATAGTAGCTATGTGTCCTTGGGCAAGTCACTTACCTTTGTGCAGCCCCTAGTTTCTCATCTGTAAAATGGGGATGATAGTCTCATCTCACACAGTTCTGAGAATCAAATGAGATATATGGAAAATACTTTGCAAACCTTAATGCACAATATAAATGCTAGCTCTTCCTCTTCTTACTCCTTCTCTTCCCTCTTCACTTTCTTCTTTCCCTCCTCCTCATCTTATTCCTCCAAAGAGTGCTGGACTAGAGTCAGGAAGACTAGTTTGAAGGTGGCCTCACATATTTCCTAGCTGTGAGATGCTGGGAAAGTCATTCCCTTTGTCTTGGTTTCCTTCATACAGGATACTCCCATGCTCTGTTTCTGTATCTTTTTATTGGCTGTCTTTCATGCCTGGAACCTATTTTCTTCTCACTTATATCTCTATTCTTTTTGCTCAAGATGCAACTCAAGTACCATCTTCTCCTTGAAGCCTTTCTTCATCCCCCAATACTAGAGGAAATAAATGGGGATAATAACAGCACTGACCTCACAGGCTTCTCATGAGGATGAAATGAGATCATATTTATAAAGCATTTACCTTGGTGCCTGACAGAGAAGGTGCCATATAAATGCTTAACCCCTTCCCTTCCCCTTATTCCTGGTACCCAAAGACCCGCTTACTTTTTGGCTGTCTCCTTGTGCTTCTTTCTTTGGTTTTGCTCACAGTCTTCCCTGAGGACTTTCCCCTCACTCTGTCCTGTTTCTGGAATCCCAGCTTGAATTTAGCCTGCCTCTCTATTTAAAGTACTAGATTCTCACCTCTTAGAAGCCCTAAGCATCCTCCTCATGCAGGTTTATTGTTATTTCTTCCGGATTCAGTGGCTTTCTTTTTAGCACTCAATCCTGACTTCCAGCACAGGTAGAGGGTAGGTCTAAGTATACCCCGTGTCTTCTCATTTCCATGCTTAAAATCCCCCGTTATTTCAATTATTCTATAGTTTGAAAGAATTGATGCAAATGGGTTGTCTTCCCATGGGGAGAATGATGTCCAGCAAATAAGAATGCATAAATGTAGGCTTTAGTAACTGTGATTAAAAATAAACCTAAATGTTACTACTTAACTCTGGCTGAAACCCTTAGAATAAAGATTTATGATGCACACAGGCTTTAAGTGGACAACGGAGGGCCATTCTGTTTGGTAGCATATTTTTAAAAATCCTTTAGGATTCCTTGATTTATAAAGAGTGTACGAACAGAAGCAACTGGCTTACCTCAGAGGTTTATACCAGTGTACAGTGTGAATGTATCTAATAATTCCTGAAGCAAAATTATGAGCTTCATTAGAGTAAAAAAAACTGCTTAGGAGGTTGTCAGTTTAACCCTAATTCTCTGGGGCTGCCAGAAGACACGTATGTATTTATTTATTTTAAGCAAGTGGGTCATTAAAGGGAAAAAAGAGGATTTCTTTTGAAGCAACACAAAAGGGTTTTTAGCCAAATATCACACAAGGAATTAATAATATTATTTCTAATTTCATTTAATATAACCATTTTATGTATGGTACAATGGCTAGGGTCCCTAGACAATAAGAAACAATGTCTTGTTCTGACAAATGATTAATACATTCATCAATTCAAAGAAAGTTTTTAATCAATCAACCAACCTGTAAGGATTTACTAAGCACTTACTAAGTGCCACAGGCAGCTAGGTGGCCTGGTGGATAGAGTGCCAGGCAGACAGTCAAGAAGACACATCTCTAAGTTCAAATCTGGCCTCAGACACTTATTAACTGTATGATCCTGGGCAAGTCAGTTTAATTTTTAAGTTTAGTCATTTTCCAGGCAGGTCCTCTTTTATCATGACCCCATTTGGTGTTTTCTTGGCAAAGATATTAGAGTGGTTTGTCATTTCCTTCTTCAGCTCATTTTATAGATGAAGAAACTGAGGCAAACAGAGATAAGTGATTTTGCCCAAGGTCACACAGCTAGTCAGTGTTTAAGGCTGTATTTTAATTCAGGAAGATGAGTCTTCCAGGCCTGGCACTGGATCCATTCCATCACCTAGCTGCCCTTGCCTCATTTTCTTCATTTGTAAAACAATCTAGGGAAGGAAATGACAAACTATAGTCCTTTCCTAGAAAACTCCAGAAGGAGTCACAAAGAGTAGGGGGACATGACTGAAACGCTTGAATGAAAACAATAAATGCTAGGAACTGTGCTGGGAATTGTAGCTAAAAAGGTAAAATAGGACATTCCAGCAAATGACTGCCTTTCTTTTAGTAGATTAAACGATTGCATATAACCCAAACAAATACAAGGTACTGTTTGGGGGAAGGGCTTTTGCAGCTATAGGGACCAGGAAAGAGTAATTGCCTATAATTTCTAGATGCTAGAGATCCAAAGATAAAAACTAAATATTGTCTGTCCTCAGGTTTACATTCTAGGGGGCATCTTCTGTACAAAAACTTTTTAATTTGATGTAATCAAAATTATTGATTTTACATTTTGAGATGTTTTTCTAGCTCTTGCTTGGTTTTAAAGTCTTTCCTTTCCAAAGATCTGACAATTATCCTATTCTATGTTCACCTAATTTGCTTAGAGTTTCCTTCTTTATATTCAGGTCATTCACCCGTTCTGAGTTTATGTTGGTGTAGGGTGTGAGGTGTTGATCTAAACCTAATCTCTCCCATACTGTCTTTCAATTTTCCCAGCAGTTTTTTATCAAATAATGGGTTTTGATCCCCCAAACTGGGATCTTTGGGTTTATCATAGACTGTCTTGCTGAGGTCATTTACCCATAGCCTGTTGCACTGATCCTCCTTTCTGTCTCTTAGCCAGTACCAAATTGTTTTGATAACTACTGCTTTATAGTATAGTTTGAGATCTGGGACTATATAAGTCCTCCTTCCTTTGCATTTTTTTTCATGATTTCCCTGGATATCCTTGATCTTTTATTCTTCCAAATGAACTTTGTTATGTTTTTTTTCTAATTCAGTAAAAAAAGTTTTTTGGTAGTTCAATGGGTATGGCACAAAATAAGTAAATTAATTTGGGCAGGATTGTCATTTTTATTATGTTAGCTCATCCTACCCATGAGCAATCAATGTTTTTCCAATTGTTTAGATCTGGTTTTAATTGTGTAGAGAGTGTTTTGTAGTTGTTTTCATATAGTTTCTGTGTTTGTCTTGGCAGATAGATTCCTAAGTATTTTATATTGCCTAGGGTGATTTTAAATGGAATTTCTCTTTCTAATTCTTGCTGCTGAAATGGGTTGGAGATATATAGAAATGCTGATGACTTATGCAGGTTTATTTTGTATCCTGCAACTTTGCTAAAGTTGTTGATTATTTCAACTAGTTTTTTGGTTGATTGTCTAGGATTCTTTAAGTATCATATCATTCACAAAGAGTGATAACTTGGTCTCCTCATTGCCTATTTTAATGCCTTCAATTTCTTTTTCTTCCCTAATTGGTACTGCTGGTGTTTCTAGTACAATGTTAAATAATAGAGGCGATAATGGCCATCCTTGTTTCACTCCTGATCTTATTGGGAATGCATCTAATTTATCCTCATTGCAGATGATGTTTGCTGATGGTTTTAGATATATACTGTTTATGATTTTTAGGAAAGGCCTTTATATTCCTATACTTTCTAGTGTTTTCAATAGGAATGGGTGTTGTATTTTATCAAAGGCTTTTTCTGCATCTATTGAGATAATGATGTGATTTTTGTCGGTTTGCTTGTTAATATGGTCAATTATGTGGATGGTTTCCCTAATATTGAACCATTCTTGCATTCCTGGTATGAATCTTTCCTGGTTATAGTGAATAACCCTTGTGATGACTTGCTGGAATCTTTTTGCTAGTACCCTATTTAAGATTTTTGCATCTATATTCATTAGGGAGATTTGTCTATAGTTTTCTTTCTCTGTTTTTGACCTGCCTGGTTTAGGATCAATACCCTGTTTGTGTCATAAAATGAATTTGGTAGAACTCCTTCTTTGCTTATTCTGTCAAATAGTTTGTATGATATTGGGATTAGTTGTTCTTTGAATGTTTGATAGAATTCATTCGTGAATCCATCTGAACCTGGGGATTTTTTTCTTAGGGAGTTCTTTGATGGCTTGTTCAATTTCTTTTTCTGATATGGGGTTGTTTAGGTAATCTATTTCTTCTTCTGTTAGTCTAGGCAATTTATATTTTTGTAAGTATTCATCCATATCATTTAGATTGCCATATATATTGCCATATAATTGGGCATAATAGTTTTTAATGATTTCCTTAATTTCCACTTCATTAGAGGTGAGGTTTCCCTTTCCATCTTGGATACTGTCAATTTGGTTTTCTTCTTTCCTTTTTTTAATTAGACTAACCAGTACTTTGCTATTTTATTTGTTTTTTCAAAGTACCAGCTTCTAGTCTAATTTATTAAATTAATAGTTCTTTGACTTTCAATTTTATTAATTTCTCCTTTGATTTTTAGGATCTCTAATTCAGTCTTCATCTGAGCATTTTTAATTTGTTTGCTTTCTAGTTTTTTAATTTGAATGCCCAATTCATTGACCTCTGCCCTCCCTAATTTGTTAATATATGAACTCAAGGATATAAATTTCCCCCTGAGTATAGCTTTAGCTGCATCCCATAGGTTTTGAAAGGATGTCTCATCATTGTCATTTTCTTCAATGAAATTATTAATTGTTTCTATGATTTGTTCTTTGAATAACTGGTTTTGGAGAATCATATTGTTTAATTTCCAATTAATTTTTGATTTACCTCTCCATGTAGCCTTACTAATTATTATTTTCATTGCATTGTGATCTGAGAAGGTTGCATTTATTATTTCTGCTCTTTTGCACTTGTTTGCAATGTTTTTATGCCCATATACATGTTAAATTTTTGTGAATGTACCCATGTACACTGAAAAGAAGGTGTATTCCTTTTTGTCCTCATTTATTTTTCTCCACATATCTAGTAACTCTAATTTTTCTAAGATTTCATTCACTTCTCTTACCTCTTTCTTATTTATTTTTTTGGTTTGATTTATCTAGTTCAGATAGAGGAAGGTTCAGGTCTCCCACTAGTATAGTTTTTCTATCTATTTCATCCTTGAGCTCCACCAGTTTCTCCTTTAGAAATTTGGATGCTCTGCCACTTGGTGCATACATGTTGAGTACTGATATTTCCTCATTGTCTATACTGCCTTTTATCAGGATGTAATTACCTTCCCTAGCTCTTTTAACTAGATTTATTTTCAATTTGGCTTTGTCAGATATCACGATTGTGACTCCTGCCTTCTTTTTATCAGTTGATGCCCAATAGATTTGACTCCATCCTCTTACTTTCACCTATGAGTGTCTACCTTCCTCATGTGTGTTTTCTGTAGACAGCATATGGTAAGGTTTTGGATTCTAATTCACTCTACTATTTGCTTGCGTTTTATAGGTGAGTTCATTCCATTCACATTCAGAGTTATGATTACCAGCTGTGTGTTTCCCAGCATTTTGATTTCTACTCTTAGTCCTGCCTTTTCTTCTTACAATATTTCCTTCTACAACAGTTTGTTTTTAATCAGTTCCCCTACTTCCTACCCTTTTTTACTTCCCTTTCTACCCCTTCCCTTCTTATTTCCCCCCTTATTTTCTTTGCAGTCTTTTTAAAACTACCCCCCCACTGTCACCGTCCCTTATACTGCTTCCTTCCCCCCAGTCTGTTTGTTACCCTTCTACTCCCCTATAGGCCATGGATCTATTCTCTGCTTCAATGAGTTGGATTGTTCTTCCCTCTTTGGGTCAATTTCAGTGCACATAAGAGTTGAGTATTTCCTATCTCCAACCACTTTACCCTTCCAGTGTATTCATGTTCTTTCCCCTCCCGCCATGAACTTCTTTGTGACACATAAATTTACCCCCTTTTGTTTCTTTTCCCATTTCTTTTAGTGTTAACCTCTTTTTTTAGCTCTAGTTGTGTGTGTGTATATATATATATACATATATATATACATGCATATGTATTTATGCATACCTATATCTATATACCTATTTATGTCTTGTTATTTCATCCTATACAGTTTGTCACTGTTCCCTCTAAGTGTAATTCTTCTAGTTTCCCAGGTGATAACAACAGTTTTTAAGAATTTCCAATGTCCTCTTTTCTTATAGGGATACATATCATTTTAACTTATTGAGTCTCTTTAAAATAAAAAAAAGGTTTTTTGGTTTTTGGTTTTTGGTTTTTGTTGTTTTGTTTTGTTTTTCTTTTTTGCTCTTTTTTAATTACCTTTTGATGATTCTCTTGATTTCTGTGCTTGGACATCAAATGTTCTGTTCAGATCTTGTGTTTTCTTTACAAAATTCTTGGAATTCTTCTATTTTGTTGAATGACCATACTTTCCCTTGTAAGAATATAGTCAGTTTTGCTGGGTAGTTGATTCTTGGTTGTAGACATAGTTTCCTTGCTTTCTGGAAGATCATATTCCATGTCTTTCAGTCCTTTAGTGTAGATACAGCCCGATCCTGTGTTATCCTCACTGTGGTTCTATTGTATCTGAATGACTTCTTCTTGGCAGCTTATAATTTGTTTATAATATTTGTTATGAGAGTTCTTGAATTTGGCTATAACATTCTTGGATGCTGTCAGTTGGGGATTAAGTACAGGAGTTGATCTGTGGGTTCTTTCAATCTCTACTTTTCCCTCTTGTTCTAGAATATTGGGGCAGTTTTCATGAATAATTTCCTGTAGTATTATGTCCAGGCTTTTTCTCTTGTCATAGTCTTCTGGTAGACTAATGATTCTTAAATTGTCTCTCCTTGAATAATTTTCTAAATCTTCTGTTTTGTGAATGAGATGCTTCATATTTTCCTCAATTTTTTCTTTCTTCTTCTTCTTCTTCTTCTTTTTTTTTTTTTTGGTTTTATAGTGTGCTGCTGCCTTCTGAGGTCACTTAATTCTAGTTGTTGTATTCTGGTTCTTAAAGCCTGTATTTCATCCCTGGCTTTTTGGTCATCCTTCACATTCTGGTCTGATTTTCTTTGGAGGAACATCTTTCATCCTCTTTACCTCATCTCTCATCTCCTTTGCCTCATCTTTCATCTCCTTTGCCTCACTTTCAAGCTGATGGATTTTGGCTTTCAAGACACTATTTTCTATTTCCAGATGACTTATCTTAGTTTTTAAGTTCTTTTCCCAGTTGTCTTCAGCCTCTCTTAATTGTGTTTTGAATTTCATTTTGAGTTCTTCCAAAGCCTGTATCCAATTCTCTGGGATTTCTGATTTATCGTTTGATGACCGTCCTCCTCTGTTCCTTTTGGTCTTTGTTTGTTGCCTGTATAGAAGCTGTCTGTTGTCATTTCTTTCTTCTTTTTTCTGTTGTTTGCTCATATTTACCCCTTCTTTACTCCCCGTATTTGTCTGTGCTCTTGCTCCTCTCATTTTTTTGGTTTTGGGGTTTTCTGTCAGTCTCCCCTCTTGGAGCTTTGACAGAAGATCTCTCTATGCAGTCTGTGGGGAAGGGGTGTTGGAGTTTGAGCTTCTCTGTCCTCTGGAGGCTTTTTATTGGACTAAAGTCCAGCAATCTGTGGGGGAGGGGTATTGGAACTTGGGCCTCCTTGAGCTCAGAAGACTTTTGCTGGGATTAACTTCAGCTGGGTTGGACTGGATGTGCCCTGAGGCCAAAACCTCCTGGAAGGCTGGAGCAATATGGAGGGTATCTGCTGTTCTGACCAGACTGCCTACTCTGTGTTCCCTCTCCACCTCTTTCCCTACTGCCTGTGTTTGATGCTCTGAGCCTGGCCCAGCTCTGCCCATAAGATACATCCTCCAGACAAGCACCTTTGTGTATCCAGAGGTTCCTGCTGCTGCTGGAGGCTTAGCGCTCTAGTTGGGGGGGGGGGATCCTGGGACATTCCTTCTGCCTTCCCCTTAAACCCGTGTTCTCGAATTCCAGCTTTTGTGTTGTGTACCTTTTGAATTGAGTCCATCAGGAAGATTCCTTGGCTCTGTCTTGTTGTTAGGTTTGATTTGCAGTCCCCTAGGAGCATTTAGTTTATAATTGGTAAGGAAGGGTATTCAGAGGTCTGAACTTTTGCTGCTTCTATGCCGCCATCTTTACTCTGCCTCCAATCTCTAGGGGGCATCTTCTGACAGGTATATCTTATCTGTAATGGTCGCTTCTTGATGTTTCTATTATTATATTTGAAGGCAATGACCAACAAATCTATGAATACTGACTCACTATTATTAGTCCAAGATTTCTCATGAACTTGTTAGAATCTGGGTTCCACAAAGGATTTTCAAAAACATGGAAGTACATTGTAAATAATTTAAATAATTTAAATGAAATTTGTAAATGTAATTCCATTTTTTGGCAATTGTGTCCTATCAATGACTTGATCATTTGTATCCCCTAGGTTTAACGAATTCCATGGTGAACTATATGAACTCACAATTTAATTGTCACTCTTAGGATAAGGAATGTATTAACTCAATAGGGGTTGATTTAAAAAAATAATTGATAGTTCCTTAAAGCAGTAGTAATTGCCTTATTTGGGGGAGGTTTGATGGGTTTTGGAAGATCAGACAATGACCGAGGAGTAAGGAAATTTTAGTGCCTGTGGCTCAAAACTTTCTCTGGCAAAATATCAGTAAGTGCATTTTACTATATTCAGTGTTAGCATCATCTTTCACTGTGGGTTCAGAGTATGGCAGGATTGAAAGATTATCATAGAGAAAGGATAGCCTTGAAAGAGATCTTTTTTCCCTGATTTTTCATCCCTTCCTCCTGAACCTTGGGAAATGCTGGGTATCTTTCTTTAAGAATTATAGGAAATTGTGTTGAATTAGATAATTTTTCTTTTTGTTTTCTTTTTAAGCAGGAAAAATTGTAGTGGAAGCGTCAGCAAAGATGTGAAAAATGAAATGCCAAGAGGTACAATCTGCTGCATTTTAGAGATAAATAGAAATGCTAAAGGATTTTTATTCCTCCTATACAGAAAGTCCTCAAATTCTAATTACAGCAATAGCATCATGAATTTTAGAAGAAAGTAAGATTAACTGAGAGGCAGCTAGAGCCTGGAGTCAGGAGTTCAAATCAGACCTCAGATACTTGCTAGCTGGGTGACAGGTAAATAACTTAACCCTGTTTGCCTCAGCTTCCTTATGTGTAAAATGAGGTGGAGAAGAAGATGGCAAACTAGTATCTTTGCCAAGAAAACCCGAGATGGGGTCACAGAGTTATACATCACTGAAATGACTGAATGACAACAAAAGATTAACTCATATTTTATTTGGTCATGTCTTTCATCTTCTATGGAAGACCATCTTGAAGTCAATTATTTGTCCTACCCCATTGCTTGTGGAATCTATTCTGTAGTTCATGAGTAAATTGTATCCTAATTATCAGTAGCAAATCAGTGAGTCTTCAGCCCACTATTGCCTCTGCCAAAGGCCTCTTGGACCCCCCCCCCCCCATATTTTGGACCCCTCCCTTTCCCAACATTCCTTCCATCAGCATTCTTTGCTATGGTCTTCACTCGCTTGTTGTAGGAAATCTGCCTTCTTGATGTCCTGGAAAGGGCAATACATCCAGGTGAGATTGCTGCTCCCAATTTACCCCTTAGCTTCATGGAATGGTCAATTTGATATTATTAGAGTACACATTGTCAATTAGATTATAAAATACTCCTGAGGCTCAGCATAGAAGGAATTGAATATTTCTAAGAGTCAGACATATTCCACTGTCACTCCCGAGAAAAGATAGTGGCTTCATGAAGCAGGTGGACCAGTTGCTAGTAAACCAGGATAGTTTAATTAATAGTTTGGCTGGAGTACAAAGTCCTTGAAAGTGGAAGTATGAAGCAAGCCTGGAAAATAGTTAGAAACTAGGTTGTAACGGCCGTGAAACACTAAATTAATACTAGCTTTGTATTTTTCCCCTAAATCACTAAATATGTAACACTTTCAGAATACATGGTTTATCTACCTCATTTAATCCTTAAAACAACCCTGAGAGGTAGGTGCTATTATTATTTCCATTTGAGAGATGACAAAACTGAGACTAAGAGAGGTGATGTGATTGGGAGCCGATTGAATCAGACCTGTGCTTCAGGAGGATTATTTTGGCATCTAGGTTAAGGGTGGATTGGAAAAGGCAAAAGCCAAAAAACTGAGCAAGAGACTGCTTCAGTATTTAAAGGTAAAGAAATTGAGCTTTGAACTCAAGTGGAGCCTA